>NC_092707.1:116455180-119192689 GCF_047496885.1 Scyliorhinus torazame | reverse complement strand
TTCGATAATGCACAGCGGGGCAAGATCAAGAACGACAAGATCTTGCGGTGGAGGATCGAACTCTCCACCTTCAATTATGAGATCTTGTATCGTCCCGGAAAGCTGAACAAGCCGTCCGATGCCCTATCTCGCGGCACTTGTGCCAATGTACAAGTGGACCGTCTACAAGCCCTCCACGAGGACCTCTGCCACCCGGGGGTCACTCATTTCTACCACTTCCTTAAGGCCCGCAACCTCCCTTACTCCGTCGAGGACGTCCGAACAGTCACCAGAAACTGCCAGATCTGCGCTGAGTGCAAAACGCACTTTTTCAGGCCAGATAGAGCGCACCTGGTTAAGGCCTCTCGACCCTTTGAACGCCTCAGTTTGGATTTTAAAGGCCCCCTCCCCTCCACCGATCGCAACGCGTACTTCCTGAACGTCGTTGAAGAATACCCCCGTTTCCCTTTCGCCATCCCCTGCCCCGACATGACAGCGTCCACGGTCATTAAAGCCCTCGGTACCATTTTTACACTGTTCGGTTTCCCCGACTATATCCATAGCGACAGGGGGTCCTCCTTTATGAGTGACGAACTGCGTCAATTCCTGCTCAGCAGGGGCATAGCCTCGAGCAGGACGACCAGTTACAACCCCCGGGGGAACGGGCAGGTAGAAAAGGAGAATGGAACGGTCTGGAAGGCCGTCCTGCTGGCCCTCCGGTCTAGGAGCCTCAAATTTCCCGCTGGCAGGAAGTCTTCCCGGATGCCCTTCACTCTATCCGGTCCCTGCTGTGCACCACCACGAATCAAACGCCTCACGAGCGCCTCCTTGTCTTTCCTAGGAAGTCCTCCTCTGGAACGCCACTTCCGACCTGGCTAGCAGCCAGAATTTTGCTGGTATCTCGGGCAGCAGAGGTGTGTTAAAGAGAGTTTGTATGTTTAGTTAATAAATTTCCAGTTTGTCGAAAGTCCCTTGTGCAGTCGTTAATTTAATGGACCACAGAGAACTACATAAACAATGGCATAGACTTGTTGGACTGAATGGCTCACTGCTGTACAGCAAATCCTCCTAAGAGTTGGTTAATGGGGCTAGTGAAGGACTGAGAAGGTGTGCTTAGAAATAAACAGAGCTGAGAAATGCATTCAGCTCATTAAACTGCTGCCCTTGGAGAGAGGAAGGATTAACACAACTACTATTGTTACAATAAAACAACTCTAATTCCAGTTTAACATAAATCTGCTGCTTCAGACAACGTGACAGTATTTAATAAAGGTTTTATAACAAATGTTTTTGGTTGATCTGAGAACTCAGATGGTTTGGAACTTTGCCAATTGTGATAAGGCCTTTTGTTGATATGTGTTAAAATAATGTTATACTGCCCTCTGTTGGCTTCTCTCGTTGCCTTGAATATTTCTGCTTAACATTTAATGACCTGGACTTTCAGTGGGGTTTTGTTGGCGAACTGTCAGCATTCAGCAACATTATCCCCGTGAGACTGACTACAACTTCAGATTTGGAGCTGAATAAATTAATGAGGAAGTCCTGAAATTGTGGCCTGTCATTCAGAACTCCTCCACAGGCTGTACTGTGGACACCCCAGATCCAGCAATTAGTGAAAGCAGCTGAAGTGACAAGAACTTATTTTTCCCTCTCACCTCACTGTTAGAAACCCCATAAAACTTTCTACCTCTGTCAGCCAGGTGTAACAAGGATTTTAATGGTGATATGAGCAATAACTATCGCTGAACAATAGATATGGCCCTGAAAAAATAATGTTCTATTTGTGGATGGTTGTTAAATGTGTCCTTTACGATTAATGACTGAATTTAAAAAAATAACTTTTTAACTAAAATATTTGTAATGATATTTTGCCATCTACCTTCACTGAGGTGTTTTCTCACTCTTTATTTTGATCTATGCAAACATTTTAAAAAGGGATTTGATTACTTTTCATTTCTTGATTGGCTGTCCGTGAGCATTCTTTAATGCGATAGGCTGCTTGGAAGGTCTGCTGACATCAGCACAACTTCATACTTGGAATCCCTAAAGAATGTTGCAAATCACTGCATGGTCACTGCCAGGGACCCGGGTTTGATTCCGACCTTGGGTGACTGTGTTGAGTTTGCATGTTCCCTCCGTGTCTGTGTGGGTTTCCTCTGGGTGCTTTGATTTCCTCCCACAGTCGAAAGATGTGCAGGTTAGGTGGATTGGCCATGCTGGATTTCCCCTTAATTTCCAAAAGATTAGGTAGAGTTACAGTGATAGGGTTTGGGCATGGGTCTAGGTAGGGTGCTCTTTCGGAGGGTCGGTGCAGACTCGATGGGCTGAATGACCTCTTTCTCTCCTTCTGCACTGTAAGGATTCTATGAACATGAATTCTTTGAACTAGTGACATAAATAAAGAAATTATGTAGCATCTCTCATGCCTCGAGATGTCCCAAAGTTCTTTACAGATAATAAAGCAGTTTTGAAATGTAATCATAGTTATGCTGTAGGAAAGTATCTTCCTCAGTTTTCTGCCCGAAAACAGCTTGGTGATTCCTTGCAGGACCACAGCAAGGTTTGCTACGGCCGCTTAGGACGAAGAGTTAGGCCCTGAGCCTACCTCAGATAGAACAGAGATCAAACCCTCTGCTTTTGGTGTTACTCTGATCCACACACTAGCTGCCGAGCCAACTGAGCTGCTCAGCCTTGTAAGAATCTCGGGCAACCGCTGGTCCCCTTGAACTGCGAAACCGGACTTTAACCTCAGAAACTGTAAAATGGACACCTTTCTTGGCCAAATTTTTCCCAGCAAGCTTGGCTTGCAGGGCTGTCTGTGAGTGTAAAAGGAATGTTTGCAGCAACCCCCCCTGGACTTACAACTCATCAGTAGACAGACAGCACTAATTGGATCAGCAAAAGGCACAATGGAAATGCTAATAGCCCTGAAACTCCCCCAGCCAAGAAACAATGTGTTGGTAAGAACTCTTACACATGATAATGACCTTGTCTCCATCGGAGCTGAAAAACCCATCAGCATAATCAGGTCATAATGGCAGCAATCTCGAGCGAATGGCAGACTCGAAAATCCCATCTTCTTAACGAGGTGTGGAAGACTGAGATCTCCCAGGACAATGGAGCGGGCAGGAAGCAGTTTACCCTGGAGGGAAACTACCCGGAGACTGGAGCCTACCTGGACCCATCAGGAGAAGGGGCGGGTCCTGCGGGAAATTTGAAATGCTAACTGACATGCTCACACAAAAGAAGCTGTACTGGAGCGAAAAAACTTGGATTTTGGACTATAAAAAGGGTGGTCAAACGGCCATTCGATCTCTCTTAGGATCTTCTGCTCGTGCTGAACTCTCTGCCCCTACAACATCAGCCTTGGATTGTAAGTATCCCGCAGCAGCTTGCGAAGCTGCCGGGACTAGTATAGTGGTTGAGGCTTTGGGGAAAGGGGGTGCATGCTCCTATTTTGTCCTTTTAAAAGATTGCTAAAATTGTGTATGTAAGTTTTACGTTGTGCTGCGATAGTATTCCTTCCATGGTAATAGTCATTAAAGTATAATATAATTGTGTGTTTTCTGTATTTGGTGGTGGTTGATCTTGGCAATTAATAAATATATGATTTTGGAATTGGAGTCTGTCTCAATTCCTTCAATCCCTCACTAACGAGCTCTAGCCAAGTCACTCTATTAAAATACTCCTTACCATAAATCCAGTGTCGCGAACTGAGGGAAATCCCTGGGCGATTCGAACCCGCTCACTCAGGAAAGGCTGCCAGGTACAGGTGGGCAGAGGTTTTCCTTTCTTCTCTCTCTTGGGGGCGCTGCTCAGGTGAAGCAGGCGCAGGAGGTAGCAAATCCACCGGTGAGAGCGGATCACCCGGGCAGTGGTGGGGCTTGGACGACGGGGTGCCAAGCCTGGTAGAAACCCACGGGGGTGGAGGTAAAAGGGGATCCCGCTACAGCCTGTACTGCAGGAAATCCTATGCTGTAAACAAAATAAGATGGCACTTTTACCTCTGGAACCATGCAGCCCAACTGTGGAGGTGGGTTTCACAGGCACCTCAGACTGCAGTAGCAACCCAGCAGTAAATCTAAATGCTGCTATCATAGCGAAAAGCTACCTTGTTTTTTAGTTTAATAATAGACTGTAGTTCTCATTACAGTTCGGCAGTCTCCTGATTGCTCACATGCGCGCACCATCTCTTGACTATGGACAATCGTGGGCTTTTTTAAATTTAGAGTACCTAATTAATTTTTTCCAATTAAGGGGCAATTTAACATGGCCAATCCACCTATACTGCGCATCTTTGGGTTGTGGGGGCGAAACCCACCCAAACACGGGGAGAATGTGCAAACTCCACACGGACAGTGAACCAGGGCCGGGATCGAACGTGGGACCTCGGCACCGTGAGGCAGCAGTGCTAACCACTGTGCCACCGTGTTGCCCGACTATGGAAAATGTTTGATTGTTGGATGTAAAGTTGCATGCCACGACTTTAAAATAGTTGCATATTCAAGCTGCTTTGTTGCTCTGTTGCTGTGCAATCTGTCCTGGAATATTAAAAAAATCTTAGCTGAAAGGTTTGACATTATTTGCGTTCACCAGCGTTCACTTGCACTTATTTGATGACAATTGTGCCAAAAGCTATCATTTGACATCGATTGCATTCAAAAGTATTAATTTAGCCATTTAAGGGGCTGGTTTAGCACACTGGGCTAAATCGCTGGCTTTTAAAGCAGACCAAGCAGGCCAGCAGCACGGTTCAATTCTCGTACCAGCCTCCCCAAACAGGTGCCGGAATGTGGCGACTAGGGGATTTTCACAGTAACTTCATTGAAGCCGACTTGTGACAATAAGCGATTTTCATTTTCATTTCATTTGAGATCAATTATACTCAAAACCAATAACTTAGCTATCATTTAATATTTAATGTACCACAACTGACATCAGTGTCATCAACTGCCCTAAACCACAGCGACCAGTCATTTGCAATGAGGAACATCACTTAATCATTTGGACACCAGAAATGATCAGTTTATTTTCCTTTTTTCTGAATTTTGATAGCTTCAAACATAATAAAAAGGAACTAATTTTAGAAAATGAAGACCCTGTTTTGATGCAGTACTTTGATGTTTATCCTATACCTCGGGCAGCACAACCCTGCCCCCACCACCCCCATCCTCTCTCCCCTGGATTGCAGCAGCTGTCCTCCAATTTCCTTCCCACAACCACCCCCCCCCCCCCCACCGCGCAATTGTAACCCCCTTTAGCAACTTTCTTCCGCACCCAGCAACTTTCTTCCGCCCCCACCCACCCCCCGCCCTGAAACTTTTAAAAGACAAACCTCTCAGGTAGAGTGAACGGACCTGAGGCAATATTAGGTCATGTGACCAGAATCTTGGTCAAGAAGGTTGAACAGGTTTAAATATGTCAGCGAAAATTAGGGACCACTTTCCCCACAATGCAGGGTTCTGACCCCTATTTAATACTAACATCGGGATCCTGACGTCAGTGGGAATATCCTGGTCTGGGTGTCTGAAATGGAGGGTGAGTTTTTCTGTTCACATCAGCGGTGGCCCTTGCCGGTGAAGAGATTGAAAACTCCCACAGGAATGCCTTTCCATCCTTTCAATTTACCTTGATAGGTGTAAAAATCCAAACCAGAAAATATGCCCCTACCGCCCAGATTGCAGCAGTTTCCTAACTCCCTTCCCCACCCCCTCTCTCCCCATCTCCCTCCTTCTCCCTCCCCCACCATCTTTATTCTCCCCCCCCCCCCCCTCCCCCTCCAGCCACTCTTATTCACCTTCCTACTTCCCTCCCCCTCTTCCACACTCATAAGAACGAGGAGCAGGAGTGGGCAATTCA
The DNA here is from genome assembly GCF_047496885.1 of Scyliorhinus torazame. NCBI lineage: Eukaryota > Metazoa > Chordata > Chondrichthyes > Carcharhiniformes > Scyliorhinidae > Scyliorhinus > Scyliorhinus torazame. Next base: position 119,186,851 of record NC_092707.1, on the reverse strand, counting down.
GCCCCTCGAGCCAGCTCCACCATTCGTTACGATTGTTGCTGATCTCCTTTCAGCCTCATCTCCACATCGAGGGCCGAAGGGCCTGTACTGCGCTGTAATGTTCTATGTTCTATGTCCCTGTCTGTTCGCCATAACCCTTCAACCCATTACTAATTAAAAATCTGTCTATCTCCTCCTTAAAGTTACTCAGTGTCCTGGCATCCACCGCCTTCTGGGGTATAGGGCTGCATGGTAGCACAGTTGTTATCACTGTTGCTTCACAGCTCCAGGGTCCCAGGTTCAATTCCCGGCTTGGGTCACTGTCTGTGCAGAGTCTGCATGTTCTCCCTGTGTCTGTGTGGGTTTCCTCCGGGTGCTCCGGTTTCCTCCCACAAGTCCCGAAAGATGTGCTGTTAGGTGATTTGGACATTCTGAATTCTCCCTCAGTGTACCCGAACAGGCGCCAGAAAGTGACGATTCGGGGCTTTTCATAGTAACTTCGTTGCAGTGTCAACGTAAGCCTACGTGTGACAACAAAGATTATTAATATGAAAATTCCACAGATTGAGGTGTATAAGATTATGAGAGGCATGGACAGGTTGGATAGAAAGCAACTGTTTCCCTTAGCTGAATAACAAGTGGGCATAATTTTAGCGTGAAAGGCAGGAGGTTTAGAGGGGATTTGAGGAAATAATTTTCATTTAGAGGGTGGTGGGAGTCTGGAAATCACTGCCTGGGAGGGTAGTTGAGGCAGGAAACCTCGCGATCTTTATAAAGTACTTGGATGAGCATTTGAAATGTTATAACATTCAAGGCTATGGGGCAAGTGCTGGGAAGTGAGGTTAGTGTAGATTAAAGTAGGTTTTTTTTGTTGGTGCAGGCTTGATGGGCGAGAGGACCTCTTCTGTACTGTATGATTCGCATCTCTGGCGCCAGGACTGTCTGCCCCGCCAAGTAGGGAAGAATCCCACCCATAGAGTCACAGAGCCATCGTGTTTTACAGCACAAAAAGAGGCCCTTCAGCCCATCATGTCTGTGCCAGCCATCAAGCACCAATCTATTTTAGTCCCATTTTCTAGCACTTGGTCCGTAGCCTTGTGTGCTATGGCGTTTCAAGTGCTCATCTAAACACCTCTACCACCTTTTCAGTGAGTCCCAAATTCCACCACCCTCTGGATGAAAAGGTTTTTCCTCAAATCCCTTCTAAAATTCCTACCCCTTACCTTAAACCCAAACCACCTAGTTATTGAACTCTGTACTAAGGGGAAATGTTCCTTCCTATCTACCCTATCTATGTTCTTCCTAATTTTGTACACCTCAGTCAGGTCCCCTTTCAGCCTTCTCATCATAGAACTTACAGTGCAGAAGGAGGCCATTTGGCCCATCGATTCTGCACCGTCCCTTGGAAAGAGCACCCTACCTAAGCCCACATTTCCACCCTATCCCATAACCTTTTTGGGCACTAAGGGCAATTTATCATGGCCAATCCACCTAACCCATACATCTTCAGACTGTGGGAGGAAACCGGAGCACCCGGAGGAAACCCACACAGACACGGAAGAGAATGTGCAGACTCCACACAGACAGTGACCCAAGCCGGGAATCGAACCTGGGACCCTGGAGCTGTGAAGCAACTGTGCTAATCACTGTGCTACCATGCTGCCCTTCCCTACCCTAAGGAGAACACCTCCAGCCGAACAAGTCTGTCTTCATAGCTGGAACACACCAGCCCAGGCAACATCCTGGTGAAACTCCTCTGCACCCTCTCTCGTGTAATGACAGGCTTCCTATAATGTGGCATCCTGAACTATACACAGTACTCTAGCTATGGTCTAATGAGCATTTTATACAGCTCCATCATATCCTCCCTGCTCTTATATTCTATGATGTGGAGATAATCGAGAGGGAATTGTCTGGAGGTGAGAATTTCCTATGATTATCACTCACTCCACTCAAACTTTCTGTTCCTGTCAAGACTTGTTTACCTCTAAAGACTCACATTCCAACCATTCTTCACATTCCAACCTGTAATTATCTTGCAATTGTGTCTCTCCTATATATGCTGTGTTGGTGAATCTGCCTCCACTTCACCTGATGAAGGAGCAGCACTCTGAAAGTGTGTGATTTCAAATAAACCTGTTGGACTTTCACCTGGTGTTGTGAGACTTCCTGGGCGGCATTCTCCGTTATAGCGGCAGAGTGTTGAGACCGTGGTAAACGCCGGAGCGTTTTACGACGGCGTCAGCAGACCGTTAGGAGCAGCGCTCCTGCAGCGCACAAGGGGCCACCACAGGTGCTGCGAGAAGCGTGGGTGGAGCGGCCCCAGACCGACGTTGGATACGCAGGCTGCATCATTGACGCGGCTCCACGTTGCATAAGATGGCGACACTCGCAAGATGGCCGCCGCCTGCCGTCCGCCGTGCTCCCCGAGGTTTAGGGACCACGACCTCGACATGCTCCTCGATGCGGTGGAGGAGAGGAGGGCAGTCCTCACCCCGGACCAGGCTGTCACAGCCCTCGCAGCACCGTCCGGCGTATGTGGAGGGAGGTGGGCCAGGCTGTCAGCACCGTGGGGCACACCCCACGGACCGGCGAACAGTGCCGCAAAAAGCTGCACGACCTAACGAGGGCAGCCATGGTGAGTACACAGCAATGTGTCCTTGGTACCCCCTCCTACCCCCCACACATGTGAAACTCCACCCCCCCAGAAGGACGGCACAACCCCCTCCCTGACCCACATGGGCTGCATCCACCCATGCCAGCCGCATTGGCCGGGTGCCCCGTGCTCTTATGCCATCATATACCCAACAGCTGCGCTGCATGCGCAGACCATCTACGCCGTCCGCCTGTCTAATGATACATGCTGTCTTGTGTCTTACAGGACCAGCCGCCGGTCGTCCCGGGCCGTCTGGCATACCACGCCCATGGCCAGTGCCAGGTCCAATGGCACCCAGGGATGCAGGCCACGGCGGGGAGGGCAGCCGTCACAGAAGTCCTGCCACCGACACAGACACCCAGGACACGGACACCCAGGATACTGACACACAGAGGACGGACACCAAGAGGACGGACAGACCGGACACTGACTCACAGAGGACAGACAGACCGGACACTGACACACAGAGGACAGACAGATCCAACACTGACACACAGAGGACAGACAGACCAGACACTGACACAGAATGGACAGACAGACCGGACACTGACACACAGAGGACAGACAGACCCAACACTGACACACAGAGGACGGACAGACCGGACACTGACACACAGAGGACAGACAGACCGGACACTGACACACAGAGAACAGACAGACCCAACACTGACACACAGAGGACAGACAGACCGGACACTGACACACAGAGGACAGACAGACCAGACACTGACACACAGAGGACAGACAGACCGGACACTGACACACAGAGAACGGACAGACCAGACACTGACACACAGAGGACAGACAGACCGGACACTGACACACAGAGGACAGACAGACCGGACACTGACACACAGAGGACAGACAGACCGGACACTGACACACAGAGAACGGACAGACCGGACACTGACACACAGAGGACAGACAGACCGGACACTGACACACAGACGACAGACAGACCCAACACTGACACACAGAGGACAGACAGACCCAACACTGACACACAGAGGACAGACAGACCGGACACTGACACACAGAGGACAGACAGACCAGACACTGACACACAGAGGACAGACAGACCCAACACTGACACACAGAGGACAGACAGACCCAACACTGACACACAGAGGACAGACAGACCGGACACTGACACACAGAGGACAGACAGACCGGACACTGACACACAGAGGACAGACAGACCAGACACTGACACACAGAGGACAGACAGACCCAACACTGACACACAGAGGACAGACAGACCGGACACTGACACACAGAGGACAGACAGACCGGACACTGACACACAGAGGACAGACAGACCAGACACTGACACACAGAGGACAGACAGACCGGACACTGACACACAGAGGACGGACAGACCGGACACTGACACACAGAGGACAGACAGACCCAACACTGACACACAGAGGACAGACAGACCCAACACTGACACACAGAGGACAGACAGACCGGACACTGACACACAGAAAACAGACAGACCCGACACTGACACACAGAGAACGGACAGACCAGACACTGACACACAGAGGACAGACAGACCGGACACTGACACACAGAGGACAGACAGACCAGACACTGACACACAGAGGACAGACATACCCGACACTGACACACAGGGACGGACAGACCGGACACTGACACACAGACGACAGACAGACCCAACACTGACACACAGAGAACGGACAGACCAGACACTGACACACAGAGGACAGACATACCCGACACTGACACACAGGGACGGACAGACCGGACACTGACACAGAATGGACAGACAGACCGGACACTGACAGACAGAGGACAGACATACCCGACACTGACACACAGAGGACGGACAGACCGGACACTGACACAGAATGGACAGACAGACCGGACACTGACACAGAATGGACAGACAGACCGGACACTGACAGACAGAGGACAGACATACCCGACACTGACACACAGGGACGGACAGACCGGACACTGACACAGAATGGACAGACAGACCGGACACTGACAGACAGAGGACAGACATACCCGACACTGACACACAGAGGACGGACAGACCCGACACTGACACACAGAGGACAGACAGACCCAACACTGACACACAGAGGACAGACAGACCAGACACTGACACACAGAGGACAGACAGACCCGACACTGACACACAGAGAACGGACAGACCGGACACTGACACACAGAGGACAGACAGACCCGACACTGACACACAGAGGACAGACAGACCCAACACTGACACACAGAGGACAGACAGACCGGACACTGACACACAGAGGACAGACAGACCAGACACTGACACACAGAGGACAGACAGACCAGACACTGACACACAGAGGACAGACAGACCGGACACTGACACACAGAGGACAGACAGACCCAACACTGACACACAGAGGACGGACAGACCGGACACTGACACACAGAGAACGGACAGACCAGACACTGAAACACAGAGGACAGACAGACCCGACACTGACACACAGAGGACAGACAGACCCAACACTGACACACAGAGGACAGACAGACCGGACACTGACACACAGAGGACAGACAGACCGGACACTGACAGACAGAGGACAGACATACCCGACACTGACACACAGAGGACGGACAGACCGGACACTGACACACAGAGGACAGACAGACCCAACACTGACACACAGAGGACAGACAGACCCAACACTGACACACAGAGGACAGACAGACCCAACACTGACACACAGAGGACAGACAGACCCAACACTGACACACAGAGGACAGACAGACCCAACACTGACACACAGAGGACAGACAGACCGGACACTGACACACAGAGGACGGACAGACCGGACACTGACACACAGAGGACAGACAGACCGGACACTGACACACAGAGGACGGACAGACCGGACACTGACACATAGAGGACAGACAGACCCGACACTGACACACAGAGGACAGACAGACCGGACACTGACACACAGAGGACAGACAGACCAGACACTGACACACAGAGGACGGACAGACCGGACACTGACATACAGAGGACGGACAGACCAGACACTGACACACAGAGGACGGACAGACCGGACACTGACACACAGAGGACAGACAGACCCGACACTGACACACAGAGGACGGACAGACCGGACACTGACATACAGAGGACGGACAGACCAGACACTGACACACAGAGGACGGACAGACCGGACACTGACACACAGAGGACAGACAGACCCAACACTGACACACAGAGGACAGACAGACCGGACACTGACACACAGAGGACAGACAGACCGGACACTGACAGACAGACGGAGGCGACACAGGCACCATTGGGCCAGGGGTCGATGCAGGAGACCCCGGATTTTGTCTCCGATGACGACATGGACTTTTCGTCACTGCTGTCTCCCACACCCTCCGCCATCGCAGAGACTCTCACCTCGGTTGGGCACTTTAGTGATGAGGCTTCTGGGACTCTCACTGGTGTGCACCACACAGCCGTACTGGTACAGAAGGTGGAGGTAGAAGCAGCCAAGGGGCCAGATGGTTGGAGGGCAGTCCGGCCTCAGCACCCAGCTGCCGCCCAGACGCTTCCCGGGTTCCTGGACTTACTCGACCCACTCAGAGACCCGATGCAGTTAGACACCCAGGGACTAGACGAGACGATGGCCAGCTTCCAGCAGCTGCAGACGCAGTTGGAGGAGTCCATCCGTGACCAGGAGTAGGGAGTAGGTGCCGGTCATGGCTGCCACCCAGGCCGACACCGTACAGGTGGCATCCGCGGTGGAGACAATGGGGGCAACGGTTTCGGCCATGGGTCAGGTTATGCAAGGCATGGGGCTTCATGTGCACGCGTCATCCGTGGTCCAGGACAGAGCTGCCCTCTCCCAGACAGCCATGTGCCACAGCCAGCTGGAGATCTCAGCGATGCTCCGCAGGCTGGCCATGTCTCAGCAGGCCATCGCTGAGAGCATCGGCGGCATTGCCCAGGTGCTGGATGGCGTCTCAAGGGCCCAGAGGGAGGTGCTGCAGTCCCAGGTAGGGATGGCGCACTCCCTGTGCTCCATCGCTGCTAACATTCAGGCTCTGGTCGATACCATGGCGGGCCTCAAGGACTGGCAGTGTCGGTGGTGCCTCGGGGCTTGTCTCCGCTCGCACTCCCGTCCCACGGAGAGGCCCGGGGGCCATTAGGCACCCCGAGGGAGGAGGAGGGGCCGGGGCCCTTACCGGTGACTATTGCAGGGGAGTCCCAGAACACCACGGCACCTCGGACTCCCCCGTTCCGTCCCTGGTGCATCTGGTGGACAGCGGGCAAAACAGGGTGGCACCAAGCCATCCAGGATGCCCAAGGAGCAACGTGGCCCATCCAGGTCGGGCCGCCCCAGGAAACGAGCGCCAACAGGGACCCAGGTCGCAGGGCAGGGGTCTCAGCAGTCCGCCTCCACTCCTGCTGTACCGTCTGGGGAACGAGAGCAGGTTGTCATCATCCTCCATGGCACCGAGGCGTAGTGATAGGGCCCGTAAGGCCAGGAAGTTAGACACCTAGTAAGTTGGCACGGGTGCAGGGCACTGTTTAGTTATAGGGGCTAGGGCACGTGTATGTAACCTTTCTAATTAAACTCACTGTCACACCAATGCAAGCTGCCTCTGTGCTATGTCCAATGCCTGCGGGGTCGGGTAGGGGACTGAGTGCCACTGTGGTCGAGGGGTGATGGAAGGTTGAGCCCCGGTGGGTGTAATGTGCACCCCGGGCATCCACGCCACCCCCCCCCCCCTCCGGACATTCACGCGACCCCGCCCCCAGCAATTCGTCAGGGCCATGTGATGGAGGTTGTAACTGTGGCCATGAGTCAGACAGTGTCTGACGATTTGGAGCTCAGAGCTCATCGCAGAGCGGGCTGTCATCATCCTCCATGGCATCGAGCACACCCACTTCCACACGCAACCATGTGAGCCCAGCCCGTTGTGCCGCAGGTGGATGTGTAATGGAGGGTGGTATGCATGCGGTGGTGGGGAGCTAAAGGTGGTGGGTGGTGGGGGAGGTGCGTCTCATGGGTGCGGGGTGGTGAGGTGGTGCAGTACTGTGGTGTTAGTGCCCCTGCTCAGCTAATCCCCACCCCCTAGTTGGTGAAACGTGCGGCGGTCAACGCCTCCCATGCTCGCTGGCCCAGCCGGTGGCGTTGTGCAGCCTCCCGTCCATGCCCAGCCCCCATGTCCCATTGATTGCCCCCCCCCCCCCATCCTCCTCATCTGGAGAGGTGTGCCCTTCCTCGTGCTCCTCCTGCCCCTCTGCCTCCCCCTCCACCTCCTCCAGCACATCGCCCCTCTGCTGGGCTATGTTGTGCAGGGCGCAGCAGACCACAACGATGCGGGCAACCCTCTCCGACGGGTACTGGAGGGCCCCTCCAGAGCGGTTCAGGCACCTGAAGCGCATCTTCAGCAGCCCAAAGCACCGCTCGACCACACTTCTGGTCGCTGCATGGGCATCATTGTAGCGGTTCTCCGCGGCGGTCTGTGGCCTCCGTATAGGCGTCATCAGCCACGACCGCAACGGGTAACCCCTGTCGCCCAGCAACCAGCCCCTCAGCCGGGGGGGAGTGTCTCTCGAACATACCGGGGATGAATGATTGCGCCAGGATAAACGAGTCATTCAAACTTCCTGGGTACCGGGCACAGACGTGCAGGATCTTCATCTGGTAGTCACAAACCACCTGCACGTTCATGGAGTAGGGCCCCTTCCTGTTCATGAACACGGCCCTGTTGTCCGCTGGTGGCCGCATGGCGACGTGCACCCCATCAATCACCCCCTGTACCATGGGTATCCTGGCCATGGCAGCGAAGCCCGCTGCCTGGGCATCCTGGTGGGCGCGGTCCACAAGGAACTGGATGTAGCGCCCCACGATGTCATACAGGACGACCTTCACTGCACAGATGCACCTGTGTACCAATGCCTGGGATATGCCGGACAGGTCCTTACTCGGCGACTGGAACAGCCCCATCGCGTAGAGGTTTAGGGCCTCCGTCACCTTGGCGGCCACAGGGAGAGTGTGTCCTCCCACAGTCCCATGCGGTGCCAGGTGTGCCATCAGATGGCAGATATGGGCGACGGTCTCCCGGTTAATCCAGAGTCTCCTCCTGCATGCCGTGTCTGGGAGGTCATCGAAGGACATGCGGCGCCGGTACACACGAGGCCTCATCGGGCGACTCCGGCTGGCTGACGATTTTTATAACCACATTAGAACCGTGCCGGCGTGACCCATCCGGGCCGCAGTATCGCCGGGAGCCCGGAGAATCGCTCAACCACCTCAGGCGATTCTACAGGCCACACGGCGCCTTTGACGACCACGCCGTTTCCGCTTGTGCGGAGAATAGCTAAACGCCGTTGGACCGGCATCACGTGACTTTCCGTCGTGAACGCTTATTCTCCAACCCGGCGCGGGCTCGGAGAATCCTGGCCCTTATATTCTATGCCTTGGCTCATAAAAGCAAATATCTCGTGTGCCTTCTTTTTAAAAAAACATTTTTATTAATGCATTTATAAATAAACATCAGATAAAACCACAACCAAGATAAAAGAGATAACCAAAAGATAACAAACAGGAGAACACAGCATACACAAAATAAATAGCCAACAACCGCAGCCCGCCCTCCCTACCATACCCCCGCCCTCTGTGCCTCCACTTTTTCTTGTTAACCCTAAACATCCCCCCCCCCCTTCACACTCCTCCCCCTGCTGACTTTACTGTCCTGGAAGAAGTCAATGAACGGTTTCCATCTCCTAGCAGGCCCTTCCATCGATCCCCTTAAGGCAAATTAAATTTTCTCCAGCCGAAGGCAATCCGCGAGGTTGCTCACCCATACCCCGACTTCGGAGCCTCGGAGTCCCTCCCCCCCCACAGGGTCCGTATCCGTGCTACCAAAGAAGCAAAGGCCTTATATACCTCTGACACTCTGCCCTCTCCAACCCCTGTTCTCGACAGCACCTTGTCCTGCAACCCCGGAGGAGGCAGATCAGGAAAGCACAGCACATGCTTTCTCATGTAGTTCCACACCTGTAAGTATCGGAATCTGTTTCCACTGGACAACTCATTCTCCTCCACCAATCTTTCCAAACTGGGCAAACTGCCCTCCACGAACAAATCTCCAAACCACTCAATCCCCGCCCGCCGCCAACTCTGGAATCCGTCCCCCCAGTCCAGTTTCCCCGGATTGAACCTGTGATTCCCACAGATCGGGGCCCAAACCAAGGCTCCCTCAAGCCTCATGTGCTGTCACCAGTGTCCCCACACCCTCAAGGCCGCCACTACTACCGGGCTTGTGGAATACCTGGCGACAAGAACGACAGAGGCACCGTCAACAATGCCCCCAAACTAGTACCCATACATGAGGCTGCCTCCATCCACTCCCAACCGACCACTTCCCCACTACCCACTTCCTTACCATGGCTATATTTGCCGCCCAATAATAATTTATTAAATTTGGCCACCTGCCCCCCTCCCCCCTCACTCCCGCTCCAAAAGTGCCTTCTTTACCCAAGGGACCTTCCCCGCCCACACAAATCCCAATATCAACGAGTCAGCCTTCTTGAAAAAGACCTTGAGGATAATAATCGGAGGTTCCGGAATGCAAATAAAAACCTCGGGAGCACAGTCATCCATGTGCCTTCTTAACCATCTTGTCTACCTGTCCTGTTGCCTTCAGCGATCTATGGACATGCACCCCAATGACCCCTTGGTCTTCTGTGTTCCCTAGCATCCTACTGTTCATTGGGTATTCTCTAGCCTTGTATAGTCCTCCAAAAATGCATCACCTCACACTTTTCATGGTTAAATTCCATATGCCACTGTTCTGCCCATCTGATAACCTGTCTATAATTGTCTTGTAATCTAAGTTTTCCACCTCAGTATTTGCCACACAACCAATTTTTGTGTCATCTGTGAACTAACTGATTATACCACCACATTCCCATCTAGATCATCAATGTACACTACAAACAGCAAGGGACCCAGCACTGACCCCTGCGATACTCTACTGGACACAGGGCCCCAGTCACAAAAACAACCTTCGACCATCACCCTCTGCCTCCTGCCACAAAGCCAATTTTGTATCCAATTTGCCAAATTGCCCTGAATCCCATGGGCTCCTACCTTTTTTTAAAAATTGGTGTTTGAAGACGATACAAAAAACTGCATTTTGCATGTAAAAGACAATGCAACAATAATAACAAAAAATAGAAACAACAAGATTTGAGCCCCTCGCTATCACTATAACCATGCCTGGGGGCTGGTTTAGCACAGGGCTAAATAGCTGGCTTTTAAAGCAGACCAAGGCAGGCCAGCAGCATGGTTCAATTCCCGTACCAGCTACCCTGAACAGGCGCCGGAATGTGGCGACTAGGGGCCTTTCACAGTAACTTCATTTGAAGCCTACTTGTGACAATGAGTGATTTCCATTTCATTTCATTACTATTTATGTTTCTACAGTAGTGTGTGTTTTTTGTAGTGATATTGACGGGTTTCAACTTCAATCCGAGCAGAAGTCTCCGCCTGACTGTAGGAGCGGTTTCAAGACCTGTGTATTGAGTCAGCTTCCACGTGGGATTCATCCCTGTGGCTCAACTCTGTACAGAGAGCAACAGACACATCAGCAATCTGGATAAGATGGCTTATTTATTAATCCAAGCTTGGTTACGTGTACACGGAGATTAGATCTGGATAATGCCAAAATCTACCGACTGAACATTGATAAAAACACATCAATTATACAACTTCCAAAAATCAATAGCCCATCCAAGTTGGACTCGATCCAATCCCTGTTTAAACCTTATCCAATAAAATTGCAATCAACTCATGATTAAACTTCATCCTGTTAGTTGTGTTTAAAAAAAGCTTGATGTCAATCTTAGCATCCAAAGAACTGGCATCCTCTTTACATCATGGATTGTTTCAGAAATCCAGGTTATCAAAAGTAACTTCCTTTTCGCTTCCAGAGGATATCAGAGGCCAGTGTATTTACTAGTAATTTGCTGATCACACATTTCTGTGTCTCAAAAACATGGTCATGTTAGCTAGCCTAAATCCCATCATGCATTGTGGCCACTGCTTGTAGCCAGAGTTTGATTACTTATTATTGCTATTTCCGAAAAGTACATGCTTAATGGTTAATAATGATTACTCAGTACACTTCCTATAATTAATCTCAATCCTTAATAAACTAACTTATGTAAAACTACTCAAGTGACATTCTAACTATTCAGTTTTAAGAGGTCTCACCGCTGGACACCCCCCCCCCCCCTTCAATCCCCACCTTTTGGCCCATGCCTAGCCCAAGAATAGGCTATTAAATAGACATACTGAACTTGTTGGAGTCTGGCCTAGGCGTGGAATGGACAACAGGTAAGAGCTGTAACAGTTCCTTTTTATCTCGGGGCGACTTTCTTTCTGCCATTCCCTAATGTGGCGTCTGCAGTGCATAATAAAAAAGATGAGCAGTATCAACAGCTGCAAAATTACAACAATGTGTGATATAATACGTATTCATGGATGTATATTGGTATTCAGTCCCTAATTCCATATTCTAGAGAAAAAGTTCTGTGACTTAAAGAGTTCCTCAGCCTTCTCGGCGTGAGTCTTGATGAGCTCCCGCTCCTTGTTCCAGAGGTGGTCAATCTGCATTGCCTCCTTCTTAAGTCCTTCCCAGTCGGCCCACAAGTGCGGGATGCGTGAAAGTCCCTTCTGGACGTATCGGTGAGTCCGTTGGTCCTCGTCACTTCGCCCGAGGTCACCTGCTTCCACGATGGACACATCCCTGTATGGAGTCAGTTCATGATGGCCAATGGTAATAGACTCAGACAAATTGGTTAGGACAACATTATGCCCAGGCAATTCACACACAACGCCTCGCTTGGTATAGTTGTACGACGTAACTTATTAATTGTTGCCTGATATGGCTGCAACTGTTTAAGTGCCTTCCACACGAGCTAATTGACTTGCTGGCTAAGGTCAGTAGCCATTTCGGCATCTTGGTCTATATCCTGAACTGCAGCTATCATTTGCCCTTTCATAATCTCAATCTCTTCACTTATCTCTGCAATGTCAGAGGCGTTGACAGTCGAAACTCCTGCCCCTTATCCTCCAACCGCCAGTTCCACCATGTCTCTCTATTGTTGCTTACGTGTTTTCAATCCATTCCCGTCCAAAATCTCCCTCTCCAAAGCTACAAACAATCCTTGACCATAGCTTGTAGGTTGGCGAGATTGATCATAACTCTTACATGTTCATATCCAGATACTACCGTCACTGATTCATCAGTGGGGCTCAGAACTAATCCGTGTCCCACAGTGTGGCTACTGATATGCTCATCACATTCGAGCTTGGGGGTTGTCCTTGGACTCGTGGTTGTAATCGAGCCAGAGCTCGCGTCACAGTGATGGTTGTAGGCTTCGGCCTGGTCCCCACCCTTATCCCGTGGGGTCCTTGCTTCCTACAATATCCCACCCGATTCTCGGCCTGGCTGCCTACCTCACTTCCCCGATACAAAACTGTTAAATCTATCACATATCACCTCATGATTTGTGGTATGGCTAGGTGCCTGGCAGGGATCCATACAGTGAATTTCCAGACGGTCCCCTATAATTTTATATTTCACAATCGGGCGATTTAGGCCATTGATGGCAAAGGCCCTGCGTCCCAGCTTTCCATATCACAAGTAATTCCCTTGATCCTGGATTCCCAACTGATATAGGGCCTAGGTATTTCAGAATTGCAAGTAATTTGTATTAGCTGCCCCGCAGGGACGTACCGAATCCCATTTGTGCATACATCCTGAGTCCCATCATAATAAAAACCTGTACCACCCCTACGTGTTAACATCGAGACTGATTTGTGTGCGGTTCACATTCCTGTTGGGGGCGCTATTTGAGGAGCAATTCAGGACATACTAATTGGGCAGTACTCTGCTGGCCCGAATTCTGAGCAATTCCTGGCCTAGCGGGCATTCTAACCGCTGGGGAACGGAGTTAGTGCTATAGAGCTTGGCAGCTGGAGCTGTGTTTAAACTCTCCACCAAGGTTGCCCACAGAAGGCCTGCCCCGAAGCCAGGAGTCCGAGGTGGACCCACAGATCCATGCCAGTGAGGAGTGGAGGGACATCCTCTTCCCCAGCTTGGGCTGCAGACTCAAGCCCACCTGCTTAGGGCTTTTCTCTTTGGAGCGGAGGAGGATGAGAGGCGACTTAATAGAGGTTTATAAGATGATGAGGGGGATAGATAGAGTGGATATTCAGAGACTATTTCCTCAGGTGGATGTAGCTGTTACAAGGGGCCATAACTATAAGGTTCAGGGTGGGAGATATAGGAGGGATGTCCGAGGTAGGCTCTTTACTCAGAGAAATGGTGTGAAATGGACTGCCTGCTGTGATAGTGGAGTCAGACACTTTAGAGCGGTTATTGGATAGGCACATGGAGCACACCAGAATGACAGGGAGTGGGATAGCTTGATCTTGGTTTCGGACAAGGCTCGGCACAACATCGAGGGCCGAAGGGCCTGTTCTGTGCTGTACTGTTCTATGTTCCTCCCCTTTGTATCTCTCATAACATTTACAGCATCCTGACGCACCCGCGTTACATTAGTATACATGCGATCATTGGTTTGTGTTTCAGCAATGTCCGGCTCCTTCCGTGTCCATGGCGAGGTGGTCGATATTGATGGCTGCAACCAGAGATGAAGTGGAGCCCCAAAGTGTGCTAGCAATAGAATCCTGTGGGTATAAACAAACACCTTCCGGTGCTCAATTAGTATTACATCATTCACATCATCTCCACTCCTTCCTCGAATACATCCTCTCCGTGCCTTTGTCCCATATCCTGAGCCACTCTGGTGGTCCATCTCCCAATCCAGACAATTCCTATTACAAGTACAGCAGCTGCCAATGCCATGGCTAACCCCTGCTCCTTGAGTTCGCCGACCCACCGGAGGATTCTCTCAATCCTTGTGACTAGGGAACTACTCATGAGGGTATGGTTTTAACTGCGTCCAGTGCCGCTACTGCGGACAGGGTTTCTTGTCTATTAAGGCACATGTTTGTCCAGCAATGATTACAGCATAGGGTCCCTACCATCGAACCCCTAGTCCCTTTTTACCTGTCATGAATTTGACCATTACCCTATCCCCTCATGTTGGTAGTTTTGGGGTATCCTTTCCAGTCAGTTTGGTCCAATCTCTATGCTGTTACTGTGCAATTACCTGACCCTTAAGGAAATGCAGGCGGTTTACCAGATCTTTCATGCATTGGAGTACTGTTCATTTGCTTATCTCAAGTTCCGCCCCTCCAGTTATCACATACTCCGGGAGGCGCATTGCTCTCCTTGTCATTAACTCAAAAGGGGCTGGACCCATTCCCCGGGCGGGGGTGGCTCCTTGTCTCAACAATATTGCAGGCAGGGCCCATACCCAATTATTCCCTTCCTGCAAAAAAACCTTTGGCTAGGCTGTTTTTTAAGGTTCGGTTCATCCGCTCTACCATTCCCGAGCTTTGAGGATGGTATGGGATGTGAAATCATTGCTGGATTCCCAAAACCTTACAAGCCTCCTTCATGACTTATCCCGTGAAATGGGCCCCTTTGTCAGAATCCAGTTGGATGGGCACACCCACCTTGGTCTAATTTCATTTGCCAATGTCAAAGCCACGGTACTAGCGGTGGCGTACTTACACGGGGATGCTTCCACCACCAGAGGAATTGATCTACAATCACCAAACAGTGTGTTTTACCCTCTCCCCGAGGCAAAGGCCCAGTAAAATCTAGTTGCAAAGTTTCCCATGGTCCCTTGGGCCGGGACTGACTTCCCATTTTTATCTTGCAGGGACCCTCCACCAGGGTGCTCTGTATGCATCGCTAGCAGAATTTGGCCCCATCCCTGCCTATTCCCTTCCACCACCAACATTCCTTTAATAGTTTGCTCATATTGTCTCTCCCTGTGTGCGCTTGTCCATGGTATATGTCTAACAGGGATTGTTGAACTGCCTCGGGGGCTATTATCTTTCCTCTCTCCTCCATATTCCATCATGGCCTATCCGTCCCCCGTTAATTTTCCAACCCTCCTTTTCCTCCGGTAGTGTTTGTTCTTGCAACTGCTTTCCATCAATATCAGCATTGCCTGCGGCCTTCACAGCTGCTATTCCTGGAGTCTGTATCCCTACCCGTTCCTGCTCTAATAGGTCTTTTGCTGCCTGATCGGTCCAACTATTACCTTGTTGCGCATAATTCTCAATTCTCCGATGGGCTTGGACCTTAATCACGCTGCTTGTAAGGGCTGTCTGGCGGTCAGTATCAAGTCCTTGATTAAACTCTCATGCTGTATGTGTCCTCCACTGGAGGTCACATACCCTCGCCTACTCTAAGCTGTCATATAGTCATGAACTATGCCAAAAGCGTACCTACTGTCAGCGTGCACATTGATTCGCTTTCCCTTGCCCCATTCCAGGGCCTTTGTGAAAGCTATTAATTCAGCTATTTGTGCTGAGTAGTTCCCGAGGATCTGTTCTCCTGTAATCAACTCACCTTCACTATCCACTACAACCCATGCCATACGGGGCTCTCCTCCTATATACTTCCTTCCTCCATCCACAGATAAGAACAAAGAACAAAGAAATGTACAGCACAGGAACAGGCCCTTCGGCCCTCCAAGCCCGTGCCGACCATGCTGCCCGACTAAACTACAATCTTCTACACTTCCTGGGTCCGTATCCCTCTATTCCCATCCTATTCATGTATTTGTCAAGATGCCCCTTAAATGTCACTATCGTCCCTGCTTCCACCACCTCCTCCGGTAGCGAGTTCCAGGAACCCACTACCCTCTGCGTAAAAAACTTGCCTCGTACATCTACTCTAAACCTTGCCCCTCTCACCTTAAACCTATGCCCCCTAGTAATTGACCCCTCTACCCTGGGGAAAAGCCTCTGACTATCCACTCTGTCTATGCCCCTCATAATTTTGTATACCTCTATCAGGTCTCCCCTCAACCTCCTTCGTTCCAGTGAGAACAAACCGAGTTTATTCAACCGCTCCTCATAGCTAATGCCCTCCATACCAGGCAACATTCTGGTAAATCTCTTCTGCACTCTCTCTAAAGCCTCCACATCCTTCTGGTAGTGTGGCGACCAGAATTGAACACTATACTCCAAGTGTGGCCTAACTAAGGTTCTATACAGCTGCAACATGACTTGCCAATTCTTATACTCAATGCCCCGGCCAATGAAGGCAAGCATGCCGTATGCCTTCTTGACTACCTTCTCCACCTGTGTTGCCCCTTTCAATGACCTGTGGACCTGTACTCCTAGATCTCTTTGACTTTCAATACTCTTGAGGGTTCTACCATTCACCGTATATTCCCTACCTGCATTAGACCTTCCAAAATGCATTACCACACATTTGTCCGGATTAAATTCCATCTGCCATCTCTCGGCCCAAGTCTCCAAACAATCTAAATCCTGCTGTATCCTCCGACAGTCCTCATCGCTATCCGCAATTCCACCAACCTTTGTGTCGTCTGCAAACTTACTAATCAGACCAGTTACATTTTCCTCCAAATCATTTATATATACTACAAAGAGCAAAGGTCCCAGCACTGATCCCTGTGGAACACCACTGGTCACAGCCCTCCAATTAGAAAAGCATCCCTCCATTGCTACTCTCTGCCTTCTATGGCCTAGCCAGTTCTGTATCCACCTTGCCAGCTCACCCCTGATCCCGTGTGACTTCACCTTTTGTACTAGTCTACCATGAGGGACCTTGTCAAAGGCCTTACTGAAGTCCATATAGACAACATCTACTGCCCTACCTGCATCAATCATCTTAGTGACCTCCTCGAAAAACTCTATCAAGTTAGTGAGACACGACCTCCCCTTCACAAAACCGTGCTGCCTCTCACTAATACGTCCATTTGCTTCCAAATGGGAGTAGATCCTGTCTCGAAGAATTCTCTTGTTGCTCACTCCCTCTCCCACCAGTGGCTCTTCTGCCAAGTCTCCACTAGTGTCCTCCTCTACTTCCACAACGCATTCATGCTCTGTTCCTTGTATTGTTAACCCTATCGCAGGATTTTCCCTCATATCTTTACAGATTTCCACATGTCTCTCCCCAGGTAAAATATTTAAAAAAATATATATATTTTTATTCAAATTTTTTTTCGGTCAAACAAGAACAGTACAGGATTTTCCCTTTTTACAACTTTAAAACAATATAAATAATAATGACCGTTTTTTTTTAACAAATAAATAATATATTAACTAAACGGCAACTGCCAACAACAAAATAATAACTCTCCAAAACAATAAAGTCCCACACACCAGTATAAATAACTAATATACAAACAACTATCGGAAACCCCCGAGGGCCCGCGTCTAGGAACAAATCCCTCAATTGCACAATCCCTGCTCTCTGCCAGACTTTAAAACCCCCATCTATCTTCCCCGGGACAAACCTATGGTTGTTCCTTATCGGGGACCTCCCCGAGGCACCCGTCACTCCCTTATGCCGTCTCCACTGCCCCCAAATTTTCAGTGTTGCCACCACCACTGGACTTGTGGTGTACTTTTTCGGGGAGAACGGTAAAGGCGCCGTCGCTAATGCTTTTAGGCTGGTTCCCCTACAGGACGCCATCTCTAGTCTTTTCCACGCCGCTCCCTCCCCTTCCCCCATCCACTTGCATACCATTGATATATTGGCGGCCCAATAATAGTCACTTAAGCTCGGCAGTGCCAGTCCCCCCCTATCCCTGTTACGCTGCAGAAACCCCCTCTTCACTCTTGGGGTCTTCTCAGCCCACACAAAGCTCATAACGCTCTTATCCACTTTTTTGAAAAAAGCCTTGGTAATCATCACAGGGAGGCACTGGAACACAAAAAGAAATCGCGGAAGGACCACCATTTTGACCGTCTGCACCCTGCCCGCCAGTGACAGGGGCACCATGTCCCATCTCCTAAAATCCTCTTCCATCTGCTCCACCAATCTTCCTAAATTAAGCTTATGCAAGGTTCCCCAGTTCCTGGCTATCTGGATCCCTAGGTACCGAAAATCCCTTGTTACTCTCCTCAGCGGCAAATCATCTATTCCCCTGCTCTGTTCCCCAGGGTGCATCACAAACAGCTCACTCTTCCCCATATTCAGTTTATATCCCGAAAATTCCCCAAACTCCCTGAGTGTCTGCATTATCTCAGGCATCCTCTCCACTGGGTCCGCGACATACAACAACAAATCATCCGCATATAATGACACCCGGTGCTCTTCTCCTCCCCTAAGTACTCCCCTCCACTTCCTAGAGCCCCTCAGCGCTATGGCCAGTGGCTCAATTGCCAACGCAAACAGTATCGGGGACAGGGGACACCCCTGTCTTGTCCCTCTATATAAACGGAAGTAGTCAGATCTCTGCCTGTTTGTGATCACGCTTGCCACCCGGACCCTATATAAAAGCTGAACCCACCCAATAAACCCCTCTCCAAATCCAAATCTCCTCAACACTTCCCACAGGTAATCCCACTCCACTCTATCCAATGCTTTCTCAGCGTCCATCGCCACCACTATCTCCGCCTCTCCCTCCGGCGGGGACATCATCATCATACCTAGCAGCCTCCGTATATTAGTGTTCAACTGTCTCCCCTTAACAAACCCAGTTTGATCCTCGTGAACCACCCCTGGGACATAATCCTCGATCCTCGTCGCCATCACCTTGGCCAAGAGCTTGGCATCTACATTCAGAAGGGAGATAGGCCTGTAAGACCCGCACTGCAGCAGGTCTTTGTCCCTCTTCAGGAGCAACGATATCGTCGCCTCCGACATCGTCGGGGGCAACGTCCCCCCTTCCCTGGCCTCATTAAAGGTTCTCGTCAGAAGCGGGGCTAGTAGGTCCATATATTTCCTATAAAATTCCACCGGGAACCCATCTGGTCCCGGGGCCTTCCCTGCCTGCATGCTCCCAATCCCTTTTACCACCTCCTCCACCTCAATCTGTGCTCCCAATCCTGTCCTCTCCTGCTCCTCCACCTTCGGGAATTCCAGCTGATCCAGGAAGTGCATCATTCCCTCCTTCCGTTCCGGGGGTTGAGCCTTATACAGCCTCTCATAGAATGCCTTAAACACCCCGTTCACCCTCTCTGCTCCCCGTTCCATCTCACCCTCCTTGTCCCTCACCCCACCTATCTCCCTCGCCGCCCCTCTCTTCCTCAATTGTTGGGCCAGTAACCGGCTCGCCTTCTCTCCGTACTCATACTGTACTCCCTGTGCCTTCCTCCATTGTGCCTCTGCCCTGCCCGTGGTCAGCAAGTCAAATTCCGTATGCAACCTTCGTCTTTCCCTGTACAGTCCCTCATCCGGAGCCTCTGCATACTGCCTATCCACCCTCAAAATTTCTCTCAACAATCGCTCCCTCTCTTTACTCTCTTGTTTCCCCTTATGGGCCTTTATGGAAATCAGTTCCCCTCTGACCACCGCCTTCAGTGCCTCCCAGACCACTCCCACCTGAACCTCCCCATCATCGTTAATCTCCAGGTATCTTTCAATACATCCCCTCACCCTTACACACACCCCCTCATCCGCCAACAGTCCCATATCTAATCTCCAGAGTGGGTGCCGTTCCTTTCCTCCCCTACCACCAGATCTAACCAATGTGGGGCATGGTCCGAGATGGCTATGGCCGAATACTCCGTCCCTGTCACCTTCGGGATCAGTGCCCTTCCCAGGACAAAGAAGTCTATCCGAGAATACACCTTGTGGACATGAGAGAAGAAGGAAAACTCCCTACTCCTGGGCCTAGTGAATCTCCAGGGGTCTACCCCTCCCATCTGCTCCATGAAGTCCTTAAGCACCTTGGCCGCTGCCGGCCTCCTCCCGGTCCTAGACCTCCAGCCCTGGATCCTGCACCGTGTTGAAATCTCCCCCCATTACCAACTTTCCCGCCTCCAGGTCCGGGATACGCCCCAGCATACGCTTCATGAAGTTTGCATCATCCCAGTTCGGGGCATATACGTTCACCAGAACCACCGCTTCCCCTTGTAATCTGCCACTCACCATCACGTATCTACCCCCACTGTCCGCTACTATGGTCCTCGCCTCAAACACTACCCGTTTCCCCACTAATATAGCCACCCCTCTATTTTTCGCATCCAAGCCCGAATGAAATGCCTGTCCCACCCATCCTTTATGTAATCAGATCCGCCAGTTTCAAATGCGTCTCCTGTAGCATGACCACATCTGCCTTTAATTTCTTTAGGTGCGCGAGTACCCTTGCCCTCTTAATCGGCCCATTCAGCCCTCTCACATTCCACGTGATCAACTGGGTCAGGGGGCTCTTTACCCACCCCCCCCCCCCCCCCCCCCCCCCCCCCGCATGTCGACTAGTCATCCCCTTTTTTAGACCAGCTCCTCACCCGGTTCCCACGCTCCCGTTTGTCCCCCCGACGGTGTCCTCCCGTCCCGACCACCCCGCCCCATAACAGCTCCCCCTTTCCCTTAGCAGCAGCAACCCAGTTAACCCCCCCCCCCCCTCCGCTAGATCCATTTCTAGCGTAATTGCTCCCCCGATGTTACTCCCAGAAGTCAGCAAACTCTGGCTGACCTCGGCTTCCCCCGTTTATCCTTGGCTCCCCCATTGTGTAAGGCCCCCTCCTTCCTGCGCTCCCTGTCCCGCCGCAATTACCATAGCGCGGGAACAAAGCCCGCGTTTCCCACTCGGCCCCGCCCCTAATGGCGCAGCTCCCTCTCTCCTTTCCCCTCTCCTTCCCCACCGGCGCCCACAGTTCATCATACCCCCCCCCCCCCAACGAGGGGAATAGAGAAAATTTCCCCCCCCTTCCCCGTCCCATAAAATCCCCCCACTACTTTATTACAGAAACTCTTTCTCTCTCCAGTCTAGTCCAACTTCTCCTCTACAATAAATGTCCACGCCTCCTCTGCCGTCTCGAAGTAGTGATGTTTCCCTTGGTGTGTAACCAACAGTCTCGCTGGCTGCAGCATTCCAAATTTAACTTTCTTTCTATGTAGCACCGCCTTGGCCCGATTGAAACTCGCCCTCCTTCTCGCCACCTCCGCACTCCAATCCTGATACACGCGGATCACCGCATTCTCCCACCTGCAGCTCCGTGTCTTTTTCGCCCATTTCAGGACCATCTCGCTGTCCTTATAGCGGTGAAACCTCACCACTATGGCTCGAGGTATTTCTCCTGCCTTTGGTCTTCGCGCAAGGACTCGATATGCTCCCTCCACTTCCATGGGGCCTGTCGGGGCCTCCGGTCCCATTAACGAGTGAAGCAATGTGCTCACATATGCCCCGACGTCTGCCCCCTCTGCACCTTCGGGAAGACCCAAAACTCTTAAGTTCTCCCTCCTCGAGTTATTCTCCAGGGCTTCCAGCCTCTCTGCACACCTTTTATGCAGTGCCTCGTGCGTCTCTGTTTTCACCACCAGGCCCTGTATTTCATCCTCATTCTCAGCAGCCTTTGCCTTCACATCACGAAGCTCCAACTCCTGGGTCTTCTGTGCCTCCTTTAGCCCTTCAATCGCCTGTAGCATCGGGGCCAACACCTCCTTCTTCAGCTCCTCCACACAGCGCCGCAGGAACTCTTGCTGTTCCGGGCCCCACACCGAACGGCCTCCTTCCGCCGCCATCTTGCTTCGTGCTTCCCTTCGTTGCCGCTGCTCCTGAGGATCCTCTGCAATCCAGCCACTACTCTCTTCTTTCTCCATATATATCCGGGGGGATTCCCTTCTATTTCACCGCACAATGGTTTTAGCTGTCAAAAATTGCCGTTGGGGCTCCTAATAAGAGCCCAAAAGTCCGTTCCAACGGGAGGTGCCGAAACGTGCGACTCAGCTGGTCATTGCCGCACCCGGAAGTCCCCAGGTAAAATATTAGCTTCCCACTTTGAGCGTCTGCTATCCAAGACACCCTTCAGTCTTCCAGCCTCTAAGAGCTGAACAATAGTATGAGGGCTATGGAGGATTATCTTATCCATCAGGGTGATAGGTTCTGATGCATTTATTGCCCGTGAAGCGCACACCAAGGCCCACACACATCGGTGCATGCCTGTGGCTATTGCATCCATTTGGGCAGAGTAATATCCCACTGGTCTTAATTTATCCCCATGCCTCTGGGCTACTACAGCGGCCTACATTCCACTATCCTCCTGGCAGAAGATGTGGAATGGCTTACTAAGGTCTGGCAACCCCAGGGCGGACGCCTTCGCCATTGCTTGTTTTAGATTGGAAAAGCCTGCATCTCCTCCCCGCACTCTATTTTGTCTTTGCTAGCCCTTCCCCCCTTTGCTAAATCTTGTAGGGGTTTCACAAGGGTTGCTTACCCGTCCACTAGATTTTAAATCATGCCGGCTATTGCTGCCTATTGAAAGTCACTTATAAATTCTCAAACTCTAGAAGCTACTGCAAATCATGTTCCACTTGCAGTTAACTAGAAAGTAAAACACAAAAGATCCATTCTGCTTAAGGGCAAAATTGGTTAATTAGTCTGGACATATCTGACAATTCAAAGTTAAAATTCTCAATCCCTGTAAAAAAAAGCATCTTCAGCTGTGAACAGGCAAGGGTTAATTAGTCTGGACATACCTGACAATTCAATATTAAAATTCTCAATTCTTGTTAAAAAAAACATCTTCAGCTGACAATTCAAAGTTGAATTTCCCAATTTGTGGAAAAAGAAACATCGGCAGCTGACAATTCAAAGTTAAAATTCCCAATTCCTGTAAAACAGCATCTTCAGCTGTTAACAGGTAAGGGTTAATTATCTGCTGTATGAAGAGAGGTGGGGTAAAAGTTTTCAACTGGACATCATTACATCACCGCCCTCCTTTGTTTGACTTAACCAGAAACACAATGAGGGATTGTCATTAATTTCTACTTTACACCATTTTTTTTGTTCCCCTCAAAATTTGTTTCCTTTCTTCCTAGTTGTATCAGTTGTGTCAGGAATAATTATTTTTCGACCTGACCCAAAGTTTTAACACAAAATCAATCCAACACAGGGTCCGCCATAATCAATTTAGATATCCCCAACTGCAATCAATCCTATTAAATTAAAATGGTCTCATTCTTACATGTGTGAATTTGTATCCGGATTAAAATTCCCACATGTTGTTCAAAAATATCCTGGAATCATGCCTCTGGCCAGAAAACATGATTGGAGGTTTTGTCAACTGTTTGGACTTAAATCCCTTCAAAAATTGCAACTTCAGACAGCAAGTGTTTTGAAATGAAAATAACCAACATGAATGACATAAATGTGTCTGCATGTTCTTCTCTACACTTCTGGTATCTGCAATTTTAAAAAAACCTCAAGGTTAATTCCCCAGAAAGATAAACCTTAATAATAACATTACTCTACGAATCTCCCCAAAACAAACAAAAAGGATACTTCTGCTCGTAAAGTTCACAGATGTTTAGCAGCCCTTTTTTTTCCTGCACTGCAGGCTGACACTCTTTTGGTCAATCTAATGAACAAAGTTCACTACCCTTTTTCATTGTAAGACTTAAACTATTTATTTGATTCATTTATCCTTTCTTTCCCCATTTAATCCAATCCTCAACACCTGATTTCATCGGCATCACCTAGCCTTTAATAAATTTAAATCTCAAAGGCATTTCACTCAAACACATTATGAGCTGCCAAATCTTTTTTCCCTCCGGGAGTGATGCATGCTTAAAATTTCTACTTTTAACTGGTGTTATTGAATTTCCATAAATCCACAATTTAATCTTGTATCAGGTAATTTGCACACATGTTTCAGAGCAATTTAAAAAACAATCAATAACACGCTGAAACAGTTAGCTTTTGTGCTCCGATTTATGTTCCTTCGTTGTTTTTTTCCCTCGAAACCGATTCTATTTCTGTTACTTCACCAAGTTTGAAGAAATCTAATCAGTTCACTTTTCTCCACAGCTATCCTAAGCAGTGGGGTTTTAAATCTTGCTGTACATACAGACTCAGAATGATGACATCAGCTTTATCTGACTTGCCACTTACTCTGAGCCCCTCTGGGGGTTCCCTGTTTTGGCCTCCATTGAATCGTCGTGGGGCCCTAGCCTTTCCAATCTTCTTAACGTGCGGTGGGTTATCCTGCACTACTCATCGGCGTGGTACAAAAGTCTGTCTTTGCCCACCCAACATTAGCGCATTCTCAGTGTTGCGTGTGTCTGCCGCTACCTACTCGCAACTTTCACCCCTTGTTCGGGTCGCACCAGTAATGGATCCGGCCGTCTGATACTCTACTCCTCTATCTACTGGGTGGTAAATTAAAATGTACTCACTCGTATGGAGGCGTATCATTCGGCCCGAATCCCATGGATGACTATGCTCGCAGTGCGCCAAAAATTGTAGGAGCAGTTTCAAGACCTGTGTATTGAGTCAGCTTCCATGTCGGATTCTTCCCTGTGGCTCAACTCAGTACAAAGATCAACAGACACATCAGCAATCTGGATAAAATGGCTTACTGGTAATCCAAGCTTGGTTACGTGTACACGGATATTAGATCTGGATAATGCCAAAATCTATCTACTGAACATTGATAAAAACACATCAATTATACAATTTCCAAAAATCAATAGCCCATCCCAGATGGACTCGACCCAATCCCTGTTTAAACCTTATCCAATAAAATTACAATCAACTTATGATTGAACTTCATCCTGTTAGTTGTGTTTACAAAAAAGCTTGATGTCAATCTTAGCATCCAAAGATATTTTTTCCCCATCTCAGCATCCTGCTGTTTGTGTTCTTGAGGGCCAGGATGGCAGAACTGGCATCCTCTTTACATCATGGATTGTTTCAGAAATCAAGGTTATCAAAAGTGACTTCCTTTTTGCTTCCAGAGAATATCAGAGGCCAGTGATTCACACTTGTATTTACTAGTAATTTGCTGATCACACATTTCTGTGTCTCAAAAACATGGTCAAGTTAGCTAGCCTAAATCCCATCATGCATTGTGGCCACTGCTTGGAGCCAGAGTTTGATTACTTATTACCGTTATGTTCTAAAAATACATGTTTAATGGTTAATAATGATTACTCACTACACTTCCTAATTAATCTCAATCCTTAATAAACTAATTTATGTAAAACTACTCTTGTGGTAGCCTAACTATTCAGTTTTAAGAGGACTCACCGCTGGACCACCCCCTTCACTGGCGATCAATGAGGCGAAGGCCATGGTGTCCACCCCCCTTCCTTGTCCAGAGCTCTGGGTGCTCCGACCAAAGGCCTCCACAGATGGGCGTGGCTCCATCTCGACCCCCCACCTTGGACATAGCTGCGAAAAAGGCCGTCCAGAATTCCCCAAGTCTGGGGCAGGACCAGAACGTGTGGCTGGCCGGACCCCCCTGACACTGCTCGCACTTGTCCTCCACCTCCAGGAAGAATCCGCTCCTCCATGTCTTGGTAAGGTGCGCTCTGTGCTCTACCTTGAGCTGAATCAGGTTTAGCCCGGCGCAGGAGGAGGTGGAGTTGACTCTTTGCATCTTGATCCGGAGCCCTCCCCCTATCTCCATGCCCATTTTCTCCCCCCAGTTCCATCTGGTCTCATCCAGTGGAGTCCTGACCTTTTCTATAAGCCGTCTAGAAATGCCTCCGCATTTGTCATCTCCTAACCAGTCCAGCCCTGTCATTGTGTCCAGGAATGTCTATCCAGGTCTTTGGTGGAACGTTTTTGTCTCCTTGCGGAGAAAGTGATCCATCATCAGATATCTAATATTGTTCACATTCGGGGTTTGAAGCCTCTCTGTAATTTCCCCCAGGGTCAGCAGCCTGTCGTCCATGTACATGTTCTCTACTGTCAACATCCCTTTTTCATTCCCCCATGTCCCAAACATGTTGTCTATCCTCGCACCCGGTGAGGTTGTTACATATGTGGGTCCCTGTGGTCATCTCGCCAAGTTCAAAGTGGTGCCTAAACTGGTTCCATGTCCTTAGGGTGGCTACTACCACTGGGCTCCTAGAGTGCATGTGTGGGGGGGGGGGGGGGGGGGGGGCAGGAGTGGCGCAATGGTTGGGGTTCAGAGAAACATCCCCATGCAGGAGGCCTCTTCCATTCGGACCCAGTCCGCCTCCGGCTCCCCTAGCCACCCCCTCACTCTCTCCATGTTGGCCACCCAGTGGTAGACAGAAGATTCGGCAGGGCCAGGCCTCCCACGTGCCGCTTTCATTGTGAAATAGACTTACGTACTCGAGGAAATCTTTACCCCCCTGCCCCCCCGTAAGAAGCAGTTAGTTTAGAAGGCTTGAGGGGGGAACATCTCTCTCAGCTTTCCTAGAAGAAAAGCCATACCATGGAGTAATGGTTAAGAAAACAAGTGCAGAGGTCTTAAGAGCAGCTAGTTAAGGAAACTAGAGAAATGGAAGAGACGTCTCCAAGAAGTTGAGGTTAAAGGTGCTAGAACAGAGCACTGTTCAGTAAAGACAGACAGAGCTGAGAAGAAGGCTGAGATGCCAGAACATTATCTGAAATGATTTTCAGGTTTGTGAGATTTTACTACAGCCTGTGGAATGTGAGTTGAAATGACTATGGAAGTTAATGGCTGGATCTCAGAGTATATGTAAAAGCTGTTCAGCCATAGGAAACTTAAAAGAGGGTGGTGTAAAATCCTGGACTCGTTTTGATGTTAAAAATGGAGCAGAAGCTTGGGTTAAAAAAGTCAGTTGTAAAACCTGGACTGGATTTTGGAATGCAAACCACGAAAGGAAAGCAGTATTATGAGAGAAGATTTTAAAGTGTGTTTTTGTGAGTGGAGTTTGGAAACTCTAATGTAATTATCATCTGGAGGGATTCTGGGAGAAATCCACAGACACTAACTTGGGTTTGTGTATTTGAACATAGTTATCTTGTGTGCTAAAAAGGAACTTTGTGCACGAGAACATTGTAAAATGTACTTTGTAATCCATGTTAATCTTAAATTCGGTGTGTAATTATTGAGTTTAGCTGGAATAAAGGCATATTATATCATAATCCAATTTTTCATGCTTAATATATGTCTTTTCCATGTTGTTAAAACTAATTAGTGGTCCTGTGAATATTTTCTTCCTTGTTTTATAAGAAAAAAGTAAAAGTTACAGTCTTTTGAGCCAGAGTTCCATTTTAGGATCTTCCCATACTGTTATAACATCAACTGTGATTGCAACAACATCAAGGGATATGGGGATAGTGCAGGAAAATGGCATTGAGGTAGAAGATTAAGCATCACCTAATTGAGTAGTGGAGGAGATTAGAGGGGCTGAATAGCCTGTTCCTGTTCCTATTTCCTATGTTCATACACATATACAATTAATAAACATGAGGTGTGTATGAGCAACCCAATTGATTTATCTCTGCAAGAGGAGGTCTTGCGATGCAATAGGTAGCGTCCCTGTATCTGAGTCTGAAGCTCCAGATTTGGCTTCCACCCCAGGAATTGAGGGCCAAGGAGGATGAATTCATAACGCAGACACACAGTTTGAGCATTAACCCGGAAATCTTTCCAACACACCCCAATGGCAGGTGGAAATAGTGGGAGAGATGCCTGATCAGCCATGTGATGGAAAGTATGTTGGAGCCTCTATCATCACTATTCAAAGCTCCAAACTACAAGATTCTTGTTGCCACAGCAACTAGGACTCCCTGAGTGAACTGTAACACACCACATCATCTCTACAGAAGTGATTTGATTGTTTTCTTGCCTGAAAACAGAATGTTGGATTTCCAGGTCTGCATGACTTTGTTACATGTTGCTATTACTCACAGTTTTCCTTGTGTTCCCTTTGGCCACTTTCAGTACAAGGTCGAGATTATGTTATGTCGGTTTATATTCGAAATGCAACTCAAAAATATGAAAGAAATTGGAACTAAAAAGCACCTTTATCAACATCCCAAAATACTTCACAGCAGATGGACTGTATACTTTCAATGTAGGGAAATGTGAAAGCCAATTATCACACAAGAACCCAATGAGATAAATGACCAGTGAATCTGCTTTTCATAAGGTTTGTTGGCCAAGGAATTAATATTGTCTTGGACACTGAGCTGGCTTCCTGCTGCTTTTCAAGGAGTGCCATCAATTATTTTTTAATTTGCCTAATAGGGCAGACATGTAGGGCGCGATTCTCCGAAATGGAGACAGAGTGTTCGTGCTGTCGTGAATGCCGTCTTGTTTCACGACGGCACGAAATGGGCACGGGCACTACCGATTCTGGCCCTCATAGGGGGCCAGCACAGCGCTGGAGCGGTTCATGCCGCTCCAGACTCCCTTCCCGGTGCCAATTGGGCACCGCGCCAACCCGCGCATGCGCAGTTGGGCCACGCCAACCCGTGCATGCGCAGTTGGGCCGCGCCAACCCGCGAATGCGCGGGGGACTTCCTCAGCGTGCCGGCCCCGACGCAACATGGCATGAGGGTTCAGGGGCCAGCTGCATAATAAAATAGGGCCGGGGCTGGAGAGGCCGGCCCACCGATTGGTGGGCCCCGATCGCGGGTCAGACGCCATCAGAGGCCCCCCGCGGTGAAGGAGCGCTTTTCCCCGCACCACAGGTCACCCCCCAACCCTATGCACAGAGTTTCCGGCGGCTGTGAGCAGGTGTGAACGGCACCAGCAGGACTCTGCCGTTTCCGCGCGGCCGCTCGGCCCATCAAGGCCGGAGACTCGGCGACCCGGCTGCGGACAGCAGTCCGTGACCAGCGCCACGCCAAATGCGCCGGCGCAAATGGCATCGATTCTCCACTCCTCGGAGAATCGCCTGGTGGCATCGGACCGGCGCCGCGGTAAAAAATGGCGCGAATGGCGATTCTCCCATACGGCGCGTGGCATGTGTGAATCACGCCCGTAATGTCGAACTGAAAGACGGCAACACTACGCCATCTTCCACTCCCTTAATACAGCACTAAAGTGTCAACCTGGTTTATGTGTTCAATCAAGTGTCTCGGCTGCTGAGGAAAGACAAAAATGAATCAATAAAGGTAGGGAACAAGTAAAGAACAAAAGTTTGCTCTCAAGGGGGTGTAAGTGGGAGTAGTAGAATCATCATCAACAACTACCACCTGAAAAAAATTGGGGCCAGAAGTTATGATCTTAAATTGTTGAGTTCAATGTTGAGACCAGAAGGCTGTAATCAAAAGATGAGATGCTGTTCCTCAGGTTTACATTGAACTTCATTAGAACAATGCAGGCAGTCTAGGACAGGAAGGTCAGGCTGGAGTAGGATGGTATCATACCCTTTGAGGAGTATCCCATTCCCAACTTGAAAACACATACTGGGCGGGATTCTCTCAGCCCCGGGGCCAGGCCGGAGAATCCCCACGACCGGCGCAAATCGTGCCACGCCGCCCCCGAAGCCGGCCTCTCTGGCTAGGGGCCTCCTTTCTTCTGTGCCGGCCCCTGTAGCCCTGCGCCATGTTGTGTCGGGGCCGGCGCGTTGAAGGGAGCCACTGCGCATGTGTGCATTGGCGCTGGTGCCACTGCGCATGCGCGGATCCCGCGGCGCCCAGTTCACGACAGGATCAGAAGCTGGAGCAGCGTGAACCGCTCCAGTGTCGTGCTTGCCCCCTGTAGGGGCCAGAATTGCTGATCCTGAGGCCTTGTTGACGCCGTCGCGTTTCTCGACGGCGCTTCCGACGGCGTCAACACTTAGACTCGGGATCACAGAATCCTGTCCACTGTAATTGGCTAGGAATCTTCCAGAACTAACATTCTTTGAAGAAAATGAACATTGATAGGTGGCTAAGATGACTGCCAATGGTCAGGTGACTTTTGCAATTTCTGCTCAAAGGATTAACTCATATCTGAAAGTGCATCTGCAAAGTTCTCAAATGCAAATGAGTTTCCCAGGTACAGAGTGACCAACCTTACTTGCTCAATTGTAGGGTTTAACAGTCAATGACTGCCAGAATTGACGAATATCAAATAAAGTCTTCCAGTGAGTTGATGGGTTACCAATCATTCCGTCATTGTGTATCAATTACCTTGACTCCAGCCTATTATGTGGACAATGGGAGACCCTGAAACCTTGCCTCACATGACTGAATTGCAAATGATTTTATCCCAAAGAAGAAACTACTCAGTCTACACAAAACACCAGCTGCAGACAAGCAGCAGCAGAACAAGGCAGTAACATCTATGCTGATAATACTGGAGACTACAGTGTCCGAACGTCATCGAGCCTGATTCCTTTTCAAGACTACCAGTACAGAATTCTGATCTCCCAGTAAGAAAACCATAAGCAACAAACTTCATGACCTGCTGTAAAATCCATCTTTTTCAGGGGATCATGCAGCAACTCTCATATGTGACTCCGGCTTGTTGAATAGAACTAAACTACTCCTTCCGAAGTGAAAACACCTTTGAAATCAGGTCCGCAATGTGTTTCTTCCAAAGATGAGCCAGACACTTGACTTACAAACTGTTGTTTTGTTTGTAACTGTTAAAGTGCACTATCTTCTTGAATTGTATTTTTCTTGAGTCGATGCGTGTGCATAAGTGGCGTAGTGTTTAGGCTTTAGGGTGAAAGTGGGGATAAATAATCCTGTTTATTTAAAACCACAGAAACATGCTGCTGATTATTCAAATTGACCACAAACCCAGTGGTAAGAAATGCACACATCATCCTTTCCAAAGAAACACTGATTGGGGACAGAACAAATGGAGTTGGGTTTTAGCCCTCTCATTCGGTCCATAACAGATGGAGATTATTACGTATGGACTGGGCTATGGTAGCTCCCTTATTCAAATAGCCTCCTGAAACTGTCAAAGTTTACTTGTACAATGACAATTCAGTTGGGATAATGACCATTTGTGCAAGGTGTTGGCAAACACTGCTTTGGAAACTTTACTGCAGCAAAGAATCAATACTTTCAAGAAGAGTAGAAAGACAGAGAGAAGAATTGATGAGAGAATGAGAGAAAAACAATAATGGTATAAGGTGGTTTACCGCATGCAAAGATTTTAAACTCCAAGCAACAAAACTGCAATAAAAAGCCCTCAATTTTACTCTGTATTTCTAATAACTGAATATATCTGGTAAGTAAAAGTAAGTGTACAAATGATAACTTCTGCTCAAGATTCTACTCCAGTAGATCGTTTTGTGTAGTTTACCATGGTGCTTATTATCATCTATTTCATCTTTTCAATCCACTCATATAATTTGTTATTCCATTTTCTATGTTGTTTTAGGGGAACTCATTCATTTAAATACTGTTTGCTCTTCTTTCTTGGGTTAAAATTGAATAAAACCGATTGATTGAAAAAAATTGTTTAATTAGTTATTTGCGGAAATTACATCGGCTGGAGACAAAAAATACATTCAGACTAACTCCCTGGCCTTGATGAAGGAACACAATGTAGGTAAGAATACTGTAATCTGGACAGTGAGGTTCTCTTGTCTTGTGTTTATAATCTGAAGCTGCAGCCCAAACACAACTGCATTTTGCACTGATAGAACACATTTATCTTGGAAAACATTCCAAGGTGATTTTCCTGCCATAGGGTCCAAAGTTCAATGCAGCAAATTCATACGATTGAGTATCACTACAGTGCATAGTGACTAAGCAAACTGCAGCGAATGGACACAGCATGTCAAAGAATTTAACATGCACAACAAAGTCTATTAATTAAAAAGGCAGTAATATGAACATGTATTAAGAATGTAGGATTCTCTTAAAGTACCTTAACAATATTTTCACAATGTGAAAGACCATTGCATGTAACCACTCAATTCATAGACTGAGGCTGTGAAATTTCACATAGTAAGCTGCACCATTTTTATAAAAATTAAAAGTGACTTGCGCCTGCTGAAAGTCCGAGAAGTTATTTTCATGAGAGTATCTTTGGGTTGCTGATTTGCATATACACTGTGAATGGAGTAACGTCTGTGTAAAAATAGGAATGTTGTGCTGGGCTGTAGCCTTGAAAAAGTCACTGCTGGTTCTAGCAGGTTGGGGTTCAGCAGGCGGTAACTAATTCTTGCCTCTGTTTGATTGATATCTAGCAATTATTTTTGTGTGCATTTCAAGAATGTCTAACACAGAAAACTTGACACAGCAAGAACAAACTAACACTTATACATAGGACCTAGTGTAACTTGTCAGGGTGCTTCACAGTACTGTTGAAGAATAGTCATTAATGTGATGTAGGGAAACAGGAGCTGCCAATTTGTGCACAGCAAGATTCCACGAGCAGCAATGAGAATCCTGACCTCATAATCTCTTTTTGTGGCGTTGGTTGATAGATAAAAGTTGGTCGTGACACCTCCCCTTGTCAAATAGAATGGAATCTAAGGTGGCAAATGGACTATGATCAATGATGTGCCTCAATTTCTGGAGGGAAACTCAACTCCATCAACTTCTGGCTGAAAGGCAAGAGCATGACACCAAGGCAAGAGTGAGACAGAGTTAGTTAAAGATAATCAATAACATGGCACTGAGGCAGAAGGAGATGTAATAATTTCAGAGGCCAACCCTCCCTTATGGAGGGTCCATTAAGATCACCCCAAGCTGCCATGTGGAGTGTGGTGACATTGGTACCGAAGGCCAGTCTTCTTGTCTGGGAGTGTAGAAGGCCTCTAGCAGAAATGAACCTGTCATTTCTCATTGCAGACTGGTGCCACTAAGCATTTAATGGTATGACCATGGCAAGTAAAATTACATCAGCACCACTCTCTGTACTGACCAGTTATTAATTAACCCTTTACACTGCACTCTGGTTAACTGGCTGGAGGGGAATTAGAATTAATGTGGGATTGCATTTCTTACTTTCCAGCCATCAAATGCAAACACCTAAAACACCTTCCAGATTACCAGGTTACCGAGTTAATACCAACACTATTGCCATGATATCCACATGAAACACCACACAGCCATTATTTTACCCCTTCTCTATTTCCTTAGTGCCAAGTGGATAATGCTCACCCAACCTGATCCTGGAAATTCACAGCAGCTCCATAGTCACTGGTCTATTAAACATGTACCTGCTGCTTTGACATGATGTATATAGAGTGAGCTGGGCTGCTATTCCTCAGGCTTACAGTAAATACTCCACCCGATTCTATTCTTGCTTCTGGATCAAGTCCTGCTCATTTCTCCATCCATGTGAGGTGATATTCACCGGCACCACCTCATGCATTTCATTATGGCAGCAGTCGTTAAAAATTACTTTTGCATGGAATAGGAACTCGAACACAGAATTAACATTTGCATAGAACATTTCACTTAATCAAATGTGCCAAGATGCCAGGAAACAGACACCATGTAGCAATGTAGAAAGGATGCATGTGAGCAGCTGGGGAGAAATTCCAGCGAGGTGAATGGCCAAAGGAAAAGAGTTACAGAGCACTGTGCTGCAGTAACCACACTTTTCAAAATTCATTGACAGGATGTGGGCTTCACTGACTAGGTCAGCACCATTGTCTTGAGAAGGTGGTGGTTGATGTGTTGGGTGCTCTGGATCCGTGGAACGCATACAGGCCACCAACACTTAAATTAGTGCAACACTATTTTATTAAGTTAGAAACTGTTGAACGTACTTTCACTGTGGGGTAACACGATGTTAGATTAAACTAAAGACCTATGCCTGTCCTAACCAGTCTATGCACTCAGCACATGGTGAAGATCCGTGCTGTAAGATGTAAGCTCTGTCCTTCTAGGAGGCTGCATCCCGAATGAGTGGGAACTCTGATGCCCCCTGTCTTTATAGTGAGTGTGCTCTAACTGGTGATTGGCTGCGGTGTTGTGTGTGTTGATTGGTCTTGCTGTGTGTCCATCAGTGTGTGTGTCTGCACCATGATATACTGGTGTATATTAGGACAGTGGTGAGCTGTCTTCTTGAACCTCAGTAGTCCACGTGCTTTTAGCGAAGGAGTTCCAGGAATTTTACACAGTCACAGTGAAGGAACGGCCAATATATTTCTAAGTCAAGATGGTGAGTGACTTGGAGGGGAACTTCCAGGTGGTAGTGTTCCTGTGGTTGGAATTTTCCAGCCGTTCCCGCCGAACAGATCTTCTAGTCCTGGCGAATGCCTGCTGTGGTTTTCCCAGCTACGGGTGATACATCAAATGGGAAACCCCATTGAAAGTGACGGGATCAGAAGATCCTGCCGCCGGCCAATGGCGGGCCGCCTCTGCTGCTGTGAAACATGGGGCAGGGGGAGGGGGGGGGGGCATGGAAAATCCTGCCCATGATGGGATTTACCAAGCAACCTATGGCATGTATCGCAGTGGCAGGAGGCGGCATGTTATTAGGTACAAATTACAGTACCAAATTAGTTTTCTCCAATTAAGGGGCAATTTAGTGTGGCCAATTGACCTACTCTGCACATCTTTGGGTTGTGGGGGTGAGGCCCATGCAGACATGGGAAGAATATGCAAACGCCACACGGACACTGATCCGGGGCCGGGATTGAACCCAGATCCTCAGCGCCATAGGCAGCAGTGCTAACCACCGTGCCACTGTTTAGCACAGGGCTAAATCGCTGGCTTTGAAAGCAGACCAAGGCAGGCCAGCAGCACGGTTCAATTCCCGTAACAGCCTCCCCGAACAGGCGCCGGAATGTGGCGACTAGGGGCTTTTCACAGTAACTTCACTTGAAGCCTACTTGTGACAATAAGCGATTTTCATTTCATTGTATACTGAATATAACACAAAGGCAAGGATGGAAATCTATGTGAAATTGTCACCAGGGAAAATCAACTGCAGGAGATTTTCTGGTTACATAAATAAAGGCAAAACAAGAACAGTGAAAGAACAGAAAAGGAAATGAATGGCCTGCATTTTGTATCCTCATGGTATCCCAACTTCAAACATTCACTCCCTCCATCAACAATGCACAGTGGCAGCATGTTTGCCATCTACAAGGCACAAGCCAGGAGTGCAATGGAATATTCTCTATTTGACTGGATGAGTGCACCTCCATCAACACTCAATAAGCTCAACACCATCCAGGACAAAGCAGCGCGTTTGATTGCTCCTCCTTCAACAATCATTCAAACCCTCCACCCCCAATAGGACAATGGCAGCTGTAGTAACTCACCAAGACGCACTGTAGTAACTCACCAAGACGCACTGTAGTAACTCACCAAGGTTCCTTAGGCAGCACCGCCAAACTCACAACCACTGACATCTAGAAGGACAAGGTTAGCAGATACCTAGGAAGTCCACTACCTGGAGGTTCCCCTCCAAGTCATTCACCATTCTGATTTGGAAATATATTGCCATTCCTTCACTGTCGCTGGGTCAAAAGTTACCAGTTCCACGGTGGCGCAGTGGTTAGCATTGCTGCCTCACGGCACCATGGCTCAGGTCACTATCCCGTGTGGAATTTGCATATTTCCCCCATGTCTGGCAGAGAAAGTAGATTGCATACGCTAAATTGCCCCTTAATCGGAAAAAAAGAATTGGGTACTCTAAATTGATGGAAAAAAATCACCACTTTCAGAGGAAAATTAATTAAATCATATTCCCCCAATTCACATGTGATGAAAATACTATCTAATTAATCAGACCCTGTAAATGTACGACTGGAACTGCAATAGATTTTAAGTCAGTCACTCTATTGGTTTCACTTTAAGTCTGTAACTTGGTAAAAAGTTAGATCCGGGAAACGATAACTTTTCATGTTCAATGTAAGCTGAAGCATACGACTGATTCTGAAGAATTGCAAACACGTTGTCACACAGTCAAGAGTCTGATAGTCAAATTCTCGTTGCTGAGACATTTTGGCGGGGCTATTGTAATAATAAGCTCGCCACACCCCCAGCCGTTCGCCACCAAAGCCTTCCTCCACACAGACTGCCACAGAGCCAGGCAGACAATCTCACCGGCACCTGGCACAGTCACTGCCTTTCGCCCAGGAACTCATCAGCCGCCACTCGCCCCACTCTTCCCACACTTGCGGGACTGCAGTTTGAGTGCAAGATCGCCTCAGCCGGGGGTAAATGGCTTTTGCGGAGTTCTGGATCTTTCTCAGCTGTCTCTCAGGTACTGGAAACAGGGGCAGCGCTTTCAGCTGTGTTCAGTGACAGGACAAAGCAGCATCTCTGGCCCAATCCCGGATAAAACTAACAAAAAGTTACATTTGAGACTGTTGTCTCAAGTAGACCGACCAGTTGGACTTTTTGCGAACCGAAATGAGATGTTGCACATCTAATTGTGAGGGGGGATAAGGTTTAGCAGAGCAGTTCCAGGTATGAAGAGCAGGGGGGGGGGGGGTGCTTCAGTTGGACGGATTGATTGAGGAAACTTGGAGTTCTTCTTTGAGAGGAGAACTGGAAGAGCTGTTCACAATCATGAGCGATTTGTGCAGGACGGGAGGGAGAAGAGAGTCCCCACCTAACCTTTTTGGACACTAAGGGCAATTTATCATGGCCAATCCACCTAACCACCTTTCGACTGTGGGAGGAAACCGGAGCACCCGGAGGAAACCCACGCACACACCGGGAGGATGTGCAGACTCCGCACAGACAGTGAACCAAGCCGGGAATCAAACCTGGGACCCTGGAGTACTAACCACTGTGCTACGTGCTGCCCAGAAGCGAAAGGAGGACTGAAGGGCCCCGTTGTCACCATTCATGATTCTGAATTTAATTATCAATGATTTCAAGATGGTATAATTTAATATTTGTTGCTTGTTTTATACAGTTCCTTCCCCCAAGTTCTGAGTAGGAGATTGAACAATTGGTTTACCGTATATTTCAAAACCTATTGTCACATAATAGCACGGCAGCACGGTAGCATTGTGGATAGCACAATTGCTTCACAGCTCCAGGGTCCCAAGTTCGATTCCGGTTTGGTTCACTGTCTGTGCGGAGTCTGCACATCCTCCCTGTGTGTGGGTGGGTTTCTTCCGGGTGCTCCGGTTTCCTCCCAGTCGAAAGGTGGTTAGGTGGATTGGCCATGATAAATTGCCCTTAGTGTCCAAAATTGCCCAAAAGTGTTGGGTGGGGTTACTGGGTTATGGGGATAGGGTGGAAGGGTTACTGGGTTATGGGGATAGGATGGAGGTGTTGACCTTGGGTAGGGTGCTCTTTCCAAGAGCCGGTGCAGACTCGATGGGCCGAAGGGCCTCCTTCTGCACTGTAAATTCTATGAAAATATAATTGCAAATCAAACCAAACCAGTTTGTCTACATTTACCTGAAGGCTTCTTAATCTGTAAAGTATTTGTATGTGTGAAACTTCACAGTGAAACCTTTTTATCTGATGCACTTTCAGTATTTGTTCTGTAACTGTTTTTCTTCAATATATTTTTCGATGTAGCTCTTGATGCCCAGCCTTGGATGAATGCACCAACATTTCCTGACATCTATCACGTTTCAGGTATGACACTGATATCATGGACAAAGCAGGAAATGTTCAAAATACACTCCCCACCTTTCGTCACCTGTCAAAACAAAGGTGCTTTCCATTCAGATCCTTAAGATGAAGGATATTGTTCCAAGCTGCAGGTGGACTTTGTGTTCATCAATATTTTGTGTTTAATTTTCATGAGGTTTATTTTTTGTAACAATGGATTGTACATAAATTGAGTCATTGTGATGTTCCTTCCCAAACATTCTTGGAAGTACTTGTGTGTATATGTGAGAGCAGGTCGGGTGGCGCGAAGTGCTTGTGTGTAAGTGTGAGAGCGGCACTGGTGGTGTGAAGTGCTTGTGTGTAAGTGTGAGAGTGGGGCTGGTGATGCGAAGTGCTTGTGTGTAAGTGTGAGAGCGGCACTGGTGGTGTGAAGTGCTTGTGTGTAAGTGTGAGAGCGGCACTGGTGGTGTGAAGTGCTTGTGTGTAAGTGTGAAAGTGGGGCTGGTGGTGTGAAGTGCGTGTGTGTAAGTGTGAGAGTGGGGCTGGTGGTGCAAAGTGCTTGTGTGTAAGTGTGAGAGCGGCACTGGTGGCGTGAAGTGCTTGTGTGTAAGTGTGAGAGTGGGGCTGGTGGTGTGAAGTGCTTGTGTGTATGTGAGAGAGGGGCTGGTGGTGGAGACAGATGTTTGAGTAGGTCTTTCACATTTGTTACTCCCGGTGCTCCGTGTGTTAATGTGGATACCTTTCAGAGTGAAATGCACGCTCGTGTTTTAAGTGAGAGAAGCTGTTACAAACCGGAGTAAGGTTGAGGCAGGTTTCCTTAATCTCCCAACAATAGACAGAACCCCGAGAAACATTCTTATTACGCTGAAGATTAAAACTACAAAATATTGATTGTTTTTGTGCAATAGGTGCAAACATTTTGAACGATTGATAAAAATAGTTTATTTTCCTTTAATGTATATATGTATTATAATCAAATAGCTGTATTATTCAACAAATAGTATTACCTTTTTGTCATTTTTAATGGGAGACGTGATGCTGCACGCACACACGTTCTCACACTCACACATACACGCTCTCACACGCACATACACACACTCGCTCTCTCATACACTCACAAACACACACACACTCTCACAAACACACACTCTCACACGTACATACACACGCTCCCTCTCTCATACACTCTCACAAGCACACACACTCTCACAAACACTCTCACATACACATATACACACTCCCTCTCTCATACACTCTCACAAGCACACACACTCTCACAAACACACTCTCACAAGCACATACATACACCCCCTCTCTCATACACTCTCACAAACACACACACACTCTCACAAACACACACACACTCTCACAAACACACACTCACACACTCCCTCTCTCATACACTCTCATAAACACACACACACACTCTCAAACACATATTCTCTCATACACTCTCTCACACACAATTTCACACATACACACTCACATATTCTCTCAAAAACACACACTCTCATACACACTCCCACACACACACTCTCACAAACACACTCTCTCATACAAACTCTCACACACACACACTCTCTCACAAACACATACACACACTCCCTCTCTCATACACTCTCACACACTCCCTCTCTCATACACACACACACACACTCTCATACACTCTCACAAACATACACACTCTCTCTCACAAACACACACTCTCATGCACGCCCACACACACTCACACACTCTCACACATCCATACTCACACTCTCACAAACACACACTCTCACACACATTCACTCTCTCACAAACACACACACTCTCATACACATTCTCACACACATACTCTCTCACAAACACTCTCATGCACACTCACACATGCTCTCACAAACATGCACTCTCACAAACACTCTCACACACATTCACACCCTCTCACACACACTCTCAAATACACACTCTCACATGCACATACAAAGACTCCCCCTCTCACACGCTCACACACACTCTCTCATACACTCTCGTACACACTCTCACACAAACTCACACTCTCTCACAAACACACACACACACTCACAAACACACTGATTCAAACTCTCTCTCACAAACACATACACACACTCCCTCTCTCATACACTCTCACACACTCCCTCTCTCATACACTCTCACACACACTCATACACTCTCACAAAAAAACACACTCTCTCACAAACACGCACTCTCTCACACACACTCTCACACATGTTCACACTCTCTCACACACACTCTCTCAAATACACACTCTCACATGCACATACACACACTCCCTCTCTCACACACTCACACACTGTCTCATACACACACTCACACTCTCTCACAAACACACACACTCTCACAAACACACTCATTCAACCTCTCTCGCACACCCACACTCTGTCACAAACACATACACACACTCCCTCTCTCATATACTCTCACACGCACTCTCATACACTCTCACAAACAAACACACTCTCTTACAAACACACTCTCTCATGCACACTCTCAAACACTCACGCACTCTCTCACACACGCACACTCTCATACACACTCTCACACAAACTCACTCTCTCACAAACACACACACACTCTCTCTCCCAAACACACACTCTCATACACACTCACACACATGCTCTCTCTCACAAACACACACTCTCATACACACTCTCACACTCTCGCACAAACACACTCATACACACTCTGATAAACTCATACACTCTCACACAAACACTCTCTCACACACACTTTCACACACACTCTCTTACACACACATGCACACTCTCTCACTCACACTCTCGCACATAAACACTTGCACACACACACACACTCTCAGACTCACTCTCACACAAACACTCTCTCACACACACTCATGCACACTTTCACACACACTCTCTTACACACACATGCACACTCTCACTCACACTCTCGCACATAAACACTTGCACACACACACACTCTCAGACTCACTCACATACACACACTCTCTCTCACACACACACTCTCTGCCTCACACACACACCCTCTCTCACACACGCACACTCTCTCTCACACACACTCTCTCTCACACACACACTCTCACACACACACACACTCTCTCTCTCTCACACACACTCTCTCTCACACACACACTCTCTCTCACACACACACTCTCTCACACACACACTCTCACACATGCACACTCTCTCACACATGCACACTCTCTCACACACACACTCACACACACAGTCTTTCTTACACACACATGCACATACACTCTCACACACTCTCGCACACACTCTCTCTCACACACACACACTCTCTCTGACACACACACACTCTCACACACACTCTCTGACACACACACACACACATTCTCTCTCTCACACACACACTCTCTCAGACACACACACACTCTCTGACATGCACAGACACTCTCACACACACACACTCTCTCTGACACACACACACTCTCACACACACACACACTCTCGCTCACACTCACACAGGCCGGGATTCTCCCTTACCGCGTTCAAAATCGGCACGAACGACTCCGGCGTCGGACAGCAAAAGTGCGCGAATTCTGCGCAACGGATGGGGCCAACACGGGCGTCACGGGAAGTGCGACGGCACGACCCGGAATGGCGTCACCGACGCGCGCGGGTATTTGACGCCATCAGCAGAGAAACGGCAACGCAGGAAGCTGGCCGCCCGCCGCGCCGAGGTTCCAGGACCGGGACATCGAAGTGCTCCTGGACGCCGTGGAGCGGAGGAGGGAGGCCCTGAACCCCGGACATGGCCGCAGGGTCACTGCCAACACCAGCCGGCACCTGTGGAAGGAGGTGGCAGAGGCCGTCAGCGCCATGGGGATAACCTCCAGGACCGCCAGTCAGTGTCACAAGAAGGTCAAAAACTTTGTCAGGGCAGCCAGGGTGAGCACCCCCCACTGTGCCCATGGCAGCAACCTCCCAACCCTCCCCACTCATGTGGCACTGCGCCCCCACCCTCCACCCTCCGCATGATGGGCGGTACAGTTGTAGCTGAGATCCACAGGACTGCACCCACCCACGCAGGCTGCATTGGCAGGATGGCTTCTGAGCTATGCCAACACACACCCAACCGCTGGACTGAAAGTATATGTCCGCCTGACAATGATCTTTCTCTCCTCACCACCCCCTCCCCCATGAGAAGCGGGCCTATAACAACCGGGGGCGTGCCAGGACCGGAGGTGTCCACCTGAATTGCGGACCCTCACCATTCATGAAGAGAGGGCCCTGGACCTCACAGGCAGACCCGAGGACCGGGAGGTCGCAAATGCAGCGATCAGAGGCGCAGCATCAAGTGAGATACACCTTCCCCCCTGCCCTCACCCCCCTTCCCCCCTGCCCTCACCCCCCCTGCCCCCACCCCCTTCCCCCTGCCCTCACCCCCCTTCCGCCCTGCCCTCACCCCCCCTGCCCTCACCCTTCCCCCCTGCCTTCCCCCCTCCCCCTTGCCCCTCCCCCCTGCCTTCAACCCCCTTACCCCCTGCTCTCACCCCCTTCCCCCTTCCCCCCTGCCCACACCCCCACTTCCCCCTGCCTTCCCCCCCACCCCCTGCCCTCATCCCCCCTTCCCCCTGTCCTCACCCCCCCTTCCCCCCAGCCCTCACCCCCTTCCCCCCTGCCCTCACCCCCTTAACCCCCTGCCCTCACCCCCCCCACCCCCCTGCCTTCCGCCCTCCCCCTGCCCTTATCCCCCCTCCCCCTGCCCTCACCCCCCTTCCGCCCTGCCCTCACCCCCTTCCTCTCTGCCCTCACCCCCTTCCCCCTGCCCTCACCCCCTTCCCCTTCCTCCTGCCCTCACCCCCCCTCCCCTGCCTTCACCCCCTTCCCCCTGCCCTCACCCCCTCCCCCTGCCCTCACCCCCTCCCCTCCCCCACCCCCCTGTCCTCACCCCCTTCCCCCCTGCCCTCATCCCCCCTTCCCCCTGCCCTCACCCCTTCCCTCCTGCCCTCACCCCCCCTTCCCCTGCCCTCACCCCCTGCCCTCATCTCCCCTTCCCCCTCCCCTGCCCTCATCCCCCCTTCCCCATCCCCCTTCCCCCCTGCCCTCATCCCCCCTTCCCCCGCCCTCACCCCTGCCCTCATCCCCCCTTCCCCCTGCCCTCACCCCCCCTTCCCCCACCCCTGCCCTCATCCCCCCTTCCCCCTGCCCTCATCCCCCCTTCCCCCCCTGCCCTCACCCCCTTCCCCCTGCCCCCTTCACCCACTGCCCGCACCCCCCTTCGCCCACTGCCCTCACCCTCCCTTCCCCCCTGCCCTCATCCCCCCTTCCCCCCTACCCTCACACCCCTTCTTCCCTGCCCTCACACCCCTTCCCCCTGCCCTCACCCCCTGATGCACGATCAATTGCACAAAGACTAAAGTTGGGTACAACTGTGACTTTATTACAGTCAGATGTGTGGCCTCCTGCTGCAGCTGGCGAAATGGCAGGGCACTGGAGGTCATACATATTTATACAGTTCTCTGTGGGCGGAGCCAGCCGGCAGGAGCTACCGGCGAACCTGTAGTGCAGGTCCTACCTTACATCTCCTATTACAGTGGTTCACCACATTCACCCCCTGTTAAAAATGAGTCCGGCGGGGGTGACGTGAAACTATATACAATTAGTGCAATTATGTACAGTGGTAGGGAAAGAAAAGTCCAGGTTGACAGTCCAGAGTCCGTCAAAGGTTCAGCCGGTCCTGTGCTTTGGTGCTTCGTTGGGAGCGGCGCAACGGTGGCGGCGAAGTCGGTGCTGGCGGTGGTGGAGGTGGCACCGATGGCGGTGGTGGCAATGCTGATGCTGGCCAGTCATCGGGGAACTCAGGGAGCATGCCGAAGTCCTCTTCGTCCTCTTGTGCGGAAAAGGGGAGGGGGGAGGTGGTCTGGTGGGGTCAATATTGGCGGCGT
The DNA here is from genome assembly GCF_047496885.1 of Scyliorhinus torazame. Lineage (NCBI taxonomy): Eukaryota > Metazoa > Chordata > Chondrichthyes > Carcharhiniformes > Scyliorhinidae > Scyliorhinus > Scyliorhinus torazame. The sequence continues at coordinate 119,143,006 of NC_092707.1, read as the reverse complement.
GGTGGGAGGTGGGGGGGGCGCATTGGTGGGGGGGGGGTGTTGGGGTGGAACCTGACGGTGCCAGGTCCCTGAGTGAGACAGTACCTTGGCAGCTGTCGGGGAACTCAACGTAGGCATCTTGAGGGTTGGCGTGGAGCAGGTGAACCCTGTCCACCAAGTGGTCCGCCTTGTGGAGTCGGACGTGCCTACGGAGAAGGACCGGTCCTGGAGCAGCGAGCCAAGTCAGGAGCGACACCCCGTATGTGGACTTCCTGGGGAAGGTAAAAACATGTTCATGGGGTGTGTTATTAGTGGTGGTGCACAATAGTGACCGGATGGAGTGTAGAGTGTCAGGGAGGACCTCCTGCCAGCGAGAGGCTGGGAGGTTCCTGGACCTTGAGCCAGCTGGACGGCCCTCCAAACTGTCCCATTCTCCCGTTCTACTTGTCCGTTTTTCCGGGGTTATAGCTTGTCGTCCTGCTGGAGGCTATACCCCTGCTGAGCAGGAACTGACGCAGCTCACATGAGGGGGCGCATGTGGTCGGGGTCGGGCCCGAGAAGTCCTTTTTGGACTATATAGCCGAGAATGGCTAACCGGGTCGTGCTGAACACACACTTCTCTTTGTTATAGGTCAGGTTGAGAAGACTGGCAGTGCGGAGGAATTTATCGAGGTTGGCATCGTGATCCTACTGGTCATGGCCGCAGATGGTGACATTATCTAAGTACGGAAAGGTGGCCCGCAAACCATACTGGTCGACCATTCGGTCCTTCTCTCTTTGGAAGACCGAGACCCCATTTGTGACACTGAAAGGGACCCTAAGGAAGTGGTAGAGGCGACCGTCCGCCTCAAAGGCAGTGTATGGCCGGTCCAACTTCTAGATGGGGAGCTGGTGGTAGGCGGATTTCAGATTAATTGTTGAGAAGACCCGGTACAGCGCAATCTGATTGACCATATCAGATATGCGTGGGAGGGGGTACGCGTCGAGCTGCATGTACCGATTGTTGGTCTGGCTGTAGTCCACAATCATCCTGTGTTTCTCCCCAGTTTTAACCACTGCCACTTGGGCTCTCCAGGGGCTGTTGCTGGCCTCGATAATACCCTCCTTAAGCAGCCGCTGGACTTCGGACCTGATGAAGGTCTTGTCCTGGGTGCTGTACCGTCTGCTCCTAGTGGCAACGGGCTTGCAATCCGCAGTTAGATTGGCAAAAAGGGAGGGGGGATCTACCTTTAGGGTCGCGAGGCCGCAAACAGTAAGGAGGAAGTAAGGGCCTGCCGAATTTGAGGATGAGGCTCTGGAGGTTGCACTGGAAGTCCAGGCCCAACAGGAGTGCAGCGCAGAGATTAGGAAGGACATAGAGGCGGAAGTTACTAAATTCTACGCCCTGGACCGTGAGGGTGACTGTACAAAAGCCTCGGATCGGTACGGAGTGGGATCCGGAGGCTAGGGAGATCCTTTGATTGGCAGGGTGGACCGCGAGGGAGCAGTGCCTTACCGTATCTGGGTGAACAAAGCTTTCGGTGCTCCCGGAGTTCAGCAGGCACGAGGTCGCGTGGCCGTTGATTTTAACCGTCGTCGACACAGTGGCCAGGTTGTGCGGGCGAGATTGGTCCAGCATCATCGAAGCGAGCTGCGGGTAGCCATCGGATCCTTCGGGTGGAGAGCGTGTGCGGTTCCGATGTCGGGATGTCCGGAGACCCTGTGGGGGACAAGATGGCGGCACCCATGGTGTGCACATTGCAGGGTCGGGACAAGATGGCGGCGCTCATTGGTCGCGCATAGACCCGGGAGGAGAAGATAGCGGCTTCCATTGTGTGTCTGGCGTGGGGGAGGGAGCGATAGCGGGTGCGATCGCAGCGACTGCGCGGGCCTGGCACACAGCCACGAAGTGGCCCTTTTTACTGCAGGCTTTACAAACGGCAGAGCGGGCCGGGCAGTGTTGGCGGGGATGCTTCTGCTGACTGCAGAAGTAGCAGCAGGGACCCCCGGGGTGAGCGGATCGGCATGCGGCACAGGCGTGTTGCGAAGGCAGGGCCCCGGCTGAGGAGGTCGTCGGCGGGGTCCAAGAGGGGTAGGAAGGAGTAGAATGGTGGCCAGCGAGGCGGGAGAGGTACGGTTGTACATTACGGGATGCGACCGTCATGGAGAGCGCCAAGATTTTCGTCTCCACCAGTTCGAGCGTGGCCCCTTCCAGCAATCATTCTCGGATGCGGTCCGCGCAATCCCCGTCACGAAGGCATCGCGCATGAGGAGATTTGTGTGTTCGGCGGCCGTGACGGCCTGACAGTCACAGTCCCGGACGAGTGGGATTAGGGCCTGCCAGAAATCTTCGATGGACTCACCAGGTAGTTGCGAGTGGATGGCGAGTACATGCCTGGCGAAGAGCGTGTTTGTCTTCTGCGCGTAGTGTTCTTTGAGGAGTTCCATTGTTTTTGTGTAAGTCGTGGCGTCTTGGATCAACGGGAACACGCTGGAGCTCAGTCTGGAGTACTGGACGTTTATCTTCTGAGCCTCCGTTGGTGCGGGGTCCGCCGCGTTGATGTAGGCCTCGAAACATGCTAGCCAGTGAGTAAAGTCGTTCCTGGCGTTGGGTGAGTGCGGATCCAGCTGCAGGCGATCGGGCTTAATTCGGATATCCATTCTGTGGAAAATCTGACTGTAATAAATTGATGCACGAACAATTGCACAAAGACTAAAGTTGGGTACAACTGTGGCTTTATTACAGTCAGGTGTGTGGCCTCCTGCTGCAGCTGGCGAAATGGCAGGGCACTGGAGGTCATGCATATTTATACAGTTCTCCGTGGGCGGAGCCAGCCGGCAGGAGCTACCGGCGAACCTGTAGTGCAGGTCCTACCTTACATCTCCTATTACAGTGGTTCACCACACACCCCCTTCCCCTCTGTCCTTACCACCCTTTCCCCTTGCCCTCACCCCTCCTTCCCCCTGCCCTCACCCTCCCTTCCCTCTGCCCCTTCTCCCCTGCCCTCACCCCCTTCCCCCCTGCCCTCACCCCCATTGCCCTCTGTCCTCACTCCCCGTTCCCCCATCGCCCCCCCCCCCCCCCTCAGCCCTGTCTGCATATCTAACTATGCATGCCATCTTGTGTATTGCAGGACGACACGGCGATCCACCCGTCCCTGCGGATGCAGACCGCTCCCAAGGCCGTGCCAGGGCGCCCAAAGGACAGGGATCGACCCGGGCCATCGGGCGTAGGCCGCCCCCATCCAGTGCCGGGGCCAGCATGACGTAGGGACTCATCCAGCGACAGGGAGGGCAGCCACACCAACAGCCCCGTCCCAGTCAACCCAAGACATGACGAAACAGGGCACCCACACTGATGATACCGACACCCAGGACACACACACCCAGGACACCCAGGACACACCCACCCAGGACACACCACCCCAGGGGACCCCGGACTTCGGCTCCAATGAGGACATCCACAGCACGCCACTGCTATCTCCTACACCCTCAACCATCGCAGAGACTCTCACCTCAGTTGGGCACTATAGTGATGAGGCTTCTGGTACACTAACTGGTGTGCACAACACAGCCGTCCCGGTACAGCAGGTGGAGGTCGGAGCAGCTGAGGGGGCTGATGCGACCATCAATTAACTCGAAGACACGTGGAGGAGTAAACCGTGGTTTTAATCAGCTTAGAACTGAGCCTGCCTGTGACCGGTACAACACTGAAGGCGGCCCCGCAGGTCAGCAGCTCTTATACTTCCTGTAAAGGGGGTGGAGCTATGGGCGGAGCCCGTACATGTCCCAACATATCCCCTGTGGGTGAAGCCACACAATGGCCCATAGGTAGAGCCCACAGGGTTAATAACATAACACAGTGCACTGGTGAATTATCAGTAATTATACATTCACCACAGGGGCGGGCGGTCGGAGGGCAGCCCGGCGCGAGCAACCAGCTGCCGCCCAGACGGGTCCCGGGTTCCTGGAGTTCCCACACCAACCCATACACCCAATGCAGTCAGGGACCCTGGGACAAATGGAGGTGGTGACGGCCGGCTTGCAGCAGCTGCAGACGCAGGTGGAGGAGTCCACCTGCATGCAGGAGCAGGGAGTGGTTCCGGTCATGCGTGCCACCAGGCCGACACCGCACGGGTGGCGTCCGCGGTGGAGGCAATGGGTGTGACGGTGTCAGACATGGGCAGCAGTACGCAAGACCTGGGGCTTTCCGTGTAGGCGGCCCGGGACATGGCTGCCCTCTCACAGGCAGCCATGAGCCAGAGCCAGCTGCAGATCGCAGAGGCGCTCAAAGCCGTGGCATGGTCCCAGCAGGCCACGGCCCAGTCTCAGCAGGCCCTGGCCCAGTCTCAGCAGTCCTTGGCGCAGTCCCAGCAGGCCATCACTGAGGGCATCGGCGCCATTGCACGGGTGCTGGCTGGCGTCGCCCAGACACAGACAGGAATGGCGAACTCCCTGAGCTCCATGGCTGCAATTTGCAGACCCTCGTTGATACCAGGGCGGGCTTCCGGGACTGGCATGCCAGGTGCCAGGGGTGCCTCGGGTGCTGGATCCGTTCGCATCTCCGTCCCATGGAGAGCCCCGGGGGCCATCAGGCACCCCGAGGGAGGAGGAGGTTCTGGAGCCCATTCCGGGTCCCCCCGCAAAGGAGGTCCCGGAAGAACGCAACACCTCGGACACCCCCCTTCCGCCCCAGGTGCATCTGGTGAGCAACGGGCAGAACAGGCTGGCACTACGTCGTCCCGGTCACCCGAGCCGCAGCCTGGCCCATCCAAGCCTGGCCGCCCCAGGAAATGGACGCCAAAGGGGACCCTTGTCACAGGGCAGGGATCACAGGAGTCCGCCTCCAATTCTGCTGTACCGTCTGGGGAACCACCCAGACGTAATCATAGGGCTCGTAACGTCAGAAAATTAGACACTGAGCAAGTTGGCACGGGTGCAGGGCACAGACTAGTTATAGGGGCTAGGGCACGTGTCTGATCTGTTTGTAATTAAAATCATTTTCACACCTATAGAAGCTGCCTTTGTGCTCTGTCTGATGCGTGCGGGGTTGGGGTGGGAAGTGAGTGCCTGTGTGTGTGAGGGGTGATAGGAGGTCGAGCTCAGGTGAGTGTGGTGTGCGCTCCCCAACGCCCGGGTAGCACTCGCCACCCCGCTCCCTGGCAGACGACGGGTCCATGCGCTGCAGTGTCCAGGCCGCATGCAGGGACCTCCCAGGTGGAGGGTGTTACTATGGCCATGGGTCAGACATTGTCTAATGATGTGGAGCTCAGAACTCATCGCAGGGCGGGTTGTCATCATCCTCCATGGCCTGCAATAGACCCGCTTCCACCGGCGACCGTGTGAGCACAGCCCGTTGTGCTGCAGGTGGATGGGTAATGGAGGGCTGGTGTGCATGCGGGTGGTTGGTGGTGGGCAGGATGAGGGTGGTGGGGTGGTGCCGTACTGTGCTGTCCGTGCCCATGCTCAGCGAACCCACCCCCGCCCTAGTCTGTGAACCGTGTGGCTATCAACTCTTCCCATGCCCGCTGGCCCAGCCGGTATCGGTGGGCAGCCTCCCGTCTCTGTCCAGCCCGTATGTCCCGTGCATTCCCACCCCCCCTTCACATCGCCCTCATCTGGGGAGGTGAGCCCATCTTGCCTTCCCCCCCCCCGCATCCCCTTCCCCCTCCTCTGCCTCCAGCACATCGCCCCTCTGCTGGGCTATATTGCGCAGAACGCAGCAGACCACAACGATGTTGACTACCCGCTCCGACGGGTACTGGAGGGCCCCTCCAGAGCGGTCCAGGCACCTGAAGCGCATCTTCAGCAGCCCAAAGCACCTCTCTATCACACCCCTGGTCGCTGCATGGGCATCGTTGTAGCGGTTCTCCGCGGCGGTCTGTGGCCTCCGTATAGGCGTCATCAGCCATAACCTCAACTGGTAACCCTTGTTGCCCAGCAACCAGCCCCGCAGCCAGGGGGGGTGTCCCTCAAATATGGCAGGGATGAACGATTGTGCCAATATGAACGAGTCATGTACACTGCCCGGGTACCGGGCGCAGACATGCAGGATCATCATGCGGTGGTCACCACCTGAATGTTCATGCAGTCGGACCCCTTCCTGTCCGTGAACACGACCCTGTTATCCGCTGGTGGCCGCAGGGCGAGGTGCACCCCATTGATCGCCCCCTGGACCATGGGCATCCTGGCCACAGCAGTGAAGCCCCCTGGCCGGGCATCCTGGTGGGCCCGGTCCACAGGAAACAGGATGTAGCGGTCCGCGATGTCATACAGGGCGTCCCCCACTGCACGGATGCACCGGTGCACCGATGCCTGCAAGATGCCAGACAGGTCCCCATTCGGCGACTGGAACGACCCCGTGGCATAAAAGTTCAGGGCCACTGTCACCTTGATGGCCACCGGGAGAGGGTGACCACCCCCAGTCCCACACGGTGCCAGGTGTGCCATCAGGTGGCAGATATGGGCGACCGTTTCCAGACTAATCCTCCTGCATGCCCGGACCGTGAGGTCCTGGTATGATGTGCGGCGCCGGTACACACGGGGCCTCATTGGGCGCCTCGGTCGCCGTGGCACCACCCTCTCCTCCTCCTTCTCGTCGCGTCGGGCGGCCGGCAGTCCGGCCTGGGCGCCTGCCACCTGCACCTCTGCGACACGCTCCTCTGCGGCAGCCTCCGCCGCCTCCATGGCACACCTCGGCTCCAACTGCCATAGGGCTACATGTATGACAGTTCCCCCCGCCATGGCAGCAACATCGCTGGGTGATTGCCAAACATAATGGTCGGAAGGGGGTGGGGGTAGACGGCGTATCATCATTGCCCGAACCCCCCTCCGCAGCCAGGTGCCATGGGCTGCATGGTCGCCACTGTTGACTGGTGGCACCTGGCCAAGCAAAACAACACCCCCCACCCCAACCCTCCCCAGGCACCAGCCCCGACCCCCAACCCCCACCCTCCCCAGACACCAGCCCCTCCCCCTCCCCCTACCACCACCCTCCCCAGGCACCAGCCCCAACCCCACCCCCCAACCCCCACCCTACCCAGACACCAGCCCAGACCCTTCCCCCCCCCAATCCCCACCCTCCCCAGACACCAGCCCCTCCCCCCTACCACCACCCTCCCCAGGCACCAGCCCCGAACCCCCCCCAACCCCCACCCTCCCAAAGCACCAGCCCCAACCCCCCCCAACCCCCACCCTCTCCAGACACCAGCCCCGACCCTTCCCCCCCCCAATCCCCAACCTCCCAGACACCAGCCCCGACCCTCCCCCCCAATCCCCACCCTCCCAGACACCAGCCCCGACCCCCCCCTCCCCAACCCCCACCCTCCCCAGACACCAGCCCCGAACCCCCCCAACCCCCACCCTCCCCAGACACCAGCCCCAAACCCCCCCAACCCCCACCCTCCCAGACACCAGCCCCGACCCGCCCCCAACCCCCACGCTCCCCAGACACCAGCCCCGACCTCACCCAACCCCCACCCTCGACCCCCCCCAACCCCCACCCTCCCCAGACACCAGCCCTGACCCCCCCCCTCAACCCCCACCCTCCCCAGACACTAGCCCCTCCCCCCCCTCCCCTACCACCACCCTCCCCAGGCACCAGCCCCGACCCCCCCCAAACCCCCACCCTTCCCAGGCACCAGATTCGACCCCCCCCCCAAACCCCACCCTCCCCAGGCACCAGTCCCGACACCCCCCCCAACCCCCACCCTCCCCAGGCACCAGCCCAGACCCCCCCACCAACCCCCACCCTCCCCAGACACCAGCCCCGACACTCCCCCTCCCAATCCCCACCCTCCGCAGACACCAGCCCCGACCCTCCCCCCCCACCCCCACCCTCCCCAGACACCAGCCCCAACCTTTCCCTCCCCAATCCCCACCCTCCCAGACACCAGCCCCTCCCCCCCTCCCCCTACCACCACCCTCCCCAGGCACAAACCCCGACCCCCCCCCACACCCTCCCCAGGCACCAGCCCTGAACCCCCCCCCCAACCCCCACCCTCCCCTGGCACCAGCCCCGACACTCCCCCTCCCAAACCCCACCCTCCGCAGACACCGGCCTGACCCTCCCCCCTCCACCCAAACCCTCCCCAGACACCAGCCCCGACGCTCCCCCCCAACCCCCACCCTCCCCAGACACCAGCCCCGACACTCCCCCTCCCAATCCCCACCCTCCGCAGACACCGGCCCTGACCCTCCCCCCCCCCCACCCCCACCCTCCCCAGACACCGGCCCTGACCCTCCCCCCCCCCCACCCCAACCCTCCCCAGACACCGGCCCTGACCCTCCCCCCCCACCCCCACCCTCCCCAGACACCAGCCCTGACCCTCCCCAGACACCAGCCCCTACACTCCCCCTCCCAATCCCCACCCTCCCCAGACACCAGCCCCGACCCTCCCCCCCCACCCCAACCCTCCCCAGACACCGGCCCAGACCCTCCCCCCCCCACCCCCACCCTCCCCAGACACCGGCCCTGACCCTCCCCCCCCACCCCAACCCTCCCCAGACACCGGCCCTGACCCTCCCCCCCCACCCCCACCCTTCCCAGACACCAGCCCTGACCCTCCCCAGACACCAGCCCCGACACTCCCCCTCCCAATCCCCACCCTCCGCAGACACCGGCCCTGACCCTCCCCCCCCACCCCAACCCTCCCCAGACACCAGCCCTGATCCTCCCCAGACACCCCCACCCTCCCCAGACACCAGCCCTGACCCTCCCCAGACACCAGCCCGACCACCCCCCCAATCCCCACCCTCCCCAGACACCAGCCCTGACCCTCCCCCCGAGTCCCCACCCTCCCCAGACACCAGCCCCCTCTCTCCCGCCCCCACCCCCACCCTCCCCAGACACCAGCCCCGACTCTCCTGACCCCACCCCGACCCTCCCCAGACACCAGCCCCGACCACCCCCCCAATCCCCACCCTCCACAGACACCAGCTCCGACCCTCCCGCCCCCACCCCCACCCTCCCCAGACACCAGCCCTGATCCTGCCCCCCAATCCCCACCCTCCCAGACACCAGCCCTGACCCTCCCCCCACCAATCCCCACCCTCCCAGACACCAGCCCCGACCCTCCCCCCACCAATCCCCACCCTCCCCAGACACCAGCACCGACACCGCCCGGCACCCCCGGCTCTGGCCGGCCTCCACCAACGCACCCCCCTCCCAGCCACGGCCCAGCAGACTCACGGCTATTCTCCGTCATCGCATCTGAGAATCCCGCCCGGAGTCTCTCCAACTCACACACATCACACTCTCTCTATCACACACACCACACTCTCTCTATCACACACACCACACTCTCTCTATCACACACATCACACTCTCTCCAACTCACACACATCACACTCTCTCCAACTCACACACACCACCCTCTCTCTATCACACACACCACACTCTCTCCAACTCACACACACCACACTCTCTCTATCACACACACCACACTCTCTATCACACACACCACACTCTCTCTATCACACACACCACACTCTCTCTATCACACACACCACCCTCTCTCTATCACACACATCACACTCTCTCCAACTCACACACACCACACTCTCTCTATCACACACACCACACTCTCTCTATCACACACACCACACTCTCTCTATCACACACATCACACTCTCTCCAACTCACACACACCACCCTCTCTCTATCACACACACCACACTCTCTCCAACTCACACACACCACACTCTCTCTATCACACACACCACACTCTCTCTATCACACACACCACACTCTCTCTATCATACACACCACACTCTCTATCACACACACCACACTCTCTCTATCACACACACCACACTCTCTCTATCACACACACCACACTCTATCACACACACCACACTCTCTCTATCACACACACCACACTCTCTCTATCACACACACCACACTCTCTCTATCACACACACCACACTCTCTCTATCACACACACCACACTCTCTCTATCACACACACCACACTCTCTCGATCACACACACCACACTCTCTCTATCACACACACCACACTCTCTCTATCACACACACCACACTCTCTCTATCACACACACCACACTCTCTCTATCACACACACCACACTCTATCACACACACCACACTCTCTCTATCACACACACCACACTCTCTCTATCACACACACCACACTCTCTCTATCACACACACCACACTCTCTCCAACTCACACACACCACACTCTCTCTATCACACACACTACACTCTCTCTATCACACACACCACACTCTCTCTATCACACACACCACACTCTCTCTATCACACACACCACACTCTCTCTATCACACACACCACACTCTCTCTATCACACACACCACACTCTCTCTATCACACACACCACACTCTCTCTATCACACACACCACACTCTCTCTATCACACACACCACACTCTCTCTATCGCTCACACCACACTCTCTCTATCACACACACCACACTCTCTCTATCACACACACCACACTCTCTCTATCACTCACACCACACTCTCTCTATCACACACACCACACTCTCTCTATCACACACACCACACTCTCTCTATCACACACACCACACTCTTTCTATCACACACACCACACGCTCTCTATCACACACACCACACTCTCTCTATCACACACCACACTCTCTCTATCACACACACCACACTCTATCACACACACCACACTCTATCACACACATCACACTCTCTCTATCACACACATCACACTCTCTCTATCACACACACCACACTCTCTATCACACACACCACACTCTCTCTATCACACACACCACACTCTATCACACACACCACACTCTCTCTATCACACACACCACACTCTCTCTATCACACACACCACACTCTCTCTATCACACACACCACACTCTCTCCAACTCACACACACCACACTCTCTCTATCACACACACCACACTCTCTCTATCACACACACCACACTCTATCACACACACCACACTCTCTCTATCACACACACCACACTCTCTCTATCACACACACCACACTCTCTCTATCACACACACCACACTCTCTCTATCACACACACCACACTCTCTCTATCACACACACCACATTCTCTCTATCACACACACCACACTCTCTCTATCACACACACCACACTCTCTCCAACTCACACACACCACACTCTCTCCAACTCACACACACCACACTCTCTCTATCACACACACCACACTCTCTTATCACACACACCACACTCTCTATCACACACACCACACTCTCTCTATCACACACACACCACACTCTCTCCAACTCACGCACACCACACTCTCTCCAACTCACACACACCACACTCTTTCTATCACACACACCACACTCTCTCTATCACACACACCACACTCTCTCTATCACACACACCACACTCTATCACACACACCACACTCTCTCTATCACACACACCACACTCTCTCTATCACACACACCACACTCTCTCTATCACACACACCACACTCTCTATCACACACACCACACTCTCTCTATCACACACACCACACTCTCTATCACACACACCACACTCTCTCTATCACACACACCACACTCTCTATCACACACACCACATTCTCTCTATCACACACACCACACTCTCTCTATCACACACACCACACTCTCTCTATCACACACACCACACTCTCTCTATCACACACACCACACTCTCTCCAACTCACACACACCACACTCTCTCTATCACACACACCACACTCTCTCTATCACACACACCACACCCTATCACACACACCACACTCTCTCTATCACACACACCACACTCTCTCTATCACACACACCACACTCTCTCTATCACACACACCACACTCTCTCTATCACACACACCACACTCTCTCCAACTCACACACACCACACTCTCTCCAACTCACACACACCACACTCTCTCTATCACACACACCACACTCTCTTTATCACACACACCACACTCTCTATCACACACACCACACTCTCTCTATCACACACACACCACACTCTCTCCAACTCACGCACACCACACTCTCTCCAACTCACACACACCACACTCTTTCTATCACACACACCACACTCTCTCTATCACACACACCACACTCTCTCTATCACACACACCACACTCTATCACACACACCACACTCTCTCTATCACACACACCACACTCTCTCTATCACACACACCACACTCTCTCTATCACACACACCACACTCTCTATCACACACACCACACTCTCTCTATCACACACACCACACTCTCTATCACACACACCACACTCTCTCTATCACACACACCACACTCTCTATCACACACACCACATTCTCTCTATCACACACACCACACTCTCTCTATCACACACACCACACTCTCTCCAACTCACACACACCACACTCTCTCCAACTCACACACACCACACTCTCTCTATCACACACACCACACTCTCTTTATCACACACACCACACTCTCTATCACACACACCACACTCTCTCTATCACACACACACCACACTCTCTCCAACTCAAGCACACCACACTCTCTCTATCACACACACCACACTCTCTCTATCACACACACCACACTCTCTCTATCACACACACCACACTCTCTCTCTCACACACATCACACTCTATCACACACACCACACTCTCTCCAACTCACACACACCACACTCTCTCTATCACACACACCACACTCTCTCTATCACACACACCACACTCTCTCTATCACACACACCACACTCTCTCTATCACACACACCACACTCTCTCTCTCACACACATCACACTTTATCACACACACCACACTCTCTCTCTCACACACATCACACTTTATCACACACACCACACTCTCTCTATCACACACACCACACTCTCTCTCTCACACACATCACACTTTATCACACACACCACACTCTCTCTCTCACACACACCTCACTTTATCACACACACCACACTCTCTCTATCACACACACGCACACACACACACACACTGGGCAGGATTCTCCGTTTGCCAACGCCAATGTCGCAAAACGCGATTGGCGGTGAATGACTTCCGACGCCAAAATTGTGGCATGCGCCGGTTTGACACCACATCGGTATGCCCCGGCTCCCCGAAAATGGCGTAAATACGTTGCTCGCCGCACGGGCTAAAAGTACAGTTGGCATATCATTAGCGGGCCTGACACCCGATGTTCCGTGCCTCCGCGATTCACCGCTTCCGATGGGCCAAGTTCCCGATGGTTATAAAAATCATGAGCCTGGCATCTTGGCTGCTGAGTGAGAGAGAAAAGATAGGAAATGGCGTGGAGTGACTGCGGGCTGCTGGGCCGGACATCAGCTGTGCTGTCTGTGGCGGGGGTGGGGGCCCTGCCAGGGCCGGGGGAGGGAAGTGCAGGAGATGGGGGGGACAGACCAAGCAGCCGGGATGCCCCCCGATGCCCAGGCACTGACCATCATTACAGCGGCCATCTTGCTGACGACCCAACCCGACCCCTGGTTCTACACAGTGACACCGGGTGTATGGGTGCACCCCCCGCCCCCGGCAAACCGCCCCCCCTCGGCCCCGAGCACCCCACCCAAACGGCAGCCACCTAGGGTCACAACGAAGGCAGCCCCCAGTGAGGGCAATGCCAGTCAACGGTGCCCAGCCTCGGCCCCCGCCTGTACAGAATGCCTCAGGTCTTGCACACTGACCACCATTCCAGACCCACACCCCGTCACCTCCCACACCAGCAAACTGCCCGCATACGCACCCTCTCCATGACACATACCTGCGGCGTGATGACCTGGGGGCACTGGGTTGGCAGTGACAGGGGGTCTGGTTGATGGGACAGAGGATGATGATAACCCGCTCTGCAATGAGCTCTGGTGCTCCACATCGTATGACTCACCTGGGTGATCCCTGCATGTGAGCTGACTAGTCCATCACAAGGTCCCATCAAATCCCTGGGGTGGGAGTGCTGGGGACGGTCTGGGGGCAGGCGATGGAGGACGGTAGGGTGGCGAGCCCGGTCCACCCATGGGCCCTGCACTGGTCCCGAACCCCCACTCCCCCCGGCCAGCACCGACCAGCCCACCGCCACATCCCTCAGACAGAGCACCAAGGTAGGTTTCAAAGGTGTTAACAGGGGTTTAGTGTGGAGAAATATATACAGTCTGTGCCCTAGCCGCTATAACTAAACTGTGGCCTGCACCCGTGCCAACATAATTGGTGTCTAACTTTCTGGCCTAACGGGCCTTACACTGTGCCTAGGTGGTTTCCCAGACGGGACAGCAGGAGCGAAGGTGGTCTGCTGACTTCTGCCATGCGAAATGGGTCCCCGTTGGCACGCATCTCCTGGGGCGACCTGGCCTGGATGGGCCCAGTCGCTGCTCGGGCGTCCCGGGTGGTGTGGTGCCACCCTGTCCTGCCCGATGCCCACCAGATGCACCAGGGACAGGAGGGGTGGAGTCCGAGGTGCTGCGGTGTTCCGGTACCTTCCCTGCGGGAGTCACCGGTAGGGGCCCAAGCACCTCCTCCTCCCTCGGGGTGCTCGATGGCCCCCGGGTAACTCCATGGGATGGGGGTGCAAATGGAGCCATCCCCTGAGACCCCCCCGTAACCTGCCGCTGCCAGTCCTGGAGACCCACACTAGTCTTGGCCGGGGTCTGCACGTTCGTGGCCATGGAGCACAGGGAGTGGACCATCTCCGTCTGCGACTGTGCCACCACCCTGAGGGTCTGTGCCACATCAGCCAGTGACTGGGCCACATCTCTTTGGGTCTGGGATACTTCCCTCTGGTACTGGGACATCTTCCTCTGGGACTTGGCCACCCCGCCCAGTGTCTGCGTCAAGCCGGTCAGCGCCTGGGCAATGCCGCCGACATTCCCAGCCATGGCCTGCTATAACTGGGCCACGCTGAGGAGCGCCGCTGCGATGTCCAGGTGGCTCTGGCATATTGCTGACTGGGAGAGCACAGCCCTGTCCTTGACCTTGGCCCTCGCCTGCACAGAATGCCTCAGGTCCTGCACACACTGACCCACATCTGACACTGTCGCCCCATTGTCTCCTCCGCGGACGTCACCCATGCGGTGTCGGCCTGGGCGGCACGCATGACCAGCACCACCCCCTGCTCCTGCATGTGTATGGACTCCTCCACCTACGCACGCAGGTGCTGGAAGCCAGATGTCAACCCCTCCCGTAGTCCCTGGTCTCTGCCTGCATCTGCATTGATGATGGGACTGGGTGTTCCAGGAGCCCGGGACCTGTCGGGGACCTCGGCTGCTCCTGCCTCCACCTGCTGTACCTGCTGTTGGGTAGATGATGGCATCAGTAGCCAGAGCACCCGGCCATTGCGACTGGCATGGGTGCTGGCATGTGGGCAGGGTGGGGGTTCGGCTGTCCCCCGGGGGGGAGAGGGGCCGGGTTACAGGTATGTGGGAGGGGCGGGGTTAGTGCCAGGGGCACAGCGCTGCCTATTCACTCTGGCCACCCTGAGGAGGTTGCGCAGTTTCTTCCTGCGCTGGATGCCAGTCTGGACGACATTGCCCACGACCCTGACCGCTCTGCCACCTGCACCCAGGCACGGCACCTGGCGGCCATCCTCCTGGGCCGGGGTACAGGGTCATTCGCCTCTCCTCCACGGTGTCCAGCTGAGCGCCCATGAACCCAGGCACTGCTCTCCTTCCAGCCATCTTGTTGACAGGGACGGTGTGTGTGGGGTTGGGTCGTTTAATGTGTGGCTGCGGAGTGTGAGCCTCAGGTGTGCCAAACACGGACTCGGCAAATCCGGCGGCATTTTGCTTGGAACCGGTTGCGTCCCAGGTGGCGATGGGGCTAGCCCATTTAGAGTTGGTGAATCAGGGCAGCTGTTGTGCCGTTTTTGCTGTCGTAAAACAAAACTGTTTCCACGCCGGCATCAGCACTCCGTTTCAGAAACGAAGAATCCAGCCCACTTTCTCCCTCACGCAAACTGAGCGGGATTCTCTGCAACCCGACGCCAAATTTGGGAACGGCAATCAGGCAGAGAATGGCTCCTGACGCCGGGGTCGGGGCAGGCGGCGGTTTGGTGCCAGGCCGCGATGCTCTGTCCCCCCGTGTCCTCGGGACTGGCGCCGCGCGAAGTCGCAACCCCGGTGGTGTGTACTTTGCTGGGCCACCCGCAATGCTCCGCTTCCAATGGGCCGAGTTCCCGATGGCGCAGGCAACGTGTGGTCCCAGCGGCCGGGAGCCTGGCGTGCCGGCCACAGGGAAGGAGAGAGGGCGTGCGCGCGATGTCCAGCGCAGCCACACTCAGCCGAGATTCGTGCCGCTGCCGGGGATCTTCTGCCAGTGCTGGGGGGAGTGGTGACGGCTGGCCAGGAGGTGGGCTGTTGGTTGAGGTGGGCGGGTGCGCGGTCCAGCACAGCCGCCCCCATCTTTTCCGGCGTGGCCGACCGGTGCATGTGTAGGGGGTGTAGGTGTATCCACAGCTGCAGCTTGTCAGTCCTGCGCATATGCAGCACGGGATCCGGCAATTCTCCAAGCGTTTTCCGCATGTTCCGCGGCGGTTTCACGCGGCGCCAGTGCTAGCCCCTCACTGGTACGGAATTAAAAATAAATTAAAAAAAATATATATACTTTATTCATAAAATTTATCATAAGCATTACAGAAACATTTCAAATTGTCTTGGCTGTACATTTCCGGCAAAGTTACACATTGCCTTGACTTTCTTTCATTCAATTTTGATATTATCATACACATATCACTCTTTACATTACAATTCCTTCTTAAATATTTACATTGTCATGTTTGTTTTATACATTGGAGTGTTGGTGGCCCAGACCGAGGGGGGTTTACACTGTTACCCGCCCCTCGGTGTACATTTGCTGGAAAGACCTTACACAGTGGTCTTTCCCCATTGCGCCTTGGCGGCAGCTGCCCCAAGCTTGAGTGCGTCCCTCAGCACGTAGTCCTGGACCTTGGAATGTGCCAGTCTGCAACACTCGGTCGAGGACAATTCTTTGCACTGGAAGATCAGCAAGTTTCGGGCAGACCAAAACTTTTACCGGGTTGATGACCTTCCAGCAGCAGTTGATATTTGTCTCGGTGTGTGTCCCTGGAAACAGTCCGTAGAGCACAGAGTCCTGTGTCACAGAGCTGTTCGGGATAAACCTTGACAAATACCACTGCATCTCTCTCCAGACCTTCTTTGCAAAGGCACATTCCACAAGGAGGTGTGTGACCGTCTCATTTCCCCCACAGCCACTCCGAGGGCAGCGTGCATTGGCGCAGAGCCTTCGGGTGTGCATGAAGAATCTGACAGGGAGGGCCCTTCTCACCACCGGCCAAGCTAGGTATTGGTGCTTGTTTGAAAGTTCTGGTGATGAGGCGTTCTGCCAGATGACTCTGGCAGTCTGCTCAGGGAACCGTCCCACGTCCTCCACGGTCTCCTTTTCCCTGAGGGCCTCGAGGACATTACGTGCTGACCACTGCTTCATTGCCTTGTGGTCAGAGTTGTTTTCCTTCAAAAACATTTCCACGAAGGACAGGTGGACGGTCCAACTACTTGGAGCGTTCCGTGGCAATGAGGTCAGGCCCATCCTTCGTAACACCGGGGACAGGTAGAACCTCAGTATGTAGTGACACTTTGTGTTTGCATACTGGGGGTCCACGCACAGCTTGATGCAGCTGGACACAAAGGTGGCCAACAGGATGAGGGAGGCGTTGGGTACGTTCCGCCCTCCCTTCTCCAGAGGTTTGTACATGGTGTCCCTTCGGACACGGTCCATCTTGGATCGCCAGTTAGATTTGGAGATGGCCCGGGTGACTGCTGTGGCGTAGGGTCGGGTTATGGGCCAGACCTGCGCCACGTACAGTAGCACCGAGAGTACCTCACACCTGATGACCAGGGTTTTGCCCGCAATGGAGAGGGAGCGTTGCTCTCACTGGTACGGAATTAGTGAGGCTGATCTTCCCGTCGTGAAACACCACGGATCCTTTGTTAGCGTCAGCACTTAGCCTCTGGAACGGAGAATCCAGCCCACTCTCTCTCACACAAACACACACACTTGTCGGGATTCTCTGGTCGCCGGCGCCGAAACTGCGGTCGGCGATCAGTTGGTGAATACCCGTTTCCGACTAAATGGGGGGTGGCGTCGCTTTTGCAATGCTCCGCCCCCACCAACGCGGCGTACTCTAAAGGTGTGCCGCTCACCGTATCGACTGCCTCAGGACATTGCCTGAGGCCCACCTCCCAAAGCTCCGTCCCCGATTGGCCGAGTTCCCGATAGCGTTGGTCGCGGGTGCTGTCATCCGTCTGGAACTCAGCGTGGCGGCTGCGGACTCAGTCGAGCACCGCCACAGTCGGGGGAGGCCGCTCCGTGGGCAGGGGAAACTTTAGCAGGGACTGTTGTGGGGTGGTCCGGGGCTCGCGAACTGGACAAAGGAGGGGCACTATTTTGCAGGCCGGGTCTGCGTGTGGCCGGTGTCACTGCATCAGGACTTCCATGGGGTCTTGATTTGCATCTTTGGACATAGATTTGCTCTCTGATGATCTGGAGACTGAAAGGTCGGGGGTGTTACACGGTAGTAAGCAAGGATCAATGTTGAATTTGAGTTTGTGCCTTAAACTGCCACTTCACTGATTCCCCACTCTCATGTTTTCTGCCACTAGTAATTGTGACACAGAAGCTACAGGGAAGGAGAGTCACTCCAGATTACATTTGATCTCCTCCACACCCTGTTTCAAGTGACGTAGGAGGAGGCCATCATTTTGGATTAGCTTACAGAGCTAATAAATAAAATTAATAAATAAAATAGTGGGGGCGTTCCCCCATAAAAAGGAAAAAAATGTCTTTCAATTTATTTATCAAAGTTAAAGTGTCAGGTTGTTAATGTAAAGAAAGAAACACTTGTGTTTAGATATTTATGCAGCATGTTTCACAACCACCTGATAGAATTCCTACAGTGCAGAAGGAGGCCATTCGGCCCATCGAGTTTGCACTGACCCTCCGAAGGAGTACTCTACCTAGGCCCATGCCCCCACCCTATCCCCATAACCCAGTAACCCCACCTAATGGGCAATTTATCATGGCCAATTTGCCTAACCTGCACATCTTTGGACTGTGGGAGGAAAGCGGAGCACCCGGAGGAAACCCAAACAGACACGGGGAGAATGGCAAACTCCACACTGACAGCCACCCAAGGCTGGAATTGAACCCGGGTCCCTAATGCTGTGAAGCGGCAGTGCTAACCACTGTGCCACCGTGCTGTCACAAAGTGCTTCACAGCAAATGAACTCAATGTGACTGTATGCTCAGGACAGTGTGATATTGATTTTTCTTCCAGTTGCAGGGGAAAACTTTTTATACAGTAAGTAAAAAGTAACCTTTTAACATATGTTCACAGGAATTCTGTCATTACCATACGCTGAAATTGAAGAACCATTTGAAGTTTGGTACAACCTCTCTGGGAAAGTCAGCCGCATTGAATATTACCACGGTAAAGGATTCATCCTGATGGATTAACATATGGTTTGAATTAATAAAACATATCCTGTGTGACCAATGTGGGTAAATTCAGCACATTTTGATTCTTCTTGATTTTGATGGGATTAAATTCCTGACCACATCCATCTGTTTCTGTAACCAGGTTACTCCACCACCCCACCCCACCCCCTTTAGCATCAAACAAATGATAACGATGTGTAACTGCATGACTGAGAAGAATTCATACAAATGTTTATTTTTTGCAAACGTAAAAATGTTACATTCTGGAATGAGCTAATATTGCTGAAAAAGGAGACAGGGTGTAAAAGCTTTTCACCTTGCACTCAACAGGGCAGATCACAAGATTACCAATAGTAATGGGAACAGCATTTTATACTGCTTGAGAAGAGAGTTCTGATTGGTTGGCAAGTGGACACTGATTAGTAGAGGCATTGCCGTGGAGAATGCATCAAGGAGCAATTAACTGCCAAGCTTTTGTTCAAATTCAAGCCAAGCTTTGTTTTGGGAATGAACCAGGGAATGGCTGTCCTCCAAACTTTTGTTTCGTTGGAAAAGGTGTAATGTGTGGACACGTCCCTTCTGTCTGCAAAGGACAGGACCCTGTGAGTGAATATATGTGCCCTCTAGCATCCGTAAGTGAGTCACACAGCAAGCCCAACTGATAATAACTTGTATTTCAGTGTGATTCTTAGCACAACCAGGATTGTTTAGCAGGCGTTGTCCGATCTCAGAATCACACCTAATGGAATCTAACCAGCCCATGTTTTCAAAACTCAAAACATAGTGTCCAACATTAAATGTGATTCTGCGATTGGTCAACACATGCTAAATATTCCTGACTTTTTCAACTAAACAGAAGCTTGGGGGACAACCATTCCCTGGTTTATTCCTCATGGCAAAACCGTGACCAATAAGAGTTGACCTGTCTGGTTTAAATTTGAACAAAAGCTTGGAAGTTAACTGTCCCTTGCTGCATTCTCCACAGCAATATCTCTACCAATCAGACTCTACTTGCCAACCAATCAGCACTCTATTCTCATGCAGTATAAATAGTTCTCCCTTTAGTCTGTTCTGATGAGAGCAAGCCAAAAAGCTTTTTCAGCAATACTCAAATTAGCTAACAGTAGAATTCGTGAACTTGGCATATGATTGTGCATAGGTTGTTCGCATCTCAAGATTATTTTATCACTATCTCCCAGTTTATGTCAGCAAATTGATTTACAAATACTGTGGTCATTTATGATGATAACAAAACAATGTTCCCCGTTCCCCATAATCTTCACTGTATTGTCAGGAGTGAATCAGGTTAAAAATTACACTGCTTCCTGAACAGATTAAATAGAGAGAAAAGACACCTTGACCAATCTGACACAGTTTCCCAAAATATTATTGACGGAGGGATAGGAGTAAGCTGCCTGCCCAGCTTCTTGGTTGATGAATGTCATTGGGAGCCAAGGGAATCTTAAGCAAAAGAAGAAAGCACGATGTCAGGGATCAGATCTGACTCCTGAGTTTTCTTTCACCAGCAACTCCAGGGCTTTTAAGTAATAATACAATTTTGAAGAAGTTGTGAAAGTTTTAATTTCATATTTTAAGAACTTAAGCATAAGGGCAGGAGCATGGACCATACCGCCCCTTGAGCCCGCTCCTTCATTCAACAAAATAATGGATGTCCTTCTAGCTCAGCTTCACCTTCTTACTCTAATTCCATGAGAGTCCAAAAACGATCAATCTCTATTTTGAATGTACTCATCAAGTGAGCATCCGCAGCTCTCTACGATGGAGAATTTCAAAGATACAGAAGCCTTTGAGCGAAGAAAATTCCCATCATCTCAGTCCCAAATGGCCAACTCTAAGGCTGTGACTAACCCCAAGATCTAGAAATTTCTGTAGATATCGATCTCATCATAACACAAAATTAAAATACTGTGGACGCTGGGAAATTTGAAAATAGACACAAAATGCTAGAAATAGTCAGCAGGCCAGGCAGCATCAGTGAAGAGCGAAACAGACCTAATGTTTCTGATTAATGGCCTATCACAAATTTATTCATGTCAAGTTCAAGTATAAACTGGATTTTTATCTTCCTGATACGTAATTACTTTTGAAGTGTAGCTTCTTTTTATACTACTCTAGTTTTGCAAAATCCCATGATAAAAACATGAATATTTTTTGGTTAAGGGCAGCACGGTAGCACAGTGGTTATCACAGTTCCTTCACAGCCCCAGGGTCCCAGGTTCAATTCCCAACTTGTGTCACTGTGCGTAGTCTGCACGTTCTCCCCGTGTCTGCGTGGGCTTCCTCCGGGTGCTCCGGTTTCCTCCCACAGTCCAAAGATGTGCAGGTTAGGTGGATTGGCCATGATAAATTGCCCTTAGTGTCCAAAAAGGTTGGGTGGGGTTACTGGGTTATGGGGATAGGGTGGAGGGCTTAAGTGGGGTGCTCTTTCCAAGGGCCGGTGCAGACTTGATGGGCCGAATGGCCCCCTTTTGCACTGTAAATTCTATATTGTTTCCAAGTGGAGGTTTAGCGGGTGCAGACAATAAACTTGATAGTGATCCGTTCTGAGATGTTCATAAATATTACTACTTTTGACTGGAACTTGGTTATAAATAGAATAGTTATAAATAGACTATTTCTAATTTTACAGGTCAGGTTATAACTCTGCAGCATGGATTTGAAATGCCAGCAGGAATTAGTTACAAGATTTCTCCAGAGACCACAGAAACTGAAGTGAACGTTATCAAATGCTTCCAAGTAAATGGGACTATTGATGATCCCATCCTCCCACAGTCTGTCTTTCCAAGTTTGGATGACTTTGAGGTAAGAACAATATAAACCTATTAATGCTTAGAATTAAGCTGAACATTAAGTTGAAACCATGAGAATATCAAAATCAGCATTTGTATAAGGAAACAAAGGAAATAGAATTAAAGGCAAGAGAATATAGCAAGAACTATAAAGAGGTAAAGGTAACTAATGGATCTCATGGAAGACAAGTATCAGGTGGTTGGAAAGGTAACTCAGGATGAGAGAGAGGGGTTGTAATTGTTCATATTGCAATGCAATCCAGCGATGTGCAGGTTGGGTGGATTGGCCATGATAGATTGCCCTTAGTGTCCAAAATTGCCCTTAGTGTTGGGTGCAGGTGTTGACTTTGGGTGGGGTGCTCTTTCCAAGGGCCGGTGCGGACTCAATGGGCCGAATGGCCTCCTTCTGCACTGTAAATTCAATGATAATCTATGATTAATCTAGGACAAACGTTCGACACAACATCATGGGCCGAAGGGCCTGTTCTGTGCTGTATTTTTCTATGTTCTAAGTGCATGCCAGAGTTTTTTTTTTTAAATAATATTTTATTGAAAATTTTTGGTCAACCAACACAGTACATTGTGCATCCTTTACACAACATTGTAACAATACAGATAATAAAGACCTTTTTAAATTTAAACAAAAACAACAACAAATAAATAAATATTAAATAACAAAAAATAAAAACTAGCCCTAATTGGCAACTGCCTTGTCTCAGGCCACACCCACCCCCCCCCCCATCACCCCCCCCCCCCCCCCCCAAGTCCTGGGCCGCTGCTGCTGCCTTCTTTGTTCTCCCCTATCTATCTTTCCGCAAGATATTCGACGAACGGTTGCCACCGCCTAGTAAACCCTTGAGCCGACCCCCTTAGGACGAACTTAATCCGCTCTAACTTTATGAACCCCGCCATATCATTTATCCAGGTCTCCACCCCCGGGGGCTTGGCTTCTTTCCACATTAGCAATATTCTGCGCCGGGCTACTAGGGACGCAAAGGCCAAAACATCGGCCTCTTTCGCCTCCTGCACTCCCGGCTCTTGTGCAACCCCAAATATAGCCAACCCCCAGCTTGGTTCGACCCGGACTCCTACTACTTTCGAAAGCACCTTTGTCACCCCCATCCAAAACCCCTGTAGTGCCGGGCATGACCAAAACATATGGGTATGATTCGCTGGGCTTCTCGAGCACCTCGCACACCTATCCTCCACCCCAAAAAATTTACTGAGCCGTGTTCCAGTCATATGTGCCCTGTGTAATACCTTAAACTGAATCAGGCTTAGCCTGGCGCACGAGGACGACGAGTTTACCCTGTTTAGGGCATCTGCCCACATCCCCTCCTCAATCTCCTCCCCTAGCTCCATTTCCCATTTCCCTTTTAGTTCGTCCATCATAGTCTCCCCTTCGTCTCTCATTTCCCTATATATATCCGACACCTTACCGTCCCCCACCCATTTCTTTGAGATGACTCTGTCCTGCACCTCTTGTGTCGGGAGCTGCGGGAATTCCCTCACCTGTTGCCTCGCAAAAGCCCTCAATTGCATGTACCTGAATGCATTCCCTTGGGGCAACCCATATTTCTCGGTCAGCGCTCCCAGACTCGCAAACTTCCCATCCACAAATAGATCTTTCAATTGCGTTATACCTGCTCTTTGCCACATTCCATATCCCCCATCCATTCCCCCCGGGGCAAACCTATGGTTGTTTCTTATCGGGGACCCCCCCAGTGCTCCGGTCTTTCCCCTATGTCGTCTCCACTGTCCCCAAATCTTCAGTGTAGCTACCACCACCGGACTCGTGGTATAGTTCCTTGGTGAGAACGGCAATGGGGCTGTCACCATAGCCTGCAGGCTGGTCCCCCTACAGGACGCCCTCTCTAATCTCTTCCACGCCGCTCCTTCCTCCTCTCCCATCCACTTACTCACCATTGAAATATTAGCGGCCCAATAATACTCACTTAGGCTCGGTAGTGCCAGCACCCCCCTATCCCTACTACGCTGTAAGAATCCCTTCCTCACTCTCGGAGTCTTCCCGGCCCAAACAAAACCCATGATACTCTTTTCTATCCTTTTGAAAAAAGCCTTCGTGATCACCACCGGGAGACATTGAAACACAAAGAGGAATCTCGGGAGGACCACCATCTTAACCGCCTGCACCCTCCCTGCCATTGACAATGCTACCATATCCCATCTCTTGAAATCTTCCTCCATCTGTTCCACCAACCGCGTCAAATTTAGCCTGTGCAATGTGCCCCAATTCTTAGCTATCTGGATCCCCAGGTAACGAAAGTCTCTTGTTACCTTCCTCAACGGTAGGTCTTCTATTTCTCTACTCTGCTCCCCTGGATGCACCACAAACAGCTCACTCTTCCCCATGTTCAATTTATACCCTGAAAAATCCCCAAACTCCCCAAGTATCCGCATTATTTCTGGCATCCCCTCCGCTGGATCCGCCACATATAGTAGCAGATCATCCGCATATAAAGATACCCGGTGTTCTTCTCCTCCCCTAAGTATTCCCCTCCATCTCTTGGAACCTCTCAGCGCTATCGCCAGGGGCTCAATCGCCAGTGCAAACAATAATGGGGACAGAGGACATCCCTGCCTTGTCCCTCTATGGAGACGAAAATATGCCGATCCCCGTCCATTCGTGACCACACTCGCCACTGGGGCCCTATACAACAGCTGCACCCATCTAACATACCCCTCTCCGAACCCAAATCTCCTCAACACCTCCCACAGATAATCCCACTCCACTCTATCAAATGCTTTCTCGGCATCCATCGCCACTACTATCTCCGTTTCACCCTCTGGTGGGGCCATCATCATTACCCCTAACAACCTCCGTATGTTCGTGTTCAGCTGTCTCCCCTTCACAAACCCAGTTTGGTCCTCATGAACCACCCCCGGGACACATTCCTCTATTCTCATTGCCATTACCTTGGCCAAGACCTTGGCATCTACATTGAGGAGGGAGATTGGTCTGTAGGGCCCGCATTGTAGCGGATCCTTTTCCTTCTTTAAAAGAAGCGATATCGTTGCTTCTGACATAGTCGGGGGCAGTTGTCCCCTTTCCTTTGCCTCGTTAAAGGTCCTCGTCAGTAGCGGGGCGAGCAAGTCCAAATATTTTCTGTAAAATTCAACTGGGAATCCGTCCGGTCCCGGGGCCTTTCCCGTCTGTATGTTCCTAATTCCTTTCACCACTTCTTCTACCGTGATCTGTGCTCCCAATCCCATCCTTTCCTGCTCTTCCACCTTGGGAATTTCCAGCCGATCCAAAAACTCCATCATTCTCTCCCTCCCTTCCGGGGGTTGAGCTTCATACAATTTTTTATAAAATGTCTTAAACACTTCATTCACTCTCTCCGCTCCCCGCTCCGTCTCTCCATCTTCGTCTCTCACCCCCCCTATTTCCCTCGCTGCTCCGCTTTTCCTCAATTGGTGTGCCAGCAATCTGCTCGCCTTCTCTCCATATTCATACTGTACACCCTGCGCCTTCCTCCATTGTGCCTCTGCAGTGCCTGTGGTCAGCAAGTCAAATTCCACATGCAGCCTTTGCCTTTCCCTATACAGTCCCTCCTCCGGTGCCTCCGCATACTGTCTGTCCACCCTCAAAAGTTCTTGCAACAACCGCTCCCGTTCCTTACTCTCCTGCTTCCCTTTATGTGTCCTTATTGATATCAGCTCCCCCCTAACCACCGCCTTCAACGCCTACCACTCCCACCTGAACCTCCCCATTGTCATTGAGTTCCAAGTACTTTTCAATGCATCCCCTCACCCTTAAGCACACCCCCTCATCCGCCATTAGTCCCATGTCCATTCTCCAGGGTGGACGCCCTCTTGTTTCCTCCCCTATCTCCAAGTCTACCCAGTGTGGGGCATGATCCGAAATGGCTATAGCCGTATATTCCGTTCCCCTCACCCTCGGGATCAATGCCCTACCCAACACAAAAAAGTCTATGCGTGAATAGACTTTATGGACATAGGAGAAAAACGAGAACTCCTTACTCCTAGGTCTACTGAATCTCCACGGGTCCACCCCTCCCATCTGCTCCATAAAATCCTTAAGCACCTTGGCTGCTGCCGGCCTCCTGCCAGTCCTGGACTTCGACCTATCCAGCCTTGGTTCCAACACCGTGTTAAAGTCTCCCCCCATTATCAGCTTTCCGGTCTCTAGGTCTGGGATGCGTCCTAGCATTCGCCTCATAAAATTGGCATCGTCCCAATTCGGGGCATACACGTTTACCAACACCACCATCTCTCCCTGTAATTTGCCACTCACCATCACGTATCTGCCCCCGTTATCCGCCACTATAGTCTTTGCCTCGAACATTACCCGCTTCCCCACTAATATAGCCACCCCCCTGTTTTTCGCATCCAGCCCCGAATGGAACACCTGCCCTACCCATCCTTTGCGCATCCTAACCTGATCTATCAGTTTCAGGTGCGTTTCCTGTAACATGACCACATCTGCTTTAAGTTTCTTAAGGTGTGCGAGTACTCGTGCCCTCTTTATCGGCCCGTTAAGCCCCCTCACGTTCCACGTGATCAGCCGAGTTGGGGGGCTTCCCACCCCCCCCCCCCTTGCCGGTTAGCCATCATCTTTTTCCAGCTTCTCGCCCAGTTCCCACGCAGCTGTATTTCTCCCAGACGGTGCCCCCCCGCCCATCCTTTCCCGTACCCACTCCCCCCTTTCCCCAGCAGCAGCAACCCAGTAATTCCCCCCTCCCCCCCCCCCCCCGCTAGACCCCCCGCTAGCGTAATTACTCCCCCCATGTTGCTCCCAGAAGTCAGCAAATTCTGGCTGACCTCGGCTTCCCCCCGTGATCACGGCTCGCTCCGTGCGGCGCCCCCTCCTTCCTGCTTCTCTATTCCCGCCATAATTATCATAGCGCGGGAACCAAGCCCGCGCCTCTCCCTCGGCCCCGCCTCCCATGGCCAACGCCCCATCTCCTCTCCCTCCCCACCTCCCCCCATCACCACCTGTGGGAGAAAGAAAAGTTACCATACCGCAGGATTAATCATACAATCCCTCTTCGCCCCCCCCCACTCGTCCCACCACTTTGTCCAAACGTTCATTTTCGTAGTCCAATCATTCCAATTTTTCTTCTACAATAAAAGTCCACGCTTCATCCGCCGTCTCAAAGTAGTGGTGCCTCCCTTGATATGTGACCCACAGTCTTGCCGGTTGCAGCATTCCAAACTTTATCTTTTTTTTGTGAAGTACCGCTTTGGCCCGATTAAAGCTCGCCCTCCTTCTCGCCACCTCCGCACTCCAATCTTGATAGACGCGGATCACCGCGTTCTCCCATTTACTACACCGAGTTTTCTTCGCCCATCTAAGTACCATTTCTCTATCCTTAAAACGGAGAAATCTCACCACTATGGCTCTGGGAGCTTCTCCTGCTCTCGATCCTCGCACCATAACTCGGTATGCTCCCTCCACCTCCAACGGACCCATCGGGGCCTCCACTCCCATTAACGAGTGCAGCATCGTGCTCACATATGCCCCGACGTCCGCCCCCTCCACACCTTCAGGAAGGCCAAGAATCCTCAAGTTTCTGGTGTGCCTCCTGTATCTCCGACTTCACCACCAGGCCCTGTATCTCGTTTTCATTCTCTGCTGCTTTCGCCTTCACGACCCGAAGCTCCTGCTCCTGGGTCTTTTGTTCCTCTTTCAGCCCTTCAATCGGCTGTAATATCGGGGCCAACAACTCTTTCTTCATTTCCTTTTTTATCTCCTCCACGCAGCGTTTCAAAAACTCTTGTTGTTCAGGACCCCATATGAAACTGCCACCTTCCGACGCCATCTTGGTTTCTGCTTGCCTTCCTTGCCGTTGTTCCAAAGGATCCGCTGCAATCCGGCCACTTTCCTCTCCTTTTTCCATCCGTGTCCAGGGGGAACACCCTTCTGGTTTATCGCACGGTGTTTTCAGCCGTTAAAATTGCCGTTGGGGCTCCTATCAAGAGCCCAAAAGTCCGTTTCACAGGGAGCTGCCGAAACGTGCGACTCAGCTGGTCATCGCCGCACCCGGAAGTTCCAGTGCATGCCAGAGTTGTAAGTGAGAGCATCTGTTACCAGGTGGGGAAAGGTTAGACATTATTCGTAAGTATACGCAAGCATTGGTTTCCAGCTGTGTGAGGAGAAAGAAAATGGAGTCTGTGCCTATGTTCTCTGGGTTTTCTAAATAAACCTGTGTTAAGGAAAGGCTGGCTCTGGATTCCTCCTTTTGCTTAGTGGATGAGCAATGAATTATACCAATAATGGCAGTGAAGGTATGGCAGGAAGAGGAATGGACATGGTTGTGGGGAAAATTATGAGGAAATGAGGAAGATAACAGGGAGGGAGTTTCCAAGGGCTGAATTTTCTCAAAACCTCTCCTCACCAGCACCTCACTTCCTCACTAAACCAACCAATAACTCCCCGAAAAGGAAAGCAGCAAAAAATGACAGAGAGAAAGCAAAAGAAAAGTTGGGAAGAAGGCAAAGAAGGATAAAAGAGGAAGAAGGAGACGAGAACCAACATAAAAAACAGAGGGAGGTATATCCTACAACTTGTGAGCAATTCCCCAGGTGACTGTGGGTGCCCCATATCCCTCAGTATCTTTGGTTAATAAATATCTACCAATCTCAGTTTTAAAATTAACATTTGAACTAGCATCAACTGGTGTTTGCAGAAGAGAGTGGCCAAACCTCTATCACCCTTTGAGGTGAATTAGGAAGAGGGGTTATTTAATCAGTTAGAAGGGTGGGGAGCCCTCCGCCTTCCAATCTCAACCCTGATTAAGTCTGTGGGGGGCGACCCCATGGAAAGCTTTCCTGCCCACTGTCAATTGAGGTCTTTAAGCGAGCAAAAGCTCCCTTGTTTCAATTGATCACCATGCTCTACACATTCATTGCAGAACACATCAGAAGTGAACTTGCCCACTTGAGTCTCAATGATGTGTTGGCGCAGTGGCACAGTCACTGGACTAGTAATCCAGAGACCCAGGGTAATGCTCTCGGACCCAGGTTCAAATCCCACCATGGCTCATGGTGAAATTGGAATTCAATGAATATCTGTAATTAAAAGTCTAATGATGATCACAAAGCCATTGTTGATTGTCATAAAATCCCATCTGGTTCACTAATCGGGAAGGAAATCTGCCGTCCTCACCAGGTCTGCCCTACATGTTATTCCAGAGCCACAGCAAAGTGGTCAACTCATAAAATGCCCTCTGAATTGAGCATCAAGCTGCTCAGTTCAAAGGTAATGAAGGATGGGCAATAAATGTTAGCCCAGCCAGCAATGCCCACATCCTATGAATAAACGCATTTTTAAAAAGTTAAAAGTTTCACACTGCCATCTAAATCCCAGTTCTCAGGAGCAAGTTTTCAACACTGTAGCCACCGCTGTTCACCAGCATTTTAATTATGCCGCATGCTTAGCAGTCCTGACATGAGTGAAGTTTTAGCACAGCAGAAACAAGCAGAGATGAAAACAATTATCTCTGGATCAGCCAAAAATCAGCAGTAAGCAATGAAGCAATGAACACTGGTTTCTTCAATGTGGCCAGCTTGTCTTTCTACTTCAGCAAAAAATTGTAAAGAAACAACAGCATTGTGAATAAGGGAGTGCAGATGTTTCAGGGTCCACATTAAATACTGAAGAGGTAAGTGAAGTTAGGTTCAAGGCAGGATACTGAAAGTTATCAGCATTTGTGGTATGATCATGTTTTTTCATGTCAATCTTTGTAGTTCATGAAAGAAGAGGACTATAAGGGACATCATTGCAGCATATGGCAAAATGTTATTTACGAGAATGAAAAGAAGAACACTTACACCATTTGGATCACCAATTCCACAAATGGCCCCATTCCTGTCCATTACGAAATGAAAGGATACAACACTTTGTTTGACTCACATTATGATAAATATGAATTAGATTATGGGACTATGCACCTTAACGTGGACCCCAATATCTTTGAGCTTCCTGAAGGTAAAGAATTTGCTAGATTCCTACAGATGATCATGAAGATAAGCGATGTTGATGTTGGCAGAAAGTAATTTCCCATTTTGGTCATGTGGTGTGAGAACCAAGCATTTCTACCTGAGATGTCTAGTGATGCTGCTACTGATGTGTGACTGGGACTCCTATAATCCTTTCAGTTTGTGTTATAATTGAGGAAGGTTGAGCAGAATTCATGAATACTCCAATTGTACCGAATGTTACTTTTGAACTTTCCAGTCAGATTTGTTCCTGCTTATTATCTCATTTTTTGATCAGGAGGAATTGAAAAGTAATCTGCTGCATTTTTAAAAAATTACGAAGTAGAAGATCTTGGAGTTCCTCTGGTTGCTTTTAATTCTGACCCAAATTGGTACTTACACTATCAAACTGAGATAGATCAGCAACACTCCATGTTAGCCATTCTTAATTAATATGAAACATTTAAAAGAATCAGTCATAATGCAACTTTCAAAAAGATTAATGACTCTTTGTAAAGGTATTATAAAACAGTTCACATACAAATAGTTCTGGGAAGAGAAAAGGAACACAATTTTTCTTAATTGTGATTCAAAGCAGCATTGTTTATCAGAAATTATACATACATTTTTAATATTTACATATAGAGGTGTGAGATACTTTTTTAAAAACTAGGTTCTTGAATATTTTTACAACTTCAGTAGTTATGTAAATGAAAATAGAGGAATGGAACTGGGAAGATGCGGACATTGTTTTGGATGACGGGTACGATTTAATAGGTGCATTGGTGGCCATCCATGGCCTGGGCTGGGCTGGGGGTGGGGATGAGATGGGTGTCTCAGCGGCCGCTGGTCTGCTATGCCATGTGGTCCTATTCTGGGACAATCCAGCCCCAGCCCACGTACCCCACTGACCACACATAGCTCCCACTGACCGCGGAGGCCTCTGGCCGCGTGGCTGGAGGTTATTGCTAATTGGGAATTGGCAATCAGAGTTAAGTGAGCACTTCACACATCCCAAGTGTATCCCCGTGGGTATGAGTGCCATGTAGCATGTGGGAGTTATTGCCTAGCATCCCAATCAGACCTGGATGCCTGGACACTGTGTCTGAGCACTGCGGGAGGCAACACCGCAGACACTGCAGCCAACATCTGAACACCCAGGGGCTTAGCCCCACACAGGGGACATTTCCACGACCACAGGGTGGGTGCGTGCACTGGGGAGGAGACCAGGGCCCAGTCCAGGTAATGTCATGTGTGGGTGTCTGGGGTACAGGGTCTGGGGTCTGGTGAGCAGGAGCAGCAGCTCTGGCTGGGGTGGGTGAGCAGGAAGTGCCAGATGGCAGGGGATGGGGGGGAATGTTTCGCCCAACATTTCTGTTGGGTATTTTATTGGAAATGTTCTTGGGTGTTGATATGTCACAGTGAATCTGAACAAGTTGTTATGGACACGGGCAAGAGAGAACAAACTCCAGTTCCCTTCCTTCCCTGTCCATAATCAGTGTGTTTTTGAAAAGGACGTAATGTGGTTTTACCCTTGAGTGTGTGGGTCAATTAATCACCAGCAGCAAGCTTTTCATGGGTTTAAATAGAGAGGATTATTTAGTCACCCCACTCTGGAAACCTAACATTACTTCTCTCACTCACCAGTCATACATACGCTCAAGGAAAATACAGTTAACGAGGATAATACATTTTAATAAATTATAAACAAAGGAATAGTTTATAAGTCAAGTGATTGTTCATCTTGATGCAGTACTCGTGAAGAAAGTGTTTCTCTTCCACTCCTGAAGTGCAGTTAGGTGGATTTAATATCCCGAGTCAGGTATTGAAATCATTGCAGGATTCTCTTGAAGAGGTGGATTTCCAGCAGGTCACAAATTTGGTAATCGTTTTTAATCTTTTTACTAGGAGACCAGTTTCTTATACTGGTGGAGTTGAAAAGAAATGGGATTGGAGACATTAAGATGTTAAAATCTCTGTTATTTTCTTTGCTGCTGCTATTGACTCTGCAGTTGTCCTCAGACTGGCTACTTTCTTCCTGATTCTTGGGGAGATGAGATCAATTATCTGTAATTGTTTTTGATCCTATAACCACATGGTCAATTACGTCTATTGTCCAACCAGAATGGTTTGAAGTTAGAAGCCATTTCTACACAATGGGGAATAGATGAAAGGCATTTACACCTACTTACGATGAACCAGTTTCGCTATAGCTCCCTTTGTTAAGTTTCGAGCTCAGAGATAGTGCATCCATGTGGATAAGACGGGAAAGTGGAGTTGAATATTATATCAGATCAGCCATGATATCATTGAATGGTGGAGCAGACTCGACGGGCAAGTGTCTATTTCTGCTCCTACGTCTTATGGTCTTTTTTATTATGTTCACAAACAATAGGAAGTGTGAATTCCACAAATGGTTTTCATCTTGGTATGTCTATTCAAGGAAGGCACCTCATCCCTGGTCATTAAATTAGGACCTTCCTGGAAAGCGGAGATAGTTCTTAGTCCGTGTAGATGTTGCAAAGGTCACCTGACCCTCGGCAGTCACCTTAACAGCTTTTTGAGTGTCAATTTATTTTGAAGAAAGTGCAGTTCCAGAAAATTCTATACTGAATACACTCACATTTAAAGTTATGCCTTTACACCCATGACATGCTTTTACTGGGCATGATGAAGGTAAAGTACTGAGCTGTCAATGAGACTACAGTTATACAGTCTGATACACTCTTTGATTTTCTAATGTAGAGTGTGTCATTTGTCATGCTCATTCTAATAAAAATACTGGGAATGCTAGAAATCTGAATTGAATTTTATTGATCTTCTTGATTTGTTTATAACAGATTTGTCTTGTGAAGGTTTCACTGGTCCTGGAGTAGAACACAGAATTTTGGCCAATCCCATTCAGGATTTAGTTACCACGGATAAGGAAGATCGAACATATCATTTGTTTCAGCATTACAAGGAGAAGTTTAAGAGGGATTATAAGAATGATGATGAGGAGCATGATATGAGAAGAGTCACTTTTAATCACAACGTGAGGTAAAGCTGACCCAGGCATTGTGGAAAATCAGTAGTGCTGATGGCGGTTCTGGACCCCAAGTACAATGAGCTCATTACTTTATTTCTCTGGGACATTTAGTTCACTCCTTCTCAAATTTGATTATATTGATGACCTTTCCTGCTTTGATTGAATTTCTGATTTTAACAAGTAAAATGGATAAAGCAATCACTGCACATTAAACACTAATCGATTGTGAAAACATCCTTTGTGCTGCTTAAAACATGAAAGGCACTTCATAGGCATAAATATTAGTATTATGGGTGGCTCGGTGGCCCAGTGGTTAGCACTGCTGCCTCACGACACCGAGGACCCAGGTTCGATCCCGGCCCTGGGTAACTGTCCATGTGGAGATTGCATATTCTCCCCGTGTCTGCGTGGGTCTCACCCCCACAATTGAAGGATGTGTAGGGCAGGTTGATTGGCTATGCTAAATTGCCCTTAATTGGAAAAATTAATTGGGTACTCTAAAATTAAAAAAACATTTGTATTACAGTACACATACATTCATACAAATAAACATTAGTATCATAGGGCTGGACTCTTCCACCCTGCCCGCTGCAAGACCGCCATGGGCGAGATGCGGAGAATAGAGAAGTCCATTGACCTCTGGCGAGATTCTCCAATCGCTGGCGGATGCGGCTGGAGAATCCCACCCATAGTGTACATATATCCATGTACATAAACATTAGTATTATAGTACACTAGCCATGACCCCTCCTCGGCCAGCCACGCGCCCACAACCTGCTCCCCATTCACAGGCTCTCCCCCTCCCCCCTCCGTTCTAAGCGCGGGAAACAATCCTCGCTTACCCGCCCCGGCCTCGCACCCCCCCCCCCAGTCTTCGGCGCGGGAATAAGGCCCGCGCTCTCCACCTACCAGGCCCCGGCACCAACCAAAACAGTGCCCAACCCGCCCCATCCACCCTCCCCAACTCGAAAGAGAAAAACACAGAGAAGAAGAAACCCAAAACAATGCAAAGGCCCCCCCCCCCCGAACCAAAAATAGGCATAACATATCCACACCAGTCCCCAATCGCCTATCCCGACCCTCAGTCTGTGTCCAGCTTCTCGGCCTGAACAAAGGCCCACGCCTCCTCCGGAGACTCAAAATAATGGTGCCGGTCCTTGTAGGTAACCCGCAGTCGCGCCGGCTGCAACATGCCAAACTTCACCCCCTTCCTGTGCAGCACCGCCTTCGCTCGATTGTACCCGGCCCTCCTCTTCGCCACCTCCGCACTCCAGTCCTGATATATCCGAACCTCCGTGTTCTCCCACCTGCTGGTCCTCTCCTTCTTGGCCCACCTGAGCACACACTCCCGATCGACGAACCGATGGAACCGCAGCAGCACCGCCCGCGGAGGCTCCTTAGCCTTGGGCCTCTTCGCCAAAACTCTATGGGCCCCTTCCAGCTCCAGGGACCCCTGGATGGACCCCGCTCCCATCAGCGAGTTCAACATGGTGACCACATAGGCCCCCACGTCCAGCCCCTCCGGGAGGCCCAGAATCCGCAGATTCTTCCGTCTCGACCGATTCTCCAACTCCTCGAACCGCTCCTGCCATTTCTTGTGCAGCGCCTCGTGCGCCTCCACCTTTACCGCCAGGCCTAAGATCTCGTCCTAATTGTCAGAGATCTTTTGTCGAGCCTCTCGGATCGCCACCCCCTGGGCCGTCTGTGTCTCCAGCAGCTTATCAATAGAAGCCTTCATCGGCTCTAGCAGGTCCGTTTTAATCTCTCTGAGGCAGCGCTGGATACCCTCCTGTTGCTCCTCCGCCCACTGCCTCCACACTGCCTGGTCTCCGCCCGCCGCCATTTTGTCCTTCTTCCCTCCCTTCTTCTGGTCCACCACCACCTTTTCTGTCGCCCCGCTCCTAGTTAAAGCCATATACTGACAGGGAGCTATTATTAACTCCTTCCCACACCGGGAAACGTCGAAAAAGTGCCCTTGGGGGCCCTGAAAAGAGCCCAAAAGTCCGTTTTTGCGGGAGCCGCCGAATGTGCGACTTAGCTACGCATAGCCACAACCGGAAGTAGTATTATAGTACACATAATTGTGGTGTTGGGTGCTCTGGTGCACAGATGAGCCAACACAGTTGTATGTGGTACAACTCTATTTTATTATAACTCTTATAATACAGTTCGTTCTGGATACTCTGCACGTGCTGTCTCCCTAAGTGTGTTTGGCAACAGATGTGTCCTGGTTCTCCTCTGCAGCTAATACTGACCACCGGGGGTCGTGTCTGTGCTTTTATATCTTTCTGTCATTGGTTGTGGTGTTGTGTGTTCTGATTTGTCTGTTGGTGTGTCTATCATGATGTGTGTGTTTGAATATCATGACATCCCCCCTTTTTACAAAGATATGTGCCTACGTGGTTATAAATATAATTGTGTCGTGAGTGCATCGAAGAGTGTGTGTGTGTGTTATGTACAGCGTGTGTATATGACGTAACTATTTACATGGGGCGATGTCGGGTGCGTCACACTAACAAGGTTGTACCATAACAAAACTTGGATGCGAGAGAAAAAAAAAAAAAACTTGAACATTGGTCTGGTCAGACGATATCTGGAACAATAAACAACAACAGGTTATAATACAGAAGTATTTGACTTTTTGAACGTATGAAGAGCGTTACAAGTCCAGTCTAATGGGTGACCGCCTCAAGAATGGGCTGGTCCTCAAGCCGGTTCAGCTGTGGAGATTTGGTTCTGGTGGCGATGGAAGGGGCATGATCCGTGGCATCTCCACGAAGTCATCCTTGGGAACCAGTGGAGGATCTGGCGTGTGCGTACGGTTCAGTTGCGAGCGTGGAAGGCGGCGCAAAGCTCGCTGATTGCGCCTACGCACCAATCCATCCGCCCTGCATGCCAGGAACAAGGTGGAGTCTTTTTCTTTTTATGTTTGTGGTGGACGGCATCTTGTAGCCGATGGGTCGTTGCCATCGAAGTAGCACCATCACTAATATCATGCAAGGCGATGACTGTGCCAGATGTGGAAGTTGGCCGAGACCGTGTACGCTGGTTCCGGCCACCTGCTGTGCCGGAAGGGCGACTCCGCAGAGAAACGTCGAAGCATGTCGCCTTGGAGAGAGAATTGTTGCTCGCATCAACGTCTGGCGATGGCGCGAATTGGTGTGTCCATCTTGGACCGCCGGTGCTGGTTGCCACTGCCGACCCAGTGGGACTGCCACGCGATCCATTCCCTGTCGCCGTGGCATCCGCCGTCACCCTGAGCGTGCCATCACCGAGGCCGCGACACCGCCCGTCCGGAGCAAGGTCTGGCGTGCGCGAATCAGAGTCGGCGCTTGGCTGCTCCCCATCTGGAGTCCGGTCTGCCTTCCGTCGATGCCCCCCGTCCGGAGTCCCAACAGGTTCACTGGAGGCAGCCGAGATTCCCTGAAGCTGCACTTCTGGAGTCGGAACATGCAGGAATGCACCAACCAGTGGAGAGGGTCGAGCCATCGAGGGTGGAAGCGGTGCGCTGCCACCGCAGTCGTCAGTGGTCCCACCGTGATCGTCGAGTGCCTCGGTACGCACTAGGCGAGGTCTGTCACCTTGCACCTTTTGCATGGGAAGTGGGATGCTGTCGTCACTCTTCTCACATCCCATGGATAGATCCTCATTAGCAGCTTGCTGTTCACTAGGGTTGGGTAAATTGTCAGAGTTTTCATCTGGTGGTGCACACCATGTCGGTGGACTGTCATTGTCTTGCCGTTGTCCTTCATTTGGGCTTTTCTTCTTTGGAATTTTAAATCTTCCCCCAGACATTGCAGAACCTTGTTTATTACCCCCAAATTCTCCCATAGGTATGGTCTCGAATATAGGATCCAATGTTTCTATCGACATTGTACTATTTTCCAAAGAACATTCCGTTTCACTTTTCTTCTCAGGTGCCTCATGTGTATCTTTGTCTAATGTACATGCCTTCATGGTCTCTGGGTCTGATTTTGCTGGGACTGGCATGGTCACAGTCTCTCTTTTACTGTTCTCAATTGCCCACCTTATACTCCCCATACATAACTGCTTAATCACTGGGGTTAGTGTGGTACAATGGATAATCGGGTCGACCTTATCTGCATCTTCACCATTAGTGGAAAGCACACTTGGTTCACTTGACACTGCTGTGGGTTTTAAATTCGTTATCTGGCTACTCGATGTCGGTGTCCTCAGGATTCTTGCTCCAATGTTCTGCTCAATAATCAGTGGAGCGTGTATAGGTTCAATGCAATTAATGTTCCCCTCAAGGTTTGAAGAGTCATTACTGACTAACTGCTGGTCTCCGAAGTTGGAATTTTGCGGTGTTGTGTTGAAGGGAGACATTTGTCCCTGCTGTAGATATGATTCAGGTTGTGTTATTTCCATTACCTGAGGATCAATGTCTTGTCCATTTTTTCGATCCGTACTAAAACACTGGCAATTCTCAGTCTGCTCCTTGCAAGTTAAACATTCAATTAATTTCGTTAGCAAATCCTCAGCATCCTTCTGTGGCCGTGCAGCATTATTAATCTCTGTTCGGCTATAATGATCCTGAAGGTCAGCGCATAAACCTTTTTTCTTCGGGCTTGGACGAGGCGATTCCTTTGGCTTGTCTTCAGTTGGGCTTGAACAGTCTTCAGCGCTGTGCCCTTCATTGTAGCATGAGAGACCGTCATGTTCATGCTGCTGTGTAGTGGAGCATGGTAGGCTGTTATAGCCTTCTTGCTGTTCACGTGAGCATGGCAGACTTGCATCGTCTGCCGCTGGTTGGTCAGGAGAGGTTGCTAGACCCTCATGGTCTTGTTCCTGCAAGGACTGCGCTCTGGAGTCTTGCGTTCCTTCCATCGTGGAGTCCGTCCACGAGCTCTCTGTGGAGGCTTGTGACACTGGAGTCACTTCTTGTTCGTGCAAGGACTGCGCTCTGGAGTCTTGCGTTGCTTCTATCGTGGAGGCTGTCCACGAGCTCTCTGTGGAGGCTTGTGACACTGGAGTCACTTCTTGTTCGTGCAAGGACTGCGCTCTGGAGTCTTGCGTTGCTTCTATCGTGGAGGCTGTCCACGAGCTCTCTGTGGAGGCTTGTGACACTGGAGTCACTTCTTGTTCGTGCAAGGACTGCGCTCTGGAGTCTTGCATTTCTGCAATTGTGGAGTCTGTCCACGAGCTTGCTGTGGAAGCTTGTGACACTGGAGTCACTTCTGGTTCATGCGAGGACTGCACTCTGGAGTCTTGCATGTCTTCTTTCATAGAGTCGGGAACGTTGAGCGGGACGTGGACCACGCTCTGTGTGGCAGCAGGGCACTCTCCGTGTGCTTGCACCGCTCCCTGTCTGTTAATGTCAGGCTGCAGCATCATCCGGTACTGATAAGTTGGAACGTCATATCTGCTGGATTGAAGATCCTCAAATCCGAAAAATGAATCCGCATCTGCGTCGGATTCAATGTGGGGGCCGCCAATGTGCAACACGAAAGGTTCGTCCGAGTCATAGTCATATAGGACCACGGAGCTATCATTGGGCTCGCGAGGTCCGGAAACACTGTAAAGATCGTCATCGAAGTATTCAAGGTCGGAATCATCGGCTTGTGCGTAGGTAACTGCTTGTCGGAGGGTTCTTCGGAGGTCAAATTCATCTCCTGGGTCAATTTGCGGCACTGTGCTGTCATTCCAGGTGAGGGAAGGTTGTTTTACAGCTTTAACAGATTTTTGTTTTTTTGATTTGGGACGTTTCCCTTTTAAATTGGATTTGGGACATTTCTCTTTTAAATTGGTGCAGTCTGGGGCCTCTGACATCCTGACGCTCGGTATGTAGCACGTAGGAAGCGACTGCGCATGCTCAGATCGCTGTTCCTTTACCGATGGCCGTTTTCTTGACTGCGCATGCGCAGCATCTCGCGCATGCGCAAACGAAACTTCCGGTTCTGCGCACTTCTCGCGCAACTGTGCTAGCGTTATACCTTTAGCAAGATGGCCGCCGACCTCGACCCAGCCTTCTCTCAGGCCCGGGATTTCGGCCTCTGGGAATTCGGGCTCCGGGATCCCAGCCACGAGGTGAGTACTGCAGCTTTTCTTACCTTTATGTGCCGATTGGATTGCGTTTTCTTCACAGTACTTGGAGAATTTGCCCAGGACTGCCTGGTAATCGTACCTTTGCTGCCTCCTGAAGAACCTGAACCTTCTGAATATTTCTCTTGCCCTTGCACCGGCGATGGTGAGGAGAAATTCAATTTTTTCCCTATCATCCAGGTCTTTGAGTTCAGCTGCCACCAGGAACAATTCGAACATTTGCCGGAATCGCCGCCAGTTTTCGCGGAGGTCGCCGTGGCACTGGAGCGGCTGCGGAACCGGGAGCTCGTACATCATGCCTGGGCACTGCTGGTTGTCTGTGTGCACGGAGGTATGCCGGCAGGTATCGATCCACTCCTGTACCATGTGGTGTTGGGTGCTCTGGTGCACAGATGAGCCAACACAGTTGTATGTGGTACAACTCTATTTTATTATAACTCTGATAATACAGTTCGTTCTGGATACTCTGCACGTGCTGTCTCCCTAAGTGTGTTTGGCAACAGATGTGTCCTGGTTCTCCTCTGCAGCTAATACTGACCACCGGGGGTCGTGTCTGTGCTTTTATATCTTTCTGTCATTGGTTGTGGTGTTGTGTGTTCTGATTTGTCTGTTGGTGTGTCTATCATGATGTGTGTGTTTGAATATCATGACAATAATCACATACATAAGCATTAGACTTATAGTGTACATATATTCATATACATAAACATTAGCATTATAGAACACATATATTCATATACATAAACACTAGAATTATAGTGAACATATATTCATATACATCAACATCAGTATTATAGTGTATGGATATTTGCATACATATATATTAGTATATTATCCATCTTGATTGCCTCTTGGCATCAGCTCTGAAGAAGAAATATTGCATTCAACAGAGTTAAGAGGGTAAGTGGGCGGCACGGTAGCACAGTGGTTAGCCCTGTTGCTTCACAGCTCCAGGGTCCCAGGTTCGATTCCCGGCTTGGGTCACTGTCTGTGTGGAGTCTGCACTTTCTCCCCATGTGTGTGTGGGTTTGCTCCGGTCTCCTCCCACAAGTCCCGAAAGATGTGGAGGTTAGGTGGATTGGCCATGCTAAATTGCCCTTAGTGTCCAAAAAGGTTATGTGGGGATACTGGGTTACGTGGATAGGGTGGGGGTGTTCTTTCCAAGGGTCAGTGCAAACTCGAAGGACAGAATAGCCTCCTTCTGCACTTTAAATTCTATGATTCGATGATGATAAGAAAATGATCCCAACAACCTCCTGAGGAACAGTTTTTCTGGATTCCAACCCCACTCCACTCTCGTACACAAAAATCTAGGCTGACATTCCAGTTCCGTTTAGAGTCATAGAGTTTTGCAGCACAGAAAGAGGCCCTTTGGCCCATTGTGTCTGTGCGGCCATCAAGCACTTATCTATTCTAATCCCATTTTCCAGCACTTGGTCCGTAGCCTTGTAGGCTATAGCGTTTCAAGTGCTCATCTGACCGCTTCTTAAATGTTGTGAGGGTTTCTGCCTCCACCACCTTTTCAGACAGTGAGTTCCAGATTCAAAACACCCTCTGGGTGAAAAGGTTTTTCCCCAAATCTTCTCTAAACTTCCTTCCCCCTATCTTAAATCTGTGAATTAAATCTACCCTCCCTGGTTATTGACACCTCATAATTTCGTACACCTTAATCTGGTCGCCCCTCAGTGTTCTCTGCTGTAAGGGAAGCAACATCAGCATAGCCGGACACTGAGGGAATATTGGACTGTCAAAGGTGCCAACCCATTGGGCGTTAAACCCTCTCTGGTGGGTGTAAAAGATTCCACGGCATTATTTAGAACTGTAAGGATATGTATATTGACTGGGATGTAAAGAGTTAACAAGTTAAACCATTAATAACACCACCTGTAGATAAAGTCAGCTATGTTTTAACATCCATTTATAACCTTCCCTTTTTGCCTCAATCAAGTCATGGCGATAATGTGTGGTCATCGATTCCGTAAGGTAACAATTTTATTCATCTGTTTTGAAGGTATATCCATTCAATGAATCGGGCAAATCTAACCTATAAAATGGAAGTTAATCATCTCGCTGACCGAACTGTGGATGAGACTGCAGCTATGAGAGGGAGGCTGAAGAGAACCTCACTAAATAATGGGCAGCCTTATCCTGTTGAGCGTTACGTCTCAGTTGTTGCCCCTCTTAGTGTGGACTGGAGGTTGTACGGTATGTAGTTCTGTTCAATGGGAGGGAAAAGCTAATAATCTGGTTGAGGAACGTATAAAACATGATGATTGACTTGAACTATCCAGTCTGCACCCCCCAGCCCCCACCATCCACTGCACCCGCCCCCCCCCCCCCCCCCCCCCCACAACCTCCATCAACCCCTATCAGGAGAACTAGATTTAGTGACTTATTTGTAGACCTTGAAACAAAAGATTTCAGCTTTCCATTATCCCATAGGTAAAATCCGAGCATAGGAACAGGAGTAGACCAGTCAGCCCCTCGAGCCTGTCCTGGCATTCAATGAGATCATGGCTGATCTGTGGCCTAACTCCATATACTTGCCTTTGGCCCATATCCCCTGATTAACAATAATCTATCTATCTCAGATTTAAAATTAACAATTGATCTAGCTTCAACATGCAGTTTGTGGGAGAGAATTCCAAAACTCTGCCACCTTATTAGTGAAGAGGTTCTTCCCAACATCTCTCCTGAATGGACTAGCCTTAATTTATAGACTATGCCCCCTAGTTTTAGAATCTCCAACCAGTGGAAATAGTTTATCTTTATCTACCCCGTCTTTCCCAGTTAATATCTTGAATACTTTGATCAGATCACCCCATAACCTTGTAAGTTCTGGTGAAAACAGGTCTGATTTGACTAATTTCTCTTTGTAACTCAACCCCTGCAATCCAGGTACAATTTTTGTAAAGCAACGTTGCACTCCCTCCAAGGCCAAAATATGTTTCCTAAGGTGTGGTGCCCACAATGGCTCATAGTACTCCAAATGGGGTCTAACCAAGGTTTTGTATAACCCGTGTCTTTATATTCCAGTCCTCTAGATATAAAGGTGAGCATTCCATTAGCCTTTTTGATTATTTTCTGCACTTGTTCCTGGCATTTTAAGGACCTATGCACCTGAACCCTCAAGTCTCTTTGGACATACACTGTACCTAATCTCTTTCCATTTTGCAAGTACGCTGCTCTATCCTTTCTTGGTCCAAAATGGATAACCTCACACTTGCTGACGTTAAGTCAGCCACAATTTTGCCCATTTGCCTGTTCTGTCAATATCTCCTTTCAATTTTATGCCATTATCTAGGCTGCCTACAATGCCACCTAACTTTGTATCATCCACAAATTTGGATACATGACTTTCTATGCCATCATCCAAGTCATTAATGAGTAGTATGAAGATTTGAGGCCCCAGCACAGTTCCCTGTGGTCACCTCCTGCCAATGAGAGTAATTACCCATTATGGCCACCCTCTGTCGCCCACCATTCAAGCAATTTCCCAACCATGGGCGGGATTCTTCGTGAGCTGACGATGAAATCGGGAAATGCGATTTGGCGGAGAATAGCTTCAGATGCCAAAATCGCGGCAGGTGCCAATTTCACGCCAAATCACGATTCTCCATCAACTCGAAAATGGCGTCAATGCATTTCACTCCACGGGTACAGTAGGCACCGTTTGCATATCATTAGCGGGCCCGACCCAGTATTCTCAGGGCCCCCGCGATTCTCCACCTCCGGTGGGCCGAGTTCCAGATGGCGAGGTTCACTTGTGCTTTTAAAAATCGTGAAGCCAGCGTGGTGGCTGCTGAGGGAGAGAGAGGGGAACGGGAAGTGTCCAACGTCGCCATAGTTTGCTGACAGTTGTGCCGCTGGCTGGGGGGGCATTTGCCAGGACTGGGAGGAATAGTGGGGGGATAGGAGGTGGGCTGTGGAGGCAGAGTGGACAGACACCTAACAACATTGCCGCAGCTGGCAAGGCAGCCATGCAGCTGCACACACCGCTAACAGCCCGCTTTGAACCTAGTGCCATGGGTATTATAGGTGTCCCCCCAGGGCAACACCCCTGGGTGCCCTCTGGCCACAGCTGACCCATCAGCTGTATGGGCGCGCGCTAGCACAACCAGTGCCATTTTTTGGCTGGAATAAGTGTGTGTAGCGAGTATATCGTGTATGTGCGGCTGCAGCTTGTCAGCCTCCCGAGTGTCGATCACCGACCTAGCGTATCCTGCAACATTTTTCATTGGAATCGAGTGTGTTCCACATGGCACCGATGCTAGCCCCTACCGGTAGCGGAATCGGTCCAATGCAGCGCTGGTTTTACTGTCATAAAAGTCCACGGATTCTCCGTTGATGTCAACACTTAGGACGGGATTCTCCATTCCCCGCGTCAATTTTAGAATTGACGATCGGACGAAGAATCTCTTCTGACGCCGAGATTGGGGACGGCGCCTGTTTGACGCAGGTTTTCTATCCTCCACCCCTCCGAAATGGTGTCATTGTATTGCGTTGCATGCAGCACGCCATTGGAGCGCCTTAGCGCATCACCTCAATGCTGTGCCCCGATGGGCCGAGTTCCTGACCGCGCTGTTGATGTGTGGTCTGAGCCTTCGGGAACCCAGCATGGGGGCTGCGGACTGCGTCCAGAGCTACCACCACAGTCGGGCAGGAGCCACGCTGCTGGCCTGGGAGGCATCCGCAAGGGCTGGGGGAACTGGTGGAGGGTGGCCGGGGGGGGGGGGCACTATCTGGCAGGTCAGGTCCGTGCACGGCTGGCGCCATGTTTTACGGGGCGACGGCTGCAGGTCGCCACCGTGCGCATGTGCGGCCACGGAACCGGCCATTCTCCAGCCGTTTATATTGTGAGAGCTGGGAGTTTTACTCAGCGTGGCTGCTAGCCCCTCACCGGTCACAGGATCGGTGAGGGGTCGACGCCATTTTGTTTGTAAAACGCCTCAGTTCTTCCGCAGTCTGAAAAACGGTGAATCCAAACGGTGATCCCAGAGTAAGGAAAGGAGCTAAAGGTCACCTTTCCATCCACGTAATATTGAGCTATTATGTATCCACCTTGCTTGATCTAAAATGAATTTCTATGTTGTACAATTTTAAAATTAATCTATTTAAACTAGCCTGTTACGGAAAAGCAATTCATTCACATTGATAATTTCTGCAATTCCAATAAATATCTTTTGGTGGTGCTGTGGGCTGTTATTAGTCACTGAGAGAAATTAAATTTATAAAATAATGCCCACATGCCCGCCCAAAAACCACTCGCCCCCATTGAAATAATTTTGAACTGTGGTCACTG
Source organism: Scyliorhinus torazame (assembly GCF_047496885.1). Classification (NCBI taxonomy): domain Eukaryota; kingdom Metazoa; phylum Chordata; class Chondrichthyes; order Carcharhiniformes; family Scyliorhinidae; genus Scyliorhinus; species Scyliorhinus torazame. The sequence continues at coordinate 119,098,419 of NC_092707.1, read as the reverse complement.
TTACATTGGCAAATGCAATAATCAATGTGCATACAGCAAAATTCTATAAATAACAATGAGGTGAATGAAGAGTTAATCAATCAGTTTGGGGATGAACATTGGCTAGGATACCTTCCTTTTTCAATATGTATCATAGAATTGCATTATCCTTTTGATGCTCGATAAATAATTCCAGCAGCGAGATTGGATGACAATTGAAGGCTTTGTTGGACTCGATGTTTCCCCTAGCAGCGCAGGTACAGAATGCAGCTGCTAGGGAGACACAGGCTCTTATACTCCGTCTTACTGGGCGGAACCAGCAGGCAGGCTTCACCAATGATATTGCTGTCTCAGGTACCTCCCACACCAATGGTCTTACAGCATCAACCTGGGTACCGTAATACCCCTAATACCGACTACCACACCTTTCCTAGTAAATTGGTGTCACTGGCTAAGTTAGCATTTACTGTCCATCCCTAATTGCCCTTGAGAAGTTGGTGATGAGCCGCTGTCCTTAACTGCTGCAGTCCATGTGGTAGGGTACACCCACAGTGCTTTTACATTCACCATAGCAAATGACCAAGGCCTTAGCTTCATGACGCCTTCAAAAACCAGCATCTCTGACAATACAAGCGCTGCACTGACATGCCAGTCTGAGAATTTACTGTAACAACCAGCAGCTTCCCAACTTCCACCACTACTCCCTGCAGAATTTACTCACTTTTCTAAATGCTGGCAAATACAGAGCCTCCCCAAACCCAGGAAGAGCTAGTAAAAGGTAATAAATGACTAACCTGCAAGTTAAATGACAGCAAGCATAGTTGTGAGGTGCGTGTGGGGTTAAGTGGGAGGGTCCTTTATGCTGCCCATTCTCCATACTTCTGATAAACACACATAATGCCCTCCACAACACGGTAAGCGTGAACATTAGCACCCATAGCTCTTGAACTACCAGCATTACAGAACCAAATCTCACAGCCTTTATGTCCATTTCAGACCACCTATATTATTTGACGAACAGCCATACATGGAGACAGTGGGGAGGGGTTGAATGTCTCTCCTCATTTCCCTTTCTTTGTTTCCCCACAAAAGGCTTTATTTGTTTGAAAAGGATACTTTGCAATTCAGTGAGTATCTCACCAAACAGACAGGTTTTCTTGACTTTAAAGAGGTGAGCTTTATTATACATAAACCGATCTAAATAAAATAATAAAAATATGGTTCGACTTTCACAAATTTGAACCAGAAATTTATGCTCCATCCCCAGGCAGGTTTGGAGGCGGGGTGGGGGAGAGGGGACAGGACCTTGCATGGACAGGATTCCATCTGGGAACAGACCTGCCCCAATTTCACAGTGAGGCAGACGCCCCTCGGTTGGGAAGCCCACCCATGTCCCTATTAAGGTTCTTAAATGGCCACGTATTGGCCACTTAAGGGTTTTTTTGTGCCAATCTCAATTTTTAGGTTGTCAGGAACTGGTTGGATCAGGGTACTGAATAGATGAAGTTAGCAATCTTTTTTATACGTGGGAGGTGGGTGAGGGGGCACAACCCAAAGGCCACTTGAGATTTCGGGTGCCATGCCCTCAGGGATCTTGGAGATCTGGGTCCCTTCATGCGGTCTCAGAATTTAGGGTGCGATTTAATTTTAAAAAGACGGAGTCTGTTCTGGGCTGGATTAGTGGGGTCATTCCCAGCACTGCTCCGCTATCTGTTTCGTTTCCGAGCCCTGGGGGAGAACGGCCCGGAGGCTGCATTTTAACTTCATTTCCTACACTGAGGAGCTCTGCTCGCCAATGCAAAATGTCACCCTGATCTCTCGAGCTCCCAACGCGACCCCCGGATCCCCTTAATGCCCCAACTCACCTGTTGGGGGGTCCTGGAGCCCCCCCCCCCCCCACACCCCACCACATACTGGCAGGGCAAACCGAGCCCGATCCCCTGGAAGTGTCAGGCTGACACTCGGCTGGCACTATCAGGGTGTCCAGTGCCACTCCCAGGGTGCCCAGGTGACACCAGCAGTGCCAGGGTGCCAATCTGGCCAGAGGCCGACTACCCGAAGGCCTCCGATCACTTGGGGGACCGCCTCCCCCTCCCCAACCCCCCCAAGTGCCATTCCGCCTAGTGTCCGTTTGTGGGGACCAGTGCAAAAGGCACCCGGCTGGGGTCTCATTGGCGAGGCCGATAAATGCCGGGTACCGGTTAGATCCAGTGGTAGCAAAGCTAATTGAGCTGTTAAACTCTTTTAACTATGCAAGTCTGAGTCCCGCCAATTGTGGGTGGAATTCAGAGCGAGATCACGCTAAATCTCGTGAGATGTAATGACTGTCTGGAATCCATGAAGAGGCCTCTCCCAGGATCTACCGGCCGCGCCCTATCCCGATTCCGGCGGACTCTGGCCTAGGTTGCAGTACCTCTTCTGGCCACTGGTGAATTAAAAATCGTTATTTGCCATAAGCATATCTTCATGACAGATCCTAATTTTGACCATTTATCTGTCTCAGGAGCAGTGACCCCTGTCAAAGATCAAGCTGTGTGTGGGTCGTGCTGGAGTTTTGCTGCAACTGGTGTTTTGGAAGGAGCACTCTATCTCAAGGTGAATTGTGTATTTAGGAAATGAACAGCAATGCAGCTTGTTGAATATGTAATGGATGAACTTTCCAACCGCACAGTGGTACTGAACATTAATGCAATGACATTCAGTCGAGCAAAGCAACGATAACATCAGGTACAAGCCATGGTTTGCTCAATTCCTGACCTGAGTAAAGTCAGGCAGGAAACACAAATTGGCCAATGAGGTGCCTCTGAATGTGTGCACAGTCAAATGAGTGTGAATATCCACTCCTGGGCAACTCAAATCACCTCCTATTTTCAGGTATGAGTGGAATTAGTAACACACAGAATTGGCTATATGTCTGCTCCCATCCCCCAGGCATCAGGGCAGATGAGTGAAAAATGCAGAGGTAAGACCTACTCAGAACAAGCTTTAAAAAAATTTACTTTGACTTCAGCGGGACTGGAAAATCCCACCAGCGGGGCGGGGTCTGGAAAATCCGACCAGCAGGAGGGCTAGAAAATCCCACCTGCGGGGGGGCTGGAAAATCCCACCAGCAGGAGGGCTAGAAAATCCCACCAGCAGGAGGACTAGAAAATCCCACCAGCGGGGGGGGCTGGAAAATCCCACCAGCAGGAGGGATAGAAAATCCCACCAGGGGGGGGCTGGAAAATCCCACCACCGCAGGGCCTGGAAGATCCCGCCAGCAGGGGGGCTGTAAAATCACACCAGCAGGAGGGCTAGAAAATCCCACCAGCGGGGGGGGCTGGAAAATCCCACCAGCAGGAGGACTAGAAAATCCCACCAGCAGGAGGGCTAGAAAATCCCACCAGCAGGAGAGCTAGCAAATCCCACCAGCGGGGGGGCTGGAAAATCCCACCAGCGGGGGGCCTGGAAAATCCCACCAGCGGGGGGGGGGCTGGAAAATCTCGCAACAAAAGTTATCCGCACCATCAAAATTTCAGACACAGTTAACGTTTTTTTGTTAGTTAAAAGATAACCCTTCAACAAAGTTTAGAGCTAGGGCAGCACGGTGGTGCAGTGGGTTAGCCCTGCTGCCTCACAGCGCCAAGGTCCCAGTCTTGATCCCGGCTCTGGGTCACTGTCCGTGTGGAGTTTACACATTTTCCCCGTGTTTGTGTGGGTTTCGCCCCCACAACCCAAAGATGTGCAGGGTAGGTAATTAGCCATGCTAAATTGCCCCTTAATTGGAAAAAATGAATTGGGTACTCTAAATTTATTAAAAAAATAAAAAGTTTAGAGCTGCTAGACTTCAACTCACATTTGGACAGCTGATTTTGTTTTTTTCATTTTAATTTTAATAGATGATCGAATTAGTGTTTCCCAATTTCTTCTTTTGATGTTGAGATGGGAGAGGTAAATGAATAAATGCTGTACTATAACGGAGGAAACTTTTATTGCGAATTGACTAATTTAGTCCAAGTGCTGGTATTTCTGTTGTTTTCCTAAACAATCTACTACTGATATTAGAATAGAGTACTTAATTCAATGTTTCCTGAAAGCAACCGTTTGAATAAGCAACATCTACACTGTTCCTGAAAAACCCAATTCACTGTTTGAGGCGTCATCTCTTTTTCATTTCAGACAGGAGATTTAATTCCTCTTTCACAGCAAATGTTGATAGATTGTACCTGGGGCTTTGGAAACCATGCATGTGATGGTGGACTGGAGTGGCAGACGTTTGAATGGATCATGAAACATGGCGGAATTGCTGATGCAGAATCGTATGGTTCTTACATGGGAGAGGTCAGTAGTGAGATTTCCCGTGGTTAATCTGTGCTACCTTTAACTTTCCGTTGGTCAGCTGAAAGGCTCCTTAGTGAAATGCATTTGGCCGGGGGAGTGAGCATCAAATTCTTCAATTATACCTTTTCCAAACATCATGACTTATGGAGGTGACCCTCTTGATGCTACCCAACTAAGATGTTTTGTTGAACACCACGCTATACTTGTTACACTTTGCCCTACCCAAAATGCTACAGTAGAGGTAAGACCCTTATTACCAAATTGCTTCCTGGCCTCTTCCCCCTCCTCATCCTGCATCTTCTCCTTTGAGCACTTTGTTCTGTTCCACATCTGTTCCCCTTTTAAAATCGTTATGGTTCCACCACCGCTTCTCCCAGATTCCATCTTGGGTTTCTGAACAAAATATCCTCCTCCTTTCCTCCCTCAACCTCTCACTCATTCTTGGAGCTTTTAATCTTCACCTCAACCTCTTCCCGCTTCCTGCAAATTCACCACTCTCATGCCCTCCGTAAGCCCCACCCATCAGAAAAAAATCTCAGGCTCATTCACGGACCCGGACCTCACATCATCTGCGGCCTCTCTCTTGTTATGAACTCAAGCGCCAATAATATTAACTTTGGCCGCTTCCTTCTATCCCTAACCACCCATATCCCTCTACACTCTTTTCAGTCCAATTAATTCGGCATGGTGGCACAGTGGTTAGCACTGCTACCTCACAGCACCAGGGACCCGGTTGACTGTCCGTGTGGAGTCTGTACTTCCCGTATCCCGCTCTGGATTCCTCCCACAGTCCAAAGATGTGCAGGTTAGGTGGATTGGCCATGCAGACTTGATGAACTGAATGGCTTCCTTTTGCACTGTAGGGATTCTGCAGCTGTCCCTCAACAACAACAAAAATCCTGTGTTCTTGTCACAGACGCTGCCAGACCTGCTGAGTATTTCAAGCTTTCAGATTTTGAGTACCTGCAGTAGTTTGCTTTTCTACAAAATGCTTTCTCTGATGACTCCTTTCCGTGCTGTAAAGTTCAAGTATCTTCAATCTTCATTCACAATACATTATATTAGGGATCAGCTTTGTAGTTCTTCATGACATAGATGCATGGAGTTTAGAAGAATGAGAGATGATCTTGTTGAAACATAGAAAATCCTGAGGGGACTTGACAGGGTGGATGCTGAGAGAATCCCTTGTGGGAGAGATTAGAACTAGGGGTTCTCCCACTTAAAACAGGGATTAGGAATTTATTTTTCTCTCAGAAGGTAGTTGGTCTGTGGAATTCCCTTCCCCTGGGAGCAGTGAAGGCTAGATCAGCGAATATATTTAAGACAGATTTAGATAGAGTCTTGATTGACGAGGGAATTACAGAATAGAGGAGGTAGAGGGGGAAGTGAAGCTGGGGCCACAATCAGATAAGGAATGATTTTGAGTTCCGGTGGCGACATGTAGGAGGAGGCCGCATGTTGGAGGCTCCTGCTCGAGGTTTGATTTTTTTTAGAATTTAATGCCCGGTCCCTGGCGCAATTTTTCTTTAATAAGTGCAGGAAAGCATAAGGAAGAAGAATGTCCAAAACCCAAAAGAAAGCTGCCATGAAGAAGGGGCGAGTGAAGGTTCGCCGTTGAGTGAAAGGGTTGGCTCGGCAACTGGAAAGATGGCGGAGGCTGGGTCAGAGGGTCGGGCCGCACTGTTCACGGCAGAAAAGATGATCAAGGTGATGGCTGTGGAACTTGAAAAACAGTTCACAAAGCACATGGAGGTGATGAGGAAGGAGATGATGAGGAAGGAGATGATGAGGAAGGAGATGATGTCAGCATTGAAGGTGCGGTGGAGGAGGCGATTGCCCGGTGAAGCGGCGGTGTCGAGGACACCGGCCGAGGTGCGGTGAGAGAAACTGAAGGGAGCGGAGGAGGCCTTGTCACAACACAGTGATCATCTCACCTCAATGGGTGAGGAGCTGCAGAGGGTGGTGGAAGCCAACAAGGGTCTGCGAGCCAAAGTAGAGGACCTGGAAAACAGATCTAGGCGGCAAACTCTGAGGATCGTGGGCCTGCTCGAACGGGTGGAGGGCCCGAGGTCGATGGAGTATTTTGCCAGGGCGTTGGCGGTGCTGTTGGGGGAGGGGGAAGATCCCTCCTGGTACAAACTGAATCAGGCTCTTAGGCGTGGAGGCCGAAGCCAAAGCCGAATGAGCTGCCAAGAGCTGTGATTATTTGTTTCCGTAGGTACCGCATGATGGAGAAAGTCCTGAGTTGGGCGAAGCAGAAGCGGGAGGTGCAGTGGGCTGGAGCTGGTATATGTATGTACCAGGATTTTACTGTGGAGTTGGCGAGGAGGCGGGTGACCTTCGGCAGAGTGAAGAAGGCACTGTATAACAGCAGAGAGTGGAGCGGCATAATGTACCCAGCTAAGTTGAGGGTGACCTGCAAATCCAAAGACTTTTATTCTGAGACGGTGGAAGCAGCAGAGGCATTTGTGAAGGCAGAAGGACTGTGGCAGAAGTGAGAAATGGGACTAAGGATTGGTCTTGGACTGAGGGTAGGGGGGTGGAGGAGTATATGTAGCTCTATTTTTCACTGCATGTTGTTATGTGTGCTAAATGAGTTGAGGTTGCCTATTTGGACAAGGTAGGAGTCGGGATTTTCATTTGCAATGATCGCTCTTTGGGGGTTTGTGTGTTTACACTGGGGTTGTGTGTTGAAGGGGATTTCTTTGATTTCCTGGGACTGGGTGGGGGGAGAGATTGGAGGGGAGTGGGGCTTGTGCAGAGACCTCCACACTGGCTAGCTCAAGCTGGCCAAAGAATGGGAATGTGGTGAGGGGAGAGGCTGCGGTCATCAGAGCCTGATAGAACAGGTTTCGATGGGCCTAGGAGGTGTGAAAAGCCGGGGGAGGGGATCGATACTGGGTGAGGTGTTTTCGAGAGGAAATGGATGTGAGGATTCTGGGAGGGGGAGGGGCTTGATGGGACAGGGCAGGCCAAACAAAGTGGGCAGGGCCCGGAATTATGATGATGGTGGATACGAGGGGCGGGGGGGGGGGGGGGGGGGGAGTGGTGAGGGGGGGGGGGGGGTGAGAGATCCCCCAGTTAGGATAGTTACAAGGAATGTGAGGGGTTTGCTGAGTGGAGGTTTTCAGTGTCACCTCGAGGGTAGTGTTCATGAACTTGGAACCAGGGCCTCCAGAAGGCATTTTCGGGGGTTCGGGCCGGCTCTGGCAGCAGGCGGGTGTGGGGGCAGATGTTAGCCTTTACCTCGCTGATTGCCCGAAGGCAGGTCCTGTTGGGATGGAGGTTAGCTTTTCCATCCTGTGACACTGCTTGGCGGGGGGAGCCCTACTTGAATTTGTTTGACTCTCCGGAATGTGAAGTCTCGACTTCCGGTTGCGGCTATGCGGAGCTAAGTCGCACATTCAGCAGCTCCTGCTAAAAACTGACTTTTGGGCTCTTTTCAGAGCCCCCAATGGCATTTTTTCGACGTTTCCTGGTGTGGGAAGGAGATTGCAATAGTTCCCCGACAGTGTATGGCTTGGACCAGGAGCAGGGCTACTAAAAAAGTTGTGGTGAACCCAAAGGAGGTGCGAGGGAAGAAGAGCAAAATGGCGGCAGGCGGGGACCAGACAGCGTGGATGCAGTGGGCGCAGGAGCAGCAGGAGGTTATCCAGCGCTGCTTCAGGGAGCTCAAAGCGGACCTGCTGGAGCCGATGAAGGCTTCTATCGACAAGCTGCTGGAGACTCAGACGGCCCAGGGCGTGGCGATCCGCGAGGTCCGACAAAAGGTCTCAGACAACGAGGGCGAGATCTTAGGCCTTGCGGTAAAGGTGGAGGTGCACGAGGCGCTCTACAAGAAATGGCAGGAACGGTTCAAGGAGATGGAGAATCGGTCGAGGCGGAAGAATTTGTTGATTCTGGGCCTCCCGGAGGGGCTGGAGGGGTCGGACGTGGGGGCCTATGTGGTCACCATGCTAAACTTGCTGATGAGAGTGGGGTCCTTCCAGGGGCCCCTGGAGCTGGAAGGGGCCCATAGAGTGCTGGCGAGGAGACCCAAGGCTAACGAGCCGCCGCGGGCGGTGCTGGTGCAGTTTCATTGGTTCGCTGATCGGGAGTGTGTGCTCAGGTGGGCCAAGAAAGAGAGGAGCAGCAGGTGGGAGAACGCGGAGGTTCAAATATACCAGGACTGGAGTGCGGAGGTGGCGAAGAAGAGGGCCGGGTACAATCGGGCGAAGGCGGTGCTGCACAGAAAGGGGGTGAAGTTTGGCATGCTGCAGCCGGCACAACTGTGGGTTACATACAAAGACTGGCACCATTATTTTGAATCTCCGGAGGAGGCGTGGGCCTTTGTTCAGGCCGAGAAACTGGACACAGACTGAGGGTCGGGATAGGCGATTGGGGACTGGTGTGGATATGTTATGCCTATTTTTGGTTCGGGGGGGGGCCTTTGCAATGTTTTGGGTTTCTTCTGGGGACTGGGCCTGTAAAAGGAGCGGTGACAGAAGTGGCGGGGCCGGGCACGTGGAAAGCGTGGGTTTTTTCCCACCCTGAAGGCTGGAGGGGGCGGGGCCGGGGCGGGGAAGCGAAGGTTGTTTCCCACGCTTGGGATGGAAGGGGTAGGCGGAGAGCCTGTGGATGGGTAATGGAGGGTATGTCCCACAATGGGAGGAGTCGAAGGAGAGGCGGGAGTAGCCGGGGTCAGCAGGAGTTAGCTGACTTGCGGGAGTTCAATGGGGAGAGTAAAGCAGCTAGAAGGGATCCTAGCTGGGGGGGAGGTTTGGGGGGGAACTGGGTTGCTGCTGCTATGGTCAAGGGGGAGCTGGAGCGAGTAGAGGGGGTTGGGACGGGGGTCTGCCGCCGTGGGGAACGGGCCGGGCGTGGGGTGCGGGCGCGTGGCTGGCCAAGGAGGGGTTATGGCTAGTCGGCGGGGGAGAGGGGCGGGTAGCCCCCCGATCCGGCTGATAACCTGGAATGTAAGGGGACTGAACGGGCCGGTCAAGCGGGCCCGGGTGTTCGCGCACCTGAAGGGGCTGAAGGCAGATGTGGTCATGCTCCAGGAGACACACCTGAAGGTGGCAGACCAGGTAAGATTGAGGAAGGGGTGGGGAGGCCAGGCGTTTCATTCGGGGCTGGATGCCAAAAATCGGGGGCGTGGCGATCCTGGTGGGAAAGAGGGTGTCGTTCGAGGCGTCGAGCATTGTGACAGACAATGGCGGCAGGTACGTAATGGTAAGTGGTAAGCTACAAGGGGAGAGGGTGGTGCTGGTCAATGTGTATGCCCCAAACTGGGACAATGCAGGTTTTATGCGGCGCATGTTGGGTCAGATCCCGGACTTGGAAGTGGGGGGCCTGATAATGGGGGGGCGGGGGACTTTAACACGGTGTTGGATCCGGCACTGGATCGCTCCATGTCTAGGACGGGTAGGAAGCCGGCGGCGGCTAAGGTGCTGAGGGGTTTATGGACCAGATGGGAGGGGTGGACCCTTGGAGATTTGCAAGGCCGGGGGCTAGGGAATTTTCATTCTTCTCACATGTTCATAAGGCTTATTCCCGGATTGACTTCTTTATTATAAGTAGGGCGCTGATAGCGAGAGTAGAGGATATCGAGTACTCGGCGATAGCCATTTCGGATCACGCCCCGCATTGGGTAGACCTAGAGCTGGGGGAGGAGAGGGACCAGCGCCCGTTGTGGCGCTTGGAGGTGGGGCTGTTGGCGGACGAGGAGGTGAGTGAGCGGGTCCGAGGAAGCAAAGAGAGATACCTGGAGGCCAACGATAACGGGGAGGTCCGAGTGGGGATGGTATGGGAGGCGCTGAAGGCGGTGGTTAGGGAAGAGCTGATCTCCATTAGGGCCCACAAGGAGAGGAGAGAGCAGAGGGAGAGGGAGAGGCTGGTGGGGGAGATGGTGAGGGTAGACAGGAGGTATGCGGAGGGGCCGGAGGAGGGACCGTTGAGGAAGAGGCGTAGCCTCCAGGCCGAATACGATCTGTTGACCACCAGGAAGGCAGAGGTGCAGTGGAGGAAGGCCCAGGGGGCGATTTATGAATATGGGGAAAAGGCAAGTCGGATGCTGGCGCGTCAACTTCGGAAGCGGGACGCAGCTAGGGAGATCGGGGGAGTTAAGGATAGGGGAGGGAGGGTGGTGCGGGGTGGGGTTGACATCAATGGGGTCTTCAGGGACTTTTATGAGGAATTGTATCGGTCCGAGCCCCCACGGGAGGAGGGAGGGATGGACCGCTTTCTGGGGCAAGTGAGGTTTCCGAAGGTGGAGGAGGGACTGGTAGCGGGATTGGGGGCCCCGATTGGGCTGGAGGAGCTGGCCAAAGGGATAGGGAGCATGCAGGCGGGGGAGGCACCGGGGCCCGACGGTTTCGCGGTCGAATTCTACAAGAAATATGTGGACCTGTTGTGCCCGTTGCTGGTTAGGACCTTCAATGAGGCAAGGGAGGGGGGGGGCTTTGCCCCCGACGATGTCCTGGGCACTGATCTCCTTGATCCTGAAGCGGGACAAGGATCCCCTGCAGTGTGGGTCTTACAGGCTGATTTTGTTGTTAAATGTAGATGCCAAGGTGCTGGCGAAGGTCTTAGCCACGAGAATTGAGGATTGTGTGTCGCAGGTCATCCACGAAGACCAGACGGGATTCGTGAAGGGGAGGCAGTTGAACGCGAATGTGCGGAGGCTCCTGAACATTATTATGATGCCGGCGAGGGAGGGGGAGGCGGAGATAGTGATGGCGATGGACGCTGAGAAGGCCTTCGATAGGGTAGAGTGGGGGTACTTGTGGGAGGTGCTGAAGAGGTTCGGGTTTGGGGAGGGGTTTGTCAGGTGGGTTAGGATGTTGTACGAGTGTGGCCACGAACAAGAGGAGGTCTGAGTAATTTTGGTTGCATCGAGGGACGAGGCAGGGGTGTCCCCTGTCCCCCCTGCTCTTCGCACTGGCGATTGAACCCCTGGCTATGGCACTGAGGGAGTCGAGGAACTGGAGGGGGCTGGTGCGGGGCGGGGAGGAGCATTGGGTGTCGCTCTATGCGGACGACCTGCTGCTATATGTGACGGACCCGATGGGGGGAATGCCGGAGGTAATGAGGATCCTCAGAGAGTTCGGGGATTACTCAGGGTACAAACTCAACATGGGGAAGAGCGACTTGTTCGTGGTTCACCCAGGGGACCAGGAGAGGGGGATTGGCGAGCTCCCTCTAAAAAGGGCGGAGAGGAGCTTCAGGTACTTGGGGGTCCAGGTGGCCAGGAGCTGGGGGGCCCTGCATAGACTTAATTTCACGAGGCTGGTGGAGCAAATGGAGGAGGTGTTCAAGAGGTGGGACACATTCCCGCTGTCCCTGGCGGGTAGGGTACAGTCAGTTAAGATGACGGTGCTCCCAAGGTTTTTGTTCCTGTTCCAGTGCCTCCCCATGTTTATCACGAAGGCCTTCTTTAGGCGGGTCAACAGGAGCATAACGGGGTTTGTGTGGGTGCGAGTGACTCCGAGGGTGAGAAGGGTGTTCCTGGAGCGGAGTAGGGATAGGGGGGGCTGGCACTGCCCAACCTCTGAGGGTACTACTGGGCCGCCAATGCGGCGATGGTGCGCAAGTGGGTGATGGAGGGGGAGGGGGCTGCGTGGAAGACGCTGGAGACGGCGTCTTGTGAGGGTACGAGTCTGGAGGCGCTGACAACGGCGCCGCTGCCGCTCCCTCCAATGACGGCTACCCTCAAAATCTGGGGGCAGTGGAGGTGACACAGGGGGGAAGTTGGGGCCTCAGTGTTGACCCCAATACGGGGGAACCACTGGTTTGTCCCAGGGGAATAGATAGAGGGTTTTCGGGGTGGCACAGGGCAGGGATAAGAAAGTTGGGGGACCTGTTTGTGGATGGGAAGTTCGCGAGCCTGGGTGAACTGGAGGAGAAGTATGGGCTCCCCCGGGGAACACCTTCAGATATTTACAGGTAAGGGCGTTTGCCAGGCGGCAAGTGGTGGAATTCCTGCGGCTGCTGCCACGCACAGTACAGGACAGGGTGCTCTCGGGGGGGGGGGGGGGGTGGATTGGAGTGGGGAAGATCTCGGAAACTTACCAGGTGATGCAGGAGGAGGAGGAGGCCTCGGTGGTGGAGTTGAAAGGTATGTGGGAGGAGGAGTAGGGGAGGAGATCGAAAAGGGGACGTTATCAGATGCCCTAGGGAGGGTGAACTCTTCCTCTTCGTGTGCGAGGCTCAGCCTCATACAGTTTAAGGTGCTGCACAGGGCACACATGACCGGGACAAGGATGAGCAGGTTCTTTGGGGGTGAGGACAGGTGTGTTAGGTGTTCAGGGAGCCCCGCAAATCACACCCATATGTTCTGGGCATGCCCAGCGCTGGAGGAATTTTGGAAGGGCGTAGCAAGGACGGTGTCGTGGGTGGTAGGATCCAGGGTCAGACCAGGCTTGGGGCTCGCAATATTTGGCGTTGCAGGGGAGCCGGGAGTGCAGGAGGCAAAAGAGGTCGGTATTCTGGCCTTTGCGTCCCTGGTAGCCCGACGAAGGATTCTTTTTCAGTGGAGGGATGCGAAGCTCCCAAGCGTGGAATCCTGGATCAACGATATGGCGGGGTTTATTAAATTGAAGAGGGTGAAATTCGCCTTAAGGGGATCGGTACAAGGATTCTTTAGGCGGTGGCAACCGTTCTTGGACTTCCTGGCAGAACGGCAGACAATGGTCAGCAGCAGCAGCAACCCGGGGAGTGGGGGGGTGGGGGGGGGGTGGTTCTATTTTATTTACCCTGGGGGACCTGAGGGGGTGTATATATTTGCTATGTTTGCTTCGTGTTAACTCGGGGTGTTAATTTATTATTTATGTGTAGGGGGAGGGGGGTACGGGGGTTGTTTTACTTTGTTCTGTATTTAATTCTATTGGGTTCCTTTTTCATTCTGTTGTTGATATTTTGTGAAAATCCTAATAAAAATTATTTTTAAAAAAATGAATGTGAAGTCTCAGCTGAAGGGGATGAAGGAAGTCTTTCACAATGTATGAGGGCTGTTTATTATACACTCCCGAGAATTGGTTGCCATTGAACATTAGGGGGGAGAAGGGGGGGTCGGCGGTATTGTTGTCATTGGTTGCACTGTTTACGGATTGATTGTTCATTTGTGTTTTTTACCTGGAATGTACGGGTGGATGTTTTGGTCTGTACATTGAATGGGGTGCGTGAATGGGGAATTGTTTTTGTTTTTGTTTGTTTTTCCTTTGGTTGCTTATTGTTGAAAATGTTGAAAATGAGGAGAATAAAAAGATTTTTTTTAACAAGATAAGGCATGATTTTATCAAATGGCAGAGCAGGCTCGAAGGGCTAATGGCCAACCTCTGCTGCTAATTCTGGTTATATGTTCGTATTTCAGTGCTTGAAAGTTTGCCTTGTTTCTCAGTGACTTCAACTCAAGATGCAGTTTGACTATAATGCAGCATTTCCACCCCTACAACATACTGGTGCTACACCTTTAATCCATAGGTTTGTGTCTTTTTAAACAAGTTTCTTGCCGATAGTTTTGTCCTGAAGTCCAACCATTTTGAATTTGATTAGTAAATTAATTATTCAATTAGTCTCACACCTCTGGGGCGAAATTCTCCGTTATCGGCGGAAACTCCGCCGATCGGCGCAAAAAACGGCGCAAATCCCACTTGCGTCACGTCATAAAAATGGGCCGATAGTCTGCGGCCCGAAATGGGCTAGCAGCGACGTAACGGGATCCGCGCTTGCGCAGTGGTTCACGCCGTGCAGCGTCATACGCGCTGCACGGCGTGACGGCTCATAAGGCCGCGCAGCTCCCCCCCACCCGACCGGAACAGCCGACCGCAACACCCGACTTGATGGCTGGCCGTCGCTCAGCCCCGAGGTTCGAGTCACGCGATGTGGAGGCGCTCCTGGATGCGGTGGAGCAGAGGAGGGACGCCCTGTATCCCGGGCACGGCCGCAGAGTTGCCCCACGCCACAGCCGGCGTCTGTGGAGGGAGGTGGCAGAGGCCGTCACCGCTGTGGCCCTAACACCACGGACAGGCACCCAGTGCCACAAGAAGGTGAACGACCTCGTCAGAGCAGGCAGGGTGAGCGTCCCCCATATCCCCCATATCCCCTCTCCCCCAAATCCCCCCTCCCCCATATCCCCCCCCTCCCCCATATCCCCCCCTCCCCATATCCCCAATATCCCCCCCCCCATATCCTCCCCTCCACCATATCCCCCCCTCCCCCATATCCCCCCTCCCCCATATCCCCCCCTCCCCCATATCCCCCCCTCCCCATATCCCCCCTCCCCCATATCCCCCATATCCCCCCTCCCCCATATCCCCCCCTCCCCCATATCCCCCATATCCCCCCTCCCCCATATCCCCCCTCCCCCATATCCCCCATATTCCCCCCCTCCCCCATATCCCCCCTCCCCATATCCCCCATATTCCCCCCTCCCCCATATCCCCCCTCCCCCATATTCCCCATATCCCCCCTCCCCATATCCCCCCCCCACATATCCCCCCTCCCCCCATATCCCCCATATCCCCCCTCCCCCATATCCCCCCCTCCCCCATATCCCCCCTCCCCCATATCCCCCATATCCCCCCTCCACCATATCCCCCATATTCCCCCCCTCCCCCATATCCCCCCTCCCCCATATCCCCCATATCCCCCCTCCCCCATATCCCCCCCTCCCCCATATCCCCAAGTGAATCCAGCCCTAACCTTAACCTCTGCAATGCACGCGCAACCGATGGCGTGCATTCATATACCTGCCTAACACTGTTGCCTTTTACCCCTGCCACCACCCCCCCCCCTCCCCAGGAGAAGCGCGCACACAACAATAGGGAGCATGTGAGGACTAGAGGAGGGCCCGCTGATGAGAGGCCACTGACCGTACACGAGGAAAGGGCCCTGGAACTGGCTGGCGGACCTGAGGACCGGGAGGTTGCTGATGCAGAGGTCGGGGCCCCACGAGCAAGTGAGCCACCAACAGCCCGTCCCCATATCCCCCCTCCCCTATACTCCCCTATATCCCCCTCTCCCGTATCACCTGATCACTGCCTGATGTCTAACCATGCATGCTTCATTGTGTATCGCAGGACCAAACGTCCAGGCACCCATCCCCGCAGATGCAGACCGCCCGCAGGATGCCCCTCGGAGACCACGGGAGACGGAGAGACCCGAACCCTCCAGCATGCGACGCCCGCAGGATGCCCCTCGGAGACCACGGGAGACGGAGAGACCCGAACCCTCCAGCATGCGACGCCCGCAGGATGCCCCTCGGAGACCACGGGAGACGGAGAGACCCGGACCCTCCAGCATGCGACGCCCGCAGGATGCCCCTCGGAGACCACGGGAGACGGAGAGACCCGAACCCTCCAGCATGCGACGCCCGCAGGATGCCCCTCGGAGACCACGGGAGACGGAGAGACCCGGACCCTCCAGCATGCGATGCCCGCAGGATGCCCCTCGGAGACCACGGGAGACGGAGAGACCTGGAGCAACAGGGAGACGACACCCCCGTCACGTGCGGGAGCGACCACCCAGCGATGAGGGGGGCAGCCACAGGCCCCCGTCACATCCGAGCCAGGACACCACTACCCAGGACACCACTATCCAGGACACCCCTACCCGGGACACCACTACCCAGGACACCCCTACCCGGGACACCACTACCCGGGACAGCACTACCCGGGACAGCACTACCCGGGGCAGCACTACCCGGGACAGCACTACCCAGGACACCCCTACCCGGGAAGACGAAATACCGGACAGTGACTCAGAGTGGATGGGTGGAGACGAACCCCCACCCCAAAGTGCCATGGACTCAGAGTGGGACGAAGAGCACGACACAACGCCACTGCTGTCACCAACACCCTCCACCATCGCAGAAACACTCACCACGGTTGGGCACTTTAGTGATGAGGCGTCTGGTACACTCACTGGTGCGCACAACACAGCCGTCCCGGTACAGCAGGTGGAGGTAGGAGCAGCAGAGGGACCGGGCGGTCGGAGGGCAGCCCAGGCCAAGCGAACATCTGCCGCCCAGATGGATCCCGGGTTCCTGCAGTTACCACACCCACACATAGATCCGATGCAACCATCGACATGGAGACGAGCGAATAGGGTGACGGGTGGCTTGCGGCGGCTGCGGTCGCAGGTGGAGGAGTCCACCCGCGTCCAGGAGCTGGGAGTGGTCCCGGTCATGCGTGCCACCCAGGCTGACACCGCACGGGTGGCGTCCGCGGTGGAGGCAATGGGTGCGACGGTGTCAGACATGGGGAACGGTTTGCGAGGCCTGGGGCCTTCCGTGCAGGCGGCGTCCTGTGGCCCAGGAAATGGCTGCCCTCTCACAAGAGGCCATGAGCCAGTGCCAGCGCCAGATGGCAGAGGCGCTCAACGCCATAGCCCAGTCCTCAGCACGCCATAGCCCAGTCTCAGCAGGCCATGGCCCAGTCTCAGCAGGCCATGGCCCAGTCTCAGCAGGCCATAGCCCAGTCTCTGCAGGCCATGGCCCAGTCTCTGCAGGCCATGGCCCAGTCTCAGCAGGCCATCGCTGAGGGCATCGGCGCCAGTGGCCATGTGCGAGCTGGCGTCGCACTGTCGCAGACAGGGTTCGACAACCCCCTGGGCTCCATGGCTGCAAACCTGCAGACCCCTGTCGATACCAGCACGGGCCTCCAGGACTGGCAGCGCCAGATGTCGGGGGCGCGTTGGATGGCCAGTCCGTTCGCATCCCCCACCCATGTAGAGGCCTGGGGGCCATCGGGCACCCCGAGGGAGGAGGAGGTGGTGTGGTCCGTCCCGGCTCCCTCTGTAGGGGAGGTCCCGGTACACCCGCGACACCTCGGACTCCCCCCCTTCCGTCCCAGGTGCATCGGGTGGGCAACGGGCAGGACAGGCTGGCAGCTCGCCATCCCAGTCGCCCCGGGCCGCAGCCTGGCCCATCTAGGCCAGGACGCCCCAGGAAACGGCCGCCAAAGGGATCCAGTGTCAGAGGGCAGGAATCACAGGAGTCCACCTCCAGTTCTGCTGTACCGTCTGGGGAACCACGTAGACGTAGTCAAAGGGCCCGTAAGGCCAAACAATTAGACACTGAGTAAGTTGGCACGGGTGCAGGGCACAGATGAGTTTTAGGCGCTAGGGCACGTGCATGAACTCCTTTGGTTATTAAAGTCAATGTTACACCTACCGAAGCTGCCTTTGTGCTCTGTCCAAAGTGTGCGGGGGTGTCATGTACGTTGAGCGCAAGTGTGTGTGTGAGGGGTGGTCTTACCTCAGCCCCAGGTGAGTCTGCCCCCTTCCCCCTGGGCCGCCATCAACATCCCCCGGCAGAGGACGGGACCGTGCGCTGCAGTGTCACAGCCGCATGCAGGGATGGTCCGGGGTGGATGGTGGTACTGTGGCCATGGGTCAGACATAGTCCAACGATGTAGAGCCAGGAGCTCATCGGAGGCGGGTTGTCATCATTCTGCATGGCCTGCGATAGACACGCGTCCACCCGCAACTGGGTGAGCCCGGCCCGTTGTGCCGCCGGTGGATCGGCAATTGGGAGTGGGGGGGTGGTGTGCATGCGGGTGGGGTGTGTGGGGTTGGGGAGGGGGGTGAGGGTGCTGGGTGGGTGGATGGGTGGGGGGTGTGGGTGGTCGGCTGTTGTCATGGTGTGCGGTCCTGTGGCCATACTACCCGATTCCCACGCCCATCTAGTCAGTGAAGCGGGCGTCTATCAGTCTGTCCCGTGCCCGCTGGGCCAGCCGGTAACGGTGGACAGCCACCCGTCTGTGTCTGCCCCGTCTGCCCTGACCATTGCCCCCATCCCCCTCATCTGGGGAGGACTGGGCCTCTTCCTGCTGCTCCTCCACTCCGCCCTCCTCAGCCTGCGGCACATCGCCCCTCTGCTGGGCTATGTTGTGCAGGACGCAGCACACCACAATGATGCGGCCGACCCTATCTGACCGATACTGGAGGGCGCCCCCAGAGAGGTCCAGGCACCTGAAACGCATCTTCAGCACGCCAAAGCACCTCTCGATCACTCCCCTTGTCGCTACATGGGCATCATTGTAGCGGTTCTCCGCCTCATTGCGTGGCCTCCGTATAGGCGTCATCAGCCACGATCGCAATGGGTAGCCCCTGTCGCCCAGCAACCAGCCCCTCAGCCGGGGATGGCGTCCCTCGTACATGCCGGGGATGGATGACCGCGACAACACGAATGAGTCGTGTACACTGCCTGGGTGACGGGCGCAGACGTGCAGGATCATCATGCGGTGGTCGCAGACCACCTGTACGTTCATCGAATAGGTCCCCTTCCTATTAGTGAACACGGCCCTGTTATCTGCAGGTGGCCGCACGGCGACGTGCATCCCATCGATCGCGCCCTGGACCATGGGGAACCCGGCAATGGCAGAGAAGCCCATGGCCCGGGCATCTTGGCTGGCCCGGTCCACGGGGAAGCGGATGTAGCGGTGCGCCATGGCATAAAGGGCATCTGTCACTGCCCGGATGCACCGATGCACCGATGTCTGCGATATGCCGGACAGGTCCCCACTCGGTGCCTGGAATGACCCCGTTGCATAAAAGTTCAGGGCCACCGTAACCTTGACGGACACGGGGAGAGGGTGTCCCCCGCCAGTGCCACGCGGTGACAGGTGTGCCAGCAGGTGGCAGATGTGTGCCACGGTTTCCCGGCTCATCCGGAGTCTCCTCCTGCATTCCCGGTCCGTGAGGTCCTGGTATGACTGCCGGGGCCGGTACACACGGGGCGCCCTCGGGTGCCTCCGTTGCCGTGGGGCCGCGACGTCCTCCTCCCCCTCCTCGTCCTGTCGGTCAGGTGTCCCTCCAGCCTGGGCGGCAGCCGCCTGCCCCTCTGCGGCAGCCTGCGCCGCCTCTCTGGCACGCTCCTCCTCCTCCTCCTCATCCAGGGCAACATAGACATGAGCGGCTGCCACCACGGGGGCCAACATCGCTGGATGGTCTGAAAACATGACGGCCTGGTGGGGGGGAGGGGAACGACGACATGTCATCATTGCCCATATCCCCTCCTCCCCCCAGCCAGGTGGCATGGACCGCATGGGTCCGACTGTTGGAGGCTGGCACCTGGCCAGGTGGACCAACTCATTTGCCCTCCCATCACCCACCCCGGCACGGACCCCCCCCCCCCAACCTCCACCCCGGCACGGACCCCCTCCCCAACACCCACCCCAGCACGGACCCCCCCCCCAACCTCCACCCCGGCACGGACCCCCCCCCAACCTCCACCCCGGCACGGACCCCCTCCCCAACCTCCACCCCGGCACGGACCCCCTCCCCAACCCCCAACCTCCACCCCAGCACGGACCCCCCCCCAACCTCCACCCCGGCACGGACCCCCTCCCCAACCCCCAACCTCCACCCAGCACGGACCCCCCCCCAACCTCCACCCCGGCACGGACCCCCTCCCCAACCTCCACCCCGGCACGGACCCCCTCCCCAACCTCCACCCCGGCACGGACCCCCTCCCAACCTCCACCCCGGCACGGACCCCCTCCCCAACCTCCACCCCGGCACGGACCCCCTCCCCAACCTCCACCCCGGCACGGACCCCCTCCCCAACCCCCAACCTCCACCCCAGCACGGACCCCCTCCCCAACCTCCACCCCGGCACGGACCCCCTCCCCAACCTCCACCCCGGCACGGACCCCCTCCCCAACCCCCAACCTCCACCCCAGCACGGACCCCCCCCCAACCTCCACCCCGGCACGGACCCCCTCCCCAACCTCCACCCCGGCACGGACCCCCTCCCCAACCTCCACCCCGGCACGGACCCCCTCCCCAACCTCCACCCCGGCACGGACCCCCTCCCCAACCTCCACCCCGGCACGGACCCCCTCCCCAACCTCCACCCCGGCACGGACCCCCTCCCCAACCTCCACCCCAGCACGGACCCCCCCCCAACCTCCACCCCGGCACGGACCCCCTCCCCAACCCCCAACCTCCACCCCAGCACGGACCCCCCCCCAACCTCCACCCCGGCACGGACCCCCTCCCCAACCTCCACCCCGGCACGGACCCCCTCCCCAACCCCCAACCTCCACCCCAGCACAGACCCCCCCCCAACTTCCACCCCGGCACGGACCCCCTCCCCAACCCCCAACCTCCACCCCAGCACGGACCCCCCCCCAACCTCCACCCCGGCACGGACCCCCTCCCCAACCTCCACCCCGGCACGGACCCCCTCCCCAACCCCCAACCTCCACCCCAGCACGGACCCCCCCCCAACCTCCACCCCGGCACGGACCCCCTCCCCAACCCCAACCTCCACCCCAGCACGGACCCCCCCCCAACCTCCACCCCGGCACGGACCCCCTCCCCAACCCCCAACCTCCACCCCAGCACGGACCCCCCCCCCAACCTCCACCCCGGCACGGACCCCCCCCCCTCCCCACCCCACCCCGGCACGGACCCCCTCCCCAACCCCCAACCTCCACCCCAGCACGGACCCCCCCCCCAACCTCCACCCCGGCACGGACCCCCTCCACAACCCCCAACCTCCACCCCGGCACGGACCCCCTCCCGGCACTCCCCCGGAGCCCAGCCTACTCTAACCCCCCCCCCCGCCGCACACACACACAAGCCGAGACACACCTCTCCTCAGGCAATCAGTCTGCGGCCACGCCATTTCCTGCCCAGAGCCAACCCCCCAGGCCGTCACTCACCTCCTCGCTGGTCGGCGTGAGCCTGGAGCACCGGGTCACGCCGATGAAAAGGAGGTTTGATTGACGTCGACGTGAACGGTCATCACGTCGACGGGACTTCGGCCCATCCGGAAGGGAGAATATCGGCAGGCCGAAAATCGGCTGCCTTGCGCAGACCCGTGACATTCTCCGCGGCAGCGGCGCCATTAACGCCCCGCCGACTTTTCTCCCTTCGGAGACTTCGGCGGGGGCGGGATTCACGGCGGCCAACGGCCATTCTCCGACCCGGCGGGGGGTCGGAGAATGACGCCCCTGATCTTTTCATGGAGCTCATTCGACAACTTTATTTGCCCCTTCGAATATTTTTCCAATTCCCTTTTGAAAATTACTATTGAACCCCTTGCCCTGGCCTTTCAGGCAGTGCATCACAGATATCAAGGGTGGGATTCTCCGTTAGCCAACGGCAAAATCGGGTAATGCGATTGGGCCGAGAATAGCTTCCGATGCCAAAATCGCAGCAGGCACCGATTTGACGCCAAATTGTGATTCTCCGTCGCCTCAAAAAAGCCATCAATGCGTTTCACTCCGCACATACAGACGGCACCATTTGCACATCATTAGCGGGCCCGACCACAAGGCCTCCGCGATTCTCCGCCTCCGATGGGCCGGGTTCTCGACAGCGTGGTTCACTTGCGCTTTTAAAAATCGTGAAACCGCCATGGCGGCTGCTGAGGGAGAGAGAGGAGGTATGGAAGGTGTTCAACATGGCAATAGTGTGCTGACAGTTGTGCCGCTGGCCTGGGGCTACTGCCAGGGCTTGCGGGGAGTAGTGGGGGGTGGCCAGGAGGTGAGCTGTGGGGTTCGGGGTGGACGGACACGAGCTCCATTGCCTCAGCCGACAAGGCAGTCATGCAGCTACGCACACCGCTAACAGATCACTTTGAACCTCGTGCCACGGATCATACAATTGTCCCCCTCTGGCCCCAGATGACCCATCAGCTGTGTGGGCACGATCCAGCACAACCAGTGCCATCTTTTTGGCTGAGATAAGTGTGTGTAGGGAGTGTATTGTGTACGTGCGGCTACAGCTTGTCAGCGACCTGAGTGTCGATCACGGGCCCGGCGAATGCCACACCGTTTTTCATTAGAATCGATTGTGTTTGGGGACTTCCGGGTACGGCAATGACCAGCTAAGTCGCACGTTTCGACACCTCCCGTTGAAACGGACTTTTGGGCTCTTATTAGGAGCCCCAACGGCAATTTTTAACGGCCAAAATCATTGTGCGTTGAAATAGGAGGGAATCCCCCCGGATAAATATGGATAAAGGAGAGGATAGCGGCCGGATTGCAGTGGATCCACTGGAGCAGCGGCACGGAAGGGAAGCTCAAAGCAAGATGGCGTTGGAAGGTGGCTGTTTGGTATGGGGCCCGGAGCAACAAGAGTTCCTGCGGCGCTGTGTGGAAGAGCTGAAGAAGGAGGTGTTGGCCCCGATGCTACAGGCGATTGAAGGGCTAAAGGAGACGCAGAGGACCCAGGAGTTGGAGCTTCGGGTCGTGAAGGCAAAGGCTGCAGAGAATGAGGA
The DNA here is from genome assembly GCF_047496885.1 of Scyliorhinus torazame. NCBI lineage: Eukaryota > Metazoa > Chordata > Chondrichthyes > Carcharhiniformes > Scyliorhinidae > Scyliorhinus > Scyliorhinus torazame. The sequence goes on along the minus strand of NC_092707.1, from coordinate 119,075,909 downwards.
TGAAATACAGGGCCTGGTGGTAAGGACAGAGACGCACGAGGCACAGCACAAAAGGTGTGTGGAGAGGTTGGAAGCCCTGGAGAATAACTCGAGGAGGAAGAATTTAAGAGTCTTGGGTCTTCCTGAAGGCACAGAGGGGGCAGACGTTGGGGCATATGTGAGCACAATGCTTCACTCGCTAATGGGATCGGAGGCCCCGACGGGCCCTTTGGAGGTGGAGGGAGCTTATCGAGTTATGGCGCGAAGACCAAAGGCAGGAGAAATACCTCGAGCCATAGTGGTGAGGTTTCACCGCTACAATGACAGAGAGATGGTTCTAAGATGGGCGAAGAAAACTCGGAGCTGCAGGTGGGAGAACGTGGTGATCCGCGTGTACCAGGACTGGAGAGCGGAGGTGGCGAGAAGGAGGGCAAGTTTCAACCGGGCCAAGGCGGTGCTCCACAAAAAGGTTAAATTTGGAATGTTGCAGCCGGCGAGACTGTGGGTCACACACCAAGGGAAGCACCACTACTTTGAGACGGCAGAAGAGGCGTGGACATACATTGTGAACGAGAAGCTGGAATAGTCTGGCGAGAGAAAAAGCTTCTGTAATAAAGTGGTGGGGTGATTATGTGGGACGAGGAAGGGGAAGGGGGGGGAATTTTTTCAATTTTGTAACTTTTCTCTTTTCCCCTCGTGGGGGGGGAGGGGGGGGGCGCCGGTGGGAAGGAAAGGGGAAGGAGAAGGGAACTGCGCCATCAGGGGCGGGGCCGAGTGGGAAACGCGAGCTTTGCTCCCGCGCTATGGTAATTGTGGCGGGAACGGGGACACAGGAAGGAGGGGGCCTCGCACAATGAGGGGCCGAGGACAAACGGGGGAAGCTGAGGTCAGCCAGAGTTTGCTGACTTCTGGGAGCAACATGGGGGGTGCAACTACGCTAGAAAGGGATCTAGCGGAGGGGGGGGGGAGGGGAGAGTTAACTGGGTTGCTGCTGCTAAGGGGAAGGGGGAGCTGTTATGGGGCGGGGTGGTCGGGACGGGAGAGCACCGTCGGTGGGATATACGGGTACGTGGTAACCGGGTGAGGAGCTGGGTTAGAAAAGGGGATGGCTAGTCGACACGGGGGGGGGGGGTAAAGTGCCCCCTAACCCGGTTGATCAAGTGGAACGTGAGAGGGCTGAATGGGCCGATTAAAAGGGCACGGGTACTCGCACACCTAAAGAACTTAAAGGCAGATGTGGTCATGTTGCAGGAGACGCACCTGAAACTGGCAGATCAGGTCAGACTACGTAAAGGATGGGTGGGGCAGGTGTTCCATTCGGGCTTAGATGCGAAGAATAGGGGGGTGGCTATTCTAGTGGGGAAACGGGTACTGTTTGAGGCAAAAACCATAGTGGCGGACAGTGGGGGTAGATACGTGATGGTGAGTGGCAGATTACAAGGGGAGGTGGTGCTTCTGGTGAACGTATATGCCCTGAACTGGGATGATGTAAACTTCATGAAGCGTATGCTGGGGCGTATCCCGGACCTGGAGGCAGGAAAGCTGGTAATGGGGGGAGACTTCAATACGGTGCTTGATCCAGGGCTGGACCGGTCTAGGTCTAAGACCGGGAGGAGGCCGGCAGCGGCCAAGGTGCTTAAGGACTTCATGGAGCAGATGGGAGGAGTAGATCCCTGGAGATTTATTAGGCCTAGGAGTAAGGAGTTTTCATTTTTCTCCCATGTTCACAAGGTGTATTCACGGATAGACTTTTTTGTCCTGGGAAGGGCGCTGATTCCGAAGGTGACAGGGACGGAGTACATGGCCATAGCCATTTCGGACCACGCTCCACATTGGGTAGATCTGGAGGTAGGAGAGGAAAAGGAGCAGCACCCACTCTGGAGATTGGATATGGGGTTGTTGGCGGATGAGGGGGTATGTCTAAGGGTGAGGGGGTGTATCAAAAGGTACCTGGAGCTTAATGATAACGGAGAGGTCCAGGTGGGAGTGGTCTGGGAGGCACTGAAGGCGGTGGTCAGAGGGGAACTGATATCCATAAGGGCCCATAAAGGGAAGCAAGAGAGCAAAGAAAGGGAGCGACTGTTGAGAGAACTTCTGAGGGTAGACAGGCAATATGCAGAGGCTCCGGAGGAGGGACTGTACAGGGAAAGATAAAGGCTACATATGGAATCTGACCTGCTGACCACGGGCAAGGCAGAAGCACAGTGGAGGAGGGCACAGGGAGTACAGTATGAGTATGGAGAGAAGGCGAGCCGGTTACTGGCCCAACAGCTGAGGAAGAGGGGAGCGGCGAGGGAGATAGGTGGGGTGAGGGATGAGGAAGGTGAGATGGAACGGGGAGCGGAGAGGGTGAACGGGGTGTTTAAGGCATTCTACGAGAGGCTGTATAAGGCTCAGCCCCCGGAAGGGAAGGAGGAAATGATGCATTTCCTAGATCGGCTGGAATTCCCGAAGGTGGAGGAGCAGGAGAGGGCGGGACTGGGAGCACGGATTGAGGTGGAGGAGGTGGTAAAGGGGATTGGGAGCATGCAGGCGGGGAAGGCCCCGGGACCGGATGGGTTCCCGGTGGAATTTTATAGGAAATACATGGACCTACTGGCCCCGCTTTTGACGAGAACCTTTAATGAGGCCAGGGAAAGGGGGAAGTTGCCCCCGACTATGTCGGAGGCGACGATATCGTTACTCTTAAAGAAGGAAAAAGACCCGCTGCAATGCGAGTCTTACAGGCCTATTTCCCTCCTGAACGTGGATGCTAAGCTCCTGGCCAAGGTGATGGCGACAAGGATAGAGGATTGTGTCCCGGGGGTGGTTCACGAGGATCAAACTGGGTTCGTTAAGGGGAGACAGCTGAACACGAATATACGGAGGCTGCTAGGGGTGATGATGATGCCCCCGCCGGAGGGGGAGGCGGAGATAATGGTGGCGATGGACGCTGAGAAAGCATTTGACAGAGTGGAGTGGGACTACCTATGGGAAGTGTTGAAGAGATTTGGTTTTGGAGAGGGGTTTATTGGATGGGTACAGCTGCTATATAGGGCCCCGGTGGCAAGTGTGATCACGAACAGGCAGAGGTCCGACTACTTCCGTCTTTATAGAGGGACAAGACAGGGGTGTCCCCTGTCTCCGTTACTGTTTGCATTGGCAATTGAGCCGCTGGCCATAGCACTGAGGGGCTCTAGGAAGTGGAGGGGTGTTCTCAGGGGAGGAGAAGAACACCAGGTATCATTGTATGCAGATGATCTATTGCTGTATGTTGCGGACCCAGTGGAGGGGATGCCTGAGATAATGTGGACACTCAGGGAGTTTGGGGAATTTTCGGGGTACAAATTGAATATGGGGAAGAGTGAGTTGTTTGTGGTGCATCTGGGGGAGCAGAGCAGGGGAATAGATGATTTACCGCTGAGGAGGGTAACAAGAGATTTCCGGTACTTAGGGATCCAGATAGCCAGGAACTGGGGAACCCTACATAGGCTTAATTTAACACGATTGGTGGAACAGATGGAGAAGGATTTTAGGAGATGGGACATGGTGTCCCTGTCACTGGCGGGCAGGGTGCAGGCGGTCAAAATGGTAGTCCTCCCGAGATTTCTTTTTGTGTTCCAGTGCCTCCCGGTGATGGTTACGAGGGCTTTTTTCAAAAAAATTGAGAAGAGTGTTATGAGCTTTGTGTGGGCTGGAAAGACCCCGAGAGTGAGGAGGTTTTTTTTGCAGCGTAGCAGGGATAAGACTGGCACTGCCGAGCTTAAGTGATTATTATTGGGCCGCCAATATCTCAATGGTGTGTAAGTGGATGGGAGAAGGGGAGGGAGCGGCGTGGAAGAGACTGGAAGTGGCGTCCTGTAAAGGAACCAGCCTACAAGCATTGGCGACGGCGCCGTTGCCGTTCTCCCCGAAGAAATACACCACAAGTCCAGTGCTGGTGGCAACGCTGAAAATCTGGGGGCAGTGGAGACGGCATAAGGGAATGACGGGTGCCTCGGTGCGATCCCCGATAAGGAATAATCATAGGTTTGTCCCGGGGAGAATAGATGGGGGATTTAGAACATGGCAGAGAGTAGGGATTGTGCAACTGAGGGATCTGTTCCTAGACGGGACGTTTGCGAGTCTGGGAGCGCTGACGGAAAAATACGGGTTGCCCCAGGGGAATACATTTCGGTATATGCAATTGAGGGCTTTTGTAAGGCAACAGGTGAGGGAATTTCCGCAGCTCCCGACGCAGGAGATTCAGGATAGAGTGATTTCGGGAACATGGGTGTGGGATGGTAGGGTGTCAGATATATACAGGGAAATGAGAGATGAGGGATGAGCTGAAGGGAAAACGGGAAGAAGAGCTGGGGGAAGAGATCGAAGAGGGGCTGTGGGCAGATGCCCTATGCAGGGTAAACTCTTCGTCCTCGTGTGCCAGGCTTAGACTGATACAATTCAAGGTCTTGCACAGGGCGCACATGACCGGAGCAAGGCTCAGTAAATTGTTCGGGGTAGAGGATAGGTGCGGGAGATGCGCGAGAAGCCCAGCGAACCACACCCACATGTTTTGGTCATGCTCGGCACTGCATGGGTTCTGGGTGGGGGTGGCAAAGGCCCTTTCGAAGGTGGTGGGGTTCCGGGTCGAGCCAAGCTGGGGGTTGGCTATATTTGGGGTTGCAGAAGAGCCGGGAGTGCAGGAGGCGAGAGAGGCTGATGTTTTGGCCTTTGCGTCCCTAGTAGCCCGGCGAAGGATATTGTTAATGTGGAAGGAAGCTAAACCCCCGGGCGTGGAGGCCTGGATAAACGAGGCAGGGTTTTTATAAAACTGGAACGGATAAAGTTCGCACTAAGAGGTTCGGCTCAAGGGTTCACCAGGCGGCGGCAACCGTTCATTGACTATCTCGCAGAACGATAAAGGAACTGGGAAAGTAGCAGCAGCAACCCGGGGGGGGGGGGGGGGGGGGGGGGGGGGGGGGGCGGGTGTCCTCAGGAGTGTTTTTGTATGGATATTTTTACTTGGACATGTATATTGGCTTGTTTGACTTTATTATTTGGGAGAGTTAATATTTTGTTATGGCAGTTGTCATTTAGTTTATATATTATTTATTTATTTGTTAAAAACGGTCACTATTATTTATATTGTTTTATTGTTGTAGAAGGGAAAAATTTTTGTACTGTTTTGTTTGGCCGAAAAAAGTTTGAATAACATATATTTTTAAAAAAAGAATCGATTGTGTTCCATGTGGCACCGGTGCTAGCCCATCAACAGTAGCGGAATCGGTCCAGGTGCAGCGCCAGTTATTCTGTCGTAAAAGTCCACGGATACTCCGTTGACGTCAACACTTCGGGCGGGATTCTCCGATTGCCAACTCCAAAATCACGTTCGACAATTGGCCGGCGAATCCGTTTTACAACCGAAATTGGGGGCGGCGCTGTTTTTGAGATGCTCCGCCCCCTCAAAAACGGCATAATCGCTGAGTTCGCTGCGGCCGTTGGGACTGCCTCAGGACGTCGCCCGAGGCCCTCCCCCGATGCTCCGCCCCCAATGGGCCAACTTCCCGACAGCGCTGGTCACATGCGGTCACAGATTGCAGGCACCTCGCGTGGCGGCTGCGGACTGTATCCAGCGCCGCCACAGTCGGGGGGGCATTCCGCTGGCCGAGGAGGGGGCTGGGGGGACAGGGGCTGGGGGGACTGGTGGGGGGGGTGGTCCGGGGGTGGCGAGGGGGAGTTACAGGGGGGCATGTTCGGTGCCACGGACCCGGCAATTCTCCATTTGTATCTGCAGGTGAAGCTGGGGTCTTCACGTGGCGCGGCTGCTAGACCCCCACCCGGTGGAGCATCGGTGCGGGGGCTGCGCCGACTTGTTGGTCATAAGACTAGACACATGATAGAGGCTGCTGAGGGAGAGAGAGGAGGTATGGAAGGGGTATCAAACTAGAGACATAGCCTCAAAATCAGAGAATCCAGCCCTCAGGGATATGTCCCCACTCCAGCATCAAAGTGCAGGCGTTTCACTCTGGAATTTCAGAGTGATTCTGCTACCTGAAGGGGGCTAGCAGGGCTTCGGAGTACTCCTTGCAGCTCTGGCTGCCGATACGGGGCCCTGCACTTCCGGTGGGGAATCCGGGCATGCGCACGGCGGCGGCCTTTGGCGGCCACCCCGTGCGACATGGCGGACTCACACCATGGACCGGCCCCGAAAATATAGGCCCCCCCCCCCGAGATCGTGCACACTTGCGGAACGGTGGTCCCCGATTGCTAGCCTGCTGTCCATGAGGCCCCCCCGCCTTGATGAAGGATCCCCCCACCCCCCACCAGGGCAGCCATGGGCTGACTCTGCAGCCGCCACTGGCCTTCCCGACAGGCAAAATGTGGTTAGAACCACGCCATCGGAAACTCGGCCAGTTTTCGTCGGAGAATCGCCACAGGGGCCTCTGTTAATGGCCCCCTACCCGCGCCGCATAGACCGCGCGCGATTCGTGTCAATTCTCCGGGGACGGGAGAATCGCGGAGCGGCATCGCGCCGGATTTCGGCATCAATGCCCATTCTCCGCCCCTGTGCCAACAAAGAACAAAGAAATGTACAGCACAGGAACAGGCCCTTCGGCCCTCCAAGCCCGTGCCGACCATGCTGCCCGACTAAACTACAATCTTCTACACTTCCTGGGTCCGTATCCCTCTATTCCTATCCTATTCATGTATTTGTCAAGATGCCCCTTAAATGTCACTATCGTCCCTGCTTCCACCACCTCCTCCGGTAGCGAGTTCCAGGCACCCACTACCCTCTGCGTAAAAAGCTTGCCTCGTACATCTACTCTAAACCTTGCCCCTCTCACCTTAAACCTATGCCCCCTAGTAATTGACCCCTCTACCCTGGGGAAAAGCCTCTGACTATCCACTCTGTCTATGCCCCTCATAATTTTGTAGACCTCTATCAGGTCTCCCCTCAACCTCCTTCGTTCCAGTGAGAACAAACCGAGTTTATTCAACCGCTCCTCATAGCTAATGCCCTCCATACCAGGCAACATTCTGGTAAATCTCTTCTGCACCCTCTCTAAAGCCTCCACATCCTTCTGGTAGTGTGGCGACCAGAATTGAACACTACACTCCAAGTGTGGCCTAACTAAGGTCCTATACAGCTGCAACATGATTTGCCAATTCTTATACTCAATGCCCCGGCCAATGAAGGCAAGCATGCCGTATGCCTTCTTGACTACCTTCTCCACCTGTGTTGCCCCTTTCAATGACCTGTGGACCTGTACTCCTAGATCTCTTTGACTTTCAATACTCTTGAGGGTTCTACCATTCACTGTATATTCCCTACCTGCAATAGACCTTCCAAAATGCATTACCTCACATTTGTCCGGATTAAACTCCATCTGCCATCTCTCCGCCCAAGTCTCCAAACAATCTAAATCCTGCTGTATCCTCTGACAGTCCTCATCGCTATTCGCAATTCCACCAACCTTTGTGTCGTCTGCAAACATATTAATCAGACCAGTTACATTTTCCTCCAAATCATTTATATATACTACAAAGAGCAAAGGTCCCAGCACTGATCCCTGTGGAACACCACTGGTCACAGCCCTCCAATTAGAAAAGCATTCTTCCATTGCTACTCTCTGCCTTCTATGACCTAGCCAGTTCTGTATCCACCTTGCCGTGTGACTTCACCTTTTGTACTAGTCTACCATGAGGGACCTTGTGAAAGGCCTTACTGAAGTCCATATAGACAACATCCACTGCCCTACCTGCATCAATCATCTTAGTGACCTCCTCGAAAAACTCTATCAAGTTAGTGAGACACGACCTCCCCCTTCACAAAGCCATGCTGCCTCTCACTAATACGTCCATTTGCTTCCAAATGGGAGTAGATCCTGTCTCGAAGAATTCTCTCCAGTAATTTCCCTACCACTGAAGTAAGGCTCACCGGCCTGTAGTTCCCTGGATTATCCTTGCTACCCACCTTAAACAGAGGAACAACATTGGCTATTCTCCAGTCCTCCGGGACATCCCCTGTCGATTGCGATTTTGACGCGGAGGCTCGGAGAATCCTAACCCATATCTATGTGCTTGAGAAACAGTAGTTGCAACTTCCTGAAAGATATTAAGGATGTTGGTCATGCACAAACTTCCTTGTCTAAAACTGGTTACTGTTTACTAGTTTGTTTTATAGTATTAAAGCTGTATCCTCGGGAGCTTGTGTTTTTTTGGCAGCATTTGCACCTCATCTCTGGATTAAATCATTGAATTATCCAATTTTTGTACAACTCGAATATAATCTATCTGTACACAGGATTTGAGAAGAAAGTATTATTGATTTTCAGTCTAGTCTAACTCAGTCGAATATGCATTCTTCACAAACTGCTGTCACTATTTATTAGCCATTGGATTTTGGAAATTGGAGCACTCAATCATATAATTTAATTATGTCTTTGTTTCATCGGCTGGCTCTACTCTCGGGCTGCCTATTAAAAAGGATGAGTAAGGAATGGTGAATAAGACCTTGCAGATGGTTTGGAGGGGAAGATAGGGAGAGACACAATTAGTTGTCAACTGTCAGCATTTTGTGCAGGCACACATTTCTAACCATGCTAAATCTGAGCCTCAAAGGCAAGCTGATCCTCCATCATCTTTAATTGCCTCGTTATCCATTGTGTATTGCATCTTTTGTGCCGATGAAATGCTCAAAGGATGTTCAGGCGAATTCATCAGTTTCTTGAGTTTTCTCACATTAACCGGGCTGGACAAATTGCATTTGCAACCATTAAAAAAAGCTACTGTATTGTCTGTAGGGAGGCACATTGCTTTGCTTCATCAGATATCATCTACTGGATTTTTGTAACGAGTAAATAACAATCTAACCAAGGGATTAACTAGTTTGCCATTGTTGATTGGCACCTATTAACTGTGACTGGCGATTCAGTATGATCAAGTCAAAGAAGTAGGAACATACAGGCACAGTTTCTTAAAGACAGGACATCAAGTGTAAACTACATTTGAAGATTTCAGAAAACCATACTGAAGGTATGTAATAATACATCAGCAATATTATGGTTGTCAATATTATATTATTTGTTGTCAATGTGAAATAGGATATCTATAGCTGAGCGGATCGTTTTTCCTGGTGGCTCCTGAACTTTACAGTTTTTTTCAGTTCACTTTCATATTTTGACATGGTATTTATTTTTTAGAATGGATTCTGCCACTATAATCAATCCACATTGAAAGCCAAGCTGAAGAGCTACACAAATGTTACTTCAGGAGATAGGGAAGCTTTGAAAATGGCCATCTTTAAAAATGGACCAGTGGCTGTAGCGATCCATGTTTCCCACAAGTCCTTTAGCTTTTACAGCAGAGGAGTTTATTATGAGCAAAAGTGTGGTAAGTATTCTAACTTTCTTAATATACTGGAGAAAGGAAATATAATACATTTTGTTTGGAATAAAATGTAACATCTAGAATTTGAATCAAGTTAACTATTGCTATGGAGAATGTTACTGCTGTAAATATAGGTGTTACTCTTAATTCATATACGACTGTCAGGTGTTCAAAGATGACAATATCTGCGGAACAATTATTTGAAATTATTGACTTAGAAATATGGTCAATATGTACTCAAATATAATGAGTAGTGTGCTATATTGACTTTAAGTACACATAATTCTTTAGAACCATGGCCGGGATTCTCCCCTACCTGGCGGGGCGGGGGGTCCCGACGGGATGCAGTGGCGGGAACCACTCCGGCGTCGGACCGCCCCAAAAGGTGCGGTTTCTCCGCGCCTTTAGGGGCCAAGCCCTCACCTTGAGGGGCTAGGCCCGCGCCGGAGTGGTTGGCGCACCGCCGGCCGGCGGGAAAGGCCTTTGGTGCCACGCCAGCCAGGGCCGAAAGGACTTCGCTGGCCGGCTGCTGACGTCATCCCCACGCATGCGCGGGGGGGGGGGGTCTGTTCCACATCGGCCATGGTGAAGGCTGTGGCCCAGGCGGAGGGAAAAGAGTGCCCCCATGGCACAGGCCCGCCCGCGGATCGGTGGGCCCCGATCATGGGCCAGGCCACCGTGGGGGCACCCCCCGGGGCCAGATCGCCCCGCGGCCCCTCTAGGACCCCGGAGCCCACCCGCGCCGCCTGAGAGGTGGTTTGATTCTCGCCGGCGGGACTGGCATTCCAGCAGCGGGACTTCGGCCCATCGCTGGCCAGAGAATCGCCGGGGTGGGGGTGGGGGGTTCGCCGACTGGTGCGGCGCGATTCCCGCCCCCACGAATATCCGGTGCTGGAGAATTCGGCAACCGGCGGGGGCGGGATTCACGCCAGCCCCTGGCGATTCTCCGACCTGGCAGGTGGTCGGAGAATCCCGCCCCATATCTTAAATAAATAATGTTAGCATAATGTTTATGTCATTTAACTAGTAATCCAGGTGAGAGGACAAATGATACAGAGACATGAGTTCTAATTCCACCATGGCAGCTGAGGAATTTAAATTCTGCTCATTTAATAAATCTGGAATAAAAAGCTGTTTACACTAAGGGTGAGCACAGTAAGAAGTCTTACAACACCAGGTTAAAGTCCAACAGGTTTGTTTCAAACACTAGCTTTCGGAGCGCTGCTCCTTCCTCAGGTGAATGAAGAGGTATGTTCCAGAAACTATCTATAGACACTAAGGGTGACCATGAAACTTCAGGATTGTTGTAAAAACTACTTGGTCCTTTCAGGAAAGAAATCTTTCATCCTTGCCTAATCTGGCCTACCTGTGACTTCACATCTACAGCAATGTGGTTGACTCTTACTCTGAAATGGGCAAGCAAGCTATTCAGTTGTCAAGAGGGTGGCTCACCACCACCTTCTCAGGGGTAACGAGGGATGGGCATTAAATGATGTCCTTGCCAGCGATGCCCCACATCTTGTAAATGAATTTGAAAAGTGTAAATCATGATTGGATATCTGTCAGAATTTTTCCCATTTTGGTGAAGTACTTAATCAGTGAACTAGCTGCTGTGTTTCCTCATTCTTCCCTCATTTCCCTCGCCACCCCACAAAAAAAGGACAAGCCCAGACTAAATATTGCATTTTCTCATCTACATAAATAAAGCAGCTTTCTGCCAACCATTTGCATAAATGACATCAAAGGTGAGTATAAAAATGCTGTGAGTGTTGTTTTTTGGTACTATGAAATTGTGCAATATAATTATGTAATTATGAAATTAAAAATAGACGCAGACAAATGTTATGTCAAATAAATGGGACGGGAGTCACTGGAAGTCTTTTAATGTTGCTGTTTTAGGAAATGAATTGAAAGATTTGAATCATGCTGTGCTTGCTGTTGGTTATGGAGTACTTGCTGGTCAACCATACTGGCTTATTAAAAACTCTTGGTCGATATACTGGGGCAATGCTGGATACATACTGATGTCCATGGAAGACAACAACTGTGGAGTTGCGACAGATGCAACGTACGTCACCCTGGAGTAGCTGCAGAGAAAGAGAAACAAATGTTTGACTTGTATTGCTCACGCAAACATCATAATTTGGTCAGAATTTATTTTTGCACAGATTATTGCAAACAACCTTTTCCAGCATGAACATTAACAATTGAATACAAATCAGTAGGGGCTTTTCACAAAGGTTAATAAAGCCAAACCTTTACTTTCTATCACTGTTTTCTCGAACTGGTGAACTTTTGAACACCAGCATACATGTGGTTGCAGATTCAGTTTCCTTCCTCAGCGGATGTATTTTATGTATGATGAAGAAATACATTTGACACCGATTAAAAATCAGTTTGATTATGCAGATACAAAATCTCTTATGCTTTATGACGTGATATTTTTGTCTGAATAAATCATTGAATTCCTCCTCTGGTCCTTTCTTTATTTGTTAACAAATGCCCAATATTACATTGCAACAAAAATGTAATTAGCTAATTTTCTTATATCAGAAATATAAGACAATCATGAATAAATCTAACAAGAAGTTGACGGGGGTCGATGACGGTGGACATCTGAGGGCGGGCCTGAGGGGGTGCGGGAAGTGGGCTGGAGGCTGGCCCAGGAGAAGCTATAGTTGATCGGCAAGGAGGGGGGGTGGTGATGTGGTGTCCCGACCAGGCTCATCACATGGAACGTGAGAGGGCTGAACGGGCCTTTCATGAGGTCCCGCTTGTTCGCACATTTGAGGAGTTTAAAGGTGGATGTAGCATTCTTACAGGAAACCTGAAGATCGGGGATCAGTCTAGACTCAGGAAAGGGTGGATAGGGCAGGTCTTCCATTCGGGGCTGGATTTGAAGATGAGGGGAGTGGTGGTCTTGATAAATAAACGGGCAGCTTTTGAAGTGGTAAACATAGTGACAGACTCCAGGGGGGGGGTTTGTTATGGTGAGTGGGAAATTGGAAGGGGATGCCAGTGGTGTTGGTGAATGTTTATGCCCCGAACTGGGACGATGTAGACTTTATTGGGTGGGTGCTGGGGGAAATCCCGGACCTGGACTCGCACCGGTTGATACTGGGGAGCCCAAGTTGGATCAGTCAAGCCTAAGCGGTGACGAGGGAACTGAGGGGGTTGATGGAGCACATGGGCAGGTGCATCCATGGAGGTTTGGGAGGCCAAGGGCGAAGGAATTCTCATTTTTCTCCCATATGCACAGGGTGTAATCCCGAATTGACTATTTTGTGTTGGACAGGATGTTGTTGGCGGGGTTGGTCGGTTCTGAGTACTTGGCAATTGTGGTTTTGGATCATACGCTGCATTGGGTATACTTGCAGGTGAATCGAGGGAGCGGGGGGGGGGGGGGGGGGAACAGAGCACGTATGGAGGTTGGATCTGGGGCTGTTGGCAGATGAGGAGGTTTCTGAGCGGGTGAGGGCTGCTATTCAGGGATATGTGGAGCTGAAAGACACTGGTGAGGTTATGACCGCCACATTGTGGGGAGCATTGAAGGCAGTAGTAAGGGGGAAGTTCATTTCAATACAGGCACACAAGGTCAGACGGAGCTGGTGGAGATGGCGAGGTTAGTGGAGGAGATTTTGCAGGCAGCTAGGAGGTGTTCGGAAGCCCCGGAGGCGGCGTTGTTGAGGGAGTGACAGAAACTTCAGATGGAGTTTGGGTTGATATCCACAGGTAAGGCGGTAAGGCAGTTGAGAGTTAAAGCGGCGGTCTATGAGTATGGAGAAAGGGCAAGTAGGATTTTGGCTCATCAATTGAGGAAGCAGGAAATGGCGAGGGAGATCAGAAAGGTGAAGGATATGTAGAGGGGGGTTGGGGGGGAAACACAGTTGTGGACCCGGTGGGAGTGAATGGGGTGTTCAGGGGCTCTTAAGAGATTGTACAAGTCGGAGCCCCAGCCAGTGTGGAGGGCATGAGGCATTTTTTGGAGGGGCTGGAGTTCCCTCGGGTGGAGGAGGACCTGGTGGAGAGATGGTCTCCCCATTGGGCTGGTGGAAGTGCTGGAGGCGATGCAGGCGGGGAAGGCCTCAGGCCCAGTGGGTTCGCGGTGGAAAATTACAAAAAGTAAAAGGTAAAAAAGGAGGTAGGGGAGTTGGGAAGTGGGAGGCGATTTTGGTGGGGTGTTCAGGAGCAAAGTCTTTACCCAGTGAGTATTTGGAACTCACTACCATCTAGAAGGTCAAGAGCAGCAGATACCTGGGAACCCTGCCACCTGGAGGTTCCCCTCCAAGTCACTCACCACCCTGACTTTGGAATGTACCGCCTGCGGTATTCTTGTTATCAGGATGGATGTTGTAGTGTTCACAAAGACAACAGTGTCATAATATACACCAGTATATCATGGTGCAGACACACACTGATGGACACACAGTAGGACCAATCAACATACACAACACCGCAGCCAATCACCAGTGAGAGCACACGCACTATAAAGACAGGGGACATCAGAGTTCCCGCTCATTCGAGTAGCAGCTAGCTAGGAGCACAGAGCTCACAGCCTGCAACACAGACATTCACCATGTGCTGAGTGCATCAACTGGTTAGGATAAGGCAAAGGTCTTTAGTTAAAGCTGGTATCGTATTTACCCACAGTTCAAGTATGTTTAAATAGTTAACCTTTTAATAAGATAGTGTTGCACTACTTCAAGTGTTGGTGACCTGTATGTGATCCAGAACACCCAACACAACAAACAGAAGCTAAGTTCATTAACAAACCTAACTTCTATTTACACTACTTATTAAGGCCCGACCACTTACCCCTATAGTAAATCATAATTTAGTCACATACAATTCTAAACTCAACTAACACTAGTCTCTGCACTCTATCTATGTATTCTGAGCTCTGTCTCACTGCTCCTTTGCTCTCCTCTCCAGCCTTCTTCCAGAAGTCTGTGAGTCAATGCTTTATATAGTTCTGCATCTAGCTCCAGCTAGTGGTTAATTATGACATGACATTAACCCTTTATATTCTGCACATTTCCCATAATGTCACACCGCTGTTCCTTCACTGTCGCTGGGGCAAAATCCTGGATCACCCTCCCTAACAGCACAGTGGGTGTACCTACACCGCAAGGACTGCAGCGGTTAAAGAAGTCAACTCACCACCACCTTCTGAAGGGCAACTAGGGATGGGTAATAAATGCTGGCCTAACTAGCAACATCCTTTGTGGATGCTATATGCCAACTGCACTTAGCACAGTGATTAGCACTGTTGCTTCACAATGCTATGGTCCCGGGTTCAATTCCCAGCTTGAGTCACTGTCTGTGCAGAGTCTTCATGTTCTCCCTGTGTCAGCATGGGTTTCCCCTACAAGTCCTGAAAGACGTGTTTGTTAGGTGAATTGGACATTCTGAATTCTCCCTCAATGTACCCAAACAGGCACCGGAGTATGGCGACTAGGGTACTTTCACAGTAACTTCATTGCAGTGTTCGTGTAAGCCTACTTGTGACACTGAGAATTCTTCACAGGACTAATGAATCCGAGTCCTCAGAAACAATACTGAATGGGATGGAATAAACTGTGTCTTCACTCAGGTCACAAGCACCATTACATTTAATTCTTAACTCACAAAGGTATTTGTGATTTCTTCTAATTGGCTGAATTTTAGGTTTTTTAAATCAGTCATGCTGATTAAATTGGCTTTGGCACCTGTGTCTAATTTTAATTGGACCACGTACCGTTCACTTCAAGTGGTAGCAGCCATTTGTCCTCATCAACCGCATTTATTTTAAATGGAGTATCAGTTTCCATTTTGTTTAAGTGCTGGAGAATTATTTGATGCCTCCAAAAAATTCTTCTTCTCTTATTACTCTTATTACAAACAGTGATGTCTTCCATTGTGCTGAGTGATCTGGGTTTGAGCTTAGAGTAATAATTCTGAGCAAAATGTTTTTTTTTTGCATCTGGAACAAAACTTGCGAAACACTGAACACTGCCTAATTTGTGCCCTTGACCACATCTATTACACAGAAATGCTTTGTCCTGATCTTTAACCTGTTTGTTGGTGTTCAAGGAGCCTCCGGAACTTCCCTGCCTTTTTGGAAAAAGGAATGCTTTCCTCCAAGAAGACGCTGTCATTACTGAGAAACATTGTAGACTGCTGTGCTGCTAGCTCATGAGCCTGACAAACCTTAACTGTTTGTTCCAAAGACAGCTCTGATTCCCTCGGCAACTGTTACCTCAGCTTATTTTCATTCACACCAAACAAAATTTGGTCCCGAATCATGGAAAATCCTACCACAGAAAAATTATAGGTTTTAGCTTTTAACTTTAAATCAGTGATGAAATGATCTATGGACTCTTCTGTCTTCTGTAAACATGTTCTAAACACATAGCGTTCATAAATTTCATTCTTTCTAGGGGTGCAATGTTCATCAAATCTCCAAATTACTTTGTTAAATTTTTATTATCTTTATTGTTTGCAAATTTAAACGTATTAAACACAGCAATTGCTTTGGGCCCTGTTAGGAGCATCGCTACCTTACGAGAATTTGTTTGATCTCCTAAATTTACTGCAGTAAGATACAGATTAAATTGTTGTTTAAACACACGCCAGTTGCTGTCCACATTACCATGAAATCTGAGACTCACTGGTGGCTTCTACGACTCCATGTGGTTCGCTCGTGCAGTTTCAAATCTCTGTGGAACTCATGGCAGGCTTGTTTTTTCTCAGTGTTTAATGCCATCCAGTCCTGGCACCATGTAATGTTCTTGTCGGATGGCCTGATTTATATTACAAGGGCATTTGTAGCTGAAGCTATAAACGATTTATTAGCATTAACTGTGGGTCAAATATATACAAAACAACAGATGAATAATAGTATGATCATGCACAAGCAACTCTCTCCTAGCTCTCCAGTCAGTGTGAGGTCACCTGACTTGAACATTCACTTATATACTAATGAGACTCCTGGTGGTCAGTCGGTGAATTACAACATAACCATGATATCACTACAGGGGGGTATGGGGTACTGCCCATGTGTGTATGTGTGTGTGTGTGGGGGGGGGGGTAACATTTCCCATGGGTGAGGGTGAGGGTGTGGGGGACTCACAAGCTCACTTAGAGATCGGGGCACTCTTTCAAAATGGCGGCCCGGCCTCTGAGTTCAGCTTCCAGTGCTGAATAAATTCCATGCGGGCTAAATAGCTTCTCTCTACCCAATTGAGAGAATATAAGCCTAAACTATGGAATATTTCCTCACAATTGGTCTCAGTATGATTCAAGTGATTCTGTATTGCACCCCCTCTAAGTAGGTAAAGAATCTGTCTTACTCATCAAAATGGTTGGTAACGGTCACACAACCTCTCAACCGTTACTAAAAGAATATCTATTCATTCATCTTATTGCCACTTGTGAAGCCACTCTGTTAAATAATTTTATGCTATATTTTCATTACATTTGCTATATTTGCATTACATTTGCCCCAAGAGTAGCTGTGAAGTCCTTGGGACACCCAGGGGGTGGGAAGCCTTCATTCATTGAAATTTATTTTTTCTTAATGAGTTTTTGTGATGGTTAGCAGACCAGTTTTGTACGTTTTAGAAGCAAACATGGCTGTCATTACCTTGCCAGCCACAACAATTCAACTTAAGCAAAATTGCTGGGAATGAACAACCTATTAGAGAGGACCTGTAAGGCCAAAACGTAAGTTATGAAAAACCACAATTTTAAATTTCTCACCCTTTTCAAATCTCTCCATGGCAAAATAAACTTCTAGCCACCTATTTGTACCATCACTATGGCTGCCTATTTCCACCTTTGTAACA
Organism: Scyliorhinus torazame; assembly: GCF_047496885.1. Lineage (NCBI taxonomy): Eukaryota > Metazoa > Chordata > Chondrichthyes > Carcharhiniformes > Scyliorhinidae > Scyliorhinus > Scyliorhinus torazame. Next base: position 119,058,753 of record NC_092707.1, on the reverse strand, counting down.
GTACCCTTCCCCACTATCACCAGACTCCTAAATGACCCTCTTATGGACTGACTTCATGAACACTACACCCTGTATGCTTCATCCGATGCCAGTGTTTATGTAGTTACATTGTATATGTTGTGTTGCCCTATTATGTATTTTCTTTTATTCCCTTTTCTTCTCATGTACTTAATGATCTGTTGAGCTGCTCACAGAAAAATACTTTTCACTGTACCTCGGTACACGTGACAATAAACAAATCCAATCCAATCTATCTCAGATTATCTACTGCTGAAACTATCATCCATACCTTTGTTATCACAGATTTCACTATTTCAACACATTCCTGGTTGGTGTCCCCTGCTGTCAATCTGAAGACATCCAAAGTTCTACTGCCCATTCTTTACTCACACCAAATCCCCCCATCACAGCTGTGCTTGCTGACCTACACCAACCCCTAGTTAAACAATGCCTCGATTTTATTATTCTAATTCTTCTCATCAAATTCTTACATGGTCTTGCTCCTCTGTATGTTTCATATCTGCCAGTCCCACAACCCTCCAATTTATCAATGCTCCTCCAATTTTGCCCTTTCAGATGTTCTTTAAAACCTACTGCTTTGACCAAGCATTTGGTGATCTGCCTTAACATGTCTTTGGAGCACTTGGGACTGTTTGAATGTGCCACATAAACCCCTGTTGCTGTTACAGATGAGACCTTTCCTCAGAACTACACACAATACCGAAGAGAAACAAGGTGCAGGCAGTTGCATGAAATAGTTAAATGGGCATTTTAACACATCACTCTTATTGAAAAATACCAGACTTGGGCTGGTATTTTCCACTCTCGCTAGTGTTGGGCGGGTTCGGCGGCGGGAACAGAAAATATTGCAAGAAGACCAAAGTTGTGTTTTACATCATTCATGCTGTGATCGTCCCCTCCCCGCGTCAATGGTGGGCACGCATCCTGCCATTCAACATCAGGAACTTCATTATAATACAATTGCATCTCATTATCGGGCCCATATGCCAGAGTTATATGTCCCCCCCCATCAAATAATCGATCCACGGCAGGGTGACATTAGAACAGAGCTAATCATGACTGGCTTCAAAAGGCCTGCATCTGGCGAGCACCTCTCTGAGGTCAAACACGGACAAGGAAACCTCCTACTGATTACCACGTACTGTCCCTCCTCAACTGATGAATCAGTACTCACTTAAATAACACTTGGAAGCAGCACTGAGGTTGGGAAAATTGATCTCTTTGATCTGGAGGTCGAATGTTGGAGCCAATATGTCGAAAGACTTTGATACTTCTTCACTGCCAATGAAATGATGGCAGAAGAGAAACAATAAGTAATATTACTCACTGAGGCCCACAACATACAACTTTGTATCGCTCCACGGTAGCACAGTGGTGAGCACAGTTGCTTCACAGCTCCAGGGTCCCAGTTTCGATTACTGGCTTAGGTCACTGTCTGTGCGGAGTCTGCACATCCTCCCCGTGTGTGCGTGGGTTTCCTCCGGGTGCTCCGGTTTCCTCCCACAGTCCAAAGATGTGCGGGTTAGGTGGAATGGCCAGGGGCGGACCTACTATGAAACTAATGAAGCTTAAGCTTCAGGGCCCCTAATCCCGGAGGGGCCCCAGAAGCGACTTTAGTCCACATTGCTTAAAATTTTTGAGTCTACTGTATGAGAAAGGGTTTGTAAAAGATAATAATATTATTAATATAGTGTAATTCAATACAAAATAATAGTTAAAATAAAAATTTTAAGGTTATTAAAGTATCATGTAGGCTAACCGTAAACGAAAAAACGTTCAAATTAAGGATGTTTCATTCTAAATATATTTAATATAAAATAATTATAAATAATTTAAAACACTATTAACATTTATGACAGAAATACCAAAAGGGAGCCGTTGAAAAGGCAATCACAATGCTAATGTGAATTTTCAACATAATAGCACTCGTAATAGCGATCTAGACAAGAATATTTTTCAATAAATTGTTCATAAGGGTACAATATTTTAATTACCCCTACTCAAAAATAAATGTTATATTTAGAAAAGTAAGGTAAGCAATAAAGGTGAAATAGTGTTAGATTAGCCTAAGCCTATTGTTTTTATGAAGAGGTGAACGGAAGGTAGGCTATGACCACATAGCCTTGGCTAATACTATATTACAAGTATTTATGAAAAAGTAATAAAAGGGTGAATTTGTGTTAAATTACAGGTGTTTATTATGAAAAGTGTTCAAATAATGGTAAATGTACTCAGAACTCTGGAGAATCAAGAAGGCAGCATGGAACATAAAAGGGCAATGTTGTGTTGGATAACAAGAAAGTCAAATAAAAATACTGTGGATCAGCAAAGTGAAGAACAGATATGAAAAACCATACAGTACTATTTTGAAGTACTGAAAAGAGTTGTAGCTGTTATAAAGTTTTTAAGTGAAAGAAGTTTGGCATTTAGAGGTCATGAGGAGAAGTGGGGCTCACCAAATAAAGGAAACTTCATGGGGGCCATTGAACTTATTGCAGAGTTCGACCCATTTTTACATGAACATCTCGAGAAATGTAAAAATGAAAAAGTAAATGCTACTTACCTATCCAAACCCGTGTATGAAGAATTGATAGAAATCATGGGAAAACATGTGCAAGATGAAATTGTGAATCAAATCAACAACCTAGACACCAAATACTACTCTATTATTGTTGACTCTACGCCTGACCTGACACATGTTGACCAGCTGGTAATTGTGGTTCGATACTGCTATAATGGAAAACTCTGTGAGAGATTTTTAACATTTTTACCGATAGAAAACCATGCATCCACGACCTTGTTCAACAAAATACAAGAAGTCCTGGGTGAACATAAGCTTTCACTTGAAAATATCCATGGTCAGTCCTACGATAATGCATCTAACATGAAGGGCTCGGAGAAAGGGCTGCAAGCACTCTTTAAAAACATTAACAGGTACGCAGACTATGTACCATGTGCAGCCCATTCACTTAACCTTGTTGGAGAAAAGGCAGTGTCTACTGTCTCTGAAGTTGTTGACTATTTTGACATTTTGCCGGAGCTATATGTTTTCTTTTCTGGATTTCCACAAAGATGGGGGATTTTAAACACACAGGGCAATCTACATTTTTCTCTAAAGAGGTTAAGTGTAACTAGATGGTCTGCACACTATGAAGCAGTCCGGGCAATTAAAAATGGATATATGGGTATTTTACAAACTCTCAAACATATTTTTGAAGACTCAGAAGAGAAGTCTGAATGTAAACGAGATGCAAAGAATTTATACCACAAGTTGGTAAAGTTGGAATATGCTATTTTAACAGTCGTTTGGGAAGAATTGCTGTAGCGTTTCAACAAAACAAGTAAGAAACTCCAAACCCTTGGTTTTGATGTATTTGAAGGTTATCTTCTGCTATCATCTTTATTTTCATTTGTTAAAGGACTCAGAGAAAATTCAGCCGATAGGATTGTACACTATGAATCAGAAGCAAAAGGTTTGTGTGACGATATCACCTCAAGTTATTCTGATGCTTCCAAACGCATTGTTACAAGGACATTTTCAGATGGAACAAGTGGTATTGCTTCTTTGAGAGGAGCTGACAAATTTAGGATAGAAGTTCTATATCAACTCTATGACTGCTTGATAATCCAGTTACGCAAGAGGATTGACCCATATGAGCAGATTGCGAAAAGGTTCAAGTTCCTCTCAGAATTGGTGAACAATTCTGAATTTGATGAGGACAGTATTAAACTTATAATATCGTATTACAAAGATGATATTGACCACAAATTAGTAAACGAGTGTTATCAGTTCAAAGAATATTTGCACCTGAGGAAATCCCAGTACACAGAAGAAAACACGCCATCTAAAATGCAATGCGCAGAAGTTCTTCAGCTTATTTGTGAGCAACACCTAATTGAAGTGTTCCCCAATATTACTGCTGCGCTTCAGCTGTACTTGACAATGCCTATCACGAGCTGTGAAGCAGAAAGGAATTTTTCAAAGCTATCCTTTACAAAGAACAAATTTCAGTCTACCATGACTGAAGAGCGCTTAAATTCTTTATGCATATTGCCTCTAGAAAATGACATTGCAAGGAAGCTCTCCTATGACAAAACTGTACGTGAATATATTGCTAGAATAAACAGAAAAAAGAGCATTTTGTAAAATGTGCTTCATGTAGTTTGTATTCTCATAGGTATCTAAAATGAAAGATTATATTGACTGTGGTCTTTTCTATGTTTTATTTCATCATTCTGTGATGCATCATGCATGTATATAACATTTCCCTAATTTTCATCTCCCCATAACTCAAAAACTATAAGGCATAGGAAATGTTTATTCACACCAGTGACTTTGACATGTGAGATAATCCAGTACAGCAATTTTAATCAAAATCTGAGATGTAGTGGTTAAATTTTTTTTAAATTTGTGCTGATCTGTCATGGAACAACCCCATTGAAGAAGATAACAGTGGTTACCCAGACCTCGTTGCTGGTTGCGAAGGGGCCCCCATAACGGTTCAAGCTTCAGGGCCCCAAAAATGTAGGTCCGCCACTGGGAATGGCCATGATGAATTGGTCTTAGTGTCCAAAAAGGTTGGGTGGGGCTTAAGTAGGGTGCTCTTTCTAACAGCCAGTGCCGACTCGATGGGCCGAATGGCCTCCTTCTGCACTGTAAATTCTATGATTCTATGAACCTTGTGTGAAGTGAAACATCTCCAGAGACTCCAGATTCCAAGTCCTTTGATCAATTGGTGCAATTAGTGAGGGACCATTATAATCCCTGACCCTCCATCATTATGTAGAGATACAAGTTTCATACAGCCATCAGAGGTCTGGGTAAATTGGTTTCCGCTTTTGTAGCCAGACTTCGACAAGTGTCTGAATATTGTGAATTTGGTACTTCTCTCAGCAACATGCTACGTGACTGGTGGATCTGTGGAATTAATAACGTAAATATTCAGATGAAGTTGCTGGCAGAAATCAAGATATCCTTAGACAAGGTGGTTGAGTTGGCTCAAACAACTGAAGGTGTTGAGCAAGGCGCTTTAGAATTGCCAAGCATGCAGAGCGAGGTGAACCAGTTATGGTGGGAAGCGGTGACCATTCGAGGTTCCCGAGGTGAGGGAGCAACAGTCCCTGAGAAGAAGAAAAAGGACAGGCAGTCACAAAAGGTTAGAAATTTGTTACCATTGTAGGGGAGAACACTCCAAGAACAGATGCAGGTACAAAGAATTCAGATGCAATGAGAAAGACCATTTGCAAGCCAGGTGCAGAGGCAGAGAGTCTTTTTCAAGTTCCCCCCAAAAACAACAGCAACTCCAGTCAACAAGCTTGAGGAAGACACTGAAGCAACAGCAAAAATATACAATGTAAATGTGGTGAGATTAAGATAAACACCTCCCATTGAGATTGTCGTCAGTGGCCATCCACTCAAAATGGAGGTTGATATGGGGCAGCTGCCCCAGTAGTGGGTGAGCAGATGATTTTTATTCAGATATTTTATTCCAAATGTAAACAACAACAGCAAAACAACAGCCCAACAAAACAAAGTTGACAGTTTGTACATTTTTCACCTTTTAATCCCTTCTCTCCCCCAGCGACAAACAGCTCCTCAAATATCGTCAGGAACGGCCTCCACTGTACATCAAAGCCCTCATGCCAGTCTCCCAGCTAAGCCGCAACCTCCGCTAGCATATCTGACCTTCAATTCAAAAGAATCTGTTGCCAGGCAATCATAGAGTCAAAGGACATGACATCGGCCCCCTTTACCCCCCAGCAGCTCTGAACCCTCAAAGATTGCCACCATGGGGTCTGGCTTCACCTCGGTCCCCACTATTCTGGATAGGGTCTGAGGTACCCTCAATAACGACGCTTAGAGTGTAAACGGTAAAGAAGGCTTTATTAGACTAAGAACTATGCTAGAGCTGAGACATGTGCTGACTGCTGCACAGCCCATGAGGCAGCCGTTTATATATGGCTCACAGATGGGTGGAGCCAGAGGCGGAGTCCCCAGGGTTCCAAGCCCGGTCTTAAAAGGGACATCACCTTACATGATGATAAGGCAGTAACCGTTCATCACATTCACCCCTGTTTAAAAAGAGTCCGGCGGGGGTGAAATGCCATTATAGGTCCATCCGTCTCAGTGGCCGGATCGTCCTCATCGACCTCCTCAATTCGGGCGGTGGTGCGGCGGGCACGGACGTCCCAGTTGAGGGCACATCCGGGAGCACAGTGGTCGGAGCTTCGGTCCGGGTCGGGGCAGGGGGACTAGGCAGGGCCGGGGGTAGCGGTGCCTGCGCCGGTGCTGGCGGGGTGTGCAAAGGGGGGGTGCGTGGTAGGTGCTCACTAACGGGGGTAGGGCCGGAAGGGGGTGTGTTGTAGGGGGCGCCGGGTCCTGCAGGGGAGCGGCGCGGGAAGGGGCGTCTGTGGTGGGGGATCCAGCGGGTGCCAGATCCCGGAGGGAAACCGTATCTTGCCTGCCGTCGTGGGTACTCAACATAGGCGTAACTGGGGTTGGCGTGGAGCTGTCGGACCTTTTCGACCAGGGGGTCTGTTTTATGGCTCCTCGCGTGCTTCCAGAGAAGAACAGGTCCCGGAGGCATCAGCCAAGGTGGAAGCGAGACCCCGGAGGTAGACTTCCTGGGGAAGACAAACAATCGGTTGTGAGGGGTCTCATTCGTGGCCGTGCAGAGGAGTGGCCTAATGGAGTTCAGGGCATCGGGTAGGACCTCCTGCCAGCAGGTGGTTGGGAGACTTCTCGACCGCAGGGCCAGAAGGACAGCCTTCCACACTGTCGTGTTCTCCCTCTCCACCTGCCCGTTTCCCCGCGGGTTATAACTGGTCGTTCTGCTCGAGGCAATGCCTTTGCGCAGTTCATCGCTCATGAACGATGTACCCCGGTCGCTGTGGATATACGCGGGGAAACCGAACAGGGTGAAGATGCTGTGCAGTGCCTTAATCACAGTGGCTGAGGTCATGTCGGGGCAGGGAATGGCGAATGGGAAATGAGAGAACTCATCGATCACAGTGAGGAAATAGGCATAACGATTGGTGGACGGGAGGGGCCCCTTGAAGTCCCGCTCAGTTGCTCAAAGGGACCCGAGGCCTTCATGAGCCGAACCTTGTCTGGCCAGTAGAAGTGCGGTTTGCACTCCGCACAGTGTTGGCAGGCCCTGACCATGGCCTTGACCTCCTTGGTTGAGTAAGGTAGGTTGCGGGACTTGATAAAATGGACGAGCCGGGTAACCCCCGGGTGGCAGAGGTCATTGTGGATGGCTTGCAGGCGGTCCTCCTGAGCGTTGGCGCATGTGCCGCGGGACAGGGCATCTGGGGGCTCGTTGAGCTCCCCTGGACGATACTTGATATCGTACGTATAGGTGGAGAGTTCGATCCTCCACCTCAAAGTTTTATCGTTTTTTATTTTGCCCCGTTGCGTGTCATCGAACATATAGGCAACTGACCGTTGGTCGGTGACGAGGGTAAACCTCCTACCAGCGAGGTAGTGTCTCCAGCGCCGCACAGCCTCCACAATGGCTTGTGCCTCCTTTTCGACTGCAGTGTCGAACCTCGGAGGCGGTGAGGGTTCGGGAGAAGAACGCTACTGGTCTGCCTTCCTGATTGAGGGTAGCAGCCAGGGCGATGTCTGATGCATCGCTCTCTACCTGGAAAGGGATGGTTTCGTCCACCCCGTGCATAGCGGCCTTGATGATGTCGGCCTTGATGCGGTTGAAGGCCAATTGAGCCTCAGCTGAGAGGGGAAAAGTGGTGGTCTTTATGAGTGGGCGGGTTTTGTCCGCATACTTGGGGACCCACTGGGTGTAATAAGAGAAAAACCCCAAGCACCATTTGAGGGCCTTGAGGCTGCGGGGGAGAGGTAGTTCCTTAAGGGGGCGCATGCGGTCGGGGTCGGGACCTAGGACCCCGTCTTCCACGACATAGCCGAGGATGGCTAGCCAGGTGGTGTGGAAATCGCATTTGTCCTCGTTATAGGTCAGGTTAAGGGCTCGGGCGGTCTGGAGGAACTTTTCGAGGTTAGCGTCATGGTCCTACTGGTCATGGCCGCAGATGGTGACATTGTCCAAGTACGGGTATGTAGCCCGCAAACCGTACTGGTCCACCATTTGGTCCATCGCCCTTTGAAAGATGGAGACCCTATTTGTGACACCGAGGGGGACCCTGAGGAAGTGGAAGAGCTGGCCGGCTGCTTTGAACGCAGTATAGGGGCGGTCTTTTGGTCGGATGGGGAGCTGGTGGTAGGCGGATTTGAGGTTGACCGTGGAAAAGACTCGGTATTGGGCGATCCGATTTACCATTTCCGCGATGCGAGGAAGGGGGTACGCATCAAGCTGCGTGAATCGGTTTATGGTCTGGCTATAATCCACGACCATCCGTTTCTTCTCCCCAGATCGGACTACCACCACTTGCGCTCTCCAAGGGCTGTTGCTAGCCTCGATGACCCCCTCTCCCAGTAAGTTCTGGACCTCTGACTTGATAAAAACCATACCTTGGGCACTGTAGCGCCGGCTCCTGGTGGCGACGGGCTTATAGTCAGGAGTGAGGTTCGCGAATAGCGAGGGGGGTGCGAATTTCAGTGTTGCAAGGCAGCATACCGTGAGGGGGGTCAAGGGTCTGCCGAACTTCAGTGTCAGGCTTCGGTGGCTGAACTGGAAATCCAGTCCGAGCAGCAGGGGGGTCACAGAGGTGAGGGAGGATATAAAATTTGAAACGGGTGTATTTGGCACCCTGGATCGAGAGATCCGCGATACAGTACCCTTTGATTTGTACCGAGTGGGACCCGGATGCGAGGGCTATGGTTTGGGATGCGGGATGGGTGCGTAGGGAGCAGCGCCTTACCGTTTCAGGGTGGATAAAGCTCTCCGTGCTCCCGGAGTCAAAGAGGCATGCAGTGTCGCGCCCGTTGACCTGGACCTGCATCATAGAATTCTGCAGGTGTTTTGGCCGAGTTTGGTCGAGGGTGATCGCACCCACGCACGGGTAGTCGGAGTCCTCAGCTGAGTCGGACTCGTAAAATGGCCGCCGCCGTCGGTCGCATGTGTCGGGTCGAGAAGATGGCCGCCGACCAGATGGCCACTCCCATGATTTGCACGAGGCTGATGACGCGTCAGAAGGGGGCGTGTCGGGTCGGTGCACAGCAGCATTGCGAGGCCTGCGGGCCTGATTTTCGGGCCGGCTGTTCTTTGTTTTTCTGGTCCCTGGGTCTGGCCAGGCAGACCCTCGCAAAATACCCTTTCTTCCCGCAGTCGCTGCAGATCGCAAAGCGGGCTGGGCAGCATGGGCGTGGGTGCTGGCCCTGCCTGCAGAAGTAGCACGGTGTGCCCCCATGGTGAGCGGGTCGCTGCGTGGCGCAGGCCTGTAATACGGCTGAGTCTGAGGAAGTCCGGGGGGGGGCACGTAGAGTCTGCAGGGGTATGTACACATGTTATGTCGGGCCACGTCCAGCGAGGAGGCGAGCGTTAGCGTGTCCTGGAGGTCTTTTGCCCCGTTTTCTAGCAGCCGCTGCCGGATGTAGGTCGAGCGGATGCCGGACACGAAAGCGTCTCTGATATGCAGGTTCATATGGACTTCCCCTGTCACATCCTGATGGTCACAGTCCCTGGCAAGCACGGTGAGTTTCTTGACGAATTCGTCTAGCGATTGCCCCGAGCGCTGCCGGCAGGTAGAGAGCAGATGCCTGGCGTGTACCTCGTTGATGGGTTTGACAAACCGCTTGCGGAGTAACTCGACCGCCTCTTCATAAGTCGTCGCCTTTTCGAGAGTGGCGGAGATTCTGTGACTCACCCAGGCGTGGAGTAGACGCAGCTTGCGTGGCCCCAGGATGGGAGTCTCTGCGGAGTCCAGGTAGGCCTCGAAGCACTGCAGCCAGTATTTAAAAAGTTCCTTCGCCTCCGGTGTCCGTGCTTCCAGATTGAGCTTCTCTGGTTTTAGGCCTGCATCCATCCTGAATCTAGTTTAGTCTAATAAATTGAGGTACCCTCAATAACGACGCTTAGAGTGTAAACGGTAAAGAAGGCTTTATTAGACTAAGAACTATGCTAGAGCTGAGACATGGGCTGACTGCTGCACAGCCTATGAGGCAGCCCTTTATATATGGCTCGCAGATGGGCAGAGCCAGAGGCGGAGTCCCCAGGGTTCCAAGCCCGGTCTTAAAGGGGACATCACCTTACATGATGATAAGGCAGTAACCGTTCATCAAAGGGTCCCAAACACCTCCCTCCAAGAACATATCCCTGACCTGCTGAACATATCCCTGACAGTGGCATCAGCACCAACATTTGATCCAATCTAAAGTGCCTCCTCAGCTGATTCCAAATCTTAATGGTCGACTCCACCACCCGATTCCTCGTATACTTCCTTGGAGCCAACGGCAACGGGGACGTCATCAGGGCCCTCAAATTTGAGTCCTTACAGGACTCCTCCTCCAACCTAATCCACTCCGACCCCTTCCCCCCTCACCAATACCTCACCTTCTCCACATTCGATGCCTAATTGTAGTGCAGCAGGTTCAGCACCTCCAACCCCCCTCTCTGCCTCTGCCTTTGTAGCAGAGCCCTCTTCACCCTCGGTACCTTCCCCATCCACGCAAATTGCGAGATCTTCCGGTAAAAGGCTTTAGGAAGAAACATTGGATTGGATTTGTTTATTGTCACATGTACCGAGGTACAGTGAAAAGTATTTTTCTGCGAGCAGCTCAACAGATCATTAAGTACATGAAAAGAAAAGGAAATTTAAAAAAAATACATAATAGGGCAACACAAGGTGCACAATGTAACTAGATAACATCGGCATCGGGTGAAGCATACACGGGTGTAATGTTAATGAGGTCAGTCCAGAAGAGGGTCGTTTAGGAATCTGGTAACAGTGGGGAAGAAGCTGTTTTTGAGTCTGTTCTTGCGTTTTCTCAGAGTTTTGTATCTCCTGCCCGATGGGAGAAGTTGGAAGAGTGGGTAAGCCGGGTGGGAGGGGTCTTTGATCATGCTGCCCGCTTTCCCCAGGCAGCGGGAGGTGTAGATGGAGTCAATGGATGGGAGGCCGGTTTGCGTGATGGACTGGCTGTGTTCATGACTCTCTGAAGTTTCTTGCGGTCTTGGGCCGAGCAGTTGCCATACCAGGCTGTGATGCAGCCAGGTAGGTTGCTTTCTATAGTGCATCTGTAAAGTTGGTAAGAGTTAATGTGGACATGCCGAATTTCCTTAGTTTCCTGAGGAAGTATAGGCGCTGTAGTGCTGTCCTGGTGGTAGCGTCGACGTGGGTGGACCAGGACAGATTTTTGGAGATGTGTATCCCTAGGAATTTGAAACTGCTAACCATCTCCACCTCAGCCACGTAGATGCTGACAGTGGTGTGTACAGTACTTTGCTTTCTGAAGTCAGTGACCAGCTCTTTAGTTTTGCTGGCATTGAGGGATAGATTGTTGTCACTGCACCACTCCACTAGGTTCTCAATCTCCCTCCTGTATTCTAACTCGTTGTTATTCGAGATCCGGCACATGATGGTCGTATCGTCAGCAAACTTGTAGATGGAGTTGGAACCAAATTTTGCCACGCAGACGTGTGTGTACAAGGAGTATAGTAGGGGGCTAAGTACGCAGCCTTGCAGGTCCCCTGTACTGAGTGCTATTGTGGAGGAGGTGTTGTTGTTTATTCTTACTGATTGTGGTCTGTGGGTTAGAACAGGCCACAGACCTGTTCTAACTCAAACTCGGGGACACGACCCGCGGGTGGGTCGCGGGCGGGTGTCGGGAGGGTCACGGAGCCGTCCGTCGCGGCGCTCCCGATCACGCAAATCTGTGCGCAACAGCCGCAGCAGCCGGGTGTTAATAACGGCGGCTGCAAGCGATTTCAAAATGGCCACGAACATATAAAAAAATGCACCCGCACTGCGCATGCGTGCCAGATCATCGGTGCGCATGTGCAAAACTATGTGCATGCGCGCCGATGATCGGGTATGCATGCGTAGTGTGGCCTTTTTTTAAAAAACGGTCGCAGCTTTTTGTTTTACAAATTCGGGGGGGGGGGTTTATTCATTTATTTTATTCATTTAATTTTTTTTTTTACAAGTTCGGGGGGGTTTATTTGATAAAATTTTACAGGAAATAAAAGCAGAACTTTGGACAGGAGACTCCATACTTTCCGACACCGGAAGGCTTCCCCTTCATCCAACTGGTTCCATTGGAGGAGCGTGTACGAGGGCCAAAGGGACCCAAAACCATTTCCTCCATTTTTGTCCGCAGCAAACAAGGTACGAGAAAATGGTGGGTCGCGCAGGTCGGCCGGCCCGGGTCGCGAAGGTCGGCCGACGTGGGTCGTAAAGGTCGGCTAGGTTGGATCCCGAAGGTTGGCCGGTTGGTAAAAATGGGTCTCTGGAAAAAAAGTTTGAAGAACACTGGGTTAGAAAGTCGAGGATCCAGTTGCAGAGTGAGGAGCCAAGTCCTAGGTTTTGGAGCTGTAATATGAACTAGGCTGGGATTATGGTATTGAAGGCGGAGCTGTAGTCAATAAGTAGGAGTCTGATGTAGGAGTTCTTCTTGTCGAGATGCTCTAGGGATGAGTGTAGGGCCCGGGTGATGGCTTCTGCTCTGGATCGGTTGGGGCTTTATGCGAATTGCAGTGGATCAAGGCGTTCTGGAAGTATATAGGTGATACGCTTCATGACTAACCTCTCGAAGCACTTCATTACGACTGAAGTCAGGACCACCAGGATGTAGTCATTGAGGCACGTTGCCTGGTTTTTCTTTGGCACCGGTATGATGGTGGTCTTCTTGAAGCAGGTGGGGCCCTCGGAACGGAGTAGGGACAGGTTAAAGATGTCCGCGAAAGCATCTGCCAGCTGGTCCGCGCAGGCTCTTCGTGCACAACCAGGGATCCTGTCCGGACCCGTCGCCTTCCGAGGGTTCACTTTCAGAAATCGGGAGAGACTGATCAACAAACAGAAACCTTGGCAGCACATTCATCTTCACCACTTGCACGCTCTTCACCAACTTCAAGTGCAACATCAAGATCCCCCATGATCTCTTCTACTAACCCCGTCAAGTACCACCTATGCAATGTGGCCCATTCATGTGTTACCTGAATCTCCAGATACCGAAGCCACTCCCTTGCCACCTTGAATGGTAGTGCCCCCAGGTTTCCCCCCGCCCCGCCACATTCACTGGAAATACCTTTCTTTTCCCTAGGTTCAATTTATAACCCGTAAAGGGCCTAATCTCTCCAACAAACCCATATTTTTGGCCAAACTCTTCAACGGGGAGCAGATGTTTAAGTATCTGGAGGGAGGGCTGCAGCCTGCAAATCTCAGCAGTCCATCGGCCACCTTAGCCACCTATACTGGAGAGGCACTGAAGATATTGGGGATGGCATTCATGACAGTATCGTACCAACAGCAGTCAGCCCAGTTACCACTAATCATGGTGGAAGGACAGAGGCCAAGCCACATGGGGTGTGATTGGCTGAAGAAAATTAAAGTGAATTGGTTAGATATATTCAGTATCACAAATAGATCTTCTTTGGAAATACTATGTGGTCTTCCAGAGGGCGTGTGAAGGCATCTGTGGCGAGCCAGAAGAAACACCATATTATTTTTGTGCCAGACTCTACACCAGAAAATAGAGGTGGAGTTGAAGTATCTGGAGGACCTGGGGGTAATTACTCCAGTACAGTTTTCAGAATGGGCAGCACCCATCGTCCCAGTGTTGAAGCCTGACCTCACGGCCCGAATCTGTAGTGATTATAAGATGATGATGAACAGGGCGGCTAAGATAGATAAATACCCTGTACCTATGATTTCTGTGCTAAGTTGGCTGGGGGTCTTAAATACATCAAGTTAAATTTAAGTCATGCGTACCAGCAGTTTGAGCTGGAAAAGGAGTCGAGAAAGTTTGTTACTATAAATACTCACAAATCCTTGTTCCAAGACACAAGATTACCTTTTGATATCTTGTCAGCCTGTGCTCTATTTCAGCGCAGAATGGAGAGACAATTGCCGCGAATTCTGAAGATTGTTGTGTATCTGGACGTCACCCTAGTGACAGGGGTGACACCAGAGGAACACAAAGCAAATTTGGAAGAAGTCCTGAAGAGGTTTAAAGAAGCCGATATTTCTTTAAAGCAGGAAAAGTACGCATTTCAGACTGATGAAGTCATGGATTTAGGTTTCAGAGTTGATGGAAAGAGGTTACACCCACTTGAAGATAAAATAAAGGCAATTAAAGGGGTTCCAGAACCAAAGAATGCATTGGAATCAATGATGGTCAATTCTAGGAATGGTCAATTATTACAGCCGCTTTTTTCCCAACCTGTCAACCATTGTGACACCCCTGCATCAACTGCTAAAAAAGCACCAGCGTTGGAATTAGGAGAAGACCCAGAGGAAGTCTTTTGATCAGGTCAAGCAGGCCGTGCAGTCATCAACCTTACTGGTCCATTTCAACTTAGATAAACCCATTGTGGTTATTCGCAACGCATCTCCGTATGGCATTGGTGCAATACTTGCACACAACATGAAAGATGGGGTGGAGGGACCTGTTGCCTTTACCTCCTGAACACTGTCAGATGCTGAAAGGAAATATTCCCAGATCGATAAAGAAAGTCTGGCCCTCACTTATGCCGTATAAAATTTCATTAATATGTTTACGGTTGACATTTTACAATCATCTCAGACCACAAATCCTTGCAAAAATAAACCCATCCCACTGATAGCTTCATTGTGCAAAGATGGGCACTGCTCTTGGCGGCATATTCATGTACCTTTCAGCATAGATCAGGAACCCAGATATCAAATGCAGATGCTTTGAGCAGACTTGCATTATCAAAAACAATTGCTGAACCTCCCACTCCACAGGAAATCAACCTAGCTCTAAATTTTATTGATATCTTATCTGTTTCATCCGGCCACATTAAGGTGTGAACTAACAGAGAGCCAGTATTGTCAAGAGTCAAGAGAACGGTTCTTATGGGCTGGCACTTTGAGAAGTCAGAACAGATCAATATGCAACTTACAGTTGAAATCACTTGCCAAGACGGGGTTCTCCTTTGGGGTTGCAGAGTACACAGTGGTCACCCAGGGCAATCTAAAATGAAGGTACTGGCCAGGAGTTACGTGTGGTTGCTGGAAATTGACAAGGACATCGAAAGTATGGTCAATGAATGAACTGGGCAGCACGTTAGCACAAATGGATAGCACTGTGGCTTCACAGCGTCAGGGTCCCAGGTTCGATTCCCCGCTAGGTCACTGTCTGTGCGGAGTCTGCACGTTCTCCCCGTGCCTGCGTAGATTTCCTCCGGGTGCTCCGGTTTCCTCCCAGTCCAGCGACGTGCAGGTTAGGTGGATTGGCCATGATAAATTGCCCTTAGTGACCAAAAGAAGGTTATGGAGTATTATTGGGTTATGGGGATAGGGTGGAAGTGAGGGCTTAAGTGGGTCAGTGCAGACCAGATAGGCCCAATGGCCTCCTTCTGCACTGTATGTTCTATGTTTTTGTGAAGTGCAATGGGATTCAGCACGTAAGGACAGCCCCCTAATGCCCTGCATCAACCGGGCTGCCTGAAAGAGCTGTCCAAACTTTCAAAGCATCAATGAAAAGACAAGTTCTTAGGCCATTACTGCTTCCTTGGTACAATACAACCCACATACCACCACTTATCCCGGCTGAGTTGTTAATGGGCCAGCGTATCAGATCCTGGCTTGACCTTATTTTTCCAAATTTGCTTTATAGAAACGCCACCACGATACAGCTGAGAAGGACAGGTTGTTTCAAGCAGACATTTAGTGTATATGAGGAACTTTGGTGGAGGACCGGAATAGTTTCCCGGAGGAGACTGGGCCAGTATCCTATGCCATAGACTGACAGGGCCGTCAGGCTAGAAAGCACATTGACCACCTGAGGGGGAAAGAATCCGACATCGCTGAAAAGGGACAGGTGGACCCAATCCTGGTTACCATAAATCACTTGCCGAGGTGGTGGTGTTAGAACCAAAGTTTTCTCAAGGGCCACCGAGGGAGCTAATGTGGTGGTCAGGACAACCCTGTTTTGAACTCTACAGATCTGTCTGCCGTTGCTGGAGACTCAGATGCTCCTAATCTGGAAGAGCCCGTGGCAGAGTTGAGACATTCAGCAAGAGTTAGGAAGTCGCCTAATCGATTTACTTTATGAACTTTGTTTTGACCTCCTTTACTGTAATCCTTTTGTACGTATATAAATATAAGAGTTTTCTGTTTCTGTTTTCCAAGGATCTGTAAGGGAACTTAAGGGGGGAGCATTGTGGTAATGTGGCCCCTTTAAAGGATAATATTTCATGGGCCCCTTATGGCGACACAGCGCGCAAAGATAAGCCTATCAGCAATTTAAGCGCAATCCTGGCTATTGGGGCTTGGCCAGAGTTGACCCAGGAGTAGTGGGAGCAAGACCTGTGCATTTGTTGTACTGTCCAGTGTATATAGTTGCTTTAGTTCAATAAACCTCTTCAGTGTTTCAACACATCCTGATTGATTGCCTCGCAATACAACACATCTGTCCAGTATTGGTAGGAGTGACCACTGCACAGTCCCATCTTCACACTGAAGATATCCTCCATCATGTTGTATGGCACTACCACCATGCTAAATGGGATAGAATAAAAGGGAGTCACTTTAGAACAGAGATGAGGAGAAATTTCTTCAGCCAGAGAGTGGTGGGTCTGTGGAATTCATTGCCACAGAGGGCGGTGGAGGCCGGGACGTTGAGTGTCTTTAAGACAGAAGTTGATAAATTCTTGATTTCTCGAGGAATTAAGGGCTATGGAGAGAGAGCGGGTAAATGGAGTTGAAATCAGCCATGATTGAATGGTGGAGTGGACTCGATGGGCCGAATGGCCTTACTTCCGCTCCTATGTCTTATGGTCTTATGGACTTCAAACAGATCTAGCAACTCAAGACTGGGCATCCAGGAGGTGCTGTGGGCCATCAGCAGCAGCAGAATTGTACTCAACCACAGTCTGTAACCTCATGGCCTGGCAGAGTTCCCACTCTACCACTACGATCAAGCCAGGGGATCAACTCTGGTTCAATGAAAAGTGCAGTACCAGGCATACTGAAAAATGAGGTGTCAACCTGATGAAGCTACAACACAGGTCTAGTAAAGTAAAGTCCCCATGGTCCCCTTTCCCTTTTGAGGGGGAGAGCTGACTGGTGGTGAGTTAACCTGAGGGTCACCACATTTCAGATGAGAGGTAAGGTTGAGAAGGCGGAGACTTCATGAATAACCTCAGCTGGTATGGGTATTGAACCCAGGCTGCTGGCCTCGCTCTGCATCACAATGCCAGCTGTCCAGCCAACTGAGCTAAACTGGCCCCCAACACAAACTATTTGCATACCTAACAGCAGAATCAACAAGTAATAGACAAAGCTAAGCAATTCCACAACCAACGGATCAGATCTAAGCTCTGCAATCCTTCCATATCTAACCATGAATGTAGGTGGACAATTAAACAACTTACAGGAGGAGTAGGCTCTACAAATATCCCCATCTTGAATGATAGAAGAGCCCAGCACATATATGCAGAAGACAAGGCGCATTCGCAACAATCTTCAGCCAAAGGTGCCGGGTGAATGATCCAGCTTTGCCTCCTCCGGAAGTTCCCAGCATCACAGATGTCAGTCTTCAGCCAATACGATTCACTCCACATGGTATCAAGAAATGGCTGAAGGCACTGGATACTGCAAAGGCTATGGGTCCTAACAACATTCTGACAGTAATACTGAAGACTTGTGCTCCAGAACTTGCCGTGACCCTTGCCATGCTGTTCCAGTATAGCTACAACACCTACCCGGCAATGTGGAAAATTGCCCAGATTGTTCTGTACACATGAAACAGGACAAATCCAACCCAGCCAATTAACGCCCTATCAGTCTACTCTCCATCATCAGTAAAGTGATGGAAGGAGTTAGCAACAGAGCTATCAAGCGGGAGCTGGGTTGGTTTATGGAGAGGATGGGTATAGTGGATCCATGACGCTTTCAGAACCCAGGGGGAAGGGAGTAGTCCTTCTTTTCACACGTCTATAAGGTGTATTCGAGGATTGATTACTTTGTACTGAGCCGGGAGATTTTGGTTGGGGTGGAGGGGGCAGAGTATGCGGGGATAGTTATCTCGGACCTGGCGTCCCAATGGCTGGAGATTCGGTTTAGATTGGGACGAAAGCAGAGGCCGGGGTGGAGGTTTAATTCGGGGTTGTTGGTGGGTGGATGAAGGTTTTTGTGATAGCGTGCGAGCGACAATTAAGGAGTGTGTGGAGTTGAATCAGAATGGGGAGGTGTCGGCGGCCATTTTTTGGGAAGCACTGAAGGCAGTGGTCCGGGGGGGAAATTATTTTGTTTAAGGCTCGTGCGGATAGGGAAAGGAAGGAGGAACATGACCATCTAGTGAGCAAGATAGTGGAGGTGGACAGGGAGTATTCGTGAGTGCCCATCGCGGAGGGATTGGGTGGGGGGGGGGGGGGAGAGAGAAAAGTTGCAGGGGCAGCTAGATAGGTCGACAATAGGGAGGGCAGTGGGGTAAATGTATAGGGCAAGAGACGTACAATATGAGCATAGGGAGAAGGTGAGCCCCATGCTGGCACTCCAGCTATGGGGGCCAGGCCGTGTCTAGGGAAATATTGAAGATACGGATTGGTGCCGGAGGCGGGGAAGATAAACGAGGTATTTCATGAGCACTACCAGGGACTGTACGAAACAGATCTGGGGGGAGAGGAAGGGAACATGAGGCAATTTCTGGACGAGCTGGAGTTTCCCCTGTTGGAGGAAGCAAAGAGGCAGGTGTTGGAGGAGCCTCTGACAGAGGTGCTGGATAGGATCAGGGCTATGAAGTCGGGGAAGGCCCCTGGGCCGGATGGATATCGACAGAATTTTATAAGGAATTTGCGACGGACCTGGCACCACACCTGTCGGTGGTGTTCAATGAAGCGCTGGGGAAGGGGGAGTTGCCGGAGACGATGACGCAGGCAGTAATCACGCTAAGCCCGAAAAAGGGGAAGGACCCGGTGGAATGTGGGTCGTATAGGCCCATATCACTATTGAACACGGATGTGAAAGTATTGGTTAAGTTGTTGGCGGGGAGGATGGAGGATTGTGTCCTGGGGGTGGTTGCAAAAGGTCAAACAGGCTTTGGGAAGTGCACGCAGCTCGTTAATAATATGTTGAATGTAGTGATGAATCCATCAGGGGCTCTGGTACCATAGCTGCTGATGTCCATGTACGCGGAGAAGGCATTTGATGGGGTGGAGTGGCGGTACTTGTTTGAGGTTTTGGGAAGGTTTGGGTTTGGGCTGAGATTTGTGGCATGGGTGCGGTTGCTGTATGTGGCACCAAAAGCGAGTGTGAGGATGAATAATATGAGTTTGCAGAGCTCTGACTTACACAGGGTATGAGGTAGGGATGCCAGCTTTCACCGTTGCTGTTTGCGCTGGCCATAGAACCATTGGCAATGGCTTTTATGGGGTCGGCGGAGTGGCAGGGGATTATGAGGGGACAGAGGGAGCATCGGGTGTCCCTCTATGCCGATGACCTGCATATGTTGCTGCATATTTCGGATCTGCTGGAGAATATGGGCCTGCTAGGGAGGTTTGGAGGGTTCTCAGGATATAAGCTGAATGTAGGGAAAAGCAAGATTTTCCCAGTGAATGAGCTGGGATAGCTGGCTAATTTAGGGGGGAAAGCCATTTATGGCAACAAGGGATAGGTTTCGGTATTTGTGCGAGAATCATGGGTTTGGACCAGGGGGATGGATAGTGTATGCAGGAGGTGGAGGGAAATCAGGCTGGTCAAGGTAAGGGATCTGTATTTGGAGGAAGGGTGTGCCAGTCTGGAGGAGGTAAGGGAGAGAGTAGAGCTGCCGAAGGGGAGTCAGTTCAGCTATCTGCAGGGACTTTGCGCAAAAGGTCTGGAAGGGGTTCCCTGGGTTGCCGGGATACACCCTGCTGGAGCGACTGCTGTGAGAGTTGTGGACGGGGGCCAGCAAGCCACACGCACATGTTTTGGGATTGTGAAAAATTGGAAAGATTCTGGCCGGGAGTGTTCACGGTCTTAGCCAGGGTAGTGGAGGAGGAGGTGGACCTGGACCCTTTGGTGGCGATATTTGGGAATTCAGAGAAGCCGGAGCTCATGGAGAGGAGGAAGGTCAATGTCGTGGCCTTCTCCTCTCTGATTGCACGGTGACGTATTTTGCTGGAGTGGCGGTCAGCATCGCCACCGGGGTAGCAGCTTGGTTGGGTGACCTGTATATCTTTCCGTGGTTGGAGAAGATAAAGTATGAGTTAAGGGGCTCCGCAGAGGGGGTTGAGAAAAGGTGGGGGATATTTGTGACCGTGCTTGAGGAGCTGTTTGTCGCAGGGGCGGGTGGTGAAAAAGGGGAAACAATTTGTACAGACTGTATAGTATAGTTGGTTGCGGAGAAGTATGTTTCCCAGGGTGTTTATTTGCTGTAACCTGTTTTGATACATGTTTGCAATAAAATACAATTTAAAAAAAAGAGCTGTCAAGCAGCATTTACTCAGCAATGACCTGCTCAGCTTGGTTCCGCCAGGGTCATTCAGTTTTTGACCTCATTCCAAACTTAGTTTAAACATGGACAAAAGAGCCAAATGCCAGATGTGAGTTAAGAGTGACTGCCCATGACATCAAAACTGCATTTCATCAACTGTGTCATCAAGAAGCCCAAGCAAAACTGGAGTCAAATGGAATCAGGGGGAAACCCTCCACTGGTTGGAGTCACACCTGGCACAAAGGAGGGTGGTACCTTATAAAAGGACAAAGGAGGGTGGTTGTGGTGGTTGGAGATCAATCACCTCAGTTCCAGGTCATCATTGCAGGTATTCCCCAGGGTAGCGTCCACGGTCCAACCATCTTCAACTGCTTCATCAATGACCATTGGCAGTATACACCCTCTGTGATAAGACTCCTGCCATGGGGAATCAGAAGTTGCCCATAGCCACTGCATTTCAGGCGGATAATGATTTGCAGTGGGGACAGTGCACAGATCCTCACAAAGCTTATGTGAATGTCTGTGGTGATGCAGAGGGGGAGAGTTTCACTTCTCCTGATCTAATGTCATTTTTTGAGAGCTGTACCCTGGAGGTTCAGTGTCACTAGAGGCTGAGGTAGATGGGATGGGACGGGGCAGCCGCAGCTCAAAGGTGCAGAGAGCACACATTGACAATGACTGTGTATTGTGGGAGACATCCTCATCCTCTACGAGATAATAATCTTTATTTTTATTATTGTCACACGTAGGCTTACATTAGCACTGCTATGAAGTTACTGTGAAAAGTCACTATTCACCACATTCCGGCACCTGTTCGGGTATACAGAGGGAGAATTTAGAACATCCAAATTACCTAACAGCATGGGCGTCATTCTCCGACCGCCCGGCGGGTCGGAGAATGGCCGTTGGCCGCCGTGAATCCCGCCCCCGCCGAAGTCTCCGGTACCGGAGATTGGGCGGGGGCGGGAATCGGGCCGCGCCGGTTGGCGGGACCCCCCGCTCAATTCTCCGGCCCGGATGGGCCGAAGTCCCGCCCAGAAATTGCCTGTCCCGCCGGCGTAAATAAAAGCTGGTATTTACCGGCGGGACCAGGCGGCGTGGGCAGGCTCTGGGGTCCTGGGGGGGGCGCGGGGCGATCTGACCCCGGGGGGTGCCCCCACGGTGGCCTGGCCCGCGATCAGGGCCCACCGATTCGCGGGCGGGCCTGTGCCGTGGGGGCACTCTTTCCCTTCCGCCTCCGCCACGGCCTCCACCATGGCGGAGGAGGAAGAGACTCTCCCCACTGCGCATGCGCGGGAAACTGTCGGCGGCCGCTGACGCTCCCGCGCATGCGCCGCATTTCCGCGCCAGCTGGCGGGGCACCAAACGCCATTTCCGCCAGCTGGCGGGGCAACAAACGCCATTTCCGCCAGCTGGCGGGGCGGAAATCCCTCCGGCGCCGGCCTAGCCCCTCAATGTTGGGGCTCGGCCCCCAAAGATGCGGAGCATTCCGCACCTGTGGGCCTACACGATGCCCGTCTGATTGGCGCCAGTCGGCGGACATCGCGCCGTTGGGGGAGAATTTCGCCCATAGTCTTTCAGGGTTGGTGGGAGGAAACCGGAGGACCTGGAGGAAACCCACGCAGACACGGGGAGAACATGCAGACTCTGCACACAGACAGTGACCCAAGCCAGGAATCGAACTTAGGACTGCATGACTAATGTGCTCAATCACCGTAAAGCTTTACCACCAATGTGCTGGGAAAGGGATTACCACTTCCACAACGGAATTCTATAAACTCACCCTCTTAAAATAACTGACTGCTTTTTGTTGTTGGTGCCTTTCTGGTATTTATTTATTGTGATTTAAATGGGAATTGATAAGGGGGTTGCTCGCGTGTTGAACTATGAAAATTGCACCGCTGTGACCATTTCCAAGATGCCTTGTCGCTGTGGAGGGCTCCCGGTCACATGACCGACCATGGACAGACGCCGCCTCCGGGCGTTGCTGATTGGCTGGACTGGGAAACAGGCTCCACCCCCTCGCCCGCTGTTGATTGGCTAAGGCTGGTCTGAGTGACAGTCGGGGTGTTGGAAGGAGCGATGCGGCTGTGGATTGTTGCGTTGCTCAGCTGCAGCTCAGGTAGTCGCCCTCAAACCACCCCCAATATTCCTTAATGGGTGGCCGCTAACTTCATCAACGGAAGAAATGGTGTGCCTGTCCATCTCTGAATACTATCCCTGTCTGAAACACGATGGCCCGAGTGGCCTCCCTCTGTGATTCGTTATTGGTGGGTGAATGGAAAACGCTCCCCCTCCCCCCAAAGAGAACAAGAGGCGTGGTCAGAAACAGAAAGGGAAATCCGTTCAAGGATATCTTTTAATTCACAGCTCTGTTCCTGTCAGTCCAGGCTGTTTTGAATGTCTGGTTTAAGGACAATTCATTCATCAACCTTAGAGTCGTAGCTGTTTACAGCCTGAAAATAGGCCCTTTGGCCCAGCTTGTCCATGCCGCCCAGTTTCTATCACTAAGCTTGTCCTACTTGCCCACATTTGGCCCATATCCCTCTATACCCACCCTGCCCATGTAACTGTCTAACTGCTTTTTAAAGGAAAAAATTGTACCCGCCTCTACCACTGCCTCTGGCAGCCCGTTCCAGATGCTCACCACCCCTCTGTGAAATTTAAACCTTGTGATGCAATGCTGACTCTTGCCCAAATGCCTCCATTCCAGTTGGGCCAAGAACATGGAGGGTTGAAACAGTTGAGATTCTTCCCACTTGATTCCAGATAATTCCTGAACATGTAGGTGATGCTGGATGACAAGCTTATTAGTGCTGTGTACCATATAGGATGGCAAGATAAACACGACTAGCAAATGTGAGCATTCCTAAATCTCAGGCCTGCCAACTTATACCCACGCTGTCTCAAATTTAGTTTGTGATATGTGGGCCTCATTGGATTTGTGGCGCGGTCAATTTTTCAATAATTTCTCAATAATTTGGTTTGGAGTTTCTTAAATCCGGTGATGTCGCGATGTGAATCATCCCCCCTTGTGGTCGGATTACCTTTTGGCAAATCTGCATATTCGAGCGGGACAGCTGGTCTCACTCTAATATGCACTCCCATGATCTACACGAGGTGATGGGATCCAACCTCCTCGCCTCGGAGATCTCAGGCGAGTGCCATTCAGTGCTGGTCTCCACAAACAGGGACCAAATGGAATGCTACTTATGGGGGTCTCCCTGGGGATCGGAGGCCCTCAGGTGCTTGACCTCTGGGTTCAATGGCACTGCCAGCCTAGCCTGTGGGAAGTGCCACCTGGGTGCCAGCCTGGCACTGCCAAGGTGCACAGGTAGCACTGCCAGCTGGCAGGAGCACTGACAGTGTCAAGGTGCCAAGTTGGCATTTTTCCTGTGACGGGGATTGGGCCCGGGGGTGCCCTGTGTGGTGCAGGGGGGGCCTGAAGACCCCCTTTTGGTGGGTTAGGGCTTTGCGGAGGTTCAGAGGTCACATCGGGGGTTGGGAGGGGGGGTGGTGGTAGGGGTTTGAGAGATCGGAATGCCATTTTTAAATGGCAAGCTTAAAAACGCTCCGGTGAGCGTAGCTCCTCAATGCAGAAAACGGGACTAAGTGAGGCCTCGTCGGGGAGTTTCCCGCTGAGTCCCAAATCTACCCGAATGGGAACAGAATCCCGTTCGATAGTGTAGAGTTTCTCATTGCTCCAAGCGCTGGGAAACACGCAGCTAAATGCACTTGTCAGGAACTCTGTTCCCATTTGGGGAGATCGTGCCCAAGATATATGAAGGGAATTTTATTTCTGTGTTCACCTAGGTTGGATTAAACATTCAAATGAATCCCAAAATCAAAATTATTTATTTGTCTGATTGAAGTAGCAAATATAGTGATCACAATGGTAAATGTTGTGCGTAGATAAATTCATAACTGAGCTATTTGTTTTATGTAGTGGCGAATGTCAAACCTTTGCGTGTTCCTACATTTCCGAACATTTATCATATTTCAGGTATGGCACATGGTTTTCTTTTAAATATGTTTTACGAAAAGGGAACGTAATATGAATGAGCAAACATTGGATACATATTAATCCATCTCTGCAGAACCTTTTACAAAAAGCTTTTGTGGGTGAGAAGTAATAAAAAAACAGTTGGAAAATATGCAGTCTGCACCAAAACTGGCAGCATAATCATGACACTGTTCTGTGTAACCACCCAAATCAGCACAGTATAATTCACTGCTTTTCATGGGAGCCCTGCTTTACACTATTAAGTGCAATATAAACCCTTTTTCTCACAGATCCAAGAATAAGATGGATGTGAAATGAACTTTTATTTTGATAAACAATTTTATTAAGACATTTTGGCACAATAAACAACAATAATATAAAACAGTGTGCAAAAAACAATCATTATAATGCAAGAAACCCAGCTCCCCTCCCACAAGGACCAGCCTAACTACCCCATCTAACCTACGTTACCCTAACCCCCCCTCCCTTCCTGCTGACAATTAATTTTCCGCGAAGAAGTCGATAAATGGTTGCCACCTCCGGGCGAACCCTGACAGTGACCCTCTCAAAGCAAACTTAATCTTCTCCATACCAAGAAAGCTTGCCATATCTGATAGCCAGGCCTCCAACTTCAGAGATTTTGAGTCCATCCATGCCAGCAGAATTCGTCACCGGGCTACCAGGGAAGCAAAGGCCAAAATGTCAGCCTCTCTCTCCACCTGGACTCCCGGGTCCTCCGAAACCCCCAAAATAGCCACCTCTGGACTCATCACCACCCCTGTTTTCAGTACCCGGGACATAACATCTGCGAACCCCTGCCAGTACCCCCTGAATTTTTGACATGCTCAAAACATGTGGACGTGGTCCGCAGGTCCTCCCGAACATCTGGCGCACCTGTCCTCCAATCTGAAAAATTTACTCATCCGGGCCACTGTCATGTAGGCCCGGTGGACGACCTTGAATTGAATCAGGCTGAGCCTGGCGCAGGTTGTGGTCATGTTTACCTTGCTCAACGCCTCCACCCATAAGCCCTCTTCTATCTCCCCTCCAAGCTCCTCTTCCCACTTAAGCTTCAGCTCCTCGGTTTTTGACTCCTCTGCTCCCATAAGTTCTTTATATATATATCCGAGACCCTCCCCTCCCCCACCCATCCACTGGACACTACCCTGTCATGGATCCCCCTGTGTGGCAGGCGTGGGAAGGACGGAATCTGTCTGCGTAGAAAGTCCCGCACCTGCAGGTACCTGAACTCATTCCCTCTCGCCAGCCCATATTTCTCCTCTAACGCCTTCATGCTCGTGAAGCTCCCTTCCAAGAACAAATCCCCCATCTTCTCAATCCCAGCCCTCCGCCATGCTCGGAACCCACCGTCCATATTCCCCGGGGCAAATCGATGATTGTCGCAAATTGGGGACCAAACCGATGCTCCCATTCCCCCCACATGCCTTCTCCATTGGCCCCAGATCCACAAAGTCGCCACCACTATGGGGCTGGTGGAGTACCGTGCCAGCGGGAGCGGCAGGGGCGCCGTAACCAGGGCTGCCAAACTGGTCCCCCTGCACGAAGCCGCCTCCATCCGCCCCCAAACCGACCCCGCTCCTACCATCCACTTCTTTATCATAGCTATGTTGGCCGCCCAGTAATAATTACTGAAGTTTGGCTGCGCCAGCCCCCCTTCCCCTCGGTCCCTCTTCACCCGCGGAGATTTTCCCGCCCACACAAATCCCATAATCATTTTATTAACCTTCATGATAAAGGACCGCGGAATGAAAATGGGGAGACACTGGAAAACAAACAGGAATCGCGAGAGAATCGTCATTTTAACCGTCTGCACTCTCCCCGCTAGTGTCAGTGGGAGCACATCCCACCTCCAGAACTCAGCCCTCATTTGCTCCACCAACCGAGACAAGTTCAACTTGTGCAGACGGCCCCAGTCCTGCGCCACCTGTATCCCTAAGTATCTAAAACTGTTCCCCACTAACCTGAACGGCAGCTCCCTCAACCTACCCTCCTGGCCCCTCGCCTGGACTACAAACAACTCACTCTTTGCCATGTTCAGTTTGTACCCCGAGAACCAGCCGAATTTCTTCAGGATTCCCATGCTTTCATCCATCCCAGCCACTGGATCCATGATGTATAAGAGCAGGTCGTCGGCGTACAATGAAACTCTGTGTTCCATCCCCCTCCTTACCAGCCCCTTCCAGCCCCTAGAAGCTCTTAGGGCAATTGCCAGCAGCTCTATTGCTAACGCAAACAGCAGTGGGGAAAGGGGCCTTGTCCCACGGTACAGTCTGAAATAGTCAGATGTCGTCCTGTTCGTCCTCACACTCGCTTCCGGAGCCTGGTACAGCAGTCTGACCCAGTCGATAAAGCCCTGCCCGAACCCAAAACGCCCCAGCACCTCCCATAGATAGTCCCACTCAACCCGGTCAAAAGCCTTCTCAGCATCCATTGCCACAACTACCTCTACCTCCTTAGTCTCCGCGGGCATCATAATCACATTCAGCAGCCTTCTTAGGTTGGCCACCAGCTGCCTGCCCTTGATGAACCCGGTTTGATCTTCCATAATGACGTCTGGCACACAGCCGCCAAGAGCTTGGCTAGAATTTTAGCATCTACGTTGAGTAGAGAGATCGGCCTATAGGACCCACATGCCTCCGGATCTTTGTCCCGTTTCAGTATCAGGGAGATGGTGGCCTGTGACATTGTCGGGGGTAACACCCCTCTGTCTCTTGCCTCATTAAAAACCCTAGCCAGCACCGGCCCCACTATCTCAGAGAACGTTTTGTCAAACTCCACCGGATACCCATCCGGCCCCGGGGCTTTACCCGATTGCATGGCCCTCAAGCTCACCAATATTTCGTTCTGATCGAGGCCCCCAACCCATCTACCAATCCCCTGCCCACTTTTGGGTAGGTCAGTTCATCAAGAAAGTGTCTCATCCCCTCCCGCCGCGGGTGGGGGGGCGGGGGGAGTTCCGAGGAGTAAAGCTTGCTGTAGAAGTCCCTGAACACCTTGTTCAGCCCCGCCGAATCCCCTACCAAGGTTCCCCCCCATCGACTACCTTCCCGATTTCCCTGACCGCTTCCCTCTTCCTCAGTTGCTGTGCCAGCATTCTACTGGCTTTCTCCCCATGCTCGTAAATTGCACCCCTCGCCTTCCTAAGCTGCTCCACAGCCTTACCTGTGGACAACACCCCAGACAGTCTGTAGCCTTCGTTGTTCCCTTAATAGCTCTTCCCTCGGGGTCTCTGCGTATCTCCTGTCTATCCGTATGATCTCCCTTACCAGTCGGTCCATTTCTGCCCTGTCCATCCTGTCCCTATGTGCTCTGATCAAAATCAGCTCCCCTCTCACCACTGCCTTCAGCGACTCCCAGAGCACCGCAGCTGAGACTTCCCCTGTGTCATTAACCTGCAGGTAGTTTTGTATACATATCCTCACCCTCTCACACACCGCCTCGTCTGCCAACAAACCGACCTCCATCCTCCATTGAGGGCACTGAAAACTTTCATTGCAAACCTGCAGAACAACCCAGTGCGGGGCATGGTCCGAAATAGTGATCGCCGAATATTCTACGTCCGTCACCCCCGCTAACAAATCCCTGCTCATGATGAAAAAATCAATTCGGGAATACACCTTATGGACATGTGAATAGAACGAAAACTCCCTCCCCGACGGCCGACTAACCCTCAATGGATCAGCCCCCCCCATTTGCTCCATGAACCCCCTCAGTTCTTTCGCCATTGCCTGCATCTTACCCGTTCTTGTACACGACCGGTCTAGGCCGAGGTCAAGGACTGTGTTAAAATGCCCCCCCATAATCAGCCTGTGCAAGTCCAGGTCAGGTATCTTCCCCAGCAGTCTCTTTATAAAGTCCACATCGTCCCAATTTGGGGCATACACATTGGCCAAGACTCCCCTCATCCCCTCGAGTTTACCACTCACCATGACAAATCTGCCTCCCCCATCCGAGATTATGCTGCACCCCTCAAATTGCACCTGTTTGTTGACCAAAATCGCGAGCCCCCTGGTTTTAGTGTCCAGCCCTGCGTGGAAGACCTGGCTAATCCAGCCCTTCCTCAATCTGACCTGGTCAGCTACTTTCAGATGCGTCTCCTGAAGCATTATCACGTCCGCTTTACGCGCCCTCAGATGCGCGAACACACGTGCCCTCTTTACCGGCCCGTTTAACTCTCTAACGTTCCAGGTGATCAGCCTGGTTGAGGAGCACCATGCCCCTCCCCACCGATCAGCCATCCCCTTTCTTGGGACTGCCCCCAGCCCCTGTGTCACGCTTCCCCTGGCCCGCCTCCAGGCAGCCCCCACCTCCGACCTCCTCCATGATCCCACACCCAAGTCCCTCCCTCGTCAGCAGAACAACTACCCCCCGTGAAATGAACTTTTTAAAGTATGCCAGGAGACTCCACTCTAATATTATTGAAGTTCTGGGACTTGATTGTTTATGTGGCAGCAGTGCTTTCTGGGCACTTCCATTGAACTGATCTTATTCCTTTATTTGAAGAAATTAGGTGGAATTGTTTTTTCTGTCGATTCTATAGAACTCTTTCTGGAATTGATGGGTTATAGAGGTAAACAGTTTGCTCTTAAAATATTGAGGAATAATAGCATGGGAGGTTGAAATATTGATGTTGTATTGGAATCAGATCATGCAGTCTTTTCTTCTTCTTCATGTTCTCTGCCCAAAGGCAGATCCAACCCACAACAACCCAACCTCCTCCAGTGTAGGGCAGGGAGGTAGTCCCAAATCCACCCAGCCCAAACCAGGATTAAATCCCATGTTGGTGGCACAAATCTGATCCACACTGGCTGTCCAATCAACTGAGCCAACCAGTCCCCCAAGGTGTCTGAGTTGCTGTGGCAACACACACTTCTACATGCATGCTGTAGCCTCCATCACATGGCTGACCAGGAATCTCGTCTGCCATTTCCTGTGTTGAAAGGATTTACATATTGTTGCTCGACCTGTTTGACTGCGATAAGAACGCACCTTCCTTGGTCATCAAGTCCTGCGATGGGACTCCTGGCTCAGAGGCAGTTATGCTACCACAGTACCTCCGACATGGAATTTGGATAAGGCCGAATAGTATAAAATATAGGGCATGATTTTAACACAGTTATGCAGATTGGAATGCGTATGCAGCAAGTGTAAGTCATATTTAGAACTCTGGTCTGTTTCCAACTTTCCCTGACGTGAGGGAAAGATACATACGAACCAGCAGTGGGTGACTGCTTCCAAAATAGCAGATTTGACACAAGTGCTGTCAATAAACAGAGTTCATGTTTGCTGGTGGTAAGAGACAGCAACACTTTATCATGTCAAAGGGGGTTTAGGTATCTCCAACTCTTGATGTAAGGAGCAGACCTTGAAATAACCACCATAGTTATAATTAATTGAAGAGTAGTTGAGTAGGTGTGATTTTAGACTTTCCATTGTGAGCAAAGAGCTAGACATACATTTAGAAATCCAAAATGCAACTTTAATTTTTGTAGTAATAGTGTGGGCAGCACGGTAGCACAGTGGGTAGCACTGTTGCTTCACAGCTCCAGGGTCCCAGGTTCGATTCCAGGCTTGGGTAACTGTCTGTGCGGAATCTGCACGTTCTCCCTGTGTCTGCGTGGGTTTCCTCCGGGTGCTCTGGTTTCCTCCCACAAGTCCCGAAAGATGTTCTGTTAATTAATTTGGACATTCTGAATTCTCCCTCTGTGTACCTAACCAGGCGCCAGAATGTGGCGACTAGGGGCTTTTCACAGTAACTTCATTGCAGTGTTAATGTAAGCCTACATGTGACAATAAAGATTATTAGATTATTGTTATTAGTTCTGCAGTAATGAGTTCTGTAGAAGGGCCATTTGGACTTGAAACGTTAACTGTTTCTCTCCACAGATGCTGCCAGATCTGCTGAATTTATCTGTTTTTATTTCAGATTTCCAGCATCCATAGTATTTTGCTTTTATTTAATTTATTGTAGTTGGTCTGTTTATAATACTTCTGAAGGTTTAGTCTCCTAAGGCTGAGCTCTGCCTGTGTTAAGATGTTGCCTAAAGATGGCTGCCCATTTCCCCAATGGAATGACAATCAGTCTGCGTAGAATTATAAACTTAAACTATGTTTTGAGCTCTGCATTTAATAATATTGAATTTTTCTATTAATTGCATGTGCATTACATTTCTGTATAATGCACAAATTCACTTCCTTCCAGCTACAACTCATTAATAAAGGATGCCGCTAAGAGCTTATTTTGTTTAATGTTTTCTAACACCTTTAGATTTCTAGAGCAATGAAGTAGCAGAACAGAACTGACTAGCTCCATTTCATAGTATCCTAGAAAAATCCATCTCCTTAATTTAAGATAGAATTGAGCAATGAAGTGAGCCATGCTATCTGTTACGAATTCTGCCTCACAACAGACCAAGTGACCTGATTACCATGGGGAACTGGGGTGCAAAATGCTCAGTCACGAGGGTAAGAGCAAGGTGCAAAGTGTTCACACCTGAAACAAAAGCAGGGACATATGGGCCGACTTTCTGTCTCAGGGACTTTGGCACAGAAATGGAGGTGGGGGGAGGTACAGAAACAAATGTTGCAGCTAGTGCAGACAGCAGAGAGGAGAGTGCGCCCTTTGCATGAACTACTATACAGTATGCGGGACTCCGGTCAAAGAGATACATCCCATGGCAATCTAAAGATACCAGAAGATTCATCTTGGTGTGGCTGGGTGAACATACACACATACAAAATAGGAGCAGATGTAGATCATAGCCGCTCGAGCCTGCTCCGCAATTCAGTAAGATCACAGCAGATCTGTTTGCGTTGAATTCCACATTCCTGTACCCAATAACCTCCAATTCCCTTGCCCAAGAAGAATCTATCTACTTTTGCCTTAAAAATGTCCAGTGACCCTGCTTGCACTGCCTTCTGAGACAAAGATTTCCAAAGTCGCACAGCGCTCAGAGAAAACAAGTTCTCCTCATCTCTGTCCTCTAAGGGGGACCCCTAATTTTTAAAAGCAAATTACTGCAGATGCTGGAATCTGAAACCAAAGAGAAAATGCTGGAAAGTTTCAGCAGGTCTGGCAGCATCAGTAGGGAGAGAAAAGAGCTAACGTTTCGAGTCCAACGTTTGTCAAAGCTTAGCTCTTTTCTCTCCCTACAGATGCTGCCAGACCTGCTGAGATTTTCCAACATTTTCTCTTTGGCCCTAATTTTTAAACTGTGCCTTCGTTCAAGGGAACATAATTTCTACATCTACCTTGTCAATACCATACAGTGGAGATGCCGGAGTTGGACTGGGGTGAGCACAGTACAAAGTCTTACAACACCAGGTTAAAGTCCAACAGGTTTGTTTCGATGTCACTAGCTTTCGGAGCGCTGCTCCTTCCTCAGGTGAATGAAGAGGCCTGTTCCAGAAACACATATATAGACAAATTCAAATATAGGCATCTTTGAATTTGTCTATATATGTGTTTCTGGAACAGACCTCTTCATTCACCTGAGGAAGGAGCAGTGCTCCAAAAGCTAGTGACATCGAAACAAACCTGTTGGACTTTAACCTGGTGTTGTAAGACTTCGTACAACACCATACAGGATCTTGTCGTTTTCAATCAAGTCACCCCCCACTCTTCTAAACTCCAGTGGAAACAAGCCCAGTCTGTCCAATCTTTCCTCAAAAGACAACCCACTCATTCCAGGTATCAATCCAGTAAACCTCCTCTGAACCACCTCCAACACATCTTACATCCTTCCTTATGTAAGGAGACCAAAATGGCACACAGTATCATGATGCACTCTCTCTAATGCACTGTAGAGCTGAAGCATAACGTCCTTACGTTTATGTTCAATTCCTCTCGTAATAAACAATAGTATTTCAATAGTCGTCTTGATTATGTTCTGCACTTGCATACTAACTTTTGATGACTCATGTATGAGAACACACAAATCCTATCTAAGTAATTCATGTAAATTTAAAAGATTGAGGACCCAGCAGCGACCCCTCCAGGAATCCAGTTGCCACATGCTGCCAATCAGACAAAGGGTCATCTGGACTCAAAATGTTAGCTCTTCTCTCTCCCTACCCAAATGCTGCCAGACCTGCTGAGATTTTCCAGCATTTTCATTTTGGTTTCAGATTCCAGCATTCGCAGTAATTGTACCTTTGGGGGTTTATCACAAATGGTAGTTTTTAAGATGTTTACTGTGTGTTTATATAATGTTAACTGGATTCATAGAATAAACATTGTTTTGTTTAAAAATACTTAAGATCTCTGTTGCATCACACCTGGAAAGTGGGCCCTTGTGCTCCTCATAACCAAAATCTATTAAAAGTTGTGCGTCAGGTGAACTCCATGATATACTTTGGTGTTCTCTAAACCCTGGCCCATAATATGGTTACCATTCCATTTGAAGATATCAGCCACCGTGAGCAACCATGGGAGGTCCAGAACCTCATGTAGGTGCAGTGGTCCTTTGACTTGATGTGGCTTAAATGCATTGCATGGTGCACACCCTTTCCTTTCCATGTCCGCATACATGGAGGACCAATAGAGAGATTCCTGTGCCCTATATCTGGTTGCTTCCAGCCCTTTGTTCCCTTGGTGGAGTTGCTGCAGAGAGGTGGGGACTTTTACAACTTTTACAGATGCACCATAAAAAGCATCCTATCTGGCTGCATCACAGCCTGGTATGGCAACTGCTCGGCACACGAATGCAAGAAACTTCAGAGAGTTGTGAACACCGCCCAGTCCATCACACAAATCTGCTTCCCATCCATTGACTCTATCTACACTTCCTGCTGCCTGGGGAAAACGGGCAGCATAATCAAAAACCCTTCCCACCCGGCTTACTCACTCTTCCCACCCGGCTTACTCACTCTTCCAACTTCTTCCATAGGGCAGGAGATACAAAAGTCTGAGAACACTCACAAACAGATTCAAAAACAGCTTCTTCCCCACTGTTAACAGACTTTTAAACAACCCTCTTATGGACTGACCTGATTAATACTACACTCCTTTATGCTTCACCCGATGCCGGTGTCTATGTATTTACATTGTGGACCTTGTGTTGCCCCTTTATGTATTTTCTTTTTATTTAATTTTCATGCAGTAAATGATCTGTTTGAGCTGCTCGCAGAAAAATACTTTTCGCTGTACCTCGGTACACGTGACAATAAACAAATCCAATCCAATCCAAATCCAATGATGAATCGCTGGCCTTGCAGGGTCAGTCCTCTTGTACAGTTAGCTCCTCTTTCATTGAGAAGAATGTGCGTATCTCATGGGGAAGCTTCTTTGAGGACTCAGGCCAGCCTTTCATAATGACGTTGTGGAGCAACCTGCATGTGAGATCCACCTGTGAGACATCCTTAAATTCCTCAATTTGGCGAGACGAAAGTATCTCTATGCTCAGGATGTCAATGTCATGATGTCAATGTCTCTGACGATCTGTCTGGTCAGTGGTGAGTAAAAAGACTCTGGAAAGAGCTTCAGCCAGGTACCTTACCACGTTTGTAGATAACACTGAGGTTGTTGTCTTGCTGTTTGAGCATCATGTTTTGCAGGCATGCAGAATGAGTGTGAAGAGGCTTTTTAAGAACAGTAAAAAAAAAGTGGCTGGTGATCAATTTCAACACTTATGGGATGACCATACTTGAAGTCATGAAATTTCTGACAAGTGAAGACCAAGCCAAGGGGTTCCTTCTCGATTTTGGCATAACGAGTTTCTATGCCTTGATGCAAAGACCTGTCATCCTGGATGTAGACTGCGCCCAGTCTGTACTGGGAGGTGCTTGAACGTCAAAGTACTGTAGCACCGGAGGAGCTGAATACCAGTATGGTGCTCCTGCCACCATCATTCGACATCTTGGTAGAGGAGCTGACAAAAGGATCCAGTAATATCACTGTGGCAAGGAGTGAAATTCATCATACCAAGGATGCACTTCAAAGCGTACTTATCCTCAGGAATGGACATCTGTCGTATTGTTGTCTTGTATGTATCTGGTTTCAAACTGCCAGCTGTGAGAAAGCGACCCACATAGGGAACCGGGTTTACCCTGAATCTAGCAGGGTTGAGCTTTAACTGTAGAGTTCTGATTCTGTCAAGGACTAAACAAAGACATGCATCATATTCTTGAATTGTACAACCCCCGACCAGGATGTCAGTGACAATGATTTTGCAGGGTTGTCCTGCAGAGTTGCTCCTTGCAGCAATTGAAGACCTCACTGCCAGTAGAGATCCCATGGGGCATGCAATAAGAACAATATCTGCCTACCGGATACATGAATGTAGAGAGTTTTCGGATTCTTCATCCAGTGGGATTTGTCAGAACCCGCACTTTGCATCCAAGATGCGGCAAACCTTGGCATTGGGCATGTCAGCAATAACATGTTCAACCGTCTTCATAAGACGATTTGGCCTGAGCAGTGTCTTGTTTTAGGTGAACTGGGTCAATGCAAATCTTGACCGCGCCGTCTTTCTTTCCTGCAGTCCCCATTGCTAAAACCCACTCTGTGATCTTGTCTATGGGGGCTATGAGACCTGTGTTGACATCAGGTCCAGCTCATTGACCGTTTCCTTTCTGCTTCACCACCAGGGTACTCTTCTTGGGAGACAGATGAGAGTGGTACCAAGTCATCTGGTTTCATGATACAGCTTCCCAATGATATCACAGTTGATTAGATCTTTATACTTTTTGTGGCCTGATGCTGTGTACATCTGGACCAAGGGGGATTATTAGCCCCAGTTTGATGCTGTTCTGAAGACCCAAAAACAGCTTCACATTTTGGTCAATGAGATGAAAGTGGAAGCTGCCCTGTGCGCAATGGAGAGTGGCCAAAGCTTCCATGTAGACAATTTGTCCGTCATATGCCTCGAGGTCCACCTGGGTGTTACGATCTGCTGTAACATATGGATTGATTTCCGGAGCAGCTGCCTGGACAGGGCGTTTGCACAAGGGTAAAGTGCAATCGTTAGTTTTAGTTTTGCATTGCTGCAGGTAATGTTTAACCTGGTGGAAAGCTCACCACCTCTTTGATGGTGCTGACACTCTCATATTGGAGTGCTTTAGGAGGATCAGTGCCTTGTTTACTCCGAGCTCCAGTTCATTTATCCTGTTCATGCTCTGAACCCTGGAAGAGTGACTGGCTGCGATGTGATTAGTGGTATAAGCAGGCTGTTGCGGTTTGGATCTGCAACATTTCGCAGAATGGTTCCATTTGTCACATTTGTTGCAGCATTTACCAAATGCGAAACATGCAGTTCTGAGTACTGGCTGCCGCAGTTGGTGTAGGGTCTGTACCGTGAAACGGCTTTCCCGCCTTAACTCCTTGCTGCTTCGTTCTGATTGCTCATTGCAAATAGATGCTAATGACAGATTCCAGCGTTAGATCATTCTCGTGAAGAAACTGCTTACAGACAACACCACTATGGACCCTACACACAATGCAATCTCTCACAGGGTGCTAATG
Organism: Scyliorhinus torazame; assembly: GCF_047496885.1. Lineage (NCBI taxonomy): Eukaryota > Metazoa > Chordata > Chondrichthyes > Carcharhiniformes > Scyliorhinidae > Scyliorhinus > Scyliorhinus torazame. The sequence goes on along the minus strand of NC_092707.1, from coordinate 119,022,732 downwards.
GTGCATTTCGTGGATCGGATTTTTGGGTACGAGTGAAGAAGTTCATCAAATCTTTGTACTGAATTGAATGTGTGTTATCCAATAGAATCTTTTTGAACAATATCCTGGGGTCCTCCTTGTCTTCCTCTGTTTGAAAAATAAAAACATAGAACATAGAACGTACAGCGCAGAAGGAGGCAATTCGGCCCATCGAGTCTGCACCGACCAACTTAAGCCCTCACTTCCACCCTATCCCCGTAACCAAATAACCCCTCCTAACCTTTTTTTTTGGTCACTAAGGACAATTTATCATGGCCAATCCACCTAACCTGCACTTCTTTGGACTGTGGGAGGAAACCGGAGCACCCGGAGGAAACCCACACAGATTCAAAAGATTCAAATTTAAAAGATTCAGATTTCTCTACTGCCTCTGGGCCTGGTAAATTCAATAAAGTTTACGACTGCACCTTCTTTGATGCATCTGATAAGGCTGGCACCACAGTAGATATGTCACTTTTTAAAATTTTGACCAATTGTCTGCAATGTTTTTGTCAAACACAAGCAGGTCGATGCGGCAAAGACCCTGTGCCATTCTGCCAACTCCTGACACCAGGTAGAAGTACTGGGTTCCAACAACGGGCTGTGGTGAAATGCCTATGGACTATATCATAGTTAGATTGTAGCCATCTGGGATGGCCACTTCCCGATTACAAAATGGATACTTTGCAAAGATTGCAGGGAAAATGGACAATACTGAGAAAACAAGCAGGTTCCGGGTTTGTCTGTATATTGGAGCCGCAACTCCCAGACAAGACCAAAACTGTAGGCCCATTAGCATACTAATGGCCCATCTCCGGGAACAAAAGAGTAACATTTGAGTAACCGATACTAAGGCAGACACCCCAGCGCCAGAGGAGATTGAAACAAAGCAGGCCGCCTAGGACACGCCCAGCCATCAGGGCACCCACCCCTTTATCAATATGGATGATCAAGAAACGGCCCAATTGATTGGGGCCAAGTTCAAGGCCCGCCCAAAAGAGCGCGAAGCCCTTTTAGGTATAAGAAGGAGCCCCCAAGAGAGAATCCTTCTCTTGGACCCAGCTCTCACCAAGGAGAGACCTGTCCACCAGCTGCACCAGAAGCAAGTAAGTCCAAGGTCAACGCATGCTGCCAGACAGCCGACCTTAGCTGTCATCCCGTACGAGTTCCACCCCAGCAGCCTCAGAACTGAACAACGGCCATTGTTCCTCTGACTGAGTGGGCGCCCAAAGCTAAGTATAGGCTTTAGCAGTAGTGATAGTTTAGTCTGTAGGGTTTCGTGCATGAGTATATTTAACTGTGTGTGTAAATAAATAAGCATTTGACTTTGAACTAACTAACTGGTGTATCAAGTCTTTGATCAGTATTCGGTTTGAACCTTGTGGCGGTATCGAAAGATACCTAGCAACTCTAGAGCAAACGTAATTAGAATGAAGGAAGGCGACCATATTGACCGCCATATTCAGAGTCAACGAAAGAGAGCGACCTTTAGCAACATTTACTGGTGACTCTGATGGGATTCGACCTCGAAGTGGCCTAGTCACCCCGAGTGAACCCAAAATTTGAATTGGAATCCAATTGGAAACAGAAAAACCACAAGTGTGAGAACGATACTGATCAAACCTCTGAGATTCGGAAGTGTGTTAATGCATGCGTACTAACAGGGATATAGGTAAACCTGAGAGACTTTGTTGTGTAAAACTGTCGGGCGTTTTGTAGGCCGGAAAATAGCGTAAGCCGTACCCGTGTTTACATCACCCTTTTATCACCCCCTGTTCCAAATTCAGTAGAGAACCCAGAGATAGAGAGAAAATGGCAATGAAGGCAATGGAACGCCTTATGAACCCCCAAGAATTCGAGGTCGCAACGACCAGTAGAGTAAGACAGTGTCACGTATGGGAAGAAGAGATCAGAAAATATCTCAAAGGGAAAGAATGGCCCCTTTGGAGTGAATTCTGCGCCAATGACGAAACAGGTCCCGGGACTATAGGATATACTTAGTGGGAGAACCTGACAGAGATCCATAATTACGTTTGCTGTAGATTCGCCAGGTATCTTTCAAAGTCAAATGCTTATTTATTTACACACACAGTTAAATATACTCATGCACGAAACTCTACAGACTAAACTATCACTACTGTGTGTGTAAATAAATAAGCACTTGACTTTGAACTAACTAACTGGTGTGTCGAGTCTTTGATCAGTATTCGGTTTGAACCTTGTGGCGGTATCGAAAGATACCTGGCGACTCTAGAGCAAACGTAATTAGAATTAAGGAAGGCGACCATATTGACCGCCATATTCAGAGCCAACGAAAGAGAGCAACATTTAGCAACAGGATGGTGTGCACCGCCAACCAGCAGATGGCGGTGCAGACACACCCTGTGGTCTCCAAACCAAGGTCATGTGACCTGCGACCCGGATATAAAGGGAGACACACCTGGCCATCTTCTGAAGAAGATGGACAGGGTAATAAGATGTACATGTGAATGGTCAGTGCTATGTGTAAGTTGCAGAGGAGTAGCAAGACTCCATGATAACGTGGTCTGTATCCGATTGCCATCTTAACACACGCGACACAATAAAAGGATCCTGGTTTGGACAGATCAAAGTGTTTGGTGAGTTACTTCATAAATTACAAGGGACCAAACATAACACTGGCAATCAGGGACTAACAACAATAAAGATTTATTGATAATACTGAGCAGCTCTTGCATGCTGTGTGTCTGCCCGCGCCCAGGGGAAAACTCCCGTGCCCCCGAGATGTGGCCCTCATTGTATCCCCGTCATCCAAGTGTCCACATTACTACCTGATTTACAGAAACTCTTGCCATCTTTTTTACATTCCAAGCTAGGTTACAGTCATTTCTTTCTCCTAATTGACCTTCTAGTCATTCTCTGCTGTTCTGTATATTCTAACCAATCATCTAACCTGTCACTCCTCTTTGGGTAGTTATAAATCTTTTTCCATACATTTGATGCTTTCCGTAACTTCTTAGTTAACCATAGATGGTGTCTCCGCCTGTCATAATTTTTCTTTCTACCTGGAATCATCAGACTAGGCCGAGCTGGTAATTAGTTTGAAAACTCTCTGAAAACTGAGAAAATGCCTTTTGATGGTCTCTTGATGTTAAGACTCAGCAAAACAGAAAAGTGGACCTATTGGAAGCTGGGAATAATGTTAAGACTGGTTCCTGTAAAACACAATTCTGCAGAGAGTTGGCCATATGGTTTAACTGCAGCATGGGGATTGTGTTAAGGGGGAGGGTCTTTTCTGTAGTTTATGTATTAGTTGCTTACCAAGTAGTGTTTAGTTGTTTTTGATTTCTTTGTTATAATAAAAGTGTTACAACTTGAAATCTTGTTGTGAGTTTCCTTTTAGATGGTAACTGAGCGGCACAGTGGTTAGCACTGGTGCTTAACGGTGCTCGGGACCTGGGTTCGATTCTGGCTTTTTAGGTTTTCTCCTGGTGCTCCAGTTTCCTCTCACAGTCCAAAGATGTGCAGGTTAGGTGGATGGGCCTTGCTTAAAAATTGCCCCTTAGTGTCAAAAGATGTGCAGGTTAGGTGGGGTTATGGGGATAGGGCGGGTGATTGGGCCTATGTAGATTGCTATTTCAGAGGGTCAGTGTAGAGTCGATGGGCCGAATGGCTTCCTTCTGCACTGTAGGTATTTTATGAAATTCAAATCTCTTGTTTAAGTGACGAATGTGATATAAAATAGTTATTTTAAAGATATTAGTTACTGTAATGTAGATATAGGCCGGTCTAATTCATGTTAGTTCACAGACAAAGGATTTCAGAGAGTATGGCAAGGAAGGGGGGATGGGGTGTTTAGAGAATGAGGAGAAAAGGATGTTGGGTAATAAGAGGCCAGGGGAAGGAATGAGAAGTGAGCCAATTAGGATGTATGGCCAGGTCAGGAGGGGTATAGGATGACCTATGGGAATCGTGTATGTGAAACTTGATGCCATTTGAATGTGTTGGTAGAGATTTCTTTGTTCAACAGAATCACTCGATTCTGGAGAGCTAGGAGGCAGCTTGCGTCCTGGGTTTTTGTGAAACGAGTCAGACTTGCAAGTCAAATAAAAATAACTAATGCTATGCCTACAAATCTACCTCGAGTTTTATTGAGGCCAGATTGACGGGTAAAGAAAGTTATGTTTTATCATTTGGTGCCGAAACCCGGGATTTCTCAAGATGGTTCTGACCAACCGCGAAATCAGAATTAGACTGATTTTGGACAAGGAGAGTGGAAAAGGGCCAACTATGTATAGCTGGAAAATGACCACGCATTGATTTTTCCCCTCTTCTTATGGTCTGATTAGTCTGGTCACTCGCGGCTGGTACGGAAAGATCGTCTCGACTAAATCAAAGGTCAGTCTGGGGATTAGAAATTTAACTGATGGGATTTCATAATTGATGATTCGGTTTTGGGTTAGTTTTAAAATTAATGCAACATCAAAATGATGGTTTAATTCCATGCGTGAGTGTTTTTTGAGGACTGATGGGACCTCAGGATGAGGGTTTAGTTCAATGAGTGTTTTAAAATCTATAGTTGATTAAGCTAAAATGAATGCGACATCAAAATAATGATTTAATTCCACGTGTGAGTGTTTTTTGAGAACTGATGGGACCTCAGGATGAGGGTTTAGTTCAATGAGTGTTTTAAAATCTATAGTTGATTAAGCTAAAATTGTATCCTTGGACTGTAGTGGCGAGAAACGATAAAGTTTAAAACAAACTGGATGCTGCATGTTAGTTAAAGCAGAAGTCTCTCAAAGGGTTAACAGCAGCTTGAGATAACAGGCAGCTTGTGGTGTAATTGGATACCTTTCTTTTGAGTCAGTGAAACTCCAGCAAAGTTACGTTTTGAATTAATTAAAGGAAACCAATGGGTTTCTCCACCTCTTTGATAAAAGTTTATTATTTTCGCAAGCAATTGATTGAAATTGCCAGAATCTTAAGTTTTAATTACTTGAAATAATGTTTATCTCATTTTATTTGTGAATTAATAGAAACTTAAAGAAACACACTGACACCATTTTAAAAAGTGTAAATCTAGAGATGACAGTTGACTTTGCTCCGGTATAAATCACCGCAGCTAACTGCTCCCTTATTGATAGCAGCCAACATTTTTGTGAATGTAAGAAAAATTTGTTAAAAGAAAAATTGTTACGATAAAGAATTAATTAAGTTGTAAAAGTTAGACAAGTTTGTGTTAAACAAATCGTAAATTTAGTTGAGTTGAGATCAGAGCTAAGCTTGCAGTTTGCAGTAATTCAATTTGCATTTTCAAACATTTTAAGTTTTAAAAGAACACTGTTAAAACCTTTTCAATCATTTTGCCAAGTAGCAAAAATTGCCGTTGGTTATAAATAGGCAAAAAAAATAAAATAATAATAATAATTTAAAAAAAGAGAGCCAAAGTATGAAAGCTAAAGAGTTCATTAGATTATGGAGACAATATTGTCAACATGAGAGGGATAAGATCATGTTAATAAGTTGGCAAGAAAATGCCCTTAAAATGGGGATTCCAATTAGTGAAGAGGGTAAAAAAGAAAACGCTAGACATCTTGAAAAAGGAGTGTGCATTCAAAAAAACGCACAAGTAAAGAGCGGGTGGGGGAAAAAAAAAACAATGGGCTACGTAGTCAATGGCTGGCCTTGCATTGACAGAGACAGAGGATGAAGATTTTGAAAATTTGACAAGGTCGGCTTGGGTTCCGACTGCACCAGTAGCATTGTCTGCACTAATTCCGGAACCACCAGAGTATCATAATTTATATCCAGTCACTGCTCCCCAGATTCAAATCATGCCAGCCTCTCCAGCCCCTTCGATTGATAGCGTGGGTCCTATTTTACCACCTTCACTGTCTGCGAGAGAAGGGGAGCTCTGTTCCACAAGCCCAATTAGCTCTAGGACCCGATCTCGGACAGCGAGAGAAGGGCCTGATCCTAGCTAGAAACAATCACGAATACCACCTAAATCCCTTCAGACCGATATAGTAGGACAAAAAAAGTACAAGAACAAAGGAAGAGGATAGGGATGGTTCTGAGGAGCTGGAGCTCCCTCTAGTGACAGGGAAGGACGTCGAAGTCTTGGAAGAGCCAGAGGAATCAGCTAGAGCGCCCCCTAGTGAGACTCTGAGACAGTTGCCGATTAGGAAAATACCAAACCCTGACGCTGTGACGGCGGCGGCCCAGCCCACGATAGACGTTTATTTCCCATGGAGACCAAGTGAGATGATGGCTATTATGGCTGCAATCACAGACAGGAAGAAATCTCCTGCTGCTTTCGTGGACTATCTGAGAACTACCATCTCAGTTTATCAAGCTGATTCAAGGGACCTCTGGGCCCTAGTCCAGCAGCTTTTAACCCCAGCAGAGTACCGCAGTAACCTCAACCACTTGAATTATGCTAGCCATGCCGCACTTCAGCAAGCCCATGCCTTGGACGATGATAGACGGACACAAATCCTGAATGCGATGAATGCCACATTTCATAAGCCCATAAACATCTCTGATATCTTAGATCTCAAACCTAAAAAGACTGAAGAGCCAGAGGAATTTCTGCAACGTTTTAATGAAATCTTCCATGGGCAGTCAGGCGGCTTGCCATATCAAAATGGTCAGAATTCCCCTCAATATTGTGCTATGTTAATGCATTGCCTACCACCTTCCGTGGCTACTGCCGTGAAATGTAATAACATGAATTGGACAGAGAACGGCCCTTCTCAAATGGCCAGGGCAGTCAGATTTTATTGGAATGAGGGTGTAGGCCAGGAAGGAGGCTCAGTTATAAAGATTAAGACTGAGTATGTAATGAAAAAGGATGATCTGAGACCCCAACCAGCGACAGATATAGAAGGAACAATGCATGTTTTAATTGTGGCCATACAGATCACTGGCAACAGGAATGCCCCTTTAAAAGATGGGCAGCAGAAGGAGACTACCCGACCCAAAAGAAGGGGGACCCACCAAGGGGAGGACAGACGAGGTACACCGACTTCTCCCAGGCAAACCCTTCCCAACACAAGATTGACTAGCTAATTTAGTCATAAGGACTCTCCAATCGGACAGGGAACCTATTATCTCTCTGCAGACAGGAGATCAACATTACCCATTTGTAATTGACACTGGAGCAGCCATGTCTTCAGTGCAATCAGAACTTCGACTACCACTATTTGACCACACGCAGCATTTGTCGTGGTTCCAAGGACAGGTGTGTGAGTATCCTATTTCTGAATCTGTGACAGTCACTTACGAGAATAAGTCTGCGGATCATCAGTTTGTAGTGACTACTGGATTGGACTGTAACTTGTTGGCCCGAGATTTACTGTGCATCTTCCAGCTACAGCTAGAGTGCGGAGACAAAGGGGTAACGGTTCAATCATGGAGGATGAGACAACAGTGCTATATTTCTATCACTCCCCAGTGGTGGACGTTAGACATTGAACATTCACTGCATCACGGTACCCTGGCCTATGACAGAACCGGACAAAACAGGGTGTGGGAGGACAAATACCGGCCGTTAATTGGGACCAAATGGCCAGTCAAGGTTACAGCCACAGTCACGGGAAAAGAAGATTTGTTACAATACCACCACATTTATGGCCACAGTCAGCTTCGGTAAGCCCTCATATTACACGTCAGGTCCACGACCAGTACCATGCCAAGGATCTGGGGCCTATGGTAAGGAGGGCAGTGGATCATTCGGATCCAACAGAGTACGCACTTCAAGTCACGCCAGACGGCACTGCCATAAAATATTTTGAGGTCCCTGAAACGATTATCACTCGACTGCAGCATCACAGGGGACATGATGTGTTGGAATATGTCAATCCACAGGTCTGGGCGGAATACCCATCACAAGTGGGAAAGACAAATGTTACACCTATTCAGGTAACGATTAAGGACCATGTAAAGCTGCCTTCCATTCGGCAATACCCCCTGAAACCCCAAGCTGCCCCGTCTACAGACAAATTAATCCGAGAGCTGTTGCAACAGGGTATTTTGGTCCCTTGCCAATCAGAATGTAACACCCCCATACTTGCTGTGCCTAAACCAGCCAAGCTAGACCAGTACCGATTCGTCCAGGATTTACGTTCAATCAATGCCATCGCACATCCGTTACGTGCTCTCACTCTCCAACAGGATATTACGGTGTATAGCTCTCACTCGGTCATCGCAGTACTGAGGCAACTGCAGACTCAGCATCTTACCGCAGCTCATCAGAATAGGTATGAGATATACCTTTTGAACAATCCATGTCTGACATTTAAACACTGTACCACTATCAATCCAGCCTGTTTTCTTAGTGGTCCCCCTGTCCATGAAGACGCACCTGGCCACGACTGTTTAGACTTGATTCAGGAAACTACCACAATAAGGGACGATCTGAGTGATATTCCGTTAGAACAACCTGACATGATTATGTAAGGTCAAATATCCCACTGGGGTTTAGTTAATGACCTACTACAGGCCCTCCTTATGCACGCGCAGATTTCCGTCATTAAATACGCTGCCCATACAAACGGTAAGACCCCAGTTGACGTTGGTAATGAACAAGCAGATTGTGCAGCGCGGACAGCCGCGCAAATTCAGCAAGTGATGGTGCCTAAAATGTTAAGTCAGACTAAACGATCTGCTATAAATAGGTCTGTCTCTGACAAGCCAATGCCAACCATCCAAGACGTCATAAGGTTACAGGAGGACGCTCCTGAGAGTGATAAACAAATGTGGAAACGATTAGGTTGTATATATGATTCTGTTTCTTCTTTATGGACCACGCCAGCACATCAGACTTGTATGTCTGATGTACTGGCTTTATGGGTCGTTGAATGTGTACACTTTGCAACTCATTGTGGGGTTCGGGGGACTAGTGATTTGTTGCTCGACACTTGGTGGCACCCTAAAATGCAGGGGTTGCCCCAGAGTATCAGCACTCGGTGTTTAATCTGTCAGCAATATAACACCAGCAAAGGTATCCCTTGTGGTATGGGGCAAACCCCGTTGCCCAATGGTCCCTTTGAGATGCTCCAAATGGATTACATTGAGTTAGACAGATGTCAATGTTATACATATGTTTTGGTTATTGTGGATGTGTTCAGCAGATGGGTTGAGGCGTATCCGACTATCGATAATAAAGCTGCTACTGTGGTTAAAGTTCTGATGCGGGAAATCATTCCCCGGTACGGTATACCAGCTCAGTTGAGTTCTGATAACGGGCCTCATTTTCTTGGACAGATTAACCTGCCTCCCTTCCCCAGCGCTATTTTACAGGTGTGGAGCATGATGGGGTGGCTACGCACCTCCTGTGTGATCTTCGGCCTCACCTCACTTGGAGTGACATCGGCGACGGACATGGAAAAGGGAAATATTATCTACATTTGTCACCCCAACCAAACTACATGGACATTTTGTTTATGCAGAGGTGATGTTCTTCAATGCCCCCATATACGAGGTCATGGTATCGACTCATGGAAGGTCATCAAATTAAGGGATAATGCAGGACTCATGAAGCAATTGCACCAGTCCCGGTGATGGGAAGAGAACATTGCATGGACATTGCCTTGTTTTTGGAGTTCATGTAAATTTGATTTTGGATGTGTTAAGATTGGTGCCACAAAGGTAAAGTCAGACCGTGCGGAGAGGGTAGGAAGGGGTTGTGAGAGAGAGAGAGAGGGGGACTAGAAAGAGGACGGGGCGTGTAAGGAGGGGAGTACAACTGGAACGTAGGTTATCAGGAGATACACTTAAGTCATTTAGGGCCCAGACTGAGGAAAACCCGGGTAGTATGAATCCCTTCTACCAGATTTACCACCGCTTGTATGGCCAGGGATGGGTTGTCTGCTACCCGAACCCCGCAGCGGTGTCTCGGTTATTTTCTGTTTCACCGCTTTGGGGCACTCCTCAAACGGTGGTTCATTGTCAGCATTCCGAGCCACCGCCCGAGCAAGTCACTCTTCCTTAGGTTCCAGGTTCAGCACCACCGGCTATTTGCCTTCCCCTTCCTCGGGATAATTCCCACTCACAGTATGATAGGCTGCAACGGTGGAGGGCGTACATACCTAGCCATTTCACTCCCAATAGGGACTCCCGGTCACACGAGAATTGTTTCAGCAGTGACGGGTACGGCTGTTTGCTGGTAGAGGTGGAAACGAATATAACATGTCTGTTCCCCACCTGTACGAACAGGAGGTGTCATATCACCCAGGCGTCTGGCCAATGCGTTTGTTACAACACCACCTGCGTTCCATTGAACGCCGGCCTCCAGCTCCTTTGTGGCTGGGCGAATGTCTCTCACTAGGGCTTTCCGCATTGCTAGGAGGTGATGCAAGCCTGTACACGGAGCAAGGATACTATTTTTTATGGCACAGCGACCAATGTTTTGTCACCCCCATTTCCCCGCCAAATTGCTATTGGGACTCTAGTCCCTACCACAGTCCCCTGCCCCTCTGCGTGGATACTGCATAATCAGCTAGCACGCCGGGCAGTCTGAGCTGAATTCTGCTAGAACTGGAAAAAAAACCTCAGGTTCTCGCACCCAACCGGGGCCACTCAGCTGGATGGGGAATTCTGAGCGTCTTGACACTGGGAGGTGTGGGGGGTTCCTTGGCGGTCAGCGATAGGAATTATTTTATTTGTGGCCTACCATCCTGGGAAACGAAACCTTGGGAGCCCTCGGGGCAATAACCAAGGAATTGTCTCAGCTGCGGTTGTTTGCACTGCAGAACCGGTATGCTCTTGACTATCTTCTGGGCCGTGAGGGTGGGGTATGCGCCATAGTGCAGGGCAAGTGTATCATGGGAGTTCAAGACTTAACTGCTAACATCACTAAATTTATGGATCGCATACGGGATCACCTGGACGGAATGCAGGACCCTGGCTCTTGGGGTAACTGGGGATTTGGAGGTTGGAAGGACTGGTTGATAAATATGGCCATGTATTTAGCAGTGGCAATTGGCTGCATCTTTGTGGGCCTGGCCATCCTTAAATGCGTGATGGCTAGAATGCGGGGTGCACTAGAACAGATAGACGCCCCATGAATCTTGGCTGTTAGGATCCACGAGGGTGCAGCAGATGAGGGGGGGGCTACAACAGGAATTGGAAATGCAGCGATGAATCTTTTTAGATGAAGGGCCGTAGCTACGGATTGAATAGCTAGGTTATCATGAAATGATAAAAGGAGGGAATGACGAATGTGATATAAAATAGTTATTTTAAAGATATTAGTTACTGTAATGTAGATATAGGCCGGTCTAATTCATGTTAGTTCACAGACCAAGGATTTCAGAGAGCATGGCAAGGAAGGGGGGATGGGGTGTTTAGAGTATGAGGAGAAAAGGATGCTGGGTAATAAGAGGCCAGGGGAAGGAATGAGAAGTGAGCCAATTAGGATGTATGGCCAGGTCAGGAGGGGTATAGGATGACCTATGGGAATCGTGTATGTGAAACTTGATGCCATTTGAATGTGTTGGTAGAGATTTCTTTGTTCTACAGAATCACTTGATTCTGGAGAGCTAGGAGGCAGCTTGCGTCCTGGGTTTTTGTGAAACGAGTCAGACTTGCAAGTCAAATAAAAATAACTAATGCTATGCCTACAAATCTCGGGTTTTATTGAGGCCAGACTAACGGGTAAAGAGAGTTATGTTTTATCATAAGATGATCAGTCTTTAAGGGGACTGTAACAGCTGTTGCATTACGACCCAGACTCATACTTTTTCAGAGACACTGAGAAATGCTGCTGGACAAACAAGTTTATAACAAAACTGATTTGGTACCTTACCAGATTGGTGATGAACACAAGCAATGTGGCATTTTGGCGAAGTGAGAATTGACTTGCAATTTTGTCTTGTGGTCTGGGATTTTTGGTAAGAAATGCATTGAATTTCTTTGCTTGTTTGATCCATATTGTTGATTTGTTCAGCCATGAAGAAATTGTTATATCGGTGAGATTGAACATTGATGTCCACATGATTGACTGTTTTGTCCTCTTGAATATTGGGACTTCCAACAATACCTTCTCCAAAGAAAGTTGCATGCAGAACAAAAACTTAATGAAAACAAATTCTATATAAATCCAGTCTATATAATCTGTACCCAGTAACAAATTACATTTATCTAACATGTAGAAAACATCTCCAAGTACTTCATCAGTGTTGCTGAATAAGATTGCATGCTGAGCTTCATAAGCTTTGGGCAGCACGGTAGCACAGTGGTTAGCACAGTTGCTTCACAGCTCCAGGGTCCCAGGTCCGATTCCCGGCTTGGGCCACTGTCTGTGCGGAGTCTGCAGTGAAAAAATGAAATGAAAATCGCTTATTGTCACAAGTAGGCTTCAATGAAGTTACTGTGAAAAGCCCCTAGTCGCCACATTCCGGCGCCTGTTCGGGGAGGCTGGTGCAGGAATTGAAACGTGCTGCTGGCCTGCCTTTGCTTTAAAAGCCAGCTCTTTAGCCCTGTGCTAAACCAGCCCATATATTTCTCCCCGTATTTGCGTGGGTTTCCTCCGGGTGCTCTGGTTTCCTCCCACAGTCCAAAGATGTGCAGGTTAGGTGGATTTGCCATGCAAAATTGCCCTTAGGTTAGGTGGGGTTGCTGGGTTACGGGGTTACGGGGACAGGGTGGAACTGTGGCCTTAAGTAGGGTGCTCTTTCCATGAGCCGGTGCAGACTCGATGAGCCAAATGGCCTCCTTCTGCACTGTAAATTCTATGAAGGAAATAGTTGCACAAGTGACCAAAGATTTGGCTAATTAGATCGGATTTAAAGAGTGGGTAAAGGAGGATAGCGATGCAGCTAGTTTTAAGGAGGGAATTCCAGGGCTTTATGCCGATGGTCGGTAAGGTGCAAACAGGGTGTCAAGGTGATCCAACCAAAATACTCCCAGATGTACACAAAATGTATATCCTTGTAACACTTTGGTCTCCAATTGCTGTAAATGACCTAAAATTGAATTTAATCCTTTAATTATTAACTGGTATAAATAATGAACCATTAGAAATTGGTGGTTGGTGCTTATTTTTCTAATGAAGATAATGCTATGCTTTTCTCTTGTGGGTCGAAGTTAACTTTTGAACCATCTTGTCAACAGGAATTCTTTCATTGCCCTATGCTGAAATTGAAGAACCATTTGAAGCTTGGTACAATGAGACTGGGGAAGTCAGCCGCATTGACTACTATGATGGTATAGTTTTGATCGGTGTAAATTATTCTTATGGCTTTCAAAAGATCATAAGGCAAGGGGCACTTGGTCTACCAAGTCTGCTCTGCCAGTCAATGAGATCATGACTGATAAGCTATACTCCTCCACTCCACTTTCCCGCCTTATCCATATACTCCTCGATTCCCTTACTGATTAAAAATCTGTCTATCTCAGCCTTGAACATACTTGGCGACCCAGCCTCTATCTGCGGTAAAAATTTCCACAGATTCACTACCCTCAGAGAAGAAATTCCTCCTCTCCTTTGTCTTAAATGGGCGACCCCTTACGCTGAGATTATGCTCTCTGGTCCTGGACTCTCCCACAAGGGAAAACAACATGTGCAGGTTAGATGGGGTGACGGGTGGGGAGAGGTTTGGGCCTAGATGGGGTGCTCTTTCAGAGGGTTGGTGCAGACTAGATAGGCTGAATGGTGTCCTGCACTGTAAGGATTCTAACCTCTCAGCATCTATCATGACAAGCCCCCTGAGAATCCTTAATGTCCCAATAAGGTCGCCTCTCATTCTTCTAAACTCCAATGAGTACTCTCCCAACCTACACAACCTCATAAGAAAATCCCTCCATACCCGAGATCAACCGAGTACCTTCTATGGACTGTCTCCAATGCCAGTATATTTTTCCTTAGATAAGGGGACCAAAACTGTTCACAGTATTCCCGGTGTGGTCTAACTAGTTCCTTGTATAGTTTTAGCAAAACTTCCCTATACTAAAACTCCCATTCCCATTGAAATAAAGGCTAACATTTCATTTGTCTCCCCAATTATCTGCTGAACTTGCATGCTAGCTTTTTATGATTTATACACAAGGATCTCCAAATAATATTCAACTGCTTTATTCTTCCTACCAAAGTGCTACAGAAAGTATAGAATATAATGACCTATTCAACTAAGATGTCATTGGGACATCTGCCAGGTTTTTTCCCACTCACCTGACCTATCCATATCCCTCTGTCGACTCTGTGTCACCTTCATCACTTTGCCTTCCCACCCATTTTTGTGTCACCCGCAAACTTGGCAATTGTACATTCACTTCCCTCGCCCAAGTCATTGATATATATTGTAAATAATTGTGGCCCCGACAACTTGAATACACTTGTTTTGTCTCTGAATCTACTCTAATAATTTAATTAAGACTAAATTTATACTCAATGAGCAATATTAGGATAGATTTTGACTTAGTTTACCTTCTTATCCGCTGGGTTAAGGATCAGCAGGGGGAACATAACCTATAAATAGGAGCAGGAGCAGACCATACAGCCCCTCGAGCCTGCTTCGCCAATCAATACGAACTGGCTGTTCTTCTGCCTCCGCTTCCCTTATTACTTGATTCACTGTGAAACCAAAAATCTACCTCTGCCTTAAATATGCTTAATGATGGAGCATCCACAACCCGGTGGGATGGAGAATTCCAAAGACTCTCAACTCTTTCAGTGAAGGCACCTCTCCTCATTTCAGCCCTAAAGGACCTGCTGCTTTTCTGGGGCCTGTGCCCCCCCGTGTTTTTGATTTCCCAGCCAGGTGAAACAACATCAGTGTGTCTACTCTGTCGAGTCCCTTCAGAATCTTGTATGTTTCAATGAGGTCGCCTCTCATTCTTTTAAATTTCACACGTTGTAGACCCAATTTACTCAGCCTAACATCAGGAGAGGACAATAATATTAACAACTTCAAGTTTTACTTGTCTCAAATCTGGGATGTTCTGGTCAATGGGAGTGTCAATTTGGATGAAAAAAAACCATGGGCTGGATTCTCGGCCCCGCCGCACCACTTTTCTGCCCCAATCCGCCTGCGGGATTCTCCGTTACGCCGGCCAGTCAATGGGGGTTCCCATTGTGGGGCAGCCCCACGGCTTCGGGAAACCCCCGGGCGCCGGCAAAACGGAGAATCCCGTCAGCGGAGAATCCCGCCCCAGATTTTTATTTTGATGACTTTATAATTTGTAACAGAAATTTGCAACATCCTTCCTTCATATTGATGGTGATGTGACTCAGAATCCTACACTGAAAACAGAATTTCAGTAGAGGTGTGTTGAACATGGACCCGAGAGTGATCTGCTCACAGGACATGGGACCATTTAATATCATCTCTATCTAAGACAGAAACCTTTTAATAGTTATGATCTTTAATAACTCAACAAAAGCTTCTACCAATTTTGCAGGCCAGGTTATAACCCTACAATATGGATTCCTAAAGCCAGACGGAATTAGTTTTAAGATTTCTCCAGAAACTACGGAAACTGAAACAAACGTTATGAAATGCTTCCAATTAAATGGAACCATCTTTGATCCTGTCTATGCTCAGCCTATTATTCCAAATTTGCAAGGTTTTCGGGTAAGGAGGTGCATTATAGAGTGGAATAAGCTGAGAAATAATTCCATTTAGGATTGCCGACTGTGATTAAATGCATTCCTGGAGGTTTCATCACATAGTTGCCCCCACACTCTAACCATTAGTCGATCAACACATCCATCCTTGTGATGTACGACCTTTCCTACACTGGTTATGAAGCAGTAAGACTAATTACCCATTTTCAGTATTTTTATATCTGGTCACGAGAAACATTCAAAGAAAATTGCGCCCCAATTTTTAAAAACATTTCCCGATGATCTTTCTCCAGGGTTGCATGTTCTGGTGATTGATCTTCACCATTGTGGAGTATCGATCCAATCCTGGAGGGTTGGCAACCCTAAGTGAAATGCTAATTACGTAGAGCGGAATGACTGCATGTTGGACTGAAGAAGCTGTTACTGCACGTTTTAAGGGTACATTTATTACAGCATAGCGAAGACATTTGGTGTCACTCCCTTGTACCAGAATAAGGGGCGTCATTCTCCGACCCCCCCGCCGGGTCGGAGAATCGCCGGGGGCTGCCGTGAATCCCGCCCCCGCCGGTTGCCAAAGTCTCCGGCACCGGATATTCGGCGGGGGCGGGAATCGGGCCGCGCCGGTTGGCGGGCCCCCCCGCTCGATTCTCCGGCCCGGATGGGCCGAAGTCCCGCCGATAAATTGCCTGTCCCGCCGGCGTAAATTAAAGTACCTATTTACCGGCGGGACAAGGCAGCGTGGGCGGGCTCCGGGGTCCTGGGGGGAGGGGGCACGGGGCGATCTGACCCCGGGGGGTGCCCCCACGGTGGCCTGGCCCGCGATCGGGGCCCATCGATCCGCGGGCGGGCCTGTGCCGTGGGGGCACTCTTTCCCTTCCGCCTCTGCCATGGCGGAAGCGGAAGAGACTCCCTCCACATGCGCGGGAAACTTTCAGCGGCCACTGACGCTCCCGCGCATGCGCCGCCCCGCCATGTCATTTCCGCGACAGCTGGCGGGGCAACAAAGGCCGTTTCCGCCAGCTGGCGGGGCGGAAATTCCTCCGGCGTCGGCCTAGCCCCTCAATGTTGGGGCAATGATGCGGAGCATCCCGCACCTTTGGGGCGGCGCGATGCCCGTCTGATTGGCGCCGTTTTGGGTGCCAGTCGGCGGACATCGCGCCGTTTCGGGAGAATTTTGCCCCAGGTCACATAACATTTTAGATTCTGTTGGAAATGTCCTGTGGGAACCTGAATCAAGAGACATATTTTTGTAAGGATGGTATTTACTATCTATTTATTAGCCACCGTCTGAAAGATAAATTAAACTAATACAGAATCTTGCTGAAAACTAGGATTTTATTTGTGCTTACTAAACTAATGGGGATGGATAGAAAACTGGTTAGCAGACAGGAAGCAAAAAGTTGGAATAAATAGGTCTTTTTCTGATTGGCAGGCAGTGACTAGTGGGGTAACGCAGGGTTCTGTGCTAGGACCCCAACTGTTCACATCATATATTATTGATTTGGATGAGAGAACTAAATGTATCATCTCCAAATTTGCAGATGATACGAAGTTGGGTGGGAGGGTGAACTGTGAGGAGCATGCAAAGATGCTTCAGCAGGATTTGGACAGGCTGAGTGAATGGGCACATGCATGGCAGATGCAGTGTAACGTGGATAAATGTGAGCTTATCCGTTTCAGTAGCAAAAATAGAAAGGCAGATTATTATTTGAATGGGTGTAAATTGAGAAAGGTGGATACTCAGCGAGACGTTGGTGTCCTCGTTCTTCAGTCGCTGAAAGTAAGCGGCAGTAAAGAAGGCAAATGGTATGTTGGCCTTCATAGCGAGAGGATTGGAGTAGAGAAATAGGGATGTTTTATTACAATTGTATAGGGCATTTGTGAGGCCACACTTGGAGTATTGTGTGCAGTTTTGATGTCCTTATCTGTGGAAGGATGTTCTTGCTATGGAAGGAGTGCAGCGAAGGTTTACAAGGCTGATTCCTGGGATGGCAGGACTGTCATATGAGGAGAGACTAAGTCGGTTAGGATTATATTCACTGGAGTTTAGAAGAGTAAGAGGGGATCTCATAGAAACTTACAAAATTCTAACAGGTTTAGACAGGGTAGATTCAGAAAGACTGTTCCCAATGGCGGGGGAGTCCAGAACTAGGGGTCATAGTTTGAGGATAAGGGTTAAACCTTTTAGGACTGAGGTGAGGAGAAACCTCTTCACCCAGAGAGTAGTGAATCTGTGGAATGCGCTACCACAGAAAGTAGTTGAGGCCAAAACATTGTGTAGTTTAAAGAGGGAATTAGATATAGCTCTTGGGGCTAAAGGGATCAATGAATATGGGGGAAAGGTGGGATCAGGGTATTGAACTTGATGATCAGCCATGATCATAATGAATGGCAGACCAGGCTCGAAGAGCCGAATGGTTTCCTCCTGCTTCTATTTTCTAAGTTTCTATGTTTCTTAGTTCATAAAGGAAGATGACTACAAAGGAATTCATTGCAGTGTGTGGCACAATTTTACTGTTATCGGTAAAAAGGAGAACACCTACACCATGTGGATTGCCAATTTTCAGGACGAACCCATTCCTGTCCATTATGAAATGAAAGGATTCAACACCTTGTTTGGCGGACACTATGACAAATATGAAATAGATTACAATGAGTTGGAGCATTATGTGGACCCAAATGTCTTCACAATCGTTGAAGGTAAATCAGCTGGAAACTGTTACTGAAGCCTTTTAGAGCACTACTATTTTATGTGATCATTATTACGTTTATTGAGTTTTAAAGGATTGAGCCAGGGAAGAATTAATAGATTTGATCACTCACTCTATTGGTCTGCTTCATAAAGCTTAATTTAACCGTTCAAGAGAACTCCCTAGTACTTTCCTGTTTATGTTTAAAAACCCTTTCAAAACTTTGATCGTTTTAATTTGCAAAGCATCCTGGTTGTCATAAAGTGGCAATGTGCTTGAGATCTGGTAATGCTATGTACATGTTGTGCACATATGGCCGGCACCATGGCACAGTAGTTAGCATTGCTGCTTCACACCGCCAAGGACCTGGGTTGAATTCCGACCTTGGGTGACTGTGAAGTTTGCATGTTCTCCTCGTGTCTGTGTGGGTTTCCTCTGGGTGCTCCGCATTTCCTCCCACAGTCCAAAGATGTACAGTGTTCAAAAGGATAGTTGGGGTTACTCGGTTACGGGATAGGTTGGGGGTGTGGGCTTAGGTAGGGTGCTCTTTCCAAGGACCAGTGCCAACTCGATGGGCTGAATGTCCTCCTGCACTGTAAGGATTCTATGATTCTATGTTGTGTTCCCAGTCTCATTCTTGGTGGGTGTTGAGTGGAAAACAAGTTTTTTTTGAGAGGGAATGGAGCAAAGTCTCTGTTATTATAGGTTACGCTCTTGAACTTCTTAATGGCCATTAAGGTTCAGGAGCAAGTAGTTTAGGAATGATGCGTGCTGGAGGAAGGAACCAGAGGTTGAAGCGAGAATCACAGAATCACTGAAAATACAGTGCATAAGAGGCCCTTCGGCCCATCGAATGTGCACCAACACATGAAAAACATCTGAGCTACCCAACTAATCCCATTTGCCAGCACTTGTCCCATAACTTTGAATGTTATGATGTGTCAAGTGCTCATCTACGTATTTTTCAAAGGATATGAGGCAACTTACCTCTACCACCCTCCCATGCAGTGCATTCCAGACTGTACCACCCTCTGGACAAAAAGGTTTTTCCACACATTCCCCCCCCCTAAACCTCCTGCACCGCATCCTGAATTTGTGTTCCCTCGTGATTGACCCTTCAACTAAAGGGAACAGCTGCTCCCTAACCACCCTAACCATGCCCCTCATAATCTTGTACGCCTCGATCAGGTTGCCCCTTGGTCTTCTCTGCTCTAACTAAAACAACCCTAGCCTATTCAATCTCTCTTTATAACTTAAATGTTCCATCTCAGGCAACATCCTGGTGAATCTCATCTGCACCCCCTTCAGTACATTCTTCCTATAATGTGGTGACCAGAATTGCACTACTCCAGCTGTGGCCTGACTAAAGTTTTATACAACTCTAACATGACCTCCCTGTTTTTGTAATCTATGCCTCGATTGATGAAGGCAAATGTCCCATATGTCTTTTTTACCACCCCATTAACTTGCCCTCCTACCTTCAGAGACCTGTGGACAAATATGCCAAGATCCCTTTGTTTCTCAGAACTTTCCAGTGTCATGTCATTCATTGAATATTTCCTTGTTAAATTTCTCCTTCCAAAGTGTTAAATTCCATCTGCCACTTGTCTGCCCATTTGACCACCCATCTCTATCTTCCTGTAACCCAAGACACTCAACCTCACTGTTAACCACCCAGCCAATCTGTGTCATCCGCAAACTTACTAATCCTATCCCCCACATCTATGTTGTTTATATATATGATGAATAATAGGGGACCCAGCACAGATCCCCGTGGTACGCCACTGGACATTGGCTTCCAGTCACTAAAGCAGGCATCTGTCATCACCCTCTGTCTCCTACAACTAAGCCAATTTTGAATCCACCTTATCAAATTACCCTGTATCCCATGTGCATTTGCCTTCTTTATAAGTCTCCCATATGGGACTTTGTCAAAATCTTTGCTGACATCCATATAAACTACATCAATTGCACTACCCTCATCTACACACCTGGTCACCTCCTCACAAAATTCAATAAAGTTAGACATGACCTTCCTCTGACAAAGCCATGTTGACTATCCCTGATCAAACGTTGCCTCTCAAGTGGAGATAGAGTCTCTCCTTCCGAATTTTCTCCAATAGTTCCCCTACCACTGACATGAAACTCATTGGTCTACAGTTCCCTGGCTTATCTCTATAACTCTTCTTAAATAGTGGAATCATATTAGCTGTTCTCCAGTCCACTGGCATCACCCCCGTTGCCAGAGAGGAATAAAAAATTTGGGTCAGAGTCCCTGCAATCTCCTCCCTCGCCTCTCACAGCAGCCTGGGACACAATTCATCAGGACCTGAAGATTTGACCACTTTCCAGCCTGCCAACATGTTCAATACCTTGTCGCTATGTCAATTTGCTCAAGAACCTCACAGTCTCTCTCCAAGGGTTCCATACTTAGATCCTCATTCTCTTAGGTGAAGACAGATGTGAAGTATTTATTCAACACCCTACTAGTGTCCTCTGGCTCCACCCACAGATTGCTCCCTTGGTCCCTACTCCTTTCCTGGTTATCCTTTTCCCCTTGATACTTATAGACTATCTTGGGCTTTTCCGTACTTTTACCAGCCAGAGATTTCTCATATCCCCTCTTTGCTCTCCTAATTGCTTTCTAAAGTACCAGCCTGCACTTTCTGTACTCCACTAAATCCTCTGCTGATTTGTTCCCCTTGCACTTGCTAAAAGCCCCTCTTGTTCTTCTCATTAAATCTTGATTATTTCTGGTCATCCATGGTTTCTGAGCTTGTTACTCCTTCCTATTACCCTAGAGGGAATATGTTGGGTCTGTACCCTGCCCATTTCCTTTTTGAATGCCCCCCACTGCTCTTCTGTAAATTTCACCGCAAGTAACTCTTCCCAGTCTACCTTGGTCCTGCCTTATTTTATTAAAATCCGCTCTCCCCTAATCCAAAACCATTTTTTGCAACTTTCTATTTCCTTGTCCATAACCAGTTTAAATTGTACAATGTTGTGGTCGCTATCACTCAAATGCTCCTCCACCAATGTTTCCACCACCTGTCCGGCTTCATTCCCCAGAATTAGGTCAGCACTGTGCCGGCCCTTGTTGGACCCTCTACGTATTGACCTAAAATGTTCTCTTGTGTACATTTTTTGAACTTCACTCCATCTAAGCCCTTAACACTATGACTATCCCAATTAATGTTGGGAAAGATGAAATCACCTAATATAACTACCCTATTATTATTTTTAGACACCTCTGTAAATTGCACACATATTTGCTTCTCCATTTCCCACTGACTATCTGGGGATCTATAATAAACACCTATCAATGTGGCTGTCCCTTTTTTATTCCTAATTTCTACCCACAAAGCTTCGTTTGGTGTCCCCTCCAAACTATCATCTCTCCTTCTGCAACAATGGACTCCTGAACTAATAATGCAATGCTTTTTCCTCTTTTACCCCCTCCCCTGTCTCGCCTGTAGATTCTATATCCTTGGATGTTGGGCTGCCAATCCTGCCCCCTCCCTCAACCACGTATCCGTGTTGGCCACTATATCACAATTCCACGTGTCCATCTCACCCTTAACTCATCCGTTTTATCTGTCATACTCCTGGCAGTAAAGTCGAGGCCATCCAGTCTTGCCTTACTCCCGTGAAACTTAATACAGCTGTATTCGCACTCACTTGATAGCAGTGGCAAACCCCGCCACCAGGGATGTTAGTCCCGCTCTGGTTCAGATGTTGACCATCCCGCTTGTACAGGTCCCATTTTCCCAGAAACGATCCCGGTGATCTGGTAAATTCCTGATGCAAGATCTCATCCCTCTTTCTACCCATGTCATTGGTACCAACATGTACCATGACCTCTGCCTCATCACCTTCCACATTCAGGATGCTCTGCAGCTATTCAGCGACATAACGGACCCTGGCACCAGGGAGGCAACACACCATCCTGGAGTCACATTGATGTCCTCAGTGGTGTCTATCTGTTCCCCTGACTATAGAATCCCTTATCACTATTGCTCTTCCCCCCCCCCCCCCCCCCCCCCCACCCTCACGCACCACCGGAAACAGACAGGCTGCTAGTGGTGCCAGAAGCTTGATTCTGTCTGCACACCCTGGGGGTGCAGACTCCATCAGGCTCCAAAATGGAATACCGATTTGCAAGTGGGATCCAGAGGATACCTGAACTATTTGCCTGTTTCTCTTGGACTGCCTGGCGGTCACCCATTCCCTTCCTTCCTCAAGTCGCTTCAGCTGAGGTGCGACCATCTCTCTAAACGTGCTACCCACAATGCTCTCAGACACGCGGATTCTCCACAGTGACCCCAGCCACCGCTTCAGCTCTGAAACCCAAGCTTCCAGTAGCTGCAGCTGGACACACTTCCTGCACACATGCCGTCCTGGGGACTGGAAATGTGCATGGCTGCCCACATAGAGCAGGAGGAACATACCATGGCTATAAGCTCTCCTGCCATGACTAAATCCTCTAAATTTAAAACTAGAAGTCTTTATATTTTAAAGGGAATACATCAACTAAGTCCTTACCTTGCTACAACAATGACTTACCCACCAGGACTTGCTCACCAATCAGCAGCGCCCATTGGTCCCATGTCATTTTCTGAACTGTGGTGTCACCTCTGAAAGTCGCAGTTGGTGGCCCCAATGGTTTCCCCGCTGCAAGGCCTCCGCTTGCCTTTGAGGACAGGGAGGAAATAAAAGGAGCATCTCGCTCCCTCCTCACCGAACCCCCTCAGTCACAAAAATCCAACTTAAGCACTCTCCTGCAGCCCAGAGTCAGGACTGTAAGATGGCCCACTTTTATACCATCTGAATCTAGCCTCTGAAAACCGTTTGAAGCCAGTTATCTAATTAACTAGCTGCAACTGCAAGCAGCCTGTATGAACTCTGCTTTAAAGCTAGTCTAAAACTCATCACCTTCCCACCCAAACTGCAACTTTTAGTTAATTACTAAATTAAAGAAAGACTAGATTTTATTTAGAAATTAACTCACTTCGGTGGCAGCCATGAGGAGAGTGATCACACATTTGGTGGCTCCCCCTCAAGGTGGACTTCTTTGTTCTTTCCCCAGCTGTAAGTGGTTGTTTTTTTGAGGGCACACGGTGTGTGAGTGCCAAGGGAAGGTGGTAATACTTCTCTGGTGAGTCTGATGCATGGATCAGAGGACAAGAAGTGCCGCGAGAACGAGAGGGCAGCTGGAGCAGGAATGTTTTTGTGGTGCACCACAAGTGAAGATGGCGGAGGGCAAGGGGGCCTCCGACCGGCCCTCCAGGTGGATCGAGCACACAGGACGCTGAGGAGGAGGTTGCAGATGGGGGAACCGCCGAGGGTGATGGTGGTGAGGCTGCATCATTTTTTGGAGAAGGAGAAAATCCTGAAATGGGTGAGGTAGACCAGGAAATGCACCTGGGAAGGGAGTGAGCTGCGAGTCTACCAGGACCTGGGTGCAGAGCTGGTGAAGTGGAGTGCTGGGTTCAACCGGATAAACGCTGCCCTTTTCAAGAAGGGGATGAAGATCAAGCTTGTGGGTGACTCATCAGAAGCAGAAGTTTTATTTTGACTCACCAGAGGAGGTGATGGACTTTGAGGGACCATGGACTGGGAGGAGTGTGAGGACTATGAATTTTGGAGGGAAGCTTTGTGTTCATTGTAAAGTGTATGAGGTGGGCAGTTCAGGGTGTATTTCGACGGGGGAGTTGTCATGGCGAATGTTGCTCTTTGTTTGTTGGTGGTTGGGAGGATCGAGGGGGTTGGTGGACTGGATGGGTGAGGAGAAGTCATAGGCCTTGGGCGGGGGCCGCCATACTCTCTGGTGGGCTAGTTAACGGGAGTGAAGTGGGGGTTTGCCAAGAGGAAGGCATGGGGAGGGATGGCGTTCGTTCTTTGTCTGAGGGTGGAGGGGGGGAAGAGTTGCTGACATGTGAGTGGTTGGTGTGGCGCAGTTGGGAAGGGAGTGATGGCGGCAGACATCCGAAGGCGGGCCTGGAAGGGTGCGTGACGCGAGCCAGGGGCTGGCTCAAAAAGGGGAATGGCTGAGCGGCAGGGGACGGGGGTTAGGGAGCCACCTGACCAGGCTAGTCACGTGGAATGTGCAAGGGTTGAATGGACTGGTTAAACAGTCGCATGTGTTCACGCATTTGAGGAGTCTGAAGGCGGACATTGTGTTTTTACAGGAGATGTATGTGAAGCTGGGGAATCAGACAAGGCTGAGGAAGGAATGGGTGTTCCACTCGAGAATGGACATGAAGATTTGGGGGTTGGCGATGTTGGTTCATAAAAGGGTGGCATTTTAGGTGTGGCATTGTGGCCGATCTGGTGGGTAGGTATGTGAAGGTCAGTGGAGGGGATGTCGCTGGGCCTGGTGAATGTTTGTGCCCTGAATTGGGATAACGTGGACTTTGTGAGGCAGGTGTTGGGGAAGATTCTGGACCTGGACACGCATTGACTGATTATGGGGAGTGTTTTCAATACGGTCCTGGATCCGGGTCTGCAGTTGGGAGGGAGTGGTGTCGGCGGTGGTTAGGCAGCTGAGGGGGTTCATGGAGTGCATGGAGGGGTGGACCCATGGAGTTTTGGGAGGCCAAGGGCGAAAGGATTTTCATACTTCTCCCATGTGCACCGGGTGTATTCCTGGATTGATTTTTTTTGTGATGGACAAGGCGCTGGCGGGGGTGGCCGACTCTGAGTACTCGGCGATTGTGGCTTCTGACCACCCACTGCATTGGGTGGATTTATGGGTGGTTCAGGGTGAGGCCCAACGGTGACCGTGGAGATTGGATGTGAGGCTGTTAGCAGCTGAGGGGGTGTGTGAGTGTGTGAGGGCTGCCATTCGGGGCTATGTGGAGTTGAATGATACGGGGGAGGTCTCAGATACCAAGTTGTGGGAGGCACTCAAGGCTGTAGCTGGAGGGGAGTTTATTTCAATTCGGGTGCACAAGGAGAGGGAGGAGATAGCAACGCTGGTCGAGGACATTTAGAGGGTGGACAGGTGGTACTCGGTGTCGCCGGAGGAGGGGTTGTTGAAGGAGAGGCAGAGGCTCCAGATGGAGCTTGGGTTTGTGTCTACGGGAAAAGTGGTGGGAAAGCTTTGGAGGGCCAGAGGGGCAGTGTATGAGTATGGGGAGAAGGTAATACGATGCTGGGCGACGAGCTGAGGAAGAAAGCAGCAGCGAAGGAGATTGCTAGGGTGAGGGATGAGGGGTGATGGACCAGGCGGCGGTATTTGTGGGCGGAGGCTGTATGAGTCGGAGCCGCCCCCCCCCCCCCCAATCTCTCTGATTTTAAAGTAGGTTAAGGAGCCAGAGCAGTGTGTGTCATACTGCCTGATATCGCTGTTGAATGTTGATGCCAAGCTGTTGCCAAAGGTGTTTGCATCGCAGATTGAGGACTGTGCCAGGGGGCTGGGAGAGAACCAGACAGATTTTGTGATGGGAAGGCAGTTGTCGGCGAATGTGCAGAGATTATTTAATGTGATTATGATACCCTCGGTGCGGCAGGGGGTGGGGTGGTGGCAAAGGACTTGAAGAAAGCTTTTGATTCACAAACCCCTACCCGAACCCAAACCGCCCAGCACCTCAAACAAATACACCCACTCCACCTTCTCCAAGTCCTTCGCTACCACCTCCACCCCCTGCCCCACCGAACGTATCATGATCACATTAGTTGTCTATCAGTGCAAATAATTATCGATACGACCTTCGACCAGCAGGTGGTGTCAAAGATCTATCACATGACTCGGGACACCCGTTAGTTGGTAGTATGTTGTACATGAAGATATTCGTACTTCGAGTAGCTCCAGGAAAATCTACTGAATTCATTTAGTAGCCATCGTCTGTATTATAGTTCATCGGTTATCTTTTCCACGTTTTTGTTAATAAATCATCTTTATAGTTAATCTTTATAGTTAAACAATTAGATGTTCTGTGTACATCATTACAACAGTGATATCACAGAACACGACAGTGGCGAACATTGCGATGGTGAGGAAGTGTGCTGTGGAGGAGAGTCGATCTGGGGGCATGTGGAGGTGGCATGTAGGGAATGAGTTTGAGGGCTTTGTTGTTGTTGCCTTTTCCATTATGGTGGCCAGGTACTCCAGGAGCCCAGAGGTGGTGCCGGCTTTAAAGGTGTGGGCACCAATGAGCGACAACCATAGGTTTGTGCTTGCGGGGCTGGATACTAGGTTTTGGGGATGGCGGCAGCTGATAATTGAGTATTTCAGGGACTTGTTATCGGGAGTAAATTCGCAGGGCTGGAGGAGTTGGAGGAATTGTATAAGCTGCCCAGGGGAATGGATTTTGTGAGGAAAGGTGCGCTGTCCTTCCTGGGCTGCCGCCTCTGGTGGTAGGAGGACGAGATACGGGAGGGGGGTGTATCAGATTTTATTTTTAAATGTATTTTATTACAAACATGTATGAAAACAGGCTACAATAAATAAACACTCTGGGAAACATACTTCCCAGCAATCAACGATACAATCTGAACAAATGTTTTCCCCTTTTTCACCCCCCCCCCCCCCCCCCACCCCGCGACGAGCAGCTCCTTTAAGGCACGATCACAAACACCCCCATCTTTTCTCAAACCACTTGACTCATAATTTATCTTCTCCAACCTCAGGAAGTCGTACAGATCACTCAAGCAAGCTGCTACCCCCAGAGGCGATGCCAACCGCTACTCCAGTAAAATTTGCCGCCGTGCAATCAAAGAGGCAAAGGCCACGACATCGGCCTTCCTCCTCTCCATGTGCTCCGGCTTCTCTGAAACCCCACATATTGCCACCAAAGGGTTTGGATCCACCTCCTCCCCCACTATCCTGGCTAAGGCTGCGAACACTCCCGCCCAGAATCTTCCCAATTTTTCAAAACCGCAAACCATGTGCGCGTGATTCGCTGGCCCCCGCCCACAGCTCTCACACTCATTTGCTATCCCCTGAAAGAACCCACTCATTCCCGCCCGAGTCATATGCACCCCGTGCTCCATCATAAACTGTATCAGACTCATCCTTGCACAAGAGGAGGCACCGTTTACCCTATGCAGTGCCTCACTCCATACTCTC
This sequence comes from Scyliorhinus torazame, assembly GCF_047496885.1. Lineage (NCBI taxonomy): Eukaryota > Metazoa > Chordata > Chondrichthyes > Carcharhiniformes > Scyliorhinidae > Scyliorhinus > Scyliorhinus torazame. The sequence continues at coordinate 118,995,404 of NC_092707.1, read as the reverse complement.
CAATTGTTCTCCCCTCCCAGCTCCCCTTCCCATTTCTCCTTGATCTTCACCACCCGCTCGCCTCCCTGCTCCCCCAGCCACTTATATATATCCCCAATTCTTCCCTCCTCTTCCAAGTCCAGAAGCAGCAGTCGTTCCAGCAGGGTGTATCTCGGCAACCTAGGGAACCCCCTCCAGACCTTTCGCACAAAGCCCCTAACCTGCAGATAATAATAATTATAGGGCGGTATTCTCCCCCCCACGCCGGGTGGGAGAATGGCCACGCTGCCCCGACACCCGCACGCAATTCTCCCACCCCACCGAAACCAGCGCCGCGAGCGGCGATTCTCCAGCCCGGATGGGCCGAGCGGCCGGCGAAAAAAATGACAGTCCCGCTGGTGCCGTTCACCCCTGGTCACTGCCGGCGGGAACTGTGCAGGAACGCTGGGGGGGCGGCCTGTGGGGGGGGGGGGGCGGGGAGGGGGGCTCTTTCACCGGGGGAGGCCTCCGATGGTGTCTGGCCCACGATTGGGGCCCACTGATTGGCGGGCCGGCATCTCCCCCCCCCCCCCGGCCTACCTCCTTCCGCAGCTGGCCCCAGAACCCCGGCGCCATGTTGGTGAGGGGCCGGCGCGCATAAGAAGTTCCCTGCGCATGCGCAGGATGGCGCGGCCCAAATGCGCATGTGCAGGAATGAGCTGCCCCAACTGCGCATGCGCGTGTGGGCACCGTGTAAGGAGGCTGGAGCTGCGTGAACCGCTCCAGCGCCGTGCTGGCCCCCTGTGGGGGTCATAATAGGTGGTGCTCGGGCCCTGTTCACACCGTCGTGAAACGCGACGGCGTTCACGACGGCGCGGGCACTTAATCCCGGGAGCGGAGAATCCCGCCCATAATCTTTATTGTCACGAGTAGGCTTACATTACACTGCAATGAAGTTACTGTGAAAAGCACTTAGCCGCCACATGGTACATGGAGGGAGAATTCAGAATGTCCAAGTTACCTAACAGCCTGTCTTTCGGGAGGAAACCAGAGCACCCCTGAACTCACTCCCCATCGGCAGCTCTACCCTCTCCCTTAGCTCCTCCAGACTGGCGAACCCTTCTTTCAAATACAGATCCCTCACCTTGACCAGCCCCACTTCCCTCCACCTCCGAGATACACTATCCATCCCCCCGGCTCAAACCCATGATTCCCGCACAGCGGCGTTAACACCGACATCCCTCCCACCCTAAAAGCCTCCTCAACTGATTCCATATCTTCAACTTGGATTGCACGACCAGGCTTCCTGAATACCTACTTGGAGCTATTGGCAACGCTGCCGTCACCATAGCCCTCAAACTGCACCCCTTACAAGATTCCTCTAACATCCTCACCCATTCTACCCCTTCTCCTTCCCACCATCGCCACACCTTATCCACCGCCCAATAATAATGAAGCAAATTCGTCAACGCCAACCCCCCCTGCAGACTCTACCTCTGTAGCAGGGTCCTCCCCACCCTCGGCACTTTCCCCGCCCATACAAAGCCCAAAATTATTATGTCCAATTTCCAAAAAAAGGCCTTTGGTATAAAGATCGGGAGAGCCTGAAAAATAAACAAGAACCTCAGCAGAATATTCATTTTTAGCACTTGGACCCTCCCAGCCAACGTCAACTGCAGTGTATCCCATCTCCTAAGATCCTCCCTGGCCTCCTCCACCTTTGGAGTCCCGTCCATTCTCTCACTACCTGAATCCCCAAATACCGAAACCTATCCCTTGCTACCATAAATGGCACCCCCCCCCCCTAAATTAGCCCGCTATCCCAGCTCATTCACTGGGAAAATCTCGCTTTTTCCTACATTCAGCTTATATCCTGAGAACCTTCCAAACCTCCCCAACAGGCCCATATTCTCCAGCAGATCCGAAATATGCAGCAACAGGTTATCGGCGTAGAGCGACACCCGATGCTCCCTCTGTCCCCTCATAATCCCCTGCCACTCCGCCGACCCCCTAAAAGCCATTGCCAATGGTTCTATGGCCAGCGCAAACAGCAACGGCGACAGCTGGCATCCCTGCCTCGTACCCCTGTGTAAGTCAAAGTTCCACGAACTCATATTATTCATTCTCACACTTGCTTTTGGTGCCACATACAGCAACCGCATCCATGCCACAAATCTCAGCCCAAACCTTCCCAAAACCTCAAACAAGTACCGCCACTCCACCCCATCAAATGCCTTCTCCGCGTACATGGACATCAGCAGCTATGGTACCAGAGCCGCTGACGGATTCATCACTACATTCAACATATTACTATTGAGCTGCCTGCCCTTCACAAAGCCTGTTTGACCTTCTGCAACCACCCCAGGACACAATCCTCCATCCTCCCCGTCAACAACTTAACCAATACTTTCACATCCGTGTTCAATAGTGATATGGACCTATACGACCCACATTCCACCGGGTCCTTCCCCTTTTTGGGGATTACTGCCTGCGTCATCGTCTCCGGCAACTCCCCCTTCCCCAGCGCTTCATTAAACGCCCCCGACAGATGTGGTGCCAGGTCTGTCGCAAATTCCTGATAAAATTCTGTCGGTATCCATCCGGCCCAGGGGCCTTCCCCGACTTCATAGCCCTGATACTATCCAGCATCTCCCTCAGTCCCAGGGGCTCCTCTAGCACCTGCCTCTTTGCTCCCTCCACCTGGGGAAATTCCAGCTCGTCCAGAAACCAGCCATGTCCCCCTCCTCTCCCCCCCCGGGTCCGCCTCGTACAGTCACTGATAGAATTCCCTAAATGCCTTGTTTATCTTCCCTGGCTTCGACACCACATCCCTAGCCCCAGTCCGTATCTTCAATATTTCCCCACGAGCATGCGGCTCGCCCTCTCCCCATACTCATTGTGCACCGCTCTTGCCCTACACAGTTGCCCTACTGCCCTCCCTGTTGTCAACCTGTCAAACAGCCCCTGCAACCTTTTCCTCCTCGCCAATCCCTCCACGGTGGGCACCCTTGAATATTCCCTGTCCATCTCCACTATCTCGCTCACTTGGCGATCATGTTCCTCCCACCTTTCCCTATCTGCACGAGCCTTAAACAAAATAATTTCCCCCCGGACCACTGCCTACAGTGCTTCCCAGAAAATGGCCGCCGACACCTCCCCATTCTGATTCAGCTCCACATACTTCTTAATTGTCGCCTGCACCTTCTCACAAAAACCTCCATCCGCCAACAACCCCGAATCAAATCTCTATCCCGGCCTCTACTCTCATCCCGATCTAAACCAAATCTCCAGTCTGTGGGGCGCATGGTCCAAGATAACTATCCCCATATACTCTGCCCCTCCACCTCAATCAAAATCTCCCAACTCCCTACAAAGTAATTATTCCTCAAGTACACCTTATAGACGTGTGAAAAGAAGGAATACTCCCCCCGGGTTCTGAAAGTGCCATGGATCATATCCATCCTTTCCATAAACCCCTCCAGCTCCCTCGCCATTCGTACCCTACCCATTGACCTGGGTCTCGACCTATCCACCCTCGGCTGTAGGACGCAGTTAAAATCTCCTCCCATGATCAACTGGTGCGTGGCAAAATCCGGGATCACTGCCAGTAACCCCCTCATAAAACCCACGTCATCCCGATTTGGGGCATACACATTTACCAGCGCCCCTTCCAAAACTCCACTCACAATCACATATCTCCCAGCCGGATCCTTCACCTCCTTCGCACTTGCAAATTGCATATTGGATATTCATAAGGAACCGATGGAAAGGAAGGGTGTTCCGGTGGAGGATATTAAGAGCAAATGGGAAGAGGAGCTGGGTGGCCTTGCCGAGGGTGAACACATCCTCGCTGTGTGCGAGGTTAAACCTCATCCAGTTTAAAGTGATACATAGGGCCCACATGACGGTGATGAAGATGAGCAGGTTCTTTGCGGTGGTGGAAGGTAGGCGTGGGCGGTGCGTGGCGGGAGCCGGTGAATCACGTCCTCATGTTCTGGCTGTGTTCAAGATTGAGGGGGTACTGGCAGGGGTTATTGGATGTGATGTCAGAGGTGATGGATGTGGGGGTGGTTCTGAGTACGGAGGTAGCGATATTTGGGGTGTTGGGAGAACCGGGGGCCTGGGGGGGCTATGTGTTGGCCTTTGCCTCTCTGACAGCCCGGACATGGATTTTATTGGTCTGGAGGGACTCAGAGCTGCCAGAGGCAGGGATGTAGGTGAGCGATCTGGCAGAATTCCTCAGGTTGAAGAAGGTCCAAGTTCAATCTGTGGGGGTCGGTAGAGGGGTTCGCCCAGAGATGGAAACCATCCATTGATTTCTTCAAGGAGAATTGAGTGGTCAGAAAGGGGGAGGGGACTTTTCGGGGGGTTAAGTGGGTTAAATTAGTGAAGGTCGGAAGGTGCTGGCGCGTTGGTGAGACAGGTTGGAGATTCATGGTTGTCTACTTGGTTGGTGTGTTCTTCTGATATTTTGTACTCTGTGTACATATGTTAAATGCCTTGAATAAAAATATTTTTAAAAAATAAATTAACCCTCAATTAACTCTTAATTTACCTCAGTCACAAAATTCCCACCAGTTTAGAGAAGATTTCTAAATGACCATAGTTCAGTTTCAAGTTTGAAACTTGTAATTGTATAATTTTAGAAGAATAATTGTGAATTAAATGAATAATTTTAAAAAGAAATGAATCATGGGGGGACTTGATACAGGCATGGGAATTTATCCGGGGACTTTGGCACCAATCGCTTCAAATCTGTCTTTTATCCTGATTGCCCAACACAATTGATATTGTGCCTCTGGAAGATTTCTGGATTAGTTTTGGTAAAGATATGCTGAAAAATGTCAAAATAATCAGGCGATAAAGGGCACAGGTGGATTCAGCAGGGGTGGAGCCTCCATTTCAATATGATGTCCTTATCCCGGTGTGGTTCATTGACCTGGCACACTCTGCAGTAGTGAAAATGATGACTGCCGACATTATCCATGTTATTGATCAGAGGTTTGATGTGCTGACTCAAAACCTCCGTGCTCATGAAGCAAAGTTGCAGAATATTATTGAATGGCTTGATGGTACAGAGGAGAGAATCCTGAATGTCGAGCATGTTGCTTCCTCGGCGGAAGCTCAAGTTCAATCCTTGGTAAGCCAGCTATGTGATATGTCCGAACTCTTCGACAATTTGGAGAACCAAGGTCAGAGAAAGATTATTCAAGTTGTCGGTCTGCCTGAGGAAATGGAGGGTAAGACTCCAACTTAGTTCTTTGAGAACTGTCTCCCGCATTTCCTTAAGCTGGAGGTGAAGACCGGGCATTTCAAATTGGAAAAGGCACACCATATCCTGTCATTAAGGCCAAGGTACAGTCTTCGTCCCAGGCCTACAATCATTCGCTTACACAATTTTAAAGATCAGGAGAAAGTCCTGGAGACAGCAAGGCATGGTGGGACCTGGCTCTACAATGCAGTAAGGATTCCCTTCTACCAGGACTTTTCGGTCGTGATACAGCTAAAGCATTGAGGCTTTGATGAATTTCGAAGGCAATTCAAGGCAGCTGGAGTGAATTATGTTATCCTGCGACCCTAAAAGTGATATCCGACGACACTTTTTTGCCTTCCGACTACAGCCTTGGCATTCACCAAGACCATGAAGGACAAGGATTTGGACTGATGGTCTGCAACTCGGAGAAACTCAAAGCTTTAATCGTAGTGTTGCTTGTCTGAATTTATTGTGTTTCCTCTTGTTTAAGAGCAGATGCTAATATTTGAGCACTATATGGAATGTCTTTTTCTTCTTGAGTGTTTCAGGGACTCTTATTAGCTTAGTCATATGTTATGGGCCAGGGTTTAGAAAACTCCAAAGTATATCATGGAGTTCACCTGACCTACAGCTGTTTATATATTTTGGATATGAGGAGCACAAGGGCCTACCTTTCAGGTGTTATTCGGGGCTGGTTTAGCACCGTGGGCTAAACAGCTGGCTTGTAATGCAGAACAAGTCCAGCAGCGCGGGTTCAATTCCCGTACTGCCTCCCGAACAAGCGCCGGAATGTGGCGACCAGGGGCTTTTCACAGTAACTTCATTGAAGCCTACTTGTGACAATAAGCGATTATTATTATTAACAGAGGCCTTAAGCACTTTGAATCAAAAACTGAGTTTATTCTACGACTGAATTTAGGTAACATTTTTATACAGACACAGTAAGCATTTTTATCAACTACAAACATAAATACCCCACACAGCTACAGCACTCTATGTATGACCCTTAATAAATTCCCCCTTTAAGCTGTCCCAATTTAATAACAAGATCCCATAAACTAGAAAACCCTTTTCAAAGGTGTGGCCCAGCACACAGCACTCAAGACCTGGTATAGGTACTTCTTGTTTCCTGTCCAAAACAGCAGGTTTGAATTCCTTCCAGAAAACAATTATCACTTTTAAGTTATCACGTAATCTGGGGACAGCTTTTAAATTGAAGGTAGAGAGAGACACTCCAAGTTACTTGTCTACCTGAATACAGCAGCCAAATGTGAAAACAAAAGCAAAACCCAGAGCCACACCTCTCCCAGCTCCCAGCTCAAAAATGAAAGTAAAACTCAGAGCCACAGCCCAGCTCCACCCACACAATGACATCACTGAAGCCATGTGATAAGACAAGACATTCCTAAAGGGACACTCCCATGACACATGGTAGATGTGCTGTGTGCTTATTATTCGTGCCTTAACCATGGCAAAATCGAGTGGCGTCATTGCCAAAATCTGGGTGGTGGATACAGGTCTTCATGGTGGGTTTAGAATGTGGGAGGTACACTCTCTTTATTATCTCCCATCAGATCACCTTTACCTTTACCACTTGAGTATTTCTCATGTCCCCAGTTTCTATCCCTCACAGGCTGAAACTGATGTTGGAAATCAAGCCTTGATTCATAATCATCTTCCATTTCTGCTGCTAATCTCGCAGTTTTACCCGTCTGCTCTTCCATATGAGTTCTCACTACATCAGGAATTGAATTTTTAAACTCCTCCAAAAGTATAATTTCTCTGAGAGCTTCATACGTTTGGTCTATTTTCAAAGCCCTTACTCACCTATCGAAATTACTCTGTTTGAGCCTTTCAAATTCCATGTATGTTTGACCAACTTCTTACCTTAAATTTCTAAACCTTTGTCTGTAAGCTCTTATCTTAGGTGCACTTCCCTTTCAAAGTATCTTTTAAGCATATTTTGTGGACCTTATCAGATTGAATGGAAATTAAGTGAGGTGAATTATGTGGTAAAAACACTAGATAGAAGGAAGACTCACCGAGTGTGTCATGTGAATATGCTTAAAATGTACTTTGAAAGGGAAGGAGAGAAAAAGGAGGTTTTAATGATTCTAACTCAAAGTGATGAACCAAATCCAAATGACTGTGAATTTGACATACCTCAAATTAAATTGGAAAATGAGAATGTTCTCAAAAATTGGGATGAATTGTTAAGTTACCTTCCAGAGGAAAAACAAACTGACCTGAAAGAGTTATTGATATCACATGGTCAAGTTTGTAAAGATAAATTGTGAAGTACTAAAATGGCTATACATGATGTAGATGTGGGAAATGCTGTTCCTATCAAACAACATCCATATAGACTTAATCCTTTAAAATTGGCACAGGTTAACAAAGAGATTGAGAGTATGCTTTAAAATGGCATAATTGAGCTCAATGGAGCTCACCCAGAGTGATGGTACCTAAACCAGACGGTACCCAATGGTTGTGTGTGGACTGTAGAAAGGTGAATGCAGTTACAAGAACGGACTCTTATCCTATCCCACGTTTGGAGGATTGCATTGAGAAAGTGGGACAATCCGCTTTTATTTCCAAATTGGATTTACTTAAAGGTTACTGGCAGGTACCTTTTTCCGAAAGGGTGAAGGAGATTTCAGCTTTTGTGACTCCAGATGGTATATACCAATTCAAAGTTATGCCATTTGGCATGAAAAACGCCCCAGCCACATTTCAACGGTTAACTAATACAGTTGTTTCAGGATTACCCAATTGTGCGGTGTACATCGACGATCTGGTAGTTTTCAGCCAGACATGGAAAGAACATTTAAAACATCTGAGGGAGCTATTCGATCGACTTCAGGAGGCGGGTTTGGTGATAAACCTAGCCAAAAGTGAATTTGGAAAAGCCCAAGTCACTTTCCTTGGCCATACAATCGGACAGAGTCGATTGGTCCCACAGGATGTGAAAACAAAAGTTATTGGGGAGTTTCCGATACCCTCGACATGACAGGAAATAATTTGATTTCTTGGCATGAGTGGATTTGATCGAACATTTGTGCAAGAGATTTGTAGCGTGATTGCTCCACTGATGGACTTGCTGAAGAAACGTTAAAAAATGTCAATGGACAGCGGAGTTTCAACATGCATTTGACTGCCTGAAAGCTGTGGTAACCGATACTCCTGTATTGGAGAATTGCAAGGGACTCTGTGATCAGATTGAACTGAAGTATCTAACTTTAACGAGAAATGACGAGGCGTAGAGGAATGGATGAATCGTGCAGAGACTTTCTTGTTCAAAGAGACTGTCAATCGAGAAGGATTTCGGTTGGAGGAAGAAGAACAAAAAAGAAAAAAAAGGACTATATTATTATACCTGTTTGCGTGTGTTGTTTATTTTGATCCGGTAAAGTGTTTTTACTGTGGGCATTTCTTAATTGATGGTGCAAAGGTGAAAAATGAAACCATCTTGAAGTTGATGGTTTATTTTTTTTTCTTGGGTGAGGCGTCATGTGAGAGTACCTTTAAGAAATGGATGTTTAAGCAATGTACCTTTAAGAAATTGAGCTGATCATATTACTGAAGTGATGTCAAAGGGTGGGGGGAGCTGAGCTCACTTCTGCTTTTTGAGTTTCAGTTTGAGAACGCAGCTGGGAGTGTCTGTGTGTTTTGCTGTGAGCTGTATGAAGAAACACAGAGCTGGTCTGTTGATTTCTGCAACCCAAAGACTATAAATATATTGAATGTAGCCGAATGTGCTCCTATTTTTGAAGGTTTGAAGTCTTTTGGATGTTTAAAGGAACAGTTTGAAGGATTATTTAGTGTTGTAGTCTTTTGGGGTTATCTTTGAAGTAATGGGTGTTAAGATATTCAATGTTTGTTTTAAAAGGGTTAACTTGAGTTCATAGAATAAACATTGTTTTGTTTTAAAAACCATTTGTCCATTCCTGCTGTATCACACCTGGAGAGTACGCCGTGTGCTTCCCACGCCACAATCTATTAAAAGTTGTGGGTCGGTTGAACTCCATGAAACACTTTGGGGTTCTGTAAACTCGGACCCATAACATGTCCCACATCCTGACTACTGCTAGGGGGCCTGTACATAACTTCCATCAGGGTCTTTTTACCTTTGCGATTCTTCAACTCTACCCACAGAGATTGTATGCTTTCTGATTCTATATCACTCCTTGCTATCGATGTCTATTATATAATTAAGAACTTTGGCAGCGCATGTGTTTCCTTACTCCCCTGGGCCCCACCACTACCTGATTAGCTCAAACATATAGAATTCAAGCCATCACAATGTTACCATGGATATTTAATATTTAATATTTTAAAGAGAAGGATCAAGAACATCAATACCAAAAGCACGTATGCAATAACCTGCAGGTGGGTGTATGAAGAAGGAATGAGGAGGGCAGGGTGAAGAGGGTGGGAGAGATGGGGTGAGAGGGGGTAACAATGTTGCGTGGTGATTCCCCTTGTTCGCAGGGCAGGTGGATCCCTCACTCCTGGGTATTGCCTGATGGAGGGACGCCACATTGGGAAGTGGAGGGGGGGGGTACAGTGAGCCACCACCCACCCTGTCATTGGGGGACTGGTGGCTCTGTCTGTAATGCAGAGCTTTCAAATTCTGATTGACTTAAAAGCTCTTGTGGGGAGGGAGGAGGTGGAGGATTTCTGCCACTGATTTTCTAAATCCCAGGGATGGCTTGGAGCTTAATTCTATTGGGCCTCCCCCATGGAAACAATGTGGGGCTCCCAGCGATATCCAACCAGCAGGTGAGATCCCTAATGCCAAAATTAAATCCTTGCCAATGAATAATTATTGGACACTGGTGTAATTTAAAAAAATTATTACAGGTTTCTCGTGTGAAAGTTTCCCTGGTAATGGAGCGGAACGCAACATTCTGGCAAATCCCATTCAGGATTTCATTGACAACTATATGGACACCAGGACACATAATATGTTCCAGGAATACAAGAAGCAATTTAATAGGGACTATGATAAAGATGAGAAGGAGCATGAGATACGAAAAGCCACTTTTACTCACAACATGAGGTAAAGTTGATCATTTTATGATTGCCATCGAAATAAAGCATTATTTTACAAATGTTTATTCTGGAAGAGGGGTTGGGATGTAAGTGTCTAACCTCTCAGGTCATCATGGATGCAGGTGCATCGAGATTATGCTCCATGGACTCCCAAAAGGTTGGTCCAATGATCTGGAGACACAAGTTCAATTCCCACCATGACAGCTGGGGAATTTAAATTCAATTAATTAAATGAATCTGGAATTATAAAGCTGGCATCGCTAATTGTGACCGTGAAACTATTGGATTGTGAAAAACAAACATCTGGGGCGCGATTCTCTGACCCCCCACCGGGTCGGAGAATCGCCGGGGGCCGGCGTGAATCCCGCCCCGCCGTGTCCCGAATTCTCCGCCACCGGAGATTTGGCGGGGGCGGGAATCGCACCGCGCCGGTCGGCGGAAATCGCGCTGGTCGGCGGGCCCACCCCCGGCGATTCTCCGGCCCGCAATGGGCCGAAGCCCCGCCGCTGTCAACTCACGTCAGCCGGCGTGGATTGAACCACCTTTCGAACAGCGGGACAAGTCGGCGCGGGCGGGCTCCGGGGTCCTAGGGGGGGCACGGGCCGATCTGGCCCCGTGGGGTGCCCCCACGGTGGCCTGGCCCGCAATCGGAGCCCACCGATCCACGGGCGGGCCTGTGCCATGGGGGCACTCTTTTCCTTCCGCCTTCGCCATGCTCTTCATTATAGCGGAGGCGGAAGAGACCCCCTCCACTGCGCATGCGTGGGGATGCCGTGAGCGGCCGCTGATGCTCCCGCGCATGCGGCGCCCGGCTAAGTCATTTCCGCGCCAGCTGGCGGGGTGGAAATCAGTCCGGCTCGGGCCTAGCCCCTCAAGGTGAGGGCTCGGCCCCTCAAGATGCGGAGAATTCCGCACCTTTGGGGCGGCGCGATGCCGGACTGATTCGTGCCAGTTTTGGCGCCGGTCGGCGGACATCGCGCCGATTGTGCCTAGCCCTGGTTCCCTAATATTCTTTGTGAAAAGGAATCTGCCAGCGTCACCCAGCCTAGCCTGTATTTAGTTCCAAATCCATGGCAATGTGGTTAACCCTTTGCCATCTGACATGTTCAAATGTCCCAGTGCATGGAACAATTGTCATCACCACACTCCTGTACTGCAGTGAGACCTGGATGCATTTCAGAGACAACATAAACCTGCAAGAGAAATTCCATCAGCAATGCCTCCACCTCATCCTCCATATTCAATATGAGGACTACTGAACAGTTAGTGTCCTTTTTTTAAAGAAAAGTATTTTTATTAAGGTTTTGCAATATCTTTCATTATAAAACAGTAGTAACAATAATAACAAAACAAACTAGAATGAACATTAACATAGTGTAAAAAGAGAATATACAATAACAATTAAATAGACATTACCCCACGCGACTCAGTCTTCCCACACCATCCCAATCAAGCACCCCCCCCCCCCACCCCCCCCCCCCCCCCCCCCCCCCCCCCCCCACGGATTGCTGCTGCTGCTGACATTTTAATTTTCCCCAAGAAAGTTGACGAACGGCTGCCACCTCCGAGAGAACCCTAGGGTAGACACTCTTAAGGCAAACTTTATTTTCTCTAGGCTGAGAAACCGAGCCATGTCTCTACACTCGGGGCTTCGAGTCCCTCCATATTAGTAAAATCCGTCTCCGGGCTACTAGGGAGGCAAAGGCCAAAACGTCGACCTCTTTCGCCCCCTGAACTCCCGGGTCTTCTGATACTCCAAAGATTGCGATCTCTGGACTCGGCACCACCCGTGTGTTAAGCACCTTGGACATTGCCCTCGTGAACCCTTGCCAGAACTCTCTAAGCTCCGGGCATGCCCAAAACATGTGGACATGGTTTGCAGGGCTGCCCTTGCACGTCATACAACTGTCTTCTACCCCAAAAAACTTGCTCATTCTCGCTGCCATCATGTGTGCCCGGTGGACTACCTTAAATTGAATTGAACATGATGAGGAGGAATTAATCCTGCCCAGGCCCTCTGCCCACAGATCCACTTCCAACTCCTCACCGCTCCTCCTCCCACTCGCCCTTGAACTCCTCCACCGGGGTTTCATCCGCCTCCTGTAGTTCCTGGTAGATATCCAACACCTTCCCCTCCCTGTGGTAGTATGTATTGGGGGTCATGTGGGACTGGAAGCCCTAATGTCATTGGCTGACAGATCCCGGGTCCTGGTTGGCCGTTGACCTCAAGCTCCGCCCTGAAGGCGGAGTATAAGAAGCCGGAGTCTTCCCCCGCAGGCCAGTTTACTATCGAGCTGCGGGGGAACAGACACGCTTAATAAAGCCTCATCGACTTCACTCTATTCGTCTCATGAAGTCTTTGTGCGCTACAATTTATTAAGCGTGCCAAAAAAAAAAAAGGACTATGGAGCTCAGGATCATTCCGGAATGCCTGAGGATCAGCCCCCATGCAGTGAACGCGGCAGCAGCCTTCAAGCACTGGCAGACTTGCTTCGAGGCCTACCTCAGAACGACCACCGGCCGAGTCTCAGAAGACCAAAAACTGCAGGTCCTGCACTCGAGGGTGAGCACGGAGATTTTCTCCCTCATCGAAGACTCGGACGATTTCCAGACGGCGTTCGCAGCACTGAAAAGTCTCTACGTTCGCCCAGTTAACCAAATCTACGCTCGCTACCAGCTCGCGACGAGACGGCAAGCTCCCGGAGAATCGATGGACGAGTTCTATGCCGCGCTGCTGATTTTGGGACGAGCCTGCAGCTGCCCGTCGGTGAACGCAAACGAACACACGGACATGTTAATGCGCGATGCTTTTGTGGCAGGTATGCAATCCTCCCAAATCCGCCAAAGACTTCTAGAAAAAGAGTCGCTAGGACTCTCAGAGGCACGGGCCCTAGCAGCCTCCCTAGACGTAATACCCGCGTAATACCCGCGCCTACGGCCCCGACCGCGCGGCAACCCATTGGGCCCCGTACGTACCCGTCGCGGCAAACCCCCTACCCCCCCCACAGGCTTACGCGGTCCAAACGCCGAGTTGCACCGGGGGCGCCCGCTGTTATTTCTGCGGCCAGGCGAAACACCCCCGGCAGCGCTGCCCGGCCCGCGCAGCTATCTGCAAAAGCTGCGGGAAAAAGGGCCATTATGCGGTTGTGTGCCGGTCCCGCGAGGTCGCCGCTGTCCCGGGAGCACAGTGAGCCCTGCAAGCAGTTTACGCGCCCCAACCCCGCCCAGCACGCCATGTACGACCCGCAGGCGCAGCCGCTCTGGGTCCCGACCACCGCGGTCCCGGGAGAACTGGGAGCTCTGCACGCCACCTACGCTCCCCAACCCCCCTCCCCGCAGCCCATGTATGACCCGCCGCCGGCGCTACCGCTTTGGGTCCCGGCCAACACTCTCCACGGAGAGGAGGGAGTTTTCCACGTCCCTAACGCCACCCTAACCCCCACCCCACGCCCCACACCTGACCCGCCGGCGCCACCTACTTGGGCCCCGACCACCGCTGTCCCCGGTGAGGGAGCTCCGCGCGGTCCTAGCGCTCGCGGCCCCACGCCTGAACCGCCGGCGCCGCCGACTTGGGCCCCGACCACCGCTGTCCCCAGTGAGGGAGCTCCGCGCGGTCCTAGCGCTCGCGGTCCTAGCGCTCGCGGTGAGGGAGCTCCGCGCGGTCCTATCGCTCGCTGTCCTACCGCTCCCCAGCCCCCCAGCACACCATCTGCGACCCGCAGACGCCGCCATTTTGGGTCCCGGCCACCACGAGGGGAGGAGGGGCGCCGCCATCTTGGACCGCCCCAGACCTGTACGACGCGTGGGGGCGGCCATTTTGTCCACCCCCGCCGCCATCTTGTGACCCCCCAGCCACGTGCGATGTATGGGGGTGGCCATTTTGTTCATCCCCGACGCCATCTTTGACGGCAACAACGGACCCCACTCCACTACTACAACCACGGCTCGCTTCGATTACGCTCGATCAAGCTCGGCCCCGGACACTCCAGACGACGACGACAACGGTACTAATAAACGGCCACGAGACGCCATGCCTAGTCGACTCCGGGAGCACGGAAAGCTTTATACACCCCGACACGGTAAGACGCTGTTCCTTAACCATCTATCCCAGCGCACAAAAGATTTGCCTAGCTGCAGGATCCCACTCCGTACAGATCCAGGGATTCTGCATAGTTACCCGAACGGTGCAGGGGAGGGAGTTCAAAAACTACAAACTAAACGTCCTTCCCCAACTCTGTGCCCCCACCTTGCTGGGATTAGATTTCCAATGCAATCTACAGAGCCTTACGTTCAAATTCGGCGGCCCCATACCCCCACTCACTATCTGCGGCCTCGCTACCCTCAAGGTGCAACCCCCGTCCTTGTTTGCGAACCTCACCCCGGATTGCAAACCACGTCGCAGACGGTACAGCGCCCAGGACCGGACCTTCATTCGGTCCGAAGTCCAGCGGCTACTAAAGGAGGGCATAATCCAGGCCAGCAATAGTCCCTGGAGAGCGCAGGTGGTAGTAGTGAAGACAGGGGAGAAACAAAGGATGGTCATTGACTATAGCCAGACCATCAACAGGTACACACAACTAGACGCGTACCCTCTCCCCCGCATATCCGACATGGTCAATCGGATTGCCCAATATAAAGTCTTCTCCACCGTGGACCTCAAGTCCGCCTACCATCAGCTCCCCATCCGCCCAAGTGACCGCAAGTACACAGCCTTCGAGGCAGACGGGCGATTATACCATTTCCTACGGGTCCCTTTTGGCGTCACAAACGGGGTCTCGGTCTTCCAACGGGAGATGGACCGAATGGTTGATCAACATGGGTTGCGGGCCACGTTCCCGTATCTCGACAATGTAACCATCTGCGGCCACGATCAGCCGCTGGGCGTAGTATGAAAAGAACCCCAAGCCACGACGCCAATCTCCAAAAATTCCTCCAGACCGCCAAAGCCTTGAACCTCACGTACAACGAGGACAAGTGCGTTTTTAGCACCGACCGGCTAGCCATTCTGGGCTACGTAGTGCGCAATGGGATAATAGGCCCCGACCCCGAACGTATGCGCGCACTCATGGAATTTCCCCTCCCGCACTGCCCAAAAGCCCTGAAACGCTGCTTGGGGTTCTTTTCATACTACGCCCAGTGGGTCCCCCAGTACGCAGACAAGGCCCGCCCCCTAATACAGACCACGACCTTCCCTCTGTCGACAGAGGCTTGCCAGGCCTTCAGCCGCATCAAAGCGGATATCGCAAAGGCCACGATGCGCGCCATCGACGAGTCCCTCCCCTTCCAGGTCGAGAGCGACGCCTCCGACGTAGCTCTAGCGGCCACCCTTAACCAAGCGGGCAGACCCGTGGCCTTTTTCTCCCAGACCCTCCACGCCTCAGAAATCCGCCACTCTTCAGAAGAAAAGGAAGCCCAAGCCATAGTGGAAGCTGTGCGACATTGGAGGCATTACCTGGCCGGCAGGAGATTCACTCTCCTCACGGACCAACGGTCGGTAGCCTTCATGTTCGATAATGCACAGCGGGGCAAAATCAAAAACGACAAAATCTTAAGGTGGAGGATCGAGCTCTCCACCTTCAACTATGAGATTTTGTATCGTCCCGGAAAGCTGAACGAGCCGTCCGATGCCCTATCCCGCGGCACATGTGCCAATGCACAAATTAACCGCCTCCAAACCCTCCACGAGGACCTCTGCCACCCGGGGGTCACTCGGTTTTACCACTTCATCAAGTCCCGCAATCTCCCATACTCTTTAGAGGAGGTCCGTACAGTCACAAGGGACTGCCACATCTGCGCGGAATGCAAGCCGCATTTTTTCAGGCCAGATGGAGCGCACCTGATTAAGGCTTCCCGCCCCTTTGAACGCCTCAGTCTCGATTTCAAAGGGCCCCTCCCCTCCACCGACCGCAACGCATATTTTCTTAATGTAGTGGACGAATACTCCCGCTTCCCTTTTGCCATTCCCTGTTCTGACATGACCGCGGCCACAGTCATTAAAGCCCTGAACAGCATCTTCACACTGTTCGGTTACCCCGCATACGTCCACAGCGACAGGGGGTCCTCGTTCATGAGTGACGAGCTGCGCCAGTTCCTGCTCAGCAAGGGCATAGCCTCAAGCAGGACGACCAGCTACAACCCCCGGGGGAACGGGCAAGTAGAAAGGGAGAACGGCACGGTCTGGAAGGCCGTCCTACTGGCCCTACGGTCCAGGGACCTCCCAGTTTCACGGTGGCAGGAGGTCCTCCCGGACGCTCTCCATTCCATCCGGTCGTTATTATGTACGAGCACTAATCAAACGCCACATGAGCGTCTCCTTGTCTTCCCTAGGAGGTCCTCCTCTGGAACGTCGCTGCCGACCTGGCTGGCGGCCCCAGGAC
The DNA here is from genome assembly GCF_047496885.1 of Scyliorhinus torazame. NCBI lineage: Eukaryota > Metazoa > Chordata > Chondrichthyes > Carcharhiniformes > Scyliorhinidae > Scyliorhinus > Scyliorhinus torazame. The sequence goes on along the minus strand of NC_092707.1, from coordinate 118,978,760 downwards.
CCATCCTGCTCCGAAATCATGTGCGGGCACATAAGGCGGACCCGTTGGTCGAAAGGGTTCACCTCCTCCACGCGAACCCCCAGTACGCCTACGTGGAGTACCCCGACGGCCGACAGGACACGGTCTCCCTGCGGGATCTGGCGCCCGCCGGCAATACGCACACCCCCCCGACACCATCAACCCAACCCCCCCCTTCCTGCCACCGCCGCACCCCACGACCGCCCCCTTCCCAGGAGGATCGGTTCCCCTCCCCTCAGCTCCGACCAAGGATCAAGCCCAAGCTGAAACCGTACGGCTCCTGGAGGCGACAACACTGGTACAAGCACCACCACCACCGCCGGGGCCGAGGCGATCGACACGGACGACCAGACCGCCCGACCGACTCGTGGCGTCAATGTAAAACAAATATGGACTGTTCACAAGAACATTTTGCTTTTCTTCCTATACCCTCTGTAAATAGTTACAACAGGACAAAATTGTCCAATACTGTATTGCCATGTGAATGTTTTGTCCTCCCAGGACCAGCCCTGTAAACCCTTACCACCATACGAAGCATCACCCCGCCGGGTTCATTTTTGACAAGGGGTGAATGTGGTAGTATGTATTGGGGGTCATGTGGGACTGGAAGCCCTAATGTCATTGGCTGACAGATCCCGGGTCCTGGTTGGCCGTTGACCTCAAGCTCCGCCCTGAAGGCGGAGTATAAGAAGCCGGAGTCTTCCCCCGCAGGCCAGTTTACTATCGAGCTGCGTGGGAACAGACACGCTTAATAAAGCCTCATCGACTTCACTCTATTCGTCTCATGGAGTCTTTGTGCGCTACACTCCCCCACCCAGGTGCCGGAGACCACCCTGTCCTGTATCCTCAGTGGTGGCAGCGTCGGAAAGGCCACTACCTGTTTTTTTCAGGAAGGCTCGTACTTGCAGATATTTAAAGGCGTTTTCTGGCAGCAGATTAAATTTGTCCTTTAGCGCCTTCAAACTGGGAAAGCTTCCGTCTGTGAACAGATCTCCCATCCTTCTGATGCCTGCCCTCTGCCAGCTCTGGAACCCACCATCCATCCTACCCGGGACAAACCTGTGGTTGTTACATATCAGGGTCCAGACCGATGCTCCCTCCACCTTCTTGTACCTCCTCCACTGTCCCCCGATCCGCAGTGTCGCCACCACCACCGGACTTGTGGAGTAACGGGTCAGCGAGAATGGCAAAGGAGCCGTTATCAAAGCTCCCAGACTAGTACCTTTACATGACGCCCCCCCCCCCCTTCCTCCCACGCCCCCCCCCCCCCCCCTCCATCTGCCACTTCCTAATCATAGCTATATTGGCCGCCCAGTAGTAGCTGCGAAAGTTCGGCAGCGCCAACCCACCCTCCCCCCGATTGCGCTCCAACAGCGATCTCCTTACACGCGGGGTCTTGTTCGCCCACACAAAGCCCGAAATGATCCTACTCACCCGCATAAAAAAGGCCTTAGGGATGAAGATGGGGAGGCACTGAAGACAAATAAGAATCTGGGGAGGACAGTCATTTTCACGGTCTGCACCCTCCCTGCCAGTGACAGCGGGAGCATGTCCCACCTTTAAAGTCCCCATCCATTTGCTCCACCAACCGGGTCAGTTTGAACCTGTGCAGAGCATCCCATTTCCTGGCCACCTGTATACCCAGGTAACGAAAACTTTACCCTACCATCCTGAGCGGCAGCTCTTTCAGCCTCTCCTCCTGCCACTTGGCCTGGATCACAAACAATTCGCACTTTCCCATATTCAGTTTGTACCCTGAAAAACTATCAAAATCCCTCAGGATCCGCAGACCTCCCCCATGCCCTCCACGGGGCCCAAAATGTACAGGAGCAAATCATCCGCGTATAGCGTGGCCCGATGTTCCACCCCCCCCCCCCCCCCCGAACCAGACCCCGCCAGTTCCTCGAGGCTCTCAGTGCCAGAGCTAGCAGTTCTATAGCTAGGGCAAATAGTAACGGGGAGAGGGGACACCCCTGCCTCGTTCCCCGGTGAAGCTCGAAGTACCCCGACCTCAGCCGGTTTATACATACACTTGCTACAGGCGCCTGGTACAGCAATTTCACCCAGCCAATAAAGCCCTCACCAAACCCGTACCTCCCCAGCATTTCCCACAGGTACTCCCACTCCACCCGGTCAAAGGCTTTCTCTGCGTCCATCACTGTTACCACCTCCGCCTCCCCTCCCTCTGAGGGCATAATAATAATACTCAAAAGTCTCCGGACATTGGTATTGAGTTGTCTGCCTTTAAGAAATCCAGTCTGGTCTTCCTCTATCACCCCTGGGACGCAATCCTCAACTCTTGTGGCCAGAATCTTAGCTAGCAATTTGGCATCCACGTTTAAAAGCGAAATCGGCCTGTATGACCCGCAATGTTCCGGGTCCTTCCCTCGTTTAAGAATGAGTGAGATCAAGGCCTGTGACATTGTTGGGGGTAGGGTTCCTTTCTCTCTAGCCTCATTGAAGGTCCTCATCAGGAGTGGGCTCAATAGTTCTGAAAATTTCTTGTAGAATTCTACCTGGTAACCGTCCGGCCCCGGGGCTGTACCCGATTGCATGCCCTCTATACCCTTGACAATCTCCTCCACTTCAATCGGGGCCCCCAGCCCCTCCACCGTTGGAAACCTCAACTGGTCCAAATGTTGCCTCATAACTTCCGCTCCCATCGGGGGGGGGGGGGGGGGGGGGGGGTGGTCTGACTCGTATAGTTTACTATAGAACTCCTTAAAGACTCCGTTTACCCCCCCGGATCCAAGACCATGTTAACCTCCTTACTCTTTACTCCCCCAATTTCCCTGGCCGCCTCCCTCTTTCGCAGTTGGTGTGCCAGCATTCTACTCGCTTTCTCCCCGTACTCATAGAGTGCCCCCTTGCCTTCCTCAGCTGTGCTACCGCTTTCCCTGTGGTCAGCAGTTCAAACTCCGCCTGCAGACTCTGCCGCTCCCTCAGCCCCGCCAAGGGGGCCTCCACGTATCTCCTATCCACTCGGAGTATCTCCTCCACCAGTCTCTCCCACTCCGCTCTTTCTCTCTTTTCCCTATGGGATCGAATTGAGATGAGCTCCCCTCTGACAACTGCCTTCAGAGCTTCCCAGACCGTTGCCACTGCTACCTCACCCATATCATTTGTTTCCAGGTAATCCAGGATGTTCCTGCTAATCCGCCCGCAAACCTCTTTGTCCGCCAGCAGCCCCACATCCAGTCTCCAGAGTGGGTGCTGCCCTCTCTCCTCACTAAGCCGCAGGTCCACCCAGTGCGGGGCATGGTCCGAGACTGTGATTGCTGAGTATTCTGTCCCCGCCACCTTTGGGATTAACGCCCTGCTCAAGACAAAGAAGTCTATGCGGGAATAAACCTTATGAACGTGGGAGAAAAAAGAGAACTCCTTCGCTCTCGGCCGCGCGAACCTCCAGGGATCCACCCCCCCCCCCCCATCTTCTCCATAAAACCCTTCAGTTCCTTAGCCACTGCCGGTCGCTTCCCTGTCCTGGACTTCGACCGGTCCAGCTCGGGGTCAATGGCTGTGTTCAAGTCTCCCCCCATGTTCAGGTTGTGTGACTCTAAGACCGGGATTTTGCCTAGCATGCGTCTCATAAATTCCACATCATCCCAATTCGGAGCGTAGACGTTCACAAACACCACCCGGACCCCCTCCCAATTTCCACTCACCATTATATACCTGCCCCCCTTATCTGCCACAATTCACCCAGCCTCGAATGCCACATCCTTAATGATCATAATTGCAAGTGCTACCCCCCTGGTCTTCGAATCCAGCCCTGAATGGAATACCTGGCCTACCCATCCCTTTCTCAATCTCGTATGATCTGCGAGCTTTAAATGTGTCTCCTGAAGCATTGCTACGTCTGCCTTTAACTCCTTTAGATGCGCGAAGACCACGCGCGCTCTTTTGACTGGCCCATTCAAACCCCTCACATTCCATGTGATCAGCCTGGTCGGGGGGCTAACCCCCCCTGCCGACTAGCCATCGCCCTTTTTTGGCCAACCTCGAACCCGCGCCCTTCGCTTCCTCAAGCGCCCCCACAGGGAGCCACTGCCCCCGGCCCTCAATTGGTACCCCGAAATTGATACCTCCTCAGTCAGCAAAGCATCATCCCCCCTACTCTCCTCCCTCCCCCCCCCCAACAGCCCCACGACCCAAAACCCCCCGCCAAGCACCAGCTGAGCACTTGCTCACTCCCCATTACGCTCCCGAGAGTCAGCTGGCCCATGCTGACCCCAGCAGCTCCCGCCCCTGGCGCCGATCAGACTGTTGCCTCATTGTTCGGACCCCTTTCCCCACATGTATAAACCAATTAAACTACCTCTCCAGCCCCAGTGAGTAAATAGTAATCCGAAACGAAAAATAAACAGAAGACACTAACATTGCCCCGTGAGGAGACACTTGTTGAACCAAGGCTCCAACTTCCCGAAAAATTGCACTAAGTACAGGGCCCCCTCCCCCCTCCGTATCTCAACTTTGCCGAAAACACTGCACCCTCCAGCCCTGACACGCACCCAACATTGTATACAATCTTATATTAGAAACGGGACCGTGTTACCCAGCCCCACCGCCACATTCCACCAAAGCTTAACTGTCCTTTAATTCGAGTCCAGCTTTTCCTGTTTGACGAATGACCACGCCTCGTCCGGCGTCTCAAAATAGTGATGCCGCTCCTTGTACGTGATCGATAGCCTCGCTGGGTGTAGCATCCCAAATTTCACCCCCTTGCTGAAGAGGGTCGCCTTCACCCGATTGAATCCAGCACGCCTCTTGGCCAGCTCCGCACCCAGGTCCTGGTATATGCGTATCACGCTGTTCTCCCACCTGCTGCTCCGTTCTTTCTTTGCCCACCACAAGACAAGTTCCTTGTCCGAGAAGCGATGAAATCTCACACCATGGCCCTTGGCGGTTCATTCGTCCTGGGCTTCCTTGCGAGGGCTCTGTGCGCCCCATCCAGCTCCAGGGAATACCCCCGTCCCTATCAGTGTATCCAGCATCTTGGACACAAATGCTCCCGCATCTGACCCCTCCACACCTTCGGAGAGGCCCACAATTCTCAAGCTCTGTCTCCTGGTCCTGTTTTCTAGGTCCTCCAGCCTCTCCTGCCACTTTTTGTGGAGGTCATCCTGCGCCTCCACCTTAAGGGCCAATACGACCAACTCATCCTCATGGTCGGAAAGCTTTTTCTCCATCTCCTTCATCGCTTTCCCTTGTGTCGCCTGAGTTGCGATCATTTGGTCTATTGATGCCTTCATCGGGGCCAGCATATCCTTTTTAAGATCAGCAAAGTAGCCCCTAAGGAACTCCTGTTGCTCCTGTGACCACTGCGCCCATCAACTCTGGTCTATACCGGCCGCCATGCCGTGCCTCGGCGCCCGCTCCGCACACTTCCGTCTGTTGGGACTTAAACGCTTCACCCGGCCACTCCTGGTCCAGCTATCCATACAACAGAGAGGGAATCCTTTTGGCAGTGTTCGCTTCACCAATCTGCCCCAAAAAGTCTGTGAAAACTCCTGAGAAAAGGTCTGAGAGTCTGTTCCAGACGGGAGCTGCCGAATGCGCGACCTACTCCTCCATGGCCGCCACCGGAAGTCAGTTAGTGCCCTTGAAGGAGGCTCTGCAAACATCAAGTTAAAACTGCTGCAAAATCAACTTTGATGCACGGGGCAAACCAGCTTCCTTCCCCACCAGGTCTGTTTTCTCAACTTTCTAGTGGCCAAAGTTCCAGGGGAAGCCAAAGAAAACTCATTGAATAGAAACAACGAGGATACAAACTCTGCTCAGTGATGAGAAACAAAGTTGTGTTTTTTAAAAAATCTTTTTATTCTCCTCATTTTCCACATTTTCATCAAATAAACAACAAAAGAAAACAAACAGATACAGTACCAATCCCCCAAACAGCATCTCCTTCAATATACAAACCCAAACATCACCCGTACATTCCAAGTAAAAAACAAAAGAAAATTAACAATCCCCCTGTAAACAGTGTGCTCGAAACCAACAATAACCCTTTCCCCCCCCCCCCGCCTCGTAATGTTCAATGGCAACCAATTTTTGAAAGTGCATGATGAACAGTCCCCATGAATTGTAGAACCCTTCCTTAATCCCCCTGTGCTCAAACGTCACCTTCTCGAGAGTCAGAAATTCCAGCAGTCCCTCCGCAGTCGAGGCACAGGGTGGAGAAGCTGACCTCCACCCCAATAGGACCGGACCCGTCTCCGGGCAATCAGCGAGGCGAAGGCCAAAACATCTGCCCCCGCACCCACCTGCAGCCCTGGCCGGTCCAACATCCCAAAAATGGTTTCTAGAAGCCTTGGTTCCAAGCTCACGTGCACTACCCCCGAGATGACACTGAAAACCTCTCTCCAATACTTCTCCAGCTTCGACAGGACCAAAACATGTGAATGTGGTTAGCGGGGCTCCTCCCACATCGCTCGCATGCATCCTCCACTCCCTCAAAGAGTCGGCTCATCTTCGCCCTCGTGAGGTGTGCCCTATACACGACCTTCAGCTGTGTCAGCCCCAGCCTCGTGCACGAGATTGAGGCGTTCACCTTCCGGAGCACGTAACACCACAGACATCTTCCATAGCCTCCCTCACCTCCTCCTCCTACTTGGCTTTAATCCCTTCCATGGATACCCCATCCTCCCCAGAATCCTCCCGTAAATCGCCAACACCACCCTCTTCCCCAATTCCCGTGCCATCAATACCTCTTCCAACAATAAGGGGGCCGGCACTATCGGAAAGCTCTGAACCACCTTCCTAGCAAAGTCCCGAAGCTGCAGGTACCTAAACCTTTCTCCTTGCCGCAGTCTATATTTTTCCCCAACTCTTCCAGCCTCACAAAACGATCTCCCAGGAACAGGCCTTTTAATACCCTGACTCCCATCTCCGAAACCTCCCATCCGACATTCCTGGCTCAAACCTATGGGGCTGGATTCTCCGCCCCGCCGCACCACATTTCTATTTCACCCCGCTGGCAGGATGCTCCGTTGTGCCAGCTGGTCGATGGGGTTTCCCATTGTGGGGCAGCCCCACGCCATCAGGAAACCCCCGGGCTGCCGGCAAAACGGAGCATCCTGCTGGTGGAGAATCCAGCCCATGGTTTCCCCTAATCAGCATCTCCCCAGACCCTACCCTCAGCTGAAAGTGCTGCCTCCAAATCTTCAACATTGCTACCACCACCAGACTCACAGTACCTGGGGCCATCGGCAGCGGCGCTATTGCCAACGCCCTCGACCCCGACCCCCTACACAGTCTCTCCTCCATTCTAACCCACCGGGAAGCCCCCCCCCACCCACCGGGAACCCCTCCCCCAGACTCTCCTCCATTCTAACCCACCAGGAACCCCCCACTGGGACCCCCCTCCAGCCAACCCAACTCCTCACCTTTTCTGCATTCGCTGCCGAATAGTAATGTAATAAATTTGGGAGGCCGAACCCCCCTGCCTACTGCCCTCTCTGCAGAACCACTTTCCTAACCTTAGCTACCTTCCCCCACCCCCGCCAAAATAAACAAGGTGATCAGCTTATCCACTTCCTTGAAAAGTACCTTCGGCAAAAAGACCAGCATGCACTGGAATAAAAACAGAAATCGCGGCAATACATTCATTTTAATTGCCTGCACACGATCTGCCAGTGACAGAGGGAGACTATCCCACCTTGGTAAATCCGCTTTCACCCTCCCCACCAATCTAGTAAAATTGTACCTACGGAGCCTCCCCCCAGTCCCGCACCACCTGCACCCCCAAATAACTAATTTGGGATGCCGCCCTGTGGAATGGCACCCTTCCCACCCCCTCCACCACCCCCGGCCGGGACACCACAAAGTATTCACGCTTTTCCAGGTTTAATTTATACCCTGAAAAAGACCCAGAAGTTCGGAGAAGCTCCATCGAAGCACTCGGCTTTGATACATATAATAATAGATCATCCGCATGCAGAGACACCCTATGCTCCATCCCCCTCCCCGTACTATTCCCTTCCACAACCCCAATCTCCTCAGCCCAATGTCCTAAGGCTCAATTGCTAATGCAAATAACAGAGGGGACATAGAGCACCCCTGCCTGGTCCCCCGGTGCAGAGCAAAGTACCCCAAACTAATATTATTTGTGCGGACACGCCCTCGATTCCTTATATAATAGCCGTACCCACTCTGTGAATCTTGACCCGATCCCAAACCTCTCAAGAACCGCAATCAAATATCCCCATTCTACTCGGTCAAATGTCTTTTCTGCATCCAGCCCAACCACCACCTGTCTCCTTTCTCTCAACCGGCGTCATAATTACATTTAGCACCCTCCTAATGTTTGACAATAGCTGCCTTCCTTTCACGAACACTGTTTGGTCCTCCCCTATCACCTTCGGGAGGCAACCCTCCAACCTAGCCGCCAGTACCTTCGGCAATATCTTTGCATCAACATTCAGTAGCGATATAGGCCTGTACGACCCACACACCTTCGGGTCCTTATCTTTCTTCAACAACAAGAAGATTGAGGCCTGCTCCAATATTTGTGGTAGCACACCTTCCCTATCGCCTTCTCAAGCATTCCCACCATCACGTCACCAATTTGTCCTTAAATTTCTTTTAATATCCACTGGAAACACATCTGGCCCTGCCACCTTCCCCAACTGCATCCTCCCAATTGCTTCCTTTATCTCCTGTTCCCCTACCGGCCTCTCCAGTGTGGCCCTATCCTCCTCCCCCAAACTCGGGTACTCCAGACCGTCCAGGAATTCCCGCATCTCCCGGTCCTCCCCCAATGGCTCCAATCTATATAAATCTTCATACAAACTCCTCAAACACCCTACCCAGGGCCACCAGCAATTTCCCCAGCCTATCCCGCACCTGGATAATTTCCCTCGCCACCTCCCTCTGACGTTTGCCTGCCAATATGCCTTCTCCCCATACTCAGATATCGCTCCCCTCACTCTCCTCAGTTGGATATCCATGGATAATCGATTAAAACGAGCCTGTAGCTCCCTACTTCTGTCTATAAGTGGTGGATCTGCATCCCCCACGTACCTCCTGTCAACTTCCATCTCATCTATCAGCCTTTGATGCTCTTCCCTTTCCTCTTTATCCACCTGAGCCTTAAACGATATCACCTCCCCCCTCACCTACTATACTTCCCCCATGCAGTTAAAACTCACATACTCCTCAATTACCCTTCGATCTTCTCACAAAAACTTCGGTCCCCCAGCAATGCTACATCCATTCTCCAACCCGGTCTCTGCATTGTCCCCTTCTCCAAGACCATGTCCACACAATGCGGCGCATGATCCGAAATTGCGATCACCGAATACTCTGATCCCCTAACCCCAACCAACAGCGCCTTCCCTACTACAAAAAAGTCTATCCTCAAATAAACCTTGTGTATCAAGGAAAAAAACAAATACTCCCTCTCCCTTGGGTGCAAGAACCTCCATGGGTTCGCCCCTCCCAATTCCCTCAAAATGTCCAGCCAGGGCTCTTGCACCAAGTTCCAATCCCCTCCCACTATTAGCTTGTGTGTATCCAAGTCCAGAAAGGCCCCAAAACCCTTCCTCGCAAGCCCTACATCATCCCAGTTAGGGTCATACACACTTGCCAATGCCACCAACCTCCCCTCCAACACCTCTGTAACTATCACGTACCTACCCCCACATTACCTTTTCCATCTGGAACCTTACTTTCTTCCTGACCAAAACCGCTACCCCCTGTGCCCTGCCATCAAACCCCGAAAGAAACACTTGGCTTACCCAGCCCTTCCTGAGCCTCACCTGATCTTGAAAATGAAAAATGAAAATCGCTTATTGTCACAAGTAGGTTTCAAATGAAGTTACTGTGAAAAGCCCCTAGTCGCCACATTCCGGCGCCTGTTCGGGGATGCTGGTACGGAAAGCTGGTATCTTTCTATAACCACATCAGCCTTTAAACTTTTTAGGTGCGTAAACACCCTCGACCTTTTCACTGGCCCCACCCAATCTCTTCACGTTCCACGCAATTAACCTGACCAGGGTCTCTCTTTCTCTCTCTCTCTCTCTCTCTCTCCCCCCCCCGCCCCCATATCCACCATCGTCATAACTCCGGGCCCTGCCTGCCGGGCGTGGCCCGCCCCGTCCCATTGTTGTCATCAACACCCCCCCCCCCAGAACCCCCCATCCACTTCCCCACGAAAATACCTCACCCAATATCGATCCCCTCCCCCCCTGCTTTTTCACACCACCTAGGCCCATCAAAACCTGTTCAACAGGCTCCCATGTCCACAGTCCCTCCCCCACCACACCTCTGTTCACTAGCCGACGTAAGTTTGCTAGTGTGGGGGTCCCTGCCCAGGTTCCACTCCTCTCCAATCCCCTCCCATCAGTCCCAGGAAAACAAGACAAGACATATCACCACAAGACTTAATAGAGGCATACAAAATGATCAGGGGGTTGGATAGGGTGGACAGTGAGAGCCTTCTCCCGCGGATGGATATGGCTGGCACGAGGGGACATAACTTTAAACTGAGGGGTAATAGATATAGGACAGAGGTCAGAGGTAGATTCTTTACGCAAAGAGTAGTGAGGCCGTGGAATGCCCTACCTGCTACAGTAGTGAACTCGCCAACATTGAGGGCATTTAAAAGTTTATTGGATAAACATATGGATGATAATGGCATAGTGTAGGTTAGATGGCTTTTGTTTCGGTGCAACATCGTGGGCCGAAGGGCCTGTACTGCGCTGTATTGTTCTATGTTCTATGTTCTATATCCCCTTCAGAAATCCAGTGCTAACATACAAACCCCAGAAAACCGTCGTTACAAAACAATCCCCACTCTTACTTTATCCAAATCGACAACTGTACCCCATTTAACCCCTGTAACAACATGAAATAAAATATAGAACTATATACATTCATAGATTTCATAGAATTTACAGTGTAGAAGGAGGTCATTCGGCCCATCGAGTCTGCACCAGCCCTTGGAAAGGACACCCTACCTTAGCCCAAACCTCCACCCTATCCCCATAACCCAGTAACTCTGCTGTCGTGTTGGGTGCTCTGCTACACAGACGAACCAACACGGCTGCGGATGGTACAACTCAGTTTTATTACGAACAATAATAACATCTGTAAACTGGTTACTGTGGTTCGTTCATTACCCTCTAACCTGTGGACCTAGCCCTAACACTATCTTGGAGAGGCACTCAGCACATGGTGAATGTCTGAGTGGCTTGCTGTGAGCTCTGTGCCCTGAGCTGTCTCCTGCTGGAATGAGCGGGAAGTGTCGTGTTCCCCGTTTTATAGTGTGTATGCTCTTGCCTGTGATTGGCTGTGATGTTGTGTGTGTGTTGATTGGTCCGTTGATCTGTCCATCAGTGTGTATGTATGTTTGCACCATGATGTTTATCTGCATATCATGACACCTACTTAATCTTTTTGGGACACAAAGGGCATTTAGCATGGTCAATCCACTTAACCTGTACATCTTTGGACTGTGGGAGGAAACCAGAGCACCCGGAAGACTCAGCACAGACACTGACCAAAGCGGGAATCGAACCTGGGACCCTGGCTCTGTGAAGCACAGTGCTAACCACTTCCACTCACCCCTTGCCTCGGTCCAAGACCAGTCTTCAGTTCCATTCGTCACTTCTACCCCAGTCCTTCTGCCTTCACAAACGCCTCCGCCGCTTCAACCATTTCAAAGTAAAAGTCTCTGGAGTTGTAGGTTACCCTCAACTTTGCTGGGTACACTCCGCCAAACCGCATCTCACCATGGGTAGCATAGTGGTAGGCACAATTGCTCCATGGCTCCAGGGTCCCAGGTTCGATTCCCGGCTTGGGACACTGTCTGTGCGGAGTCTGCACGTTCTCCCCGTGTGTGCGTGGGTTTCCTCCGGGTGCTCCGGTTTCCTCCTACAGTCCAACGATGTGCAGGTTAGGTGGATTGGCTATGCTAAATTGCCCTTTGTGTCCAAAATTGCCCTTAATGTTGGGTGGGGTTATTGGGTTATGGGGATAGGATGGAGGTGTGGGCTTGGGTAGGGTGCTCTTGCCAAGAGCCAGTGTAGACTCGATGGGCCGAATGGCCTTCCTCTGCACTGTAAATTCTATGAGTTATATAGTGCCGTCTTCACTCGGCCAAAGACCACATGCCTCCTCGCCAACTCCACAGTTAAGTCCTGGTAGATCCGTATACCAGCCTCAGCCCACTGCACCCGCTTCTGCTTCACCCAACTCAGGACCTTCTCCTTCACAAGGTACCTGTGGAAGCAAATAATCACTTTTCTTGGCGGCTCATTTGTCTTTGGTTTAGGCCTCAATGACAGATGAGCCCGATCCAGTTCGTACTGTGGTGGGGGGATTTTCTCCCTCCCCATCAGCTCCACCAACACCATGGCAAAGTACTCAGTTGGCCTCGGCCCTCCATCCCTTTGGGCAGGCCTACGTTCCTCAAGTTTTGCCACCTCAACCTGTTTTCCAGATCCTCCAGTTTAGCTTGCAGCGCTTTGTTAACCTCGACCACCCTCTGCGGCTCCTCACCCATCGAGGTGAGCTGATCGCTGTGTTGCAACATGGCTTCTTCCACTCCCTTCTGTTTCTCACCCTGCTCCTGCACCTCAGCCAAAGTCCTCGCCACAGCCATCTTCATCGGGGCACTCGCCTCCTTCACCAGCATCTTCAGTGCCGCCATCATCGACTTCCTCATCACCTTCATGTGCTTTGCAAACTGTTTCTCAAGTTCCAAAGCCATCACCTTGGTCATCTTTTCTGCCTCAAGCAGTGCGGCCCCATCCAGTGACCCAGACTCCGCCATCTTTCCAGCTACAAAGTTGATCCTTTCGCTCGACGGCAAACCTTCACTCGCCCTCTTCTTCACGGCAGCTTTCTTATTGTTTTTCAACATCCCCCTCCTTCCTTATGTCTCTCTGCACTCAGTTTGTCAAAACATTGTCCCTGGGAGCGGGCATTAAATCTTAAAAAATCAATCCTCGAGCAGGAGCCACCCAACGTGCGACTTGCTCCTACATGTCGCCACCGGAAGTCCAACAGAGTTGTGGTTAATGGATCTGAGGAAGATCTATAGTGGTGTTTCCCACCTGTCAGTGTTTGGACCCTTGCTTTTCCCGAAATCTATTAATGAGCTAAACAAGGGCACAATTTCAAAATTTTTGTACGAGACAACGCTTGGAAGCATTGTGAATTGTGAGAAGGATAGACAAGTTGGTGGAATGGTGGTGGAATGGGGGCAGATGGAAGATTAAATATAATGCAGAGAAGTGTGGAGTGATTCATTTTGGTAGGATGACTATAGGGAGACCAGAAGCAAAAGGACATAATTCTGCATGGTGATGCAGTGGTTAGCACTGCTGCCGCACAGCGCGAGGAACCGGGTTCGATTCCCACCTTGGCTGACTGTGTGGAGTTTGCACTTTCTCCCCGTGTCTGCGTGGGTTTCCTCCAGGTGCTCCAGTTTCCTCCCGCAGTCCAAATTCTGCAGGTTAGGTGGATTCGACATGCAAAGTTGCCCCTCAGGGTGAGGTCACAGCGTGGAAGATAGGGTGTTCTTTCAAAGGGTTGGTGCAGACCAGATGGGCCAAATGGCATCATTCTGTACCGTCGGGATTCTTTCTATGATTCCAAAAGGGGTGCAGGAACAGAGGGACCTTGGTGTATATGTGCATAACATATTGATCCAAATTTACCCCTGCAACAGGCATGTGACGCATCACCCTGAGGGGTTGGGGCAGTGGTTTCCCACATAATGCCAACATGTGAAGAGAAGCCAATAGCCTTCACGTCTAGAATCTTGAATGAGGCGGCACGGTGGCACAGCGGTTAGCACTGCTGCCTCACCGTCAGGGACCCGGGTTCGATTCCGGCCTTGGCTGACTGTGTAGAGTTTGCACGTTCTCCCTGTGCCTGCCTGGGTTTCCTCCGGGTGCTCCGGTTTCCTCCCATAGTCCAAAGATGTGCGGGTTAGGTGGATTGGCCATACTAAATTGCCCCTACGTGTCCAAAAGATGTGCAGGTTAGTTGGGGTTACGCAGATAGGGCAGGGTAGTTGGCCTAGGTAGGGTGCTCTTTCAGAGGGTCGGTGCATACCCAATGGGCGAATGGCCTCCTTCTGCACAGTAGGGATTCTCTGCTTCTTAAGCCAAAAGCGATTATGCGCAGATAGAGAAAGAAGCCTTAGGTATCATTTATGGAATAAAATGGTTCTATCAATTCCAGTATGGGAGGAAATTCACTTTATTAATGAACCATTGTCCACTAAAAACATTTTTTGGACCTTGTAGCAGCATTCCATCGCTGGCAGCGAGCTGAATGCAGAGGCGGGCATTGCTCTTGTCAGCACACACATATACACTGTGGTAGTCTGTGTAGAGGTATTACGGTACCTGGTAATGCTGGCACACCATTGGTAGATAGTCTATGCTTCCTATTGGTCAAGCTGTATGGTAGCTCCGCCCTGCTAGGTGGAGTATAAGAGCCCGTGCCGCCCCAGCAGCCTTCATTCTGTACCTGAGCTGCTGGGGGAAACATCTAGCTTATTAAAGCCTCCAGTTGGACTACAACCTCGCTTTAGTGGTCATTGATCGTGCATCATACATGATTAAATATCATCAGTAAAACTTTCATGGGAATGCAAATGGTCTCTCCTGACTAACCTTACCAAATACCGTTGATAAGCATTTCATGTGGAAACATTTTCCGCTTCAAGCAAGTAGATAATACTCCTGTAACCACAGGACAGGTGAAGAAGAGTACCAGAAATGATCTAATACTGTCAGAGGTTGTGGACATAGTACTTCAAGGCAAAACCTCAGGAGCAAACCCTGAGTTAAAACCATATTCCATCCGAAGACTTGAGTTATCCGTGCAGGCAGGTTGTCTCCCCTGGAGAATGAGAGTAATCATTCCACTATTATTAAGAAAACCTGCATTGAGCCTATTACATGAAGGCCACTGTGGTATTGTAAGGATGAAGGAGATAGCCAGGAGCTATCTTTGGTGGCCTGGGCTAGATGTCACAATTGAGGAGAAGGCAGGAATGTGTTTGTACAAAAGTGAGGAACCTATCACGAGTAGCCCCTTTGCACCCATGGGATTGGCCGGAACAGACCCAGCAACAGATACATGTTGATTACGCTCTCGTACCTATAAAACCTCTGATACTTTGGACCAGTTTACTTACTCAAAGGTTTTACCCAGGGACCCTTATTTGCGAGATGAACAAAGGACAAAACAAGTTCACAGTTGAACACAATTTTATTCACAATTCTCTTCCTCAACAAAATATGACTCAGACTCACAGCTGAGCTTCAGGTTTTACCCGCACTTTGTGAAAGAGGCTGGCCTACAATCACTCAATGTGGATGTCTTCTCTGGGTTCAAAAACAATGGGTCCTTTCTTCTTGCGATGGTTGTACCAGTCAGCCCTTCAAACCTACTCCGCCATTCAGTCCTTCGAACCGGCACCCCATTCATATGATCATGGCTGATCATCAAGTTCGATACCCTGATCCCGTCTTCCCTACCATATCCCTTAATCCCTTTAGCCTCAAGAGCTATATCAAATTCCTTCTTGAAATTACGCACGTTTGGGCCTCAACCAACTTCTATGGTAGTGAATTCCACAGATTCACCACTCTCTGGGTGAAGAAAGTTTGCCCACCTCAGTCCTGAAAGGTTTACCCCTTATCCTTAAACTATGATCTCTAGTTTTGGGCTCCACCACCATTGGGAAGATTCTTTCTGAATCTACCTTGTCTAATCCTGTTAGAATTTTGTAAGTTTCCATGAGATCCCCTCTCACTCTTCTAAACTCCATTGAATATAATCCTTAACTAATTTAGTCTCTCCTCATATGACAATCCCACCAACCCAGGAATTAGCCTGATAAACCTTTGCTGCACTCCCGAGTTCATAAACTACTTGAAGGAGAACGGAGTTCAACACATCCAGTCCGCTCTTTATCACCCTGCCACAGATGGTCTGGCAGAGCGTTTTGTATGGACAGTTAAACATTTGTTAAAGGTAACCAGAGAACAAGGTTAATTGTCTCAACATTTGAGTCAATTACTACTCACGTGTTGTATTCTCTATTCTGCTTTATGGGGATGGCTGGGATCCGTAGTGTTGAATAAAGAACACAAAGCTTTGTTAACAAACAAAACCATAAATTTATTACATTACTAACTAAGATTTGTTCACATTCCTAAAGTAGAAGGTTATTATTCAAAACTATGCTATCTCTAACTTATAAAACTCTCTAGTATACAACTGCTCTCTATGCCTAACACTCTTCCAGCTCTCTTAACTCCTAATCATCTAAACATCTTCTAATCTAATCTAATTCCAGAATCCCCTCATCACATGATATTTATATGACTTCTGTGATTCCCTCTTGTGGTATGAATCATTATCATTAACTTGTCTTTACATCCCAGTCAATCTACATATCATTACATCCCCCCCTTGTTTTCAAAGATGTTTGGAGATTTCTACAAACATATGTAGAGTAAGAAGCAATGTATGTTATTTACATGTAATTGAGTGCAGAAATTATACAGCAGTTAACAATTCCAAAAAAAAAACTTTTTTACAGTCCTCAAATTGAGACTGTACTCAGTCTTCACATGTGGTGTGTTGAAGTACCAACAAGTCATCAGCTCAAATCAATCAAGTGTTCAACTGGTTGAACCACGTTTGCTGTCTGACCTGGTTTATTTTCTGTGCTTGTGGTGTCGATTTTGTGTGTCCTTTTCCTTGAAAACTGGTTTGCTTTTTGCTCTTTGAGTAAATACGAACACATTAAAAACATTGGCATGACTTATTTTTTGTCAAAACAATGTCCTGTTCTTCCTGCCATTGGTGGCATCATGCATGAATTTCGTATTGTCTACACACCCATTTGTTTTTTCGACCTCAACCTGTAGCTGTGTTTCACACACTGTCCTGAAGTCCCTTGCTCGGTTGCCATCTGGATTGTTTTCCAGTCTGTATGGTCTGTCAAGTGTGACTGCAAATTTCAACACTTTCTTGCCATTGCACTGGGCTGTGCTGTTCAGTTGTCCTTTGGTTTCAGAGTCGTACCATTGTGTACAGTCTGTTGTTCCGTAGTTTCTCTTTATGTGCTCAAGAACTGTTCCTTCTGGATTGTTTGATTCATTGTCAAACTTTTTAGTATCAGTGTCCTTTGTGTTATCTGATCTTTCGCTGCACTTTATGATCTCAGGTTCCTGTGGATGATCTGATGCATCGTTGAAATTTGTGACATCAGTCCCTTCTGGATGACCTGATTTATCTTTGGTCTCTTGGTGTGCCTCTTCTGGAGTCAACTTCTCCAAGATGTCATTTTCTTGTAGTTTGGTCACAATTTATGTGTTCTCACTTGATTCATTCATTGTTGTACTCTTATTGTCATGTTCTTTTGTACAGTCCAGCTGAGATCTGTCAGTCTCGCTTTTGTCCTGCACAACTTGTATGCTACTTGTGATCACTTTGTCACTATTCACAAATATAGTGGATAGACCTTAATAGTCTTCTTTTTGTTGATCAAATAAACAAGATAGACCTTCATAGTGTTCTTCTTTCAATTCTCTCTCTTTGGAGTCCTTCAGTGCTTCCATTCTGGAGTCTTTCATTGCTCTCTCTGTGGAGCCTTTTTCTTCTGGTTGTTAATTTGTCAGGTTACTGCAATCCGATGTATCAACGGTATGCAATTCCATCAATGTGTTGGATTCATCTACCATTAGTAGAGTGCTATTTAGATTTTCAATCTTGTTACCAACAGAATAATCATCAAACCTGAATACCTCTGCCATATCTGAGTAATATTCTTCAATGTAGGATTTATCTTCTTTAGTGTTAGATTTATTGACATTTTCTTCTTGTTTCATGCTGCAAATATTTTGTTCCATGGTGCTGCAAAAGGCTTCTTCAGCTGTTTGCTCAAATCCATGCAATGTTCTGCCTTGCGAGATAAAAAAAAACTTATGTTTTGTGCCTTTGAAAGTTGTTTTTTCGATTTCTGGGCAGTTTCCCTTTAAGTGGGCGTATCCACAATATTCTGACGTCCGTGACATCATGAGCAAACTTCGATTGCGCATGCGCAAATCGAACTTTGTCCGGAGTGTGCTCTTTTTTCAAGTGTGCATGCGCAATCTTCTGCGCATGCGTAGAATGGTATCTTTCCGGCTCACGCCTTTTTTTAAAGTGCGCATGTGCAAATTGGTCCCGCACATGCGCAGAACATTTAGAATCCGAATCGCGCATTTTTTTCGCGTGCGCTTTCGCAGATTGGTCTTCTTGTCCAGCGTAACGAATTTTTAACTGCGCCATAGCTTTCGCGGAGACAAATATTATTTGACTTTGATTCAAAGTTTCGGCACTTCTATTTTTAGGTTCTTTCGTCGCACAGCACATTTTAATTGAATCTTCAAGCCTTATTTTTTGTTTCTTTTGCAGTTGTTTGTTGAGCTTTTCATATCTTTTAGCTCACAATAATGATCACATTTTTAAGGACCACTTCAAAGTTATTATTTTCAGCTTCATAGAACATAGAACATAGAAAATACAGCACAGAACAGGCCCTTCGGCCCACGATGTTGTGCCGAACCTTTGTCCTAGATTAATCATAGATTATCATTGAATTTACAGTCCAGAAGGAGGCCATTTGGCCCTTTGAGTCTGCACCGGCTCTTGGAAAGAGCACCCTACCCAAACTCAACACCTCCACCCAACACCAAGGGCAATTTGGACATTAAGGGCAATTTATCATTGGCCAATTCACCTAACCCGCACATCTTTGGACTGTGGGAGGAAACCGGAGCACCCGGAGGAAACCCACGCAGACACGGGGAGGACGTGCAGACTCCGCACAGACAGTGACCCAAGTCGGAATCGAACCTGGGACCCTGGAGCTGTGAAGCAATTGTGCTATCCACAATGCTACCGTGCTGCCCTTGAGAACAAATAAATCTACACTATATCATTTTACCGTAATCCATGTACCTACCCAATAGCTGCTTGCAGGTCCCTAATGTTTCCGACTCAACTACTTCCACAGGCAGTGCATTCCATGCCCCCACTACTCTCTGGGTAAAGAACCTACCTCTGATATCCCTCCTATATCTTCCACCTTTCACCTTAAATTTATGTCCCCTTGTAATGGTTTGTTCCACCCGGGGAAAAAGTCTCTGACTGTCTACTCTATCTATTCCCCTGATCATCTTATAAACCTCTATCAAGTCGCCCCTCATCCTTCTCCGTTCTAATGAGAAAAGGCCTAGCACCCTCAACCTTTCCTCGTAAGACCTACTCTCCATTCCAGGCAACATCCTGGTAAATCTTCTTTGCACCTTTTCCAAAGCTTCCACATCCTTCCTAAAATGAGGCGACCAAAACTGTACACAGTACTCCAAATGTGGCCTTACCAAAGTTTTGTACAGCTGCATCATCACCTCACGGCTCTTAAATTCAATCCCTCTGTTAATGAACGCGAGCACACCATAGGCCTTCTTCACAGCTCTATCCACTTGAGTGGCAACTTTCAAAGATGTATGAACATAGACCCCAAGATCTCTCTGCTCCTCCACGTTGCCAAGAACTCTACCGTTAACCCTGTATTCCGCATTCATATTTGTCCTTCCAAAATGGACAACCTCACACTTTTCAGGGTTAAACTCCATCTGCCACTTCTCAGCCCAGCTCTGCATCCTATCTATGTCTCTTTGCAGCCGACAACAGCCCTCCTTACTATCCACAACTCCACCAATCTTCGTATCGTCTGCAAATTTACTGACCCACCCTTCAACTCCCTCATCCAAGTCATTAATGAAAATCACAAACAGCAGAGGACCCAGAACTGATCCCTGCGGTACACCACTGGTAACTGGGACCCAGGCTGAAGATTTGCCATCCACCACCACTCTCTGCCTTCTATCGGTTAGCCAGTTCGTTATCCAACTGGCCAAATTTCCCACTATCCCATGCCTCCTTACTTTCTGCATAAGCCTACCATGGGGAACTTTATCAAATGCCTTACTAAAATCCATGTACACTACATCCACTGCTTTACCTTCATCCACATGCTTGGTCACCTCCTCAAAGAATTCAATAAGACTTGTAAGGCAAGACCTACCCCTCACAAATCCGTGCTGATTATCCCTAATCAAGCAGTGTCTTTCCAGATGCTCAGAAATCCTATCCTTCAGTACCCTTTCCATTACTTTGCCTACCACCAAAGTAAGACTAACTGGCCTGTAATTCCCAGGGTTATCCCTAGTCCCTTTTTTGAACAGGGGCACGACATTCGCCACTCTCCAATCCCCTGGTACCACCCCTGTTGACAGTGAGGACGAAAAGATCATTGCCAACGGCTCTGCAATTTCATCTCTTGCTTCCCATAGAATCCTTGGATATATCCCGTCAGGCCCGGGGGACTTGTCTATCTTCAAGTTTTTCAAAATGCCCAACACATCTTCCTTCCTAACAAATATTTCCTCGAGCTTACCAATCTGTTTCACACTGTCCTCTCCAACAATATCGCCCCTCTCATTTGTAAATACAGAAGAAAAGTACTCGTTCAAGACCTCTCCTATCTCTTCAGGCTCAATACACTATCTCCCGCTACTGTCCTTGATCGGACCTACCCTCGCTCTAGTCATCCTCATATTTCTCACATATGTGTAAAAGGCCTTGGGGTTTTCCTTGATCCTAACTGCCAAAGATTGTTCATGCCCTCTCTTAGCTCTCCTAATCCCTTTCTTCAGTTCCCTCCTGGCTATCTTGTATCCCTCCAATGCCCTGTCTGAACCTTGTTTCCTCAGCCTTACATAAGTCACCTTTTTCCTCTTAACAAGACATTCAACCTCTCTTGTCAACCATGGTTCCCTCACTCGACCATCTCTTCCCTGCCTGACAGGGACATACATATCAAGGACACGTAGCACCTGTTCCTTGAACAAGTTCCACATTTCACTTGTGTCCTTCCCTGCCAGCCTATGTTCCCAACTTATGCACTTCAATTCTTGTCTGACAACATCGTATTTACCCTTCCCCCAATTGTAAACCTTGCCCTGTTGCACGTACCTATCCCTCTCCATTACTAAAGTGAAAGTCACAGAATTGTGGTCACTATCTCCAAAATGCTCCCCCACTAACAAATCTATCACTTGCCCTGGTTCATTACCCAGTACTAAATCCAATATTGCCCCTCCTCTGGTCGGACAATCTACATACTGTGTTAGAAAAGCTTCCTGGACACACTGCACAAACACCACCCCATCCAAACTATTTGATCTAAAGAGTTTCCACTCAATATTTGGGAAGTTAAAGTCGCCCATGACTACTACCCTATGACTTCTGCACCTTTCCAAAATCTGTTTCCCAATCTGTTCCTCCACATCTCTGCTACTATTGGGGGGGCCTATAGAAAACTCCTAACAAGGTGACTGCTCCTTTCCTATTTCTGACTTCAACCCATACTCCCTCAATAGGGTGATACTCCTCGAACTGCCTTTCTGCAGCTGTTATACTATCTCTAATTAATAATGCCACCCCCCCACCTCTTTTACCACCCTCCCTAATCTTATTGAAACATCTATAACCAGGGACCTCCAACTACCATTTCTGCCCCTCTTCTATCCAAGTTTCCGTGATGGCCACCACATCGTAGTCCCAAGTACCGATCCATGCCTTAAGTTCACCCACCTTATTCCTGATGCTTCTTGCGTTGAAGTATACACACTTCAACCCATCTCCGTGCCCGCAAGTACTCTCCTTTGTCAGTGTTCCCTTCCCCACTGCCTCATTACACGCTTTGGCGTCCTGAATATCGGCTACCTTAGTTGCTGGACTTCAAATCCGGTTCCCATTCCCCTGTCAAATTAGTTTAAACCCTCCCGAAGAGAACTAGAAAACCTCCCTCCCAGGATATTGGTGCCCCTCTGGTTCAGATGCAACCCGTCCTGCTTGTACAGGTCCCACCTACCTCAGAATGCGCTCCAATTATCCAAATACCTGAAGCCCTCCCTCCTACACCATTCCTGCAGCCACGTGTTCAACTGCACTCTCTCCCTATTCCTAGCCTCGCTGTCACGTGGCACCGGCAATAAACCAGAGATGACAACTCTGTCTGTCCTGGCTTTTAACTTCCAGCCTAACTCCCTAAACTTGTTTATTACCTCCACACCCCTTTTCATACCTATGTCGTTGGTACCAATGTGCACCACGACTTCTGGCTGCTCGCCCTCCCCCTTAAGGATCCTGAAGACACGATCCGAGACATCCCTGGCCCTGGCACCCGGGAGGCAACATACCTTCCGGGAGTCTCACTCGCGACCACAGAATCTCCTATCTATTCCCCTAACCATTGAATCTCCTACAACTATTGCTTTTCTATTCTCCCCCCTTCCCTTCTGAGCCCCAGAGCCAGACTCAGTGCCAGAGACCTGGCCGCTAGGACCTTCCCCCGGTAGGTCATCCTCCCCAACAGCATCCAAAACGGTATACTTGTTTTGAAGGGGAACGGCCACGAGGGATCCCTGCACTGTCTGCCTGTTTGTGTTTTTCCCCCTGACTGTATTCTTGTCCTGTACCTTGGGTGTGGTTACCTCCTTGTAACTCTTCTCAATCACCCCCTCTGCCTCCCGGATGATCCGAAGTTCATCCAGCTTCAGCTCCAGTTCCCTAACACGGTCTTTGAGGAGCTGAAGTTGGGTGCACTTCCCACAGGTATAGTCAGTGGGGACACCGGTGATATCCCTCACCACCCACATCCTACAGGAGGAGCATGTAACTGGCCTAGCCTCCATCCCCTCTTACCTGACAGAATATAGCTGCCCTGTGGACTAACTAGATCTCCGCCCTCCGACCCTGCTCCCAGTCAGCTACATTTTCTGTAAACTCCTGGCTCTCTTCGCACTCTTTGCGGAAATGTCGGAAACAAAATGAAAGGAGCACCTTACTCCCTCCTCACCTAACTCCCTCGGTCACCAAACTCTCACTATCGCACTCAAATGCACCAAATTCAGCACTCAGAGCAAACAAAGTCTGCACTGTAGGGGATCACTTTTATACTGTGAATCTAGCCTCTGAAAACAGGCCTAATCCAATTAACTAATTAACAAGCTCCAGCTGCAAGTGCCTACAAGTAGAAGCCTGTTTAAAGCTTATTGAAAATTCACCTTCTTCTCAACCAAACAGCAACTTTTAAGTTAATTAACTAAATAAAAGAAAGACTAAACTTTAGATAAAAATGAAGCCTTATACTCCCTCGGTCACCAAACTCTCACTATCGCACTCAAATGCACCAAATTCAGCACTCAGTACTCACTCTCAAAATGGAATGAGTTATACACTTCTATAGCCTGTTGTCCAGCCAATAGTAATAATAAAGCAGTTTTTTGCTTATCACTGGTAGTTTCTAGATTGGAGGATCAGAGATACAGTTCAAACACTTGTTTGAATATTTTCCAGTTTACATCTACATTACCCGAAATGCTGAATACCTTTGGAAACTGCAGACCTTCCATGACTCTTCGGTTGGGTATTTCTTTCTGTAATTTTTTGGTTGGTGCTGGAGTCTTATTGTTGCTACTGGAGTCTGGTTGAGATTTCTCATTGCACATTTTTTTTTTCTTCAATTGGAGATTTTTTTCTCTCTCTCTGAACCTGACTAAACTACTCTAGGACCACTGCTGGTACCATGTTGTAATGTGGTACATTACAATTTAAAGCTGTCCACTCCCTGTACCATGTTGTATTCTCTATTCTGCTTTATCTGGATGGTTCAAATCCATAGAGTTGAATAAAGAACACAAAGCTTTGCTAACGAACAAAACCATAAATTTATTACACTACTAACTAAGATTTGTTCATATTCCTAAAGTAGTAGGTTATTATTTCAAACTATGCTATCTCTAACTTACAGAACTCTCTAGTATATAACTGCTCTCTATGCCTGACACTCTTCCAGCTCTCTCCTCACTCCTAATCATCGAAACATCTTCTAATCTAATCTAATTTCAGAATCCCCTTGTCACATGATATTTATATGACTGTTCTGTGGTTCCCTCAAGTGGTATGAATCATTATCATTAACTTGTTAACTCTTTACATCTCAGTCAATATACATATCATTACATCACGTACAGGAATACTGCACTCTCAACAACCCAAGCTTCTCTGGCATTGCTAATGGTTAGACGTCAACTATGCATAACATTCACGGTGCTGAAGTCCCAGGTTCGATCCCGGCTCTGGGTCACTGTCCGTGTGGAGTTTGCACATTCTCCCCATGTTTGCATGGGCTTCGCTCCCACAACCCAAACATGTGCAGGGTAGGTGGATTGGTCATGCTAAATTGCCCCTTAATTGGAAAAAATGAATTGGGTACTCTAAAATTTATTTTAAAAAGCTATGCATAGCATTCAATTAGTTAAAACCACCCAAGGCAAAAAAAAAGTTGCAAAAAAGCAACAGGATCAGGTCATATAGTGGGAGAACAAGGCTGTTATAACCTGCCTGCTTACCATTGGCTGGGGACTAATGACAATCACACAATCCTGTGGGAGTATGAGCTTCCCCAATGAGGGGGGGCGGAGAAACCATTAGTAAACTCCATGTATAAATAAAGCTGGCCAGTTTGGAACCAGCAGGAAGGAGTGTGCAGCAAGGGAGGTTGCTGCTGCTGTTATATATATATGTTGTTGTACATAAATGTTATTACTTTGTATCCTTAAAACTCGTGCTGGATTCTTCATGGCCCTCACAAATCTGACGACGAGGGTTAAAGTGAATAGCTGTCTACACTGCTGAAGCAACCTCCCTGGATTTTTGTTGGATACAGGTTGGAAGTTGTTTTCTATTATACCATGCCTCTGTACGGACGTTTGGATGTTTTTGATGCTGCGCTGGAAAGCTGGAACCAGTACTTACAACGGATGCGTTACTATTTCCGGGCAAACAATATCACCGAAAACGAGCGCCAGGTGGTCATATTGCTCACCGCCTGCGCCCGCATACGTTTGGGGTAATTAGGAGCCTGACGTACCCAGGACACCAAAACGTTTGATGAACTTGTGAATATAGTGGGGCAACATTTTAACCCAACCCCGTCCACGATAGTCCAGCGTTACCGGTTTAATACCGCTGAGAGGACCCCTGGAGAATCCCTTGCCGACTTTCTATCCAGGCTACGCAGGATTGCGGAGTACTGTGACTATGGTGAGACCTTGTCAGAAATGTTACGCGACCGTTTGGTTTGCGGTATTAACAATGCGGCCACCGAGAGAAAGTTGT
Source organism: Scyliorhinus torazame (assembly GCF_047496885.1). NCBI lineage: Eukaryota > Metazoa > Chordata > Chondrichthyes > Carcharhiniformes > Scyliorhinidae > Scyliorhinus > Scyliorhinus torazame. The sequence continues at coordinate 118,953,473 of NC_092707.1, read as the reverse complement.
TAGCTGAGCCAACATTGACTTTTCAACAGGCCATTCAAATAGTATTGTCCCGAGAGAGCGCTGAACGAGGAGTGCAGGAGCTACAGGGAATGGAAGTGCATGCCTTGGGGTGCAACCCCTTCCGTCCGAAAATGTCCCCCCGCACTCCTGCGGTACCTTGGGCAAGGCGACGTCCGGACCGACAGCAGTGGCCGTCGGACATTCCTCCCCAAAGGGAGCCTTCTCCAGAACCAATGGATGAGGAGCCATGTCCGTGTCAGACTTGTAGGCGCCGACCCCGTCGCGGACGCCGGTCCTGGGGGCGCCAGAGGCGCCGTCGTTCCGACCGAAACTGGGACCAGCCCAGGGGCCGTACCTTCCATGTGGATGAACCTGCGGTGACTACTCCTGAGGACGTGGAGACGGAGGACGACTGCCTGCAGCTGCATTGTGTGGCAGCTCCCCGTGTGGCCCCCATTAAGGTGACAGTACGGGTCAATGGTCACCCGCTTGAGATGGAGTTGGACACTGGCGCAGCGGTCTCCGTGATCGCCCAGAGGACATTCGACCGCATCAAGCAGGGTATACAGACCCTTACATTAACTGACTCACAGGCCAGGTTGGCCACCTACACGGGGGAACCACTGGACATTGCAGGAAGTATAATGCCCCCTGTTGTTTATGGACGCCAGGAGGGGCGTTTCCATCTTATCGTGGTGCGCGGCCACGGGCCCAGCCTGTTGGGTCGGGACTGGTTGCGCCATTTGTGGTTGCAATGGCAGCACATCCTCCAAACAGTTTCTGGAGGGTTGACTGAGGTGCTAGGATGATACCCAGATGTATTCCAGCCTGGTTTGGCGAAAATAAAAGGGGCCGTAGCCCGTATCCAAGTCGAACCAGGAGCCACGCCGCGCTATTTCCAGGCGCGCCCGGTGCCTTATGCCTTGCTCGAGAAGGTAGAAGGGGAGCTCACTCGTTTGGAGAGTTTGGGTATTATCAGGCCCGTCCGTTTTGCTGACTGGGCAGCACCAATTGTACCTGTAAGAAGCCAGATGCCATAGTTCGCTTGTGTGGCGACGATAAACTTACAGTGAATACTGCTTCCCGACTCGACCGATATCCAATGCCTTGCATAGAGGATCTCTACGCGAAGCTTGCAGGCGGACTCTCGTTCACAAAATTAGATATGAGTCACGCCTACCTACAGTTGGAGCTGGACCTTGCCTCCCGACCATATGTAACAATTAATACACACCGGGGCCTGTATGAATATACATGGTTGCCCTTTGGAGTATCCTCTGCCTGCGCTATTTTTCAACGTGTTATGGAGGGCATTTTGAGAGGTTTACCACGTGTCGCTGTCTACTTAGATGACGTTTTGATTACAGGGACATTGGAGCAGGAACATTTGGAAAATCTGGAGGATGTCCTTCGACGCTTTTCGGAGGCTGGAGTCTGTTTACGTTGCACAAAGTGCGTATTTCAGGCAAAGGAAGTAGTCTACCTAGGTTATCTGGTGGACCGCGAAGGTTTGCACCCCGTCGCAGAGAAGGTGCGTGCGATTCAACAGGCCCCCGCCCCGACTGACACTTCGCATCTTCGTTCTTTTCTCGGTCTCGTAAACTATTACGGGAAGTTCCTCCCCAATCTGGCAACGACGCTGGCCCCGTTGCACCTTCTGCTAAAGAAAAATCACACCTGGGTTTGGGGTCAGCCGCAAGGAACCGCTTTCCGGCGGGTAAAGCAACAATTGTCGTCGTCTGGGTTACTAACCCACTATAATCCTGGAAAGCCTTTGCTCGTCACATGTGATGCATCCCTGTATGGTATTGGGGCCGTCCTGTCCCACAAGATGGAGAACGGGGCCGAGCGACCGATAGCTTTCGCCTCCCGCACATTGACTGCAGCGGAGAAAAAGTACGCGCAGATCGAGAAGGAGGGCCTGGCAGTGGTTTTTGCGGTGAAATGCTTCCACCAGTACGTGTATGGCCGCCATTTCACTATCGTGACTGATCATAAGTCTCTGTTGGGACTTTTCAGAGAGGATAAGCCAATACCGCACATTGCTTCCGCACGGATCCAGCGCTGGGCTTTGTTGTTTGCTGCATACGAGTATTCTCTGGAGCACAAACCAGGAACGCAGATAGCAAATGCCGACGCACTGAGCCGATTGCCTTTATCGACCGGCCCCATGTCGACGAATGGCAGATGGAGTTTAATTTAGATAAATGTGAGGTGATGCATTTTGGCAGATCGAATCAGGCCAGGACCTACTCAGTTAATGGTATGGCATTGGGGAGAGTTATAGAACAAAGAGATCTAGGAGTACAGGTTCATAGCTCCTTGAAGGTGGAGTCGCAGGTGGACAAGGTGGTGAAGAAGGCATTCGGCATGCTTGGTTTCATTGGTCAGAACATTGAATACAGGAGTTGGGACGTCTTGTTGAAGTTGTACAAGACATTGGTACGGCCACACTTGGAATACTGTGTGCAGTTCTGGTCACCCTATTATAGAAAGGATATTATTAAACTAGAAAGAGTGCAGAAAAGATTTACTAGGATGTTACCGGGACTTGATGGTTTGAGTTATAAGGAGAAGCTGGATAGACTGGGACTTTTTTCCCTGGAGCGTAGGAGGCTTAGGGGTGATCTTATAGAGGTCTATAAAATAATGAGGGGCATAGATAAGGTAGATAGTCAACATCTTTTCCCAAAGGTAGGGGAGTCTAAAACTAGAGGGCATAGGTTTAAGGTGAGAGGGGAGAGATTCAGAAGGGCCTAGAGGGGCAATTTCTTCACTCAGAGGGTAGTGAGTGTCTGGAATGTGCTGCCAGAGGTAGTAGTAGAGGCGGGTACAATTGTGTCTTTTAAAAAGCATTTAGATAGTTACATGGGTAAGATGGGTATAGAGGGTTATGGGCCAAGTGCGGGCAACTGGGACTAGCTTAATGGTAAAAACTGGGCGGCATGGACTGGTTGGGCCGAAGGGCCTGTTTCCATGCTGTAAACTTCTATGATTCTATGATACACAAGAACGGCAGGGACAGGGATTTTCTCGGCATCGGCCGATAAGGCAGTTTGCGCCCGGTGACCCAGTGTTCGTTCGGAATTTTGCTGGTGGTGCCCAGTGGGTTCCTGGCATAATCTTTCGCCAAACGGGCCCTATATCTTACCAGGTGCAAGCCCAGGGTCGTCTCCAGCACAAACATGTCGACCACGTTCAGTCCAGAAGACTATCCCCTTCAAAGATTCCCCACCCCCGGAGCTCATTTCTACAGCCGCAGAGACCAGAGACAATGGAAGGTAGTCCTCACAATCTTCCTCTGGTGCCTCACTCAAAGCCTGCGCAGGTCGTTACAAAACCGAATGGAGATAGAGACGCTGACATGACGGAGGCAGCAGACTCTGACTCCGAGATGGAGACACAGGACGCATCAGAGGGTGAATTCTAGGGTCCACGGGCCGTGGATATACAACCGTTACGCCGTTCATCACGGAAGCGCCGGTTTCCGTCTCGTTACATGCCGCCTGATCCAGCGCCGCGTGCAAATGGTGTCCGGGCTGCGGCAAAAACGAGTCCGACGCCCTCCTTCGCCAGGGTCTTCGGTGGATTCCTTGGACTTTGGGGGGGAGGGATGTTATAACCTGCCTGCTTACCATTGGCTGGGGACTAATGACAATCTCACAATCCTGTGGGAGTATGAGCTTCCCCAATGAGGGGGCAGAGAAACCATTAGTAAACTCCATGTATAAATAAAGCTGGCCAGTTTGGAACCAGCAGGAAGGAGTGTGCAGCAAGGGAAGTTGCTGCTGCTGTTTTATATATATATATATATATGTTATTGTAAATAAATGTTATTACTTTGGTATCCTTAAAACTCGTGCTGGATTCTTCGTGGCCCTCACAAAAAAGGCGAAACATCTTGTGCTGGATTCTCCGCCCCGCCACGCCACATTTCAGGTTCGCCCAACCGGTGGGATGCTCCATTACGCCAGCTGGTCATTGTGAGGCAGCCCCACGCTATTGGGAAACCCCCGGGCTGCCGGCAAAACAGAGCATCCCGCCAGCGGAGAATCCAACCCCAGATTTTTTTGCCAGGATCAAGAATGTCTGGCAGGAACTTATACCACAATTGAAAAGTGGATTCTTGTCACCATCTTAGCACAGACCGGACCGGTGTCCCACACCGTACAAACCCAAAATGATGTAATATGGAGAAGGCATACAGATCCACCTTTGATGACAAGAACCAATCCACCAGAGGCAGAACTGACAGAGTACAAATTCAGCTGTGCCAGAAGATGACCTGGATCTTCCCGAGAACCTGACACTAACCGAAACAATTGGGGAAAACAGCATTTCAAGTGCAAATCAAACACCAAGTCAACCTCAGATCAGTACGTCGACTCTGGTTAAGATAACCACTAATGACACTCACACCAAGCCAAAGGCATCAGAGGTTGCAGCTCATATTAAAAAGCAGATGGCCGAGGTTCACCGAAAACCACACAGAAGGAGGACCTCCAGGACGTCTGACGTCTTGACTATTTTTGTTGATTGATTATTTATGTTGCTCATGGATTTGTTAATGTTATACTGTTTGTTGTGTCAGGGACCTTAATTTTCAAGGGGGACGAAATACTGTGTATCATGTTTTTAGCATTTCCTCACAAACAACCTTGTAGTTGAACAGGAACACTTAAGAGAACGATGGCATGATGCCATCGGCCAGTGGTGAGGGCGAACAGGCAGTCTAACATCGCAAACTGTAGTGTTGACATCTTCTTCTAAATAAAGCTCTACAGTTTGGTTGAACCTCCAAGGCAGTCTCAATCTTGATCCACCACAAGAACTTGGTAGAATTGTGTCTATGCAGCCAGATTAGTGTACACAGAATTTAGAGTATGTGTCCATGGCCAGATAATAAATATTGAGGAAATGAAACAGGACAAAGCTTTTGACTGAAAAGTGAGGAACAAAGCCAATCAGAAAAACATTTCAATTTAATTTTGTGCATTTGAAAACTAGAACATTTGGCACGGCATGTGACATGGTCTGCGAGATGAATAAGTAAAAATAACTGGTGTGGAAACTGGTGTTTTTTCTGAGTATTGCGAGGAAGTGTGTGAGGCTGATTTGGATGTTTCAGAACGGCTATAAAGTCGCAAGCGCAACTGCCCTGTTAGAGAAAACTCATCTGTGTATTTTCTTGGCTTTGGCCTTCTGGTCCAGGGGTGGCGGGAGGGTTGCAGAAATGAAGCTGAGCACATTAACTATAAATCCACCACAGATTTCAGATCCCAGTACCTGCTGTACTTTGTTTTTATTTTAGTGCTTTCTATTTATCTAGTTTCCCTTAGTAAGTACTGTCATTTAGCAATTGAAATGTTTGACATTTTACCAGAAAAGATGTGGTGGTATTTGTGAAACTGAAAGAAAGCAAGGGTGCGATTTAATCAAAATGTTTCCAAGTGTGGTAGCGAGTGGGAACTGCTGCAAGCTTCCCGACGCTCGGACCGACGAGGCCGTCACAGCTGTAAAACATTAATTGGTCCACTTAATGAGGCACCACGCGCTTCACGGCACAAATGATGGTCCCGCCGGCTGATTTGCCGGGACCTCGCTCGCCAGCCTCCTGCTAACAAGGGAGAATAGCACTTAACCCGATCCTGCACAGCAAACCCCACTCTGCTCGCAGCCATGCCATCAAGGAGACCAGCCCCAGAATTCAAGGACGTCGACCGTGGCAGATTGTTCGGCGGGGTAGAGGCCAGACAGGATGCTCCGGTCCCCCAAGGATCTCGGCGGGTCAGCCACATGGCAGCCACTGCCGCCTAGGAGAAAGTGGCAGTGGCCATCAACTCGGGGAACGTCACCAGGAAGACCGACACCGAGTGCCACAAGTAGGTCAAAGATCACTTCCACTTCCACCCCATCCCGCGAGATTGTGTCAGGCAGGGCAGCACGGTGTCGCAGTGGTTAGCATTGCTGCCTCATGGTGTCGAGGTCCCAGGGTCGATCCCGGCTCTGGGTCACTGTCCGTGTGGAGTTTGAACATTCTCCCTGCGTTTACTTGGGTTTCGTCTCCACAACCCAAAGATGTGCAGGGTAATTGGATTGGTCACGCTAAATTGCCCCTTAATTGGAATAAATGAATTGTGTACTCTAAATTTATTTTAAAAAAGAGTCTGTGCCAGGCACCGCCCCCACTGTGCCCCATCCACCTATGTTCAACAGTGCCACCCATGCCTCCCCATCCCCATACTATCCACCCCATCCCCCCCCCCCCACATCCTCGCGGTCATGATGCGGGCAGCTCACGATGCCCACTCTGTGTCCCCACAGGAGAAGTTGGCCCACAACAGATGGGAGAGGACCCAGACGGACGGCGGAGTGCCAGACATCAGAGTACTCACCTTCTACGAGGAACGGATGCTGGAGGTCGCAGGGGTGACCAAGGATAGATCTGTCACTGATGTAGAGGTTGTCATGCCACGCAGAGTTGAAGATCCACCGGCCTCCACCCAGATAACCTGTCACACATGAGTTGTTAGTGCCGTGCAGACCGACCCACCCTCCCATTGACCACTCTCCATTCTCCCACAGCATCCTCATCTGATGGTGGTTTCCCCCACGCTGTACCCTGCCTCCCATGAGAGCACCTCGGAAGGGCGCACCAAGGAGACTACCATATTGGTGGCACAGCTCTCATCCCCACCGTCCACCAGCGCAGAGACACATACCTCGGTGGGTGACAGTAGTGGACAGGCCTCTGGGGCACATTATGCTGATCATCACACATTTGCTGATGTACATCAGGTGGAGGCAGGAATGGCCAGGCGAGACATCAGTCGGAGGTCTGCTGGATCCAAGAACCCAGCTGGGAAACAGGTTTACCCGGGCCTGATGCAGACGCTAGGGTGCAGCCAAGAGATTCAGTGGGGGATGTCAGCGACACTCCAGCAGGTCCATAACCCAGAGAAGTCCCAGAGGCTATGGGTGCAGGAGATGGCGCTAGCAACAGTGGCACAGAGGCCAACACTACAAGGATGGCGACGGCAGTGGAGAGCCTAGTGCACGGCGGCAGCAGCGTGAGGGGAGGCATCCAAGGCCTAGCTCAGTTAATGACGGTCATGGCTGAGCGCCTCGACAGCATGGCCCAGTCACTGCGGGAGGGACGTGACCCAATACCAGGTAGACCTTGATGAGGCAGTGCGAGGCATGTCCCAGTCTTAGATGGGAGGGTGAGCTGTGAGGAGAGTGCAGAGACGCTTCAGCAGATTTGAACAGGCTTCGTGAGTGGGCTAATGCATGGTAGATGCAGCATAATGGGGATAAATGTGAGGTTATCTGCTTCGGTAGCAAAAATAGGAAGGCAGATTATTTGAATGGGTGTAAATTGAGAGAGGTGGATACTCAGTGAGACCTTGGTGTCCTCGTGCATCAGTCATTGAAAGTAAGCGCGCAGGTACAACAGGAAGTAAAGAGGGCAAATGGTATGTTAGCCTCTATAGCGAGAGGATTGGAGTATAGGAATAGGGATGTTTTGCTACAATTGTACAGGGCATTGGTGAGGCCACACCTGGAGTATTGTGCGCAGTTTTGGTGTCCTTATCTGAGGAAGGATGTTCTTGCTATGGAGGGAGTGCAGCAAAGGTTTACCAGGCTGATTCCTGGGATGGTAGGACTGTCATGAGAAGAGACTAAGTCGGTTAGGATTATATTCATTGGAGTTTAGAAAGGTGAGAGGGAATCTCATAGAAACTTACAAAATTCTAACAGGGTTAGGCTGGGTAGATTCAGAAAGAATGTTCTCGATGATGGGAGATTCCAGAACTAGGGGTCATAGTTTGAGGATAAAGGGCAAACCTTTTAGATTTTTCTTCACCCAGAGAGTGGTGAATCTGTGGAATTCACTTTCACAAAACGTAATTGAGACCAAAACATTGTGTAATTTCCAGAAGGAATTAGATATTGTTCTTGGGGCTAAAGGGATCAAAGGATATGGGGAGAAGGCAAGATCCAGGGTATTGAACCTGATGATCAGCCATGATCATAATGAATGGCAGAGCAGGTTCGAAAGGCCGAATGGCCTCTCCTTGCTTCTATATTCTATGTTTCTATGTATTGCCAAGGCCCTTCAGAGCACATCCAGATCGCTGGTGGGCAACCCCCGTCTCATGTAGGCATAGCCATGGCGCTGCAGAACTTGTCCCAGTCTCAGGTGGGCATGGCTGAGATGCTGCAGAGCTTGTCCCAATTGCAGATGGGCATTGCCAGGGTACTCCAGAGCATGTCCCAGTCACTGAGGAGCATCACCGCGAGCATCGACCCTGTGCTGTAGACATTGGTGTGATGCAAGGAATGGCAGAACCAGATGACGCAGGGGCAGTCGGGGCTCGAACCAGCTACCCCAAGGTAAACCCCAGGGCCCTATGGGCACCGACCGGGAGGAGGGGGCACTGGATGCCAACCTGGAACCACCGTACAGAGTGGTGACGGCGCCTATCAGCTCCCCCGAGAACCACCCCCCTGACAATGGCATATCTTGGAGTCAGCACCGGGAACAGGGTGGTTTGGTGAGGCACTGGCGGACGAGGATGAGGGCCTCACTGGCCCTTCAGGCTTGCCAGATCCTCACCGTTGCCACCTGTTCTCCATCCACCAGCTGGTCCTGCGGGTCCTCCCTGGGCTCATCCTCCAGCCGGCCTTGGTCCGGTGCTTCTTTGTCCTCGAACAGGCGCCCGAACAGGCGCCGGAATGTGGCGACTAGGGGCTTTTCACAGTAACTTCATTGAAGCCTACTTGTGACAATAAGCGATTTTCATTTTCATCCTCATCCTCTGAGGTGGCCACATGTTCCTCCTTCTTCATCTCCAGCACGTCGCCCCACAGACCACCACAAAGTGAGCAAACCTCCGCGGAGTGTACTGCAGTGCACCACCAGAGCAGTCAAGGCACCGGAACCGCATCTTGAGAGTCCGATGCACCGCCCAATGACAGCCCAGGTGGCCACATGGGTCTTGTATTGGGTCTCCGGGTTGGTCTATCGGGCCTCTGCATTGGTCACCTGCCTCCCTACTGGTGACATTAGCCAGGTCCTCAGGTGGTACTTCTTATTCCCCAAGAGCTAACCAGCCATCCTGGGGTGATCCTCGAAGAGGCCGGGGTTGTCCGACTGCCCACGATGTAGCTTTCGTGCACACTCCCTGGGAAATGTGCACACACATGCGCGATCTCCATGTGGTGGGCCCCAACGAGCTAAACATTCAGGGAATGCAACACCTTCCTGTTGATGTAGGGCACTCCCCAGATGACCCGGTGAGCGTGAGGCGACATACGTACCATCTATTAGCCCCTGGACCTGGGGTATCCCGCCGATGGCGGAAAATCTTGCTGCCCGGGTATCTTGTCGGGCCTGGTCCATGTCAAAGTTTATATAATTCGCTGCCCGGGAACACAGGGCATCCGTGACATCACGGATGCACTTGTGGGCTGTAGCTTGTGAAATGCCACACATGTCCCTGCTCGGGCCCTGGAATAACCCTGAGGTGCAGAGGTTCAAGATTGCAGTGACATTGACAGCCACTGGGAGCATGTATCCTCCTCCTCCACGTGGTGCCAAGTAGCAAGAACATGGCACAGGTGCTACACCATCTCCTTGTCAAGGCAGAGCCTCCTGCGGCACACGCTGTACATCATCTGTTTGAAAGACCAGCGAAGCCTGTACACCTTGGGCTGTTGCCAGCCTCCCCCGCTGGGTCCCTCCCTGGTCTGCTGGGTGGCCAGATCCTTGGTGTGGGGCGGAGATCCGCTCATAGTTCATCGCCTCGAGTCGCTGTCGACGGTGCTGCTGCTGCTTCCTCCGGCATCTGGCTTGCCAGGCAGCACCACGAGGGCAGCTCCCATTGTGTGTAATATCGGTAAGTAAGTGGGAGAAGATGAGAGACTGACAATCCAATGGTTCCAGCTCGGGACCCTCAATCCCCCTTGCCCCCCCCCTTTGCCCTGCCATCCGACACGCACTGCCCACACACCCACGGCCGCAGCCATACCCCTGCTCACCGGACCCCACACCCTGTAGCCTTGACACCCACAAATAATGTTACTTGGACCAGCGTTGGTCACCTCCCCGGTGCACGCGCCCACCATCTGGTCACCAAAATGTCCCCGGTGCTGGGACCTTGCCCCTGGGTGCTTGGATGTTGGCTGCTGCATCTGTGGTGTTGCTTCATGCAGTGTTCAGGTGCAGTGTACAGTCATCACGGTCTGATTGGGATGGGATGCTGGGCAATAACTCCCCACATGCCATATGGCACACCTACCTAAGGCAATCCACTGAATAATAATCTTTATTTGTGTCACAAGTAGGCTTACATTAATACTGCAATGAAGTTACTGTGAAAATCCCCCAGTCTCCACACTGCCGTGCCAGTTTGGGTACACTGAAAGAGAATTCAGAATGTCCAATTCACCTGACAAGCACTTTTCAGGGCTTGTGGGAGGAAACCGGAGCACCCGGAGGCAACCCACGCAGACACGGGGAGAACGTGCAGACTTCGCACAGTCAGTGACTCAAGCCGGGAATCGAACCCGGGTCCCTGCCGCTGTGATGCATCAGTGCTAACCACTGTGCTACCGTGCTGCCCTTGGAAGGTGTGAAGTGCTCACTTTGACTTCCGGGTGTGGCGATGACCAGCTGAGTCGCACGTTTCGGCACCTCCCATTGGAACGGACTTTTGGGCTCTTATTAGGAGCCCCAACGGCAATTTTTAACGGCCAAAATCACTGTGCGGTGAAATAGAAGGGAATCCCCCCCGATATATATGGTAAAAGGAGAGGATAGCGGCCGGATTGCAGTGGATCCTTTGGAGCAGCGGCAAGGAAGGGAAGCTCGAAGCAAGATGGCGTCGGAAGGTGGCCGTTTGGTATGGGGCCCGGAGCAACAAGAGTTCCTGCGGCGCTGTGTGGAAGAGCTGAAGAAGGAGGTGTTGGCCCCGATGCTACAGGCGATTGAAGGGCTAAAGGAGGCGCAGAGGACCCAGGAGGTGGAGCTTCGGGTCGTGAAGGCAAAGACTGCTGAAAATGAAGATGAAATACAGGGTCTGGTGGGGAAGACAGAGGCGCACGAGGCACAGCACAAAAGGTGTCTGGAGAGGTTGGAAGCCCTGGAGAATAATTCGAGGAGGAAGAATTTAAGAGTCCTGGGTCTTCCCGAAGGCGCAGAGGGGGCGGACGTCGGGGCATATGTGAGCACGATGCTTCACTCGCTAATGGGATTGGAGGCCCCGACGGGCCCTTTGAAGGTGGAGGGAGCTTATCGAGTTCTGGCGCAAAGATCAAAGGCTGGAGAAATACCTCGAGCCATAGTGGTGAGATTCCACCGCTTCAACGACTGAGAGATGGTCCTAAGATGGGTGAAGAAAACTCGAAGCTGTAGGTGGGAGAACGCGGTGATCCGCGTATACCAGGATTGGAGTGCGGAGGTGGCGAGAAGGAGGGCAAGTTTCAATCGGGCTAAGGCGGTGCTTCACAAAAAGAAGGTTAAATTTGGAATGTTGCAACTGGCAAGACTGTGGGTCACACACCAAGGGAAGCACCACTACTTTGAGACGGCAGAAGAGGCGTGGACATTCATTGTGGACGAGAAGCTGGAATAGTCTGGCGAGATAAAGAGCTTCTGGGACAAAGTGGTGGGGTGATTATGTGGGGCGAGGAAGGGAAGGGGGGGGGGTGATTTTTCAATTTGTTAATTTTTCAATCCTGTAACTTTTCTCTCTTCCCCTCGTTGGGGGGGGGGGGGGGGGGAGAGTATGAGGAACTGTGGGCGCCGGTGGGAAGGAAAGGGGAAGGAGAAGGGAACTGCGCCATTAGGGGCAGGGCCGAGTGGGAAACGCGGGAGTTGCTCCCGCGCTATGGTAATTATGGCGGGAACAGGAACGCAGGAAGGAGGGGGCCTCGCAGTGAGGGGCCGAGGGCAAACGGGGAAGCCGAGGTCAGCCAGAGTTCGCTGACTTCTGGGAGTAACATGGGGGGTGTAATTACGCTAGAGGGGGATCTAGCGGAGGGGGGGGAGGGAGTTAACTGGGTTGCTGCTGCTAAGGGGAAGGGGGAGCTGTTATGGGGCGGGGTGGTCGAGACGGGAGGGCACCGTCGGTGGGATATACGGGTACGTGGGAACCGGGTAAGGAGCTGGGTTAAAAAAGGGGATGGCTAGTTGACAAGGTGGGGGGGGGGGGGGGGGTAAAGAGCCCCCCAACCCGGCTGATCACGTGGAACGTGAGAGGGCTGAATGGGCCGATTAAAAGGGCACGGGTACTCGCACACCTAAAGAAATTAAAGGCAGATGTGGTTATGTTGCAGGAGACGCACCTGAAACGGACAGACCAGGTTAGACTACGTAAAGGATGGGTGGGACAGGTGTTTCATTCAGGTTTAGATGCGAAGCATAGCGGGGGTGGCTATTTTAGTGGGGAAACGGGTACTGTTTGAGGCAAAGACCATAGCGGCGGACAGTGGGGGTAGATACGTGATGGTGAGTGGCAGATTGCAAGGGGAGGCGGTGGTTCTGGTGAACGTATACGCCCCGAACTGGGATGATGCAAACTTCATGAGGCGTATGTTGGGGCGTATCCCGGACCTGGAGGCGGGAAAGTTGGTAATGGGGGGAGACTTCAATACGGTGCTTGATCCAGGGCTGGACCGGTCGACGTCCAGGACCGGGAGGAGGCCGGCAGCGGCCAAGGTGCTTAAGGACTTCATGGAGCAGATGGGAGGAGTAGACCCCTGGAGATTTATTAGGCCTAGGAGTAAGGAGTTCTCATTTTTCTCCCATGTTCACAAGGTATATTCACGGATAGACTTTTTTGTCCTGGGAAGTGCACTGATCCCGAAGGTGACAAGGACGGAGTATACAGCCATAGCTATCTCAGATCACGCTCCACATTGGGTAGATCTGGAGGTAGGAGAGGAAAAAGAACAACACCCACTCTGGAGAATGGATATGGGCTTATTGGCGGATGAGGGGGTATGTCTAAGGTTGAGGGGGTGTATCGAAAGGTACTTGGAGCTCAATGACAACGGAGAGGTTCAGGTGGGAGTGGTCTGGGAGGCGTTGAAGGCGGTGGTCAGAGGGGAACTGATATCCATAAGGGCACATAAAGGGAAGCAAGAGAGTAAAGAAAGGGAGCGATTGTTGAGAGAACTTCTGAGGATGGACAGGCAATATGCAGAGGCACCGGAGGAGGGACTGTACAGGGAAAGACAAAGGTTACATGTGGAATTTGACCTGCTGACCACGGGTAAGGCAGTGGCACAGTGGAGGAGGGCACAGGGTGTATAGTATGAGTATGGAGAGAAGGCGAGCCGGCTACTGGCCCAACAATTGAGGAAGAGGGGAGCGGCGAGGGAGATAGGTGGGGTGAGAGATGAGGAGGGAGAGATGGAACGGGGAGCGGAGTGAACGGGGTGTTCAAGGCATTCTATGAGAGGTTGTATAAGGCTCAGCCCCCGGAAGGGAAGGAGGGAATGATGCATTTCCTGGATCAGCTGGAATTCCCGAAGGTGGAGGAGCAGGAGAGGGCGGGACTGGGAGCACAGATTGAGGTGGAGGAGGTGATAAAGGGGATTGGGAGCATACAGGCGGCGAAGGCCCCGGGACTGGATGGGTTCCCGGTGGAATTTTATAGGAAATATATGGACCTACTGGCCCCGCTTTTGACGAGAACCTTTAATGAGGCCAGGGAAAGGGGGAAGCTGCCCCCGACTATGTCGGAGGCAACGATATCGTTACTTTTGAAGAAGGAAAAAGACCCGCTGCAGTGTGGGTCCTACAGGCCCATTTCCCTTCTGAACGTAGATGCTAAGCTCCTGGCCAAGGTGATGGCGACGAGGATAGAGGATTGTGTCCTGGGTGGTCCACGAGGATCAAACTGGGTTCGTTAAGGGGAGACAGCTGAACACGAACATATGGAGGCTGCTAGGGGTGATGATGATGCCCCCACCAGAGGGGGAGGCGGAGATAGTGGTGGCGATGGACGCCGAGAAAGCATTCGACAGAGTGGAGTGGGACTACCTGTGGGAAGTGTTGAGGAGATTTGGTTTTGGAGAAGGGTTTATTGGATGGGTACAGCTGCGAGATAGGGTCCCGGTGGCAAGTGTGTTCATGAACAGGCAGAGGTCTGACTACTTCCGTCTTTATAGAGGGACGAGGCAGGGGTGTCCCCTGTCTCCGTTACTGTTTGCATTGGCAATTGAGCCCCTGGCCATAGCATTGAGGGGCTCCAGGACGTGGAGGGGAGTACTCAGGGGAGGAGAAGAACACCGGGTATCATTGTATGCAGATGATTTATTGCTGTATGTTGCGGACCCAGTGGAGGGGATGCCTGAGATAATGCAGACACTCAGGGAGTTTGGGGAATTCTCGGGGTACAAATTGAATATGGGGAAGAGTGAGTTGTTTGTGGTGCATCCGGGGGAGCAGAGTAGGGGAATAGATGATTTACCGCTGAGGAAGGTAACAAGAGATTTCCGGTACTTAGCGATTCAGATAGCCAGGAGTTGGGGAACCTTACATAGACTAAATCTAACACGATTGGTGGAACAGATGGAGGAGGATTTTAAGAGATGGGACATGGTGCCCCTGTCACTGGTGGGTAGGGTGCAGGCGGTCAAAATGGTAGTCCTCTCGAGATTCCTTTTTGTGTTTCAGTGCCTCCCAGTGATGGTCACGAAGGCTTTTTTCAAGAAAATCAAGAAAAGTGTCATGAGTTTTGTGTGGGCTGGGAAGACCCCGAGAGTGAGGAGGGTTTTTTTGCAGCGTAGCAGGGATAGGGGGGGGACTGGCACTACCGAGCTTAAGTGAGTACTATTGGGCCGCCAATATCTCAATGGTGTGTAAGTGGATGGGAGAAGGGGAGGGAGCGGCGTGGAAGAGATTGGAGATGGCGTCCTGTAAAGGAACCAGCCTACAAGCACTGGCGACGGCGCCGTTGCCGTTCTCCCCGAAGAAATACACCACAAGTCCAGTGGTGGTGGCAACACTGAAAATTTGGGGGCAGTGGAGACGGCATAGGGGAATGACGGGAGCCTCGGTGCGGTCCCCGATAAGGGGTGGGGGGGGGGGGGGGGGGGGGGGGGCTCGGGTGGGTCCTCAGGGGTGTTTTGTGTATAGATATTTGTACTTGGTTATGTATATTGGATTGCTTGATTTTATTATTTGGGAGAGCTATTATTTTTGTTATGGCAGTTGCCATTTAGTTTATATATTATTTATTTGTTAAAAACGGTCACTGTTATTTGTATTGTTTTATTGTTGTAAAAAGGGAAAAACCTTTGTACTGTTTTGTTTGGCCGAAAAATTTGAATAAAATATATTTTTTTAAAAAGTGAAGTGCTCACTTAACTACGACTGCCAATTATTTATTATGATATGGAGATGCCAGCGTTGGACTGGGATGAGCACAGTAAGAAGTCTTACAACACCAGGTTAAAGTCCAACAGGTTTGTTTCGATGTCACTAGCTTTCGGAGCGCTGCTCCTTCCTCAGGTGAATAAAGAGGTCTGTTCCAGAAACATATATATAGACAGATTCAAAGATGCCAGACAATGCTTGGAATGTGAGCATTAGCAGGTGATTAAATCTTTACAGGTCCAGAGATGGGGTAACCCCAGGTTAAAGAGGTGTGAATTGTATCAAGCCAGGACAGTTGGTAGGATTTCACAGGCCAGATGGTGGGGGATGAATGTAATGTGACATGAATCCCAGGTCCCGGTTGAGGCCGCACTCATGTGTGCGGAACTTGGCTATAAGTTTCTGCTCGGCGATTCTGCGTTGTCGCGGGTCCTGAGGGCCGCCTTAGCAATAGCTTTCAGCCGCGCGGGCAGAGGCCTCCGCGGTCAATGAGAGTTACAGGTGGTCGGAGGGGCAGGCGGCTGGGGCTGCCACCGGAATGGGAACATGTGATCCAGGGGGTGGGTGGCATGGCTCCCTCACCCCCCTCTGAGCACCGGGGTCAGCAACCCCAGTGCCCCGATGGCTACTCACCTTCTCAGATGCCCACAGCAACCCCTCCGCCAGCTTCACATTTTAAAAAGGAGTACTAATCGGTGCCCACGTGACCACTTGCTGCGGAGGCCATTAGATCACAGTAAGCCGTTAGGAGGTCACTCCTGTTAATTGTATGGAGATTGGCCTTAAATGGTGATTATTGGTTTCTCGACATGCTACGGCGAGTATTGATTTCACCAATAGGGGTGGGCAGATTAGATCATAAATAGAAAGGAACACGGCACTGTTCTTGATTTTACCTCTCCCACGAGCTAACAGCCTCGTTGCCTTCTCACTTAAGCGTAATGTGGCCATTACATCACACCCAAAGTGTTGGTGCAGTGTAATTGTGAGAGGAACATGGTACTGTAATCATGACAGAAATACAATCCCAAAGGTTGGGTAAAAAATATTCCTATGCGGCTTAAAAATAGTTTATCTTAATATCCTACCCATTAACCTCGCATCAGTAACCTCTTGCAGAGCCAGCATGCTGAAATTTGAGTTTGTATAATTACTGGTGGTTTGGGCTTAGCTCAATGCACAGATTTTGATGCATAGGATGCTGTCTTCTTGAAGACCATTTTCAGCAGCTGCACCTGAATTGGACAAATTCTAAAACCTGAAGCACAATTGAAATATCATGACCGAACATTTCAATTTGCTAGCAGTCATCTAAAGCAGATTGCACCCATTTTGCCTGTGGCCATTACCAATGGAAGATGCCCAAACTGCGAATGAGAAAAGGAAGATTCAAAATATTAGAGGTTATTTGATCAGTGGGGAAGACTTGATTCTCGAGGACAATTGGGGATAGGGAATACATTCTGACTTCATCAACAACTTTCACATCCCAAGGAGGAATTTTAAAACTTTTACCAGGAGTGGGAAAGACTGGACAAGAAGGAAGCCGAGTATACCCACCATTTTGCATAGGTGCTGATATGAGCTGCCTGCTTTCCTAAATCCGTACCTATTATCTGACTATTCAATTACAAGTTATGCAAACAAATAAGGTTGGTGAGAATTGCGGAGTTTTAGCACATGCTGCCAGGCTGAGAGAAGATGTTACTCATTTTTCAAGCAAACTCGGGACCAACTAGGTTCAATCATCCCTTTTACAGCTTTGTGGCATGTTCTTCTTAAGTTTCTGACTTCAAACCCAAACAGGGAAAGAATAGAGCTGTAGGGACTCCCTTTTAAACTAGCCCAAAACAGATTCCCCTACCTGAGGATCCAAATAGCCAAAGACTGGACACAGATCCACAAGTGGAATCTGACCAGCCTGGTGGAAGAAGTCAAAAAGGACTTACAAAGGTGCAATGTGTTCCCACTCTCCCTGGTGGGGAGAGTGTAGACGATCAAAATGAATGTACTGTCGAGGTTCCACTTCCTGTTCAGATCCATATCGATCTTCATCCCCAAGGCCTTCTTCCAAAACGTAGACAGCTTAATCATGGCGTTTGTGTGGGGTTAAGAATCCGAGAATCCCCAAAGCAACACTGCAAAGGAGGAAAATTAAGGGTGGCCTGGCATTACCAAACCTGCAGTACTACCACCGGGCAGCTACGGCAGAAAAGGTGAGGGGATGGGTACACAAACCCATACGGAATGGGTGCGAATGGAGGTGGCCTCCTGCAGGGGGACAACCCTCCGGACCCTAGTCACGGCAGCACTCCCATGTCCCCCTACAAAATACACATCCAGCCCAATGGTAGTTGCCACACTGAAAACGTGGAACCAAATGAGGCAACATTTCAGATTGACCGAGATGTCTCCTATGGCCCCCATCTACGGAAACCACAGGTTCCCACCAGCTATGCTAGACACCACCTTTAAGAAATGGAGACAGGACGGGGAAATGCTGACAGTCAGGGACTTCTACACAGGAAACAGACTAGCGACACTAAACAAACTGACGGAGGAATGGGAACTACCAACAGGACAAGAAATACCTACAAATAAAACGCTTCCTCCGTAAAGAGACAGTAGAATACGCCAGGGCCTCGGAGACCCCACTATTAAAGGACTTGATGTTTACGGACAGTAAAGAAGGAGGAAACCGTGGGAAAATTTACGGACAACAACTGGACACGGTCGAATGCCACTAGACCTAAATGGGGGGACGAAATGGAGACAGAAGTGGGTTGGGGACTCTGGAGCGAAACACTAAGTAAAGCCACCTCCACCTCCTCCTGTGCAAGGCTCAGCCTCATGCAGTTTAAAGTGGTGCACAGAGCACACCTAACCAGAACCCGAATGAACAGGTTCTTCCCGGAGGTGGAGGACAAATGTGAGCGGTGCCAAAGAGGCCCGGCCAACCAGACCCACATGTTTTGTGCCTGCCCCAAGCTTGTTGGGTTCTGGACAACCTTTTCTGAGGCAATGTCAAAGGTTGTGGGGGCGAGGGTGCAGCCATGCCCAAAAGTGGCAATCTTCGGGGGATCAGAGCAGCCAGAGCTATACATGGGCAATAGGGCCGATGCCCTAGCTTTTACTTTCCTAATCGCATGCCGGATAATCCTGCTCGGCTGCCAATCAGCAGCACCACCCACGGTTGCAGACTGGCTGGCAAACCTGGCAAAATTTCTCCACTCGGAGAAGATCAAATACACCATCCAAGGTTTGGAGGAAGGCTTCCCAAGCATGGGGACAATTTGTCGGTCTGTTTCAAGACCTGTTCGAGGACTGACAGGAATACACAACCCAGGGGGAGGGAGAAAGGAAGAGAGGAGAGAACCTGAGGGGAATAAAGGGAACAACACAGAGGAAGCGGGAGGGTATGGAAGACACCACCCCCCCTCCCACCCACAAGGCAGACACAGTGGAAAACACAAAGGAAAGAAGGGGAGAGCAGAAGTATAGGAGGGGCACCCCCCCCCCCCCCCCCCCCCCGAGCGAATAGCGAGGTATAAAGGGGGGGCTGGGGGAAGGGAAGAGGATAGCGCACCGGGACAGATGGTGCCAAAATGTAAATAAATACAAAAGAATCTTATGTACTGTACAATAACAAACACAAAATGCAACTGTATATAAAATCAAAAATGCCAATAAAAATATTTTTTTAGATGTTCATGACTTCCTTTTCAGATACATCCATTCAATGAATCGGAAACACTTGACCTACAGAATGGGAATTAACCACTTTACTGACCGATCAGTAGATGAGATGTCAATTCTGAATGGAAGGCTAAGGAGTACCACACCAAACAAGGGACAGCCCTTCCCTACAGAGCTTTACAAGTCAATTGTGCCACCTCCCAGTGTAGACTGGAGATTATATGGTATGGAAATGTTTCCCCTTTCATATCTTATGCAGATCCTTTGCTTGTAAGTATTGGAATTATTACCAATAATTGCTAGTTATCAAATTATGTTTTGGAGGCTCTTTTTAATATTGAGTGCCAAATATACTTGTATAAAAGTTGAATTTTTCAGCAAAACATTTTAAGGTAAAGGTCATGGGGTCAACCTCAATGCAGATACATGTTTTTGAGTGCATAAAGACTTCAGCGCATAAAGACTTCAACGCATAAAGACTGCCACCGTGGAATAAAATAAAAATAAACAACTCTAAATAATTCATATTAGTTCTCTAATATTAATTTATTTCATAACATTAGAAACTATATACCTTTTATCAAGCATAATATAAAAATTAACATTAGAAATTAATGACAACACTTGTGATGAATGTAGAAGTTGTATATATTTTATATATATTTGTGACATTATAGTTATTAAAATCATACAGGAATTACTAATCATACTGAAACTGTAATTAAGGTGTCATAAAAGTTGGGGGTAATCATTTCCTTGTTTACAGAGAGATGGCAATGGAACATTGTGTTGTTTATGAGATTTCCTGGAAGATAAATAATTTATGAGGGATTGTATTTAGTTCTAGCTAAGCAGGTGATAGGACATCTTGGTAGGATACAGATGATCTAATTAATTGGAGATGTCCGATCTGCCTGTAGTTTTGCAGTCTGTTATAATATTTTAAGTTAAACAGCAGTTTGCCATAGGATTTCAGTCTGAGAAAACAGAAGGATTTTGAGGTTCCTGTAAGGGGCCTCTGTCTCCAAAGGTCTGCAGAGATATGCAAGTAACAAGTTGTGTTAATTTTATTTATACGTGGCATTTTTACAGTATTGGGTTGCTTAATTCTAATTAGTGGCAGGTGTAGATAGTAAGTTAAAATATTTTCTTTTTTATTTAAGAATTATTTAACTGTTAATTGTTAAGCTATTTCTTTATAGGATTTATGATTATTTAGAGAAACATAGTTTGATTAAAGATAGTCAGCATGGCTTTGTGAGGGGCAGGTCATGCCTCACAAGCCTCGTTGAATTCTTTGAGAATGTGACAAGACACATTGATGAAGATTGGGCAGTGGATGTGGTGTTTATGGATTTCAGTAAGGCATTTGATAAGGTTCTCCATGGTAGACTCATTCAGAAAGTCAGGGGGCATGGGATACAGGGAAGTTTGGCTGTCTGGATACAGAATTGGCTGGCCGAATGAAGACAGCATGTGGTAGTGGATGGAAAGTATTCTGCCTGGATGTCGTGACCAGTGGTGTCCCGCAGGGAACTGTTCTGGGACCTCTGTTCTTTGTGGCTTTTATAAATGACTTGGGTTAGAAAGTGGAAGGGTGGGTTAGTAAGTTTGCCGATGACACAAAGGTTGGTGGAGTTGTAGATAGTGTTGAGGGCTGTTGCAGGTTACAACAGGACATTGACAGGATGCAGAGCTGGGCTGAGATGTGGCAGATGGAGTTCAACCTAGATAAATGTGAAGTGCAGGGTAAAATGCAGGATTCTTGGAAGTGTGGAGGAACAGAGGGATCTTGGGGTCCATGTACATAGATCCCTCCAAGTTGCCACCCAGGTTGATAGGGTTGTTAAGAAGGCGGATGGTGTGTTGGCTTTCATTAACAGAGGGATTGAGTTTAAGAGCTGCGAGGTTTTGCTGCAGCTTTATAAAACCCTGGTTAGACCACACTTGGAATATTGTGTCCAGTTCTGCTCGCCTCATTATAGGAAGGATGTGGATGCTTTGGAGAGGGTGCAGAGCAGATTTACCAGGATGCTGCCTGGACTGGAGGGCCTGTCTTTTGAAGAAAGGTTGAGGGAGCGAGGACTTTTCTCACTGGAGAGAAGAAGGAAGAGAGGTGACTTGATAAAGGTGCACAAGGTGATGAGGGGCTTGGATAGAGTGGATATCCAGAGACTTTTCCCCAGGGTGGAAATAGATGTCACGAGGGGACATCATTTCAAGGTAATTGGAGAAAGGTATAGGGGAGATGTCAGAGTTTGGTTCTTTACACAGAGAGAGGTGGGTGCGTGGAATGCACTGCCAGCAGAGATGGTGGAGTCCGAGTCATTAGGGACATTTAAGCGACTCTTGGACAGGCACATGGACAGCAGTAAATTGAAGGGGTGTAAGTTAGGTTGATCTTAGATGAGGATAAGTGGTCGGCACAACATCGTGAGCCAAAGGACCTGTATTGTGCTGTACTGTTCTATGTTCATGTTCTTTGATGTTAATGTGTTAATTTTGATTTTAAATTAAAGTTTGTTTCATCATAAAAGATAATTATTGGTCAGAGCCACCACTCCTGGGGTTAAGTATCCTTTCCTCACAATTCTACAAAAAAAGCGCTTTGAAGTCTGGTCCGGTATCCTAACAAAAGTTGTGTCAAGTGTCCACATTGAAATCCTTCAAAATCACTGTGATTACCATCTGAATCATAGAACATAGAACATAGAAAATACAGCACAGAACAGGCCCTTCGGCCCACGATGTTGTGCCGAACCTTTGTCCTAGATTAATCATAGATTATCATTGAATTTACAGTGCAGAAGGAGGCCATTCGGCCCCCTGAGTCTGCACCAGCTCTTGGAAAGAGCACCCTACCCAAACTCAACACCTCCACCCAACACCAAGGGCAATTTTGGACACTAAGGGCAATTTATCTTGGCCAATCCACCTACCCTGCACATCTTTGGACTGTGGGAGGAAACCGGAGCACCCGGAGGAAACCCACGCAGACACGGGGAGGACGTGCAGACTCCGCACAGACAGTGACCCAAGCCGGAATCGAACCTGGGACCCTGGAGCTGTGAAGCAATTGTGCTATCCACAATGCTACCGTGCTGCCCTTAAGAACAAATAAATCTACACTATATCATTTTACCGTAATCCATGGACCTATCCAATAGCTGCTTGAAGGTCCCTAATGTTTCCGACTCAACTACTTCCACAGGCAGTGCATTCCATGCCCCCACTACTCTCTGGGTAAAGAACCTACCTCTGATATCCCTCCTATATCTTCCACCTTTCACCTTAAATTTATGTCCCCTTGTAATGGTTTGTTCCACCCGGGGAAAAAATCTCTGACTATCTACTCTATCTATTCCCCTGATCATCTTATAAACCTCTATCAAGTCGCCCCTCATCCTTCTCCGTTCTAATGAGAAAAGGCCTAGCACCCTCAACCTTTCCTCGTAAGACCTACTCTCCATTCCAGGTAACATCCTGGTAAATCTTCTTTGCACCTTTTCCAAAGCTTCCACATCCTTCCTAAAATGAGGTGACCAGAACTGTACACAGTACTCCAATTGTGGCCTTACCAAAGTTTTGTACAGCTGCATCATCACCTCACGGCTCTTAAATTCAATCCCTCTGTTAATGAACGCGAGCACACCATAGGCCTTCTTCACAGCTCTATCCACTTGAGTGGCAACTTTCAAAGATGTATGAACGTAGACCCCAAGATCTCTCTGCTCCTCCACATTGCCAAGAACTCTACCGTTAACCCTGTATTCCGCATTCATATTTGTCCTTCCAAAATGGACAACCTCACACTTTTCAGGGTTAAACTCCATCTGCCACTTCTCAGCCCAGCTCTGCATCCTATCTATGTCTCTTTGCAGCCGACAACAGCCCTCCTTACTATCCACAACTCCACCAATCTTCGTATCGTCTGCAAATTTACTGACCCACCCTTCAACTCCCTCATCCAAGTCATTAATGAAAATCACAAACAGCAGAGGACCCAGAACTGATCCCTGCGGTACGCCACTGGTAACTGGGATCCAGGCTGAAGATTTGCCATCCACCACCACTCTCTGACTTCTATCGGTTAGCCAGTTTGTTATCCAACTGGCCAAATTTCCCATTATCCCATGCCTCCTTACTTTCTGCATAAGCCTACCATGGGGAACCTCATCAAATACCTTACTAAAATCCATGTACACTACATCCACTGCTTTACCTTCATCCACATGCTTGGTCACCTCCTCAAAGAATTCAATAAGATTTGTAAGTCAAGACCTACCCCTCACAAATCCGTGCTGACTATCCCTAATCAAGCAGTGTCTTTCCAGATGCTCAAAAATCCTATCCTTCAGTACCCTTTCCATTACTTTGCCTACCACCGAAGTAAGACTAACTGGCCTGTAATTCCCAGGGTTATCCCTAGTCGTTATCCCTAGTCCCTTTTTTGAACAGGGGCACGACATTCGCCACTCTCCAATCCCCTGGTACCACCCCTGTTGACAGTGAGGACGAAAAGATCATTGCCAACGGCTCTGCAATTTCATCTCTTGCTTCCCATAGAATCCTTGGATATATCCCGTCAGGCCCGGGGGACTTGTCTATCCTCAAGTTTTTCAAAATGCCCAACACATCTTCCTTCCTAACAAGTATTTCCTCGAGCTTACCAATCTGTTTCACACTGTCCTCTCCAACAATATGGCCCCTCTCATTTGTAAATACAGAAGAAAAGTACTCGTTCAAGACCTCTCCTATCTCTTCAGACTCAATACACAATCTCCCGCTACTGTCCTTGATCGGACCTACCCTCGCTCTAGTCATTCTCATATTTCTCACATATGTGTAAAAGGCCTTGGGTTTTCCTTGATCCTACCCGCCAAAGATTGTTCATGCCCTCTCTTAGCTCTCCTAATCCCTTTCTTCAGTTCCCTCCTGGCTATCTTGTATCCCTCCAATGCCCTGTCTGAACCTTGTTTCCTCAGCCTTACACAAGTCTCCTTTTTCCTCTTAACAAGACATTCAACCTCTCTTGTCAACCATGGTTCCCTCACTCGACCATCTCTTCCCTGCCTGACAGGGACATACATATCAAGGACACGTAGTACCTGTTCCTTGAACAAGTTCCACATTTCACTTGTGTCCTTCCCTGACAGCCTATGTTCCCAACTTATGCACTTCAATTCTTGTCTGACAACATCGTATTTACCCTTCGCCCAATTGTAAACCTTGCCCTGTTGCACGCACCTATCCCTCTCCAATACTAAAGTGAAAGTCACAGAATTGTGGTCACTACCTCCAAAATGCTCCCCCACTAACAAATCTATCACTTGCCCTGGTTCATTACCAAGTACTAAATCCAATATTGCCCCTCCTCTGGTCGGACAATCTACATACTGTGTTAGAAAAGCTTCCTGGACACACTGCACAAACACCACCCCATCCAAACTATTTGATCGAAAGAGTTTCCACTCAATATTTGGGAAGTTAAAGTCACCCATGACTACTACCCTGTGACTTCTGCACCTTTCCAAAATCTGTTTCCCAATCTGTTCCTCCACATCTCTGCTACTATTGGGGGGCCTATAGAAAACTCCTAACTAGGTGACTGCTCCTTTCCTATTTCTGACTTCAACCCATACTACCTCATTAGGGTGATACTCCTCGAACTGCCTTTCTGCAGCTGTTATACTATCTCGAATTATCAATGCCACCCCCCCACCTCTTATACCCCCCTCCCTAATCTTATTGAAACCAAGGACCTCCAACAACCATTTCTGCCCCTCTTCTATCCAAGTTTCCGTGATGGGCACCACATCGTAGTCCCAAGTACCGATCCATGCCTTAAGTTCACCCACCTTATTCCTGATGCTTCTTGCGTTGAAGTATACACACTTCAACCCATCTCCGTGCCTGCAAGTACTCTCCTTTGTCAGTGTTCCCTTCCCCACTGCCTCATTACACGCTTTGGCGTCCTGAATATCGGCTACCTTAGTTGCTGGACTACAAATCCGGTTCCCATTCCCCTGCCAAATTAGTTTAAACACTCCCGAAGAGTACGAGAAAACCTCCCTCCCAGGATATTGGTGCCCCTCTGGTTCAGATGCAACCCGTCCTGCTTGTACAGGTCCCACCTTCCCCAGAATGCGCTCCAATTATCCAAATACCTGAAGCCCTCCCTCCTACACCATTCCTGCAGCCACGTGTTCAACTGCACTCTCTCCCTATTCCTAGCCTCGCTATCACGTGGCACCGGCAACAAACCAGAGATGACAACTCTGTCTGTCCTGGCTTTTAACTTCCAGCCTAACTCCCTCAACTTGTTTATTACCTCCACACCCCTTTTCCTACCTATGTTGTTGGTACCAATGTGCACCACGACTTCTGGCTGCTCGCCCTCCCCCTTAAGGATCCTGAAGACACGATCCGAGACATCCCTGACCCTGGCACCCGGGAGGCAACATACCTTCCGGGAGTCTCGCTCGCGACCACAGAATCTCCTATCTATTCCCCTAACCATTGAATCTCCTACAACTATTGCTTTTCTATTCTCCCCCCTTCCCTTCTGAGCCCCAGAGCCAGACTCAGTGCCAGAGACCTGGCCGCTTGGGCCTTCCCCCGGTAGGTCATCCCCCCCAACAGCATCCAAAACGGTATACCTGTTTTGAAGGGGAATGGCCACGAGGGATCCCTGCACTGTCTGCCTGTTTCTTTTTTTCCCCCTGACTGTAACCCAGCTATTCTTGTCCTGTACCTTGGGTGTGGTTACCTCCCTGTAACTCTTCTCAATCACCCCCTCTGCCTCCCGGATGATCCGAAGTTCATCCATCTTCAGCTCCAGTTCCCTAACACGGTCTTTGAGGAGCTGAAGTTGGGTGCACTCCCCGCAGGTATAGTCAGCGGGGACACCGGTGGTATCCCTCACCACCCACATCCTACAGGAGGAGCATGCAACTGGCCTGACAGAATATAGCTGCCCTGTGGACTAACTAGATCTCCGCCCTCCGACTCTGCTCCCAGTCAGCTACACTTTCTGTAAACTCCTGGCTCTCTTTTCACTCTTTCCGGAAATGTCGGAAACAAAATGAAAGGAGCACCTTACTCCCTCCTCACCTAACTCCCTCGGTCACCAAACTCTTACTGTAGCACTCAAAATGCACCAAATTCAGCACTCCCTCGGTCACCAAACTCTTACTGTAGCACTCAAAATGCACCAAATTCAGCACTCAGTGCAAACAATTCTTTAATAAGGAGACACCGAGTATAACAACTAAGATTTATTGACAGAATGATATGTACACTGTATGGTAGATCCCTACCGGGTTCCTCTCTGGTCGGTGCTTCGCTGGATGACTTTTTATACATAAGTAAATTGAGATATCCTGCTTCTAGCGAGAGAACTCATACTCCGCAAGGAGCACGGGGAAGACCAGCATTCCCACCCCAGAGGTTCCATGTGGGATATTACAAATTCACCCCAACAAACATGATGGAAAACATCATCATGTGGGTCTTGGTGGTCCTCTTCATCATTGGTGATATCAGTAATTTCAGCATCATTATTCCACAGATAATCGTCCTAATTTCCATCAAGCACACTCAATATTCCCATGTTTAAACAATTTATTTTGACAATATTGGGATCAAGTTAATTTCACAACAATGACCCATTGACACAATGTTGCAAGCTGGTGGGTGCACATTTACAGCTTGAGTGAGTTAATCTTCATTTTCCTAGTACGCCAAGACTGCCTATTACGTTGGAACAGCTTCTTCCCACAGCTACTAAACATCTCAACGACTCTCCGTTGGACT
Organism: Scyliorhinus torazame; assembly: GCF_047496885.1. Taxonomy (NCBI): domain Eukaryota; kingdom Metazoa; phylum Chordata; class Chondrichthyes; order Carcharhiniformes; family Scyliorhinidae; genus Scyliorhinus; species Scyliorhinus torazame. The sequence continues at coordinate 118,926,571 of NC_092707.1, read as the reverse complement.
GATCTGATCCCTGTATGAACACTATTCATGGCGCCCTATGCTGCTCTTGTTTGGCCAATGTGCCATACTATAACCAAACACTATTTGGTGATGTACCATTTGTCAATGTACTCTGTTGATTATTCTTTTGTCTACTGTGTACATACTGTGTACGTTCCCTTGACCGCAGAAAAATACTTTTCACTGTATTTCGGTACATGTGACAATAAATATCAATCAATAAATATCAATCAATCAATGTTGTATTGTGGAGTCTTTTCCTGTGAAGATAATCTTTTCTATTCAGAACTATGGGCTTGGAAGAAGTGTCTCATCCAATTGTTTCACACTTACAAACATTGTGCTGGAGAGGTTTACTTGTACACACTTCCAAGTGCAGCACACCAGCAGAGCAGCCGGAATAATTATCATGTCGGTGTTTTTGGATTGCACATCAACAAGTTGGGATTTGGACATTTCCCAAACAAAAAACCTTTTTTTTCTTTTGTGTAATTCACTTGGTCTCAAATTCCACACTTCTGTGATCCATTTCTTGCAACCGCCTTCGTCCGTCTAGCCTTTCTTGTGAACATGGACGACAAAGTCTTTCTGAAATATCTCTTGGGGAAAGAGTTTGGTGCTATCCACTATACAAGATGGAACCACTGTGAACTATATCTTCTCATGGCCAACTGTATTTACAAGAAAACATTTTCACCAATCTTTAATGGTATTGTTTGCTGGCTGGTGTTTCATCTTTAATCCAGTGAAGACCAATTGATGTCCATTCCTCTCTTGATGTTCAATGAGTAAAAGGCAGATTTGAAGATTTTATTGGAGAGTTCAGGTAGCAGAAGGTGTGAAATTTTCAATCTGATGGGGTACTAATTCGTGCCTTATCATGAATCTTGCGCACTGGCCTTGAATTCTGAAAAACCACCTTTCTACAATTCTCTAAGGCATAGAGTCAACCGACTCCAGGGTTTTGATGATGCTCGTTAACCCATCCTGCCACTTTTTTCTCCAGTTTAAATTGAGCTGTGTACTTATCATTCTTTCTCAAAGGCATCATGATAGATCATATGGTATACATTACTCTTGTCGACTGGCTGAGAGATTTCCACTAGAATTGACGAAGAGAAATCTAAAGGTATATGTCTTTAAATTAATGAACTGTAGTAATTACCAGTAGGTAAACAATAATAATCTCAAAACAGTTTGATTCCTGATGAACTATGGTCAACTTTTACATGAGGTTATTTTTAGGCTAAATGTCAGGGGATCAATTTTTACACCAGGCTGACTTTTACATGAGTGTATAGGGTAATTTTTATTAACCATATATCGTGATAGGCATTGCAGTTTGATAAAATATAATCAATAGTACAAATATTTTGAGTAAGTCCCTCCTGCTAATATCAATTGAGCTATGCATCGGAATAATATGGGCGGCACAGTTGCAGAGTGGGTAGCACTGTTGCTTCACAGCTCCAGGGTCCCAAGTTCTATTCTCGGCTTGGGTCACTGTCTGTGTGGAGCCTGCACGTTCTCCCTGTGTCTGCATGGGTTTCCTACAGGTCCTCCGGTTTCCTCCCACAAGTCCAAAAAGACGTGCTATTAAGTAATTTGGACATTCTGAATTCTCCCTCCGTGTACCAGAACATGCGCCAAAGTGTGGTGACTAGGGGTTTTTCACAGTAAATTTATTGCAGTGTTAATATAAGCCTACTTGTGACAATAAAGATTATTATTATTATCAATGCAGAAGAGCACTTTACCCGTTGGGTAATGGATGCTAATTACATCTAAACACGTTTCCACTTTCAGTGTTGGTCAATTTAATGGCCACCTGCCTTTTTAAGAACAAAGTTATATCATTAATTGTTGTATTAATACCTTTTTTTAACTTATCATACAACATTATATTACGACATGTGAAGTTGGCAATACCTTCAAAAGGTTCATGACTTTAGATTTGTTTTACCCAATGGCTTATGACTCTTCTGAGGTGCTGTGGACCAGGCCTCCTTCAGAAGTCGACCTGACTCCATCAAAATTGCATGAAGTCTGAAATGCCCACCTCATAAAGTGGCCAGAAATTTTGGGAGTGCTGTGTGTGGACTCACGACTCACATCCTTCTCCCACATTGCTATAAATTTCCGGTGACAGCAATGGGGTCTGAACTCCAGGAATTAGGCCTTACCGCCATTTTTAAAGCCTACCCACTTCCGTTCCAACATGAACAGCGGCATTTATAACTTATCCTTGGTGTGCATGCTGTTCTTTCTGTTTTGTGATGGTTTGCGCTTTAGTGGGTATTGGGCAACTCTTATCAGGAGTCTCACTCTAACATGGAAACCCCTAACTCATTTACTTCATTTGAAGACACTGGGCTGAGAAGGTGCACAATTCACTGGCCTCTACTTTCTTTGGTCCCTCTTTTCAAACAGCTGAGATTTCCATTTCTGCTCACCTCTTCTAATGCCCTTCCCTGTCGACCTCCAGACATCACAGCCACTTGTGACTGTCTCCAATGTATTTGTATCGAATGTTCAAATTCTTCATGTGTCAGTTGTGTCCAGAGGCAAATTAACAAACATTTTTGAAGTGTGAAATTTGCTAGAAGTTGTAAGAACATGTCCACCATTCTTCAGATTTATCCAACGTATTGAAAGGAAAGATTTATGAACTTTTTGAATCTTTTGTGTCTCCCAGGTGCTGTGACCCCTGTGAAAGATCAAGCTTTGTGTGGATCCTGCTGGACTTTTAGTTCAACTGGTAATATAGAAGGAGCACTCTTTCTGAAGGTAAACAAAGTGCTTGGACATTATTGCAATAGTTATTCTAGAATTACACGAAACAGGAGGACCCTTCATACCTTTGCTAGATTTTTGAAAGCTGTGCCGTCCCACTCTCTGCTCATTTCCCACAGCTCAGCAAATTCTTCTGATTTTACATTAAAATTGGGAAAAGAGTGGACAATATTGATCCTCTGAACCAGTGGCGGGAAACCTGCGACCGGGGGAACCACATGTAGTTCATCTGGGTTCTGAGTGTGGCCCACGAGACAATTTGTTGACCATTGCCCATGCACAGTGTTGCCACATTCTGCTGGTTTCCGTCTGCAGTTTTCCTACCGATGTGACTGAAGAGATCTGCAAGTGAAACAAGGGTGATGCTTGATCAATAACTCCAGAAGCAAGATTGGAGACAATTGAAGGCTTTATTACACTAGATGTTTCCCCCAGCAGCGCAGGTACAGAAGGCAGCTTCTGGGCCGACACGGGCTCTTATACCCGGCCTTGCTGGGCAGAGCCAGCAGACAGGCTTAACCAATGAGAACAGAGTACCTTCTACACCAATGGTCTTCCAGCATTACAGAGTACCGTAATACCTCTAATACTGACTACCACATTCACCCCCTGTTAAAAAAAGTCTGGCGGGGGTGGTGGCTCCGGCAGGGGTGGTGGCCTCGCATTACAGAGTGGTAGAAGTTAAGGTTATGAAAGTACCTGGTATACCTCCGTACAGTGTTTCGCCTCGTTACATCGCAACTATTTACAAAATTTATTTACATTTCAGAATGAAGCAATTAGTCGATCAGGGGCCCTGGTCATCCTCTACGATCATCATAGCTTTGGTGGTGATGCAGGCGGCGGCTCAGGCGTCTGTGGCTCCGGGAGCGTGGCTTCGGCTTCTTTGGCAGCTGCTTCATCACCCCACGAGGGGACCTGTGGGAGAACTGATCCCCCTGGGAAGGGGGCGGCTGTGGCGGAGGTGTGTGTGGGGAGACTGTATCCTGTCGGCCGTCGGGGTACGCCACAAAGGCATACTGAGGGTTAGCGTGGAGGAGATGGATCCTCTCGACCAATGGGTCCGATTTGTGCACCCGCACGTGTTTTCGGAGCAGGATGGGTCCGGGAGCTGCCAGCCAGGTCGGGAGTGAGGTCCCAGAGGAGGACTTCCTAGGGAAGACAAGGAGACGTTCGTGAGGTGTTTGGTTGGCCTTGGTACACTGCAGTGACCGGATGTAGTGGAGGGCATCCAGGAGGAACTCCTGCCAGCGGGAGACTGGGAGATTCCTGGACCGTAGGGCCAGTAGGACGGTCTTCCAGATCGTTCCGTTCTCCCTCTCTACCTGTCCGTTTCCCCGGGGGTTGTAACTTGTCATCCTTCTCGGGGCAATGCCCTTGCTGAGCCGGAATTGATGCAGTTCGTCCCTCATAAAGGAGGACCCCCTATCGCTGTGTATGTAGGCGGGGAAACCGAACAGCGTAAAGATACTATGGAGGGCTTTTATGATGGTGGCTGCGGTCATGTCGGGGCAGGGGATGGCGAATGGGAACCGGGATACTTGTCAATCACGTTCAGGAAGTACGTGTTGCGGTCGGTGGAGGGGAGGGGGCCTTTGAAGTCCATACTGAGGCATTCAAAGGGACGGGAAGCCTTTATCAGGTGCGCTTTCTCTGGCCGGTAAAAGTGCAGCTTGCACTCCGCGCCGATTTGGCAGTCCCTGGTGACTGTCCTGACCTGCTCGATGGAGTAGGGCAGGTTGCGGGTCTTGATGAAATGGAAGAATCGAGGGACCCCCAGGTGGCAGAGGTCCTCGTTGAGGGCTCGGAGGCGGTCCACTTGTGCGTAGGCACTTGAGCACGGTAGTTAGAACTGCTGCCTCACAGCTCCAGGAACCTGGGTTCAATTCTAGCCTCGGGTGACCGTGTGGAGTTTGCACTTTCTCCCCATGTCTGCGTGGGTTTCCTCCGGGTGCTCCGGTTTCCTCCCACAGTCCCAAGATGTGCAGGTTAGGTGGATTGGCCATGCTAAATTGCCCTTAGTATCCAAAGGGTTAGGTGGGGTTACTGTGATCGGGCGGAGACTTAGGCTTAGGTGGGGTCCTCTTTTTTTAGGGGCAGCACGGTAGCATTGTGGATAGCACAATTGCTTCACAGCTCCAGGGTCCCAGGTTCGATTCCGGCTTGGGTCACTGTGCGGAGTCTGCACATCCTCCCCGTGTGTGCGTGGGTTTCCTCCGGGTGCTCCGGTTTCCTCCCACAGTCCAAAGATGTGCAGGTTAGGTGGTCTGGCCATGATAAATTGCCCTTAGTGTCCAAAATTGCCCTTAGTGTTGGGTGGGGTCACTGGGTTATGGGGATAGGGTGGAGGTGTGGACTTGGGTAGGGTGCTCTTTCCAAGAGCCGGTGCAGACTCGATGGGCCGATTCTGCACTGTAAATTCTATGAAAATTCTATGATGTGCCGCGGGATAGGGCATCAGGGGGCTCGTTTAGCTTCCCGGGACGATACAAGATCTCATAGTTGTAGGTGGAGAGTTCGATCCTCCACCATTTGATCTTGTCGTTTTTTATCTTGCCCCGCTGTGCATTATCGAATATGAAAGCAACCGACCGTTGGTCAGTGAAGAGAGTGAATCTCCTGCCGGCCAGGTAATTCCTCCAATTTTGCACAGCTTCTACAATGGCCTGGGCCTCCTTTTCAACTGAGGAATGGCGGATTTCTGACGCGTGGAGGGTGCGTGAGAAGAAGGCCACGGGTCTGCCTGCTTGGTTGAGGGTGGCCGCCAGAGCTACGTCGGATGTGTCGCTCTCGACCTGGAAAGGGATGGCATGCATCGTGGCCTTTGCAATGTCTGCTTTGATGCGACTGAAGGCCTGGCGGGCCTCAGTCGACAGGGGAAAAACCGTGGATTGGATCAGCGGGCGGGCCTTGTCTGCATAGTTGGGGACCCACTGGGCATAATAAGAGAAAAACCCGAGGCAGCATTTCAGGGCCTTGGAGCAGTGAGGGAGGGGGAACTCCATAAGTGGGCGCATGCGTTCAGGGTCTCGGCCTATATCTCCATTACGCACTACGTAGCCGAGGATGGTTAGGCGGTCGGTGCTGAACACGCATTTATCCTTGTTATATGTGAGGTTAAGGACTTTTGCGGTATGGATGAATTTTTGGAGGTTGGTGTCGTGGTCCAGCTGTTCGTTGCCACAGATGGTGACATTATCAAGGTACGGGAATGTGGCCCGCAAACCGTATCAGTCAACCATTCGGTCCATCTCTCGTTGGAAGACCGAGACTCCATTAGTGACACCGAAGGGAACCCTTAGGAAGTGGTAGAGCCGTCCATCTGCCTCGAAGGCAGTGTATTTGCGGTCGCTAGGGTGGATGGGGAGCTGGTGGTAGGCAGACTTTAGATCCACCGTGGAAAAGACCTTGTATTGCGCGATCCTGTTGACCAGGCCGGATATGCGGGGGAGAGGGTACGCGTCAAGCTGCGTATATCTATTGATGGTCTGGCTATAGTCTATGACGATCCTATGCTTCTCCCCAGTCTTTACAACCACTACTTTAACTCGCCAGGTGCTGTTGGTAGCGTCAATGACACCTTCCCTCAGTAACCGCTGGACCTCCGACCTGATAAAGGTCCAGTCCTGGGCACTTTACCGTCTGCTCCTGGTGGCGACGGGTTTGCAATCCGGGGTGAGTTTCGCAAACAGGGAAGGCGGATCGGCGGACTTGGGAGGACAGCATACCTGCAACGAAAGCGTCCCAGATCAAAGGTTCTGTGTGGTTGCTCGCCAAAACCTGCGGGCAGCTGCAGTTTCTCCCCAACACCAGGAGCGCACGGTAGAATTCCTCCAGCGATTCCCCGGGGATTTGGTGTCTCGTCGCTAGTAGATGTCGGACATAGACCTGGTTTACAGGGCGAATATAATGTCCTTTCAGCAGATCCATTAAGGCCCCGAAGTCGTCCACATCCTCGATGAGGGTGTAGATCTCTGGGCTCACCCTCGAGTGCAGAATTTGTAGTTTCTGGTCTTCTGTGGGTGTGTTTTCGGCCGTCCTGCGATATCTGTTGAAGCACGCCAGCCAATGCTTGAAGGTTGCCACTGAGTTTGCCGCGTGGGGGCTGAGTTGCAAACACTCTGGCTTGATTCGGAGCACCATTCTTTAAAATCTAGTGTAATAAATTGATGCTCGATCAATAACTCCAGAAGCGAGATTGGAGACAATTGAAGGCTTTATTACACTAGATGTTTCCCCCAGCAGCGCAGGTACAGAAGGCAGCTGCTGGGGCGACACGGGCTCTTATACCCCGCCTTGCTGGGCGAAGCCAGCAGACAGGCTTAACCAATGAGAACAGAGTACCTTCTACACCAATGGTCTTCCGGCATTACAGGGTACCGTAATACCTCTAATATTGACTACCACAAAGGGCAAATGGAGTGAGGTGTGTACTGTTCGCTCACTACATTGACATGTGCTCCCTCTGCGTCCAAAGTGTAAAAAATATTCCTCTTTTTACCATTTGAAAGTGATAGTTCGATCAATATATGAACAAATATGCATTTTCTATAACTCGTTATGTGATATTTGGGGTGTATTAAATGTATTTGAATCTTGTTTTTTTTTACTTCATTTATGGGTTGTGGAAAATAGAAAATAGGAGCATCATTCGTCCCTTCAAGCCTTCTCCGTCAATCTATTTCAATGCCATACTCCTGCTCTCTCCCCATGTTCCTTGATGTCTTTAGAGTCCAGAAATCTTATGTTTGTTCCTAAATATATATAGTGACTTGGTGTCCACAGCTTTCTGTGGCAGAGAATTCCACAGGTTCACCACCCTCTGAGGGAAGATGTTTCTCCTCATCTCGGTCCTAAATGGGCTACCTCGTTTCCTGAAAATGTGACTCCATGTTTTAGACTCCCCAGCTAGAGGAAACAAAATCTCCACATCCGGTCTGTCCAACATTGTCAGAATTCAACACCTTCAGTGAGATCCCCTCTCATTTCTCTCGACTCCAGTTTAATTTCACCCACTCTCTGCCCATTCCCCACAGCTGAGCAAATTCTTTTGATTTTACATTAAAATTGGGAAAAGATATCTCCTCTTTCGACAATCTGGAATTATCTCTGATATCGGCAAAGTCTGATGGCAGGAGGGAAAAGTAGCGTATAGTACGCCGATGACAGTGGTGTTATTTCCACCGCATTGTGAGGCCCTTCAAAAAAAATAGTGGCAGACGTGACTCCAGGCCGTATCTCTGGCGGGCAACCTCTGATTCTCCTACCCCACTATCACCTCAGCGCATCAATTATCTGAATGCCCCTACACACAGCTAGCACACTTCGGAGACTGCTGGTGTGATGAATGTTGGATATTCAGACGTATTGTATTGTAAGTATTTGGTGCAGTAAGGATTAAAAGCCTGGCTTAGTGTGTGTGAGACTGCTGCTGTTTTAAAAGAAATCCTAGTTTGAAAGGCATGTATATTTTGCGAGCCAGGGGTTCAGTTAAACAATCATAAAACGCTTGGGCTAATGGAATGTTGTTTTGATAGCGGGGATTCCCTGTGGAGTTACGTAGATTTCAGCTTGGTAAGATGATGTCGTTGCTGGATGGAGCTAAGGCATCAGGCATTTTGCAAAAAACAGTTCAGTTTTGAGCTGAATGAAGCTGTGACCAGAGGTGAAGCAGTTTTCTGTCACTGCAGTTCAATTGAAAGAGATCAGACTTGCCTGAGAACAAGGGGAGCTGAAACAGCTTCTGAAGAAACGCAACCAGAGTTTTGACAGATCTTGGGCGGGATTCTCCAACCCTCCGCTGGGTCGGAGAATCCCTGCAGGCGGCGCGAATCCCGCCCTGCCGCCTCGCCGCCGGCTGCTGTATTCTCCTCCGCCATTTTTCGGGTGGGGGCGGGGTTCAAATCACGCTGGTCGGGGGCCATTGGCAGCGGCCCCCCGGGGAATTCTCCGGGCCCCGATGGGCCGAGCGGCCGTCCGTTTTTGGCCAGTCCCGCCGGCATGGGTTACACATGGTCCCACACGGCAGGTCCTAGCAGGTAAGTCGGCTGGGGCGGTCCTCGGGGGGGGGCGTGGGGGGATCCGATCCCGGGGGGGCCCCCACGGTGGCCTGGCCCGCGATCGGGGCCCACCGATCTGCGGGCAGGCCTGTGCCGTGGGGTCACTCCTTCCTTCCGCGCCAGCCCCTGTAGGGTCATGGTCGGCGCGGAGAAGAGAACATGCGCGAGCATGCACGCGGAGCATGCGCGAGATCACGCCGGTCCTTTGGTGCATGTGCGAACTCGCGCCGTCCTTCGGCGTTGACTGGAGCGGCGCCAACCCCTCCGGTGTCCACCTCGCCCCCGAGAAAGTGGAGGTAAGTGGAGAATTCCTCACTTTTGGGGGCCATTGACGGTTTTCATGCCGGTGTCATTTCAACGTAAAGCGGAGAATCCCGCTGCTTGTCTTTAAAGCTGTGGCACAAGATCTTTCACAAAGAACATTTCTGTAAAGCAGGTATTCCTGTGTGCAAATTATATTTTAACAATGGATTGAGAGCTGAGACGGTTTTTCTTGTTGTTTAAGTGGGAATAAGATTGCTGTTAAAGGTATTGCATGTACAGTATTGAGTAGTTTTGTTTAAAGAGTAATTGTAAACTATTTTCTGGTGTGATGTTGAAGAGTTTAATACTGTGTTAATAATAAAGTCTGTGACTTCCGGTGGTGCCCTCGAGGAAGCAGGTCGCAGGTCGGATCGCTCCTGCCCGCGATGGGCAAACGGATCTGTTAAACGGACTTTTGCGGGCCTGCGACCTGGTAGGTTGAGGAGACGATAGGGAAGAGGCTTCCCCCCCCGGGGTATGAGCAGCTGGACCAGAAGTGGTCGAGTATAGCGGCAGGGCTCGAAGCGGGAGCAGCGGGGACCCCAGGGCGGGCGGCGAAACATGGCGGACGGCAGGGACCAGGGAGCGGAGGCTCACTGGCCAAGGGAGCAGCAGATGGAGTTTTTTAAGAACTGCTTCGCCGATTTGAAGAGGGACACGTTGGACCCGATGAGGGCGGTAATAGACCGAATGGTCAAGGCGCAGGCGGTCCAGGAGAAGGCGCTCCGGGAGGTTGAGGGGAAACTCTCCAGCCAGGCGGACACGGTGGCGGAGCTGGAGCACGAGGTGGAAGAGCTAAACGCTCGTCAGAGGAGGATGCAGGAGCAGCTTGAAGAGCTGGGGAACAGAGCCAAGAGGCAGAATTTGAGGATCGTTGGCCTCCCCGAGGGCTGCGAGGGGTGGGATGTGGGTGCATACGTGAAAGGTATGCTCAAGGTGCTGATGGGGCTGGAGGCCTTCCCCCGACCCCTGGAGTTGCATGGGGCGCCTAGAGCCCCCGCAAGGAAGTCCAGGACGGGCGACCGACCGAGGGCCTTGGTGGTCCGCTTTCACCGGCTTGCTGACAGGGATCGTGTGCTGCGATGGGCCAAGGCGGAGAGGAGCAGCAGATGGGAGAATTGCGTGGTGCGCATTTACCAGGACTTGGGAACGGAGCTGGCCAAGAGGCGTGCAGGATTCATCAAGGTGAAGGCAGCCCTCTAGAAAAAGGAGGTGAGGTTTGGAATGCTGTATCCTAAGAGGCTGTGGGTTACGTTTGAGGAACTCCACTACTATTTTGAGACACCGGAGCAGGTTTGGACTTTTATCAAAGAAAAGAAGCTGGACTTGAACTAAAGGGCACTTAGCTTTTTCAGTGCTGCACAGTGGCGGCGGTCTGGTAACCTAACTTGCTCTGATCCGGAGTGATTTTTTTTTTTCTCTTGAAAGAAGAAGCTGGACTTGAACTAAGGGACTCTGGGCTCTCAGAGCCTTTGTCTGGCGGTAGTTTGTTAGATTATCCTGTACTGTAATGTTCTATCCAAGATTGTTTTCAGCCGGGACAGGGAGCGGAGGCTGGAGGGCGCACTGTGTGGGGTATTTGTGGGAGATTGCATCGAGGGTGGGGGGGGGGGGGGGGTTGGTGGGGGTAGAGAGAGGGGCCCTGCAAAGGGGATCCCCCTCTTGCTACCTTTTGGCGGGAGATCGGGGCCTCGGAGAGGGGGATGGGCTAGGGGCTGGTCAGGGGACATGGAAGGGCACGGGGAGATACAATCAGGTTAATGTGTCCTTGGTGTGTAAGCGGAGGACCCGAGTGCTCGGGTAGGACACAGACAGGCGCCAAGGGCAGGGGTCAGCGTAGCTAGCATAGGTCAGGGGGCACCAGGGGGAGTAGGAGGAGGTGCGGGCTAGGGCCAGGCGTGGGGCTGGCCTGGCAGGTCAGGCCTCGGGAGGTGGGGGAGGTTAGGGGGGGGCAGACGGGAAGGGGAGCAGAGGAGACTTAAGGGGCAAAGGGGGGTGTCGAGGGATCTCCTGAGGGAGAGAGTCGCTGCGGACCCTCGGAGCGGCGCAGGAAACCGATAGCAGCAGCACCCGAGGGGGGGGGGGAGGGTTAGAGCCACGTTAGTTTAGTTGAACACGTGGGGTATGGCAAACAGAGTTGATAGGGGAAATGTTTTGTCAACATGTTTATTCTTTCCCACTGTTTGTTTTCACTATGTTGAGGCCATTTGCATAGGCCCTGTGATCTCTCTGGAAATGTTACAAATTTGTTTTAAATTTAAAAAAAAAATTTCAATAAAAAAAAAATGTTTGTTTTAATGTAATATATCCCTATTTCTTTGAGTAACCACTCCTGCAGCGAGGTATCGTTTCCTCACAGTCTTACGAAATTAAAATAAAATATTGGGGTTTCTGTCCAGTCAACCTAGCCATTGTTGGGGTCTGGTCTGGGATCGTAACACCGGGAAGTGATGACCGCCAGACCCAGAAACAATCTGTACCCAAGTTCACCGAAGCCTCCCTCATGCACCTGCTAGACGCAGTGGAAACTCACCGCGATATGATATACCCACACTCTGGACGAAGAGCCGCAAGGTCACCATCCCAGCATGGGAGGCGGTGGCAGCAGTCGTAAATGCCAGTGCCCTGCAGAAGAGGATAACCATTCAGTGCTGCAAGAGGATGAACAATCATTGTTGTGCCAGGCTAAGTCGGTCTTCTCATCACTCACTCTTAAACTTATCACCACCCACACTGATCTCATTCACTGTCAACACAAGGGACACCACCACTCACTCACCCACATACATTTTCATTTCCCCTGCAGGCCATGTCCTCATCTCATCCATGGCCCCACTCACCACCCATAAGTGCCAGGCATCCTTATCACCTGGCATGCGATTTACTCATACTCTCCCCATCTGTCTTCATGCAGATAAGCTGACACATGGAGAGATGACAGACTGGTGAAGGGATGGCTGAACTGAAGATCCTCACAGACGTCAAGGACAGAGAACTTCAATTGGCCGGGAGGGCGCAACCGCTCCTGTACTGCTGGTGACGTCAGTAACCCTCAACCAAGTGAAAATCCAAGGGCGGCACGTGGCACAGTGCTTAGCACTGGGCCTATGGCACTGAGGTTCCGGGTTCGAATCCCAGCCCTGGGTTACTGTCCGTGTGGAGTTTGCACATTCTCCCCGTGCCTGCGTGGGTTTCACTCCCGCAACCCAAAGATGTGCAGATTAGGTGGATTGGCCATGTTAAATTGCCCCTTAATTGGAAAAAATATATATAATTGGGTACTCTAAATTAAGGGAAAAAAACAAGTGAGAATCCAACATTGCCGCATCCATCAGAGTACCATGCTATGAGACATGTCTCCTTTGTATCAGACCCCTTTCTTTTGCAGCACATTTGGGAAGCATTCTAAGGGGTCCATGAGGCAGATCCTCAACACCAGCTCTGACAGCATCACAGACCATTGAAGTGTTGGGTACTCTGCTACACAGACGAACCAACACGGTTGCAAATGGTACAAATCAGTTTTATTCAAACATCTATTTACACTGGTAAACTGTTTACTGAGGTTCGATCATAGCCCTTGAATCTGTGGACCTATTCCTAATTCTATCTTGTAGTGGCATTCAGCGCATGGTGGATGTCTGAGTAGCTTGTAATGAGCTCTGTGCCCTGAGCTGTCTCCTGCTCGAGTGCCCAGGAAGTGTTGTGTTCCCTGTTTTGTACTGTGTATGCTCTTGCCTGTGATTGACTGTCGTGTTGTGTGTGTGTTCATTGGTCCGTTGATCTGTCCATCAGTATGTATGTATGTATGTGCTATGATGTTTACCTGAATATCATGACATCCTCCCTTTTTTACAAGAACATGTGTCTACGTGGTCATAAATAGAGATGTGTACTGAGTGTAGCTAAATGTGTGTGTGCAATATTTACAGCATGTACATGGGGCTAAACTATATACAAGAGGCGATGTCGGGTGCGACATAACAACGAGGTTGTACCATAAACAAAGAACGGGGTAATGTTGAATGACAAAAACGAATTCCTGTAACGATAAGAACAAAAACATATTAACACAGTGGTAGTATGAGTTCAATGTACAAACAGTCTCATAAGTCCAGTCTAGTAGGTGGGCGACGAATTCGGGTTGACCGCCTCAAGGGTGGGTCTGGAACCACCGGCTGAGGAATGGGCCTGGCCACGGGCGACGACAGAAGGGGCATGGTGGCAGACAGCTCCACCAACTCGATATCAGGAACAACAGGAGGGCGCGGTGTCGGTGTAAGGTCTCGTAGCGAGCGTGGAAGTAGGCGAAGAGCCCGGCGATTGCGCCTACGAATGGATCCATCAGGCATGCGAACCAGGAACGAGCGGGGAACCACGCGTCGGAGAACTTCGGCAGGTGCTGACCAGCCACCTTCTGGTGGATGTGGACTTTGTCTCCAGAGGCCAAGGCGGGAAGATCAGTTGCCCGTGTGTCATATGCCCTCTTCTGGCGAACGCGCTGCTGTTGCATTCTGTGTAGTACCGGGGCATGGTTGGTTGTGGGTACCCGAATGGATGGCACAGTGGTCCTGAGGACGCGACCCATCAACAGCTGGGCTGGTGAGAGGCTAGTGGCTAGTGGGGCCGAGCGATAGGCCAGCAGGGCTAGGCAGAAATCTGATCCGGCAGCAGCAGCCTTGCAGAGGAGCCACTTGACGATATGAACGCCCTTCTCCGCCTTTCCATTGGACTGGGGATGCAGAGGGCTGGACGCCACGTGTGTGAAGCCATACGAGGCAGCAAAGGATGACCATTCCTGGCTGGCGAAACAGGGTCCATTGTCCGACATGACAGTCTTCGGAATGCCGTGGCGAGCGAAGGTGTCTTTGCAGGCCCTTATGACAGCGGACAATGTCAAATCGTGCAGGAGTATGACCTCTGGATAGTTGGAGAAGTAGTTAATGACGATGACATAGTCCCTGCCGAGCACGTGAAAGAGGTCCACACCCACCTTCGCCCAGGGGGACGTCACCAGCTCATGGGGTAGAAGCATCTCAGGAGGTTGCGCCGGTTGAAACCTTTGGCAGGTGGGGCAGTTGAGCACCATATTGGCAATGTCATCACTGATGCCCGGCCAGTATACCGCCTCTCTGGCCCTCCGTCTGCACTTCTCGACCCCCAGATGGCCTTCGTGTAGTTGGTCGAGGACCAGCTTGTGCATGCTGTGCGGAATCACAATCCGGTCCAGCTTTAGAAGGACACCATCAATGACCGCCAAGTCGTCTCGGACATTGTAGAACTGCGGCACTGCCCTTTGAGCCACCCTCCCATCATTTGGCGCATCACACGTTGTCGAAGGGGGTCAGCCGCAGTCTCTCTGCGAATACGGGCCAGACTGGAGTCGTCAGCTGGCAGATTTGCCGATGTGAAAGCCACCTGCGCCTCGACCTGACAGACGAATCCCTCCGAATCTGGCGGCGTGCTCACTGCTCTAGACAGGGCATCCGCAATGATAAGGTCCTTACCCGGGGTGTAGACCAGTTGGAAGTCATACCTCCTAGGTTTAAGTAGGATGCGCTGGAGGCGAGGGGTCATCTCGTTCAGGTCCTTATTTATGTACCTGAACAGGGGGCGGTGGTCAGTCTCAACGGTAAACCGGGGGAGACCATACACAGTCATGGAACTTGTCTATCCCGGTTAGCAAGCCCAGGCACACCTTTTCGATCTGCGCGTAGCGCTGTTCTGTGGGGGTCATGGCCCGCGAGGCATAGGCGACCGGGGCCCATGATGCAGTGTCATCCCGCTGTAGGAGCACCGCCCCAATGCCAGACTGGCTGGCATCAGTCGAAATTTTAGTGTCCCGAGATGTGTCGAAAACGCCAATATCCGTGCTGTGGTGAGCTTGTGTTCGAGCTCCTCCCATTCCTGCTGGTGTGTGTGCAGCCACTGGAACTCCATGGACTTCTTGACGAGGTGGCGCAGAGCTGTCGTGTGGGAGGCAAGGTTGGGAATGAACTTCCCCAGGAAGTTGACCATGCCTGGGAAGCGTAGCACTGCTTTCTTGTCTGCCGGCTGCGGCATGGCTGTAATGGCGCTCACCTTGTCTGCATCCGGACGGACCCCTGACCGGGAAATGTGGTCCCCCAGGAACTTCAGCTCGGTTTGGCCGAAAGAACACTTGGCTAGGTTGAGGCGCAGGCCGTTTTCCTGTATGCGCGCAAAGACGCGCTGGACACGATAGATGTGCTCCTGTGGTGTGGTGGACCAGATGATGATGTCGTCCAGGTAGACGCGCACCCCTTCGATGCCTTCCATCATCTGCTCCATGATCCTATGAAAGACCTCGGATGTCGAGATGATGCCAAATGGCATTCGGTTGTAGCAGAACCTGCCGAAAGGGGTGTTGAAGGTACTCAGCTTTCGGCTGGACGGATCCAGTTGGATCTGCCAAAAACCCTTCGAGGTATCCAGTTTTGTGAAGATTTTAGCCCAGGCCATTTCGCTCGTGATCTCTTCCCGTTTGGGTATGGGGTAGTGTTCCCTCATTATGTTGTTGTTGAGGTCTTTTGGATCAGTGCAGATCCGGAGCTCGCCGGAGGGCTTCTTAACACACACCATGCAGCTGACCCATGGCGTGGGCTCCGTGACCCGGGATAGGACCCCTTGGTCCTGGAGACCCTGCAGCTGCTGCTTGAGGCGGTCTTTGAGTGGCGCTGGGACCCTGCTAGGTGCGTGAATGACCGGGGTGGCGTCCGGTTTGAGCCGAATTCTGTAGGTGTAGGGCAGTGTTCCCATGCCCTCGAATGCCTCCTGGTTGTGGGCGAGGAGCGATTGGAGCTGTGTGCTGAACTCTGCATCCGGGAAGTCAGATGTGCCTTCTGGAGAGAGAGAGTGGACTCGTTGCACGAGGTGGAGAGCCTTGCATGCCTGTGCGCCTAGCAGGAAGTCCTTCGATGATCCGACTATCTCAAATGAGAGTGTGGCCGTGTGTGTGTTTTGTGTCACCTGGAGTTGGCAGGATCCCATAGCCGGGATAACGTTCCCGTTGTAGTCGACCATCTTGCAGCGGGACGGCCGAATTGGTGGTCTGACCTTCATGGCGTAGGAGGCTGACCATGCTATGAGGTTGGCGGAGGCACCAGTGTCCAGACGGAATGTTATCAGTGATCGGATGACCGTTAGGATGGCACACCATTCATCACCCGGATTGATCGTGTTAACTTGCATCAGCTGGTGGGTCCAGGCTGGAGACATACGGTTCCCATCAATGACCGCAACACGGAAGGCGGCCCGGTCGTCTGTGTCACTGGTCTGGATATCGTCTGGGCACGATTCGTAATAAGGAGGCTGAATGGTCCGCGCGTCCCTGCGAGGTTGTCGGAGTTGGGGAACATTGACAGGTTGAGCTGCTCGACAGCAAGCTGCGTAGTGGCCCACCTTGCCGCAACGGAGGCATTGTCGGGTTCTTGCGGGACATTGCTGCTTTAAATGTGCGGCTGCACAGTTGCCGCACGTCGTGATGTCATGGCGTTCGTTGCGCCACCGCGCATGCGCAGTTCGGTCTTGCATCGAGCGCGCCTGCGCTTCACGTCCCTCAGTGTTGCCGTCGTTTTTGGCGGGCACATGCGCGGGAGGCCTCGAAAAGCGCGCAAAATGGCCGCCCTCGTCCGGGCTGCGGGCCAGGAGGAACTCGATCGCCTGGACCCGTTCGGCCTTGTAGTACGCCTGCCTCACCGATCCGGCCACGTAGGACCCCTGCCATGCCGATTCGGCCGCCTGAAATTGGGAAGAGCGGCTAGTCGCGTTTTCATGCAGGACACAGGCTTCGATTGCGGAGGCTAAGGTGAGGCCTTTTATTTTTAAGAGCTGCTGACATAGGGTGCCCGAGGTGACCCCAAAAACGATCTGGTCCCGAATCATGGAATCGGAGGTGGTGTTGTAACCACAGGACTGCGCGAGGATACGGAGATGCGTAAGGAATGACTGAAAGAGCTCATCCTTACCTTGCAGGCGCTGCTGGAAGAGATACCTCTCGAAGCTCTCGTTGACCTCGACGTTGAAGTGTTGATCGAGTTTGAGAAGGACCGTCTTGTATTTGGTCTTGTCCTCGCCTTCCGCGAACACCAGGGAGTTGTAGACATGGATGGCGTGTTGACCTGCCGTGGTGAGGAGGATGGCGATCTTTCTGGTGTCCGAAGCGCTCTCCTTTTCTTTGGCTTCCAGAAAGAGCTGGAAGCGCTGTTTGAACAGCTTCCAATTAACGCCGAGGTTTCCAGCGACTTGCAGCGGCTGCGGTGTGTTGACGGTGTCCATGGCGCAGGATGGCGGATTCCGGAGGATTTGTAGGTAGGTACCAAAGTCACTCCTGGTACTATGAAATGTTGGGTACTCTGCTACACAGACGAACAAACACGGTTGCGAATGGTACAACGCAGTTTTATTTCAAACATCTATTTACACTGGTAAACTGTTTACTGAGGTTCGATCATAGCCCTTGAATCTGTGGACCTATTCCTAATTCTATCTTGTAGTGGCACTCAGCACATGAGTGGCTTGTAATGAGCTCTATGCCCTGAGCTGTCTCCTGCTCGAGTGCCCAGGAAGTGTCGTGTTCCCTGTTTTGTACTGTGTATGCTCTTGCCTGTGATTAGCTGTCGTGTTGTGTGTGTGTTGATTGGTCCGTTGATCTGTCCATCAGTATGTATGTATGTATGTGCTATGATGTTTACCTGAATATCATGACAACCATGAATTCCTATTTCCGGAAACAGACGAATCGTCACAGCGCTCACCCACACCCTCCACCAGCGTGGAGATACACCTCAGTCAGCTTCGGGGTCACAATCTGGTCAGCATCTCACTCTCTCTGCAGGCCAAGGCAGGAATGCCCCACGGTGCTGGCACTGGGAGGATTGCTGGAGATCAGACAGATGATATCTGACTCGGTCATGCCTCAGTTGCTACAGCTTCAAAGGCAAGGTCAGGAAAAAGAGGGAGGGACGTCTGCCTCACTCCTCAGATTACAAGGCCCCATGGAGGAGTCCGTCCACCTTCAGTCTGACTGATCAACATACTGAGGTCAGCGATCTGAGAGCAGTTCAGAAAGTAGGAGTAGTAAATTCTGCCAGTGAACGGAGCACACACCAGGAGGATTCGCTTTGTGTGGTCGCAGACCAGCTGAACATTGAGCAAATGGAAGCCCTTGTGGTTCACAGTTGATAGTTGATGCCACGGAGATCTGAGTGTCACATGAGTGCAGTTAATGGAACTCTACCTGTGAAAAATCAGAGATTTGCACAAAGCCCATCACTTGCATCCTAGCTTGCTTGATCTAGTCGAAATGGACAATGTTGTGCCCTCGCAAAGATTGTGTCCATCACCTCCTGGATGCACTTGGGTGTGAAAACTTGCAAAACCCCACAGAGGTCACCTGTGGAGCCCTGAAAGGAGCCACTGACGTAAAAATTGAGTGCTGCAGCCACTTTCTATGACACCGGCAGTGCATGCCCTCCAAGTCCCTGTGGTGCCAAATCCTGCAGCAAGTGGCAAATGTGATCAACCAGTTCCTTGAGCATGCATAGTCTCTGGGTGGTTCTCTGACATCTGCAAGCATGTCAGATGCTGCCTGTAGGCCCTGGCTCTAGCGAGGTGTATCCAAGCAACAGCTCTCTGGAGTGCATCCTCTGTGTGTGGAGCAGGCCCTGCCACCCCTTCCTCGTGATGGTTCTGTTCTCGTCTTTGGCAAGCCTGGTGTCACAATTGACACTGCCTTCCTTTTTCCTGACAATGTGGAAAATTTCTCAGGTATGTCCTGTCGACAAAAAGCAGGACAAATCCAACCTAGCTAATTAGCACCATATCCATCTACTATCACTCATAAGTGATGGAAGGGGTGATCAACAGTGCTATCAAGCGTAATTTACTCAGCAATAACTTGCTCACAGGCACTCAGTTTGGGATCCACCATGCCTACTCAGCCCCTGACCTCATTACAGCCTTCGTCCAAACATGAATTCTCAAGGTGAGGTGAGAGTGAGCATTTGGCAGAGTGTGGCATTATGGGGCCACACCATCTACAGACGCTGAAAGACGCCCTCATAATCATAGAATCATAGAATTTACAGTGCAGAAGGAGGCCATTTGGCCCGTCGAGTCTGCACCGGCTCTTGGAAAGAGCACCCTACCCAAGGTCAACACCTCCACCTTATCCCCATAACCCAATTTTGGACACTAAGGGCAATTTATCATGGCCAATCCACCTAACCTGCACATCTTTGGACTGTGGGAGGAAACCGGAGCACCCGGAGGAAACCCACGCACACACGGGGAGGATGTGTAGACTCCGCACAGACAGTGACCCAAGCCGGAATTGAACCTGGGACCCTGAAGCTGTGAAGCAATTGTGCTAACCACTATGCTACCGTGCTGCCCTAAGAACGGGATATGGCACTCGACTCATCGATCGACAGTTACAATGCGCCACAGCAAAACACGCACCAACCCCCTCAGAAGACAAACACGGGACACAACCTACAGAGTACCCTTCGACGTCCAGTACTTCCCTGGAGCGGAGAAACTATGACGTCTTCTTTGCAGCCTTCAACATGTCATTGATGAAGAGAAACATCGTGCCAAGGCCATCCCACCCCCCCACTACTTGCCTTCAAACAACCGCGCAACCTCAAACAGACCATTGTTTGCAGCAAACTACCCAGCCTTCAGGAGAACAGCGACTACGACACCACACAATCCTGCCATGGCAACCTCTGCTAGATCATCGACATGGGTAGCACCATTACACGTGAGAACAGAACCCACCAGGTACATGGTACATACTCGTGTGACTCGGCCAACATTGTCTACCTCATAGGCTGCAGGAAAGGATGTCCTGAGGTGTGGTACATTGGCGAGACCATGCAGACGCTGCAACAACGGATGAATGGACATCACGCAACAATCGCCAGGCAGGAATGTTCCCTTCCAGTCGGGGACACTTCAGCAGTCAAGGGATTCAGCCTCTGATCTTCGGATAAGCATTCTCCAAGGCGGCCTTCAGGACGCGCGACAACACAGAATCGCTGAGCAGAAACTGATAGCCAAGTTCCGCACGCATGTGTACGGCCTCAACCAGGACCTTGAATTCATGTCACATTGCATTCACTACTTGCATACTGTAAGACTTCGTACTATACATTGAAATGACTTGGATGTTGTTCCATTTTTAAAAAAATAATCATTAACAGAATTGTTGTGGCAAACTTAAATTCAATACTTGTGTTTCTTTTCAGACAGGATATTTAGTCCATCTTTCTCAACAAGCGTTGGTCGATTGTACATGGGGTTTTGGAAATGCTGCTTGTGATGGAGGGGAAGAATGGCGAGCGTTCGAATGGATGCTGAAACATGGTGGAATTCCTACTGCAGAGTCATATGGTTCTTACTTGGGACAGGCCAGTATTAAAGAATTATCTTATGAGTTTGGTTTCTCTTCTGCTGTATTGTACTAAAAAGCAACAGTGATTCCTTTAAAATACAGAACTGAATCTTTGTGTCCAGAAACTCAGATGTTTGTTCTGTCTTTATGTCTAACTGGTGTCACTTGGTGCAGATTGCAGGCAGCAAGGTGAAAATTAGATGGCCAGCTTTACTTCTCGACTGATCCCTGGGATGAGAGAGTTATCTTATGAGGAAAGATTGGACATATTGGTCCTTTATCATTTGGAGTTTAGAAGGATGAGAGGTGATCTTATCAAAACATATAAGATACAAATGTACAAATTAAGAGCAGGAGTAAACCATTCGGCCCCCGGAGCCTCCTCTGCCATTTAGTAAGATCATGGCTGATCTGCTGGGGCCTCCTAACTCCCTATTCTGTCTACCCCTGATAACCCTTGACTCCTATCTGCCTCTGCCGGAAAAATATGAATTGACCCTGCCTCCACCACTCTCTGGGGAAGAGTTCCAAAGATCCACAATCCTCAGAGAAAACAATTGTTCTCAACTCCAACTTAAATGGGAGCCCCCTTATTTTTACACTGTGTCTCAGTTCTAGTCTCTCCCAGAAGGGAAAATATTCTTTCAGCATCCACCATGTCAAGTCCCCTCAGGATTTTATATGCTTCAGTAAGATCACTCACAATCTTCTAAACTCCAATGAATACAGGCCCAACCTTTCCTCATAAGATAATGTTACAGTACCCGGACCAGACCCCAGTTTAAATGAGGAAACCGGAAGAGACGCCAACAATTTTTCAATTTGTAAACTGTGAGGAAAGGATACTTCGCTCCAGGAGTGATTCCACTGACAAATGGGATCTTTTATATGAAACCAAAATTTATTATTACCACAGGATTAACCTCATTAGCGAACATCCAAGGAAAAAACAGCTTTTCAATTAACAGTTAAACAGTTCTTACCAAAAAATAAAAAAGGTCTTTTAGCTTACTTTCCTACCTACTTCAAAAATTTCAATTAAGCAAAATCCACACACAGGTCAAATGCCACTTATTAATACAGTTAACACCACGAGGCTTACAGATTTCTGCACAAAGTCCTTGGGAGAGAAGCTTTCAGAAGTCAATCTGAGGAGCACACCATCCTTTCTCAGAAACCAGAGCAGAACTCTAAAAATGAAACTAAAACAACAGACACAGTTCAGGACTGAAACACTACACTAAAAACAGACCCAGACCCTCCCATGAGTGACATCACGCTGCCAAGCTATTGACTCCTTAACCACAGCTTTGGCAGACGTTAACCTAAGTCCTTTTACGAACATTACTACAACAGACACACAATACAATATATACATATAAAGATTTCTGACATTCATCACAATAATACCCCCTTCAATCCCTGGTATCAGTCAAATGAACCTTCTCTGAACATTTATAACACATTTATATCCTTTCTTAAGTAAGGAGACCAAAACTGTACACAGTACTCCAAATGTGGCCTCACCAACGCTCTGGAAAACTGCAACAAAATATTCCTCCTTTTATATTCCATTCCTCTTGCAACAAAGGACAACATTCCATTTGCCTTCCTAAGTACCAGCTGTATCTGCATACTAACTTTTCCTAAATCATCTCCCAGGACCTCCAGATCTCTCTGTACCCCAGAGTTCTGTAATCTCTCTCCATTTAAATAATATGCAGTTTTTCCATTTTTCCTGTCAAAATGGACAAGTTCACAGTTTTCCACATTATGCACCACCTGCCAAATTTTTTGCCCACTCACTTAACCAATCTATGTTCCTTTGCAGACTCCTTGGGCGGGATTCTCCCAATGGGAGTCTAAGTGCCGACGCTGGAGTAAAAACCGGAGTGTTTTACTCCGGCGTCGGCATCCGTTTCCAGACCCTTATTCTCCCCCCTCCGTGGGGCTAGCAGGGGAGTCGCGCGATTTATGGGGAATGGCTGGAGAATTGCGCGGTCCGTGGCCATGCATGTGCATGGCGAAGACCTGCAGCGGTTGAGCCACACACCATGGTGCCGGCATGCATGGACACAGCCAGCCAAATAGTGTCCCCCTGACCCAACCTCGCCACACCCGGACCACCCCCACCAGTCCCCCACCAGCCATTTCCGAAGCCCCCCCTACCAGTAACATGTCTCCCCGGCCCCCCCCGACTATGGCAACGCTGGACACAGTCCGCAGCCACCACGCCGGGTTTATGAAAACTCAGACCATACGCAACCCGCGGGGTCGTGAACTTGGCCCATCAGGAGCGGAGCATCGGTGGATGGCCTCAAAGCGACGTGCAGGCACCGTCGCAACGGCGTGGTCCTAGATGACTCTGATTTGGAGGAGGCAGAGTCTCCGAAAAATGGCACCGACCACGATTCGGTCGCAAACGGAGATTCTCCACCCGATCGCTGGATACGATTTTGGCGTTGGGCAACGGAGGATCCCACCCTTGGTCTCTTATTACAAGTCATTGACATGAGGTATACATCGTTGAGGCCCCAGCATTGATCCCAGTCACACTCCATTCATCAAACTTTACCAACATGGAAATGACCCATTTATGCCTACTCTGTTTCCTTCTGGAGGCTTGATAGAGTGGATGCTAAAAGGATGTTTCCCCTTAATTGTGGGAGACACCTCAACTAGGGGACACAGTTTAAAATTAAGAGGTCAGCAACTTAAGGTGCTGGTGAAGAGAATGTTTTTGTCTGAGGTTTGTGTGTATGTTAAACTCTCTTCCCCAGGGTGCGCTGGAGGCGGGGATATTGAATATTTTAAGACCAGGGGTAGGTTCTTGTCTAACAAAGAAAATCAAAGGCTGATGGGTGCAGGCATGATATTATGATTGAAGGCCACAATCAGATCAGCCATTGAATGGTGAAGAGGCTCGAGTGGCCGAAATGCCTAATTCTGCTCTTGTTTCATATATTTGGATGCACATACCTTCTGTTCCCTTTGAATGAGCATCGCTGTGTAAAAATAATGTTGCATGTTAAAATTGGAAATGGAAGAGCCTTGAGAAATTTTGATTTAATTTTAAATATTAGGGAAGACATAATTATCTTCAATAAATTCACCATGCCTGTGAAACTCTATTAAAATACTTTACCTTCAAAAAGCAGCAAAATATATGCTCGAGAATTTAACACTGAGAATAGGTATACCTCCTAAGCAGTAACCTCATATCAACTACAGAGTGGAAACAAGGATTTTAAAAAAGTTCTTCGGAGGTGGCTGACAAGGCCACATCTATTACCCATCACGTTAATTAATGATAGTATTAGCACAATAGAGGGATGACTTAAGTTCAGGACACCAGGATGCAGAAGTAGTTTGGGTAGAGATGAAAAATGATAAAGGCAAGAAGTCACATGCGGGAGTGGCGCACAGGCCCCCTAATGTAATCACATAGTGGGATAGGGTATAAAGGAAGAAATAATGGAAGCTTGTTAGAAAGATATGACAATAATCAAGGGGGATTTTAATCTACATAAAGAAAAATCAGAAGGTTAAATTAGCCTAGACAAGGAATTCATAGAATGTTTTCAGGAAAGTTTCTTAGAACAGAGGGTTCTGGCAACAACCAGAGAACATGCAATGCTAGACTTGATATTATGCAATGAATTAGGATTAATTAATGACCTCAGTGAAGATACCTCTAGCAGCGATCATAATATGATTGAATTTTCAATCTGTTTGAGGGGAGAAGAGTGGGCCTAAGACTAGTATTTTAAACTGAAATAAGGGTAATTGTGAGGGCTGAAAGCAGATTTAGCTAAAATGAATTGGCAAATTAGGTTAAAGGATATGTAAATAGAGATGCAGTGGCTGACTTTTAGCGGATTTTTCAGAATACAATGAATAGATATATTCCAATGAGTCCTGTTGATTCCCTTATTTTCCCATTTCTTTATTTTGTTGTTGTCATTTGGAGCCATGGATGCATAATGGGTATATGTCTTTAAGTCAAGCAGAGGAAGTAGGGAACTCAAAAGTTACAAAAGAGAACACTGTGCTAACTTTTGAACAGCAGAACTCAAACTTTGTGGCACCCAAGAGACTTGGTTCGATTGGTTGGCTGGTGACCAATGAATTGGCCAAAAGGCCCTATTCTGCCCAGTAACAGGCGGTGATTAGGTACTGCCTGAATGGCAGGGTAAGTTCAGTTAGAGTCCTGGACGCTCAGAGGAAAGAAGCTGCTCTCCCTCTATCAATCGTGTTTTCTCCAGAAATGTTGCATAGCTGTACAGAGACCTAACTCCACAGTCCCTTCTACAGAGCACCCTACCTCGGCCCAATTTCCCGCCCTATTCCTGCAACCCCACCCTAAGTGGCAATTTAACATGACCAATCCACCTAACCTGCACATCTTTGGACTGTGGGAGGAACTGTGGGAGGAAACCGAAGCATCTGGAGGAAACCCACGCAGATACAGAGAGAAAGTGCAAACTCCATACTAACAGTCACCCGAGGCCGGAATTGAACCCAGGTACCTGGTGCTGTGAGACTTGTGTGAACCACTGTCCCACAGTACTGCCCTTACGAGCGCAAGCTAGCTAGAAATATAAAGATAGATAGGAAGAAGTTTAATAGTTAGTGGAAAAAAGAAAATTGTTAATCAAGTGAGCAATGGTCCTATAGGAAGAGAGCCTGGTGAATTAATAATGGAAAATAAGGAGATGGCAGATGAATTGAACAATTATTTTCATTAATCTTCACTACAGAGGATACAAGGAACATCCGAGCAATAGGTGTAAATTAGGAAATGGGAGCAGGCAAGGAACTCGGGGAAAATTACAATCATCAGAAAAATGAAACTGAGTAAATTGTTGGGTCTACAGGTTGGCAAATCCCCCGATGCTGATGGACTTCCTCCGGTCTTGAAATAAGTGGCTAAAAAGATCAAAAGATATAGGTGCAAGAGTCGGCTGTTCGTCCCCTCGAGTCTTCTCCGTTATTCAATAGGATCATGGCTAATTTGATGACATTCCTCACGTCCACTTTCCTGCCCTTTAACTGTTACCTTTTATTCCCTTATTATCAAGAATCTATCCATCTCAACCTTAAATATACACAAGGACTCTGTCCCCACTTCTGTGGCATCGAGTTCCAAAGACTCTTCTCTTGAGAGAAAAAATTCCTCATCTCAATCTTAAATTGGCACCCCTTTATTCTGAGACTGTGCCCTCTGGTCCTAGACTTTTAAAAGTCCTTCCTGTTTATTTCCTTTGTTCCTAATTTCTTTGTTTTTATTATTTTTGGTCCATGGACCCATATTCAGAATGTGACTTTAAAAAGAGGGTTCAAGCTGAAGCAGCTTGCTCATCAGGACATTATGTTCCTAGGTTTTGTATTTTGGAGAGGATAAACCGATTCTTTGGCGCCGAGTGAATCTTAGGAACCAGCTTTGGAGAAAGTTGGTCTGCTAGGTTGGCTGGGAAATGGTGGGTTGGCCAGGGACAGTGTTCTGCAGACAACAGTCAATGATTGGTTTCCACGTGATACTTTTTGGGAGAACTGGGAAGAATCTTGGAAGTGAAAGGAACAGTTGCTCGCTCTCTCTCTCTTTCTTTTGCTGCTGAATTGAAAAACTGTTTTATCATTCTAAAACCAGTGAATGTCTGGCACATCTTTGCTGTAAACTTGAAATAATCCTGAATCTACAGAGAAAGTAGACAACCTTGCTGGAGAATAACCATCACAAGCATTGAAGGATGAAGTACTGAAACTAAAACTTAGACTCCAAAAGACCAAAAGAGATTAATTGGAAGCCATCAAAGTGCATCCAAAATCCCTTACTTCTTATTTTTATTTGGTTTTGTTTTACCTCTGAATCATCATCTGTGTTGTTTGCCTGTGTGTGTGTGTGTAGACAGTGGGTGTAGTCAAAAGTGTGTGTGTGTGTGTGTGCAGGGGGGGTGTTGGAAAGGGGTATCAGATAGTCAGTTACATGTTTCTGTCAGTTTAATTATAATACTGTGCATAATAAAAGGTCACTTGAGTTAAAGTTACAAACCTGGTGAGTGCAGTTTATTGGGTTCAGCCAATATATTTTAAAATAACATTTAATTTCACTTGTGTTGCGACTCTGGGTCAAGTGGAGCTGAAATTGATCACACACTAGCCCAGGGTGTCATGGGGTGGCACGGTGACATAGTGGTTAACACTGCTGCCTTACAGGACCAGGGACCTGGCTGGGTTCAATTCCGGATTTGGATGACTGGCTGTGTCGAGTCTGCATGTTCTTCCCGTGTCTGCATGAGTTTCCTCCGGGTGTTCTGATGTCCTCCCACAGTACATGGATATGCAGGTTAGGTGGGATTATGGGGATACGGCTCGGGAGTGGCCTGGGTAGGATGTTCTGTCAGAGGGTTGGTGCAGCCTAGATTTGCCGAATGGCCTCCTGCTCTGTAGGGATTCTATAAACAACTCTCCCATAAGGGCAGCACGGTAGCACAAGTGGATAGCACTGTGGCTTCACAGTGCCAGGGTCCCAGCTTCGATTCCCTGCTGCACGGAGTCTGCACGTTCTCCCCGTGTCTGCGTGGATTTCCTCCGGGTGCTCCGGTTTCCTCCCACAGTCCAAAGATGTGCAGGTTAGGTGGATTGGCCATGATAAATCGCCCTTAGTGACCAAAAAGGTTAGGAAGGGTTATTGGGTTACGGGGATAGGGTGTAAGTGAGGGCTGGCTTTGGGTCGGTGCAGACGCGATGGGTCGAATGGCCTCCTTCTGCACTGTTTGTTCTATGTTCTAAGGAGAAACATCCTCTCAGCATTTACCCAATCAAGCCCCTTAAGAATTCTATATATTTCAATGAGATCGCCTCTCATTCTTCTGAATTCCAATGAGTAGAGTCCCATTCTGTTTAACCTTTGCTTATAAAACAATTCCTCCATAAGGAGGATCATCCTAATAAACCTTCTCTGAACCGTCTCCAATGAGATAATATCTTTCTTTAAATAAGGGGACCAAAACTGCTAACAACTACTCCAGATGTGGTCTCACCAGTACCTTGTACAGTTGCAGCAAAACATCCCTACTCTTACACATCCAAACCCCTTGAAATAAGGGCCCACATTCCATTAACCTTTCCGATTACATGCTGCACCAGTGTGCTAGCTTTCTGTGTTTCATGCTCAAGTCCCATTGTGTTGCAGCTTTCTGCAGTTTTCCCCTTTAAATAATACTGTTTTTTTGTTTTACTGTTTTTTTGTTCTCCCTTTCAAGATGAACAACTTCACATTTTCCCACATTATAGTCCATTTGCCAACTTTTTGCCCACTATCAATATGTCTTTGCAAGTTGCTAATATTCATCTCGAAACTTGCCTTTCCACCTATTTTTGTGTCCTCTGCAAATCTGGCTGCAGTACATCCACCTCCTTCCCCCATGTCATTAATATAGGTCAAGACCTACTAGCCACATTATGAAGGAGTGCGGCGCTGTGCAATGTGACCGGTAGATGCCGGGAGATCCTCTTCCGGGATCTACCCAGCTTGTCACGTCGACAAGATCTAATGCAATCTCTTTTTAAAAAAAATATTTTTATTAAGGTTTTTTTAACAACACAATTTTTTCCCCTTACAAACAATAACCCCCCCCCACCCCCGTAACAAAATAATGCAAATTCTCCCTGAGCAAGATATATACAAGGCAAGATGTTATATTTACATAGCTTTATACACTGGCTCTTGGCCGCGCGTACCGTTTCCCCCCACCCTCCATGCTATCTCCCGCTCGTCCATCCCCTCAAACAGTCTCTCGTTCCCCCCTCCCCCACCCCCAGGGTTGCTGCTGCTGCTGATCGACCTTCTTCTAACGCTCCGCGAGATATTCTAGGAACGGTTGCCACCGCCTGTAAAACCCCTGTGCAGACCCTCTCAAAGCATTCTCTCCAATTTTATGAACCCCGCCATGTCGTTAATCCAGGCCTCCAGGCTAGGGGGCTTCGCCTCCTTCCACAATAGCAAGATCCTTCGCCGGGCTACTAGGGATGCAAAGGCCAGAATTCCGACCTCTTTCGCCTCCTGTACTCCCGGCTCATCCACTACTCCAAATATTGCTAGCCCCCAGCTTGGCTTGACCCGGACTTTCACCACCTGGGATATTATTCCCGCCACTCCTCTCCAGAACCCCTCCAATGCCGGGCATGACCAAAACATATGGACATGGTTCGCCGGGCTCCCTGAACATCTTTCACATCTATCCTCTACCCCAAAGAACCTACTCAGCCTCGCCCTCGTCAAATGCGCTCTGTGAACCACCTTAAATTGTATCAGACTGAGCCTGGTACACGAGGAGGAGGTATTAACCCTACCCAGGGCGTCGGTCCATAGCCCTTCCTCAATCTCCTCCCCCAGCTCCTCCTCCCATTTACCTTTCAGTTCTTCTACTAGTGCTTCCCCCTCTTCTTTCATCTCTTGGTATATTTCCGACACCTTGCCCTCCCCGACCCATACCCCCGAGATCACCCTATCTTGAACTTCTTGTGCCGGGAGCAACGGAAATTCCCTCACCTGTCGCCTCACAAAAGCCCTCACTGCATATATCTAAATGCATTTCCCGGGGGTAGCTCAAATTTCTCCTCCAGTGCCCCTAGGCTCGCAAATGTCCCGTCAATGAACAGGTCCCCCATTCTTCTTATCCCCGCCCGATGCCAGCCTTGGAACCCCCCCCCATCCATCTTCCCCGGGACAAACCGGTGGTTACCCCTGATCGGGGACCACACCGATGCTCCCATTGCACCCCTGTGTCTTCTCCACTGGCCCCAGATCTTTAGTGTTGCCGCCACCACCGGGCTTGTGGTGTATTTTGTCGGCGAGAGCGGCAGCGGTGCCGTTACCAACGCCCCCAGGCTCGTTCCTTTACAGGACGCCATCTCCATCCTCTTCCATGCCGCCCCCTCTCCCTCCATAACCCACTTACGGATCATCGCCACATTTGCTGCCCAGTAGTAACTCTCTAGGTTTGGCAAAGCCAACCCTCCTTGGTCCCTGTTGCGTTCCAAGAACCCTCTCCTAACCCTCGGGGTCTTATTTGCCCACACATACCCCATAATACTCCTACCTACTCTCTTGAAAAAGCCCTTGGTGATCACGATGGGGGGCACTGAAACACGAACAAAAACCTCAGAAGGACCACCATTTTGACCGACTGCACCCTACCCGCCAGCGAGAGCGGGAGCATGTCCCATCTTTTAAAATCCTCCTCCATTTGCTCCTCCACCCTCGTAAAATTCAGTTTATGTAGGGCCCCCCAACTTCTGGCTATCTGGATCCCCAGATACCGAAAACTCCTCTCCGCCCTCCTCAGCGGTAGGTCCCCTATCCCTCTTTCTTGGTCCCCTGCCTGTAATACAAAAAGCTCACTCTTCTCTACATTAAGCTTGTAGCCCGAAAACTCTCCAAACTCCTTCAGAGTCTGCATGACCTCCACCATCCCCTCCATTGGGTCCGCCACGTATAGCAGCAAGTCATCCGCATATAGCGATACCCGATGCTCCTCTCCCCCGCGGACTATCCCCCTCCATTTCTGAGACTCCCTAAGTGATATGGCCAAGGGTTCGATCGCCAGTGCAAACAACAGGGGGGTTCCCTCGGTACAGCCGAAAGTACTCCGACCTCCGCCGGTTTGTCACTTCGCTCGCCACCGGGGCGCTGTAAAGGAGCTTAACCCATCTAATAAACCCTCCCCCGAATCCAAACCTGCGCAATACCTCCCAGAGGTACTCCCACTCTACTCGGTCAAAGGCTTTTTCCGCGTCCATAGCTGCCACTATCTCCGCCTCTCCCTCCTCCGATGTCATCGTTATCACGTTTAAGAGCCGCCGCACATTGGTATTTAACTGCCTGCCCTTTACAAATCCTGTTTGGTCCTTGTGAATCACCCCCGGGACACAGTCCTCAATCCTAGTGGCCAGTACCTTCGCCAATAGCTTAGCATCCACATTGAGGAGCGAAATCGGCCTGTACGATCCACATTGCAGTGGATCCTTGTCTCGCTTTAGAATCAGGGAGATTGTCACCTCCGACATTGTCTGGGGCAGGGTTCCCTCCTCTCTTGCCTCGTTGAAGGTCCTCACTAGTAGCGGGGCCAGCAGGTCCACATATTTTCTATAGAATTCCACCGGGAACTCATCCGGCCCCGGGGCCTTCCCCGCCTGCATGCTCCCCAAACCCTTACTCAACTCCTCCAGCCCAATTGGTGCCCCCAAACCAACCGCCTCCTGCTCCTCCACCCTCGGGAACCCCAGCTGGTCCAGGAATCGCCTCATCCCCCCTTGCCCCCCTGGGGGCTGGGATCTGTACAGCTCTTCATAGAAGTCCTTAAATACCTTATTTATTTTCGTTGCACTTTGAACTGTGGCTCCCCTTCCATCTTTGATTCCCCCTATTTCCCTCGGTGCCGCCCTCTTACGGAGCTGGTGCGCCAGCATCAGGGTTTGCCTTTTCCCCGTACTCGTAAGTCACCCCTTGCGCCTTCCCCCACTGTGCCTCCGCCTTGTCCGTGGTCAGCAGGTCAAACTCCGTCTGGAGCCGTCGCCTTTCCCCAAGTAACCTTTCCTCCGGGGCCTCTGCGTATCTCCTGTCCACCCGCAAGATCTCCCCCACTAGCCTCTCCCTTTCCATTCCCTCTATCTTCTCCCTATGAGCCCTGATGGAGATCAGCTCTCCCCTGATCACCGCCTTCAACGCCTCCCATACCACCCCCACCCGCACTTCCCCGTTGTCGTTGGCCTCCAAGTACCTTTCAATACACACCCTCACCTTCCCACACACCACCTCATCGGCCAGCAGTCCCTCATCCAGCCGCCACAGCGGGCGTTGGTCCCTCTCCTCTCCCAGATCCAGTTCCACCCAGTGCGGGGCATGGTCCGAAACGGCTATGGCCGAATACTCCGCCCCCCCCCCACTCTCGGGATGAGCGCCCCGCCCAGAACAAAGAAATCTATCCGGGAGTAAGCCTTATGCACGTGGGAGAAAAAAGAAAATTCACTGGCCTGCGGTCTTGCAAACCTCCATGGGTCCACTCCCCCCATCTGATCCATAAACCCCCTAAGTACCTTGGCCGCCGCTGGCCTCCTTCCCGTCCTTGATCTGGAGCGGTCCAGTGCTGGGTCCAGCACCGTATTGAAGTCCCCTCCCATTATTAGTCCTCCTACCTCCAGGTCCGGAATGCATCCCAACATGCGCTTCATGAATCCAGCATCATCCCAGTTCGGGGCGTATACATTTACCAACACCACCCACGTCCCTTGCAACCTATCACTCACCATCACATATCTCCCTCCATTATCCGCTACGATAGTCTTGGCCTCAAAAGACACATGCTTTCCCACCAGAATTGCCACCCCTCTATTTTTTGCGTCCAATCCCGAGTGAAATACCTGTCTTACCCATCCCTTTCTTAACCTGACCTGGTCCGCCACCTTCAGGTGTGTCTCTTGGAGCATAGCCACGTCTGCCTTCAGTCCCTTCAAGTGCGCGAACACTCCTCTTCAGGCGTTTCGAAGTAGTGGTGTTGGCCATTATGTGTAACCCACAGTCGCGCTGGCTGCAGCATTCCAAATTTCACTCCTTTCCGGTGCAGCACCGCTTTCGCCCGGTTGAAACCCGCTCTCCGCTTAGCGACCTCCGCGCTCCAGTCCGGGTATATTCTGATCTCCGCATTGTCCCACTTGCTGCTTCGTTCCTTCTTGGCCCATTTCAGGACCCCCTCTCTGTCCGTAAACCGGTGAAATCTCACCACCATCGCCCTTGGCGGCTCTTTTGCATTGGGCTTCCTCGCTAGCACTCGGTGCGCCCCATCCAGCTCCAGCAATCTCGTGGGGGCCTCCACACCCATCAGCGTCCCGATCATTGTGCCCACGTATGCCGCGGCATCGGCCCCCTCCATTCCTTCTGGGAGACCCAGGATCCTCAAGTTGTTTCTCCTTGATCTGTTCTCCAGGTCTTCGAGTCTTCCCGCCCACGTCCTGTGCAGCGCCTCGTGCCGCTCCACTCTCTCCGCCAGGCCCACGAGCTCGTCGTCGTTCTCACTCACTTTTTCCTGGATCTCCTGAATCTTCATCTCTTGGGCTTTCTGGGTTGCTCCAAGTTTTTCCACCATTGCCAGTATAGGCGCCACCATCTCCTTACGCAGCTCCTCGAAGCAGCACTTGATGAACTCTTTCACCTCCTCTCTGTCCGTGGGCGCCGCCATTTTGTTTTTTTCTTCTTTCTTCTCCCACTGCTCCAGGGCGGCTTTCCTCGCCGTTTCACTGCGGGTCCGGTCCATGCAGGGCTGTAGGGGGCTTCCTCCGTTCTTCCCCACGGGTTTTTTTTTTTACAGGTCCGTTGGGGCTCCGTTAGCGGGCCCAAAAGTCCGTTTCTGCGGGAGCTGCCGACTCGCGCGGCTTAGCTCCGCATCGCCGCGACCCGGAAGTCATCTAATGCAATCTCGCGGGACATTGCGATGTGAATCCCGTCTATTGTGGGTGGGATCACATTTGAGCAAATCTGCATATTAGAGTGAGACAGCTAGTCTCAGGCAAGCGCCAATCAGTGCTGGTCACCACAAACAGGGACCAGATGGAACGGCTCTCATGGGGGTCTCCCAGAGGATTAGAGGTCCCCAGGTGCTTGCCCTCTCGGCAGGGTGGCACCTTTGCACTTCTGGTGTCATCTGGGCACCTTGACACTGCCAGCATGGCACCCTGGCACTGACAGCCTGGTAGTGCCACCTTGGTACCAACTTTATAGCAAGGTGCCCAGTGGCACTGGCAGCTGGCAGGGACACTGCCAGTGTTCCAGGCTGACATTTTTCCCATGATGGGGGTCGCACCTGCGGGTGCACGGGAGTGCGCGGGGGGCTGTGGACTCCTTACATTGAATTGGGGTTTGGGGGGGGGGATTCGGGGGTCGCATCGGGGTGGGGGAGGTCAAGAGGGGCATCCCAATCTCATCCTGCATGGCGGAGCTCCACTTGCCGGAAGTCCTCCGTGCAGGAAAAGAGAATGAGTGCGACCTCAGCCTCGCATTCCCACCAAGGCCCCCAATCTACCCGAATGGCCGTTCGGTGGCGTGACTAATTGTGCTAGTGTGGTTAATCGCGCACACTACGGGACTCTGTTCCCATTCAGGTGTTTCATGCCCATATAGTGTAAACAGTTGTTGTCCCAGCACTGATTCCGGTGAAATCCCACCAGTTACAGGTTGGCAAACTGAAAAAGATCCCGACTCACTATTTCCTGCCCATTAGCCAATTCTCTCTCCAGGCCAATATACTGCTGCAACACCATAGGCTCTTATGGCTTAGCTTTTGTGCGGTATCTCGTTGAATGCCTACTGGAAGTCTAAATACAGCACATCTACTGTTCCCCTCTATCCACTCGGGTTGAGACTTCCTCGAAAATCTGTTGGATTAGATTATGATTGTCCAAATGTGCTATTACTTCCTTAATAATTGATTCCAACATTTTTACAACAATAGATGTCAGGCTAATCGGCCTATAGTTACCCGCTTTTTGCTTCCCTCCCTTTTTGAATAGGGGTGTCACATTGGCAGTTTTCTTACCTTCCGGTCTCATTACCAGTTCTAAGATAGCCTGTCCCCTGGTTGGCTCTATGACATATTGCTCTCTGTCTCTGACATGAAAGCTCTATCAATTCGTTGTCATAGCTACTCTTTCCAACTTGATTAACTCAATCAACATGAAGATTAAAGTCACCCATAATTGCTCTATTCTTTTTACATGGTCCTATTACTTGTTGATTTATACCCATTCCCCACAGCATGGCCACTATTTCTACACTGCTCCTACCAATGTCTTCTTTCCCTTGCTGTTTTTTTTCCTCCAACCAAATGGACTCTACACCACTGAGTCGAGATTGTCTCTCACAACTGTCCCCATTTCATCTCTAATTAATAGTGCTACCCCCCCCCCCCCCCCCCCCCCCCACCACCACCACCACCGCCACCATTTCCTTCCCTCCTGCCCTTCCAAAAGGTCAAATATCCCTGAATATGAATTCCCAATTTTGCTCTCCTGGTAACCATGTTTATGTAATGCCAATAAGATCATATTCATTTACCTCGATTTGCGCCATCAGGTCCTCTACCTTATTCCGAATGCTTCATGCATTAGATCCAAAGCCTTTAGACTTGCCTTTTTGCTATGTTTAATCATCCTAACTTTTGTTTGCACTGTGGCCCTATCTGCCTCTGGCCTTTGATTACCCTGTCTATAAATTTTCCATTTTACTGTTCTTTCTTTCATTGCTGTCCTTGTTTCTCTTTCCCTTGTCACCATGCTTAGGTTCACATTCCACCTCCCGAGTTAGTTTAAACCCTCCAAAACAACACCAGAAAATACTCACCCAAGAACATCAGTCCCAGCTCTCCCCAGATGTAATCCACCCAATTTATACTGATCCCACCTCCACCAGAACCGATCCCAATGTCCTAGGAATCTGAAACCCTTGCTTTGCACCATCTTTCCAGCCACGTATTCATCAGAGATATCCTGCTATATTTACTCTGACTAGCACATGGCACTGGTCGTAATCCTGAGATCATTACCTTTGATATCCTACTTTTCAACTTACTTCCTAACTCCCTATATTTGGCTTTTAGAACCTCATCCCTTTGTGTTAAGCAATGTAATTGGTGCCGATGTGTACTACGTGCAGTGGCTGTTCACCCTCCCCCTCCAGAATGTCCTGTAACCGCTCTGAGACATGCTTGATTCTAGCACCAGGGAGGCAACATACCATCCTGGTGTCTTGTTTGCAGCTACAGAAATGCCTATCTATTCCACTTACAATTGAATCCCCTATAATTATTGTATTCCCACAACTTTTACTCCTCCCCTATGCAGCAGAGCAAACCATGGTGCAATAAAATTGGTTGTCGCTGCTTTCCCCTGAGAGGCCATTCCCCTCAACAGTATCCAAAGCAGTGTATCTGTTTTTCAGGGGAATAGCCACAGGAGATTCCTGCACAGCCTGGCTAGTCCTCTTGCTCTGCCTGCTGATCACCCATTCCCTTCCTGTGGACTCTTAGCATGCGACATGACCACTTCTCTATACATGCTGTCCACAATACTCTCTGCCTCGCGGATGCTCCACAGTATCCCCAGCCGTCGCTCCAGCTTCGGGCTTCAAGAGGTTACAGCTGGAGACAATTCCTGCACACATTTTTGATTCCTGATGGTGGAAATGTGTCTAGTGTCCCACATAGAGCACAAAGAGCATACCATGGTTTTGAGCTCACCTGCCATGACTCACCCCTTCGCATTCACCCTTTAAAGTAAAATAATATCAAGTATTTAGGGCCCTTCTTCCCTTGACCATGTCAATATAGAATATAGGCATTGCAAACTATAACCACAAAATAAAGACTTTACAAACTATAGACAATAATATTAGTATGAATATTCACTGTCTCTACCCTCCCAATCAGCAGCTTCCACTTGTCCCACGTCACTTTTGAATCCTGATGTCACCTCAGGAGCTCCGCCTCTGGATTGAGTGAAGATACACTGGGCTGCTTCTTTTAAAGTTTTTCCGCTTCTCTGCTCAGCTGCTCCTCACCAGATTTACTCTCTCTCTGACCTTTGGTGCTCTGTCAGAGTTACTTAAGATCCCTCTTTCCCCTTGTGCTCTAAATTGCCAAAGATCTTACTTTTATTTTAAAGAGCAGATGTACTCATCAGTCCTACTCACAATCAGAGAAAAGAAGGGACTGATCACCTCCTCCCTCTTTCACCTAACTCCCTGTTCACCAAACTCCAGGTGCACTCTGATGCAACAAGGCAGCACTCAGTGTAAATGAGAGGAGAAATTTGAGGCATTGGTTTTAATTTTCCAAAATTCATTAGATTTGGGGAAGGTTTTATGGATTGGAAAATAGCAAATATAACTCCTTCCCTCAAAGAGGGACAGAGGCTGAAAGCAGGAAATTACAGGCCAGAAATGACAGAAAATAAGAAAATAAAAGATGTTACAGTAAAGCACTTTGAAAACATCAGGGTAATCAGGCAGCATCAACATGGCTTTGTGCAAGGGAAATAATGTTTCTTCAAGTAACATATGCGGCGGATAAATAGGAACCGGTGGATGTACTTTATTTGGATTTTCCAAAAGCATTTTGTAAGGTGCCACATCAAAGATTATGGCAGAAGATAAAAGCTCATTGTGTAAGGGGTAACATTTTGTCATGATTTAAAAATTTTCTGGCTAACAGGAAACAAATAGTTGACAAAAATGAGTATTCTTCTAGTTGATAAGATGTACTCAGTGTATTGCCATCAGTGCTGGGGCCCCAACATTTTGCAATTTATATAAATGACTTGGATGAAGGGACCGAAGGTATTAATTGCCTAATTTGTTGATGACTCATAGGTGGGATAGTGAGATGTGAAGAGGAGGCTACAAGGGAATATAAATAGCTTACATGATTGGGCAAAGATCTGACAAATGGAGTATTATGTGGGAATGTATGAAATCGCCCATTGTGACAGAAAAAATAAAAAATAAACATTATCTAAATGGTGAGAGATTGCAGAGCCCTGAGATGCAGAGGAATCTTGATGTCCTAGTGCATCAATCACAAAAGTGTTGGTATGCAACTACAGTAAATAATTAGGAAAGCTAATAGAATGCTACTATTTATTACAAGGGGAATTGAATAGGGAGGTTGTGCTTTGGTTATACAGGGCACCGCGGTGTGAGACCACATCTGGAGTACTGTACTGCATTAGACTCCTTATTTAAGGAAGGAAGCAAATACATATTGGATACAGTTCAGAGAAGGCTTACTAAGCTAATACCTGAAATGACGAGTTGTATTATGGGGAAATGTTTGGACAGGTTAGGCTTCCATCCACTGGAGTACAGAAGAGTAAGACGTGGCTTGGTTATAACATATTAGGTCCTGAGGAGTCTTAACAGGGTCAATGTAGAAAAGATGTTTCCTCTTGTGGGAGAATCTGTACTACGATTCACTGTTTAAAAATAAGGGGTTGCTCATTTAGGACAGATATGAGGAGGATTTTTTCTCTCAGAGGGTTGTGAGGGGCAGCACGGTAGCATTGTGGATAGCACAACTGCTTCACTGCTCCAGGGTCCCAGGTTCGATTCCGGCTTGGGTCACTGTCTGTGCGGAGTCTGCACATCCTCCCCGTGTGTGCGTGGGTTTCCTCCGGGTGCTCCGGTTTCCTCCCACAGTCCAAAGATGTGCAGGTTAGGTGGATTGGCCATGATAAATTGCCCTTAGTGTCCAAAATTGCCCTTAGTGTTGGGTGGGGTTACCGGGTTGTGGGGATAGGGTGGAGGTGTTGACCTTAGGTGGGGTGGTCTTTCCAAGAGCAGGTGCAGACTCGATGGGCTGAATGGCCTCCTTCTGCACTGTAAATTCTATGAAATTCTATGAAATTCTTTGAGTCTTTGGAACACTCTTCGTCAAAAGGCAGTGGAAGAAGAATCCTTGATTCATTTTAAAGCAGAGGTAAGTAGGTAAGTAGGTTCTTGATTAGCGAGAGCGTGGGGGGGGGGGTGAAACGTTATTGAGGGAGATGGGAATGTAGAATTGAGGTTGAAATCAGATCAGCCATGATCGTATTGCATGGTAGAGCAGGCTTGAAGGGCCAAGTGGCCTATTCCTGCTCCTCATTATGATGTTCGTATCCTAGTTGCTTTGAACAGTGGGGAGTCTTCCTGAACCGCCTCGAACTTTGAGATGAAGATGGTACTTCCATGATGAAATCAGCTGGAAATTTAAGGATTATTGACCAAGTTACGATAAAGTTCCAACAATATGCAAATCTAAGTCCGGTTGTACAATCTGAGGAAGGTAAAAGTTGCAAAGAATAGTGGTGCTACCAAAGTAACCTTGGTGAATTGTTGCAGTACATTCCGTAGCATGTAGATTGGTGGACAGTGTGAATATTGTTACAACCAGCTCCAGGTGAGGTTCCCCAAAGGTTGTTGATCCGGGCGAGACCCCTTGATTTGTCATCGTTAGGCTGGGACACCCCAAAATTGTTACATACCCGGGTGAGGAGGGATGACTGGCCCCCTGCCTTTCTTCAGCCCACTCTCTGCTGGTAGCAACAATGCTTTAATCTAACAAGGTTCCCTTTCTCTTGGATATCTTTTCCAGACCCAATAGTTATGTTTAATAAGAAGCCAATTTAACCAGGCTTTCTTGAGTTAAGATAGAGTAAGTTTATTAATTACTGAAGAGGTAAGGAGAAATGGGAAAACACATGTATCTACATTCATATGGATTAGAAGTAAGAATTGAGTCCAATAGTAAAGAAATATAAATAAATAGTTACACAGAACAGTCCTTGAGTTGTGAGGAGTAGATGATGAAGTATCGCGGCTGTTAAGAATTGACTCCAGTATAGTTCACCTCTGCAGGTGAGTAGTTGATTCTTCGATTCAGATGTTCTGTGGTTCAGTAGAGAGATTTCAGTTCTTTCTTTAGCTGAGTTCCTCTTTTGCTGGCTGATTAACCTCTACAGTCAGAGGAAGAGTTTTTAGATAATACACCAGAAGATGGCTATTTCCTTTTCCCAGAGACACTGCCTCTGGTGTTGTAGGTAGGCAAGCAGGCTGGCAGAAGCTCTCTCAGCTAGCTTTTTAACCCCCTTCTTTGTTTATTCCAACTAGACCCGGAATTCATTAATCGATCTAGGCAAGCAATTGCACCCAGGGTTTTTAGATGAGATCGCCATTACGTTCCTTTGTCTTTCCCAGAGATAATAATCAGTCTTTGGATGCTTTTAGAAGTAACTTGTCTTGAAACACAGGAAGGGATTCTATTGACCTTTAGAGAAACACCCTGAAGCCATTTCTGTCAGTGGCTAACTGTACATTCTCAGTCACCTTCAGGGTTTGTGTCCATTTTAAAATATCAAACTCAGGGGGCGGGATTCTCCACTCCCGCGCCGAAGTGCCCATGCCGCCGTGAACGCCGTTGAGGTTCACGACGGCGCGAAACGGCCCCGATCCCGACCGATTCAGGCCCCGACAATGGGCTAGGATCGTGGCCGCGTCATCTACACGCGCCAGGCCTTGTCGCCGCGTAAAGGCGGCGCCGCATAGATGACGCGGCCGGTGCCGCATAACTGGCGTCACCCGCGCTTGCGTGGTTGCCGTCCTCTCGGAGTCCGCCCCACAAGAAGATGCCAGACAGATCTTGCGGGGCCACAGAAGGAAGGAGGTCCTCCTTCAGAGAGGACGGCCCGACGATCGGTGGGCACCGATCGCGGGCCATGCCACATTTGAGGTAGCCCCCCGGTGCAGGATCCCCCCTCCACCACCCCCCCCGCAGGCCGCCCCCCCAGCATTCCCCCGCTGTTCCCGACGGCAGCGACCAGGTGTGGACGGCGCCGGGGGGGAACCCGCCATTTTGGCCTGGCCGCTCGGCCCATCCGGGCTTGAGAATAGCGGGAGTTCCGGAGAATCGCCATTTTAGGTTTCTCCGGCGATTCTCCGGCCTGCCGCCCGTGGAACTCGACGGGGCCGTTCTCGCCGCTTGGGAGAATCGCGGGAGGGCGTTGGACCGGCGTCCCGGGAAATTTTGGCGGCCCAGGCGATTCTCCCAACCGGCGTGGGAGTGGAGAATCTCGCCCAGGGTCTTTTCGGTGTCAATTTTTCTGTGTAATTCCATGGATTTTTTTTTCTCCATCATCATAACAATATTGAGTCCATGGTGCTGCTCAACAATCTGCAGTGGAGATACTGCTGTAGTAGCTGTGCCATCACACTTCTAACCTGGGAATCAGGGGTGTGAGATAATATGGTTGCTCCAGTCAAGATGCTGATGGTGGAAGACGGCAATTGAATTTTGAGGCAGATAGCTGTGCTCTCAGGAGAGCAGTCAGTTCACAAAATGTATCTGTGTAGTTTCCACTATCTCTTTGGTTGTTTCCACTTATAAGCGATGGTATGTAATCATCCAATTTGGGTAAAATTCTAAGTATCTTTTGCTAACTTCCAGAATTGTGAGGAACTGTTATTCCTTAAATGTTGAGTATTGAGATGATAGATCTTCACTTCTAATTAACACCAGTCAGAAACCTCAATAATGGGAAATGTTCACTTGTGACCAAGCTGTGGACGTTGAACAAGTTTTTTTGTGTAATTGGGAGTCTAGCTTTCCTTTAAATGCTGACTGCTGTGTTCTTGAAATCTGTTTGAAATCATTTTTATATTTTCAATTTGCTTTTTGACCTTCTTATTTTCACACCATGCAGAATGGATTCTGCCACTATAATCAATCCGTATTTACAGCAGAGCTGGAAGGCTATGTCAATGTCACATCAGGAGACATGGAAGCTTTAAAGATAGCCATCTTTAAAAATGGACCAGTGTCTGTTGGAATAGATGCTTCACACAAGACTTTTAGATTTTACAGTAGCGGAGTTTATTATGACCCAAACTGTAGTAAGTATTCTAACTTTCATATTGTACAGCATTTCAAAAGAAAGTGTGCAACATAATTTGTACCTTTTTAATAAACTATTTTTTAAATGAAATTAAATGAAAATCGCTTACCGTCACAAGTAGGCTTCAAATGAAGTTACTGTGAAAAGCCCCGAGTCGCCTCATTCCGGCGCCTGTTCGGGGAGGCTGGTACGGGAATTGAACCCGCGCTGATGGCTTTGTTCTGCATTACAAGCCAGCTGTTTAGCCCACTGTGAAATGGGTAGCCATTTTTAATAATTTTGTGAAGTAATCATAATTCAGCACTCACAAAATATTGACAATTAGTCTGAACATTTCCCAGGTAATTTTATACTATATTCAATGAATTTCTGGAGAAGTTACATATTCAAATTTAAATCTGCTATTGCTAATCATGGTATTACCAGTAGTGGAAGTGAACAGAGGCTCTAGATGACAGAGTCAAAATTTGGCTATATATATATATTTTATATATTTGTGCACGGATAAGCTGCACAGCTATGGGCCATGTGCAGGAAAATGGGATCAGAAAGGTCACTTGGGTGTCTTTGGGTTGGCAAGATGACCGAATGACCCTTCTGTGCTGTATCTTTTCTGTTGTTCTATATGAGTTAAATTTGAGAGAAAAACAAGAAGAATCCTGCTCGCTGCCAATTTTATGTATCTTGCAGTACCCTGTATAGGAACAGCTTGACTAGAATTCATTCAATACTCAGCTGAGAGATTTGAAGAAGATCAAACATGGGCTTTATTATGAAGCATAACGTGAGAAAATATGCAACTTTCCAGCTGTTAGGGACAATGTATTGTTGTACCTTTAAAACCTCTGATGCGTTCGACCAGTTTACTTACTCAAATGTTTTACTCAGGTGCCCTTATTTGCGAGATGAACAAAGGACAAAACAGGTTCATAATTTTATTCACAATTCTATTACTCAAGAAAATATGACTCAGACTCACAGCTTGGGTTTTACCCACACTTAGTAATGGAGGCTGGCAGGCTTCGATCACTCGATGTTGATGTCTTCTCTGGGTTCGAAACCCAGGGCCCTTTCTTCTTGCCATGGTTGTGCCTGGGCAACTCCCAGGTTATCACTCAAGGTCTGTTCGATGCTGCTTTTCTTATACTGGGAAGCTTGGATTGAGTCATATGTATATGTTCACCACTGGTCATTGTCCTAGCCAGACCCCAACCTTTTAATGGGAAAGACAGGATACTCCAGATCGACGGTGGTTCAATCAACACCCATTGTCCTCTGAAACTCCCCTTGTCTGGCCAGCCATCCGCTCATTAAGGAGTCTGATAGCTTCTTTTGTCTGTTCTTCGTCCTGCTGCAAAGTTGATCACCTGTGTCTGGAAGTTTGTGACATATTTATAGACTTGGAATGGGTAATCACAAAATCCATATAGCATCAACGTTATGCCTTGACATGGGTGCTTTTGCTGATGGCCTGTTTCCAGCCAGGGTCTCATGAGGCAATTTCTGTTCCTGGCCTTTGTGTATCTTCTCAGCCTGTTTTCAGTACCACAGTATAACTCTAAATTAAATTTGTATTTGTATTAAGAAAAGTGGAACATGGTTTCAGTTTCATTTGGGGTTTAGTTTTGTGAGTTTAGTGCTGTAAAAGCCTGAAGCACCTCCTAGCAAAAAAGGTGAGGTTTTCTGGATTTGTTTATATTTGTACAATTTTTAATGAGATTTTATAACCCTTGAAGTGAAGAGATGGGTTACAAAGGAGTTAGTTGTTTGGTGATTTGGGAAAAAAATACAAAGAAAAGATACCGTGCTGTTGGTTAGCGACAGGGGTCCAATGACACAGACGCAGAGACACAGGGAAAGACAGAAAAGAAGTTCAGAGTATTTATGTCAGAGAGAGAAAAGAGGAGTTCCAAGCTCTCTGATCAGAAATATTGTAAGATTCTGGGGGTCTTCTGGGAGGTGAGTAGTGACTTTAAAAACCCTTACCTTTGCAGGAGCAGCCCTTTGAATTTCGGCGGGAGCGGTGCGCAGGGGCCTTCTGGGAGGTGAGTCGTGACTTTAAAAACCCTTACCTTTGCAGGAGCAGCCCTTTGAATTTCGGCGGGAGCGGTGCGCAGGGGCCTTCTGGGAGGTGAGTAGTGACTTTAAAAACCCTGACCTTTGCAGGAGCAGCCCTTTGAATTTCGGCGGGAGCGGTGCACAGGGGCCTTCTGGGAGGTGAGTAGTGACTTTAAAAACCCTTAACTGGTCCCGTGTCTGTTCTTCTTTTCTGTTTTATTTTTTTTTATATAAGGCGGGAACCGGAAGTTCGACCCGCGGACTTCTGGGAAGGCCCCCCCCCGCCCCCCAACCAATAAATTCTGGTGGAGAGGAAACCCATTGGTGTGAGGTAAGTACCATATTTTATTATTAACACTAAGAAGGTAAGTAAGTGATTTTTACTCATTTTTACTTTTATACCTTTTTCAAATTGTGTGTGTCGGGGGGAAACTGAAGTGACATCACAGAAAAGCTGTGGTCTGAGTGGCTGGTTGGGATTCTACACTAAATTAAAAAAATTGAGCATTGGTAACTAATTAAACATAATTACTTAATTATAATTTAGAGGGATATCTAAGCCAGAGATCGGAGAGTACTATATTTGGCTTTCGCATTTCTATTAGAAATCTAGTGCTAGGAAACAGATAGTTAACAGTATCTTTGAAATTAAAAAAAATATATTCAAAAAAAAATTTTTTTTAATTTTAATTTTAATTAATTGACGCAATGTCAGTTAGAGGGGTGCTGTGCTCTGACTGTGAGATGTGGCAGGTCCAGGAGGCTTCCAGCGTCCCGGATGGCTTCATCTGCAGAATGTGCACCCAACTGGAGCTCCGCACAGACCGCATGGTTCGGTTGGAGCAGCAATTGGATGCACTTAGGAGCATGCAGGTGGCGGAAAGCGTCATAGATCGCAGTTATGTAAATGTGGTCACACCCAAGGTGCAGGCAGAGAAATGGGTGGCCACCAGAAAGGGCAGGCAGTCAGTGCAAGAATCCCCTGTGGTTGTCCCCCTCTCGAACAGATATACCCCTTTGGATACTGTCGGGGGGGAGAGCCTATCAGGGGAAAACAGCAGCAGCCAGAGCAGTGGCATCACGGCTGGCTCTGATGTTCAGAAGGGAGGGTCAAAGCGCAGAAGAGTAATAGTACTAGGGGACTCTATAGTCAGGGGATCAGATAGGCGCTTCTGTGGACGTGAAAGAGACTCCAGGATGGTATGTTGCCTCCCTGGTGTCAGGGTCCAGGATGTCTCCGAATGGGTAGAGGGCATCCTGAAGGGGGAGGGCAAACAGGCAGAGGTTGTTGTACATATTGGTACTAACGACATAGGCAGGAAGGGGCATGAGGTCCTGCAGCAGGAGTTCAGGGAGCTAGGCAGAAAGTTAAAAGACAGGACCTCGAGGGTTGTAATCTCGGGATTACTCCCTGTGCCACGTGCCAGTGAGGCTAGAAATAGGAAGATAGAGCAGCTAAACAGTGGCTAAACAGCTGGTGTAGGAGGGAGGGTTTCCATTATCTGGACCACTGGGAGCTCTTCCGGGGCAGGTGTGACCTGTATAAGAAGGACGGGTTGCATCTAAACCGGAGAGGCATAAATATCCTGGCCGCGAGGTTTGCTAGTGTCACACGGGAGGGTTTAAACTAGTATGGCAGGGGGGTGGGCACGGGAGCAATAGGTCAGAAGGTGAGAGCATTGAGGGAGAACTAGGGAATAGGGACAGTGTGGCTCTGAGGCAGAGCAGACAGGGAGAAGTTGCTGAACACAGCGGGTCTGGTGGCCTGAAGTGCATATGTTTTAATGCAAGAAGTATTACGGGT
The DNA here is from genome assembly GCF_047496885.1 of Scyliorhinus torazame. NCBI lineage: Eukaryota > Metazoa > Chordata > Chondrichthyes > Carcharhiniformes > Scyliorhinidae > Scyliorhinus > Scyliorhinus torazame. The sequence goes on along the minus strand of NC_092707.1, from coordinate 118,881,663 downwards.
AAGGCAGATGAACTTAGACCTTGGATTAGTACTTGGAACTATGATGTTGTTGCCATTACAGAGACCTGGTTGAGGGAAGGGCAGGATTGGCAGCTAAACGTTCCAGGATTTAGATGTTTCAGGCGGGATAGAGGGGGATGTAAAAGGGGAGGCGGAGTTGCGCTACTGGTTCGGGAGAATATCACAGCTGTACTGCGAGAGGACAACTCAGAGGGCAGTGAGGCTATATGGGTAGAGATCAGGAATAAGAAGGGTGCAGTCACAATGTTGGGGGTATACTACAGGCCTCCCAACAGCCAGCGGGAGATAGAGGAGCAGATAGGTAGACAGATTTTGGAAAAGAGTAAAAACAACAGGGTTGTGGTGATGGGAGACTTCAATTTCCCCAATATTGACTGGGACTCACTTAGTGCCAGGGGCTTAGACGGGGCGGAGTTTGTAAGGAGCATCCAGGAGGGCTTCTTAAAACAATATGTAGACAGTCCAACTAGGGAAGGGGCGGTACTGGACCTGGTATTGGGGAATGAGCCCGGCCAGGTGGTAGATGTTTCAGTAGGGGAGCATTTCGGTAACAGTGACCACAATTCAGTAAGTTTTAAAGTACTGGTGGACAAAGATAAGAGTGGTCCTAGGATGAAGGTGCTAAATTGGGGGAAGGCTAATTATAACAATATTAGGCGGGAACTGAAGAACATAGATTGGGGGCGGATGTTTGAGGGCAAATCAACATCTGACATGTGGGAGGCTTTCAAGTGGCAGTTGAAAGGAATACAGGACCGGCATGTTCCTGTGAGGAAGAAGGATAAATACGGCAATTTTCGGGAACCTTGGATGACGAGTGATATTGTAGGCCTCGTCAAAAAGAAAAAGGAGGCATTTGTCAGGGCTAAAAGGCTGGGAACAGACGAAGCCTGCGTGGAATATAAGGAAAGTAGGAAGGAACTTAAGCAAGGAGTCAGGAGGGCTAGAAGGGGTCACGAAAAGTCATTGGCAAATAGGGTTAAGGAAAATCCCAAGGCTTTTTACACGTACATAAAAAGCAAGAGGGTAGCCAGGGAAAGGGTTGGCCCACTGAAGGATAGGCAAGGGAATCTATGTGTGGAGCCAGAGGAAATGGGCGAGGTACTAAATGAATACTTTGCATCAGTATTCACCAAAGAGAAGGAATTGGTAGATGTTGAGTCTGGAGAAGGGGGTGTAGATAGCCTGGGTCACATTGTGATCCAAAAAGACGAGGTGTTGGGTGTCTTAAAAAATATTAAGGTATATAAGTCCCCAGGGCCTGATGGGATCTACCCCAGAATACTGAAGGAGGCTGGAGAGGAAATTGCTGAGGCCTTGACAGAAATCTTTGGATCCTCGCTGTCTTCAGGGGATGTCCCGGAGGACTGGAGAATAGCCAATGTTGTTCCTCTGTTTAAGAAGGGTAGCAAGGATAATCCCGGGAACTACAGGCCGGTGAGCCTTACTTCAGTGGTAGGGAAATTACTGGAGAGAATTCTTCGAGACAGGATCTACTCCCATTTGGAAGCAAATGGACGTATTAGTGAGGGGCAGCACGGTTTTATGAAGGGGAGGCCGTGTCTCACTAACTTGATAGAGTTTTTCGAGGAGGTCACTAAGATGATTGATGCAGGTAGGGCAGTGGATGTTGTCTATATGGACTTCAGTAAGGCCTTTGACAAGGTCCCTCATGGTAGACTAGTACAAAAGGTGAAGTCACACGGGATCAGGGGTGAGCTGGCAAGGTGGACACAGAACTGGCTAGGCCATAGAAGGCAGAGAGTAGCAATGGAAGGATGCTTTTCCCATTGGAGGGCTGTGACCAGTGGTGTTCCACAGGGATCAGTGCTGGGACCTTTGCTCTTTGTAGTATATATAAATGATTTGGAGGAAAATGTAACTGGTCTGATTAGTAAGTTTGCAGACGACACAAAGGTTGGTGGAATTGCGGATAGCGATGAGGACTGTCGGAGGATACAGCAGGATTTAGATTGTTTGGAGACTTGGGCGGAGAGATGGCAGATGGAGTTTAATCCGGACAAATGTGAGGTAATGCATTTTGGAAGGTCTAATGCAGGTAGGGAATATACAGTGAATGGTAGAACCCTCAAGAGTATTGAAAGTCAAAGAGATCTAGGAGTACAGGTCCACAGGTCATTGAAAGGGGCAACACAGGTGGAGAAGGTAGTCAAGAAGGCATACGGCATGCTTGCCTTCACTGGCCGGGGCATTGAGTATAAGAATTGGCAAGTCATGTTGCAGCTGTATAGAACCTTAGTCAGGCCACACTTGGAGTATAGTGTTCAATTCTGGTCGCCACACTACCAGAAGGATATGGAGGCTTTAGAGAGGATGCAGAAGAGATTTACCAGAATGTTGCCTGGTATGGAGGGCATTAGCTATGAGGAGCGGTTGAATAAGCTCGGTTTGTTCTCACTGGAATGAAGGAGGTTGAGGGGAGACCTGATAGAGGTATACAAAATTATGAGGGGCATAGACAGAGTGGATAGTCAGAGGCTTTTCCCCAGGGTAGAGGGGTCAATTACTAGGGGGCATAGGTTTAAGGTGAGAGGGGCAAGGTTTAGAGTAGATGTACGAGGCAAGTTTTTTACGCAGAGGATAGTGGGTGCCTGGAACTCGCTACCGGAGGAGGTGGTGGAAGCAGCGACGATAGTGACATTTAAGGGGCATCTTGACAAATACATGAATAGGATGGGAATAGAAGGATACGGACCCAGGAAGTGTAGAGGATTGTAGTTTAGTCGGGCAGCATGGTCGGCACGGGCTTGGAGGGCCGAAGGGCCTGTTCCTGTGCTGTACATTTCTTTGTTTGTTTGTTGACTAAGTTTCGGGAACTTGTGTTTGCCCTGCAGTTAATGTAAAGTAATAGTGAGTTTAGAGTGTTTTTTGGTGTCTTGGGGAGATATGGCATTTGGAGAAAAAAATCTTTAGTAAATGGGCAGAATTCTGCCAGAAGAAAGCCATTGCAACTGGGCCAGCCCAAGCAAAGAAGCCTTGGTGTTAGATAGTGGTAAATCATCATCGAGGTTTTTGTGTCTGTAAATATATCCTGAGATATAAGGAATAGTGTGAATTGGAATCCTTTTCTGATGTTTGCATTGACCTTGTTCCAATTGTTTTTGTCTGGTGTAATATTGTATATCTGGAATTAATTTTCCTTGCTTGATGAATGATTTATTCTTGGTGTTAAAAGTTTTTCAGTAGTTAGCACTGCTGCCTCACGGCTCCGAGGTCCCGGGTTTGATTCCGGCTCTGGGTCACTGTCTGTGTGGAGTTTGCACATTCTCCCCATGTTTGTGTGGGTTTCGTCCCCACAACCCAAAGATGTGCAGGGTAGGTGGATTGGCCATGCTAAAATTGCCCCTTAGTTAGGAAAAATGAATTGGGCACTCTAAATTTAAAAAATGATTCTTCAGTAAACTCCTGTCAATTTGTTCAGCTTTCCTCCATGGTTTCTAAAACTAAAGTTATAATCTATGAAGCCAGGTTTCACTCTGGGATCTGAATTGTCTCATATCAACATAGCTGGGATCGTAACACAGTTTAGAACTAAATAACGTAACAAATGTAAAAATATTTTACATTATTAGTAATTAGATATTGCTGAAAAGAGAGACATGTTCTGAAGTTTTTCTTCTTTCCCTGATCAGGACCAAATGCAAAAATACCAAATTTCTGGTTCCGTAGTGTAAATCAGAGGCTCTCCCTCAGTTTACCCACCCCATACTCCATTCTGACAGCTGTCCTGTCGAACACCCCATTGCATTTCGTTGGGGCCCAGCGAGACTCTGGACTTACTTGGGTTTCATAATCCTCTGTTTTCAGAGAACAGGGCCCTGTGTATGAATCTAAAAGGTAAAAAGTAAAGTCACCATAGTCCCAGAAGACCATATGCTGCTTTTCCCTTTGAGGAGGAGAGCTGACTGGCTGTGGTTTAACCTGAGGATCACCACACCTCAGGCGAGGGGAAAAGTTGAGAAGGCGGGACTTCATGAATAATATCAGCCAGTACAGGAACTGAACCCACACTGCTGGCCTTGCTCTGCATCACGAACCAGCTGTCTAGCCAAGTGAGCTAAACCTGAATCAGAGTTGACTTGGCAGCCAATCAGAGTTGACTTGCCAACCAATCAGTACCCTTTTCTCCTGTATTATAAATGATTACATCATTTGAATTTCTTTTGCATTTGTTTTGATGAGTGCAAGATGAAAAACTTCAGCAATGTGTCTCTCTATTTAGCAGTAATCGAATTCTGTACTACTAAATGAGAATTCCATATATTGGTTTGAAAGGGGATCATTTCCCGAATCTAAACCATAGATAGGGAAATATAGAGATGGAGATTTATATTGTGGATTTTGTTTTCACTTACTCATTTTATTTACTGGCTCAAAATTCCTATAGATTTTGCTAATAATTTCAGGGGGATACCAAGTGGAATCCATATTTAGAAGGTAAAAATTGACAAATCTCACCAAGCCGTGTTCACTTTCTTCCTCACAACCTATTACAGAGTGACACTCGCAGCTGAAAAGGTTGGAATAATATCCCTTAATTTGGACAGCAACGTGTGTTTTTCAAAAAGTTTTTTCAAAAACTAGCATTGACTTCAAAACATCAATATTTATGTTTAAAGAAGATCTTGGTTTATTGGGCGGATAGACTAGTGAAAGAGAATATTATCCCAAAGTATATAACGGGATGTTTGTAGTGATAAATAAATTTCATGACTTTTCTAAATCAAGGCCAGTGTAAATGATGTTAATGTTGGAATTATGCTGCAATGGAATGCATGTTTTAAGTTTATAATTTTAAAAAATATATATATTTTATTCAAAATTTTTGGCCAACCATAACAGTACATTGTGTATCTTTTACACAGTAATATAACAATATAGATAGCAATGGTCAGTTTTTTAAACAAGAAATAAATAATATATAAACAACATCAAAATTAAAAAACAAAACTAAATGGCAACTGCCTTGTCCCAAATAAATACTCTCCAAAAATACAATTCAGCAGTCCAGTATACAATTACCTATAACAACAACCTATACATATTATACTTATACAGTAACATCCCTGAGAGTCCTTCTGGTTCCTCCCCCCCCTCCCCCCCCCCCCGGGTTGCTGCTGCTGTCTTCTTCTTTTCCATTCCCTCTATCTTTCTGTGAGGTATTCGACGAACGGTTGCCACCGCCTGGTGAACCCTTGAGCCGATCCCCTTAGGACGAACTTAATCCGTTCCAGCTTTATAAACCCTGCCATGTCATTTATCCAGGTCTCCACACCCGGGGGCTTGGCTTCCTTCCACATCAACAGTATCCTGCGCCGGGCTACTAGGGACGCAAAGGCCAAAACATCAGCCTCTTTCGCCTCCTGCACTCCCGGCTCTTCTGCAACCCCGAATATAGCCAACCCCCAGCTTGGTTCGACCTGGACCCCCACCACCTTCGAAAGCACCTTTGTCACCCCCACCCAAAACCCCTGTAGTGCCGGACATGACCAGAACATGTGGGTGTGATTCGCTGGGCTTCTCGAGCATCTCTATCCTCTACTCCAAAAAATTTACTGAGCCGTGCTCCAGTCATATGCGCCCTGTGTAACACCTTAAATTGTATCAGGCTTAGCCTGGCACACGAGGACGATGAGTTTACCCTACTTAGGGCAACAGCCCACAGCCCCTCCTCAATCTCCTCCCCCACCTCTTCTTCCCATTTCCCTTTCAGCTCATCTACCATAATCTCCCCCTCGTCCCTCATTTCCCTATATATGTCTGATACCTTACCGTCCCCCACCCATGTCTTTGAGATCACTCTGTCCTGCACCTCCTGCGTCGGGAGCTGCGGGAATTCCCTCACCTGTTGCCTCGCAAAAGCCCTCAGTTGCATATACCGGAATGCATTCCCTTGGGGCAACCCATATTTTTCGATCTGCGCTCCCAGACTTGCAAACGTCCCATCTACAAACAGATCTCTCAATTGTGTTACTCCTGCTCTTTGCCATGTTCCAAATCCCCCATCCATTCTCCCCGGAGCAAACCTATGGTTATTTCTTATCGGGGACCACACCGAGGCTCCCGTCTTTCCCCTATGCCGTCTTCACTGCCCCCAAATTTTCAGAGTAGCCACCACCACCGGGCTTGTGGTGTATTTCTTCGGTGAGAACGGCAACGGCGCCGTCACCATAGCTTGTAGGCTAGTCCCCCTGCAGGACGCCCTCTCCAATCTCTTCCACGCCGCTCCCTCCTCTTCTCCCATCCACTTACATACCATTGAGATATTGGTGGCCCAGTAGTACTCACTTAGGCTCGGTAGTGCCAGCCCCCCCCTATCCCTACTACGCTGCAAAGATCCCTTCCTCACTCTCGGGGTCTTCCCGGCCCACACAAAACTCATGATACTCTTCTCAATCCTTTTGAAAAAAGCCTTCGTGATCACCACCGGGAACACTGAAACACAAAGAGGAATCTCGGGAGGACCACCATTTTAACCGCCTGCACCCTCCCTGCCAGTGCAGGGATACCATGTCCCATCTCTTGAAGTCCTCCTCCATCTGTTCCACCAACCGCATTAAATTTAACCTATGCAATGTACCCCAATTCTTGGCTATCTGGATCCCCAAGTAGCGAAAGTCCCTTGTTACCTTCCTCAGCGGTAAGTCCTCTATTTCTCTGCTCTGCTCCCCTGGATGCACCACAAACAACTCATTTTTCCCCATGTTCAGTTTATATCCTGAAAATTCTCCAAACTCCCCAAGTATCCGCATTATCTCTGGCATCCCCTCCGCCGGATCCGCCACATACAACAACAAATCGTCCGCATACAGAGATACCCGGTGTTCTTCTCCTCCCCTGAGTACTCCCCTCCACTTCCTGGAACCCCTCAATGCTATTGCCAGGGGCTCAATCGCCAGTGCAAACAATAATGGGGACAGAGGACATCCGTGCCTCGTCCCTCTATGGAGCCGAAAATACGCAGACCCCCGTCCATTCGTGACCACGCTCGCCATCGGGGCCCTGTACAGCAGCTGTACCCATCTAATATACTCATCTCCAAAGCCAAATCTCCTCAACACTTCCCACAAATAATCCCACTCCACTCTATCAAATGCTTTCTCGGCATCCATCGCCACCACTATCTCCGCTTCCCCCTCTGGTGGGGGCATCATCATTACCCCTAGCAGCCTCCGTATATTCGTATTCAGCTGTCTCCCCTTCACAAACCCAGTTTGGTCCTCATGGACCACCCCCGGGACACAATCCTCTATCCTCATTGCCATTACCTTGGCCAGAATCTTAGCGTCTACGTTCAGGAGGGAAATAGGCCTATAGGACCCGCATTGCAGCGGGTCTTTTTCCTTCTTTAGGAGAAGCGATATCGTTGCCTCTGACATAGTCGGGGGCAGCTGTCCCCTTTCCCTCGCCTCATTAAAGGTTCTCATCAGTAGCGGGGCGAGCAAGTCCACATATTTCCTGTAAAATTCAACTGGGAATCCCTCCGGTCCCGGGGCCTTCCCCGCCTGCATGCTCCTAATTCCTTTCACTACTTCCTCCATTTCGATCTGTGCTCCCAGTCCCACCCTCTCCTGCTCCTCCACCTTAGGAAATTCCAGGTGGTCCAGAAAACACATCATTCTCTCCTTCCCATCCGGGGGCTGAGCTTCATATAATCTTTCATAGAATGCCTTGAACACTCCATTCAGCCTCTCCGCTCCCCACTCCATCTCTCCCTCCTCATCCCTCACTCCTCCTTTTTCCCTCACTGCTCCCCTTTTCCTCAATTGGTGGGCCAGCAACCTGCTCGCCTTCTCCCCATATTCGTACTGTACACCCTGTGCCTTCCTCCACTGTGCCTCTGCAGTACCCATTGTCAGCAAATCAAATTCTACGTGTAGCTTTTGCCTTTCCCTGTACAGTCCCTCCTCCGGTGCCTCCGCATATTGCCTGTCCACCCTCAGAAGTTCTTGCAGCAACCGCTCCCGTTCCCTACTCTCCTGCTTTCCTTTATGTGCCCTGATTGATATCAGCTCCCCTCTAACCACTGCCTTCAGCGCCTCCCAGACCACTCCCACCTGGACCTCCCCATTATCATTGAGTTCCAAGTACTTTTCAATACACCCCCTCACCCTTAGACACACACCCTCATCCGCCATTAGTCCCATGTCCATTCTCCAGGGTGGACGCCATTCTTTTTCCTCCCCTATCTCCAAGTCCACCCAATGTGGAGCGTGATCCGAAATAGCTATAGCCGTATACTCCGTCCCCCTCACCTTCGGGATCAACGCCCTTCCCAAAACAAAAAAGTCTATTCGCGAATAATCTTTGTGGACATAGGAGAAAAACAAAAACTCCTTACTCCTAGGTCTACTAAATCTCCAGGGATCTACTCCTCCCATCTGCTCCATAAAGTCTTTAAGCACCTTGGCTGCTGCCGGCCTCCTTCCAGTCCTGGACCTCGATCTGTCCAGCCCTGGTTCCAGCACCGTGTTAAAATCTCCACCCATTACCAACTTCCCCACCTCTAGGTCCGGGATACGTCCTAACATGCGCCTCATAAAGTTGGCATCATCCCAGTTCGGGGCATATACGTTCACTAAGACCACCGCCTCCCCCTGTAACTTGCCACTCACCATCACGTATCTGCCCCCACTATCCGCCACTATGGTCTTTGCCTCAAACATTACCTGCTTCCCCACTAGTATAGCCACCCCCCTGTTTTTCGCATCTAGCCCCGAATGAAATACCTGCCCCACCCATCCTTTGCGTAGTCTAACCTGGTCTATCAGTTTCAAATGCGTCTCCTGTAACATAACCACATCTGCCTTAAGTTTCTTAAGGTGTGCGAGTACCCGTGCCCTCTTTATCGGCCCGTTCAGCCCTCTCACATTCCACGTGATCAGCCGGGTTGGGGAGCTCTTTACCCCCCCCCCCTGTCGATTAGCCATCCCCTTTTATCCAGCTCCTCACCCGGTTCCCACGCAGCTGTGTCCCCCCCCAGGCGGTGCCCTCCCACCCCGCCCACCCCACCCCATACCAGCTCCCCCTTCTCCCCAGCAGCAGCAACCCAGTAAATCCCCCCTCCCACCCCCCCCCGCTAGATCCCCCACTAGCGTAGTTACACCCCCCATGTTGCTCCCAGAAGTCAGCAAACTCTGGCCGACCTCGTCTTCCCCCCGTGACCTTGGCTCGCACCGTGCGACGCCCCCTCCTTCCTGCTTCCCTATTCCCGCCATAATTATCATAACGCGGGAACAAAGCCCGCGCTTCCCTTTTGGCCCCGCCCCCAATGGCCAACGCCCCCAGCTCCTCCACCTCCCTTCCTCCCTCCCCCACAACCTGTGGAAGAGAGAAAAGTCACCGGGTCGCAGGATTAACAACATAAAAATCATCTCTCCCCCCCTTTTTCCCCCCTCTTCACCCTCTTCACTTTGTCTCAAACGTTCTTTTTTAATAACCCGCTTATTCCAATTTCTCTTCAACAATAAATGTCCACGCCTCATCCGCCGTTTCAAAGTAGTGGTGCTTCCCTTGATATGTGACCCACAGTCTTGCCGGCTGCAGTATTCCAAATTTAATCTTCTTTTTATGAAGCACCGCCTTGGCCCGATTAAAGCTCGCCCTCCTTCTCGCCACCTCCGCACTCCAGTCTTGATATACGCGGATCACCGCGTTCTCCCACCTACAGCTCCGAGTTTTCTTTGCCCATCTGAGGACCATCTCTCTGTCCTTAAAACGGAGGAATCTCACCACTATGGCTCTGGGAATTTCTCCTGCTCTCGGTCTTCACGCCATAACTCGATAGGCTCCCTCCACCTCCAACGGACCCGTCGGGGCCTTCGCTCCCATTAACGAGTGCAGCATCGTGCTCACATATGCCCCGACGTCCGCCCCTTCTGCACCTTCAGGAAGACCAAGAATCCTTAAATTCTTCCTCCTCGCATTATTCTCCAGCACCTCCAGCCTTTCCACACATCGTTTATGGTGTGCCTCGTGCATCTCCGTCTTCACCACCAGGCCCTGTATATCGTCCTCGTTCTCGGCAGCCTTTGCCTTCACGACCCGAAGCTCCCGCTCCTGGGTCTTTTGCTCGTCTTTTAGCCCTTAAATCGCCTGTAATATCGGGGCCAGCAGCTCCTTCTTCATCTCCTTTTTAAGCTCTTCCACGCAGCGTTTCAAAAACTCGTGTTGTTCAGGGCCCCATATTAAACTGCCACCTTCCGACGCTATCTTGGTTTTTGCTTGCCTTCCTTGCCGCTGCTCTAAAGGATCCACCGCAATCCGGCCACTTTCCTCTCCTTTTTCCATCCGTATCCAGGGGGATTCCCTTCTGGTTTACCGCACAGTACTTTTAGCCGTTAAAATTGCCGTTGGGGCTCTTATCAAGAGCCCAAAAGTCCGTTCCACCGGGAGCTGCCGAAACGTGCGACTTAGCTGGTCATCGCCGCACCCGGAAGTCGTCTTTAAGTTTATAATTAACAACAGCTGCCACCAATTGGGAAATATTGCAAGCGTGCTTCACACTGGGTGTTGGGGGAAAATAAGGAGAATCTGTGCCATTACTTTGTAGTCTTGGAAATAAACCTAGATTAAGGAAAAGACTGGTTCCAGATTCATCCTTTCCTCAATGTATGAACAGTACCTTTAATATCAGATACAATCAGCTATTATATCAGTGTCTTGCAAAACCACAATAATTTACATTACATAAAACACCATTTAATCTAGAAAATCTTTGAAAGACATTTTGGTCATAATCAGAAACAAAATTGAAGATAAATAACACAATAATTCCTCTACTCCCTCACCACACCCTATCCCTCATAATCTGTGGTTAATGTGTGTTTTTTGCATGGATAACTTGATTTTTCAGGTATATTGCTCAGTCTCCTAATCTTTTCCTCTCAAAATCTCAAAACTCTGGAATTTCTGAACTCCTTAGCATTTTATTTGGTTTTATTTTACGAGCCTCCTGCAGGTGAGTGGACATGTAATGTAGGGTGCCTTCCAACAGTGGCCCACCACCTGTCTGCCTCTCACCACCAGTTTGAGCAACTGGCAAAGTGTCCGATGGGTACCACACCTATAAATTGTAGCTGTTAAGTGGGCAATTAATACCCACTCAAGAGCCTCATCCTGCTGTTACAACAATTTAATGGTGGTGGGAGACCCAAATGCAACGTGTAGCCCGGCAAGGTTTCCCCTGTGACCTTCTGGTCACGGGGAAGGCTTTCTTCCCAGTGCCAATTGGAGGTATTACAAACCTAGGCTGGACCCCAACAGTTGCTAGGATACCAGACAGATACCCCAATATTTTATTTAATTTTGTAAAGACTGTGAAGAAAGGATACTTCACTCCAGGAGTGATTCCACGCACAAATAGGGATATGTTATATTAAAACAAACTTTATTACAACACAGTATTATGTACTTTGATATCATAAAGACAATAGCTTATGTTACCAGGTAAACAATGCTTAACAAAACAATGAAACAATAACTCCTAACTGCTATCTTTATCGCCATCCAAACCAAAACCTATCTCGAGTCAAAATCCACTTTTAAATAGTTAGCCAACCCAGGGAATCTTGCTGTAAAGAGATATCTTGGATAAACCACTTTGAGAGAGAGAGATCCTCAAGGAAACAACTTGCAGATTCTTGCCTGTGTCAAACTACTGTTTAATCTGCCAACTTTTCAAAAACTACTGATCTGTTCACATACAAAATCACTTGCAGATGTAAAACTGAACTCCAAAACACCTGACTGCTTCAGCCCCTGGCTCCTCACATTAACTACATCATCTTACTAAAGCTGAACACAATGGGCAGGATTCTCTGTTGCCCAACGCCGATATGGTAATCGGCGATCAGGCGGAGAACCTTGTTTTCACCTAATTGGGGGCGCCGCCTGTTTTTGCCTCTTCCAAAATGGTGTCATCAAGAAGTACACCACACGCCGTTGGGACGGCCTCAGTACGTTACCCGAAGGCCCTCCCCTGATGCTCCGCCCCCCGATGGGCCGAGTTCCCGACGGCACGGGACACGTGTGCTCTCAGTTTTCGTGAACCTGGTGTGATGGCTGTGGACTGTGTCCAGTGCCTCCACAGTCAGGGGGGAGCCATGCTGCTGGCCAGGAGTTCTTCGGCAAGGGCTGGGGGGAATGGTGGGGGATGGCCTGGGGGTGTCCAGGGGCACACTATCTGGCAGGTTGGGTCCACGCGCAGCTGGTGCATTGTTGTACAGCGCAACTGCTGCAGGTCATCGCCGTGACAATGCACAGCGACGGACCCGGCAATTCTCCAGGCATTCATATCGGGAAGGCCTTGCATTTTACGTGGTGCAGCTGCTAGCCCCTCACCGGTCATAGGATTGGTGCTGGGGCCTCGCCGATTTTTGCGTCGTAAAACCAGACACTTCCTCCAGACATAGCCTCAAAATCAAAGAATCCAGCCCAATGTCTCGAATTATCTACTCCCCAGGGAACATTCTTTATATAAACAAAATTCCATGAGCCCAACTTTTACAATGCTTTACTTTCATTTGTCTCCAACAGGCCTGCAAACCAGGACTTTTTAAAAAACGTGACTGCAGCAGTCATATAATATTTTGTTCAAAATAAATTTAGAATACCCAATTCATTTTTTCCAAGGGGCAATTTAACGTGGTCAATCCACCTACCCTGCACATCTTTGGATTGTGGGGGCAAAACCCACGCAAACACGGGGAGAATGTGCAAACTCCACATGGACAGTGACCCAGAGCCGAGATCGAACCTGGGACCTTGGCGCCATGAGGCAGCAATGCTAACCACTGCACCACCGTACTGCCCTGCAGTCACATACTAACCCTGGCTTTTAATCCTACTGTACCAACTACATATAATACAATATATCAAAAATTCCTACATTCATCACACCTGTCCAACATGTACCCACAACCACTTCACTGGGACCTGCCAGTATACCACTGGCGAGATCCTGGACCTACCCTGGGTTTCAGAGAATGGTTGCTGCAATACCAGCAGTGGCCATCGCTCCTGGTGACGATGCTGTTACTGTAGATACCGGCATTTGACTGGCTGGCAGCTTTATGAGGCACTCATCCTTCTGAAGAGGGGCGGCCGTCTCGCCTGATAATTAAAGGCCCATTGGCTAAAATTAAAGTGAGGGAATTAGCCAAAAGGAAGCAGGCTCAGCTTGGGTGTGAGGGCCCACACTTTGCATATAATCCAGCCCAATTTTACCTAATCCAGTTCCTTCAACCAATTGCATGATCAAGTTCGCTGGTGTTCCCAGTTTATGTGCCAAAGAACTCCCAAGTTAAATGTAAAGTTATTCAGAAAACATTATCCAATAAATTACTCTCCAATTGGCTATTGGTCAGTCAAATTCATCAGTTACAGGGCTAAAAGCAAATTACTGCGGAAGAGCTTTGACAAAGAGTCATCCAGACTCAAAACGTTAGCTCCCTTTCCTCTCCACAGGTGCTGTCAGACCTGCTCAGATTCTTCAGTATTTTCTGTCATAGTTATAGGGGACTCTATAGTCAGAGGCACAGATAGGTGTTTCTGGGAAAGTGAAAGGGACTCCTGGGTGGCATGTTGCCTCCCTGGTGCCAGGGTCCAGGATGTCTCTGAACGGGCAGGTGGTATTCTGAAGAGGGCGGGTGAACAGCCAGTGGTTGTGGTACATATTGGTACTAAACTCATAGGCAGGGAGAGTGTCGAGGTCCTGCAGCAAGAGTTTAGGGAGTTAGGAAGAAAGTTAAAAAACAGGACCTCTGGGGTTGTAATCTTGGGATTACTCCCTGTGCTATGTACCAGTGAGGCTAGAAATAGGAAGATAGTACAGCTAAACACATGGCTAAACAGCTGGTGTAGGAGGGAGGGTTTAAGATATCTGGACCATTGGAATCTCTTCCAGGCAGGTGGACCCGTACAAGAAGGAAGGGTTCCACAGGGATCAGTGCTGGGACCTTTGCTCTTTGTAGTATATATAAATGATTTGGAGGAAAATGTAACTGGTCTGATTAGTAATTTTGCAGACGACACAAAGGTTGGTGGAATTGCGGATAGCGATGAGGACTGTCGGAGGATACAGCAGGATTTAGATTGTTTGGAGACTTGGGCGGAGAGATGGCAGATGGAGTTTAATCCGGACAAATGTGAGGTAATGCATTTTGGAAGGTCTAATGCAGGTAGGGAATATACAGTGAATGGTAGAACCCTCAAGAGTATTGAAAGTCAAAGAGATCTAGGAGTACAGGTCCACAGGTCATTGAAAGGGGCAACACAGGTGGAGAAGGTAGTCAAGAAGGCATACGGCATGCTTGCCTTCATTGGCCGGGGCATTGAGTATAAGAATTGGCAAGTCATGTTGCAGCTGTATAGAACCTTAGTCAGGCCACACTTGGAGTATAGTGTTCAATTCTGGTCGCCACACTACCAGAAGGATATGGAGGCTTTAGAGAGGGTGCAGAAGAGATTTACCAGAATGTTGCTTGGTATGGAGGGCATTAGCTATGAGGAGCGGTTGAATAAACTCGGTTTGTTCTCACTGGAACGAAGGAGGTTGAGGGGAGACCTGATAGAGGTATACAAAATTATGAGGGGCATAGACAGAATGGATAGTCAGAGGCTTTTCCCCAGGGTAGAGGGGTCAATTACTAGGGGGCATAGGTTTAAGGTGAGAGGGGCAAGGTTTAGAGTAGATGTACGAGGCAAGTTTTTTACGCAGAGGGTAGTGGGTGCCTGGAACTCGCTACCGGAGGAGGTGGTGGAAGCAGGGACGATAGTGACATTTAAGGGGCATCTTGACAAATACATGAATAGGATGGGAATAGAGGGATACGGACCCAGGAAGCGTAGAAGATTGTAGTTTAGTCGGGCAGCATGGTCGGCACGGGCTTGGAGGGCCGAAGGGCCTGTTCCTGTGCTGTACATTTCTTTGTTCTTTGTTGGTTGCATCTAAACTGGAGGGGCATAAATATCCTGGCCGTGAGGTTTGCTAGTGTCACATGGGAGGTGTCACATGGGAGAGTTTAAACTCGTCTGGCAGGGACGTGGGAACCTGAGCAATAAGTCAGAAGGTGAAATAACTGAGGAAGAACAGGCAGGGAGGTATTGCAGAACACAGCAGGACTGATGGTCTGAAGTGCCTTTGTTTCAATGCGAGAAGTATAACTGGTAAAGCAGATGAACTCAAACCCTGGAATAGTATTTGGAACTATGATGTTGTTGCCATTACAGAGACTTGTTTGAGGGAAGGACAGGATTGGCAACAAAACATTCCAGGATTTAGATACTTCAGGCAGGATAGAGGGGAGGGTAGGGGGGGGTAAAAGGGGTGGGGGAGTTGCACTACTGGTTAAGGAGAATATCACAGCTGTGCTGAGGGAGGACACCTCGGACGGCTCATGCAGCAAGGCAATATGGTTGGAGCTCAGGAATAGGAAGAGTTCTGCCACAATGTTGGGTGTTTACTACAGGCCTCCCAACAGCCAGCAGGAGAAAGGAACATGTATGTAGGCAGATTTTGGAAAGGCATAAAAGCAACAGGCTTGTGGGTGGTTTTAACTTCCCATATATTGACTGGGACTCACTAGTGCTGGAGGCTTAGCTGGGGCAGTTTGTAAGGAGCATCCAGGAGGGCTTCTTGAAACAATATGTAGGTTGCTTTTCTGAATGGGGGCTGTGACTGGTAGTGTTCCGAAAGAATCGCGTTGGGACCTTTGCTGTTTGTAGTATATATAAATGATTTGGAGGACAATGTAACTGGTCTGATTAGTAAGTTTGCAGACGACACAAAGGTTGGTGGAATTGCAGATAGCGATGAGGATTGTCAGAGGATACTGTAGGATATAGGTCGGTTGGAAACTTGGGCGGAGGATGGCAGATGGAATTTAATATGGACAAATGTGAAGTAATGCATTTTAGAAGGTCGAATACAGGTGGGAAATAGACAGTAAATGGCAGTACCCTTAACAGTAGTGACAGGCAGAGGGATCTGGGTGTACAGGACCCCAGGTCACTGAAAGTGGCAATGCTGGTGGAGAAAGTAGTCAAGAAGGCATACGGCATGTTTGCCTTCGTCGGCTGGGGCATTGAGTACAAAGATTGGCAAACCATGCTTCAGCTGTCTAGAACCTTGGCCACACTTGGAATATAGTGTTCAATTCTGGTCGCAAAACTACCAGAAGGACGTGGAGGCTTTGGAGAGGGTACAGAAAAGGTTTGCCAGGATGTTACCTTGTATGGAGGGCATTAGCTATGAGGAGAGGTTGGATAAACTTGGTTTCTCACTGGAACGACGGAGGTTGAGGGCTGACCTGATAGAAGTCTACAAAATTATGAGGGACGTGGACAGAGTAGATAGTCAGGAGCTTTTTTCCAGGGTGGAAGAGTCAATTACTAAGGGACATAGGTTTAAGGTGCGAGGGGCAAAGTTTAGAGGAGCTGTGGGAGGGAAATCTTTTACAGAGGTTAGTAGATGCCTGGAACTCGCTGCTGGAGGAGGTGGTGGAAGTAGGTACAACAGTGACGTTTAAGGGGCCTCTTGACAAATACATGAATAAGATGGGAAGAGGAATAAGGACCCTCAAAGTGTAGAAGGTTTTACGTTAGACGGGCAGCGTGGTCGGCGCCAGCCTGGAGCGCCAAAAGGCCTGTTCCTGTGCTGTACTTTTCTTTGTTCTTACGTGGCATATCGTTTGGGATGCAGAACTAGATTTTGCCATTATACAAGGAAGTTATTTGAGATGCAGTACTTGTTTTGTAGATATGAAGGCCAGGAGCATGGGTTAATAGTATAAATTGCAATTGTCTTTCACTAGAAAGAGCTTGAACCAATAGAGTAAGTTTTTTGTTTGTCAGTGGTTTATAATTTATTACTGAGTCTCTTTTTCCCAACAGTCCTAAGTATACTTAAACAATTGATTATGTTGTTCCAATTTTTCACTCACTCAGGGGCTACAAACATGGGTATTATTTATGGTTAAGATTATTAATTGCTGCAGAGCAGTATTGAGCATTGTGATGTTACTATTTCAGGAAACACCCGTACTGATTTGGATCATGCTGTGCTTGCTGTTGGTTATGGAACACTTGCTGGTGAACCATACTGGCTCATTAAAAACTCTTGGTCAACGGTTTGGGGTGACGATGGTTATGTCCTGATGTCCATGGAAGACAATAACTGTGGAATTACTACAGATCCACTTTATGTCATTCTTAAATGAATGCTTATGAAGACATACTTGAATGTGTGATTTGTTACTTTTCAGGGATTATACTTCTATCTTCATTGTAGGCTTTATGTCATTGTCTTAATCTTGTGTACATATCTGAAAATGTTGTCAACATACATACTAAACCTTTTACTGAGATGGAATAAATTTAAATCAATATAAGCTCCTTCTGTAGCTTTTCTGTTTTTGATAAAATGATGGTGCTGTTCAATAATGTTCTGGTTCAGACATGTTTAATAGTTTGTGTACTTTTATTGAAATGTTTACAGTGGTGGAACAAGCACATAACAAACTTATTAGAATTATTGACTGTTTTTATTACATAAATCTTTGTGAAATTAACAACTTCATCTGGCTTTATATCCTTCCTTATATTAAGCTGTATTTTTCCACTTTGATTTTTACTGTCGAACAAAATAGCCATCTTTGAAGTACAGTACACACAATTGTTCCAGTACAAAGTAGGTAATTTTGATAAATTCTAACAAAGCAGAGACATCGTCGCAATCACGCCGACGTTGGTTAGGCCACAGCTACAGTACGACGTGCAGCTCTGATCACCTCACCAGAGGAAGGGATTGCACTAGAGAGGCTGCAGAGGAGATTCACCAGGATGTTGCCTGGGCTGAAGCGTTTCAACTGTCAAGAGAGACTGGATAGACTGGGGATGTTTCCCTTGGACCAGAGAAGGCTGAGGGGGACCTGTACAAAATTATGAGGGGCATAGAGAGGGTGGATAGGAAGGAACATTTCCCAGTCGTGAAAGGGTCAATAACCGGGGGCATAGGTTTAAGGCAAGGGGCAGGAAGTTTAGAGGGGATGTGAGGGAAAACCAGAGGGTGGTTGGAATCTGGAACTCTCTGCCTAAAAGGGTGGTAGAGGCTGGAACACTCACAACATTTACAAAATATTTAGATGAGCCCTTGAAATAGCTTGGTATACGAGGTTAACGGAAATTGGAATTAGAATAGATAGGTGCTTGATGGCCGGTGCAGGCACGATAGGCCGAAGGGCCTCTTTCCGTGCTGTAAAAGCTCTATGACTCTATCTCCATCCACCTTTTTAATTACAGAAGAGGAAATGTTAATTTGTCATTGTCCTTGCATTCTATCTTTCTTTCTGGTGAAAGTTGCTTGTCACCAGTTTCTGTTTAGAAATTTCACTTGTTTTGTTCTGCAGCTCCACAAGTAGTTCATTTTCATTAAAGTAGAGAGACCAAAATCAGTGTCCCTCTTCCCTGAGTTGATGTCACAATGATCAAGCATGTGTCACTATTTGGCCACATGTGCTCAATATTGAATCTTTAAGATATTTTTCTGTCACTTTTTTGTATCTTTCTTTTGACATTAATACATTTGGAATGTTGATTTATTAGATCTTCTAGTAGCCCTTTGGCTCGCAGAAAACACTGCATTTGTACAGTAACTAATTTTCCAGAAACCTACATTTAATTGGCTCAAGTGAAGGAACATACATACATTTTGTAGTTGGGTAGAAAAGTTTAAAATAAATTCTAAATTGAAAAATTGGTCAATTGCAGTTGAAGAATGGTCTAACATTTTAAATTCGTAGAGTGTAAAACTGTTATTAGAACCTTGTTTTACATGATTCAAATAAATTCCTCTTTTTTCAAAATTTAAAGTGCCCAATTCTTATTTTCCCAATTAACGGGAAATTTAGTGTGGCTAATCCACCTCCCTGCACAGGTTTTGGGTTGTGGGGTCAGACCCACACAGACACGGGGAGAATGTGTAAACTCCACACGGACAGTGACCCGGGGCTTGGATCGAACCCGGGTCCTCAGTGCCTTGGGCTCCAGTTAGAAGCCATGATGTGCCATTCACCTGAGGAAGAAGCTGTGCTCCGAAAGCTAGTGATTCAAAACAAACCAGTTGGACTTTAACCTGGTGTTGTAAGACTGCGCATTTTAAAAGTTTACGTTCAGCGAAAGCACCTTCATTTAAAAACAGAATAAGGTTTGTTTTCCGTCCTCATCAGAGACTTGCATAGTGTTATTTTCCGTCAATGCCACAAATCTACAGGGTGTTGTTTTCCGTCCCCGCCAGACTTACAGGGGGTTGTTTTCTGCCCCTGTCAAAGATTTGCATAGGATTGTTTTCCGTCCCCATCACAGACTTGCATAGGGTTGTTTTCCGTCCCCATCACAGACTTGCATAGGGTTGTTTTCCGACCCGCCCCCGCCCCCGCCCCCTGGGCCTCACCTCCCGCGCACGGTTGTCACGTTTCAGTTGCTTGGTAACGATGACCCGCCCCGGAAAAGGTTAGCTGCCAATCAACGGCGGGGGCCGTGGGCGGAGGTCGCTAGCGGCCCATCATGGTGGCGGCGCCTGAGCCGGGATGATCAGCTGAGAGGAACATGGCCGGGCCCGGGCCCGGGCGCCACAGACTCGTCTACATTGTCATCATTCATGTGTTCGGTACAGTAACGGTTTTATGGCCAGCCGCGGGTTTCACGGTTCCAAAGTTGCCAAATCCGGGCGATGGTTATTTCTTTGTTCTGTCTTAAGGTTTTGGATTTTAGCGCGGATATGGCGGCAGTGGAGAGGCTCCACAGAGATTTACACGGATTGCGGGGTAAAAGGTGTTAGGCGAGTCTGAACGGGCTGGGCCTCTATTAAAAGAAACCCCGGGGGCGTAACCGAACAGAGGTTTTTAAATTATGAAAACTTTTGACAAAGTGGGAACGTGTTTCCAACTTGTGGGGAAGAAAGAACAAAGAAATAACGGCCATCAATATAGGAGTCCAAGAAAAATAGGGAATTTAGAAAAAAACCTTCGTTTACCCAGATAATGTCGAGAATGTGGAACTCGGAGTGGTTGAAGTGAATCATATAGCATGGTTACAGCACAGAAAGGTGGCACTTGGCCCCTCCTGCCTGTGCCAGCTCCCTGCAGGGGCAACTCACTTCATCCCATCCCCTGTAGCCCTGCAATTTATTTTTTCTTTGGATTCTTATCCAATTACCGTTAACCAAAGCTGACTCTGTCTTCATAATGGGAAGGGGATCAGGCAGGTAGGGAGGGAATCTCCCAAGTGCATCCTGCTTGCAAACTGTTTTTGAGCCATGGAAAATGGTAGCCATGATGTGGAGATGTCGGCCTTGGACTGGGGTGGGCACAGTAAAAAGTCTTACAGCACCAGGTTGAAGTCCAACAGGTTTGTTTTAAATCATTAGCTTTCAGAGCGCAGCTCCTTCCTCAGTGAATGAAGAGGTGGGTACCACAACAACATATATTGACAAATTCAATAGGGGCTGGTTTAGCACAGGGCTAAAGAGCTGGCTTTTAAAGCAGACCCAGGCAGGCCAGCAGCATGGTTCAATTTCCTTACCAGCCTCCCCGAACAGGTGCCAGAATGTGGCGACTAGGGGCTTTTCACAGTAACGTCATTTGAAGCCTACTTGTGACAGTAAGTAATTTTCATTTCATTTTCAATGATGCAAGATGGTACTTTGAATGCGATTCTTTGCAGGTAATTAAGTCTTTGCAGGTCCAGATGGTGTGACTGGAGAGAAGGATAATCACAGGTTAAAGAGGTGTGAATTGTCTCAAGCCAGGACAGTTGGTAGTATTTTGCAAGCCCAGGCCAGATTGGGGGGGGGGGGGGGGGGGGGGGGGGGATGGTGGTGAATGCAATGCGACATGAATCCAAGGTCCCGGTTGAGGCCGTACTCATGTGTGCGGAACTTGGCTATCAGTTTCTGCTCGGTGATTCTGTGTTGTCGCGCGTTCAAAAGGCCGCCTTGGAGAATGCTTACCCAAAGATCAGAAACTGAATGCCCTTGACTGCGGAAGTGTTCCCCGACTGGAAGGGAATATTGTCGTGTGATGTCCGATCATCTGTTGTCGCAGAGTCTGCGTGTGGTCTCGCCAATATACCATGCCTCGGGGCATCCTCATGAGTACGGTCTCATGTATGGTTTATGGGTCCATTTTCCTTTTGAGGAACAGTTGATCCTTGTGTTGGGCACTGCTGTTGTCCTTTTCATTGTCCTACTGGGAGCTACTTCACTAGCAGTGTATGATGCTGGTGAACAAGAGTGAGGTGGGGGAGGAGCTACAGCCGTAAAAGCATTTTGATCTGGTTTGGCGTGCTTCATGTCGGGGTTGGCGAAGGTGGGGAGGAGAAAGTGCTGAAGCAACGGGTCTGGTTCCAGTTTGGAGATTTGGGGGAGAATGGGGGGGTTAGCCGCCTGGTGGTTGATCTAGAACATTCTTTGTGTTTTTCTTAACGATTAATTTGTTTGTCCATGATGGTGGAAATGGCTGATTCTGGAAGGAGCGGTGTGGGAAACCTCCAACTCAGCTGGTCACCTGGAATGTAAGGGGACTGGGTGGCCCAGTGAAGAGATCGAGACATTTTTCCAATCTAAAGAACTTAAAAGCTGATGTGTTTTTCCAGGAGACCCACTTGCGGGTGAGGGATCAGACCAGATTCTGGAGGGGAGGGGGAGGGAGGGGTTCCCACTCAGGCTTCGATGGTAGAGCCCGAGGTGCAGCAATTTTGATTAATAATGAGTGCCCCTATCGGCCACAGAATTGTGGCGGACTCCAGTGGTAGGAATGTGATAGTAAGTGGGTCCTTGGCAGGTACTTTGGCAGTTATAGTAAATGTATATGCCCCTAACTGGGACGATGTGGCATTTATTAAGGGTTTGCTGGCCTCTTTATCTGATTTGGATAACCGCCGGTTAGTCTTTTGGGGAGGGGGAGACTTGTATTCCGAAATCTCTGGCTCTCTCGGGGATGGTTAAGGTGCTTCAGACCTTCATGGAACAGAGGGGATGAGCAGACCTGTGGAGATTCCTGCACTCACCGGATCGGGAATTCTTGTTTTTTTCACATGTGCACAAGGTCTACTTGGGGATAGATTATTTTTTGTTGGTCAGTCCCTGCTCCTGGAGTTAGAAAAGTGGAGAATCTGTCGAGAGGAATCTCTGACTGTGCTCCACATTTTGTGGATCTTGAGCTGGAGACAGATCCTATCCTGCGGAAATGATCGAGATTAGATGTGGCTCTACTGGTGGAGAAGGGATTCCGTGAATACATAGCTGTGGCCATTGAAGATTACATTGGGTTTAACAGGAATGGAGCGGTCTGTCCTTCCAAGTTATGGGAGGCACTTAAGCCGGTGATAAAAGGAGAAGTAATCTTGTATAAAGCACAGTTAGACATGGCAGTGAGGGTGGAATGGCAGCGTTTGGGGGCGACCCTGGAAACACATCATCACTACTCGGAGGATCCTACCCCGGAGCTGCAAACAACTAGGGAGCAGCTCCAACTGCAGTTCGACTTGGTATCCATTGGAAAGGCGGTGAGACAGTTGCGATGCGCAAGGGATGTAGTGTTGAGGATTCTTTTGCAACCAGTCCGGATGAAATGATCAGTCGAACACTTTGTTACTTTAACATATGTTTATTTCTCGGCCGGGGCTAAGACCACTGTATCTCTTGAGAGTTATAACAGCAAGCCAAAGTCAATACATCTAACAGCAGGATTTATACATTTTTGGTTCATTTCTGAGGGCAGCTCCCACGCATTTCTATCTGTGCTTTCAGCTCAATTATAATTCAGCCCCCTCAATTATAATTATCTTTAAGCCTAGTGCACCCATTCCCATGGCCGTTACTGCAATTTGTCTGGTACAAAAACATAAGAGATAACATAAATTCCGTTAGAGCAAAAAGTTCTTTTTGACATTTCATTTTTCCATCAAGCTTGATTCTAGATCCAAACTAAAACTCGGTTTGACATCCAGTAGCTTGATCCATATTCTCAGTGTATGAACATGAAGAGAAGGCGGGCTGTCTGTCGGTGTACCAACTGAGGCGGCAGAAGGTCTCCTGGGAGATTGCACAGGTCAGGGACTCAAGAGGCAGCTTACTGACTGCACCAAGGGGCATTTGAGGCTTTCTCTAGGGATCATTGTAGGTCAGAGCCTCCAGAGGGGGTATCGGTGAGGTTTCTAGACCGGGCGCCTTTCACAAAAGTAGAGGGGTTGGAAACTCCGATAGGCTCAGAGGAGGTGCTGAAGGCATTTGGGTTGATGCAGACAGGTAAGGCTACAGGACCTGATGGGTATCCCGTTTTACAAAAACATTTTCAGACCAGCTGGTGCCATTAATAGATTGGATTTGTTTATTGTCATGTGTACCGAGGTACAGGGAAAAGTATTTTTCTGCGATCAGATCATTAAGTACATGGGAAGAAAAGGGAATAAAGAAAATACATAATGGGGCAACACAAGGTATACAATGTAACTACATAAGCACCGGCATCGGCTGAAGCATACAGGGTGTAGTGTTCATGAGGTCAGTCCATAAGAGGGTCATTTAGGAGTCTCGTAACAGCGGGGAAGAAGCTGTTTTTGAGTCTGTCCGTGCGTGTTCTCAGACTTCTGTATCTCCTGCCTGATGGAAGAAGTTGGAAGACTGAGTAAGCCGGGTGGGAGGAGTCTTTGATTATGCTGCCCGCTTTCCCCAGGCAGCGGGAGGTGTAGATGGAGTCAATGGATGGGAGGCAGGTTTGTGTGATGGGCTGGGCGGTGTTCACGACTCTCTAAAGTTTCTTGTGGTCCTGGGCCGAGCAGTTGCCATACCAGGCTGTGATGCAGCCAGATAGGATGCTTTCTATGGTGCATCTGTAAAAGTTGGTAAGGGTAATGTGGACATGCCAAATTTCCTTAGTTTCCTGAGGAAGTATAGGCGCTGTTGTGCTTTCTTGGTGGCTGCATCGACGTGGGTGGACCGGGACAGATTTTTGGAGATGTGCACCCTTAGGAATTTGAAACTACTAACCATCTCCACCTCGGCCCCGTTGATGCTGACAGGTGTGTGTACAGTACTTTGCTTCCTGAAGTCAATGATCAGCTCTTTAGTTTTGCTGGCATTGAGGGAGAGATTGTTGTCATTACACACACTCCACTAGGTTCTCTATCTCCCTCCTGTATTCTGACTCCTCGTTATTCGAGATCCGACCCACTATGGTCGTATCGTCAGCAAACTTGTAGATGGAGTAGGAACCAAAGTTTGCCTCGCAGTGGTGTGTGTACAGAAAGTAGAGTAGGGGGCAAAGTACACAGCCTTGCGGGGCCCCGGTATTGAGGACTATTGTGGAGGAGGTGTTCATTCTGAATGATTGTGGTCTGTAGGTCAGAAAATCGAGGATCCAGTTGCAGAGTGGGGAGCCAAGTCCTAGGTTTTGGAGCTTTGATATGAGCTTGGCTGGGATTATGGTGTTGAAGGCGGAACTGTAGTCAATAAATGGGAGTCTGATGTAGGAGTCCTTGTTGTCGAGATGTTCTAGGGATGAGTGTAGGGCCAGGGAAATGGCGTCTGCTGAGGACCGGTTTCGACGATATGCGAATTGCAGTGGATCAAGGTGTTCTGGGAGTATGGAGGTGATGCGCTTCATGATCAACCTCTCGAAGCACTTCATTACGACTGAAGTCAGGGCCCGATACCGGACGGGTAGTCATTGAGGCACGTTGCCTGGTTCTTTGACACCGGTATAATGGTCTTCTTGAAGCAGGTGGGGACCTTGAATTGGAGTAGCAACAGGTTAAAGATGTCCGCGAACAACTCTGCTAGCTGGTCTGCGCAGGCTCTGAGTGCACGACCAGGGATCCCGTCCGGGCTTGTCGCCTTCTGAGGGTTTATCAGGAAGGCCGATCTGACTTCGGAAGCTGTGATGGTGGGTATGGGTGAGTTGAATAGTAGCTATGGTTCAACATTCCCTGCCTGATACACTTTCACAGCCCTCCATCGCCCTCATATTTAAAGAAAGATGAGGACCCTGCAGAGTGTGGTTCTTACAGGTCCATTTTGCTGCTGAATGTGGATGCCAATGTATTAACGAAGGGAAGAGTGAATATTTTCTGGTTAATGCCTCGGGGAGGGGAGCCAATCTGGGGGTATTGCCCTTTGCGGGGCCAGAGGTAGCTTCCGGTATTCGGGTATCCAAGTGGCACCTCGGCTCCATAAATTAAATTTCACAAATCTGTTCGATAGGGTGGGATCCGATTTGAAGAGCTGGGGTAGCCTCCCGTTGTCCTTGGCGGTAGAGTCTAGACGATCAATTGTTCTTTGCGAAGGTGAACAAGCTAGCAAATTCATATGGGTGAGTAAGGTACCAAGATTTCACAGGATGTACCTCCAGAGGGACTGGCAGTCTGGGGGCTTGGCACTACCCATTTTCCTCGTATATTTACTTGGCAGCCAATGTGCAGAAGGTTTTGGGGTGGTATCGGGAATCGGATACCATATGTGCCAACTGTGTTAGATTTGACTTTCAAGGTGTGGGAAGTGGCTAGAATGCCTGTTTAATGGAGGGACGGTTTGCCAATAGGAGTTTTCAGCAAAATTCCAACTATCAGCACCGCACTTGTTCCGATACTTTCAATTGTGCGACTTAGTTAGTGTCGTTGCCCAGCTTTCCCCGTGGCATCGCAGCCCTCTTTCGTTGGAGAAAATCTTACCATTGGCGAGGGATGGGGGGAAAACCTCGAATATCATGAGCGGAGCATCTCATCAGAATCTGCATGACTTGACCAGGTGAAGGCAAAATGGGAGGAGGAGTTGTGACCATCCTAGATGAGGATCTGGATGCGGCTCTTTTGTAGGGTAAATTCTACCTCCACTTGCTCACAACTCAGCCTGATCCAACTCCGTGGTACACCGAGCTCATCTAACCAAAGTGAAGGACAATGTGAGCAGTGCTCTCATGGGCCCGCCAATTAATATCCACATGTTCTGGTTGTGTCCAAAGGTGAGTCAGCTTTTGGGTCTCCTCCTGTAGCACCATGTCAGCGGCTCTTAACATCAATCTGGAGCCTTGTCCGGTTCCCATTTTCAGGATATTCAACGAGCTGGGGCTGCGGACAGGGGTTGGGTGACCTTATGGAGCTTTTATACCTGGAGGTCAAGTACACCGTTAGGGGATCGGTCAAGGGATTGTACCTGAGCTGGCAGCCATTTATCTGCATACTTCAAAGAGTTTTTAAAAATATATATATTTATTAAAGTTTTTTTACACATTTTTCTCCCTTACAAACAATAACCCCCCCCAACCCCCGTAACAAAAAAAAAACGAGAAATCGCGCAGAGCAAGATATATACATGGCAAAATGATATATTTACACAGCTTTGTACACTGGCCCTCACCCATACGTGCCAGTTTCCCCAACCCTTCATGTTCTTGCTCATCCACCCTCCCAGGCAGTCCCCCCTTTCTCTCTCTCTCTCTCTCTCTCTCTCTCTCTCTCTCTCTCTCTCTCTCTCTCTCTCTCTCTCTCTCTCCTCTCTCTCTCCTCTCCCTCCCCCCCCCCCCCCCCCCCCCCCCCCCCCCCCCCCCCCCCCCAAGGTTGCTGCTGCTGCTGACCGACCTTCCTCTAACGCTCCGCGAGATAGTCTAGGAACGGTTGCCACCGCCTGTAGAACCCCTGCGCAAACCCTCTCAAGGCGAACTTAATCCTCTCCAACTTTATGAACCCAGCCATATCATTTATCCAGGCCTCCAGGCTGGGGGCTTCACCTCCTTCCACATTAGCAAGATCCTTCGCCGGGCTACTAGGGACGCAAAGGCCAGAATGCTGGCCTCTTTCGCCTCCTGCACTCCCGGTTCGTCCACTACTCCAAATATTGCTAGCCCCCAGCTTGGCTTGACCCGGACTTTCACCGCCTGAGATATTGCTGACGCCACTTCTCTCCAGAACCCCTCCAGTGCTGGGCATGACCAAACCATATGGACATGGTTCGCCGGGCTCCCTGAGCACCTTCCACATCTGTCCTCTACCCCAAAAGAACCTACTCAACCTCGCCCCCGTCAAGTGCGCTCTGTGGATCAGGCTGAGCCTGGCACACGAGGAGGAGGAATTAACCCTACCTAGGGCATCAGCCCACAGACCTGCCTCGATCTCCTCCCCCAGCTCCTACGCCCATTTACCCTTCAACTCGTCTACCAGTGCTTCCCCTCTTCTTTCAACTCCTGGTGTATTTCCGACACCTTGCCCTCCCCGACCCATACACCCGAGATCACCTTATCTTGAACTTCTTGTGCCGGGAGCAAACAGGAATTCCCTCACCTGTCACCTCACAAAAGCCCTCACCTGCATATATCTAAAGGCATTTCCCGGGGGTAACTCGAACTTCTCCAGTGCCCCTAGACTCGCAAACGTCCCGTCGATGAACAGGTTTCCCCCATTCTTCCAATCCCCGCCCGATGCCAGCTCTGGAACCCCCTGTCCATCTTCCCCGGGACAAACCGGTGGTTACCCCTGATCGGGGACCACACCGATGCTCCCATTGCACCCCTGTGCCGTCACCACTGGCCCCAGATCCTTAGTGTTGCCGCCACCACCGGGCTCGTGGTATACTTTGCCGGTGAGAGCGGCAGCGGTGCCGTCACCAACGCCCCCAAGCTCGCTCTTTTACAGGACGCCATCTCCATCCTCTTCCATGCCGCCCCCTCTCCCTCCATAACCCACTTGTGGATCATCGCCACATTTGCTGCCCAGTAGTAGCTCCCCAGGTTTGGCAGCGCCAACCCTCCTCGGTCCCTACTGTATTCCAGGAACCCTCTCCTTACTCTTATTTGCCCACACAAACCCCATAATACTCCTGCCTACTCTCTCAAAAAAGGCCTTAGTGATCACGATGGGAAGGCACTGAAACACAAACAGAAACCTCGGAAGGACCACCGTTTTGACCGACTGCACTCTACCCGCCAGCGAGAGCGGTAACATGTCCCATCTTTTGAAATCCTCCTCCATTTGCTCCACCAACCTGGTCAGATTCAGTTTATGTAGGGTCCCCCAACTCCTGGCTATCTGGATCCCCAGATACCGAAAGGTCCCCTCCCCCCTCCTCAGCGGTAGGTCCCCTATCCCTCTTTCTTGGTCCCCCGCCTGTAATCCAAAGAGCTCACTCTTCCCTACATTGAGCTTATAGCCAGAAAACTCCCCAAACTCCCTTCGAGTCTGCATGACCTCCACCATCCCCTCCATTGGATCCGCCACGTACAGCAACAGGTCACCGCATATAGTGACACCCGATGCTCTTCTCCCCCTCGGACCAGGTGAGTGCACAAAAGGTGTGGCAGGAGTGCCTTTAGTCACGGAGTGCTGATTGGAACAGAGTGCATCTGAGTTTAGGTGAGTGACTGAGTGCTGATTGGAACAGAGTGCATCTGAGTTTAGGTGTGTGACTGAGTGCTGATTGGAACAGAGTGCATCTGAGTTTAGGTGAGTGACTGAGTTCGGGTGAGTGGCGAGAGAGGGCTGTGTTTTTGTTGGTGTTCGGGTTTATCCTTGAGGTTATATAAATAATTTTTTTTAAAAAAATTATTTAAATTAATTAACTAGTTGAATATGGCTGGACAGGTGATGTGCTGTTGCTGTATGATGATGGAACTGGTGGATCCCATTGAGACCGTCAGTGACCACATCTGCAGCAAGTGTTGGCTGCTCGAGGAATTTTGGCTCAGAATTGATGAGCTGGAGACCGAGCTGCACACACTGCGGCACATCAGGGAGGGGGAACATTACCTGGACGCTTTGTTTCAGGAGGCAGTCACACCTGGTAGAATAAGTTCTGTTAATTCGGACAGTGGTCAGGGACAGAGTGGTGTGACTGCAAGGGAGGCAGGTAGGGGGATCCTGAGTTTAGGAGTTGAGGAGCCTCAGCCCTTGACCTTGTCCAACAGGTATGAGGTACTTGCTCCCTGTGTGGATGAGGAAGAGGGCTGTAGGGAGGATGCGTTGACTGACCACTGCACCGTGGTACAGGAAGCCATTCAAGAAGGGGGGGGGGCAAAAAGACAAGTGGTAGTTGTAGGGGATTCTATAATTAGGGGGATTGATGGCATCCTTTGTAAGCCAGATCGAGAGTCCCGCATGGTATGTTGCCTGCCCGGTGCCAGGGTGAGGGACATCTCTGATCGGCTTGAAAGGATTTTGGAGAGGGAGGGGGAGGATCCAGTTGTTGTGGTCCACGTTGGGACTAACAACATGGGTAAGACTAGGAAAGAGGACCTGTTTGGGGATTATCAAACACTAGGGACTAAATTAAAGAGCAGGTCCTCCAGGGTTATAATCTCTGGATTACTACCGGAGCCACGTGCCAATTGGCATAGGGTTGAGAAAATTAGAGAAGTTAACACGTGGCTAAACGAGTGGTGCGGGAAAGAGGGATTCCATTTCATGGGGCATTGGCATCAGTACTGGGGCAGGAGGGACCTGTACCGTTGGGACTGTCTTCACCTGAAACATTCTGGGACCAGTGTTCTAGCGAATAGGATAAATAGGTTGGTCACAAGGACTTTAAACTAGCAAGTTGGGGGGGAAGGGAAGTGTAAAGCTATGGACAGTATAATGGTTAATGGAGATCAAGGCAGCAGGTTACGTGACAGGTTATTATGTAGAGATATGGATTCAAAGACAAGGAAAATTAGGAGAAAGGGTAAGAGGAAAAATAAATTGCGAAAAAGTTACTGATCAAGGTGTTAGGATTCATAACAAAGACATGAAAAACAGCATAAGTGTACATACCTGAATGCTCGTAGTATATGAAATAAGGTAAATGAGTTGATGGCGCAAATCATCGTGAATGACTATGATTTAGTGGCCATTACTGAGACACAGTTAAAAGATGGTCACGACTGGGAGTTAAATATCCAAGGGTATCAGACTATACGAAAGGATAGAATGGACGGTAAGGGCGGTGGTGTAGCTTTGTTGTTTAAGGATGGCATCCGGGCAATAGTAAGGGATGATATTGGTGCTATGGAGGACAAGGTTGAATCAATTTGGGTGGAAATCAGGAATAGTAAGGCGAACAGGTCACAGATAGGAGTAGTCTATAGGCCACCAAATAGTAACAGGATGGTAGGGCAGGCAATAAGCAAAGAAATAACATGTAGAAATGGTACAGCGGTTATCATGGGAGATTTTAATCTGCATATCGATTGGTTTAATCAGGTTGGTAAAGGCAGCCTTGAGGAGGAGTTTCTGGAATGTGCCCGGGATAATTTCCTGGAACAGTATGTAATGGAACCTACAAGGGAACAAGTGGTCCTAGATCTGGTCCTGTGTAATGAGGCAGGATTGATTAATGATCTCATAGTTCGGGATCCTCTTGGAAGGAGCGACCAAATATGGTGGAATTTAAAATACAGTTGGAGGATGACGAGGTGGAGGATGACGAGGTAAAATCAAACACTAGTGGTTTGTGCTTAAACAAAGGTGATTACAATGGGATGAGAGAAGAACTAGCTAAGGTAGACTGGGAGCAAAGACTTCATGGTGAAGCAGTTGAGGTACAATGGAGAACCTTCTGAGCGATCTTTCACAGTGTTCAGAAAAGGTTCATACCGACAAAAAAGAAAGACGGTAGAAAGGGGAAAAATCAACATTGGATATCTAAGGAGGTGAAGGAGAGTATCAAATTGAAGGAAAAAACATACAAAGTGGCAAAAATTAGTGGGAGACTAGAGGACTGGGAAGTCTTTAGGGGACAACAGAAAGCTACTAAAAAAGCTATAAAGAAGAGTAAGGTAGACTATGAAAGTAAACTTGCTCAGAACATAAAAGCAGATAGTAAAAGCATCTACAAATATATAAGACAAAAAAGAGTGGCTAAGGTAAATATTGGTCCTTTGGAAGATGAGA
The DNA here is from genome assembly GCF_047496885.1 of Scyliorhinus torazame. Classification (NCBI taxonomy): domain Eukaryota; kingdom Metazoa; phylum Chordata; class Chondrichthyes; order Carcharhiniformes; family Scyliorhinidae; genus Scyliorhinus; species Scyliorhinus torazame. The sequence continues at coordinate 118,850,709 of NC_092707.1, read as the reverse complement.
AGGAAGATTTAATAATAGGAGACGGGGAAATGGCTGAGGAGCTGAACAGGTTTTTTGAGTCAGTCTTCACAGTGGAGGACACAAATAACATGCCAGTGACTGATGGAAATAAGGATATGATAGGTGAGGACCTTGAGATGATTAATCACCGAAGGAGGCAGTATTGGGCAAGCTAATGGGGCTAAAGGTAGACTAGTCTCCTGGCCCTGATGGGATGCATCCCAGAGTGTTAAAAGAGATGGCTAGGGAAATTGTAAACGCACTAGTGATAATTTATCAAAATTCACTACACTCTGGGGTGGTCCCAGAGGATTGAAAAGTAGCAAACGTGACACCACTGTTTAAAAAAGGAGGTCGGCAGAAAGCGGGTAATCATAGGCCGGTAAGCTTACCTTCAGTTGTAGGGAAAATGCTGGAATCTATCATTAAGGAGGAAATAGCGGGGCACCTGGAGGGAAATTGTCCCATTGGGCAGACGCAGCATGGGTTCACAAAGGGTAGGTCGTGTCTGACTAATTTGGTAGAATCTTTTGAGGACGTTACCAGTGCAGTAGATAACGGGGAGCCAATGGATATGGTATAACTGGATTTCCAGAAAGCTTTTGACAAGGTGCCACACAAAAGGTTGCTGCATAAGCTAAAGATGCATGGCATTGAGGGTAAAGCGGTAGCATGGGTAGAGGATTGGTTAACTAACAGAAAGCAGAGAGTGGGGATAAATGGGTGTTTCTCTGGTTGGCAAGCTGTAACTAGTGGGGTCCCTCAAGGATCAGTGTTGGGCCCGCAGTTGTTCACAATTTACATAGACGATTTGGAGTTGGGGACCAAGTGCAATGTGTCAAAGTTTGCAGACGACACTAAGATGAGTGGTAAAGCAAAAAGTGCAGAGGATACCGGAAGTCTGCAGAAGGATTTGGATAGGTTAGATGAATGGGCTAGGGTCTGGCAGATGGAATTCAATGTTGCCAAGTGTGAGGCTATCCATTTTGGGAGGAATAACAGCAGAATGGATTATTATTTAAACGGTAAGATGTTAAAACATGCTGCTGTGCAGAGGGACCTGGGTGTGCTGGTGCACGAGTTGCAAAAAGTTGGTGTGCAGGTGCAACAGGTGATTAAGAAGGCTAATCGAGTTTTGTCTTTCATTGCTCGAGGGATGGAGTTCAAGACTAGGGAGGTTATGCTGCAATTGTATACGGTGTTGGTGAGGCCACATCTGGAGTATTGTGTTCAGTTTTGGTCTCCTTACCTGAGAAAGGACATATTGGCACTGGGGGAGTGCAGAGGAGATTCACTAGGTTGATCCCAGAGTTGAGGGGATTAGATTATGACAAGAGGTTGAGTAGACTGGGACTGTACTCATTGGAGTTTAGAAGGATGCGGGGGGATCTTATTGAAACATATAAAATTATGAAGGGAATAGATAGGATAGATGCGGGCAGGTTGTTTCCACTGGTCGGGGAAAGCAGAACTAGGGGGCATAGCCTCAAAATAAGGGGAGGTAGATTTAGGACGGAGTGTAGGAGGAACTTCTTCACCCAAAGGGTTGTGAATCTCTGGAATTCCTTGCCCAGTGAAGCAGTAGAGGCTCCTTCATTAAATGTTTTTAAGATAAAGATAGATAGTTTTTTGAAGAATAAAGGGATTAAGGGTTATGGTGTTCGGGCCGGAAAGTGGAGCTGAGTCCACAAAAGATCAGCCATGATCTCATTGAATGGTGGAGCAGGCTCGAGGGGCCAGATGGCCTACTCCTGCTCCTAGTTCTTATGTTCTAAAGAATAAAGGGATTCGGGGATATGGTGTACGGGCCGGAGAGTGGAGCTGAGTCCACAAAGATCAGCCATGATCTCATTAAATGGCGGAGCAGGCTTGAGGGGCCAGGTGGCCTACTCCTGTTCCTAGTTCTTATGTTCTTATGTACTCCGAACCCAAACCTACGCAGCACAATCCAGAGGTACTCCCACTCTACTCGGTCAAAGGCCTTCTCCGCGTCCATAGCTGTCACTATCTCCGCCTCTCCCTCCTCCGATGGCATCATTATCACGTTTAAGAGCCGCCGTACATTGGTGTTTAGTTGCCTGCCCTTTACAAATCCTGTCTGGTCCTCGTGGATTACCCCCGGGACACAGTCCTCGATCCTCGTGGCCAGCACTTTTGCCAGCAACTTTGCATCCACATTGAGGAGCGAGATCGGCCTGTACGATCCACATTGCAGTGGGTCCTTGTCCTGCTTTAGGATCAAAGAAATTGTTGCTTCCGACATTGTTGGGGGCAGGGTCCCCTCCTCTCTTGCCTCATTAAAGGTCCTCGCCAGTAGTGGGGCCAACAGGTCTGCGTACTTCCTGTAGAACTCCACCGGGAATCCGTCCGGTCCCGGGGCCTTCCCCGCCTGCATGCTCCCCAAACCCTTGCTCAGCTCCTCCAACCCAAACGGTGCCCCCAAACCAGCCACCTCTTGCTCCTCCACCCTCGGGAATCTCAGCTGATCTAGGAATCATCTCATCCCCTCTTCCCCCGCTGGGGGCTGGGATCTGTACAGCTCTTCATAAAAGGCCTTGAATACCTCGTTTATTTTCGTCGCACTCCGAACCGTGGCTCCCCTTCCATCTTTGACTCCCCCTATTTCCCTCGCTGCCATCCTCTTATGGAGCTGGTGTGCCAGCATCCGACTAGCCTTTTCCCCATACTCGTAGGTCGCCCCCTGTGCTTTCCTCCACTGTGCCTCCGCCTTCCCTGTGGTCAACAGGTCAAACTCCGTCTGGAGCTGTCGTCTTTCCCCAAGTAATCTTTCCTCCGGGGCCTCTACGTATCTCCTGTCCACTCTCAAAATCTCCCCCACTAACCTCTCCCTTTCCATGCCCTCTGTCTTCTCCCTATGAGCCCTGATGGAGATTAGCTCTCCCCTGATCCCCGCCTTCAACGCCTCCCATACCACCCCCACCCGCACCTCCCCGTTGTCGTTGGCCTCCAAGTACCTTTCGATACACCCCCTCACCTTCCCACACACCACCTCGTCCGCCAGCAGTCCCACATCCAGCCGCCACAACGGGCGTTGGTCCCTCTCCTCTCCCAGCTCCAGTTCCACCCAGTGCGGGGCATGGTCCGAAACGGCTATAGCCGAATACTCCGTCCCCTCCACCCTCGGGGTGAGCGCCCTACCCAGAACAAAGAAATCTATCCGGGAGTAAGCTTTGTGTACATGGGAGAAGAAAGAAAATTCCCTGGCCTGCGGCATTGCAAACCGCCATGGGTCCACTTCCCCCCCCCCCCCCATCTGATCCATAAACCCCCTAAGTACCTTGGCCGCTGCCGGCCTCTTTCCAGTCCTTGATTTGGAGCGGTCCAGTGCTGGATCCAACACTGTATTGAAGTCCCCTCCCATTATCAGGCCTCCTATCTCCAGGTCCGGAATGCGCCCCAACATGCGCTTCATGAATCCTGCATCATCCCAGTTCGGGATGTATACATTTACCAACAGCACCCACGTCCCTTGCAGCCTACCGCTCACCATTACATATCGCCCTCCATTGTCCGCTACAATAGTCTTGGCCTCAAATGACACCCGCTTTCCCACCAATATTGCCACCCCTCTATTCTTCGCGTCCAGTCCCGAGTGGAATACCTGTCCTACCCATCCCTTTCTTAGCCTGACCTGGTCCGCCACCTTCAGGTGTGTCTCTTGGAGCATGGCCACGTCCGCCTTCAGTCCCTTTAAGTGCGCGAACACTCGAGCCCTCTTCACCGCCCCATTCAGGCCCCTCACATTCCACGTTATCAGCCGGATTGGAGGGGCTCTCACCCCCCCACGCCCCGCCGACTAGCCATCTCCTTTTCTGGGCCAGTCCCGTGTCCACGCCTCGCTCACCCGCCAGTCCCTCAGAGGGGGGGACCCCCGTCCCGACCACCTCTTCTGTGTCCCATTCCCTTTCGGCCAGTGCAGCAGCAACCCTTTCTCTCTTCTCCCCCCCCCCCCCCCCCCCCCGCTAGACTCCTGCCTAGCTTTTTTGCTCCCCCCATGTCACTCCCGTAAGTCAGCTGATGCCTGCTGACCCTGGCTTCCCCGCCGTCCCATTGACCTCCCCGCGTGGGAGTCTCCCAATCCATATACATTCCTTTGTTCCCCTTCCCGCCTTTCCAAAGCCCGCTCTGCCCCCTCTGGCGCAGCTCCTGTCGCGGCCTTGTCTCTCTCCCCCAGCCCATGCAACATTTCCTGCGCGTGATTGACCCCCTATATACAACAACCATCACACATCAAACCCCAAAACACGCCCCCCCCCCACCCTCACAAACCCTCAGTTAGAGTCCAACTTTTCGGCTTGTACAAAGGTCCACGCCTCTTCAGGCGTTTAGAAGTAATAGTGTTGGCCCTTGTATGTGACCCACAGTCGCGCTGGCTGCAGCATTCCGAATTTCACTTCTTTCCGATACAACGCCGCTTTGGCCCGGTTGAAACCCGCTCTCCGCTTTGCAACCTCCGTGCTCCAGTCCGGGTGTATTCTGATCTCTGCATTGTCCCACTTACTGCTCCGCTCCTTCTTGGCCCATCTCAGGACCCACTCTCTGTCCGTGAACCGGTGGAACCTCACCACCATCGCCCTTGGCGGCTCATTTGCCTGGGGCTTCTTCGCCAAAACCCGGTGTGCCCCGTCCTACTCCAGCGGCCTCGAAGGGGCCTTCTTACCCATCATCGCCTCGAGCATCGTGCTCGCGTATGCCCCGGCATCAGCTCCCTCCACTCCCTCAGGGAGACCCAGGATTCGCAGATTTTTTCTCCTCGACCTGTTCTCCAGGTCTTCGAGTCTTCCCGCCCACCTCTTGTGTAGTGCCTCGTTTTGCTCCACTCTCACCGCCAGGCCCACGAGCTCGTCCTCGTTCTGACTGACTCTTTTCTGTACCTCCTGGATCTTAGCTTCGTGGGCCTTCTGGGTGATCCCGAGTCCTTCAATTGCCGAAAGCATAGGCGCCAACATCTCCTTGCGCATCTCCTCGCGCTGCTCCTCGAAGCAGCACTTGATGAACTCCTGCAGCTCCCCATTGTCCCTGGCTGCCGCCATTTTGTTTTCTTCCCCTCGCTTCTCCCGTTGCTCCAGTGCCGCTCCTTTGGCTGTTACACTTCTGGTCCGTTTCATAGAAGTTGGAGGGGGAACCCCTCTCTTCCCTTCCCCACGGGCTGCGCCAAATTTATTATTTTTTTAAAAAAGTTCCGTTGGGGCTCCTAACGAGCCCGAAGGTCCGTGGTAGCGGGAGCTGCCGAATCGTGCGGCTTAGCTCCGCATAGCCGCAACCGGAAGTTGAGAGGGAATCCTTTTGGCAGTGTTCGCTTCACCAGTCTGCCCCAAAAAGTCTATGGAAACTCCTGAAAAAGGTCTGGGAGTCCATTCCAGACGGGAGCTGCCGAATGCGCGACCTACTCCTCCATGGCCGCCACCGGAAGCCTCGTCCCTGCTTCTTCAATGGCCTTGGTAGATCTTTTCACAGTTGTTCCCTCTGCTGCTAGAATTCACTTTTGATAGAGTCAAGCCAGATTGCAGCTTTAAGCTTGCCCTTCCCCCTCCTGCATGCTGGAAGAGGCCCTGTTTATCCTGTTGCAGCCAAATCTTTTACTGTTTCTGCCGAGTCTGGTAGCCAAAAGACATAACATTTCTGGGGGACACTGTCAGGGGAATGCTGCAGTCGTCTTCCCACACCGGGAAATGTCAAACAAATGCCGTGGGGGCCCTGTAAAAGAGCCCAAAAGTCCGTTCCAAGCGGGGGCTACCGAATATGCGACCTAGCTCTGCATAGCCGCACCCGGAAGTCATACTTCAAAGAGTTAATTACAATCAGCTGTGTGTGTTTGGGGGGGGGGAGGGGGGGTGCGAGGTAGGGTTTGGTTGCGGGACGAGGGGGTTATAAGGGGTGTTGGGTGTAGCTGTTTTGCTTTTGCTTTTTCTCTAATCTGTGCTCGCACAACAAAGGTACCATGTTTGAACTATTTTCAGAGTTGTGTTGTAGTTTAGATTGTGTTATCTATGAAATCTTTAACAAAGTATATATTTTTTAAATTTAAAGAAAGGAAGACAGTCGCTAAAGTGAATGTTTTTCCCTTGGTGGATGAGACTGGGGAGTTAATAATGGGGAACACCGATATGGCAGAGAAGCTAAATCGATATTTTGCTTCAGTTTTCACGGTGGAGGACACTACAGTAACAGGTAATGGAGAGGCCCAGAAAGAGAGGAACTTAGAACTATTATCATCAATAGGGAAAAAGTACTAAAACTACTGGGATTGAAGGCAGACTCGTCCCCAGGACCTGATAGCCTACATCCACGAGTCTTAAAGGAATTGGCAGCGGAGTTATTGGATCCATTGGTTTAATATTCCAAAATTCATTGGATGCAGGAAGGATTCCAGTGGATTGGAAAAGTGCAATGTAACGCTCTTGTTCAGGAAGGGAGGGGAAAAAGTGGGAAACAATAGACCAGTTAGTTTAACATCTGTCATTGGGAAATTGTTAGAATCCAGTATTAAGGAAGTCATAACACAACATTTAGAAAGTTAAAACACAATCCTTCAGAGTCAGCATGGTTTAATGAAACGTAGATCGTATTTGGCTAATTTGGGAGCAAATGTCAAAAAGCCAAGTAGGTAATAGGCTTCCAAAAGACCTTTGATAAGGTGCCACACAAAGGTTAATAAGCGAGGTAAGATCACATGGGATATGGGTAATTTATTAGCTTGGATAGAAGAAAAGGTTAGGTGGGGTTACGAGGATGGGTGAGTGCATGGTTCTAGGTAAGATACTCTTTCAAAAGGGTCAGTGCAGACTTGATGGACTGAATGGCCTTGTGCACTGTAGTGATTCTATGATTCTAAGTCTGATTGACTGACGGAAGACAGAGAGTCGGGATAAGCGGGTCTTTTTCTGGTTGGCAAAATGTAACTCGTGGGGTGCCACAGGGTTTGGTCCTTGGGCCCCAACTATTTACAATATATATATATTAATGACTTTGTTGTAGGAATAGAAGGTATTGTAGCCAAATTTTCAGATTGCACTAAAAAAGGTGGGATAATAAATTACAATGAGGAAATAAGAAATTTACAAATGGATAGAGATAGGTTCGATGAGTGGGCCAAAATGTGGCAGTTGGTGTTTAACGTGGTTAAGTGTGAGGTTATTCATTTGGTCGGAAAAATAGAAAGGCAACTTACTATCTAAATGGAAAGAAACTTCAGAATACTTCAGTGCAGAGAGATTTGGGTGTCCTCGTGCATGAATCTCAGAAAACTAACATGCAGATACAGCAGTAATGAGGAAGACAAATGGAGTTTTGGCCTTTATTGCTAAAACGATAAGAGTATAAAAGTAGGAAAGTGTTGCTGCAACTGTACAAGGCATTTGTGAGACCAATCCTGAAGTACTGTGCACCGTTTTCTTCCCCTTATATGAGAAGGGATGTAGTTGCATTAGAGGCAGTTCAGAGGGGCAGATAGCGCAGTGAGTTAGCACTGCTGCCTCATGTTGCCGAGGTCCCAGGTTCGATCCCAGCTCTGGGTCACTGTCTGCGTGCAGTTTGCGCATTCTCCCCATTTTTGTGTGGGTTTCTCCCCACAACCAAAAGATATGCAGGGTAGGTGGATTGGCCACGCTAAATTGCCCCTTAATTGGAAAAAATGAATTGGGCACTCTGAATTTATTTTTAAAAGAGGTCAGTTCAGAGGATGTTCACTAGATTGATCCCAGAGATGAGGAGCTGGATTCTCCGATTCTGGGGCTATGTGGGAACGGTAAAATTGGCACAAAACGGCCACCGATTTCCCCGTTTTGCTGGAGGTTAGCAGGACGGCAGCGTAGAGTACCCGTCTCTATCTGCCAATACGACCCGGAGAATTGCCGGGTCTGTGGCCGCGCGTGCGCACGGCGGCCGCTAGCGGACCCAGCCCGCGAAATAGTCGCCCTTTCGGCCGGCTCGCGTCAGGACCACCCCGAATGTGGCGGCGCTGGACTGAGTCGGCAGCCGCCACGTTGAGTTCCCGAAGGGTGAGACCATGAGAAACCCATGCCGTCGGGAACTCGACCGGTCGGGGGTGGAGCATTGTGGGGCGGGCCTCAGGCAATGTCCTGAGGCCAGCGATACGTGCCGCTTTGGAGGGCCGTGGGTCCCGTGTCTGCGTGGGTTTCCTCCAGGTGCTCCGGTTTCCCCCCTCAAGTCCTGAAAGTCGTGCTGTTAGGTAATTTCGGCATTCTGAATTCTCCCTCTCTACCCGAACAGGCGCCGGAATGTGGCGACTGGGGGCTTTCCACAGTAACTTCATTGCAGTGTTAATGTAAGCCTATTTGTGACAAAGATTATTGAAGAGGAGGGGTCGCAATATTGATCAAGGAATGAATTGTAGCATCGAGGAGGATGATATGCTGGAAGGATCATCAAAGGAGCCCATCCGGGTAGAAGTAAAAAACACAAGCGGAAACACCCGGTTGGGTGTGTACAATAGGCTGCCAAACATTATTCGGGGAGAGATAAATTATCAAATTTCAGAAATGTGTAGCAATATTAAGGCAGCAATAGTTGGGGATATTAACTGGGATAGGTTTAGTGTGCAGGATAGGGAGCGAGCAAAATGTTTAAATTGCATCCTGGAGAACATTGTTAGCCAGAAAACTCAACAAGGGAGGGGGAAATTTTGGACCTAATATTCAGTAACGAGCCCATGCAGGTGGAACGCTTATCAGTGGGTGACATTTTGGAGATAGTTATGGAAAAGGATAAGCATGGGCCAGGAATAAAAGTTCTTTTTTAAAAAATATATATATATTTTATTCAAGATTTTTTGGCCAAACATAACAGTACATGATTTTTCTTTTAAACAACAATAAAGCAATATAAATAACAGTGGCCATTTTTAAACAAGTAAATAAATAATATATAAACAAAAACAAAACTAAATGGCAACTGCCTTGTCAAAAATAGTTACTCTCCAAAAATACAATCCAACAGTCCAATATACATTACCTATAACAAATGTCTATACATATACAATGACATCCCTAAGAGCCCGCCCGGATCCTCCCCCTCCCCCCTGGGTTGCTGCTGTTGTCTTTCTTTCTTTTCATTCCCTCTATCGTTCTGTGAGGTAGTTGACGAACGGTTGCCACCGCCTGGTGAACCCTTGAGCCGAACCCCTTAATACGAACTTGATCCGTTCTAACTTTATAAACTCTGCCATGTCGTTTATCCAGGTCTCCACGCCTGGGGGTTTGGCTTCCTTCCACATAAGCAATATCCTGCGCCGGGCTACTAGGGACGCAAAGGCCAAAACATCAGCCTCTCTCGCCTCCTGCACTCCCGGCTCTTCTGCAACCCCGAATATAGCCAACCCCCAGCTTGGCTCGACCTGGACCCCCACCACCTTCGAAAGCACCTTCGCCACCCCCACCCAGAACCCCTGTAATGCCGGACATGACCAGAACATGTGGGTGTGATTTGTTGGGCTTCTCGAGCATCTCCCACACCTATCCTCTACCCCGAAAAATTTACTGAGCCGTGCTCCAGTCATATGCGCCCTGTGTAGAACCTTGAATTGTATCAGGCTTGGCCTGGCACACGAGGACGACGAGTTTACCCTACGTAGGGCATCAGCCCACAGCCCCTCCTCAATCTCCTCCCCCAACTCTTCTTCCCATTTCCCTTTCAGCTCATCTACCATGATCTCCCCCTCGTCCCTCATTTCCCTGTATATGTCCGACACCCTACCATCCCCCACCCATGCCTCTAAGATCACTCTATCCTGCACCTCCTGCGTCGGGAGCTGCGGGAATTCCCTCACCTGTTGCCTCGCAAAAGCCCTCAGTTGCATATACCGAAATGCATTCCCTTGGGGCAACCCATATTTTTCCGTCAGCGCTCCCAGACTCGCAAACGTCCCATCTACGAACAGATCTCTCAATTGTACTACCCCAGCTCTTTGCCATGCTCCAAATCCCCCATCCATTGTCCCCGGAACAAACCTATGGTTATTTCTTATCGGGGACCGTACCGAGGCTCCCGTCCTTCCCCCATGCCATCTCCACTGCCCCCAAACTTTTAATGTTGCCACCACCACCGGGCTTGTAGTGTATTTCTTCGGTGAAAACGGCAACGGTGCCGTCACCATTGCTTGTAAACTGGTCCCCTTGCAGGACGCCCTCTCCAATCTCTTCCACACCGCTCCCTCCCCTTCTCCCATCCACTTACACACCATTGAAATATTGGCGGCCCAGTAATAATCATTTAGGCTCGGTAGTGCCAACCCCCCCCCCCCCCCCCCCCCTATCCCTACTACGCTGCAAAAAACCCCTCCTCACTCTCGGGGTCTTCCCGGCCCACACACAACTCATAATGCTTTTCTCAATTCTATTAAAAAAAGCCTTCGTGACCATCACCGGGAGGCACTGAAACACAAAGAGGAATCTCGGGAGAACCACCATTTTAACCGCCTGCACCCTACCCGCCAGTGACAGGGACACCATGTCCCATCTCTTGAAGTCGTCCTCCATCTGTTCCACCAATCGTGTTAAATTAAGCCGGTGCAAGGTTCCCCAATTCTTGGCTATCTGAATCCCCAAGTAGCGGTAAATCCTCTATTTCCCTGCTCTGCTCCCCGGATGCACCACAAACAACTCACTTTTCCCCATGTTCAATTTATACCCCAAACTCCCCAAGTATCCGCATTATCTCTGGCATCCCCGCCACCGGGTCCGCCACATACAACAACAAATCATCCGCATACAGAGATACCCGGTGTTCTTCTCCTCCCCTAAACACTCCCCTCCACTTCCTGGAACCCCTCAGTGCCATGGCCAGGGGCTCAATCGCCAGTGCAAACAATAACGGAGACAGGGGACATCCCTGCCTCGTCCCTCTGTAAAGCCGGAAATAATCAGACCCCCGTCCATTCGTAACCACACTCGCCATCAGTGCCCTATACAGCAGCTGTACCCATCCGATATATCCATCGCCGAAGCCAAATCTCCTCAGCACCTCCCACAGATAATCCCACTCCACTCTATCAAATGCTTTCTCGGCATCCATCGCCACCACTATCTCTGCTTCCCCCTCTGGCGGGGGCATCATCATTACCCCTAGCAACCTCCGTATGTTCGTGTTCAGCTGTCTCCCCTTCACAAACCCAGTCTGGTCCTCATGTACCACCCCCGGGACACAGTCCTCTATCCTCGTCGCCATTACCTTGGCCAGAATCTTAGCATCCACATTTAAAAGAGAAATGGGCCTATAGGACCCGCATTGCAGCGGGTCTTTTTCCTTCTTTAGGAGGAGTGATATCTTTGCCTCTGACATAGTCGGGGGCAACTGCCCCCTTTCCCTAGCCTCATTAAAGGTTCTTGTCAGAAGCGGGGCCAGCAAGTCCATATACTTCCTATAAAATTCCACCGGGAATCCGTCTGGTCCCGGGGCCTTCCCCGCCTGCATGCTCCCAATCCCTTTCACTACCTCCTCCATCTCAATCTGTGCTCCCAGTCCCGCCCTCTCCTGCTCCTCCACCTGAGGGAATTCCAGCTGATCCAGAAAGCACATCATTCTCTCCTTCCATTCCGGCGGCTGAGCTTTATATAATCTTTCGTAGAATACCTTGAACACCCCATTTACTCTCTCCGCTCCCTGCTCCATCTCTCCCTCCTCGTCTCTCACCCCCCCTATCTCCCTCGCTGCTCCCCTCTTCCTCAGTTGGTGGGCCAACAACTGGCTCGCCTTCTCCCCATATTCATACTGCACACCTTGTGCCTTCCTCCATTGTGCCTCTGCATTACCCGTAGTCAACAAGTCAAATTCTACATGTAGCCTTTGCCTTTCCCTGTACAGTCCCTCCTCCAGTGCCTCCGCATATTGTCTGTCCACCCTCAAAAGTTCTTTCAGCAACCGCTCCCTTTCCCTACCCTCCTGCTTTCCTTTATGTGCCCTAATAGATATCAGCTCCCCTCTAACCACTGCCTTCAACGCCTCCCAGACCACTCCCACCTGAACCTCCCCATTGTCGTTAAGCTCCAAGTACCTTTCAATACACCCCCTCACCCTTAAACATATCCCCTCATCTGCCAATAGTCCCATGTCCATTCTCCAGGGCGGGTGCTGTTCTTTTTCCTCCCCTATCTCCAGGTCCACCCAATGTGGAGCGTGGTCCGAGATAGCTATTGCCGTGTACTCTGTCCCTGTCACCTTCGGGATCAGCGCCCTTCCCAATACAAAAAAGTCTATCCGTGAATATACTTTATGGACATAGGAGAAAAACGAGAACTCCTTACTCCTAGGCCTGCTAAATCTCCAGGGGTCTACTCCTCCCATCTGCTCCATAAAGTCCTTGAGCACCCTAGCTGCAGCCGGCCTCCTCCCGGTCCTGGACCTCGATCTGTCCAGCCCTGGGTCCAGCACCATATTAAAGTCTCCCCCCATTACCAACTTTCCCGCCTCTAGGTCCAAGATACGTCCCAACATTTGCCTCATAAAATTGGCATCATCCCAGTTCGGGGCATATACGTTCACTAGAACCACCGCCTCCCCTTGCAATCTGCCACTCACCATCACGTATCTACCCCCGCTATCCGCCACTATGGTCTTTGCCTCAAACAGTACCCGTTTCCCCACTAATATAGCCACCCCCCTGTTCTTTGCGTCTAACCCCGAATGAAACATCTGCCCCACCCATCCTTTGTGTAGTCTGACCTGGTCTATCAGTTTCAAATGCGTCTCCTGCAACATAACCACATCTGCCTTTAATTTCTTTAGGTGAGCGAGTACCCGTGCCCTTTTAATCGGCCCGTTCAGCCCCCTCACGTTCCACGTGATCAGCCGGGTTGGGGGGCTCTTTACCCCCCCCCCCCTTGTCGACTAGCCATCCCCTTTTTAAATCCAGCTCCTCCCCCGGTTCCCACGTAGCCGTATCTCCCCCCGACGGCGCCCTCCTGCCTCGACCACCCCACCCCGTACCAGCTCCCCCTTCTCCCAGTTAATCCGCCCCCCCCCCCCCCCCGCTAGATCATCTTCTAGCGTAATTGCACCCCCCATGTTGCTCCCAGAAGTCAGCAAACTCTGGCTGACCTCGGCTTCCCCCTGTGACCTCGGCCCCCACTGTGCGAGGCCCCCTCCTTCCTGCTTCCCTGTTCCCGCCATGATTACCATAGCGCGGGAACAAAGCCCGCGTTTCCCACTTGGCCCCACCCCTAATGGCCGGCGCCCACAATTCCTCGTCCTTCCCCCCCCCCCCCCCCCCCCCAACGACATGGGGAAGAGAGAAAAGTTACAGGGTCGCAAGATTAACAACTTGAGAAATCATCCCTTCCCCCTTTTCCCCCCCCCCCCCCTTCACCCCACGTAATCACACCACCACTTTGTCCCAAACGTTCTTTTTCTGGCCCGCCTATTCTAGCTGCTCCTCCACAATAAATGTCCACGCCTCTTCTGCTGTCTCAAAGTAGTGGTGCTTCCCTTGGTGTGTGACCCACAGTCTTGCCGGTTGCGGCATTCCCAATTTGACCTTCCTTTTGTGAAGCACCGCCATGGCCCGATTGAAACTCGCCCTCCTTCTCGCCACCCCCGCACTCCAATCTTGATATACGCGGATCACCGCGTTCTCCCACCTACTGTTCCGAGTTTTCTTCGCCCATCTGAGGACCATCTCTCTGTCATTATATCGGAGAAATCTCACCACTATAGCTCGAGGTATTTCTCCAGCCCTCGGTCTTCGTGTCATAACTCGATAAGCTCCCTCCAGCTCCAATGGGCCCGTTTGGGGTCTCCGATCCCATTAACGAGTGAAGCATCGTGCTCACATATGCCCCGACGTCCGCCCCCTCCGCACCTTCGGGAAGTCCAAGAATCCTTAAATTCTTCCTCCTCGCATTATTCTCCAACACCTCCAGCCTTTCCACACACCTTTTGTGTTGTGCCTCGTGCATCTCTGTCTTCACCACCAGGCCCTGTATTTCGTCTTCATTATCAGCGGCCTTTGCCTTCACGACCCGAAGCTCCTGCTCCTGGGTCTTTTGTTCCTCCTTTAGCCCTTCAATCGCCTGTAATATTGGGGCCAGCAGCTCCTTCTTCATCTCCTTTTTAAGTTCTTCCACACAGCGCCGCAGGAACTCTTGTTGGTCAGGGCCCCATACTAGACGGCCACCTTCCGACGCCATCTTGCTTTGTGCTTGCTTTCCTTGCCGCTGCTCTAGAGGATCCTCCGCAATCCGGCCAACTTCCTCTCCTTTTTCCATCTGTGTCCAGGCGGAATTCCCTTCTGGTTTACCGCACAGTGTTTTTAGCCGTTAAAATTGCCGTTGGGGCTCCTATTAAGAGCCCAAAAGTCCGTTCCACCGGGAGCTGCCGAAACGTGCGACTTAGCTGGTCATCGCCGCACCCGGAAGTGGAATAAAAGTTCTTGACTGAAATGTCTAATTTTACTAAGGTGCAATATCCCCAGTTACTGCAGTTACTTGCAGATAAAACTGTATCAGAGCAGTGAGAGGCCTTCATGGAAGAAATAGCGAGTGAAGGAAAATGTGTTCCCATAAAGACAAAGGATGGGGCCAAGATCAGTGAACCCTGGATGTCAAGGGACAGTAAACACGTGGCTAAAGGAGTAGTGCAGGAAGGAGGGGTTTCATTTCATGGGGCATTGGCATCAGTATTGGAACTGGAAGGATCTGTACTGTTGGGCTGGTCTCCATCTGAACCGATCTGGGACCAGTGTTCCAGCGAAAAGGAGAAATAGGTTAGTCGCAAGGACTTTAAACTAGCAAATGGGGGAAGGGTAACACTACGGGAAGTAAAATGGTTAATTGGAAGCAAAGCAGCAGGTTAGCACGTGGGGAGGTGTGTTCAACTACATGGAAAGTTATGAAAAAGATAAAGGGAAGAACTCAGGAGATGTTATTAATGAAGATGTTAGGATTCAAAACAAAGGTATCAAAACTAGCATAAAGACACTTTACCTGAATGATCATAGCATTCGAAACAAGATAAATGAGTTATAGAATTTACAGTGCAGAAGGAGGCCATTTGGCCCATCATGTCTGCACCGGCCCTTGGAAAGAGCACCCTACCCAAGCCCACACCCACCTTATCCCCGTAACCCAGTACTCCACCTAACTGTTTTGGACACCCAAGGGCAATTTAGCATGGCCAATCCACCTAACCTGCACATCATTGGACTGTGGGAGGAAACCCACGCAGACACTGGGAGAACGTGCAGACTCCGCATAGACAGTAACCCAAGCTGGGAATCGAACCGGGGACCCTGGAGCTTTGAAGCAACTGTGCTAACCACTGTGCTCCCGTGCTGCCCCTGGTTGATGGGCAAATCATCACAAATGAGTTTGATTTAGTGGCCATTAGAGAGAGATGGTTGCAGGATGGTCATGACCGGGAACATAGAACATAGAATATACAGTGCAGAAGGAAGCCATTTGGCCCATCGAGTCTGCACCGACCCACTTAAGCCCTCACTTCCACCCTATCCCCGTAACCCAATAACCCCTTCTAACCTTTATGGACACTAAGGGCAATTTAGCATGGCCAATCCACCTAATCTGCACGTCTTTGGACTGTGGGAGGAAACCGGAGCACCCGGGGGAAACCCACGCAGACACAGGGAGAATGTGCATACTCCGCACAGACAGTGACCCAGCAGGGAATCGATCCTGGGACCCTGGCGCTGTGAAGCCATAGTGCTAACCACTATGCTACCGTGCTGCCGTGGGAGTTAAATATCCAGGGATACCAGACTATTCGGAAGGACAGACATGAAGGTAAGGGAGATGGTGCAGCTCTGACGTTTAAGGATGACATTAGGGTGGTAGTGAGGGTTGATATGGGTTCTATAGAGAAAAAGGTTGAATCCATTTGGTGGAAATTAGAAACAGTAAGAAGAAAAGACCATTGATAGGCATAGTCTATAGGCCACCAAATAATAACATCACGGTGGGACAGGCAATAAACAAAGATATAACTGATGCATGTAAAAATGGTACAGCAATTATCATGGGGGATTTTAATCCACATGTCGATTGGTCAAACCAGATCTGTCAGGGCAGCCTTGAGGAGGAGTTCATAGAATGTATCTGCAATAGTTTCCTCAAACAGATGAGGGAGCAAGTATCCTCGACCTGGTCCTATGTAATGAGACAGGAATAATTAAATGATCTCATAGTTAGGGATTCCCTCGGAAGGAGCGACTATAGTATGGTTGAATTAAAAATACAGATGGAGTGTGAGAAGGTAAAATCTAATACCAGTGTATTGTGCTTAAACAAAGGAACCTACAAACCTACAATGGGATGAGGGAGGATTTGGCTAGAGTGTATTGGGAGCAAAGACTTTGTGGTGGGACAATTGAGGAATAGTGGAGGACTTGATTTTTAAGTGTTCAGAAAAAGTATATAGCAGTGAAAAGGAAGGACTGTAGGGAAAAGGATAATCAGTCATGGCTACCTAAGGGAATAAAGGAGGATATCAAATTGAAAGAAAAGGCAAACAAAGTGGCAAAGATTAGGGGAAAACTGGAAGATTGGGAAATCTTTAACGGTCAAAAGAATGCCACGAACAAAGCTATAAAGAAAAGTAAGATAGATTTGAGAGTAAGCTAGCTCAATATAAAAACAGATAAACATTTCTACAAATATATAAAACAAAAAAGAGTAGCTACGGTAAACATTGGTCCTTTAGAGGATGATAAGGGAGGTTTAATAATGGGAAGTGAGGAAATGGCTGAGGCATTGTACAGGTATCTTTTTTTATAATCTTTATTGTCACAAGTAGGCTTACATTAACACTGCAATGAAGTTACTGTAAAAAGTTCCGAGTTGCCACATTCCGTCGCTTGTTCGGGTACACAAAGGGAGAATTCAGAATGTCCAAATTACCTAACAGCACATCTTTTGGGACTTGTGGGAGGAAACCAGAGCACCCGGCAGAAACCCACGCAGACACTGGGGGAACGTGCAGACTCCACACACACAGTGACCCAAGCCGGGAATCAAACCTGGGACCCTGGAGCTGGAAGCAATGGTGCTAATCACTGTGCTAATGTGCTGGGATTGGTGCAGTCAGATCTTTGTTGAATGGCGTGGACACCATGGGCTGAACGCCTCCTGTGCTGTAAACTTCTATGAATCCACAATTTCAGGTAGCACACCACAGATACTAATCAATGGATGCGTAAAAATATCTGCAAAGCCCAATGCGTTAAATTCAGAATTTTCTCTCAGTTGTGTAGATTTTTATAGTGCATGTCACCCAAAATTGGTAATTTAGCGCAGAAATTTGTGGATTTAAAGCACACAGTACATTGAGCACAACTTTGTTTCAACAAGGTTTTGTGCTAGTTTTTAAAAAACACATTATGATCGAACCCTACCCACCCACAAAGCAGGTCACTCCCCAAAGTAAATTCATCATCTGTTTCTGTTAATTGCAAGCCTTCGAGGAAGTTGTTGGCAAGATTCTAGAATCCATTGTTAAGGATGAGATTTCTAAATTCTTGGAAATGCAGGGTCGGATTAGGACAAGTCAGCATGGATTTAGTAAGGGGCGGTCGTGCCTGACAGACCTGTTAGAGTTCTTTGAAGAGATAACAAATAGGTTAGACCAAGGAGAGCCAATGGATGTTATCTATCTTGACTTCCAAAAGGCCTTTGATAAGGTGCCTCACGGGAGACTGCTGAGTAAAATAAGAGCCCATGGTATTCGAGGCAAGGTACTAACATGGATTGACGATTGGCTGTCAGACAGAAGGCAGAGAGTTGGGATAAAAGGTTATTTTTCGGAATGGCAACCGGTGACGAGTGGTGTCCCGCAGGGTTCAGTGTTGGGGCCACAGCTGTTCTCTTTATATATTAACGATCTAGATGACGGGACTGGGGGCATTCTGGCTAAGTTTGCCGATGATACAAAGATAGGTGGAGGGGCAGGTAGTATGGAGGAGGTGGGGAGGCTGCAGAAAGATTTAGACAGTTTAGGAGAGTGGTCCAAGAAATGGCTGATGAAATTCAACGTGGGCAAGTGCGAGGTCTTGCACTTTGGAAAAAAGAATAGAGGCATGGACTTTTTTCTAAACGGTGACAAAATTCATAATGTTGAAGTGCAAAGGGACGTGGGAGTCCTAGTCCAGGATTCTCTAAAGGTAAACTTGCAGGTTGAGTCCGTAATTAAGAAAGCAAATGCAATGTTGTCATTCATCTCAAGAGGCTTGGAATATAAAAGCAGGGATGTACTTCTGAAGCTTTATAAAGCATTAGTTAGACCCCATTTAGAATACTGTGAGCAATTTTGGTCCCTACACCTCAGGAAGGACATACTGGCACTGGAGCGGGTCCAGCGGAGATTCACACGGATGATCCCAGGAATGGTAGGCCTAACATACGATGAACGTCTGAGGATCCTGCGATTATATTCATTGGAGTTTAGGAGGTTGAGGGGAGATCTAATAGAAACTTACAAGATAATGAATGGCTTAGATAGGGTGGATGTAGGGAAGTTGTTTCCATTAGCAGGGGAGACTAGGACCCGGGGGCACAGCCTTAGAATAAAAGGGAGTCACTTTAGAACCGAGATGAGGAGAAATTTCTTCAGCCAGAGTGGTGGGTCTGTGGAATTCATTGCCACAGAGGGCAGTGGAGGCCGGGACGTTGAGTGTCTTTAAGACAGAAGTTGATAAATTCTTGATTTCTCGAGGAATTGAGGGCTATGGAGAGAGAGTGGGTAAATGGAGTTGAAATCAGCCATGATTGAATGGTGGAGTGGACTTGATGGGCTGAATGGCCTTACTTCCGCTCCTCTGTCTTATGGTCTTATGGAAACTCCATAAATCAAACTGGTTCTCTTAGTCTTAAGTACAATAAGGCAGATTTAAAGCTTTTTGATTGTCAAACATGCTAACTACTGTACACAGCATGACTAGCAAATGGTTTTGTTTTTTAAAAAGTCATTTGGAAATTTAAAATTGGGTTACTCACTGTTAATGGATGAGATACTGATGCAAAATTCTTATGTTTTGTGAAACTCATTTTCAACTGTATTATTCAAACTGCTCTAAGTTAAATTTAAAATTAAAATCACGTTCTAAAACGCTGCCCAAGAGCACTAGCTCATGGCAGGTTTTGTGCTTTTGAATGAAAACCTGAGAAAAAATACTTTTCAATGCCAATGCAATTTCCACCCGATCACTTTGCCCATCATGGAACCCTTGTCATGAATATCATGCATATGATACAGCTTCTTGCATTTGTGGGTTTCATAAATATCTTATTTAAGCAACAGTATCAAACTTGTGTTTTTAAATAATTGTAATCTTTATTATTGTCACAAGTAGGCTTACATTAACACTGCAATGAAGTTACTGTGAAAATCCCCGAGTCGCCCCACTCTGGCACCTGTTCGGGTACACTGAGGGAGAATTCAGAATGTCCAATTCACCTAATAACACTTCTTTCGGGACTTGTGGGAGGAAACCCATGCAGATTCTGCACAGGTGGCCCAAGCAGGTATCAAACCGGAGACCCTGGCACTGTGAATGAAGCAACAGTGCTAACCACTGTGCAACCTTAACCGTGTGGTCTTAGTGGGAGCCATCTGAATTATTTTCTTTTTCTACTTCGATTCAATAGTTTTGCTGATGGTCATGTTATTGCATACCCCTTTTCCTGTCTCACTTTTTGTTCATCTATTGTACAGTAGCCATGGACACTTTTTCAAGCTAGCTATCTGCACTTGCCTCAACATGTTCTGAGCTTTTTATGAATTAGATGATTTTCTGAGTTACAAACAGGATCTAAATGCACAAACAGTATCTAAATTCTATCTTCTTCGGCGATCACTCGCTAACGAGTATAATTGTCCACCTAAGAAACTCCGTGTTACTGGTCATGGGTTCTATGGGTTCTGTTCTTGTATGGCTGATTAGACCGATCTGAGAGCTGCATCGCCGACCGCACACATGGCAGGTGTTTCCAGGAGGAGGGATCTGTCCATGGACTTTAGATCACTGGTCTTCCTTTCTCAGGCACCTTTTCTGGGCTTCCTTTTGCCGTCACATGTCCTCGAAGAATTGTGCCCCTTCAATCAGAAGGTTCCTCCAAATAGGTCTGTTCTGAACAAGGGTCTCCCAGATGTTGACTGAGCTTCTAAAGTAAGTTGGTACTTATGACTTCTCTTGCAAGTATTCATCAAACTGCTTATTTCAAGGTTTTTCTTCAAAATATAATGGGTTGCTTATCCTCTTTAATAATAATAATCTTTATTATTGTCACAAGTAGGCTTACGTTAATGAAATGAAAATCGCTTATTGTCAAAAGTAGGCTTCAAATGAAGTTACTGTGAAAAGCCCCATAGTCATAGTCGGAAACATTAGGGACCTTCAAGCAGCTGTTGGATAGGTACATGGATTACGGGAAAATGATATAGTGTAGATTTATTTGTTCTTAAGGGCAGCACGGTAGCATTGTGGATAGCACAATTGCTTCACAGATCCATGGTCCCAGGTTCGATTCCAGCTTGGGTCATTGTCTGTGCGGAGTCTGCACGTCCTCCCCGTGTCTGCGTGGGTTTCCTCCGGGTGCTCCGGTTTCCTCCCACAGTCCAAAGATGTGCGGGTTAGGTGAATTGGCCAATGATAAATTGCCCTTAATGTCCAAATTGCCCTTGGTGTTGGGTGGAGGTGTTGAGTTTGGGTAGGGTGCTCTTTCCAAGAGCTGGTGCAGACTCAAAGGGCCGAATGGCCTCCTTCTGCACTGTAAATTCAATGATAATCTATGATTAATCTAGGACAAAGGTTCGGCACAACATCGTGGGCCGAAGGGCCTGTTCTGTGCTGTATTTTCTATGTTCGCCACATTCTGGGGGAGGCTGGTACAGGAATTGAACCGCGCTGCTGGCCTGCCTTGGTCTGCTTTAAACGCCAGCTATTTAGCCCTGTGCTAAACCAGCCCATTAACACTGCAATGAGGTGACTGAAAAGCCCCGAGTCGCCATACCCCAGCACCTGTTCAGGTAAACTGAGGGAGAATTCAGAATGTTCAATTCACCTAACAGCACGGCTTTCGGGGCTTGTCGGAGGAAACCAGAGCACCCGGAGGAAACCCACGCAGACACTGGGAGAACGTGCAGACGCTGCACAGATAGTGACCCAAGCGGGAATCGAACCCAATTCCCTGGCACTGTAAAGCAACTGTGCTGCCCACTGTGCTACTGTTTCAGGGTTCACTGACTCACAAATAAAAGCCCATTCTAATACTTCTTATTTGTAGATCATATATGTAGCCTGGAAATATTTATTTTCCTAAACTGATTAATTAATATATGTGGTGCTCATATTAATTTTCCCTAATTTTTTTTTTTTTCCATCTTGTTCTCAGGTAATGTGTCGATGTCTTCGCAAAAGCTGGCCCTGAGTTCAAAGAATTTCAGCATGTTTTTGACATGGGCACCCCAAGTAGACCATCCTCCTGAATCCTTGTACAAAGTGGAACTAATGTAATTGTAGAATTAACTTACCTTTTGTAAATTGTTTCCACTTGTCATGAACATTCTGATACTGGTTGACATCTGTGGTTTGGAAATACATGGAAACATAAAAATCTGGACTTTTGATTATCCACTCACTTTTACACAAAAGAACAGGGCCATGCTATGAATATGCAACTAACTCCAATTTACAGACAAAAAAGTGGCCATCAGTCTCTGTAATTGGCTAATGGCTGGTCAGACCACAGTGTCCTGGAAGAAAATGGATTTTGAGTGAATCATCCTGGCTGAACAGGGGTATCCTGTTTATTCCCGTTAAGTTTAAATCTGAATGGGACGATATAACTCAGGCCAGACGTGGGCCTCTACCTCTGACTCGGTGCTAGCAGTTTTACCCTCCGGCTGTTAACTCCTAAATTGCCCACTACATCTTCGATTAAATTTCCTAACATCTCCCCGTCATCACAGAAACATACAGCTTCAAACACTGTACCATGCCAACTGTCCCCAACCACTTGTGTGGTACTTCTAGAGGACATAATGAATTTAAAGGTTCTTGTCACAATTGTGTTAGTGGGAGCATAGTCATTTTATGGACTTAGGCAACATGTTCTTTGTTTCTGAGGTTTTGTTGAGCCTCGTACACAAAAACAGCTTGCACTTAACACTGTTAACATAATAAAAATGTTGTCAGGAGGTTCAAACAAAATTTGGCACTGAACCACAGAAGGAGGTATAAGACTAGGAGACCAAAGGCTTGGACAAAAAATAAAAATTAATGATTTAAAAAAAATAAATTTAGAGTGCCCAATTCTTTTTTTTTTTAATTAAGGGGCAATTTAGTGTGCCCAATCCACTTACCCTGCACATCTTTTGGGTTGTGAGGGTGAGACCCACGCAGACACTGGAAGAATGTGAAAACTCCACATAGACAGTGACCCAGGGCCGGGATCGAACAGGGGTCCTCAGCACCATGAGGCAGCAGTGCTAACCAATACACCACCGTGTTGCCCCTAAAATGAATGATCATCTTAACAGAGGAGGGAAATGCGTTAAGGAGGGAACTCCAGGGTTATTATCTAGGTGGGTGAAGGCTTAGCCAGCAATGGTGGGATAAAAGGAACTCTGGGTGCACAAAAAGCCATGGTAATTCGAAAGGAACAGAATGGTTGCCTGCTAATCATCATGCTGAAGTGGTCCATTATTCTTTGTTGTTTGTTGGTAGGCAGTTCTGTTTGGGATTTGGGAATACAAAATTTGTATCATGAGCCTGATTGTTTGATGATATTCTGTACTTTTCCATACTTTTGAGGAGTGTTGCATTCTTCCATGTTGGGAGATGGTGCCAGCAGTCAGAGGAGCTGTGTACACTCATAAATTTTGATTATGTTTACCCTCTTATTTTCTGCTCTCAGGAGCCCTGGCTACAAGCTGCTTCCTGTACCAAAGGAATGGGTTGGTGGCCTGTAGGTTTGTTTCAACTAGTACCATGGTCTGTCTTCAAGTCTCCACTAATTTTAGCGAAGAAAGTGGAAGTGAATGTCAGTAGGTGCCCTTTGCTTTATACATTTATCTTTTTTTTATAAGCAAAGGACGCCACAGCTCCAGGAGGCACGTTAGAATGGCCTGGAGGTTAGGGTGACGACAATTCAAGTTAGGTACTTGGGGGTGCAGGCGACAATTCAAGTTTGGTACTTGGGGTGCAGGTAGCGCAGGACTGGGCACGACTCCATAAGCTAAATTTCACGAGCCTCGTAGGGAAGGTGAAAGAGGATCTGGTAGGTGGGATAGTCTCCCTTTTATTGTTAGCTAGCTGAGTGCAGGCAGTCAAAATTAATATTTTGCCACCATTTCTGTTGTTTTTCCACTGTACCGATCTTTTTACCAAAGGTATTTTTGAGGGGTGGATAGGCTGGTCTCGTTTGTGTGGGCAGGGAAGGTGGCAAGGATAAGGAAGGCGGTGCTTCAAAGGTGGCGCCAGTTGGGGGCATGGCTCTTCCGAATCTGTTGCAATATTACTGGGCGGCGAATACGCAGAAAGTGCGGGGCTAGAGGAAGGAATCGGGACATTTGTAGATGCAGATTGAGGTCGGGGACATTTGTAGATGCAGATTGAGGTCGGGGACATTTGTAGATGCAGGTGGGGGTCGGGGATGTGGACGCTGGCAACTGCGCCGCTGTGCCTATTCCCGGGGAAATATTCTGGGAATCCGGTAGTGGTAGCCATGCTGCCATTTGGGGGAATTCTGGCAGCCCTTCAAATTGAGGGCAGGATCGAAGGTGATACCGATAAGGGGGAATCATGGGTTTGAGCTGGGGAGGATGGATGCGAGGTTCAGGGGGTGGGACAAGAAAGAGGGGCAAGAGATGAAGGATCTGTTCTGGAGTGGAGATTCGCAAGTCCAGAGGAGTTGGGGGTGAAGTATGGGCTGCAGCTTGAAGGATTTTGGTATGTGCAGGTGTGGAATTTCTCAATAAAGTGTTTCTCGGTAGCACCGCCCTCCTCTATGCTGGAGGAGGTGTTTTCGACGGGGGGGGGGGGGGGGGGGTTAGAGAGTGGGGTTGTCTAAACGATTTATGGTAGGATTACGTAGGACGATAAGGAATCTATGGGAGCGACTAAGGCCAAGTGGGAGGAAGAGTTGAGGATGGGACTGGAGGAATGATTATGGTGAGAAGTGCTCTGAAGGGTCACTGCCTCGACTTTGTGTGCGAGGTTGGGGTTGATTCAGCTAAAAGTGTTGCAAAGGGTGCACTTACTGAAGGCAAGGATGAGCCGGTTCTTTGAAGGGGTGGAGGATAGTTGAGAGTTGTGTGGGAGGGGCCCAGCCAACCATGTCCATATGCCCTGGTCCTGCCCGAAGTTCGAAAGATATTGTTGTTTTTTTTAAAGCACCATGTCAGAGGTCCTGCATAATGAATTGGAGTCAGGTCACCTGAAGGCCATAGTGGGAGTGTCGGCCCTGCTGGATTTGCAGGCAGGAGCAGCAGCAGGCATATTAGCCTTCGCCTCATTGATTGCTCGCAGGCGGGTCCTGTTGGGGTGGAGTTCAGCATCCTGGCGTGGCTGGGTATCTGTTGGAGTTTTTGACCTTGGAAAAGGTCATAGTTGCTCTGAGAGGGGCAGATGAGGGGTTCCACCAGAGTGGGGGGGTTCATTTTGCACTTTGGGGACCTGGTTGCTGCCATGGGGTAAGGGGGGGGGGGGTGCGTCAGGTACTGTTTGTGTTAAAATGTCGAAAATATTGAATAAAAATGTTTTAAAACCAGAATGGCCTGGAGGAAAGGCTTTGTTGCTTCTCACCCTGAACAATAGCTAAGATTAAGAACTTAGCAGATCAAAAAAGTGTCCCTCCACTCTAAATCGTATACAATGATAGTGTTTGGATTGTTTCAAATATTGACCTTTATTTAGAGGTTAACTACTTTTAATTGTGCTTCTGTTACTTTGTGGGGTTTTCCCCCCTTGGACGAAGCAGTACTGATTGTTTTGTGAACTTTGCTGTATTTATTTTGTATCTTTTATCAAATCTACAGTAATTTTTAAAAGAAAATATATGTAACCCAGTAAAAACTCCACAAAAACTATTTTGCTAACTTAAATGATGTGATGTTTAAATTCTGGTGTGTGTAATAAACAAATGATGAATGTACATTTAATGCTTTTAATACGGCGTAGAAAAAAAAATCAAAGCATTTCATGTCCAAACTGTTATTTCTATTCATCTTTCAGGCCCGAGGATGTTTGGCTTCAAACTACTAACTGCACGTTTCCATTGGAAGACGGCTGTGATGTTACATGCACAATTAAAAATTGTTACACCCCATATCAAGCCAGAGTGGGAAACATTTTACCTGAATCTCCAGTTGTTTGGAATCTGTCTAATCAGTTTATTCCCATCTATGATGGTACAGCATTTATTATCCTCAAACTGGAACATTGAATCAATTTGCTATGTAAACATTAATTAGTAAATTAACATTTTTTTTAGTGGTCTTATCCTGAACCTTTGGGGTGTAAATAGTTAGTTCTGCACCATACCTTCACGTAGAATCCTATTGACAGGATTATTACCATGCCAAGGAAGATACATTTCCTTCTTGTAATTCTTTCTTTGAAACACATAAATCTGATTGTCAACGGGACCCTATCTACAATATTAATTTTAGTTAGATTTCCTTTTTAGATATGTATGAGCATCATTAATGTATTTTTCAAAAATAAATATTCGCTTCTGGATTTCTAGATCTTGTCTCTTTTTTAAAATGGGAGGGCTATTAATATGCCAAAATGACTCCTGTCTCAATTTTGAGAGACCGGAAATAGGAAATTGATCACTTAAAAATCAGACTTTTGGTGCTTTGCTCACTTCCTTAAAAAATAAACTGGATAAATGGCAACTCTCTCTAGGAAGCACCTAATTCTTCCTGAATGGAATTGTAATTAACCCGTTCTATTTCAAGTGTTTTTTTTTCAACTTAGAGTACCCAATTCTTTTTTTTTCCAATTAAGGGGCAATTTTTCAGCATGGCCTATCCACCTATCTGCACACCTTTGGGTTGTGGGGGTGAAACCCACGCAGACATGGGGAGAGTGTTCATACTCCACTGGGATCAAACCTGGGAAGTCAGCGGCGTGAGGCAGCTGTGCTAACCACTGTGCGGCCGTGCTGCCCCTGAATTTAAAGTGATTTTAATTGTATTTGATAATTTTTCATCAATCTGAAAATAAGATTTGTATCTAGCGTGCAATGTTACTTGCTGTGAAATATTAAAATACAACTGCTAAATCACAAAACCTATTTCTTTTAAGTGGAACTTGGTGCACCTCAGGTGAGCGTAACTTCAGAGGAAGAATCTATAATAGTGAATCTTCAAATTAAGCTAACACGCTGCAAAGAAATGGTGCTCAAAGCATGTCTGCTGGAAAAACTGACCTATGAAGTGGAAATCTGGGATGAGGATGAACACATCAAGGTATGTACTACTTTATTGAACTGAGCGACATCTTAAAATAAAGCAGTAGTAGCAACAGTGACTTTTATTGCAATTTAATGGAGAATTACCGTTACAACATTGAAATATATGGCATTCCTGAATTTTACCCTTTGTGAATCTTGAATCCTGACAGGTTTTTATTGAGACTCCGAATTATTTATTTGATTTTTAATCAGCAAGAGCTCTGTGTGTAGTATTTTAATATATTGTTGGTTGTTGCTGTTGTGTTTTAGCAGCATGGTCATTTGGGGCCAATTTTGGTGAGAGATATTTTCCTCCTTTGGGCTCAATCTCTCCAAAGTGAAGGGTCAGCACATCTCAGATGATGGAAGAAAGTAGATACTTCACCTGACAAGTGATAAGGCCGCCACTAATAACTATAAAAGGGAATTCAGGAGAATCTTCTTTACACATAGTGTAAAGTGGCTGAGGTGAATAGCACTGGCGCATTTAAGAGGGGGCTAGATAAGCACATGAGGGAGAAAGAAACAAAGTTACGCTTGTTGGCGTAAATAAGAAGCGATGGAGGTTCAAGTGGAACATGAACAAAGACCAGTTGGGCCGAATGGTCCCTTCCTACAGTGCATGCACTTTATAATTGTATGTAACAAATTCCACAAAATAAATTTCACAATCTCCAGTATTTAGTCTTCTACATTGAAATGATTTCTGTTTACTGTTGACATTTTAGTTTGTTTCTGCTCAGTGCACTTTTCCCTGATTTGAGGGAGTAAGTGAGGCACCTACTCCCATGTTCCTGGCAGTCAGGTTCTAAGCCAGCAGCCAAAAAAATGCCCAGGGTGACTCGGATCTGTTTCTTTTTTGTCTTGCTCCTCCCTGTCTCATCGTTTCTTCGTGAAAAAGTACCAAACCGTTGAGCATTTTTGGACACTGTCAAGCTCAGAAATTTGATCACTAGAAAATGGCAGGAGTCCAACTCTACCTGCCATTTGTGGCACTCTGTATTGTTCTTGAAACAAAATACTTAATACCAATTTTCTAATTCAATTATAGACGATGGAGGTAGTGCATTGCTTATCAGAATTCATGATTAAGAAGTTGATTTGTTAATGACCTTTATTATACCAGTGGAAAAGTGGGACTGTCAGTAATGTTAAGCATCTGTTCAGCATCTGTTCAATGTGGAATTCAAATAGCAAAGTGAAAGATAACCCAAATTTACATTCACTTGTCTTTTCTTCCCTCTGGCAGAGACCAATCAAGCAAAACTTAATTGGCAACTCATTGGAAATTCGGAAAAGTGAATTGCGTGGCAATAATAATTGCATAGCCGCCCGATCCATTAATAAGAGTTTTTTGAAATCCAGTGATTTTTCTAAGCCGTATTGTATCCGTTTGAAGCAAAAAGGTATGCTTTTTGGGCTCGTACGAATATTATCTTCCTTGAAGAAATTCAAGGTGGGGGGGGAGTTAACTCTCAAAGTAATAAACTGAAAGGGGTTTCCGTACACTTGAAGAATAGTCTCCTACTTTAGAACTGAAAATTTTTCATGCTCATGTTCATTGCGAAGTGTCAAAAAGATAACATTTTAGGGCTGCACGGTGGCGCAGTGATTAGTACTGCTGCCTCACGGCGCAGAGGGCCCAGGTTCGATCCCGGCTCTGGGTCACTGTCCGTGTGGAGTTTGCACATTCTTCCCGTGTTTGCGTTGGTTTCGCCCCACAACTCAAAGATGTGCAGGGTAGGTGGATTGGCCATGGCAAATTGCCTCATAATTGGAAAAAATGAATTGGGTACTCTAGATTTATTTTTAAAAAGCCAACATTTCAAATCATAGAATTTACAGTGCAGAAAGAGGCCATTCGGCCCATCAAGTCTGCACGGGCCCTTGGAAAGAGCACCCTATTTCAGGGCTACAACTAGGAAAATTAATCCTGTTCCATTCAGTATTTGTATTTTCTTTCAGCCTTTCATGTATTTATTTCTGTTCCTCTTTCCAGACACGTAAATGACTTTTGGATATGTCTACGGCTTTAGTGGTAGACCTGCATTTTCAATACAACTACATGTTTTTGAACATGAAAGATTGCTCTTTGGTGCCCATTTTGGGAGCTGTAAGAGGTTTTCTGAAATTCTTGGGTCAACATTTCCTTTTAAATAATTTTAAAAATATGTTTAAAGTATCCAATTCATTTTTTTCACAATCATTAAGGGGCAATTTAGCACGGCCAAGCCACCTACCCTGCATATCTTTGGGTTGTGGGGTTGAGACCCACGCAGACACGGGGAAAATGTGCGAACTCCACATGGACAGTGACCCGGGGCCAGGATCGAACCCGGGTCCTCAGTGCCGTGAGGCAGCAGTGCTAACCACTGCCCCACCGTGCCGCCCCTGAGATCAGCATTTACTAAGAAGCCCACCATGATGTTTCACATGCCAGTGACTGGAGTGTACAAATTTACAATGTTTCCTTCATCAAAAGCATTTATGAGGTGTAGTGTTATTCCAGAAAATTGATCCAAAAACATTTGGTCATATTTTTTGGTGAGCAACTTTAAGTTTTACATTGGTTCCAAGAAGCAGGACTTTATTCTCACAATAGTTTTGCGGGATTTGAATTGCCAATGATTCATTTCATTTAACCAAGTTATAATTTTACCCATTGTGACTTCTAATTGATTATGGTCTTCAATCAATAGCATTGATATTGTTCTGTCAATAACTGCAGTCATAAATATTTTATTTCTTGTAGTACTGCAAACCGAAAAGTTTCTCACCATAATGGGATCAGCGCTGGGAGTATTATTTCTGATTTCAGTAGCTGTTGTTATCATGAAAAAAATGGCCATGCTCACTTCAAGCATCGAAATGCCTGCAGCCCTGGTTTGTATAACTGATTGAAATACTACTGTTGCAGTCCTTAATATAGGCTGAGGAATAATTATTTTTGAATAAGAAATGAGAAAGATCATTTTGGTCTAGGAATGATATCTCTTCCTTGACTTTTGTCAGATGCACACTCACTACACCTCAGTCTGCCTGTTTATTTTTCACTCTTCAATGCAGTGTTTCTATGGTTGTCTTTCAGGCAACCCAACTGAGTTTGAGGCTCATTTGAATTTCACCAGCGAGCTGCTGGGACTGAGTGGACCCTCCACTCCACTTTGCCACATTTGGAAAGCTAAAATTCAGCTAGCGTTTTGGATCTGATGTAGTGCAATGATTGTAGGGCTCCAAACCCTGCTTCTCTGGGTCTCTCAAATTCAATCCCAAAAATTCCCCAGGTTATGTTTTGGAGTGGTCTCCAGCTGGCTGAGCTACCCAACACTTTTTACAATTGGACATAGCGGGCAGCATGATGGCACAGTGGATTAGCCCTGCAGCCTCACGGTGCCGAGGTCCCAGGTTCGATCCTGGCTCTGGGTCACTGTCCGTGTGGAGTTCGCACATTCTCCCTGTGTTTGCGTGGGTCTCGTCCCCACAACCCAAAGATGTGCAGGCTAGGTGGATTGGCCACGCTAAATTGCCCCTTAATTGGAATTTTTATTTTATTTTATAAAAAACAATTGGACATAGCGTTACAGTGCATACACTAGTTGGGTGGCATGAAAACAATAATTGGAGTCAGACAACCTCCACATTAAACAGCCTCCTGCCTATGGTGTTACTGGACTTGTAATCTAGAGGTCCAGACTAATGATCCAGAGACAAGAGTTCTAATCCCACCATGGCAGCTGAGGAATTTATATTCTTCAAGGAAATAAAATCAGCTGTGAAACGATCAGGTTGTCGTAAAAATACATCTGCTTCATTATTGTACTTTAGGAAAGGAAATGTGCCGTCCTTACCTGGTTTGATCATAATGTGAATCCAGACCACAACAATGTGGTTGACTCTTAAATGGCCCCTAAAATGGCTCAGTAAGGCACTGAGTTATATTCAAGAAGCTGGCGCACCAGCACTTTCTCAAGGACAATTACGAATGGGCAATAAATTCTGGCCTTACCAGGTGTTCATATCTTGAGTGAATTTAAAAAAACATACTGGGCATATGTTTGAAGGCCCTCTGGAAAATTGAGTCAATTTGAGTGTCACAGTTTATGATGCTGTCCTGATTTTCCTTTACTTATCAGATGAGAAGTGGGTAAGTGCCATGTTGGCCTCTCAAATTGAGGACTGTACTGGGGTTGATGGGACGAGGCAGGGGTGGCCGCGCTCCCCATTGCCATTCCCCTTCGACTTGTTATATATTTCAGACTCGGTGGGCAGCATCGGAGGCATCATGGAAAATGTAGGAAAGAGCGACTACAGTTTCAAATTCCTAGGTGTGCACATTACCAACAAGCTGTCCTGGTCTACCCATGTCGATGCTACGACCAAGAAAGCACAACAGCGCCTAAACTTCCTCAGGAAACTAAGGAAATTCGGCATGTCCACATTAACTCTTGCCAACTTTTACAGATGCACCATAGAAAGCATCCTATCTGGCAGCATCACAGCCTGGTCTGGCAACTGCTTCGTCCAAGACCGTAAGAAACTACAGAGAGTCGTGAACACAGCCCAGTCCATCACACGAACCCGCCTCCCATCCATTGACTCTGTCTACACCTCCCGCTGCTTTGGGATAGCGGGCAGCATAATCAAAGACCCCTCTCACCCGGCTTGTTCACACTTCCAACTTCTTCCATCAGGCAGGAGATACAAAAGTCTGAGAACACGCACTAACATGTCCAAAGACCTGCAGGTTAGGTGGATTGGCCATGATAAATTGCCCTCAGTGACCAAAAAGGTTAGGAGGGGTTATTGGGTTACGGGGATAAGGTGGAAGTGAGGGCTTAAGTGAGTCGGTGCAGACTCGATGGGCCGAATGGCCTCCTCTTGCACTATGTTCTAACAGATTCAAATTATTAGTGTAAATATGACTTGGGTCAGTTTTTAGTCTTTTTCAGAGTTTTACAGACTTGAATTACCTGTATCCTTTTTTCTAATAACTTTAACTTTTTTGATTGTAACCCAGGTTTTTTGTTACCCAGCACTGTACCTCGAGTGCTGACATTTTTTAATATCCATTTACCAGGTGTGGCCATCGCTGGTTAGGCCAGCATTTATTTCCCCACCTCTAGTTGCCCTTGACAAAGTGGTGGTGAGTTGCCTTCTTGAACCACTGCAGTACTTGAGGTGTAGGTACACCCACTGTGCAGTTTGGAAGGGAGTTCCAGTGACGGTGAAGGAGCGGCAATATATTTCCAAGTCAGGATGGTGAGTGACTTGGAGGGGAACCTCCAGGTGCTGGTGTTCTCTGGTATCGGCTGCCCTTGTCCTTCTAGATGGTAATGGTCATGGGTTTGGAAGGTGTTATTGAAGGAACCTTGGTGAGTTACTGCAGTGCATCTTGTAGATGGTACACACATGGCTGCCACTGGTCGTTTAGTCGTTAGATCGTTTGGAGACTTGGGCGGCGAGATGGCAGATGGAGTTTAATTTGGATAAATGTGAGGTGATGCATTTTGGAAGGTCTAATACAGGTAGGGAATATACAGTGAATGGTAGAACCCTCGAGTATTGACAGTCCGAGAGATCTTGGTGTACAGGTCCACAGGTCACTGAAAGGGGCAACACAGGTGGAAAAGGTAGTCAAGAAGGCATACGGCATGCTTGCCTTCATTGGCCGGGGCATTGAGTATAAAAATTGGCAAATCATTTTGCAGCTGTATAGAGCCTTAGTTAGGCCACACTTGGAGTATAGTGTTCAATTCTGGTCGCCACACTACCAGAAGGATGTGGAGGCTTTAGAAAGTTGAAGAAGAGATTTACCAGGATGTTGTCTGTATGGAGGGCATTAGCTAAGAGGAGAGGTTGAATAAACTTTGTTTGTTCTCACTGGAACAAAGAAGGTTGAGGGGCGACCTGATAGAGGTCTACAAAAGTATATGGGGCATAGACCGAGTGGATAGTCAAGAGACTTTTTCCCAGGGTAGAGGGGTCAATTACTAGGGGGCATAGGTTTAAGGTGCGACGGGCAAAGTTTAGAGGAGATGTGCGAGGCAAGGGGTAGTGGGTGCCTGGAACTCGCTTCCGGAGGAGGTGGTGGAAGCAGCGACGATAGTGACGTTTAAGGGGCATCTTGACTAATACATGAATAGGATGGAAGTAGAGAGATATGGACCCTGGAAGTGAAGAAGATTTTAGTTTAGACGGGTAGCATGGCCGCGGCAGGCTTGGAGGGCCGAAAGGCCTGTTCTTGTGCTGTACTTTTCTTTGTTCGTCGGTGGCAGAGGGTTTGAATGTTTGTGGAAGGGGGAGCAAAGAAACGGGCTGCATTGTCCTGGATGGTATTGAGCTTCTTGTATTGTTGGAACTGCACTCATCCAGACAAGTGGAGAGTATTCCATTACACTCCTGACTTGGGCCTTATAGTGGTGGACAGGCTTTGGGGGGTCATGAGGTGAGTTAGTCGCCATAGGATTGCCAGCCTTTGACCTGCCCAGGTAGACACAGTTTTAATATGCCTAGTCCACTTAAGTTTCTGATCAATGATGGCTCCCCAGTTGAGTGTGGGGGATTCAGCGATGGTGATGCCATTGAATGTCAAGGGACGGTGGTTAGATCCTCTGTTGCAGGAGATGGTCATTGTCTTTCACTTGTGTGGCGCAAATGTAACTTGCCACTTGTCAGCCCAAGCCTGGATATTGTGCTCCAGGTCTTGCTGCATTTGGAATTGGATCGCTTCATTATCTGAGGAGTCATGAATGGTGCTGAACATTGTGCAGTCATCCGCAACCATCCCTATGGAATGGTGATCAATATTGCACAAAGGGCCAAGTACTTCGAAGGTGCATATCAAGTTATAACAAAGTACATAACTGCACATTATATTATCTCTCTCTCGATTCAGGGGTGTTGTATTTAACCAAAAACGTAACTGGAAAAAGCAATTGGGGATTCACCATGTGATTATATTTCCACATCTGGAACTTCCACTAAAAGCATCCAGTCCAATTGGATAGAAGTCCTAGGCCCAACCATCTTCAGCTGTTTCATCAATGACCTTTCTTCCATCAATAGAAATGGAGATGTTCGCCGTTGATTGTGGAATGTTCAGCACCATTCGTGACTCTTCAGATAATGAAGCAGTCCATGCCCAAATGCAGCGAGACTTGGACAATATCCAGGCTTGGACTGACAATTGACAAGTAACATTTGCGCCACGCAAGTGCCAGGCAATGACCACCTCCAACCAGAGAGAATCTAGCCATTGTCCTTTGACATTCATTGGCACTAGCCAATGAATCCCCCACCGTCAACATCTGGGGGTTACCATTGACCAGAAACTGAACTGGATCAGCCATAAAAATACTGTGGCTGCAAGAGCAGGCCAGAGTATAGGATGTCGGAAGCGAGTAACTCGCCACCTGACTCCCCAAAGCCAGTCCACCATTTACAAGGCACAAGTCAGGAGAGTAAATGAATACTCACTATTTGCCTGGATTAGTGCAGCTCCAACAGCACAAGAAGCTTCAGCCCCATCCAGGACAAAGCAGCCGCCTTAATTGGCACCCCATCCATAAGCATTCACTCCCTCCACCATCGATGAATAGTGGCAGCAGTGTGTACCATCTACAAGATTCACTGCAGAGATGCACAGTGGGAACTCACCAAGGTTCCTTAAGCAGTATCTTCCCCAAACCTGCAACCACTACCATCTAGAAGGACAAGGTCAGCAGACACAAGGGAACACCACCACCTGAAAGGTCCCCTCCAAGTAACTCAACATCCTGACTTGGAAATATGTTGTGTCTTCACTGTCAGAATCCTGGAATGCCTTCATCAACAACACTGGGTGTATCTATCCCACAGGGACTGCAGCGGTTCAAGAAGGCAGCTCGCCACCTCGTTCTGTAAGACAATTCGGGATGGGCAATAAATGGTGGCCTAGTCTGCGACACCCACAACCCGTACCTTTTAAACAGTCGGTGATTTTAACTACCAAGATATATTTGAACTTTTAAAATTCCGTTAGGTTTATTGTGCTTGATATATACCTGTAGATCTGTTTAGAGACTCCGCTTTTACTAGATCAAAATCATAGAGCAGGAGTAGGCCGTTCGACCCATGAAACCTGCAGGCCCCCCCTCCTCCCACTCCACTCATTTTTTCCCCCATGGACTGGACCCAACCCGAATCACCCTTGAGCCGTGCCTTTGGAGATTCTTGCTGCCAGCCCAAAGCAGCTCGATCCAATGGAGGTTTTAACAAAGTTTTACAGAGCACATAAGTGTGCTGTATGCATATAATTTGTATTATTATTATCACAAGTAGGTTTACATTAACACTGCAATGAAGTTACTGTGAAAATCCCCTAGCTGCCACATTCCGGTGCCTGTTCGAGTACAATGAGGGAGAATTCAGAATGTCCAATCCTAACAAGCATGTCTTTCGGGATTTGTGGGAAGAAACCGGAGCACCTGGAGGAAACCCACGCAGACATGGGGAGAACGTGCATACTCCGTGCAGACAGTGACCCAAGTGGGAAATGACCCTGGCGCTGTGAAGCAGCAGTGTTAACCACTGTGCTACCATGCTGCCCAGTCTGTTGTAATTCATGACTTAGGTCAGTGGATATGCGTTATGGCCATATCATTCCAGATTTTTATTGAATTCAAATTTTCCCATTTCATGGTGGGATCTGAATCCAGGCCACCTGCGTCTCTGGATTAAAAGTCCAATGACAATGCCGCTACACTACCAGCTCTGTTATGGACCCATTAGATTCCCCAGCACTTTTTCTCTGGTGATGATGATTGTTTTAAGCTCCTCTCTCCCTTTTGCCTCTTTGATTTTCTACTAGATTAAATATTTTAGAAGTTTGGGACTTGTTTAACGTTTCATAAATTTCACATTGTTGGTAAGTGAATGTTTGAACTAAGGTTTCCAGATTAAAGGAATTGCTCCCCCCAGAATAATGTGCCATATTTCATTTTTTCCTTTTATATTTCCATTTCTCCTTTACCTTTTAAACAGTGTTTGTCATTTCCTCTTTTTATTTGGCACACATTTTTGTATTTCTGTTAATAACCGCTTTTGCCTTCTGTGTTTACATTCTTTAATCTGAGCATTTTGTTCATTTTATCTTTGGTTTCTCTTTTCAGATTTAAGCTATTTTCCACCTTTGTGCTAAGATTCTTTTCTGTAATATTTTAGATATCTTTTGCTCGTCATTTCCAGAACCTGATAAAATACACAACTGATGCATACAGAATATGCAGATTCCTCTCTGGTCAGATGGTCGTGTCCGATTTAGTTTCGCCAATGTTTTAATACGTGCCAGTTGTGATTGATCTGCGCTTAAGCAGTTTTCGTGCCTACTTGTGTATTTTTTCTTAAATCTTCTAATCCTCAGACTCAGAACATCAATACTTTTATTTATTTACAGTATGCATTGTCGATATGAGGCAGATATCATTTTGTAGTGGTAATTCTGTGTTTCATTTTCCAAAGGTTTCTTGTTTTGTAAAGCATCCTTTCCTTTATCACTAAACTGGTTTTACTTTTTTAGGATTTCACAATGACCACACTTTTTATACCGGTGGCAGATGCTCATCCTGATGTATGCAAGTTGTCAATCGTTACGTGCTGCGACAAAAGTGAGGCAGAAATATCTGAACAAAATATTATTCTTGAAAGAAGTCATGTGAAAGAATCCAATTGTTTGGATATTGCTGACTGTACAGATGAGAGTGACGAGGAAAACAAATACAGTGGTTACACAGACAGACGATGGATTCCTCATGGAGTGATGCTTGACCAGGATGAAATGCTTAATGATCAGCATCAGGCCCCAATTGCAAAAGCATATCAAAAAGCAAATTGCTTTGATGATTCTATTATTGGTGCTGTTGAATTACAAGACCAGCAATCTGGCTGTACCGATCACAACCGACCACAGACTAAATTATTTGTTGATGTTTCGAACCCTGTCAGTATTAATTCTGATGTGCTTCACAGCAAACATCTCAGTGATTGTATGAGTTCTGTTGTATTGGATCATGATGAACAAAGTAGCAATGCTGATGTCCCTTTAATATCAGTCAAAGTCCTGTGTTTTAACAGTGCTAATGACAATTACAGTGATGCTGGTGATGATGAAGATGATGATCTCTTGTCCAGTAATGCACCACTTTGTGATTTAAACTTTCGAACATGTGAGTTAGCTTACCGTCCTCCCACTCTGCTTGGAGAGCTGCCGAAAGGAAACTAAGGAAGAAACCAAAGTTTGGGATCACTTGTTTCATGAATATTTCACATCCTTATTTTCTAAGTAGATATTAATATTTTTTTTTGATGAAACATTGATATTATTTCAAAAGTATTTACAAAGCTTTTGGCATGGAGGCATTAAGAAATTATCAGTATTACAGATTCGGAGTTGCTAAGCATACATGGCCATGTAATGTATCTATATTTCAATACCCCTTGTATATTATTTTTGGATATTAAAGAGGATTACAGGTTGAGCATCCCTTATTCAAAATGCTTGGGGCCAAAGGTGTTCCTGGATTTTGGAGTACCTGTAATATAATGTGGTAGCTCATCCAGTGAGGGTGCGACCCAAGTCTAAGCACAAAATGTATTTATTTCATTTTCAACTTATAGATACATAGAACCTGCAGATAGTTTTATGCAATATTTTTAATCATTTTTTTCACAAAATAATATGTACAGAGCCTTCGTGGAATTTTCCATTCATGACATCACGTCGGCGCCTGAAAAAAAGTGCTGATTTTGAATAAGGGATGCAGTGGGGAAAAAATAAGTGGCCATTAAAGAGACGACATTACCTTCTATTACCTTAGCTTTATTGCTATCAATCTATTTTCCTATGCATTTTGATGGTATTTTACAAGTTTTGTACCAAGATGTTGTTCAAGGACCAGTTAGAATAGTGAGCACACATAAGAACTAGGAACAGGAGTAGGCCATCTGGCCCCTTGAGCCTGCTCCGCCATTCAATGAGATCATGGCTGATCTTTGTGGACTCTGCTCCACTCTCCGGCCCGTACACCATATCCCCGAATCCCTTTATTCTTTAGAAAGGTATCTATTTCTTAAAAACGTTTAAAGAAGGAGCCTCAACTGCTTCACTGGGCAAGGAATTCCAGAGATTTACAACCCTTTGGGTGAAAAAGTTCCTCCTAAACTCGGTCCTAAATCTGCTTCCCCTTATTTTGAGGCTATGCCCCCTAGTTCTGCTTTCCCCGACCAGTGGAAACAACCTGCCCCCATCTATCCCATCTATTCCCTTCATAATTTTATATGTTTCAATAAGATCCCCCCGCATCCTTCTAAACTCCAATGAGTACAGTCCCAGTCTACTCAACCTCTCATCATAATCTAATCCCCTCAACTCTGGGATCAACCTAGTGAATCTCCTCTGCACTCCCCCAATGCCAATATGTTCTTTCTCAGGTAAGGAGACCAAAACGGAACACAATACTCCAGATGTGGCCTCACCAACACCTTATACAATTGCAGCATAACCTCCCTAGTCTTGAACTCCATCCCTCTAGCAATGAAAAACAAAACCCGATTAGCCTTCTTAATCACCTGTTGCACCTGCACACCAACTTTTTGCGACTCGTGCACCAGCACACCCAGGTCCCTCTGCACAGCAGCATGTTTTAACATCTTACCGTTTAAATAATAATCCATTCTGCTGTTATTCCTCCCAAAATGGATAGCCTCACACTTGGCAACATTGAATTCCATCTGCCAGACCCTAGCCCATTCATCTAACCTATCCAAATCCTTCTGCAGACTTCCGGTATCCTCTGCACTTTTTGCTTTACCACTCATCTTAGTGTCGTCGGCAAACTTTGCCACATTGCACTTGGTCCCCTACTCCATATCATCTATGTAAATTGTGAACAACTGCG
This sequence comes from Scyliorhinus torazame, assembly GCF_047496885.1. NCBI lineage: Eukaryota > Metazoa > Chordata > Chondrichthyes > Carcharhiniformes > Scyliorhinidae > Scyliorhinus > Scyliorhinus torazame. Next base: position 118,812,332 of record NC_092707.1, on the reverse strand, counting down.
GGCCCAACACTGATCCTTGAGGGACCCCACTAGTTACAGGTTGCCAACCAGAGAAACACCCATTTATCCCCACTCTCTGCTTTCTGTTAGTTAACCAATCCTCTACCCATGCTACCACTTTACCCTCAATGCCATGCATCTTTAGTTTATGCAGCAACCTTTTGTGTGGCACCTTGTCAAAAGCTTTCTGGAAATCCAGATATACCACATCGATTGGCTCCCCGTTATCTACTGCACTGGTAACGTCCTCAAAACATTCTACCAAATTAGTCAGACACGACCTACCCTTTATGAACCCATGCTGCGTCTGCCCAATGGGACAATTTCCCTCCAGGTGCCCCGCTATTTCCTCCTTAATGATAGATTCCAGCATTTTCTCTACAACCGAAGTTAAGCTTACCGGCCTATAATTACCCGCTTTCTGCCGACCTTTTTTAAACGGTGTCATGTTTGCTACTTTCCAATCCTCTGGGACCACCCCAGAGTCTAGTGAATTTTGATAAATTATCACTAGTGCGTTTACAATTTCCATAGCCATCTCTTTTAACACTCTGGGATGCATCCCATCAGGGCCAGGAGACTTGTCTACCTTTAGCCCCATTAGCTTGCCCAATACTGTCTCCTTAGTGATTACAATCATCTCAAGGTCCTCACCTATCTTATCTTTATTTCCATCAGTCACTGGCATGTTATTTGTGTCTTCCACTGTGAAGACTGACCCAAAAAACCTGTTCAGCTCCTCAGCCATTTCCCCATCTCCTATTATTAAATCTCCCTTCTCATCTTCCAAAGGACCAATATTTACCTTGGCCACTCTTTTTTGTCTTATATATTTGTAGAAGCTTTTACTATCTGCTTTTATGTTCTGAGCAAGTTTACTTTCATAGTCTACCTTACTCTTCTTTATAGCTTTTTTAGTAGCTTTCTGTTGTCCCCTAAAGACCTCCTAGTCCTCTAGTCTCCCAGTAATTTTTGCCACGTTGTATGTTTTTTCCTTCAATTTGATACTCTCCCTCACCTCCTTAGATATCCACGGTCGATTTTCCCCCTTTCTACTGTCTTTCTTTTTTGTCGGTATGAACCTTTTCTGAACACTGTGAAAGATCGCTCGGAAGGTTCTCCACTGTTCCTCAACTGCTTCACCATGAAGTCTTTGCTCCCAGTCTACCTTAGCTAGTTGTTCTTCTTATCCCATTGTAATCGCCTTTGTTTAAGCACAAACCACTAGTGTTTGATTTTACCTTGTCATCCTCCAACTGTATTTTAAATTCCACCATATTGTGGTCGCTCCTTCCAAGAGGATCCCGAACTATGAGATCATTAATCAATCCTGCCTCATTACACAGGACCAGATCTAGGACCGCTTGTTCCCTTGTAGGTTCCATTACATACTGTTCCAGGAAATTATCCCGGACACATTCTATAAACTCCTCCTCAAGGCTGCCTTTACCAACCTGGTTAAACCAATCGACATGCAGATTAAAATCTCCCATGATAACCGCTGTACCATTTCTACATGCATCCGTTATTTCTTTGCTTATTGCCTGCCCTACCATCCTGTTACTATTTGGTGGCCTAAAGCTGTTTAAGATGTGGCAACACCATACATCCTTGTCCCATCGCCTTAACCTTCATAGCAATGGTCATGTGAGATACTTTTGGGAGTGATAACTTTGGAGCGGAATGAAGAGTTGGGGGATGGAGGATGGTGAATGCATCATTCAGTGTATAGCTGGAGTAATTAAATGTATTGTAAAGCATAACACTTTTAAATCTAAATGGCAAGAAAAAATAGCTAGCTGATGAGCAGTGATGGAAAATTAGTGATGAGCTTCAATTTGTTGAATCCCTAAAAATGAATGTGATTGTTCAAATGAAACTTAAGTGAGTAGGATAGAGCAAAACTTTGTTACAGATCTAAATGTCATTTAAAAAGAGACATTGTGATAGTTTAAATCATTCGACATACAAGTGATTTAGTTCTTTCAGACCCAAGTTTATTGATGGAGTGAATTGTCAGAGCAAAAACAAAATTAGTGGTAATGCTGCAGAAGTGACACGATAATCATGGGGGCTTTTAATCTATATATAGATTGGAAGAATCAGATGGGCAGTGCTGGGAGGAGTTCATTTATTGTTTTCAGGATAGTTTCTTAGAGCATTCTGGAACCAACCAGGGGGCACGCTGTACTAGACCTGATATTGTGCAATGAGCTAGGATTAATTGATCTCATAATGAAGGCACCCCTGTGTAGCAGTGATCATAATTGATTCAGTTTGAGGGAGAGAGTGAGTCCAAGACTAGCATTTTAAACTTAATAAGAGCAATTATGGGGGCATAGGAGTGGAGCTAGCTAAAGTGAACTGTCAAATGTGCTTAAGCAATCGATCAACAGAGGTTCAGTGGCAGATATTAAAGGGATATTTCGGAATGCACAGAATAGACACATTCCAATGAAAAAGAAAAATTCCAAGGGGATGACCCGGAATCCGTGTATAACTGAAAAAGTTAACGGCAGTATAAAACTTAAAAGAAAGAAAAAAGCATATATTTGCACAAAGTCAAATGGCTGGTCCGAAGATTGGAAAGAATATAACGAATGTCCAAAGAATGACAAAAAGGTTGCTGAGGGTAAACTAAAGTACGATAGACAGCTAGCCTGTATAAAGACGGACAGTAGGCACTTCTATAGATATTTAGATAAGAAAAAGGTTCACAAAATGTGTGTTTTTGTCTTTTGGAAAGTGTGTCTGGGGAATTGCAAACTGAAAGCAAGGCTTTGGCAGATGAATTAAACCGGTATTTTGCATTGTTCTTCACTGAAGAGGACTTGAATAACACCCTAGAAATTACATAGATTACATAGAACATACAGTGCAGAAGGAGGCCATTCGGCCCATCGAGTCTGCACCGACCCACATTAATCCCTCACTTCCACCTTATCCCCGCAACCCAATAACCCCTCCCAACCCTTATGGACACTACGGGTAATTTAGCATGGCCAATCCACCTAACCTGCACGTCTTTGGACTGTGGGAGGAAACCGGAGCACCCGGAGGAAACCCACGCGGACACGGGGAGAACATGCAAACTCCGCACAGACAGTGACCCAGCGGGGAATCGAACCTGGGACCCTGGCGCTGTGAAGCCACAGTGCTAATCACTTGTGCTACCGTGCTGCCGGAAATAGCTGGAAGTCTGGAAAAGGGAACTCTGAAATTTACAATCACGAGACAAGTGGTACTGAGCACATTATTGGGTCTGCGAGTTGATAAATCCCTGGGTCCAGATGGACTCAACCCCTTTCACAAAACCACGTTGAATCTGCCTGATTCACTCGGAATTTTCCATGTGCCCTGAGGGGGAATCACCAGAATTCATAATGGTCTGATAAAGTACCCTACAAAATGTGAGACAAGCACAGCCATGTTTGGATCTAAGCAATTGCAACTGCAGCTTACCATGATGGAGAATTATAGAATGAAAAGCTTTCTCCAATTTTCTACCCAAGCATTAATTAAAATCACTTGATAGATAACTTCATAGCGTCTAAACAAGTCATTATGTAGCAAGGCAGAGTATTTGAACTCCCATCAGTGCCATCAATTGACGTTTCCTTTGTAATAAGATATACAAGAAAGCACAGACCTGTTTTGTAGTTCAATCCAATTTCATGTCAACTTCAAGTTGTATGAAAAAAAATCATTCTCTTCGGTGCAGAAGGAGGCCAATCATCTGCACCGACCGTCTAAAAGAAAGAGACCCACTCCCCTGCCCTATCCCCACAATCTCACCGAACATGGACAAGGTATCATTGATTATAGCCACGCCACCTAACTTGCACATCTTTGATCTATGGGAGGAAACTAGAGTGCCAGGAGAAACCCATGCAGACACAGGGAGAACGTACAAACTCCACAGTCACCCAAGACTAATCGAACCTGGATTTCTGGGCCAGTGCTAACTGCTGTGCCAGCATGCCCCCCCCCCCCCCCCCCATCATTGCCTCGATTTTTTTTGCATGTGCAACAGTTGGGCGGCATGGTAGCACAATTGGTAGCACTATTGCTTCACAGGGACCAGAGTTCAATTTCCGGCTTGGGTCATTGTCAATGCGGAGTCTGCACATTCTCCCTGTGTCTGCGTTGGTTTCGTCCGGGTGCTCTGGTTTCCTCCCATTAGACCCGGAAGACATGTTTGTTAGGTGAATTGGACATTCTGAATTCTCCCTCAGTGTACCCGAACAGGCGCTGTAGTGTGGCAACTAGGGGATTTTCATAGTAACTTTATTGCAATGTTAATGTAAGCCTACTTGTGACACTATAATCATCAATGGTTTGCATTTGAAGTGTTATGCAACCTCACATTTGACTAGATGGGATAATAATTGAATTCCGTAGGGTATCATGGTGGCGCAGTGGGTAGCACAGCTGCCTCACGGCGCTGCAGTCCCAGGTTCGATCCCGGCCCTGGGTCATTATCCGTGTGGAGTTTGCACATTCTCCCCGTGCTTGTGTGGGTTTCGCCCCCACACCCCAAAGATGTGCAGGGTAGTTGAATGGCCATGCTAAATTGCCCCTTAATTGGAAAAATGAATTGGATACTCTAAATTTTTTTTTTTAATAATCTTTGAACTGCGAGACTAGAGTTTGCTTTGAACTTCACTTAATTTTGTAACAGTGTTCGTTCAAAATAAAATGGAAAGTTTAAATTAAAGTTTCCTCCCACGGTCCAAACATGTGCAGGTTAGGTGGATTGACCATTCTAAATTGCGATTCGTGTCCAAAAAAGGTTAGTTGGGGTTAGGGGTTTGTGGGTGTGGGCCTAGGTAGAGTACTCTTTCAGAGGGTCAGTGCAGTCACGATGGGCAGAACGGCCTCCTTCACTGTAAGGATTCTATGAACACTGTGCTTCAACTGTGTCGTAAATCCAAGTACATATAGAAAAGTCTGGTTTAGCTTTGTGGGCTGGACAGCTGGTTGTAATGCACGCGGTTCAATTCCCGTACCAGATTACCCGAACAGGCGCCGGAATGTGGCGACTAGGGGCATTTCACAGTAACTTCATACTTGTGACAATAAAAGATTATTATTATTATTATTAAAAAGAATAGCTTAATCTCCCGGGTATTTTTCTTCTCTGGATCAAGTTGTTTCCAATTCAAAGACCAAAGAAGAGTTAAAGGGCTGAATTCTAACAAAATTGGGCTATGTCCCCACGCCGGTGTAAAAATGCTGACGTTGCACTCCAGAGTTTCCTCAAAAAAAGATTTCACTTACCTTTAGGGGGCTAGCAGGGACCCGGAGTGATTCACGCAGCTTTGGCTGCGGATACTGGCCCCCTCACTTCCGGTTTCGAGTCCACGCATGCGCACGGCAGTGGCGAACTCGGACCGCGGAGGCAGCTTCAAAATGTAGGGCCCGCCCGATCGGCCACACGCCCTTGGATTGGACCGGCCCGATCTGTGCCCCGGCCACCCATAAGGCCCTCACCCCTCTGGTTCCTGTTCCGTCTGCGCCCCCACCAGGGTGGCAGCCGCCACGCGTGGTTCCCGAACGGCAATAGGTCTTTAGAACCACGCCGTCAGGAACTCAGCCAGCTGGGAGCGGAGATTCGCTGGGCGGGCCTCTGGCAATGGCCCCCCAGCCACGCGAAGTAAACTGCAATCGTCGATTCTCGGGTCCCGGAGAATTGCCGGAGCGGCGTCGGGCCTGATTTCGGCATGAAAGTTGATACTCCGCCTGCACGCCAAACACTATTTCGGCGCGGGGCTGCGGAGAACCCAGCCCAAAGTGTTTAATTTTTAGAATTCACAATTCGTACAAACATATTTGCATTATCTTTTACGAACTGTTAATGTCACTATGCCTCATCTGTGAAATAACTAAGTTAAAAATCCCAAAACAGCTTTCGCAGATGTTTGCAGTGGAATGATTTTATCTCATGCAAAAACCCATCCAATTGCTTGATGTAAAGTGATGTTCTTTCCAGTCGATGACCTCTGGGCAGAAAGGATGATGTTGGCAGTTTCAGCTGAAAGTCCCTCATCTTGTATGTTTCTCCTGATAATCTGCAGGACACAAGGTTAAGACGCTCGTAAAGCAGGTGGGTTATTGGAGTAGGTTGAGAAATCTTGGGAATATCACTGATTCTTGCACTAGTGAATTCAATAACCTTGCAAACCATGGCTGTGATATTCATCTAAGACTACCTGAAACCGCTTCCGCCTTTTCAATTTTCTGTAATCATCTACTTATTGGGCAAAATGGGAAATGCATAGAAAACAATGGGGCTATCAGGCGATTGAAAAAACATTTGTTGCCATAGTGGCCTGGTCTAGTAGCCAATGCACATAGTTTTCTACCTGTGCATTTAAACATGATGTGAATAGATCACAACCGGTTTCCCATAAAAAATTCATAGCTGTAGAAAAGCAGGCCTATCTAGCTTCCGTTGAACTTCCTTCAGCTATTTCATTCAGCTGTGACCCAAAAGGGTGGGCCCACTGAAGGACAGGCGAGGGAATCTATATGTGGAGCCAGAGGAAATGGGCGAGGCACTAAATGAATACTTTGCATCAGTATTCACCAAAGAGAAGGAATTGGTGGATGTTGAGTCTGGAGAAGGGTGTGTAGATAGCCTGGGTCACATTGAGATCCAAAAAGACGAAGTGTTGGGCGTCTTGAAAAATATTAAGTTAGATAAGTCCCCAGGGCCTAATGAGATCTACCCCAGTATACTGAAGGAGGCTAGAGAGGAAATTGTTGAGGCCTTGACAGAAATCTTTAGATCCTCACTCTCTTCAGGTGATGTCCCGGAGGACTGGAGAATAGCCAATGTTGTTCCTTTGTTTAAGAAGGGTAGCAAGGATAATCCAGGGAACTACAGGCCGGTGAGCCTTGTGTCAGTAGTAGGGAAATTACTGGAGAGAATTCTTCGAGACAGGGTCTACTCCCATTTGGAAGCAAATGGATGTATTAGCGAGAGGCAGCACGGTTTTGTGAAGGGGAAGCCGTGTCTCACTATCTTGATAGAGTTTTTCGAGGAGGTCACAAAGATGGTTGATGCAGGCTGGGCAGTGGATGTTGTCTATATGGACTTCAGTAAGGCCTTTGACAAGGTCCCTCATGGCAGACTGGTACAAAAGGTGAAGTCACACGGGATCAGGGGTGAGCTGGCAAGATGGATACAGAACTGGCTAGGTCATAGGCAGAGAGTAGCAATGGAAGGGTGCTTTTCTCATTGGAAGACTGTGACGAGTGGTGTTCCGCAGAGATCAGTGCTGGGACCGTTGCTGTTCGTAGTATAGATAAATGATTTGGAGGAAAATGTAACTGGTCTGATTAGTAAGTTTGCAGACAACACAAAGGTTGGTGGAATTGCGGATAGCGATGAGGGCTGTCAGAGGATACAGCAGGATTTGAATTGTTTGGAGACTTGGGCGGAGAGATGGCAGATGGAGTTCAATCCGGACAAATGTGAGGTAATGTATTTTGGAAGGTCTAATGCAGGTAGGGAATATACAGTGAGTGGTAGAACCATCAAGAGTATTGACAGTCAGAGAGATCTAGGTGTACGGTTCCACAGGTCACCGAAAGGGACAACATAGGTGGAGAAGGTAGTCAAGAAGGCATACGGCATGCTTGCCTTCATTGGCCGGGGCATTGAGTGCAAAAATTGGCAAGTCGTGTTGCAGCTGTATAGAACCTTTGTTAGGCCACACTTAAAGTGTAGTGTACAATTCTGGTCGCCACACTACCAGTAGGATGTGGAAGAGATTTACCAGGATGTTGCCTGGTATGGAGGGCATTAGCTATGAGGAGCGGTTGAATAAACTTGGTTTGTTCTCACTGGAATGACGGAGGTTGAGGGGCGACCTGATAGAGGTCTACAAAATTATGAGGGGCATAGACAGAGTGGATAGTCAGAGGCTTTTTCCGAGCATAGAGGGGTCAATTACAAGGGGACATAGGTTTAAGGTGCGAGGGGCAAGGTTTAGAGGAGATATACGAGGCACGTTTTTTACACATAGGGTAGTGGGTGCCTGGAATTCACTGCCGGAGGAGGTGGTGGAGTCAGGGACGATAGCGACGTTTAAGGGACATCTTGATAAATACATGAATAGGATAGGAATAGAGGGATACGGACCCCGGAAGTGCAGAAGATTTTAGTTTAGCTGGGCAGCATGGTCGTCACAGGCTTGGAGGGCCGAAGGGCCTGTTCCTGTGCTGTACTTTTCTTTGTCCTTTGTTCTTTGTTCTATGGTGCACCTGTAAAGATTGGTAAGAGTCAATGTGGACATACCGAATTTCCTTAGTTTCCTGAGGAAGTATAGGTGCTGTTGTGCTTTCTAGGTCATAGCGTTGACGTGGTTAGTCCAGGACAGATTTTTGGAGATGTGTACCCCTCGGAATTTAAAGCTGCCAAACATCTCCACCTCAGCGCCATTGATGCAGACAGGGGTGTGTACAGTGCTTTGCTTTCTGAACTCAATGTCCAGCTCTTTAGTTTTGCTGACATTGAGGGAGAGATTGTTGACATTACACCACTCCACTAGGTTCTCTATCTCCCTCCTGTATTCTGACTCATTGTTGTTCAAGATCCGACCCTATACGGTTGTGTCGTCAGCAAACGGGTAGATGGAGTTGGAGCCAAATTTTGCCACGCAGTTGTGTGTGTATAGGGAGTATAGTAGGCGACTATGCAGCCTTGCAGGGCCCCGGTATTGAGGACGATCATGGAGGAGGTGTTGTTGTTTATTCTTTCGGATTGTGGTCTGTGGGTCAGTAAGTAGAGGATCCAATTGCCAAGTCCTAGGGTTTGGAGCTTTGCTATGGACTTGGCTGGGATTATGGTGTTGAAGGCGGAGCTGTAATCAATAAATAGGAGTCTGATGTAGGAATCCTTATTGTCAAGATTAACAAGAGCTTTATACAGTTCCACCATAACCTCCCTGCTCTTATATTCTGTACATCAGCTAATAAAAGCAAGTATCACATATGCCTTCTGAACCATCTAATCTACATGCCCTATTGCCTCCATGGATCTATGGAACATGCATGCAAAGGTCCCTCTGATCCTCCATACTTCCTCAAGTCTTGCTGTTCATTGTGTGTTCCCTTGCCGTATTAGTCCTCCCAAAATGCACCACCTGACACTTTTCTGGCAGCAGAAAAAGAAAGAATTGGCATTGAATTTGGAAGTTTTGAGAGTCCTGTCTCGGAAAAAATTTGGCTGAAGCTGTTGAGGTATCAGGGTCCACTCCACTAACTTGAGATCTTAGCGGTGGAGTGACAGAAATTACGCCGGGAGGTCTCGGGGGACCATGAGAAAACCATTGAGGCGGCGATATCCTCAATTAAAAAAGTCTGGATGTGGTGCTGAAGGTGCCGAATGTGGACCTGAAAGAGTTGGGGGTGGCTCTGTCTAGGAAGCGTGACCAGATCACATCCCTGGAAGGGAAGATGCCACAGGTGGCGGTCGATAACAAAATATATATATTTTTGTTAAAATAATTTTTATTAAAAGTTTTCATAAAATATCAATAACAAAATGAGAAAGAAAAAAGAACCCAACAGGGTTAAGTACAAAACACAATCTAAAAAAGCAACCCCCCAAACCCCTCCCCCTCTGTACCTAAATAATAAATTAACATTAACACCCCGACTTAAGACAACTGCTGCTGCTGCCATTGACCAATGTCTATCGTTCTGCCAGAAAGTCTAAGAACGGTTGCCACCGCCTAAAGAACCCTTGTACCGACCCTCTCAAGGCGAATTTCACCCTCTCCAATTTAATGAACCCTGCCATATCGCTGAGCCAGGATTCCACGCTTGGGGGCCTCGTATCTTTCCACTGAAGGAGAATCCTTCGCCGGGCTACCAGGGACACAAAGGCCAGAATTCCGGCCTCTTTTGCCTCCTGTACTCCCGGCTCCTCTGCCACCCCAAATATTGCGAGCCCCCAGCCCGGTTTGACCCTGGATCCTACCACCCTCGACACCGTCCTCGCTACGCCTTTCCAAAATTCCTCCAGCGCTGGGCATGCCCAGAACATATGGGTGTGATTTGCTGGGCTCCCTGAGCACCTAACACACCTGTCCTCACCCCCAAAGAACCGGCTCATCCGGTCATGTGTGCCCTGTGCAGCACCTTAAACTGTATGAGGCTGAGCCTCGCGCATGAAGAGGAAGAGTTCTCCCTCCCTAGGGCATCTGCCCACGTCCCCTCTTCGATCTCCTCTCCCAACTCCTCCTCCCACTTACCTTTCAACTCCACCACCGAGGCCTCCTCCTCCTGCATCACCTGATAAGTTTCCGAGATCTTCCCCACTCCCACCCACCCCCCGAGAGCACCCTGTCCTGTACTGTGTGTGGCAGTAGCCGTGGGAATTCCACCACCTGCCGTCTGGCAAACGCCCTTACCTGTAAGTACCTGAAGGTGTTCCCCGGGGGGAGCCCGTACTTCTCCTCCAGCTCACCCAAGCTCGTGAACTTCCCCCAACTTTCGTATCCCTGCCCTGTGCCACCCCGAAAACCCTCCACCTGTTCTTCCTGGGGCGAACCGGTGGTTCCCCCGTAATTGGGTCCACGCCGAGGCCCTAACTTCCCCCCTATGCCGCCTCCACTGCCCCCAGATTTTGAGGGCCGTCACCACCACCGGGCTCGTGGTATACCTCCTTGGAGGCAGCGGCGCCGTTGCCAGCGCCCCCAGACTCGTACCCACACAGGACGCCATCTCCAGCCTCTTCCATGCAGCCCCCTCCCCCTCCATCACCCACTTGCGCACCATTGTCGCATTGGCGGCCCAGTAGTACCCACAGAGGTTGGGCAGCGCCAGCCTCCCCCTATCTCTACTCCGCTCCAGGAACACCCTTCTCACCCTCGAAGTCCCTCGCGCCCACACAAACCCCATTATACTCCTGTTAACCCGCCTGAAAAAAACACGGGGAGGCACTGGAACAGGAACAAAAACCTTGGGAGCACCGTCATTTTGATTGACTGCACCCTACCCGCCAGGGACAGCGGCAACGTGTCCTACCTCTTGAACTCCTCCTCCATTTGCTCCACCAGCCTTGTAAAGTTAAGCCTATGCAGGGCCCCCCAGCTCCTGGCCACCTGGACCCCCAAATATCTGAAACTCCTCTCCGCCCTTTTTAATGGGAGCTCGCCAATCCCCCTCTCCTCGTCCCCTAGCTGAACTACGAACAGCTCGCTCTTCCCCATATTGAGCTTGTACCCCAAAAAGTCCCCGAGTTCCCTAAGGATCCTCATTACCTCTGGCATTCCTCCCACCGGGCCCGCCACATACAGCAGCAGGTCGTCCGCATAAAGCGACACGCTCATGCGCCTCCCCACCCCGCACCAACCCCCTCCAGTTCCTCGACTCAGTGCCATAGCCAGGGGTTCAATCGCCAGTGCGAGGGACAGGGGACACCCCTGTCTCGTCCCTCGGTGCAACCGAAAGTACTCGGACCTCCTCCTATTTGTGGCCACACTCGCCATCGGGACCTCATACAATAGCCTAACACACCTGACAAACCCCTCCCCAAACCCAAACCTCTTCAGCACCTCCCACAGGTACCCCCACTCTACCCTATCGAAGGCTTTCTCAGCGTCCATCGCCACCACTATCTCCGCCTCCCCCTCCCTCGTCGGCATCATGATAACGTTCAAAAGCCTCCGCACATTCGCATTCAACTGTCTCCCCTTCACAAACCCCGTCTGGTCTTCATGGACGATCTGCGGCACACAACCCTCAATCCTCGTGGCTAAGACCTTCGCCAGCACCTTGGCAACTACATTTAGCAAGGAAATCGGTCTGTAAGACCCACATTGCAGGGGATCCTTGTCCCGCTTCAGGATCAAGGAGATCAGTGCCCGGGACATCGTCGGGGGTAAAGCCCCCCCCCCTCCCTTGCCTCATTGAAGGTCCTAACTAACAGCGGGCCCAACAGGTCCATATATTTTTTATAGAACTCGACCGGGAAACCGTCCGGCCCCTCTGCCTTCCCCGCCTGCATGCTTCCTATCCCTTTGATCAGCTCCTCCAGCCCAATCGGGGCCCCCAGTCCCGCCACCAGTCCCTCTTCCACCTTTGGAAACCTCAATTGGTCCAGGAAACGGCCCATCCCTCCCTCCTCCCGTGGGGGCTCGGATCGGTACAATTCCTCGTAGAAGTCCCTGAAGACACCATTGATGCCAACCCCACTCCGCACCACGCTCCCTCCCCTGTCCTTAACTACCCCGATCTCCCTAGCTGCGTCCCGCTTCCGAAGCTGATGCGCCAGCATCCGGCTTGCCTTTTCCCCATACTTGTAGACCGCCCCCTGGGCCTTCCTCCACTGCACCTCCGCCTTCCTGGTGGTCACCAGGTCGAATTCGGCCTGGAGGCTGCGCCTCTTCCTCAACAATCCTTCCTCAGGTTCTTCCGCACACCTCCTGTCTACCCTCACCATCTCCCCCACCAGCCTCTCCCTCTCCCCCCGCTCCCTCCGCTCCTTGTGGGCCCTGATGGAGATCAGCTCTCCCCTCACCACCGCCTTCAGTGCCTCCCATACCATCCCCACTCGGACCTCCCCGTTGTCGTTGGTCTCCAAGTACCTCTCTATACTTCCTCGCACCCGATCGCTCACCTCCTCGTCTGCCATCAGCCCCACCTCCAAGCGCCATAGCGGGCACTGGTCCCTCTCCTCCCCCATCTCCAAGTCCACCCAATGCGGGGCGTGGTCCGAAATGGCTATTGCCGAATACTCGGTATCCTCTACTCTCGCTATCAGCGCCCTACTCAAAATGAAAAAGTCGATTCGAGAATAAGCCTCATGGACATGTGAGAAGAATGAAAATTCCCTAGCCCCCGGCCTTGCAAATCTCCAAGGGTCCACCCCTCCCATTTGGGCCATAAATCCCCTCAACACTCTAGCCGCCGCCGGCTTCCCACCCTTCCTCGACCTGGAGCGATCCAGTGCAGGATCCAACACCGTGTTAAAGTCTCCCCCCATTATCAGGCCCCCACTTCCAAGTCTGGGATCCGACCCAACATGCGCCGCATAAAACCAGCATCGTCCCAGTTCGGAGCATACACATTGACCAGTACCACCCTCTCTCCCTGCAACTTACCACTTACCATTATGTACCTACCGCCATTATCTGCCACAATGCTCGACACCTCGAATAACATCTTCTTTCCCACCAAGATCGCCACTCCTCGATTTTTGGCATCTAGCCCCGAGTGAAACACCTGACCTACCCACCCTTTCCTCAGTCTTACCTGGTCTGCCACCTTCAGGTGTGTCTCCTGGAGCATAAGCAACATCCGCCTTCAGCCCCTTCAGGTGCGCGAACACGCGGGCCCGCTTAACCGGCCCATTCAGTCCCCTTAGATAACAAAATATTAAGGGCCAAGGTGGACAACTTGGAAAATCAGTCTGATAGACAGAATTTGAGGGTTGCCATCGGGCCTGAGCCCGACAATGGTCATGTTGCAATTGCTTTGAAGATGGTGGGGGAGGAGGAAATGGCAACTCCTCCCGAGTTGAGCCCACAGGACGTTGAGGCAGAAGCCCCGTGTAGGTGAACCACCGTGTGCGATCATCGTGCGCTTCCACAGCTAACAGGACAAAGAAAGAGTTTTACGGTGGGCAAAGGATCATCACAATTGAAGATGGGAGGCCATGCAGTGAGAATTTATCAAGATATTGGAGCAGAGAGGCCAAGTGGCGTGCAGTATTTAATAAGGCCAAGGCTGTCCCTCTTAATGGCGGGTTAAAATGAACATGTTGCCGCGATTTCTGTTTATTTTTCAATGCCTGCCGATTTTCCTGCCAAAGACATCTTTTGGAGAGATTGAAGGAATGATTACCTTGTTCATATGGGGAGGGAAGGTGGCCAGAATAAAAAAAGGTGCTGCTACAGAGGGGAAGGCAGGCAGGGGGTTTCGGTCTTCCAAACCTGATGTATTATTATTGGGCGGCGAACGGGGAGAAGGTACGGAGCTGGGTCAGAGGGGTTGATTCCCAGTGGGTAAGAATGGAGGAGAGTCTGTGTGGGGGTCGGGATTGAAGGCGCTAGCGACAGCGCCGCTCCCGATGGCCCAGGGAAATACTCAGGGAGTCCGCTAATAATAGCTTCATTGAGAATTTGGAGGCAGTTTCGCCAGCACTTCAGGTTGGGGGCAGGATCAAGGGAAATGCCGATTCAGGGGAACCATAGATTTGAGTCAGGGAAGTGGGATGGAAATTTTCGAAGGTGGGAGGAGAAAGGAATTACGACACAAAAAGATTTATTTCTTGTGGACCGGTTTGCAGGATTGAACAAGCTGGGAGCGAAGTATGGGCTGGAGCAGGGGAAATGTTTAGATATATGCAGGTTCGAGACTTTGCCAGGAAGGAGATACAGAGCTTCCCAGTAGAGCCGTCGTCCACATTGCTGGAGGAGTGACAACAGGGGGACTGGAGAAGGAGGTAGTGTTGGCGGTTTACGGGGTTATTTTGGAAGAGGAGAAGGCACCGCTGGAAGGGATCAAGGCAAAGTGGGAGGGAGAGTTACATAGATATGACGAATGTGATATAAAATAGTTACTTTAGAGATATTAGTTAATGTAATGTAGAAATAAGCCACTTTGATTCTGGCAAGTAGAGACAAAGGATTTTAGACCGCATGGGAAAAAGCAGGAAGAGGTGTGTCTATGAGAGTGATGCTGCATTGATAGGGGCCGGAGAAAGGGATTGGAAGTGAGCCAATCAGAATAGATCAAACAAGTCAGGAGGGACATAGGATGACCTATGGGTGTCGAGTATGTGAAACTTGATGCCATTTGAATGTATGAGTACTGATCTCTTTGTCTGGGACCTTCACTTAGTTCCCGGGGCTGCAGAAAGCAACATGTTATCTGTATCACTGTGGACTAGGTAGCTTGCAAGCTGAATAAAATAACTTCTTTTTACTTGCAAATCCATCTCGACTTTTATTGAGGCCAGACTGACGGATAAAGAAATTTGGGAATCAACATTTGGTGCCGAAACCCGGGATTTCTCAGGGCGATCCTGGTCCAACTGCGAAATCAGAATTAGACTGATTATGAACAGGAGGATGGGGAACGAGGGTCCTCAATGTAGAACTGGAAAATGACCGCGCATTGATTGTTCCCCTCTTCTTATCGTCTGATTAGTCTGGTCACTCGCGGTTGGCACAGAAAGACCGCCTCGACGAAATCACAGGTCAGTCTGGGGATTAGCAATTTAATTGATGGGATTTCATATTGTTGTTTCGGCTTGGGTTAGGGTTTTGGGTTGATGTGATATCTCAAATGATGATTCAATTCCAAGTATAAGGGTTCAGAGGCTGATGGGACTTCAGTAATGAAGGTTCAGTCTATTATATGGGTTCAGGGGCTGATGGGACTTCAGTAATGAAGGTTCAGTCTATTATATGGGTTATGGGGCTGATGGAACTTCAGTACTGAAGGTTTTAGTCCAGTATAACTGTTTTTAAATCTGAAGATGGTTCAACTCTATGTGCGAGTGTTTTAAATATATAGTTGATTAAGCTAAAATTGTCTCCTTGGACTGTATTGGCGAAAAAAGCAGTTCCGAGGACTAGTTGAGATTGTGGGGAATGCTGCATATTGGTTGAAGCAGAAGACTCTCAAAGGGTTAACTGCAGCAGGCAAAGTTAAAGACAGACAGTGCTTCTCACTCAGGCCTTGAGATAACAGCACCAGTCTGTAGTGTAATCGGATACCTTTCCTTTGAGTCAGTGAACACCAGCAAAGTTACGTTTTGAATTAATTAAAGGAAACCAGTGGGTTTCTCCACCTCTTTGATAAAAGTTATTATTTTCGAAAGCAATTGATCGAAATTGCCAGAATCTTAAGTTTTACTTACTTGAAATAAGGTTTATCTCATTTTATCTGGAGATTAATAGAAACTTAAAGAAGATCATGGACACCATTTTAAAAAGTGTAAATCTGGAGATGATAGTTGATTTTGCTAATACTTATGTGTATGTAAAAGAAAAAAAACTTGTTAAAAGAAAAATTGTTAAGATAAAGAAATAATTAAGTTGTAAATGCTGTACAAGTTTGTGTTAAGCAAATTGTAAATTTAGTTCTGAGTTGAGATCAGAGCTAAGCTTGCAAGTTGCAGTAATTCAATTTGAATTTTCAAACATTTTTAAGTTTTAAAATAAAAGCGCAAGTAGAGGAAGGACACGGGTCACACAAGAGATGAGCTACGTAGTTCAATGGCTGGCCTTGGATTGACAGAAGAAGAAAAATTCAATAATTTGGAAAAGTCAGTAAAAGTTCCGTCTGCACCCATAGCATGGTCTGCGCTCATTCCAGAACCGCCAGAGTACAATAATATATACCCAGTCATTGCTCCCCAGATTTCAAATATGCCAGAAACTCAAGCCCTTTTGGATGATAGTGTGGGTGATAGTGTGGGTCCTGATTTACCAACTTCACAACCGGAAGAGCAAAAGGAACTCTGTCCCACAAGCCCAGTTAGCTCTAGGACAAGATCTCGGACAGCGAGAGAGGGGCTTGACGCTCACCAGAAACAATTAAGCATATCACCTAAGTCTCCCCAAACTAAGGAGAAACCACAAGATTCGGGAACAAAGGAAGCTGAAACAACGTCTTTTGAAGAGAAAGAACTCCCCCTAGTGACAGGGAGAGACGTTGAAGTCTTGGAACAACCAGGGGAAATAGCTAGAGTGCCCCCTGGTGACATTCGGAGACAGTTACCGATTAGGAAGATGCGAAACCCCGACGCAGTGACTGTGGGAGCGAACCCCACGATAGACGTTTACTTCCCATGGACACCCAGTGAGATGATGGCTATTATGTCTACAATCCCAGATAGAAAAAATCTCCTGCTGCCTTCATGGATTCCTTGAGAACTACCATCTCAATTTATCAAGCTGATTTAAGGGACCTCTGGGCCCTAGTCCAGCAGATTTTAACCCCAGCAGAGTACCGCAATTATCTTAACCACCTGAATTATGCTAGTCATGCCGCACTTTAGCAGGCCTATGCGTTAGACGACGATAGAAGGACACAGATCTTGAATGCGTTGAATAGCACATTTCAAAGGCCCATAAATCTTTCTGTTATCTTAGACCTAAAGCCTAAGAAGACTGAAGAGCCAGAGGAATTTCTGGAGCGTTTTAATGAAATCTACCGGGGGCAGTCAGGCGATTTGCTGTATCAAAATGGTCAGAATTCCCCTCAATATTGTGCTATGTTAATGCATTGCCTACCACCTTCTGTGGTTACTGCTGTGAAATGTAATAACATGAATTGGACAGAGAACGACCCTTCCCAGATGGCAAGGGCAGTCAGATTTTATTGGAAGGAGGGTGTAGGCCAAGAAGGAGGCTCAGTTACAAAGGTTAAGACTGAGTATGTAATGAAAAAGGATGATCTGCGACCCCAACAAGCGGCAGAAATGGTAGTTTACCAGCAGGAGCCCCAATATAGTGACTTTGGGTGGGTGGATCAGCGAAGAGGAGGATACCAAACCCACCCACAGGGACCCTCACCCCCTTTTTATGGCCCACCGAACGAATCAATAGCTCTACAACCGCAGCCCCCTCTGAGGGGCCATTGGTCTACTGGAAGAAGAGGACGGGGCAGCCATGTCTTCTGTGCAATCAGCACTTAAATTACCATTATCCGACCACACGCAGCAATTGTCAGGGTTCCAAGGACAGGTGTGTGAGTATCCTATTTCTGAACCTGTGACAGTCACTTACGAGAATAAGTCTGCAGAGCATCAGGTTGTAGAGACTACTGGATTGGACTGTAACTTGTTGGCCCGAGATTTACTGTGTATCTTCCAGCTACAGCTAGAATGCGGAGATGAGGGGGTAACGGTTACATCATGGAGGATGAGACAACAGTGCTATATTTCTATCACTCCCCCAGTGGTGGACGTTAGACGTTGAACAGTCACTGCATCACGTTACCCTGGCCTATGACAGAACTGGACGAAACAGGGAGTTGGAGGACAAATACCGGCCATTACTTGAGACCGAATGGCCAGTCAAGGTTACAGCCACAGTCACGGGAAAAGAAGGTACAGCCGATTTTGTTACAATATCACCACATTTATGGCCACAGTCAGCTTCGGTAAGCCCTCATATTACACGTCAGGTCCATGACCAGTATCATGCCAGGGATATGGGGCGAATGGTAAGGAGGGCAGTGGATCATTCGGATCCAACAGACTACGCACTTCAAGTCATGCCGGACGGCACTACCATAAAATATTTTGAGGCCCCTGAAACGATTAACACTCGACTGCAGCATCACAGGGGACATGATGTGTTGGAATATGTCAATCCACAGGTCTGGGCGGAATACCCATCACAAGTGGGAAAGACAAATGTTACACCTATTAAGGTGATGATTAAGGATCATGTAAAGCTACCTTCCATTCGACAATACCCCTTGAAATCTCAAGCTGCTCCATCAATAGATAAATTAATTCAAGAGCTGTTGAAACAGGGTATTTTGGTCCCTTGCCAATCAGAATGTAACACCACCATACTTGCTGTGCCTAAACCAGCCAAACCAGACCAGTACCGATTCGTCCAGGATTTACGTTCAATCAATGCCATCGCACATCCGTTACATGCTCTCACCCTCCAACAGGATATTACGGTGTATAGCTCCCACTCGGTCATCGCACTACTGAGGCAACTGCAGACTCAGCATCTTACTGCAGCTCGTCAGAATAGGTATGAGATATACCTTTTGAACAATCCACGTCTGACATTTAAACACTGTACCACTATCAATCCAGCCTGTTTTCTTAGTGGTCCCCCTGTCCATGAAGACGCACCTGGCCACGACTGTTTAGCCTTGATTCAGGAAACTACCACTATAAGGGGCGATTTGAGTGACATTTCGTCAGAACAACCTGACATGATTATGTGTGGTCAAATATCCCACCGGGGTTTAGTTAATGACCTACTGCAGGCCCTCCTTATGCCCGCGCAGATTTCCGTTATTAAATGCGCTGCCCACACGAATGGTACAACCCCAGTTGACGTTGGTAATGAACGAGCAGATTGTGCAGCGCGAACAGCCGCGCAAATTCAGCAAGTGATGGTGCCTAAGATGTTAAGTCAGACTAAACGATCTACTATAAATATGTCTGCTTCTGACAAGTCAATGCCAACCATCCAAGACGTCATAAGGTTACAGGAGGACGCTCCTGAGAGTGATAAACAAATGTGGAAACGGTTAGGTTGTACATATGATTCTGTTTCCTCTTTATGGACCACGCCTGCACATCAGACTTGTATGTCTGATGTACTGGCTTTATGGGTCATTGAATGTGTACACTTTGCAACTCATTGTGGGGCTCGATGGACTAGTGATTTGTTGCTGGACACTTGGTGGCACCCTAAAATGCAGGGGTTGGCCCAAAGTATCAGTAATCGGTGTTTGATTTGTCAGCAATATAACACCGGAAAAGGTATCCCTTGTAGGATGGGGCAAACCCCGTTGCCCAGTGGTCCCTTTGAGACGCTCCAAATGGATTACATTGAGTTGGAAAGGTGTCAATGTTATAAATATGTTTTGGTCATTGTGGATGTGTTCAGCAGATGGGTCGAGGCGTATCCGACTATCGATAATAAAGCTGCTACTGTGGTTAAAGTCTTGATGAGGGAAATCATTCCCCGGTACGGTATACCAGCTCAGTTAAGTTCTGATAATGGGCCTCATTTTATTGGACAAATTAACAAGGAGTTTTGCTCCCAGTTGGGCATACGCCAGCAGTTACACTGTGCTTATAGACCGCAGGCGGCCGGGTTGGTTGAGAGACACAATCAGACCTTCAAAACTAAATTGGCTAAATTAAGAGCAGACACGGGACTGACATGGCTTAAGTTGCTCCCCGTTGCCCTCTTCCAGCTGCGGGTTACACCTGCGGGACCGGCCCGGCTCTCTCCCGCCGAGATTCTTTATGGCAGGCCTCTTAGAACTCCCTGGAGCCTGCAGGTTCCCAGACTGGTTCAGTTTCATCAGATGACTGAAGAGATGACCACCTATGTTCTAGCCCTCACGCAAGTGCTCAAGGAACTCCATGGCCAGGTCCGCGCGGCTCACCAGCCATTGCCCCCAGTACCTAGCTCACTTTCAGTCCAGCCCGGTAGTTATGTCATGGTCAAAACTTGGACTAGGAAGGGGTCGGAGCTGCGATGGGACGGGCCCTTCCAAGTTCTCCTTACCACCCCCACAGCAGTTAAAGTGGAGGGGCGAAGTGCTTGGGTCCACCTACATCACTGTAAATTGAGTCCATCTCCACTACTGTAAAAGGTCGGATACTAACCTGCCTCCCTTCTCCAGTGCTATTTTACAGGTGTGGAGCATGATGGAGTGGCTACGCATCGTCTGTATGATATTTGGCCTCACTTCGCTTGGCGTGTTATTGGCGATGGACATGGAAAAGGGGAATATTATGTATCTGTGTAGCCCCAACCAATCTACAAGGTTACATCACCTCTGCAAAGGTGATGTTCTTCGCTGCCCCCATATACGAGGACATGGTATCGACTCATGGAAGGTCATCAAAGTTAAGGAGAATGCAGGAGTCATGAAGCAGTTGCACCGGTCCCGGCGATGGGAAGGGAACATTATATGGACATTGCCTTGTTTTTGGAATACATGTAAATTCGATTTTGGATGTGTTAAGAGTGGTGCAATAAAGGTAATATCAGGCTGTCAGAAGAGCGTAGGAAGAGGCTTTGAGAAAGTGAAAGGGACTAGAGAGAGGACGGGGCGTATGAGAAGGGAAGTACAGCTAGAACGTAGGTTACCGGGAGATACACTTAAGTTAGTTAAAGGCCAAACTGAGGAAAACCCGGGTAGTAAACCTTGGGAGCCCTCGGGGCAATAACCAAGGAATTGTCTCAGCTACGGTTGTTTGCAATGCAGAACCGGTATGCTCTTGACTATCTTCTGGCCCGTGAGGGTGGGATATGCGCCATAGTGCAGGGCAAGTGTATCATGGGAGTTCAGGATAACATCACTAAATTTATGGATCACATACGGGATCACCTGGACAGAATGCAGGATCCTGGCTCTTGGGGTAACTGGGGATTTGGAGGTTGGAAGGACTGGTTGATAAATATGGCCATGTATCTAGTGGTAGCTATCGGCTGCATCTTTGTGGGCCTGGCCATCCTTAAATGTGTGATGGGTAGAATGCGGGGTGCACTGGATCAGATCAACGCCCCCAAAAAATTAACTGTTAAAATCCATGAGGGTGAAGCAGATGAAGGGGGGCTAAGACAGGAATTGGAAATGCAGCGACGGATCTTTTTAGATGAGGAACCGTAGCTATGGATTGGATAGTTCGGTTATCATGGAATGATAAAAGGAGGGAATGACGAATGTGATATAAAATAGTTACTTTAGAGATATTAGTTAATGTAATGTAGAAATAAGCCACTTTGATTCTGGCAAGTAGAGACAAAGGATTTTAGACCGCATGGGAAAAAGCAGGAAGAGGTGTGTCTATGAGAGTGATGCTGCATTGATAGGGGCCGGAGAAAGGGATTGGAAGTGAGCCAATCAGAATAGATCAAACAAGTCAGGAGGGACATAGGATGACCTATGGGTGTCGAGTATGTGAAACTTGATGCCATTTGAATGTATGAGTACTGATCTCTTTGTCTGGGACCTTCACTTAGTTCCCGGGGCTGCAGAAAGCAACATGTTATCTGTATCACTGTGGACTAGGTAGCTTGCAAGCTGAATAAAATAACTTCTTTTTACTTGCAAATCCATCTCGACGTTTATTGAGGCCAGACTGACGGATAAAGAAATTTGGGAATCAACAGATACATAGAATCTACAGTGCAGGAGGAGGCCATTCGGCCCATCGGGTCTGCACCGGCCCTTACAAAGAGCACCCTACTGAAGCCCATGTATCTACCTTATCCCCATAATCCAGTAACCCCCACTTAACATTTTGTGGACACTAAGGGTAATTTAGCATGTCCAATCCACCTAACCCGCACATCTTTGGACTGTGGGAGGAAACTAGAGCACCCGGAGCAAACCCACGCACACATGGGGAGAACGTGCAGACCCCGCACAGACAGTGACCCAGCCGGGAATAGAACCTGGGACCCTGGAGCTGTGAAGCAACTGTGCTAACCACTATGCTAAAGTGTTGCCCAGTAATTCGTGACTGCTCATGGGATCTTTAATCTGGAGTTTGGGAATTCCTGGGCTGGATTCTCTGGTCGGCGATGCTGAAACCTTGTTCGGCGATCGGCCGGAGAATCAAAGTTCCTGACCAAATCGGGGGCGGTGCCGCTTTCACGAAGCACTGTCCCCTCCAAAGCGTCGCACTCTGCAGGTCTGCTGCAGGCCGCCGCCATGCGCATGCGCGGTCACGGACCCGGCAATTCTCTGGGCTGTATCGGCAGCTAGAGCCGGGTGCTCTCTGCTACCGGCATGCTAGTCCCCAGCACAACGGGGAATTGGTGGTCGTTTCACGCCATTTTTTCTGGTTGGGAGAGGGTATGGACGGGGGGTTCTGGTGTGAGGTACTCCGGAGAGTGAACGCCTCCACCTCGTGTGTGAGGTTGGGGCTGATACAGCTGAAGGTGGTATATAGAGCACACCTCACAAGGGCAAGGATGAGACGGCTCTTTGAGGGGGTAGAAGATGTGTGTGAATGTTGGAGGGGGGGAGGGGGCTGCAAACCACGTTCATATGGTTTGGCCCTGTCCAAAACTGGAGCATTACTCGAAGGAGATTTTTAGGGTAATCTCTAAAGTGGTGCACATGATTCTGGACCTTGGCCCTCGGGAGGCCATATTCGGGGTATCGGACCAGCCGGGGTTGGAAACGGGTGCAGAGGCAGGTGTTGTAACCTTCGCCTCGTTGATTGCCCGAAGGCGGATCCTGTTGGGATGGAGATCAACCTCTCCACCCTGTGCCCTGGCGTGGCGGGGGGTGGGGGTGGGGGGGGGGGGGGCTGCTAGAATTCTTAACCCTTGAGGAGGTTAAGTTTGAACTGAGGGGAAGAATGGAGGGGTTATACAATTCATGGGCGTTATTCATTATGCACTTTCAAGAATTGGATGACATCGAACATTAGGGGGTGGGGTTGGGGGAGGGGCATTTCCTGACTTTTTGTCATTTGTTTATATTAACATGCGGGCTGTTGTTTGGGGGTTGGTGGGAGGATGGGATTGTTATTGTTGATATGGGAATTGACATTATACTCGTTACTGCTTATTGTTTATTGTTGGTGGGTGTAAATTTGGGAGAAAATGTGAAAAAGGAGAATAAAAATATATATATTTTAAAATAAGGCCAAGGCTGCATTGTATTGCAGTAAGGTCCGATTTGTCGTGGTTTATCCCATGTGCCTCCATGTGACTTACGAAAATAGAGACTTTTACATTGAGACTCCAGAGGAGGCTGAAGTGTTCATGGGGAGAAATGGACTGGGGTTGAAATAAATGTTGTTTTTGTATTGGTTGGGTAATGTTTTATGGAGGTGAACAAGTGATTCCTGGTATTTGATGGGGTGTTTATTGGGCAGTTTTGGAGTGTTTTTTTATGGGGAATTTCATTGTGGGGGTTGGAGGGACGGTTGTTGATTATTGTTCATGTTCCTTTGTGTTTCTTCCCTCTCTCCTTTGGAGATAATAAAGTTGGATTTGGGCGGAGGGCTGGTTGGTATTTGGGAATTTTAATTAATAGTACTCTGTGTAGGGGCTACCCGCTAACTAAGATAGTTAGTAAGTGACCGTCAGCAAGAACGCTAGCTTTTTCGATGCCGCGAGGTCGAGCGTGGCCCCTTCAAAGAGGTGCTGGCAGATGTAATCCGACCCTATCCCCGTAACAAAAGCATCTCTCATGAGCAAGTTCGAGTGTTCCGTGGCCGTGACGGCCTGACAGTCACAGTCTCTGACTAGGGGAATTAGAGCACACCAGAAATCTTCCACTGACTCACCAGGAAGTTGACTACGAGTGGAGAGGATGCGTCTGCCGTAGAGCGTGTTAGTCCGCTGAGCGTAGTTTTCCTTCAGTAGCGCCATGGCGTCGTCATAGGTCGGCGCGTCCTGGATAAGTGGAAAGACGTTGGAGCTCAGCCGCGTGTAGAGGATCTGAATCTTCTGAGCTTCCAGAATTGGGTCTGGTGCAGACCTGATGTATGCTTCGAAACAGGCTAGCCAATGTCCAAAGTCCTTTTTGGCGTTGCCTGATTGCGGATCCAGCTGCAGGCGATCCGGCTTGATGCGGAGGTCCATCTTCTGAAAACTTTAGTGTAATAAATTGATGCATGATCAATTACACAAAGACAAGAGTTGGATGCAATCGAGGCTTTATTACACTAAGATGTGTGGCCTCCTACAGCAGCTGGCGAAATGGCTGCTGTACGAGGAGCACACATATTTATACTCCGCCTACTGGGCAGAGTCATCAGGCAGGGAACTACCCCCGTACCTGTAGTACAGGGCCTTACCACAAAGCACCTAATATATACATCAGTGGTGACTACCACATTTAGCAATTTTAAATCATGAAGACTTATGCTTGCAGCCTTTAATGCAACACGTAAGTCAGGTTAGGGTGCTGTATAAAATAATAATACAATTTTATGCACAAACTGAATTCAGCACAGAAAGTAAAGTCTCGTTATCACAAGAATAAGCACCTTTTTAATGGCATGATAGTTGTTACTGCCAATCAACATCTCTGGCACTGAAAAGTAACTTTTACTAGTATGGAGTCACATTTCCTCTGGTATTAATCGTTGGAGATTTTAAACACACCACATTTAGTTTTATTTTTCTTTCTCACAAGTCTTTCTTTTCCTCTTTATTTATTTCCATAGCTGATGTGACATTAAGTTCACCCACAGAAATTTACACTTCTGTTTCAGTCTGTTAGGTGAAACAGTTGCATGCCCTGTGCACTCAGTTCCCACATGCCCTATGTCCCTCACTGCCTGTTAATAGTTTGCATTTTTAACAACTTGCCATGTAAATTTAAAGACAAACTGCAAGCATGTCAAATGGCAGATGCCATTAGATGGCATTGCTACAAAAGGCTGTGGAACAGTCCTCGATCCAATTTCCGTATCTACTGCTAAAGTATGCACTTCCATCCATTCTGGGGACCATCAAAACACCCCGGGGGCGGTTCTACAATATTGGACCCAAGTGTTCGTGCCATCGTGAAGGCCGTCGCGCTTCACAACGATGCGAACCGGGGCCGGGTACGACAGATTCTGGCCCCCACAGGGGGCCAGCACAGCGCTGGAGCAGTTCATGCCGCTCCAGCCTCCTTACGCGGCGCCAACCTGTGCATGCGCAGTTCCTCCTCGTCAAAGTGCGCATGCGTGGGGGACTTCTGTAGCACGCGGGACCCGACTCAACTTGGAGTCGGTGTTCAGGGGCCGGCGCGCCAGAAAGTAGGCCCGGGGGGGGAGAGGCCGGCCCGCCGATCGGTGTGCCCCAATCGTGGGCCAGACCCCATCAGAGGCCCCTCCCCCGATGAAGGAGCCCACCTCCCCCCCCCCCCCCCCCCCCCAAGGCCGCCCGCCCAACCGTTCACGCAGAGTTCCCGCCGGCAGCGACCAGGGGTGAACGGCGGCAGCGGGACTCTGTCGTATCGGCGCGACCCCTCGGCCCATGCAGGCCGGAGAATCGGCGGCCCGTGGCCGGCGCCGCGCCAAATGCACCGGCGTAAATGGCGCCATTTCTCCGCACTTCGGAGAATCGCGCGCCAGCGCGGGGCGTCCTGGCTCGGTTGCGGCGATTCTCCGGCCCGGCGCGGGGCTCGGAGAATCGCCCTCCCCATTCTTACATGCACAGAGAGAGTGTTTCCACTTGTGGGGAATCTCAAAATTCGAGGCCATGCCCAGTTGGCGGCGCTGCTAGTGTTGGTGCCGGCAGAGAGACAGTCCAGCCGGGCAGGGGTAAGGTTGGCAGAACGAGGCCCCAACACGATGGAAGGAAGCGAGACACAACAGCCAGGGGCAGTGAGGCCGTCTGTAACATCTTCACTCACCACGGAAGCGGCCCAGCTTCCCCCAGCAGCAGCCGGCATGGCCCGGGGGCCAGAAACAGGGAGAAACCCCTGGAGGTGTCCAACAGCAGCTGTTGGAGGAGCAGAGGAGGAGAAACAAGAGAAAGGAGATGCCAAAGGTGGTGATGCAAGACTAAGATTAAAAAAGTGGAAAAAAACATGTCGCCAGATAGGTCTCTGTGATCTTTCCCCTACAGATCCTTCCTACATCTTTTATAAGTTATTTGTAGTATGTTCTATGTTTTTTCATGTGTGGAGCGATCTGCCTGGACTGTACGCACAACAGTACTTTTCACTGTACTGATGTGTTGGGTGCTCTGGATCCGTGGAACACATACAGGCCACCAACACTTAAAATAGTGCAACACTATTTTATTAAGTTAGAAACTGTTGAACATACTTTCACTGTGGGTTAACACGATGTTAGATTAAACTAAAGACCTATGCCTGTCCGAACCAGTCTATTCACTCAGCACATCGTGAGGATCTGTGCTGTAAGCTGTAAGCTCTGTCCTTGTAGGAGGCTGTGTCCCGAATGAGCGGGAACTCTGATGCCCCCTGTCTTTATAGTGAGTGTGCTCTAACTGGTGATTGGCTGCGGTGTTGTGTGTGTTGATTGGTCTTGCTGTGTGTCCATCAGTGTCTGTGTCTGCACCATGATATACTGGTGTATATTATGACATCCCCCCCTTTTATAAAATAATGTATGCGTGTGGCAATAAATAATGTATGGTGAGAATGTTCCTAACTACGTGTGGGGTGCGAAGACATATTTACAGAACTACGTACATGAGAACTAAGCTATTTACATGGAAAGGTGCCAGGTGCAGAGAAGCAGTATGCAACAAGAATAACGAGATCAACACTATATACAAACCAGGGAAACGATCAAACAAAGCAACGAAACAATTCAGAGAGTTTATAAGTCCGCAAAGTTCATAAATCAAGTCTCTGAGGTGGGCGACGAATTCTGGTTGACCGTAAGGGTGGCACACCACTCATCGTCCGGATCGATGCTGTAAACCGATAGAGGCTGGATTCTTTGCTTCGGGAACACCCTCTTTTTTGTAATGATAACAACTCGAAAGGTGCCTTCGGGTCCTCGGTGTCAATATCGGGTAGTAGGTCCACATCGGACTCGGTGACCGTGGGTTGAATGGCCTGGACTTTCCTGCGAGGCTGGCTGGAACGATATGAGTTGGCAGGCTGAGTTGATCTGCATAAAGCAGCATAGTGGCCAAGTTTGCCACATCTCAGGCATTGTCGGGATTTGGCAGGGCATTGCCGCTTTAAGTGGGCGGAGCCACAGTTGCCACATGTTGTAGCGTCAGTACATTCGCTGCGCCACCGCACATGCGTGGTGCGGCCGTACATGGTATGCGGCCTGCACAGTATGTTCGTCGATGTCGTCGTCCCCTCGTTCGGCGCGCACAGGCGCGGGAGTCCGCGAAATGGCCGCCCTCATCCAGGCTGAGGCCCTGGAGTTGCTCGATTGCTTGGACCCGTTCTTCCTCGTGGGGACCTTGCCATGCTGTTTCATCCACTTGGATGTGGGAATACCGACTAGTGGCATGATCGTGTAGCACGCAGGTCTCAATGGCGGTCGCTAGGGTGAGCTGCTTTACCTTGAGGAGCTGCTGGCGTAGGGGGTCCGACTGAACACCGAAAACGATCTGGTTGCGTATCATGGAGTCGGAGGTGGGCCCGTAATTACAGGACTGCGCAAGGATGCGGAGGTGGGTGAGAAAGGACTGGAAAGGATCATCCTTACCCTGCAAACGCTGTTGGAATACATAGCGCTCGAAACGTTCATTCACCTCTATGTTGCAGTGAGTGTCAAACTTGAGGAGGACCGTCTTGAATTTTGATTTATCTTCATCATCAGCAAAGGTAAGAGAATTGAAAATGTGGATGGCATGTTCCCCGGCCGTGGATAGGAAGAGAGCGATCTTCCTGGTGTCCGAGGCATCTTCCCGGCCTGTGGCTTCAAGGTAGAGCTGGAAGCATTGTTTGAATATCTCCCAGTTGGCCCCCAGGTTACCGGTGATGCGGAGCGGCGGGCGGACGCTGTCCATTTTTCAGGATGACTGTATGCTGGTGGAAGGCAGATCACTTGCAGGTAGGTCTAAGAAGTTCTAATATCCCTCAACTCCTGGTATCATGATGTGTTGGGTGCTCTGGATCTGTGGAACACATACAGGCCACCAACATTTAAAATAGTGCAACACTATTTTATTAAGTTAGAAACTGTTGAACATACTTTCACTGTGGGTTAACACAATGTTAGATTAAGCTAAAGACCTGCCTGTCCGAACCAGTCTATTCACTCAGCACATGGTGAGGATCTGTGCTGTAAGCTGTCAGCTCTGTCCTTGTAGGAGGCTGCATCCCAAATGAGCGGGAAGTCCGTCTTTATAGTGAGTGTGCTCTAACTGGTGATTGGCTGCGGTGTTGTGTGTGTTGATTGGTCTTGCCAATTGTGTGTGTTGATTGGTCTTGTGTATCCATCAGTGTGTGTGTATCTGCACCATGATATATTGGTGTATATTATGACATGTACCTCAGTACACATGACCATAAATATATAAATCATCAATATTAGATAAGACACCAAAAATCAAATGCGAAATTCAGAAGGGCACCTCCATCGGCTTGGTAACAATTCTGTGATTCTTTATCGGAGTTGGTGAGAATGTGGAACTAATTTCCACAGATAGCTGATGAGGGGCATAGTTAGATGCATTTAAGGAAGCTTAAGCAATGGCATTGCCTGATGGGCTGAAAGGCCTATTTCTAACTCTATCTGCTATGTACTAGTTACAATGTGTGATTAATGATTGGTTAAATTGGAATTCCCGACTTACCTCATGAGCCAAAGGAATGCTTTATAAACTTGTTGCATTGCTATTTTAGAGTAGGGAATTTAGGAACTGCTTCTCGTTTCTAGTAAAGGGCGTGTTACAGAGAAGGAAGTAAGTAACATTAAGTCTCATCCTGTCCCGCCTTTCTGCATCTACCTTCCCTCTCGCAGTCTCACTGGTGTTGAGATCAGTGCAGGGTGTTATAAACAGACCAATCCAACCCAGGTGATAGGACGCTGAGTTCCACCAACAACGTCCTCTTCAGAACCAGGGAAGGTGCACACTGCCCGAGTTCTCACAATGATCTTTCCGTGCTGACCGCAGGAAGGACAGCACATCAGAAACCAAAATGTGCGCAGTCTTATTTAAATAGGAAGAGTTTTGCAAATACTGAGAAGACACTTAGCTCTCCGATTTCTCTGCTGTGTAGATATTATCTTCGACTTGATGATCAGCAATTTTAAAATAAATTAAGCTTCTGATTGCGAGAGTTTTAAATGCAAAATGTGGCTTTGGCGGATCCCAATACTAACCCTCTATTTTACTGGTAAGTATTTTACATTTTGAAACGTATTTTGGTTCCGGTCTCTTTAATTACTTACTTTATTTCAAGAGGCAATTTAATGCATTTGTTCTTTGATCTGTTTTACACGTTTTAATATTTTGATTGTACTTTTTAAACTTTATCAATATAAGTACATGTGACAGAAGTAGCAAAACTAATCCATACTTTGCGTGGTTCATGCCCTGTGAGACGTGTAGCCAAGCCTATGGCGAAGTTAAAGATAAATCTACAAGGGAAGTAATTTTATGGTTTGTGAATATAAGAGAGGCGATTGTTGTTTATTTCTGGATACAGTACATCGATGACACTTAATTCGCATTTTCCATTTTGTGTAAAAGAAGAAAGCTCCTCCATTTATAATTTTCTTAAGCTCATAAATCCCTCTACAGCATTTCTCCTCAATGTCAAATCCTGCTTCCTTTGAACAGGTGGATGGATAAAGTGTGGCTCTTGGAATTCCCCTGGAAACTCTGACATGTGGAAACCAAAGCTGCTTTCCTGCTACAAATACTTCAATAGCTTCCTATTGGGTTTTCAAGGAACATTTTCCAAAGGGGAAGTTACATTGGCTCCAATTTAGACAGGTTTCAGTGTTAAGTAATTGGGACTAGTTAGTTGCTTGAACTTCCAGATTGGTGAAGAGATGAAACAGAAACTCTGGAACGTTTAGTTATCCCAATTGTTAAAAGTTCACAGACTTTAAACTGTTTTGCCTTTTTAGGATCCCTTGCACTGATTAAGTTGCCTAAACCAACTGGGGTGCGGTTCGATTCGGTTAACTTTAATAACACCCTTCGCTGGACTCAGAATAGATCTCAAGACACCGTGTATGATGTGGAGTACCTCATGTAAGTTCTGATACTAACACTTAATTGTATGAACAAAGAAAGCAACAATGCAGATAGTGAATTTGGATGGGCCATAGAGTTACACAAAGTTGCACAGTAGCACAGTGGTTAGCACTATTGCTTCACAGCGCCACGGTCCCAGGTTCGATTCCCGGCTTGAGTCACTGTGCAGAGTCTGCTCGTTCTCCCCGTGTCTGCATGGATCACCTCCGGATGCTCCGGTTTCCTCCCACAAGTCCCGAAAGACGTGCCGTTAGGTAATTTGGACATTCTGAATTCTCCCTCTGTGTACCCGAAGAAGCGCCGGAATGTGGCGTCTAGGGGCTTTTCACAATAACCTCATTGCAGTGTTAATGTAAGCCTACTTGTGACAATAAAGATTATTATTATTGTAACAAACATGCAATCTTTCCACTCTTAACAACGTTTCTCAGATGCAGACTTCTGTTGGTATCTCCAGATGCAAGTTACAGACCATTGTAAATTATATTCCTCTGAGTATTACTACACAACTATATTTTGTTGCCCACTTTAGACAGCAGGGTAAGAGCACTACCATGACCCTACTTTACCCCCTTATGCCTGACTTTACTGCTGTGTAGCTTGACTGTTTGTTGCCACCTAATTGGGGGCCTAGCGAACCCCAGGGTAATCTCGAAACCGCAGGTCAGAGAGAAAATACTGTACCTGCTTAAAATGGACTTGTCCTTAAAGTTACTTTTTATTCCTTCGCAGAATGCTTGTGTCACTGGCTAGGCCAGCATTTGTTGCCCATTCCTAAATGCCTTTGGGAAGG
The DNA here is from genome assembly GCF_047496885.1 of Scyliorhinus torazame. Classification (NCBI taxonomy): domain Eukaryota; kingdom Metazoa; phylum Chordata; class Chondrichthyes; order Carcharhiniformes; family Scyliorhinidae; genus Scyliorhinus; species Scyliorhinus torazame. The sequence continues at coordinate 118,781,189 of NC_092707.1, read as the reverse complement.
TGGTGGTGAGTTGTCGTCTTGAACCACTGCAGTCCATGTGGTGTAGGTACACCCACTGTGCTGTTAGGGAGGGAGTGAGTGACAGGTTTTGACCCACCGACAGTGAAGCAACGGCCAATATATTTCCGAGCTAAGATGGTGTGTGACTTGGAGGGGAACTTGTTCATTTATCAAAATGTTTATAAATGTGTAAGATATCCCACTATTACCGTTTAGTTATTTAACTGAAATATTAAATAGCCTTTTTAAAAAATATATTGTACTGGGTGTTTTTCTAAATAGAAAATGTAATTACAGGAACATGTCAAGTATCGATTGCGAAATACCAACAAATTACACAGAGGTTAATTGTTAACTAACAGCCAGTGAGAAACCATTTAGAATGTTCTTGCATCATAAACCACAGAAATTAAATTTAAGATTTTGGTTCATTATCTGCACCCTCAGGTTGGACCACTTCCAAAAGACAGCAAACTTTATTTTGCTTAGCATATTTCCCATGGTATTGCTCAAAAGAAATATTGGCTGGTGTCAGCTATTTGACCTTTTGGGTCTGCTCCACCATTCAGCAAAATCGCGCCTAATCTACTTCAACACCAGCTTTGCTTCATAGATTCATATCCCTTGATTCCGATAGTACCCAAAAATCTATCAACCTCTGTCCTGAGTACTCAGCATCCCTAGCTCTCAGGATAGAACATCCCAAAGATTCACAACCTCTGAGTGAAGAAATTTCTCCTCATCTCAGCCCTAGATGGCCAGCCCCCTAATCCAAAAGTATTGGCTGGATTTGAAGGAGTGCTGTGGTTCTTGTCCAACCATGGGTGAAATGTCAGTGGGGAGCCTACCCATGATTCCAGTGGCTGCCCTGGAGAAATTAAATCCTAGGAGCAGCATTCTTGCTTTTAAGGTGAAATTTTCACCTCTTCCTCAAGATCACCTTTGAGAGCTGTTGACCATTCGATGGCCAACATCTCTGCTGTCCCACCACACTAAGGTGTCCAGGTAAGTCCAGAGTCGGGGGGTGGGGTCTCAGCGAAGGGAGAGAGGTGTGGTTGAGGGGGTTGAAGGAATGGTTCCCAGGTGGCGTGTGGGGATTAAAAGGGTGGGGGGAGTGTGGTGAGGATCTTTTGAAATGAGGAGGATTCCTCCAATGGGCCCAGGGAACCCGCAAAATGAGATCTGTTGGATTTTGCACCATCCCTGGCCTTCAAAACCACCTGCAGGGGAGAGTACAATCCAGCCTGGTGACCCTCGTATTCTAGGAGAATGTATGATGTTATGTTTTTTTAATACTTTAAAGTACCCAATTTTTTCCAATTAAGGGGTAATTTAGCCTGGCTAATCCACCTACCCTGCATATCTTTGGGTTGTGGGGGGTGAGATCCACGCAAACACTGGGAGAATGTGCAAACTCCACACGGACAGTGACCCGAGGCCAGGATCAAACCCAGGTTGTCAGCGCTGTGAGGCAGCAGTGCTAATCACTATGTCACCGTGCTGCCATGTGATGTTATGTTATCACTATACTGATGCTAAGGTGGCGTTTTGTACATTTAAGAACACCAGATCTATGTTCAAGTAGTATTTTTGGATCAGTTAATGGATAAATAATTCCTCGTACAGACGAATATACATATAAACATATGCAAATTAGGAGTAGGACACAGCCCATCAAGCCTGCTTTGCCATTCAATAAGATCTTGGCTGATCTAATTTTAGCCTAAACGTCACATTCATGACTACCCTGATAACCTTTCATTCCCTTCCTTACCAAGAGTCTATCTACTTCTGCCGTAAAGATATTCAAAGACTCTGCTTCAACCAGTTTTTCAGGAAGAGAATTGCAAAGTGTCTCAACCCCCTGAGAAAAATTTCTTTCTTCATCTGACTGAAATCTCTTGGGTGCATCTCATGCTTAATTCAAGGATGTTTTGTTTTATCTTTGGATTGACAGGTAGCTGTAAATGCCTGACTTATTCACAGGTCATTGTAAACCAAAGGAAAATTAGTAGTTTCCTCCATTTTACATAAATTCTAAAAGATATTTGATTTTATGTTACATTGACTTCAGGATAAAAATTGAGTGGGTGTGAAATGGAATCCTGACCCAAAGCTGTCACGTTCAGGCTGGACAAGTTGGATAAAATCAGATAGAGCGTAGCTGACTCATAGAGACGGGGAAAAACCCAGGTTTCACCCTGCTCATTGTTGAGTTAACATAGGCAATTGTAGGATTATCCGGGTGGCGATAGGGAGATTGACCAGCATTCCTACTCCTGATTACTATCCTGTGTCATCTGAATCTTGTACAATTGCTGGGTGAAGATTGGATTTATTTGGTTGTGGCACTCTCCATTGTCTGGATGTCATTCTTTGAACTTAACACAAAAGAATCATGGCCTGTTCAGCATCTTCAACAATATCTGGAAAAATGAACATTATTTGTGTGTAAGAGAGAAGGCAAAGAAACTAATGTGGACAGTACTAAAGACAAAGAAAAGAAAAAGAAAATTCCATTTTGTTCCTTGATATCCTGGGTTAGTGGTGAAAAAGGGATGACAACAAATTGTACCTAAGATTACTTTGAAATGGAAAATATTAAAGGATTCTACTAGACTCTCTGGAGGATATTTTAAGCTAATTTCATTATATAGGAATTTGCTATATATAGGGAGAGACAGTGAATTAGTGATAATTTAATTGGACTAGTGATCCAGAGGTCCAGACTAATGCCGAAGGAACATGGGTTCAAATCCCACCATGGCATTTAGTTTAATTTAAATTCAGTCAATAAACCTGCACTTATAAAGGCTATTCTCAAATGGTGACAACTCATGAAAAGCTATGTGATTCACTTATGTCCTTCATGGAAGGAAATCTGCCATCCTTACCTGGTCTGGCCTACATATGACTCCAGACCCTCAGCAATGCCTTTTAGTTGCCTTCTGGAATGGCTTCACAGGCCAATGCGCTCAGTGGAAGTTGGGGATGGGCAACAAATGCAGCAATGCTCACATCCCATGAAAGAATAAAAAAGTAATATTTGTTAAATAAACATCCTCACTATCACAGGTGTCCTGCAAAATGATAACCTTTATAGGATTGAGCAATTTGGAATTTGCTTCCTAACATATGCCATTCCTTTTGCAGCTATGGAGAAAAAGTATGGAAAATAAAGTCTGAATGTCATCATATCACGACACACTATTGTGACTTAACAAATGAGATTGTGCAGGAGAATAACTGGTACTATGCAAGAGTGATGGCAATATCAAAAACTGCAAATTCAACATGGTCCTTATCTGAACGATTCTGTCCATTAGACAAGAGTGAGTATATATTCCTTATGTAGATATTAGTAGCTTCAATCATTTTCAACAGGATTTCTTTATTCAGCACTAAAATTATAGTTTGGATAAGAACAGAAGAGCACAAAAGTAGGAAAATGTTGTTTAGCCATCAACCTGCTCCTCCCACAATCAGAAACCTAGAAACATCGAAAATAGGAGCAAGATTAAGTCATTCGGTCCTTTAAGACTGCTTCGCCATTTAATATGATCGTGGCTGATCCTCTATCTCAACACCGTACTCCTGCATTCTGCCCATATCTTTGATGCCTTTACTGTCGCAAAATCTTATTTCCTTCTTAAATATATTCACTGACTTGGCCTCCACAGCCTTCTATGGTAGACAATTCCACAGGTTCACCACCCTCTGAATAAAGAGGTTTCTCCTCATCTCCATGATAAATGACCTACCCTGTATCCTGGACTGATCGCTTGTTCAAGACCTCAATTAACATTATTCTAATTATGGAACCTGCTCCATCTCTGTAATGTACTTCTGGGTAGTTCTGTGTACACCTTGAACCCCAAAGACATTCAACCAAAAATCCTAGACTATCTATCCACATCATGGGCGGGATTCTCTGACCCCCCGCCGGGTCGGAGAATCGCTGGGGGCGCCATGATTCCCGCCCCCGCCGGCCGCCGAATTCTCTGGCACCGGAGATTCGGCGGGGGCGGGAATCGCGCCGGTCGGTGGGCCCCCCCGGCGATTCTCCGGCCCGCAATGGGCCGAAATCCCGCTGCTGTAATGCCGGTCCCGCCGGCGTGAATTAAACCATCTCCCTTACCGGCGGAACCAGGCAGCGCGAGCGGGCTCCGGGGTCCTGGGGCGGGGGGGGGGGGGGGGGGGGTGGTGGCTGCGGGGGGGGTGCCCCCACGGTGGCCTGGCCCGCGATCGGGGCACTCTTTCCTCTCCGCGCCGGCCATAGCCTCCGCGATGGCCGACGCGGAGGTGACCCCCCCGCGCATGCGCAGGGATGACGTCAGCAGCCGCTGACGCTCCCGCGCATGTGCGGACTTCCGCCGGTCGGCGGAGTCCCTTCGGCCCCGGCTGGTGTGGTGCCAATGGCCTTCCACGCTAGCCGGCGGGACGGCAACCACTCCGGTGCGGGCCTAGCCCCTAAAGGTGAGTGCTTGGCCCCTAAAGGTGCGGATTCTCCGCACCTTTGGGGCGGCCTGATGCCGAGTGGTTCACGCCATTCCATCCCGCCGGGACCCCCTGCCCCGCTGGGTTGGGGAGTATCCCGCCCCATGTTCCCATTATTGCATCCTGGCAATTTGCCTCTTAAATTTATAATGTATTCCTTAGCCCCAACAGCCTGTGAGATACTTGATAAATTGCAGTCTTTTCTTAACCAAGTTTTCTTTCCCCATTTTTCCTGAAAGAGCTTACTTAAAATGCATAAATTCAATTTTTTTCTCTCGACTCTGGTTGTAAAAATTATTCACTTGTTTTCACTTGTTAATGTTAGACCTAAATCCTCTAGCATTCACAGTTGAAGTTGCAGTTGAAGAATATTTGCCTGCTAAGCATCTTATATCTCCCATTTTAAATATTTGATTATTTTCCTTCCAACGTAGTACGTTTACTGCCCATAAAATAAAGCCAGAATACCTGGTATGGTGTACGTTTCTGCTACCAAACATTAATGTCTTTTTGGAAGTTGTCCAGATCTTCAGTTTTCCAAATGTGCCCTCATTATGATCTATACACACAGATGCTCCCTATCATTTGATTAGTTTATGGGTAACAGTTTCACATTAGCTGAAACCTATCGGTGAATGATTAACACTGACATGCACATTTGACCATTTCATTCTTGGATGCCATATGTCCTCTGCATGTTAAATATTGTGTTCTGACATAAGGTTACCTGTCTTTCTCAGCTATAATTCGAGCCCCGAATGTGCAACACACAGCAGGTGACAGATCCATTTCTATTCTGATCAATCTCCCACAAGTACCACTCAAAGAAGGAGTGCAACGTTCTATCAAGGATATTTTTGCTACTATTAAATATGAAGTGCAGCTTAACCAATCACCATCAAATAAAACGGTAAAGTATGGTGGCATTTGGGTTAAATTTAAAGAGCAATGATAGAAGAGCTGATGTTAATCTGTCTATTTGAATGGCTTTATTTTTCAGGTATTCTCTGCATTAAATGAAAGCGCTTATTTCAAAATTGAATCCTTGGAGCCCAATACTAACTACTGTGCAAAAGTGCAACTTAGCTTAAGAAAGGAAATCTTTTCAAAACAGAGTCAACCAGCCCATTTTTGCATCCAAACTTTGCAAGGTAAGAATGTTTGTAAATCAGATTGTGACCCTAATTTTCCAGCCCTTCCATACCGGTGGGATCTTCCAGCCCCACTGATGTGAACGGAGATTTCAATGACTCGCTGGACCCACCGTGGGACTGAAAGTTTTGGCCCGTGTGTAAGATACACTCCAACTCCTCCAGGCCACACAAATGGATGTTTTAAACTTATCTTAGAAAGCTTCTTCTGTCTGCAGACAGCTACAATCTGTTCTCGGGCTGAGAAGACAATATCAGTATCTTCTTTGTTAAGACTGATTAAATAATAATCAGGGTCTTGATGGAGTCCAGAATAAGACCTCAATTTGTATATGTTCATGAAGTCCCCAGCTGCATTAGAAAGGACATCTTTGTTAAATTAAAAATTGCAGGAAGGGATTTGGTGAGTTGGTAAGCTCCTTGTTGTTCATTTCCCACCTGCTTATTTTCCACGTTGAACTGATACAATGGGCAGAATGGCAGAATTTTCCATCGCCTTCCACAGGGAGCCAGGGATGCAATTAAAGTATCATTAAAAGCTTGGGCTAATGGAATTTTGTTTTGATTAAGGGGATTCACTGTGGAGTTAATTGGATTTCAGCTTGGTAATATTATGTCATTACTAGGTGGAGCTAAGACAGCAGGCATTTTGTAGGAAAAAACAGGCCAGTGCAGTTCTGGATGAAGCTGTGACCACAAATCAGGATTTGGTCTCTGCAGTTCAGTTAAAAAGAGATTAACAGTCTTTAAAGCAGCGCAGACTTGTCTGCGAACAAGGGGGAGATGAAACAAGTGGAGAAACAGCTTCTGAGGACATAGAGTTTCTGCATGGGTCTGACAGGAGTCAGATCTTGTCTTTAAAGCAGTGTCAAGAGATCTCTCCTTCTCAAAGAATATCTCTGCAAAGCAAGTATTCCTATATGAGATTGGTAGTTAACAGTGGATTGGGAGCTGAGATGGGTTAGCCACTGTTGGGGTCTGGTCTGGGATCATAATAATTTGTCTGTCTACTAGTGGTCCTCAGTCTGGACTAACTAAAAATATGGCAAAAATTCTAATTGATATAAAAAGGATGAAGGTAATTGTACTAAATCAATACACATGCAGCAATCCCACAGCCATGCCATGTAAAATTATAAACTGCATCTAATAGTTCAATCTCTTGCTAGAGATGTGTGAATTATGAACCTTTCACTGAAGGAACAAGGAGCTGTGACTGAGTATGCACATTGAAGTCAAAAAATAGTTTATTGTGTTACCAAAATTAATTAATTTTATTTGAACTTTGTAGAAAGAACATTGACCATCGTTCTGTCAATGGCATTTGTATTCTTTGGAGCAATAATCACTGGAATATTTTGCTGTTGGGCATACAGCTACATAAAACACCGCAGGACACTACCCCAATCTTTGGTATGTTCCATTTATATTTATCTAGAGCTGAACACTGCTTTTGCATTCCCAAATAGGTTGCATAGTAACACGATGAACAGGAGGAGGCCACCTAGCTCCACGAGCAGTTTCGTCATAGAATTAAATCATGGCTGATTGGCATCTAAATGTAATTTAGCCACCTGTGTCCCTAATACCTCTCAATCTCCGTCTTGAACTCCAGTTGCTTTCGCATTAACAGCCTTTTGGGCAGCAATTTCTACCAGCCATTGTATGAAAATGTGCTTCCTGATTTCACTCTTGAACGGCCTGATTGCAATGTTATGATAATATCACTCCGGAGGGTATGGTTTCTTTCCATCAACCCTATCTAATCCTTTTAAAATTTTTAACATTTCAATCAGATCGTCCCTCAATCTCCTAAATTGGTAACATTAGAGAGATGTGTTCTCCTGCGCACTGTTAGGCGCTGAATTCAGTGTAAGGAATTCCTATATCAAGGTCAGATGTGAACTGAATCACAAGGAGGATCAAGTTCATAATCCCTTATAACTTCTGTAATAAAAGGAGTTGACAGTCAGACTTGCTTTTTTTTGAAATAGCATAATCAGGATTCTAAACCAATTCAAGTACTCACCACTTTTCCCCATCAAATGCAAACAGAAAGGATTGGATTTGTTTATTGTCACGTGTACCGAGGTACAGTGAAAAGTATTTTTCTGTGAGCAGCTCAACAGATCATTAAATACATGGGAAGAAAAGGGAATAAAAGAAAATACATAATAGGGCAACACAAGGTATACCATGCAAGTACATAAGCACCGGCATCGGATGAAACATACAGGGTGTCGTGTTAATGAGGTCAGTCCATAAGAGGGTCATTTAGGAGTCTGGTAACAGCGGGGAACAAGCTGTTTTTGGGTCTGTCCGTGCGTGTTCTCAGACTTCTGTATCTCCTGCCCGATGGAAGAAGTTGGAAGACTGAGTAAGCCGGGTGGGAGGAGTCTTTGATTATGCTGCCCGCTTTCCCCAGGCAGCGGGAGGTGTAAATGGAGTCAATGGATGGGAGGCAGGTTTGTGTGATGGACTGGGTGGTGTTCACGACTCTCTGAAGTTTCTTGCGGTCCCAGGCCGAGCAGTTGCCATACCAGGCTGTGATGCAGCCAGATAGGATGCTTTCTATGGTGCATCTGTAAAAGTTGGTAAGGGTTAATGTGGACATGCCGAATTTCCTTAGTTTTCTGAGTAAGTAAAGGCGCTGTTGTGATTTCTTGGTGGTAGCGTCGACGTGGGTGGACCAGGACAGATTTTTGGAGATGTGCACCCCTAGGAATTTGAAACTGCTAACCATCGCCACCTAGGTCCCATTGATGCTGACAGAGATGTGTACAGTACTTTGCTTCCTGAAGTAAATTACCAGCTCTTTAGATTTGCTGGCATTGAGGGAGAGATTGTTGTCGCTGCACCACTTCACTAGGTTCTCTATCTCCCTCCTGTATTCTGACTCGTCGTTATTCGAGATCCGGCCCACTATGGTCGTATCGTCAGCAAACTTGTAGATGGCGTTGGAACCAAAATTTGCCACGTAAATGGTGCATTTGAGTGCTATAGTGAGAGTTTGGTGACTGAGGGAGTATAAGGCTTCATTTTTATCTAAAGTCTAGTCTTTCTTTTATTTAGGTAATTAACTTAAAAGTTGCTGTTTTGTTTAGAAGAAGGTGAATTTTCAATCAGCTTTAAACAAAGCTTCTACTTGCAGGCCCTTGCAGCTGGAGCTTGTTAATTAGTTAATTGGATTAGGCCAGTTTTCAGAGGCTAGATTCACAGTATAAAAGTGATCCCCTACAGTGCAGACTTTGTTTGCTCTGAGTGCTGAATTTGGTGCATTTGAGTGCTATAGTGAGAGTTTGGTGACTGAGGGAGTTAGGTGAGGAGGGAGTAAGGTGCTCCTTTCATTTTGTTTCCTACATTTCCGCAAGGAGTGAAAAGAGAGCCAAGAGTTTACAGAGAGTGCAGCTGACTGGGAGCAGAGTCGGAGGGCGGAGATCCTGTTGGTCCACAGGGCAGCTATATTCTGTAAGGTAAGAGGGGATGGAGGCTAGGCCAGTTGCATGCTCCTCCTGTAGGGTGTAGGTGGTGAGGGATACCACCGGTGTCCCCGCTGACTATACCTGCGGGAAGTGCACCCAACTCCAGCTCCTCAAAGACCGTGTTAGGGAACTGGAGCTGAAGCTGGATGAACTTCGGATCATCCGGGAGGCAGAGGGGGTAATAGAGAAGAGTTACAGGGAGGTAACCACACCCAAGGTACAGGACAATAATAGCTGGGTTACAGTCAGGTGAAAAAAAAAACCAGGCAGACAGTGCAGGGATCTCTCGTGGCCGTTCCCCTTCAAAACAAGTATACCGTTTTGGATGCTGTTGGGGGGGATGACCTACCGGGGGAAGGCCCTAGCGGCCAGGTCTCTGGCACTGAGTCTGGCTCTGGGGCTCAGAAGGGAAGGGGGGAGAATAGAAAAGCAATAGTTGTAGGAGATTCAATGGTTAGGGGAATAGATAGGAGATTCTGTGGTCGCGAGCGAGACTCCCGGAAGGTATGTTGCCTCCCAGGTGCCAGGGCCAGGGATGTCTCGGATCGTGTCTTCAGGATCCTTAAGGGGGAGGGGGAGCAGCCAGAAGTCGTGGTGCACATTGGTACCAACGACATAGGTAGGAAAAGGGGTGTGGAGGTAATAAATGAGTTCAGGGAGTTAGGCTGGAAGTTAAAAGCCAGGACAGACAGAGTTGTCATCTCTGGTTTGTTGCCGGTGCCACGTGATAGCGAGGCTAGGAATAGGGAGAGAGTGCAGCTGAACACGTGGCTGCAGGAATGGTGTAGGAGGGAGGGCTTCAGGTATTTGGATAATTGGAGCGCATTCTGGGGAAGGTGGGACCTGTACAAGCAGGACGGGTTGTATCTGAACCAGAGGGGCACCAATATCCTGGGAGGGAGATTTTCTATTACTCTTCAGGAGGGTTTAAACTAATTTGGCAGGGGAATGGGAACCGGATTTGTAGTCCAGCAACTAAGGTAGCCGATATTCAGGACGCCAAAGCGTGTAATGAGGCAGTGGGGAAGGGAACACTGACAAAGGAGAGTACTTGCAGGCACGGAGATGGGTTGAAGTGTGTATACTTCAACGCAAGAAGCATCAGGAATTGTGTGGGTGAACGTAAGGCATGGATTGGTACTTCGGACTACGATGTGGTGGCCATCACGGAAACTTGGATAGAAGAGGGGCAGAAATGGTTGGTGGAGGCCCCTGGTTGTAGATGTTTCAATAAGATTAGGGAGGGTGGTAAAAGAGGTGGGGGGGGGGGTGGCATTGTTAATTAGAGATAGTATAACAGCTGCAGAAAGGCATTTCGAGGAGTATCAGCCTACTGAGGTAGTATGGGTTGAAGTCAGAAATAGGAAAGGAGCAGTCACCTTGTTAGGAGTTTTCTATAGGCCCCCCAATAGTAGCAGAGATGTGGAGGAACAGATTGGGACACAGATTTTGGAAAGGTGCAGAAGTCACAGGGTAGTAGTCATGGGTGACTTTAACTTCCCAAACATTGAGTGGAAACTCTTGAGACCAAATAGTTTGGATGGGGTGGTGTTTGTGCAGTGTGTCCAGGAAGCTTTTCTAACACAGTATGTAGATTGTCCGACCAGAGGAGGGGCAATATTGGATTTAGTACTTGGTAATGAACCAGGGCAAGTGATAGATTTGTTAGTGGGGGAGCATTTTGGAGATAGTGACCACAATTCTGTGACTTTCACTTTAGTAATGGAGAGGGATAGGTGCGTGCAACAGGGCAAGGTTTACAATTGGGGGAAGGGTAAATACGATGTTGTCAGACAAGAATTGAAGTGCATAAGTTGGGAACATAGGCTGTCAGGGAAGGTCACAAGTGAAATGTGGAACTTGTTCAAGGAACAGGTACTACGTGTCCTTGATATGTATGTCCCTGTCAGGCAGGGAAGAGATGGTCGAGTGAGGGAACCATGGTTGACAAGAGAGGTTGAATGTCTTGTTAAGAGGAAAAAGGAGACCTATGTAAGGCTGAGGAAACAAGGTTCAGACAGGGCATTGGAGGGATACAAGATAGCCAGGAGGGAACTGAAGAAATGGATTAGGAGAGCTAAGAGAGGGCATGAACAATCTTTGGCGGGTAGGATCAAGGAAAACCCAAGGCCTTTTACACATATGTGAGAAATATGAGAATGACTAGAGCGAGGGTAGGTCCGATCAAGGACAGTAGCGGGAGATTGTGTATTGAGTCTGAAGATAGGAGAGGTCTTGAACGAGTACTTTTCTTCTGTATTTACAAATGAGAGGGGCCATATTGTTGGAGAGGACAGTGTGAAACAGACTGGTAAGCTCGAGGAAATACTTGTTAGGAAGGAAGATGTGTTGGGCATTTTGAAAAACTTAAGGATAGACAAGTCCCCCGGGGGCCTGACGGGATATATCCAAGGATTCTATGGGAAGCAAGAGATGAAATTGCAGAGCCGTTGGCAATGATCTTTTCATCCTCACTGTCAACAGGGGTGGTACCAGGGGATTGGAGAGTGGTGAATGTCGTGCACCTGTTCAAAAAAGGGAATAGGGATAACCCTGGGAATTACAGGCCAGTTAGTCTTACTTCGGTGGTAGGCAAAGTCATGGAAAGGGTACTGAAGGATAGGATTTCTGAGCATCTGGAAAGACACTGCTTGATTAGGGATAGTCAGCACGGATTTGTGAGGGGTAGGTCTTGCCTTACAAGTCTTATTGAATTCTTTGAGGAGGTGACCAAGCATGTGGATGAAGGTAAAGCAGTGGATGTAGTGTACATGGATTTTAGTAAGGCATTTGATAAGGTTCCCCATGGTAGGCTTCTGCAGAAAGTAAGGAGGCATGGGATAGTGGGAAATTTGGCCAGTTGGATAACGAACTGGCTAACCGATAGAAGTCAGAGAGTGGTGGTGGATGGCAAATATTCAGCCTGGATCCCAGTTACCAGTGGAGTACCGCAGGGATCAGTTCTGGGTCCTCTGCTGTTTGTGATTTTCATTAATGACTTGGATGAGGGAGTTGAAGGGTGGGTCAGTAATAAATTTGCAGACGATACGAAGATTGGTGGAGTTGTGGATAGTGAGGAGGGCTGTTGCCGGCTGCAAAGAGACATAGATAGGATGCAGAGCTGGGCTGAGAAGTGGCAGATGGAGTTTAACCCTGAAAAGTGTGAGGTTGTCCATTTTGGAAGGACAAATATGAATGCGGAATACAGGTTTAACGGTAGAGTTCTTGGCAATGTGGAGGAGCAGAGAGATCTTGGGGTCCATGTTCATACATCTTTGAAAGTTGCCACTCAAGTGGATAGAGCTGTGAAGAAGGCCTATGGTGTGCTAGCGTTCATTAACAGAGGGGTTGAATTTAAGAGCCGTGAGGTGATGATGCAGCTGTACAAAACTTTGGTAAGGCCACATTTGGAGTACTGTGTACAGTTCTGGTCGCCTCATTTTAGGAAGGATGTGGAAGCTTTGGAAAAGGTGCAAAGGAGATTTACCAGGATGTTGCCTGGAATGAAGAGTAGGTCTTACGAGGAAAGGTTGAGGGTGCTAGGCCTTTTCCCATTAGAACGGAGAAGGATGAGGGGCGACTTGATAGAGGTTTATAAGATGATCAGGGGAATAGATAGAGTAGATAGTCAGAGACTTTTTCCCCGGGTGGAACAAACCATTACAAGGGGACATAAATTTAAGGTGAATGGTGGAAGATATAGGGGGGTTGTCAGAGGTAGGTTCTTTACCCAGAGAGTAGTGGGGGCATGGAATGCACTGCCTGTGGAAGTAGTTCAGTCGGAAACATTAGGGACCTTCAAGCAGCTATTGGATAGGTACATGGATTACGGTAAAATGATATAGTGTAGATTTATTTGTTCTTAAGGGTAGCACGGTAGCATTGTGGATAGCACAATTGCTTCACAGCTCCAGGGTCCCAGGTTCGATTCCGGCTTGGGTCACTGTCTGGGCGGAGTCTGCACGTCCTCCCCGTGTCTGCGTGGGTTTCCTCCGGGTGCTCCGGTTTCCTCCCACAGTCCAGAGATGTGCAGGTTAGGTGGATTGGCCATGATAAATTGCCCTTAGTGTCCAAAATTGCCCTTAGTGTTGGGTGGAGGTGTTGACTTTGGGTGGGGTGCTCTTTCCAAGGGCCGGTGCAGACTCAATGGGCCGAGTGGCCTCCATCTGCACTGTAAATTCAATGATAATCCATGATTAATCTAGGACAAAGGTTCGGCACAACATCGTGGGCCGAAGGGCCTGTTCTGTGCTGTATTTTTCTATGTTCTATGTTCTAATCGTGTGTGTACAGGGAGTAGAATAGGAGGCTAAGTACGCAGCCTTGCGGTATTGAGGACTATTGTGGAGGAGGTGTTGTTGATCATTCTTACTGATTGTGGTCTGTTGGTCAGAAAATCGAGGATCCAGTTGCACATTGGGGAGCCAAGTCCTAGGTTTTGGAGCTTTGATATGAGCTTGGCTGGGATTCTGGTGTTGAAGGCGGAGCTATAGTCAATTAATAGGAGTCTGATGTAGGAGACTCCTATAGGGATTTAGTCATGATAACAATCATAGAATCCCTACAACGCAGAAAGAGGCCATTCAGCCCATCGAGTCTGCACCAACTCTCTGAAAGAGCACTGCACCCAAACCCACTTCCCCACCTATCCCAATATTCCCTTAACCTAACCTAAAGATCCCTGGACACTAAGGGGCAATTTTGCCCCAGCCCCAAGAAATGAGTTTATTTGATACAGGTATGCGCACCCCAGCTAATAATAATAATAATAATAATAATCGCTTATTGTCACAAGTAGGCTTCAATGAAGTTACTGTGAAAAGCCCCTAGTCGCCACATTCCGGCGCCTGTTCAGGGAGGCTGGTACGGGAACGATCCAATGTTTGAATTAATTTCATTCACCGAGCAGTAGATGGTAAATTCCGAAAGCCACATGAAACACTCAATAGCACTTTTAACAATCCGGCAGCTGGTGAGTATCTGAAATGCCAATTATTAGTATGTTGGTGATCTTAAAGAGTTTTGCTTTTCGTGTAAGCTGTTTTGAGGAATAAAACCACAAAATATTCTTCCCCATTCAATCAGCAAGCTGTGTTTTAAAGAATTACTTACATGGTATCAATTTTATTGTTGCTTCAAGGTCAGAATTTAGACAATGGACAATTTAGAGAATGTTGTTGAACTGAGAGTCTCTTATGTAGCAGCTGAGCTGCTCCAAGTATTCTGGCAGCTCTCCAGCAGAGAAAAATACAGAACCAGGAGGAAACATTGTTCTCTGCAACGTGTAACTTTGTATGGGAACACTTTCAGTAAAATGATTAAAAGTATTTGCTTACGGAACTGTTTATTCCCCTAAACTATCAGGAGATATCCAATTCATAAATTTAACATTTATATTGTATTCCTGTCTTAATTACAGAATTTGGACCAAATACTTTTGCACAAACAAGCTTTGTTGAAAGAATCTTCACCAACACTGCAGCTGGCCACCAGTTACAGGAAGAATATTTTTCAATTTGAGAAAGTTATTCATATGGACAATATAGATCTATCGATTGAAAAGGAAATAATTCTGAAAACAAAGGAACTCGCCTTGACAACACCACTAAATTCTTATGTACGGCAAAGTCACACCCAAATACTACAGGCAAAGCTTCAAGGTGATAAAATTCAAAGTAATTCTTCCTCTGGGCCAACTGAGAATGAATGTTCTTCACCATATTGTTCCCAGGCCACCAACACTCTGTCAAACAACACATATTCAAGTCAAAATACTTCACAGGCAGTGACTCAAAATTATGCTTCAATTCTACATCCGACATCTCAGAATTCAACCAAATTAAATACAGATGCAAGATTATCCAGTTTGCAGAAAGTGCATTTAAATACAATGAGTGAAGATCACCTTTATAATAATGAGGACCTCATTTTGCAAAATGGTCGAGAACTGGAGGTACAGAAATTAAAACCAAAGGAGGAAAAGCCAATTATTTTGCCACAATTTCTGTCATTGCTTGATGACCACCAACAAACTTACCAAAGTAAATGGAAAGAGAAGCAGCCAAAAGAAGCACCATTGTTGTTTTCATTGAAAAACAAACAGCAAATCAATCTGTCACTCTTCCAATGTGGACGACAAATTGGCAGCCAATCATTTTCATCATTGTTAAAGGACAAAGGAGATTGGTCATGTTTGCAATCTGACAGAACAGATGATCAACCAATAAAAGTATCCTTAACAGACGGTTTACAAACTGACCTCCAGGATGGACAACTGACAAAGACTAGTCCATTGTTGGAAGATGAGACATTCACTGGACTGCTACATGTGAAACACGAATGGGAACCTCACTATAAAGGCCAGCTGTTCAATTCCCAATCATCAATTGGGGAAGGGCAACAAACAAACAAATCATTTTTACCAACTTCACAAATGAATGCGACAATAGAAGGTTGTAATTTTCTTGCAGACTGGGAAATACAAGTTCGCATGGATGAATAGCGCCCAAACTGGAGTTCTCATCTTGAATAAATACAGAAAATGCTGGGAATATTCAGCTGGTCTGGCACTGTAAAGAGAGAAACAGAGTTAACACTTTGGGACCATGACCTTTCATTAAAAAATATCTTGCTTATTTTGGTTCCATTGCAAATGTTATCCAGAGATGTGCCGTTCTATTTGAAACAATGGGATTTCCAGTTTGGAGAAAGGAGCCAGCGAGGAAACTTTATCCTGTTTTCCTGTCAGCGAACTCCAAATTTAAATTGCTGGCAGCAAAGAAGTATGCCCCCTCACAATGGGGTCCTCTTTACCTCTAACCCATCATCCCTGATGGGGATTCCTCTCTTGGAGCACTCTGAGCAAATTACATTTGCTTGGCATCATTTCCCCTTCTGTGCCCACCAGCCAATTACATCTGGACAATTCCCGCTGATCAGAAAGGTTGCTTCTGGGGTCAACCCAGAATCTGTGTGTGCATGAGACATAGAACATACAGTGCAGAAGCAGGCCATTCAGCCCATTGAGTCTGCACCGACCCACTTAAGCCCTTACTTCCACCCTAACCCAATAACCCATCCTAACCTTTTTGGACACTCAGGGCAATTTACGATGGCCAATCCACCTAACCTGCATGTCTTTGGACTGTGGTAGGAAACCAGAGCACCCGGAGGAAACCCACACAGACACAGGGAGAATGTGCAGACTCCGCATTGACAGTGTTCCAGCAGGGAATCAAACCTGGGACCCTGGTGCTGTGAAGCCACAGTGCTGACGACTATGCTACCGTGCTGCTGTAGGAGCCGCAGGAGCTAAATTCACTTTGGGCTTCAGTGAGCAATCCTATCACGGCCCCACCCCCATCCCACAGTGAGCTAGTATCGAGGCCTGGGTTTTTATATTCAGCCATGCATAATTCTTCTGAATGGATGTAACAAATGAGACTCATCAGTTTCAATTTCAGAGGAGTATGCTATGCAAATGATCAAAATAAAACTTACCGTAAGCCATTTTATAGTGGCACCCTTTGGATCTGTATCATGCAGCTTTGTGAACAGCAAGTAAATTTTAAATCCATGCTCATGCAAGTTCGTAATTATCTCAAGTTGCTAATATTCTGGGGCACAATTCAGTGGCCTCATCGTGCCAACTTGGTGTCGCGACGAGGCCATTGAATCTCTCGAGATTTGCGACACTCAAAACGTCGCGTCAGAGTCAACCCAACCTCGCGAAATGTAGCGATCTGAATCTCGCCGGCACTGAGCTCATTTAAATATGCAGGAGCCGGATTCTCCCGGCATCCGGGACCTTACGGTCTTAACAGCGCGGCCTCGACTGGGCTGCATTTAGTACTGATCTACACAACCGTGGACCAAGTGTAATGGCCTGGAGTCCCCTGGGGTGGTCAGGGGCAGGTCAAGGTGGCACCTTGGAACTGCCACCGTGGCAGTGCCAGGGTGCCCAGGTCACGCTGCCAGGGTGACACTGCCAAGGGTCGGGACGGAAGTGGGGCCATGCCAATAAAAGGGTGGATTAGGAGGGCTGGGAAGGCTGACGGGTGGATTTGAAAGGACCTAGTAAAGGTTGGGAGGTGTGAAGGGGTGCCCTGAAAGAGGACCTGAAGGGGGGAATGGAGAGGCCTGAAAAGGGGGGTGGGGCCTCAGCGACTCCAGGGCAGTGTTTTTCAAACTTTTTTTCCGGGGACCCATTTTTACCAATCATCCAACCTTCGGGACCCACGCCGGCTGACCTTCGCGACCCACGCCGGCCGACCTTCGCGACCCACCATTTTCTCTTGCCTTGTTTGCTGCTGACAAAATGGAAGAATCGCAATCGTGCCCAAAGCACGTGATGGTGACGTTCGGAGGGCGTGACCTGCTCTCTGCCTCCCTTCAGGCAGGAAGATTACATAGAATTTTTTTTAAATCTTCTGCGTCTCCGATTGCGCAAATTCGCAGGCAACAGCCGTAGCAGCGTGCTTTTATATTCAATTTTTATTTATTTTTTGTAAATTGTAACAATGTTGTTGCACGGCACGCTTAATCAAAGAGACCAAAGCCCATGTCATCGTCGGACTCTTCAGATTCTTCCTGTTTCTTCCTTTTTCTCTTCAGCCGTAACAGGGGCAGCAGTGGAAACAACTGCTGCAGCAGCTGGGGCACGATGACCAGCACCAACGTTGCAGATCAGACTATTGACTTCAATATTAGCCGATGCCTTGGCAAACAGACTAGGCCAGAAAGGCTCCATGGTCAGACCAGCTGTTTTAATCAAGGCATTGAGTTTGTCTTTGGTGACAGTGACCTCGTCGTCGTGCAGGATGAGCGCGCTATAGATACAGGCAAGTTCCGAGGTGGAGGCCATGGCGCTGGATCTCTGCGGGTGAGTCCGATGGTGCTAGTCGCCGGGGGGAACTCGGCGTTAGCTTCGTTCAGAAGAACTGAGCACTTTCGAACCAGGCAGAGCGAGCAGTAGCCGGCTTTTAACAATGGCGACTGCGAGCGGCCTTCAAAAAGGCCGCGACCATATAAAATAAATGCAGCTGCACTGCATGTGCATGCCCGCTCATCGGTGCGCATGCGCAAAACTCTGCGCATGCGCACCGATGAGTGGGCACACACGTGCAGTGCGGCCGCATTTTGTTTATATGGTTAAAAGGCCGCTCGCAGCCGGCATTGTTAAAAGCCAGCTGTTGCGCGCAAATTTGCTCAATCGGGAGCGCCGCGCCGGACGGCTCCATGACTTAAAGAGGGGCCCCGATGGGGAGTTGCTCGCTGATGTCCAAAGAAAGGACAAAGTGCCATTGAATAGCGGGGTCTTTAGCGTCGAGAAACTCCCCGCCAAACGTGCCGTTCAGTGGACTTTTAACTTGAGTCTGTTGAATTGCACCCCATGCACAATTGGTGCCTTCATATCAGAATGGCTCTATAAATGTGCCTGCTTCTAAGCTAGGGTTCGGAGGTTGAAATCATTTCATTTCCCTAGTGTTGCCCTGAACAATTCAAAATTGGTCAACGCTTGCTTCAGATATGGAAAAAGAACCAGAAAGATTAGCCACTCTTCTGATAAAGTGTTTATGGTCATTATGGCTGTAACAACCGGAGTTATTTTATTACATGGTGAAATTGTACAAGCTTTGAATGAACTCAAGTCTAAATTCCACGCAGTATGTATTCAGTGATAATATGCTGAAAGGTTTTATTCAATCCTATCAAAGTACAGTTTGAAATTCTTGTCCTTGTCAATGAGTCAGTAAGACAACATTTGCCACAACCCCGCCTCTCCTGGTAACTATAATCAGTTTTGTTACATGTCACTGTTTGTTTCAACTAGGTTTCTAAGCAGATGAAAAAATATGACGAACAGGAGTAACCTGGTTTTTTTTTCAATTCATTCATGGATGTGAGTGTTGGGTGGCTAGATCAACATTGCTTGCCAATCCCTTTTTTTTTTAAATGTTTTATTGAAATTTTTTTCCCAAACAACAATTTTTCCCCTCATACAAAGCAAACGCAACAATAACAATACAGAAATTTTTAACAATACACAAGTAACAAAACCCCTTTATCTTTGACCTAAACTAAACTAAACCCCCTCCCCCCTCCCCCCTGGGTTGCTGCTGCTGGTCATCTGTCTTCCCTCTAACGTTCCCCTAGGTAGTCGAGAAATGGCTGCCACCGCCTGGTGAACCCTTGAGCCGATCCTCTCAGGGCAAACTTTATCTGCTCCAGTTTAATAAACCCCGCCATATCATTTACCCAGGCCTCCAGTCCGGGGGGTTTCGCCTCCTTCCACATGCGTAGGATCCTGCGCCGGGCTACTAGGGACGCAAAGGCCACAACGTCGGCCTCTTTCGCCTCCTGCACTCCCGGCTCTTCCGCAACTCCAAATAGAGCTAACCCCCAGCCTGGTTTGACCCGGGCCTTCACCACCCGCGAAATCACTCCCGTCACTCCCTTCCAATACCCTTCCAGTGCCGGGCACGCCCTAAACATATGTGCGTGGTTTGCCGGGCTCCCGCCACACCTCCCACATTTGTCCTCCACTCCAAAGAACCTGCTCAATCTTGCTCCCGTTATGTGTGCTCTATGTAGCACCTTAAATTGAATCAGGCTAAGCCTGGCGCATAAGGAAGAGGAATTTACCCTGCTTAGGGCATCAGCCCACATACCCTCCTCTATCTCCTCCCCTAGTTCTTCTTCCCACTTTCCTTTTAGTTTGCCCACCGACTCCTCCCCCTCTTCCCTCATCTCTCGGTAAATCTCTGCCACCTTGCCCTCTCCGACCCACACCCCTGAAAGCACCCTGTCCTGTATCCCCTGTGTCGGGAGCAACGGAAATTCCCTCACCTGTTGTCTAGTAAACGCCCTCACCTGCATATATCTCAAGAAATTTCCCCGGGGCAACTTATACCTTTCCTCCAATGCTCCCAAGCTCGCAAAAGTCCCATCTATAAATAAATCTCCCACTCTCCTAATTCCCAACTGGTACCAGCTCTGAAATCCTCCATCCATTCTTCCTGGGGCGAACCTATGGTTGTTCCTGATTGGGGACCCCACCAGGGCTCCCCGCACCCCTCTCTGTCGCCTCCACTGTCCCCAGATATTCAATGTTGCCGCCACCACCGGGTTCGTGGTAAACTTTTTAGGTGAGATCGGTAGCGGCGCCGTCACCAGCGCCTCTAAACTCGTCCCTTTACAGGACTTTCTCTCCAGTCTTTTCCACGCCGCTCCCTCACCCTCCATCATCCATTTACGTATCATTGCCACATTGGCGGCCCAATAGTAATCGCCCAAGTTCGGTAGTGCCAATCCTCCTCTGTCCCTACTACGCTGAAGGAACCCCCTCCTTACTCTCGGAACTTTCCCTGCCCACACGAAGCTCGTGATGCTCCTGTCTATTTTATTAAAAAAGGTCTTGGTGATTAGTATAGGGAGACATTGAAATACAAATAAGAACCTCGGGAGGACCATCATCTTAATTGCTTGCACCCTGCCCGCCAGCGATAGAGGCTGCATGTCCCACCTCTTGAAGTCCTCCTCCATTTGTTCTACCAACCGTGTCAGATTAAGTCTGTGCATGTCAGATTAAGTCTGTGCAATTGCTTGCCAATCCCTAATTGCACTTGAGATTTTGGTAGTGAGCTGCCTTCTTGAACCGCTGTCCATGTGGTGTAGGTACACCGCAGTGCTGTTAGGAAGGGAGTTCCAGGTTTCTGATATACTGAGAGTGAACGGATGGCAATATGGTTCCAGGTAAACATCTGAAAGAGAATCAAAGGCATATAAGAGTGAGAATGATTTTTTATTCTTTAACAGAATGTAGGCGGCATTGGCTATGCCAGCATTTATTGCTCATCCCTAATTGCCCTTGCGAAGGTGGTGGTGAGCTGCTTTCTTGAACCGCAGCAGTCCCTGTGGTGTAGGTACACCCACAGTGCTGTTCAGGAGGAAATTCCAGGATTTTGACCCAGCGACAGTGAAGGAACGATAATATATTTCCAAGTCAAGATGGTTTGTGACTTGGAGGGAACTTGGAGGTGATAGAATCATAGAATCGTACAGTGCAGAAGGAGGCCATTCAGCCCATCGAGTCTGCACCGACTGCGAAGTGTACCCTACCTAGGCCAACCTCCCACCCTATCCCGTAATCCCAGCTAACCTTTGGACACTAAGGGACAATTTAGCATGGCCAATCCATCTAAACTGCACATCTTTGGACTTTGGGAGGAAACCTGATCACCCGGAGGAAACCCATGCAGGCACGGGGAGAGTGTGCAAACTCCACATAGTCCACCCAAGGCTGGAATTGAACCCAGTTCCCTGGTGCTATGATGCAGGAGTGCTAGCCACTGTGCCACTATGCTGCTAGATGGCAGAGGTCCTGAGTTTGGAAGGTGTTGTCGAAGGAACTTTGGTGAGTTCCTGCAATGCATCTTGTAGATGGCATGCACGGCTGTTCCTGTGCCGCAGTGGTGGAGGGAGTGGATGTTGGAGGTGATGAATGGGGTGCCAGTCAAGCAGACTGCTTTGACCTGGATGGTGTTGAGCCCCTTGAGTGTTGTTATAGCTACACTCCTCCAGGCAAGTGGAGAGTATTCCATCATGCTCCCGACTTGTGCCTTGTACATGGTGGACAGCCTTTGCAGAGTTAGGAGGTGAATTACTCTCTATAGGATTCCCAGACTCTGTCCTGCTCTTGTAGCTGCAGTATATATGGCTAGTCCAGTTTAGTTTCTGGTCAATGATAACCTCCAAGACATTGATAGTGGGGTATTCAGTAATGGTAATGCCGTTGAATGTGTAGGAGAGATGGTTGGATTCTGTCATGTCAGAGGTGGTCATTGCCTGGCACTTCTGTGGCAAGGATGTTATTTGCCACTTGGTCAGCCGAGGCCTGGATATCGTCCAATTCTTTTTATATATCGACATGGACTGCTTCAATATGTGAGGAGTCGCAAATGGTGCTGAACATTAGAGATGTCACCTTGTGATGGAGGGAAGGTCATTGATGAAGCAGCTGAAAGTGGTTGTGCCTCAGGACACTACCCTGAGGAACTCTTGCAGTGATGTCCTGGGTCTGAGATAATTGACCTCCAACAACCACGGCCATCTTCCTTTATGCTAGGTATAACTCCAACCAGCAGAGATTTTTCCCGTCAATTCCCATTGACTTTAGTTTTGCTCAGGCTCCTTGATACTGTACTCAGTCAAATGCTGCCTTGATGTGAAGGGAAGTCACTCCCACCTCAGGTCTTTGTCAACATGTAGATCAAGGGCGTTGACCAGGATTTAAGTGACACTGACTGAAGCCAAATTGAATGTCAGTGATCAAGTCATTGCTGAGTAAGTGCTACTTGATAGCACTGTTGACAACCCATCACGTCATTTTGATGATCAAGGTGGTAGTTGGCTGGGTTGGATTTGTCCTGCATTTTGTGGATGTAGACAGACATATCTGGGCAGTTTTCCAAATTGCTGGGCAGGTAGCAGTTGTCGCTGGAACAGCTTGGTGACGGTTACAGCTAGTTCTGGAACACGAGTTTGAATCCCACCATGGGATCCTAGGGAATATTGTCAAGGCCTTTAGCTCTAATGGTATCCAATGCCTGGCATCAGTGATTTTTAATGGGATGTGGGCGTGACTGGCTCAATCAACTGAGTGACGGCTTTCTTGTCCGCTACCCGTTTCATCACATTTTGTGCAACTTTCAAATGTTGTCTAGCCAATTCACCTGCTCTATTTAATCGTTCCCTAAAATTTGACACGTAATCCAATAGTGTAATTTCTGATTTCTCACCCACCAATTTTTCCTTCATCAATTTAAGTGGTCCTCTTACCTCATGACCAAAAATTAGTTCAAAAGGACTAAATTTGGTAGACTCATTAGGTGCATCCCTAATTGCAAACAATATGAATGGAATTCCTTTATCCCAATCCTCTGGATAATCTTGACAATACGCCCTCAACATTGTCTTTAATGTCTGATGCCAGCTTTCTAACGCTCCCTGCGATTCTGGATGGTACGCAGTTAATTTAAATTGTTTTATTCCTAAGTTATCCATAGCTTCTTTGAATAACTTTGAAGTAAAATTCGTTCCTTGCTCCGATTGAATTTCTGTGGGTAGTCCATATCGAGTAAAGAATTTAAGTAACTCCTCCACAATCCTTTTAGCTGTAATATTATGTACTGGAATGGCCTCTGGAAACCTAGTCGACACATCCATTACAGTTAAAAGATACTGATTCCCACTTTTTGTTTTAGGAAGCGGTCCGACACAATCGATTAGGACCCTTGTAAAAGGTTCCTCAAATGTTGAAATGGGTATTAAGGGTGCTGGTTTTATCACTGCTTGAGGTTTCCCTATCACTTGACATGTGTGACATGATTGACAAAATTTAACTACATCTTTATGTAGTCCAGGCCAATAAAACTTTCTGGATTTTAGCTTGAGTTTTCCTTATTCCCAAATGACCTCCCACTGGTACCTCATGTGCAATTCTCAACACCTCCTTTCCATACTCTACCGGCAATACTACGTGATGAACTTCTGCCCACTTTTCATCCGCCTGCATATATACAGGTCTCCATTTTCTCATCAAGACATCATTTTTATGGTAATAACACTCTGGTATACTCTCAGATTCCTCCTCCATATATGCTTTCTGATATATCCGTTTTATTTCTACATCTTTCTGTTGTAACTCCGCCAATTTTCCTGAACAAAAAATATCCGCCTCATCCTCCACCTGTTCTTGTTCTTTTTCAACCATCTGATCAAAAATCGTTTCTGATAATTGCACTTCAACTTCACTCTTTGATTTCTTCTCTTGTCTTAACCTGTGACTTTGCGACCTTGTTACTACACAATCCGGAAAAATCCCAGGATATTCGTCCTTCAACACTTCAGTTGTCTGATTTTCCACTGGCTTATCAACCACAGTAGGCATCACTCCCACCTGCGATCCAGCCATATCATTACCCAAGATAAACTGTATTCCTGGGCAAGATAGTTTATCTATTACTCCTACTACCACTTCACCACTCTTCACTGGACTTTCCAACCTTACCTTATATAATGGAACGCTACTCCTCTCACCCTGAATTCCACATATCACCACCTTTTCTGGCAACATTCTTCCCAAACTACATAATTCCTCATCTCTTATCATTAAGATTGACTAGCCCCTGTATCTCTTAAAATTGTGACGTATTTACCTGCTCCTCCTGATACACATGAGTAAACTTTACCCACACAAGTAAAAATTCTTTAAAGACATCTGGCACCTTCTTAACAATTACTTCTTGAACAGGCTGTACAATCGTTTGCACCTCCTTCGCTTCCCTTGGGCTTTCCTTTATCACTCTAACAAACCCCACTGTCTTATCCTGTTTTACCACATCAGCCTTCCAAGTGCTTTTCTTCAACCACCAACACTGTGACTTTACATGGCCTAGTTTATTACAATGAAAACATCTGAAACTTTTCATTTCTTTTCCACCCTCCTGGATTTCTTTTTTAATCTCAGGTACACTCTCTTTATTGTCTCCCATCAGATCACCTTTACCACTTGAGTATTTCTCATGTCTTCCCCACTGTCACCAGACTCCGAAATGACCCTCTTATGGACTGATTTCATTAACACTACACCCTGTATGCTTCATCCGATGCCAGTGCTTATGTAGTTACATTGTATATGTTGTGTTGCCCTATTATGTATTTTCTTTTATTCCCTTTTCTTCTCATGTACTTAATGATCTGTTGAGCTGCTCGCAGAAAAATACTTTTCACTGTACCTCTGTACACGTGACAATAAACAAATCCAATCCAATCCAATCCAATGTCCCCAGTTTCTATCCCTCACCGGCTGAAACTGATGTCGGAAACCAATCTTTGATTTATGAACTAATTCATAATCATCTGCCATTTCCGCTGCTAATCTCGCAGTTTTAACCCTCTGTTCTTCCACATGAGTTCTCACTGCATCAGGAATTGAATTTTTAAACTCCTCCAGAAGTATAATTTCTCTGAGAACTTTGTACGTTTGGTCTACTTTCAAAGCCTTTATCCACCTCTCAAAATTAATCTGTTTGAGCCTTTCAAACTCCATGTATGTTTGACCAAATTCTTTCCTTAAATTTCTAAAGCTTTGTCTATAAGCTTCAGGCACTAGCTCATATGCACTTAAGATGGATGTCTTCACCTCCTCATACGTTCCAGATACCTCCTCCGGTAGTGATGTAAACACTTCACTAGCTCTACCTACCAGCTTTGTTTGAATCAGTAACACCCACATGTCCTGTGGCCATTTCATTTGTTTAGCTACCTTCTTAAATGAAAGGAAAAAGGCTTCCACTTCCTTCTCGTCAAACCTCGGCAATGCTTGGACATATTTAAATAGATTCCCACCAAGCCTTCGACTATGACCCTCTTTCTCACTATCCTCATCACTATCATCCAACTGTACGTTTCCCTTTACGTCTGCCAATTTTAACTGATTGTCATAGGGGCAGCACGGTAGCATTGTGGATAGCCCAATTGCTCCACAGCTCCAGGGTCCCAAGTTCGATTCCGGCTTGGTTCACTGTCTGTGCGGAGTCTGCACGTTCTCCCCGTGTGTGCGTGGGTTTCCTCCGGGTGCTCCGGTTTCCACCCACAGTCCAACGATGTGCAGGTTAGGTGGATTGGCCATGATAAATTGCCCTTAGTGTCCAAAATTGCCCTTATTGTTGGGTGGGGTTACTGGGTTATGGGGATAGGGTGGAGGTGTTGACCTTGGGTAGGGTGCTCTTTCCAAGAGCCGGTGCAGATTCGATGGGCCGAATGGCCACCTTCTGCACTGTAAATTCTATGATCTATTTCATGGCCATTTTCTAACGTTCAAACTCCCTCTCTTTATCGTTTTGTTCTGCTCGGGCTATTCTTTCTTTTCTCCTTTCTTCTCTCTCGTTTTCTTTTTCCTCTCTCTTTCTCTTTTTTTTCCTCTCTCTCTCTCTTTCTCTTTCCTTTCTCTCACTCTCGTATTCCAGCCGCTTTAATTCTTTCTGATGTTTCATTTGTTTAATTTGCAACTGAATTTTTGCTATTTCCAATGAGTCAAACTCTATCTCAGGCAACTTTAAATGCTTAACCACCGCCATAATTACCTCATCTTTTCGCATTTTATCAGGTAAGGTTAACTGCAATGTTTTTGCCAAATCTAACAGTCTGCGTTTCGTTTCTGCCCGTAAAGTACTACGTGTGACATTCTCCACCCCCAAAAACTTCTGAGCCTCTGAAAGAGCCATTGTTCACAACACTCTCCCCACTTAAACTAAAATACCACACCGGAAAAGCAACAATCCTTCACTGTCTTTAAGTTCACAAAAGCTAATCCAAAAGATAGACTTTTATCCCCCTCGAGCCCCCAATTGTTATGGGCGAGGCTTTTTAGAACCCCAAAATGTATCATGGAGTTCAACCAACCTCTCCCTTTAATGTATTTGTTGCTTTTCCGAGCATACGGCTTGTTCCCTAGGTGTGGGATTACAATTAGGGACAAGTGGGTTTTTAAACACAAAACACTGTTTATTCCATGAACTCAACTTAACATCTTAAATAAACATTGGATCTCTTAACACCCCTTACTTCAAAGATAACTCAGAAAATATTGCAACAGTAAATACTTCCTTCAAACTTCCAAGAGACTTAACACCTTTAAACAGTATCACATCAGGTTAAAGGATATATATAGTTTCTGTAGAATGGCAGAGCTTGGTTGCCTTCAGCTCCAGCAAAACAGCCAGGCATTGTTAAACTGCTGTCAACAAAACCCAAACTGCAAATCTTGCCGCTCCCTGGAAACACACAGACACTGCTTTTCAACTGAAAGTAAAAACCTGCAAAATCCAAACTGCAAAATGGCTGAACTGAGCTGAGCCCCACCCACTCTCTGACATCACTGTTTTCTTAAAGGTACATTGCTTACACATCCATTTCTTAAAGGCACTCTTGCATGACACTTATCTTGGTTACTTACGTGCTGCTTTCACTGTGGTGCTGCTCCTGGCATGCCCTCCTGCACTCTTCTTTGAAATAGGGTTGATTCCCAGGCTTGGTGGTAATGGTAGAAAGGGAATATGCTGGGCCATGAGGTTAGAGATAGTGGTTGTATACAATTCTGCTGCTGCTGATGGCCCACAGCGCCTCATGGTTGCCCAGACATATGATGCTGGATCTGTGCAAACTCTATTCCAATTAGCACAGTGGTGGAGGATATCATCAATGTGAATGGAGGACATCATCAACGTGAATGCCAGAGGTGAGACGCGAGTGACTGCCCTTGACATGAAGACAGCATTTGACCAAGTAGGGCATCAAGAAGCCCTTGAAAATCTGGAGCGAATAGGAATCAGAGGGGAAACTTGTTGGAGTCATACCTGACACAAAGGAAGATGGTTATGGTGGCTGGAAGTCAACCATTCCAGCACCAGGACATCACTGCGGGAGTTCCTCAGGGCAGTGTTCAGACTTGGGCTGACAAGCAGCAAGTTACATTCGCACGTCACAAGTGCCAGGCAATGACCATCTCCTACAAGAGTGGATCTAACCATCGCCACTTGACATTCAATGGCATTGCCATAAGACCATTACAATTACCATGACCATCACTGAATTTCCCACAATCAGCATCCTGGGGGTTCACACTGATCAGAAACTGAACTGGACTAGCCATACTAATATTGTGGCTACCAGAGCAGGTCAAAGGTTAGAAATCCTATGGCGAGCAACTTACCTCCTGACCCCCTCCAAAGCCTGTCCACCATCAATAAGGCACGAGTCAGGAGTGTAATGGAATACTCACTACCTGCCTGGATGAGTGCAGCACCAACAACACTCAAGACGTTCATCACCATCCAGGACAAAGCAGCCCACTTGCTTGGCATCCCTTCCACAAAGCTTCAATCCCTCCATCACCGATGAACAGTGGCAGCCATGCGTACCATCTACAAGATGCACTGCAGGAACTCACCAAGGTTCCTTAAGAAGCATCTTTAAAACCCACGACCACTACAATCTAGAAGGACAAATACTGGGGAATCCCAACACCTGGGGGTTCCCCTCCATGTCACTCACCACCCCGACTTGGAAATATATCACTGTCAAAATCCTGGAACTCCCTCCCTAACAGCACTATGGTTGTACCTACACCTCAGGGATTGCAGTGGTTCAAGAACACAACTCACCACCACCATCTGAAGGGCAACTAGGGATGGCCAATAAATGCTGGCCTAACCAGCAATCCCACATCCAGTAAATTAATTTTTTAAAAGGTGGGACTTTGTCTCCACAAGGAGTAGCGGTGGTCAGTCCTACCAATATTGTCATGGACAGATGTTGTAGGCAGGTTGGTGAAGATGAGGCCTAGTACGTTTTTCCCTCTAGTTGGTCTCCTCGTAACCTGTTGCAGACCCAATCTAGCAGCTATATCCTTTAGGACCTGGCCAGCTCAGTCAGTAATGGTACTTCCGAGCCACTCTTGGCGATGGACAATGAGGTTCACCACCCAGAGTACACACTGTGTCGTTGCCATCCTCGGTGCTTCCTCCAAGTGCTGTTCAAAATGGAAGAATACTGATTTATCAGCCAAATGAAGTGGTAGTTGTAATGAGCAGGAGGTTTCCTTGCCCATGTTTGGGCGGCACAGTAGCACAGATATTAGCACTGTTGCTTCACAGCACCAGGGTCCCAGATTCTGTCTGTGCGGTATCTGCACGTTCTCCCCGTGTCTGCGCGGGTTTCCTCCAGGTACTCCGGTTTCCTCCTACAAGCCTCAAAAGACGTGGCTTGTTAGGTGGATTGGACATTCTGAATTCTCCCTCTGTGTACCCGAACAGGCGCCGGAATGTGGCGACTTGGGGATTTTCACAGTAATTTCATTGCAGTGTTAATGTAAGCCTACTTGTGACAATAATAAAGATTATTATTATTATTATTGTAGTCCACCTCCAGAATATCATCAATTACCTTCTGGCATTCTTCCATGTGCGCCTTGTATGATATAATCATCCCTCTGATAACCGCTTTCAAAGCCTCCCACAGTGTGGAAGGAGAGACAGACCCATTCCCATTGAACCTCCAGAGTAATTGTTGTCACCACACTTATCGGGCAGCACGGTAACACAGTGGTTCGAACTGTGTTGTTTCACAGCGCCAGGGACCCGGGTTCGATTACCGGCTTGGCTCACTGTCTGTGTGGAGTCTGCACGTTCTCCCCGTGTCTGCATGTGTTTCTTCCGGGTGCTCCGGTTTCCTCCCACAAGTCCCAAAAGATGTGCGGGTTAGGTGGATTAGACATTCTGAATTCTCCCTTGGTGTACCCGAACAGGTGCCGGAGTGTGGCGACTAGGGGATTTTCACAGTAACTTCATTGCCGTGTTAATGTAACATTACTTGTGACAATAATAACGATTATTATTATTGACCTGAAGTCATAAGACTTCATGGGATCCACAGCAATGCTGAGAACTCCCAGGGAAACTCCCTCTTGACTGTATACCATTGTGCCGCCACCTCTGGTGGGTCTGACTTGCCGGTCAGACAGGACATATCCAGGGATAATAATGGTGGTATCTGTGTCATTGTCTGTAAGGTATGATTCGGTTAGTATGATTATTGGCTGGAGTCTCCGCTGACCGACGGCAGCTGTGAGAATCATAATCGGCAGAGAATGTTGAGTGGAGCAACCTGGTGGCTTTGGATGGTCAAGGGAATCCTCATCTTGCTAATATTTTCTGTCTCTTTTCATAGCCCACCACACCCCCTGCAGAGACATGAATCTCGGTGTACAGCCAGCTATGTTCGGTATCTACCTGGCCGCTGCAGCCTTTGCGGATGGACGGAGGCTGGAGGCACAGGGCCTGCTCATGTAGGACCCTGCACAATAGAAGCCTGCCCCAGAACAGCAGGCGTCAACTGGTGAGGCTCAAGTGCCGGCCGTCGAACAGGCCGAGCAGGAAGTCCAAAGGAGGCGCTGTATCAGGGCACGTGTGTACCGTCGACACCAATCCTCTGAAGAGCCACCAGACCGTCGCTAAGAACAAGGAGACCGTGTGCCCCCTGTCCCAGATGATGGCTCATCTGGCACAGCAGGGGTATGGAGGAGGACATCTGCTCCCGTTGGCTGTCAAATTTTCTGCTTCTGGCTCGAGTGGGGACCTGTGTGGGATATCACATATATCCACGCACAGATGCATGCGCACTCTCATGGATGCCCGATGCGCCCGGGCATCAGACTACGTGGACCAGACCCAACAGGATGCTCAGGCAGCTGGATTCACCGCCATCTCTGGCATGCCCTTAGGTCCAGGGGGTGATCGATAGAATGCATGTCCCCCTCTGAGCACTGGTTCAACAGTGGAAATTGGAAAGGGTTCCACTCCCTGAATGTGCAGTTGGTTTGTGACTAACAGATGCATGTCTACACCCAATATCCAGACAGTGTACTCAACGCTTACATCCTGGTGCACTTTGAGGTTCCTGGCACATTTGAGGCACTCCCTCGGGTGAGGGGTTGGCTCTTGGGCAACAAGGGTTACCCACTGAAGTCATGGCTAGTGATGCCTGTACAGAGGCCAAAGATTGACATGGAGAATCGTTGCTCAAGCAACATCCAGGAGCGACATCGAGCAGTGCATCGGCATGCTCAAGATGCGCCTCAAATGCCTGGACAACTCTGGTGGGGATCTCCAGTATAGTCGCAGGAGGGTCTCAAGCATTGTGGTGGACTGTTGCATCCTGCACAACATCGCGCAGCAGAAGGGAGACATGCTGGAGGAGGAGGAAGAATGGCAGGCCTCATTTAATGAGGAGGGTGTCCAGCGGGATCCAGGCGTGGATCTGGAGGTGGCACGGCAGGCCGCCCAATGAGTGCGGCAGGACTGCCCACACAGGACAACCTCATCATCTCCCGATTTACTGAGAGGCTTGGGCACTGGCAGCGCCGCCTCTCTATATTACCTCTCCAGCCCCCCCACTTCAGCCCCCCCCCCACAAACAGAATCCCCCTTCCCTATAACCTCTCACACCTTCCAGCTCCCTCAGTCCTCACTCCACCTCCCCCCTAGCCTTCCACTCCTTCCTAGTACCACAGCTCCACCTTCCCCTCACTGAGGGTCAGTCCAGCATCACCAAAGGGTGTTGGCCCTCGACAGGCACTACCTGCGGGTCTTGTCCACGGGACGGAGGGTGATGATGACTTGGTGTGAGATGAGCTCCGGTGCTCCTCATTGTCTGACAAAGCCTGACTCCTGTCTTTAAGATAACATACGACTGTCCGCCCAGTTGATCCTTGCATGTGTGCTGGCCAGACATTTCATGGGCCCATATATCTTGGGGGCAAGGGGGGGAATGGTGTTTGCAATAAATGGTGAACAGTTAGGGCTCATTCACTGGGTATGCTATTGTACAAGGTGGGCTCAAATTGCTTCCCCCATGCCCTTGCCACTTCACCACGTTCATGTGTCACGGGTGCCCTGCCCTGCCCCAACTCCCCCCCCCCCCCCCCCCCCTTACACTGGCAGATGCTGCATATCCAGCCCCAGCCCATCTTTCGGACCCGTTCAACAGAGGTTAGAGGCAGGTCGTACTGGTGGTACAAAAGTGTTGAATGGTAATGATGTGTAATGGTGTGCCCTAACCCCTAACATGTCTATGTTCTGCACCCGTGCCATCTACCTTATCTTATTGCTCTACCATTTCTTCTAGGTGTAACCCCAGGCAGCACAACAGCGAGTCTCGCTCCTTGGCCGCCGTCCTCTGGAGCTTCTGGGCCTGGATGGGCCTGGCCGACTTTTGAGTGTCACAGGTGGCGAGGTACCATCCTGTCCTGCGCACTGCCCATGAGATGTGCCAAATGGGGGGGATTTGGTAGGGCTAAGGTGTTCCAGCACCTCTCCTGCAGGAGGCACTGGCATGGGCCCCATCACTTCCTCCTCCCTCGGTGTGCACTCTGCCCCCCCCCGGGATACTCCATGGGATGGAGGTGAATCCGGAGTGAAATCCGGAGGTTCTGCTGACTCGCTGCGCTGCCAGTCCTGGAGGCCCACCCTCGACTGAACCATGATCTCGATATCCTCAGACATGGTGTACTGAGACTCGGACATGTCCCTCTGTAATTGGTAATGGTTAGTCAGCGCACCGCCATTGCTCACGATTCCCTCAGTCATGGTGTACTGAAACTGGGACATGTTCCTCTGAGATTGGTAATGGTTAGTCAGCACCCCGCCATTGCTCGCGAGGCCTTCAGACATGACCCTTTGTGACTGGGCCAAACTCTGGAGCACCGCTGCAACGTCCAGCTTGAGGCTGGGCTCCCCTGTCCTGCGCCTCAGCCAGGGACAACACAGTATTCCCCAAGCCTTTGATATCATGACCCATGGCTATGGACTTCTTACCCCAGGTCTCCTACTGTGGAAACCAGCCTTTCAGTGTGGACCTAGGTACCATGCGTTGCTGCCAACATCTACAGGTCCTGAAGGCCGTCGGACACCTCCAGCTTTACCTGCAGGTGCTGGAAAGTTGCTGACATACCCTCCTGTAATTCCTGGCTCTGTGTCTACATCTGCATCATTGATGGGATCACACTTTGCAGACGTGCGAAACAGCTGTTCCTTAAGATCGGGCAGCCCTGCAACCATCCACGCCCTGGGGAGACCCTGCCTCCACCTGATGCGCTGTTGCATGTGTGTAGTGTGCACCAGAAGCTGGCCCGGAGCCTCTTCACTAAAATGCCACACCGAGGTGATAATCTCTGTGATAGTGGATGATGCATGTGACAGCAGTGTTGAAGCGTTGGTATCTTCCCTGGGGTGTGCTGGGGATTTGGTTGGGGAGCATGCCCCCGGACAGCCCAGCCTCGTCTCATGGTGATCCTGCAAGACAAAAGACATAGGGTGAGATCTTGGGAATGACTGGCCTGTGGGAGAGGGATGACTCACTTGCTATCAGGATATCAGCATCGCATCGGGCTCTCACTTCTTTACAGCATGCTAACCTCCATCACATCCACTGCCCCCTCCTCAGCTTTGCCCACAAGGTGCAGGGCCCTGTCCTTAGCTGTGGTCTGGACCTGAAGGTCAGAAACTTCACCTCCGGTCTTTTGGTGCTCGTACCTATTGCGGGCCATGTGATCCTAGGGGGCACAGGAAGGACATAGTGAGATGTTAAGAGGCAAATTCTGCAGCTGGTGGCATGTGTGTGCAAGGCTCCTGGCCAAAGAGGACAATACATGTGTAGGAGTTTTGTGGAGGGTGAGTAGTAAGGGAAATGCAGACAGGTGGGGTGTTGCTGGCCTCTAGGGGATTAGGGTTAGATGTGAGGAACGAGGGACGGGAGTGATGCCAGGGGCACAGAGGTGGTGACTCACCTAAGCTGCCCGTAGGAAGTCATTCGTCCTCCTGTTTTGCGTGCTAGACCTCCTAGTGATGCTGGCAGCACTGACAGCCTCTGCCACCTCCGCCCAGGCACTGTTCAGAAGGGCAGGCTTGAGTCCCCACCCCACCCTGAGGAAGAGGGTGTCCGTTCTCTTCACAATGGCATCCAGCAATCGGTCCACTTCAAACTCCCAAAATCGTGTGGGTTTGAGGAGTGGGGGGGGCACGGTTTGGGCAGTGCAGGACTTTTTCCCTGAGCTGGAGAGAGAATGTGGTGAGTGGAGTGCTCATGAGCAGCTCAAGCTTATCAGGTCCTTTGATGGGAATTCCAATCCCAGGGAATCAGAGGCCAGTGGGGCCGGGAATCGTTTGTATGTCTTGCAAAAGTCTTTTTTTTAAATATAAATTTAGAGTACCCAATTAATTTTTCCAATTAAGGGGTAATTTAAAGCGGCCAATTCACCTAGCCTGCACATGTTTGGGTTGTGGAGGCGAAACCCACGCAAACACGGAGGGAATGTACAAACTCCACACGGACAGTAACCCGGGGCCAGGATCAAACCTGGGACCTCGGCGCCGTGAGGCAGCAGTGCTAACCACTGGTCTCGCAAAATTCAACGGAATCACGCGGTGCGTCATGATCTGGATCTCTCGCTGACGAAATCCGAGTGTGCATTTTTAATATTTAAATAAACAATTAGGCTCATTGAAATGTGCATGCACTGGATTCACCCAGGGCCCGGGATTCAGTGGTCTCGCCAGCGAGGCTTCAACCAGGCACCATGTGGACTGATAAGCAGTCCAAGTCTCACTGCAATAGTATAATAATAATAACAATCTTTATTAGTGTCGCAAATAGGCTTACATTAACACTGCAATGAAGTCACTGTGAAAATCCCCTAGTCGCCACACTCCGGCGCCTGTTCGGGTACACAGAGGGAGAATTCAGAATGTCTAATCCACCTAACCCGCACATCTTTTGGGACTTGTGGGAGGAAACCGGAGCACCCGGAAGAAACACACGCAGACACGGGGAGAACGTGCAGACTCCACACAGACAGTGAGCCAAGCCGGTAATCGAACCCGGGTCCCTGGCGCTGTGAAACAACACAATTCGAACCACTGTGTTACCGTGCTGCCCGATAAGTGTGGTGACAACAATTGCTCTGGACACTCGGACTTTCATTGACTTTTGGAGGTCTTTATTGTCAAACATTATGGAAAGTAGTTCAGGGTCCACCACATCTCAGTCAGAACCTGTTCATACCCAAGTGTGCTGTTCAAAATGCATTTTTGCTGAAATTGAAGGTCTTGAAAGGGAAGTATGAATATCACTCTACAAATACTTACATCCTCTGCTAGTTTAATTCAGTTAATCTGATGATGGTGCAACGATATTAGTATACAGATGTGTAAAATGTTCAAACCAATATTCTCAGTCTGGTTTCTACAACAACAATGATAAGAACTAACACAGCTTTAGGGTAATCAAGTGCCCATCGGCCACAGTTGTCAAATTCAGTGTCAACAAAGCCCAGATCAGGTTTATATATCTCAGCACACATGCAATGATTTTTATATTCACTGCACTTGATGAGCATTATCGGCACTTAACACCTTGCAAATATGACAAGCTAGATTGTCATAAATCACCATCAGTTGCTATTGCGAAATGCAAACTAGAATCAGACCCAGTCACATTCCATGCACTTTCTGGTAAAGAAGAATACCTGAAATCACAGAGCAATATTTGCATACATGCAAACTTTGCATAAATATCTCTCAACGACATACCACGGTTATTGTGAGCCCTGACACTTTAATCCAAGTTCAGTCTGCGGAATGAAGTAAAAATGAACCAGGCATACTGGAATCTCCAAGGGGATGCAGGGATGTGTGGGAGTGGTGGGAAGAGGTGAGGTGTCATGTTCTGTAGATGGCGATCCCTGCTAGCGCGAGACCAGGAGATTTTTAGACCACAGGGCCAGCACACGGCCTTCTAGACCGTCCCGTTCTCCCTCTTCACCTGCCCGTTTCCCTGGGGGTTGTAGCTGGTCGTCCTGCTCGAGACGATGCCCTTGCTGAGCAGGAACTGACACAGCTCATCGCTCATGAAAGAGGATCCCCGATCGCTGTGGATATAGGTGGGGAAACCGAACTGAGTGAAGATGCTGTGCAGGGCTTTGATTACCGTGGCAGAAGTCATATCGGGGCATAGGATGGCGAAACGGAACCGGGAGTACTCATCAATCACGTTCAGAAAGTACCTGTTGACTTCCAGTTGCGGCGTTGCGGAGCTAAGCCGCACGATTCGGCAGTACCCGCGATCACGGACTTTCGGGCTCTCTAGAGGAGCCCCAACAGGAATTTTTTGAAGACGTTCCGTGTGGGAAGGTGAGAGTGAGGTCCCCCTTCACTGTTTATGGAATGGACAAGAAGTGAATTGGCTAAAAAAGCGGCGTTGGAGCAGCGAGAGAAGCGAGGGAAGAAAAACAAGATGGCGGCGGCCGGAGATAAAGTGGAAGGCGGGCCGGAGCTGCAAGAGTTCATTAAGCGCTGTTTTGAGGAGCTGCGGAAAGAGATGCTGGCGCCTATGCTGTCGGCGATTGAAGGATTAGGGGTGACCCGAAGGCCCACGAGGTAAAGATCCAGGAGGTGCAGAAAAAAGTTAATGAGAACGAGGATGAGATCTTGGGCCTGGCGGTGAAGGTGGAGGCGCACGAGGCGCTGCACAAAAGGTGGGCGGAAAGATTCGAAGACCTGGAGAACAGGTCGAGGAGAAAGAATCTTCGGATCCTGGGTCTCCCTGAAGGAGTGGAGGGGGCCGATGCCGGGGCATATGCGAGCACGATGCTCGAGTCGCTGATGGGTGCGGAGGCCCCTCCGAGGCCTCTGGAGCTGGATGGGGCACATCGGGTGCTGGCGAGGAGGCCCAAGGCTAATGAGCTGCCAAGGGCGATTGTGGTGAGGTTTCACCGTTTCACGGGCAGAGAGAGGGTCTTGAAATGGGCCAAGAAAGAGCGGAGCAGCAGCTGGGAGAATGCGGAGATCCGAATCTATCCGGACTGGAGCACGGAGGTAGCAAAGAGGAGACCGGGCCAAGGCGTTGCTGCATCGGAAAGGAGTGAGATTCGGAACAGCGCGATTGTGGGTCACATTCAAGGATCAACATCACTACTTTGAAACGCCTGAGGAGGCTTGGACCTTTATTCAAACTGAAAAGTTGGACTCAAACTGAGGGTGTGTGAGGGTGGGGGGGATGTTTGATGTTTGTTGTACATAGGGTGTTAATCACACGCAGGAAATGTTCCACGGGTTGGGGGATGAATGGGGATGGGGAAAGGGACCGGGTGAGAAGACTGTACGAGACGGTGGGCGCCAGTGCTGGAGGGAGAGGAGGCTCGGGGATGGGGGAAATGAGACAAGGCCGCGACAGGAGCTGCGCCAGAGGGGGCGGGGCAGGGTTAGGAAAGCGCGGGCTTTTTCCCGTGCTCGGGAAGGACAGAGGGGGGGGGGAATGGAGGAGCACACACAGATTGGGAGATTCCCACACGGGAGGGTCAATGGGACGGCGGGGGAAGCCGGGGTCAGCAGGAGTCAGCTGACTTATACGGGAGTGCTACGGGGGGAGCAAAAGAGCTAGACACGGGTCTAGCGGGGGGGAAATAGGGTTGCTGCTGCACTGGCTGAAGGGGAATTGGACACAGAAGAGGTGGTCGGGGTGGGGGTCCCCCGTCTGGGGGACTGGAGGGTGAGGGCGGCGCGGGCATGGGACTGGCCTAGAAAAGGGGATGGCTAGTCGGCGGGGGGGGGGGGGGGGGGGGAAGGCCCCCCAATCCAGCTGATAACGTGGAATGCGAGGGGCCTGAATGGGCCAGTAAAGAGGGCCCGAGTGTTCGCGCACTTAAAGGGACTGAAGGCAGACGTGGTCATGCTCCAGGAGACACATTTGAAGGTGGCGGATCAGGTCAGGTTAAGAAAGGGATGGGTAGGACAGGTATTCCATTTGGGGCTGGATGCGAAGAACAGAGGGGTGGCAATATTGGTGGGGAAGCGGGTGTCGTTTGAGGCCAAGAATATCGTAGTCGACAATGGAGGTCGATATGTGATGGTGAGCGGTAAGTTGCAGGTGACGTGGGTGGTATTGGTAAATGTATACGCCCCGAACTGGGATGATGCTGGATTCATGAAGCGTATGTTGGGGCGCATTCCGGACCTGGAGGTAGGAAGCTTGATAATGGGTGGGGATTTTAATACGATGCTGGACCCAGCACTGGATCGCTCCAGATCTAGGACCGGAAAGAGGCCGGCTGCGGCCAAGGTGCTTAGGGGGTTTATGGACCAGATGCGGGGAGTGGATCCGTGGAGGTTTGCCAGGCCGCAGGCCAGGGAATTTTCTTTTTTCTCCCACGTGCACAAAGCCTACTCCCGGATAGGTTTTTTTGTTCCGGGCAGGGCGCTGATCCCGAAAGTGGAGGGAACGGAGTGTTCGGCCATAGCCATTTCAGATCGCGCCCCGCACTGGGTGGAACTGGAGTTGGGGGAGGAGAGGGACCAACGCCCATTGTGGCGGTTGGATGAGGGACTGCTGGCAGATGAGGTGGTGTGTGGGAGGGTGAGGGGGTGCATTGAAAGGTACTTGGAGGCCAACGACAATGGGGAGGTGCAGGTGGGAGTAGTATGGGAGGCGCTGAAGGCGGTGATCAGGGGAGAGCTAACCTCCATCAGGGCTCATAGGGAGAAGATAGAGGGCATGGAAAGGGAGAGGTTAGTGGGGGAGATTTTAAGAGTGGACAGGAGATACGCAGAGGCCCCTGAAGAGGGAGTACTTAGGAAAAGGCGACATCTCCAGACGGAGTTCGACCTGTTGACCACAGGGAAGGCAGAGGCACAGTGGAGGAAAGCGCAGGGGGCGACGTATGAGTATGGGGAGAAGACAAGCCGGATGCTGGCACACCAGATCCGTAAGAGGATGGCAGTGAGGGAGATAGGTGGAGTCAAGGATGGAAGGGGAGCTACGGTGCGGAGTGCGACAAAAGTAAATGAGGCATTCAAGGCCTTCTATGAGGAGCTGTACAGATCCCAGCCCCCATCGGGGGAAGAGGGGATGCGACGATTCTTGGACCAACTGAGGTTCCCGAGGGTGGAGGAGCAGGAGGTGGCTGGTTTGGGGGCGCCAGTTGGGTTGGAGGAGCTGATCAAAGGTCTGGGGTGTATGCAGGCAGGGAAGGCCCCGGGACCGGACGGGTTCCCGGTCGAGTTCTTTCGGAAGTATGTAAACCTGTTAGCCTCGCTGCTGGTGAGGACTTTTAATGAGGCAAGGGAGGGAGGGACCCTGCCCCCGACAATGTCTGAGACGACGATCTCTTTGATCCTGAAGCGGGACAAGGACCCACTGCAATGTGGGTCGTACAGGCCGATCTCGCTCCTCAACGTGGATGCTAAGTTGCTGGCAAAAGTGCTGGCTACGACGATCGAGGTCTGTGTCCCGGGGGTGATCCACGAGGACCAGACGGGATTTGTAAAGGGCAGGCAGCTAAACACCAATGTACGGCGGCTCCTAAACGTGATAATGATGCCACCGGTGGTGGGAGAGGCGGAGATAGTGGCGGCTATGGACACGGAGAAGGCCTTTGACCGAGTAGAGTGGGAGTACCTCTGGGAATTGCTGCGGAGGTTTGGGTTCGGGGGAGGGTTTATTAGTTGGGTTAAGCTCCTATACAGAGCCCCGGTGGCGAGTGTGGTTACGAATCGGCGGAGGTCGGAGTATTTCCGGCTGTATCGTGGGATGAGGCAGGGGCGCCCCCTGTCCCCACTGCTGTTTGCATTTGCAATTGAACCCTTGGCCATGTCATTGAGGGAGTCTAGGAAATGGAGGGGGGTGGTCCGAGGGGGAGAGGAGCATCGAGTGTCGCTTTATGCAGACAACCTGTTGCTGTATGTGGCGGATCCAGTGGAGGGGATGGTGGAGGTCATGCAGACTCTAAGGGAGTTTGGGGATTTTTCGGGCTACAAGCTTAATGTAGGGAAGAGTGAGCTTTTTGTAGTACAGTCAGGAGACCAGGAAAGGGGGATAGACGATCTACCGCTGAGGAGGGCGGAAAGGAGCTTTCGGTACTTGGGGATCCAAATAGCTAGGAGTTGGGGGGCCCTACATAAACTTAATCTGACGAGGCTGATGGAGCAGATGGAGGAGGACTTCAAACGATGGGACATGTTGCCGCTCTCGCTAGCCGGTAGAGTGCAGTCGGTCAAAATGGTGGTCCTCCCGAGGTTTCTTTTTGTGTTCCAGTGCCTTCCAATTGTAATCACCAAGGCCTTTTTAAAGAGGGTAGGCAGGAGTATTATGGGTTTTGTGTGGGCGAATAAGACCTCGAGGGTAAGGAGAGGGTTTCTGGAGCACAGTAGGGACCGAGGTGGGTTGGCGCTGCCGAATCTAGGTGGCTACTACTGGGCAGCAAATGTGGCGATGATCCGTAAGTGGGTGATGGAGGGAGAAGGGGCAGCATGGAAGAGGTTAAGAGATGGCGTCCTGCAAGGAAACGAGCCTGGGGGTGCTGGTGACGACACCGCTGCCGCTCTCGCCGACAAGGTACACCACGCGTCCGGTGGTATCGGCAACGCGATCTGGGGCCAGTGGAGATGGCACAGGGGCGCAATGGGAGCCTCGGTGTGGTCCCCGATCAGAGATAACCATCGGTTTGTCCCAAGGAGGATGGACGGAGGGTTTCAGAGCTGGCATCGGGCGGGGATGAGAAGAATGGGGGACCTGTTCATCGATGGGACGTTTGCGAGCCTAGGGGCACTGGAGGAGAAGTTTGGGCTACTCCCGGGAAATGCTTTCAGATACATGCAGGTGAGGGCATTTGTGAGGCGACAGGTGAGGGAATTCCCGTTGCTCCCGGCACAGGAGATTCAAGATAGGGTGATTTCGGGTGTATGGGTCGGAGAGGGCAAAGTGTCGGCGATATACCAGGAGATGAAAGAAGAGTGGGAGGCGTTGGTAGAGGAGCTGAAGGGTAAATGGGAGGAGGGGCTGGGGGAGGAGATTGAGGAGGGGCTATGGGCTGATGCCCTAAGTAGGGTTAATTCCTCTTCTTCGTGTGCCAGGCTTAGCCTGATACAGTTTAAGGTGGTTCATAGAGCGCACATGACGGGGGCGAGGCTGAGTCGTTTTTTTGGGGTAGAGGACAGATGTGGGAGGTGCTCAGGAAGTCCGGCAAACCATGTCCATATGTTTTGGTCATGCCCAGCACTGGAGGGGTTCTGGAGGGGTGTGACGGGGACAGTATCTAAGGTGGTGAAAGTCCGGGTCAAGCCAAGCTGGGGGCTAGCACTATTTGGAGTAGTGGATGAGTCGGGAGTGCAGGAGGCAAAAGAGGCCGGCATACTGGCCTTTGCGTCTCAAGTAGCCCGGCGAAGGATCTTGCTAATGTGAAAAGAGGCGAAGCCCCCCAGCGTGGAGTCCTGGATAAATGATATGGCAGGGTTTATCAAATTGGAGAGGATAAAGTTTGCCTTGAGAGGGTCTGCGCAGGGGTTCTACAGGCGGTGGCAACTGTTCCTAGACTATCTCGCGGAGCGTTAGAGGAAGGTCGGTCAGCAGCAGCAGCAACCCGGGGGGGGGAGGGGGGGCTTGTTTGGGGGGTATTTGAGCAA
The DNA here is from genome assembly GCF_047496885.1 of Scyliorhinus torazame. Taxonomy (NCBI): domain Eukaryota; kingdom Metazoa; phylum Chordata; class Chondrichthyes; order Carcharhiniformes; family Scyliorhinidae; genus Scyliorhinus; species Scyliorhinus torazame. The sequence continues at coordinate 118,739,987 of NC_092707.1, read as the reverse complement.
GAAAATACATGAAGGATCTGGAAAACTGACATGTAGGGGAGGAATCCATTGTACAAAGCTCTGTATCATATCGATTTACCATGTTCATGTCTTGCTATGTGCGCTTTCTTTCTTTTTGTTACGGGGGGCGGGGTTTGTTTGTAATTGTGAAAAACTGTGTTAAAATTCTTAATAAATATATTTTAAAAATAAAAAAAAGAAAGTACATGTTGCGGTCGGTGGAAGGGAGGGGCCCTTTGAAGTTCTTGCTGAGGCGTTCAAAGGGGCGGGAGGCCTTCACTAGGTGCGTTCGATCTGGCCGATAGTAGTGCGACTTGCACTCTGCGCAGACTTGGCAGTCTCTGGTGACGGTCCTGACCTCCTCAATGGAGCAGGGCAGGTTGCGGGCCTTGATAAAATGGAAGAACCGGGTGACCCCCGGGTGGCAGAGGTCATAGTGGAGAGCCCGGAGTTGGTCCACTTGTGCGCTGGCACATGTACCGCGGGATAGGGCATCAGGGGGCTCATTGAGCTTCCCCGGGCGAAACAAGATCTCATTGTTATAGGTGGAGAGCTCGATTCTCCACCTCAAGATCTTGGCATTTTTTATCTTGCCCCGCTGTGTATTATTAAACATAAAGGCAACCGATCGTTGGTCAGTGAGGAGAGTGAATCTCCTGCTGGCCAGGTAATGCCTCCAATGTCGCACAGCTTCCACAATGGCTTGGGCCTCCTTTTCTACAGCGGAGTGCCGAATTTCGGAGTCATGAAGGGTGCGGGAAAAGAAAGCCACGGACCTGCCGGACTGGTTGAGGGGGCGGCCAGGGCTACGTCCGATGCATCGCTCTCCACCTAAAAGGGGAGGGACTCGTCGACCGCGTGCATCGTGGCCTTGGCGATTCTGCCTTGATGCGGTTGAAGGCCTGGCGGGCCTCAGCCGCCAGGGGGAAAACTGTGGACTGAATGAGTGGGTGGGCCTTGTCCGCATAATTAGGGACCCTGGGCGTAATAGGAGAAAAACCCCAGGCATCGTTTCTGGGCCTTGGGGCAGTGGGGGAGAGGGCGTTCCAGGAGGGGGCGCATGCGGTCGGGATCGGGCCCCAGGACTCCATTTTCCACAACATAGCCAAGGATGGCTAAGCGGTTGGTGCGGAACACGCATTTATCCCTATTGTATGTGAGATTAAGGAGTTTGGCGGTTTGAGGAATTTTTGGAGGTTTGTGTCGTGGTCCTGCTGATCGTGGCCGCAGATGGTGATGTTATCTAGGTACGGGAAGGTGGCCCGCAGTCCGTACCAGTCAACCTTTCTGTCCATCTCTCGCTGGAAGACCGAGAGCCCCATTAGTGACGCCGAAGGGAACCCTAAGGAAGTGAAAGAGGCTGCCATCTGCTTCGAACGCAGTGTATTGGCAATCCTCCGGGCGGATTGGGAGCTGGTGGTATGCAGACTTCAAGTCCACTGTGGAAAAGACTCGATACTGTGCAATCTGATTGACCAGGTCAGATATGCGTGGGAGGGGGTGCGCGTCGAGCTGCGTGTACCGATTAATGATCTGACTGTAGTCAATGACCATCCTATGCTTCTCCCCAGTCTTCACTACCACCACTTGAGCTGTTGCTGGCCTCAATGACCCCTTCCTGCAGAAGCCGTTGGACCTCTGACCTGATGAAGGTCCGGTCCTGGGCACTGTACCGTTTGCTCCTAGTGGCGACGGGTTTGCAATCCGGGGTGAGGTTCGCAAACAGGGAAGGTGGATCGACATTAAGGGTCGTGAGGCCGCAGACGGTGAGGTGGGGTAGGGGTCCGCCGAACTTTAAAGTTAGGCTTTGGAGATGGCACTGAAAATCCAGGCCGAGTGTCAGGGCAGCGCAGAGGTGGGGGAGGACGTAGAGCCGGAAGTTGCTAAACTCTATTCCTTGGACGGTGAGGGTCGCGATGCAGTACCCCCGGATTTCCACGGAATGGGATCTGGAGGCCAGGGAGATTTTCTGGGTGACGGGGTGTACCGGGAGGGAGCAGCGCCTTACCGTATTGGGGTGAATGAAGCTCTCGGTGCTCCCAGAGTCAAAGTGGCAGGTCATCTCGTGCCCATCGATTTTCACCGTTGTCGTTGCGGTCATGAGGTTGTGGGGCAGGGACTGATCCAGGGTGATCGAGGCGAGCTGCGGCAGATGCTGGGAAGTCCCGGGCTGGTCAGCGGTGGCGGAGGTAGCTGTAGGCGATGAACGGCCAGACGGGCAGGGGTCCTGAGGTGGCGTCCAAAATGGCACCGAAGATGGCGACGTCCACGGGGCGCACATGGCGGGCGGCATCAAGATGGCAGCGCCCACGGGCCGCACATGGCTTGCGAAGGGGAAAATGGCAGCGCCCCTGGGTCGCACATGGGGGGTGTAGGAACGCCGGGCCTGGAAACAGCGGCGACCGACCGGGCCTGGCAAACAGCAGCGAAGTGTCCTTTCTTCCCACACCCTTTGCAGGTCGCGCTCGCGCTGGGCAGCGCTGCCTGGGGTGTTTGTTTTGCCTGCAAAAATAACACTTAGGCCCCCCAGAGTTGGCTGGCTGCCGCGCGGCGCAGGCTTGCAGTGAGCTGAAGTCGGAAGCTGGTGGGGCCCATGATGCCCATGAGGGTGCTAGAGGGTCGGGGGCGTAGGACTGAACGTTACGGGAGGCCACTTCTAACGAATTAGCGCGCTGCGTAGTTCCCGCAAGATCAAGCGTGCCCCCTTCCAATAGCCGCTGGCGGCCGTACGGCAGACTTCATGCCCGGATGAGGGGAAAAATGTCAGGGCTCACCCATGAATAGAGGACTTGGAGCTTCTGCGAGTCCGAGGGTTCTTCAGCGGCTGTTCTGAAGTAGCTTTCGAAGTAGGCTAGCCAGTGGTTGAAGGTGGATGTGGCATTTGCTGCTTGAGGGCTCAGCTGCAGGTGATCAGGCTTGATGCGGAGATCAAATGTTTAAAAAATCTTGCTCAATAAATTGATGCACCGTCAATTACCACAAGACGAGAATGGTGGAACAATCGAGGCTTTATTGAGCAAAGTTGTTGTGCCTCCTGCAGCTGGAACCAGAATGGCTGCAGCATTGGAGCCAGCAGGCAGGGATTTACCATTGTACCCTTAATATACGGGTAGTGCCGTAACACATATAATATGCCACTAGTGGTGACTAGCACAAGTTAATAGCGGGAAAGGCCAAAATCAAGTTTGCGGTGGGGGCGAACCAGTTTGCAATTCACCCAGCCCACTTCGATGGCGAATTCCGATCTCGCCCAAACAATGGCATGAATATCATTAACCCTCATTTGCACGCATTTAAAGTTCATTATCAAGATTGAAGTCGAATGCAGCGTCCTCCCGGGAATTACCTGACTCCCCAGCGACCAATCACCCGAGCGTTGTTTAGTACTCCTTTTCAAAAACATGCATCTGGGGCATGATGGCTGCTGGGGGGAAGTGAGGAGGTGAGTAGCCATTTCCATTTTCCAGCTTGCAGCTCAAGGGCACCAGAACTGCTGCCCCAGTGCTCATGGGGGGCAATCCCCACCCCGGGGGGTTGGATTTTGTCAGGGGGCTGAAGCGTTCTAGCTCGGGGGTCGCCACTGGACCGGGAGGGAGGGGTGGGGTGAAGGGGCTTCGTGACTTTGAGGCCTTCAAGCCATCTTTAAATATTGTGGAGACCCATAACAGGGCAACCACCGTTGCAGCCTGTCTGTTCCCCCAAACTCTTCCGGGACAGAGCCCTGCTGTGGCTTCTATTCTGAAAGTCAATTTCACTCCCTTTGACTGTGAGCAGCCTCCAGCTTCATAGCTGAAGGCTATATCAAATGAGGAATTGGCCTTGTTGATTTTGAAAACACCTCACAGTTGCAGGTTGTGTTTGCTGCTTGCTCCTGCTGGTGTCTGCAGATGCCTGGAGGCTGCTGTTGCTGTTTCCTTCCTTTTCTGTAGCTGAAAAGAAAGACAATTTTAAAAAAAATACTTGGATCCTGGAACACCAGGCTCAGGGGGACGTATGGGTCCAGAAGGCAATCCGATCTGAAGCAAAATGATGCTGTGGGACCTGGTGTGGTGAGTGCTGCATGTGACTGGCACGTCACCGCGGGTTAAACACACCAGGAGTCAGGGATGTCCAACTGCACCTTAAGCCCAGTGGAATATGTGGTGTCATAATATCCACTCATGTATATAATGAGAGGCAGACAGGCAGTGATTGACACATAGGATGGCCATTAAGCATAGAACACAGCACAGCCAATCACCAGACAGGACACTACCACTATAAAGCCAGAGGGCACTAGGTTTCCCGTTCTCTCGGGACCCAGCCACTGAGACAATCAGAGTCCACGAGCTAGCAAGCACAAACACCATGCGGTAGCTAGTAAGTCTGGTCAGGCTACTACAAGGTCACTAGTCAGACCAGTATTGTGTCGACCCACAGCTGAATATGTACAGCAGTTCATCGAGTTGAATAAAACAGTGTTGGATCTTCCCTTGTGTTAGACGTCTGTTTCTTACTTCCCTGCATTGAGTGCAGCCCACACTGAACCAACCTGCCTAACACATCATGTGGGTGCCAGGGTTTTCTTACGTTGAGATTGGACCGTATGGGATGGCCTGCACAGCTGTGGCTCATGGATGGAGAATGGCACTGATACGTGCAAGAAGTAACGCATTGATGGTCAGATCATTTCTACGACAAAGCTCTGGACATGATAACAAAGTCTCAGGCTTTTCCTCCGTTTCTGTTGAGGAACCAGGCGGCACGGCAGCACAGTGGTTAGCACTGCTGCCTCACAGCTCTAGGCACCGGGGTTCAATTCCTGCCTCGGGTGACTGCCTGTGTGGAGTTTGCACTTTCTACCCGTGTCTGTGTGGGTTTCCTCCGGGTGCTCCGGTTTCCTCCCACAGTCCAAAGATGTAGGTTAGGTGGATTGGCCGTGCTAAATTGCCTCTTAGGTTTCAAAAGGTTGGGTGGGGTTACTGTGTTACGGGGAGGCGTTGGCTTAGATAGGGTGCTCTTCCAAGGGCCGTTGCAGACTCGATGGGCCGAATGGCCTCCTTCTGCACTGTAAATTCTATTCTATAATGCTAACCTGTGAGGGGTGATACCGTGTGTTTTTTGTGTGAAAATTAGCTGATATAGCTTTGTATTGGTAAACAATATGGAATGGTGACGTTTCCTTGATGATTAATGGTTAGTTTGATATGAAAATGAAAATCGCTTATTGTCACAAGTAGGCTTCAAATGAAGTTACTGTGAAAAGCCCCTAGTCACCACATTCCGGTACCTGTTCGGGGAGGCTGGTACGGGAATTGAACCCGCGCTGCTTGGCCTGCTTTAAAAGCCAGCGATTTAACCCTGTGCTAGACCAGCCCCTATATGGAATGTTATGTAGTTGATGTTCAAATCTTTGTTACTGTTGACCGTTTAATAAACAAAATATTCTCAACTCTCAAGTGCCTCCTGGCCACATGCCATGTCTCAGAGGATGATTAGTACATTGCATCTCAAGGAAACTTTGATGCCTGAATAGTTTGCCTGAACTCTAAGAGCGTCAGCACCATAGAGGAAATTGCCAACAATCAAACACTGGGCGTCAGCACTGGAGATCAGGAGAGGGGCCCTGAGCAGGGTCTCCCTAATGTTTCCAGCAGAATTCTGTGCTACAGCAGCTCCTGGTGTGGCAGGGGGTGAGTGTGCAGAGCAAGGTTTGCCAGCACAACTGGCTCTCTGGATGGCACTCTGAGAGAAGGCAGGACACGTAACGATGGGGGACTTGGGGGATTTTAGGGCCCAGGATGGAAGCCCTAATTGATTGTCGGACTATCTCTTTCTCCAATTCCTTTCAGATATCAAAATGTTTACTGGTGTTGATTCCGGAGCAGCTGCCCTCATGTTGCTGCCAGATGCCAGAGAAGGCAGCAGCGTCGACGCAGGCTGGAGGTGGCATCGCATGTGATTTTGCCACTCAGATTTTGATTTTGATTTGATTTGAATTGATTTATTGTCACAGTGAAAAGTATTTTTCCGCGGCCGAGGGAACGTACACAGTTCCCGAAGGCGAACCAGGAAGGGCTGAAGGACGTGCACGAGGAGGAGCCGAAGGATGGAGAACAGGCGGCAAGAGGCGAACATGCCTTGAGGACCAAGGAGGCCCTCATCGTCTCCAGATTCTCAGAGGACGAGGCTGTGTCTGCCAGCTGAAACCCCCTCCATCTTCCTGCCTCCCCATCCTCCCCTCGCCATACATCCCCTCTCTCCCTCCATTTCCCTCCTTTCTCCCAATTCGCCTCTCCCAAATCCATTTCCCCTCTCCCCACCCAATTTGCCCCATACCAACCCCCCCTCCCCCACCCATCACACCGCCCTCTTCTGACACCCTGTTCCACCCTCCAAAGGTCTGTGTAACATCACTCCAGGGTGATGGGTCTGTGTCGGCACTATCAGTGGGTCTATGTCGAAGGCAGGAGGGTGATGATAACCTGCTGTGAACTGAGCACTGGTGCACCTAACTCTATTCCACAGCCTGACTTCTTTGTGTCTGATAAGTGCGTGCTCATACCCGTCACCTACATGTGGTAGGCCTTGGGTCAGAGGGTGGGGGCAAATCAGGACCACTGTGCTCGGAGGGCTGTGTTGGCACTGTCAGCGGGTCAATAGACAAGGAGAGTGATGATCACTCGCTGTGAGAAAAGCTTTGGTGCTCCTCAGTTTCTGCAAATGTCTGACTCCTGTCTTTCTGCTGACAGCGCACTCACACCCATCCTCTGAACAGGGTTTGCATCGGAAGCTTTTGATCTTGGACCACTGTGCCCCCGGGGAAGGGGTGGAGGGAGTGGAGGGCAACAGAAGGTGGGTGGGCAGGTAGGCCCGCTGTGAAGATTAATGCGACAGAGGCTTCGCATGGAGCAGGTGTTACATGTTTTAACCTTGCTACAGGTACTGAACCCCCAGTGCCCGCTCAGTGTTCCTCACTCTTATTGATCTTTCATGGTTGTAGCACCATCGATCACACACGAGGCGAGACGTAGAGAACTTCAATCGAGGCTTTATTGAGCAGACTTGTTCAGATTTGTTCCCCAGCAGCTCAGTCACAGAATGCAGCTGCGGGGAGTAAACCGGGTTCTTATACCCCGCCTATCTGGGTGGAGCCCAGTAGGCTGCAGATCCAATCGGGACCCAGCATCTGTCCTCCAATAGCTCCTCGGCATTCATGGTGTACCGTATTACCCCTAATACATACCACCACATTCTCCCCTTGTTAAAAAGGAACCTGGCGGGGTGGTGGGTGGTATGGTGGTAGGGGTTTACAGGGTCGGTGCCTTAACCATTGAACTATATACAATCATGCCGCTTTTACTGGGCCACTGAATTATTCACATTTTACCCGATTAGCAGCGTTAACTATTTACAACAATGCCCCTTTACCGGGCCGCTGAATTATATACATCTTAAGTCGACTCGATGAGTGAAGATGGTGCTCTGGTCGCCCTCTCCGATCGTCACAGCCCGGGTGGTGGTGGTGTTGGCTCGGGTCCGGTCGACTCTGGGAGCAGCGCGCTGTCCCTCTCTGTTTCCTTACTCCTGGGAGGGCCTGGGAGGAGAACCGATCCCCCCGGGAAGGGGGTGGCAGCGGGGTGCACCGGCGGGAGTGAGGGGGTGGTGATTGGTGTTAGGGGGGTGTGGGGAGCTCCGGCGGGTGCCAGGTCCCGCAGAGAGACCGTGTCCTGTCGGCCGTCTGGGAACACCACGTAGGCGTACTGCGGGTTGGCGTGGAGTAGATGTACCTTTTCCACCAGTGGGTCTGATTTGTGCGCCCGCACATGTTTCCGGAGCAGGATGGGTCCCGGGGCTGCCAGCCAGGTCGGAAGTGACGTTCCAGAAGCGGACTTCCTAGGGAAGACAAGGAGGCGCTCGTGCGGCGTTTTGTTCGTGGTGGTGCACAGCAGGGAACGGATAGAATGAAGGGTATCCGGGAGGAATTCCTGCCAGCGGGAAGTTGGGAGATTCCTAGACCGTAGGGCCAGTAGGACGGTCTTCCAGACCATTCCGTTCTCCCTCTCTACCTGCCCGTTCCCCCGGGGGTTGTAGCTGGTCGTCCTGCTCGAGGCTATGCCCTTGCTGAGCAGGAATTGACGCAGCTCGTCACTCATGAAGGAGGACCCCCTATCGCTATGGATGTAGGCGGGGAAACCGAGCAGGGTAAAGATGGTGCAGAGGGCTTTAATGACCGTGGCCGCGGTCATGTCGGGCAGGGGATGGCGAAGGGGAAACGGGAGTATTCGTCAACGACGTTAAGAAAGTACGTGTTGCGATCGGTGGAGGGGAGGGGGCCTTTGAAATCCAGACTGAGACGTTCAAAGGGACGGGAAGCCTTTATCAGGTGCGCTCTATCTGGCCTGAAAAAATGCGGTTTGCATTCTACGCAGATTTGGCAGTTCCTGGTGACTGTTCGTACCTCCTCGACGGAGTAAGGGAGGTTGCGGGCCTTTATAAAGTGGTAGAAGCGAGTGACCCCCGGGTGGCCGAGGTCCTCGTGGAGGGCTTGGAGGCGGTCCACTTGTGCGTTGGCACATGTGCCGCGAGATAGGGCATCGGACGGCTCGTTCAGCTTTCCGGGACGGTACAAGATCTCATAGTTGTAGGTGGAAAGTTCGATCCTCCACCGCAGGATCTTGTCGTTCTTTATCTTGCCCCACTGTGCACTATCGAACATGAAGGCTTCCGACCATTGGTCAGTGAGGAGAGTGAATCTCCTACCGGCCAGGTAATGCCTCCAATGTCGCACAGCTTCCACTATGGCTTGGGCCTCCTTTTCTACTGAGGAGTGGCGAATTTCTGAAGCATGGAGGGTCCGGGAGAAAAAGGCCACGGGTCTGCCCGCTTGGTTGAGAGTGGCCGCCAGAGCTACGTCGGATGCGTCGCTCTCGACTTGGAAGGGGAGGGACTCGTCGATGGCGCGCATCGTGCCTTTGCGATATCCGCTTTGATGCGGCTGGAGGCCTGGCGGGCCTCTGTTGACAGGGGAAAAGTAGTGGACTGGATTAGTGGGCGGGCCTTGTCTGCGTACTGGGGGACCCACTGGGCGTAATAAGAAAAGAAGCCCAGGCAGCGTTTCAGGGCTTCGGCACAGTGGGGGAGAGGGAACTCCATGAGGGGCGCATGCGTTCGGGGTCGGGGCCTATCACTCCATTACGCACTATGTAGCCCAAGATGGCTAGACGGTCGGTGCTAAACACGCATTTTTCCTCATTGTAGGTGAGGTTGAGGGCTTTAGCGGTCTGGAGGAATTTGCGGAGGTTAGCGTCGTGGTCCTGCTGGTCGTGGCCGCAGATGGTTACGTTGTCGAGGTATGGGAACGTGGCCCGTAAACCGTGCTGGTCAACCATTCGGTCCATCTCCCGTTGGAAGACCGAGACTCCGTTCGTGACGCCGAATGGAACCCTTAAGAAGTGGTATAGCCGCCCGTCTGCTTCGAAGGCAGTGTACTTGCGGTCACCGGGGCGAATGGGGAGCTGGTGGTAGGCAGACTTAAAGTCCACGGTGGAGAAGACCTTGTACTGTGCAATCCGATTGACCATGTCGGATATGCGGGGAAGAGGGTACGCATCTAGCTGCGTGTACCTGTTGATGGTCTGACTGTAGTCTACGACCATCCTCTGCTTCTCCTCTGTCTTCACTACTACCACCTGAGCTCTCCAGGGACTATTGCTGGCCTGGATTATGCCTTCCTTTAGTAGCCGCTGGACTTCGGACCGAATGAAGGTCCGGTCCTGGGTGCTGTACCGTCTGCTCCTAGTGGCGACGGGTTTGCAATCAAGGGTGAGGTTTGCAAACAAGGAGGGCTGTTCGACCTTGAGTGTCGCAAGGCCGCAGATAGTCAGTGGGGGTATAGGGCCGCCAAATTGAAATGTTAAGCTCTGGAGGTTGCATTGGAAGTCCAACCCCAGGAGAGTGGGAGCGCAGAGATGGGGGAGGACATACAGCCGGTAATTTTTGAACTCTCTCCCCTGCACCGTTAGGTTTGCGATGCAGAACCCTTTGATTTCAACGGAGTGGGACCCCGCAGCCAGGAATATTTTTTGGGTGCTTGGCCGAATTACCAGGGAACAGCGTCTTACCGTGTCCGGATGAATAAAACTCTCCGTGCTCCCTGAGTCGATCAAACACGGCGTCTCGTGCCCGTTCACCAGCACCTTTGTCGTTGTCGTCTGGTGCGTCCGTGGCCGCGACTGGTCGAGGGTCACCGATGCCAAACGTGGTTGGTGCATCAGATCGTTGCCTTCAGGCAGTATGGAGCCGTCCACGCTGGGGTCCTTACCTGTCAGCCAAGATGGCGGCGCCCATGGATCGCACGCTGCCGGGGGTGGACAAAATGGCCGCTCCCATGGGTTACACGCGGCCGGGGGTGGACAAAATGGCCGCTCCCATGGATCGCACGCGGCCTGTGGGTAGGAAGATGGCGGCGCCCGTCCCCCCCTCGTGGTGTCCGGGGTCCAAAATGGCGGCGCCCGTTGGCCGCCCGTGGGTCGCTGGGGGGGGTTGTGCCTGTGGTCCCGTTTGTTCCCCGGAGATAGCGGCGACCCCACGGGACTGGCACACCGCTGCGTAGTGCCCCTTTTTGCCGCAGCTTTTACAGGTGGCCGAGCGAGCCGGGCAGCGCTGGTGGGGGTGTTTCGGCTGCAAAAGTAGCAGCGGGGCCCCCCCCCGGGTGGTCTGGGATTCTGGCCGCGAACGCTTGCGGAGGGTTGGGGGGTGCCGGGGGGGGGCGGTCGCGGCAGGGGTCCACGAGCCCAAGGGGCTGTAGTGCCGGGGGCATAGGCGCGGGCGTTTTGGGAGGCCATGTCGAGGGAGGCTGCAAGGGCCCGTGCCTCTGTGAGTCTGAGAGAGTCTTTCTCTAAAAGTCTCTGGCGAATTTGCGACGATGCCAAACCTGTTACCTAAGCGTCTCTGATCAGAAGGTCCGTATGTTCATTCGCCGTTACCGCTGGGCAGTTTCTTCCCAGGATCGTCAGCGCATTGAAGAATTCGTCCAGCGATTCCCCGGGGATTTGTCGTCTCGTCGCGAGCTGGTAGCGTGCGTAGACCTGGTTGACGGGCCTAATGTAGGTCTGTTTCAGCAAGTTGATCGCCGCTGGGAATTTTTCCGCGTCCTCGATGAGTGCGTAGATTTTGGGACTCACTCTGGAATGCAGGACCTGCATCTTCTGGTCTTCCGTTGGTCTGCCGGGGGCCGTTCGCAGGTACCCCTCAAAGCACGCCAGCCAGTGTTTAAACGCCGATGTTGCGTTAGCTGCTTGGAGGCTGATTCGCAGGCACTCAGGGGCGATCCGGAGCTCCATATTCCTTTTTAAGTCTACTCAATAAATTGTAGCACCATCGATCACACACGAGGCGAGCCGTAGAGAACTTCAATCAAGGCTTTACTGAGCAGACTTGTTCAGACTTGTTCCCCAGCAGCTCAGTCACAGAATGCAGCTGCGGGGAGTAAACTGGGTTCTTATACCCCGCCTATCTGGGTGGAGCCCAGTAGGGGGCAGATCCAATCGGGACCCAGCATCTGTCCTTCAATAGCTCCTCGGCATTCATGGTGTACCGTATTACCCCTAATACATACCACCACAATGGTCTAATGCTATGTCAAGGTGTGTGTCCGGGATGAACACCAGAAGAGGAGGCAGCCTGTTGCTTTCCGTGCCCTGTGGCCTTTGATGTCCTTAGCAGACATCTTCTGGGGGACCTGAGGCTGGAGGGCCCCAGCCAATTACCAGTGATACAGGCATCGCCGTGCCACCCTGTTCTGCCCGCTGCAGTTGAGATACACCGGTGTCATGAGGGGGGAGGGATTTGGAAGAGTTAGAGACCGCCGTCGTCTCTTTGGTGGTAGGCCCCGCGTTGGCCTCCAGAAGTTACTCTTCCCTGATGGTGCCTGCAGGGTCCTGGGGATTCCATGAGATGGAAAGGTAGCTGGAGAGAGCTCCAGAGGCCTCTAAGTCATCTGGCTATGTCAGTCCTGGTGGCTCCCCATTGACTGCACCATGGTGTCAACGCCATCAGCAGTGGTCCTCAGTGACTGGGCAATGCTCTGCAGAGTGTCAGCAATGTCCACCTGCATCTGGGACATGATGTTGAGGCCCTCAGCCATCACAGGCTGAGCCATGCCTTGGGCACGACCACTCAAAATGCGTATGTCATGCTCCACGTTTTCCACTGCGATCGCATCCCTCGCAGTGTTGGCCTCGGTGCCATGCACTTTTGGCATCATCTCCTGCACCAATAACCTTTGGGACCCCTCCAATCAGTTATGCACTCGCTGGAGTGTTGCTGACATCCCCTCCTGAATGACACAGTGTGTCCTATCATCTGCATTAGCTCTAAGAAAACCTTGTTCAGAGGCATCTGACTGGGACACAGCTGTGTCCTGGGATCCAGCAGACCGCTGACTCGCTGGGATGTTCCTGCCTCCACCTGATGTGCATCAGCAACTGTGTGGTGCTCACCAGATTTAGCCCCAGGAGCCTGACCCCTAATGTCGCCCATCATGGTGTGTGTCTCTGTGCTGGTGGAAGGTGGGGGTGACAGCTGTGATACCTCAGTGGTGGTCTCCTCAGAGCTCTCCTCCAAGGTTCTCTTGGGTGGCGGGGGTGAGGGGTGCTCTGAATCACCCAACCTCATCAGATGGAGATCCTGTGAGACAATGGGCATGTGGTCATTGAGAGGTGAGGATCACTTTATCTGACATGAACAATTCACTTGAGACAGGCCATCTGTGTGAAGGGGCAGTGGATCCTCAGCACTGTGGCACAGGCCAACCTTGTTGCCGGTGACTGCTCTCTCCTTGGACAACCCCGCAATTTCCAGTGGCCGTTACTCATAGTGGGTGAGGACTTGGATCTCCGTCATTCTGCCCCCCTTCTTGGCCTTTTCCTGCTCATTACGGGCTATCTTCTCCTGATGGGACAAAGAGAGGGCCATGTGAGCCACACACTTGTTGGGTAAGGGGGACTATAGCAGGTGGCAGGCGGGAATTTGAAGGGTGGCAAGTGGAGAGAGGTTGTAACTTACCCTTGCAGCTTGGTAGGTCGTTTGTCTTCTGACATTGGATGCCTGTCCTCCTGGTCATGCTGCCTCTACTGACAGCCACTGCCACAGCCTCCCAGGTGGCATTGCTGACCTTCTTGGGGAAACAGGACGTCCCATCGCACATCATCAGCATCAGAAAACCTGGCCAAGTTGGCATCACCAAAGAGAGGAGCAGGTCTGCGTGCTGCCGTGCCTGTATGTATGCTGGGCGTCCGCAATGAGGGAGCTTTTAAAAGTAGCTCCCTCTTGTTAGCAGTGAGCAGCTGTGATCCGTGTCTAGCAAATCAGATGGAGAGGGAGCCAGTAATGGTGAGAATCCCGTGGGGGCTCAATTTTGGCACTTGCCGTTTAATTCGGGCCGTGGTCTCGCAGATCGGCCATCGAGAAAACTCCACCAAACGCGCCCAAAATAACACTTAGGGCGTGGTTCAATGGAAACATTCCCAAGTGTTGATGCCGGGATTGAATTGGGTACGGTTTGCGTTTCCATTGGGGGCTCTATTCGGTAAGAGAGTCAGGTCATGCAAATAGGGAGGCACTCTGCTGGTGCGAATTCAGAGCAAACCCTGGCCCAGCGCCTGGGTTAGCGCCAAAGAGTCTGGCAGCTGGAACTGCTTTTAGGTGCTCCACTTACCACATGCTTACTGCAGCCACCAAAATGGCTCACAGGAGCCCCCCCCCCTCTGCCCCCGTTGTCGGGTGTCTGAGGTGGACCCACGCTTCATGTCAGTGGTGACCAGTTATTTATTGGACTGGAAGGTGGTAAAGGGTGTTGTCCCCAGGGGATGGTATTGAGATCACTGCTATTTTTGATATATATTTATGACCGGAACCTGAGTATACAGGAGTATAACTTCAAAGTTTGCACATAATATGAAACTCAGAAATGTAGTAAAGAAGATACTAACAGACTTCAGGAGGGTATGGACTTGTCGAACGGGCAAACACATGGCAAATGCAATTCAACACAGAGAAGTGATGCATTTTAATCTCAATTTCTTTAGTCATCCAGAGAGCTCTAGCTTATGATGTCCACTTTTCCCTCATGAGAATATTTCTGAAAAAAAAGACAAGTTACCAAAGAGTTTCCTCCTGCACTCACCAGAACTGCGAGCAGGAAATTACCAACAGCAATGGAGGAACAATAATTTATATGCATGAGAAGAGAGTGCTGATTTCATGGCTAGTGGACTCTGATTGGTACAGGCGGTGTCATGGAGAATGCAGCATGGAACAGTTAACTGCCCAACTTCATTAAAATTCATACTGGGCCGGTCAACTCTGTTTGGTCAATGCATTGCCCTGGGGAATGCAACAGGGAATAAGACCATAAGACATAGGAGCAGAATTAGGCCACTCAGCCCATCGAGTCTGCTCCGCCATTCAATCATGGCTGATATTTTCTCATCCCCATTCTCCTGTCTTCTCCCCACAACCCCTGATCCTCTTATTAATCAAGAACCTAATGACTGCTCCCTCAGCTTCTGTTTAGTTGAAAATGAGGCAAAATATGAACCTGTTCATTCTCTCTGCAAAGGACAGGACCCTGTGTGTGACTATATGTGGGATCCAGCATGCGTACGTGAGCCACACTGCAAGCCTGACTGATAACCTTAAACTGCTATTCAATGCAATTCTCACACATTCAGGATTGTTTAGCACGTGTTGTCCAATCACAGAATCACATCTAATTTTGGATACTATGGGCTGGTTGAGTACAGTCAGTACATTGCCTGTTTGATATGATCCACCAGTCACTGGGATATATGGCCTACATAGCTGGCATCACACCAGCACTGAAATTCAGATTCCATATTACTCATTTGTGTGATAGGGAGAATGTCTTTCTGGCTTGATGGCAGCACCTGTCGGTGGCAAATTCCACTTGTGTTGCTACTGCATAGTTACAGCGTGCAATGACTCGATTTACCTATTGCTCAGATTTTTGAGACACTTTTACCTTCCAGGGTAATCTGAAGTAGACTGAGCCTCAGGAATTCTGGCAGGTCGCTCACCCGCACTCCCGCTTTCCGCGGCTCCGAGTCCCTCCACCCTTGCAAAATCTGTCTCCGGGCTATCGGGGAGGCAAAGGCCAAAACATCAGCCTCTCGCACCCTCGAGACTCCCAGAACATAGAACATAGAACATTACAGCGCAGTACAGGCCCTTCAGCCCTCGATGTTGCGCCGACCTGTGAAACCACTCTAAAGCCCATTTACACTATTCCCTTATCGTCCATATGTCTATCCAATGACCATTTGAATACCCTTAGTGTTGGCGAGTCCACTACTGTTGCAGGCAGGGCATTCCACACCCTTACTACTCTCTGAGTAAAGAACCTACCTCTGACGTCTGTCTTATATCTATCTCCCCTCAATTTAAAGCTATGTCCCCTCGTGCTAGACATCACCATCCGAGGAAAAAGGCTCTCACTGTCCACCCTATCCAATCCTCTGATCATCTTGTATGCCTCAATTAAGTCACCTCTTAACCTTCTTCTCTCTAACGAAAACAGCCTCAAGTCCCTCAGCCTTTCCTCATAAGATCTTCCCTCCATACCAGGCAACATTCTGGTAAATCTCCTCTGCACCCTTTCCAATGCTTCCACATCCTTCCCATAATGCAGTGACCAGAATTGCACGCAATACTCTAAATGCACCAGAGTTTTGTACAGCTGCAACATGGCCTCATGGCTCCGAAACTCAATCCCTCTACCAATAAAAGCTAACACACCGTATGCCTTCTTAACAACCCTCTCAACCTGAGTGGCAACTTTCAGGGATCTATGTACAAGGACACCGAGATCTCTCTGCTCATCCACACTGCCAAGAATCTTACCATTAGCCCAGTACTCTGTCTTCCTGTTATTCCTTCCAAAATGAATCACCTCACACTTTTCTGCATTAAACTCCATTTGCCACCTCTCAGCCCAGCGCTGCAGCTTATCTATGTCCCTCTGTAACTTGTAACACCCTTCCGCACTGTCCACAACTCCACCGACTTTAGTGTCATCTGCAAATGTACTCACCCATCCTTCTACGCCCTCCTCCAGGTCATTTATAAAAATGACAAACAGCAGTGGCCCCAAAACAGATCCTTGTGGTACACCACTAGTAACTGGACTCAAGTCTGAACACTTCCCATCAACCACCACCCTTTGTCTTCTTCCAGCTAGCCAATTTCTGATCCAAACTGCTAAATCTCACTGAATCCCATGCTTCCGTATTTTCTGCAGTAGCCTATCATGGGGAACCTTATCAAACGCTTTACTGAAATCCATATACACCACATCAACTGCTTTACCCTCATCCACCTGTTTGGTCACCTTCTCAAAGAACTCAATAAGGTTTGTGAGGCACGACCTACCCTTCACGAAACCATGTTGACTATGTCTAATCAAATTATTCCTTTCCAGATGATTATACACCCTATCTCTTACAAACCTTTCCAAGATTTTGCCCACAACAGAAGTAAGGCTCACTGGTCTATAGTTACCGGGGTTGTCTCTACTCCCCTTCTTGAACAAGGGAACAACATTTGCTATCCTCCAGTCTTCTGGCACTATTCCTGTTGACAAAGATGACTTATAGATCAAAGCCAAAGGCTCAGCAATCTCCTCCATAGCTTCCCAAAGAATCCTAGGATAAATCCCATCCGGCCCAGGGAACTTATCTATTTTCACCCTTTCCAGAATTGTTAACACCTCCCCCTTATGAACCTCAAGCCCTTCTAGTCTAGTAGCCTGAATCTCAGTATTCTCCTCGACAACATTGTCTTTTTCCTGTGTGAATACTGATGAAAAATATTCATTTAGCACCTCTCCTATCTCCTCGGACTCCAAGCACAACTTCCCACTACTGTCCTTGACTGGCCCTACTCTTACCCTAGTCATTCTTTTATTCCTGACATATCTATAGAAAGCTTTAGGGTTATCCTTGATCCTACCTGCCAAAGACTTCTCATGTCCGCTCCTGGCTCTTCTTAGCTCTCTCTTTAGGTCCTTCCTAGCTAACTTGTAACTCTCGAGCGCCCTTAGTGAACCTTCATGTCTCATCTTTACATAAGCCTCCTTCTTCTTCTTGACAAGTGTTTTGACTGCCTTAGTAAACCACGGTTCCCTTGCTCGACCACTTCCTCCCTGCCTGACAGGCACATACTTATCAAGGACACGCAGTAGCTGTTCCTTGAACAAGCTCCACATTTCCATTGTGCCCATCCCCTGCAGTTTTCCTCTCCATCCGATGCATCCTAAGTCTTGCCTTATCGCATCATAATTGCCTTTCCCCCAGATATAACTCTTGCCCTGCGGTATATACCTATCCCTTTCCATCACTAAAGTAAACGTAATCGAATTGTGGTCACTATCACCAAAGTGCTCACCTACCTCCAAATCTAACACCTGTCCTGGTTCATTACCCAGTACCAAATCCAATACAGCCTCGCCTCTCGTTGGCCTATCTACATACTGTGTCAGGAAACCCTCCTGCACACATTGGACAAAAACGGACCCATCTAAAGTACTCGAACAATAACGTTTCCAGTCAATATTTGGAAAGTTAAAGTCCCCCATAACAACTACCCTGTTGCTTTCGCTCCTATCCAGAATCATCTTTGCAATCCTTTCCTCTACATCTCTGGAACTTTTCGGAGGCCAATAGAAAACCCCTATCAGGGTGGCCGCTCCTTTCCTGTTTCTAACCTCAGCCCATACTACCTCAATTGACGAGTCCTCATCAAACGTCCTTTCTGCCACTGTAATACTGTCCTTGACTAACAATGCCACGCCTCCCCCTCTTTTATCACCTTCCCTGAGCCTACTGAAATATCTAAACCCCGGCACCTACAACAACCATTCCTGCCCCTGCTCTATCCATGTCTCCGAAATGGCCACAACATCGAAGTCCCAGGTACCAACCCATGCCGCAAATTCACCCACCTTATTCCGGATGCTCCTGGCATTGAAGAAGACACACTTTAAACCACATTCCTGCCTGCCGGTACACTCCTGCAACTTTAAAACCTTACTCAGGACCTCACTACTCTCAACCTCCTGTATACTGGAGCTACAATTCAGGTTCCCAAGCCCCTGCTGAAGTAGGCCTTCCGACACCCCAAATATCGCCACCTCCGGACTTGGAACCACCCCCACACCCAGCACCTCAGACATCATGTCCGAAAACCTCTGCCAGAACCCCCTCAGTCTTGTACACACCCAGAACAAGTGGACATGTTGCGCCCCCCCCCCCCCACACACTGCCCACACCTATCCTCTGCCCCCTCAAATAACCTACTCATTCTCACCACCATCATATGAGCCCCATGCACCACCTTAAACTGGATAAGGCTTAATCTTGCACATGACGAGGACACATTCACCCTCCTTAAGGCCTTTCTCCACGTCCCAGCCCCAACCTCCACTCCCAAACCCTCCTCCCATTTACACTTAATATCCCCCACCAGAGCTCCCTCCTACTCCATCAATTCCTTATAGACATCTGACACCTTCCCCTCACCTATCTCATCCTTCAACAGCACCTTGTCCTGCAACCACAGGGGCGGCAGCCTAGGAAAGGATGGCACCTCTCTCCTCCCGAAATCCCGAAATCGGCCATGCCTCCCAGCTCGAACGCCACTCTCTTATTGACCAATACCACCAACCCCTTCACCTTCATATCCAGCCCCGAATGAAACATCTGCAGATATCTAGAGCCATTCCCCCGTGCAACTCATACTCTTCCTCTAAATCCTCCAGGCCCACAAATCTGCCCCCTATAAACAAGTCCCCAAAGTGCTCAATCCCTGCCTGCCACCGCCCCCTGAACCTCGCATCCAGTCCTGCCGACATAAACCTATGGTTGTCACAAATCGGCACCTTACACCGAGGCACCCTCCAGCTTCGAATGCTGCCTACACTGCACCCACACCCATAAGGCTGACACCACCACTGGGCTCACGGAGTACCTGGCCGGTGAGAATGGTAAAGGCAACAACGCCCCATAGCCCCGAATGGCAGCCCGCACCCACTTACATGCCTTCTCATCCGCCAACAACCTCATGTCTAGCCTCTACCGCAGCCATTGGGCCTCCCCCTGAGCCATCCGCAAACCTACCCAGAGCAGAGCGTGGTCGGAAACCACAATCGCCGAATACTCCAAGTCAGCTTCCTCCACCAGCAGCGCCTTGTCCATAACAAAAAGATCAATCCAGGAGTTCACCCCGTGCACTTGAGAGAAGTATAAAAACTCCTTTGCCCTCGGCCTCCCAAACCTCCACAGGTCCACCCCAGCCCCCCATGCGCTCCATGAGCCCCCTCAGCTACCTTATCACTGCTGACACCCTCGGTAACTTGGGTCACGACTGGTACAAACTTGGATGAATAACCGTATTAAAATCACCCTCCATAATCAACCGATGCGAGTCGAGGTCTGCAATCTTCCCCAGCACCCACCTCATAAAATCCATGTCATCCCAATTTGGGGCATAAATGTTTACCAGGACCATTGGCATCCCCTCCAACTTCCCACTGACCATCACATACCTACCCCCCGTATCGGCCATTCCTCCCAGCTCGAACGCCACCCTCTTATTGACCAATACCACCAACCCCTTCGCCTTCATATCCAGTCCCGAATGAAACATCTGCCCCACCCATCCTTTCCTCAACCTCATCTGATTCCCCCAACTTCAGGTGTGTCTCCTGAAAAAAAGCCACATCCGCCTTCAGTCTCCTCAGATGCGTGAACACACGCGATCGTTTAACCGGTTCCACGTGATCAGCCTGTTGGGGGACTCTTCGCTCCCTTCCCCTGCCGATCAGCCATACCCCTTTTTGAGACAGCCCCCGGCCCGCATCGTGCGCCCCTCCAGGCTAGCCCTCAGATGTCCGCCGCCATTGAGCCCTTCCCAACTGCGCCACACCAATCACACCCTTGTCAGCAACCCTCTCCCCTCCTCCCCTCTCCCTCCATCTTCAAACAAACAACCAAACCCATCACTGCACCCGCTCCCCCGTGCCATCCTCATAGCAACCCCCCACTTTACTACCATTAACTAACCCAGGTTTTGGGTCAGGGTTTAGAGAACCCCAAAGTGTATCATGGAGCTCACCTGACCCACAGCTTTTAATAGATTGTGGTATGGGGAGCACATAGCCCACTGTACAGGTGTGGTGCAGCAGAAATCAAAAAGTATTTTTTAAAGCCAAACAATGTTTATTCTATGAACTCAAGTTAACCTTTTTAAAACATTCAGTGAACATCTTAGCAACCATCAATTTAAATACAACCCCCAAAGAATACAACACTAAGTAATTCTTAAAGCTTTCCTTTTAACATCCAGAAGACTTAAAACACCTTTTACCAGAAGCACATTAGGTTTACATTCACTACTGAGAACATTTATAATTCTGAATTCACCAAATTATCAAGAGATAGTCTTTTCATGGCAGAGAGATCAACAGTACACCTGCTCTGCCTGGCTTCAGCTCCAACACTGAAAACGAAACTAAAACACACCCTGCAGCCTGCTCAAAAATGAAAGTAAAAAGCTGACAGACAGCCCAGCTTCATCCACTGTCTGACATCACTTCAGTAGTAAACACCCATTTCTTAAAGGTACTCTCACTACAGATATTTATATACAGACCCATTTATAAACACCCATTTTTAAAGGTACTCTCACATGACACCCACCCAGCTAGCATGGTAGCCCCTGCCGAAGGCCACAAACTTCTCCTCCTCCCTTCAGTTCCCCCCAATCCTCCCAACCGCCAACACACAAAGAAAAACAGAAATTCACCAACTCCCCCGCCAAGACCTGCCCTGAGTTACCCACCCCGTGCACTTTACAAAGCAGACAAATCTCCTCCAAAATTCAATGTCCTCACACTCCTGCCAGCACATTGTCCCTCATAAAGCCCATCTCCTCCTCCGGCATGTCAAAATGAAGCTCCTGTTTCTGAAAAGTCAAGCACAGCTGGTCGAGGTACAAAACCCCAAACTTCACCCCCTTCTGAAAGAGGACAGCCTTGATTTGGTTAAACCCGGCCCTCCTCTTCACCAATTCCACACCCAGGTCCTGGTAGACCCACAGCTCATTCCCTTCCCAGGTACACTTCTTGGTCTGCCTCACCCATTGTAGAATCTTTTCTGTATCCAAGAAGCGATGCAGCCGCACCACCATCGTCCTCGGCAGCTCGCCCACCTGCAGCCTCCTCAGTGCCCTGTGCACTTGGTCCACCTCAAGAGGCCCTCCCCCATCAACTTCTCCAGCATACTCGCCACATACTCAGCAGCCTTCGCACCTTCAATACCTTCAGGCATCCCAACAATCATCATGGTTTGTCCCCTGGAGCGGTTCTCCAGGTCCTCCACCTTCTCCCTCAACCTCTTCTGGCTTTCGCACATCACCCCCAACTCCACCACCAATGAGGCCACCTGCTCCTCATGCTCCCTACCGTTCCTCCACTTGTGAATCGCCCGGCCCCGGGACAGCAGCCTCTGCTCCACTCACTCGGTCCCTGATCTCAGCGGCTCCACCACTTGGGCCAAGTCTTCCAGGACCCCTTTCCTCTGCTGCTGAAATTTGTTATTCAAGAGCTCCACCAGCTGCTCCATCGACTACTGGGTGGGCAGCGTGCCCCCCTTTGCCCTCTCCCATCTTTACCTGTGGCACACCACGAAAACACACCAGAGGAGTATTACATTCTCTGGGCACTCCTGCAGCTTTTGCCCTCAAATACGACACCTGTCAGGCGGGAAAAGACCACAAAAATTCACCTCGAGCAGGAGCACCAAATGTGTGACCACTCACTCCATGGCCGCCACCGGAAATTGGCCCTGGGGAACTTCTCACCATTTAGCCCACACTTAGGGCGCGATTCTCCGGCCTCATTGCGCTCTTGCTCGAGTGAAACGAGGCCGGTGAATAACGGGAGAGGCCAAAAACAAGAACCGTGCCAGACGCCAAACAGTATGCAACCGGCCCGCTTTTGTAGGCGTAATCAGTATCTCACCGTAGCGTGGAGAAAAACCAATCATCACAACCTAAGGCCTATTTCCATACAATTAACAAGAGCGAACCGATATCCAACAGCCTCCCGTCATTCAACAGCTTCCCAGCAAGTGTTCACGCTGGAGACGATTGGGACTCCTTTTTAAAAATGTGAACCTGGCGGAAAGGCTTCTGTGATGAGCCGAGGAGGTGAGTATCCATCTTTGCTCACAGGCAAAGAGCCCATGTATGCTGGGCTCGCCCTTCCAACCATCCATAACGCCCACCGAGTGCCGAGGCCTCTGACTATGCGGCTGAAAGCTATTTACTAATCGGGAATTGGCAATCGTGATTAAGTGAACACTTCACACAACCCAAGTGGATTCCCATGGATGGGCAGGCTATATAGCATGTGGGAGTCATTGTCTAGAATCCCAATCACACGTTGATGCCTGGGCACTGTGCATGAACACTGCGGGAGGCAACACCACAAACACAGCAGCCAACATCCGAACACCCAGGGGATGGGATACAGCACCGGGGACATGTCCATGGCCGGAGGGTGGGTGAGTGCCAAGGGGAGGGGGGAATGCCTGGAGAGATGGGCCAAGGGTTCGGAGGTCAGCCTGCATTGCGGAAGAGTGACACAGGCA
The DNA here is from genome assembly GCF_047496885.1 of Scyliorhinus torazame. Classification (NCBI taxonomy): domain Eukaryota; kingdom Metazoa; phylum Chordata; class Chondrichthyes; order Carcharhiniformes; family Scyliorhinidae; genus Scyliorhinus; species Scyliorhinus torazame. Next base: position 118,717,278 of record NC_092707.1, on the reverse strand, counting down.
TCATAATGGTTGTGCACAAGAGTGTTTATTGTGTGTAACCATTCCCCACTCTGGTGCCGCCTCCCGACACCCCACACCCCCTACCTACTCCCCCCACAGCCCCTCTCCCCTCCCATAGTGCCCTCAATGATCCTCAATGTGCTTTGCCTTCCTACCTGTACCACTGTGTCTAGATGTCCCCAGGATGCACATCAGAGGTGGAGGCAGCCAGCTGCTTACCTCGTTCCATTGCCTTCAATGCCCCTGGCAGGTGTCCTCTGGGGCCCGCGGGCTGTGGCTCACTTGTCGGTAGCACTTGTACAGCTGTGCCACCCTGTCTCATGTGCCAGCTGAGAGACACGGCTTCATCAACGGGGTGGAACTCGGGCCACCGTCACCACGCCATGGGACGGGTCTGGGTTGGCACTCAGTGCCTCCTCCTCCTGATTGGTGCCCATAAAGCCCTGGGGTTCACCGTGGGATGGAGGGGCAGCTGGTTCGGGCCCCGGTTGCCCCTGCATCATCTGGCTCTGCCAACCCTGACAGTTCCCCCTGGTCTGCACCATCGTGTCGACGCCCTCGGCGATGCTTCTCAATGACTGGGCCATGCACTACAGCGCCTCAGCAATGCCCACCTGCGAATGGGACAAGTTCCGGAGCGCTTGGCCATCCCCATCTGAGAGCAGGACACGTCCCGCAGAACCTCATCAAGGTCAGCCTGGTGCTGGGTCACCCCCCCCAGCGAGGCGGACATTCTGCCGAGACCTTCAGCCATGGCCGTCACCTTGGTGTCGACATTGTATATCAGGCTCTCCACTACCGTCGCAGTGTCATCCTGGTACCCTTGCACTGCCACCCTGGCAGTGCTCCTGCCAGCTTGGCAGTGTCACCCATGGGAGACCTCTCCCAGCATCTACCGGCCGTGCCATTCTCTCGCCCAAGTGCAGCGTCGCCGGTAGATTGTGCCCAAAGTCTTATCTGAAAGGTGCACCTCTGACACTGCAGCACTCCCTTAGTACTGCACTGGAGTGTCAGCATGGATCTCAGTATAGTTCACACTAGATAATGGGAGAGTTCATTTAAATGCTACTTTTGTTCTGGAAAAGTGTCACACCTGAGAATTCTAAAATAATTGTTTAACAGCAAGATTTGGATGATGGATACATTTGCTGACCTCATAATTCTGGAGATGAATGATTTTCCGTTTGAAAAGTTGAAGTTACAGATTAAAATCTCTGCATACTGTTTATTACAATTGAAAGTAGGGTGACTGATGATTTATTGCAGGTACCAGGCTCATAATCCTGTCTACATTTGTATTTCATTGTGGCAGGCGTATGTTGGTTTTATTGACACAGGGACAGAAAAATAACACTGGATTAACAGCAAGTGCTTTATACAATTCATTGACATTCAGTGTACATTATATATGGATATAATGTAATACATATGTCCATGTACAAGTTAACGGACATGAGAATAATTGACACATTTTCTATATTTATTCAAGTGAATAATGAAGTTGCTATGTATAACTCACTTCGAAGGTCAGTGTGGCAGCAGCAGCTTGTCCACCCCTCACCCCCTCCCTCCAAGCCATTACTTTTGTTGTCAGCTGTGAAGTGTCTGCTAACTTTTGTCCTTTAGTTCTCCTCTGGACTGATCAGTCCCATTTATTCATCACAGCGTCTGGATCTGGATTATCAGATTTTAACATCAGCTTTCACGTTGGTGAGTACTTAACTTTTGAATTGCAGCTCCAACACTACAAGTGGCTTCTTAACAGGATTAAAACCAGGCTTGCACTCTAATTGGATAATGCCTTTCAGCCATAGTACATGTAATCCCTAGAATAGTAGCAAAGATATGGCTGTTGACATTTTTCCATTAATGCAGCATTAATTTTTAAATTGAACACTTTGGTGAACAATCCAACTCTTTTTGCAATTTAATCAGTATCAATGTTCAGTGTTTTATGTAATTGTATTCGAGGGTAAGATTGTTGCTGTGGACAAGAAAGTGTCCTTTTTTGCCAACATGCCAATTAAACTTCGAAAAGGAGAATCATGCGGGCTATGTATTATGAGGCTCACCCACTGCCATCCATCAGTTTCATATTTTATCCCCCAAGGAAGTTTACTGAGCTATCTGGTGTACGGTGTACAGTTTGGGTCTCCGTATCTGAGGAAACATACTTGCCTTCGAGGGGGCGCAGCAGTGGTTAATGCGCCTGATTCCTCGGCTGGAAGGAAAAAGCTGTACACTTCACAGCTGTCTGCTGCAGATTGAATGTTCTTCCTCCTTTTTCTCTCTCTCTGGTGGAAACAGCTTTCTAACAAAGATTGCAGCTTTCCCAAAACGACTGAGACTGAACTTTATTACTGATTCTCCCAAGCTAGATTTTTAACTGACAGCTAAGAGGTTATACTTTCTCTATTCACTCTGAAGGCAATTACTTTATTCCGTTAGTGGGAGATAGTGGCATAGTGGCACTAGTGATCTAAAAGTCCAGATTAATGCTCTGTGGATATGGGTTCAAATTCCACCATGGCAGCTGGTGGAAATTTATATTCAATTCATTAAAAGATCTGGAATTAAAACTCGTTTCTGCAGCGATCACCATGAAACAGTTATTGATTGTCATAAAAACCTATCTGGTCATTTAGGAAAGAAATCTGCCATCCTTCCGTAGTCAGGCTCCAGACCCATAGCAAAGTGGTTGACTCTTAACTACCCTCTGAAATGGCTTAGCCAGTCAGTTGAAGGACAATTAGAGATGGCAACAAATGCTGGCCCTGCCAGTGACACCCACAACCCAATAGATTTTTAAAAACCGTGTCTGAACTGGATCCACTGATCCCTAATCCTCGATTCTTCTGGCAATCCTCAGCCCTGTGACAATGTTTTATAACCACTAACTAAGCCTAATACTCCGCTCAACCCGTGACAGAAAGGATACCCATTGACTGGCAAAGTCTTATGCAAACATTAAATTCCTAGCAAGCGCCCTACTCATAACTCTCTATCTTTTCTGACATTATCTCCACAGCAACTGTCCTGTGACAAATGCTGGCCTTTAGCAAGGTTCTCAGTGATGCACCCGTTTTTTATACCCTTTTTGCAGGCAGCTTTGCAACATTTTACACCAGTATGTGCACCTGGATCAACACAATTAATGACTTTGAGCCCAATATTTGCAACTCTTGATCACTGGAGGAAAACCCCAAGCTTCCCCACAACAATCTAACTTTCATTTGTATCTTAACTGGAGGCTCTTCGGACATCTAGTCCCTCAGATCATTCTTCTAGCCAATCAGCTTTGCAGCTTAGGTTTCTGCTTCTAACTGCAGTTTCTATCTTTTGACGGGAGGCATTGGAAAATCTAGTTTGCAGGCCACATTCCTGGCTAACCAGCATTGTAACTTTGGCTTTTGTTTAATGCTAAGCTAGACACACTGGAGCCCAAATATGCAAATAAGTCCTAGATATAACTTGCTTTAAGATATATCACAGTTCTTGGCACTTAACCAAATAAAGGACGTGATTTAGCAACCCTGTTCCGTCCGGCGGGGATCTGGGCGCAACAGGTGAATTGTGCGAGAGGCCCAAATAGGGCCCCATGCCGGGTGCCAGGCCGATCGCAAGTCCCTGACTCGCTCTGCCCGCTGTGATCTGGATCTCGCCCTTGCTGGCCGAGATCCAGATCAGCATATTTAACTAGGGCTAATGGCTAATTTAAATACCCCGGTCGGAATCACCTGGCACCCGGGACTCAACAACTGTGTTTGAGAAACCTTGCCAGGGCGCCGTTTAGTGGACCAGGCATAACATCATCTCGGGAGGGGGGGGGGGGGGTCTCGCAGGCCATTAGAAACCCCCGGGTAATCAGGGACAGGGCAGTGTGTTAGCCTGGCACTCCCTCTTGTAACTGGGCACCCTGGCACTGCCACTCTTGCACCTGGGTAGTGCCAATCTGGCACTGCCAGGGTTCACAGCCAGCATTACCAAGATGCTGGGGTTCCAGACAGGGAGTGCCAGGTTGTCAGGGGAGGGATGCCTTACCAATTATAGGGTGAGTGAGGGGGTGTTCCCAGGGCCCACGACAAGGTTGGTGGGGGTGAGGTCCAGAAAGCTGGGGGCTCTTGAAAGTGTGGACCCGGTGGGCCAAACTCCCCAAGGCCAAATGGCGAAGTGCCATTGAATAACGGGGTAATTCTTGGTACTGCAGCCACTGAGAATCACCCTGCCAAATGCGTCTGAAAGCGGACTTAGTTTTGAGTCCGCTGAATCGCACCCAAAATGTTTAAGACTTCCTGACACCATACCCCAAAATTCACAAATCATTCCATTGACATCAATAGAACACAGATTAAGGAAGTGATCTACCCGAATGGGAACAGAGACTCATAATGAGCGCCTGGACCACCGATAAACCCCACGCTATCGAACAGCAGATTTGTGGCCACAGCGGGGAATTCCTCGATGAGGCCCCACTTAATCCTGTTTCACTCACTGAGGAGCTCCAACGCCGGAAACCCTCGGTGCAGGAGGAGATCGGATTCCATTTTTCAATGGCGTCTCGATCTCTCGACCTACCGACGTGACCTCTGAACTCCCCCCAAAACCCCAACTCACCTATAAGAGGGTCCTCAGTCCAACCCCCCCCTCCCCCAAACCTGCACAGGGCACCACCAGTCCCGATCCCCATCGTGGGAAAAGTGCCCCTGCCAGCTGGCTGTGCCACTCTGGCACCTTGGCAGTGCCAACCTGGCGGTTTCAAGGTGCCCAGGTGGCACCATCAATGCCAGGGTGCCACCCTGCCAGAGGACAAGCACCTGGGGGACTCCAATCCCCAGGGAAACCCCCATGAGTGCTGTTCCATCTGGTCCCCATTTGTGGAGACCAGCACTGAACTGCGCTCGCCCTAGGTCTCCAAGACAAAGGGATTACATCCAAACGCCTTGGTTAGATCGTTGGAGTGCATATATATAACCGTCTCACTCTAATATGCAGATATGCTAAAAGTGATCCGCCGATCGTGCGGCACAGTGACGCAGTGGTTAGCACTGCTGCCTCAAGGCACCGAGGACCCGCGTTCAATCTCGGCCCTGGGTCACTCCCCGTGTCTGCGTGGGTCTCACCGCCACAACCCAAAGATGTGCAGGGTAGGTGGATTGGACATGCTAAATTGTCCCTTAATCGCGAGATCGCATTAGATCCCGTGAGACGTGGCGAGCCGGGTGGATCCTGGAAGAGGAATCTCCCGGCAACTACCAGCCGTGCCGCGCTGCCTTTCAGGCGTAATGCAGCCGGTTGATCGCAGCCCCTAAATTTTTAATTTAACCTCCTTATCAAAAGGAAAATCTATTTTCTACAAAATGAAAGCTAAAATACCCAAATACCTTCAACACCAACTGAGCTTTGAGGTAAATGTTTCAGCTGTTTCCTGATTTTTACCCAGAACCTCTCCTTGAATTGCAAGAAAACTGCAGAAGTGCAAAATAGTTTATGAACTTTTCCTACATGAGATATATACACCTTATATTTTAAACAAAGTGAAACCTGGTCCTGTCACACTACTGAATGTAAATAACTGAAAGTAATCAGGAGAAGGAACTTGACTTAGTTTTACCTTCTTTCGCCTCAGAGATCCTAAGGCTAATGAGAGCACGCTACCTTATTGAGGTCACCGAAAGAAAACAAGTAACTGAACCAGGATCTTCCAGTTGATATGTCTCCGTTATCCACCAACTTTCCCAAATATGCACAAGGAATATTCATTGAGTATGAACTGGACAGTGAATATTGGTGGACTGTCACAATCCGGCCAATAATTGCACTCCTGGTATAAGTTATTAGATTTTAGTGGGCCAGAAACTTTGGCCGAATTTTAAATTGTACTAAGAAAATACTGAAGCCTGTTTGGTTCCTGCTGCTATGATGGAGCAGCTCGATCACACTGTGGACCTATCTGTTCCGTATGCCTCAGTATTTTCACTCAAGAAGCTCAACACCACTCAGAACAAAGCAGTCTCGTTGATTGACACCCCATCTACCACTTTAAACATTCATTCCCTCCACTACCGAAGCATAGTGCCAACAGTGTGTACCATCAACTAGATGCACTGTCGCTCCTTCGACAGCATCTTCCAAGAATGCAACCTCCACCACTCAGAGTAACACTGAAAGCAGAAGCATGGGAACACCATGAAAGATCCCCTCCAAGTCACTCAACACTCTGACGTGGAACTTTATTTCTGTTCCTTCACTGTCACTGGGTCAAAATCCTGGAACTGCCCTCCTAACAACACTGTGAGTGTACCTACAACAAACAGTACAGGAACTGCATTAGTTCAAGAAGGTAGCTCACATCAAAGGGAATTAGGAATGGTCACAAACGTTGGTCCAAAAACTGGAGAATAGGTAAGATGCGGTGCGATGGGCCAAAAGGCCTTTTCTGTGCTGTATGATTCTATGACTCTACAAAAACCTTGAGGCACAAATTAGAAATAAATTACCTAAATAGAAATATTACCCTGATTTCCAGACCTAATTTTCCGGGTTCGACTGAAGAGTACTAATGAAATATGTCAATCCTGCTCAAAGCCAAGGGGTTGAACAATCGATAAGTTCAACCTTTTAGAAAATTAATCAATAACATTACAATGGCTGGAATTCTCCGGTCAATGCGATTCAATCTTCCCACCGGACGCGTATCCCCGCCAGTGGGTTTGGCGGCGGCGTGGGGTGGTTACAATGGGAAATCGCATTGACAAGTGATGAGAAGATAGCGAATGGCACACCATCGGGAAACACGTGGCTGGGGCCTGGAGAATCCAGCCCAATACCTTTTAAAGGTTGTTTGAAAACAAATGGAATTGACACAAATTCTGTCATCCTCATTGTTTTATTGGTTGTCTTTGAAGTTGCTCATTTACAGAATGACTGAAGTTTAAGTCCATAACACATACAGCAATTTTAGTTTCACCTGGCTTCTATGTCACACCATATTGGGAATTTGCGTGGGCATGACTCATGTATGTGTGTCTCATAAATGTATACCTTTGAAAAATAAACAATGTTGGGCAATAACATTCCAAACTCTCTGCTTTCTTAAAAAGTAACTATCCTCTGAACAATTCAATTTTTTATTTCCCAATCCAGCCATTGTTAACTGTATCTACTGTTCAGGCTTCCCCATAATGGTTAACATTCTTTCACTGAGAGGGTGGAGTGGCAAATGAAATGTTAGCATTTATTGCAAAAGGACTGGAGTATAAAAGCAGAGTAGTGTTGTTGCAATTGTATAGGATGTTGGTGAGACCACATCTGGTGTATTGTGTCCAGTTTTGGTCTCCTTATTTGAGGAAGAATGTGGTGGCATTGGAGACAGTTTAGAGGAGGTTCACCAGATTGATTCCGGAGATCAAAGGGTTGACCTGTGAGGAGAGATTAAACAGTTTGGGCTTATACTTGCTGGAGTTTAGAAGGATGAGAGGGGTCAAGCTGTATAAAATACTAAAAGGGATTGATAAAGTAAACGTAAGCCAAATGTTTCCCCTTGTGGGGAAATCTAGAATGAGAGGTCATGGATATAGGTTGAGTGGCGGTAGATTTAGAGCTGAGAGGAGGAGGAACTACTTCTCGCAGAAGGTGGTGAACTCGCTGCCCCATAGTGCGGTGGAATTTGAGTCATTAAATGGTTTCAAGAAAGAGATAGATATATTTTTGATAGAAAACGGGTTAAAAGAATATGGGCAACAGGTGGGGAGATGGACTTGAGACCAGGAAGAGATCAGCCATGATCTGATTGAATGGCGGAGCAGGCTCGAAGGGCTGAATTGCCGACTTCTGCTCCTAATTTCCATGTTCCTATGTTCTGAATTGTTCTTAAACTGGCTGTTCCAACAATCTTAAGGGTAACCTGAAGGAACTCATCAAAATGTCCTGTCACTTCCTGTGTGAATTGATTAAACCTCTGCTCATCATACAAATAGTGCGGAAAAAAATTGAAATGTTATTGTGTGGAGAATCCCAGGTGTGAATCTACTTCCTACTCATCTGCTACCAACCAACTCCAGAATAACTTATGAAGTGTGTTTATCCAACTGCCAAAGGTGCATTAAATATCCAACTGTTTGTGTTCTAGAAAAGAACATGGCAACCAGATTTCTGCAGTATTATCAAAATAAGCCTGAAAACTTTGATCATTCCTCTCATGTAAAAGAAAAGCCAGCTGAGGGGAAAACTGCAACTCATGTTCTGAGGTGAGCCAATGGCGAGAGATTGTGGGTTTGTGCAAATGCTGACATGTTGGTTAAGTTTCTAAGTTTTAGTTACTGTAGCATCATGCAACTGACATTGAATATTGATTACTATTTTCCGCTTAAAATAAGTAACTGTCTGCATGTTTTATCCATAGAACGTTAGAATCGTGGTTTGTTACGGTCTTCTGATAATGATGCAAAAAGAAAATACAGAGTATGAACCAATAAGTTTCAGTTAGAATATGTCATTCAATGTCAAATCAGGCTCAGAAATCAAAATGAAGAGAGCAAAAGAAAGATGGAATTAAGAGAGAGAAATAAAATGAGTAGAAAGGAAAAGTAAAAATGAATTGCATATTTTATTTTTTAAATCTCCAACAATAATTAAAATCTGAAGGTATGAGACTTCACACTTGTTAAAGTTAATTTTCCAGTTTGGATAGCCTGTTTGGTTGTCGTTATGTCTTAGTCCGCTAAAAATGTATTTGCACTGTAATGGGCAAGCTTCAACATTTTCTGACAAGCTCATTGTGTGGGTAATAGCAAGCACAATTAGTCTCACTATTATATCTAATGCAAAGTTCGACCAATGTTATGTCTTGCTTTATCTGCTAGGATATGTTGTTACAATAATAATAAATTGTCTTATTCCAATGTTCTCACCTTAGTTTCACTTGATCTTGTGAGATACTTGAAGACCAAGCTAAAAGTCAGCAAGATGTGAATAGAATATGACAAGAATCCACTTGTTATTTTTCTTGAATTTCTGTTTTACTCTCAGCCAATTTGACATTGTCATTTTCTGTCTGTGGTAGTTCAGATAAAATTACCCCCAATGTTTTGTACAAAGATGTAATGATCTCAACTGTTCACTTCTTTATGCAAACTTGATTTTTAACTGAGCTAGAAATACAATTATCCCCACAAATTAATCATTTCTTACAAACCCAACATTAAGGAAACTTCCATCAATTGGATTTGTTCCTAAATCATAGCTTTCTTATATGTAGTGATACAAGTGGTTAATGAACACTGGAGTTTTAATGTAAAGTGACCTCAGAATGGAAGTGCATTCTGATGAATAAGTATGGGTTGATATCTCACACACTGGATTCATCCAGGAATAGAACATCCTCTGGGATGGCTGGACTATAGAATTAGCACATTGCAACAGTCTCTCTTTCTCTCTCTCTAAAGTTCTCCTGCTACTTTAGCTGTGCCTATCCTGTCAACAGTGTATAGCAGAGCAGTGACTCACTGTTATTGCAGTGGTGTCTTTGTTTAAAAAGTTCAATAAATGAAAAAAAAACCTCAGTGCCAATCGCAACAATAAAACAATAAAAACTTGCATTCATGTCGTGCCTTTGAAGTTGAAAAACATCCAAGGGCACCTGAGGGGACAATGCTACTGAGCCAAAGAAAGGGGGATTAGGAGCAATGATGATAAGCTTTGTGAGTATCTATGATACTCCCCAATGTTGGTTGTAGCAGAGGTGTTAGAAAGAGATAATTAAGTAAAAGGTGTTACTTGATTACTTTAACACATAAGGATTTCCAACAAATCACAGCTCCACATAAATCGGGGGAGCCTAATACCTCCTGGGCAGACTGACCAACTGTTCTCATTTATTCAGCTGTCAGTTCAAAAGCTTGAAGGTGCATATTTTCTGTTTCTACATGCTTGGTCTGCCCTCTAATGAATCCAAAATATGTTTTATTGTGTAGCTAAAATTGGATCTATGCCATGCTTTCAATTATTAGCAACATATCATCTTTCTCTGTGGATTTTGTGACTCATTGGAATGATTTTACTATATAAATTCTTATCAGCTGAGTTCAGTGTAAGAATTGCTTTGAGTAGGCATATAGTTAGCAATTTGAAATTTAGACACCAGCTGAGCCCTTGTCTTTTAACAATAACTTGTATTTATATAACAGCTTTACTTTGATGAAGCATCTTAGGGCACTGCAATAATGGTATAAAGAATACTTTGACAGAGAAAGGCTGACATTATTGTCTCATTGCATGTGCTGCTTCTCCACCTCTTGATCGTCATGTAAAAAACGTGACTGAATAACAATAATTCCACAGTGTCAAGAACAACAGTAGACCAACAACATAAACTTGCAACAAAAATTTGCCTTTAATGCAGAAAACTATCCCAGGGAATGTCACAGAGGCTAACAAAAGAGAGGAGGAGGGGGCGTACAAAAACTTGGTCAAAACGTTGGATTTTTGGCCTTGATCAAGAATCTGTGGTGAAGGGAATTTAGTTGTTAATTAACTTGTTTCCATTTCTTGTGAAAAGAAAAATTGATTTCAGAACATCTTTTGTGCAGAGTTGAAAGAGGCAGACGGTATGGAAGAAGAGAGAAGGAGCCGGGAAAACAAGTTTTATTTGGGAATGAGATGAAAAAAGTGGATGAAAGCTACTACAAAACTCAGAAACTAATGTTAGCAAAAGTTGATCACACAGCTCTTCGTGAGAAGGTAACATAAATGACTGTGCGATACTGATGCACAGGCACAGGATAACATTTTAATTATAATCATGGATGATGATTATGAGTTGTGGTACAATTAAATATATAAAAATAGATATGTTATCTCCATCATTTTAATTAAGGGAATGGTGTCAGATGAATGGTGAGAGTAGGGAATTATCCAAAGAGGTTGCTAGAAACAAGGATAAACAATGTTCTTTATATTTCAGCTGTCTTAATATGAACTATCACCTCTGTGGCCTTTATTTACTGTATGCATTACTTGTTCTACACTATCGCTATGTAATGCTCAAATGTTCTTACAGTGACAGAGCAGAACTTCAAAAGCACAGGAAATGACATGCCCAAACACATTTACCGAGATTCCATGCAGAGGCAGTGACCCAGTCTCAAAGAGCTAGGCTGCATATCTTTTGGAGAGGGTAGTGATTGGTGGGAATATGCGGCAATGACCAGCAACTTGAGTTTGCAGCCGTGGAGACGGAGAGAATTGTCTCCTTCTTAAAAAGACAATTTCTTACAGCTTCTGGAAGGAAACACCCTCATCACTTTGAAGTCTATGCAACTGCAGAAGACCAGAGGCAGACTAGTGAGAACTGCCGAGCTTGGTGAAATCCCCCCTGTCCCACCTGATGTCAGATCGCAAGGTGGCAGATATAAGCTCTGCCCACCTCACCTCAGCTCCCATTGCAAGCTCCAGTGTATCTTGGAATTGGAAGTTGAATCAGTTGGCCTGGTCCTGCCCTAATTATACACCCGCTGGCTCCAGCTACCTCTTCATCCAATGACTCAGGAAATTCAAGGTCCTTGTACTTTCAGTATTTGGTAAAATTCTACATTTTTCAAAGATTTCCGAGATCTGTAAACTGGACGCCAGATTAATTTTAATGCTGTTCCCCACGAGATCCAATTGGCACCACTTTGGAGAGGCTTCTCCTGATCCCTGTCATCTGAATTATGGTCTCTTCCCTTCCCCGACCCTGAGTTGTGACCTTCCCGCTCCCTCTCCTGGACCTGCATTTCCATTGAGGAGCCAGGTCCGATATCCAAAGCTGGAGCTCTGCTGTTGTGGGTCCCGATAGTGTGGACGTGCCAGGCTGGGTCTGTTACAATTCATGGGCGGGCTTCTCCGTTTCTGAGACTAAGTGTTGATGCCGGTGCTGGATTTGTGGCGGTGCACCTGGACCGATTCAGCGACCGTTGTGAGGCTAGCAACAGTGCCGTGTGGAACACAATCGATTCCAATGAAAAACGGTGCGGGATTCACCGGGTCCGTGATTGACACTCGGTACGCTGACAAGCTGCAGCTGCATATACACTTTACAACCCCCACACATTATACACATTGCAATCCCCACACACGCCACCCCAGCCAACAAGATGGCACAGATTGTGCTGGAGCGTACCCATACAGCTGATGGGTCGGATGGGGTCAGAGTGCACCGAGTGGGGTGTCCTGGGGGGACACCCATATGACTTGTGGCATGCGCAGGTGCAAGGCTGCCTTGCAGGCTGTGGCAATGGCACTCCATTCCTGTCCACCCCAGCCCCACAGCCCACCTTCAGGCCACCGGCCCCGCCACTACCCCCGGCCCTGGCAGGAACCCCCCAGACAGCAGCATGACTGTCGCAAACTATGGCGATGTGGGACACTTTGCTTACCCCCTCTCTCCTCCTCAGCAGCCACGGTGCCGGTTTCACGATTTTTAAAAGCACAAGTGAACCTCGCCATCAGGAATGTGCCCCAGTGGAGGCGGAGAATCGCAGAGGCCCCGGAGAATACAAAGTCAGGCCTGCAAATGATATGCCGACGGTGTTTACTGTATGCGCATTCTGGGACGCATTGACGCCGCTGTCGAGGCAACGGAGAATTGCGATTTGGCGTGAAACCAGCACCCGCCACAATTTCATCCTCAAAACTGCTTCTCTGCCCAATCTAGCTTCCCGATTCTGGCACCAGCCGACGGAGAATCCCGCCCCATATGGCTTTTTAATGTCCCTTCCAGCAAGCCCACGGGAGACGAGTTCTGAGACAGAAGTACTTAAAACAAAAGCATGGATTGTTACAGCCCCAGTCCGGCTAACGCCCTCCCCATCGGGATGCACAACAGAGGAGCTCCAGCTTTGGATATCGGACCTGGATCCTCAGACAGGGTCTCGGGTCCTGGAGAGGGAAGGGGCAACAGGGTGGGTCAGGGGGTGGGGTTCAGTCAGAGGGTGGGTCAGGGGCTGGGGCTCAGTCAGAGGGTGGGTCAGGGGCTGGGGCTCAGTCAGAGGGTGGGTCAGGGGCTGGGGCTCAGTCAGAGGGTGGGTCAGGGAGTGGGATTAGTCAGAGGGTGGGTCAGTGAGTGCGATTCAGTTAGAGGGTGGGTCAGGGGCTGGGGTTCAGTCAGAGGGTGGGTCAGGGAGTGGGATTCAGTCAGAGGGTGGGTCAGGGGCTGGGGTTCAGTCAGAGGGTGGGTCAGGGAGTGGGATTCAGTCAGAGGGTGGGTCAGGGGCTGGGGCTCAGTCAGAGGGTGGGTCAGGGAGTGGGATTCAGTCAGAGGGTGGGTCAGAGGCTGGGGCCCAGTCAGAGGGTGGGTCAGGGGCTGGGGCTCATTCAGAGGATGGGTCAGGGCGTGGGATTCAGTCAGAGGGTGAGTCAGTGAGTGCGATTCAGTCAGAGGGTGGGTCAGGGGCTGGGGCTCAGTCAGAGGGTGGGTAAGGGAGTGGGATTCAGTCAGAGGGTGGGTCAAGGGGTGGGGCTCAGTCAGAGGGTCTGTCAGAGAGTGCGATTCAGTCAGAGGGTGGGTCAGGGGCTGGGGCTCAGTCAGAGGGTGGGTAAGGGAGTGGGAATCAGTCAGAGAGTGGGTCAAGGGCTGGGGCACAGTCAGTGGGTGAGTCAGTGAGTGCGATTCAGTTAGAGGGTGGGTCAGGGGCTGGGGTTCAGTCAGAGGGTGGGTCAGGGGGGTGGGGCGTAGTCAACGGGTGGGTCAGTGAGTGTGATTCAGTTAGAGGGTGGGTCAGGGGCTGGGGTTCAGTCAGAGGGTGGGTCAGGGAGTGGGGTTCAGTCAGAGGGTGGGTCAAGGGGTGGGGCTCAGTCAGAGGGTGGGTCAGTGAGTGCGATTCAGTCAGAGGGTGGGTCAGGGGCTGGGGCTCAGTCAGAGGGTGGGTAAGCGAGTGGGATTCAGTCAGAGAGTGGGTCAAGGGCTGGGGCACAGTCAGAGGGTGGGTCAGGGAGTGCGATTCAGTTAGAGGGTGGGTCAGGGGCTGGGGTTCAGTCAGAGGGTGGGTCAGGGGGTGGGGCTCAGTCAGAGGGTGGGTCAGAGAGTGCGATTCAGTCAGAGGGTGGGTCAGGGGCTGGGGCTCAGTCAGAGGGCAGGTCAGAGGCTGGGGCCAAGTCAGAGGGTGGGTTAGGGGCTGGGGCTCAGTCAGAGGGCGGGTCAGGGAGTGGGATTCAGTCAGAGGGTGGGTTAGGGGCTGGGGCTCAGTCAGAGGGTGGGTCAGGAAGTGGGATTCAGTCAGAGGGTGGGTTAGGGGCTGGGGCTCAGTCAGAGGGTGGGTCAGGGGCTGGGGCCAAGTCAGAGGGTGGGTCAGGGGGTGGGGCTCAGTCAGAGAGTGAGTCAGGGGTTGGGGTTCAATCAGAGGGTGGGTCAGGGGGTGGGATTTAGTCAGAGGGTGTGTCAGAGAGTGTGATTCAGTCAGAGGGTGATTCAGGGGCTGGGGCTCAGTCAGAGGGTGGGTCAGGGAGTGGGGTTCAGTCAGAGGGTGGGTCAGGGGGTGGGGCTCAGTCAGAGGGTGGGTCAGGGAGTGGGGTTCAGTCAGAGGGTGGGTCAGGGGTTGGGGCTCAGTCAGAGGGTGGGTCAGGGGGTGGGGCTCAGTCAGAGGGTTGGTCAGGGAGTGGAATTCAGTCAGAGGGTGGGTCAGGGGGTGGGGCTCAGTCAGAGGGTTGGTCAGGGAGTGGGATTCACTCAGAGGGTGGGTCAGGGGCTGGGGCTCAGTCAGAGGGTGGGTCAGGGAGTGGGATTCAGTCAGAGGGTGGGTCAGTGAGTGCGATTCAGTTAGAGGGTGGGTCAGGGGCTGGGGTTCAGTCAGAGGGTGTGTTAGGGGGGTGGGGCGTAGTCAACGGGTGGGTCAGTGAGTGTGATTCAGTTAGAGGGTGGGTCAGGGGCTGGGGCACAGTCAGAGGGTGGGTCAGGGAGTGTGATTCAGTTAGAGGGTGGATCAGGGGCTGGGGTTCAGTCAGAGGGTGGGTCAGGGGGTGGGGCTCAGTCAGAGGGTGGGTCAGAGAGTGCGATTCAGTCAGAGGGTGGGTCAGGGGCTGGGGCTCAGTCAGAGGGCAGGTCAGAGGCTGGGGCCAAGTCAGAGGGTGGGTTAGGGGCTGGGGCTCAGTCAGAGGGCGGGTCAGGGAGTGGGATTCAGTCAGAGGGTGGGTCAGGAAGTGGGATTCAGTCAGAGGGTGGGTTAGGGGCTGGGGTTCAGTCAGAGGGTGGGTCAGGGGCTGGGGCCAAGTCAGAGGGTGGGTCAGGGGGTGGGGCTCAGTCAGAGAGTGAGTCAGGGGTTGGGGTTCAATCAGAGGGTGGGTCAGGGGGTGGGATTTAGTCAGAGGGTGTGTCAGAGAGTGTGATTCAGTCAGAGGGTGATTCAGGGGCTGGGGCTCAGTCAGAGGGTGTGTCAGAGAGTGTGATTCAGTCAGAGGGTGATTCAGGGGCTGGGGCTCAGTCAGAGGGTGGGTCAGGGAGTGGGGTTCAGTCAGAGGGTGGGTCAGGAAGTGGGATTCAGTCAGAGGGTGGGTTAGGGGCTGGGGTTCAGTCAGAGGGTGGGTCAGGGGCTGGGGTTCAGTCAGAGGGTGGGTCAGGGGCTGGGGCCAAGTCAGAGGGTGGGTCAGGGGGTGGGGCTCAGTCAGAGAGTGAGTCAGGGGTTGGGGTTCCATCAGAGGGTGGGTCAGGGGGTGGGATTTAGTCAGAGGGTGTGTCAGAGAGTGTGATTCAGTCAGAGGGTGATTCAGGGGCTGGGGCTCAGTCAGAGGGTGGGTCAGGGAGTGGGGTTCAGTCAGAGGGTGGGTCCGGGGGTGGGGCTCAGTCAGAGGGTGGGTCAGGGAGTGGGGTTCAGTCAGAGGGTGGGTCAGGGGTTGGGGCTCAGTCAGAGAGTGGGTCAGGGGGTGGGGCTCAGTCAGAGGGTTGGTCAGGGAGGGGAATTCAGTCAGAGGGTGGGTCAGGGGCTGGGGCTCAATCAGTGGGTGGGTCAGGGGCTGGGGCTCAGTCAGAGGGTGGGTCAGGGAGTGGGGTTCAGTCAGAGTGTGGGTCAGGGAGTGGGGTTCAGTCAGAGGGTGGGTCAGGGGGTGGGGGTCAGTCAGAGGGTGGGTCAGGGAGTGGGATTCAGTCAGAGGGTGGGTCAGTGGGTGGGGGTCAGTCAGAGGGTGGGTCAGGGAGTGGGGTTCAGTCAGAGTGTGGGTCGGGGAGTGGGGTTCAGTCAGAGGGTGAGTCAGGGGGTGGGGGTCAGTCAGAGGGTGGGTCAGGGAGTGGGATTCAGTCAGAGGATGGGTCAGGGGGTGCGATTCAGTCAGAGGGTGGGTCAGGGGCTGGGGCTCAGTCAGAGGGTGGGTCAGGGGCTGGGGCTCAGTCAGAGGGTGGGTCAGGGAGTGGGGTTCAGTCAGAGGGTGGGTCAGTGGGTGGGGGTCAGTCAGAGGGTGGATCAGGGAGTGGGATTCAGTCAAAGGGTGGGTCAGGGGGTTGGGCCCAGTCAGAGGTGGGTCAGGGAGTGGGGTTCAGTCAGAGGGTGGGTCAGGGAGTGGGGTTCAGTCAGAGGGTGGGTCAGGGGGTGCGATTCAGTCAGAGGGTGATAGGGACTGGGGCTCAGTCAGAGGGTGGGTCAGGGGCTGGGGCCCAGTCAGAAGGTGGGTCAGGGAGTGGGGTTCAGTCAGAGGGTGGGTCAGGGGCTGGGGCCCATTCAGAAGGTGGGTCAGGGAGTGGGGTTCAGTCAGAGGGTGGGTCAGGGGGTGGGGCTCAGTCAGAGGGTGGGTAAGGTAGTGGGATTCAGTCAGAGGGTGGGTCAGGGAGTGGGGTTCAGTCAGAGGGTGGGTCAGGGAGTGGGGTTCAGTCAGAGGGTGGATCAGGGAGTGGGGTTCAGTCAGAGGGTGGGTCAGGGGGTGGGGCCCAGTCAGAGGGTGGGTCAGGGAGTGGGGTTCAGTCAGAGGGTGGGTCAGGGGGTGCGATTCAGTCAGAGGGTGGATCAGGGGCTGGGGCTCAGTCAGAGGGTGGGTCAGGGGCTGGGGCCCAGTCAGAGGGTGGGTCAGGGAGTGGGGTTCAGTCAGAGGGTGGGTCAGGGGCTGGGGCCCATTCAGAAGGTGGGTCAGGGAGTGGGGTTCAGTCAGAGGGTGGGTCAGGGGGTGGGGCTCAGTCAGAGGGTGGGTAAGGTAGTGGGATTCAGTCAGAGGGTGGGTCAGGGAGTGGGGTTCAGTCAGAGGGTGGGTCAGGGAGTGGGATTCACTCAGAGGGTGGGTCAGGGAGTGGGGTTCAGTCAGAGGGTGGGTCAGGGAGTGGAGTTCAGTCAGAGGGTGGGTCAGGGAGTGGGGTTCAGTCAGAGGGTGGGTTAGTGAGTGGGATTCAGTCAGAGGGTGGGTCAGGGAGTGGGGTTCAATCTGAGGGTTGGTCAGGGAGTGGGGTTCAGTCAGAGAGTGGGTCAGGGAGTGGGGTTCAGTCAGAGGGTGGATCAGGGAGTGGGGTTCAGTCAGAGGGTGGGACAGGGAGTGGGGCTCAGTCAGAGAGTGGGTCAGGTAGTGGGGTTCAGTCAAAGAGTGGGGTTCAGTCAGAGTGTGCGTCAGGAAGCAGGGTTCAGTCAGAGTGGGCTAGGAAGTGGGGTTCAGTCAGAGAGTGGGGTTCAGTCAGAGGTTGAGACAGGAAGCGGGGTTCAGTCAGAGAGTGGGCCAGGTAGTGGGGTATGGTGGGGGCCAGTCAGCTGGTCAGGGTGGGCGAATCTGCAGGATTGGGGAGTGGATATTCTGGAAGCAGAATCTATGGTGAGCAGTAGGCACTGGCAGTGGAAAATTACATTTTTCCTGTCTAATTTTAAGCTAATTGTATTTTAAAAATTATTTCATTTATCAATATAGAAATTTCACAGCATAAATTATTTCAACTTCGAGGTTATAATGTTTTATTACTTGTATTATTTCTGATAAAGATGTTTCTGCAGAACCTAACCATAGGTTGCACATTGATACCTATCAGACCAGTATTTAATTTAAAGTCATAATTTTTAGAAATGCAACCACAACTTGAAATGAGGACTCACTGTCTGTCCTCAGACTTACATTGCACATGCATGTGTGTTCCATTGTCTGCTATTTCAATGGAGGTTTAATTATTTTGTTTGAAGTGTGTTAACATTTAAAGTTAGTGGTTAGAAGACCTACACGTAAATATGTTGTCTAATCCTTTGTAAGTAATGCACAGTCTAATCTTAAGGCCTAGATAAACAGTATTGACAATACTCAATGTGTAGAAATACGCTGTTTCAGGCAGAGAAAAGAGCTGAAGAGGAGAGACAATTTGTTGCAGAGCTTGCTGCCCTTGCACCCGAGTTTGTGCTTGGATTGAGGCACCACGCTGTCTGGGAGAAGATGAAAGTTAGTCTTTCCTGCGTCATCCAGGGAGCACCTTCCCCTCTGATCAAATGGTAGGAAAAATTGAAACAAAGTTACAATCTTACATAATCCAAGAGATCTGGAATATAGTCTGATTACTATTAATATTAACATTATAGACATCATCATCTGAAAATACTCTGGGTGGATGGTGGAATGGTTAGAAACAGCCAGCATTACATTTATTGACAAACAGATTTCCTTCTTGATGTTAATATAAATGGAAAATTCTGGAAGTACTCCGCGGGCCTGGCAGCATCTGTGGAGAGAGAAACAGTGTTAATGTCTGGTATGAGAAAGGTTAATTCTGTTTCTCTTTCCACAGGTGCTACCTGACCTGCTGAGTATTTCCCGTAGACACAATGGGCAAAATCTTGTTGAGGTGTCAGAAATCCCGCCTGCCGGCTGGAGAGTCAGTGAGAGACCTGCGCTGCCTTTCTTTTGGGAAGGCATAAACCAAACAGGCAATGGCGAGGTCAGCGACTGGCATTCCCCTGGGGCAAATGTCTCAAGACCCCAGGGGCAAATGTCTTGCCTACCGAGATCTAACTGGCAGTCAGAGGTGGATAGCCCATACTCAATAGTGCTAATGGGAAAGCCATTGCTGCTACCAGAAGTACAGGCACTGAAGTCCCAGGAGCGTGGGGCCACCCAGGCCACAGATAAGTAAAGTGGGGAAGGGGTTTCTCAGGGTGCTGGTAACGGGGAGAGGCGTGCAGGGGAGGTCGGTGGCAAGGGCTCCTTTTCTAATCAGAGGGACCACCACCGCCAGCCCCACCCCGGGGAAATGACAAGTTGGCCATGCAGTTTTACTTGTCAATTCATGCCTCCTGGTGACAGACCCCCCCTGCAGCTGGTCTGAGGCCCTTAAGCGATCATCAATTGGCCACATAAGGATCTGAATTGCCCACGGGCCGGTTGACCATGGGATTTTCTGATCAGAATTTAATTCTGGCGGAGCCGGGGCCCAGTACGTCACCAACCCACTTCCTATCTCCAAGATTACCACCAGCAACTGCACAAGTATTTTGCTTTTGTTTTCCTTAATATTGTCTATTTTCACCTCCCATTTGTTACCTTGAGGAAGAGGGAGGAAAATAATCCATAGATCAATCTATAATGTCTGTTGCCATAGTAACAATTTTAATCTGACTCCACCAAAAGTACAATGGAAATGGAAATATAACAGTGATGATCAGTGTTCCAAAAGGTGTGATGTTATTTTTCAGTTCATTGTCCAGCTGGTATGGAGTAATATTATATCATCTACTATGAATTGTGCTGTGATGGCTCCCCCATTTTCCTACTCCTCACTTGACTGCAACAGGGCATTTTAAATGGATACCTTTACCAATTCAGTGAATATTTAACTGTTTACATACGGTGACTATTAAAGACGCAAACAGATAGGTTTTCATGAGCTTTAAAAAGGAAAGAGTCTACTTCACATGCGCTAAAATAAATAATTAAACAGCTCTGGTTTTCACATCAACACAAATAGATTACAGAGTGAGAGGATAGGTTAAACAATTTAAAGGGGTATACAGTTCTTGACTCATACACTCATTCCAGGTTAAGCAGCATTTCACTTGCACCTCTTCCAATTTGGTCTATTGCATTCGCTGCTCCCAATAAGATCTCCTCTATATCGGAGCGACCAAACGCAGACTGGGTGATCGCTTTGTTGAGCACCTTCGGTCTACGCATTCCGGACCCTGACCTTCCCATTGCTTGCCATTTTAACACAAGACCCTGCTCCCATGCTCACATAAGAACATAAGAACTAGGAGCAGGAGTAGGCCCTTCGAGCCTGCTCTGCAATTGAATGAGATCAAGGCTGATCTTTTGTGGACTCAGCTCCACTTTCCGGCCCAAACACCATAACCCTTAATCCCTTTATTCTTCAAAAAACTATCTGTCTTTATCTTAAAAACATTTAATGAAGGAGCCTCAACTGCTTCACTGGGCAATGAATTCCATAGATCCACAACCCTTTGGGTGAAGAAGTTCCTCCTAAGCTCAGTCCTAAATCTACTTCCCCTTATTTTGAGGCTATGCCCCCTAGTTCTGCTTTCACCTGCCAGTGGAAGCAACCTGCCCGCATCTATCCTATCTATTCCCTTCATAATTTTATATGTTTCTATAAGATCCCCCTGCATCCTTCTAAATTCCAACAAGTACAGTCCCAGTCTACTGAACCTCTCCTCGTAATCCAACCCCCTCAACTCTGGGATTAACCTAGTGAATCTCCTCTGCACACCCTCCAGCGCCAGTACGTCCTTTCTCAGGTAAGAAGACCAAAACTGAACACAATACTCCAGGTGTGGCCTCACTAACACCTTATACAATTGCAGCATAACCTCCCTAGTCTTAAACTCCATCCCTCTAGCAATGAAGGACAAAACTCCATTTGCCTTCTTAACCACCTGTTGCACCTGTAAACCAGCTTTTTGCGACTCATGCACGAGCACACCCAGGTCTCTCTGCACAGCAGCATGTTTTAATATTTTATCATTTAAATAATAATCCCTTTTGCTGTTATTCCTACCAAAATGGATAACCTCACATTTGTCAACATTGTATTCCATCTGCCAGACCCTAGCCCATTCACTTAACCTATCCAAATCCCTCTGCAGACTTCCGGTATCCTCTGCACTTATTGCTTTACCACTCATCTTAGTGTCATCTGCAAACTTTGACACATTGCACTTGGTCCTCAACTCCAAATCATCTATGTAAATTGTGAACAATTGTAGGCCCAACACTGATCCCTGAGGGACACCACTAGCTACTGATTGCCAACCAGAGAAACACCCATTAATCCCCACTCTTTGCTTTCTATTAATTAGCCAATCCTCTATCCATGCTACTACTTTACCCTTAATGCCGTGCATCTTTATCTTATGCAGCAATGTCTGTCCTTGGCCTGTTGCAATGTTCCAGTGAAGCTCACGCAAACTGGAGGAACAACATCTCATTTTCTGGTGAGGCAGTTACAGTCTCAACATCGAATTCAACAACTTCAAATTAGCTCTACCCCACCTCGACCCATTTGTTTTCCTCCCATTTCATTTTATCTGTCTTTTACCATTTCTTTCTCTCTTGTCTGCCTTTATATATATTTTACCCCCCCCCCCCCCCCCCATCTTATCCACCTTTCCTTACAGTTTCTCCCCTTTGCTTCCTCCTTCCCCTCCCCTCACATCTACATCTGTCACAGTTTACCCTCTGATGTTAGTTTCTCTGCAGTTTGGCCTTACACACCATTTGTTCTCTCTGGGGACTGCCATTAGCACTCTTTCCCCTTGCTTTCTGTGTCTATTAGCACCCTGTTTCCCTGGGTTTCTGTGGCTATGACTCATCTTTCATTCTCACTCGACAGTATAAATATTTCCCACTTTCGCTGTCTTTAGCTTTGACAAAGGGTCATCTGGACTTGAAACGTTAGCTCTTTTCTCTCCCTACAGATGCTGCCAGACCTGCTGAGATTTTCCAGCATTTTCTCTTTGGTTTCAGATTCCAGCATCCGCAGTAATTTACTTTTAAACTTGGCTGACCTCAGGCTGAACTCTGTGATCCTTCTTGTTTGGTGCCAAGGCAGTTTAAAGATATAGGCAGACAATTTGTTCCTTCAAAGATAGCAGCTGTGAGGTCCTTTTGTAAAATCTCTGTCTGTGGCACATGAAGAGTCGAAAAACAACAGAGTTTGTAAGCTGCAGGTTGTCCGGAGAGAGAGACGCACACAGTGATGTTGCTCTTCCAGAGTTTTGTGTCTTTGTGCTGGTCGTCACAGAAAACAGGTGCTTGAATACACAAAAGGTTAGCTGGCTTATCACATGTTCCGTTCTCTCAAAGTACCCAATGACCCAAATATGGTCATTACTTGTATATTCCCATTATGACTTGATTAGATTATGGCATGCAAATTCCTCTCTCAACCAGAGTCCTTTGCCTATCTAATGCTGGTTCCCACCAATTTGAGTCCGGATGTCCTGTGAATGGGGACCGAAAATGTGGTTCATCACATTCCCTTAAGGTATGATTTTGATGGGCTGCACATAAGGCCTTGGAATGTATAAGGTAGAATAATGCAAATGTGTCGTCATTTTTGACTGCAAATCACTGGAAAGTGTCTTTAATTTTTCTAAAAATTAAATTATTGCTTTGCAGCCATTAAATTCAGATTTTTTTCATGGCATTTAAATTCCTGTTGCAGTCAAGTGAAGAGTAGGAAAAGGGGGGAGCCATCATAACACAACTTATCAGCTAAGATTAATTTGTTCACTAATGTTATATTGTCTTGTAAATTGGTAATTCCTGAGAAGGTATACCACTTTGTCTTCCTGTTAACCCATACAAATTGTTTGTTAATTTCCTCTTAATGCTGAGATCTAGTTCTAGATTAATCTTATCTACTATGCAATTTTACTATGTTACAATCCCCACAGAGACCAGTACCTTTAAAAAATATTTGAATTCCCAATGACCAAAAAAGAAATCATACAACAGGGTTTCAAATTTTAAAACTTCTACTGTAACATGCAAACAAAACTCAACAATGACTAAACATTAAACATAAACATAGGCAACTGATGCACTGAGTGACAGAATAGACATCCCTCAATAGCATTTCAACAAAACTGAATTTACACTTTGCAGCATGCCCTCTGCATAATTGTAGGGCGGGATTCTCCATTGATTGACACTGAAATCGCGAAACGTGATTGGACGGAGAATTGGTTCCGATGCCAAAATCACGGCGGGTGCCAATTTGACGCCAAATCGTAATTCTCCGTCACCTCGACAGCGGTGTCAATGAGTTACCAAATTCATGTACAGTAAACATGCAGTTCACTTCTCCTTTTAAAAATCGTGAAACCGGCTTTGTGGCTGATGAGGGAGAAAAAGGAGGTAGGACTCAGAGTAGAATTACTATGGGCTGCTGGGCCGGACACTGGCCGGGAGGGCTGGGGTGCAGGGGTCCCTGCCAGGGCCGGAGGGGGGGGGGGGGTGTTATGGGGGAACAGGCCAATTAGCCGGGGTGACCCCCCCCCATGGGACTGGCATAGACTGCCATCTTGCTGAACACCCCACTGACCACCCACCCTGGCCCCTGTTTCTGCAGAGTGACCTCCGCACCCCACACTCCACCATACCACACCCCACCTGGCTGCCACATGCCGGAGGCCCATCCAGGACAACGCCCACAGTAGCCCCTACTTGGGGGCCATGGAGTGTACAGCTAGCAGAGGCACTGCCAGCCGATCGTACCCTTGGCATTAGGGATGGGCACCAGGGCCTGAGGCCTCTACAGTGCCGATCACCGACGGGGCCATGGTGTGGGGATTGAGGAGAGGGGGCATGTGGGAGCAGAGTCCGCAGTGCCAACCAAGGCCATCGTGTAGCCTGTGTTGACCTGGTTGAGCACGGGGGTTGCACCATGCTAACATGCCGGCCTTTCATCCCTGCAGACAATAGATATTGGAATCCAACCATCAATGGTTGCCTTCCAGCTAGTTGCCGCAGCCCTTTGGCTGTACGAGCTGATGCCGCTCGAGGAGGAGGAAGTTGCAGCAACTGAGCATGCAGCAGTGGAACTTGCAACAGCGGAGTGTGCAGCAGTGGAGCGTGCAGCAGTGGAGCGTGCAGCAGTGGAGCCTGCTACAGAGGAACACGTGGCACCCACCTAGGATGGAGAGCCAGCTGCCCAACAGGCCAAGGAGGAGGTGCCAAGGAGGCGCAGCATGAGGCCTTGTGTGTGCCGGCACCGCCTGTCATTCGAGGATCTGCCGGACCGGGAGTGCCGTTGAAGGCTCCCACTGAGCAGGGAGACAGTGCGACGTATCTGCCAGGTCATGGCACACCTGGCACCATGGGGGATATGGGGAGGATACCTGCTCCTTGGCCGTCAAGGTGATGGTCATCCTGAACTTTTACATCACGGGGTCCTTCCAGGCACCGAGTGGCAACCTGTCCGGGATCTCACAGACTTCGGTGCACAGGTGCATCCGCGCCGCCACGGAGGCCCTATATGCCCAAGCGGGTCAATGTATTCATTTCAATTTGGACCGAGCCCACCAGGATATCCAGGCAGAGGGATTCACCACCATCGACGGGATGTCCCGGGGTCCAGGGGTGATCGACAGGACGCATGTCCCTACGGGCACCAAAGGGATTCCACTCGATGAACGTGCAGCTGGTGTGTGACCATCAGATGCGCATCATTCACGTCTGCGCCTGATACCTGGGCAGTGTGCACAATGCTTTCATCCTGGCACACTCAACGATTCCTGACATGTTCAAGATGCACTCCTCCACCCCCCACTCCTCACACCTGTCTGACAGAGCACCGGGGCAGTTTGTAACAGTGGTAACAGGTGTTTAATGTGCACAAATATATACAGAGACGTGCCCTAGACCCTAAAACTAAACTGTGCCCTACACCCGTGCCAACGTAACTTGTGCCTATCTTCCTGGCCTTACAGGCTCTAATGCTCTGTCGAGGTGGGCCCCAGATGCTACAGCAGGAGTGGAGGCAGACTGCGACCTGAGTCCCTGTTGGTGGGCACCTTCTGGGTGACTGGGCCTGGATGGGTGTCCCAGGTGGCATGGTGTCGCCCTGTTCCGCCCGATGCCCACCAGATGCACAAGAGACAGGAAGGTGGTAGCCCGAGGTTCTGCGGTGTTCTGGCACCTCCCCTGTGGGAGTCACCAGCATGGGCCCCATCACCTCCTCCTCCCTCAGGGTGCCCGATGGCCCCCAGGCTACTCCATGGGCGAGGGTGCGAGCAGAGCTATCCCCTAATGCTCCCCCGCCATCTGGCACGGCCAGTCCTGGAAGCCCACTCTGGTCTCGACCAGGGTCCGCACGCTTGCTGCCATGCAGCACAGGGAGTGGACCATCTCCGTCTGGGTCTGCGCCACATCACCCATTGACTGTGCCACCAGCTTCTGAGTTAGTGCCACATCAGTCAGTGACTGCACCATCTCCCTCTGGGACTTCTGGGTGGCACGCATTGTCGGCACCACCTCCTGCTCCTGCACCTGGGTGGACTCCTCCAACTGCACCTGCAGGTACTGGGTGGAATCATAGAGTTTACAGTGCAGAAGGAGGCCGTTCGGCCCATCATGTCTGTACTGGGCCTAGGAAAGATGGATGCTAAAGGCAATTTAGCATGGCCAATCCACCTAACCTGCACATCTTTGGACTGTGGGAGGAAACCAGAGCACCCGAAGGAAACCCACGCACACACGGAGAGAATCTGCAGACTCTGCACAGACAATGACCCAAGCCGGGAATCGAACCTGGGACCCTGGAGCTGTGAAGCAACAGTTCTAACCACTGTGCTACCGTGCCACCGATGCTCGCCGATAACACCTCATGTAGTCCCAGGATCTGCGACTGCATCTCCACAAATGATGGGACTGTCCGTTCCAGAAGCCCGAAACCTGTGTGGACGGCAGTTAGTCCCTGGGGTCGGCCCGTCCTCTGACTGTCCGCCCCCTCGGGAGTTCCTACCTCCACCTGCTGTACCGGATCAGCTGTGTGGTGTGCCCCAGATAGTGTCCCTGGAGCCACTTCACTAAAGTGCCCAACCAGAGTGTCTCTGGGCTGGTGGAGGGTGTTGGAGACAGCTATGACGGAAAATCACTGCCATCCTCCGACTCAAGCCCCGGGGTCTCCTGAGTCTCGGGAGGATGGCTGCCATCTGAGCTGCTCTTGTCGCTGCTCAGCTCACTGGGGAGGCTCCGGCTGTGGCACTGGCTGGGGGTGGGGGGCGCCAAATGGACCCGCCCCATCTCTAACTGTTCCAGCAAGATGCATGATTAGATCGCGGGCCGGGGGTGGAGAGGATAAGCGTGTGGGTGGGGGGTGGTGGAGGTGGTGTGGGGGTGGTTGACACATGTGTCACGGGGAACTGTAACTAAGAGGAGTCTCACTTCCTCGCCCGTGGCCGAACTCCACCCCGGCGACCTCCCTTTCCTTCGGGCCGCCGACCACATCGGGGCCCTCTACTCTGCCATGGTTAGGGGCTGCAGGTCGAGCGGTCCCCCCTCCTTTCGCCTCCCGCTCCCGGCGGTTATGGGTACCCTTCTCCAGGGAGTGGGGGGAGGGGGCAAACAGAAAACAAAAGTGTTAGACAGTCCGCCGTATGCAGCCCGGGGCAGTGGGTGGGGCGGGGTGGGGGGGGGGGGGGGGCTAGCTGGTGGCCTCAGTGGCCAGGGCACCCGGCCATGGCTGCCGATATGGATGCCGGCATGTGGTGCAGGGTGGGGGCTCTGCCGCCCTCCGGGTGCGGGGGGCGGGGAGGGGGTGGTAGTCAGCACTAGCAGTATTATATGTATTACGGTAAGACACATATAATAGAGGTACATGGGTAAATCCCTGCCTGCTGGCTCCGCCCAGCAGGCAGGGTATAAATGTGTGCGCTCACCGGTGCTGCAGCCATTCTGGTTCCAGCTGCAGGAGGCCCAGCGTCTTTGCTCAATAAACCCTCAAGTATTCCACTACTCTCGTCTTTGTGGTAATCGATAGTGCATCAGGGGGCGTGGGGTTTGGATTACGGATGTGTGGGCTCGGGGTTAGTGCCAGGGGCACAGTGCTGCCTACTCACTCTGGCTGCCCTGAGGAGGTTGTGCAGTTTTTTTAGGTACTGCTGGGCGGCCCAGACAGTGTTGCCTACGGCGCTGACTGCCTCTGGCACCTGCACCCAGTCACGGCGAATTGCGGCGCCTGGCAGCCTCCTTCACGGGCCGGAGTACAGGTCATCCTCCTCTCCTCCACCGCGTCGGTGAATCTTGTTGCCATCTTGTTGGCTGGGATGGCGGGTGTGGGAAACACATGCCCGTAGTCTTTACAGGGTGGGATTCTCTGCTTGCCAATACTGCAATCGCATTCGGCGATCGGATGGAGAATCCTTTTTGACCCTGAAACCGGGGGCGGTGTCTGTTTTCAGATGCCCCGCCCCCTTCAAAGTGGCGTCGTCGGTGAGTATGCCGCACGCTGCTGGAATGGCCTCAGGACGTCACCTGAAGTCCCTTCCCGATGCTCCGCCCCGATGGGCCGAGTTCCCGCTAACGTGGATCACTTCTGCTCTCAGTTTTCGTCAACCTCGCGTGGCGGCTGAGTACTGTGTCAAGAGCCGCCACAGTCGTGGGGGGGGGGGGGAGCTGTTCCGCTGGCCGGGTGGGGGGGGGGTTTGACAGGGGCTGGTGGGACTGGTGGGGGAGTGGTCTGGGGGGGGCGAGGAAGGGTTACAAAGGGCTACTATCTGACAGGCCGGGTCCGCGCGTCACCAGTGCCATGTTGTACTGCACGACCGCTGCAGGTCGATGCCGTGCGCATTCGCGGCCACGGACCCGGCATTTCTCCAGCCGTTTCTGTCGGGAACGCCGGGGGGTTTATGAGGCGCGGTATATTCCTTTTAAACTTTGAATTAAAAGAAACAGTTTAAAACATAAGCAAGGGGCAGCACGTGGCGAAGTGGGTTAGCACTGCTGCCTCACAGCACCGAGGTCCCAGGTTCGATCCCGGCAGGTGCAGGTTAGGTGATTGGCCACGCTAAATTGCCGCTCGAATTGGAAAAAATGAATTGGGTATTCTAAATTTATTTTAAAAAACATAAGCATTTTATAAAACTTATCATTATTAACAAATGTTGTATTGCTACATTTTGCCAATAGTAAAGAATTGTTTTATATAGTTCCTTGGTATGGATTTTAATGAATTAATCATCATTACTGTCAGGTATAAAGATGGAGTTCTGATTCAACCTACAGCTGTTCCTGGCAAGTACACAATTGAGAATAAAATTGGTTTACAGATTCTTGAGATTAGTAGGTAAGGTATCTTTGTTTTTAAAAATCAATGGTAATTATTGTTTATTTTGCATGCAACTGAATATATAAATAATACAAAATCATGAAGAATAATTATGTTGAACCTTTATACTTTTCACTGTCAGTTTTCTGAATGACTCTTATCCAGGAAGCGAATATTGCAACTCTATTTTCATTCAGAATTATCAGTCGCATAATATCTTTTACAATCACCAAGTGTTAGAAATTGGTTAACAAGGGCGGCACGTGGCGCAGTGGTTAGCACTGGGACTGCGGCGCTGAGGACCTGGGTACGAATCCCGGCCCTGGGTCACTGTCCGTGTGGAGTTTGCACATTTTCCCCATGTCTGCATGGGTTTCACCCCCACAACCCAAAGATGTGCAGGTTAGGTGGATTGGCCATGCTAAATTGCCCCTTAATTGGAAAGAAAATAATTGGGTGCTCTAAATTTAAAAAAAAAAAATTGGTTAACATCTTTGTTGGAATAGCAAATGCAGGAATTGCATTTGAATATGTTTCCCAAGTTTTAAGAATAGAACAGAGTAATTTCTACCCTTGAGTAGAAACATTGAAGTACAAACTGGGTTATAGTTTGTACTATTGCCCTTGATATATGATCCAATTGAAGCTAATTCTAAGGATAACTACTTCAGCAGTGATGAGAAAGGAGAAAAAAAATAAGGTAATGGATTTCAATATGAACTCTGATTGGACCAGCTTTTTGATGCCCAGACTTAAAATCATAGAATCCCTGCAGTGCAGAAGTAGGCCATTCAGCCCATTGCGTCTGCACCAACCCTCCGAAGGAGCACCTACCTAGGCCCCGCCTAACCCCAGAACCCCACCCAACCTTTTGGACACTAAGGGGCAATTTAGCATGGCCAATCCACCTAGCCTGGACTGTGTGAGGAAACCGGAGAATCTGGAGGAAATCCATGCGGACATGGGGAGAACGTGCAAACTCCACACAGACAGTCACCCAAGGTCGGAATTGAACCCGGATCTCTGGCACTGTGATGCAGCAGTACTAATCACTTTGCCACCATGCCGCCCTTAAATAGAGAGTTCTGTCTTTTAACAATTTACAATGAGTTAATGCACTGATATTATAAAATCAGACTGTTTTAACAGGTTGTTAGAATGTGATATCGGTCTTCTTCAATCTTGCCCCTCACCTGAGTTGTGGGACCCTCGGGTTAAATCATCACCAGTCAGCTCTCAAAAAAGGGGAGCTCAGCCGATGGTCTTCTGGGATTCTGGGGACATTAAAAATTTCTTCACAGTCCATTTAAAAGCCAATAAACATTGTGAATTCCAAACAAATTGACCTATTTTCTCACTAGATGCAGCCCAGAGGACTCTGGCGAATACTCTGCAGTCGCTACCAATGCTCATGGAGAGGCATCATCATATGCTACAGTTCTTGTGAATAGTAAGTCTCGTGTGTTTATCTATTAGCAGTTTCAGCAATTTCAACTCACTGCCAAGATCTAAAGATTTTGATATGTAATAAAGGAATGGAATGGAATTTGACATATCATCATGCATCTAACAATAATTTGTCTCGACTTTTACTCAAGTTTTTTAACCTTTTAGGTTTGGCAAAATAAACTGACTTTCAGATTGTTATAACTCAAAGGGTATGAATTGGGTTTTCTCTGTAGAGACTGGAATACATAATTCAGGGATTTTTAGCTGTTGTTTAACAGAAATTTGCATGTCCTGTAAGAAGCTTGCATGCCTAGCCAATTTATCATTGTCCTCGATTTTGATTCTATCTCTCATGGTGTTGTTCTGCATCGGTTGTGGATGGATAGTGGGTGGCTGATGTTAATTTGCCTGTTTGCTTTATTACGAAAAGAGGGCGAATGACGTAACAGAACTTTGCACCTTCATATTCAATTGCAAATATGGGATGGTTGAGGTCCCAACACGAGGGCTGCAAGCAAGAGGCTATCCTGGTTAGGCTGGTGACAAGACAAGGGAGGCATATTCCCAGTGGTAACCACTTAAATGGCCGCCCTCGGGGCTGCCTACCCTATTAAGGGCAGCAACCTGTCTCCCATTCAGAGGGCCAGCCCTTCAGCAGCCTCAGCAACACCACCACCAATGGTGACCTAGATGAGGCTGCAGCTGCAGGATAAGGGTATATTGATGGCTGGGAACCCTCAAAGGCTGGTGAGTGAGGACTGGGGGAGCCGAGGCTTGGCAGGTAAGCATCGACGATCCGGGCGGACGGTTGCCCAGGGAATATAGGGCCAATGCCATGGTGGCAGCTAGTGTTCTCACGGGCCCCTTCAATAGGCCATGGATTACCAAAAAAGAGGTTACCCCTCCCCCCACCAAAAGCAACTGCCAGGAGGTTTCATTGAATAGTCCCTAATATGGCAGAGAGCCCCTGATACAGGCAAAATGTCTGCAGAGGCAGGAAGGAGAACTCAATTGTACATTTGAATGACTTAACCGGGTTCTCAGTGGGTGGCACATCTGCCATTTCTCCTGCTTTTAGAAAAATAACATGGCAGCAGGAAGATGTCGGGCATGCTAGCCAACACCTTCCCGCACTATTTTTCCAGTCTTTCTGTCTCCCAGCCCAGCGGGAAGAGGTTGGTAAAATACAGGCTATGGAACTCTGTTTGCTACTCAAATGACATAATCCTCTGACTAATTTTTTTTAAACTGATAGAGAGCTACACATGTTCTTGTGTGATTTGCATTTAAGGCAAATTATTAAAGCTAGTCTTCTGCTCTGGCAGCATTTATATTACCATTGGCATAAAGACAAAATTATTTGAGACCCTTTATGGGAGGTCTTCTTGTTTTTGCCAATTCTGATCTGGACTGGCATTACTATTGGATATATCTATGTAGAATCTGGGCCCAAACTCTTCTCTTCAGCTTTACAATACCCAATATCACTCAATCTTTCTGCTGAGCTCCCTGTCCAATCTTGTTTTAGCCCCAGGATGAACTCTTCCCAAATATCCCTGATTTCTTGAAACTTCCTTGTTGAAGGTGGCAGACTTTTCCCCAGGGAAATTTGCACTTCTCCACCTAATGTTGCTGGTATTTTGAAACGCCCTGCAGCCATTTGAGACATTATTGTGCATTTGTTTCTTTTGGTGATTCAACTTCTTGTATACTATTTCTTCAGAGTGTGTCTTCAGAAATGACTAACTGTGTGAGATGTGCCTTCCACATGATAAATGAAAAGATGCAAAGAAAAAGAAGCAAACTGAAAATTAAACTTTAAGTTAGAAACTGTAAACTTATGAAGAAGTAGGAGTGAAACCTAAACAATATTATAAATACAATGGGCGGGATTCTCTGTTGCCCGACGGCGATATCGTGATCGGCGATCAGGTGGAGAATCCCTTCCAATGCCCAAATTTGGGGGGGCATCGGTTTGACTCCGGTCAGCCAGGCACCGCCCCGTCCGAAATGGCGTCATCGTGTTGCGTGCCGCCTGCCATTGGAACGGCGATGGCATGTCATCGGAAGGCCCACCCCCGATGCTCCGCCCCCGATGGGCTGACCGGACCACGCGGTTGACGTGTGGTCTGAATGGTCGGGAACTCGGCGTGGTGGCCGCGGACTATGTCCAGCTCCACCACAGTCGGCCGGGAGCCGTGCTGCTGGCCGGGAGGGCTTCCGTAAGGGCTGGAGGGACTGGTAAGGGGTGGCCATTGGGTGGACAGGGGGGACATATTTGGCAGGCCGGGTCCGCACACGACCGGCACCATGTTGTATGGCGCGACAGCTGCATGGCGCGGGAGCCAGGAGTTGTACCCAGCGCCGTTGCTAGCTCCTTACCAGTCCCGGAATCGGTGAGGGTTCGGCGCCAATTTTGCCGTCATAAAGCACCCGAGAATTCTTTGTTTTCGCTGGCACTTAGCCATTGAAATGGAGAATCCAGCCCAATATACTTTGCAGTTTCAGCATATTTCGCCCCAGTGTTTTAACTGCTGCTTCCCAAGGCTGGATTATCTGCTGTCGGGATTCTCCATTGCGCCAGCAGCGTACCCACGCACGGGGACTTCCCGACGGCGTGGGGCTGTGCACAATAGGAAACCCCATTTTCCAGCTGACGGACGGAGAATCCATGCAAAAAAATCACACCGGATTCCACTTTCAGACCTTTACTGTAACAATTCAACTAAAATCAACATCAACTAAACCAGAGTATAAATGTAAAATACTGAAGATGTGGAGATCTGAAATAAAAACAAAATGTGCTATAAAATTCAGCAGGCCTGGCAGCATCTGAGGAAAGAAAAACAGAGTTAATTGTCACTCCTCGATGGAACTGGTCAGAGGAAAAATATGATGGGTTTTATGCTGTTGAAAATATGTGGGCCGGGTGAGTTGGAGAAAAAAGGGAAGGTCAGGGATAGTTTTCAGGAAGAAAGTAAATTACAAAGACATCATGGAACTAACAGCAAAGAGAGTAGGGATGGTAATAATAAAAGAAGAAAGCACTGATCTAGAGTAGGTGTGAAAAATACCCACAAAATCCATCGACTAAATACTCAGTAAGCAACTAAGATGCTAAACTATAGAAATGTTATCCCCTTAATTTCTTAACACAACTGAAAACACCATGCTATGTTTAAACAATACACCAGAATTTAGTTTCAATTCCTCACTGTTGCTTCACAGCGCCAGGGTCCCAGTTCGATTCCCGGCGGCTTGAGCCACTGTCTGTGCGGAGTCTGCACCTTTTCCCATGTCTGTATGGGTTTCTTCCGGATGCACCGATTTCCTCCCACAAGTCTCGATAGACGTGCTTGTTGGGTGAATTGGACATTCTGAATTCTCCCTCCAATGTACCCGAGCAGGCATCGGAGTGTGGCGACTAGGGGATTTTCACAGTAACTTCATTGCAGTGTTAATGTATGCCTATTTGTGACAATAATAAAGATTATTATTATTACGATGCCTTCTCTCTGCTTCATCAAGATGAATCTTCCAGTGTCCTTCTTAAAAAAGCCCCTTCACTCAAAACCTCCTTTTGCAAAGTTCCCCCTGGTGATTCTGGGGTGTTTCACTCTTCACAAATTTATTTCATTGAAGATGAGCTCCGTCCTAATCAGCACATTGCATGAGGTTACCCCAAAAGCAGTCCTGTGTTTTTACTTGCCGCCTGTTGGGGTCTGCGTCCCCCATATGATTTAGTCAGATTGACTCTGAGAGTATGTGGGTCTGCACACAGCATAGCCAGCTGTGTGTCCAGTTGTTAAAGCTCACAGCTGACTTTCAACTGGCCTTGACCTGGGCCTGCTATGCCCATGACAACCAAATGACAAGGCGTGGGTATCCTGCCGGCGGAGCGGAGGATCCCGCCGACAGAGAATTCCCGATCAAGTCGAGTGATCATAACGCCCACATGTTTGACTTGCCATTCTCCATTTAATTGTCTTCATAGATTGCACTACAAATTGGTGGAAATGCCAGATTGAAGAAGAGTGGTGCCATCTTCAGGGCTTCTTGGATCTGGGTGAATGAGACAAGCAATTGTGGATATCCTGAACTCATCAGACCTGAAGGGTTATAAAGTTAAAAATACTAGGACTGTGAATAAATTGTAAATTAAAGTGGGTGAATTAATGTCAGATTGGGTACAGAAAGAGAAATAAAGAGGGAAATAAAGGTTGGATTAAAAGAGGTAAAATAGACAGAAGGAAAAAGTAAAACAACTTATCTAATTTTTAAAATATATTTTTTTATTGGCATTTTCAGTTTATACACTGCAGTTCGTGTTTGTTTGCTGCACAATACAAAATAATTTCTCGTGTTTATTTACAGTTTGTCGCCATCTGACTCGGTGTGCTATCCTCCTCCCCCCCCCCCTCCTTAACCACCCCCCTCCCTAGTACCCCCCTCCCTAGCAACACCCCCCCTCCCAAGCCACATCCCGGATGCCCTCCCTGCTCTTTCGGGGGGATATTCCCCCTCCACCTCTGTTCCCCCCCCTTCCCCCCTTTTATCCTGCCAATTTTGGTCGTGTCCATCTTGTGGATGGGGAGGGTTCTACCTCCTCCCCCTCTCTTTGTGTTGTTCCTTTTGTCCCCCTCAGGCTCCCTCTTCTCTTCCTCCCCCCTTCTCACTGGGTAGTGCGTTCCTGCCATTGCTTTTTTACTTTTCAATTTTCCTCTCTGCTAGTTTCTGTTGGCCTCGAACAGGTTTTGGAACAGGCCGACAAATTGCCCCCATGCTGTAAGGAAGCTTTCCTCCGCCCCTCGGATGATATATTTAATCTTCTCCAAGTGGAGAAATTCCGAGAGGTCAGCGAGCCAGTCTGCAGCTGTGGGCGGTGCTGCCGATCGGCAGCCGAGCAGGATTCTCCGGCGTGCGATTAGGGAGGGGAAAGCAAGGGCGTTGGCCCCCTTCCCCATGTGTAACTCTGGCTGCTCCGATACCCCGAAGATTGCCACTATTGGGCATGGCTTCACCCTCACCCCCACAACCTTGGACATTGCCTCGGAGGAGGCTGTCCAGAACCCAGCAAGTTTGGGACAAGCCCAGAACATGTGGATGTGGTTGGCCGGGCCCCTCTGGCACCGCTCACATTTATCCTCCTCCTCCGGGAAGAACCTGCTCATTCGGGTTCTGGTCAGGTGCGCTCTGTGCACCACTTTGAACAGCAGAAGGCTGAGCCTTGCGCAGGAGGAGGTGGAGTTGGCCCTGCTCAGTGCTTCGCTCCAGAGTCCCCATCCTACCTCTGTTCCCAGTTCATCCTCCTATTTCCATCTGGTCTCGTCCAGTGGTGTTCGGGCTCTGTCCAGTAGCTGTCCATGCATTTTCCCACAGAATCCCCCTTCCTTACTGTCCGTATTCATCAGGTCCTCTAATAACGTGGTCTCCGAAGCCCTGGGTATCCTACTGTCTCTTTGCGGAGGAAGTGTTTTATTTGTCGGCGTTTCATTTCCTGTCCTGTTGGTAGTTCCCATTCCTCCAACAGTTTGTTCAGCATCGCTAGTCTGTTTCCTGTGTAGAAGTTCCTAACTGTCAGTGTTCCCCTGTCCTGCCTTCATTTTTTAAAGGTGGTGTCTAGCATAGCTGGTGGGAATCTGTGCTTACCGCAGATGGGGGCCGGGGGGACACCTTGGTCAGTCCGAAGTGCTGCCTTAATTGTTCCACGTTTTCAGTGTGGCCGCTACCACTGGGCTGGATGTGTATTTTGCCGAGGGGGATGGGAGTGCTGCTGTGGCCAAGGTCCAAAGGGTTGCCCCCTTGCAGGAGGCCTCCTCTATCCACACCAACTCCGAGTTGGGTTTGTGTACCCATCCCCCCACTCTCTCCGCCGATGCTGCCCGGTGGTAGTACTGCAGGTTTGGTAATGCCAGGTCACCCTTACTTTTCCTCCTTTGCAGTGTTGGTTTGGGGACTCTCGGATTCCAGGGGTTCGATTGCTAATGCAAACAGGAACAGGAACAGGGACAGTGGGCATCCCTGCCTTGTGCCTCTTTGCAGCTGGAAGTATTCAGAGCTGGTGTTGGTTCGAAAGCTCACCTTCGGGGCATTGTACAGGAGTTTCTCCCAGGCGGTGAATCCTGCTCCTAGCCCAAACCGTTCCAATACTTCAATGAGGTATTTCCGTTCATTTCTGTCAAAAGCCTTTTCTGTGTCCAGGAAGACGATCACCTCCGGTATTCTCTCCCTGGGCAGGTCAATATTAGATTCATCAGCCTCCTGATGTTCGCAGTGAGTTGCCTACCCTTGACAAAGCCCATCTGGTCCTCTGCCACCACCTCTGGTACGCAGTCCTCCAGCCTTTTGGACCTTTGTGAGTATTTTCGCATCCACATTTAGCAGCGGAATGGGTCTATATGAGCCACATTCTGTTGGGCATTTATCTTTTTTGGGTATCAATGAGATTGTGGCCTGCGCTAGTGCAGGAGGCAAGGTGCCCCTTGCCGGCGAGTCTGCGAATATGTCCCTTAGATGTGGGGCCAGGGCCGGTGTGAATATTTTATAGAAGTCCGCCAGGAACCCGTCGGGTCCCGGCGCCTTCCCCGCCTGCATGGAGTTGATTCTCACCATGATTTCTCCCAGATCTATTTGTGTTTCCAGGTCCCCCTGCCTGTCTTCCCCCAACACTGGCATTTCCAGTTCGTCGAGGAACTGTTTCATCCCCGCGTCCCCGTTGGGGGGCTCGGCGGAGCACAGTCCTCGGTAGAAGATCTCGAATGCTCGATTGACCTTTTTGTTCCGCTACCAGTCTGCCTCCGCCACCCTTTACCTGTGCTATTTCCCTCGTGGCTGCCTGCTTTCTCAGCTGGTGAGCCAGTAGGCGGACAGCCTTTCCCTGTGTTCGTAGAAGGTCCTCCGTATTTGGCGGAGTTGGTGCACTGCTTTCCTGGTGGATAGCAGGTTAAAGTCCATTTGTAGCTTGTTCCTCTCAGCCAACAGCTCTACGGTCAGGGCCTCGGAGTACTTTCAGTCGACCTCCAAGATGGAGTCGATCAGCTGTTGTCTGGTCGCCCTCTCTTTCCTGTCTCTACATGCATTGTAGCTATAATAAAGTAACCGTCCTGGTCTCAGTAAACCTCGTCCTCTTGCTAATCAGTATGACTACCCCCCTAGCACGCGTCCCGTAGCATGAATGGTCCAGCTGTCCCACCAAGCTCTTTCCTACCAGCAGTCTGTCCTTCTCCCTCAGGTGTGTCTCCTGTAGGTAGATTATGTCAGACTTCAGTCTTCTCAGATGGGCGAAGACTTTGGATCTTTTCACTAGGCTGTTAAGTCCCTTTACATTCCAGGGTGACAATCCTGATGGGGGGTTTTTGCCCCCCGATCCTGCAGGATCAACCATACTTAACTGTTGACGCGCTCCTGCACTCCAGCGTTTCCCTTTGTTAGGGGGCTGTCCAAAATGTCGCGGTCGCCGCTCTCACCATGAGGTCGGGCCCCTGTGCCCTGGGGTTTCCCTTTGTCCAGGGGGAACCTCACATGGCTGCCAACTGTGTGCATGCCACGTGGGTGCACCCCTGCACTCTGGGGTTTCCCTTTGTTTAGGGACCTTCCAATGTGGCTGCTTGCGGCACCATCTTGACTTCTCGACTTGCTCCATGCCCGTCGAGGCCTGTGCCTTGCTGCCTGATGCACGGTCAATAACTCCAGAAGCGAGATTGGAGCCTATTGAAGGCTTTAATACGCTAGATGTTTCCCCTGGCAGCACAGGTACGGAAGAAAGCTGATGGGGTGGCACGTGCTCTTATACCCCGCCTTGCAGGGCGGAGCTAACATACAGGCTTAACCAATGAGAACAAGTACATTCTCCACCAATGGTATTCCGGCATTACCAGGTACCGTAATCCTTCTAACACAGACTACCACATTCACCCCCTGTTAAAAAAGAGTCCGGCGGGGGTGGTAGCTTCATATTACAACGTGGTAAAGTGGTAGAAGTTACAGTTATGAAGGTACCGTAATACCTCCATACAGAGTTTTCCCTTCTTACATCTTAACTATTTACAACAGTAATGTACATTTCAAAATGAAGCAATTAGTCGATCGGGGGCCCTGGTCGTCCTCTGCGATCGTTGTAGCTTTGGTGGTGATGCCGGTGGAGGTTCGGGCGTCTGCGATTCCGGGAGCGTGGTTTCGGCTTCTGTGGCCGCTTCATCACCCCTAGATGGGGCCGTTGGAAGGTCCGACTGACCTGGGAAGGGGGCGGCTGTGGGATGCGACGGTGGGGCAGGGCCGGTGGAAGAACCGATTCACCTGGGAAGGGGGCGGCTGTGGGGTGCGCCAGTGGGAGGGAGGGTGGGACTGGTTGCGGGGGTGTGTGTGGGGATCCAGCAGGCGCCAGGTCCCGTAGGGAGACCGTATCCTGTCGGCCGTCGGGGTACGCCACGTAGGCGTACTGAGGGGTAGCGTGGAGGAGATGGACCCTCTCGACCAATGGGTCCCATTTGTGTGCCCGCACGTGTTTTCGGAGCAGGATGGGTCCGGGAGCTGCCAGCCAGGTCGGGAGCGAGGTCCCAGAGGAGGACTTCCTGGGGAAGACAAGGAGACGTTCGTGAGGTGTTTGGTTGGTCGTGGTACAGAGCAGTGACCGGATGGAATGGAGGGCATCCGGGAGGACTTCCTGCCAGCGGGAGACTGGGAAATTCCTGGACCGCAGGGCCAGTAGGACGGTCTTCCAGACCATTCCGTTCTCCCTCTCTACCTGTCCGTTTCCCTGGGGGTTGTAACTGGTCATCCTGCTCGAGGCAATGTTCTTGCTGAGCAGGAATTGACGCAGTTCGTCGCTCATAAAGGAGGACCCCCTATCACTGTGTATGTAGGTGGGGAAACCGAACAGCGTAAAGATACTATGGAGGGCTTTTATGACGGTGGTTGCGGTCATGCCGGGGCATGGGATGGCGAATGGGAACCGGGAGTACTCGTCAATCACATTCAGGAAGTACGTGTTGCGGTCGGTGGAGGGGAGGGGGCCTATGAAATCCATACTAAGGTGTTCAGAGGGACGGGAAGCCTTTATCAGGTGCGCTTTCTCTGGCCTGTAGAAGTGCGACTTGCACTCTGCGCAGATTTGACAATTCCTGGTGGCTGTCCTGACCTCCTCAATGGAATAGGCAGGTTGCAGGTCTTGATGAAATGGAAAAATCGAGTGACCCCCGGGTGGCAGAGGTCCTCGTGGAGGGCTCGGAGGCGGCCCACTTGTGCGTTGGCACATGTGCCGCGGGATAGGGCATCAGGAGGCTCGTTTAGCTTCCCGGGACGATACAAGATCTCATAGTTGTAGGTGGAGAGTTTGATCCTCCACCGTAAGATCTTGTCCTTTTTTATCTTGCCCCGCTGTGCATTATCGAACATGAAAGCAACTGACCGTTGGTCCGTGAGGAGAGTGAATCTCCTGCCGGCCAGGTAATGCCTCCAATGTCACACAGCTTCTACTATGGCCTGGGCCTCCTTTTCGACTGAGGAATGGTGGATTTCGGAAGCGTGGAGGGTGCGTGAGAAGAAGGCCACGGGTCTGCCCGCTTGGTTGAGGGGGCCGCCAGAGCTACGTCGGACGCATCTCTCTCGACCTGGAAGGGGAGGGACTCGTCGATGACGTGCATCGTGGCCTTTGCAATGTCTGCTTTGATGCGTCTGAAGGCCTGGCGGACCTCTATCGACAAGGGAAAAACTGTGGATTGGATCAGTGGACGGGCCTTGCCTGCATAGTTGGGGATCCACTGGGCATAGTAGGAAAAAAAACCTAGGCAGCGCTTCAGGGCCTTGGAGCAGTCCAGGACGGGGAATTCCATAAGGGGGCGCATACGTTCAGGGTCGGTGCATATAACTCCATTACGCACTACGTAGCCGAGGATGGCTAGACGGTCGGTGCTGAAAATGCATTTATCCTTGTTATACGTGAGGTTAAGGATTTTTGCGGTTTGGAGGAATTTTCGGAGGTTGGTGTCGTGGTCCTGCTGGTCGTGGCCACAGATGGTGACATTATCGAGATACGGGAATGTGGCCCGTAAACCGTACCGGTCAACCATTCGGTCCATCTCTCGTTGGAAGACCGAGACCCCATTAGTGACACCGAAGGGAACCTTTAAGAAGTGGTAGAGCCGCCCATCTGCTTTGAAAGCAGTGTATTTGCAGTCACTACTGCAGATGGGGAGCTGGTGGTAGGTGGACCCACCGTGGAAACGACCTTGTATTGTGAGATCTTGTTCACCAGGTCAGATATATGGGGGAGAGGGTACGCGTCAAGCTGCGTAAACCTGTTGATGGTCTGACTGTAGTCGATGACCATCCTATGCTTCTCCCCGGTCTTTACAACCACTACTTGGGCTCTCCAGGGGATGTTGCTAGCCTCAATAACACCTTCCCTCAGTAACCGTTGGACCTCTGACCTAATGAAGATCCGGTCCTGGGCACTGTACCGTCTGCTCCTGGAGGCGACTGGTTTGCAATCCGGGGTGAGGTTCGCAAACAGGGAAGGCGGATCAACCTTGAGGGTCGCAAGGCTGCAGACAGTGAGGGGGGATATAAGGCTGCCGAATTTGAAAGTTAGACTTTGGAGGTTGCACTGAAAGTCCAACCCCAGGAGTGTGGCTGCGCAGAGGTGAGGAAGGACATAGAGTCGGTAGTTTTTGAACTCCCTTCCCTGGACCGGGAGGTTAGCTACACAAAACCCCTTGATCTCTACTAAGTGAGATCCGGAGGCCAGGGAGGTTTTTTGATTAATGGGGTGGACGGGGAGAGAACAGTGCCTTACCGTGTCGGGGTGTATGAAGCTCTCAGTGCTCTCAGAGTCGATTAGGCAGGACGTTTCATGTCCATTGATAAGCACCGTCGTCGTAACAGTCGAGAGTGTTTGGGGCCGAGACTGGTCCAGGGTCACCGAGGCTAATCGTGGCAGCAGTTGGATGTTCTCTTTGGGCAGTGTGTGGTCAGCCAAACTGGGGTCGTGGGAGTCCATCCAAGATGGCGGCGCCCACTGGTCGCACATGGCTGGGGGTGCACAAAATGGCGGTGCCCATCCACCACACATGGCGTTCGTGGGACAAGATGGAGGTGCCCGGAGGCCACACATGGCCCTGGAGGAGGAAGATGGCGGCGCCCGCTGGCCGCACGGGGTCCGTGGAGAGGGTTGTGGTGGCGGTCCGTATTCGCCTCCGGAGACCGCAGTGACTGCCCGGGCCTGGCATACCGTCACGAAGTGGCCCTTTTTGCTGCATCCCTTGCAGGTGGATGCGCGGGCCGGGCAGCGCTGTCGGGGGTGCTTGGCTTGCCCGCAAAAATAGCAGCGGGGCCCCACGGGGTTGCCAGGGTGTCTCGCAGCACAAGCTTGTGGGGGGATGGGAGATTCTTCGGGGTCGGCCGCGAGGGATTCCATGCTGCCCAGGGGGCTGCCGCGTGGTCGTGGACGTAAGTGCGGGCGTTTCGGGAGGCCACATCCAGGGAGCCGGCAAGGGCCTAGTGTCTCTTTCTCCAGCAATCGCTGGCAGATTTGGGAGGACAGCTTACCTGCAACGAAACGTCCCAAATCAAAAGTTCTGTGTGGTCGCTCGCCGAAACTTGCGGGCAGCTGCAGTTTCTCCCCAACACCAGGAGCGCATGGTAGAATTCTTCCAGCGATTCCCCAGGGATTTGTCGCCTCGTCGCTAGTAGCTGTCGGGCGTAGACCTGGTTTACAGGGCGAATATAATGTCCTTTCAGCAGCTCCATTGCAGCATAAAAATCATCTGCATCCTCGATGAGGGTGTAGATTTCTGGGCTCACCCTCGAGTGCAGAATTTGTAGTTTCTGTTCTCCCGTGGGTATGTTTTCTGCCGTCCTGAGATATCCGTTGAAGCACGCCAGCCAGTGCTTGAAGGTTGCCGCTGAGTTTGCCGCATGAGGGCTGAGTTGCAGACACTCCGGCTTGATTCGGAGCTCCATCCTTTAAAAACTAGCTTATTAAATTGTTGCACGATCAATAACACCAGAAGCGAGGTTGGAGACAATTGAAGGCTTTAATATGCTAGATATTTCCCCTAGCAGCGCAGGTACAGAAGAAAGCTGCTGGGGTGGCACGGGCTCTTATACCCCGCCTTGCAGGGCGGAGCTAACATACAGGCTTAACCAATGGGAACAAGTACATTCTCCACCAATGGTATTCCGCCATTACCAGGTACCGTAATCCTTCCAACACAGACTACTACACTGCCAACCCTTCCTTATCGTTTTGTCCCCAGTCTGTTCTGTGAATCCCCCCGACCCCCTGTCCTCCCCTTGTCTCCCCCCTGTATTCTCCCTCCCTTTTGCTGTGCCCCCCCGCCCCCTTAGCCAGATGCTCCCTCTCCTCTGAGAGGGGCGCCACGGCCCCCCTCACTTCCTGTCTTCCTGTGATAGCCCTCCCGGCTAGTCCGGTGGCTCCCCTCCCTGGGCTGGTTCCTTGTCCCCTCACCTGCTTTCCCTGTCACCGCTCCCATCTCCCTGTCTCCCAACTTTAAACTTAAAACGAGGCAGTACAGTCCCACGCAAACACAAAGTCCACACAGATGTCTCTGGTCACCGTTATTCATTCCCATTGCGGTCCTTTTTCGGCGCACCCTCACCACTGCCGAGTTTGGTCCCTCTCCAGGTTGTTTGCTCTGACAAACTCCTCGTCCTCCACCGGAGTGCCAAACTATTGTTCCTTCCCCTGGTATGTGACCCATATAGAGCGCCGATTTTGCTCTATTGAACTTGGCCCTCTTTTCTGCAAGATCTGCCCCAAGGTAGACCCTGATTCTGTGACCTTCCCATGAACACGGCTTTGTTTGTTGGGCCCGCCTCAGGATCTATTCCCGCCCCGGTCCTGGCACTGGTGCAGCTTAGCGATGATCTCTACCGGTTGTTCCCCTGCTTTGGGTTTCGGCCGGAGTGACCTGTGTGCCCTGTCGAGTTCTGGGGGGCTGGGGAAGCTGTCCATCCTGACTAGGTTACCCAGCATTTGGGCGATGTAGTCCGTTGCGGCCCTTCCCTCGATGCCCTCCGGCAACCCCACGATGCGGACATTGTGACATCGAGACCTGAAGAGGCTTATTTAATTTAATCCATTTTTAAAATCTCTACCGACTGTTCAAAATCTGACGGAACAAGATTGTACATTTACAATGGTCAATTTCCAGTGCCAGAGAGATTGACTTGGAGTAATTAACAAGGATCATAGTGTTAGAGGAGCAGTTAGACTTGAAATTACTTGATTTAACTTTGGTAAGTTTAGCTCATATCTACTGTGCAAATACAGGGATTTCTCACTGTTTAAT
Source organism: Scyliorhinus torazame (assembly GCF_047496885.1). NCBI lineage: Eukaryota > Metazoa > Chordata > Chondrichthyes > Carcharhiniformes > Scyliorhinidae > Scyliorhinus > Scyliorhinus torazame. The sequence goes on along the minus strand of NC_092707.1, from coordinate 118,674,321 downwards.
GCATTTCAATGAGGAGCGAGCCAGCGAAATGTCATGATGCAAAGCTATTGGCGAAACAACAAAACTCAGACAGCAACTTTTCAATTCCCTCATTAAAATGCCTGTGATATTTGTGCAGAACTGGCAGTGAGTCATTAGCCGCAACATTATTTTTAAAGCAAGTTCTGGACCAATATTTATATATTTACCAAAAATCCTCCAACTTGTGTGTTTTTGATAATTCACAGGACATCAAGGCTCAGATTCAGGCGGTGATTCTCTCAAGCTGAAATGTAAGTGACCAATGAATTTGCTTCCCACCAGATTAATGACAGTTCACCCTTTCAGAGTCACCATCACTTGGATAGCGTCAGCTAGGACTGGAATGATTCAGCTCCACTCTGGTTTGCTCAGATCACTGAGCATCATTTTGCTTTATATAATTACAGTATAAAGGTCTAAAAGACAATTTATATGCTATTGCAAACTCTTGTTGGATAAATTAATCCTGTGCTTCATTAATTTTTTTAAAAACTGCATCAATCCATTTATTTTGCTGCGGCCTTCGCCATTGACTGATTTTTTTAGTCACATACACAATTGTTTAGCCTACACTCGTTCTTTCTTTCTTAATTGTGTTAACTCAGTTTGTTGGTTTATCTAATCATCAAAAGGTTTCATATGTTCCACACCAACCAAGGCCATTAAAAGTTCACTGAAAGCTGCTGACGTGTCATATTTAAATATATGTATTTTCTTGCTGCCCATGATCAAAGTGTTTGGTATGTGAGGTGTATATATTTTCCTATCTTCAGAGAGGTCCCAATTTAAATAATTCCACCAGCAAGCTTTTTGTTATTATCCTACGCTTGCGCCACAGGTTTTCGAAAACAGGATATATCACTCAGCAACCTAACACACGATATTACAGACACAAAGATCACATACAGATAAAGCAACAAAAACAATTCCAATGTATACTTTTTAAGTCTCTCTTTCATGGAAGCCTATAGTTTCTAAGATGAGTCGATGCTTCTAATTGAAGTGAAAATCTTTTAAGCAGAGGTTTCTCAGTGAAGTGTGAGGCCTCTTATACTTGAATTTCTACAAGGATGGCTCTCATAAAATCCCTACTGTGCAGAAATAGGCCGTTCAGCTCATCAAGTCTGCACCAACCCTCTGAAAGAGAACCCTACCTAGGCCCACTCACCCACACCATCCCTGTAACCCCACCTAACCTGCAAATCTCTGGACACTCGGGGACAATTTTTTAAATAAAGGCCAATCCAACTAACTCACACATCTTTGGACTGTGGGAGGAAATCGGAGCACCCGGAGGAGACAAGGGGAGAAAGTGCAAACTCCACACAGTCACCCAAAGCCGGAATTAAACCCGGGTCCATGGAGCTGTGAGGCAGCAGTTCTAACCACTGTGCCACCATGCCATCCAGGTGAACTTGAAGTTGGAAAAGGCTAAGGAGAGTCCTTATACACATTCAAGTTATTGCTGCTTATGAAATGAATGAAAAAATGAAAATTGCTTATTGTCACAAGTAGGCTTCAAATGAAGTTACTGTGAAAAGCCCCTAGTCGCCACATTCTGGCGCCTGTTTGGGGAGGCTGGTACAGGAATTGAACTCTGCTGCTGGCCTGCCTTGGTCTGCTTTAAAAGCCAGCGATTTAGCTCTGTGCTAAACCAGCCCCTGCCTTTGTTTGCTCAGTTGAACAGCTGCTGATTTGATAGCTTCCCTGATGGAATTCTCCATTCCTGCAAGCAGCTTTTGCTATTTTTAAAAGCAGACAGACGACATGGCTATGCTCATCATGTGGCTTGTACAACTTCAAAGTCCTTTTTCCAAAGAAAGGGGGTGCATTGATTACACTCCTTGTCTTATAGTTTGACACTTTGAAATTCACCCTGTCTCGCTTGGATGAGAGACCATCAAAATACAATGAAAGATCGATGGACTCCATTTCACATTAATGTAACACACATTGATTTTAAAACATACAAACATATATATTAGGAGCAGGGGTAGACCACTAGGCCCTTCGAGCCTGCTCCGCCATTCAAAAAGATGATGGCTGATCTGATTGTTACCTCAATTCTGTCGTGTTGGGTGCTCTGCTACATAGACGAACCAACACGGTTGCGGATGGTACAACTCAGTTTTATTACTAACAATAACAACATCTGTAAACTGGTTACTGTGGTTCATTCATTACCCTCTAACCTGTGGACCTAGCCCTAACACTATCTTGGAGAAGCACTCAGCACATGGTGAATGTCTGAGTGGCTTGCTGTGAGCTCTGTGCCCTGAGCTGTCTCCTGCTAGAATGAGCAGGAAGTGTTGTGTTCCCCGTTTTATAGTGTGTATGCTCTTGCCTGTGATTGGCTGTGATGTTGTGTGTGTATTGATTGGTCCGTTGATCTGTCCATCAGTGTGTATGTATGTTTGCACCATGATGTTTATCTGAATATCATGACATCCCCCCTTTTTTACAAGAATATGTGCCTATGTGGTAATAAATATAGATGTGTACTGAGTGTAGCTGAATGTGTGTGTGCAATATCTACAGCATGTACATGAGGCTAAACTATATACATAGGAAGGTGTCAGGTGCAACATAGCAACGAGTTTGTACCATAAACAAAACACGTGTAAACATCAAGCATCAAAACGAACTCCTGTAACGACAAAAAGAGAAACATATTAACATTGTGGCATAATACGTCAGTGAGTTCAATGTTCAAACAGGCTCATAAGTCCAGCCTAGTAGGTGGGCGACAAATTCGGGTTGACCGCCTCAAGGGTGGGTCAGGAGCCACCGGCTGAGGAATGGGCCTGGCCACAGGCGACAGAGGAATGGGCATGGTGACAGGAAGCTCCACGAAGTCAACATCAGGAACAACAGGAGGGCGTGGCACCGGTGTATGATCACGTAGCGAGCGCGGAAGCAGGCGAAGAACCCGGCGATTGCGCCAGCGAATGGAGCCATCAGGCATGCGAACCAGGAACGAGCGGGGAGCCACGCGTCAGAGAACTTCGGCAGTTGCCGACCAGCCACCCTCTGGTAGGTGGATGCGGACATTGTCTCCAGGCGCCAGGGCAGGACGATCAGTTGCCCGAGTGTCATGTGCCACCTTCTGCTGAGCACGTTGCTGTCGCATCCTTTGCAGTACTGGAGCATAGTTGAGTGTAGGGACCAGAATGGATGGCACAGTGGTCCTGAGGGCGTGACCCATCAACAGCTGGGCTGGTGAGAGGCCAGTGGCTAGTGGGGCCGAGCGATAGGCCAGCAGGGCTAAGCAGAAATCCGATCCGGCATCAGCAGCCTTGCAGAGGAGCCGCTTGACGATGTGAACGCCCTTTTCCGCCTTGCCATTTAACTGGGGATGCAGAGGGCTGGATGTCACGCGTGTGAAGCCATACGAAGCAGCAAAAGAAGACCATTCTTGGCTCGCAAAACAGGGCCCATTGTCCGGCATGACAGGAAGCGGAATGCCATGGCGAGCGAAGGTCTCTTTGCATGCCCTGATGACAGCGGACGATGTCAAATCGTGCAGGTGGATGACCTCTGGATAATTTGAAAAGTAATCTATGATGATGACGTAGTCCCTGCCAAGCGCATGAAAAAGGTCCACACCCACCTTCGCCCAGGGGGACGTCACCAACTCATGGGGCTGAAGCGTCTCAGGGGGTTGCGCCGGCTGAAACCTTTGGCAGGTGGGGCAGTTGAGCACCATGTTGGCGATGTCATCGCTGATGCCCGGCCAGTATACAGCTTCTCGGGCCCTCCGTCTGCACTTCTCAACCCCCAGGTGGCCTTCGTGTAGTTGGTCGAGGACCAGCTTGTGCATGCTGTGTGGAATCACAATCTGGTCCAGCTTTAGAAGGACACCATCAATGACGGCCAAGTTGTCCCGGACATTGTAGAACTGCGGGCACTGCCCTTTGAGCCACCCTCCCGTCATGTGGTGCATCACACGTTGTAGAAGGGGGTCAGCCGCAGTCTCCCGGTGAATACGGGCCAGACTTGAATCATCAGCTGGCAGATTTGCCGATGTGAAGGCCACCTGCACTTCGACCTGACAGATGAACCCCTCCGAGTCGGGCGGTGTGCTCACTGCTCTGGATAGGGCATCCGCAATGATGAGGTCCTTTCCCGGGGTGTAGACCAGTTGGAAGTCGTACCTCCGGAGCTTGAGCAGGATGCGCTGGAGGCGAGGGGTCATCTCGTTCAGGTCCTTATGTATGATGCTGACCAGGGGGCGATGGTCGGTTTCCACGGTGAACTGGGGGAGACCATACATGTAGTCGTGGAACTTGTCTATGCCGGTTAACAAACCCAGGCACTCCTTCTCGATCTACGCATAACGCTGTTCTGTGGGGGTCATGCCCCGCGAGGTATAGGTGACCGGGGCCCATGATGCAGTGTCATCCTGTTGCAGGAGTACCACCCCAATGCCGGACTGGCTGGCATCAGTCAAGATCTTCGTATCACGAGAGGTGTCGAAGAACGCCAATACCGGGGCTGTGGTGAGCTTAATTTTGAGCTCCTCCCATTCCTGCTGGTGTGTGGGTAGCCACTGGAACTCCGTGGACTTCTTGGCGAGGTGGCGCAGAGCTGTCGTGTGGGAGGCAAGGTTGGGAATGAACTTCCCCAGGAAGTTGACCATGCCTAGGAAGCGTAGCACTGCTTTCTTGTCTGCCAGCTGTGGCATGGCTGTAATGGTGCTCACCTTGTCTGCATCCGGACGGACCCCTGACTGGGGTATGTGGTCCCCCAGAAACTTTAGCTCAGTTTGGCCGAAAGAACACTTGGCTCGGTTGAGGCGCAGGCCGTGTTCCCGTATCCGCGCGAAGACACGCTGGAGACGACTGATGTGCTCCTGTGGTGTGGTGGACCAGATGATGACGTCGTCAACATAGACGCGCACCCCTTCGATGCCCTCCATCATCTGTTCCATGATTCTGTGAAATACCTTGGATGCCGAGATGATGCCAAACGGCATTCTGTTATAGCAGAACCTGCCGAAAGGAGTGTTGAAGGTGCACAGCTTCCTGCTGGACTGATCCAGTTGGATCTGCCAAAAACCCTTAGAGGCATCAAGCTTTGTGAAAATTTTAGCCCGGGCCATATCGCTCGTGATCTCTTCCCGTTTGGGTATGGGGTAGTGTTCCCTCATGATGTTGTTGTTCAGGTCTTTCGGGTCGATGCAGATCCGGAGTTCGCCAGAGGGCTTCTTGACGCACACCATGGAGCTGACCCATGGCGTGGGCTCCGTGACCCGGGACAGCACCCCTTGGTCCTGGAGATCCTGCAGCTGCTGCTTGAGGCGGTCTTTGAGTGGTGCTGGGACCCTGCGAAGTGCGTGAATGACCGGGGTGGCATCCGGTTTGAGCCGTATTCTGTAGGTATAGGGCAGTATGCCCATGCCCTCGAATGCCTCCTGGTTGTGGGCGAGGAGCGAGTGGAGCTGTGCCCTGAATTCTGTATCCGGGAAGTCTGATGTGCCTTCTGGAGACAGAGTGTGCACCCGCTGAACAAGGTGGAGAACCTTGCATGCCTGTCCGCCTAGCAGGGAGTCCTTCGAGGATCCAACTATCTCGAAGGACAGTGTGGCCGTGTATGTATTGTGTGTTACCTGGAGCTGGCAGGATCCCATGGCCGGGATAATGTTTCCGTTGTAGTCGACCATCTTACAACGGGATGGCCGAATTGGTGGTCTGACCTTCAAGGCGTAGAAGGCTGACCATGCTATTAGGTTGGCGGAGTCACCAGTGTCCAAACGGAATGTTATTGGTGATAGGTTGACCGTTAGGGTGGCACACCATTCATCACCCGGATTGACACTGTTCACTGGCATCGGTTGGTGGGTCCTGCTTGGAGACATCCGGTTCCTGTCAATGACCGCAACGCGGAAGGCTTCCGGGTCGTCTGTATCACCAGTTTGTATATCGTCCGGGTATGACTCGGAGTACGGAGGCTGAATGGTCCGCACGTCCCTGCGAGGCTGGCGGAATTGGGGAGCGTTGGCAGGTTGAGCTGCTCGACAGCAGGCAGCGTAGTGGCCCATCTTGCCACAGCGGAGGCATTGTCGGTTCTTTGCCGGACATTGCCGCTTTAAATGTGCGGATCCACAGTTGCCGCACGTCGTGACGTCATGGCTCTCGTTGCGCCATCGCGCATGCGCAGTTCTGTCCTGCGTAGAGCGCGCCTGCGCGTCACGTCCCTCTGCGTCGACGTCTCTTTTGGCGCGTACAAGCGCGGGAGGCCGCGGAAAGCGCGCGAAATGGCCGCCCTCGTCCGGGCCGCGGGCCGGGAGGAACTCGATCACCTGGACCCGCTCGGCCTCGTAGGACTCCTGCCTTGCCGATTCGGCCGCGTAGGACCCCTGCCGTGCCGATTCGGCCGCCTGGAATTGGGAGTAGCGGCTGGTCGCGTTTTCATGGAGGACGCAGGCTTCGATGGCGGTGGCTAGGGTGAGGCTTTTAATTTTGAGCAGCTGCTGGCGTAGGGTGCCCGAGGTGACCCCAAAAACAATCTGGTCCCGAATCATGGAATCGGAGGTGGCCTCGTAACCGCAGGACTGTGCAAGGATACGGAGGTGTGTCAGGAAAGATTGAAAGGGCTCATCCTTACCCTGCAGGCGCTGCTGGAAGAGGTACCTCTCGAAGCTCTCATTTACCTCGACGCTGAAGTGTTGCTCGAGTTTGAGAAGGACCATCGTGTCCTTCGTCTTGTCCTCACCTTCCACGAACACCAGGGAGTTGTAGATGTGGATGGCGTGTTGCCCTGCTGTGGAGAGGAGGAGGGCAATTTTCCTGGTGTCTGAAGCATTCTCCCTTTCTGTGGCTTCTAGGAAGAGCTGGAAGCGCTGTTTAAACAACTCCCAGTTAACGCCGAGGTTTCCAGCGATTTGGAGCGGCTGCGGCGGGCTGATGGTGTCCATGGCGCAGGATGGCGGATTCCTTAAGATGCGTAGGTAGGTCTCACAGTTACTGGGTTCCAATCCTGGTACTATGTCGTGTTGGGTGCTCTGCTACATAGACGAACCAACACGGTTGCGGATGGTACAACTCAGTTTTATTACTAACAATAATAACATCTGTAAACTGGTTACTGTGGTTCGTTCATTACCCTCTAACCTGTGGACCCAGCCCTAACACTATCTTGGAGAGGCACTCAGCACATGGTGAATGTCTGAGTGGCTTGCTGTGAGTTCTGTGCCCTGAGCTGTCTCCTGCTGGAATGAGCAGGAAATGTCGTGTTCCCCATTTCATAGTGTGTATGCTCTTGCCTGTGATTGGCTGTGATGTTGTGTTTGTATTGATTGGTCCGTTGATCTGTCCATCAGTGTGTATGTGTGTTTGCACCATGATGTGTATCTGAATATCATGACAAATTCCACATTTGGCACAGCGGCACATTATTTAACACTGCTACCTCACAGCACCAGGACTCAGTTTTGATTCTGACCTTGGGTGACTATGTAGAGTTTGCAAATTCTCCCCGTGTTTTCGTAGGTTGCCTCCGGGTGCTCCAATTACCTCCCACAATCCAAAGATGTGTAGGTTAGGTGGATTGACCATGTTAAATTGCCTCTTAATGTCCAACGGTTATGTGGAGTATGGGTTACGGAGATAGGGCTGGTGATTGAGCCTAGGTAAGATTCACATTTGGAGGGCTGGTACAGAGTTGATGGGCCAAATGGCCTCCTTCTGCACTCTAGGGATTCTATGATTCTTGCCCATTCCAGATAACCTTTCACCCCATTGCTTATCAAGGGTCTATCTATCCCTGTCTTAAAAATATTCAAAGACTTTTGAGGAAGAGAGTTCCAAGGACCAATGAACCTCTGAGAGAAAGAATTTCTCCTCATCTCTGTCTTAAATAGGCGATCCCTCATTTTTAAACTGTGGCACAATAGTGTTGGATACCTAGATGGCAGGCCACAAACTGAGAGCAAAACCTGATGAAACTGGGACTCTGTCTCACCAGGAAAATGTGAGTACAGGCGGCAAAACAAGGACTGTGATTCCCAAGATACTGTGGAGAAATCCTGCAGGGACTCATCATTTGGAGCAAAGACACTTTTATCTTTCTATTACCTGGGGCGTCATTCTCCGACCCCCCGCCGGGTCGGAGAATGGCCGTTGGCCGCCGTGAATCCCGCCCCCGCCGAAGTCTCCGGTACCGGAGATTGGGCAGGGGTGGGAATCGGGCCGCGCCGGTTGGCGGGACCCCCCGCTCAATTCTCCGGCCCGGATGGGCCGAAGTCCCGCCCAGAAATTGCCTGTCCCGCCGGCGTAAATCAAACCTGGTATTTACCGGCGGTACCAGGCGGCGTGGGCGGGCTCCGGGGTCCTGGGGGGGGCGCAGGGCTGTCTGACCCCGGGGGGGTGCCCCCACGGTGGCCTGGCCCGCGATCGGGGCCCACCGATCCGCGGGCGGGCCTGTGCCGTGGGGGCACTCTTTCCCTTCCGCCTCCGCCACGGCCTCCACCATGGCGGAGGTGGAAGTGACTCTCCCCACTGCGCATGCGCGGGAAACTGTCAGCGGCCGCTGACGCTCCCGCGTATGCGCCGGGAAACTGTCAGCGGCCGCTGACGCTCCCGCGCATGCGCCGCATTTCCGCGCCAGCTGGCGGGGCAACAAACGCCATTTCCGCCAGCTGGCGGGGCGGAAATCCCTCCGGCGTCGGCGTAGCCCCTCAATGTTGGGGCTAGGCCGCCAAAGATGCGGAGCATTCCGCACCTTTGGGCCGGCGCGATGCCCGTCTGATTGGCGCCGTTTTTGGCGCCAGTCGGCGGACATCGCGCCGTTGGGGGAGAATTTTGCCCATGTTTTTTTCCCTTCTCCCCACCCCCCCCTTTGTGTTTGTCTGTCTTGTGTGTGTGTGTGTGTATGTGGGTAGAGGATGGGGGAGGCTAGTAGGAGGTAGACATTTTTAAATATTTAACCAACTATCTGCTGCATATTTCACCATTATTCTTGTTATAAACAGTAATTATATTTCAACTTACAAACCTGTTGACTGTAATTATTGGGCAGCTAAGGGTCAAAGATTTCGGGAATTTTTATTAGAATTATTGGTTAAATCACTTGTGTTGCGACTCCGCAGCACATGGGGCTGGTATCGACTGCGCACTTGCCCAGGGTGGCGTAACTTCAGGACCTATATGTTTCAATCAAGTTGCCACTTATTCTTCTAAATTCAGCAGATACAAGTCATAAGACAATCCGTCCATTCCAGGTATTAGTCCAGTAAACCTTCTCTAAACTACCTTGCATGCATTCTTAAATAAGGACATCAATACTGTAAGCAGAACTCCTGATGTGGTCTCTCACCAGTGCTCTGTCCAACTGAAGCATAACCTTCCTATTCAATTTCCCTAATAAAATATTAACATTCTATTCGCTTTCCTAGTTACTTGCTGTGCCTGCACACTAACACTTTTGTGATTGATGCACGAGGACACCCAGATCCCTCTGCACATCAGAACCCTGCAATCTCTCACCAGTTAGATAATGTGCTTCTTTTTTATTCTAAATGGACAATTCCATATTTTCACGCATTATATTCCATTTGCCTACTCACCTCAACTATCTATCTCCTTTGGTAGCCTGCGTGTTTTCTCTTCACGATTTACTTTCCTACCCATCTTTGTGGATTCAGCAAATTTAGCAATCATACCATTAGACCCTTCATCCAAATCATTTATATAAATTGCGAAGAGTTGAGGATCCAGCCAAATCCATGTGGCACATCACTGGTTACACCATGCCAATCAAAAAAAAACCCATTTATGCATACTCTCTGGCTGGGTTCTCCGATCCTGAGGCGAAGTGCATACACCAACGGAAGATCCGAGAAACCCTCAGCGATTCCGGTACCGGTGAGGGGCAAGCACCGGCACGCATGAAACACCCACGGAGCGCAAGGAAAATGGTCAGAGAATAGCTGGGTCCCGGGCCGCACATGCACAGGGCTGACAAGCTGCAGCTGCACATGCCTATACCCCCACATATGCCTTAAAACATGGCACCAGCTATGCTGGTCCGCGTACCCGCCCACTCCGACCCCACAACCCACCTTCTGGCCACTCCCCCCACCCCTAGCAGAAACCCCCAGGTCAAAAGCACGGATCTCGGCCGAGTGTGGCGCTGTTGGACACTGTCCACAGCCGGCACGTCAAGCTCGTGACCGCACTGACCACATGTGGCCCTTGCCGATGGAACTCAGCCCATCTGAGGCAGAGCATCGTGGATGGGCTGGCCGATGACGCTCCAACGGGGTTGCGACTGCGCGTGGCATGCGTCCTGATGACACCGATTTGGAGGGGGTGGTGCATCGCGAACTGGGGCGGGATTCTCCCCTACTCGGCGGGGCGGGGGGTCCCGGCATGATGGAGTGACGGGAACTACTCCGGCGTCGGGCCTTTAGGGGCCAAACCCTCACCTTGAGGGGCTAGGCCCACGCCGGAGCGGTTTCCGCTCTACCGGCTGGCGGGAAAGGCCTTTGGCGCCACGCCAGCCAGGGCCGAAAGGTCTTCGCTGGGCGACGCGTAGGGTCTCTTCCGCCTCCGCCATAGTGAAGACCATGGCGAAGGCGGAAGAAAAAGAGTGCCCCCACGGCACAGGCCCGCCCGCGGATCGGTGGGCCCCGATCGCGAGCCAGGCCACCGTGGGGGCAACCCCCGGGGCCAGATCGCCCCAGGACCCCGGAGCCCGCCCTCGCCGCCTTGTCCCGCCGTTCAAAAGGTGGTTTAATCCACGCTGGCGGGACAGGCATTTCAGCAGCGGGACTTCGGCCCATCGCGGGCCAGAGAATCGGCGGGGGTGGGCCCGCCGACCGGCGCGATATCTGCCCCTGCCGAATCTCTGGTGGCAGAAACTTCGGGACACGGCGGGGGCGGGATTCACGCCAGCCCCCCGCCGATTCTCCGACCCGGCGGGGGGTCAGAGAATCCCACCCCTGGTATCAAACCGGCGCCTGCCCCGATTTCGGCGTCAGGAGCCATTCTCCACCCGATCGCCATTCTCAATTTCGGCATCGGGCTACGGAGAATCCCTTCCTCTATTTCTTGTTAGCTAGCCAATCTTGTATCCATGCCAATACCTTACCTCCTACACCACAAGCTGTAATTTCCGTAATAACCTTATCAAATACCTTCTGAAAATCCAGTGCAATATATCGTCCGAACCCCATTATTCCACAGCACCTGCTATTTCTTTAAAAAATCCAATAAATTGATTAATCGTGATATTCCTTTCACTAAACCATAGGCACAATTCAGCAAACGGTAGTTGAAGTCCGCTGAACGGCACATTAAGCGGGGTGTTTATGCAGTGCCAAGAAAGACCCGGCTATTCAATGGCACTTTGCCGCTTTTACTGACCTCTGCAAGGAACTCCCGTCGAGGCCACTTTTAAGTCATTTCCTGCACTAGCGAGCTGAGTTTTCCAGGTGCCAGGGGAGTGCCAGATAGCCTTACTGCCCTGTTCCCGACCACCCGAAGCCTCATATCCCCAGCGAGAGCCCCTCCCCCCATCCCGAGGTGCCATCACGACTGATTCATGACTTTGTGGACCTGCACCAAACGGCACCCAGTTGAGGCCTTGCTGGCAAGGCTGGTGCACCCCAGGCCTCATGCCACATTTAAATATGTGCACCTGGTTCTGACCCAGCGGGAGCGAGATGCAGACTGTGACCCTTCGCAGTATTTTGTTGAATCACGCGAGAGGTTTTGAGTGTCACGAATCTCGATCAAGGTCTCTTGCGTAATTCAGCAACCTCGTCCTGACATCAAGTCGGCTGCGCCGAGACCATTGAATCGCGCCCCATGTTGACTCTGCCTGATTACCTGGAATTTATCTAAGTGCTCTGTTAAAACAACTTTAATAATAATTTCTAACATTTTCTCTTTGACAGATGTTAAATTAACTGGCCTGTACTTTCCTGCATTTCACCTCCCTCACTTTTTACATAAAGGAGTTATTTACTATTTTCTAATCTAATGTAATTTTCCTCAAGTCTGGGGAATGTTGGAAAATGAAAACCAACGCATCAACGATCTCACTCGCCACGGTTTTTAAGGGGGGTTGGGAAGATCAGGGCTGCCATTCAAAATGGCGCCCTATCTGCGAGCGGCCATTTCTGCTGGTGAGCTGATGTCCCCAGCAGGAAATCTCTCAGAGTATGGTCTCGGCAGGGATAAACTTCCCGAGGCAAAGAAAAACAGCAAAGTGCCGAATAACAGAGTGATTCTCGGCACTGCAGCCCCCAGGAATCACGTCACCAAACACGCCCGAAAGCGGACTTAGACTTTTGTCTGCTGAATCGTGCCCTTTATCTTTTAAAGTTTTCACTTTAAATCATAAAATGCTTTGCTGAAGTTGATTTATATAAGTCTTTTACACAATGATTTCCAACAATACACAGCAACAACATCAACGTTTACTGTTTAGAAGGAATCTATGCTGTCTGTCATGTGATGCAGTCGTTTAAAACTAAATCCATTCTCTGGTCTCTTATCTTAATTGTGCAACATCCTCTGTTTCAGATTTACATTCCATATCACTTAATTTATACAATGGTATCAGCCACAATTACTCCCTGTGGCAATGTATTTCATGCTCTTACAATGCTCTTGCACAGTGGGTAGCACTGTTGCTTCACAGGGCCAGGCTCCCAGGTTCGATTCCCGGCTTGGGTCACTATCTGTGTGGAGTCTGCACGTTCTCCCTGTGCCTGCATGGGTTTCCTCCGGGTACTCCAGTTTCCTCCCACAAGTCCCGAAAGACGTGCTGTTAGATGAATTGGACATTCTGAATTCTCCCTCAGTGCACCCAAACATGCGCCGGAATGTGGCGACTAGGGGCTTTTCACATGTAACTTCATTGCAGTGTTAACGTAAGCCTACTTGTGGCAATAAAGATTATTATTACTAAAAAAAGGAACTCATTCTAACCTCTCTCTTCACTTGTTTAACTATTGCCCTCTCATATTTGACACCCCAAAGTGAGAAATTCCTGGTCCCAATCCTGCCTGTCTCAGTGTTGTAATCTCCCATGATTCTGCCACTGCACTCTATGCTTTCACTGGAAATGTTTGTGTGACATTAATTGTAACTAATCACTGTACTTTATTTCTCAGCCAATCCCCTTGAGCTGGGTGTTGACATTGTTGATGGGTTTGACGCTTCTTTTGGTAAAGAGGGTGATTCTCTAACCCTGACCTGCAACTTTTCATCCGCCTTGACAAGCAACATTGGAGAATTCTGCTGGCTGAGAGATGGTTTGTGTTCTTCAAAATTAATTTTTTTAATGATTCAATCCTTACCGCTGTGCAACTGATTTACTGTAATAGAACCTATTCTATTCAGCTGTCTCTGGAGGTTTAGGTATGTTAAATATCGAGAAGACTATGGTGGCATTCAAAATTTTAAAACATGTCAAATCCAATGCTTAATAAGATAATGAATGTCTTTTGCAACTTTCAAATTTTATTCATTTTATACAACATACCATCTCCAAAATTAATAAAGTGCTTGAAGACACAATCGTCAGAATAGTCTCCTTCTCTGCTCTGCAACTTATGATATAAACATTATAAAACACAATAATTTACAGTTACACTTTATTCCTCATAAACTAGTAAAGGTACACAAAGACCTGTTAGATTACATGGATTTAATCACAGACACAGACCATTGGCCCAGAAGTTCTCTGTTTGTGTTGATGCAATCTCACTCCTTTCTTTCCTCATATACTTACCTATCTTCCACTTAAATGCACAACGCTACTCACCTCAACCACCCCCATGTTGCAACAAATTCCATATTTTCATCACTAGTGGAGTAAAGAAATTTATCCTGAATTCCCTATTGGATTTATCCTTTACTGTGATATTTATCAGCACTATTTTACTATTTGCCTTTGCGATATCTTTAATGTTAGGCCAGAACATCCTGGAGTTAGATTGGCCGGGGGTTGGTGATTGGCGGGGGAGTGGAGGTACAATCAGGGAGGGGGCAAGTCAAAAGTCAGGGTGAGGTCAGAGTTTGGGGATCGGGCCTTGAGGAGACGGTGTCAGACTTCAGGGTAGGGTAACGATATTGGGCCTTGGGGTGGGGGTGTCAGTGGGCATCAGGCCTTGGAGTGGGGTGTTGGGTCTCGGAGTGGGGGGAGGAGGAGTGTTTGTCCAGTTGAACCTCGGGGGTGGGAGGTGGCAGGTTGGCCCTGGGGGTTTGGGGGAGGGGGGGGGGGGTGAGAGTTGTCTTTGTCTGTGGTGGAGGGGGGGAAATTCTGTGGATTATGGATTGCCTGCAGGTGGTGCAGTCCCTTTGGGATGCGGGGAAGTTCAGTGAGGTGGGGGCGGGGGCAGGGGGGGTGGTGGGGGCATGGTAGTCAGATGGAGGGAGACCTATGGGAGGTGGAAGAGTATAGGAATCCCCTGGTGGGAACGGTAGGGTGGGGGAGACCCTTGGAAGAGTTCTTTGGGTCTGTACAATAGTTACCCAGAGGTTAGAAGAGCTTTTAATTCTTCTAATGTTTTCGGATAACTACTGATGTAACACAGTCAGAACCATCGAAAGTTTGAGATTTAAAAATCCCATTTTCAGATTGTTCCCAGTGCAGGGCATTTACCCAGGGGAAGTTTCCGCTTCTGAGCAATTACTGTGCAAACCTTACCTGGGAATTCCGGAAGAGGATTCCTTTGTGCATCTTTGGCGTAGCCACCCAACCCACACAATCCACACTCTAGATTTACAGCCCATTATATCACCACCCACATTCAATTACACATTATTAACGCCGAGAACATATTTGACACTGAATACAAATTCCATGAATGCAATACTAAAATTTTAAATAAGGGTTCAAAGAAGATTGGATTAAATTGTGACCTTTCACTTTGTGACCTTGGCTCAAAACTCATCCACATTAGTAGGACTGAAGATTTTGTTTTTGCTTCTCCCTCGTCAAGAATCATTTATGAAATTAATTTGAGCGCTCTTAAATTCTGTAAGCATGCTCCCAACAAGGAAAAATTGTCCCTGGTGAAAAGGCATTAGCCTGAAAAGTTAATTCTGTTTTTCTCCCTCAACAAATGCTGACTGACCTGCTGAGCATTTCAAGTATTTTTTTTGTTTTTAAAACTGCCTATTATCTAGTATGAAAAGATGCTATTTGATAGCACTGCCTAAAAACACTAAAAGCGTAATTAGTTTAGAGAATGGAAATGTGAATAGGGACGTTCATTTCAGGCTAGGGTTATTTGTTGGACTTTGCAAGGAATAGTTATCATGTATTTAACTCATGTTATACAGCAATAAGAACATGAGTAAAGTTCAGGGCTGGATTCTCCGCCGGCGGGGTGCTCCGTTTTGCCGACAGCCCGAGGGTTTCCCGACGGCGTGGGGCTGCCACACAATGGGAAACCCTATTGACCAGACGGCGTAACGGAACATCCCGCCGGCGGGGTGAAACAGAAATGTGGGGCGGAGAATCCAGTCCCTGATATTGTTGGTCACAGTATAGCTAACAACTGAAGCTAACTGCAATGAGGAAATACTGGCCTTTCAATTCGACCAACATAGATAGGTTTGCAGTTTGAATTATACCAGGCTCCTCCCATCTGAAAAAGAGGACTTGTCAGGTTGGGGCTCTCTGCCAAACTTTTCCAGTAATAGATATGAGGGGATTGTGGTAAACACCACTAGTGATATATTGTATGTATTATGGCACTGCCTGTATATTACAGGTACGATGGTAAATCCCAGCCTGCTGGCTCCTCCCAGCAGGCGGCGTATAAAAGTGTCTGCTCTCCTGCGCTGCTTCCATTCTGGTTCCAATTGCGGGAGGCACAACATCTTGCGCAATAAAGCCTCAATTGTTTCACCATTCCTGTCTCGTGGTAATTGACGGTACATCAGGGATGCAATCAATAACCTTTTAAAGGAAAGGGAAACAGAAAAATAAGTACATTCAAAATGCAACATTAATGTCAATGCTTATTGTTGTCTGTGAATGCATTTGTGACTAAGATTGCTGCTTTAAATATTTACTGTAATTTCAGGTATGTTGCTGAAGGAATCCAAGTGGTTGAAGATTGAGTGTTTTGATAAATCTACCACACTGATTCTCCCTCACATCCATAAGGAAGATGAGGGTCTTTATACCATGTGTCTCCTCACACAGACTGGTTGCAAGGAGCACAGTGGATATGTCTTTGTTAGAGGTATGACACCAAGTACAGCAATTTGTAGCACCTTCATACTCATTTCCATTGAAGAGGAAGCTCGATCCTGTGTGTTGTCTCTCTCTCCTTTTAATGTGCTGTCATCATCCCTCTTCTTAAAAAAACTGCCCTTGATCCATCCGACCTGTCAACTTCAGTTAAGTCAATGGCAGTTCTGATGAGTGTCTGGTCAGATTTTTGGGATTTGATTCCGGGTTTTTATCTAAATAGGAATGTGTGAAGTTTCATTGAAGTTGCAGCAAATTTACACTAACCTTATAGCGATGAACAGAAGATATCAATCTGGATGATGTAGTGTTACCTATACTCCCAGTAAGTCTTTGATAAAAGAAAATCCAGTACCAGAAGCTGCAAGAAAAGAGTTGACAGGCGAGAAAAGATGGAAATTGAATTGACTGAAAGAGAGGATGCAGTAGGTACTAGGTCAGAAGAGCTATATCAGGTTGGGGCATGGGAGTACTGTTGCTATAGCGCATCAGAGCAGGGGGTCAGAGAGCGGTGTGCCAAGGAGTGGAGAGCTGGCACCCTGGGAATGAGTGGCTGGTTGCAGAGCCAGGGAGTGAGATCCTGTGGAGCACCAGGTTATGAGGCGGACCTCGAGGGATAGAGGCTGACTGCCTTGTGTGTGAGTGTGTGTGTGGGAGTGAGAGAATGTGTATGTGTATGATTGAGAGAGTAAGTGAGTGTGCGTTTGTGGGATTGACAGTGTGAGGGCGAGAGAGTGTGTATGTGTGTAGTTATGTTGGAGCGAGAGAGTGTGTGTGTATGTGTGTGTGGGTGGGGTTTGGGATCAAGAGAAAAAATGTGTGTGTGTGTGTGGGAGTGTGGGGGCGAGAAAGTGTGCGTGTGCGAGAGAGTGCGTGTATGTGGGTGGGAGTGTGGGAGTGAGAGAATGTGTGTGTGTAACTGAGAGCGAGAGAGTGTGTTTGTGTGTGTAAGTGAGTGTGAGTGCGGGAATGAGAGAGTGTGGGAGCGAGAAAAAGTATATATGTGGGTGGGAGTGTTGGAGCGAGAGAATGTGTGTATGTGGGAGCGAGAGAGTGTGTGTATGTGTATATAAGTGAGAGAGTAAGTGAGTGTGTATTTGTGGGAGTGACAGTGTGAGAGCGGGATAGTGTGTATGTGAGTGTGGGTGGGTGGGGTTTGGGAACTAGAGAAAGAGTGTGCGTGTGTGTGGGAGTGTGGGAGTGAGAAAGTGTGCATGTGCGAGAGAGTGTGTGTGTGTGTAACTGTGGAAGCAAAAGAGTGTGTTTGTGTAAGTGAGTGTGTGGGTGGAAATGAGAGTGTGGGGTGACAGAGTGTGTATGTGGATGGGGGTGTTGGAGCGAGAGAGTGTGTGTATGTGGACGGGAGTGTTGGAGCGAGAGACTGTGTGTATGTGTGTGGGAGTGTTGGAGCGAGAGAGTGTGTGTATGTGGATGGGAGTGTTGGAGCGAGAGAGTGTGTGTATCTGGACGGGTGTGTTGGAGTGAGAGAGTGTGTGTATGTGTGTGGGAGTGTTGGAGCGAGAGAGTGTGTGTATGTAGATGGGAGTGTTGGAGTGAGAGAGTGTGTGTATGTGGATGGGAGTGTTGGAGTGAGAGAGTGTGTGTATGTGGATGGGAGTGTTGGAGCGAGAGAGTGTGTGTATGTGGATGGGAGTGTTGGAGCGAGAGAGTGTGTGTATGTGGACGGGAGTGTTGGAGCGAGAGACTGTGTGTATGTGTGTGGGAGTGTTGGAGCGAGAGAGTGTGTATATGTGGATGGGAGTGTTGGAGCGAGAGAGTGTGTGTATGTGGATGGGAGTGTTGGAGCGAGAGAGTGTGTGTATGTGGATGGGAGTGTTGAAGCGAGAGAGTGTGTGTATGTGGATGGGAGTGTTGGAGCGAGAGAGTGTGTGTATGTGTGTGGGAGTGTTGGAGCGAGAGAGTGTGTGTATGTGGATGGGAGTGTTGGAGCGAGAGAGTGTGTGTATGTGGATGGGAGTGTTGGAGCGAGAGAGTGTGTGTATGTGGATGGGAGTGTTGGAGCGAGAGAGTGTGTGTATGTGGATGGGAGTGTTGAAGCGAGAGAGTGTGTGTATGTGGATGGGAGTGTTGGAGTGAGAGAGTGTGTGTATGTAGATGGGAGTGTTGGAGCGAGAGAGTGTGTGTATGCTGATGGGAATGTTGAAGCGAGAGAGTGTGTGTATGTGGATGGGAGTGTTGGAGCGAGAGAGTGTGTGTATGTGTGTGGGAGTGTTGGAGCGAGAGAGTGTGTGTATGTGGATGGGAGTGTTGGAGCGAGAGAGTGTGTGTATGTGGATGGGAGTGTTGGAGCGAGAGAGTGTGTGTATATATGTGGGAGTGTTGGAGCGAGAGAGTGTGTGTATGTGGATGGGAGTGTTTGAGCGAGAGAGTGTGTGAATGTGGATGGGAGTGTTGGAGCGAGAGTGTGTGTGTATGTGTGGGAGTGTTGGAGCGAGAGTGTGTGTTTGTGTGTGGGAGTGTTGGAGCGAGAGAGTGTGTGTATGTATGTCGGAGTGTTGGAGCGAGAGAGTGTGTGTATGAGTGTGGGATTGTTGGAGCGAGAGAGTGTGTATGTGGATGGGAGTGTTGGAGTGAGAGAGTGTGTGTATGTGTGTGGGGGTGTTGGAGCGAGAGAGTGTGTGTATGTGTGTGGGAGTGTTGGAGTGAGAGAGTGTGTGTATGTGGATGGGAGTGTTGGAGCGAGAGTGTGTGTATGTGTGTGGCAGTATTGGAGTGAGTGAGTGTGTATCTGTATGTGGGAGTGTTGGAGCGAGAGAGTGTGTGTATGTGTGTGGCAGTGTTGGAGTGAGAGAGTGTGTGTCTGTATGTGGGAGTGTTGGAGCGAGAGAGTGTGTGTATGTGGATGGGAGTGTTGGAGCGAGAGAGTGTGTGTATGTGGATGGGAGTGTTGGAGCGAGAGAGTGTGTGTATGTGGATGGGAGTGTTGGAGCGAGAGAGTGTGTGTATGTGGATGGGAGTGTTGGAGCGAGAGAGTGTGTGTATGTGGATGGGAGTGTTGGAGCGAGAGAGTGTGTGTATGTGGATGGGAGTGTTGGAGCGAGAGAGTGTGTGTATGTGGATGGGAGTGTTGAAGCGAGAGAGTGTGTGTATGTGGATGGGAGTGTTGGAGCGAGAGAGTGTGTGTATGTGTGTGGGAGTGTTGGAGCGAGAGAGTGTGTGTATGTGGATGGGAGTGTTGGAGCGAGAGAGTGTGTGTGTTTATGTGTGTGTGAACCAGAGAGAGTGTGTGTGTATGGGAGTGAAAGAGTGTGCGTGTGTGAGCCAGAGCGTGTGTGCGTGTGTAGGAGTGAAAGAGAACCTACCTCTCATCCATTGACTCCATCTACATCTCCCGCTGCCTGGGGAAAGTGGGCAGAATAATCAAAGACCCCTCCCACCCGGCTTATTCACTCTTCCAACTTCTTCCATCGGGCAGGAGATACAAAAGTCTGAGAACACGCACGGACAGACTCAAAAACAGCTTCTTCCTCGCTGTTACCAGACTTCCTAAACGACTCTCTTATGGACTGACCTCAACACTACACCCCCGTATGCTTCACCCAATGCCGGTGCTATGTAGTTACATTGTGTACCTTGTGTTGCCCTATTATGTATTTTCTTTTATTTCCTTTTCTTTTCATGTACTTAATGATCTGTTTGAGCTGCTCGCAGAAAAATACTTTTCACCGTACCTCGGTACACGTGACAATAAACAAAGTCCGATGTGTATGAGTGAATGAGTGTGGGTGTGTGGGAGTGAAAGCGTGTGGGTGTGTGTGTGTGAGCCAGAGAGAGAGTGTGTGTGGGAGTGAGAGAGTGAGTGTGTGTAGGAGTGAGAGAGTGAGTGTGTGTATGAGTGAATGAGTGTGCGTGTGTAGAAGTGAAAGGATGTGTGTGTATATGGGTGAGAGACTGAGTGAGTGTTTGTTTCTGGGAGTGAGAGAGTAAGAGTGTGTATGAGTGGATGAGTGTGTGTGTGAGAGAGAGTGGGTGGGATTCTCTAATAATGGGGCTATGTCCCCACGTCAGCGTGAAAACCAGCGCCAATCACTCCAGCATCAACGGCCCCCGAAAGTGAGGAATTCTCACCTTTCTAGGGGCTAGGTTGACGGCGGAGTCATTCCTGCAGCTCCAGCTGGTGCCGAACGGCCGGCGTGAGTTCGCGCATGTGCGGAACGGACGGCATATTTCCGCGCATGCGCAGAACGGCCGGTGTATATCCACGCATGCGCGGGGCTTCCCTTCTCCGCGCCGGCCCCCGGGCAATATGACGGAGCCCTACAGGGGCCTGACGCGGAGTAAAGTAGGCCCCCACGGAACCAGCCCGCCCGCAGATCGGTAGGCCCCGATCGCGAACCAGGCCACCATGGGCTCCCCCCCTGCCGCCCCCGGGGTCTGATTCGCCCGCCCCACCCCCCAGGACGGCCCCCGCACACTTACCTGCCAGGTCCCGCCGTGTGTGATGTGAGTAATCCATGTCGGCGGGACTGGGCAAAACTTGTCGTCAGGGCCCGGAGAATCGTCGGAGGGGCCGCTGTCAACGGCCCCCGACTGCATGGCGGGAATCCTGCCAGCACCCGAAAAATGCACCGGAGAATAGGGAAGCCGGCGTCGTGGCGTCGTGGTGAGATTCGCGCCTCCCGCCGGGGATCGGACAATCCCCGCAGTGTGTGTGTATGGGAGTGAAAGAGTGAGTGTGTGTGAGCCAAAGAGAGTGTGTGTGTATGGGAGTGAAAGAGTGAGTGTGTGTGAGCCAAAGAGAGTGTATTTGTATGGTAGTAAAAGAGTGAGTGTGGATATGAGTGAATGAGTGTGCGTGTGAGAGAGGGAGTGTGTGTGTGGGAGTGAGAGAGTGAGTGTGTATATGAGTGAATGAGTGTACGTGTGTAGGAGTGAAAGAGTGTGTGTGTATGAGTGAGAGAGTGAGTGAGTGTTTGTTTCTGGGAGTGAGAGAGTAAGAGTGTGTCTGAGAGAGAGTGTGTGTGTTTGTGAGTCAGAGAGAGTGTGTGTGTGTGGGAGTGAAAGAGTGAGTGTGTGTATGACAGACTGAGGGAGTGTTTGTTTGTGGGAGTGAGAGAGAGTGAGAGTGTGTTTGTGCCTGCCTTACTCCCATTTTCAGGTTTCTCACTTACCCTCACCATCACACACCAACACATACATAAACCCACTAGAATTATAGAATGGTACAGGGCAGAAGGAAGCCATTCAGCCCATTGTCTCGGTCAGTTCTCTGCAACAGCAACTCAGCTAGTCGCAGTCCTTCACCCTCTCCCTGTAGCCCAGTTAAATCTATTGTTGTAAGATAATTATCCGGTTCCCTTTTGGGAACCATAATTGAATCTATCTCCACCACATGCCCAGGCAATGAACCCCCGTTCCAAACCACTTGTTGCAAAAAGAGGTCTTATCACCTCTGGTTCTTTTGGTAATCACCTGAGTTTTCTCAACCTTCTGTCAATGGGGACAGTTTCTCCCCATTTAATCTTTCCAGACTCCTCATGTATTTGAACACGTTTAACAAATCTCCTCTCAACCTTCTCTGCTCCAAGTAGAACAGCCCCAGTTTTGTTAATCTATCCACGACGCCGGCTGCCAAATTCTCCGGCGCCGGGGTTTTGGCCGGGGCGGGAATCGCGCCGCGCCGGTCAGCGCCCCTGACGATTCTCTGCCCCGCGATGGGCCGAGCGGCCACCCGTTTTCGCCCGGTCCCGCCGGCGTAAATCAATCAAACCAGGTCCGTACCGGCAGAACCTAGCTCTACGGGCGGCCTGCGGAGTCCTCGGGGGGTGCGGGGGGATCTGGCCCCGGGGGGGGGGGGGGGGAGGCCACGGTGGCCTGGCCTGCGATCGGGGCCCACCGATCCGCGTGCGGGCCTGTGCCGTGGGGGCACTCTTTCCCTCTGCGCCGGCTGCTGTCAACCTCCGCCAAGGCCGGCGCGGAGAAGAACCCCCCTGCACATGCGCTGGGATGACGCCAACACACGACGAAATACACAGGAACGCACAGTAAGTTTAAAAAAAATTTAGAATACCCAATTATTTTTTTTCCAATTAAGGGGCAATTTAGCGTGGCCAATCTACCTAATCTGCACATCTTTGGGTTGTGGAGGTGAAACGCACGCAGACATGGGGAGAATGTGCAAACTCCACACGGGCAGTGACCATGGACCGGGATTCGAACCGAGGTCCTCAGCGCCGCAGTCCCAGTGCTATCCACTGTGCTACATGCTGCCCCTGAATGCACAGTAAGATGTAAAATGAACATAGGTTTATTCAATATACACAGCTAACTCTCCTCGCCCCGAAGGGTCACCCTCCTTGACACCCCCCCCCCCCCCCCGAAGGGTCACCCTCCTTGACCCCCCCCCCCCCATTTCCGGAGAGACGTCCATATTTATTGGTTGTGGAGGAGGTCTCCTGGTCCGTTTGCAGAGAGGGCAGCATTCCGGTGTTGACGGAACAGGGCTAGGGAGCGTGTATCACACCGGCGACTGCCGTTTACTCGTGGATCGGCGAGGCTGGCCTGGTGTGGTCAGTGTGGACGCTGGTGCTGGTGTGGGTGGCGGTGTCACGGCATTCCCTATGGGCAATTATCCATGTCAGAACCAGAGTCTGAGTGCTTAGGGTCGGTGTCTGGTATTTTGGCCTCTGGGACATTGACGGTTGGAGGAGGTGATGGAAGGAACATGATATGGAGATGCCGGCGTTGGACTGGGGTGAGCACAGTACAAAGTCTTACAACACCAGGTTAAAGTCCAACAGGTTGTTTCGATGTCACTAGCTTTCGGAAGGAACAGTAATGGAGGCCGTGGGAGGACGGGGATTGGTTCTGCAGACTCCTGGATGTGGTGGCGCATTTGGCCTACGTGTGCGGACTTAGTATGAGGCCGGTCCCGTTGGGCGAAGTACCACGCCTTGGAGCCACCTGGCACTGTCACGGAAATTCCATATGTAGACAGCGTCTCTGGGCTTTCAACAGCATAGTGCCGTGCGCCGGCCCACGTCCACCTACAACCTGTCCTGCCGCGGTGGACTCTTTGCCCAATGTCTGGGATAACCAGGCTTAAACGTGTCTGGAGTCGTCTCCCCCATTAGTAGTTCCACCGGTGCCACGCCTATGGTGACATGTGGAGTGGCACAGTAGCTGAATCGAAACCGGGTCAACCAGGTGTCCCAGGAGCCAGTGGTTAGCTTCTTCATCCCACGCTTGAACATTTGGACCACCTGCTCGGCCAGACCGTTCAATGCAGGGTGATATGGGGTGGTCCGCATGTGGTGGATGCCATTAGAAGCTACAAATTCCCTGCTGGTAATTGCTGTTGTCAGACACTAGCACTTTGGGGATGGGTTGGGTGCTAAGCATGCGCCATAACTGGTCAGCCTCATGGTCATGGCCTGCATCTTGTGGACTTTGAGCCAGTTGGAGTGGGCGTCCACAATGATCAGGAACATTGCCTCCTGAAATGGGCCAGCGAAGTCGATATGTATGCGGGACCACGGGTTCCCTGGCCATTCCCACGGGTGTGTTGGTGCTGCCAGTGGAACTTTTTGATGTTCTTATCATGGGCTACAGTGCTGAGCCACCTTTTCTATGTTGGAGTCGATTCCGGGCCACCAGACATAGCTGCGGATGAGCATCGTCATCTTCGACACCCCGGGGTGTCTGTTGTGGAGGTCCTGCAGCGGGGGTGAGGGGGGGGGGGGGGGGAATGAAATACCTAACAACACTAATATTCTTCACTTTAAAAGCATAGTTTTTCTGACATTTAGGACTCAAGTGATTAATATACAGGAAAGCAACATAATTGTTTTGTGCCGTTGGGGGAGAGCAATTACATCCAATGAAGCAGCCAAAGGGCGACAAAACATTCCAGACAACATTTGCAAACAGGCTGAACTGTGCCAGATGAAATTTACAGATATCTATAAATGAACTACTTAGAGGAGAAACTGAATAACACCTCATAAAGACAGTAGATTATACAATGTTCCTGACAAGCCATTGCAGATCAGTAATTAACAGATCAAACAGAAGCTGAGCTAATGATGCTGATTATACAGAGTTCTCTAGTCAGAACACGCCTTGAATATTGGATTTAATTTTAACCACAAAAGCATAGGGGGAGCATCTACATTTAGGAAATAGTGGGCGAGATCTACCGGCTGTTCACACTGGCAGTATCTTCTGGTCCCACCGACGGCGCACCCCCACTGTGGGTTTTCTGGAGGCATGGGGTGGATTGAATGGGAAATCCCATTGACAGCAGCGGGACCAGAAGATCCCACCGCCTCCCGTCGCAGAGAAACACGTCACAGGGAGGTCAGAGAATCTGACCCAATGGGTAGAAAGGTGATGACGGTGATCCTTGACTGTGAACTGAGTTATGAGAAGATATGAGGTGTGTGAGAGAGGACATGTTAGTAAGGAGAGTAGAAACCTTAATGTTGAACATTATCAAAGTTATACCAAAGACTGATATTAGTTTTCACCTCTTCAAACAAACCTCGATTAATATCTTAGAATGGTCTTCCGTTTTCAACTTGAAGGATTGAGCACAGTATGATTAGAACAAATCAACATGATTTTACAAAACGGAAATCTTATTTGACAAATTGTAATCGCTTTTTGAAGATGTAGCCAGTTGGGTAGATAAAGAGGATCCAGTAGATGTATTATACCTTGATTTCCAAAAGCATTCAAGAAGGTGCTACACAGAAGGTTAATAGGTAATATAGGGGCTCAAGGAGTTGAGGGCAGTATTTCAGCACAGGTAGAGAGGATAGGTTCATGGATAGAAAACAGAGAGTGGGCATAAATTGGGCATTTTCAATTTGGCAGCAATGAATAGCATAGTGCCTCAAGGCTCAGTGCTGCGGCCTCAGCTACTTACAATCTATATTAATGACTTAGATGAAGAGACCGAGAGCAATGTAGAAATGTTTGCTGATGATACCAAGCTAGGTGGAAACGTAAGCTGTACGGAGGACACAGAGAAGCTGCAAAGAGATACAGACAGGTTAAGTGAGTGGACAATAAGATGGCAGATGAAGTACAATGTAGGGTTGTAAGAGTGAAAAAGCAGAATATCTTTTAAAAGGTGAGAAATTTGTTCAGAATTGATGTTCAAAGAAGTTTAAGTGTGCTGGTATAAGGAAAGCAGAAAGTTAGTATGCAGGTACAGCACAAAATTAAGAAAGCAAATGGCATGTTGGACTTCATTGCAAGGGGATTGCAGTCCAAGAATAAAATAAATCTTGCTCCAGTCGTACAGGGTTTTGGTGAGATCACATCAGGAGTTCTGTGAGCCTATTTAAGAAAGGCTAAACTCGCATTGGAGGTGGTACAGAGAAGGTTCCTTCGATTGATCGCTGGGATGAGGGGGCTGTCCTGTGATGAGAGGTTGAGTAAATTGGGCCTATGTCACTGGAATGTGGAAGAATGAGAGGCCGTTTCATTGAAACCTACATAAATCTGAGGGGGTTTCATAGGGTGGATGCTGAGGGATTGTTTTCTGCTGGTCGGGGTAGCTAAAACACGGGGACACAGTCACAGGATAAGGGGATGAACATTTAGGACTGAGATGAGGGGGAAGTATTTTGCTCAAAGGGCTGTGAATGTTTGGAATTCTCTACCCCCAAAGGATTGTGGGCGCTCCATCATTGAATATATTTAAGTCTGAGATAGATAGACAGTTTTGGGGGAATTAAGTGATAGTGGGACTGGGCAGGTAAATGGAATTGAAGCCCAAGATCATGCATGATCATATTGACTGGCTGGAGTAAGCTTGATGAGCCAAATGGTTTACCACTGCTCCTGTTTTTCATGTTCTTGTGTGTATTTGAGAGACAAGAATGGACTGTAGACTTCCTTTGGAAGGATTAATTAAATGGTTCAAATATTGTTCCATCTCTGTAGTTGTATTTGGGATCTAGGAAATACTTAAAGAAATATATATTTTTTTTTAAATTATTTTTTTTACGGGATGTGGACTTCACTGACTAGGCAAACATTTATTGCCCATCCCTAATTACCCTTGGGAAGGTGGTGGTGAGCTGCCTTCTTGAACCGCTGCAATTCATGTGGTGCAGGTACATCTACTATGCTGTTAGGGAGGGAGTTCCAGGATTTTGACCCAGCAACAATGAAGGAACGGCGATATATTTCCAAGTTATGGTGATTGACTTGGAGGGGAACCTCCAGTTGGTGGTGTTCCCATGTATCTACTGCCCTTGTCGTTCTAGTTAGTAGTAGTCGTGGGTTTGGAAGGTGGCATAGTGGTATTGTCACTGGACTAATAAACCAGAGATCCAGATTAATGTTCTGGGGACCCAGATTAAAATTCCACCAATGCAGATGGTGAAATTTGAATTCAATAAAATAAAATCTGGAATTAACAGTCTAATCATGACCATGAAAATATTGTCGATTGTCGTAAAACCCCATCTGGGTCACTAATGTCCTCTAGGGAAGGAAACCTGCCGTCCTTTCCTGGTCTGGCCTACATGTGACTCCATACCCACAGCAATGTGGTTGATTCTTAACTGCCCCCTCAAGGACAATTAGGGATGGATAATAAATGCTGGCAGAGCCTGTGAAGCCCACGTTCCATGCACGAATAAAAAATATACGATCATGTACATCAGCTAAAAGTTTCCATCAGATTTTCAGAGAAATCATTCCTGCTCCTAATCTATTTATTTATAATTAATTAGCACACAATGTCACATTCTTTCCCCCACAGATGCTCGAGCTGCAGAAGCAGGGGCTCCAGGTTCACCATTGGACGTGGAATGTCATGATGTTAACAAAGATTATGTGTTTATTACCTGGAAACCACCAAGTGCTGATGGGAGGAGCCCAGTAATCGGCTATTTCATTGACAGGTTGGTAATAATTATTTGTGTCTGTTCACTTTCCTGAAGAATATTTTGGCAGAGAGAATGGCCCTGCTTACCTTAATCAACAGCAAATTTATGGAAAATCAGAAGGGAGACCAGGTTACCAATAACACTCAATGACTGGCAATTCCAAACAATCAAAAGCTCGGCTGCCAATAATAACCATCAGCTGCCAATGTAGTGGAGTCCATGCAGTGATTGTGTTTGTAGATGCCTAAAGTTGGCAACCAATGGGGCATTTTACAAATGCGAATACGTAATGTTTTCCCTTCAGTAAATTATCAGATCAAAGCCTATTTTAGCTCCAAAAACATTTGTAATGTGTCAAACTGTGATAGTCTTTGTATTTACTGTGATTTGGGAGATTGCAACATAAAATCTATCAGAGATTAGCATTGCTGATATCTCACTATCTCACTCACATAAATGATATGGATAGAAAGGTGTGAATGGAAAGGTTGCACTTGGCTGATGTTTTTAAATGGTATTATTCATTATTTAACACTGTTTGAACTTTTCTGAGTGCGAAATTAGGGAACTGCCCATGTGTTTCTTTCTATTTAATCTGATTGGGAAAGACTGAACAACATAAATGACATAGGGTGTGATCCTGAGTTGGGTTGTGACGAGTTTGGTACCTCGTGACAGGCCTCTAATGAGGTGTCGCAAGGTATTGCGATCTGGATCCTGCCCACAATGGGTGTGATCCAGATTTGCATATTCAAGTGAGCAGTTAGGCTCACTTGAATATGTCTGTGTCAGAGTTACCCAAGGCGTAGGATCTGATGGCCTTGACTCGGAGACCCTGAGCGGGTGCTGTTTAGCACTGGAGTCCAGGTGATCGGGACCCTCTGATGGTTGGGTGCTGGGCAGGGTGGCACCTAGCACCATGGTACTGCCAACCTGGCACTGCCGCATGGTGCCACACTGACAATCCCAGGTGGCACTGCCAGACTGGAAGGGGCACTGCCAGGATGCCAGGCTGGCAGTGCCAGGTGGCATCTTGCCCATGCCGGGAATCAGGCCAGGGGTATCCTTGTGAAGTTGGGTGCAAGGGACTCGAAACCCTCTAATTAGGGCATTGGGGGATGTTTAGAGACCACGGTTGGGGGTTGGGGGGTTCAAAGATTGGGATGTCATTTAAAAATGGCGCCCGATCTCTTCCTGCACAGGCGAGCTGAACTCAAGCGTACTCGACGGGACATTCTGTTTCATTGCAGGGTCATTCTCACCACTGCAAAATGGGACTCTGTTTCTTTTCCATTAAATCGCACCCATAACCTTTCATTCATTATGAAAAATTCCAAATTTACTTTTAGAATAACCTTCTTTATCCAATGTAAGTAATTTGTTAGAACACAAAGCAGTCGTGGTGATTTACTCGTTTTTTTTTGGTAAAACAACAATGTTTTCTGATGTATGCTTTTAGATGTGAGGTAGGAAGTGACAAATGGATTCAATGCAATGAAGTTCCTGAGAAATTGTGCAAGTTTCCTATTGTGGGCCTTTCTGAAAACCAAACTTACCAGTTCCGTGTTCGAGCAGTTAATGCGGCAGGAACCAGCAGACCTTCACGGATCTCTGAACCAGTCACCACAACCGATCCTACAGCCGGAGAACGAATAATAAGTATGTGCCACCAATGGAAGTAAATCATTCATTTGAATCAACTTTGTTTGAATGCTTGATCAGAAATGACAATCTTATTTTAAAAATTATTCTTATTGAATAATTGAACTTTTAAAATTTTATAACAAAGATTTACTAAACAAAACAAGACCAACACATGTATCAAAAAATTCCAAATGACAACAGTGACAATAACCCCAATATCAGAAATACAAAGCAAACAGCTCACCCCACTCCTCCCCCCACTAACACCTAACAGCGACCAATTCCTTAAAGTGCAATATGAAAGGCCACCATCTACGATAGAACCCCTTGATCGACTCCCTCTCTATAAACTTGACCCTCTCAAGGTACAGGAACTCCATCAAGTCACCTGGCACGCTGGGGCACGAGGTGGCTTCACCTGTCTCCAGCTCTGCAGAATTTGTATCTGAGCAAGCAACGAGGCGAATCCCAGGCGTCTGCCCCCGCACCTGTCCTCAATTCCGGCTGGTCTAACACCCCAAATATAGTTACCAACGGACTGGGCTCTAAGTCAACATTTAAGATTGCCGATACGATGCTGAAGAAAGATCTCCAAAACCGACCAGTTTGCGACAGGACCAGAACATGTGCATGTGGTTCGCAGGTCCTCTCGAACACCATTCGCACCCATCTTCAACCCCTGCAAAAAATCGACTCATTCAAACCTTGGTGAGGTGCACCCTAAACTTCACCTTGAGCTGGATCAAGCTCACCCTCGCACAGGATAACATTGCCTTCACCCTGCGGAGGGACTCACTCCTCCTCCTAAAAATGGGTCCCAGCTCCTCCTCCCACCTGGCCTTCACCTCATTAGAAATAAAGATCTTCAGAGAATTGAGCAATCCTACATCAGCACACTGGTGTGACATTTATCATATTAGAAAATGATTAATGGGTTGCAATGTTTCATCTCAAAATGTATTGAAATGCTCATGTCTGGCTTCATTTCACTTTCTCACCCCACGATCCACCTGTGATGCTCACTCTTGCTATTAATCTAAAAATTACTGATTTACAACTGGCTGGAAACTAGCATTCCAAACCCATAGCCTCGACTGCCTCCAAGGGCAAGGGCAACAGATGAATGGAAATAACAACACCTGCAATTTCCCCTTCCAGTCACCTTCTGAGGTGGCCTAGTGGTATTGTCACTGGACGAGTAATCCAGAGACTAGCAATTCTCTGGAGACCCAGGTTCAAATCTGGCTTTTGGTGAAATTGGAATTCAATAAAAATCTGGAATCAAAAGAAGAATGATCACCATGAAACCCAGGTTAATGGTCTGGGGACCCGGGTTCGAATTCCGCCACTGCAGATGGTGAAATTTGAAATCAGTAAAAATCTGGAATTAAAAGTTTAATGATGACCATGAAACCATTGTCGATTGTCGTAAAAACCCATCTGGTTCATTACTGCCCTTTAGTGAAGGAAATCTACCATCCTTATCTGGTCTGGCCTACATGTGACTCCAGATCCACAGCAATGTGGTTGACTCTTAACTGCCACTCTATGAGGGTTGGGCACTAAACGTTTTCCTGTAAAAGAATAAATAAAAAATCCTGCGTTGGAAATATATCACTGTCACTGGGTCAAATTCCAGCAACTCCCTCCCTAACAGCACTGTGGGTGTACCTGCAGTGGCTCAAGAAGCCAGCTCACTTCTCAAGAGCAATTAAGGATGGGCAATAAATGCTGGCCTAGCCAGTGACACCCGCATCCCACAAATAAATAAAAACATTCCCCCTCAATTGTTTCCATTGCAGCCTGCTTCACAGGAGCAGCTAACCAAATGTGTGGTCCTGAAAGATCTTTCGCTCAGGCACTGAGATTGAAATCAGGTTGTGGAATAGATATAAGGCGTGATTTACCGGCCTCGGCACACCCACCTTGGTGACGTGATGAGGCAGTTGAATCTCGTGAATGGCCTTTCGCAAGATTCGTGACTCTTGGGCGAGATCCAGATTAACATATTTAAGTGAACAATAATGGCCACACCTAGGAGGCCTCGTCATGGCACCATTTAGAACTAGTCCACACAAACGTGGACCAGGCGTAACATCACTTGGGTGGGCCAGCCAGGCCATTAGATACCTCCAGGTGGTCAGGCTCTGGGCAGGGCGGTATTGTGGCATTCCTACTGACACCAGGGCACCTTTTCACTGCCAGCCTGGCATCTTAGCACTACCACACATACCAGGGTGTCTATGTGGCAATGCAAGACTGGCAGGGGCGGTGTCAGGGCTCCAGGCTGGCAGTACCAAGGTGCCTGGGTGCCAGGTTGCCCGTGACAGGGGTTGAGCCCAGGGTGCCTTGCCCATAAGAGGTGGGGTCTGGAGGTCACAGTGGGGTAGCTGTGGGGGGCTTGAAAGAGCGGGGTGGCATGTAAAAATAGCGCCCCAATCCGCGAGCACTCTTCCTTCACTGGCGAGCTGAGCTGTAAAAAAATGGCAAATTGCTGTTGCATAGTGGGGGTCCTTTTTGGCCTTGAAGGCACCGAGAAACAGCCTGCTACACGCGACTGAAACGGGACTCTGTTTTTTGTCCAGTTGAATCACACCCATAGTCAATGCTATGAGGAAGTAATGAGCAAAACACAGCCCTCCAAGCTATTGAGAAAGCACTTGGGATCCGGAAGAGAAAAGAGAATTTCCAAACCTTCACTTGTTCACATGAAACCCAACCATTACTGGAACGAAAGACACTTTATTTTCCAGCTCCTCTGATGGTAATATAATAGCCTGGGGGATGGGAACCAACTCACCCTCTCCACTTCCAGTGAGACAATATTCCCTCATTCCTCTCCTCTCCAATTCCGTGGAACGACAAGCGTGATTTATCGGTCACCCCGCCACCCCGTCCCCCGTCCCCCCCCCCGTCCCCCGTCCCCCCCATCCCCCCCGTCCCCACCCCAGGTCTCCGGCTCCTCCCGTCCACTGCCTCTTGTAAAACTCCTCCTCCCAACCTCGGTTCCTTCCCCCCAACTTTCCACCCCGGCTAGACCACTCGGACCCTCTTCTGCCAGGCTCCGATGGCCGCAGCCCCTCCCCCCACCTCACTCCCGTTCACTGGCCAGCTTAAACCGGCCAGCGTGGAGGCCCCCGCCCGGGTCCCTTTCCCACTTGCCCGGCCCTAGAAAAGCCCAAAGATCCCCTTTTAGCACACAAACCCTGCATATCCACCTACACCCCAAAGAACCCTCATTTCGAGTGAAAGTCCCGTCCCTTCCCTTATATATACCACATTGGCTCCTTTAGTCTCTACACCCACGCGGCAGTGATACAAAAAAGAAGAAAATACAGTCATGAGGTTACATTGGCACATGGCCATTCCTCAATTTGTCAGTTCTGCCACAGTCCTTCTGCTTTCGCAAACTCCTCCGCTGCTTCCGCCGTTCCAAAATAAAAGTCCCTGAGCTTGTAAGTCACCCTCAGCTTCGCTGGATATACAATGCCGCACCGCACCTTGCTAATGTACAGTGCCCTCTTCACCCGGTTGAAGGCAGCCCGCCTCCTTGCCAGCTCCACCGTAAAGTCCTGGTATACACGTAGACCAGCTCCAGCCCACTGCACCACCCGCTTCTGCTTGGCCCAGCTCAGGACTTTCTCCTTCACACTGTACCTACGGAAGCACAGAGTCACTGCCCTTGGCGGCTCACTTGCCTTTGTTACAGGCCTCCACGACCGATGAGCCCGATCCAGTTCATATTGGGAGGGATCCTCCCCCTCCCCCAATAGTTTCGCCAGCATCGCTGCAAAATACTCAGTCGGCTTCGGTCCTTCAACTCCTTCCGGCAGCCCCACAATCCTCAAATTCTGTCGCCTGGATCTGTTTTCCAGGTCTTCCATTTTTCCTCGCAGATCCTTGTTAGTGTCCATCAACTTCCGCATCTCTTTCCCCATCGAGGCAAGTTGATCACCGTGCTGCAATAGAGTCTCCTCCACTTCCTTCAGCGCCTCCCCTTGCTCTCGCACCTCCGCCACTGCGCTCGCCACCTCCGTCCTCACCGGGGAAACCGCCTCCTCCACCAGCACACTCAAAACCTTCCTCATCTCCCTCATAGAAGAAAGGATGGCGAAGATGATTCTGGATAAGAGCGAAAGTAACAGGGTAGTTATTATGGGAGACTTTAACTTTCCAAATATTGACTGGAAAAGATATAGTTCGAGTACATTAGATGGGTCGTTTTTTGTACAATGTGTGCAGGAGGGTTTCCTGACACAATATGTTGACAGGCCAACAAGAGGCGAGGCCACATTGGATTTGGTTTTGGGTAATGAACCAGGCCAGGTGTTAGATTTGGAGGTAGGTGAGCACTTTGGGGACAGTGACCACAATTCGGTGACGTTTACGTTAGTGATGGAAAGGGATAAGTATACCCTGCAGGGCAAGAGTTATAGCTGGGGGAAGGGCAATTCTGATGCGATTAGACATGACTTGGGAGGGGTAGGTTGGAGAAGTAGGCTGCAAGTGTTGGGCACACTGGATATGTGGAGCTTGTTCAAGGAACAGCTACTGCGTGTTCTTGATAAGTACGTACCGGTCAGGCAGGGAGGAAGGCGTCGAGCGAGGGAACCGTGGTTTACCAAAGAAGTGGAATCTCTTGTCAAGAGGAAGAAGGAGGCTTATGTGAAGATGAGGTGTGAAGTTTCAGTTGGGGCGCTTGATAGTTACAGGGTAGCGAGGAAGGATCTAAAGAGAGAGCTAAGACGAGCAAGGAGGGGACATGAGAAGTATTTGGCAGGTAGGATCAAGGAAAACCCAAAAGCTTTCTATAGGTTTGTCAGGAATAAAAGAACGACTAGGGTAAGAGTAGGGCCAGTCAAGGACAGGGATGGGAAGTTGTGTGTGGAGTCTGAAGAGATAGGTGAGATACTAAATGAATATTTTTCGTCAGTATTCACTCAGGAAAAAGAGAATGTTGTGGAGGAGAATGCTGAGACCCCGGCTATTAGAATAGATGGCATTGAAGTACGTAGGGAAGAGGTGTTGGCAATTCTGGACAGGCTGAAAACAGATAAGTCCCTGGGGCCTGATGGGATTTATCCTAGGATTCTCTGGGAAGCCAGGGAAGAGATTGCTGAGCCTTTGGCTTTGATTTTTATGTCATCATTGGCTACAGGAATAGTGCCAGAGGACTGGAGGATAGCAAATGTGGTTCCTTTGTTCAAGAAGGGGAGTAGAGACAACCCCGGCAACTATAGACCGGTGAGCCTCACGTCTGCTGTGGGTAAAGTCTTGGAGGGGATTATAAGAGACAAGATTTATAATCATCTAGATAGGAATAATATGATTAGGGATAGTCAGCATGGCTTTGTGAAGGGTAGGTCATGCCTCACAAACCTTATCAAGTTCTTTGAGAAGGTGACTGAACAGGTAGACGAGGGTAGAACAGGTTGATGTGGTGTATATGGATTTCAGTAAAGCGTTTGATAAGGTTCCCCACGGTAGGCTATTGCAGAAAATACGGAGGCTGGGGATTGAGGGTGATTTAGAGATGTGGATCAGAAATTGGCGAGCTGAAAGAAGACAGAGGGTGGTGGTTGATGGGAAATGTTCAGAATGGAGTTCAGTTACAAGTGGCGTACCACAAGGATCTGTTCTGGGGCCGTTGCTGTTTGTCATTTTTATAAATGACCTAGAGGAGGGCGCAGAAGGGTGGGTGAGTAAATTTGCAGACGACACTAAAGTCGGTGGTGTTGTCGACAGTGCGGAAGGATGTTGCAGGTTACAGAGGGACATAGATAAGCTGCAGAGCTGGGCTGAGAGGTGGCAAATGGAGTTTAATGTAGAGAAGTGTGGTGATTCACTTTGGAAGGAATAACAGGAATGCGGAATATTTGGCTAATGGTAAAATTCTTGGAAGTGTGGATGAGCAGAGGGATCTCGGTGTCCATGTACATAGATCCCTGAAAGTTGCCACCCAGGTTGATAGGGTTGTGAAGAAGGCCTATGGAGTATTGGCCTTTATCGGTAGAGGGATTGAGTTCTGGAGTCATGAGGTCATATTGCAGCTGTACAAAACTCTGGTACGGCCGCATTTGGAGTATTGCGTACAGTTCTGGTCACCTCATTATAGGAAGGACATGGAAGCTTTTGAACGGGTGCAGAGGAGATTTACCAGGATGTTGCCTGGTATGGAGGGAAAATCTTATGAGGAAAGGCTGATGGACTTGAGGTTGTTTTCGTTAGAGAGAAGAAGGTTAAGAGGAGACTTAATAGAGGCATACACAATGATCAGGGGGTTAGATAGGGTGAACAGTGAGAGCCTTCTCCCGCGGATGGAAATGGCTAGCACGAGGGGACATAGCCTTAAACTGAGGGGTAATAGATATAGGACAGAGGTCAGAGGTAGGTTCTTTACATAAAGAGTGGTGAGGCCGTGGAATGCCCTACCTGCAACAGTAGTGAACTCGCCAACATTGAGGGCATTTAAAAGTTTATTGGATAAGCATATGGATGATAATGGCATAGTGTAGGTTAGATGGCTTTTGTTTTTTTTACTTCCCATGTCGGTGCAACATCGTGGGCTGAAGGGCCTGTACTGCACTGTATCGTTCTATGTTCTATGTTCTATCTCCTTCCTCACCGTCTCCATGCATTTCGCAATCTGCGCTAACTGCTTTTCAAATTCCGCAGCCATCACCCTAGTTATTTCTTCAGCCGTAAGCAGTGCGGCCTTCCCTGGTGCTCCAGCCTCCATTTTCCTTGGTTACCCCGCGGTGACCTTTCCACTCCCCGACGGACCTTCAGCTGTTTTTTTTCGGCCGTTTTTTTGCTCACCCTCGACATTTTTCTTTGTTTTTTTCCCCCTCCTGTGTCTTCACTGTGCCTCCTCCGTGCCTTCTTCCTGCTTCTGCCGCCTCCGTGGACCCTGGGACCGGGCTTAAAGCCCCGAAAATGCCGTTCCCGAACGGGAGCCCTCCATTGTGCGGCCGCCCGCCGTCACCGGAAGTCCCGTAACCGCTCACTTATCGATGTTTACACCAAGTCTAACTGGCTCCCGGGATCTATCGGCCTCGTCGAGGAGATCCCATCTGGGTGCCGTTTAGCATTGGTCTCCACAAATGGGTATCAGGCAGAATGGCATTTGGGAGGGGGTCTCCCAGACGATCGGAGGGCGCTGGGTGGTCGAAACCTGGGTGGCACCATGGCACTGCTAATGCCATCCAGACACCATGACACTGCCAGCATGGCACCCTAGCACTGCCACCTGGTTGCCAGCCTGACACTTCCAGGGTGCTCAGGTGGCACTGCCAGGCTGGCAGGTCCACTGGCTGGCTGGCAGTGCCAATGTGGCGTTTTGCCTGTGTTGAGGATAGGGCCCGGGGGTGCCTTACCCATATGAGGTGGTGTGCGGGGGGCTCAAGGGCCCCTCCAACAGGTGAGTTGTGGCATTGGGGAGGTTCAGGGGTTGCATCGGGAGGCTGAGAGACCTGCACTGTCGAGTGGCGATCCTCAGCGCAGGAAATGTGACTTCAGTGCGCCCTTGGCGGGGCATTCCCCACTTGAGGTCCAAAAAAATAACAGGGTCCTGTTCCATAGTGGAGTCGGTCCTGGTGCTACAAGTGCCGGGAACGATCCCGCTAATCCCGCACAAAACGGGACACTTTTTCCCCCATTAAATCGCGGCCTACATGAGTCTTCAGGGGAAGAAACTAGGAAAAGAAGGTCAAAGGCTGTGACAGTGGGAATGTCACGAACCTAATCTAGTTGAATAGATAGTTTCAATCTCCTCCACCTATTCAAACCTCTAACTAGTCTCACCTGGAGGTGGCGGCGTAGTGGTATTGTCACTGGACTAGTAAATCAGAAGCCCAGGATAATGCTCTGGGGACCCGGGTTCGAATCCCGTCACTGCAGATGGTGAAATTTGAAATCAGTAAAAATCTGGAATTAAAAGTCGAATGATGACCATGAAACCATTGTCGAATGTCGTAAAAACCCATCTGGTTCATTACTGCCCTTTAGGGGAGGAAATCGACCATCCTTACCTGGCCTGGCCTATGTGTGACTCCAGACCCACAGCAATGTGGTTGACTCTTAAATGCCCCCTCAAGGGCAATTACGGATGGGCAATGAATGCTGGCCCAGCCAGCGACACCCACGTCCCATGAACAAATATAAAAAAAACTCTCTGCAACCTCCTCCAGTTCCACTCAGTAAACTCGCTGACATTCTGAATCTGGCCTTTTGCACGTCTCCTCCCTTCACCATTGTTGCTGTGCTTTCATCTGCCTTGGTTCTACATTCTGAAATTCTCTCCCTTAACCTCTCTCCCTTTCCGCTTACCTTTCCTGTTTTAAGCCCACCTCTGAACTCACCTCCTTGACCCAGTTTTAATATTGGCCCTCCTAAATTTTGTTCTTTGTTTCAGCATTCATTTTTGTTTAACTATTCCTTTATGAAGCAATTTGGGCCATTTTACAATGTTGAAGATTCTATTTAAATGCATTAGTGTTGTTAATATGGACCAGTTTGTACTTATATGGCATGTTAATCATTTATTGCTTGTAAGAATCAGAATGGCTGACTCTCAGTTGACATTTAGTTGACCCTGGTCGTTATAATGCTGGAACACTTACCCCTCCATGGACAGGCTCAAATACAAATTACAATTCGTATTTTCATCCATCATTCAATTTAATCAGTCTCAGTTGCACTATCTGGAAAGGATGGTAATGCCAACTCGGAAGGATACATTGCCTTATGCTTTGGCATGCCAACTGCCTTTTTAAAGTAAGAATTAATGAGTCAAGGATGAACTGAAACCATCAGAGCCCATGTATAAAGTTTTAATATCCATCTTATTTATGTAATACATTTGATGGAATGGGAGGTACCAAGGAGACTTTACATTGGAAACAGAGTGGATTTTAAGAGTTTGAAAAATCTGTGTGTAATGAATGATTAATTTACATTTACATCTTAAGTGAAAAATGATATGACACTACAGTAACCTAACTAGTGAGCAACGAATACTGAGACTAAAGGACCAAGAGAAAATTGCCTAAGAGTAATGTGGTAAAATTGTGCTGAGGTTTATTTAACCTTTTAGCTAAGATCAAACGATCAGGTGTAATGTCTGTTCTTGTCAGCCTGGGTCGATGATGTCACCTTCGTGGGGACCATGAATTGGATTCAATTTGAATTTGAGTTGGTTTTTGGAGCAAGGAGATGGATTAAGGCCTTTCCCAGCCTACTCTGCACATTGACTTTGTAACTCTGAGAAAGGAATAAAACATTTTTAAACTACTATGCATTGTCATTATAATAAGTGTAATGGCATTTACATTATCTACATAGGTCACTCTGAGGTGCTTCAATAGAATTGTGATACATTTAATATTCACTGTATACATTCAATATGAGTCATACAGCCTGAGGGGTTCAATACAATTCCCCAACCCCCTCGTGCACTATGGCTGAATGGTTTTAGACAGCGACCTTTCCCCATTCCGCCTCTGTGGCTGCTGTCACTCATGTTCCTTTAATTATATTGAAGCAACCTGGGTCGCAATCGAACGGCCACTTCGACCTGACTTAATGACGCAATGAGCCATGAAATCTCGCAGGAGGCCACTCGCAAGAATTAGCATGCTCAGAACACCTCACAAGATCTAATGAGATCTTGGGAGCCGTTGTGATCTGGATCTCGCAATCGCTGAGCAAGATCCAGATTAACATGTAATGGCTCATTTCAATTTGTCGCCGCCCAATTCTCTTGCTGCCCAGGAACAAACACCTCGACTGGGAGACCTTGCCATGGCGCCATTTAGCACTTGTTCACACAGACGTGGATGAGGCGTAATGCTACCTGCGGGGTCTCAGACTCCCCCGTATGGCCAGGCTCTGGACAGGGTAGTGCCCTGGCATTACTGCTGCACGTGGGCACCTTGGCACTGCCACTCAGGCACGCTGGCAGCTGTTCCAGTGCTGAGGTGCCAGGCTGGCAGTGTCAAGATGCCCATGGTGCCAAGGATCGGTCCCAGGACTGCCCTGCCCTTCAGAAGTTGGGTGAGCGGGGCCTCAAGAACCCCTTGAAAGGTAGGTTGGGGTGGTGAGGGGATCTGGAGGTCACAATGGGGATTCCAAGGGGGTTCGAGAGATCGGGCTGCATTTAAAAATGGTGGCCCGATCTCTTCCTGCACTTACGAGCTCAGCGCAAGAAGTGAGTGAGGTAAGTGCAGCTTCAGCGGGATAGGCACCAAGAAACACCCTGCTAAACATGCCCAAAACGGGACTGTTTTTTGGGTGTTAAATCGCGCCCATGATCCACGTGGAAAACTTGAATATCATTGCACTTTCTGTGATGGCCATTTTGAAATGTTTGTAATCTTCCTTTGGATATTTTACAAATGAAGTATATTTTAGCTACAAAACAAACTACGATATAGTTTTAAAATACAAAGTCAAAATGAATACACTTTCAGAAAATGCTTTTACATCTTTTCTAAAGTAACAATAGATAATCTCAATTTGAAATTATAATTTCTACCTGTTTTTGTGAGCTATAGTTTCAGTGATGATTTGCTGCTGATTTTCAATTGACATAATGATGAAAATGAAATTTCTTTGTTTTAATTTCTTAACTACAGATATCCAGACCGATAAAGGCAAGATTGTGATCACTAAAGATGAGCTTGAAGGTAAATTTGAATTACTGAATCAAAGGAATTTACAGGTATTTTTGAAGTTGTTCACAGTCACTGCCCAGACATTAATATGATAGGCCAGGGACGAGATTCAATGGACAAAAGTTAAAGTCCGGTTTGGCCGTGTTTGATGGGGTGTTTCGCGCCAACCGCATTGGCGATTTTGCGGCTCATATTCAACAGCATTTAGTGCCAAAAATGTGTCCCCACGAGAATCTGGACATTCCTGGCTCCCCCACCGTCTGATTCGTCAGACTTCCAGCTCAGCTGCTCGCCACAAATAAGGGGGAGCTGTGATTAAACCCTCCCTCACTACTCACTCCCAGTCAACACACAAGCATGGTAGCGTGCAGACCTGCTCCTCGCTTTGTGATGCCGGCTTCAAAAGGCTGTGGATGAGAGTAGGGGCTCCTTGTTCCCCGAGGGGACCAGAGGACCAGCAACAGGGTCAGCAATGTGCCTGTGAGGCGGTGGCAGCAACTGTCGGTGCGGGCAGCATGACAAGGAGGACCAGCGTCCAAAGTCGGAAGAGGACCAACAACCTCCAAGGAGCTGCAAGGGTATGTTACCATCTTTCCCCTGGCATCAGTTCTGCCTGCCACCCCTCAAATTTCGAAACATCCCTCTCCTCCCCCCCCCCAATCCACTGGCTGACACCTTGCACCCTCCCCACATTCGATCTTCAAGCATGTTCCTCAGAGACCCCAGGCACCCACCAGCACAACCCCTTCATTTTTAGGTTTGGTTTCCACACATACCACTTGATCAAGAAACCCCTCCCCCCTAACCCATCAAGCGTGCGGCTCACAATGCCTGCTCTTTGTCCCCACAGGATAATATAGCCCATAATTAGCGAGAAAGGGCCAATATGGGAGGGGGGAGGAGTGCCAAAGATTCGAGTCATCACCCCCCAATGAGGAATGGGCGCTGGAAATTGTAGGGTTGACTGAGGAGAAAGCAGTCACCAACATTGAGGTTGGCCTGTACCAGAGAGGTGAGGATCCATTGCCCCTTCACCCAGATGACCTGTCTCAAGTGAGTTGTTCATGTCAGACAAAATGATCCTTCCCTCTCACTGATCACATGTCCATGTCCTGCATGAACTCCATCTGATGAGGCCATCCGGGGTAGTGCCCCCCGCCATCCAAGCGAACACTATGGAGAAGAATTCCGAGGAAACCACAGGCGGGCCGTTCCGGCTATCACCTGCACCTTCCATGCAGAGACACACACCTCAGTGGGTGACATCATTGGACAGGCTTTGGGGGAACAAACTGGTGAGCCCCACACATTTGCTGCTGCACATCAGGTGGAGGCAGGATCACCAAGGAGGTAGATGTCGGAGGTCTGCTGGATCCCAGAACTCAGCTGGGTCCTAGCCAAATGTCGAGCCTCTGGACAAGGTTCTCCCAGAGCTGATGCAGATGTTAGGACAGAGCCATAGGATTCAAAAGGGGGTGTCAGCGATATTCCAACAACCGCAAGGGCGATTGGTGGAGTCCCTAAGACTTCAGGCACAGGAGATAATGCTGACTCTGCATGGCACTGAGGCCAACACTGCTAGGGTGGCAGCCCCAGTGGAAAACCTTGGGCACAATGTCCACATCTTAGGTAGTGCTGTCCAAGGCATGCCTCAGTCTGTGACAACCATGGCTGAGGTCCTTGACATCATGAACCAGTTGATGAAGGATGTGTGCCAGGCACAGGTGGACATTGCCCATGCACTGAGGAGCATCACTGAGGGCGTAAACACATGGTGCCGAGAATGGGGAGCCTCCAGTGCCAGATGACTCAGAGGTCTCTGGATCTCACTCCAGCTGCCCCTCCATCCCCTGGAGTCCCCCTGGGCAGTACGGGCATCATCAGGGAAGAGGACGCACTGGAGGCCATCCAGGGCCTGCCACCAAGGAGACTATGGCAATCTCCAGCTCTCCTGATTCCCTCCCTCCTGACACCAGCGCATCCCAAGAACAGCGGGCACAACAAGGTGGCACAGTGACGTCAGTGGCACTG
This sequence comes from Scyliorhinus torazame, assembly GCF_047496885.1. Lineage (NCBI taxonomy): Eukaryota > Metazoa > Chordata > Chondrichthyes > Carcharhiniformes > Scyliorhinidae > Scyliorhinus > Scyliorhinus torazame. The sequence goes on along the minus strand of NC_092707.1, from coordinate 118,632,866 downwards.
GTAACTTGGCAGATGCCCTCTTGCTCCAGGCCCTCCAGAGGAAGTCTGCTAAGGGCATAAAAGATCACAGGGCGCAGAATGTAGGGTCCTCCATCTCTGATATGCATCCTGGGGACAGACCTAGATGTAGCACTAGACAATGAAAGACCAGCAAAATTGAGCAGCACTGAGTGAGCCCTGGTGAGGTCACTATCTGAAGCTAGGGGAAATCGAAATCTGTCACATTAAAACATGTCACACCTGATATAGGTAAAGCCTCGGTCACGTTAATCTTCACAGTAGGTCTGCCCGCACGCCCAACCCTTACCCTCCGAGTTCAGTGGTCCAAGATCAACAGCCCCTGATGCAGATCTTATTTAGAGGATAGGGGTAAATGCGCTGTCAGAAAAAAGACAGGAGTCAGGCTTTATCAGATCCTGATGAGCACCAGTGATTTCCTCACAGTGAGTGATCATCACTCTCCAATAGAGGAGGAATTTCTGGAATATTTACAGGATGGTTTTCTGGACCAATTCGTTGAGGAACCAACAAGGGGATAAGTCATCTTGTGCTGGATATTGTGCAATGAGAAAGGATTAGTTGGCAATCTAGTTGTGAGAGAACCCTTGGGATGAATGACCATAATATGATGGAATTCTTTATCAAAGTAGATGGTGAGGTCGTTGATTCTGAGACCAGGGGCGAGATTCTCCGACCCCCCGCCGGGTCGGAGAATCGCCGGGGGCTGGCGTGAATCCCGTCCCCGCCGGCTGCCGAAGTCTCCGGCACCAGAGATTCGGCGGGGGCGGGAATCACGCCGCGCCAGTTGGCGGGCCCCCCCGCGCGATTCTCCGGCCTGGATGGGCCGAAGTCCCGCCGCTAAAATGCCTGTCCCGCCGGTGTAAATTAAACCACCTACCTTACCGGCGGGACAAGGCAGCGCGGTCGGGCTCCGGGGTCCTGGGGGGGGCGCGGGGTGATGTGGCCCCTGGGGGTTCCCCCACAGTGGCCTGGCCCGCGATCGGGGCCCACCGATCTGCGGGCGGGCCTGTGCCGTGGGGGCACTCTTTCCCTTCCGCCTCCGCCACGGTCTCCACCATGGCGGAGGCAGAAGAGACTCCCTCCACTGCGCATGCGTGGCAAGCTGTCAGCGGCCGCTGATGCTCCCGCACATGCGCCGCCCGGAGATGTCATTTCCGCGCCAGCTGGTGGGGCACCAAAGGCCTTTTCCGCCAGCTGGCGGGGCGGAAATTCGTCCGGCGCCGACCTAGCCCCTCAAGGTTGGGGCTCGGCCCCCAAAGATGCGGAGCATTCCGCACCTTTGGGGCGGTGCGATGCCCGTCTGATTTGCGCCATTTTGGGCGCCAGTCGGGGGACATCGCGCCGTTTCCGGAGAATTTCGCCCCAGGATCCTGAATCCCAACAAAGGTAACTATGATGGTATGAGGCATAAGCTGACTATGATGGACTGGGAAACATTACTGAAAGGAAGGACAGTAGACATGCAATGACAGGCATTCAAGGAATGATTAGGTGAACTCCAAAAGTTGTTTATTCCTATTTGACACAAGAGTAGAAAGGGAACTGTGGCCAAACCATGGCTTACAAGGGAAATTAGAGATAGTATTAGATTCAAATAAGAAGCATACAAATTAGCAAGAAAAAGCAATAGACCTGAGGATTGGGAAAGATGAATCATAGCCACAGAAACCAATGGAAAGGAGTACTAATGGCAGTCCCCAGAAAGAACAAAAGGTGTGAAAAGCCAAACAGTGGAGAAACTAAAATCAGAGGATAAGCTCTGACAGATGTAGATGTGGGAGGAGGGGGGACATGAGTGAGATAGAGGGGAAGGGAGAAGCAAAGGGAAAAAAAGGTAAGGAAAGCGGGTATAAGATATACTGTATCACAGCCACCGGGAACAGTTGTCCTATTCCTCCACGGGTTGCCATGACGGCAAGTTGGGACGGAGTCTTCTGCAGCATATGCTGTCCGTCAGCTCATGGAAGGTCCAGCGATGCCAGTAAAACTTGGGCCATCGCTAGCCTTCCCTTCTGGGTCCCTCCTCAACCTGATAGGTGTCCGGGTCTTCAGGGTGTGTGGTGGCCCCCTGCACATGGGGTGCTGCCTCCAACCTCTGTTGGTGTAGTCACCTTCTAAGTTATCTATCTGCCTCGGTTGCCACGAGCACAGCGAGGGCAACCTCTGCGGGATCCACACCAGCAAACATTTTTTTATCTGGAAGGAGTTAAAAAAGGAGACTGGCAATCAGTTAGAGCTTTCATATCCCGGGCCCTCAACTCCCCCAAGCCTCCCACCCTTACCATGACTGTCCCGCCTTCTCTTAGAGTGCCAAGCAGCGAGCCAGTTGTGCTGGCAAACCTTTCTCTGTTCATTAATCCCCGGCCACATTAGGAGGCCCTAGGCCCCAGACCTCTACCAGGAACATTAGGAAGGCCATGCTTAGCCATCTTTCACTCGTCCAGACGCTTAACCTTTAGCCACGAGAGAGTCATCAGTGGAGAAGCACAGCTCTTTAGTGTTTTATTGTTGGCAGCTGCCTCTATGGGGCTGATGCTCATCGAGAACAGGCACATTTCAGGCATCCAAGGTTTGTTGGACATACAGTGTGCTAATCATCCTCCCAGACATGGCACCTGTGCCTTCAAGAAGGCACTTGAGAGTTCAGGAGTGTGAAGTTCCATCACAACTAACAAGGCTAATTCCTCTTTTGATATAGCCTTCAGCTGCGAAGCTGGAGGCTGCTCACAGTCAAAGGGGGCGAAAATGACTTCCAGGATAGAAGCCACAGCAAGGCTCTGTCCCGGAAGAGTTTGGTAGGACAGACAGGCTGCAGCTGTGGTTGTCCCTGTTATAGTTCTCCACAATATTTAAAGATGGCTTGAAGGCCTCACAGATGCAAAGTCCCTCAATCCCCCGGCTCAGGGCTAAGCCACGGCCTGGAATGCTTCAGCCCCCCGTCCAAACCCAACCGCCCTGAAGGTTGGGCGTGAATGGGTGTGAATCTCGATTTTGCCCTCTCCCACTATTCATCCGACCTGCCTCGATCCACACCGGGCGCAACGCTGCCGCTGAATCACGCACCATATTTATAAAACCTGTCGGATTCTATTAAATCAGTGCAATGATCTGTTGGATGGAATGTTAAACTAAGACCCCATCTGGTGTCTCACTTGGATGTATAAGATCCTATGACACTGTTTTGAAAAGGTCCCAGGGACCTTTTTCTGAAAGTGTACCCAACCAATATTTATCCCTTAATCAACATCACAAAAAAAACGGTCATCTCATGAACATCCTCACACAGCTGTTTATGGGAGCCTCCTGTGAATGTCTCATATATCATGCCAGTGACTATAATTCAAAATAGTCCATTGGCTGTAATGCATTTTGGGTTGTCCTGAAGCTTTGAAAGGTATGATATAAATCCAAATTGTTCTTTATGAAGATCAGACTGACAAATCTATCAGATTATCACTTGATCCCATCTGTTTAAAGGGCTCAGTGGACTAGGGTCAGAAGCATCGTCCACTACCTTGCCTGCCACCGGTAAGAATACCATCCTCGCCGATTATATGCACTCCTGCCTCCCAGCATGCTGTCTGTGGACTCGTAAAATCTCAGCCAAGGTTACTTGTCATTGAAGTTTTGTAGCTTTGAAAATTAGAGTTGAAACATCTATAAAGTGCGGATAAACTAAACCTTATCTATTCCAGGAAATATTCGCATCCCACTTCCTCCAACCTATATTCACGTCACTGAAATTGGACAAACCTATGCTGCCCTCTGCTGGAATGAACCATGCCCCCGTGGCAGAGAATCACTGACGTACTATGTGGAAAAGGTGAAGTGTGAAAATAATAGGAATGTGGGAAGCAGAGATGTAGATGTGGGAAAATGACGAACGTGTCACTGAAAGATTTTAATCTATCTGCTGATGATCTTATTACAGTAAATCGTCACCTCACATGGTTTAAAAATTATAATTCTGCTGTTGACAGAAAGAAGGGGTTTTGGATTGGAACAAATGTAGAGCAGTTAACAGCCTTCATGTTGCAACACAACCTAACAGGAAGATCATCCACTACATCTAATTTGTAATTTCCAATAATTAAACTGCATTTATTAATCTAAGGAGCTGAATTGTCTACTCCTGCTCCTAATTCTTAAGATACAGCCAAAATCTTCCCAATTTGTGCGAATGACAGAAAGTAAGAGTGTTTCTTGGTCAGCTATGTGATGGAAAGAAAATTAGAGCCCATACCATCCGATTCATAGCTCCAAACTGCAACAAGCATGTAGAAGTATCCAGACCCCTTGCTGCTGACCTATTTGCCTGGATATCTGGGGCGTCATTCTCCGACCCCCCCGCCGGGTCGTAGAATCGCCGGGGGCTGGCGTGAATCCCGCCCCCGCCGGTTGCCGAAGTCTCCGGTACCGGATATTCGGCGGGGGTGGGAATCGGGCCGCGCCGGTTGGCGGGCCCCCCCGCTGGATTCTCCGGCCCGTATGGGCCGAAGTCCCGCCGATGAATTGCCTGTCCCGCCGGCGTGGATTAAACCACCTTTTCAACGGCGGGACAAGGCGGCGTGGGCGGGCTCCGGGGTCCTGGGTGGGGCGCGGGGCGATCTGGCCCTGGGGGGTGCCCCCACGGTGGCCTGGCCCGCGATCGGGGCCCACCAATCCGCGGGCGGGCCTGTGCCGTGGGGGCACTCTTTCCCTTCCGCCTCTGCCACGGTCTCCACCATAGCGGAGGCGGAAGAGACTCCCTCCACTGCGCATGCACGGGAAACTTTCAGCGGCCGCTGACGCTCCCGCGCATGCGCCGCCCGGGGATGTCATTTCCGCGCCAGCTGGCGGGGCAACAAAGGCCGTTTCCGCCAGCTGGCGGGGCGGAAATTCCTCCGGCGCCGACCTAGCCCCTCAATGCTGGGGCTCGGCCCCCAAAGATGCGGAGCATTCCGCACCTTTGGGGCGGCGCGATGCCCGTCTGATTGGCGCCGTTTTGGGCGCCAGTCGGCGGACATCGCGCCGTTTCGGGAGAATTTTGCACCACGTGTGGACCAGATTGGTGCCAACAGCATGGGGTTTGTTTCACATTCTGCTTGGGTTTGTGGTCTGCCTCCTTCCACAACTTGTGATAGAGGTCATGGTGCTATGGGTGGGACTTGCCTTCAAGCATGAGGTCTGCATTTACTGGTGCAGCGTACTGTCTCTTCTTCCTGTAATCTGGTCAAATAATATGGCAGCCAGAGTATAGATTGTATTGCATTGGTGACCTTTGTTACATGGAATTACATTTAAATGGAAACATTCCATTTGGCCAAACCAGTCCATGTTGGTATTTATTATCCTCACAGTCAGTTAACCACTGGGGGTGCGGGGTCTCTGTTGGGGTTACCTGAGGGGGGGGGGAGTCAGTGGAGGTGTCTGATGGGGGGGTTTGGAGGGGGGGGCATCATCATATGTATGTGCTGTGGGTGGGGGGGGCATTATTCTGGTGGTGATGAGGTGGAGGATGCCCCCACTTCTCAGCAGTGAGTTGTGGGAGCAGGATTTACGTTATGGAGGGAAGGGAACCCTTCGCTGGACGTCGGTATGAGACAGCCCGCTCAAAATGGCGGCCTGATACTGGGATTCTGATGGAATCCCGCAAGCTCCCCGCCATGCATAAATTAACAAGGCAAAGGAGAGGGAATCACATTCCGGGCCCCCCTTCCTCGCACCCCAGGGTTATTCTACTCCAGTGTGAGCACTTAGTCTCCCGAAATGTGCCCATTATTTATATCCGGCAAGTTTTTTTGTTGTTTTGTGGAAATTTTCTAGAATGTGCACTCTAATATCTTGGGCTGTGTGAAGACTCTGTTCCATTGGATACTGCAATGTTATTGCCTGACTCAGTGTATCAAGGCCTGGGCCTCACACACTTACAAAAAAGCTGAGGGCAGAAGTGTGTTCGCAGTTTAACCTCAGACTTTTGGTCTCATTATGTTTAATTTTTCCTCATAAACTTGGGAGATGACACTCAGGAACAAAAAAAGTTATGAACCTAAAGTGAGTTTGTCTAATTTATGTTGGGCCCATTTGAACTAACTTCTGGCAATTTAAATACTTTTCATTTATTTTGATAAAACTTTTTTAAAATAGAAACGTGATAAATGAAGAAAATTGTTAGATAATATGTTTTGTGTTTTGTTGTAGTGATGTTCTGAAAGCCTTGGTTTCAAATACATGCAGGCAGTATGTCTACTAAAACTGTAATTAATGTGTTGTAAAAGTGAGATCATCATTGATTCTAACCATTTACTTGTTTACGTACAGATGGCTAATGGAATATTGTTTATAGAAAGATGATTCCTTGGTGTGTAGATACTTTAAGAGGGAGTGGTGTTTAGTCCTAGATGAGCAGGTCATGGAACATCTTAGTGGGATATAGATGGTGTAATTAATGGGAAGAGCCTGGTCTGTCTGTGGTTCTGGAGGTTTAGCTATAAGTTTTGAAACTGACAAGGCAGAAGGATTTTCAAATTGTTCCTGAAATAATCTCTCTCCAAATGTCTGCACAGAGAACAGCAAGTAACCCCGATTGCTAACTTTATTTATGAGTGGATTTTGAACTGTATTGGGTTGTTTTTTTGGAATATATATATCGTGGCAGGCATAGATAGTGAGTTAAAGTTTTTACTTTTATTTAAGAACTGTTTAACTGTTAATTGTTTTGATGCTAATGTGGTTAATTCTGTCTTTAAATTAAAGTTTGTTTTAACATAAAAGATACCTATGGGCCAGAGTCATGCTTTCCTCACAGTGAAGTATCCTTTCCTCACAGTTTTACAAATTGAAAATTGTTTGGGGTTCTCGTCCTGCATTCTAACAAAAAATGGGGTCTGGTCCGGTATCCTCGCAGAAATAAAAGAACAAATTTTTATCAGCTCAGCTTTGCGTATTTCAGCAGTGTGCCAGGTGTTGGAAATGGCTGCTTGAAAATATCAATTATTGTAATTGAAAGCAAAGTCTATAAACACTCATACTTCACTCGGTTACCTTCAAGCAAAGTCACAAATCTTTAGCTTACATATAAATACCAGTCTCCAAATTCATGTCTAACCGGTATTTCAATTTTCTTATCTTTCAGTCAGTGGCTGGGAGTGGCAGTTGGCAAAGAGCAAACCTCGAGGTTCCTGTGAACTGCCCGAGATTTGCTGTCACTGGCTTATTCAAAAACAAGTTATACCGCTTTAGAGTCCGGGCTGCCAATAAATATGGGATCAGTGAGCCATCCCAGCCTTCTGGAGCTATTTCATTTGGACAAATCCCAGGTAAGATCTTACACCTGTAACGAGACTATTGATTATTCAGTCCAATCCAGAAACATACAGATCAAATCCAACTGCAATCCAGAGATGAAAGTTTAGCATGTTGTTCTCAGACATGAACATACTTTAGAAACCCTCCTGCATGTGTAATCCAGTGATAACAGATTAATAAACTCTTTACTTAGTTACGCACATTGTGGTCAACACCAGTCAAACCCCTTACAACTGTATTATACTTAACACTGAGCGGTTTACAGAAATAGTGATCCAGGAGTAATATTCAAGTAGAACACAATTTGAGGTTATTTAATTGCCTGTGAGTTTATCTATTCAACAGTCAAAATGTACAGAAGAGAAAAGCCTTGTGTTTGTTCCCTGGTCTATGCTGAGTTAGCTCATCTGTCTTGGTAGTGGTGGGATTATGTATAGTGTACAGTTCATCGTGGTTGGACAGAATAGATGAGTGGCTCCTGATATTAAGCAGGGGTCCATACTACCAGATCTCAGTAACTTTCAAACCTCATTACTTTTCCACCAATCTTTTAGATTGGTCTTCACTGCCCTTTATTTAAATATTATAGTGCATTTAAATTTAGAATAGCACAATTTCCCATCTATTTGAGACAGGATCACACTGTGCATTTTGGACATTGATCTGATTTGGAGTGGTACTGAAGGAATCTGCCTGTCATGCTCAGCTCTTAAGAGTAAAATGACAGTTTAATCATTCTATTTTAGTTTCCAGTTTTACAATATGTTTCCAGCACTGGTTTTATTAAGTTTTGGGCTTTTAAAAAAATAATTTATGCATGGGATAATTAACCTTTTGGAATCTGTGTTTTATTTTTGTCCTTACAACCAACAATGGGTGCAGTTCTCCGTTTGGGAGACTAAGGGGCGAATTCTCCGCCTCCCCAGCTGCGTATCCCGGCAGCACGCCGTCACTGGCAGCGGAATTCTCTCTTCCCGTCGCTGGCCAATGAGATTTCCCATTGTAGCCACCCCACGCCGCCAGAAAACCTGTGGGCTGGGGTATGACGCCGGCCGAGAATTCATCCCTACGTGTTAACATCGAGACTGAATTGTGTGCGGTTCACATTCCTGTTGGGGGCGCTATTTGAGGAGCAATTCAGGACATACGAATTGGGCAGTACTCTGCTGGCCCGAATTCTGAGCAATTCCTGGCCTAGCGGGCATTCTAACCGCTGGGGAACAGAGTTAGTGCTATAGAGCTTGGCAGCTGGAGCTGTGTTTAAACTCTCCACCAAGGTTGCCCACAGAAGGCCCGAAGCCATGAGTCCGAGGTGGACCCACAGATCCATGTCAGTGAGGAGTGGAGGGACATCCTCTTCCCCAGCTTGGGCTGCAGACTCAAGCCCACCTGCCTGAACACTGCCTGGCAGATGGTGGCAGAGGCAGTCAGTGCTGCCAGTCTCACCAGGAGGAAACAGCTGTGATCCAAAGAGGTAGGGGATACTGTGGGGCCTCTGCCCTGAGAGGGGTGGAGAACCAGGGAGGTTTCTAAAAGCTGTGGTGCAGGTGTCCTCTTGGGGTGAGCTCTGCTGATCTTCTAGTAGCCAGGAAGTAGCCTGTAGCACCAAAGGGGTGTGTTTATAAAACAGACTGCAGAAGTGGCGGACTGAGCTAGGCCACCCCGATTCCGAGGAGGACACCCCAAGTTTATGGATTCAACACCAAGTCAACCCCAGGCAGGCACCAGCCAGCAAGCACGACAGTTTTCAACGGTTTTTCAGTGTTTTTTAGCCTCCCACTCCCCCGTCCACAGCCTTGGCGCCCATCCACGTTTGGAAATGCTTGTAGTAATTCACGCCCACGAGACTGCCCCCTGAGAGGAGTGGATAATCGCGGAAGGGCTGGGCATACAGTGTCCAACTTGCTAATCACATTTAAATGCATGCAAATACCGGCCTTGCCCCGCCAAGACGCAGAGTATGGACCTCAATTTTGGCCGGACACCCGATTGTTCGCCCGATTGCGGTTCACGAATGTGGCATTGTGAGGCGCATAATGTTTATATGAGACCTAAAATTGTCTCTGTATTTATTTGCTAGTTGGCTATAATTGGAAGATTTACAAGGCTTCAGAACGGGAAGAATTGAAAAAAGAGGGGGACATGAAAAAGGGGGCTCAGGAAAAAATAGGTTAATTAAATTGCAAGTTTCAGAGATTTCATTGGGTTCAAATTATTGATATGGATTGAATTGAAATAGTCACAAGTACAAACTTTAATGATCAAGTTGTTACGAGATGAACAAAGCCATGTGTTGCTATAAAACAAGATGCAATGGGTAAAATCTCCGCACTGTTTTTGTTAGATGGGAAAAAAGTGGGGAGGGAGGAGAATTCAACGGGAGTCCCAAAGAAACAAGCGGGATTGTCTGTTGCCCGAAGCCGATATCTGAATCAGCGATCAGGCGGAGAATCCGTGTTTATGATCGAATCGGGGGGGGGGCCTGTTTTCTGATGCTCTGCCCCCTCCAAAATGGCGTAATTAAGTAGTACGCCGCACGCTGTTGGGGCGGCCTCAGGACGTTACCTGAAGGCCCTCTCCTTTTTTTAATATAAATTAAAAGTACCCAATTATTTTTTTTTTCCAATTAAGGGGCAATTTAGCATGACCAATTAACCTACCCTGCACATCTTTAGGTTGTGGGGATGAAACCCATGCAAAACATGGGGAGAATGGGCAAACTCCGCACGGACAGTGACCCAGAGCTCGCCAGCGTGACGCCGTGAGTCCAGCTCACCAGTGTGACGCCGTGGGTCTAGCTCACCAGTGTGACATTGTGGGTCCAGCTCACCAGCATGACGCTGTGCGTCCAGCTCACCAGCATGACGCCGTGGGTCCAGCTCACCAGTGTGACGCCGTGGGTCCAGCTCACCAGCATGACGCCGTGGGGCCAGCTCACCAGCGTGACGCCGTGGGTCCAGCTCACAAGTGTGACGCCGTGGGTCCAGCTCACCAGCATGACGCCGTGGGTCCAGCTCACCAGCGTGACGCCGTGGGTCCAGCTCACCAGGGTGTCGCTATGGGTCCAGCTCACCAGCGTGACGTTGCGGGTCCAGCTCACCAGCGTGACGCCGTGGGTCCAGCTCACCAGGGTGTCGCTATGGGTCCAGCTCACCAGCATGACGTTGCGGGTCCAGCTTACCAGCGTGACGCCGTGGGTCCAACTCACCAGTATGACGCTGTGAGTCCAGCTCACCAGTGTGACGCTGTGGGTCCAGCTCGCCAGCGTGACCTTGTGGGTCCAGCTTACCAGGGTGTCGTTATGGGTCCAGCTCACCAGCGTGACGTTGCGGGTCCAGCTCACCAGCGTGACGCCGTGGGTCCAGCTCACCAGTATGACGCTGTGAGTCCAGCTCACCAGTGTGAGGCCGTGGGTCCAGCTCCAGCTCACCAGTGTGACGCTGTGGGTCCAGCTCGCCAGCGTGACGTTGTGGGTCCAGCTCACCAGTGAGATGCCGTGAGTCCAGCTCACCAGCGAGGTGTTGTGGGTCCAGTTCGTCAGCGAGGCATTGTGGGTCCAGCTCACCAGCGTGGCGTTGTGGGTCCAGCTCACCAGCGTGGCGTTGTGGGTCCAGCTCACCAGCGAGGCATTGTGGGTCCAGCTCACCAGCGTTGCGTTGTGGGTCCAGCTCACCAGCGTGGCGTTGTGGGTCCAGCTCACCAGCGTGGTGTTGTGGGTCCAGCTCACCAGCGAGACGTTGTGGGTCCAGCTCACCAGCGTGGCGTTGTGGGTCCAGCTCACCAGCGTGACGCCGTGGGTCCAGCTCACCAGCATGACGCCGTGGGTCCAGCTCACCAGCATGACGCCGTGGGTCCAGCTCATCAGCGTGACGCTGTGGGTCCAGCTCACCAGGGTGTCGTTATGGGTCCAGCTCACCAGCGTGACGTTGCGGGTCCAGCTCACCAGCGTGACGCCGTGGGTCCAGCTCACCAGTATGACGCTGTGAGTCCAGCTCACCAGTGTGACGCCGTGGGTCCAGCTCCAGCTCACCAGTGTGACGCTGTGGGTCCAGCTCGCCAGCGTGACATTGTGGGTCCAGCTCACCAGTGAGATGCCGTGAGTCCAACTCACCAGCGAGGCGTTGTGGGTCCAGTTCGCCAGCGAGGCATTGTGGGTCCAGCTCACCAGCGTGGCGTTGTGGGTCCAGCCCACCAGCGTGGCGTTGTGGGTCCAGCTCACCAGCGAGGCATTGTGGGTCCAGCTCACCAGCGTGGCGTTGTGGGTCCAGCTCACCAGCGTGGCGTTGTCGGTCCAGCTCACCAGCGTGGCGTTGTGGGTCCAGCTCACCAGCGAGGCGTTGTGGGTCCAGCTCACCAGCGTGGCGTTGTGGGTCCAGCTCACCAGCATGGCGCCGTGGGTCCAGCTCACCAGCATGACGCCGTGGGTCCAGCTCACCAGCGTGACGCCGTGGGTCCAGCTCACCAGGGTGTTGTTATGGGTCCAGCTCACCAGCGTGACGTTGCGGGTCCAGCTCACCAGCGTGACGCAGTGGGTCCAGCTCACCAGTATGACGCTGTGAGTCCAGCTCACCAGTGTGACGCCGTGGGTCCAGCTCCAGCTCACCAGTGTGACGTTGCGGGTCCAGCTCACCAGCGAAGCGTTGTGGGTCCAGCTCACCAGCGTGACGTTGTGGGTCCAGTTCGCCAGTGTGGCGTTGAGGGTCCAGCTCACCAGTGTGATGTCATGGGTCCAGCTCACCAGCGAGGCATTGTGGGTCCAGCTCACCAGCGTGATGTTATGGGTCCAGCTTCCAGCGAGGCATTGTGGGTCCAGCTCACCAGCGTGGCGTTGTGGGTCCAGCTCACCAGCGTTGCGTTGTGGGTCCAGCTCACCAGCGTGACGCTGTGGGTCCAGCTCACCAGCATGGCGTTGTGGGTCCAGCTCACCAGTATGACGCTGTGAGTCCAGCTCACCAGTGTGACGCTATGGGTCCAGCTCCAGCTCACCAGTGTGACGCCATGGCTCCAGCTCACCAGTGTGACGTTGTGGGTCCAGCTCGCCAGCGTGACATTGTGGGTCCAGCTCGCCAGCGTGACATTGTGGGTCTAGCTCGCCAGCGTGACGTTGTGGGTCCAGCTCACCAGTGTGACGCCGTGGGTCCAGCTCACCAGGGTGTCGTTATGGGTCCAGCTCACCAGCGTGACGTTGCGGGTCCAGCTCACCAGCGTGACGCCGTGGGTCCAGCTCACCAGTATGACGCTGTGAGTCCAGCTCACCAGTGTGACGCCGTGGGTCCAGCTCGCCAGCATGACGTTGTGGGTCCAGCTCACCAGTGAGATGCCGTGAGTCCAGCTCACCAGCGAGGCATTGTGGGTCCAGTTCGCCAGCGAGGCATTGTGGGTCCAGCTCACCAGCGTGGCGTTGTGGGCCCAGCTCACCAGCGTGGCGTTGTGGGTCCAGCTCACCAGCGAGGCGTTGTGGGTCCAGCTCACCAGCGTGGCGTTGTGGGTCCAGCTCACCAGCGTGGCGTTGTGGGTCCAGCTCACCAGCGTGGCGTTGTGGGTCCAGCTCACCAGCAAGGCGTTGTGGGTCCAGCTCACCAGCGAGGCGTTGTGGGTCCAGCTCACCAGCGAGGCATTGTGGGTCCAGCTCAACAGCGAGGCATTGTGGGTCCAGTTCTCCAGTGTGGCATTGTGGGTCCAGCTCACCAGTGTGATGTCATGGGTCCAGCTCACCAGCGAGGCGTTGTGGGTCCAGCTCACCAGCGAGGCGTTGTGGGTCCAGCTCACCAGCCTGCCGTTGTGGGTCCAGTTCGCCAGCGAGGCATTGTGGGTCCAGCCCACCAGCGTGGCGTTGTGGGTCCAGCTCACCAGCATGACGCCGTGGGTCCAGCTCACCAGCATGACGCCGTGGGTCCAGCTCACCAACGTGACGCCGTGGGTCTAGCTCACCAGTGTGACGCCGTGGGTCCAGCTCACCAGCATGACGCCGTGGGTCCAGCTCACCAGCGTGACGCCGTGGGTCCAGCTCACCAGGGTGTCGTTATGGGTCCAGCTCACCAGCGTGACGTTGCGGGTCCAGCTCACCAGCGTGACGCCGTGGGTCCAGCTCACCAGCAGGACGCTGTGAGTCCAGCTCACCAGTGTGACGCCGTGGGTCCAGCTCCAGCTCACCAGTGTGACGCTGTGGGTCCAGCTCACCAGCATGACGTTGTGGGTCCAGTTCGCCAGCGAGGCATTGTGGGTCCAGCTCACCAGCGTGGCGTTGTGGGTCCAGCTCACCAGCGTGGCATTGTGTGTCCAGCTCACCAGCGAGGCGTTGTGGGTCCAGCTTGCCAGCGTGGCGTTGAGGGTCCAGCTCACCAGTGTGATGTCATGGGTCCAGCTCACCAGCGAGGCGTTGTGGGTCCAGCTCACCAGCGTGACGTTGTGGGTCCAGTTCGCCAGTGTGGCGTTGAGGGTCCAGCTCACCAGTGTGATGTCATGGGTCCAGCTCACCAGCAAGGCATTGTGGGTCCAGCTCACCAGCGTGATGTTATGGGTCCAGCTCTCCAGCGAGGCATTGTGGGTCCAGCTCACCAGCGTGGCGTTGTACGTCCAGCTCACCAGCGTGGCGTTGTGGGTCCAGCTCACCAGCGTGACGCCGTGGGTCCAGCTCACCAGCGTGGCGTTGTGGGTCCAGCTCACCAGTATGACGCTGTGAGTCCAGCTCACCAGTGTGACGCTATGGGTCCAACTCCAGCTCACCAGTGTGACGCCATGGCTCCAGCTCACCAGTGTGACGTTGTGGGTCCAGCTTGCCAGCGTGACATTGTGGGTCCAGCTCACCTGTGTGACGCCATGGGTCCAGCTCACCAGCATGACACCGTGGGTCCAGCTCACCAGCGTGACGCCGTGGGTCTAGCTCACCAGTGTGACGCCGTGGGTCCAGCTCACCAGCGTGACGCCGTGGGTCTAGCTCACCAGTGTGACGCCGTGGGTCCAGCTCACCAGCATGACGCCGTGGGTCCAGCTCACCAGCGTGACGCCGTGGGTCCAGCTCACCAGCGTGACGCCGTGGGTCTAGCTCACCAGTGTGACGCCGTGGGTCCAGCTCACCAGTGTGACGCCGTGGGTCCAGCTCGCCAGGGTGTCGTTATGGGTCCAGCTCACCAGCGTGACGTTGCGGGTCCAGCTCACCAGCGTGACGCCGTGGGTCCAGCTCACCAGTAGGACGCTGTGAGTCCAGCTCACCAGTGTGACGCCGTGGGTCCAGCTCGCCAGGGTGTCGTTATGGGTCCAGCTCACCAGCGTGACGTTGGGGTCCAGCTCACCAGCGTGACGCCGTGGGTCCAGCTCACCAGTAGGACGCTGTGAGTCCAGCTCACCAGTGTGACGCTGTGGGTCCAGCTCACCAGCATGACGTTGTGGGTCCAGTTCGCCAGCGAGGCATTGTGGGTCCAGCTCACCAGCGTGGCGTTGTGGGTCCAGCTCACCAGCGTGGCATTGTGTGTCCAGCTCACCAGCGAGGCGCTGTGGGTCCAGCTCGCCAGCGAGGCGTTGAGGGTCTAGCTCGCCAGCGTGGCGTTGAGGGTCCAGCTCACCAGTGTGATGTCATGGGTCCAGCTCACCAGCGAGGCGTTGTGTGTCCAGCTCACCAGCGTGACGCCATGGCTCCAGCTCACCAGTGTGACGTTGTGGGTCCAGCTTGCCAGCGTGACATTGTGGGTCCAGCTCGCCAGCGTGACATTGTGGGTCTAGCTCGCCAGCGTGACGTTGTGGGTCCAGCTCACCTGTGTGACGCCAGGGGTCCAGCTCGCCAGTGTGATGTTATGGGTCCAGTTCACCAGTGTGACGTTGTGGGTCCAGCTCGCCAGCGTGACGTTGTGGGTCCAGCTCACCAGTGTGACGTTGTGGGTCCAGCTCACCAGTGTGATGTTATGAGTCCAGCTCACTAGCGAGGCTTTGTGGGTCCAGTTCACCAGTGTGACGTTGTGGGTCCAGCTCGCCAGCGTGACGTTATGGGTCCAGTTCACCAGTGTGACGTTGTGGGTCCAGCTCGCCAGCGTGACGTTGTGGGTCCAGCTCGCCAGCGTGACGTTGTGGGTCCAGCTCACCAGTGTGACGTTGTGGGTCCAGCTCGCCAGCGTGACATTGTGGGTCCAGCTCACCAGTGTGATGTTATGAGTCCAGCTCACTAGCGAGGCTTTGTGGGTCCAGTTCGCCAGCGAGGCATTGTGGGTCCAGCTCATCAGCGTGGCGTTGTGGGTCCAGCTTACCAGCGAGGCGTTGTGGGTCCAGCTCACCAGCGTGGCGTTGTGGGTCCAGCTCACCAGCGTGGCGTTGTGGGTCCAGCTCACCAGCGTGGCGTTGTGGGTCCAGCTCACCAGCGAGGCGTTGTGGGTCCAGCTCACCAGCGAGGCGTTGTGGGTCCAGCTCACCAGCGTGGCATTGTGGGTCCAGCTCACCAGCGTGGCGTTGTGGGTCCAGCTCACCAGCGTGGCGTTGTGGGTCCAGCTCACCAGCGAGGCATTGTGGGTCCAGCTCACCAGCGTGACGTTGTGGGTCTAGCTCGCCAGCGTGACATTGTGGGTCTAGCTCGCCAGCGTGACGCCATGGGTCCAGCTCACCAGTGTGACGTTGTGGGTCCAGCTCACCAGCGTGGCGTTGTGGGTCCAGCTCACCAGCGAGGCGTTGTGGGTCCAGCTCACCAGCGTGACGTTGTGGGTCTAGCTCGCCAGCGTGACATTGTGGGTCTAGCTCGCCAGCGTGACGCCATGGGTCCAGCTCACCAGTGTGACGTTGTGGGTCCAGCTCGCCAGTGTGATGTTATGGGTCCAGCTCGCCAGCGTGACGTTGTGGGTCCAGCTCGCCAGCGTGACGTTGTGGGTCCAGCTCGCCAGCGTGACGTTGTGGGTCCAGTTCGCCAGCGTGACATTGTGGGTCCAGCACACCAGTGTGACGTTGTGCGTTCAGCTCACCAGTGTGACGTTGTGGGTCCAGCTCACCAGTGTGACGTTGTGGGTCCAGCTCACCAGCGTGGCGTTGTGGGTCCAGCTCGCCAGCTTGACGTTGTGGGTCCAGCTCGCCAGCGAGGCATTGTGGGTCCAGCTCGCCAGCGTGACGTTGTGGGTCCAGTTCGCCAGCGTGACTTTGTGGGTCCAGCTCGCCAGCGAGGCATTGTGGGTCCAGCTCGCCAGCGTGACGTTGTGGGTCCAGCTCGCCAGCGAGGCATTGTGGGTCCAGCTCACCAGCGAGGCATTGTGGGTCCAGCTCACCAGTGTGATGTCATGGATCAAGCTCACCAGTGTGACATTGTGGGTCCAGCTCGCCAGCGTGACATTGTGGGTCCAGCTCACCAGCGTGACGTTGTGGGTCCAGCTCGCCAGCGTGACATTGTGGGTCCAGCTCGCCAGCGAGGCATTGTGGGTCCAGCTCACCAGCGTGACATTGTGGGTCCAGCTCACCAGCGTGACGTTGTGGGTCCAGCTCGCCAGCGTGACATTGTGGGTCCAGCTCACCAGCGTGACGTTGTGGGTCCAGCTCGCCAGCGTGACGTTGTGGGTCCAGCTCGCCAGCGTGACGTTGTGGGTCCAGCTCGCCAGCGTGACGTTGTGGGTCCAGCTCACCAGTGTGACGTTGTGGGTCCAGCTCACCAGCGTGGCGTTGTGGGTCCAGCTCGCCAGCGTGACGTTGTGGGTCCAGCTCGCCAGCGTGACATTGTGGGTCCAGCTCGCCAGCGAGGCATTGTGGGTCCAGCTCGCCAGCGTGACGTTGTGGGTCCAGCTCGCCAGCGAGGCATTGTGGGTCCAGCTCACCAGTGTGATGTCATGGATCCAGCTCACCAGTGTGACATTGTGGGTCCAGCTCGCCAGCGTGACATTGTGGGTCCAGCTCACCAGCGTGACGTTGTGGGTCCAGCTCGCCAGCGTGACTTTGTGGGTCCAGCTCACCAGCGAGGCATTGTGGGTCCAGCTCACCAGCGTGACGTTGTGGGTCCAGCTCGCCAGCGTGACATTGTGGGTCCAGCTCACCAGCGTGACTTTGTGGGTCCAGCTCGCCAGCGAGGCATTGTGGGTCCAGCTCACCAGCGTGACGTTGTGGGTCCTGCTCGCCAGCGTGACATTGTGGGTCCAGCTCACCAGCGTGACGTTGTGGGTCCAGCTCGCCAGCGTGACTTTGTGGGTCCAGCTCGCCAGCGAGGAATTGTGGGTCCAGCTCACCAGCGTGACTTTGTGGGTCCAGCTCGCCAGCGAGGCATTGTGGGTCCAGCTCACCAGCGTGACGTTGTGGGTCCTGCTCGCCAGCGTGACATTGTGGGTCCAGCTCACCAGCGTGACGTTGTGGGTCCAGCTCGCCAGCGTGACTTTGTGGGTCCAGCTCGCCAGCGAGGCATTGTGGGTCCAGCTCACCAGCGTGACGTTGTGGGTCCAGCTCGCCAGCGAGGCATTGTGGGTCCAGCTCACCAGCGTGACGTTGTGGGTCCAGCTCGCCAGCTTGACGTTGTGGGTCCAGCTCGCCAGCGTGACATTGTGGGTCCAGCTCACCAGCGTGATGTTATGGGTCCAGCTCACCAGTGTGACGTTGTGGGTCCAGCTCACCAGCGTGACGTTGTGGGTCCAGCTCGCCAGTGTGACGTTGTGGGTCCAGCTCACCAGTGTGACGTTGTGGGTCCAGCTCGCCAGCGTGACGTTGTGGGTCCAGCTCACCAGTGTGACGTTGTGGGTCCAGCTCGCCAGTGAGGCATTGTGGGTCCAGCTCGCCAGCGTGACGTTGTGGGTCCAGCTCACCAGTGTGACGTTGTGGGTCCAGCTCGCCAGTGAGGCATTGTGGGTCCAGCTCACCAGCGAGGCGTTGTGGGTCCAGCTCACCAGCATGGCGTTGTGGGTCCAGCTCACCAGCGAGGCGTTGTGGGTCCAGCTCGCCAGCGTGACATTGTGGGTCCAGCTCGCCAGCGTGACGTTATGGGTCCAGCTCGCCAGCGTGACGTTGTGGGTCCAGCTCGCCAGCGTGACGTTGTGGGTCTAGCTCGCCAGCGTGACGTTGTGGGTCCAGCTCGCCAGTGTGATGTCGTGGATCCAGCTCACCAGTGTGACGCCATGGGTCCAGCTCGCCAGCGTGACGTTGTGGGTCCAGCTCGCCAGTGTGACGTTATGGGTCCAGCTCACCAGCGAGACATTGTGGGTCCAGCTCGCCAGCGTGACGTTGTGGGTCCAGCTCACCAGTGTGACGTTATGGGTCCAGCTCACCAGCGAGACATTGTGGGTCCAGCTCGCCAGCGTGACGTTGTGGGTCCAGCTCGCCAGCGTGACGTTGTGGGTCCAGCTCGCCAGCGTGACGTTGTGGGTCCAGCTCGCCAGTGTGACGTAGTGGGTCCAGCTCGCCAGCGTGACGTTGTGGGTCCAGCTCGCCAGCGTGACGTTGTGGGTCCAGCTCGCCAGCGTGACGTTGTGGGTCCAGCTCGCCAGCGTGACGTTGTGGGTCCAGCTCGCCAGCGAGGCATTGTGGGTCCAGCTCGCCAGCGTGACATTGTGGGTCCAGCTCGCCAGCGTGACGTTGTGGGTCCAGCTCACCAGTGTGACGTTGTGGGTCCAGCTCGCCAGTGTGACGTTGTGGGTCCAGCTCGCCAGCGTGACGTTGTGGGTCCAGCTCGCCAGCGTGACGTTGTGGGTCCAGCTCACCAGTGTGACGCCGTGAGTCCAGCTCACCAGTGTGACGCCATGGCTCCAGCTCACCAGTGTGATGTTGTGGGTCCAGCTCGCCAGCGTGACGTTGTGGGTCCAGCTCACCAGCGTGACACCGTGGGTCCAGCTCACCAGCGTGGTGTTGTGGGTCCAGCTCACCAGCATGACGTTGGGGGTCCAGCTCAACAGCGTGACCTTGTGGGTCCAACCCGTCAGCGTGACGTTGTGGGTCCAGCTCACCAGCGTGACACCGTGGGTCCAGCTCACCAGCGTGACACCGTGGGTCCAAACCGTCAGCGTGACGTTGTGGGTCCAGCTCACCAGCGTGACACCGTGCGTCCAACCCGTCAGCGTGACGTTGTGGGTCCAGCTCACCAGTGTGACGCCATGGCTCCAGCTCACCAGCGATGCGTTGTGGGCCTAGCTCACCAGCGTGACGTTGTGTGTCCAGCTCACCAGTGTGACGTTGTGGGTCCAGCTCACCAGGGTGACGTTGTGGGTCCAGCTCACCAGCGTGACGTTGTGGGTCCAGCTCGCCAGTGTGACGTTGTGGGTCCAGCTCACCAGCGTGACGTTGTGGGTCCAGCTCACCAGCGTGACGCCGTGGGTCCAACCCGTCAGCGTGACGTTGTGCGTCCAGCTCACCAGCATAACACCGTGGGTCCAACCCGTCAACGTGACGTTGTGGGTCCAGCTCACCAGTGTGACGCCATGGCTCCAGCTCACCAGCGATGCGTTGTGGGCCTAGCTCACCAGCGTGACGTTGTGGGTCCAGCTCACCAGTGTGACGTTGTGGGTCCAGCTCACCAGCGTGACGTTGTGGGTCCAGCTCACCAGCGTGACGTTGTGGGTCCAGCTCACCAGCGTGACTTTGTGGGTCCAGCTCACCAGTGTGACGTTGTGGGTCCAGCTCGCCAGCGAGGCATTGTGGGTCCAGCTCACCAGCGTGACGCCGTGAGTCCAGCTCACCAGCGAGGCATTGTGGGTCCAGTTCACCAGTGAGATGCCGTGAGTCCAGCTCACCAGCGAGGCATTGTGGGTCCAGTTCGCCAGCAAGGCATTGTGGGTCCAGCTCACCAGCGTGGCGTTGTGGGTCCAGCTCACCAGCGTGGCGTTGTGGGTCCAGTTCACCAGCGAGGCGTTGTGGGTCCAGCTCACCAGCGTGGCGTTGTGGGTCCAGCTCACCAGCGTGGCGATGTTGGTCCAGCTCACCAGCGTGGCGTTGTGGGTCCAGCTCACCAGCGAGGCGTTGTGGGTCCAGCTCACCAGCGGGGCGTTGTGGGTCCAGCTCACCAGCGAGGCATTGTGGGTCCAGCTCAACAGCGAGGCATTGTGGGTCCAGTTCTCCAGTGTGGCATTGTGGGTCCAGCTCACCAGTGTGATGTCATGGGTCCAGCTCACCAGCGAGGCGTTGTGGGTCCAGCTCACCAGCGAGGCGTTGTGGGTCCAGCTCACCAGCCTGCCGTTGTGGGTCCAGTTCGCCAGCGAGGCATTGTGGGTCCAGCCCACCAGCATGACGCCGTGGGTCCAGCTCACCAGCATGACGCCGTGGGTCCAGCTCACCAGCGTGACGCCGTGGGTCTAGCTCACCAGTGTGACGCCGTGGGTCCAGCTCACCAGCATGACGCCGTGGGTCCAGCTCACCAACGTGACGTCGTGGGTCTAGCTCACCAGTGTGACGCCGTGGGTCCAGCTCACCAGCATGACGCCGTGGGTCCAGCTCACCAGCGTGACGCCGTGGGTCCAGGTCACCAGGGTGTCGTTATGGGTCCAGCTCACCAGCGTGACGTTGCGGGTCCAGCTCACCAGCGTGACGCCGTGGGTCCAGCTCACCAGTAGGACGCCGTGGGTCCAGCTCCAGCTCACCAGTGTGACGCTGTGGGTCCAGCTCACCAGCATGACGTTGTGGGTCCAGTTCGCCAGCGAGGCATTGTGGGTCCAGCTCACCAGCGTGGCGTTGTGGGTCCAGCTCACCAGCGTGGCATTGTGTGTCCAGCTCACCAGCGAGGCGCTGTGGGTCCAGCTCACCAGCGAGGCGTTGTGGGTCCAGCTTGCCAGCGTGGCGTTGAGGGTCCAGCTCACCAGTGTGATGTCATGGGTCCAGCTCACCAGCGAGGCGTTGTGGGTCCAGCTCACCAGCGTGACGTTGTGGGTCCAGTTCGCCAGTGTGGCGTTGAGGGTCCAGCTCACCAGTGTGATGTCATGGGTCCAGCTCACCAGCAAGGCATTGTGGGTCCAGCTCACCAGCGTGATGTTATGGGTCCAGCTCTCCAGCGAGGCATTGTGGGTCCAGCTCACCAGCGTGGCGTTGTACGTCCAGCTCACCAGCGTGGCGTTGTGGGTCCAGCTCACCAGCATGACGCCGTGGGTCCAGCTCACCAGCGTGGCGTTGTGGGTCCAGCTCACCAGTATGACGCTGTGAGTCCAGCTCACCAGTGTGACGCTATGGGTCCAACTCCAGCTCACCAGTGTGACGCCATGGCTCCAGCTCACCAGTGTGACGTTGTGTGTCCAGCTCACCAGTGTGACGTTGTGGGTCCAGCTCACCAGGGTGACGTTGTGGGTCCAGCTCACCAGCGTGACGTTGTGGGTCCAGCTCGCCAGTGTGACGTTGTGGGTCCAGCTCACCAGCGTGACGTTGTGGGTCCAGCTCACCAGCGTGACGCCGTGGGTCCAACCCGTCAGCGTGACGTTGTGCGTCCAGCTCACCAGCATAACACCGTGGGTCCAACCCGTCAACGTGACGTTGTGGGTCCAGCTCACCAGTGTGACGCCATGGCTCCAGCTCACCAGCGATGCGTTGTGGGCCTAGCTCACCAGCGTGACGTTGTGGGTCCAGCTCACCAGTGTGACGTTGTGGGTCCAGCTCACCAGCGTGACGTTGTGGGTCCAGCTCACCAGCGTGACGTTGTGGGTCCAGCTCACCAGCGTGACTTTGTGGGTCCAGCTCACCAGTGTGACGTTGTGGGTCCAGCTCGCCAGCGAGGCATTGTGGGTCCAGCTCACCAGCGTGACGCCGTGGGTCCAGCTCGCCAGCATGACGTTGTGGGTCCAGCTCACCAGTGAGATGCCGTGAGTCCAGCTCACCAGCGAGGCATTGTGGGTCCAGTTCGCCAGCAAGGCATTGTGGGTCCAGCTCACCAGCGTGGCGTTGTGGGTCCAGCTCACCAGCGTGGCGTTGTGGGTCCAGTTCACCAGCGAGGCGTTGTGGGTCCAGCTCACCAGCGTGGCGTTGTGGGTCCAGCTCACCAGCGTGGCGATGTTGGTCCAGCTCACCAGCGTGGCGTTGTGGGTCCAGCTCACCAGCGAGGCGTTGTGGGTCCAGCTCACCAGCGGGGCGTTGTGGGTCCAGCTCACCAGCGAGGCATTGTGGGTCCAGCTCAACAGCGAGGCATTGTGGGTCCAGTTCTCCAGTGTGGCATTGTGGGTCCAGCTCACCAGTGTGATGTCATGGGTCCAGCTCACCAGCGAGGCGTTGTGGGTCCAGCTCACCAGCGAGGCGTTGTGGGTCCAGCTCACCAGCCTGCCGTTGTGGGTCCAGTTCGCCAGCGAGGCATTGTGGGTCCAGCCCACCAGCGTGGCGTTGTGGGTCCAGCTCACCAGCATGACGCCGTGGGTCCAGCTCACCAGCATGACGCCGTGGGTCCAGCTCACCAGCGTGACGCCGTGGGTCTAGCTCACCAGTGTGACGCCGTGGGTCCAGCTCACCAGCATGACGCCGTGGGTCCAGCTCACCAACGTGACGCCGTGGGTCTAGCTCACCAGTGTGACGCCGTGGGTCCAGCTCACCAGCATGACGCCGTGGGTCCAGCTCACCAGCGTGACGCCGTGGGTCCAGCTCACCAGGGTGTCGTTATGGGTCCAGCTCACCAGCGTGACGTTGCGGGTCCAGCTCACCAGCGTGACGCCGTGGGTCCAGCTCACCAGTAGGACGCCGTGGGTCCAGCTCCAGCTCACCAGTGTGACGCTGTGGGTCCAGCTCACCAGCATGACGTTGTGGGTTCAGTTCGCCAGCGAGGCATTGTGGGTCCAGTTCTCCAGTGTGGCATTGTGGGTCCAGCTCACCAGTGTGATGTCATGGGTCCAGCTCACCAGCGAGGCGTTGTGGGTCCAGCTCACCAGCGAGGCGTTGTGGGTCCAGCTCACCTGCCTGCCGTTGTGGGTCCAGGTCGCCAGCGAGGCATTGTGGGTCCAGCCCACCAGCGTGGCGTTGTGGGTCCAGCTCACCAGCATGACGCCGTGGGTCCAGCTCACCAGCATGACGCCGTGGGTCCAGCTCACCAGCGTGACGCCGTGGGTCTAGCTCACCAGTGTGACGCCGTGGGTCCAGCTCACCAGCATGACGCCGTGGGTCCAGCTCACCAACGTGACGTCGTGGGTCTAGCTCACCAGTGTGACGCCGTGGGTCCAGCTCACCAGCATGACGCCGTGGGTCCAGCTCACCAGCGTGACGCCGTGGGTCCAGCTCACCAGGGTGTCGTTATGGGTCCAGCTCACCAGCGTGACGTTGCGGGTCCAGCTCACCAGCGTGACGCCGTGGGTCCAGCTCACCAGTAGGACGCCGTGGGTCCAGCTCCAGCTCACCAGTGTGACGCTGTGGGTCCAGCTCACCAGCATGACGTTGTGGGTCCAGTTCGCCAGCGAGGCATTGTGGGTCCAGCTCACCAGCGTGGCGTTGTGGGTCCAGCTCACCAGCGTGGCATTGTGTGTCCAGCTCACCAGCGAGGCGCTGTGGGTCCAGCTCACCAGCGAGGCGTTGTGGGTCCAGCTTGCCAGCGTGGCGTTGAGGGTCCAGCTCACCAGTGTGATGTCATGGGTCCAGCTCACCAGCGAGGCGTTGTGGGTCCAGCTCACCAGCGTGACGTTGTGGGTCCAGTTCGCCAGTGTGGCGTTGAGGGTCCAGCTCACCAGTGTGATGTCATGGGTCCAGCTCACCAGCAAGGCATTGTGGGTCCAGCTCACCAGCGTGATGTTATGGGTCCAGCTCTCCAGCGAGGCATTGTGGGTCCAGCTCACCAGCGTGGCGTTGTACGTCCAGCTCACCAGCGTGGCGTTGTGGGTCCAGCTCACCAGCATGACGCCGTGGGTCCAGCTCACCAGCGTGGCGTTGTGGGTCCAGCTCACCAGTATGACGCTGTGAGTCCAGCTCACCAGTGTGACGCTATGGGTCCAACTCCAGCTCACCAGTGTGACGCCATGGCTCCAGCTCACCAGTGTGACGTTGTGGGTCCAGCTTGCCAGCGTGACATTGTGGGTCCAGCTCGCCAGCGTGACATTGTGGGTCTAGCTCGCCAGCGTGACGTTGTGGGTCCAGCTCACCAGCATGACACCGTGGGTCCAGCTCACCAGTGTGACGCCGTGGGTCCAGCTCACCAGCATGACGCCGTGGGTCCAGCTCACCAGCGTGACGCCGTGGGTCTAGCTCACCAGTGTGACGCCGTGGGTCCAGCTCACCAGCATGACACCGTGGGTCCAGCTCGCCAGCATGACGCCGTGGGTCCAGCTCACCAACGTGACGCCGTGGGTCTAGCTCACCAGTGTGACGCCGTGGGTCCAGCTCACCAGCATGACGCCGTGGGTCCAGCTCACCAGCGTGACGCCGTGGGTCCAGCTCACCAGGGTGTAGTTATGGGTCCAGCTCACCAGCGTGACGTTGCGGGTCCAGCTCACCAGCGTGACGCCGTGGGTCCAGCTCACCAGTAGGACGCTGTGAGTCCAGCTCACCAGTGTGACGCCGTGGGTCCAGCTCCAGCTCACCAGTGTGACGCTGTGGGTCCAGCTCACCAGCATGACGTTGTGGGTCCAGTTCGCCAGCGAGGCATTGTGGGTCCAGCTCACCAGCGTGGCGTTGTGGGTCCAGCTCACCAGCGTGGCATTGTGTGTCCAGCTCACCAGCGAGGCGCTGTGGGTCCAGCTCACCAGCGAGGCGTTGTGGGTCCAGCTTGCCAGCGTGGCGTTGAGGGTCCAGCTCACCAGTGTGATGTCATGGGTCCAGCTCACCAGCGAGGCGTTGTGTGTCCAGCTCACCAGCGTGACGCCATGGCTCCAGCTCACCAGTGTGACGTTGTGGGTCCAGCTTGCCAGCGTGACATTGTGGGTCCAGCTCGCCAGCGTGACATTGTCGGTCCAGCTCGCCAGCGTGACGTTGTGGGTCCAGCTCACCTGTGTGACGCCAGGGGTCCAGCTCGCCAGTGTGATGTTATGGGTCCAGTTCACCAGTGTGACGTTGTGGGTCCAGCTCGCCAGCGTGACGTTGTGGGTCCAGCTCACCAGTGTGACGTTGTGGGTCCAGCTCACCAGTGTGATGTTATGAGTCCAGCTCACTAGCGAGGCTTTGTGGGTCCAGTTCACCAGTGTGACGTTGTGGGTCCAGCTCGCCAGCGTGACGTTATGGGTCCAGTTCACCAGTGTGACGTTGTGGGTCCAGCTCGCCAGCGTGACGTTGTGGGTCCAGCTCGCCAGCGTGACGTTGTGGGTCCAGCTCACCAGTGTGACGTTGTGGGTCCAGCTCGCCAGCGTGGCGTTGTGGGTCCAGCTCACCAGCGTGGCGTTGTGGGTCCAGCTCACCAGCGAGGCGTTGTGGGTCCAGCTCACCAGCGTGGCGTTGTGGGTCCAGCTCACCAGCGAGGCGTTGTGGGTCCAGCTCACCAGCGTGGCATTGTGGGTCCAGCTCACCAGCGTGGCGTTGTGGGTCCAGCTCACCAGCGTGGCGTTGTAGGTCCAGCTCACCAGCGAGGCGTTGTGGGTCCAGCTCACCAGCGTGACGTTGTGGGTCTAGCTCGCCAGCGTGACATTGTGGGTCTAGCTCGCCAGCGTGACGCCATGGGTCCAGCTCACCAGTGTGACGTTGTGGGTCCAGCTCACCAGCGTGGCGTTGTGGGTCCAGCTCACCAGCGAGGCGTTGTGGGTCCAGCTCACCAGCGTGACGTTGTGGGTCTAGCTCGCCAGCGTGACATTGTGGGTCTAGCTCGCCAGCGTGACGCCATGGGTCCAGCTCACCAGTGTGACGTTGTGGGTCCAGCTCGCCAGTGTGATGTTATGGGTCCAGCTCGCCAGCGTGACGTTGTGGGTCCAGCTCGCCAGCGTGACGTTATGGGTCCAGCTCGCCAGCGTGACGTTGTGGGTCCAGCTCGCCAGCGAGGCATTGTAGGTCCAGCTCGCCAGCGTGACCTTGTGGGTCCAGCTCACCAGTGTGACGTTGTGCGTTCAGCTCACCAGTGTGACGTTGTGGGTCCAGCTCACCAGTGTGACGTTGTGGGTCCAGCTCACCAGTGTGACGTTGTGGGTCCAGCTCACCAGCGTGGCGTTGTGGGTCCAGCTCGCCAGCGTGACGTTGTGGGTCCAGCTCGCCAGCGAGGCATTGTGGGTCCAGCTCGCCAGCGTGACGTTGTGGGTCCAGCTCGCCAGCGAGGCATTGTGGGTCCAGCTCACCAGTGTGACGTTGTGGGTCCAGCTCACTAGTGTGACGTTGTGGGTCCAGCTCGCCAGCGTGACTTTGTGGGTCCAGCTCGCCAGCGAGGCATTGTGGGTCCAGCTCGCCAGCGTGACGTTGTGGGTCCAGCTCGCCAGCGAGGCATTGTGGGTCCAGCTCACCAGCGAGGCATTGTGGGTCCAGCTCACCAGCGTGACGTTGTGGGTCCAGCTCGCCAGCGTGACATTGTGGGTCCAGCTCACCAGCGTGACGTTGTGGGTCCAGCTCGCCAGCGTGACATTGTGGGTCCAGCTCGCCAGCGTGACTTTGTGGGTCCAGCTCGCCAGCGAGGCATTGTGGGTCCAGCTCGCCAGCGTGACGTTGTGGGTCCAGCTCGCCAGCGAGGCATTGTGGGTCCAGCTCACCATTGTGATGTCATGGATCCAGCTCACCAGTGTGACATTGTGTGTCCAGCTCGCCAGCGTGACATTGTGGGTCCAGCTCACCAGCGTGACGTTGTGGGTCCAGCTCGCCAGCGTGACTTTGTGGGTCCAGCTCGCCAGCGAGGCATTGTGGGTCCAGCTCACCAGCGTGACATTGTGGGTCTAGCTCGCCAGCGTGACGCCATGGGTCCAGCTCACCAGTGTGACGTTGTGGGTCCAGCTCGCCAGTGTGATGTTATGGGTCCAGCTCGCCAGCGTGACGTTGTGGGTCCAGCTCGCCAGCGTGACGTTATGGGTCCAGCTCGCCAGCGTGACGTTGTGGGTCCAGCTCGCCAGCGAGGCATTGTAGGTCCAGCTCGCCAGCGTGACCTTGTGGGTCCAGCTCACCAGTGTGACGTTGTGCGTTCAGCTCACCAGTGTGACGTTGTGGGTCCAGCTCACCAGTGTGACGTTGTGGGTCCAGCTCACCAGTGTGACGTTGTGGGTCCAGCTCACCAGCGTGGCGTTGTGGGTCCAGCTCGCCAGCGTGACGTTGTGGGTCCAGCTCGCCAGCGAGGCATTGTGGGTCCAGCTCGCCAGCGTGACGTTGTGGGTCCAGCTCGCCAGCGAGGCATTGTGGGTCCAGCTCACCAGTGTGACGTTGTGGGTCCAGCTCACTAGTGTGACGTTGTGGGTCCAGCTCGCCAGCGTGACTTTGTGGGTCCAGCTCGCCAGCGAGGCATTGTGGGTCCAGCTCGCCAGCGTGACGTTGTGGGTCCAGCTCGCCAGCGAGGCATTGTGGGTCCAGCTCACCAGCGAGGCATTGTGGGTCCAGCTCACCAGCGTGACGTTGTGGGTCCAGCTCGCCAGCGTGACATTGTGGGTCCAGCTCACCAGCGTGACGTTGTGGGTCCAGCTCGCCAGCGTGACATTGTGGGTCCAGCTCGCCAGCGTGACTTTGTGGGTCCAGCTCGCCAGCGAGGCATTGTGGGTCCAGCTCGCCAGCGTGACGTTGTGGGTCCAGCTCGCCAGCGAGGCATTGTGGGTCCAGCTCACCATTGTGATGTCATGGATCCAGCTCACCAGTGTGACATTGTGTGTCCAGCTCGCCAGCGTGACATTGTGGGTCCAGCTCACCAGCGTGACGTTGTGGGTCCAGCTCGCCAGCGTGACTTTGTGGGTCCAGCTCGCCAGCGAGGCATTGTGGGTCCAGCTCACCAGCGTGACATTGTGGGTCCAGCTCGCCAGCGTGACATTGTGGGTCCAGCTCACCAGCGTGACGTTGTGGGTCCAGCTCGCCAGCGTGACATTGTGGGTCCAGCTCACCAGCGTGACGTTGTGGGTCCAGCTCGCCAGCGTGACGTTGTGGGTCCAGCTCGCCAGCGTGACGTTGTGGGTCCAGCTCGCCAGCGAGGCATTGTGTGTCCAGCTCGCCAGCGTGACCTTGTGGGTCCAGCTCACCAGTGTGACGTTGTGCGTTCAGCTCACCAGTGTGACGTTGTGGGTCCAGCTCACCAGTGTGACGTTGTGGGTCCAGCTCGCCAGCGTGACGTTGTGGGTCCAGCTCACCAGTGTGACGTTGTGGGTCCAGCTCACCAGCGTGGCGTTGTGGGTCCAGCTCGCCAGCGTGACGTTGTGGGTCCAGCTCGCCAGCGTGACGTTGTGGGTCCAGCTCGCCAGCGAGGCATTGTGGGTCCAGCTCGCCAGCGTGACGTTGTGGGTCCAGCTCGCCAGCGAGGCATTGTGGGTCCAGCTCACCAGTGTGATGTCATGGATCCAGCTCACCAGTGTGACATTGTGGGTCCAGCTCGCCAGCGTGACATTGTGGGTCCAACTCACCAGCGTGACGTTGTGGGTCCAGCTCGCCAGCGTGACTTTGTGGGTCCAGCTCGCCAGCGAGGCATTGTGGGTCCAGCTCACCAGCGTGACGTTGTGGGTCCAGCTCGCCAGCGTGACATTGTGGGTCCAGCTCACCAGCGTGACTTTGTGGGTCCAGCTCGCCAGCGAGGCATTGTGGGTCCAGCTCACCAGCGTGACGTTGTGGGTCCAGCTCGCCAGCGTGACATTGTGGGTCCAGCTCACCAGCGTGACGTTGTGGGTCCAGCTCGCCAGCGTGACTTTGTGGGTCCAGCTCGCCAGCGAGGAATTGTGGGTCCAGCTCACCAGCGTGACCTTGTGGGTCCAGCTCGCCAGCGAGGCGTTGTGGGTCCAGCTCACCAGCGTGACGTTGTGGGTCCAGCTCGCCAGCGTGACGTTGTGGGTCCAGCTCGCCAGCGTGACATTGTGGGTCCAGCTCACCAGCGTGACGTTGTGGGTCCAGCTCGCCAGCGTGACGTTGTGGGTCCAGTTCACCAGCGTGACGTTGTGGGTCCAGCTCGCCAGCGAGGCATTGTGGGTCCAGCTTGCCAGCGTGACGTTGTGTGTCCAGCTCACCAGCGTGACATTGTGGGTCCAGCTCGCCAGCGTGACGTTGTGGGTCCAGCTCGCCAGCGTGACGTTGTGGGTCCAGCTCACCAGCGAGGCGTTGTGGGTCCAGCTCGCCAGCGTGACATTGGGGGTCCAGCTCACCAGCGTGACGTTGTGGGTCCAGCTCACCAGCGTGACGTTGTGGGTCCAGCTCGCCAGCGAGGCATTGTGGGTCCAGCTCGCCAGCGTGACGTTGTGGGTCCAGCTCGCCAGCGTGATGTCATGGATCCAGCTCACCAGTGTGACGCCATGGGTCCAGCTCACCGGTGTGATGTTATGGGTCCAGCTCACCAGTGTGACGTTATGGGTCCAGCTCCCCAGTGTGACGTTGTGGGTCCAGCTCACCAGTGTGACGTTGTGGGTCCAGCTCGCCAGCGTGACGTTGTGGGTCCAGCTCGCCAGTGTGACATTGTGGGTCCAGCTCGCCAGTGTGACATTGTGGGTCCAGCTCGCCAGCGAGGCATTGTGGGTCCAGCTCGCCAGCGAGGCATTGTGGGTCCAGCTCGCCAGCGTGACTTTGTGGGTCCAGCTCGCCAGCGAGGCATTGTGGGTCCAGCTCACCAGCGTGACGTTGTGGGTCCAGCTCGCCAGCGTGACATTGTGGGTCCAGCTCGCCAGCGAGGCATTGTGGGTCCAGCTCGCCAGTGTGACGTTGTGGGTCCAGCTCACCAGCGTGACGTTGTGGGTCCAGCTCACCAGCGTGACGTTGTTGGTCCAGCTCACCAGTGTGACGTTGTGGGTCCAGCTCACCAGCGTGACATTGTGGGTCCAGCTCGCCAGCGAGGCATTGTGGGTCCAGCTCGCCAGCGTGACGTTGTGGGTCCAGCTCGCCAGCGAGGCATTGTGTGTCCAGCTCGCCAGCGTGACCTTGTGGGTCCAGCTCACCAGTGTGACGTTGTGCGTTCAGCTCACCAGTGTGACGTTGTGGGTCCAGCTCACCAGTGTGACGTTGTGGGTCCAGCTCGCCAGCGTGACGTTGTGGGTCCAGCTCACCAGTGTGACGTTGTGGGTCCAGCTCACCAGCGTGGCGTTGTGGGTCCAGCTCGCCAGCGTGACGTTGTGGGTCCAGCTCGCCAGCGTGACGTTGTGGGTCCAGCTCGCCAGCGAGGCATTGTGGGTCCAGCTCGCCAGCGTGACGTTGTGGGTCCAGCTCGCCAGCGAGGCATTGTGGGTCCAGCTCACCAGTGTGATGTCATGGATCCAGCTCACCAGTGTGACATTGTGGGTCCAGCTCGCCAGCGTGACATTGTGGGTCCAGCTCACCAGCGTGACGTTGTGGGTCCAGCTCGCCAGCGTGACTTTGTGGGTCCAGCTCGCCAGCGAGGCATTGTGGGTCCAGCTCACCAGCGTGACGTTGTGGGTCCAGCTCGCCAGCGTGACATTGTGGGTCCAGCTCACCAGCGTGACTTTGTGGGTCCAGCTCGCCAGCGAGGCATTGTGGGTCCAGCTCACCAGCGTGACGTTGTGGGTCCAGCTCGCCAGCGTGACATTGTGGGTCCAGCTCACCAGCGTGACGTTGTGGGTCCAGCTCGCCAGCGTGACTTTGTGGGTCCAGCTCGCCAGCGAGGAATTGTGGGTCCAGCTCACCAGCGTGACCTTGTGGGTCCAGCTCGCCAGCGAGGCGTTGTGGGTCCAGCTCACCAGCGTGACGTTGTGGGTCCAGCTCGCCAGCGTGACGTTGTGGGTCCAGCTCGCCAGCGTGACATTGTGGGTCCAGCTCACCAGCGTGACGTTGTGGGTCCAGCTCGCCAGCGTGACGTTGTGGGTCCAGTTCACCAGCGTGACGTTGTGGGTCCAGCTCGCCAGCGAGGCATTGTGGGTCCAGCTTGCCAGCGTGACGTTGTGTGTCCAGCTCACCAGCGTGACATTGTGGGTCCAGCTCGCCAGCGTGACGTTGTGGGTCCAGCTCGCCAGCGTGACGTTGTGGGTCCAGCTCACCAGCGAGGCGTTGTGGGTCCAGCTCGCCAGCGTGACATTGTGGGTCCAGCTCACCAGCGTGACGTTGTGGGTCCAGCTCACCAGCGTGACGTTGTGGGTCCAGCTCGCCAGCGAGGCATTGTGGGTCCAGCTCGCCAGCGTGACGTTGTGGGTCCAGCTCGCCAGCGTGATGTCATGGATCCAGCTCACCAGTGTGACGCCATGGGTCCAGCTCACCGGTGTGATGTTATGGGTCCAGCTCACCAGTGTGACGTTATGGGTCCAGCTCACCAGTGTGACGTTGTGGGTCCAGCTCACCAGTGTGACGTTGTGGGTCCAGCTCGCCAGCGTGACGTTGTGGGTCCAGCTCGCCAGTGTGACATTGTGGGTCCAGCTCGCCAGTGTGACATTGTGGGTCCAGCTCGCCAGCGAGGCATTGTGGGTCCAGCTCGCCAGCGAGGCATTGTGGGTCCAGCTCGCCAGCGTGACTTTGTGGGTCCAGCTCGCCAGCGAGGCATTGTGGGTCCAGCTCACCAGCGTGACGTTGTGGGTCCAGCTCGCCAGCGTGACATTGTGGGTCCAGCTCGCCAGCGAGGCATTGTGGGTCCAGTTCGCCAGTGTGACGTTGTGGGTCCAGCTCACCAGCGTGATGTTGTGGGTCCAGCTCACCAGCGTGACGTTGTGGGTCCAGCTCACCAGTGTGACGTTGTGGGTCCAGCTCACCAGCGTGACATTGTGGGTCCAGCTCGCCAGCGAGGCATTGTGGGTCCAGCTCGCCAGCGTGACGTTGTGGGTCCAGCTCGCCAGTGTGATGTCATGGATCCAGCTCACCAGTGTGACGCCATGGGTCCAGCTCACCAGTGTGATGTTATGGGTCCAGCTCACCAGTGTGACGTTATGGGTCCAGCTCACCAGCGTGACGTTGTGGGTCCAGCTCGCCAGCGTGACGTTATGGGTCCAGCTCGCCAGCGTGACATTGTGGGTCCAGCTCGCCAGCGAGGCATTGTGGGTCCAGCTCGCCAGTGTGACGTTGTGGGTCCAGCTCGCCAGCGTGACGTTGTGGGTCCAGCTCGCCAGCGTGACGTTGTGGGTCCAGCTCGCCAGCGTGATGTTATGGGTCCAGCTCACCAGTGTGACGTTGTGGGTCCAGCTCACCAGCGTGACGTTGTGGGTCCAGCTCGCCAGTGTGACGTTGTGGGTCCAGCTCACCAGTGTGACGTTGTGGGTCCAGCTCACCAGCGTGGCATTGTGGGTCCAGCTCGCCAGCGTGACGTTGTGGGTCCAGCTCGCCAGCGTGACGTTGTGGGTCCAGCTCGCCAGCGTGACGTTGTGGGTCCAGCTCGCCAGCGTGACGTTGTGGGTCCAGCTCGCCAGCGAGGCATTGTGGGTCCAGCTCGCCAGCGTGACGTTGTGGGTCCAGCTCACCAGTGTGACGTTGTGGGTCCAGCTCGCCAGCGAGGCATTGTGGGTCCAGCTCACCAGCGAGGCGTTGTGGGTCCAGCTCACCAGCGTGGCGTTGTGGGTCCAGCTCACCAGCGAGGCGTTGTGGGTCCAGCTCGCCAGCGTGACATTGTGGGTCCAGCTCGCCAGCGTGACGTTGTGGGTCCAGCTCGCCAGTGTGATGTTGTGGGTCCAGCTCGCCAGCGTGACATTGTGGGTCCAGCTCACCAGCGTGACGTTGTGGGTCCAGCACGCCAGCGTGACGTTGTGGGTCCAGCTCGCCAGCGTGACATTGTGGGTCCAGCTCGCCAGCGTGACGTTGTGGGTCCAGCTCGCCAGTGTGATGTCATGGATCCAGCTCACCAGTGTGACGCCATGGGTCCAGCTCACCAGTGTGATGTTATGGGTCCAGCTCACCAGTGTGATGTTATGGGTCCAGCTCACCAGTGTGACGTTATGGGTCCAGCTCACCAGCGAGACATTGTGGGTCCAGCTCGCCAGCGTGACGTTGTGGGTCCAGCTCGCCAGCGTGACGTTGTGGGTCCAGCTCGCCAGCGTGACGTTGTGGGTCCAGCTCGCCAGTGTGACGTTGTGGGTCCAGCTCGCCAGCGTGACGTTGTGGGTCCAGCTCGCCAGCGTGACGTTGTGGGTCCAGCTCGCCAGCGAGGCATTGTGGGTCCAGCTCGCCAGCGTGACGTTGTGGGTCCAGCTCGCCAGCGTGACGTTGTGGGTCCAGCTCACCAGTGTGACGCCGTGAGTCCAACCCGTCAGCGTGACACCGTGGGTCCAGCTCACCAGCGTGACGTTGTGGGTCCAGCTCGCCAGCGTGACGTTGTGGGTCCAGCTCACCAGCGTGACACCGTGCGTCCAACCCGTCAGCGTGAAGTTGTGGGTCCAGCTCACCAGTGTGACGCCATGGCTCCAGCTCACCAGCGATGCGTTGTGGGCCTAGCTCACCAGCGTGACGTTGTGGGTCCAGCTCACCAGTGTGACGTTGTGGGTCCAGCTCACCAGGGTGACGTTGTGGGTCCAGCTCACCAGCGTGACGTTGTGGGTCCAGCTCGCCAGTGTGACGTTGTGGGTCCAGCTCACCAGCGTGACGTTGTGGGTCCAGCTCACCAGCGTGACACCGTGGGTCCAACCCGTCAGCGTGACGTTGTGGGTCCAGCTCACCAGCATGACACCGTGGGTCCAACCCGTCAGCGTGACGTTGTGGGTCCAGCTCACCAGTGTGACGCCATGGCTCCAGCTCACCAGCGATGCGTTGTGGGCCTAGCTCACCAGCGTGACGTTGTGGGTCCAGCTCACCAGTGTGACGTTGTGGGTCCAGCTCACCAGCGTGACGTTGTGGGTCCAGCTCACCAGCGTGACGTTGTGGGTCCAGCTCACCAGCGTGACTTTGTGGGTCCAGCTCACCAGTGTGACGTTGTGGGTCCAGCTCGCCAGCGAGGCATTGTGGGTCCAGCTCACCAGTGTGACGTTGTGGGTCCAGCTCGCCAGGGTGACGTTGTGGGTCCAGCTCGCCAGCGTGACATTGTGGGTCCAGCTCGCCAGCGTGACGTTGTGGGTCCAGCTCGCCAGCGTGACATTGTGGGTCTAGCTCGCCAGCGAGGCGTTGTGGGTCCAGTTCGCCAGCGTGACGTTGTGGGTCCGGCTCACCAGCGTGACACCGTGGGTCCGGCTCACCAGCGTGACACCGTGGGTCCAACTCGCCACCGTGACATTGTGGGTCCAGCTCACCAGCGTGACGTTGTGGGTCCGGCTCACCAGCGTGACGTTATGGGTCCAGCTCGCCAGCGTGACATTGTGGGTCCGGCTCACCAGCGTGACGTTATGGGTCCAGCTCGCCAGCGTGACATTGTGGGTCCGGCTCACCAGCGTGACGTTATGGGTCCAGCTCGCCAGCGTGACATTGTGGGTCCAGCTCACTAGCGTGACATTGTGGGTCCGGCTCACCAGCGTGACGTTATGGGTCCAGCTCGCCAGCGTGACATTGTGGGTCCGGCTCACCAGCGTGACGTTATGGGTCCAGCTCGCCAGCGTGACATTGTGGGTCCGGCTCACCAGCGTGACGTTATGGGTCCAGCTCGCCAGCGTGACATTGTGGGTCCAGCTCACTAGCGTGACATTGTGGGTCCGGCTCACCAGCGTGACGTTATGGGTCCAGCTCGCCAGCGTGACATTGTGGGTCCGGCTCACCAGCGTGACGTTATGGGTCCAGCTCGCCAGCGTGACAATGTGGGTCCAGCTCACTAGCGTGACGTTATGGGTCCAGCTCGCCAGTGTGACGTTGTGGATCCAGCTCGCCAACGTGACATTGTGGGTCCAGCTCACCAGCGTGACATTGTGGGTCCAGCTCGCCAGGGTGACGTTGTGGGTCCAGCTCACCAGCGTGACTTTGTGGGTCCAGCTCACCAGCGTGACATTGTGGGTCCAGCTCACCAGTGTGACGCTGTGGGTCCAGCTCACCAGTGTGACATTGTGGGTCCAGCTCACCAGCGTGACATTGTGGGTCCAGCTCACCAGTGTGACGCTGTGGGTCCAGCTCACCAGTGTGACGCCGTGGGTCCTGCCTATAGGATTCTTTTAGACTTTCTGTCAGAAAATATGGCGCTTTTGGGGAGGGTGGCATCCTGCTTTTCCCACCTGAGTTGTCCCAAAATGAGAAAATTCCGCCCAAAAATGTCAAATTTCAAAGGCAGCAATAATTCCCACAATAATTAAAGCCAAGGTAAGGACATGAGTAGGCGACACTGCAGGAATCCACTGCAGAGCTGTGTCAGCTCTTGTAAATTCAGCTAACCATAAGGAAAGAGTGTCAGTAGCAATCAGGGTGATGCGACGATCAATTCATGCGAAACCAAGAGTAGAAGTAAACTGTGACTTTAATCGACTAGAACAGTGCCTGCATGCGACTGGTCTGCTAGTGAGAGCCGCCTACAGGTCTTTATACCTCCCCTCAAGGGGTGGAGCAAGGGGCTGAGCCCACAAGGCACCAACATGATACATTACAGGTAATACCTTACAATGATCCATAGGTGGAGCCGACATGGGCAACAGCGTGATACAGTTATATACATGGTGAATGGTTACTGCAAAACATTCACCACACAGGGTCACCTCCTCTCTCTTATTAAATGAAAGCACAAAATGCTGGAAATACTCGGCAAGTCAAGCTGCATCTGTGGAGAGAAACAGAGTTAATTTTTCAGGTCAATGACCCCTCATCAGAAATGAGGATAGACAGAAATGTCATTGTACACAGCAGTGTGCCCATCCAGCAGTTCGGTTCCTGTTCTTGACGTGCACCACTTGGTGCTTCTTGCCTGGAACTCACTGGTGCTACCTCATTATTTTCTGCACCCTCCAGGATGTGGGTAAGTGTGTGGGTACTTGATCAGAGAGGCGTGTGTTTGTAGTGCTGCCGGCCTGCCCTCCCAGGGTTACAATGAAATACCAAGTACAAAGACACACATCCACTTTATGCAGGAACATCATCAGAAGGGTATAAGAAATGATGGGAAAACTCAGCAGGTCAGGTGGAGAGAAACAGAGTTAACACTTCAGGTCGATGACCTTTCATCAGAACTGGACCCTCTCCACAGATGCTGTCAGGCCTGCTGAGTTTATCCAGCATTTTCTGTTTTTATTTCAGATTTTTGCTTTTGTATCAGAATGGTCTGGTGTGCCTCTGCTTCACTTCTTGTTGATAGAGACTGTTCCTTGCCTTGCCTCCTGTTCTTTTGCCTCTCTTTGGTTCTTGTCAGTCACCTTGTTTCCCCAGATAGCCTCTGGAAAGGCATAAAATGTCTTTAATATATTTGTAGCTTTAGGGAAAGAAAAATTGTCCCCATATATAATCATTAGGTGTCTTCGCCCTTTAAAATATTGTCTGTTAATGACTTACACAGTTACTTCCTCCCTCTGCCTTTGGGAAACTCCCATCCTTAGCCCCCAATACTGGCACCTTGCCATGCGTGGCTAATTAAGACTGACCTGGCTGCTAAACCAGAACATCGGTCCTATCATTTCGCCAAGCAGCCCAAACATTTTCAAATTTCTTTTAATTCCTGTTTTGAGTCATGGATGCTTGTCTTGTTGCCCGCCCTCAGTTGTAAAGGAAGGAGTGAAGCACAGAAGTGATGCCCACCATATTAAAACCCACCAGTAAATCCCTAGTGTTATCAGGCCATGGACAGATCAATCTCCTTCCAGCATTCTAGCTCAGATTGAGCCTGGAATCAGCGGATAATTACTGTGTCAATTGTTTTTCTCTTACTCAGCTGCACCTTCCCCACCATATCACATTGTACCTGTCAGAAACACGAGGACGTCAGTGATGGTCCTGTGGAAAGAGCCTGAAAGTGAAGACGAACTCCTAGGTTTCTACGTTTACTCTTGTGAGGTTGGGACAAACAATTGGGAAACCTGTAACAATAAACCTGTGACTTCAAAGAGGTGAGAAGATCATCATCTTGCTGGAATAAAACCTCGATTGTTTCTGAAAAATGACTGTTCAAAAGTACTTTTCATTAGCAGTACCGTGTAAAAATGTATATTTAATGTCTTATTTTTCTCATTTCTCTGCATATTTTGTGATTATTTTTCCTTAAATTGTGAAAAAGGAACGGAAACCGTCTATATCAAGCATTTTGTGATCGCCCCATGTCCCAATTAGTGCTTCACATCTAATAGAATACGTTCACTCATTGGCCAAAGCTGCTTGAGGGGTTGGTGTTAGTTTCAGTTGTATGTCAATTTCATTGTGCCATTGAATTGAAACCATTCTGTCAGGAACCCAGTGATATCCCAACACCCGGTGCAGAAATGTTTTTTTTAAATGAAAAAGAAATAGGTAGAAATGAGCTTTGCTAACAGTTCAGTGACTGAAGTATATATGTATCCCTGTGCAGCCTGCTGCTGCTGCATGGAGAGTGGATGGTACCAGGTTCTGTTCCTGGTCTGGTCTCTGTTAGCTCATCTCCTTTGGAGCTGTAGTCGAATTCCACAATTACCCAGCGAGCTTTTGCACTCGGGGGAGGAAAGAGAAACAGCCAGGGGAGGGGGAGGGGAGGCGGGGAGGGGGGTGGTTCTGCCGGTCACCATACAAAGACTCTGGTGTGAAGTTCAAATGTGTGGTTGTCAGGTGTTCCTAGGTCAGCTTGACTGCAATGTTTACCCATTGACCAAATGCTGACGTTCATTCGCTAGATTGCCATGTGAAGAATGGAGCCTTGGTTGAGGTATTGTAGAGCAGAGAAAGTAAGGGGAGGAATGGGTGAGTGCAAGAGATAGATGATTAGAGACAAAGAATGCATGGGTTGATTTGATTGCTGTTTAGTGGTTTACTCTACCATGACAGTGGCTGCATGAGGCAGATACCAGAATTAAACTCATTACAGTTGTGTCTGTTTCCATTTGCTAGTATTGAAGTTCATGGCCTCACCCCTGGAAAGAAATACGTATTTCGAGTGAAATCTGTCAATCCAGCAGGGCTCAGTGAATATTCTGCTGAATCAACGCCCATCGTGGTGAACAATGCCATCTGTGAGTGTGTATTTCCAGCTTTGGAAAATAATTGTTTTCCAGAGAATAATTGGTTAGTCAATTTTAGTCATTATCGTATTCAGCTTAAATTTCCAAATATGGAACAGCATTTTGCACATTCAAGTACCAAAAACATTTTGAATCATGCCCTGTAGAATTCAATAAATAGACCAGATGCCAACTGGGTGTAATTTTTCAGTCTCTAGAAGAAAATATAAAATAAATCAACAGTGTTTTTAAAACTTCAGTTTCAGAGTTTAGTTATCAGAATAGCTTGTTTTATAAAACCCGTGAAGTATGTTAGACAATGGCGTGGAAAAATATTTGATGGTTTTTAATACTTGAGAGTTGTGAGGAGATAACGGTAGCACAGTGGTTAGCACAGTTGCTTCACAGCTCCAGGGCCCCAGGTTCGATTCCCGGCTTGGGTCACTGTCTGTGCGGAGTCTGCACGTTCTCCCCGTGTCTGCGTGGGTTTCCTCCGGGTGCTCCGGTTTCCTCCCACAGTCCAAAGATGTGCAGGTTAGGTAGATTGGCCTGATAAATTGCCCTTAGTGTCCAAAAAGGTGAGGTGGGACTACTGGGTTATGGGGATAGGGTGAAGGCGTGGGCTTAAATAGGGTGCTGTTTCCAAGAGCTGGTGCAGACTCGATGGGCCGAATGGCCTCCTTCTGCACTGTAAATTCTATGATTCTATGATAATGGACGGAGAAGTTCACGCAACCTAACACCTACAATTTAAGATATTTGCTTGTTTTAAGAAACATTAGCTAATGTACAACAGGAATATTCTGCACAATTTGCAATAGGTTTATCCAGCTATCATGACACCAGACCAGACCCCAACAGTTGCTAGGATACCAGACAGAAACCCCAATATTTTATTTAATTTTGTCAGACTGTGAGGAAAATATATTCCTCACAGTGATTTCACACACAAATAGGGATATCGTATATTAAAACAAACTTCATTACTAACACAGTATTAATAACTTTAACATCATAAAGAAAATAGCTCACAATTACCAGTTAAACAATGCTCAACCATAAAATAAACCACTAAATCCTAACTGATAACTTTTAGCTCCACCCAAGCAAAACCCCTCTCAGGTCAAAATCCACTTTTAGTACAGTTAGCCAACCCGGGAATACTTGCTGTAAGGAGAAATCTTGGATAAACTACTTTGAGAGAGGGAGATCTTTTGAGACTTCTTGAAAGAGAGACTAGGGCCTCTGGCTGCATTCTTCAGAAACTGCTTCTCAGCTCAGCTTCCAGTCAAAACTAAACTCTGCCTGTCTGTTAGATACCTGGTACAGCCCTTGCTCATCCTATTCACTCTATCATTTTACTAAAGCTGAACATAATGGGCTGAACTCTCCGTTTCACGACACCGAAAGCGCATGTCATGATCGGGCAGAGAATCCCGCGTAAAGCAAAAGTCAAGGTTGGAGCCCGGCATTGATTCCAGCGCCGTGCTCTGGTGCCAAAATTGAATTGAGGTTTGTGCCTCGTTCTGGTGGGTCCACGCAAAACTATCATTTACATGAATTTAAATTTACTTAGTGGGTTGGACATATTCAGTGGGATTCTCCTTTTATGAGACCATGGGCGAAATTCTCCTACCCGCCCCGCCACATTTCTGCCCGACCCGCCGGCGGGATGCTCCGTTACACCGGCCGGTCAATGGGGTTTCCCATTGTGGGGCAGCCCCACGCCGTCGGGAAACCCCCGGGCGCCGGCAAAAAGGAGACTCCCGCCTGCGGAGGATGACGCCCCAGGTGTTGATGCCAGCGCAGAATTCATGGACTTTCACGACAGCAATAATGGTGCCACACCTGGACCAATTCCACGACTGTTAAGGGGCTAGCACCGGCACCACGTGGAACACACTCGATTCCACTGAAAAATGGTGCGGCATACACTGGGTCCGTGATTAACACGTGGGAGGCTGACAAGTTGCAGCCGCATATACACATTATAATCCCCACACACACTCATCCCAGCCAACTAAATGACACTGGTTGTGCTGGAGCATGCCCATACAGCTGATGGGTTGGCTGGGGCCATAGGACACCGAGGGAAGTGCCCTGGAGGACACCTATACAACCCATTGGCCTAAGTTCACTGTGGGCTGTTAGTGGTTTGCACAGCTGCATGGCTGCCTTGCCAGCTGCAGCAATGGTGTTCTGTACCCTTCCACCCCAACCCTACAGCCCACCTCCTGGCCACCTCCAGCTACTCCCCCTGGCCCTGGAAGAAGCCCGCCGGTCAGCGGCACTAACTATTAGCAAACTATGGCGATGTTGGACACTTTCCGTACACTCTCTCTCCCCCTCAGCAGCCACAACGCCGGTTTCATGATTTATAAAAGCACAGTGAACCACGGAGTCGGGAATTCAGCCCATTGGAGGCAGAGAATCGCAGAG
This sequence comes from Scyliorhinus torazame, assembly GCF_047496885.1. NCBI lineage: Eukaryota > Metazoa > Chordata > Chondrichthyes > Carcharhiniformes > Scyliorhinidae > Scyliorhinus > Scyliorhinus torazame. The sequence continues at coordinate 118,592,286 of NC_092707.1, read as the reverse complement.
GTCCCAGAGAATACCGGGTCGGGCCCGATAATGATATGCAAACGGTGTTTCCTGTACATGTATTCCATTACGCATTGACGCCGCTGTTGAGATGATGGAGAATCACAATTTGACGTCAAATCGGCACCCACCGCAATTTTGGGGTCAGAACCTATTCTCCGCCCAATCGCATTCCCCAATTTTGGCATCGGCAAATGGAGAATCCAGCCGAAGTCACCCGGACATGATTTGTTGCAGGTATTTACAAGTGGGCTTGGGCGTCATGGCTGCTGAGGGGGAGCGAGATGTTAAGAAAACTTTTCAGCACTCTGCAAAATTGTTGGGCTTCTTGGGGGGTGGCTGTCTGGGTCAGGGGCAGTACCAGCAAGTGACTTGGTGACCACTCCTTGGACTCGGAATGGCCCCCTCGGGTTCAGACCACCATTGTTGCAGTATGTGTTTTAAACGCAGCCCTTTGGCGCTACTTCCAGGCCCATGGCTGTTCACTCTGCTGACTGCAGAGCCTCTGGTCATCTGGGAACCAACCCAGGCAACCCCTCTGGAAACCCTCACGCCCCATCTGTATTACCAATGGGATGGGCGTGGTCAAGCTCAATCCATGGCACACCAAGTGCTGCCATTCCTCAATGCATTGAGCAGATGCGCTGCCCCACTGCAGGGGAAGCAGGGGAATAGCAGAGCTAACCCCAAACAAAGGACACATGCACCATGGCCTTTGGCAGCCTCCCTGGCACACTGCCCCTCTCAGAGCAGAGGCCTCACCAGTGACACTATCAGCTAACCCACTCCTCAGGACCACCAGCTGTCTCCAAATATTGCCTGCCCACCGCACTCCAGCTCCCACCCATTCTGCCCGCTGACAAGTTGTCACAATGCAGCTAAGCTCCCAGCAGATGCACATTTCCCTTGCACACCCCCATCTGTAGGACCTGCCCACACACATGGAGGCGATTTGTGGCACAAGGTCACCATCTCAGCCACACAACCAGGTTCCACCCTGCTGACAGGTAACACATGGCCCACCCTGTGAAGAAATCCACAGTAGACCCCATTGTGGAAGACAGGACAGAGGCCACAGAGCCAGTTGCTGACACCAGTTGTGTCACCCATTGATACCCCTGTTCACAGCAATGGGTGGTGAGGATAGAGGCTCTCCAGTGCCACTCATTGATCGGGTCAGGGGTGCAGTGCGGACGACAACATATTGGGGGGACCGGATGAGGGTTGAGGGTGGGGTTGGGGCAGGCGGCATGTTGAGGGTGGCGCTGAAGTACAACTCAGGGTTACCATGTAACCTGTTACCGTTGGATGGGCAAGGGAATACTCATCTTGCTAACAGGCCTTCTCTTTTTACCCCTACAGAGAATGAATTTCGGAGTACACACAGCAGTGCTTGTTACCTACCTGGCTGCAGCTAGCATTGCGAATGCATGGAGGCTGGAGGCACAGGGCCTGTTCAGGGGGGCCCTGCACCAGAAGAGCCTGTCTCAGAAGAGCAGGGGCCAGCCAGTGAGGCTCGAGTGCCAGCCGTCCAACAGGTTGAGAAGGAGGTGCAAAGGAGGCGTCGCATCAGGGCTCGTGTATACCGTCAGCGCTTGTCCTTCGAGGAGGTGCCGGACTGCATGAAGGTCTGCTGACTTTGGCTAACCAAGGAGACCGTGCGCCACATGAGCCTCTGAGTCTTTACAGGGGCCGAATAGGGACCTGTCTGAGATTCAGACGTCCATACAGAGGCACACCCACGCTGTGACAGGTGCCCTATGCGCCCGGGCAGTGGACTACATAACCTTTAGTCTGGATCAAGCACACCAGGATGCCCAGGCAGCAGGATCTGCCACCCACACTAGCATGCCCCAGGTCCAGGGGATGATTGATGGCACACATGACCCCTATGAGCACCAACTCATTTGGGGGTGCCCTTCATCAATAGGAATGGGTTCTACTCCTTGAAGATGGAGTTGGTTTGCGACCACCAGCTGCACGTCATGCAAATCTGAGCCCGATACCCAGGCAGCGTGCACGACGCTGACATCCTGGTGCATTCTGGTGTCCCGGCACCTTCGATGCGCTCCCTTGGGTGAGGGGTTGACTCTTGGGCGATAATGGTTACCCACAGAGGTCATGTCTAACGAAGCCTGTCCGGAGGCCCCAGGCTGAGGCGGAGAATTGCTATAACGATGCTCATGCAGCAACCAGGAGCGTCATTGAGCAGTGCATTGGCATCCTCAAGATGAGCTTCCGATGCAAAGACCTCTCCGGTGGGGCTCTCCAACATAGCCCCAGGAGGCTCTCTAACATTGTGCTGGTTGTCTGCATCCTGCACAACATCACGCAGCAGTTGGGCATGCTGGAGGAGGAGGACGCGGAGGATTATCATAGAATTTACCATCATAGAATTTACAGTGCAGAAGGAGGCCATTCGGCCCATCGAGTCTGCACTGGTTCTTGGAAAGAGCACCCTACCCAAGGTCAACACCTCCACCCTATCCCCATAACCCAGTAACCCCACCCAACACTAAGGGCAATTTTGGACACTAAGGGCAATTTATCATGGCCAATCCACCTAACCTGCACATCTTTGGACTGTGGGAGGAAACCGGAGCACCCGGAGGAAACCCACGCACACACGGGGAGGATGTGCAGACTCCGCACAGACAGTGGCCCAAGCAGGGAATCGAACCTGGGACCCTGGAGCTGTGAAGCAATTGTGCTATCCACAATGCTACCGTGCTGCCTGGATGTCCAGGAAGAACTGGACGTGGAGCCTGGGCTGGCAGGATAGGTCGGCCAATGTGTACCCCAGAGCAACCGCACACGGGACAATCTTATTACCTCCTGATTTGCCGACAAAGAGGTCTGACCACTGGCAGCTCTGCTACCTTGTTCAAACTCACCATCTCCCCCATCCTTCAAAGTGGAATCCCCTTCCCATAGCCGCTCAAGCCTTCCCTCACCTTTTCACTCCACCTTCCCTGTCATCCTCCCTTCACTCCGCCTTTCCTGTCCCTCCAATGTCACTCCATCTTCCCTCTCTCACTCAGCCTTCCCTGTCCTCCTCCCTTCACTCCACCTTCCCTCTCTCACTCCACCTTCCTTGTCCCTCCAACTTCATTCCACCTTCCCTCTCTCACTCCACCTTCCCTGTCCCTCCTCCCTTCACTCCGCCTTCCCTGTCCCTCCTCCCTTCACTCCACCTTCCCTCTCTCACTCCACCTTCCCTGCCACTCCTCCCTTCACTCCGCCTTCCTGTCCCTCCTCCCTTCACTCCACCTTCCCTCTCTCACTCCACCTTCCCTGTCCCTCCTCCCTTCACTCCACCTCCCCATCCCTCCTCCCTTCACTCTACCTTCCCTGTCCATCCTCCCTTCACTCCACCTCCCTTGTCCCTCCTCCCTTCACTCCACCTTCCCTGTCCCTCCTCCCTGCAGTAAACCTCCCTTGTCCCTCCCTTCACTCCACCTCCCCGTCCCTCCTCCCTTCACTCCACCTTCCCTGTCCATCCTCCCTTCACTCCACCTCCCTTGTCCCTCCTCCCTTCACTCCACCTCCCTTGTCCCTCCTCCCTTCACTCCACCTTCCTTGTCCCTCCTCCCTTCACTCCACCTCCCCGTCCCTCCTCCCTTCACTCCACCTCCCCGTCCCTCCTCCCTTCACTCTACCTTCCCTGTCCATCCTCCCTTCACTCCACCTCCCTTGTCCCTCCTCCCTTCACTCCATCTTGTCCCTCCCTTCACTCCACCTCCCCGTCCCTCCTCCCTTCACTCCACCTCCCTTGTCCCTCCTCCCTTCACTCCACCTTCCTTGTCCCTCCTCCCTTCACTCCACCTCCCCGTCCCTCCTCCCTTCACTCCACCTCCCCGTCCCTCCTCCCTTCACTCCACCTCCCTTGTCCCTCCTCCCTTCACTCCACCTTCCTTGTCCCTCCTCCCTGCAATAAACCTCCATTGTCCCTCTAACCTTCACTCCACCTTCCCTGTCCCTCCTCCCTTCACTCCACCTCCCCGTCCCTCCTCCCTTCACTCCACCTTCCCTGTCCATCCTCCCTTCACTCCACCTTCCCTCTCTCACTCCACCTTCCCTGTCCCTCCTCCCTTCACTCCACCTCCCCGTCCCTCCTCCCTTCACTCTACCTTCCCTGTCCATCCTCCCTTCACTCCACCTCCCTTGTCCCTCCTCCCTTCACTCCACCTTCCTTGTCCCTCCTCCCTGCAGTAAACCTCCCTTGTCCCTCCTCCCTTCACTCCACCTTCCCTGTCCATCCTCCCTTCACTCCACCTCCCTTGTCCCTCCTCCCTTCACTCCACCTTCCTTGTCCCTCCTCCCTGCAGTAAACCTCCCTTGTCCCTCTAACCTTCACTCCACCTTCCCTGTCCATCCTCCCTTCACTCCACCTCCCTTGTCCCTCCGACCTTCACTGCACCTCCCCTGTCCCTCCAACCTTCACTCCATCCGACTACCTCAGCTCCCCCTCCCCCTTCCGAGGGTCCTACCGCATCACCACAGGGTGATGGCCCTGGACAGGCAGTATCAGCGGATCTAGTCCACGGGACAGAGGATGATGTGCGATCAGCTCTGGTGCTCCTCATTGTATGACAAAGTCTGACTCCTGCCTTTAGGATCACTGTCCACCCGGGTGATCCCTGTGTGTGTGCTGGTCATTCCAACTCAAGGCCCACATGTCCTTGGGCGGGTGGGGCGGGGGTGGGGCGGGGGGGGGGTTGAATCTGGATGGTGAGCGGTCACTCACTGGGTAAGCTGTCCTACAAGGCGGCCTCACACTTCTGGCCCTGTCCCGTGCCACCTCTCATTGAGGGTGACCCCAGGTGGGACATTCATGTGGCTTGGGGACCTGCCCCGCACCATCCTCCAAACCTCACACCCACAACCCCCCCCCCCCCCAAACCCCCCCCCCAACCCCCCCCCCCACCCCCCCCCCCCCACCCCCCCCCCCCCCCACCCCCCACCCCCACCCACCCACCCTCCCAGACCCGTCACCCAGCACACCCCATACATCCAGCCCGGCCCATCTCGAAAACCCTTCAGACAGAGGATTGAGGCAGGTCAGAATGTTGGTGAAAAAGTGTTTAATAGTGACTATATATGTTGCGCCCTGACCCGTAACTATCACCTACGTGCGCCACCCGTGCCAACTTAAATGGTCCCTAACTTTCTAATTTTCCGTGCTCTAGCACTCTTTCAAGGTATTTCGCCCTCTGACCTGAGATGCCTTTGCGGACGTCCTCAGGGGGGCCTATACTTGGATGGGTCCAGCTGATCTTCGGATGTCACAGATGCCTGAGCAATGGTCTCGATGCTCTCTGCCATGGAGCACTGTGACTGGGATACATCCCTTAGCGAGGGAGACATGCCCCTCACTGTCTCAGTCATGTCCCTCTGGCACTGTGCAATGTCCTTCTGAGACTGTGCCATGTCTATATGCACCTCTTTCCTGTCTCTCTATGACTGGCGGTGAGTCAGTGCCCTCAAGAGCCAATGCTCTTGATGACCTCAGCCATGGCCCTTTGTGAGCGCCGCAGCAATTTCCATGTGGGCCCTGCCCATGTTCGCCTGTGACTGGGTTCCCCTGTCTGGTGCCTCAGCCATCGATCGTGTCTTGGCCCATGGCTCTGACGTCTTGCCCAAGGCTTCCACTGTGGACATCACCGTTCAGTGTTGGCCTGGGTACATGCACTGTTGGCACCATCTCAAGAACAAAGAACAAAGAAAAGTACAGCACAGGAACAGGCCCTTCGGCCTTCCATACCTGCGCCGACCATGCAGCCCGTCTAAACTAAAATCTTCTACACTTCCGGGTTCCGTATCCCTCTATTCCCATCCTATTTATGTATTTGTCAAGATGCCCCTTAAACGTCACTATCGTCCCTGCTTCCACCACTTCCTCCGGCAGCGGGTTCCAGGCACCCACTACCCTTTGTGTAAAAAACTTGCCTCCTACATCTCCTCTAAACCTTGTCCCTCGCACCTTAAACCGATGCCCCCTAGTAATTGACCCCTCTACCCTGGGGAAAAGCCTCTGACTATCCACTCTGTCTATGCCCCTCATAATTTTGTAGACCTTTATCAGGTCGCCCCTCAACCTCCGTCGTTCCAGTGAGAACAAACAAAGTTTATTTTTCCTCTCCTCATAGCTAATGCAATGGGGAGGTCGAGGGGGCGACCTGATAGAGGCTCCAGAGCCTGAATGCAGTTGGACACCTTTATCTGCACCTCCAGGTAATGGACAGTTGCTGACACCTCCTCCTGTAAATCCTGGTTCTGTGTCTGCATCTCTATCAGTGATTGGATCATACTTTCCAAGTGCAACACCTGTCCGGACTACAGCTGTTTCCTTGGATTGGGCAGCCCTCCGACCGACCGCTCCCTTTATGTCCCTGCCTCCCCTGATGAGCTGCAGCATGTGTTAGGTGTGCACCAGAAGGTGACCCAGGAGCCTCATCACTAAACTTCCCCACCAAAGTGATAGTCTCTGCAATGGTGGAGGGTGCAGGAGACAGCAGTGACGAGAGGTCAGTGTCTTCCGTGGTCTGGTGCAGTGGATGTGGCTGGGGGGCAGTGACCTCAGACAGCCTGGCCGCGTCTTTTTTATTTATTTAAATAATTTAGTGTACTCAATTCATTTTTTCCAATTAAGGAGCAATTAAGCATGGCCAATCCACCTAGCCTGCACATATTTGCGATGAAACCCACGCAAACACAGGCAGTATGTACAAACTCCACACGGACAGTGACCCAGAGCCGGGATCGAACCCAGGACCTCAACACCGTGAGGCAGCAATGCTAACCGCTGTGCCACCGTGCTGCTCTTTGCCTGGCCTCGTCTGATGGTGATCCTGCAATACAAAAGACAAGAGATGTGTTGAGATCTTGGGGAAGGAGTGGTCTGTGGGAGGGTGGTGACTCACTTGCTATAGGGACATCATTTTACATTGGGAGCTCACTTGGTTGCTGCTTGCTGACCTCCTCCGGAAGCGAGCTCCAGGCACCCACTATCCTCTGTGTAAAAAACTTGCACAGAGTTAGCCCTCTCGTCTACCTTGCCCGCGGGCTCCATCGTCCTCTGCTCCACGGAGGTCTGCACTGTTAGGTCCGGGATGCCCCTGCCGCTTTTCTGCTGCTCCCAGTGATTATGGACGGACTTGTCCCAAGGAAGCATAAAGGACATGGTGAAATGCATGGAGGTGAGTTCTATGGGGTGCCTATAGCTTGTGGCATGTGTATTCAAGGAACCTGGCCAAAGAGAACAATACAGTGTTGGGGTTTGGTGGAGGGTGGAATGTGAGGGAAATACAGGCAGGTAGGCTTTGGGTGGCCTCTAGGGAAGTGGGAAGTTATGTGAGGAGTGAGGGATAGGAGTAATGCCAGGGACACAGAGGTGGCTATAAGCTGCCAAAGGAGGTCAGTCATCTTCTTCCTGCACTGGATTCCAGTCCTCCTGTTGTGGCTGGCAGCACTCACTGCTTCTGCCACCTCATCCAAGGTCCTTTTGACAATGGCGGGATTCAGCCTCCGGCCCACCCTGGGGAAGAAGGTGTCCCTCTTCTCCTCCACCGTGTCCAGCATTCTGTCATGCTCACTCTCCAGGAACCTCAGGGCAGGTCTTCGTGGAGCCATCATCTTGCCTGGAATGAGAGTGTGTGGGGACTGGAGCAGTTCCAGCTTGACAAGTTCTCCAGTGCCAATTCTGGACCCAACGAATCAGATGCCAGCAGGAATGAGATCCGCGCATGCGCAGTTGCACGGCGCCAATGTGCGCATGCGCAGTGGCTTCCTTCAACGCGACGGCCCTGACACAACATGGCGCAGGACTACAGGGACCGGCGCAGAGGAAAGGAGGCCCCCAGCCAGAGAGGTCGGCCCGCCAAACGGTGGGCCCCGATTGCGGGCCAGGCCACATCGGAGGCCCCCCCCCCGGGATCGGACTCCCCCCACAGGCCGCCCCCCCGACCCTTCCACACCGAGTTCCCGCCAGCTGAGAGCAGATGTGGACGGAGCCGGCGGGACTTGCCGTTTTAATGACGGCCGCTCGTCCCATCCCGGGCCGAGAATTGGCGAGCCAGCCGCGTAGAGTGGCCCCCAACCGGTGCCACCCCAAACATGCCACCGCCAATGGTGCTGATTCTCCGCTCTGCGGAGAATCGCGTGCCGGCATCGTGGCGATGTGGCGTGATTCGCGCCGGTCACGGGGATTCTCCGGCCCGGCCCCGGGCTGAGAGAATCCCGCCCATAGAATGTACAGTGCAGAAGGAGGCCATCCGACCCATCGAGTCTGCTCTGGCCCTTGGAAAGAACACCCTACTTGAGCCCACATCTCCATCCTTTTCCCGTAACCCAGTAATCCCATCTAACCTTTTTGGACACTAAGGGGAAATTTTATCATGGCCGATCCACCTAAATTGCACATCTTTGGACTGTGGGAGGAAACCGGAGCACCCGGAGGAAACCCACGCAGACATGGGGAGAAAGTGCAAACTCCACACAGACAGTCACCCAAGGCCTGAATTCAACCTGAGTCCCTGGAGCTGTGAGGCAGCAGTGCTAACCACTGTGCCACCGTGCTGCCCAGAATAAGACTTCACTGTTACTCTTGGTAAAGTGTAAAAGAATGTTTTCTTACTTATCCATTAGTCAAATCATCCCATGCAGTAGTCAATAGAAGGAAACACATTGTGTATTCAGCACAAGGAGGGAAAACAAGGAGATTTGATGGAAGGGCTGTGTGATGAATGTAGGAATTTCAAATATATTGTGCTATATGTAGTTGGTGCAGTAAGGGTTGTCATGTGAGAGTACCTTTAAGAAATGGGTGTTTATAAATGGTTGTGTATATAAATATCTGTAGTGAGAGTACCTTTGAGAAATGGGTGTTTACTACTGCAGTGATGTCAGAGAGTGGGTGGAACTGGGCTGTCTATCAGCTTTTTATGTTCATTTTTGAGCAGGCTGCAGAGTGTGTTTTAGTTTAGTTTTCAGGGTTGGAGCTGAAGCCAGACCAAGCAGGTGTACTGCTGTTCTCTCTGCCATCGAAAGACTATCTCTTGATCATTTGGTGAATTCAGAATTATAAATGTTTTCAGTAGTCACTATAACCTGATATGCTTCTGATAAAGGTTTTGTTTTTAAGTCGTATGGATGTGAAAAAGGAAAGCTTAAAAGTTTACTTAGTGTTGTATTCTTTGGGGGTTGTATTTGAATTAATGGTTGCTAAGATGTTCACTGTATGTTTCAAAAAGGTTAACTTGAGTTCATAGAATAAACATTGTTTTGCTTTAAAAAATACTTTTCCATTTCTGTTGTACCACACCTGTAGAGTGGGCCGTGTGCTCCCCATACCACAATCTATTAAAAGTTGTGGGTCAGGTGAACTCCATGATACACTTTAGGGTTCTCTAAACCCTGGCCCATAACAGGGTTAGAAGGCTGAGTTAGTACGTGTGTGACTGCTGCAGTCATGTTTTTGAAAATCCTGGTTTGAAAGACAGCTAGGCTTGTTGGAAACAGAGGTGCAATTAAAGCATCGTAAAAGATCAGAATTAATTCCAGCCGTGGATATTGTCTTCTGAAGTTGGGCTGATGGAATTTTGTTTATATTAAGAGGGTTCCCTACGAAGTAGATAATTAGAGACATTAGCTGGATTCTCCATTTGGGAGGCTAAGTGTTACTGCAGGGACTGAATTGCATGCGCTTCGCGTTCCTGTTGGGAGTGCTATTCAGGGAGCGAGTCAGGACATGAAAATGGGCCAGCCACATGAAACTGTTCAGGATAGCTGTGAACATTATAGGATAGATAGGAACATAATAAATCAATGGCCAGAATTCTCTGGTTGTTGCGGTTCACTTTACCAGCCGGCAGCGCACCCCTGCCCATGGGTTTCCTGTTGTCATGGGGGTGGCTTCAAAGGGAAATCCCATTGACAAACGGCGGGGGGTCGGAGAATCTCGCCCCAGGTATTTGCCGGCTGGACCTGGCTGCGTGGGCGGTCTCCGGAGTTCTCGGGGGGTGTGCGGGGGTATCTGGCCCTGGGAAGTGCCCCCACGGTGGCCTGGCCCGCAATTGGGGCCCACCGATCCACGGGCGGGCCTGTGCCGTGAGGGCACTCTATTGTTCTGCACCGGCGGCTGTCTCGGTCCACCATGGCCGGTACGGAGACGAAGCCCACTGCGCGCACGCAGGCGCTCCCGCGCATGCACCAACTTGCGCCAGCCGGCGGAGGCCCTTCGGCACCGGTTGGCGTGGCACCAAGCCCCTTACCCGCCGGTCGCCGCGGCATAAACCACTCCGGGGTCGGCCTAGCCCCTGAAGGTGCGGAGGATTCCGCACCTTTGGGGTGGCCTGACGCCGGAGAGTTCATGCCACTCCTCGGTGCCTGGACGCCCTGCCCCACCGGGTAGCGGAGAATCCCGCCCTAGATTTTGGTACACTTAACTAATGGAAGTTTTAGAGCTGGTAGCTTAGATTGTTGCAAGATCAAATTGGACAGCTACCTTAAAGAGAAACACATGGTCAGTTAAAATTGCTAGGATACTGGGGAGTCAGATTAGATGGAGCAATAATCTTTTGTGTACCTCTGCCTTATGCATGTGTTTTCTTGTAAAGCCCTTCCATCAGCTCCTTATGGTCTGACGCAACTGAACTCTGGGAAGAATGAAATGATCATTGGCTGGAAGGAGCCAAAATTCCCTATTGGAGCAGAAATTTTGGGCTATTTCCTGGATTACTGTGATGTAGAAACTGAGTGGCATGAAGTTAACATTGAACCTATAAAAGAAAAGATTTACAAGGTAAATTAAGACTCAGAGTTTAAATTCAATTTATTTTATGTCTTTTGTAATTAGTTTTGCCATAATGAATTAAATGCTAAGTGTCATCTCGTTTTTCTGTCAGGTTTCCACACATTTCTTCTGATGGTGACTTCAATAAATAGATGAATACAAAGGAGCCGATGACTATAAAATGCCACATCAATGAGAATAGAGCTAGTTACACATCAAAAATCCCAAGAAAATGTACCAACTAACTATGCACCTTAAACATTCAAACGCATTTGGTTTGTTCCTCATTAAAGGATGGGAGGCAGTGGCAAAGTGGTATTGTCACTGGGTCAGTAATCCCGAGATCCACCCAGAGACAGGGGACGTGGGTTCAAATCTCACCGCAGCAGATGGTGAAATTTGAATTCAATAAAAGCCTGGAATGAAAAGTTTAATGACGACCATGAAACCATTGTCGACTGTGATCAAAAATCCATTAGGTTCACTAATGCTCTTTGGAGAAGGGAATCTGCCATCCTTAAGTGCCCTTATGTGGAGATGCCGGCGTTGGACTGGGGTGAGCACAGTAAGAAGTCTTACAACGCCAGGTTAAAGTCCGACAGGTTTGTTTCGATATCACTTGCTTTCGGAGCTCAATTCACCTGAGGAAGGAGCAGCGCTCCAAAAGCTAGTGATATCGAAACAAACCTGTCGGACTTTAACCTGGTGTTGTAAGACTTCTTAAACGCCCTTAGTAATGCCACTCAGTTCAAGGGCAATTAGAGATGGCATTTTGCTGGCCCAGCCAGTGAAGTCCATGCAATGACAAAAAGTGGGTTTACACAGAGAAACGAGTTTTGAAACTCTGCTGATACATCTGGCAAAGTTTAGGACAGTTGTTATCCAAACAATACAGAGAGAAAGTTGACATGAGCTACTAACAAATGGGTGAAAGTGGTAGATACTGGGAGTATGATACCTTTATACCGGATGATGAAAACGGCAGCGAATCAAATAAAGAAATGGATCTTTCAAATCTTTTTCTTTTTCACATGTATGGCTAAAATTGAAGAGTGATAATAACAATTTGAAAGTAAAAAAGAAGACTTTAGTTGGAAAGCTCCTTGCTCCAGAGTAATCTAATGAATTTCCTCCCCAAAATAACATTTTACATATGGTATTCTTTCCTCTGAAGGTCCAAAACCTAAACGAAGGCTCGTTGTATCAATTCCGTGCTTTTGCAATGAACTGGGCTGGTGTTGGACAACCATCTGAAGCCAGTGATCAATTTAAATGTGAAGAATGGACGATGCCACAGCCTGGTGAATTGCTGCCTTTATTTTTTCAGCTAGATTTCAGACAAATATGATGCTAACACAATAATGATCATATTTCATATCAGAGATTCGAGCTTCAGCTCTGAATTTTGCATTGACACCTAAGAATGCTTTATGGGTTTGGGAGCCCATAAAAGCCTCTTGTCATATCACGTTAACTACCCTACTAGCCAGCATTAGATATTTACGGCTGTGGAAGGAATGTTTAAGTCCTAGTCTATTAGTCTCTTCAACCATCTGCAACTCCTTCAATATTTCACACCAAGAAGTGTATGAAGATATGAAAACTACAACCATATTTTATCCCAAGTGCAATATGATTAAATATGTCTTCACTTTGCCTTGTAATACACCCCAGTGCATTATCTCCTCTGAACTAACCTGCACTGTTGAATGTGACATCATTATTAAACTTACATTACTGGGTTTGAGCGTATATGAACAAAACAAATGATGATGTTTATCAAAATGTGTTAACAAACGGAACCTCTTGTTCTGGCTCGCCATACACTTTTCTCTTTGTCTGTCCTTTGCCTTTATTTGGAATTGATCAGTTGCATAATAAAGTTCAAAGTAAGTTTTCAATTTGTTCCCACAGGGCCACCTTTCGATGTGCGATTCCTTGAGGTCCGCAGCACCTCCTTATTGCTTCAGTGGCAGCCTCCACTGTACACAGGGGTGGAACCTGTCACTGGCTATGTCGTTGAGATGTGTGAAACTGATTTGGAAGACTGGAAAACCTTAAGTGATAAGCCAATACTTAAAGCACAGATGAGGGTTTGTAAATGATCTTCTGATTCCGGAGAGTATTGAAAGCAGGTAGTCTTCTTGTCTACACAAAGCTACGTTATTTCAGCAGCTCGAATGTGACATGACCAGTGTCACTTTCTACTTGAGAGACTCAATGACATTAATAGGATTTCAAACATAGTAATTCTACGGATTGTTAAGATATACACTCACACTTTCCATGTGGGATGTCCTAATATCAGCCACACCAGTGTGGAGTGAGAAGAGTGAAAGTCAGGTAGATTATCAAGAGGCAGGAGAGAGAAGAATATAACAAATCACCCCACAGTACTGTTAGACACAATGGCCTTGATTTTCACTGAGTCATGAAGGCTTAGAATCGCTTTAAAAATGGTGGGTGAGTCCTGATTCCAGGATTTCCAACCACATTCCCGGATTGTCTGATTTTCGGGAGTGCCTTTAAAGATTGCAGGTGTCTTCTTGTCAAACCCACACCCAGATCTCCCAAGCTGGCTGACTCCATTGCGGAGACCGATATCACTTGCTCCTCCACATTCTTCATGGAGTCAAGTCAGATTTTTGAAGGGTCATGGTTCACAGCCACTCGGAGGTGATGTGAACCCTAGTCTGCTTGAGGGGACCTTTCAAGTGGTCAATTCGAAAGATTCCCCCTCATACCCCCATGCCAAGCTATGGTACTTCATACCCATTGACCCACTGTACACTGTTTATAAAAGAAGCTTTAAAAAATGTAATTCATTAATACCTTTCTGCTATGTTGAAAAAAATGTTATTTTGATACAAGCTAATAAAAGTGTCAATCATCCAGACCCTTTAACAGTAGCAACAAAATCCACAAAACCTTGAAAACGCTTAAACTTGTGTAACAAATGTTGTGAAATTGACAACAGAGATCAGCGAGTCTGAACTGTCAATCAAACATTGTTCTTTCTGTGGCTGAACTGTTTCTGTACTCTAATGATTATCTGGGCTGTCATCCAAGCATACATAATGAAGCTTGGGTACATGGAGTTAGGTTAGGATTAGCAATGAACTTGTTGAATGGAGGAAAAATCTCAAAGGGTTAAATGGTCTCCTCCTATTCCTATGTTTCTCTGAGATTATATATTAGAATATTTATACTGTTCTATTCCTCAAAATTCTCACCATCACAATTTGGCACAAACTCTTTTTACCTGCTTTTTTTTGAACTTAACCTGATTCATTGCTAGCCACTGTGGCTATGGTTGTGTAGCACCTGCAACATACAAATAGTATCTCACTCTTCCAACACTGCTGATTATGAGTAAACCCCTTTCACCAAATCTATCCTGCCTTTTAAACTGCAGAGATAATTTGGACTACGGTTGAGAGTAGGGGAGGAAGGTTAACTGCTGGAGAAGTGGAACTGACCAACATCTGGGAGGCACAGCTGATTGAATTTCATCGGACTTGCTGTTGCTTGAGGCACTCTTTGTGTTCTGAAGGAAACTAACCAAGAGGAAAACTCGAGGGAACATATGACCTACTTCCAAGACATGTTTCTCTTCCACCTCCTTTGCTCGTCTGAACAGGGGCTTGCATTTACAGGCCTATGTTCCCGTCCCAGCCTCCTCGAACAGGCGTTGAATGTGGTGACTAGGGGCTTTTCACAGTAACTTAATTTGAAGCCTACTTGTGACAATAAGCGATTTTCATTTCATTTCATGTGTAATAATATACAGTACAGGAAGAGAAAAAAAACACTAACTTGACAGAATGTTATTGCATCTTACTAAAATACTTAACATCTGTTCTTGTCAGCTTAAAATTGGCAATTAAGCTGAGCTTGATGACTGGTTTGGAATTTCAGTGATTCAGTCCAAAGAAATGCAGAACAGGTTTTTGATGTCACAGTAAAATATTTCTCTTCATTTTTGCACTGGCGGCTGATTGCCTCTGTGCTATTTATTAATCATAAAGTTTGACAGATAGTGAACCAGTTCTTCTGTAGATGATGGGATTGCAATAATATAACTGATGGATCCCTTTAGTTTCCCTCCTGATTTGGCAGTGGCTTTCCCATTGACTGAGTTATAATATGGAGAGTATGATAGAATCTCATGATCTGTGCAGCAAGGAATATGTAGTTCATTCATAGGAATGTGAGGTTGAAGGAGGTCATTTATCCCATCAAGCTTGTTCCACCATTCAATGAGATCATGGCTCTGTGACCTAACTCTTTCTATCCCAAATTTCCCGATATCATTTAATATTTCTTGACAGCAAAAAATTATTAACCTTCGTTTTAAAGTTAGCACTTGATCTAGCACTAATTTCTGATTGTGGAAGAGAGTCCCAAATTTCTACCACTTATTGTGTGACGAGTGTTTCCTCATTGTCCTCCAGAAAGGTCTGGCTCTAGGTTTTAGACCATGCCCAGTGGCTCTAGACTTCCCAACATGCTGAACTAGGTTCTCCTAATCTACCTTAGCTGTTCCCCTTAACATCTTCAAAACTTTGATCAAATTTAGGGCGGGATTCTCCGTCTGTTCTCGGCAGTGTGATTCTCCGTTCCCGCTGCGCGCCAAATTCTCCATCCTCGCAACGGGGAATCCTGGGGCGAGATTCTCCGACCCCCCGCCGGGTCGGAGAATCGCCAGGGGCTGGCGTGAATCCCGCCCCCGCCGGTGCCGAAGTCTCCAGCACCGGATATTCATCGGGGGCGGGAATCGCGCTGCGCCGGTTGGCGGGCCCCCCCGCGCAATTCTCCCGGCCCGGATGGGCCGAAGTCCCACCGCTAAAATGCCTGTTCCGCCGGCGATGATTAAACCACCTACCTTACCGGTGGGACAAGGCGGCGCATGCGGGCTCAGGGGTCCTGGGGGAGGGCGCAGGGCGATCTGGCCCCGGGGGGTGCCCCCACGGTGGCCTGGCCCGCGATCGGGGCCCACTGATCCGCGGGCGGGCCTGTGCCGTGGGGGCACTCTTTTCCTTCCGCCTTCGCTACAGTCTCCACCAATGTGGAGGTGGAAGAGACTCCCTCCAATGCGCATGCGCGGGAATGCCGTCAGCGGCCGCTAACGCTCCCGCGCATGTGCCGCCCGGAGATGTCATTTCCGCGCCAGCTGGCGGGGCACCAAAGGCCTTTTCCGCCAGCTGGCAGGGCGGAAATTCGTCTGGCGCCGACCTAGCCCCTTAAGGTTGGGGCTCGGCCCCCCAAAGATGTGGAGCATTCCGCACCTTTGGGGCGCGGCGTGATGCCTGACTGATTTGCGCCGTTTTGGGCGCCAGTTGGCGGACATCGTGCCGTTTCCGAAGAATTTCGCCCCACGTCTTAGTTTGTTTAATCTCCTTTTACAGCATAATTCCTGGGAGTCCATATGTCATTCTGGTCACACAGAGAAATACAAACACGTTTAGCTGTGATTTTCAGGGTATTGCAGTTCATGGGCGGGATTCTCCGCAATCGGCGCGATGTCCGCCGACCGGCGCCAAAAACGGCGCGAATCAGTCCAGCATCGCGCCGCCCCAAAGGTGCGGAATTCTCCGCATCTTGAGGGGCCGAGCCCTCACCTTCTGGGGCTAGACCCGCGCCGGACTGATTTCCGCCCCGCCAGCTGGCGGGAAAGGCCTTTGGTGCCCCGCCAGCTGGCGCGGAAATGACTTTGCCGTGCGGCGCATGCGCGGGAGCGTCAGCTGCCGCTCACGGCATCCCCGCGCATGCGCAGTGGAGGGGGTCTCCGCTATAGTGGAGACCATGGCGAAGGCGGAAGGAAAAGAGTGCCCCCACGGCACAGGCCCGCCCGCGGATTGGTGGGCCCCGATTGCGGGCCAGGCCACCGTAGGGGCACCCCCGGCGCCAGATCGCCCCACGCCCCCCCAGGACCCTTAACAAATACATGAATAGGATGGGAATAGAGGGACACGGACCCAGGAAGTGTAGAAGATTGTAGTTTAGTCGGGCAGCATGGTCGGCACGGGCTTGGAGGGCCGAAGGGCCTGTTCCTGTGCTGTACATTTCTTTGTTCTTTGTTTGTTCTTTGACCCCGGAGCCCGCCCGCGCCGCCTTGTCCCGCCGGTAAGAGAGGTGGTTTGATTCTCGCCGGCGTCACAGGCATTCCAGCAGCGGGACTTCGGCCCATCGCGGGCCGGAGAATCGCCGGGGGGGGGGCCCGCCAACCGGCGCGGCGCGATTCCCACCCCCGCCAAATATCCGGTGCCGGAGAATTCGGCAACCGGCGGGGGCGGGATTCACACCAACCCCCGCCGATTCTCCGACCCGGCGGGGGGTCGGAGAATCCCGCCCCACTTTCTGGGAGAAGGTGGGGCTGGATTCTCCGACTTTGATGCTACGCCCCGAGGATCCGTGGCGTTTTACGTCAAAAAAATCGGTCCCACCCCAGCACTGATCCTCCGACCTGTGAGGGACTAGCAGCCACACTATGAAAAAACGCTCGGCCTCCACGCCAAAAACGGCCGGCGAATTGCTGGGTCCGTGGCTGCGCGTGCGCACGGAGACGACCTGCAGCAGTCGCACGCTACAACATGGCGCCGGCCGCACGCGGATCTAACCTGCCAGACAGTGTCCCCCTGGACACCCCTCGCCACCGCGGACCACCCTCCACCAGTCCCCCCAGCCCTCTCCGAAGCCCATCCAGCCAGCAGCACGGCTCCCCCCTGACTGTGGTGGCACTGGACACAGTCCGCAGCCGCTACGCCAGGTCCACGAAAACTGAGAACACACTGCTCCGCGCTGTCGGGAATTCAGCCCATCGGGGGCAGAACATCGGGGAAGGGCCTTCATGTAACGTCCTGAGGCCATCCCAACAGCGTGCAGCATACTCCCCGATGACGCCATTTTGGAGGGGGTGGAGCATCCGAAAACAGGCACCACCCCCGATTCGGTCGTAAATAGGGATTCTCCGCCTGATCGACGATTACGAAATCGGCGTCAGGGAACAGAGAATCGCGCCCGTGGTACACTATGTGCTGAGGACAACAGTTGAGGCTATCCTAAATGTAAACTAACAATGCTAATAATCGGCAAGTACAGAGGGAGTACAACAATAGGTTTTACACATGAGAAGATGCTCGTACCTTTACATCAGTCGAGTTAAAGTGACATTTATGTGACCAAACTGTTTTTGATCAATTTTATCAGATATCTCACTTGGAAGAAGGCAAAACCTACATTTTCCGTGTACTTGCATTGAATTCAGCTGGAACTGGTCTACCATCATTGCCATGTGACCCTGTTCGAACAGAAACTCGACCAGGTATGGTGTATTTCTGCACGTTTAGATTAACTAATCTCTATTGAAGTTTGCACCGATAACTACAACAGAAATGTACTGGAGTATTTGTTAATATAACAGTGGCATGAAATGGAGGAACGAAGACAACAGTAGGGTTGTGTGGTAATACCAGGTATTGCGGTACCTGAGAGGTGGATGACCATTGGCTAGACCCAGGAGTCTACCATTGGCCGATGTACATAGCTCCGCCCTGAGAGGCGGAGTATAAGAACCAATGCCATCCCAGCAGCCTTCACTTTCTGTATCAAAGCTGCTGGGGAATAGTTCTAGCAGATTAAAGCCTAGTAGTTATGACTCACCTTGTCGAGAGTAATTGATTGCGCATCAATTTAATCTGCTACAACTTCAGTGAAAGGATGGATCACCGTATCAAACCGGAGTGCCTTCAGCTCAGCCCCCACGTGGACAACTCTGCTGCTATCTTTAAACATTGGCTGAGGTGCTTTAAGGGCTACCTCGACATAGCCGCCGACACCCCCACGGAAAGACAAAAGATGCACCTTCTACGCTCGCGGGTCAGCCCTGGGATCTACCCTCTGATTGATGAGGCGGAGAATTATGCTGCAGCGATCGAGCTGCTAGAAGGACACTATATTCGCCCTGTGAACCAGGTCTACACTCGTCACCTGCTGGCGACTAGGAGGCAAAGCCCCGAGGAAACGTTGGACGACTTCTACCGGGCGCTGCTGGTGCTGGGCCGAAATTGTGGCTGCCCGCCATTTATGGGGAACGAACACACGGAGCTTTTGATCAGGGATGCTTTCGTGGCAGGTATGACCTCCCCCCGATATCCGCCGAAGGCTCCTAGAAATGGGCACTCTTGGACTGACTGAAGCACGGGCCCTGGCGGGGTCCATGGACATGTATATTAAGGTGTTAGTATGCAGTTCACCTCCTACATGATGATGGATTAATATGATAATACATAAGAACAGTAGCGCCGTCATTCTCTTCAGGTCAGCGTTTCGCTAGTACGCTCAAAGTTCCGTAAAATGTAGTTTACACCGAGTTGCGTGGATCCAACCTGGCTTTTCTTTTACTTTAACGGCTGTTCGGGTTGTTAGCAGCACTTGGTAGGGTCCATTCCTCCTCGGAGAAAAATAATCTTTGTTTAATACTTTCACATATACTTGATCTCCAGGTTTAAAGGGGTGTGTATTTCCCTCTTTTGGTTACATCTGAGCCTGTCGCACATTTTCATGTATTTTTCCAACGGTTTCACACATGGCCTGGGCATATTTTAGTGATGCCTCATCTGTCCATATTAAGGCTACTGCCGCTGGAGTCAGTGGGGGTTTAGTTCCAGTTGTCATGGGGCGTCCCATTAATATCTCATACGGGGCTAAGCCCATGTTGCGATGTTTCTGATTTCTCAGGGCATACATTACTCTAGGTATGGCATCTGGCCATAGCAGCCCATTTTGTTGTCACACATTTGTAACTGCACCCGCCCGATCAGCCCCCCACTACCCAACTCAACACCTCCCCCACATGGCCTCCTCCACCAACCCGACAATCCCCCGAACTGACCACACGTGACCGACTCCCCTGACCCAAACCCTCCCCGACCTGTTATCCACCCGATCCAGGGGCAGCACAGTGGCACAGTGGTAGCACTGCTGCCTCACGGCGCCGAGGTCGCAGGTTTGATCCCGGCTCTAGGTCAGTGTCCGTGTGGAGTTTGCACATTCTCCCCCGTGTTTGCGTGGGTTTTGCCCCCACAACCCAAAGATGTGCAGGCTAGGTGGATTGGCCACACTAAATTGCCCCTTAATTGGAAAAAATGAATTGGGTACTCTAAATTTATTATTTTTTTAAAAATCCACCCGACCCAAACCCCACAGAACTGACCGCCGCGACCTGACTACCTGCCAACCCGACACTCCCTGACGCAACACCCTCCAAGGCCCTACCCCCCTCAAGCCGATCCCACCCCCATTCCCTGACTGGAACCCCCCTCCCCCACAACACCTCCCCAACCTGACACCATCTCCAGGCCTGATCCCTGTTGAGCCGACACCCCCCGACTGCCCCCCCCCCCCCCCCCCCCCCCCCCCCCGCCCACTCCCCCCCATCCCCCGACTTTACACCTCCCCTACCTGATACTACCTCCAGGCCTGATCACCATCGACCGACACACCCCAACCGGACCCCCCCCCCCCGACGTTACATCTCCCCGAGACCACCCCCATGCTGTCCCGACAACCCCCCTCGACCTGACATCCAACTCGTCCCCCTTGACCCAACATCGCCCTCCTGCCTCGACACCCCCTGACCCGACAACCCCCTTGATCTACCCCCGACTCCAAACCTGAACAACATCCCATCGGCCTGACCTGACCTCAGACCCAAATGCCACCTGCTCTAACCCGACACTCCTCCACAACCTAACAACCCCACCCACCCACCGACCTGACCACCCTTCCCTACACGACATCTCTTCCACAACCTGAACGACAACTAACCCCCAACCCAGCCGCATGCCCCTGCCCACACCTCTGATGTTTAATACCCCCACCCTCCTGATGTCCCAACAATCCCCTGATATCTGGACCCACCACCCCCCATTTCTATCACCCCCCTGCTCCCCTGTAACCTTTGTGCACTTTCTACAAAAACACGGTACTTTCATTCCACATAACTGAAACACTGAACTAACGTGACCTAATTAACTAGTAACTGGAAAGAAACTAATATTAATCAATATTGTACCGAACTAAACTGCAGGTCACCTTGTATTAGGCAGGATTTTCCAGCCCCTCCCCTCCCGTGTTTGTTGGAAACAAAGATGGCTGCCACTGAACGCTGGTGTGATCTTTTGGTCCCACCGATCTCGATAGTTTTTTTGTGTGGCTCGACCGTCTCGCCGCTGGGGAGCCCGCTGAGGGGGGCGGTCGCCTTCAGCAGGACTGGAAGACCCCCACCGGTGGCCAATGGCGGATTGCCTCCATCGCCGGAAAACACACTGCCAAGGGGGGGGTGGCGGGGGAGGAAATTCGCACCCAGTGTACTTGTTAAACTAACAAATAAATTGTATATATATATAAACATAATATGAGGCCGGTCTGTTACTTCTCATAGGTACCACAGAGTTAGAGGTTGGTGTGGACGAAGATGGAAATATTTTCCTGGCATTGCAGAACCCTGAGGCTGCTGATGCACCAAAGTTTATTTGGTCCAAGGACTACCAAGAAATTACAACCCCTGAGAGAGTGCGGATTGAAACAACTGAAAACGTGTAAGAATCTGGAACATTCTGAAACTTCAGTCTTAAAATGAACATTGAGCAATAAAACAGAACCATGATCAACAATGCAGTAAGCGGGTTGGTCTGGTTACTCTCATTTGGCCTTGGCCTCAGATGCCACTGTTGATGGATGTCTGACTGTGTGCTCAGTTACAGGTGTTCTCCTCGTCATCCAGTATTTCATCATTTCAATGTGAGAAGAGTTCAACTCGAATTCTGGCGAGCTGAGAAGGAAATGTTCAGCTTTGAATTGTTCGATTTTCGTTTGTAATATCTTCTCATTTATTCATCTATGCCCATGTTCACAGTGTTTTACTTTCCACTTAATAATAATCTTCCTGACTTGTGTGAATTTTTTCGGACGCCTGAGAAAGATTTTAGCAAAAGCAAAAAATAAAGGACAAAAGAAGGAAATTCCTATTTGATATGTGGAAAGTAACTTTTAAAATTATTTTCCAGTGCTGTCTGGATTAGTCAGCAATAGTCCTTAAAAGCAACAAATCAATTCCTAATTTATTGGAGGTTTCTGACACCCATTAACATAGCAGGAACCCAGATAATGAAGTTGGTTAAAATCTCTATTTTAAAAGGAGATTGTTCTCTAACAGTATTATTGCACTTGTGAGAAATATGAATTGTTTTGAAGAGAGTCCATGCACTTATTTACAGAATAATCTCTGCCTCCTGCTTATGTAGGTGGCCAGTTAAATGAATTGTCTAGGTAGTTGTCATTGAGCGGACATGATTGCAATTGTTGCTAACGACTGAATAGTGAACTGGGAATTAAGTGGAACATAATCATAGGGGTGGATTCTCCGATTCTGAGACTAAGTGCTGACGCCGGCCTGGGAATGATGGCCTTTTACAAAAGTTCGGAGCCCTCTCTCTGGCCGTTCGCGACCACCGGACCACACCCCAACAGTGCCCCCAGCCCGGGCCAAAGTCCCCCCCCCTGCCCACGGATCGGCCCTTCCCCGACTGGCAGCGCTGAACTGTGTCCGCAGCCGCCACGCCGAGTTCCCGACAAGTAATACCATGAGAGACCCATGCCGTTGGGAACTCGGCCAGTCGGGGTGGAGCATCAGGGGGAGGGCCTGAGGCCGTCGATACTCGGAGAGTACGCCGCTTTGGAGGGGGTGGAGCATCGCGAAAGCGGCGCTGCCCCCGATTTCGGCATGAACTTTGATTCCCCAACCGATCGCCGAACGCGATTTCAGCGTCGCCGACTGGAGATTCCCACCCATAATCCTTAAACTTGGAGTTGCTGCAGTATAATGTCCTGTAGTTTACCCTAAAGAGAAGATTTGTATCAGTGACTACATAAATAACAGAAAGATTTGCTTGAATTTTTGATTCTAGAAAATAGGACATCTTTAAAAAAGAAATGTCTATTATGTAACTGGAAGACGTCAGTGTGGAACATTCCAGCGTTGTTTCCGATGTCAGTAATAGACAACGACCAAAATAAATCTTATTCCATCGTTTCCCATATTTCTGCTCCAAACCCAAGACTCCGTAATTAATTTACTGCAAATCAAATGTTTGCTTAGACTTATTTTAGGCATTTCTCTGCCTCTATCTTACTACACAAGGGGCATTTCTAAAACATTGTTCACAAAAGTGCCCATCTCTTATGTCAAGTGCCGATTAGTAAATGTAATAATTCTGCGACAGCTTTACTAAAATGGAAGCCTGTGTTGACCATGAATCTATCTTTTTCCAGATCTAAACTCATCTTTACTGACCCTTCAGAGGAGGATTTGGGCACTTACTCTGTCGTAGTAACCAAAACTGATGGTGTTTCATCTAGTCATACTTTAACAGATGAAGGTAAACTGTTACCTTATATCTTATACAAGTAAATTAGTCCCTCTTGTTAATTTAAGTCTAAGTTTAAAACATTTTTTTTTCAGAGCTGCAGAGTTTAAAGAAACAGAGCCATCGAAAAAGAAACCCATGTAAGTGTTTCCTGCCCTTATTCGATTGTTAAAACATGATGGTAATACCTCTCTTCTCGTAACATTCTTTTGTTTGACCGTTGCTGATCATGGCTTAAGCCACAATATCTTTAAGGAAGAGGAAGTGGGAGGCCCCAAGAACTGTCTCAGCCAGGATGGGAATTGAACCTACACCATCAACACTATACCCTAGCCAACCTGAGCTAAGTCTCCTCGTTATTGAAGTTGCTGACCCCTGATCGAGTCTGAAGCTCCAAAGCAGTACAGAGCTGCAGTGTTGGAGGTTTGGATGTGATATTAAATTGAGGCCTCGTCTGCCCCCGCAGGTGGACAGAAAAGATCCCATGGTGAGGGTGTCTCGGTGTGGGCGCCGATCTGTAATAACCGTAGGTTTGCACCGGCGGGGCTGGACGCGAGGTTTCAGGGGTGGCGGCAGGCAGGGATTCAGTGTTTTGCCAATCTGTTTATAGGGGACAGATTTGTGAAGTTGAAGGACCTGAAGGAAGAGCATGAGTTGCCGAGGTGGATGACTTTAGGTACCTGCATATTCAGGACTTTGTAAGGAGAGAGGTGCCGTCCTTTCCTGGACTGCCATCTCTGGAGTTGCAGGACAAGGTGCTTTCGGGGGATAGAATAGGAGAGCGGAAGGTGTCAGATGTCTATAAGGATGATGCACGATCAATGACCACTAAAGCGAGGTTGTAGACCAACTGAAGGCTTTAATAAGCTAGATGTTTCCCCCAGCAGCTCAGATACAGAATGAAGGCTGCTGGGGTGGCACAGGCTCTTATACCCCGCCTAGCAGGGCAGAGCTACCATACCGCTTGACCAATAGGAAGCATACAATTTCTACCAATGGTGTTCCAGCATTACCTGGTACCGTAATACCTCTACTACCACATTCACCCCCTGCAAAAAAGGAGTCCGGCGGGGGTGGTGGCCTGATACTACAAACATGGCAACATGGTAGAATTTGTTATGGAGGTACCGTAATACCTCCGTACAGCGTTTTGTAACTATTTACAATTCTGGTAACTATTTACAATTGATGATTTAAATTTACAATTTAAAATGAAGCAATCAGTCGATCGGGGGCCCTGGTCGTCCTCTGTGATCGTCGGAGCTTCGGTGGTGACTCCGGTGGAGGCTGGGGCGTCGGTGACTCCGGGAGCATGGCCTTGATCTCTGTGGCAGCTTTGACACCCCTAGACCGCGCTGGTGGGGAAAAGGGTTGACCTGTGAAGGGAGCGCCTGCGGGGTGCTTTGGTGGGCGGGGGGGCCTAGACGGGGCCGGCGGAAGGACTGATCCTCCTGTAAGGTGCCCTGGTGGAGGTGAGGGTGGGACTGGTGGCTGGGGTGTGCGTGGGGCTCCGGCGGGCACCAGGTTTCGTAGGGAGACCATATCTTGTCGGCCATCGGGGTACGCCACGTAGGCGTGCTGGGTGTTAGTGTGAAGAAGATGGACCCTCTCGACCAACGGGTCCGACTTGTGCGCCCCCACGTGTTCTCGGAGCAGGATGGGTCCAGGAGCTGCCAGCCAGGTCGGGAGCGAGGTCCCAGAGGAGGACTTCCTGGGGAAGACAGGGAGACGTTCGTGAGGTCTCTCGTTGGTTGTGGTACAAAGCAGTGACTGGATGAAGTGGAGGGCATCTGGGAGGACTTCCTGCCAGCGGGAGACTGGGAGATTCCTGGACCGTCGGGCCAGTAGGACGTTCTTCCAGACCATTCCGTTCTCCCTCTCTACCTGTCCGTTACCCCGGGGTTGGAACTGGTCGTCCTGCTCGAGGCAATGCTCTTGCTGAGCAGGAATTGACACAGTTCGTCGCTCATAAAGGAGGACCCCCTATCACTATGTATGTAGGCGGCGAACCCGAACAGTGCAAAGATGCTATGGAGGGCCTTGATGACGGTGGTTGCGGTCATGTCGGGGCAGGGGATGGCGAATGGGAACTGGGATTACTCGTCAATCACGTTCAGGAAGTACGTGTTGCGGTCGGTGGAGGGGAGGGTGCCTTTGAAGTCCATGCTGAGGCGTTCAAAGGGACTGGAAGCCTTTATCAGGTGCGCTTTCTCTGGCCGGTAGACGTGCGGTTTGCTCTCCGCGCAGATGTGGCAGTCCCTGGTGGCTGTCCTGACCTCCTCGATGGAGTAGGGCAGGTTGCGGGTCTTGATAAAGTGGAAAAGGCGAGTGACCCCCGGGTGGCAGAGGTCCTCGTGGAGGGCTCGGAGGTGGTCCACTTGTGCAGTGGCACATGTGCCGCGGGACAGGGCAGCAGGAGGCTCGTTTAGCTTCCCGGGACGATACAAGATCTCGTAGTTGTAGGTGGAGAGTTTGATCCTCCACCGTAAGATCTTGTCGTTTTTTATCTTGCCCCGCTGTGCATTATCGAACATGAAGGCGACCGACCGTTGGTCAGTGGGGAGAGTGAATCTCCTGCCGGCCAGGTACTGCCTCCAATGTCGCACAGCTTCTACTATGGCCTGGGCCTCCTTTTCGACTGAGGAGTGGTGGATTTCGGAAGCATGGAGGGTACGTGAGAAGAAGACCACGGGCCTGCCCGCTTGGTTGAGGGTGGCCGCCAGAGCTGCATCAGATGCGTCGCTCTCGACCTGGAAGGAGAGGGACTCGTCGATGGCGTGCATCGTGGCCTTTGCAATGTCCGTTTTGATGTGGCTGAAGGCCTGGCGGGCCTCTATCGACAGGGGAAAAGCTGTGGATTGGATCAGTGGACGGGCCTTGTCCGCATAGTTGGGGACCCACTGGGCGCTTCAGGGCCTTGGAGCAGTGAGGGAGGGGGAACTCCATAAGGGGGCCCGTGCGCTCAGGGTCGGGGCCTATAACTCAATTTCGCATTACGTAGCCGAGGGTGGCTAGGCGGTCAGAGCTAAACACGCATTTATCCTTGTTGTATGTAAGGTTAAAGATCTTTGCGGTCTGGAGGAATTTTTGGAGGTTGGTGTCGTGGTCCTGCTGGTCGTGGCCGCAGATGGTGACATTATCGAGATACGGGAATGTTGCCTGTAAACCGTACCGGTCAACCATTCGGAACATCTTGCGCTGGATGACCGAGACCCCGTTGGTGACACCGAAGGGAACCCTTAAGAAGTGATAGAGCCGCCCATCTGCCTCGAAGGCAGTGTATTTGCGGTCACTAGTGCGGATGGAGAGCTGGTGATAGGCAGATTTAAGATCCACCGTGGAGAAGACCTTGTAATGCGCGTTCCTGTTTACCAGGTCGGATATGCGGGGGAGAGGGTACGCGTCCAGCTGCATAAACCTGTTGATGGTCTGACTGTAGTCGATGACCATCCTATGCTTCTCCCCGGTCTTTACCACCACTACTTGAGCTCTCCAGGGACTGTTACTGGCTTCAATGACTCCTTCCCTCAGTAGCCTTTGGACCTCTGACCTAAAAAAGATCCGGTCCTGGGCACTGTACCGTCTGCTGGTGGCGACGGGTTTGCAATCCGGGGTGAGGTTCGCAGACAGCGAAGGCGGGTCGACCTTAAGGGTCGTGAGGCCGCAGACAGTGAGGGAGGGTATAGGGCCGCCGAATTTGAAAGTTAGACTTTGGAGATTACACGGGAAGTCTAAAACCAGGAGTGTGGCCGCGCAGAGGTGGGGAAGGACATAGAGCCGGTAATTTTTGAACTCCCTTCCGTGGACTGTGAGGTTTGCTACACAAAACCCCTTTATCTCTACTGAGTGGGAACCGGAGGCCAGGGAGATCTTTTGATTAACGGAGTGGACGAGGAGAGAACAGCGCCTTACCGTGTCGGGGTGTATGAAGCTCTCCATGCTCCCAGAGTCGATTGAGCAGGACGTCTCGTGCCCGTTGATAAATACAGCCGTTGTAGCCGTTGAGAGAGTTCGAGGCCGGGACTGATCCAGAGTCACGAAGGCTAATCGCAGCAGTTGAGTGTTCTCTTCAGGCAGTGTGTGGTCAGCCGAGCCGGGGTCCTGGGGGTCCATCCAAGATGGCGGCTCCCATTGGTCGCACATGTCTGGGGGTGCACAAAATGGCGGCGCCCATCCATCTAATGTGGCGTCTGCAGAACAAGATGGCTGCGCCCGGGGGCCGCACGGGGACCGTGGAGAGGTTTGTGGTGGCGGTCCGCATTCGCCGCCGGGGACCGCTGCAACCGCATGGGCCTGGCATATGACCACGAAATGGCCCTTTCTACCGCATTCCCTTGCAGGTGGATGCACGGGCCGGGCAGCGGGGGTGCTTGGCCTGCCCGTAAAAGTAGTAGCGGGGTCCCCTGGGGTTGCCAGGCCGCCTTGCAGCACAAGCTTGTGGGGGATGGGGGATGTCTCGGGGTCGGCTGCGGAGGGGTTCCACGCTGCCCAGGGGGCGGCCGCGCGGTCGGGGAACATAAGCGCGGGGGTTTCTGGAGGCCACATCCAGGTAGCCTGCAAGGGCCCGTGCCTCCTTGAGACCTAGAGTGTCTTTCTCCAACAATCGTTGGCGGATTTGGGAGGACAGCATACCTGCCACGAAAGCGTCCCGGACCAAGAGTTCAGTGTGTTCGCTCGCCGAAACTTGCGGGCAGCTGCGGTTTCTCCCCTACACCAGGAGTGCACGGTAGAATTCTTCCAGCGATTCCTCAGGGATTTGTCACCTCGTTGCTAGCAGATGTCGGGCGTAGACCTGGTTTACCGGGCGAATATATTGTCCTTTTAGCAGCTCTATTGCTGCATCGAAGTCTTCCGCGTCCTCGATGAGGGTGTAAATCTCCGGGCTCACCTTCGAGTGCAGGACTTGCATTTTCTGTTCTCCCGTGGGTGTGTTTTCGGCCGTCCCGAGATATCCTTTAAAAAACGCCAGCCAGTGCTTGAAGATTGCCGCAGAGTTCGCCGCGTGGGGGCTGAGTTGCAGACACTCCGGCTTGTTGTCTTCTTGTCCTCAGGGACTTTCATTGCCTCGATGGCTTTAATTTTGTCAGTGTCCGGGCGCACACCGTGTTGCGAAATCCGATCACCCAGGAACTTCAGCATGGATCCCAAAACAGCACTTGGACCTGTTTAGCTTCAGGCCATGTTCATGTATGCGTCGGAATACTTTCTTGAGTTGCAACACATGTTCCTCTGGGGTTGAGGACCAGATTATGATATCGTCAACGTAGACACGAACCCCTTCTATTCCCTCCATCATCTGTTTCATGATGCAATGGAAAATCTCTGATGCCGAGATGATGCCAAATGGCATTCAGTTGTAGCAGAATCTGCCTAAACGCGTGTTGAAGGTGCAGAGCCTTCTGCTGGATTCTTCAAGTTGGAGTTACCAAAATCCTTGGGATGCATCCAATTTTGTGAAGAAGCGCATGTGTGCCATCTCACTCGTGATTTCTTCCCTCTCCTTCCCACATAATGTTTTTGTTTCAATCCTTGGGATCAATGCAGATGCGTAGGTCCCCCGAAGACTTCTTTACGCACACCATCGAGCTGACCCAGTCGGTTGGTTCAGTGACCTTGGAGATGATGCCTTTTTGTTGTAGACCCGCGAGCTCTGCCTTCAGGCGCTCTCTCAGTGGAGCAGGGACACGTCGTGGTGCATGGACCACTGGCTTGGCATCAGGCCGCAGTAGAATCTTGTACTCGTACGGCAGCATGCCCATCCCACTAAATACATCTGGGTACTGGGTTAGGGTGTCGTCGATGCTGGCCTGAAGATCCGAATGGGATGGCGTTGTGGTGTAGACCCTTTGAATGAGGTTCAGTTGCTTGCAGGCGTGCGCACCTAGCAGGGACGCCCTGTCTGGTTCAACAATCTCGAAGCGTAAGCTTGCTTGTGTGTGTCGGCTGGACACCTGCAGATGGCAGGACCCCAGTGCCTTGATTGCGTTTCCATGGTAGTCCAGGGGTTTGCAGGCAGCTGGAAGGATTGTGCGGGGCTTCTTGATTCTCTTTTGAAGTCCACCTGTGAAATCAGGTTGGCGGAGGCACCTGTGTCCAGTTTGAACTGGATGGGGCAGTGGTTGACCTTCATCACTGCTCGCCATTCGTCCTCGGAATCCACGGCCAGGATTGATTGGACCTGCGATGTGTCTGGTGTGGCGTATTCACACTTCGTAATAATGCCCACTCGGTATGTGTTGTCCAGGTATTCATCATCTGGATCCGGCGCACTGCCTGGATCAGAGTCATGCATTTGGTGTTGCACACCTCTGATGCGCTGCTGTCGGAATTGGGAGCGCTGGCTCCTGACTGGTGGTGCAGGTCTGCACAGGGCTGCATAGTGGTTTGGTTTCCCACAATTTAAACAGTGTTTACCTCTTGCAGGGCAGTGTTCTTTTAAATGGGCGGTGCCGCAGTTCGCACATGTCATGATGTCGGCGTCATGATGCTCAGTCGTTGCGCATGCGCGGTGCGGTTCACGGACGTCTGCACCTGTGCAGTGTGGTTTTCAGCCGCTTCGTGTTCCTGATCGCATTGCACATGCGTCGGGCCCTGGGAAGAGCACGCGAAATGGCAGCTTTTGTCAATGTGGAGGCGCTGCATCTCGGAGATGGCCTGAACACTCTCCACCTTGTGGGAGGCTTGATTTTCACTTTCTGCCGTTTTGTACTGTGAATAGCGATTTTTAGAGTGCTCATGCACAGTACACATTTCAATCGTGACTGGCAGGGTCATGTGCTTGATTTTCAACAATTGCTCTCGCAGAGGATCAGAGTGGACTCCAAAAATGATTTGGTCTCTGATCATGGAGTCAGTGATATCACCGAAGTTGCAGGATTGCGCTAGCAGTCTAAGGTTAGTTAGATAGGAGTTGAAGGATTCGTCTTTACATTGCATCCTCTGCTTGAAGATGTAGCGCTCAAAGATTCTGTTGGTGTCCACCTCGCAGTGGCTGTCGAATTGGTCCAGGATGGTTTGGTACTTTGTTTTGTCCTGCTCTTCGGAAAAGTGAAAGGAGTTGAAGATCTCTATCGCATGGTCACCTGCAGTGGTGAGTAGAAGAGCTATCTCCGAGCCATTGAGGTGTCCTATTCTGAGTGTTCATTGGTTGCATATCATGACAGAGGGAGTGAATGTTTGTGGAAGGGGTGCCAATCAAGTGGTCTGCTTTGGCGGGGATAGTGTCAAACTTCTTGAGTGAACTGCACTGATCCAGGCAAGTATCCACAATACTCCTGACTTGAACCTTGTAGATATTGGGCATGCTTTGGGGAGTCAGGAGGTGAGATACTCTCCACAGGATTCTTAGTCTCTGGTAGCCACAGTATTTATATGGCTAGTCCAGATCAGTTTGTGTTCAATGGTAACTCCCAGGATGTTGATAGTCGGGGGTATCAGAGGTATCATTACTGCTAGTAAAGCAATGATTGAATTGTTATTTATTTGTGATTTGAATTTTAAAAACTGTCAATGGTTCAATCGTTTTGTGTTATTTTCAGTAATTAACGTGAAGTCTAATTGGGCTGTTGAGCTTCTTGGGAAGGATGGCGTTCGACTCTGGTTGCAGGTCGAGAATTTATCTCCAGATGCACATTTACGATTCATCATCAATCAGAAAGAGGTTTCAAGCACTCTGGTAATATTTATTTCATAGCTTAAATTTTAAAAAAATATTTTATTAAGGCATATATAATTTTAACATATTTTATTTATCGCTCCATTTTCCTGTGGCTTTTCAGTTTTGTTTGGTTAAACTGTGCTTTTATTTCAAGCAAATCCACTCTTTAGATGTTACAATTTTGCTGAAATATTTCACTACAATATAGATAGGAGGAACATCTACAATTATCATAAATTGCCATCTCTTATTTCATTAAATGCTTGATCATGTTCTATCAATTGTCTAACATTTATTCCTGTAAATATGAGCTCTCCCTACAGAAATGTGTCCCGAGTACTGACACCACCAACATGCATTTATATGTGTGTCCAATGCAGCAAAATGTCTAAGGCCCTTGACAGAAGCATTATAAAACAAAATTTGACACAAGCCACCCCACGCAACACCCCCCCCCCCCAAATTTCTGTGGTCCCGGGTGACGAGGAACGAACTGGCTCCCATTCTTGATTCAATCCCCAGCCCTAATCTACTTACGTTTTATAAGGAGTCAATTTAACCGGGTTTTCTTGAGTTAAAGAAAGATTGAGTTTATTTGTTACGAAAAAGCAAGAAGAAAAATAATAAAACGGAACATACATACACACAGATTAAAGACGGGATTCTCCTCTGTGGGGACCAAGTCCCCACGCCGGCGGGAAAACAAACACGAACCACTCCCGCGTCAAAAGCCCCCGAAAGTGCGGAATTCACTGCACTTCCGGGGGCTAGGTGCACGCCGGCGAGGTTGGCGCCGTGCCTGCCGGCGCCGAAGGGCCGGCGTGATCTCGCGTATGCGCCGAAGGGCCGGCGTGATCTCGCGCATGCGCCGAAGGGCCGGCGTGATCTCGCGCATGCGCCAAAGGGCCGGCGTGATCTCGCGCATTCGCAGAACCACCGGCGTGGTTCTGCGCATGCGCAGACTGGCCGGCATATTCTGCCGCATGCACAGGGGGTTGTCTTCTCCGCGTTGGCAATGGACGAGCCCGACAGTAGCCGGTGCGGAAGGAAGGAGTGCCCCAAGGCACAGGTCCGCCCGCAGATCGGTGGGCCCCGATGTCGGGCCTGGCCACCGTGGGTCCTCCCCCCCCCTCCCCTCCGAGGACCACACCGGCCGACTTACCTGCCAGGTCCCGCCGTGTGGGACCATATCTAATCCACACCGGTGGAACTGGCTAAACACGGACAGCCGCTCGGCCCATCGGGGCCCGGAGAATTGCCGGGGGGGGGGCGCTGCCAATGGCCCCCGACCGGCGTGACGTGATCCCCGCACCCGGTGGGGGGTTGGAGAATCCCGCCCTAAAAGTGATTCCAAAATTAAAAGTTGAAAAAATATATGAGTCAGTCTTTGGGTCATCGGTGAGGAGTAGATGGTATGACGTTGGAGCCATTAGGGTGAGTGATTCCAGTAGCACTGACTTTGGCAGTTGAGCAGTTGGTTTAGATACTCCTGGTTCTCCAGGTTAGCTGAAAGGATTTGCCCTGTTCCCTTTTCAACTGTGTTTTTTCGAACTGATGACTTGCTCCCAGCAACCAGAGAGAGGAAGACTTTTTTATCTGCAAATGCAGGGGTGCCTAATGGATGTTCCTTCACTGTGACCATCATAGTGACCCCGCTGGGTCACTGTCAGTGCGGAGTCTGCACGTTCTCCCAGTGTGTGTGTGGGTTTCCTCCGGGTGCTCCGGTTTCCTCCCACAGTCCAAAGACGTGCAGGTTAGGTGGATTGGCCATGATAAATTGCCCTCAGTGTCAAAAAAGATTATGAGGGGTTGTAGGGTTAAGGGGGTAGGGTGGAAGTGAGGGCTCAAATAGGTCGGCGCAGACTCGATGGGCCGAATGGCCTCCTTCTGCACTGTATGTTCTATGTTCTATTACTAGGCTGGCATACAGAGACCAAGATTGCAGTTAGTTTTTAACCCCTTGTCTTGTGCATCCTGGAAGGAAAAAAATATATATATCTTTTGCCTAGAAACTGCCTTCTTTCAATTCTCATCATGTCCACAGTTTGGGATAACTCTGACGAGATGGTTTCTGTTGAGATGATAATCAGCTTCCATTATTCCACAGGAGATTATAGTTGAGTTTTTGCATCTCTTCGTCTGAAGTGTCTCTGACCAAAGTCCCTCAACACACTCCAAATGCGACATTCTGTCTTAGGACTGAACTTACCAGACAGTCACTGAACTACACTCTCAGCATTTACATTTTCAGCTATCTTTGGCTTGTATATCATTTTAAAAACAAATGTCTTACTTAAAAGTTCAAAATGTCTGTAAGTAATTTTGGGTTACAATCTGTTGTCATGATAATTGGACAGTACGAAGTCTTACAACACCAGGTTAAAGTCCAACAGGTTTGTTTCGATGTCACTAGCTTTCGGAGCGCTGCTCCTTCCTCAGGTGAATGAAGAGGTCTGTTCCAGAAACACTGGAACATCTGCAGGAAAGGATGTCCCGAAGCGTGGTACATTGGCGAGACCATGCAGACGCTGCGACAACGAATGAACGGACATCGCGCAACAATCACCAGGCAGGAATGTTCCCTTCCAGTCGGGGAACACTTCAGCAGTCAAGGGCATTCAGCCTCTGATCTCCGGGTAAGCGTTCTCCAAGGCGGCCTTCAGGACGCGCGACACCGCAGAATCGCCGAGCAGAAACTTATAGCCAAGTTCCGCACACATGAGTGCGGCCTCAACCGGGACTGGGATTCATGTTGCATTACATTCATCCCCCACCATCTGGCCTGCGAAATCCTACCAACTGTCTTGGCTTGGTACAATTCACACCTCTTTAACCTGGGGTTACCCCATCTCTGGATCTGTAAAGATTTAATCACCTGCTAATGCTCGCATTCCTAGCATTGTTTGGCATCTTTGAATTTGTCTATATATGTGTTTCTGGAACAGACCTCTTCATTCACCTGAGGAAGGAGCAGCGCTCCGAAAGCTAGTGACATCGAAACAAACCTGTTGGACTTTAACCTGGTGTTGAAAGACTTCGTACTGTGCTCACCCCAGTCCAACGCCGGCATCTCCACATCATGATAATTGGAGGAATGCAGACATCTTGGGCGGGATTCTCCGACCCCCGGCAGGTCGGAGAATCGCCGGGGGGCGGCGTGAATCCTGCCCCCGCTGGCTGCCGAATTCTCCCGCCCCCAAAACTCCTGTTGACGTGAATCGCGCTGCCCGCCTTGGAGAATGGCGAGGACTGGGGCGACGCAATGGGCCCTGAGGCCGCCCCAATTCTCTGGGCCGGATGGGCCGAAGTCCCGCCGACGTGACAACGGGTCACGCCGGTGTAAATCAAACCATCTATTTAACGGCGTCAACCAGTCGTGTTGGTTGACGCCGGCCAGCGCGGAGGTAGGGCTCAGTGTGGGACAGCCGCAGGAGAAGTGACGGCACGGCTGCAGTTGGTGGGGGAGGGGGGGCGCAGGACCCGTCGGAGTGTGCGCGCCGGGGGGGGGTTTGGGGAGGGCGGGGGGGGGGTGGATTGAGGGCGCGTGCCGGGGAGGAGAGGGCGCGTGATGGGGAGGGGGGGGCAGCGAGTGCTGGGAGGAGAGGGCGCGTATCAGGGAGGAGAGGGCGCATGTCGGGGAGGAGAGGGCGCGTGCCGGGAAGGAGAGGGCGAGTGCCGGGGAGGAGAGGGCGACTGCCGGGAAGGAGAGGGCGCGTGCTGGGGAGGGAGAGGGCGCGTGCCCGGAAGGAGAGGGCGAGTGCCGGGGAGGAGAGGGCGTGTGCTGGGGAGGGGGGGGGGCGCGTGCCAGGGATGGGGGGCGGGTTTGGGGAGGGTGTTCGCCTGGCCAAGTGCCAGCTTCCAACAGTTGCGACCATGCAGCCCATGGCACCTGGCTGCGCCGGGGGGGGGGGGGGCACAACGATGACATGTCGTCCATCCCCCCCACCCCCACCCCCCACATTCTGCAGGCCGTTATGTTTGGTCATCACCCAGCGAAGTTGGCCGCCGTAGCGGGAGCCGCACTTCTACATGTTGCCCTGGGGGAGCCGGAACAGGAGCGTGCCAGGGAGGCGGCGGAGGCTGCCGCAGGGGAGCGTGCTACAGGGAGGCAGGTGTCAGCCTCCCAGGCTGGAGGGGCGCCCACCCGACAGGACGAGGAGGAAAAGGAGGAGGTGGTGGTGCCATGGCGACAAGACGCCCGATAAGACCCCATGTGTACCAGCCCCGCTCGTCGTACCAGGACCTCACGGACCGGGCATGCAGGAGGAGACTCCGGATGGGCCAGGAAACCGTCGCCCATGTCTGCCACGTGAGGGAACACCTGGGGGAGGACACCCTCTCCCCGTGGCCTTCAAGGTTACGGTGGCCCTGAACTTTTATGCCACGGGGTCATTCCAAGCGTCGAGTGGGGACCTGTCCGGCATCTCGCAGGCATCGGTGCACCGGCCCTATTTGCCATTGCGGACCACTACATCCAGTTCCCTGTGGGTCGGGCCAGACAGAGTGCCCGGGCAGCTGGCTTCGCTGTGGTGGCCAGGATGCCCATGGTCCAGGGGGGCGATCGATGGGATGCATGTCACCGTGGAGCCACCTACGGATAACAGGGCCGTGTTCACGAATGGGAAGGGGACCTTTCCGTGAACATACAGCGATGCCCATGCAGCGACTGGGGAGTGATAGAGAGGTGTTTTGGGCTGCTAAAGATGCGCTTCAGGTGCCTGGACCGCTCTGAGGGGCCCTCCAGTACCCATCAGATAGGGTTGACTGCATCGTTGTGGTCTGCTGCGTCCTGCACAACATAGCCCAGCAGAGGGGCGATGTGCTGCAGGCAGAGGAGGGGGAAGGGGAGGAGCAGCAAGACGAGACGCAGACCTACCCAGATGAGGAGGATGGGGGCAATGGTCAGGACAGACGGGGTGGACATGGACGGGAGGTAATGCATTTTGGAAGGTCTAATGCAGGTAGGGAATATACAGTGAATGGTAGACCCCTCAAGAGTATTGACAGTCAGAGAGATCTAGGTGTTCAGGTCCACAGGTCACTGAAAGGGGCAACACAGGTGGAGAAGGTAGTCAAGAAGGCATACGGCATGTTTGCCTTCATTGGCCGGGGCATTGAGGATAAGAATTGGCAAGTCATGTTGCAGCTGTATAGAACCTTAGTTAGGCCACACTTGGAGTATAGTGTTCAATTCTGGTCGCCACACGGCCAGAAGGATGTGGAGGCTTTAGAGAGGGTGCAGAAGAGATTTACCAGGATGTTGCCTGGTATGGAGGGCATTAGCTATGAGGAGCAGTTGAATAAACTCGGTTTGTTCTCACTGGAATGACAGAGGTTGAGGGGAGACCTGATAGAAGTCTACAAAATTATGAAGGGCATAGACAGAGTGGATAGTCAGAGGCTTTTCCCCAGGGTAGAGGGGTCAATTACTAGGGGGCATAGGTTTAAGGTGAGAGGGGCAAGGTTTAGAGTAGATGTACGAGGCAAGTTTTTTTACACAGAACTCGCTGCCGGAGGAGGTGGTGGAAGCAGGGACGATAGTGACATTTAAGGGGCATCTTGACAAATACATGAATAGGATGGGAATAGATGGATACGGACCCAGGAAGTGTAGCAGATTGTAGTTTAGTAGGGCAGAATGGTCGGCACGGGCTTGGAGGGCTGAAGGGCCTGTTCCTGTGCTGTACCTTTCTTTGTTCTTTGGCTCGTGGCTGCCCTGGATCGTCCTGGGGGCAGTTGCCATCCGCAGGGACGGGTGGGTCGACGTTTGGTCCTGCAATACACAATACAGCATGCATGGTTAGACACACAGACGGGGATAGGGGGCAGGGGGGATATGGGGGAAGGGGTATATGGGGGATAAGGCGAAGGGGGATATGGGGGAAGGGGGAATATAGGGGATATGGGGAAAGGGGATATGGGAAAGGGGGATATGGAGAAGGGGGCTATGGGGGATGGGGGATAAGGGGGATATGGGGGAAGGGGATATGGGGGAAGGGGATATGGGGGAAGGGGGATATGAGGGAAAGGGGATAAGAGGGATATGGGGGAAGGGGAAAGGGGGGCAGGCATTGGGGGGTCTCACTTGGTGGTGCGCCCCCGACCTCTGCATCCGCAACCTCCCGGTTCTCGGGTCCGCCTGCAAGTTCCAGGGCCCTCTCCTCATGGATGGTGAGTGGTTGCAGTTCGGGTGGATCCCCTCTGGTGCTCTCACGCTCCCTGTTGTTGTGAGCGCGCTTCTCCTGTGAGGGGCGGGAAGGTGGCAGGGATAAAGGGCAACTGTGTTAGGCAGACATATACATGCGGACCAGCCGTTGTGTGTATGTTGGCAGAGGTTCACACCCCATCCTGCCACTGCAGCCTGCATGGGTGGGTGCAGCCATGTTGGTTGCATCTCGGGCTGTGTCGCCTATCGGAGGTGAGGGGGTTGGGGGGGGGGGGGGGGGGGGGGGGGGTACTCACCCTGACTGCCCTGACAAGGTCATTGATCTTCTTGTGACACTGGACGCCTGTCCTTGCTGTCACGGCCACGGCACTGGCTGCCTCTGCCACCTTCCTCCACAGCTGCCGGATGAGGCGTGGAGCGACCCTGCGGCCGTGTCCGGGGTACAGGGCCTCCCTCCTCTGCTCCACTCCGTCCAGGAGCGCCTCGATGTCCCGCGGCGCTGTGCAGGGTCGTTTTGACCGGTCTCCTGGTGGGGAGGGGGCGTCTTTTGTGCTGCGTCGCGGGGGGGGGGGGGCCGTCCTTCGTGCTGTGACGCCACGCACGTCTGTGACAGGTGATGCATGGGCAGGGGGGGGGGGTCGCTTCCGCATCGGCCATCGCGGAAAAGAGTGCCCCCATGGCACTGGCCCACCCTCGGATCGGTGGGTCCCGATCGCTTGGCCGGTGCCGGAGGGATTTCCGCCCCGCCAGCTGGCGGAAATGGCGTTTGTTGCCCCACCAGCTGGCGCGGAAATGCGGCGCATGCGCGAGAGCGTCAGCGGCGGCCGACAGTTTCCCGCGCATGCGCAGTGGGGAGAGTCTCTTCCGCCTCCGACATGGTGGAGGCCGTGGCGGAGGCGGAAGGGAATGAGTGCCCCCATGGCACAGGCCCACCCGCGGATCGGTGGGCCCCGATCGCGGGCCAGGCCACCGTGGGGGCACCCCCCGGGGTCAGATCGCCCCGCGCCGCCCCAGGACCCCGGAGATCTCCACGCCACCTGGACCCGCCGGTAAATACCAGCTTTGGTTTACACCGGCGGGACAGGCAATTTCTGGGCGGGACTTCGGCCCATCCGGGCCGGAGAATTGAGCGGGGCGTCCCGCCAACCGGCGAGGCCCGATTCCCGCCCCCGCCCAATCTCCGGTACCGGAGACTTCGGCGGGGGCGGGATTCACGGCGGCCAACGGCCATTCTCCGACCCGGCGGGGGGTCGGAGAATGACGCCCCTGGTTTTTCAAAATCAAGGGGCCGGATGCTCCGCAGGGAATTCACCGGGACCCGAGAGTCGGCTTGGTTGCGGAGTACACTGCGCGACTGGGGGCCCATTGACCGAGGCCAGCCCAGCGATCCTCCACTCCCGACTGGCCGAGTTCCCAACGGTGTGGAATTAACCTGCTATTGCTGGTCGGGATGCTCGCATGGCAGCTGTGGGCTCAGTCCGCAGCCACCTGGTGGTGGGCTGGGTGATTGGACACCGGGGGAGGGGGAGCCTTATGGGCAGCTGGGGTTGAGATCCGCACGGCCGATTGGGGGGCTCTAATTTTTGTGTCTGCCTCCACGGCCCGAGTCCGCCATGGCATTCGGCGCAGCCACTGGAGGCCTGCCGGAAGTGCGGGGGCGCGTACCCGCAGCTAAAGCTGCGTGAATTACTCCGGGTCCCTGCTAGCCCTCTGCAGGCCTGGGAATTAGCTCCACTTTTTCCCAGGAATCGCTTGAGTAAATCTCCAGTGTTTTTATGCCGGCGTGGGGACATAGTCCCATTTTGGGGGAATCCAGCCCAAGGGGTTTCTGAACTGTCGGTCAGTTTATTCCAGATATTTTTCATTGGTTGAATTTAGTTTTGTAACTGAACATAAAATATTTCAATTCTTGCTGTGTGCTGGGATCATGAAGGATGGTGGTATAATAGCATGATGGTTATATTACTGGGGCCTGGACTAATGATCTCGGCCGGATCTCCAGTCATCGGGATTCACTTTTCCTACTGGCAGCGCATCGCCACCAGCGGTTTTTCCAACAGCGTGGGGTGGCTTCAATGGGAAATCCCATTGACAAGCAGCAGGAGTATAGTCCAACCGCCAGCGAATGGCACGCTACCACGAAACACGGCT
This sequence comes from Scyliorhinus torazame, assembly GCF_047496885.1. Classification (NCBI taxonomy): domain Eukaryota; kingdom Metazoa; phylum Chordata; class Chondrichthyes; order Carcharhiniformes; family Scyliorhinidae; genus Scyliorhinus; species Scyliorhinus torazame. Next base: position 118,553,092 of record NC_092707.1, on the reverse strand, counting down.
GGGGGACCGGTGAATTGCACCCCTCGGCACATGAGTTCAAATCCCATGGCAACAGCTGAGGAATTTAAATTCAATCAATTAAGGACATCTGAAATTTAAAAGCAAGCAATAGAGACCATGGGCAAAATTCTCCCGAAACGGCGCGATGTCCGCCGACTGGTGCCCAAAACGGCGCCAATCAGACGGGCATCGCGCCGCCCCAAAGGTGCGGAATGCTCCGCACCTTGGGGGCCGAGCCCCAACATTGAGGGGCTAGGCTGGTGCCGGAGGAATTTCCGCCCCGCCAGCTGGCGGAAACGGCCTTTGTTGCCCCGCCAGCTGGCGCGGAAATGACATCCCCGGGCGGCGCATGCGCGGGAGCGTCAGTGGCCGCTGACAGTTTCCCACGCATGCGCAGTGGAGGGAGTCTCTTCTGCCTCCGCCATGGTGGAGACCGTGGCGGCGGCAGAAGGGAAAGAGTGCCCCCACGGCACAGGCACGCCCGCGGATCGGTGGGCCCCGATCGCGGGCCAGGCCACCGTGGGGGCACCCCCCGGGGCCAGATCGCCCCGCGGACCCCGGAGCCCGCCCACGCCGCCTTGTCCCGCCGTTCAAAAGGTGGTTTAATCCACGCCGGCGGGACAGGCAATTTATCGGCGGGACTTCGGCCCATCCGGGCCGGAGAATCAAGCGGGGGGGCCTGCCAACCGGCGCGGCCCGATTCCCGTCCCTGCCGAATCTCCGGTGCCGGATACTTCGGCAACCGGCGGGAGCGGGATTCACGCCAGCCCCCGGCGATTCTCCGACCCGGCGGGGGGTCGGAGAATGACGCGCCATGGTTTTGGATTCTCAATATCTTTTAGGGAAGGGAATCTGCCATTTTTGCCCAGTCTGGCCTCTATGTGATTCCTGACTCCCCCAATGTGGTTCATTCTCTACTGATCTTTGGATTGGATTGGATTGGATTTGTTTATTGTCACGTGTACCGAGGTACAGTGAAAAGTATTTTTCTGTGAGCAGCTCAACAGATCATTAAGTACATGAGAAGAAAAGGGAATAAAAGAAAATACATAATAGGGCAACACAACATATACATGTTCATATACATATACATATACATACACAACACAACATAATAGGGCAACACAACACAACCTTGGAGTGGCCAAGGAAGTCTTTTGACTCTATTCAAGAAGCCAGCTCACCTTCTCCAGGACAATATCTTGTCAATGATGCCCACATCCCGTAAACATGTGTCAGCTGACTTCCTAGAGAATGTGGATAATTAACCAATGTTAATTAACCAACTTTTGACAGTCTTCTGGCTTCTCGAAAGCCTCTTTTGCATTCAATCTCCTTCCTGCAACTCTGTCTCCTTAATTCAGAGTATCTTCCTGAAACTTTCTTCTGTCCCATTTCCTGGTTTCTAGAACCTTCTTCTTTAGATTGGGTCTTTCCTCCTGACCTTTTGCATTATCCTGTCTTTTCTTGCAGTTTCTATGAATGATGTTTCCAACTGAACTGGAACTGCTTTTGCTGTCCTTGTGGACCTTTTGTTGCTTGGCAACAGCATAGTTTTCCTACTTTAAAAATGGTAAAACCCCATTAAAATGCAGACATCTTTTAAAGTTAAACTAAAACTCAAGTGTCCTTAACTTACAACTGCAAAAATATAAATTAAGCTTAAATTTGAAGCTAAAACTTAATCTTAAATCTATAGTTTATGCCCAATACAGACAAATGCAAATATGAAACAGGTGGCAGAGTGGTTAACACTGCTGCCTCACAGCACCAGGGACACGTATTGAATTCTGCCCTTGGGTGACTGTCTGTGTGGAGTTTGCACTTTCTCCCGGTATCTGTGTAGCTTTCCTCCGGCTGCCTCAGTTCCCTCCAATAGTCCAAAGATGTGCAGGTTGGGTGGGGTTATGGGTTACAGGGATTTGATATGGAGTGGACCTAAGTAGAGTGCTCTTCCACAGGGTCGGTGTAAATTTGATGGGCTGAATGGCCTCCATCTGCACCATCAGTATTCTATGAAAAAAAAGGGCGGCACGGTGGCGCAGTGGTTAGCACTGCTGCCTCATAGTGCTAGGGACCCGGGTTTGATTCTGACCTCCTGTTGAGTTTGAACTTACTCCCTGTAACTGTGTGGGTTTTCTCCAGGTCCTCTGGTTTCCTTCCACAGTCCAAAGATGTGCAGGTTAGATGGATTTATCATATCTATTTCATAACACTTGTTATGTAGTAGCTGTGAGTAAACATGGGTGGGATTCTCCGCAATCGGCGCGATGTCCGCCGACCGGCAGCAAAAACGGCGCGAATCAGTCCGGCATCGCGCCGCCCCAAAGGTGCGGAATTCTCTGCATCTTAAGGGGCTGAGCCCTCACCTTGAGGGGCTAGGCCCAAGCCGGACTGATTTCCGCCCCGCCAGCTGGCGCTGAAATGACTTCGCCAGACGACGCATGCGCGGGAGCGTCAGCAGCCGCTCACGGCATCCCCGCACATGTGCAGTGGAGGGGGTCTCTTCCGCCTCCGCCATAGTGAAGACCATGGCGAAGGCGGAAGGAAAAGAGTGCCCCCACGGCACAGGCCCGCCCGCAGATCGGTGGGCCCCGATCGCGGGCCAGGCCACCGTGGGGGCACCCCCTGGGGCCAGATCACCCCACGTCCCCCCCAGGACCCCGGAGCCCGCCCGCGCCGCCTTGTCCCGCCGTTCGAAAGGTGGTTCAATCCACGCTGGCTGGCGTGGGTTGACAGCGGCGGGACTTCGGCCCATCGCGGACCGGAGAATCGCCATGGGTGGGCCTGCCGACCGGCGCGATTTCCGTTGACCGGCGCGGCGCGATTCCCGCCACCGCCAATTCTCCGGTGGCGGAGAATTCGGGACACGGCGGGGGCGGGATTCACACCGGCCCCCCGCGATTTTCCGACCCGGTGGGGTGTCAGAGAATCGCGCCCCATATTTTGCTCTGCAGAGATCATAGAGTTTCAATCAGTTTTATTCATCTAAATTGAATTTTGAGGCCAATTGCTTTCAGAGTGTTTTGCATCAATGCAAGTCCATAGCCTTGCTTTTGTGTGTTTTGGTTTTAACTTTTTTTTAACATGGCAAGTGTAAGCTGGCAGTGCCTTCATGAAGAAAAGAGGACAAACAATTATGTATCTCCTTAGACAATCAGCGTGTGGAATTGTGAAATAAACAATGCAGGGGCTGAGAAGGAGGTGTAAATTACAGCGGGCGAAAAGAGAGGGAATAAAAGGTTGGAGTGTATAAAGAAAATGACAAGAATGCACTCTTTTCCATATAGATTCACAAGATTAATTTTGATAAAGCCAATGGGATTATAGAAATGATCATTCCAAATTTCTCTGAAGACGATGAAGGCTCCTACACGGCCCAGCTCCAAGATGGAAAAGCCAAGGGTCAGTTCACGTTGGTCCTGATTGATGAAAGTAAGTTAATGTCTTCTTTTTTTTTCATTTATTCTTAAATTATACCGTCACTTTTGCATTCATGAAAGGCAATGGAGTTATTCATCCAACAGTAGCTTGAATTTCATGTTGTAACTCTAATTCAAGGAGGCAATCCCACACTCCATTGGTTCCCACATGGTGAATCCGACAAATTCGACATTGGTTCCTATTTAGTTTAGAGATCAGCTTCAAGCCTCATATTCCACTCCTCAACAAACCTCCACAACATTGACTCGTCCTCCTAGGCCTCACAGTCGCTGTAATGCCCACCAGCAGGGATGTACTGTTGAGGCTGTTAAGGTTCTGGTCAGACCCCATTCGGAATATTGTGAGCAGTTTTGAGCCCCTAAGGAAAGATGTGCTGTCTTTGGAGAGGGTCCAGAGGAGGTTCACAAGAATGATACCCGGAATGAAGGACTTGTCGTATGAGGAGAGGTTGAGGACTCTGGATCTGTACTCGATAGAGTTTAGAAGGATGAGGGGGGATCTCATTGAAACTTACAGAATACTGAGAGGCCTAGATAAAGTTAACATGGAGAGGATGTTTCCACTAGTAGGAAAAACCAGAGCCCGAAGGCACTACCTCAGACTGAAGGGATGATCCTGTAAAACAGAGATGAGGAGGAATTTCTTCAGCCAGAGGGTGGTGAATCTGCGGAACTCATTGCCACAGAAGACTGTGGGGTCCAAGTCACTGAGTGTCTTTAAGACAGAGATCAATAGGTTCTTGATTAATAAGGTTAATCAGAGGTTATGGGGAGAAGGCAGGAGAATGGGCATGAGAGATTATCAGCCGTGATTGACTGGCGGGGCAGCCAAAAAGCCTAAGTCTGCCCCTATGTCTTATGGTTTTATTACCTCCAGGCCTTCCCCTCAATATTCTGCAAAGTGATTTAGATGATTCAAAGCGTTATCACCAACATGTCCAGTGCTAAGTCCACTCGCCTCACTCCCATTTTCCCATTTACTTTTAATGGACCCCATGTCCCAAAACATTGAATTCAAAATCCATGGGTGGGATTCTCCGTCCCACCAGCCCCATTTTCCTGCGCGGCGCGCTCTCGCTAGCAGCGGGATTCTCTGTTCCCGCAGCTGGCCAATGGGGTTTCCCATTGTGGGCCACCCCACGGGGTCGGGAAACGCGTGGGTGTGGGGGCGATGCTGACTAGGTGGAGGATCCCGCCAACGGAGAATCCCGCAGCATGTTGTTAAGTTCCCCCATAGGCTTTGCTCACCCAGCTTTTGGGTTCTTCTCCAATTCTGTAGCCCTCTCACACCCTCAACTCTGCCAACTCTTGACTCTTATAGATATCCCCTCATTTCTCCCTATAGTCTGCAGTCTGGATCTCATTCCCGAAACAGTGTCACCTTGTTACCATTCTCCTCATCCATACAAATCTCCTCAAAATTTGTGTTTAGTCACGTCCCTGTTACAGATCATCAATTACTTGCATGAAGCACCTGGTTTTATATGTTTGCCACGTAAAAACACTATGACTGCGAGTAATTCTAGAACACTGTAAAAAATATATTTTTGTACTTTATTTTTAACTTAAGAGAATGCTGGTGAAGAGTTGCTTTCTGTTGGTTCTTTATCAGCATAAACCATTAAAATTGTATTTGGAATCTACGGAGCAAAGTACACAGGGACTGGACTAGTAATCCACAAACCCAGGCCAATGCTCTGGGGACGTGCGTTCCAAACCCACCACAGCAGCTGATGGAATTTAAATTCAATTAATAAAATCTGGAATAAAAAGCTAGTCTCAGTAATGGTGACCATGGCAACTATCATTGATTGTTGTAAATACCTATCTAGTTCACTAGAGAAGGAAATCTGCCTTCCTTACCTGGTCTGGACTGTATGTGCCGCTAGATGCACAGCAGTGTGGTTGACTTTTAACTGCCCAAGTTCACTCGGCATGGTGGCGCAGTGGTTAGCACAGCTGCCTACGGCGCTGAGGACCCAGGTTTGACCCCGGCCCCGGGCACTGTCTGTGTGGAGTTTGACAGTCTCCCCATGTCTGCATGAGTCTCACCTCCACATCCCAAAGATTTGCAGGTTAGGTGGATTGGCCAAGCTAAAAAGCCCCTTAATTGGAAAAACATTATTGGGTACTCTAAATCTATCAAAAAAAAACTGCACTCAGTTCAATGGCATCAGGGATTGGGCAATAAATTCTGCAAACCATGCCCACGTCTCATTAAAAAAAATAACCAAAAACACATGAATTACATTTTACAGACTTTTTGGGCTGTATTTTCCGATTTTGAGGCTATGTCCGGAGGAAGTGTCTACTTTTACGATGAAAAGGTTGGCGGAGCCCCCACACCAATGCTCCGCCCAGTGGGGGGGCTAACAACCGCGCCACATATAAAACTCCCGGCGTTTTCATGTTGAAATCTATACCTATCGTAGAATCCCTACAGTGCAGAAGGTGGCCATTCAGCCTATCACCGGCCCTCTGAAAGAGCACCCTACCCAGGCCCATTGTCGGGTCGGTGGCCGCGCATGCGCGTGCCGACGACCTGAAGTGGTCGCACCTTACAACATGGCGCCGGCCGCACGTGGCCCCGGCCTGCGAGATAGTGCCCCCCCTATAACCGTCCTCCCCACTCTCGGACCACCCCCTATCAGTCCTCCCAGCCCCCGCCGAAGCCCCCCCGACCAGCGGAATGGCACCCCCCGACTGTGGCGGTGCTGGACACAGCCTGCAGCCACCATACGAGGTTGACACGTGTCCCACGCCGTCGGGAACTCAGGGGCGGAGCATCGGGGAAGGCCTTCAGGTGACGTCCTGAGGCTGTCCCAACGGTGTGCGGCGTACTCACCGATGACGCCGTTTTGGAGGGGGCGGAGAATCCGAAAACAGGCACCGGCCCCCGATTTCGGCGTCAAAAGGGATTCTCCGCCCGATTGCCGATTGCGATATCGGCGTCGGGCAACGGAGAATCCCACCCCTTGTATTTTCCAATATACAAGTTTGGCACTAATATCAGTAATAAAATAGATCAGGTCAGTTAAATAAGTGTAAGCATCTTGGGAAGAGCAATCACAACATTATAATTATGGTTCAAGTTCCAACTAGAAATGAGAGAAGTGCAATAAACTAAAACTTAAATTAGATCGGGACAGATTTCAGCAAGGAAAGGAGCAGCCTAGCTACAGGAAATTGGACAAAAGTGTTTAAAATGAATAAATAAGGGGCCTGGGAGATAGGAACAGACTGACTCCAGTGGTTGAGGAATCATGAAGGAGGGGTCATAAATTAAATTGAACAGAGAGGGAGAGAAACTCATGCTGAGAGTTCAATCACTTAAAGAATCAGTGGTAGATGTAATGTCAACATTCAAGTTTAGTTTGGATAGGTGGAAACGGGATTGAAGAGATGTGGAAACAAGCTAAGTGATGTAAACTATTTGCTTGTGTGGAGAATAAACAGACTTAGTGGCCGGTTTTCTTGTTGAAATCTATACCTATCGTAGAATCCCTACAGTGCAGAAGGTGGCCATTCAGCCTATCACCGGCCCTCTGAAAGAGTACCCTTCCCAGGCCCACTCCTCAGCCCTGTGATCCCATAACCCCACCTAACCCACACATCTTTGGACTGTGGAAGCCCACGCAGACATGGGGAGGATGTGCAAACTCCACACAGACAGTCACCAAAGATCTATCTAAATAAAAGTTCACATTTTATAAGTCTATCAACTTCTATAGCTAGTTATGCAACAGAAAATCGGCCTTATGTTGATGAAATATTGAAATGTGAGTTGTTTTTAAAAAACTGGATTGTGTCCTTGGAGAACAGTGAAGTAATGAAAGCATTCATAGGCTGATTGACAGTCTGACTGGCCGCACAGTATAATGACCTTTAATAGGTAGTACTACATGACTACTACTCTTATGGACTCCCACATCCCATGTGATGAGGGGGTCCCACACAACCCATTGAACTCTAATATCCTCATGGATGTCAATCAGAATCCAAAGCTTCAGCTCCAGTCTCCAGGGGATTTGAATCATCTGACTCTGGGACAGGAATTCTACCTCTAACAAAAAGATTGTCCCAGCTTGTCAATTAAAAGAAACAAAATGTAACCTAAAAGCTTAAAATACATGTTTTGCTGATTCTGATATTTTTCAGAGTTCCGAGATATTTTATCAGAGTGTAATTTCCAAAGGAATGAGTGGAAGAGAAAACAAGGTAACAAAGTTTAAAATGTCACTAACTTTATCAGTGTGTAGTTACATTGCAGGTGAAGGGCCTTAACACAAGGTCATTGGCCGTGGTTTAGTTACTAATTTACAGTTTTATGTTACAACTTTTTTCTTATGACAGACATATTTGCACAATGTGGAACTGGTCATAATGTAGCCAATTTTGCTGTGCAGCAGAATGATATTATGGCCAGAATTCCTTGGCCATTGGGATTATTTTTTCTCACTGGCAGCATACCACCGCTGGTGGGTTTCCCGGTGGCTTGGGAAGGCTTCAATGGGAAATCCCATTGACAAACGGTGGGAGTAGAGAATTAGAGAATCCTACCACCGGCGAATGGCGCATCGCCAAGAAACACGTGGCTAGGGGATAGGAGAGCCCTGCCTGATGTTTATTTTTACTAAATTAAATCAAATGAAGAATGTTTTCTCCCACTTAGCTCCGATACAATTTCCCCAACATTTGGCAATGAACACCAAAGAATTCACAAAATAAGAAACTTATGTTACGATTCCAGTTGGTGTTATAACCGGATGGGAAGAACCCAGAATGGAACCCCGCCTCAAAAGACTGTGATGTTTGCTTGTTTTTAGAAAACGTGGAGGAACGGATTCACAGGACAGCTAATTAATTTGAATAATAAGGAAAAAAAACATTTATTAAACATAAAAATGTTGGATTATGGTGCAATATGCCTTTACTCCCCTGTTAACTTAACAAATACACACAGATTTTAAGATGAACATGGATTATTGGGTGGCGCGGTGGCACAGTGGTTAGCACTGCTGCCTCACGGCACCGAGGGCCCAGGTTCGATCCCAGCCCCAGGTCACTGTCAGTGTGGAGTTTGCACATTCTCCCTGTGTCTGTGTGGGTTTCACCCCCACAATCCAGGAGATGAGCAGGGTTAGTGAATTGGCAATGCTAAATTGCCCCTTAATTGGAAAAAAAGAATTGGGTACTCTAAATTTATTTTTAAAAAACATGTATTATAAAGTATATCTGAAGCTACAACAATCTCACTAATACAACATCCCTTTAAACACATAAGATGGCTGTGGTCAAATACACTCTCCACTCTGAACCTCAAGTGAATGTCTGAGGATTTATCCTCCTTTTCACAGTAACTTCATTTGAAGCCTACTTGTAACAATAAGCGATTTTCATTTCATTTCATTTCAACACACCCCTCCTCCACCGACAGATGATTGTCACTTGAGAGTTTCCAAACTCCATTCCCAAAAAACAAGTTAAAATCTTTGTTCACAATAATGTTTTTCATTCAAGGTTTGCGTTCCAAAGGCTAGTCCATGTTGTCCAAATGACTCTTTTAAGCAGAGCTTCCGCTCCACTTATAACAGCGATCCAGTCCAGGATGTACACCAACCCCTTTAGGATTTCTTTGTCTTGACTCATAATTACTTGAACTCTCAATTCCCAGACTATATTAAAATAGCATCAGACATTTGATTCACCTTTGAATGTCTGCTGCCCCACTTCAAATTTTGTTACTGTAGAACCATTTGTTTAATATTGCTTGATTTCTTCTGAATAATACCTTGATCTCTGTTCCCTTAACTCCAGTTATCTTAGACATTTTCTCTGTCCCAATTCCCTGGTTATCTGGAATGTAACATGTTCCTTAGGAAGCTTGCAACTTTGTACCTCCCATGTCCTGCCCAGCTTCTCCTGACAAAGTAGTGCCAAGTTTACTCCCCAGAGTCCATTCTGCAATATGTCCATCTAAAGCTAAAACTTGAAAAAGCTTTTTAGCTTAAAAGGGCCTCCAGTTGCTAAGCAACGACTGCTATTACTATTTACACTTTATGCCATACCACTCTCTAAACATAATAGTAACACAGTTGGAACTTAATCAACCCCCAGAAATACAAACATCTTTGGCCTGCATGAATATTGCTATCGGTTTTTACCCTTCCAGGCGCAGAAACATTAAATTAAATACACTTAAAACTATACCTTCTTTCTAATGTTTTCCAATACAAATATAAATCCCTTCAAACTGCCTGTGTTTTCCGAACACTTACTAAATCATATTTCATACTCAGCATGAAATAATTACAAGGTAGAGCATATACTGCTTTTCAGTAATGGAATGAAATGAAAACCTGGTGGGATTACAAACTTCGTTGTCAACAACCTTAAAGCTGCCCTTCCTTCAGGTAACGTAGGTACAAATTCATTAAACCTACTTAACAATTCTTTACCTTAATCTCTACAATTAGTTTCTCGGTTCCAGTCACACTAATGAAACATTTTGCATTGGAATTGAATATTTCATTTTATTGATCACATTTATAGCAATGCTTTTCACTTAAAGGAACATCTCAAGGCATTTCTTAAATAGATTTTTTAAAAATGCATGGGTGGGATTCTCCCAGCCTCCGTGCTGAAATCGCAATCGACGCGGGGGCGGAGAATGGGCGTTGCTGCCAAAATCCGGGCGACGCCGCTCCTGCGATTCTCTGGTCCCCAGAGAATCACCACAAATCACGCACGCACGCGGTCTACATGGCGTGGGTAGGGGGCCATTGAGAGAGGCACCCCCCGCGTTTCTCCGACGACAACTGGCCGAGTTCCCAACGGCGTGGTTCTAACCACGTTTTGCCTGTCGGGAACGGCCAGTGGCAGCTGCGGAGTCAGTCCGCTGCCGCCCTGGTGGGGGGCGGGGGGATCCTTCACCGGGGCGGGGGGGCCTCACGGATGGCCAGGCTAGCGATCGGAGGCCACTGATCTGTGAGCACGTGCGATCTCGGAGGGCCGGTCCGCGGTGTGAGTCCAAAATGTCGCACAGGGCAGCCGCCGAAGGCCACCGCTGTGCGCATGCGTGGACTCCCGACCGGAAGTGCAGGGCCCCATATCGGCAGCCAGAGCTGTGTGAAGTACTCCAGGGCCCTGTTAGCCCCCCTTCAGGGAGGAGAGTCACTCTGGACTTTCTTCAGGAAAGTCCAGAGTGAAACATTGGAGTGGGGACATAGCCCCATTATTGGAGAATCCCGCCCCATGTTTTAAAAACATCATAGCACCAAGAAAATGACTTTGATATGTCAACAGATATTGTAATTGTACTTAAAAACACTAACAGTGGGGTGATTTTTAATCTGCACTAGCTCTGTGTAGTTTGGCGGCATGGACAGAAAATCCCGCGAGAATCGAGAAACACAATTCTGGCTGGAGAGACCGTTTCTCAATATTCCCCATCCCTCGTCGGCGACGTTACAAGTTGGCATGGGCGTCAACCTCATTTTAATAGACTTACATGACTTTAAATGTTATTAGCAGGCGCCCTGCCACATGAACCCTCACACTGAATATTCATGTCGGCGAGGTTTACAACAGTTTTGGTCAAATGAGAAGCAGTCGATGAGATCCCTCCAGGACCACAGAGGGAAATATAATCCCCAGGGGGAAGGGACATACCCTGGCATTGCCCTGTCACAGGTTGGCACACAGGTTGGCACTGTTAGTTTGGCACTTTCAGGTTGGCACTGCCCGCTTGACCCAACCTGATAGTGCCAACATGTTTTGGGGCATTGCCAGGGGCTAGTCCCTGTGGGAGCTATGTTGGGGCGGGGGGGGAATTCACTGATGCGTTGCGGGGGCGAAGGTGGACATTTTTCAGGAAGGTGGAGTGACGGCGAGGATTGTCGGGGATGGGGAGAGGAATGCCGGCGAGGAATGTTAGGGGGGGTGGGGGGGGGAGGGGAGAGCCCCTGGTACCTCCGAAATGTGACCTGGGGCCCACTTCAGTACTGATCGGAGTGCCCATTAAAGATGGTGCCCCGATCTCTACAGCTGGTTGCCAGCTCTTTGAGGCCTGGCACTTTGGGTAGGGTGCTCTTTCCAAGACCCGGTGCAGACTCGATGGGCCGAATGATCTCCTTCTACACTGTAAATTCTATGATTAGTCAATAAATCAGCCAGCCGCTCCCAAGCCTGAAACATGCAGCTGACCTTGGGTAGGGTGCTCTTTCCAAGAGCCGGTGCAGACTCGATGGGCCGAATGATCTCCTTCTACACTGTAAATTCTATGATTAGTCAATAAATCAGCCAGCTGCTCCCAAGCCTGAAACATGCAGCTGACCCTTTATATACAAATAAATGACCATTCTGCTGTTTGAGGCCTTGCTGCATGTTTTTAGATTTTCTCAGCCATCCACAAATGACTGCACTCCAAGAACATCAAGTCCTTAAAGGCTTGGGGGTTTATAGTCTTTAAATGGGCCACCTGTTCAGCTGTAACTAGCAAGGCAAGGTTTTCAAATGTACTTACCTGGAGTCAGGATGAGCAGGTGTAGCCCTGTGAACTGCACTTTCAAAGACTGTGGTTTTTAACCAGTTACAAATCCTCCACTTAATCATCCCTTCTACCCCAAACCCCACTGACTGCTCCCTCCCCTTCTCCTTCCTCTGGCCTTTCTTTCCCTTTGCTACTGTTTCCTTTCCAACCAAATCACCACCAGTCCCCCACCCTCCCCTTTCCTGGACACCTGTCCTAATTAGCTGAGAGTTGGTGAGCTGCCTGTTCTTGAACCATCTCAATGGCTCAATGGAAACGTGACTCAATTTAATGATGAACCGGTAGGCCTCGCCATTCAGGTGCAGGGATTTATCCCAGCATTCCCCAAATACCCCAAAATTAGCAGCATCTAAATTTCTAATTGGGTGTTACAGTGTGAAGCCAACAAAATACTAAAAAGATTTTTTAAAAATACAGGACTTAAGCATTGCTGGAAAAAAGCAACATTCTGTCGCAGCTTTTCGTCTTATAGTCATCAGGTCAGATTTGCAAGAATTCTACTGCATGAGAAGAGGGTGCTGATTGCTTTAAAAGTGGACTCTGAATGGTAGAGGTGTTGTCATAGAGAATGCACCAAGGAATAGTTAACTGCCAAGCTTTTGTTTAATTTTGAGTTCAAACCTGGCAGGTTCACTCTGATATAATCCCAAAAAGACAGACTGCTGGGTATTAACTTGGAGGGGCAGTTCTTGTATGACGATGCTGATTTCAGGTCGGGCAGCCAAAAATGTGAGCTTCGCAAACATCCTACTTGAAATCTTATTTCTCTCGTTTTCCCATCCATAGGCTGCCTGATTTAACAGGCTGGAACTTGGTGGGTGGGAAATACTAAATAGAAGGCAGGTGGCTGAGCTGGGCTGAGAGCAGGTAGGCCTGGTCAAGGGGTGGCAGATGATGGAGGGAGGGGACATGGTGGAAGTTTCTAATTATGGGGAGAATGTCAATTATGTGAAGAGGCAGATGGGGTTATGTGGTGGAATCCAAAGATTACAGATAGAGATTAAAAATAGTCACAATGTGGGTGCAGGCACGTCAAAGTAAGTGGGCTGTACTGTGTAGAAAATACTCTTATTCCTTTTGGAAACACAAACAATCATGTAAAGACAATTACCTCATGTATTCAACCCTCTCACCTCCTTTCACCTATTGGGTTTCCCAAGGCTGGGCTTGAACTGTGGTTAAAAATAACATTACTACTATTGAAGGTGTGCAGCTTCATTAAAGTATTTTAATGACCAGCCTGCTGTCTTAAAGTAGCCAGGTCACCTGTCTCTCATTCTGTCTCTATTAAAATCATGATTAAGGTGTGTTGGGTTCCTGTTTCAGATTTTTAGCTTTTTAACCTCCCACCTGAACCAAACTCACCCATTGCAGGTGGTTAAACATCTGTTATTCCACAATTAAACTTTTACACTTCAATAGAAGGAATATCTTTAATACTTCAGTTGTTATTGCATTTGATATCCATAACCTATTCAACCAAAATTTCAGGTCCTTATTTTGAGAAGTACTTGCACTGGGAAGTGACTGAAGAATGTGATCTCCTTCTCACCTGTAAGGTACGAACATGTTCTGTGCAAATAAACCGCTTATAACATAAATGCCATTTCTTTTAGTGTCACTTAAAATTACTTTGTGAGAAGTGCTGGAGTAATGTCTCGATTTTCATTTATGTTTCACCGTGTTCATTAAACAGGTGTCAAACACAAAGACCCAGACCAGTATTAAATGGTGCAAAGATGGGAAACAGATTACAGCTGTTACATATGATCCTGAGAGTGGCATCAGTTCCCTTTCAATCTCAAAGGTAATGAAAGCTAGCGATGTTGTTTTGCAGGTCCCCAGTCCTGGGTGGGGTCTATCAGATAGCTTAAACTTTTGCTTTATGCTTACTACCCAATGGTTCAGTTCAGAAGGTTTATGTTTAAAACATGTGAATTTCTACAAAGGCATGAGGGTTAAAACCACAAGACAATGCCGACTTGCTCTTCTGGCGCGCTGACTTTGAAGCCCGAGGATAGTTTAATCCTTTTAGCATCAATGTACAACTGTTTGTATTTGACCCTGTGGCTTCTCTGTAAAACATGTTCTAATGAATTTTAATTCACGGAAAGTAGAAATAGTTGCTGAGCTCTGTGTGCTAATATAGATACCCCATTGTAAGTTTTATTCAAAATATTCTACTTTCTTCAGTTCTAATGCAGTGGAATAGAAAATGCCGAACCAAAAATAAAACAGAAAATGTCAGAAATACTCAGCTGGTCTGGTAGCATCTGTGGAGAGGAAAACAGAGTTAATGGGCGAAATTCTCCGGAAACGGCGCGATATCCGCCGACTGACGCCCAAAACGGCGCAAATCAGACGGGCATCGCGCCGCCCCAAAGGTGCGGAATGCTCCGCATCTTTGGGGGCCGAGCCCCAACCTTGAGGGGCTAGGTCGGCGCCGGACGAATTTCCGCCCCGCCAGCTGGCGGAAAAGGCCTTTGGTGCCCCGCCAGCTGACGCGGAGATGACATCTCCGGGCGGCGCATGTGCGGGAGCGTTAGCGGCCGCTGACAGCTTCCCACGCATGCGCAGTGGAGGGAGTCTCTTCCGCCTCCGCCATGGTGGAGACCGTGGCGGAGGCGGAAGGGAAAGAGTGCCCCCACGGCACAGGCCAGCCCGCGGATCGGTGGGCCCCGATCGCGGGCCAGGCCACCGTGGGGGCACCCCCCAGGGCCAGATCGGCCCGCGCCCCCCCCCAGGACACCGGAGCCCGCCCGCGCCGCCTTGTCCCGTCGGTAAGGTAGGTGATTTAATTTACACCGGCGGGACTTCGGCCCACCTGGGCCGGAGAATCGAGCGGGGGAGCCCACCAACCGGCGTGGCGCGATTCCCGCCCCCGCCGAATCTCCGGTGCCGGAGACTTCGGCAACCGGCAGGGGCGGGATTCACGCCAGCCCCCGGCGATTCTCCGACCCGGCGGGGGGTCGGAGAATTTCGCCCCAGATTTCAGAACAACAAAGAACAAAGAAAATTACAGCACAGGAACAGGTCCTTCGGCCCTCCCTGCCTTCACTGATCCAGATCCTTTATCTAAACCTGTCTTCTATTTTCCAAGGATCTACTTCCCTCTGTTCCCCGCCTGTTCATATATCTGTTTAGATGCATCTTAAATGATGCTATCGTGCCCGCCTCTACCACCTCCACTGGCAAGGTATTCCAGGCACCCACCACCCTCTGTGTAAAAAACCTTCCACGCACATCTCCCTTAAACTTTCTCCCTCTCACCTTGAAATCATGACCCCTTGTAATTGACACCACCACTCTTGGAAAAAGCTTGTTGCTATCCACCCTGTCCATACCTCTCATAATTTTGTAGACCTCAATCAGGTCCCCCCTCAACCTCCGTCTTTCCAACGAAAACAATCCTAATCTACTCAACCTTTCTTCATAGCTAGCACCCTCCATACCAGGCAACATCCTGGTGAACCTCCTCTGCACCCCCTCTAAAGCATCCACACCCTTCTGGTAATGTGGCGACCAGAACTGCACGCAGTATTCCAAATGTGGCCGAACCAAAGTCCTATGCAACTGTAACATGACCTGCCGACTCTTGTACTCAATACCCCGTCTGATGAAGGCAAGCATGCTGTATGCCTTCTTGACCACTCTATGGACCTGCGTTGCCACCTTCAGGTTACAATGGAACTGAACTCCCAGATCTCTCTGTATATTAATTTTCCCCAGGACTCTTCCATTGACTGTGTAGTCCGCTCTTGAAATAGATCTTCCAAAATGCATCACCTCGCATTTGCCTGGATTGAATTCCATCTGCCATTTCTCTGCCCAACTCTCCAATCTATGTACATTTTGCTGTATTCTCTGACAGTCCTCCTCGCTATCTGCAACTCCACCAATCTTAGAATCATCTGCAAACTTGCTAAACAGACGCCTATACCTTCGTCCAGATCATTTATGTATATCACAAACAACAGTGGTCTGAGCACGGATCCCTGTGGAACACCACTAGTCATCTTTCTCCATTTTGAGAAACTCCTTTCCACCACTACTCTCTGTCTCCTGTTGCCCAGCCAGTTCTTTATCCATCTAGCTAGTTTACCCTGAACCCCATACGACTTCACTTTTTCCATCGACCTGCCGTGGGAAACTTTATCAAACGCCTTACTAAAGTCCATGTATATGACAACTACAGCCTTTCCCTCATCAATTAACTTTGTCACTTCCTCAAAGAATTCTATTTGATTTGCAAGACATGACCTTCCCTGCACAAAACCATGCTGCCTATCACTGATAAGTCCATTTTCTTCCAAATGTGAATAGATCCTATCCCTCAGTATATTCTCCAACAGTTTGCCTAGCACTGATGTCAAACTCACAGGTCTATAATTCCCTGGATTATCCCTGCTACCCTTCTTGAACAAAGGGACAACATTAGCAATCCTCCAGTCCTCCGGGATCTCACCCGTGCTCAAGGATGCTGCAAAGATATCTGTTAAGGCCCCAGCTATTTCGTCCCTCACTTCGCTCAGTAACCTGGGATAGATCCCATCCGGACCTGGGGACTTGTCCACCTTAATGCCTTTTAGAATATCCAAAACGTCCCCCTTCCTTATGCCGACTTGACGTAGAGTATTTAAACATCCATCCCTAGCCTCAACATCCGTGATATCCCTCTCCTCAAAGTACTCATTAAGAATCTCACCCATTTCCTCTGACTCCACGCATAAATTCCCTCTTTTGTCTTTGAGTGGGCCAATCCTTTCTCTAGTTACCCTCTTGTTCCTTATATACAAATAAAAGGCTTTGGGATTCTCCTTAACCCTGTTAGCCAAAGATATTTCATGACCCCTTTTAGCCCTCTTTATTGCGCGTTTGACATTTGTCCTACTTTCCCGATATTCCTCCAAAGCTTCATCAGTTTTAAGTAGCCTAGATCTTATGTATGCTTCCTTTTTCACCTTAGCTAGTCTCACAATTCCACCCATCATCCATGGTTCCCTAATCTTGCCATTTCTATCCCTCATTTTCGCAGGGACATGTCTGTCCTGCACTCTAATCAACCTTTCCTAAAAAGACTCCCACGTTTCAAATGCGGATTTACCCTTAAACAGCTGCTCCCAATCCACATTCCCTAGCTCCTGCCGAATTTTGTTATACTTGGCCTTTCCCCAATTTAGCACTCTTCCTTTTGGACCACACTCGTCTTTGTCCAGTATTCTAAAACTTGCGGAATTGTGATCGCTATTCCCAAAGTAATCACCGACTGAAACTTCAACCACCTGGCCGGGATCATTCCCCAATACCAGGTCCAGTATGGCCCCTTCCTGAGTTGGACTATGTACATACTGCTCTAAAAAGCTCTCCTGGATGCTCCTTACAAATTCTGCTCCATCTACGCCTCCAACACTACATGAGCCCCATTCAATGTTGGGGAAGTTAAAACCTCCCATCACGACCACCCTATTGCTCCTACAGTTTTCTATAATCTGTCTACGTATTTGTATCTCTACTTCACGCTTGCTTTTGGGAGACCTGTAGTAAAGTCCCAACAATGTTACTGCACCCTTCCTATTTCTTAGCTCTACCCATATTGCCTCAGTGCTCGAATCCTCCCTCGTGCCCTCCTTAATCACAGCTGTGATATCATCTCTGACCAGTAATGCAACTCCTCCACCCCTTTTACCTCCCTCTCTATCCCTCCTGAAGCATCTATACCCTGGGATATTTAGTTGCCAGTCTTGCCCTTCCCTCAACCAAGTCTCAGTAATACCAATAACATCATATTCCCAGGTACTAATCCAAGCCCTAAGTTCATCTGCCTTACCTGCTACACTTCTCACATTGAAACAAATACACCTCAGACCACCTGTCTCTTTGCGTTCATCATCTCTTCCCTATCTACTCTTCCCCTTAGTCACATTGAGTTTATTATCTAGTACCTTACTGGCTTTAGTTGCTGCCTCTTTACTGACCTCTAACTTCCTAATCTGGTTCCCATCCCCCTGCCACATTAGTTTAAAACCTCCCCAACAGTGTTAGCAAAAGCACCCCCTAGGACATTGGTTCCAGTCCTGCTCAGGTGTAGACCATCCGATTTGTAATGGTCCCACCACCCCCAGACCGGTTCCAATGTCCCAAAAATCTGACCCCCCCCCCCCCCCCCCCCCCCACTGTGCCATCTCTCAAGCCACGTATTCATTCTGACTATTCTTGAATTTCTACTCTGACTGTCTCGTGGCACTGGTAGCAATCCTGAGATTACTACCTTTGAGGTCCTACTTTTTAAACTTATCTCCTAACTCCCTAAATTCTGATTGTAGGACCTCATCCCGTTTTTTACCTATATCGTTGGTGCCTATATGCACCACGACAACTAGCTGTTCACCCTCCCCCTTCAGTATGTCCTGCAGCTGATCTGAGACATCTCTGACCCATGCACCTGGGAGGCAACATACCATTCGGGAGTCTCGTTTTCGACCACAGAAACGCCTGTCTACTCCCCTTATGATTGAATCACCTATAACTATAGCCCTGCCAGTCTTTTTCCCGCCCTTCTGTGAAGCAGAGCCAGCCACGGTGTCATGAGCCTGGCCACTACTGCCTTCCCCTGGTGAGTCATCTCCCCCAACAGTATCCAAAACGGTATACCTGTTTTGGAGGGAGATGATTGCGGGGGACACCTGCACTGCCTTCCTGCCCTTTCTCTGCCTTTTGGTCACCCATTCCCTGTCTCCCTTACCAATCCTAATCTGCAGTGTGACCAACTCACTGAACGTGCTATCCACGACCTCCTCAGCATCGCGGATGCTCCAAAGTGAGTCCATCCGCAGCTCCAGAGCCCATGCGGTCTAACAGGAGCTGCTGCTGGACACACTTCCCGCACATGAATGAGTCAAGGGCATCGGCCGCGTCCCTGAACTCCCACATTGAGCAAGAGGAGCATAACACAGGTCTGGGATCTCCTGCCATTTTTACACTCCCAACAGTAAGTTTTAAAAAAAACATTTACTCCCCTTCTCAGCAAGCACTCACTCAGCAACCACTGCGCCCCGTACGATAACACCTCAGGGAAAAGAAAAACTACTTACCAGTCACAGCCAATCACTTACCTGCAGGCTCTGACGTCATGGTTCAACTTCTTTCTACTTCTACCTGCCCTCGAGTCTCCCTCTTGATCTTTACTCAGCTGGGAACCTTACAGTGATTGTCTTTTTTTTTGGGTTAGAGGAGGAGGTAGGGAGGGAAACACTGAAGAAGTGTTTCGGGTTTAACTGTCATTTGACAACAGCTCCTCCACAAACCACCTTTTGGAGCAGTGATCGCAATGCACGGATGCAAATTCACCCCGCAACAGCCAATCAGCAGCTCCGCTCTACTGCCCTCTGTTGGATGCTTGCCTTGACTTGAACACCTAGGGTGTCTTGCTCAGGTACACTTTCTGGATGCAGTGACCGCAATGCACAGATGCAAGTATTCCCCTCAACAGCCAATCAGCTGCTCTGCTCTACTGCCCTCTTCAGGTTGAAAGTATACAAACTGACCAAGAAATCAACAGACCTGACGATTGGGACCAGTTTAGAATTCAGCAAAACAGGACCAATGGATTGATTAAAACGAAAATATAGAATACGAGGGTAAGCTTGCAGGGAACATAAAAACTGACTGTAAAAGTTTCTGTAGGTATGTGAAGAGGAAAGGATTGGTGAAGACAAATGTTACAGTCAGATACGGGGAATTTGTAATGTGGGACAAAGAAATGGCTGAGCAACTAAATAAATACTTTGGTTCTGTCTTCACAGATGAGAACATAAATAATGTACCAGAAATGCTGGGGAACGCAGGGTTTAGTAAGAGGGAGGAATTATTATATTAGTAGAAAAATGGTGTTTGGGAAATTGATGGGATTGAAGGCTGATAAATCTCCAGGGTGTGATAATCTATACCCCAAAGTACTTCCAAAGTACTGAAGGATGTGGTCCTAGAAATAGTGGATGCAGGTGGTCAACTTCCAAGATTCCTACAGAATGGAAGGTAGTGAATGTATCTCCATTATTTAAAAAGGGAGGTAGAGAGAAAACAAAGAACAAACAAAGAACAAAGAAATGTACAGCACAGGAACAGGCCCTTCGGCCCTCCAAGCCCGTGCCGACCATACTGCCCGACTAAACTACAATGTTCTACACTTCCTGGGTCCGTATCCTTCTATTCCCATCCTATTCATATATTTGTCAAGATGCCCCTTAAATGTCCCTATCGTCCCTGCCTCCACTACCTCCTCCGGTAGTGAGTTCCAGGCACCCACTACCCTCTGCGTAAAAAACTTGCCTCGTACATCTACTCTAAACTTTGCCCCTCTCACCTTAAACCTATGCCCCCTAGTAATTGACCCCTCTACCCTGGGGAAAAGCCTCTGACTATCCACTCTGTCTATGCCCCTCATAATTTTGTATACCTCTATCAGGTCGCCCCTCAACCTCCTTCGTTCCAGTGAGAACAAACCGAGTTTATTCAATCGCTCCTCATAGCTTATGCCCTCCATACCAGGCAACATTCTGGTAAATCTCTTCTGCACCCTCTCTAAAGCCTCCACATCCTTCTGGTAGTGTGGCGACCAGAATTGAACACTATACTCCAAGTGTGGCCTAACTAAGGTTCTATACAGCTGCAACATGACTTGCCAATTCTTATACTCAATGCCCCGGCCAATGAAGGCAAGCATGCCGTATGCCTTCTTGACTACCTTCTCCACCTGTGTAGCCCCTTTCAGTGATCTGTGGACCTGTACTCCTAGATCTCTTTGACTTTCAATACTCTTGAGGGTTCTACCATTCACTGTATATTCCCTACCTGCATTAGCCCTTCCAAAATGCATTACCTCACATTTGTCCAGGTTAAACTCCATCTGCCATCTCTCCGCCCAAGTCTCCAGACAATCTAAATCCTGCTGTATCCTCAGACAGTCCTCATCGCTATCCGCAATTCCACCAACCTTTGTGTCGTCTGCAAACTTACTAATCAGACCAGTTACATTTTCCTCCAAATCATTTATATATACTACAAAGAGCAAAGGTCCCAGCACTGATCCCTGTGGAACACCACTGGTCACAGCCCTCCAATTAGAAAAGCATCCCTCCATTGCTACCCTCTGCCTTCTATGGCCTAGCCAGTTCTGTATCCACCTTGCCAGTTCACCCCTGATCCCGTGTGACTTCACCTTTTGTACTAGTCTACCATGAGGGACCTTGTCAAAGGCCTTACTGAAGTCCATATAGACAACATCTACTGCCCTACCTGCATCAATCATCTTAGTGACCTCCTCGAAAACTCTATCAAGTTAGTGAGACACGACCTCCCCTTCACAAAACCGTGCTGCCTCTCACTAATACGTCCATTTGCTTCCAAATGGGAGTAGATCCTGTCTCGAAGAATTCTCTCTAGTAATTTCCCTACCACTGAAGTAAGGCTCACCGGCCTGTAGTTCCCGGGATTATCCCTGCCACCCTTCTTAAACAGAGGAACAACATTGGCTATTCTCCAGTCCTCCGGGACATCCCCTGAAGACAGCGAGGATCCAAAGATTTCTGTCAAGGCCTCAGCAATTTCCTCTCCAGCCTCCTTCAGTATTCTGGGGTAGATCCCATCTGGCCCTGGGGACTTATCTACCTTAATATTTTTTAAGACACCCAACACCTCGTCTTTTTGGATCACAATGTGACCCAGGCTATCTACACCCCCTTCTCCAGACTCAACATCTACCAATTCCTTCTCTTTGGTGAATACTGATGCAAAGTATTCATTTAGTACCTCGCCCATTTCCTCTGGCTCCACACATAGATTCCCTTGCCTATCCTTCAGTGGGCCAACCCTTTCCCTGGCTACCCTCTTGCTTTTTATGTAAGTGTAAAAAGCCTTGGGATTTTCCTTAACCCTATTTGCCAATGACTTTTCATGACCCCTTCTAGCCCTCCTGACTCCTTGCTTAAGTTCCTTCCTACTTTCCTTATATGCCACACAGGCTTCGTCTGTTCCCAGCCTTTTAGCCCTGACAAATGCCTCCTTTTTCTTTTTGACGAGGCCTACAATATCACTCGTCATCCAAGGTTCCCGAAAATTGCCGTATTTATCTTTCTTCCTCACAGGAACATGCCTGTCCTGTATTCCTTTCAACTGACACTTGAAAGCCTCCCACATGTCAGATGTTGATTTGCCCTCAAACATCCGCCCCCAATCTATGTTCTTCAGTTCCCGCCTAATATTGTTATAATTAGCCTTCCCCCAATTTAGCACATTCATCCTCGGACCACTCTTATCCTTGTCCACCAGTACTTTAAAACTTACTGAATTGTGGTCACTGTTACCGAAATGCTCCCCTACTGAAACATCTACCACCTGGCTGGGCTCATTCCCCAATACCAGGTCCAGTACCGCCCCTTCCCTAGTTGGACTGTTTACATATTGTTTTATGTACAGGGAAATTATGTAACAGGGAACCAAAGACCAGGTAGCCTGACGTCGGTCGTCAGGAAAATTCTCGAATCCATTATCAAAGATTTTACAGCAGAGCACTTAAGAAAATAATAGCAGGATTGGACAGAGTCAACATGGATTTATGAAAGGGAAATCACGCCTGCCAAATCTACTGGAATTCTTCGAGGACGTAACTAGTAGAGTTGATGAGGGGGTGCCAGTGGATGTGGGTTATTTGGACTTTCAGAGGCTTTAACAAATTAGAGATTAGTGTGTAAAATTAAAGCGCATGGGGTTAGGACTAGTGTATTGAGATGGATAGAAAACTAGTTGGCAGACAGAATAGGAATTAACGGGCCTTTTTCCAAATGGCAGGCAGTGACTAGTGGGGTACCGCAGCGATCAGTGTTGGGACCCCAGCTATTCACAATACATATTAATGATTTAGATGAGGGAATGAAATGTAACATCTCCAAATTTGCAGATGACACAAAGTTAGGTGGGAGGGTCAGCTGTGAGGAGGATGTAGAGATCCTTCAGTGTGGTTTGGACACGTTGAGTGAGTGGGTATATGAATGGCAAATGCAGTATAATTTGGATAAATGTGAAGTTATCCACTTTGGTAGCAAAAACAGGAAGGCAGACTATTATCTGAATGGCAATAAATTAGGAGAGGGGAATGTGCTTAGAGACCTGGGTATCCTCACACACCAGTCACTGAAGATAAGCATGCACGGGCAGCAGGCAGTAAAGAAGGCAAATGTTATGTTGGCCTTCATAGCGAGAGGATTTGAGTACAGAAGCAGTGATGTCTTGCTGCAATTATACAGGGCCTTGGTGAGGCCATACCTGGAATATTGTGTGCAGTTTTGATCTCTTTACCTGAGGAAGGACGTTCTTGCTCTAGAGGAAAGCAGCAAAGGTTTACCAGACTTATTCCTGGGATGGCAGGATGGATGTATGAGGAGAGATTGAGTCAGTTAGGATTGTATTCACTGGAGTTCAGAAGAATGAGAGGGGATCTCATAGAAACCTATAAAAGTCTAACAGGACTAGACAGGGTAGTTGCAAAAAGGTGCTGGTATCCAGTACCAGGGGCCACTCTGAGGATACAGGGTAGTCCATTTGGGACAGAGATGAAGAGAAATGTTTTCACCCAGGGAGGGCGAACTTGTGGAATTCATTACCACTGGAAGTAGTTGAGGCCAAAACATTGTTGAAGCAGTTACATAGAGCACTTGGGGCGAAGGGGATCAAAGGATATGGGGAGAAGGCGGGATTAGGCTATTGAGTTTGACGATCATAATGAATGGCGGAGCAGGCTCGAAGGGCCAAATGCCCTCCACCTGCTCCTATTTCTATGTTTCTATTGATGCCCTTTCATAACCTGAAACATTAACTGTCTCTGGGCTACCATTTAGAAGCTGATGGGAGATCCCGAGAGTCCCAGGATATGATGGTAGGGGCCTCCTTGGAGAAAGAAGGTCTTGGTAGCAGCCTCCTCATGTTTCAGCAATACTCTTCTGAACCTTTATGGCCGCTTGCTTCCTCTTCAGATGCCTGCAGAAGAATTCCCAATCCAGCACCATTGAGATTTTTCATTGTTGTTGAGAGCAATGCTACCAGGAATGATCAAGCCTTCAGAATGAAACTTACCCAGGAAAATTAACAGAGGATGGGAAGATCCAGAGTGGCAAGCAGAAATCCCACAGGAATCCCACTCTGAAGAGAAAAATCCCAGTGCATGTCTCCCATTGTATTAACTTGTGTTTTTACGGAATTGTTTTTTTCTCCAGGTCACCAAGAAGGATGAAGGAGTTTATAAAGCAGTAGTGGCGGATGAAAGGGGACAAGATTCTAGTGTTCTTGAGATGCTCAATCAAGGTATAAAGATTTTGAAATTAAAATTCTGAAATTTTCAGAGACAAAGCAACACTTTCTCAAAGGCAACCAGAAATGGGCAACAGGTGCTGGTCTTGCCAGTGACACACACATCCTGTGGAAAAAATAAAAAACACTGTCTCATTATTGTTTTGTGCTTTAACTCTGAACGAGTGCAGCTAACTGATATGAATTTGGAGCAGGAGTAGGCCAGTTGGCCCTTCGAGCCTGATCTGCCATTTAGCAAAATCATGGCTGATCTGATTTTAACACCAACTCCACATTCCTGTCTACTCCCGATAACCTTTCACCCTCCCCCCCCCCCATGATTATCAATGATTCTATATACCTCTGCCTTTCAAAATATTTGAAGACTTTCCCTCCACCGCCTTTTGAGGAGACGAGTTCCAAAGGCTCTCAAACCTCTGAGAGAAAAAAATAAATTCTTCATCTCGGTTTAAAATGGGAATTTTAAACAGTGACGTCCTAGTTCTAGATTCTCCCACAAGAGGAAAAATCCTCTTCACATCCACTCTATCAATATCCCTCAGGATCTTATGTTTCAATCAAGTCTCCTTTACTCTTCTAAACTTCAGTGGATACAATCGAGACGGTCTAACCTTTCCTCATGACTCAGCCCAACCATTCCAGGTATTAATCAGGAAAGCTTCCCTGACCTACTTCCAATACATTTAGAACCTTCCTTAAATAAGGAGACTAAAACTGCATTTCGCCCTCCATTGACCGCACTCCATAATGCAAACCATTTTCATCTGATGAAGGAGCAGTGCTCCGAAAGCTTGTGATTTCAAATAAACCTGTTGGACTTTAACGTGGTGTTGTGAGACTTCTTACTGTCTTTCTTCAACCCACCCTCTGCTGGTAGCAACAAGGTTTAATCTAACAAAGTTCCCTTTCCCATGGATATCTTTTCTGGACCCAATAGTTATGTTTAACTTCAGCAGGAGAATAGTTGGTTCTTTGAATCAAGTTTCCTGTGGTTTGGCAGATAAATTTCAGTTCTCTTCCCAGCTGCGGTCCTTTTGTTAGCTGATCTGACTTCCTCAGTCAGAGAGAGAGATATACCAGCAATAAAATGTCAGCTGTTGGTTGCTTCTGTTACTGTGTAACACACCTTTGGTGTGAAACTCACAGCTGCTTATCCTCACAAAGACACATAGACAAAGACTGGCGTAGCACTTTCAGATAGTTTTTAAACCCTTCTGTGTATATTCCAAGATAAAACTGGAATCCACTAGTCCGCCTGGGCATTACACCAGGATCTTTTGAGATGAGATAGTCAATATGTCCATTTGTCTTTACCTTAAATGGTTATCCGTCTTTGGATGCTTTTACAAGTATTTTGTCTGGAAACAGGGAGGGGTTCCATTGTTCCTTAGAGAAACACCCTGCAGCCATTCCTGTCAGTGACTGTACATTCACGGCATTTTTAGGGTTTGTGTCCTTTAAGAACAAATAACAGAGTACAGCACAGGAACAGGCCCTTTGGCCCTCCAAGCCTGCGCCGATCATGATGCCTGATGAAGCACAAATCTTCTACACTTCCGGAGTCCATATCCCTCTATTCCTATCCTATTCGTGTATTTGTCAAGATGCCTCTTAAACAACGCTGTCGTATCTGCTCCCATCACCTCCCCCGGCAGTGGGTTCCAGGCATGCAACACGCTCTGTGTAAAAAAAATTGCCTCGCACATCTCCTCTAAAATTGGCTTGGATCTATGTCCCCTAGCAATTGAATTTTCCACCCTGGAAAAAATCTTCTGACTATCCATTCTGTCCATGCCACTCATAATTTTGTAAACTTCTATCAGGTTGCCCCTCATCCTCTGTAATTCCAGTGAAAACAATCCGAGTTTATCCAACCTCTCCTCATCGCTAATATCCTCCAGACCAGGCAACATCCTGCTAAACCTCTTCTAGACCCTCTCCAAAGGAGCTTTTCACAGTAACTTCATTTGAAGCCTACTTGTGACAATAAGTGATTTTCATTTAATTTCATTTCATTTCATCCTTCTGGTAGTGTGATGTCCAGAATTGTACGCAATATTCCAAGTGTGGCCTAATTAAGGTTCAGTGAAGCAGCAGCATGACTTGCCAATTTTTATACTCAATGTCCCTGCCGTATGCCTTCTTGACTACCTTCTCCACCTGCGTTACCATTTTCAATGATCTGTGGACCTGTACTCCCAGATCTCTGCCTGTCAATACTCCCAAGGGTTTTGCCATTTATTGTATACCTCCCACCTGTCTTAGACCTTCCAAAATGCAGAACTGCATTAGTCCGGATTAAACTCCATCTGCCATTTCTCCGCCCAATTCTTCAACCGATCTATATCCTGCTGTATCCTCTGACAATCCTCATCGCTATCCACAGCTCCACCAACCTTTGTGTCATCCGCAAACTTACTAATCAGACCAGTTACATTTTCCTTCAAATCATTTATATATACTACAAATAGCAACGATCCCAGCACTGATCCCTGTGGAACACCACTAGTCACAGCCCTCCAATCAGAAAAGCACCCTTCCATTGATACTCTCTGCCTTCTATGACCTAGCCAGTTCAGTTCATCTTGCCAGCTCACCTCTGATCCTGAGTGACTTCACCTTTTGCACCAGTCTGCCATGAGCGACCTTGTCAACATCCACTGCCCTTCCTTCATCAATCATCTTTGCCACTTCCTCATAAAACTCAATCAAGTTAGTGAGATACATCCTTCCCTTCACAAAACAATGCTGCTTCTTGCTAATAAGTCCATTTTTTTCCAAATCAGAGTAAATCCTGTCTCGATGAATCCTCTTCAATAATTTACCTCCCACTGCCGTAAGGCTCACCAGCCTATAATTTCCTGGATTATCCTTGCTACCCTTCTTAAACAAAGGAACAACATTGGCTATTCTCCAGTCCTCTGGGACTTCACCTGTAGCCAATGATGATACAAAAATTTCTGACAAGGCCCCAACAATATCCTCCCTTGCCTCCCTCAGTATTCTGGGGTGGCACATTAGCACAGGGGTTAGCACAGTTGCTTCACAGCTCCAGGGTCCCAGGTTCGATTCCCGGCTTCACCGTATATGCGGAGTCTGCACGTTCTCCCCGTGTCTGCGTGGGTTTCTGCCGGGTGCTCCGGTTTCCTCCCACAGTCCAAAGATCTGCAGGTTAGGTGGATTTGTCATGCTAAATTGCCCTTAATGTCCAAAAAGGTTAGGCGGGGTTATTGGGTTGCGAGGATAGGGTGGAGGTGTGGGTTTAGGTGGGAGGATCTTTCCAAGGGCCGGTGCAGACTCGATGGGCCAAATAGCCTCCTTCTGCACTGTAAATTATATAATTCTATGATCCCATCAAGCCCTGGGACTTATATACCTTAATGTTTACAAGACGCCCAACACCTTTTTGATATCAACATGACCCAGAGTATCTTCCCCAGACTCATCATCCACCAAGTCCTTCTCTTTGGTGAATACCGATGCAATGTACTCAGTTAGTACCTTGTCCGTTTCCTCTGGCTCAACACACAGATTTCCTCCACTGACCTTGAGTGGGCCAAACCTCTCCCTGACTACCATCTTTCGCTTTACATACTTATGAAAGGCCTTGGGATTCTCCTTAATCCTGTTTGTGAAGGACTTTTCATGACCCTTTTTAACCCTCCTGACTCCTTGCTGAAGTTCCTTCCTACTTTCTTAATATTCCTCAAGGGCTTTGTCTGTTCCCAACCTTCTAGCCCTTATGAATGCTGTCTTTTTCTTTTTGACGAGGCTCGCAATATTCCTCGTTATCCAAGGTTCCCGAAACTTGCCATGCTTATCCTTCATCCACACAGGAACATGCCGATCCCGAATTCTTATCAACTGATGTTAAAAAGACTCCTACATGTCAGATGTTTATTTACCGTCAAACAGCCACCCCAATCTAAATTCTTCAGTTCCTGCCTAATGTTCTTCTAATTAGACTTCCAAAAAAAAACTCAGGTCTTTTGTAAAGTTCAATATTTGGTTGTAATTCCATGTTTTGTATCTCCATCATCATAACAGTACGCATAAAAGCTGTGGTAATAACGTGTGTTGTGCTCAAATGTATTTTTTAATTCATCAATGGGATGATGGTGTCACTGGCAACATCAGCATTTACAGACCATCTTCAATTGCCCCTGAGAAGCTGCTGCTGAGTTGAATCACTCCATGAGGTGTAGCTTCACCCACAGTACAATTAGCGAGGGAGTTACAGACTTTTGACACAGCGATAGTGAAAAACGGCGATATATTTCCAAGTCAGGATTTGTGGCTTGGAGGGGAACTTGCAGATGGTAATGTTTCTGCTGTGCTTGTCTTTCTATGGTAGAGGTTGTTGAACGAGCCATGGTGAGTCGCTACAGCAGGACCTCCTACACCTGTATGTTGTGACCCACCCAGTGCAATCGTCAGCCAACATTTTGGTTGCAAGGTTCGAGGCAGCAATGGTCACCATGGAGCTGCAAAGGAATGTTAACAGTTCCAGACCCCTTTAGATGCTTAAAAAATGTTTTAATGGTGGGCGTGGCCTTACGTACTGAGCATTGAAGGCTGATTCCTGTTCCAAAAAGGCAGTGAAAAAGTGTGTGCTTTTTATCGAAAAACTTTATAGTTCAAATAGTCCCCCATCCTTGATCTCACCATCCCTTCCCCACGCTCACAACTCTCCAGCCCCCCCTCACAGCTCACTCCTCACTTCCTTCCCTCTCGCTTCTCTCCAACCCCACTCACAGCTCACTCCTCGTTCCCCCACTCTCACAGCTCTCCAACCCCCCTCACAGCTCACTCCTCGTTCCCCCACTCTCACAGCCCTCCAACCCCCCTCACAGCTCACTCCTCATTCCCCACTCTCACAGCTCTCCAAGCCACCTCACTCTACAACTCATCAGCACAACCCTTGCTCTCCCAGCTCTCTCCCCACCTAACAGCCTAACCCTGCTCTCATTGAGTTTTGTGAGGTGTCAGGGTGACTTTTTCTTGCAAATAAGTCAAACTATGTTGAACTATTCATTTGAGTAAGTTACTCAATTAAAATGTATAATTCTACATATGGAAAATTCTATAGTCTACAGTGGAAAATTATTACAGTTAATTTCTATTAAACGCAGAATGCATTTATAAAGCGTAAAATATAACTGCTTAATAAAAAATAAAGAATATGAGATAGAATAGTGTTTTGTAAGTACACCTAAACTCCAAATAAATGGTTGAATATTTTCTAATTCTCAGCTGTTTGATCCTTCCCAGTTTCCTTGCAGCAAATCTCAATAATTTGCTATTCAGGATCATTCTAAAACTGATGCTGTACATCCAACATCACAGAAAGCGCACTCCCTCTTAACTAAACAGAAAGCATTTGGTTTTAGTGAGTTGGTTTGACATTGGAATTCCTACAATGCAGAAGGAAGCCATTCAGCCCATTGAGTCTGCACCTACCTTCCAAAAGAGCACCCCACCTTAGGCCTAAACCCCCACCGTATCCCTGTCACCCCGTAACACCATCTAAACTTTGGATATTAAGGGGCATTTTCTCATGACCAATGCACCTAACCTGCATGTCGTTGAACTGTGGGAAAAAACCAGGGGCGGGATTCTCCCCTACCTGGCGGTGCGGGCCGTACTGGCGCGGAGGAGTGGCGTGAACCACTCCGGCATCGGGCCACCCGGAAGGTGCGGAATCCTCCACACCTTCAGGGGCTAGGCCAGCGGCAGCGGAGTTGGCGCCGTGCCAGCCGGAGCCGAAGGACTTGGCGCCGCGCCAACCAGTGCCAACGAGCCACCGCCAGCCGGCACGAGTTGACGCATGCGCGGGAGCGCCAGTGTGTGCTGGCGACATCCCAGTGTATGCGCAGGGGGGTTCTTCTCTGCGCCGGCCATGGCGGACTGTTACACCGCCCCCACAACCCAAAAGATGTGCAGGGTAGGTGGATTGGCCACGCTAAATTGCCCCTTAATTCGAAATAAAAAATGGATTGGGTACTCTGAATTTTAAAAAAAGAAAAAAAAAAGTATAAGGGTCCTTAGCAGGGAACGCGTGGCCGAGGTTGCACGTAGCCCTGTTTTTAACACTGGCTAGCTCCAGCCGCCGGAACTCCCCAGCGTAGCGAGAGATCAGGATGCCATTTTTAAATGACGCCTGATCTCCGAGGCACCACCCCCAGGCCGAATGCACTATGGTAGGGTCCCCAGTACCCCCCCTCCCCCCCCGACCCCGCGAACACCCAAGCAGGGCACACCCGGCTTGATCACATGCATGCAAAAAATGCAAGCTTGGCAGTGCCAACCTGGCAGTAACCATACCAACTGGAGTGCCATATGGACACCTTGGCTGGCACCTAGGTGGCACTAACAAGGTGCCGGACTGGCACAACTAGGGTGCCTAGGTGATACCAGTATTGCCTGGGCACCACCCTGCGAAAAGGGCATGCAACTGGGGGCCACCAATTCTCTGGGAGACCCTCACGGGTGCCGTTCTGTCATTTGTGGGGACCAGTGCTGATTGACACTCATCCAAGGTCTCCGAGGCAAGGAGATGAATCCCAAAGCCTCACGCACCTCGGGAATCTGCACATTAGAATGAAACTAACTGTCTCGCTCGAATATGCAAATGAGCCAAAAAATGATCCTGCCCACAATGGGTGAGATTTACATCACAACGTCTTGTAAGATCGCATTTGATCTCGCGAGGTGTTGCGATCCGGGTAGATCCCGGGAGCGGAGTCTCCCGGCTTCTATCAGCCATTCTGCATCGCGCCGAGCTGCTTTTCAGGTGCAGCGTGGCTGTTGGGTCATTCCGTGGCATTATGTCAGGGTGCTAGTGTGAAAGGGAAACAATGGAAGAGGATGACCCTACAGAGAGGTCAAGAAGGATCAATGCACTAGACTCAGTGTCAAACAGAATAGTCTAGAACTGTTTCAGTGCTCCAGGTGAAGTGTAGATCGAGAATGTCATGGTGGCACAATGTTTGGCACTGCTGCCTCACAGCACCAGGGACCCGGGTTCAAATCTAGCCTTGGGTGACTGTGTGGAGTTTGCACCGGTTTCCTCCCATGGTTTAAAGCTGTGCAGGTTAGGTGGATTGGCCATGCAAATTGCCCCTTAATGTCTAAAAAGGTTAAGTTGGTTCCGGTGTTACGGGGATAGGTTATGGGGGAATGGGCCTAGGCAGGGTGTTCTTTCAGAGGGTTGGTGCAGACCCAATGGGTCGAATGGCCTCCTTCTGAATTGTAGGGATTCTCTGATTCTGTGAAGGAAGAGGGAATAATTAGAGAGGAGGGAACAAGTTGGGTGGTGTCAGCATTTACCAGTGGTTTAAAAATGGAGGAGGGTTTGGAGAATGGCCAATAGTTACTGAGAGCAAATACTTATTAATTGTGACCACTCTGAAATACTGGAGACTGGCTGCGGGGAAAGCAGTTAACAATTACTTTGACATTTCTGAAAAAATTCTGATGATTGCAGAGCAACATTTAATAATTAATTCTTTTGAAAATATCACCATAATGGGATAAATATGATTGTATCTGCTGTATTCTCATCTGCTGTGGTGATCAGATCAGATTTGTTTCTATGTTTTCACTGTTGTGATTGCATTGTTGCAGCATTTGATGACATTCTCAAGGAAATCTGCAGAATCGGTGGTAAGTAAATTGATACAGTGACAAATTTACAATTTATTTCCTGTTTAAGCTACTGTTGCACAAACGTTTGAAAATACACATGACCTTCAAAAGTAATGTTAAGTAGTTAGCCTCATCCACTTGTTTTATAGAGTTATACATTGGGGTGGAGGGTATGTGCAAGTTCTCCAATCTCTGCCCATAACTTTGGCAACAGGTCAGCGGAAACCCCTGAGGAACAGCATAAAAAGTCATTTCCATTGTTTCTTTAGGTTTCTACATATCCCCAACTGAGGCTAGAGAGAGATATCTCCCTTAGAAATTCCAGGTGTAAGATTATCTACTGTATATTATGACCAGCCCCAGGTGAGGTTCTCCAAAAAGGTTGTGGACCCAGTCGAGACCCCTTGATTTGTCACCGTCCAGCTGGGATTCCCCAAATTGTTACAAACCGGATAAGGAGGGGTACCTAGCTCCCTGTCTTTATTCAATCCACCCTCTGCTGGTAGCAACAAAGGTTTAATCTAATAAGGCTCCATTTCCTTTGGGTATCTTTTCCTGACCCAATAGTTATGTTTATCAAGGAGCCAATTTAAACAGGCTTTCTTGAGTTAAGATAGAGTAAGTTTATTAACTACTAAAAAGGTAAGAAGAAATGGTAAAACACATGTATCTACATTCATACGGATTAGAGGTAAGAATTGAGTCCATATAAGTAAATATAAATAAATAGTCAAACAAAATAGGCCTTGAGTTGCAAGGAGTGGATGATGAAGTGTTGTGGCTGTTAAGAATTGATTTGAGTAGAGTTGACTTCTGCAAGTGAATAGTTCACTCTTCAATTCAGATGTTCTATGGTTTGGTAGAGATATTTCAGTTCTTTTTTCAGTTGCAATCCTTTCGCTGACTGTGACTTCCACAGTCAGAGAGAGAGTTTTCGATATTCCTGCAAAATACGGTTATTTCCGGGGAACTGCTTCTTTGTGCTGTTTCACACACCTTCCATGTGGAAAACCTCCAGCTGATTTTCTTCACAGCAACACACACACTCACACCTCCACACCCTACCACACACGCACATACCTCCACACACACACACACACACACACATCACAAATAAACACTCAGTGTATGGTTAGAATTGTGTCAAAGAATTTTAGTTATGGTATAATTGATGACTCAGGCAGAGCTGCTGACTTCTTTGGACCTACAGTTCAACTTTTTCGCCACTTGAACCTTTTTATATTTAATCACTAATTTTATATAGCAAAATGAAATAGATACAAAATTCCATGTGAAGGATACTGATTAGAACAGTCGATTGACATAATGTTCTTTTGCCTCTGAGATGCCTCAATGAAAGTTTCTCCTGTAATTGAAATGGGTTTGAGGGGTATCAACCCATTGCAACTCACATTCCTGGTCAGCACAATTCCTGGTCAAACCTGAACTTGTTCTCTGTTGATATTTGATTGGAATCCTGGAGCAGATTTCTCCCTCTCCCTAGCCCAAGAACATTGAGACCAATCGTACCAACTCAACAGTTATACAGAATCACGAATCACAGAATTGTTATGGTGCAGAAGGGTGCCACACTTCATCGACTCTCCAAACGCGAATCATGACTTAGTGCCATTTCCCTGCCTTTTCCCCGCACCTCCTGCACCTTGTTTCTATTCAAGTCATCATCTAATTTCCTCTTGAATGCCTCGATTAAACTTGCCTCCAGCACACGTCCAACACATTCCAGACACAAACTACTCATTGTGTGAAAAGCTTTCTTCTCACATTTGCTTCTTTTGCAAATCACTTTAAATCGGTGCCATCTTATTCTTGATCCTTTTACGAGCGGGGACAGTTTCTCCCTATTTATTCTGTCCAGCTCTCTCATAATTTTGAATTTCTCTATCAAATCTCCTCTTCGCCTTCCTCTCTCAAAGGCGAACAGCCCCAACTTCTCCAATCGGACCAGCAAAGATCAGCTCATTTCAAGGTTGCCAACTATGATAATCTGTAGCCTGAAGGAATTAGCGCATTAATTCTTTCCTCCAACTATCTTGGGGTTCATCAACACTCCAAGAGTCAAAGAGTCTTCAATAATTTAATAACTATGATACAAAAAGAAAATGAAGAAAAGCTATGTAATTTATTTAATGCTCCTGTTATATTTCTCTCAAATTGCTTGCAGCAGTGTTCGGGAGATTAAACGTTAATCCTTGGAGATCCCAGGATAATCCTGGAGGTTTAGGAACTACAGATAATTTATCATAGACCTGAGATCAGACCAAAACAAAAATTGAAAGTATTGGACAATATCTCAGCAGGTCTGACAGAATCTGTGGAGAGAGAAAGGAGCTAACATTTCGAGTCTGGATGACTCCTTATCAAAGCCATCTATACTCGAAACGTTCACTCCCTTCTCTCTCCACAGATGCTGTCAGACCTGCTGAGATTGTCCAGTATTTTCAGTTTTAGTTGCAGATTCCAGCATCTGCAGTTATTTGCTTTTATCTGAGATTAGACTATCCTGGTTTGCATGTCTCAGCATCAAACTTGATGGCTCATTCATCCGACCAGCCAACTTGCCCCGATTTGCTCAAAGGAAATGATTCAGTTCTGGATCAAAGGCCAAATGTAACACAACATTTCCTGTTATTTGATTAAATTACTGAGCACTAACTCGTGAAGCAAAACATCATATGTTGCTGACGTTAACTCTTGGCAGTTCCAATGCTGAGAAAAGCAAATTAATTATCTGATATGAAAAATGACATAACTCCTGGCTGGCTGTGAATAATCCAAGCAGTTTTGCTGCCTTCAAACCAATTTATTTCAAGGTAGTTTGAAGGATATTTTAGACAACAAATGCTATAATGTTGCAAGACCAGTTATGATTCCAATATCAGAAGTCATACAAACACATGAATGAGGAGCAGGAGTAGACCACTTAGCTCCTTGATCCTGCTCCACCATTCATTAAAATTGTGGCCTTAATCCCACATTCGTACCTACCCCCATTAACCTTTCATCCCCTTGTTTGTCAAGAAGCTATCTACCTCTACCTTAAAAATATTCAAAGACTCTGCCTCTACCACCTTTTGGGGAAGAAAGTTCCAGAGACTCAGGACCCTCTGAGAGAAAAACATTTCTCCTAATCTCTCCTAAATGAGCAACTCCATTATTTCTAAACAATAACCCTTAGTTCTAGATTCTTCCACAAGAAGAAATAAGGGGCGGGATTCTCCGATACCACGCCGGGTCGGAGAATCGCCGGGGGCTGGCGTGAATCCCGCCCCGCCGTGTCCCGAAGTCTCCGCCACCAGAGATTCGGCGGGGGCAGGAATCGCACCGCGCCAGTCGGCGGGCCCACCCCCGCCAATTCTCCGTCCCGCGATGGGCCAAATTCCCGCTGCTGGAATGCCTGTCCCGCCAGCGTGGATTAAACCACCTTTTGAATGGCGGGACAAGGCGGCACGGGCAGGCTCCGGGGTCGTGGGGTGCCCCCACGGTGGCCTGGCCCGCGATCGGGGCCCACCGATCCGCGGGCGGGCCTGTGCCGTGGGGGCACTCTTTTTCTTACGCCTTCGCCATGGTCTTCACTATGGCTGAGGCGGAAGAGACGCCCTCCCCTGCGCATGCGCGGGGATGGCGTCAGCAGCTGCTGACGCTCCCACGCATGCGCCGACCCGCATCACCCGGCGTAGACCTTTCGGCCCCGGCTGGCGTGGTGCCAAAGGCCTTTCCCGCCAGCCGGTGGAGCGCAAACCACTCCGGCATGGGCCTAGCCCCTCAAGGTGAGGGCTTGGCCCCTAAAGGTGCAGAGACTTCCACACCTTTGTGGCAGCCCGACGCCGGAGTGGTTCCCGCCACTCCATTACGCCGGAACCCCCCGCCCCGCCAGGTAGTGGAGAATCCCGCCCATGATCTCCGCACACACCCCTGTCAAGTCCCTTCAGGATCTTATATGTTTCAATCAAGCCGCCTCTTACTCTTCAAAACTCTAGTGGATACAAGCCGAGCCTGTCTACCCGTTTCCTCATAAGACAACCTGCCCATGTCTAGTAAACCTTCTCTGAACTGTTTCCAAATAATTTACATCCTTCCTTAAATAAGGAGACCAATACTGTACACAGTACTTGGGATGTGATTGAACCAATGTCCTCTACAACCTAAGCATAACCTCCCTACACTTACATTCCATTCCCCTCATAATTACGGGCTGTACCTGCTTGCTAACCGTTTGCAATTCATGTATTAGGCCACCCAATCCCTCATACCCCATTTCTCCCAGCCCCAGACCTTGCCGCGTGTTCACCATACCCTCTGACCTTCCCCTCTCTGAGGCTGTTGCTCTTTTTAGCCTTAGTTTTATTACCTCTGATTATGTCACCTTTGCTCACGAGTTGCCAGGTATCTTTCTGATACCGCCACGTGGTTCAAGCTCGAGTTATGATTAATAAGTCAGCACACCGCTTAGTAAGATTGAAATCAACGGTCATTTATTATATACAACAATTAATGCTTACACAATAATCCTACTATCTATATAGAAACTTATCACTACTGGCCAATACTTAACTTTAGGAAGGGCCCACCAGGTCAGTGAAACGAATGGCTTATCAAATCGGATCTGGCCCGTGGGATTCAAAAAGGCTGATACGGGTCGATGGCTAGGAGTCTTTATCGGGTAGCGATCGCTGGAGTCAGACTTACTGTTTATTTGTCGAAGGTTCTTGCGAAGGTCTCGAGCAGGTGAAGAAGGGAGAGAGAGAGAGATCTGAACTTGGCCCCTCACTTTATAGGGCCCAGGGGCTTCCCGCCTCTCGGGGCGGCCGTTGACCCTGAGTCCCAAGTGATTGGACTTGTTCCCAATCACTGGGTTCGATATGCCCAATAACGGGGCAATTCCTCGATCGGGGGGGTGGTCGTTCACCTGTCTTTGTTTCGGCCACTGCAGGCGCCGACAGGTCTGGTCCGGCATTCAATTGCTAATATGTTGCAATTGTTCCCGGAGATAGCCGATTAAACTGCAGATGTCTGGGTTGATGTGCTGCTAATAGTCTTGAGTATCGATCTGGGCCGACTTCCCCAGAGCCGAATACACTATTCTGTCTGCAGCTGTCCGTTTGTGTCCTGTTGGCTGCTTTTCCCATCAGCCTTTTCGGTTAGCCATTTTAAATCAGGTTTTGGCCAAATTAATAGGGAATCAGCCATTTTAGGTGGCTACAGTTCCTCTTTGTGATCCGAACGCGAAGCGTGAAGGATCGCATAAATGTTGTCCTTTCCGTTCCCTGAGCGGGGGGGGGGGGGGGGGGCACCTCCTACATGGCCACTACTCTGACCCTAGCTATGCACACAAATTTACCTAAACAATTCTTGAGGGCGCTATGTCAGGCAGGGGCATGTATCTACAAAATAAAAACTTGGAACCTCTAATTTTACCTAAATACACTCATCAAGCATTGCATCATCCTATCTCTCTAAAACATACAACAACAATCATAACATTCCATATATTCTTTCCTGGCTTGGCAGTCAAGCTCAGGATCATACATTTTATTTCATGAACGTTTTGTACATCTTTTTATTTACAGGGAAACGTAAGTGCTTGTTCTTTATTTTTGTATTATAGGTCGCGGGGGTCTGGGGTCTGGTCATACCCGAACATAGGGGATTGGATCCGATATACCGGGGTTCGAGCGCGGTACGCTCTCCTTCTCCACTTGCGGAGGCGCATAGTCTGTACTGCACAGCAGAGTATGGCCAACGCTAATAGTGCTTCGATAACGTACGACAGGGAGTACAAAGTTATGTACTTGGCACACCAGGATAATGCAGCGTGGCTGGTGACTGGGCCCTCGGTACTGCGGGGCAGTGAAACATTAACGGCAGGGGGGGTTTGGAGTAATGGGGTCCGCGTTCCCGCCCAACCAAATGTCCAGTATAAAAATCTTGATCACGATGAAAGAAGTCCTCATGGCTGTCCTCTTTCTTTCTTTGTGTTCTCTGTTTTCTCCGGTCCTGGAGCTTCTGGAGTTCTGTAAAACAAGCATAGTATCTGTAACTACATTGGTATAATATCCGGTGTGTTAGTGTGTCTGTCCTGCGGGGCCAATTATTCCCTTGTAATTGGTCACTATATGTGACTCCCTCATTTTTTTTTTCAAAACAAATGTTAGGACACGGCACACTTCCCAATGGTGGACCAGTGCTGATTTATCATCCAAATGTTCTAGGGTGTAAATAGCATTTGGCAGCAACCCAAAGGTTGCCTAAATAAATAAAACTGTTTTTGAAAGGAAAAGGTCGAATGAGGTGCGTATGGGCCGCGACGGGTAAGATTTGGATGGAGTCCTCGGGTAGGACGACTACCAATACCGTATCTCCCCTACCCGAGCGTTTTTGACCAACGGGGGGGTCCCCAGGCAGGGCGGGTCTCACGCCCTTTCTCCACTGCCTGAGCAACCGACAAGAACGGGCAAAAATGTAGTCATCATGGTGGGGTTGCTGCTGTGATTCTCCCGTCAAATCAGAAGAGCAGTTACGATCGGGTGTCTGATACCCGAACAAGTATCAGCTGAAAAGCTAGTTCCTCTGAACAAGCGTCTGGTCTGTTCACCAGGTATCTGCAGATAGGTTGGTACCACTGAACACGCGTCTGGCTGTGGTGGGTGTCCGTTGGAAAGAGCTAAAAAGTTCAGGTGAATGGGTGTGTGGCGGTGAGAAAATTCTCCCGTTGGACGAACAACATTTAAACAAACATACAAACAACGTAAAACATCCCTCAGGTTCCATCAGGAAGGACAACACTTTTCACCAAGTGTCTCCTTTAAATCATCATGTGGACACCTCAGTTCTCTGTTGCGAACAGGGTCGCAAAGGGGTTGGCGGATTGGGGGTCTGACTCCGGGGTCATCCTCTTCTCCCGGGTGCCAAATTCTGGAGTGAATTAATGTTGAGAGGGCTGCGTGGTATGAGTTGGGGTTGCTCTCGTCATTGCGGACGAGTCTGTAGGAGTTGTCGTGGTGACAATGGCGTTCGTCAAGTTGAGTGGGGATAAAGTCGGGGTCGTCCGTGTGGTTCGGTAGTTGGTGGTGTGGTTTGTTTAAGAAAGTGATGAGGAAGGGGTCACTGGATTCGAACTCGGAGTCGCTGGGTGTGGGACCAGGATAGAAGGGAGGCGTGCTGTGGCTGTCGTCAGAGTCACAATCGCTGTCTCTGCTGCTGCAGTCTGTGGACGTTCCGGGGCGGAGTGTAAAGTTTGTGGGTGGAGTCGGGGGCGAGTCCGTGTCTGGGCTGGACGTGGAGGGGGTTGGTGTGGTCACGTTGGCTGTGGGCGGGGTTTGGTCTGCTGCGTCAAGCATTACGTGGTGGGCGTGGTTTGACTGTGCTCCATAAGCCTTTAGCTGGCTTATGTGAAAGCACGCAGTCTTGCCATTTTGGTATTTGATTTTATATACCGATGGGCTTACTTTATCCGTAATGGAGTACGGACCCGAGTATTTCGGAGACAGAAATGTGCTGGGGTTATACACAGACAACATCACTTGTTTTCCTATATTATACTCCGTAGCATGTACTGCCTTATCAAAACAGGTCTTACTCTGTTTTCTTTTAGTACCCAGTTTAACAGCGGCAGCTAACTGAGCCGTTTTTACATTTACAAGTAATTGTTCAACGGCTTTCTCGTGGGTGAGTGCCGTAACTTCAGGGCTGGTCAGGTCTAAACCTAACAAGTATTCTGTCCCTTTTGTGGGGCGTCCGGTCATGAAGGTGTGTGGGGTGTAACCTGTGG
The DNA here is from genome assembly GCF_047496885.1 of Scyliorhinus torazame. Taxonomy (NCBI): domain Eukaryota; kingdom Metazoa; phylum Chordata; class Chondrichthyes; order Carcharhiniformes; family Scyliorhinidae; genus Scyliorhinus; species Scyliorhinus torazame. The sequence goes on along the minus strand of NC_092707.1, from coordinate 118,513,299 downwards.
AGGTGGAAACAGTGTTAATCAAAAACATCAGCGCAAAGGGGAGGACAGAATCCCAAGTTGTGTTGTTCTGCTGGACCATTTTTCTAAGGGTGGTTTTTAGGGTCCGATTCATGCGCTCCACTATACCACTCGATTGAGGGTGGTACGCAATGTGAAATTTTTGGGTTAGGCCAAATATCGTGAGGCTGTTCTGCATGACCCGTCCCGTAAAGTGAGAACCTTGGTCCGATTCAATACTGCGGGGGAGTCCCCATCTTTTAAAAATGTGGTGGGTTAGGATTTTGGCTGTGGTTTTCGCGGTGTTGGTGCGGGCTGGAAATGCTTCCACCCACTTTGTAAAAGTGTCTATGACCACCAGAACATATTTATAGCCATTCCTGCAAGGGGGCAATGGACCTATAAAATCGATCTGGAGGTTAGTCCAGGGGCCGTTAACGGGTCGAGTGTGGCTGAGATGTGCCTTTTTGGCATATCTATCTGGGGTGTTCTGAGCGCAGATGAGGCAATTCTCAATGTAATGGGATACATCCTCTTTGAGATTAGGCCACCAACAAAGCTGTTTGAGGTGGGCTGCGGTGGGTTCGATTCCCTGGTGTCCATGACCATCATGGAATAAACAGATTATTTGGTTCCTATCCTGCTCAGGAACTACATAAAGGGTGTCCTTTAACACCACACCGTCATGTGTGGTTATTGTATTTCTGTACCTCTCGTATGAGGCTGGAAACTTCCCTTTCACGATTTCAGTGAGAGCGCTATCCTGCTTCTGGGCCTCTACTAGATCTTCGATCCTAGACTGCGCGACCTGAACTGCACTCACTGGTGCACTCACTGGGGCGCTCTTGGGGGGCTTCCAAAAGTACCCATGCCTGGATCCTGCCTTAGCCAGTGCGTCGGCTTTTACATTTCTGGGGGGGAGGAACGATGGTGGCTGCGGACTTTTATAATGCCAAAGGTCCGGTTCTTGGCTTTTTCCAAAATATGGCGGAGTACTGGGGCTGAGGGAGGGGTTTCCCATCCGCGGAAACAAATCCTCTCGTTTCCCAGAGGGGCAGAAATTCAGTGAGGCTGTTGCACACAAGGGTGCGTCCCTGCGCGTCCTCCACATAAATCCCACAACCTGTTATGCGTTGCCCATCCTGGATCATGGAAGATCCATCCACATAGATCCTAATGGGGTCACACGTGTCCGGGTGAGGGGGGTTCTGAGATGGAGTGGCTAGTTTTCTGGGGGGTGTTTTGGCTATAAAGGGGCCTGTATTATGGTGGGGCGAGATGATGTCACACTCATGGGGGGTTCCGGGGTACTGTAGATTATCCGCTAAGTATGTGTGTGTTTTGGTCCTTTTGACTGTGATGTCCCGTCCTTGTAAGAGAAGGGTCCACCGAGCTGCGCGGATTTGGCTGACGGTACCATCTTTAAGTCGTCCGTCTAGTAAAAGTTGGGTGGGGGTGTGCTCGGTCAAAATGGTGATGGGGTTCAGTCCGGTAATGTATGAAAAGTACTGGACTGCCCAGAAAACTGCGAGCAGGTGCCTCTCACAGGCTGAGAATCCCTGCTCCACAGCATCTAAAATCCGGGAGGCATAAGCCACGGGTCTTAGCTGGTCGTGCCGTTCCTGCAGGAGCACGGCTGAAAGGGTGCGGTCTGTGGTCGCTACCTCTATTGCGTAAGGGGCAAACGGGTCTGGAACCTGTAGTGCGGGGGCGGCTATGAGCGCCTGTTTTAATGATTCCACAGCATCCGTATGCTGCGGAAGCCATTCCCAGGGGGTTCCTTTCTTTAGGAGGTCTTAGAGGGGCGCTGCCTTGCTGGCGAAACCGTCAATGTGGTTTCGGCAGTAGCCAACCAGTCCTAAAAACGACCGGAGGGCTGAAACGTGTTGGGGAAGGGGCAATTTAGTGATCGAGTCAATTCTTTTGTGCTCGATCTCGCGTTTGCCGTGTGTGATAATGGTACCCAAATATACCACTTTCTCTTCCAATATCTGGGCCTTTTTGGGGTTTACTTTACAGCCAATGGAATGTAGTAATTCCAGGAGTTCGGACAGAAGCTCAATGTGCTCTTCCTTCGTGTCTGTCTGCAGTAGTAGATCGTCTACATACTGTACCAGACATTCGGGGCGAGAACATTTTGCTAGTCCATTTGCCAGCTGTCGGTGGAAAATGGAGGGGGAGTTGTGGAAGCCTTGTGGCAGGCATGTCCATGTGTACTGCTGTGCTTTAAAGGTGAAGGCAAATTTATACTGGCATGCCTTTGCCAATGGAATGGACCAGAACCCATTAGTGACGTCCAAAACCGTGAAATATCGGGAATGGAGTCCCTGTTTGAGCATGGTCTCGGGACTTGTTGCAACGGTGGGGGCTGCTATGGGGGTGACTTTATTGAGCTCCCGATAATCAATGGTCAAGCGCCATGATCCGTCGGGTTTCCTTACTGGCCAAATCGGGACATTATTAGTTGAGGCTACTGATCTTAGGACGCCCTGCTCTAATAAACTTTCTATAACCTTGAGGATTTCTCCCTCTGCCTCTAGGGGGAATCCGTACTGCTTTTGGGGTCTAGGGTCCGGTCCTGTTATTTGTACGGAACCGGTCATCCGTCCACAGTCGTGTTTGTGGGTTGCGAATGCTGGCCTGTTCTTTTGCAGGACTGCCCTAACCTGTCGGTCCATGCTGAGTGTGGTGGGGTTGAACCAAAACTCGCCTACTGCGCTAATTTTGTTCATATAATCCGCTATATTGAGCGTTGCGGGGCTCTAGCGGATTTCACCATCTTCCAGACACACTGGTTGACTGGATCGAAAGAGAGGTGGTGAGAATTCATGAAGTCGATCCCCAAAATGTGCTCTGCTGTTGGGGGCAGGTCGACTAACACTACGGGGTGTTTTGTATTAATGGTGCCGATTTGGATGGGTACAGGGGTTCTGATATGTCCCTGTTGTGAGTGGCCTGTAAAGCCGCTGAGGGTGATAGTGGCTGTGGTGGGCCACGTGTCCTTACCAAGGGTGGAGGAATTTAAGGTTGTGCGGGACCCTCCTGTGTCCCAGAGAAGCTCGATCGGCTGTCCCCTAACCTTTGCTGCGACTACGGGCCATCCTGACCTATCCCACAGGGTATCGCAGCCTGTACACCGTCAGTCCGTCCCGGTCAAGTCTGTCTGATCGGACTGGGTGCTAATGCTATGTATGGGTTCTGTTTTTTTCTTATTGATAGTGCCTGTCTGTTGGGCTCTCTGTGGCTTTTTAGGGGCCTTGCATTCTTTGGCAAAATGTCCCAATTGTCCGCAATTGTAGCATTCTTGCGGTTTTGCTGGGGGGCTGCTCTTTCCCTCGTTTACCCAGGCGGGGTTGTGAAGACTGGTTCTTACTGCCTGCACGTCTACGGCGGCTTGCTTTTCCTCAGGTGTTCTAGCTGCGGGTTTACTGTGAGCCGCTTGTTCCCAAACGCGGGACAATCTTTTGACCACCCACTTCTCATTATGAGCCTCCTCTGAGGGGTCATAATTACTACAGGCATTCTGTCCTGCGTCCGTGGCATGGGAGATAAGGGTGCGGGTCCATTTGGCCATATTGTTTACGGACAAATGGGCACGGTCTACGTTTCCAAAAACGGCTTCAAAGTGAATCCACAAGCGTCCTGCAAACGCTGTGGGGTGTTCAGACTTTTTCTGTCTGCACTTATTTAGGCCATCTACGGGGTCACCCGGTTATACCCGACCGCATCCAGGATCGCGGTATGCATTTCTGCAAGGGTGCCTCCTCCTACATTCTGTGGGTCGGGAAGGGCTGCTGCTACCGATGGGTCTAAGCTGAGGACCGTGAGCTTTACCTGCTCTTTCTCATCCAGGCCGTACATGGTCACCTGGTGTTTGACGGTGGCAAAGAAATGGTGTGGGTATGAAGCGGGGAGGAATGGTGTGATTTTAGCACACGCGTCCCGTAATTGGGTCACTGTGAGGGGGGTGGAATATAAGACTTCCACCTCGTCGGCGGTGCGGTGGGTTGTTACAGGGTTCATGGGAGCCTGTATTACCTGCTGTGTGGGGGTGGGGGTGCTCTCCTCCTTTGGGGCTTTCCCTGCGCACATGTTCCCTGAACATATCTCTGCACTGTCTCTTGCAGTTCTTCCTAATCAGGGCTGTCTTCCTGTTCTAAACCTTTCCCAAAGGTGTCTTGGAATCCCTTTTGGACAGAAAGCATTGCTTGCAGGTCTGCATGGTCTATGGTACTCTGCCTTTGTTCCGTGGTTGCAGCGTGGAGCGCTCCCAAGGCTGCCTTGAGATCACTACACTGCTTCTGTAGCGTCTCCACCTGCTTCTCTGTCTCTTTCTTAACCAGGACGGCACGCTGCATGTCCTGATAAGCCTTCTCATACTGGGATTGAAAACTGCTTAAATGCGCCAGACAAGACTGGTGACCCCGTTTGGCGTCAGCCACCTCTTCGTCCTTGGCTTCTAACTGCCTTTTCAGTTCCAGGTTCTCTTTTTCCATCTCGCATACATCGATTTTACTCATACGATGTATGCCTTCTATTTCTTTTCGGAGAGTCCTGACGACGTCCTCTGTGCCTCGCAATTGAGCCATGCAGGACACGATTGCCATCGGCTTGCGCGCTTTCGCTAAGCTTTTCTTATGGATTTCACTCATGTTCTCCCACCAGGTATGCCCTATACTTCCGGGACCTGAGTCGTCATTATTACAGAAACCGCTCCACACGGGCCATCCTTTGCCCTGCAGAAATTTGCGAATTTCCACTTCCCAAATGGGACACTGTCCCACTTTAATGCTGCTGATCGGTGCGACCGCAAATTCTTCGGGGTTCATGAGGCGTTGCATTGCCTGCATTGCCTGCATGGCCATCTCTCTTATCTGCTCGCTACATTCAAATTTGGAACAGGGGGCTAAGGTGGTGTCGTAGATGCGGGTACGACGTGCGCTAATTTCCGAAAATACAGACTTCCGACAGTTTTGACTCAACAAAAATCTATCAGTTTTACCTTATAACCCTGTTAGTTACGCATGCATACACACACTTCCGAATTGTGAATTATTAACCAGAACCGCTTGAACACTTGTGGTTTTTTTGTTTTGTTTTTGTTTCCGATTGGACTTCTAATTCAAATTGTTGGGGTTCTCCCGGAGTGGTTTTCCACTTCTATGTCGGGTCCCACCAGAGTCGCCAATTATGTTGCTCTTTTTAGCCTTAGTTTTATTACCTCTGATTATGTCACCTTTGCTCACGAGTCGCCAGGTATCTTTCTGATACCGCCACGTGGTTCAAGCTCGAGTTATGATTAATAAGTCAGCACACCGCTTAGTAAGATTGAAATCAACGGTCATTTATTATATACAACAATTAATGCTTGCACAATAATCCTACTATCTATATAGAAACCTATCACTACTGGCCAATACTTAACTTTAGGAAGGGCCCACCAGGTCAGGGAAACGAATGGCTTATGGAATCGGATCTGGCCCGTGGGATTCAAAAAGGCTGATACGGGTCGATGGCTAGGAGTCTTTATCGGGTAGCAATCGCTGGAGTCAGACTTACTGTTTCTGGTCGATGTTCTTGCGAAGGTCTCGAGCAGGTGAAGAAGGGAGAGCGAGAGAGATCTGAACTTGGCCCCTCACTTTTATAGGGCCCAGGGGCTTCCCGCCTCTCGGGGCGGCCCTTGACCCTGAGTCCCAAGTGATTGGACTTGTTCCCAATCACTGGGTTCGATATGTCCAATAACGGGGCGATTCCTCGATCGGGGGGTGGTCGTTCACCTGTCTTTGTTTCGGCCACTGCAGGCGCCGACAGGTCTGGTCCGGCATTCAATTGCTAATATGTTGCAATTGTTCCCGGGGATAGCCGATTAAACTGCAGATGTCTGGGTTGATGTGCTGCTAATAGTCTTGAGTATCGATCTGGGCCGACTTCCCCAGTGCCGAATGCGCTATTCTGTCTGCAGCTGTTTGTGTCCTGTTGGCTGCTTTTCCCATCAGCCTTTTCGGTTAGCCATTTTAAATCGGGTTTTGGCCAAATTAATAGGGAATCAGCCATTTTAGGTGGCTACAATGCTGAGCGTGCTGTTCTCAGCAAAGGACTCAGCTTTGTATCCTAACATCCCCACCTCAATGAATTCCGGGCTCGACATGACGTTGAACTCTTCTTTCATCGCCTTTGTGTCCGTGCCCACTTCTTTGGGCAAGAAGCCTCCCCCCTCTCCACTGATCCTTTCATGTGCCTCCAACATTCTTATTCCAAGTGGAACCCCCCCGCCGAGACAATTACCTGCCCTTGATCTTTTCATTGAGAACTGTCGACGGGACATTGGCCGTCTTAATTTTTCTGCCCCCCTCACCCACTCCAACCTCTCTCCTTCCGAACTTTCTGCTCTTCACTACGTCAGGTCTAACCCCGACTTTGTCATCAAACCTGCCAACAAAGGGGGTGTTGTTGTCATCTGGCGCACTGACCTCTACCTCGCAGAGACTGAGCGCCTACTCTCAGATACTCCCTCTTACCTCCCCCTGGACCATGACCAGACCACTGGACATCAAGCCATTATCTCCAACACCGTTAGTGACCTGATTTCCTCCGGGTGCCTTCCCCCTACGACTTCCAACCTCATAGTCTCCCAACCCTGGACACCCAGCTTTTACCTACTTCCCAAAATCCACAAAAAGGACTGTCCCGGCAGGCTCATTGTGTCAGCATGCCCCTGCCCCACCAAACTTATTTCCCTTATCTTGACTCCATCCTCGCTCCTCTGGTCCATTCCCTCCCCACCTACATCCGGGATTCCTCTGATGTCCTGCGTCATATTTACAGCTTCCAGTTCTTGGGCCCTAACCACATCCTGTTCACCATGGATGTGCAATCCCTCTACACCTCCATCCCACACCAGGGTGGCCTGAGAGCTCTTCGCTTCTTTCTCGAAAAGAGGCCCGGACAATTCCCATCCACCACCACTCTCCTCCGCCTGGCTGAACTCGTTCTATCTCTCAACAACTTCTCCTTGAACTCATCCCACTTTCTCCAAATCAAAGGTGTAGCAATGGGTACCCGCATGGGTCCACCTACGCTTGCCTTTTTATGGGGTATGTGGAACATTCCTTGTTCCAGGCCTACCCGGGTCCCCTCCCACAACTCCTTGACCGATACATTGATGACTATTTTGGTGCCGTGTCATGCTCTCGTCCGGACCTGGAAATATTCATCAAGTTCTTCCAGTTTCCACTCCTCCATCACTTTCACCTGGTCCATCTCAGACACTTCCCTTCCCTTCCTTGACCTTTCTGTCTCCATTTCCGGCAATAGACTATCCACTAATATCCATTGCAAGCCCACTGACTCCTACAGCTATCTGGACTACATCTCTTCACACCCTACACCCTGTAAGGACTTCATCCCTTTCTCTCAACTCCTTCACTTCCGTCGCATTTATTTGATGATACCACATTCCAAAATGGTGCTTCGAAAATGTGTTCCTTCTTCCTCAACTGTGATTTCCCACCCACAGTTGTTGACAGGGCCCTCAAAAGTGTGCGGTCCCCCATCTCCCGCGCCACTACCCTCGCCCCCGTCCCCTCCCTCCCAGAACAAGGATAGAGGCCCCCTCGTTCTCACATTTCATCCCACCAGCCTCCGTATGCAAAGCATAGTCCTCCGCCATTTTTGCCAACTCCAGCATAATGCCACCACCAATACACATCTTCCCTTCACTCCAGCATTCTGCAGAGACCGTTCCCTCTGACATAATCTAGTCCACTCCTCCACCATACCCAGTACCTCTCCCATCACCCATGGCACCTTCCCATGCAATCGCAGAAGGTGTAACATCTGCCCCTTTACCTCTTCCATGCTTAACATCCCAGGCCCAAAACACTCATTACAGGTTAAGCAGCGTTTCACTTGCACCTCTTTCAATTTGGTCTACTGCATTCGCTGCTCCCAATGTGGTCTCCTCTATATCGGAGAGACCAAACGTACACTGGGTGGTCGCTTTGCTGAGCTTCTTCGGTCTGTGCGCATTCAGGGCCCTGACCTTTCTGTTGCTTGCCATTTTAACAAAAGACCCTGCTCCCATGTCCACATGTCTGTTCTTGGCCTGCTGCAATGTTCCAGTGAAGCTCAACGCAAACTGGAGGAACAACATCTCATCTTCTGGTTAGGCACGCTACAGCCTTCCGGTCTCAATATCAAATTCAACAACTTCAGATGATTAGCTCTACCCCACCTCGACCCATTTGTTTTTATCCCATTTCATTTTAACTGTCTTTTACCATTTCTTTCTTTCTTGTCTGTCTTAGTATATATTTAACCCCCCCCCCTTATCTTATCCACCTTTCCTTACCCTTTCTCCTCTTTGCTTCCCCCTTCCCCTCCCCCACATCTACAGTTTACCCTCTGATGTTAGTTTCTCTGCTGTTTGGCCTATCACACCTTTTGTTCTCTCTGGGGACTGCCGTCAGCACTCTTTCCCCTTGCTTTCCGTGGCTATTACCACCTGTTTTCGCTGGGTTTCTGTGGCTATGACTCATCTTTCATTCTCACTCCACAGTATAATTATTTCCCACTTTCTCTGTCTGTTAGCTTTAACAAAGAGTCATCGGACTCGACACGTTAGCTCTTTTCTCTCCCTACAGATGCTGCCAGACCTGCTGAGATTTTCCAGCATTTTCTCTATCGTTATGGGGCTAACATGTCTGTCCTTCACCCCCTACAGACAATGGATTTTGTAATCCAACCAGGAATGGTTAGCATCTGCCTGGCCGGCGCAACCCTGGTGGATGCACTGAGGCTGAATGAGCAGGAGCTGCTCAGGAAGGGCCCTGCAGCAGCGGAGCTTGCCCCAGAGGACCAGGAGGCAGCTGGTGAGGATGGAGAGCCAGTCACCGAACAGGCCACAGAGGAGGAGGGAAGGAGGCACTGCATGAGGTCTTGTTTGTACTGTCAGCGCCTGCCCTTTAAGGACCTGCCAGACTGGACATGTCATCGAAGACTCCATCTGTGCAGGGGGACCATTTGGTATATCTGCCTGTTCATGGAACCGCAGGGGGTATGGGGGAGGACACCCGCTCGAGGTGGCCGTCAAGGTGACGGTCTCCCTGAACTTATTTGCCACCGGGTCCTTCCAGGAACTGAGTGAGGATCTGTCTGGGATCTCATAAATCTCGATGCACAGGTGCACCCGTGACATCATGGAGGCCCTTTATGCCCGGTCGGCATAATATATCAACTTCAATGTGGACCGAGCCCACCAGGTTGCCCGGGCACCGGAGTTCGTGCCATCGCTGGGATGCCCCAGGTTTAGGGAGTGATCGGTGGGATGCATGTCCCCCTACGAGCAACAGCGCTTGAGGGGGTGGCCTTCACAAACCAAAAGGGGTACCACTCCATGAATGTGCAGCTGATGTGTGACGACAAGATGCACATCATCCATATCTGCGCCTGATACCCAGGCAGCGTGCACAATGTCTTCATCCTGGCACACTTGACAGTTCGCAACACCTTCGAGGTGCACCTCCGCGTGAGGGATTGGCTCTTGGGCGACATGGTTATCCACTGCTGTCGTGGCTGATGATGCCTATGCAGAGGGCACAGACCAATGCGGAGATCCGCTACAACAAAGTCCATGCAGCAACCATGGCCGTGATCGAGCAGTGCATTAGCATCCTGAAGATGCAGTTCAGGTACCTGGACCGCTCTGGAGGGGCCCTCCAGTATAGCGTTAGGAGAGTCTCCTACATCCTGGTGGCCTGCTGCGCCCTCCACAACTCTTTATTTTCCAATGTCCCTTGGCTGTTTAACCTTTCCCGATGAGTGTATCCTCTCAATCCTTGTATCACCCTTGTAAAACATGTTTACACCTTTGCCATCCTCTACCCTTGTTATAACATGAAGCCCAGACTGTTCACGGTACTCAGTGTGATCTAAGCAATGGTGGATATAAGTTTGGTATACCTTTTTTGCTTTTTAATTCTATCTCTCCTGAAAAGAATTCCTCGTAGCATGTCAGGGCAAAAGGTTCTCAGCATTTCAGTGATTTCTAGTTTATTGCACACCAGGGAAATTTGAGAAGTGTAGGATCACTGACAGCAACATCTGGGTTTCTGCCTTTATGTGCATGTGCAGACTCAGTTTCGGAAGATTAATGACTGTGAGTGCTAACAGCTTCATCATTGTTATTACCCCAAAATTCAGATTAATAAAACAGTGGAGAAGAAGCTGATGAAATACTATTTTACTGCTGCTTGTTGATTCTGCCCCATTTGTAATCATGATTCGTTCACTGTAATTAGTTAGCATTATGATATCTGTTCTGATCCGAGGGTCCTAGTTGAGATGAGTTTTCCCTCTGCTAAACTTAATCAAGATTTTGTTTAATGACACGTTCGACTATCCCACAGGCACTTCTGCTTCTGAACTAAACGTACAGGCCACAGTCGATGGAATAAAGCTTTATTCCTTAACAAAGTGCAACATGGAGTATATGAAAAAAACTTGGCATTTAAAGTAAGTGAAATGTCTTCAATAGATTTTTGGAAAGAATAAAATGTTTGAAAATTAAAACATTAAACTTCTGATAATTATCACCTGGTTATGGTTGTTTGAAACTGATAAAACTGATTTTTCAATGTGAGATGTTCTAGGATTTCAGCAAAATATTTGATGTAATTTTCTTTTTAGTGATGTGCAGAGTGAGGTAGTCAATATAAGTATCAGCTGTTGTTCACTGGATACAGGTGCCTGATTTGTGGCTTGCGACCACCCGACTCCCGTGTACTAAATTATGGCACCACACAGCTTTGCTGCATTGACGCTAGTGATCTGGATTTTCCTTTCTGGGTCAGGAATGCAAAGTTTGGGATCTTAATTTTATAGTGGTGGAGTCCTCTGGAAGTTGGGCTTGCCCTCAGGGATCAAGTGCGGAGGCTGTCAGGTGCGGAGGCAGGCTGGGCGAAGGCCTGGCTCAGTGCTTCAGCACTGGGTCCAAAAAAGCATCAAAATACACATCAGACCATATCACTCACCTCTGACAACCCACACACTCCCCATGCCACATATCCAGGAGGAAAATACAGTTCAGAGCAGCATTCTTATTTCCCCATTTTACTGTTTTTTCCTTTGAGTCATAGTCTCCACCACCCCCACGGCCCATATACCTTCCATGCCGACATATGCCACTCTGTCCACCCTTTATAGTCCCTGTGTCAGCTTAGTCACGACCCATGCCAACCCATGCCACCAACCTTACCTTTTGCTACCATACCAACTCACCCAGTTTGCACCATGTGCAGATTGATTAAATAAAATAAAGTTCTCAGTGTCTATTGCAGACTTTATTAAAAAACATTTTCATTCATAAAAACCCAATCATTGGGCGCGATTCTCCGCACCCGCGACTAAGTGCCCACGCCATCGTGAATGCCGTCGAGGTTCACAACGGCGCAAAACGGCCCCGATCTCAACCGATTCAGGGCCCGAAAATGGTCTAGGTTTGGGGCCACAAGAAACTCGGGGGGCATGTCGCGAAAGTAGCGTCATCAGCGCACGCCGGGCATTGGCGCCGCATAAAAGCGGCACGGCGTCATCCACCGCGTAACTGGCGTCACCTGCACATGCGCGGGTTGGCCGGCGCAAGCTGGCGCCAACCCGCGCATGCGTGGTTGCCGTCCTCCCCGAGGCCGCCCCGCAAGAAGATGTCGGATGGATCTTGCGGGGCGCGGTGGAAAGGATGTCCTTCTTCAGCGAGGCCGGCCCGCTGATTGGTGGGCACCGATCATGGGCCAGACCCCTTTTGAGTCCTACCCCGGTGAAAGAACCCCCCTCACACCCCCACAGGCCGTCCCCCCAGCGTTCCCGTGCTGTTCCCGCCGGCAGTGACCAGGTGTGGAAGGCGCTGGCGGGAAGCTGTCGTTTTGGGCAGGCCGCTCGGCCCATCCGGACTGGAGAATAACGGGTGTAGCAGAGAATCGCCATTTTGGGTGTCCCGGGCGATTCTACGGCCTGCGCCACGCAGAACTCGATGGGGCCATTCTCGCCACTTGGGTGAATCGCGGGAGGGTGTCGGACGCGTCGCGGGGAAAAATGGCGCGCCAGGCGATTCTCCCAACCGGCGCGGGAGCGGAAAATCGCGCCCAAGATATTTACATTCCTTCAACTTCATCCTTATAGGCAACAACTATTTCATTCACGTTCTTAATCCCTTATAAAACAAACATTTCATTCAAGTGCATAATCCCCTGAAAAAGCAAACATTGGATTTCATAGTCCCACTTCAAAAGATCTATAACCACTTGGCACTGTTAATCAAACTGAAATCGAAGGCATCCTACTGTGATAATGGAAGTTTATGAAATTAATCATGCAGCACTAATTCAGCAATGGTAGCCCTCAGGCTTATGTTAACAGTGAATGTAGTAGCACACAATGATTTTTAAACTCTCCAGACATTGTTTTTCAAAGATAAATTGGGCAGGAGTTTTAAGTGCTTGGGCAGCTTGACAGTTGCATTTGATAGTTCATTTTGACACTTTTGTCAGTTGTTTATGATGTTTCATTTTGACACTTTTGACAGTTCCAATGGGCTTGACAGTTAATGAGTTTCTGCTTTTTTACACATATTCATGCCTACTTTTAACAATCACAGTGAGCACCTTACCTCTCCCAAGGGTTGCATGACCTCCCCCAAACCTGACGACCGTTAAAAGGAAACCATTTCTTCCAAAGGCTTCAGGGAACATATCCAAATGGGCACCTATGTCTCTATGGACTCCACAAAGTGGATCTATGCCTACCAGGCCCAATCTAAAGTTGAAAGAACAATACAGCACAGGAACAGGCCCTTGGGCCCTCCAAGCCTGCACCGGTCATGATACCACCCTTGGCCAAAACCACCCGTGTTTCACACACCTATATCACCAAAATTAGACATGAGTGGATGGAGCCAATGATTTAAAAAGGCAGCTGCATCCACGAAATGCGTATGCATAATTTTTGAGCTGGGTCCATTTCCCCTGAATCCCATACTCCCCACCTCTGCACAATTGGTGGTTGTGGTGTCTGGCGGTGGGACTTTCAATTTCCAACTGCCGCTATTTTCACAATAACGAGAGGCTTGCCATCATTCAAATCCATTTAAGATTATGAAATTCTTTAGTAACAACTAAAATGCAGTCAATCCTTTTAGTGAAAAAATCCTGGAGTCTCAAGAAAGACGGAGAATGGGATCTGATGACCAACAGGTTTGGCTGCAGATCTCCAATCCAACTGAAGCAGACAAGGGGAAATACACCTTGGAAATGTTTGATGGCAGGCAGACACATAAACGTGCCCTTGCCTTAACAGAACAAGGTAAGAAATTGTACTTTTAAATACATTCCAAAATTCCTTTAAAATGTTTTAGACAAGACAAGTTAGACCATTATTATTCAATATATGAACGCTGACATTTTTTTTTCGATTTTCTTTCAGTTTTTAATGAAGCAATAGCTGGATATCAAAGACTGAAGTAGGTTTCCCTTTCACTAATTTATTTTCATGTATTTGGATTGCAAAGTAAGTCCCCCTATATGAGTGGCAGTGATGTCTCAATAGAGTACAACCCTCTTCCTTATTTGTTACACAACAAAATTCTAATCTTATCTTGTAAGTGATGCAGGTTCACCCTAATATATTTCTACGTATTTAATTTTACACTACAAATATAATGGAGCTCCAATGAACCATTCTATATTTTAATGTATAGGATAAAACCTATCTGAATATTACTGCATCTATGGTGAATGCAATTAATATATCTCAAATTCCATTAGTCACAGCACAATCACTGAACTGCTACATCTCCTGGACCTGCATTGAGAACATTTTTTTTTAACTGTCGGCTGATAGCCTCCGACAGCTCCTTCAGGGCTTTTTTGCCAAGGCCCTGAGAATACTGGTTACAGCTCGCATGACCCATATTGCAGTTATTTGTGAGCAGGTTTTGTAAAGGGGGCTGCAAGCTGGGGTTAGGCCCCCAATTTCCCACCATGGCATCTGGTTTCAGTCACCTTGGATACTTATACAAAAGCCTTTACCAACATCATGGGTGGCAGGTAATGAACCAGACTCACATCAACTGCCAATGGTTCTTGTTTTCCGCAGGTCAAGCACACATGGGGAAATCTAAATTTCTAGACCATGGGCAAGATTCTCCGTCCATTCACAATGGGATTCTCCTTTCCCGATGCAGCGAATGGGAGATTTGGCTGAGCACCAAATTCTCTGTCCTCGCTAGCAGCGGTAACAAGGCGGACTCGCAATGGAGAATCCTGTCGCATTGATTTGAAACACAAGGCAATATGAGCATTTGTTTTTTTTAAAGGGCTTGGACTTCTATAACATCTTTCACAACTTCAGAATGTCTCAAAGCACTGCAGCCAATGAAGTACTTTTTGAAGGGTAATCACTGTTGTAATGTAGAATTAAAAGCATCTAATTTATACACAGCAGATCTCACAAACAGCCACATAATCTGCTTTAGTGATTTTAGATGAGGGATAAATATTGGCCAGGACACTCTCAAAATCTCCCCTCCTCTTTTTCAAGATGGCAGCTGTGGGATCTCTCACATCCAACAGGGAGGGCAGACAGGGCCTGGCTTAATACTGCATCCAAACATCCAACAGTGCAATACTCTCTCGGCAATGCATTAGGAGGGTTAGCATACAATTTGTGTTCAAGTCTCTGCAGTGGGACGTGGACCCACCCATAGCCTACTGACTCAGAGTTAAGGGGGCAGCTAACTGAGCCATGGTTGGCACCTTGTCCTGAGGCTTGGTGTTACTGATAGTTTCTTTTCTAACCACATCTGTGTTTACACCAATGAATTTTTAGTAGTTTCCTAATTTTGTTACATTTATTTTTCAGGCAGGTGGTGATTGCAGAAAGAAGTAAGTGACTTTTCTCAGATATCGCGCAGATTTAAAGTAATTTTCCATCATGAAGGAAATTCAAAATGAAACTTTTCTTTTCTGAACTAATTAATAATAATCTTTATTATTGTCACAAGTCGGCTTACATTAACACTGCAATGAAGTCACTGTGAAAAGCCCCTAGTCGCCACACTCCAGCGCATGTTCGGGTACACAGAGGGAGAATTTAGAATGTCCAATTCACCTAACAAGCACATCTTTCGGGACTTCTGGGAGGAAACCAGAGCACCTGGAGGAAATCCACGCAGACACGGGGAGAACGTGCAGACTCCGCACAGTGACCCAAGCCAGAATCCAACCTGGGACCCTGGTGCAGTGAAGCAACAGTGCTAACCACTGTGCCGCCCAGAGTACTACACGATTCTAACTATTTTATGTTGTTTCCTCTCAAGCTTCTTTCTCCCAATGAATATTGGCTACACTGGGCATGAGAGGTTTTGAAACGCGAGAAAAATCCAAGGCCATGAACTGGGGTGGAGAAGTCAAGGGCTACAAAATGTCTGATAGGGGCAGAGCTGATGATTCCATCATACAACTATTGACAAGTGTAGAAGAGAAAGCAAATGAGGAAATCTGAGTGATGCAGTAAGCTTTAAAAACTCAATGTTCGTAAATGCAACTGAGGAGTGAGGGAGCTGAGGAGTGAGGGAACTGAGGAGTGAGGGAGCTGAGGAGTGAGAGAGCTGAGGAGTGAGGGAGTTGAGGAGCGAGGGAGGTGAGGAACGAGGGAGCTGAGGAGTGAGGGAGCTGAGGAGTCAGGGAGCTGAGGAATGAGGGAGCTGAGGAGTGAGGGAACTAAGGAGTGAGGGAGCTGAGGAGTGGGGGAACTGAGGAGTGAAGGATCTGAGGAGTGAGGGAGCTGAGGAGTGAGGGAGCTGAGGAGTGAGGGAGCTGAGGAGTGAGAGAGCTGAGAGTGAGGGAGCTGAGAGTGAGGGAGCTGCGAGTGAGGGAGCTGAGGAGTGAGGGAGCTGAGGAGTGAGGGAGCTGAGCAGTGATGGAACTAAGGAGTGACGGAACTAAGGAGTGAGGGAGTTGAGGAGTGAGGGAGCTGAGGAGTGAGGGAGCTGAGGAGTGAGGGAGCTGAGGAGTGAGGGAGCTTAGGGGTGAGGGAGCTGAGGAGTGAAAGAGCTGAGGAGTAGTACAATTCTGAGGATCTGAGAAAGAATGTCAGAGTAGGAGAAATGTTAATAAGTGTTGAGTTTAACAAGGAACAATGTTAAGGTTGGCATAGCTGCAGTTTGGGAGGAACAACTAAACAATTGTTATGTTCTTAAGGAGCAATGCAATGCACTATACAGATCAATGGGAGCTTTTGCCTCTGGTCATAAGACACTTACGGGAAAATTTTAACTCCTGGCAGAAAGCACATCTGCTAGTTCAGTGAGAAAGTCAGTCCTCATAATATTTACACCAGTCAGTCGCCTGAACAAAACGGGCAACTAGGCAACTGGCTGGCTTTGGGCCTGCAATAAACAGATGGCTCAGAGCCTGTCAGGTGGTCATGAGTTAATTGGGTTTTGTGGGTAGGTAGGTCGCTATTAAAGTAAATCAAGGGTGCATACTATTTCACTGGAAAGATCAGTTTTACATTTAATTTAAGGTGTATTGTATTCAGCCTGAGGTTTGGGCAGTCGTGGCAGCACCTCACTCTCGTTAAAATGACCTATGGGTAGCATTATTTTTATTTGAAGCTCCTGGTCGTGTCAGGTCAGCAGCTCAGCTACCTGAAGAACACCAGCATTAAGGGGTGAACCAAACTGTTATGAGTTTTGATTCCTAGTCTGTTAGGTTTCTTCTAGGTGAAGGAAATTTAAATTACCCTTTAATTTAACACTGGCTAAGCATGTAATCATGGTTTGAATCATCCTCAGCAAAATGCCAAGGATCGACAATCATTTCAAATAGATTGTCCCAATGGGAAGTATCCACACTGATGTGGAAATTCCAATTGTGCTGGTGCATCAGGTATGTGGATGAGTGGAGCCTCTGCCCATCAGTCTACATCATTGCTCAAGCTTCCATCTGGGATTTCAGGAATTGTGGAGCAATACCTTGGTGGTAACTTGAGTGAAAGAATGGATTTTCTCTCTGCTTGAGTTGGAACTTTTAGGAAAAGACATTGTGGTGCCTGCATAGAGCAGTTATATGGGATCTAACCTTGACTCATGTGGGTCATTCACTGTGTGGGACTGGGTGAGATCTGATCGGTAAACCGACACCCCACTCACCCATTAATCTTACTTCTTACCGTAACGACAATATTGAGGGGAGGAATGGAACAGGTACCCACCCCTCCTCTGCTGTTTTAAACATGGGCAGATATCTGATGGAAAGAACCATCCAACTAAGATTTCTTCACCTCCTCATAACATGATATTGGCGCCACAAACTGGCTCACATTTCAAGGGTTATGTGTTCACTAAGATTTTAATACAGCCATTCTTTGTCGGACGTCCAACAGAATATTTTGTTCTTGTTCCTTCAGACCGAGCTAAAGTAGTCAAGGGTCTACCTGATGTTGTTAACATCATGGAGGACAAGGTAAAGAATGGAAACATAAATTCATAACAATCAAAATTTCATGGAGTATTTTGTACTGCTTATCACAGCCACTACACTTAATGCTAAATATTTTTACAATTTATCAGGTATTATTACATTCTTTCAGTACAGTATCTATTGCCAATAAATGTAAATGAACTACTTTAATTTGTAGTCATTATCAAAAACTATCATTGCTTTGTATGTATTTAAAGACAAGTTTCTAATATTTTACATACAGTATATGCTTGTGCAACGAACTAATGGCTCAATTTTCACAACTGTAAATGCTAATCCATTAATTATTCATTAAAATTGATTAATTTAACACATTATTCACTAATTCCTAAAATACATAACCTAGATTTTCTGTTCGTGATTATTTAGCATAGGAGCACAGACCAGGTGAGCAGTGGCAGCTTACTGGAATTGAAAACTGTTACACAGATCGCCAAACAACTTAGTACCCAGCCCATTATTTAGTCTTGCTGAAAACATGCAGTTAGACTGTAATTGCATCATTTCTGTCTCACGTGGTCCGTGCATCTGATTTGCCAGAAAGCTAAATAATTATTCTCTTAGTGCTGACAGAGTTTTGCTGATAATCTATTCATTCTGATAAATACCTATCGTAATCCGAGGCAGTGATCAAAATTTAGCCACTCCATGACTGTGTCAATGTTTCAGAGGGAAGGATATATACACTTCACTTTCCCAAGAATGATTTTGCTATCTATGTTAGCCAAAGGGTTTCTCAACAGTTTCAGACTAGAAGCAACAAATTCAAGTCTGCCAATTCCTAATGGAAACCAATCTCTCGTAAGTTACAATTGGTCCCAATTTTGCCTGGGTTGGGTCTTTAAATTACATTTTCAACTGCCTAATGCAGATGTATACAATGGTAGGAGGCGAGAGATAGGGGATTCCAGTCGGTGATGTCATCCCAGCAGGGTGGCACGGGTGGCACAGGTAGCACTGCTGCTCACAGCACCAGGGACTTAGGTTCAATTCCGGCCTTGGGTAACTGTCTGTGTGGAGTTTGCATGTTCTCCCCAGTGTCTGTGTGGGTTTCCTCTGGGTGTTCCAGTTTACTCCCACAGTCCAAAGATGTGCAGGTTAGATAGATTGGCCACGCTAAATTGCCCTCTAGTGTCCAGGAATGTATGGGGTAACGGGAATAGGATGGGGTGGACAGGTAGTGGTATTGGAGAAAATGCTCTTTCAGAGGGTTGATGTAGACTTGATGGGCCAAATGGCC
Source organism: Scyliorhinus torazame (assembly GCF_047496885.1). NCBI lineage: Eukaryota > Metazoa > Chordata > Chondrichthyes > Carcharhiniformes > Scyliorhinidae > Scyliorhinus > Scyliorhinus torazame. The sequence goes on along the minus strand of NC_092707.1, from coordinate 118,494,528 downwards.
TGCTTCTGCTCCTACATCTTATGGTGTAGGGGTAACACATATTGGCATGGGTAGAAGACTGGCTACCTAACAGAAAACAGAGAATTGGCATAAATGGGTCTTTTTCTAGTTGGCAGATGCAAAGAGTGATCGAGTGATGTGTTACAGGGATCAATGCTGGGCCTCAGCCTTTTGCAATTTATGTAAATGACTTGGATGAAGGGACTGAAGGTATGGTTGTGAAACTTGCTGAGGACAGAAAGATAGGTAGGAAAGTAAGTTGTGAAGAGGACGTAAGGAAGCTACAAAGGGACATGGGTTAAGTGAGTGATGGGCAAAGCTCTGGCAAATGTAGTATAATGAGGGAAATTGTCAATTTTGGCAGGAAGAATGAAAAATAAACTTACTATCTAAATGGTGAGAGATTGTAGAGCTCTGAGATTCAGAGGCATCTCGGTGTGCTAGTGCATGAATCACAAGGGCTAGTATGCAGGTACAGCAAGTAATTAGGCAAGATAATAAAATGTAATCATTCATTGTGAGGGGAATTAATTACAACAGTAGGGAGGTTATAATTCAGTTGTACAGGGCATTGGTGAAACCAAATCTGAAATACTGTGTCCAGTAAGGTCTCCTTTTAAGGAAAGATGTAAATGGATTAAATATGTATCCATGAGGAGCTCGCCAATTCATTTGGCAGGGTGAGGCAAGAAGTCGCTATCCCCACTGTTACCTCATGGGGTTGTAAACCCAGGCACTATCTTTAAAGGACACTCGTCAACCTGAATTATTCCCTTCCACCTTTTCCCAGCCATTGCTCCACCTTTCCCCGCTCACCTGTACACCTTTCCTTGGTCACCCTCCACTCAAGTTGCACTGTCACCACCCGCTCTCAAGTATAGACTATATTTACAGATACTCCCCAAAGAGTATCAGGGGCAACTCATCGTTAAACATGGAAGAAGTCAACCTCACCAGATGTGCGCCACTTACTTGCAGTTGTAAAAACTGAACATTCTAATTTCTCACTGGCAGCGAGTTGGCCTCTTAGCATTATATGCTGATGCAGGCAAACGGGCTTCCAGACATTGCTCTCAGGAAGCTTAACCTGCCTTTCAATTGCCTTTAATGTTTTGAGAACATAATTACTAAAGTCCATCCCTTCATGAGGAAACTGATTTTTGGTCTCGCACCAAATTAAGTGCCCCGCCTACCACACTTGCCACTGCTGGCCGGACCGAAAGATTCTGCCCAATATAACAAGAAAGTAGGAAGCTACAGAGCAGCCATCAAATAATATTGAACACATTAACCATGATAGTGTGGAATCCCACTGGAATATCAGAGTAGCACCAATGAAAAATTTCCCCCAGCAGTACAATTTATTCTTTGTAACAGCCAAAAGGAGATGAGAAGAATCTATGCAGAAAAAGAGAGCCTGAGGGAATCAAATCGATATAAAAAGGAAGAGAGAGGTAAAAATAAAAGAGCAAAAAGGATAAAACAAAACCTTCTTAAAAGTAAGATTTATTTTGATGGAAGTCTCATGATTTCAGATTCCTTCAAATTCCAGTGGAATCCTTTGTTCGGGATTGATTTGAGTTCACAGATAAAGTGCCAACTGTGATGTGACAAAGCCTTAAAAAGGGCGAAGGCTAAAATAGTCCCAAGGTCTTTCCTGCATTAAAAACTGATTTACAATTGAATTATGCTATAGGCAGCCAAAAATTAAAATGTCTATCTTTTTGTCTTCAACAGACCCTGTGCTTGTCTTGTATCATATCTGGAGATCCCATTCCAGAAGTATCCTGGTTGAAAAATGATAGAGAACTCATTTCTGGTGAACACCATCAGGTCACTGTTGACAAGAATACTGTCACCTTCAGCATCCAACAGGTCACTTCTGAAGACTCTGGAAAATACAGTGTGTTTGTAAAGAACAAATATGGTTCTGAAACAGCTACTGTAACAGTAGGTGTCTATAAACATGGAGAAGAGTCAGGGAAATAATAATTTCTCAATGAAAAGCCTCTGGGCTCAGGATTTACACTGAGGGTAGAAGGTTCATGAGCAAATCTTTGTTCTGTGAAAGTTCCAGAAACTTTATAGTTTGTGGTGCTGTCAGTGCTTTAGTTTAAAGATAATATGGAAATTTGCAGTTAGGTCTCTGAGTGAAATAATAATCATTTGAAGAAGAAATGGAAATCTGTATCTTAAAGAAGGTGACAGGAGACAACAATTAGGAGAATCTAGGAAATTAGGAGTAAGCACTGGGGCCTGGGGCAAACAGTTTCATCCTTGGAGTAAAAGATATTGATCGAAAATCAATAAATCCTGGTTCAAAAAACAATTGGATACATTTCAAAAGAGAGAAGGCATGAGAGATTCAGCGAGAATTGGGGAGGTGCGGGGGAACTGTGCCAAATAGGGATTAAAAGTCTGAAGACTTTTTAAAAATATCCGTTCACAGGATGTGGTTATCACTGTCCAGGCTAGTATTTATTGCCCATCTCTAATTACCCATCAGAAGGTGGTGGTGAACTGCCTCCTTGAATGGCTGCAGTCCATACTTCTCATTTTTGCAACCTGAACATTACGAATCACTTGGCCAAAGCTTAAAGAAGTAAATTTGATGGGAAGGGTTGCATGCCCCTTAAATACTTGCTGCACTTTCCTCCCTTTGTCCTACTTCCTCCTGCATATGTTGCTGTGAAAGTGAAGTGACAATGGAGGGGCAATCTTGCATGCAAAGAACCACAGAATGGAGCAAAATGAAGTTGTGTTCCCAAACTCAATAGTTGGAAATGGGCCAGGGTGCTTGCTCTCAGTTGCAGCTCAGTAAATTCTACAGGAAATGCTGAGTGTGAGTGTCAAGTAGGAACATAACCGACCTTTTCTCTAATGTGCCTCAAGTTTAATTGCTTGCAGCCAGTCTAAGCTTGCGTTGACGGCTCTATTTGGGCAGCACGGTAGCATAGTAGTTAGCGCAATTGCTTCACAGCTCCAGGGTCCCAGGTTCGATTCCCGGCTGGGTCACTGTCTGTGCGGAGTCTGCACGTTCTCCCCATGTGTGCGTGGGTTTCCTCCAGGTGCTCCGGTTTCCTTCCACAGTCCAAAGATGTGCAGGTTAGATGGATTGGCCATGCTAAATTGCCCTTAGTGCCCAAAAATTGCCCTTAGTGTTTGTTGAGTGGGGTTACTGGGTTATGGGGATAGGGTGGTGTGGGCTTGGGTAGAGATCTCTTTCCAAGAGCCAGTGCAGACTCGATGGGCCGAATGGCTTCCTTCCGCACTGTAAATTCTATGATTCTATGATGATTTGTTTCTTTTACTAAGCCAGTTAATTTCTATTCAATAAATTTACTACATTCAGCATAGGAAATTTACTAAAATTTACTACATTCAGCACAGTAACTTCATTTGAAGCCTACTTGTGACAATAAGTGATTTTCATTTCATTTCAAAATTATTTTAACCAGATGTACTACATAAATGTATAAAAATCACCAATATTGACATGGTGGGTTAGGCACAGACCTTTGTCTCTGAGATCCAGATTAAAATGCAGCCCAAATTAATGTGATGAAAACTTCCTTAATCAGCTGGCTGCAGCAAATATGTTTAAATGGTCTCATTCCAGTTCCTTGTGTGCATGGGCCAACACAATATGACTAGGGTGACCAATCACTAGCTAACACTGATTTAGAGACTGGAATGACATTACGATACACTACATTTGTAGTGCATCGTATTGATCAGAACTGGGGGTTGAGGCACATTGTTGGGCTCGAAACGAGATATACATGACCTAGGAATGCTAAGAACTATAGAACCATAAAATTCCTACAGTGCAGTAGGAGGCCCAACGAGTCTGCACCAACCTTCCAAAAGAGGACCTACCTAGGCCAATTTCCCCATAATCCCATCTAATCTGAACATTTTTGGACACAAAGGGGCAATTTAACATGGCCAATCCACCTAACCTGCACATCTTTGGACTGTGAGAGGGAAGCGGAGCACTCGGAGGAAACACGTGCAGACACGAGGAGAATGGGCAAACTCAATACAGACAGTCGCACAAGTCCGGAATTGAACCTGGGTCCCTGGCGCTGTGAGGCAGTAGTACTCACCTGAAAATGGACACCATACAGAATGTACTTCATTCTGCAGCAATAAAATTCATCAATAATTGATTTAATAATTTGCATAAAACATGATGAAAGTATTAGAAATCTTCAAATTCTAAACGGCGTTAAACATCCAGAGTGTTGTGCACAATTTAATACTGCATGAAACCTATTGCATAGTTCAGAGGTTAAAGGCAGCCACAACCTCATTTGTGAACAGATGTTAAACAGAAGAGCATCCCCTCAACAATATTCTGAACAGGTATTCAACTTCAAACACCGAGAAACAGACAAATCACACAAAACATTGGTTGGACAATTTAGAGATAGATGTTGTATAATTAGAGATCAGATAGTGGCTTTGCGCCATAATTGCAGCACTGCTTATTTCTGGCCCGGACTCGTTTTATGGATGAAGTACTGCATTGATTTAATTGTCATTATTCAAATATGATTGTTGCTGATTTGTTATAAATCACCGTAATAAAGTTGGAAATCATTTCTGCTCCATTACTAATTATATTATTAAGTAAGATTTGCGAAGTAACCTTCCAATGGTGTTTTTACAGAATCTTTCTACACTTATCTATGCCCTTGCTGATCGATGATAAAAAGATAAGCTATGGACACAATCCATCGACCCCATCGTGCCCAACTCGGGACAGCCTCTTGCAAGACTTACCAGGCTCGTCACGCCTCACGAGATCTCGCGAGGTGTCGCAATCTGGATCCCGTCCATTGAGGTCCAGATTTGCATATTCAAGTGAGTAGTTAGTCTCACTTGAATATGTTTATGCCAAACCTACCCAGCAGGGATAGACCTCACCTCGGAGACCTCAAGCGACTGTGATTTAGCACAGGTTTCCACAAATATGCACCCAGCCAGGGGGGGCTCGATTGGGCACCCCTGCGATTGGTTGGGCTCTGGGCAGGGTGGTATTCTGGCACCCCAGATGCCACCCATACACCATAGCACCCACGTGGCACTGTCAGGCGGGCAGGGCAATATCAAGGTGCCAGACTGGCAGTGCCCAGGGGGCACCTTGCCTGGGATTGGGCCGAGGGGTACCCTCCCGTATGAGGTGGAATGCTGGGGGCTAGAGGACCCGCTCATTGGTAGGTTGCGGCATTGGGGCAGAGGTCGTGGTGAGAAGACCGAGGACGGTTGCGAGATCGGGGTGGCATTTAATAATGTGCCTTAGAAAAGATGTAACACATTTGAAAACGTGTGGCCTCACGAACACCAAAAAAAATAAAGTCCTGTTTGATAGTGGGGTCGATAGTGCCAAGAAACACCCCACTTAACGGGCCCAAATAGGGACTCTTTTCTATTGTAGGAATAATGGGCGGAATCTTACCAAAACATAGCACAGTATCAATTCCAATGAGAAAAATGGAGTGAATTTGTCGGCAGGATTTCTTACGGAACTTTGAGCCTGTTTTCCAAAATTAAGTGAGTGAGTGCGGTTTACACCATCACTCTGGTGGGGGCAGGGCTTCTTTGAGCTGGGTACCATCTTGCAGTCTAACGTCCCCCCCACCAGCCCAAATCACAGAAGACTAGGGGGCTGCCCCCCACCCGATATTCATCGGCGGCATCCCCCGCCCTCAAAGTCCGCCTTCTACTCCCCCACCCCCATCCACCACCCATATACGCAACCCCTCCACCCAATGGGACTCCCACTAGGGCCCAACCGGGCAGCACCAACCTGTGCCATGGGAAAATGTCAGTGAACTGCCCAGGCATGTCCCTCTACCCCCCACAATATATACTTCTGTACCCCCCGAGGGATTCCCCTCAACCGCCTCATGCCTGACCAAACCTGTTGAAAATGACATTCTGGCACCTGGTGAATATTCTGTGAGCGGGGAGGTCTGGAGAGATTGTTTGCTAATGACATGCTAATGTATTAAAATGAGGTTCCCAGGCTCCCACAATGCGATTTGCACAACTCCACCAGACAGGAGGGGGTGGTTAAAATTCCAAAACCCAATCACACCAGAGAGAATCGCGTTTTTCGATTCTCCCGACTTTGAGCTTGCGCCAAGTTTCTCACAGGTGGAGAGAGCGGCTCAAAATCACTCCCAGGATTTATTTAGTTTCTTGCCCCAGTTATTAAACGTTGCATGCTTCATAAATCTACAATAATATGAGTCCAACATTGCTGGAGATCTATGTTGGCTGACTAGCTATGCTTTTCAGAGATCAGACCAATAAATTTAAATTTGGCACATTCCCAAACCTTCAATCCACAGTCGCAGCAGGCTATAAGGATTTAAATGCTCTAATGCTTCAAAGAGTATTCATCCACACATTGCACTAAAAGGCAGTGCTGAACATATTAGATTTAAAACATACAAAAGGTGTTTTGTTGAGTAGAAAATGGGGTCATAAATTTACAAGCTTGAGTGAAGCAGAGCTGGAATGTGAACAGCTCGGCGTAATGTTCACTGAAAAGATTTTGGTGCCAAGGGAAACTTCATCACCCTAATAGTGATTTAATTCTTGATCAAGAATGTTGCATGCTTTGGCAGCATCTGTAGGGATAGAAAAGAGCTAACGTTTCGAGCTTTGGCAAAGCAGAGCTTTGACAAAGGGTCACCTAGACTCGACACGTTAGCTCTTTTCTCTCCCTACAGAGGCTGCCAGACCTCCTGAGATTTTCCAGTATTTTCTCTTTGGTTTCAGATTCCAGCATCCGCAGTAATTTGCTTCTATTCATGTTGCATGCTTTCACTGATGCGATACCAAGTTTTTCAATCTGGTCCATATTTACCGTAATATCAAGGTACTTCTTGACGGTGGCCTGAATAATTGTTTTTTAATCATTAATGGGATGTAAGCATTTATGGCCCATCCCTATACAACTGAATTGGTTGCTAGGCTATTTCAGAGGGCAACTAAAAGTCAATCATATTGTCATGGGTCTGGACTCACATGTAGGCCAGACCAGGATTGAATGGCAGATTTCCTTCGCAAAAGGATATTAATGAACTTGGTGCATTTTTAATTGCAGCCGGTCACTGTTACTTGTTTGTGAGATCTGGGTATCACTGCAAGATCAAGGTGTATTGCCCTTGAGAAGTGCTCAGGCTGATACTAGTTATTTTATATTACAGGTGAGGCACGATCAGTTTGACTGGAGACGAAGTTGAATCCAAACTGAGGCTTTATTAGTATCAGATGTGTGGCCTCCCACAGCAGCTGGCGAAATGGCTGTGAGCTGGAGGCCACGCATATTTCTAACCCGCCTCCTGGGCGGAGCTAGCATGCAGGGGCCACAGGTGAACCTGTAGTGCAGGTTCTACCGGACAAACCCTAATATCAGAACATAGTGGTTTACCACATTCACCCCCTGTTAAAATTGAGTCCGGCGGGGGTGGTGGATAACTATATACAATTAGAAATCTTTACTATTTACAGAGCAGAAAAAAAATGTCTCTGGTCATCCGACGGGCTGGTCAGAGGTTCAGCAGGTCCGGTGCCTTGATGGTTCTTTGAGATCGACGAAGTGGCGACGGCGATGTTGGCGCTGTCATGGTTGAAGTTGACTCCGGGTGCGTGCCGAAATTCTCATCATCAACGGGGCTGGGCAGGGGGAGGACGGACAGTCCTAGGAGGGGTGATGGGGGCGGCGGGGGAGGGTGGCGCCGAGGGTGACGGGGGTGGTGTGGGGGTGGAACCTGCTGGTGCCAGGTCCCTGAGGGAGACGGTATCCTGGCGGCCATCGGGGAACGCCACGTAGGGGTACTGTGGGTTTGCGTGGAGCAGGTGCACCCTTTCCACCAACGGATCCGCCTTGTGGAGCCGCACATGTTTACGGAGAAGCACGGTTCCCGGAGCTGTGAGCCAAGTTGGGTGCGATACCCCGGATGTGGACTTCCTGGGGAAGGCAAAAAGATGTTCATGCGGTGTACTGTTAGTAGCAGTGCAGAGTAATGAGCGAATGGAATATAGTGCATCAGGGAGGACCTCTTGCCAGCGGGAGGCTGGGCGATTCCTGGACCGCAGGGCCAGCTGGACGGACCTCCATACCGTCCATTCTCCCTTTCTACCTGTCCGTTTCCCCGGGGGTTGTAGCTCGTCGTTCTGCTGGAGGCGATACCCCTGCTGAGCAGGAACTGACGTAGCTCATCACTCATGAATGATGATCCCCTGTCACTGTGGATATAGGCGGGGAAGCCGAACAGAGTAAAGATAGAATTAAGGGCTTTAATGACGGTAGCAGACGTCATGTCGGGGCATGGGATGGCGAAGGGGAACCGGGAGTATTCATCGATCACACTGAGGAAATATGTGTGTCGATCGGGGGAGGGGAGGGGGCCTTTGAAATCCACGCTGAGGCGTTCAAAGGGGCGGGAGGTCTTCACCAGGTGCGCGCGGTCCGGCCGGTAGAAGTGCGGCTTGCACTCCGCACAGACCTGGCAGTCCCTGGTGATTGTCCTTACTTCCTCGATGGAGTAGGGCAAATTTTGTGCCTTAATGAAGTGGTACAACTGAGTAACCACTGGGTGACAAAAGCTGTCGTGCAGGGTCCGGAGTTGGTCCACCTGTGCGCTGGCACATGTACCTCTGGCCAGAGCGTCTGGGGGCTAGTTGAGTTTGCCAGGGCAATACTTAATCTCATAATTAAAGGTGGAGAGCTCGATTCTCCACAGCAAGATTTTATCATTTTTGATCTTGCCCCGCTGTGTGTTGTTGAACATGAAGGCTACCGACCGTTGGTCAGTGAGGAGAGTGAATCTCCTGCCGGCCAGGTAGTGCCTCCAATGTCGCACAGCCTCAACGATAGCCTGGGCCTCCTTTTCGAGGGATGAGTGCCGAATTTCGGAGGCATGGAGGGTGCGGGAAAAGAATGCCACAGGCCTGCCTGCCTGTTTGAGGGTGGCGGCAAGGGCGACGTTCGATGCGTCACTTTCTACTTGGAAAGGAAGTGTTTCGTCTACAGCGTGCATTCTAGCTTTGGCAATATCAGCTCTGATCCGGGCGAAAGCCTGTTGGGCCTCGGCCGTCAGGGTGAAATAAGTGGACTGTATGAGTGGGCGGGCCTTGTCCGCATAGTTTGGGACCCACTGCGCGTAATATGAGAAGAACCCCAGGCAGCGTTTGAGGGCCTTGGGGCAGTGGGGGAGGGGGAGCTCCATGAGGGGGTGCATGTGGTCGGGATCGGCCCCCAGAAATCCGTTCTGGACCACGTAGCCGAGGATGGCGAAGCGGTTTGTGCGGAACACACACTTCTCCTTGTTGTACATGAGGTTGAGGAGAGTGGCGGTGCAGAGAAATTTAGCAAGGTTGGCGTCGTGGTCCTGCTGATCATGGCCGCAGATGGTCACATTGTCTAGGTACAGGAACGTGGCCCGCAAGCCGTACCAGTCGACCATTCGGTCCATCCCCCTTTGGAAGACCGAAACACCATTGGTGACGCCGAAGGGGACCCTAAAGAAGTGATATAGTCGGCCGTCTGCCTCGAAGGCGGGGTATGGCTGGTCCGATTTACAGATGGGGTGCTAGTGGTAAGCAGATTTCAGGTCCACCGTTGTGAAGACCCGGTACTGTGCAATCTGGTTAACCATGTCAGATATGCGTGGGAGGGGGTACGTGTTGAGTTGCGTGTACCTGTTGATGGTCTGGCTGTAGTCCACGACCATTCTTTTTTTTCCCCAGACTTAACCACTACCACTTGAGCTCTCCAGGGGCTGTTGCTGGCCTCAATGACGCCCTCCCGAAGCAACCGCTGGACCTCGGACCTGATGAAGGCCTTATCCTGGGTGCTGTACCATCTCCTCCTGGTGGCGACGGGTTTGCAATCTGGAGTTAGATTGGCAAAGAGGGAAGGAGGATCGACCTTTAGGGTCGCGAGGCCGCACACAGTGAGGGGTGGTAAGGGTCCCCCGAATTTAAGGGTCAGGCTCTGGAGGTTGCACTGGAAGTCCAGGCTGAGGATAAGTGCAGCGCAGAGGTTAGGGAGGATGTAGAGGCGAAAGCCGTGGAACTCTACGCCTTGGACTGTGAGTGTGACCATGCAGTACCCCCGGGTCGCTACGCGATGGGATCCGGAGGCAAGGGGGATACTTTGATTGGTAGGGTGTACCTTAAGGGAGCAGTGCCTTACCGTATTTGGGTGTACAAAGCTCTCAGTGCTCCCGGAGTCCAGAAGACAGGAGGTCACATGGCCGTTGACTTTCACGCTGGTGGATACATTGGTCAGATTATGTGGTCGGGACTGGTCGATTGCCATGGGGGCGAGCCGTGGTTGATCGTCGGGTAGTGAGGCGGCCATTGAGTTGAAGTCCTGGAAAGCCGTTGGTATCCATTTGCTGCTGGGTGGACAAGATGGCGGTGCCCGGAGATCCTGGGGATTACAAAATGGCGGCGCCCATGGACCGCACGTTGCGGGGGTGGAGCAAGATGGCGGCGCCCATGAAACGCACGTGTTGTGCGGGGGAGAAGATGGCGGCGCCCATTGGTCGCACATGGCCTGGGGAGGGGAGGAGGATGGCGGCGCCCATTGTCAGTGACCGGGGTGGGGGGGGGGGGGGGCGACCGCTGAGCGGGCCAGGCACACCGCAGCGAAGTGGTCCTTCTTCCCGCAGGCCTTACAAAGGGCAGCGCGGGCCAGGCAGCGTTGGCAGGGGTGTTTTTGCTGGCCGCAAAAATAGCATCGGGGCCCCCCGGAGATCACTGGCTGGAGCGTAGCGCAGGCGTATTGGGTGGGTAACGCCCCCGCTGGGGTGGCTGCCTGTGGGGCCCATGAAGTGTACGAGGAGTGGGCCATGCGATTGGGGGTGTAGGACTGGACATTACGCAGGGCGGCCATCATGGAGAGCGCTAGTGTTTTTGGCTCTGCGAGGTCACGTGTGGCCCCTTCTAGGAGCCGCTGCCAGAACCAACATCAGAACCAATCCCAGTTACAACAGCGTCCCGCATAAGGAGATCTGAGTGCTCCTTAGCTGTAACATCCTGGCAGTCACAGTCCCAAACTAGTGGGATCAGGGCCCTCCAGAGGTCCTCGATTGACTCACCAGGTAGTTGAGTACGCGTTGCGAGCGCGTGTCTGGCGAAGAGCGTGTTCGTCTTCTGTTCATAATTTTCTTTGAGTCGAATCATGGCATCAGCGTAATTGGGCGCATCCTGGATCAGCGGGAAGACTTTGGAGCTGAGTCTGGAGTACAATATTTGGATCTTCTGAGCCTCTGGAACAGGGGTTGGCGCCAAGTTGATATACGCTTCAAAACAAGCTAGCCAGTGTTAGAAGCCCTCTCTGGTGTCGCTTGCGTGTGGATCCAGCTGCAGGTGAACTGGTTTAATCCAGAGGTTCATCTTTCGAATCTGATACTAATAGATTGAGGCACGATCAATTTGACTGGAGACAAAGTTGAATCCAAACTGAGGCTTTATTAGTATAAGGGGCGACATTCTCCGAACCCCCGCCGGGTCGGAGAATCGCCGGGGCCTGCCGTGAATCCTGCCCCCGCCGGTTGCCGAATTCTCCACCACTGGATATTCGGCGGGGGCGGGAATCGCTCCCCGCCGGTTGGCCGGCCACCCCCCAAGATTCTCCGGCCCGGATGGGCTGACGTCCCGCCGCTAAAATGCCTGTCCCGCCGGCGAAGATTAAACCACCTACCTTACCGGCGGGACAAGGCAGCGCGGGCGGGCTCCGGGGTCCTGGGGTGGGCGCGGGGCGATCGGGGCCCACCGATCCGCGGGAGGGCCTGTGCAGTGGGGGCATTCTTTCCCTTCCGCCTTCGCCACGGTCACCACCATGGCGGAGGCGGAAGAGACTCTCTCCACTGCGCATGCGCGGGAATGCTGTCAGCGGCCGCTAACGCTCCTGCGCATGCGCCGCCCGGAGATGTCATTTCCGCGCCAGCTGGCGGGGCACCAAAGGCCTTTTCCGCCAGATGGCGGGGCAGAAATTCGTCGGGCGCTGACCTAGCCGCTTAAGGTTGGGGCTCGGCCCCCCAAGATGCGGAGCATTCCACACCTTTGGGGCGGCGCGATGCCCGACTGATTTGCGCGTTTTGGGCACCAGTCGGCGGACATCGCGCCGTTTCCGGAGAATTTCGCCCCAGATGTGTGGCCTCTCACAGCAGCTGGCGAAATGGCTGCGAGCTGGAGGCCACGCATATTTATAACCCGCCTCCTGGGCGGAGCTAGCATGCAGCGGCCACAGGTGAACCTGTAGTGCAGGTTCTACCGTACAACCCCTCATATCAGAACCCTGGTTTACCACACCAGGGGCGACATTCTCCGACCCCCCGCCGGGTCGGAGAATTGCCGGGGGCTGGCGTGAATCCCGCCCCCGCTGGTTGCCGAAGTCTCCGGCACCGTATATTTGGCGGGGGCAGGAATCGCGCCGCGCCGGTTGGCGGGCCCCCCCGCTCGATTCTCCGGCCCGGATGGGCCGAAGTCCCGCCGATAAATTGCCTGTCCCGCCGGCGTAAATTAAATCACCTACCTTACCGGCGGGACAAGGCGGCGTGGGCGGGCTCCGGGGTCCTGGGAGGGGGGGGGGCGGGGCGATCTGACCCCGCGGGATGCCCCCACGGTGGCCTGGCCCGCGATCGGGGCCCACCGATCCGCGGGCGGGCCTGTGCCGTGGGGGCACTCTTTCCCTTCCGCCTCCGCCACGGTCTCCACCATGGCGGAGGTGGAAGAGACTCCCTCCACTGCGCATGCGTGGGAAACTGTCAGCGGCCACTGACGCTCCCGCGCATGCGCCGCCCGGAGATGTCATTTCCGCGCCAGCTGGCGGGGCAACAAAAAAGCTGTTTCCACCAGCTGGCGGGGCGGAAATTCCCCCGGCGTCGGCCTAGCCCCTCAATGTTGGGGCTCAGCCCCCAAAGTTGCGGAGCATTCCGCACCTTTGGGGCGGCGCGATGCCCGTCTGATTGGCGCCGCTTTGGGCGCCAGTTGGCGGACATCGCGCCGTTTCCGGAGAATTTCGCCCCAGGTTTTTGAACTAACTTTAAATTCCGCCAGTGTGGGATTTGAACTTGCATATTCTGAAGCACGAAAATGTAATCGCTACACAACGTCATTCCCTGAAACGCAACAAGCAAAAACAACTCATAGAGTGTCAATACAGGCAATTGTAGGCTGTAAACTGGGAAGAGAGGGGATCAGAGTTACAGTGGAAGGATAATGGATTAGTGTCAATCAAGAATCTGTTTGCCTGTAGTTTTATATTAAGTCTATCTTTGTGCCTACTTTTTTTGTTAGTGTCTGTCCTGGGGAAAGGGAAGAATAAGATAAAACCAATGAAGTAAAAATAAGGGAAATTAAATGAAAAAAAGGTCAAAGGCAAACTTTTAGTAAAGGTTTCACTCTTAACTCTATGTTCAATAGCTCACGCCTTTCACTGTCTGACATCTTTAGGTGCAATGGAAGATGACCCCATTTCTTTCAACATTTTGTACATAACCAGTAGGGTTTTGACTCATAAAGGTTATTCACCCAGAATACAGATGAGATAAAGCAAACAGAGGTCTTCAGAGCAGACCATTTACTTAAACTTGGATTCAGTATTAGGTAAAAGACCTTTTACTTTTGCCTGCCAATTCAATGTGATTGAACCTACCCGATTAAGTACTACCTTCTGTACTATCCATTAAGAAATAAATATTTGACATTGCAAAGTAATCCTTTGTAAGAAATGCTTAATAAATGCGGCAAATGCTCCTGCTGCATACAAACCTCATTTCCATCATTAGTTCTTATGCGCAATGGATTCAAATCTTAATTCCAGTTCATATCATTCAGAAACTCTGCATTCAAGTAGTCATCAGTATACCTTCTAAGGTTTCTTTGATGTGTGTCTTATTGTTGGATCCATTTATAGGTTCATTGTGTTCAATTCAAAAAAATACACAGCAATTTGCATTCATGTAGAAAAGCATTCCAATGCCATTCACAGAAGGTTAATCCAGCATAAATTGACACTGAGATGCCCAAAAGCCAAGTCAAAGAGGTAAGTTCTTTAAGTGGGAGAAAGAGGAAGAAAGGCAAAGAGGTCTTGGTGGGGAATTTCAGAGTCTCGGGCGTAGATACCTGAAGGATTCACCACCATTACTGGAACTAAATGAGTGGGCAATGCCAGTTTTGGAGGAACGCAGAGTTCTTCAAGGGTTGTGTGGCTGGAGGAGGGTACAGTGATAGGGTGAGTTGAGACCATGGAGGAATATGAACACAAGGGTGGTAATTTTGAAATCGAGGTGTTAGTGGATTGGGAGACAATGTTGGTCAGTAAGCACAGAGGTGGTGAGCCAGCAGAACTTAATACAGATTAGAATATTATAAACAATGTATAATTTTAAATTCAATATATAGGTGTGTTAGCAAATGTAAAAATGGTTTTAGCTTCATTTAGGTTTGTTTTATGGATCTTGGTGCCTGGGCGTTGGATAGTCCTGTCACTAAATGGTTTTGGTTGTTTTGGATTTCTTTGTATATATACATATTTTTAATGACATTCTCCATCCCCGAAAATAAAATAGATAGGTTAAAAGGGGTTCCATGATTTGGGGACAGAAACATAAAGCAGAAAAGCTTTGCTTTTGTCTGGTGACAGTGATCCAGTGACACAGATACCTAAAAAGATAGGGGGCGGGATTCTCCCGAATCCCCGCGATGGCCTGACGTCGGCGTAAAAAACGGCGCGAACCACTCCGGCGTCGGGCCGACCGGAGGTTGCGGAATCCTCCGCACTTCCGGGGGCTAGGCTGGTGCCGGAGGGGTTGGCGCCGCGCCAGCCTGCGCCGAAGGTCCAGCGGGAGTTAGCGCATGCGCAGAACCGCCAACGTGGTTCCGCGCAATTGCAGACCGGCCGGCGTATTCTAGCGCATGCGCAGGGGATTGTCTTCTCCGCACCAGGGGCTGGCACGGAAGGAAGGAGTGCCCCAAGGCACAGGCCCGCCCGCAGATCGGTGGCCCCGATCGCGGGTTAGGCCACCATGGGGGCCCCCCCAGGGCCAGATCCCCCCGCGCCCCCCCGAGGACCGCAGTAGCCGGCCTACCAGCCAGGTCCCGTCATGTGGGACCATGTCCAGTTCACGCCGGCGGGACTGGCCAGAAACCAACGGCCGCTCGGCCCATCGGGGCCCAGAGAATTGCCGGGGGGGCCGCTACCAACGGCCCCCGACCGGCGTGGCATGGTCCCCGCCCCCGCCCGAAAACCGGCGCCGGAGAATAAGGCAGCCGGCATCAAAGCGGCAGGATTCTCGCCACCCCCCCCCCACCCCCCCCCCCACCCACCCCCCTTCCGGGGGATTCTCCGACCCAGCGGACGGTCGGAGAATCCCGCCCAGGAGTTCAGAGGGGAGGAGTTCAGTGTGTGTCAAAAAGAGAAGACAGGGATTTTAAGCTTTCTGAAAAGAAAACTACAAGGTTAGCAGGGCTTGAAGTCCTTCAGTTATTTTGTTAACTGAATACTCAGTAATAATAAAAATCTTTATTATTACCAC
This sequence comes from Scyliorhinus torazame, assembly GCF_047496885.1. Taxonomy (NCBI): domain Eukaryota; kingdom Metazoa; phylum Chordata; class Chondrichthyes; order Carcharhiniformes; family Scyliorhinidae; genus Scyliorhinus; species Scyliorhinus torazame. Next base: position 118,478,956 of record NC_092707.1, on the reverse strand, counting down.
AAGTAGGCTTACATCGACACTGCAATGAAGTTACTGAAAAAATCCCCTGTTCGCTTACACTGAGGGAGAATTCAGAATGTCCAGTTCACCTAACAAGTAGCGGGATTCTCCGATCCCCCGCCTGGTCGGCGAATCGCCGGGGGCGGCGTGAATCCCACCCCCGCTGGCCGCCGAATTCTCCGGCACTGGAGATTTGGTGAGGGCGGGAATCGCGCCGCGCCGGTCGGCGGGCCCTCCCCGCCGATTCTGCGGCCCGCGATGGCCGAAGTCCCGCTGCTATCATGCCTGTTCCGGCGGCGTGAATTAAACCCTTACCGGCGGGACCAGGCGGCGCGAGCGGGCTCCGGGGTCCTGGGTGGGGGGCGCGGGGCGATCTGGCCCCGGGGGGTGCCCCCATGGTGGCCAGGCCCGCAATCGGGGCCCACCAATCCGCGGGCGGGCCTGTGCCGTGGGGGCACTCTTTCCCTTCCATGTCGGCCATAGCCTCCGCGATGGCTGACGTGGAGTTGACCCCCCCCCCCCCCGTAAATCACTTCTAATGCCAGAATAACTATTTAAAAAACCCAGACCCAGCCTCACACAGAACACCTGCCATGCACACGGCCTCCCAGGGGACCCATCACACCACCCCCAGCCCCAACCCTCCTCCCCATCTGACCTTACCCCCCTCCTTCCAGCGCGAACCAACCGAACCCAAACCCGACCCCCTCCCACACTGATCCCCTCTCTCCAGTCCAACACCTCCATTCTGACCCTATCCGACCCCCTTCCTCCCGGCCCAACCTGACACCACCCCTCTCCTCCAGTCTGACTTAACCTCACTCCTCTCCTTTCTGGTCCAAACCCCCCCACCCTATAGTCCAATGCCACCAACCCCCCCCCCCCCCCCTCCCTCTCTCTCTCTCTGGTCCAACACATATTGAAACGTCTCCCTAGTAATATAATGTAAGATTGCAAGAGTTTTCTTCGATATATAAAAGGTAGGAGAGAGACGAGAATGAACATTGGACCACTGGAAAATTAGGCTGGAGAGGTAGAAATAGGGAACAAAGAAATGGCAGAGGATCTGAGTATGTACTTCTCATCAGTCTTCACGATGGACGACACCAGTGGCATACCAGAACTTCAAGTGAGCTGGGGCGAGAGGTAAGTGTCGTGGCCATCACAAAGGAGAAGGTGTTGGGGAAGATGAAAGGTGGATAAATCATCCAGAATGGATGGACTACACCCCATATTCTGAAACAGATAGCCAAGGAGATTATGGAGGCATTGGTGGAGATCTTTCACGAATCACTGGAGACAGGAGGGTCCCAGAGCACTGGATAATGGCTAATGTAACGCCCCTGTTTAAGAAGGGAGGAATGTGTGGAGTTTTCAAATTCTCCCCATGTATATGTGGGTTTCACCCCCACATCCCAAAGATGTGCGGGTTAGGTGATTGGCCACACTAAATTTCTCCTTAATTGAAAAAAAATAATTGGGTACTCTAAATGTAAAAAAATAAAAATAAGAAGGGAGGAAGGCAGAAGACAGGAAATTAGGGCAGTTAGCCTGTCTTCGGTCATTGGTAAGATTTTAGAGTTCATTTTTATGGATTGCAGAGTACTTGGAAGTGCATCGCAAAAGAGTACTGAGTCAGCATGCATGGGTTCGTCAAGGGGGGGTCATGCCTAACAAATCCATTAGAATTATTTGAGGCGGTAATGAGGAAGTTAGACAAAGGAGAGCCAGTTGATAATCTATTTGGATTTCCAGAAGGCCTTTGACAAGGTGCCACACAAGAGGCTGCTAAATAAGATAAGAGCCCATGATGTTAGGGGCAAGGTACCAGCATGGATAGAGGATTGGCTGACTGGCAGAAGGCTGAGAGTGAGGATAAAGGGATCTTTTTCAGGATGGTAGCTGGTGACTAGTGGTGTTCTGCAGGAGTCAATGTTGGAACCACAACTATTCATGATATACATTAACGATCTGGAAGAAGGAACAGAGGTCATTGTTGCAAATTTGCAGACATGTAGAGGGACAGATAGTGTTGAGAAAGCGGAGAGGCTGCAGAAGGACATGGACAGGCTAGGAAAGTGGGAAAAGAAGTGGCAGATGGAATACAATGTGGAAAAGTGTGAGTTAATGAACTTTGGTGGGAAGAATAGAGACGTAGGGCAGGATTCTCCAACCCCCCACTGGGTCAGAGAATTGCCGGGGGGCGGGGAGAATCCTGCCCCGCCGCTCCGACGCTGGCTGTCGAATTCTCCGGTGCTGTTTTTTTGGCAGGGGCGGGGATCACGTCGTGCTGGTCGGGGGCCGTTGGCAGTGGCCCCCCCCCTGGCGATTCTCCGGGCCCCGATGGGCCGAGCGGCCGCCCGTTTTCGGCCGGTCTCACTGGCGTGAAATACACAAGGTCCATACCAGCGGGACCTGGCTCTGAGGGCGGCCTGCGGAGTCCTCAGGGTGGCGCGGGTGGCAGCATGGATTTGTGAAGGGCAAATCATGCTTGACAAATCTACTGGAATTCTTCGAGGATGTAACCACTAGAATTGATGAAGGGGAGCAGTGAACTTACAGAAAGCTTTTGACAAAGTCCCGAATAAAAGAATAGCGTGTCAAATTAAAGTGCATGGGATTGGGGCAGTGCGTTAAGTTGGATAGAAAACCGGTTGGCAGACAGGAAACAAAGAGTAGGAATTAACAAGTCTTTTTCAAATTGGCCGGCAGTGACTAGTGGGGTACCACAGAGATCGGTGCTAGGACCCCAGCTCTTCTCAATATATATTAATGATTTAGATGAGGGAACAAAATGTCATATTTCCAAATTTGCATATGACACCAATTTGGGTGGGAGGATGAGCTGTGAGGAGCATGCAGAGATCCTTCAGCGTGATTTGTACAAGTTGAGTGAATGGGCATATGAATGGCAGTATAATTTGGATAAATGCAAGATTATCCTCTTTCGTAGCAAAAACAAGAAGGCACAGTATTATCTGAATGACCATAAATTAGGAGAGGAGAACAGGCAACGAGACCTAGGTGTCCTCGTACACCAGTCATTGACGGTAAACAAGCAAGTACAGCAGGCGGTAAAGAAGGCAAATGGTATGCTGGCCTTCATTGCGAGAGGATTCAAATACAGGAGCAGGGATGTCTCGTGGAAATTATACATGGCCTTGGTGAGGCCACACCTGGAATATTGTGTGCAATTTTGGTCTCGTTATCTGAGGAAGGATGTTCTAGCTATAACGGGTGCAGCGAAAGTTTACCAGACTGATTCCTGGGATGGTGGGACTGACGTACGAGGAGAGATTGAATCGGTTAGGATTGTATTCGCTGGAGTTCAGAAGAATGAGGGGGTATCTCATAGAAACCTACAAAATTCTAACAGGACTCTACAGGGTTGATGCAGGAAGGATGTTCCTGATGGTGGGTGTGTCCAGAACCAGGGATCACAGTCTGAGAATACTGGGTAGACCATTTATGATAGAGACGAGGAGAAATGTCATCACCCAGAGAGTGGCGAGTCTGTGGAATCCGTTACCACAGGAAATAGGTGAGTCCAAAACATTGTATGGTTTCAAGAAGCAGTTAGATATAGCACTTAGGGCGAAGGGGGTCAAAGGATATGGGGGAAAGCGGGATTTGGCTATTGAGTTGGATGATCATCCACGGTCATAATGAATGGGGAAGTGGGCTTGAAGGGCCAAATGGTCCCCTCCTGCCCCTATTTTACTACGATTTATGTTTCTATCTGTGACCTTTCATCTAGATTGCCCCATAAGGGTCTATGTTTACTTTATCAATCTCTCTTAGTAATTTATATAGCTCGATCAGATCCCCTCTTATTCTTCTAAACTCCAGCGAGTATAAGCCCAAACTGTTCAATCTTTCATCATGCGTCAACCATTTCATCCCCAAAATCAATCTGGTGAATCTCCACTGATCTGTCTCCAATGCCACCACATTCTTCCTCAAGTAAGGAGACCAAAACTGGACACAATATTCCAGATGTGGTCTCACCAACACCCTATACAATTGGAACTTCTCTACTTTTATACTCCAGTCCTTTTTGCAATAAACGCTAACGTGCATTTGCCTTTTTAATTACTTGCTGTGCCTGCATACCAACTTTCTGTTATTCGCTTTCCAACGCTAGTTGGAAGGTTGAAGAGGTTGGGCCTATACCCATTGGGGAGTGGAAGAATATAAGTTATTGAAAGATATAAAATCCTTACGGAAGTTGATAGGGTAGAAACCATGATGATATTTCCACTTGTGGGAGCGACTAGAATTCGGGGACACAATTTAAGAATAAGAGATCCACTGTTTAGGATGGAGATGAGGAGAATTGTTTTCTCTCAAAGGTTCATTAATATGTGGAATCCTCTTCCCCAGAAAGCTTTGGAGGCTGGGTCATTGCATTTATTCAAGGCAGAAAAAGGGTCAAGGGTTATGGGGGGTGGGGGGGGGGGGGGGGGGGGGGTGGGGGGTGCAAACAGCAAAGTAAAACTGAGACCACAGCCAGATCAGTCATGATCTTATCGAATGGTAGAGCAGGTTTGAAAGGTTGAATGACCTCCTCCTATTCCTAAGTCCTATGTTCCTATGTAAATCAACATGGCTGCATTGTGTGTTTTGCTTGCACACAATTAGTTCATGATGACCGCATGACAGTTGACAACATGTAGCCAGCATAAGCTACTTAACAACCAGAGAGTCTCACAACAATCAGACACCTTTGATAGTGAAACCATTGGATATTCTCATGGACACAAACTGACTGGTAGTATAGATGTAACCTTTATTCTTCACAATGGATTTTTTTTTAATGCCAGCATAGCTGTCGATAAAGAATGCTTTAAACAGAATATGTTTAGAATTTAACTAGAACTACCAGAAGAAGGAACTTTTCTTCCAGTTATTTACAAGATTGATGAAGAGGAAAGCACTTCAATCATTTCTTCAGGTCAGAGGAGAGAAAAATGGAGCGCAAAAATGGCTCAATCACATCAAAAAGCAAATTTTTTAAAATGTTTTTTATTTTATCCCAGTGGAAGTCACTGGGAACAAGACAACTCACTGTTTAGCCAATGATCGAATGAGCTATTTGCAAATGCCTTGAAATAAATATTTGAATGTAGTGAATTGCCAACTAAGAGCTTTGTTTTCCACAATTGACGACTTTAGATCCAAACGTCTTCGGGCTATGGGTCAAGGGATTCAGTAACTGGAGCACTCAGGGTAAACGGGTCAGAATTTGGAATTGAACCCATGACCACTTGCGTTTCAGTTTTCACAGTGTGCCCAAAGTACACTGTGATCGCCATCCTAGCAGTGTTGGCGTCGGTGCCACGCGTTCATAGAATCATAGAATTTGCAGTGCAGAAGGAGGCTATTCGACCCATCAAGTCTGCACTGGCTCTTGGAAAGAGCACCCTAGTTAACCCCACATCTCCACCCTATCGTAACCCTGCAACCCCATCCAACCGAAGGGCATTTTCGCATGGCCGATCCACCTAACCTGTACATCTTTGGACTGTGGGAGGAAACCGGAGCACCCGAGGGAAACCCACGCAGATACGGGGAGAACGCGCAGACTCCGCACAGACAGTGACCCACGCGGGAATCGAACCTGGGACCCTGGCGCTGTGAAGCCATAGTGCTAACCACTATGCTACCGTGCTGCCACAAAGTGCATTTTCGGCACTATCTCCTGCGCCTGAAGGCTTTGGGACTCCTCTAATAGGCATCGCAGTCGCTGGAGTGTCACTGACACCCTTCCAAAGAAGTGCAGGTTAGGTGGATTTGCCATGCTAAATTGCCCCTTAATGTCCAAAGGTGTGCAGATTAGGGGGGGTTATGTGGTTACGGTGATAAGGCGGGGGAGTGAGCCTAGGTTAGGGCGCTCTTTCAGAGGGTCGGTGCAGACATGATGGGCTGAATGGCCTCCTTCTGCACTGTAGGAATTCTATGGTTCTAATTTTATGGCCCTGAATGGCACAAGGGACTGATGCCAAGAGAGAGGTGGTAACTTACCCTTGCAGCTGGTTAGAGGTTGTTTTTGGTCTTCCTACATTGGACGGCCGTCCTCCTGGTCATGCTTCCCGCCTGACAGCTGCTGCCACTGCCTCCCAGGTAGTATTGCTGACCCTGCTGCTGGTCCTCTGACTCCCATGGGGCAACAGGGCGGCCTGCCTCTCATCACAGCATGGAGAAGCCTCCCCAGGTCGGCATCCCCAAAGCGAGGAGCAGGTCTGCGCACTACCATTCTTGTGTCTTGACTGGGAGTGAGTGGTGCGGAAGCGTTTCAAAGCAGCTCCCCCTTGAGAAGCTGAGGTGTGAGTCTGGCAAGTTAGACGGTGAGGCAGCCAGTCATGGCGAGAAGCTCATTGGGGCTCATTTTTGGCACTAAGTGCCGCAATCTCACCAAGGCGGCCATCGCAAAACGCCCCGGCAAGCGCGCCCAAAACCGGACTTTGAAATGTTTCCATTGAATCACCCCCATTGATTCTGGGAACAGAACAGTTTCCATTTTGGGCATCCAATGTTGCTGTCAAGCATTTTAAAGTCATGGGGAACACCTTCAACTAACCTGCTTCAACAGTCTTCGCAAAGATTTTGATTGAGCCAGCACTTACATATTCATTTCCACTCCAGCAATCTTTGTGTATTGTCTGAGAGGTTGTTGGCTGATAGCAGTTTTGTTCTATGAGGTACTTTCCTTCCTGGTTGCGGTGAGGAAACCAATTCCATGGGGAAAAAAATGAGAGAGGACACTTTCATTTTAATAACCTTCCTGAATCAAAACTTGCATCCCATATGTGAAAGAAAGGTGTCAAATCCACAATACTTTGTAGTGTCATGGGGAATTGTTTATTTTCCAAATGGTCGTGATACAAAGGTGCCAATGCATCACCACTTTCCTCCCATCACCAGAAATGGAAACTATCAGTTATTTGGCAAGGCCGGTGATGAGCCTTTGAACAGAACATTGCAGCAAGGAAATTATTATTCTCCAATTCTAGAAACTTGTGTCAGGGTTATTAACTTGTTAAAGGGCACCAGTCCTCTTAGGTGTTTGGCAAATCTATCATTAAATGTTTTCAAATATTACCATTTGCAAAATGCGTATACCTCAATGTATCACTGTGCCACTTGCACATCATGTGGTCTTGAGCATAATGATGCACTATTCAGGGCATAGGGACATAGAAGCAGGAGGAGGCCATTTGGCCCTTCGAGCCTGCTCTGTCATTCAATAAAATCATGGCTAATCTTACGACATTATCAATTTTGAATCCTGCCCTCCTTTCTAAAGGACATTGACCTTGAAAAGTGAACGAATTTCATGGCTTCCAGCATTGAATGTATTTTAATGAATGTGAGATTACCTACATCCAAAAGCAATTTTTTGGTTTGCTCAGGCAACTCTTTCATTGATTACTTTTCAGTTAATGATTAGATCAGTTATGCAACCAAGTTATTAACAAATCTGAATCTACCGATGTGCTCTGTGGGATATAAATGCTGGGTTACAAAAAGTCAAACTCTGCTTATCCTTTTCCTTAATCGCGTGCACCAAGTGAGAGATCGCAGCTGGGAAAATGGCATTCTCTGGAACATGGCAAGTCTACTCCCAGGAGAATATTGAGGATTTTATGCGAGCTCTCTGTAAGTTAAAGTAACAATTCTGAATAATGGCAAAACATCAGGGGCACAGATGGGGATCTTGTCATAAATTGTGTTCAAAGTTGTGCTGACTTGCTGAACTTATATTATGCTTGAGTTTTCACTCAACTTATTTGTATAAACATAAATGAACCATCGTAATTGGGCAGCATTTTAGAAAGTAAGTTTTAATAAATTGTATTAAAAAGGCTCCTATTTAAAAGCGATAACCCGATGCAGTTTTATTAACATAGGCTTATCAGAAAAAATAAACAGTTTTAGTTGGCGTCCAATCCAGTATCTCAATGGAATCCAATTTTAAATCCGTGAAAATGACTTTAAGAAAAAACTATACAGAACCATCTATTAATAACATAGGTATGGAGTCAGTGTCTTAACCAATTCATTAAAAAACTTGTAATTTAAGAATCTCTTGTTGTAAACAGTTGAAATTAGTGGAAACATGTGTGCTGGATTCTCCGCCCAGCGATGCCAGACTCGGGAAACAGGATCAGGAAGAGAATCGTGCGTGAGCAGAAAATTGAGGCGCCCGACGAATGCTCCGCTGCCTCGACAGCGGCGTGAATGTGTTCCACGCTGCATGCTGCAAGCCGCCGTTGACATGCAAATTAGTCAGTAAAGCCATTGGCATATGATTAACGGGCCCAACCGGGCAATTCCAGGCCCCCACAATGCTCCGTCTCCGCCAGGAGGAATTACCAAGGGCGAGATTCCCTTATGGTATTTAAAATCGGGAAAAAGGCACAGTGACTGCTGACGGAGAGAGAGGGGATATGAAAAATGTCCAACATCGCTATAGTGTGTTGATGGTTGTGCCATTGGCCGGGGGGCTTGTGTCAGTGCCGAGGGGAGTATTGGGGGGCGGCCAGGAGGTGAGCCATGGGGCCGCGATGGATGGGCGCGGACCACCACTGCCGCAGCCTGCAAGGCAGCCATGCAGCTGCACACGCCTCTGACTGCCCACTGTGAATTTAGCATCACGTGTCTTATCGGTGCCTCCCCAGGCCACCCCTCTAGGTACCCTTTGACCTCAGCCGACCCATCAACAAGATGGGCATGCTCCAGCGCCATCAGTGCCACCTTCTTGACTAGGATGAGGGTGTGTGGGGAGTGGAGTGCCTATCTGCAGCTCCAGCTTGTTAGGCACTTGAGTGCCAATCCCGATCCCAGCAAATCATGCGCCAGCATTCGTTGGAATTGCACTAGTTCCATGTGGCACCCATGCTAGCCTATTAGGACGTCCTGAATCACCACAGGACCAGTGCCACATTCGGGGCCATGGTGATTAATTCCAAATGGGTACATGGTCAGTTTTGTGGACAGGGCTAGCTTCTGATGATATGTTTTTAAACTAACACAAAAGCTTGTGGAAACTTGATTGGTGCTGGACATAATTTGCGCTTGAAATTCCTCCATTGTTTGTAATCAACTTCACCGAGAATGAATAGAACATACACTCACTTTAGTTTGAAGGCATTCACAGGGTGCAACTTAATGGCTGCATTGCACTTGAGCGAGAGCACAACGAGGCGTTAAATCGCAGGAGATGCCAAAATCGAGAACCGTTCCGGGCACCGATCTGTTTGCGATCTAACTGGCCCGGTCCCATTGGAGATCAGGGGCGGGATTCTCCAACCCCCCCCCGGGTCAGAGAATCGCCGGGGGCTGGCATGAATCCCGCCCCTGCCAGTTGCCTAATTCTCCGGCACTGGATATTCGGCGGGGGCGGGAATCGCGCCGCGCCGGTCGGCGCCCCCCCCCCCCCCCCCCGAAGTCCCGCTGATGGAATGCCAGTCCCGCCGGCGAGGATCAAACCACCTCTCTTCCCGGCGGATCTAAGCGGCGTGGGCGGGCTCTGGGGTCCTGGGGGGGGGGGGGGGGCGGGGCGCGGGGGCGATCTGGCCCCAGGGGGTGCCCCCACGGTGGCCTGGCCCGCGATTGGGGCCCACCGATCTGCGGGCGGGCCTGTGCCGTGGGGGCACCCTTTTCCCTCTGCCCCGGCCACAGTCTTCACCATGGCCGACGCGGAAGAGACACCCCCCCCTGAGCATTCGCAGGGATGACATCAGCAACCGCTGATGCTCCCGCGGATTGCACAGACTTCCGCCGCCTGGCGAAGTCCTTTCGGCCCCGGCTGGCGTGGCGCCAAATCCCTTTCCCGCCGGACGACGGCACGCCAACCACTCCGACGCGCGCCTAGCCCCTCATGGTGAGGGCTTGGCTCCTAAAGGTGCGGAGAAATCCGCACCTTTGGGGCGGCACGATGCCGGAGTGGTTCACGCCACTCCACCCCCCGGGACCCCCCGCCCCGCCGGGTGGGGGAGAATCCCGCCCCAGGATCCTGACTTAGCGTAGCAAGAAACCAATACTCACCACTTCAGCCCAATCTCCATAAAATTAACGGGAGCTACTCCTATCTAATGGTACCACTGTAATCTAACGGCCTCCCCAGCAAGTGGTCACGCGGGCGCCGATAAGTACTCCTTTTTACAAACGTGAAGCTGGCGGAACAACTGCTGTAGGGACCCAAGTAGGTGAGTAGTCACCTTCACTCACAGGCAATTAGCCCGGGGGCATTGGGGTTGCTGCCCAGTGCTCAGAGGAAGGTGGAGAGCCACTGGGGGGCTAGCCTCAGTTGGGGTGGGCCACCATATCGGAGGGGGAACGGAGCAAGGGGGATTGCTCTATGCCCCCCCCCCTCATGGCCTTGGCTGCAGAGTGGGAATGGTCTCTCAACACCTGCAGGCCCGCCATGGCAACCCCTGGATCGTGTGGTCCTGTTCCAAGGGCAACACTAACCCCTGCCTGACTGCCCCACTGACCACCCATAACTCCCACTGACCGTGCAGGCCTCTGGCCCCGCCTCTGAAGGCTATTGCTAATTGGGAATTGGCAATGCTAGTTATTGTCTAGCATCCTAATAAGACCGTGATGCCTGGAAGCAACACCTTGGACAAAGCGGCCAATATCCGAACACCCAGGGCCTGGGCCCCAGCTCTGAGGAAATTTCAGTAGTCAGAGAGTGGGTGTGTGCACCGGGGAGGGGACCAGTGCACAGTCCAGGTAACGTAATGAGCTGGTGTCTGTGGTAAAGTATGTGGGGTCCGGTGAGCAGGGGCTCCCATTGCAGCCAGGGGTGCATGGGGAGGGAGTGCAGGTGAGAGGGGGAGAGCAATGGGGGGGGGGGCTGGAGGATGCTGGAGAGGATGACACCACTGGTTGTCAGTCTTACACTCTCACCGATTACTTACAAATATTACACGGTATGGATGATATCTTGGACCCTGTGGAGGATGCCCTTCAGGTGCTGCTGGCAGGCCAGGTAGCCAAGCGCCAGAGGGGGCGGCGGCTGCAGCGTCGATAAAGACTCAGGATGGAACATGTGCAGGGCCCCGCCCCACACCCTGAGGACCTGGCCGCCCAACAGGTCAGGGAGGGACCCAGAGGGAGAGGCCGGCGACAGCCCAAGCTGTACAGGCGTGTGCCGCAGGAGGCTCCGCCTCAACAAGAGGATGGTGTGGCACCTATGCCATGTCCTCACAAACTTGGCACCACGTGGAGGGGGAGGCTCTCAGTGGCCATCAAGGTCACCGCAACCCTGAATGTTTACATTTCAGCACCATACCTGCTCGAGTGGGAACTTGTGTGGCATCTCACAAACTGCAGCCCACAAGTGCATCGGTGAAGTCATGGATGCCCTGTTTGCCCGGGCAGAAAACAATATAAATTTTGACATGGATCAGGCCCAACAAGATGCCCAGGCAGCAGGATTCTCCGCCATCGCCGGGATGCCCCCAGTCCAGGGCCTAATAGATGGCGCACATGTCGCCTTGCACACACCTGACCATCAGGGAGTGCCCTAAATTAACAGGAAGGGTTTCCACTCTCTGAACATCCAACTTGTATGCGACCACTACCCGAAGATCATGCATGTGTGTGCACACTTCCCAGAAAGTGTGCATGCCAGCTACATCTTGGGGCAGTTGGACATTCCCAGCCTCTTCGAAGAGGCCCTCAGGGTGGCCGGTTGGCACTTGAAGGATAAGGGGTACCTGCTGAGGACTTGGCTAATGATGCCGGTGCAGAGATCAGTGATCAATGCGGAGACCCGATACGAAGAAGGTTCATGCAGCCACCCAGGTTGTCATTGAACGGTGCATCGGACTCCTCAAAATGCAGTTCCAATGCCTCGAGCGCTCTGGTGATGCACTGCAGTACAGCTTCCAGAGAATTGCGTGTTTTGTGGTGGTCTGCTCGCCACAGAGCCATGTGCTGGGGTTGAGGGGAAGGAACATGTGGCCACCTCTGAGGAGGTTCCGGACCTGGAGGGGCTGGAGGAGGATCCTGGGAAGGATTCACAGGACCAGCCTGAGGATGAAGGACAGGTGGCAGTGGAGAGAGTCTGGAAGCCTGCAGAGCCAGGGAGGCCCCCACATCCTCGCCCGCTTCACACAGGACATGACTTTGTTCGTTTATCGCGCTTCTCCCCCTTCCCCCTCCCACATCTATTTCCCTCCTCTCCTTCCACCCCCTTCTCTCTCCTCCCTCCCATTCACCCCCACCCTGTTCCCCCCTCCCAGGGTCTGTGCACCATCACTCGAGGGTGATGGGAATGTGCCGGCACTGTCAACGGGTCACTGTTTTTAAAAATATATATATTTATTAAAGTTTTTTAACACAATTTTTCTCCCTTACAAACAATAACCCCCCCCCCCCGCCGAAACAAAACAAAAACGAGAAATCGCGCAGAGCAAGATATATACATGGCAAAATGAATGATATATTTACACAGCTTTGTACACTGGCCCTCACCCGTACGTGGCAGTTTCCCCAACCCTTCATGGTATCTCTTGCTCATCCACCCTCCCAGGCAGTCCCCCCTTTCCTCCCCCCTTCGCCCCCCCTTCCCTCACCCCTTCCCCCCCCCTCCCAGGACGTCCCCTCCACCCCCCCCCCCCCCAACCCCCCAAGGTTGCTGCTGCTGCTGACCGACCTTCCTCTAACGCTCCGTGAGATAGTCTAGGAACGGTTGCCACCGCCTGTAGAACCCCTGCGCAGACCCTCTCAAGGCGAACTTAATCCTCTCCAACTTTATGAACCCAAACGGGTCACTGTTGAAGGCAGGAGAGTGATGATATCCCGCTGAGAGCTGAGCGCTGGTGCTCCTCAATTATGCCACAGTCTGAGTCCTGCCTGTCTGTTGAGTGCTTGCTCACACCCATCATCTGCACGTGATGTGCCTGGATAAGTGGGGTGGGGTGGGAGAGTTCAGGGCCACTACGAATGGGGGCTGGGCAGGGGTTTGGTGGTCAGCACGCGTAGCGGAGAAAAGTCCCAGAGGCGTCATATTTCTGAGGTCCAACGTTTTTTAATGCTGTATATATGTGTCCCCAACTGCCCTTAGCCCCCGATCGTGACAGCCCACCTTCCCTATCCCTCCTGACTCCTCCCCATCCCTTCCTCCCCTCATCGCACCCTCCCCCCCTTACCCGCATTTCCCCCAGTGCCCTCTCAGTGATCCTCTTCCTGCTTAGCCTTCCGTGCTCTACTGCTGTGTCTAGATGTGTCCCCAGGATGCACCTCTTGGTGGAGGCAGCCTGCTGCCTATCATATCCCATGGCCTTCAATACCCCTGCCGGAGGTCATCTGGGGGCCTGGTTTGGAGAGCCGTCGGTCCACTTACCAGCGGCACATGCCTGTCGTGCTGCACCCTATAAACCGCAACAGCTCCGGGTAAGCCTGGTCCAGAGGCTCAGCATCTGACTAGGATCCAGCTGGTTCCTGGGATCCAGCAGACCTCTGATTGCTGTCTCACCTGGGCGTTCCTGCTGCCACCTGATGTGCATCAGCAACTGTGACGCACTCACCAGAATGTGCCTCAGAAGTCTGACCACAGCTGTTGCCCACCGAGGTGTGCCACTGCTCTGGTGGAGGGTGGGGTGGGCCGAGTGCCGGGAAGCTTGCGGCAGTTCCCGCTCGCTACGACATTTAGAAACTTTTCCATTAAATCGCGCCTGTGCCACGAATATGGTGGTATCCTCAGAGCTCCCTTTGAGGTGGTCTCATGGGAGGCCGGAGGGGTTGGGGGAGGGCCACCTCAGATGGGCCGGCACCGTCAGATGGAGATCCTGCTGGAGAATGGACATGTGGCCAGTGGGAGGGATGGGTCAGTCTGTATGTAATTTACAACTCGTGTGGCAGATGATCAGGGTGGGGACCGGTGGATCCTACCTCTACGCCACAAGCCAACATCTATGTCAGTGACCGATCACTCCTCGGCCACATCCGCGACCTCCAGGGCCCGTTCCTCGTAGGGGTGAGGACTCTGATGGCCAGCGCCCTGCCACCCATTTGGGCCCTCTCCCATCTGTTGCGACCATAAGACCATAAGACATAGAATGAGGGAAGTGGACCTTTTCTGTATCACATTAACGCAATTATATAGGCCATAACTTCCAACTGGCATTGGAAAAAGATGGCCTTCTGGAATTACATGACTTTGGACTATAAGACATAACATATCGGAGCAGAATTAGGCCACTCGGCCCATCGAGTCTGCTCCGCCATTCAATCATGGCTGATATTTTCTCATCCCCATTCTCCTGCCTTCTCCCCATAACCCTGATCCCCTTATTAATTATGAACCTATCTATCTCTGTCTTAAAGACAATCAGTGAATTGGCCTTCACAGCCTTCTGCGGCAAAGAATTCCACAGATTCACCACCCTCTGACTGAAGAAATTCCTCCTCATCTCTGTTTTAAAGGATCGTCCCTTTAGTCTGAGATGCTGTCCTCTGGTTCTAGTTTTTCCGATAAGTGGAAACATCTCTCCACGTCCACGTCCACTCTATCCAGGCCTTGCAGTATCCTATAAGTTTCAATAAGATCCCCCCTCATCCTTCTAAACTCCGAGTACAGACCCAGAGTCCTCAAATGTTCTTCATACGACAAGCTGTTCATTCAAGGGATCAACTTCTCCTGAGGGGACATGGAGGGGGTATTGTGAGTCTCACGCTTTGTTCATCCCGGGTTTGGGGTGGGAGCGGGAGTATGGGGGAGAGTGGGGGGAAGGGGAGTATGGGGTGATGGGAATATGGGGGGGATTGGGGGTTTGGGAGTATGGGGAGTGTGGGGGGGAATGAGAATCATAGAATCATAGAATCATAGAAGTTTACAGCATGGAAACAGGCCCTTCGGCCCAACCAGTCCATGCCGCCAAGTTTTTTAACCATTAAGCTAGTCCCAGTTGCCCGCACTTGGCCCATAACCCTCTATACCCATCTTACCCATGTAACCATCTAAATGCTTTTTGAAAGACACAATTGTACCCGCTTCTACTACTACCTCTGGCAGCCCATTCCAGACACTCACTACCCTCTGAGTGAAGAAATTGCCCCTCTGGGCCCTTCTGAATCTCTCCCCTCTCACCTTAAACCTATGCCCTCTAGTTTTAGACTCCCCTACCTTTGGGAAAAGATGTTGACTATCTACCTTATCTATGCCCCTCATTATTTTATAGACCTCTATAAGATCACCCCTAAGCCTCCTACGCTCCAGGGAAAAAAGTCCCAGTCTATCCAGCCTCTCCTTATAACTCAAACCATCAAGTCCCGGCAACATCCTAGTAAATCTTTTCTGCACTCTTTCTAGTTTAATAATATCCTTTCTATAATAGGGTGACCAGAACTGCACACAGTATTCCAAGTGTGGCCGTACCAATGTCTTGTACAACTTCAACAAGACGTCCCAACTCCTATATTCAATGTTCTGACCAATGAAACCAAGCATGCCGAATGCCTTCTTCACCACCCTGTCCACCTGCGACTCCACCTTCAAGGAGCTATGAACCTGTACTCCTAGACCTCTTTGTTCTATAACTCTCCCCAACGCCATACCATTAACTGAGTAGGTCCTGGCCTGATTCGATCTGCCAAAATGCATCACCTCACATTTATCTAAATTAAACTCCATCTGCCATTCGTCGGCCCACTGGCCTAATTGATCAAGATCCCGTTGCAATCCTAGATAACCTTCTTCACTATCCACTGTGCCACCAATCTTGGTGTCATCTGCAAACTTACTAACCATGCCTCCTAAATTCTCATCCAAATCATTAATATAAATCACAAATAACAGTGGACCCAGCACCGATCCCTGAGGCACACCACTGGTCACAGGCCTCCAGTTTGAAAAACAACCCTCTACAACCACCCTCTGCCTTCTGTCGTCCAGCCAATTTTGAATCCAATTGGCAACCTCACCCTGGATCCCGTGAGCTTTAACCTTCTGCAACAACCTACCATGCGGTACCTTGTCAAAGGCTTTGCTAAAGTCCATGTAGACAACGTCTACTGCACTACCCTCATCTACCTTCTTGGTCACTCCCTCAAAAAACTCAATCAAATTTGTGAGACATGATTTTCCACGCACAAAGCCATGCTGACTGCCCCGAATCAGTCCTTGCCTCTCTAAATGCTTGTAGATCCTGTCTCTCAGAATACCTTCTAGCAACTTACCTACTACAGACGTTAGGCTCACCGGTCTGTAGTTCCCAGGCTTTTCCCTGCTGCCCTTCTTAAACAAGGGCACAACATTCGCCACTCTCCAATCTTCAGGCACCTCACCTGTGGCTGCCGATGATTCAAATATCTCGGTTAGGGGACCCGCAATTTCCTCCCTAGCCTCCCACAACATCCTGGGATACATTTCATCAGGTCCCGGGGATTTATCTACCTTGATGCGCTTTAAGACTTCCAGCACCTCCTCCTCTGTAATATGCACACTTCTCAAGACATCACTATTTATTTCCCTTAGTTTCCTAACATCCATGCCTTTCTCCACCGTGAATACCGATGAGAAATATTCATTCAGGATCTCACCCAACTCTTGTGGCTCTGCACATAGATGCCCTTGTTGATCCTTAAGAGGCCCTACTCTGTCCCTGGTTACTCTTTTCCCCTTTATGTATCTGTAGAATCTCTTTGGATTCTCCCTTGCATTATTTGCCAAAGCAATTTCATGTCCCCTTTTTGCCCTCCTGATTTCCCTCTTAACTCTATTTCGACAATCTCTATACTCTTCAAGGGATCTACTTGATCCCAGTTGCTTATGTACGTCATATGCCTCCTTCTTCTTTTTGACCAGAGTCTCAATATCTCGAGTCATCCAGGGTTCCCTACTTCTACCAGCCTTGCCCTTCACTCTAAAGGGAATGTGCTTACCCTGCACCCTGGTTAACACATTTTTAAAAGCCTCCCATTTACCAGCCGTCCCTTTGTCTGCCAATAGTCTCCCCCAATCTACCTCTGCAAGTTCCTGCCTGATACCATCAAAATTGGCCTTGCCCCAATTAAGAATTTTAACTCTTGGGCCAGACCTATCATTCTCCATAGCTATCTTAAAACTAATGGAATTATGGTCACTTGTCCCAAAGTGATCCCTCACTAGCACTTCTATCACTAGCCCTTCCTTATTTCCCAAGACGAGGTCAAGTTTTGCCCCCTCTCTAGTCGGTCCATCCACATACTGAATGAGAAATTCCTCCTGAATACACTCAACAAATTTCCCTCCATCCAAGCCCCTAATGCTATGGCTGTCCCAGTCAATGTTGGGGAAGTTAAAGTCCCCTACTACTACCACCCTATTATTCTTGCAGCTATCTGTAATCTCCTTACATATTTGCTCCTCAATTTCCCGCTGACTATTTGGGGGCCTGTAGTACAGTCCTACCAAGGTGATCTCTCCCTTCTTATTTTTCAGTTCCACCCATATAGACTCAGTGGGCGAACCCTCGGATATATCCCCTCTAAGTACTGCCGTGATGTTCTCCCTAATCAAAAACGCCACTCCCCCTCCTCTCTTACCTCCTGTTCTATCCTTTCTATAGCATCTGTACCCCGGAACATTGAGCTGCCAGTCCTGCCCCTCCCTTAGCCATGTTTCAGTCATAGCTATAATATCCCAGTCCCATGTGCCCGTCCATGCCCTGAGTTCATCCGCTTTGCCCGTCAGGCCCCTTGCATTGAAATAAATGCAGTTTAATGTAGACCTTCCTTGCTCTCTGCCCTGCTTTCTCTGGTCATGCTTTACACACTCTCCCTTCCTGCCTTTTGTTTCTGTCCCCACTGACTTCCTACATCGGTTCCCATCCCCCTGGCACATTAGTTTAAACCCTCCCCAACTGCACTAGCAAACACCCCCCCGAGAACATTGGTTCCGGTCCCACCCAGATGCAGACCGTCCGATTTGTACAGGTCCCACCTCCCCCAGAATCGGTCCCAATGTCCCAGGAATTTGAAACCCTCCCTCTTGCACCATCTCTCAAGCCACGTATTCATCCTAGCTATCCTGTCATTCCTACTCTGACTATCACGTGGCACTGGTAGCAATCCTGAGATTACTACCTTTGAGGTCCTACTTTTTAGTTTAACTCCTAACTGCCTAAATTCAGCTTGTAGGACCTCATCCCGTTTTTTACCTATATCGTTGGTGCCTATATGCACCACGACAGCTGGCTGTTCACCCTCCCCCTCCAGAATGCCCTGCAGCCGCTCCGAGACATCCTTGACCCTTGCACCAGGGAGGCAACATACCAACCTGGATTCTCGTTTGCGTCCGCAGAAACGCCTGTCTATTCCCCTTACAATTGAATCCCCTATCACTATAGCTCTGCCACTCTTTTTCCCGCCCTTCTGTGCAGCAGAGCCAGCCACGGTGCCATGAACCTGGCTGCTGCCACCTTCCCCTGGTGAGCCATCTCCCCCAACAGTTTCCAAAACGGTAAATCTGTTTTGGAGGGAGATGACCGCAGGGGATCCCTGCACTGCCTTCCTACTCTTCCTCTGTCTGTTGGTCACCCTTTCCCTATCTGCCTCAGTAATTTTAATCTGCGGTGTGACCAACTCACTGAATGTGCTTTCCACAACTTCCTCAGCATCGCGGATGCTCCAAAGTGAGTCCATCCGCAGCTCCAGAGCCGTCAAGCGGTCTAACAGGAGCTGCAGTTGGACACACTTCTTGCAGATGAAGGAGTCAGGGACACCAGAAGGGTCCCTGACTTGCCACATCTCACAAGAGGAGCATGACACGGGTCTGAGCTCTCCTGCCATGACTTAAACCTGAAGTTAAATTTGAACTACACTACACAGCTAGGAGAAAGTCAAAGAGAGAGAAATCACTTACCAGTTACAAGCCAATCACTTACCTGCTGGCTGTGATGCAATTGCTCCAGAGACTCCCTCACAGGTCTGCTTCTCTGCACCTCCTTCAGGTGAGCACCAAATTCCCTTAACTAGTTAATTACGTTACTTAATTAACTTGATTTTTTTTTTTTTTTTGTCACTCCCCTCTTACCCGAACTCAGCCTTACCCAAACTCAGATACACTCGGTTTGCCTTCAGCACTCCGTTTCTAAAGGCACTTCAGCCACACCCTTTGTATCCTTCCTGCTTTTCAGTCAGCCAATAGGCCTGCTCCCAAAACTGATCTCTCTCCCGAACAGCTGACCTGCAAGGTAAGGAAGTGGTTAAGCAGTACTTACCTCACCCACAGCGCGCCCTTTTAAACTGTCCCCTCTGCCTCGCAGCTCCCGCGCTTTTTGAAACTCCCGCGCTGTTTCCAAGGTCCTGGCTCCCTCTCTCTCCCGAACAGCTGACCTGCAAGGTAAGGAAGTGGTTAAGCAGTACTTACCTCACCCACAGCGCGCCCTTTTAAACTGTCCCCTCTGCCTCGCAGCTCCCGCGCTTTTTGAAACTCCCGCGCTGTTTCCAAGGTCCTGGCTCCCTCTCTCTCCCGAACAGCTGACCTGCAAGGTAAGGAAGTGGTTAAGCAGTACTTACCTCACCCACAGCGCGCCCTTTTAAACTGGCCCCTCTGCCTCGCAGCTCCCGCGCTTTTTGAAACTCCCGCGCTGTTTCCAAGGTCCTGGCTCCCTCTCTCTCCCGAACAGCTGACCTGCAAGGTAAGGAAGTGGTTAAGCAGTACTTACCTCACCCACAGCGCGCCCTTTTAAACTGTCCCCTCTGCCTCGCAGCTCCCGCGCTTTTTGAAACTCCCGCGCTGTTTCCAAGGTCCTGGCTCCCTCTCTCTCCCGAACAGCTGACCTGCAAGGTAAGGAAGTGGTTAAGCAGTACTTACCTCACCCACAGCGCGCCCTTTTAAACTGTCCCCTCTGCCTCGCAGCTCCCGCGCTTTTTGAAACTCCCGCGCTGTTTCCAAGGTCCTGGCTCCCTCTCTCTCCCGAACAGCTGACCTGCAAGGTAAGGAAGTGGTTAAGCAGTGATTAAGAAGTATGGGGCGGGAGGCTCTGCTGAGCATGGGGGGGCTGAGGCACTCTATAGCGCTGAGCGAGGGCGGTGGAAGGTGTATCCCCGTGGGGGGGAGGCAAGGCTGGCGGGCGGGGGGTTGCAGTGCCAGAGGGCCAGTGTCAACCCACCGTGCGGCCCGGTGGAGGTCGTTGATCTTCTTATGGCACTCGTTGCCGGTCCGGCTGGTCACACTCCCCGAGCTGACGGTCACTGCCACTTCCTCCCAGGTGGCACTGGCTGCCCTGTGACTGACCCTCCAAATACCTCGGGAGAACAGGGCATCCCGTCTGGTCTTAACCGCATCCAACAATCTACCAAGGTTGGCATCCCCAAACCATGGGGCTGGTCTCCTCGGTGTCATGGCTGTGAGCTGTGTGGGTTTAACTGTGCAGGATCGATTTAAGAGTTGCTCCCCCTTGTTAGTGTGGAGCTGGTGGGCACGGTCCTGGCGAATCAGCCTGCGGGACCATCATTTACAGCATGAAACCTGTGGGGCCTCGTTAAGTGGACCAATACCTGTGATGGCCTCGTTGGGCCGAGTGCCGGGAAACATGCGGCAGTTCCCGCTCGCTACGACATTTAGAAGCTTTGCCATTAAATCGCGCCTGTTAGCTTTTGGGCAGCACGGTGGCGCAGTGGTTGGCACTGCTGCCTCACAGTGACAGGACCCGAGTTTGGTTCCAGCCCCAGGACACTGTCCGTGTGGAGTTTGCACGTTCTCCCCATGTCTGCGTGGGTTTCACCCCCACAACCCAAAGATGGGCAGGGTCGGTGGATTGGCCAGGCTAAATTGCCCCTTAATTGGGAAAAAAGAATTGGATACTCTAATTTTTTTTTAAATCACACCTGTTCTTGACAATCATTTTCTACTCTCCATTACCTTGTTCAAATAATCTATCCTTTATCAGCAATAACAATGGCAGAATATTCCACTCTGAAAACAAAGCTCAGTGCTGGGTGTGGAAGTGAGAGTGATTGCCCCTGTGTGGCGGGATGGTTGAACTCACACAATCTTGTGCTGTTCAGCTCATTCCTTATTTATCTGGATCGGTGTGTGGAGCATGGCAAAACTCTTTGTGGAGGTGAGCAGGAGGTGGCCATCCTTGCGTTACCTCAAAGGTCTGGTCGCATACTTAAAGGGCATCTGAACCGCCATTCACTCACTGCTGGCCAGGAACTCCTCATTCTCCATCAAACGGAATGTCACAGAGAAGAAGGCAACATTTGGCCCCACGGTTCAGTGATTCCTCCCTGGAGTCTTTCCCTCGGGTCATCCAAGAGAGACGGGAAGGTCCTGTTTCCCCAGAATGGCAGCAGGAGGTCCTCCTGTCTGACCATGGCAGCCTGGGAGGAGATCTCTGCGGTGGTTAGATCCCCTGCAGCCCAAACGAAAAAACAGCCAGCAGTGCAGGAAGAGGATGAATGATCTGCTCCACTCCTTCACTCCACCTGGGTAAGTACACTGTCGACTCACTGCAAACGCACTCTGGTAAGGACATCAGCCGGTCGAAGGGTTAGACTCCACAGGGATGTCACATACAACCAGCAGATGGGACATCCACTGAATGTGCAGCAGCCACTTTAATCTCTTAATCTCATGCCAGTTTCAGGACATCCGGCTTGTTAATCACTTACTGGGGGGGCTCATAGCTGCCGTAGACATGCATTCTACTGAGCTGCTCTCACAACCATTGGGAAGACAATTAATCCTTCTGTCTTTCTGGAGGAGAAGAATGCCCACAGCTGCAGGGTGTGGGCCAAGGTTGGAAGGGAAACGCCAAAGGTCAGAGTCCTGCTCCCTTTTGATGAATAGGCTGCTGATCTAGCCGGGGAGGAGGGGGATGTGTCTCTACTGAGGACAAGATAGGACTCCCCCAGGAAGCCAGTGAGGCTGCATCCAATCTGCAGTTGTCAGATTTCTGCACCGACTATGAGTTCTCTTTAATTTACAAGCCTGCTCAGTCAATCACTAAATCTTCTTTTCTCCATTCCAGGTACCAGCAAAAACAGGGGGAGGTTAAGAATGGAGACCAGCCTCAGAACCAGCCCCTACCCCGCTTCTGAGGATGACGCTTCAGAATCCTCAGGGGATGCACCGTCACAGCGTTCACCTGCCCCATCCACTATCGCAGATACATTCGCCTCAGTGGGTGAAGATTCTAGAGTCGGCTCGGGGTCTCAATCTGGTGAACACATCACAGACAGGGATCCACAGCCGGCGGAGGAAGTGACAGCCGAGTTCTCTGGAACTCAGAGGACTGCTGGACACCAGGCCCATGCTCAGCCCCATGGAGGTGATGAGCCTCTGGACTCAGCCCTAAGAGAATGTTGGAGGTGCAGAGACAGACAGGGGAACATCAGGCAGAGATGCCAGTGGGCATGTAAAAACTGGGTCAAAGCCTAGAGGAGTCCATCCATGTTCTGTCTCATGCCATGTCTCAGGGATGCGAGCGCCTGGCTACCTCCCTGGAAAGGGTGGCAGCCGCCTTGGAGACCCAGATCCAGCAGAACACACAGAGGCTGCCGGATCACTCCAGGCAAAGCTGCAGTGCTGTATTGGCTAGGCCAGACGGTGACTGGGCATCGCAACCTCCCTTCCGGGTGAGAGACAGAAGCTCGAAACTTCTTAATCGTAGAAAACCAGAGGCTGCCCTAACTGGAGAATGATATGGTGGCCACATTCAATCGTGAATCTCCTTCCTTGGTGACTTGTTATTTAGAGCGAAGACGCAGCTGAACGAAGCAGGTAAGAAGGCAACGGGAACATTAACCTTGACTGCAAGAAGGTTTTGAGTGTAGGATTTAAGATGTGCGTGTGAATTTGGATGAAGCCTTTGTCAGACCTCAGATGAAAATCTGTATGGGCAGCTCATCGCCTTATGAAAGATGTCAGTAATCCTTGCATAAAGGGTTAGCAATCAAAGTGATTTGTACATCATTGAATGGCAGGGCTTTTAGTGAATGAAGACAGAGGGAGTGGAATGGGCCTGTGTACTGTAGCGTGCCGAAGTTTTCTATGTGAAGAATCACTATCTTTTTAAAAAATTATTTTAGATTACCCAATTATTTTTTTTTCAATTAAGGGGCAATTTAGTGTGGCCAATCCACCTAACCTGCACATCTTTGGGTTATGGAGGTGAAACCCACGCAAACCCACGGAGAATGTGCAAACTCCAAGCATCACTATCTTTAATAGGCCTCTGCAGGATCCATGAAAGAAAGGCCTCTACCTTGGCTGGGGTGTCCACAATGATGGATCACAGTCTTGCACTAATGCTAAGACAATCTTGTATGGTCCAGTAGGGGTCTCTGTGATTGGAGGGCCCAGATTGGTTGTACCTCAGAAACCCAGAGTGCAGGTGAGGTTAGTTCAGTGAGTGGCTACGGTGATTACAAAGTTACTCAAAATCTCTCCACATGATAAAGATGTCAAGGTTCAGAAAGTGCGAGTGTTGATTGGGGAGCAGGAATGCGATCATCCCTTATCAATACCCAATGAGGAGTAAATTTGAGGGAACAAATAGTGTTCTCATGCTGCTCATCCCTGTGGGCCCACCTCTCTGGTTCTGCCTGAAAGAACTCTCTGCCTGCTCAGCCTCTCTTTGGGAGTTGGAGTCAGAGTGACAGTGCATCCTTGGCGACAACATCTCCCAAGCTACTGCACACACTGCCTTTGTGAGGGAAAGAATGAAATTACTTTTCAACTCACAGGTGCCTGGGGTCACCAGGGAAGGGGATGCTGTGTAGGTTCCAATGCACCCATTTAACACCAGGGCTGGAATTCTCCGGCCGTTGGGATTCTCTTTTGCCGCTGGCAGCGCGCCCCCGTCCGTGGCTTTCCCGACGGTGTGAGCTGGCTTCGATCGGAGATTCCATTGACAAGCACCAGTATCAGAGAATCGCGCCGGCAGCGAACGGCACGCCGCTGAGAAACACGCGGATGGGGGAACCGGAGATAGGAGCAGGAGGAGGTCATTCAGCCCAAGCTTATTCTACCGTTCAATTATATCAAGGGTGAATTGTGGCCTAACTCCTCATAACTGCCTTTGCCCCATATGTCACTTAATGCCTTGGCTAACAGAAAACTTACGATCTCAGATTTTAGAGTAACAATTAACCCAGTCTCGATTGACATTTGCAAAAGACAGTTCCAAATTTCTGCCACCCTCTGTGCATAGAAATCTTTCCTAACGTTACTCCTGAAGGGCCTGGCTATAATCTTTGGCCTCTATCTCCGAGTCCATCTCCCCAACCAGTGGAAATGGTTCCTCGCTATCAACCCTACTTCCTTAATAGCTTTAAAACTTTGATCACATTACTCTTCTAAATTCAAGTGAATAGTTTTAGTCATCCTTCTTTGTAAGTTAACCCTTGGAGCCCAGATAACATTTTAGTAAAGGCTTTCTCCAAGGTCAGTATGTCCTTGTAAAGGTGTGTTGTGCAGAACGCAATATTGTAGATGTGGTCAGAACAGGGCTTAGTATAATTGCAGCAATACCTCTCCTCCTTGTATTCTAGTCCTTGAGATATAAAGGCCATCATTTGCCATTTTTGATTATTTTTATGCCTGTCGTTGACATGTTATTGATCTGTGTACCTTGAATGGTTAATGGTACCTGGAGCCTTCTGGGTCTGTATTGATCAGCTATCTCAATGAATAAACCTGCTGAGTCTTTGGGGAATCCACTGCATGTTGGATATTCCAACAGTTTTCAGTTGCCACTACCACTGCTACATTTCTTATTTAAAATGCCAGCTACTACACACAAGAACGATAAGTCACTACTCCTCTTGCTGAAAGTAGTGTGTGAATACAGAAGTCAGCTTCAACGACAAATGGATGACAAGGGGCTGGTTTAGCACAGGGCTAAATCGCTGGCTTTGAAAGCAGACCAAGGCAGGCCAGCAGCACGGTTCAATTCCCGTACCAGCCTCCCTGAGCAGGAGCCGGAATGTGGCGACTAGGGACTTTTCACAGTAACCTCATTTGAAGCCTACTTGTGACAATAAGCGATTTTCATTTCATTTTTTTTCACGCGGCCTTAGCTGATTTGAAAGCCTCAGCCACCACCACAAACTCTTTAAAACTGTATTTTACATACATCCGTAAAGATATTCATCCATTTCAGAACGATAGTTCTATTTTTTTCAATGATGCAGCTCTTCCAGAGGATGTAATAAAGGTTGGAAAAGACATCAAGCCAATCATTGAAATCAAACAAACGGGAAACGACTTTGTCGTTACAACAAAAAATCCACGTAGTTCGGTCACAAATCAATTTACCATCGGAAAAGAGGCCGAGATCACCTCTATGGATGGCAAAAAGATAAAGGTATTTCGACTCTTGTTTTGTTCATGGTCACTTATGTGCCTACTGTATATTGTCAGACTCTTGCACATCCACAAATTATTTCAAATTCAAGAGCATAGTAGAAAATGCCATTTAGAATTGTTTCCCTCTGATCAATTAGGAAATGTGCCCATAAACACTGTTTTAAATAGTAGGGTATTCTTTTGTGAATGAGTGCAAGTATATGACCTGTCCCTTAGTTTCACCAGGACAACTCAATTAAATCCAACTATAAGCCTAATTTGCAGTTACCTCGGTCTCAATGGAAACAAAGGTGTTTAACTCCCCAACTTTTATTTTTCTGGTTGGGGCGGGGTTGGGGGTTGGGAAGACATAAAAAATGTTTTTGTGTATACTTACAATGGTTTTGCTTTGCACAGTGTACTGTTCAAATGGAAGAAGGGAAGCTAGTATGCAAGCTGAAAAACTTTGTCCATGTGCAGGAAGTGCAGGGGTCTGAAATGATTGAAGTAAGTATTGGATGATATCGTTTCTCAGCTTTCTACATGTTGTGCAGCTTTTGACAGTGCAGATCATCTGTCACACCTGAGTTAGAACCTAACTTTATACGGC
Organism: Scyliorhinus torazame; assembly: GCF_047496885.1. Taxonomy (NCBI): domain Eukaryota; kingdom Metazoa; phylum Chordata; class Chondrichthyes; order Carcharhiniformes; family Scyliorhinidae; genus Scyliorhinus; species Scyliorhinus torazame. The sequence continues at coordinate 118,453,049 of NC_092707.1, read as the reverse complement.
AATAGTTATACTAAATCCATCTATAAATTATTTTGAATTTTAATTGGAGAAAAGACACATTACCAACTTGTGGTAGTATGTATTGGGGGTCATGTGGGACTGGAAGCCCTAATGTCATTGGCTGACAGATCCCAGGTCCTGGTTGGCCGTTGACCTCATACTCCGCCCTGAAGGCGAAGTATAAGAAGCCGGTGCCTTCCCCCGCAGGCCAGTTTACTATCGGGCTGCTGGGGAACAGACACGCTTAATAAAGCCTCATCGACTTCACTCTATTCGTCTCATGGAGTCTTTGTGCGCCACACAACTGCAAAGGATATTTCTGGAGAAATAATTATAATAATATGGACAATAATTGGCATTGTTTATCATTGTTGTCATCTTTGTAGCAATGTGAGCATTGGGTGGCCTCAGAATCTGGGTCAGTCGTCCCTATTACCCATTGGCTGCTATGAATATTACAAGTTAACATGAATAAATAATATCAAAATTCTCTGTTAAGTGTAATGGATATTTCATATCCAAGCACTTGGTTAATTATTTGAAAAACTAATTTGTTTTGCTCATTATGGCAATTCTTAAATAGCTGAAAGCAGGCTGGAAATTGTTTAAAAAACTTTGGGCGGGTTTCTCCGTCCCACCGCAACAGATTTCTGGTGTGGCACGCCATCGGGATTCTCTGTTTCGCCGGCTGGTCAATGGGGTTTCCCATTGTGGGGCAGCCCCACGCTATTGGGAAACCCCCGGGCTGCCGGCAAAACAGAGCATCCCGACGGCGGAGAATCCAGCCCAGAGTTTCTTTACTCCACTGGCCAAGCAGCTCTAGACATCCAAGACTCTCAGGTATCCATGCCATCCAATGTTGCGAAGAGTCTAAAGTAGGAAAATGCATCATATGGCTCATTTTCCTCATTTAAATCACATTATAAAAAGCCCATAACAATCGAGCACATCTTGATTGTCACCTATTGGCTTGATTCTGTTTTAAGATGTGATAACATTATGTGCTCGTTGCATTACCATTTTGCTTTGTGTTGACTCATTTAATTCATATTTTTAAACAGACACTTACTGCAGGCACCACCACTATGATTAGAAAAAGCCGACGAACTTAACCAGAATGGAACTAATCTCCTGTGACCGATTAAAATAAATGAGAGAAAACCTGTTGTTCCTTGTGTGTGTTTTTTTTTGGTTCCAAAACACCAATAATAGATTTGTTAAGTAACCTTAAAGTGTAGAAAAGATCACTGGCGAAGGGTCCCAATCAAATACATTGAAAACAATTTAACGGAAAAGTTTCTAAGGGCTCGATTCAATTAAATGGGAACAAAGTCCCATAGCGAGCACCTTTAGACACATGGGGCGAGATTCTCCGACCCCCCGCCGGGTCAGAGAATCGCCGGGGGCTGGCGTGAATCCCGCCCCCGCCGGTTGCCGAATTCCCCGGCACCGGAGATTCGGCGGGGGTGGGAATCGCGCCGCACCGGTTGACAGGCCCCCCCACCCCCGTGATTCTCCGGCCCGGATGGGCCGAAGTCCCGCTGCTAGGATGCCTGTCCCGCCGTTGTGGATCAAACCACCTCTCTTACCGGCGGGACAAGGCGGCGCGGGCGGGCTCCGGGGTCCTGGGGGGGGGGGGGGCGCGAGGCGATCTGGCCCCGGGGGGTGCCCCCACGGTGGCCTGGCCCGCGATCGGGGCCCACCGATCCACGGGCGGGCCTGTGCCGTGGGGGCACTCTTTTCCTTCCGCCTTCGCCACTGTCTCCACCATGGCGGAAGAGACTACCTCCACAGCGCATGCGCGGGGATGCCGTGAGCGGCCGCTAACGCTCCCGTGTATGCGCCGCCCGGCAATGTCATTTCCGCGCCAGCTGGCGGGGCACTTCTGCCAGCTGGCGGGGCGGAAATCAGTCCAGCGCGGGCCTAGCCCCTCAAGGTTAGGACTCAGCCGGTCAAGGGGCGGAGGAGTCCGCACCTTTGGGGTGGCGCGATGCCGGACTGATTTGCGCCGTTTTTGGCGCCGGTCGGCAGACATCGCGCCGATACCGGAGAATTTCGCCCATGTTTCCCGGCACTCGCAGCGCCGAGAAACACCTGGCTATACAAATGCGACTCATGTGTATAGGAGGCCTCAGCGGGGAACACGCGGCCAAGGCCACACATAGCTTCATTTTGTACTTTGGGGAGCTCCGCTCGCCGGAACTCTGCAAGTGTACCGAGAGATCGGACACCATTGAAAAATGGCATCCCGATCACCAAGGCCTCCAAGGCAATCCCCAAACTCGCCACCCAGCCCCAATGCACTAACGAAGGGTCCCTGGAACCCTCCCCAGCACCCACACAGGGCATCCCCCAGCTAGGGTGCCAGGTTGGCACTGCCAAAATGCCAAGCTAGCATTCTTTGCACACGCAATTGGGTTGGGAGTGCCCTGTGTGGGTGAGGGGGGAAGTCGGGGACCCTCGCATAGTGCGTTCGGACTGGGGGTGTGGTCGGGGGTTGCATCAGTGGCCTCGGGGATCAGAGGGTCCCGATCTCTCTGAGGAGTTCCTGCGAGTGTAGCCTCGGCCATGCGTTCCCCACTGAGGCCCCTTATACAGCACGAATGGCATTGTATAGCCGTGTGTTTCTCGACACTGCAAGCATGGGAAACACGCTTCTAAATGCGCTCACTATGGGACTTTGTTCCCAATTAGTTGAAAGTGCCTCAAATGTCAATTTGGGCGAGTTTGACACGCCAGACTTTTGGATGAGATCCACATCGGTAATCACGTACAGTTAGGGCGCGATCTACCGGTCACGTCTAGCAGGAATCGGGACGGACCGTGGCCGGGTGATCCCGCGAGAGGCCTCTATCAGGATTACGGACGATCCTGCCCACAATGGGCAGGATCTAGACTTGCATAGTTCAGCGAGCTTAACGGCTCACTTAACTATGCCAATGCCGGATTTAACTGGCACCCGGATCTATCAGTCTCACCAAGCAGACACCAGACGGGCACCGTTTAGCATTGATCCCCACAAACAGGGACCAGGCGGAACGTCACTTGGGGTGTCTCTCAGGCAATTGTAGAACCCTGGGTATTTGGTCTCTGGGCAGGGTGGCCCCCTGATATTGTTGATGCCACTAGGACACATTGGCACTGCCAGCCTGGCACCCTGACAGTGACACCTAGGTGCCACTTTAGCACTGCCAGGGTGCCGAGGTGTCACTGCCAGGCTGGCATGTCAAGGGGTCTGGGTGGCATTTTGAATGCCCTGCCCGTGTGGTCGGATGCTGGGGGGGGCCTCATGAATCCACCAAAAGGTGAGTTGGGGTGTTGGGGAGTCCAGGGGTCACGTCAGGGGGCCACGAGATCGAGGCGCCATTTTTACATGGAGCTCCACAGTGCAGGAAATGTGGCTGAGAGTGGCCTCCACTGGGGGTTTCCCCTGAGGCCCCTAAAGAAACAGAGTTCCGTTCGAAAGCAGCGAGAACAACCCTGTTAATCCATCCCATAACGGGACTCTGTTGTTTTTTCGTTAGATCGTGCCCGATGTCATTTTCTGGGACCCTGAGGGGCAGCATGGTGGCACAGTGGTTAGCACTGCTGCCTCACGGCGCCGAGGGCCCGGGTTTGATCGTGGCCCCAGGTCACTGTCCATGTGGAGTTTGCACATTTTCAATGTGTCTGTGTGGGTCTCACCCCACAACCCAAACAAGATGTGCAAGGTAGGTGGATTGGACATGCTAAATTGTCCCTTAATTGGAAAAGAAGAATTAGGTTCTCTAAATTTATAACAAAAAATTAAAATAAAAAATTTTGGGGCCCTGGGGATTTTCTCCCTGGCCTAGCCCACACTTAGAAGTTATTTCAGCAATGTGGACCTGAACGAGACCGACTCCTCAGAAATCGGGGCGCCGTTTTGAAAGGGCGCCCTGATCTGTAAGTGAGCTTCAGGGTCCCCCAAGCACGAGAAATGTCACCTCCTGCACACTTCAGCATTACCCCACATCCCCCACCCCAAGTGAGAACACCCTGCCATGTGGTTGCTGAGCCCCCCTGCCTTTTCAGACCTTCCCAATTCCCCTTTTCAGGCTGTGGTAAACCACTGTTAGGGTATTATATGTATTGTGGTAAACTGTTACTGTACTACATTATTGTGGTAAACCACTGCCTGCTGGCTCCCCCTCCCCTCGGGCTCGGGATAAAGGTGGCTGACCTCCGACACTGCCCCAGTTCGGGATCAGTGGCCAGGAGGCTTTCTGTTTAGCTTATTAAAGCCACAGTTTCGTTCACTACTCGTTTGTGTTAATTGATGGCACATCACAGGCTACCGCCCCCCCACCCCCCCATCTTTCAGGACCCCCACCCTTCATCCCCTAATCTTTATGAGGCCCTTTCCATACCAGTCTTCGAACTCCCACCCTTCATAACCTATCATCCCTCCTTTCATGGGCATGGCCCCCTCAGGCCCTGACCCTTGGCTGTGCCACCCTGGCAGTCGGTCACCCCAGCAATGCCACCCAAATACCCTGGTCGTGATCCTTCCAGCTTGGCAGTGCCACGGTGCGCAGGTGCCACATGGAAAACTAGGTTGCCACCCTGCCCTATCCCCGACCACCCACAGGTCTCCAATGTCCTAGGGAAACCCCCAAGTGCCCTAATGGCTCATTGAAATATGCTGATCTTGATTTCGCCCAGCGTGACCAAGATCCAGATCGCGAGGTCTCGTTGAATCTCACAACGCGAATCTCGTGGGATTCAACTGGCTGGTCGCAACAGCAAGTTGGGCGTGGCGAGGCTGGTAAATCGCACCCAGAATCTCTTCTTGGGTCAGAAGATTGAGTAAACTTTAAATATCACTGTTTTGGCACGGTAGCACAATGGTTAGCACTATTGCTTCACAGCTCCAGGGTCCCAGGTTCGATTCCCGGCTTGGGTCACTGTCTGTGTAGAATCTGCACGTTCTCCCTGTGTCTGCGTGGGTTTCCTCCGGGTGCTCCGGCTTCCTCCCACAAGTCCCCAAAGATGTGTTTGTTAGATGAACTGGACATTCTGAATTCTCCCTCTTTGTACCCGAACTGGCACCGGAGTGTGACGACTTACGGCTTTTCAGTAACTTCATTGCAGTGTTAATGTAAGCCTACTTGTGACAATAATAAAGATTGTTATTAGTAGTAGTAATACTTTTACCTCTGGGTCAGAAGAATGGGCTTTCCAATTGCACTCCAGAACTCAACCACAGAATCTCCCTTCACAATAGCACTGTGGGTGTACCTACAACAGATGGACTACAGTGGTTCAGAAAGGCAGCTCACTACCATCATCTCAAGGGACAATTAAAATTGCGCACAAAATAATGCTGAGCACACCCCGTGAAAGAATTTTTTTAATGGATGACATTCCGGTGCTGCACTGCTGAACATGCCTTCTTTCAGATGACAGGTTAAACTATAGCCCCGACTCTCGGGTGTGTCGTGTTGGGTGTTCTGGTCTACAAACAGGTCAACACGGCTGTGGTGTTGGGTTCTCTGGTGCACAGATGAGCCAACACAGTTGTATGTGGTACAACTCTATTTTATTTTAACTCTTATATACAGTTCGTTCTGGATACTCTGCACGTGCTGTCTCCCTGAGTGTGTCATGTAGCAGGTCTGTCCTGGTCCTCGTCTCCAGCTAATACTGACCACCAGGTGTCGTGTTTGTGCTTTTATATCTTTCTGTGATTGGTTGTGGTGTTGTGTGTTCTGATTTGTCTGTTGGTGTGTCTATCATGATGTGTGTGTTTGAATATCATGACATCCCTCCTTTTTACAAAGATATGTGCCTACGTGGTTATAAATATAATCGTGTCGTGAGTGCATCTAAGAGTGTGTGTGTGTGTTGTGTACAGCGTGTGTATATGACGTAACTATTTACATGGGGCGATGTCGGGTGCGTCACACTAACAAGGTTGTACCATAACAAAACATGAATGCGAGAAAAAAAACAACTTGAACAGTGGTCCGGTCAGACAATATCTGGAACGATAAACAACAACAGGTTATAATACAGAAGTGTTTGACTTTTTGAACGTATGAACAGCACTATAAGTCCAGTCTAATGGGTGACCGCCTCAAGAATAGGCTGGTCCTCAAGCCGGTTCAGCTGTGGAGATTTGGGTTCACACTGGTTCACCTTGGACTGTTGGAGGTGATGCTGCTGCCGAAGTCTCTACTTTACCATTTGTTGTACTTCGTGCAGTGCTTGGTTTTTCATTCGTGCAAATATAACATTCAACATCTTTGTTAGTGTTGCCTTGGCTGTGGTTTGGTTCTGGTGGCGATGGAAGGGGCATGATCCGTGGCATCTCCACGAAGTCATCCTTGGGAACCAGTGGAGGATCCAGCGTGTGCGTACGGTTCAGTTGCGAGCGTGGAAGGCGGCGCAAAGCTCGCTGATTGCGCCTACGCACGAATCAATCCGCCCTGCATGCCAGGAACAAGGTGGAGTCTTTTTTCTTTTTATGTTTGTGGTGGACGGCATCTTGTAGCCGATGGGTCATTGCCATCGAAGAAGCACCATCACTAATATCATGCAAGGCGATGACTGTGCCAGATGTGGAAGTTGGCCGAGACCGTGCACGCTGGTTCCGGCCACCTGCTGTGCCGGAAGGGCGACTCCACAGAGAAACGTTGAAGCATGTCGCCTTGGAGAGAGAATTGTTGCTTGCATCAACGTCTGGCGATGGCGCGAATTGGTGTGTCCATCTTGGACCGCCGGTGCTGGTCGCCACTGCCGACCCAGTGGGACTGCCACGCGGTCCATTCCCTGTCGCCGTGGCATCCGCCGTCACCCTGAGCGTGCCATCACCGAGGCCGCGACACCGCCCATCAGGAGCAAGGTCTGGCGTGCGCGAATCAGAGTCGGCGCTTGGCTGCTCCCCATCTGGAGTCCGGTCTGCCTTCCGTCGATGCTCCCCATCCGGAGTCCCAGCAGGTTCACTGGAGGCAGCCGAGATTCCCTGAAGCTGCACTTCTGGAGTCGGAACATGCAGGAATGCACCGACCAGTGGAGAGGCTCGAGCCATCGAGGGTGGAAGCGGTGCGCCGCCACCGCAGTCGTCAGTGGTCCCACCGTGATCGTCGAGTGCCTCGGTACGCATTAGGCGAGGTCTGTCACCTTGCACCTTTTGCATGGGAAGTGGGATGCTGTCGTCACTCATCTCACATCCCGTGGATAGACCCTCATTAGCAGCTTGCTGTTCACTAGGGTTGGGTAAATTGTCAGAGTTTTCATCTGGTGGTGCACACCATGTCGGTGGACTGTCATTGTCTTGCCGTTGTCCTTCATTTGGGCTTTTCTTCTTTGGAATTTTAAATCTTCCCCCAGACATTGCAGAACCTTGTTTATTACCCCCAAATTCTCCCATATGTATGGTCTCGAATATAGGATCCAATGTTTCTATCGACATTGTACTATTTTCCAAAGAACATTCCGTTTCACTTTTCTTCTCAGGTACCTCATATGTATCTTTGTCTAATGTACATGCCTTCATGGTCTCTGGGTCTGATTTTGCTGGGACTGGCATGGTCACAGTCTCTCTTTTACTGTTCTCAATTGCCCACATTATACTCCCCATACATAACTGCTTAATCACTGGGGTTAGTGTGGTACAATGGATAATCGGGTCGACCTTATCTGCATCTTCACCATTAGTGGAAAGCACACTTGGTTCACTTGAAACTGCTCCGGGTTTTAAATTCGTTATCTGGCTACTCGATGTCGGTGTCCTCAGGATTCTTGCTCCAATGTTCTGCTCATTTATCAGTGGAGTGTGTATAGGTTCAATGCAATTAATGTTCCCCTCAAGGTTTGAAGAGTCATTACTGACTAACTGCTGGTCTCCGAAGTTGGGACTTTACGGCGTTGTGTTGAAGGGAGACATTTGTCCCTGCTGTAGATATGATTCAGGTTGTGTTATTTCCATTACCTGAGGATCAATGTCTTGTCCATTTTTTCGATCCGTACTAAAACACTGGCAATTCTCAGTCTGCTCCTTGCAAGTTAAACATTCAATTAATTTCTTTAGCAAATCCTCAGCATCCTTCTGTGACCGTGCAGCATTATTAATCTCTGTTCGGCTATAATGATCCTGAAGGTCAGAGCATAAACCTTTTTTCTTCGGGCTTGGAAGAGGCGATTCCTTTGGCTTGTCTTCACTTGGGCTGGAACAGTCTTCAGCGCTGTGTCCTTCATTGTAGCATGAGAGACCGTCATGGTCATGCTGCTGTGTAGTGGAGCATGGTAGGCTGTTATAGCCTTCTTGCTGTTCACGTGAGCATGGCAGACTTGCATCGTCTGCCGCTGGTTGGTCAGGAGAGGTTGCTAGACCCTCATGGTCTTGTTCCTGCAAGGACCGCACATTGGAGTCTTGCGTTGCTTCTATCGTGGAGGCTGTCCATGAGTTCTCTGTGGAGGCTTGTGACACTGGAGTCACTTCTTGTTCGTGCAAGGACTGCGCTCTGGAGTCTTGCGTTGCTTCTATCGTGGAGGCTGTCCACGAGCTCTCTGTGGAGGCTTGTGACACTGGAGTCACTTCTTGTTCGTGCAAGGACTGCGCTCTGGAGTCTTGCGTTTCTGCAATTGTGGAGTCTGTCCACGAGCTTGCTGTGGAGGCTTGTGACTCTGGAGTCACTTCTGGTTCATGCGAGGACTGCGCTCTGGAGTCTTGCATGTCTTCTTTCATAGAGTCGGGAACGTTGAGCGAGACGTGGACCACGCTCTGTGTGGCAGCAGGGCGCTCTCCGTGTGCTTGCACCACTCCCTGTCTGTTAATGTCAGGCTGCAGCATCATCCGGTACTGATAAGTATGGACGTCATATCTGCTGGGTTGAAGATCCTCAAATCCGAAAAATGAATCCGCATCTGCGTCGGATTCAATGTGGGGGCCGCCAATGTGCAACACGAAAGGTTCGTCCGAGTTATAGTCGTATAGGACCACGGAGCTATCATTGGGCCCGCGAGGTCCGGAAACACTGTAAAGATCGTCATCAAAGTATTCGAGGTCGGAATCATCGGCTTGTGCGTAGGTAACTGCTTGTCGGAGGGTTCTTCAGAGGTCAAATTCATCTCCTGGGTCAATTTGCGGCAATGTGCTGTCATTCCAGGTGAGGGAAGGTTGTTTTACAGCTTTAACAGATTTTTGTTTTTTTGATTTGGGACGTTTCCCTTTTAAATTGGATTTGGGACGTTTCCCCTTTAAATTGGTGCGGTCTGGGGCCTCTGACATCCTGACGCTCAGTATGTAGCACGTAGGAAGCGACTGCGCATGCTCAGATCGCTGTTCCTTTACCGATGGCCGTTTTCTTGACTGCGCATGCGCAGCATCTCGCGCATGCGCAAACAAAACTTCCGGTTCTGCGCACTGCTCGCGCAACTGTGCTAGCGTGATACCTTTAGCAAGATGGCCGCCGACCTCGACCCAGCCCTCTCTCAGGCCCGGGATTTCGGCCTCTGGGAATTCGGGCTCCGGGATCCCGGCCACGAGGTGAGTACTGCCGCTTTTCTTACCTTTACTTGCCGATTGGATTGCGTTTTCTTCACAGTACTTGGAGAATTTGTCCAGGACTGCCTGGTAATCGTACCTTTGCTGCCTCCTGAAGAACCTGAACCTTGTGAATATTTCTCTTGCCCTTGCACCGGCGATGGTGAGGAGAAATTCAATTTTTTCGCTATCATCCAGGTCTTGGAGTTCAGCTGCCACCAGGAACAATTCGAACACTTGCCGGAATCACTGCCAGTTTTCGCGGAGATCGCCGTGGCACTGGAGCGGCTGCGGAACCGGGAGCTCTATCATTTTGCCTGGGCACTGCTGGTTGTCTGTGTACACTGAGGTATGCCGGCAGGTATCGATCCACTCCTGTACCATGTGGTGTTGGGTTCTCTGGTGCACAGATGAGCCAACACAGTTGTATGTGGTACAACTCTATTTTATTTTAACTCTTATATACAGTTCGTTCTGGATACTCTGCACGTGCTGTCTCCCTGAGTGTGTCGTGTAGCAGGTCTGTCCTGGTCCTCGTCTCCAGCTAATACTGACCACCAGGTGTCGTGTTTGTGCTTTTATATCTTTCTGTGATTGGTTGTGGTGTTGTGTGTTCTGATTTGTCTGTTGGTGTGTCTATCATGATGTGTGTGTTTGAATATCATGACAACGGCTGGAGATGGTGTAACTCTATTTTATTAACAACTCAACTGTGGTAACATACTGTAAGCTTGGGTACGTGCATTACCAGCTTATCTGTGGACCCTGTCCTATCACTATCTAGGTGAGGCACTCAGCACATGGTGAATGTCTGAGAGGCAGGCTGTGAGCTCTGTGCTCTGAGCTGGCTGCTGCTAGAATGAGCGGGAATTCTGGTGTCCCCTGTCTTAATAGTGTGTGTGCTCTCACTGGTGATTGACTGCGATGTTGTGTATGCTGGTTGGTCCTACTGTATGTCCGTCAGTGTGTCAGTGTGTGTGTGATTGCACCATGATATGCTGATGTATATCATGACATCCTCCCTTTTCACAATGAATATGTGCCTATATGAGAATAAATAAAGTGTAGTGAGTGCGTCTGATCATGTGTGTGCATTATTTACATCAATATGTACATGTGGCTATGCTATATACACGGGAAGGTGCCAGGTGCAGAGGAAAACTATGTTACACCAAGAACAAAATAAATGTTATTAACAAATGATGAAAAACTCTTAAACAGTACAGCAGAACAAGTCATTGAGTCCAATAGTGCAAGGTTTATAAATCAAGTCTTTGGGGTGGGCGACGAATTCGGGTTGACCGCCTCAAGGGTGGTTCAGGATCCACCGGCTGAGGAATGGGCGGGACCACAGTCGAGTGAGGAGGAGGCAGGGTATCCGGAAGCTCAACAAAGTCCATGTCAGGGACAACAGGAGGGCGTGGCACCGGTGCAGAATTTCGTAGCGAGCGTGGAACCAGAGGAAGGGCACGCCGATTGCGGCGGTGAATGGAGCCATCAGGCAAATGAACCAGAAACGAGCAGGGAGCCACCGTCTAAGAATCTCAGCGGTTGCCGACCAGCCACCCTCTGGAAGATGTATGCGGACATGATTTCTAGGCACCAGGGCAGGAAGATCAGTCGCCCGAGCATCATGAGCCGCCTTGTGCTGCTCACGCTCTTGTTGCATCCGCCGAAGTACCGGAGCATGGTCGAGGTCTGGGACGTGAATGGACGGCACAGTGGTCCTGAGGGTGCGACCCATAAGCAGTTGGGCCGGCGATAGCCCCGTGGACAGTGGGGCCGAGCGATAGGCCAGCAAGGCGAGGCAGAAGACATATCCTGCATCAGCAGCCTTGCAGAGGAGCCTTTTTACAATGTGGACGCCCTTCTCTGCTTTGCCATTTGACTGAGGGTGCAGGGGACTGGACGTCACGTGTGCAAAGTTGTATGCACGAGCGAAGGAAGACCATTTCTGACTCACGAAGCAGGGACCATTGTCTGACATCACGGTGAGCGGAATGCCGTGGCGAGCAAAGGTCTCCTTACAGGCCCGGATAACAGCCGATGACGTAGTGTCGTGCAGGCATAATGACCTCAGGATAGCTGGAAAAGTAGTCGATGATGATGATGTAGTCCCTGCCGAGCGCCTGGAACAGGTCCACGCCCACCTTCGACCAGGAGGATGTGACCAACTCATGGGGCTGAAGGGTCTCACGTGGTTGTGCCGGCTGGAACCGCTGACAGGTGGGGCAATTGAGCACAGTGTTAGCAATGTCCTCATTTATTCCCAGCCAGTATACAGCCTCTCGGGCCCTCCACTGGCATTTCTCAACGCCGAGATGGCCTTCATGCAGCTGTTCTAAGACAAGCCGGTGCATGCTGTGTGGGATCACAATGCGGTCCAGCTTCAGGAGGACACGATCCACGACTGCCAAGTCATCCCGAATGTTGTAAAGCTGTGGGCATTGTCCCTTGAGCCACCCGTCTATCATGTGGCGCATCACACGTTGCAGAAGGGGGTCAGCCGCAGTCTCACGGCGAATGTGGGCAAGGCGTTCGTCAGTGGCCGGCAGATTGGCAGAAGTGAAGGTTCCATGTGCGTCGACTTGGACAACGAACCCCTCTGGGTCGGATGGAGTGTCGACAGCCCTGGACAGAGCGTCTGCTATGATCAGGTCCTTACCCGGGGTGTATACAAGTTGGAAGTCGTACCTCCGGAGTTTGAGCAGAATGCGCTGGAGGCGAGGGGTCATGTCATTAAGGTCCTTTTGGATGATGCCAACCAGCGGGCGATGGTCGGTCTCCACAGTGAACTGGGGAAGGCCATACACATAGTCGTGGAACTTGTCAACGCCAGTCAACAGCCCTAGGCACTCCTTCTCAATCTGCGCATAGCGCTGCTCTGTGGGGGTCATGGCACGTGACGCATAGGCGACAGGGGCCCATGATGAGGTGTCATCTCGTTGCAGGAGGACCGCCCCAATGCCGGATTGGCTGGTGTCAGTCGAGATCTTCGTCTCCCTTGCAGGATCGAAGAACGCCAGTACCGGGGCGGTGGTAAGCTTGACTTTGAGCTCCTCCCATTCACGCTGGTGGGTGGGAAGCCACTGGAATTCAGTTGTCTTCCTGACAAGGTGCCGGAGAGCTCTGATGTGGGAAGCAAGGTTAGGGATGAATTTTCCCAGGAAGTTGACCATTCCTAGAAAGCGTAGCACCGCCTCCTTGTCTGTCGGCTTCTGCATGGCCGTGATGGCTGCCACCTTGTCGGCATCCGGCCGCACACCCAACCGGGAGATGTGTCCCCCAAGAACATGAGCTCGGTTTGGCCAAAAGAACATTTGGATCTGTTAAGGCGCAGGCCCTGGTCCCGTATCCGTTGAAAGACGCGTTGGAGGCGACTGATATGCTCCTGCGGTGTGGTAGACCAAATAATGATGTCGTCCACATAGACGCGCACGCCTTCGATGCCCTCCATCATCTGTTCCATGATGCGATGGAAAGCTTCAGAGGCCGATATGATTCCAAATGGCATCCTATTGTAGCAGTATCTGCCAAATGGAGTGTTGAAGGTACACAGCTTCCTGCTGGACTGATCCAATTGAATCTGTCAGAAGCCCTTTGAGGCATCAAACTTGGTGAATATTTTTGCCCGAGCCATCTCGCATGTGATCTCCTCACGTTTGAGTATAGGGTAATGTTCCCTCATTATATTGCGATTTAAGTCTTTCGGGTCAATACAGATCCGGAGCTCGCTGGAAGGCTTCTTGATGCACACCATGGAGCTGACCCACGCAGTTGGCTCCGTCGCCCGGGAAAGCACTCCTTGGTCCTGAAGGTCCTGCAGCTGCTGCTTGAGGCGGTCCTTGAGGGGTACTGGGACTCTGCGAGGTGCATGAACTACCGGGGTGCCATCCTGTTTGAGCAGGAATTTGTATGTGTAGGGCAGTGTACCCATGCCTGCGAAAGCATCCTGGTTGTGAGAGAGGATTGAGTTTAGTTGCGCCCTGAATTCCGCATCTTGGAAGTCAGAACTGCCTTCTGGAGAGAGTGTACTCGCTGAACGAGGTGGAGGAGTTTGCACGCCTGTACGCTTAGCAGAGAGTCCTTTGAAGAGCCCACGATCTCGAAGGGTAGGATGGCTTTACACGAGTTGTATGTCACTTCGAGTTGGCACGACCCCGTGGCGGGGATGACGTTGCCATTATAGTCGACCAGTTGACAGATGGATGGAAGAATTGCTGGCTTGACCCTCAGGGTTTGAAGTGCTGACCATGCGAGGAGATTTGAGGAAGCACCCGTGTCCAGGCGGAATGTGATCTGGGATCGGTTGACCGTCAGGGTGGCACACCACTCGTCGTCCGGATCAATGCTGTGCACCAACAGCGGCTGGTGCGTTCGACTCGGGGACAGCCTGTTCTTGTTGATGACAGCAATGTGGAAAGGCTCCCTATCCTCAGTGTCACTGGTCTGTATGATGTCAGGATCGGACTCGGTGAACGTGGGTAGAATTGCTCGAACATTTCTGCTAGGCTGGTTAAACTGTTGCGAGTCGGCAGGCTGAGGTGCTCGACAGCAGGCAGCATAGTGGCCAAGCCTGCCACAGCGTAGGCATTGTCGCGCTTTGGCCGGACATTGCCGCTTTAAATGGGCGGAGCCACAGTTGCCGCATGTCATGACGTCAATGCGTTCATTGTTCCACCATGCATGCGCAGTGCGGTCTTGCATAGTGCGCGCCTGCGCATCGCGTTCCTCCGCATCAACGTCCCCTCTTTTGGCGCGTACAAGCGCGGGAGGCCTCGGAAAGCGCTCAAAACGGCCACCCTCCTACGGGCCGCGGGCCGGGAGGTACTCGATCGTCTGGACCCGCTCTGCCTCGTGGGGCCCCTGCCGCGCCGTTTCAGCCGCCTGGATGTGTGAGTACCGGCTGGTGGCGTTCTCATGCAGGATGCAGGTCTCGATGGCCATCGCTAGGGTGAGTTGCTTGATTTTAAGGAGCTGCTGGCGCAGGGTGTCTGACATGACCCCGAAAACTATCTGGTCGCGTATCATGGAGTCAGAGGTGGGCCCATAGCCGCAGGACTGCGCAAGGATACGGAGGTGCGTTAAATAAGACTGGAAAGGCTCGTCCTTGCCCTGCAGGCGCTGCTGGAACAGGTACCTTTCGAAGCTTTCGTTGACTTCAACGCTGAAGTGTTCATCAAATTTCAGGAGCACCGTCTTGTATTTGGTTTTGTCCTCGCCGTCCGCGAATGTGAGGGAGTTAAAGATGTGGATGGCGTGTTGCCCTGCCGTGGAGAGAAGAAGGGCAATCTTCCCGATGTCCGATTGCATTGTCCCTGTCTGTGGCCTCCAAGGAAGAGCTGGAATCGCTGTTTAAAAAGCTTCCAATTCACCCCGAGATTGCCAGCGATGCGTAGCGACGGCGGCGGGTTGATGTTCTCCATGCTGCAGGATGGCGGATTGCTGATAAGTTGCAGGTAAGTCTCACAGGGGCTAGTATGCGTCCACTCCTGGAACCATGTTGTTTGGGTGTTCTGGTCTACAAACAGGTCAACACGGTTGGAGATTGTGTAACTCCAACCGAATTTTTTTTATTAACAACTCAACTGTGGTAACATACTGTAAGCTTGGGTACGTGCATTACCAGCTTATCTGTGGACCCTGTCCTATCACTAGCTATGGTGAGGCACTCAGCACATGGTGAATGTCTGAGAGGCTGGCTGTGAGCTCTGTGCTTTGAGCTGGCTGCTGCTAGAATGAGCGGGAACACTGGTGTCCCCTGTTATTATAGTGCTCTCACTGGTGATTGGCTGCGATGTTGTGTATGCTGGTTGGTCCTACACTGTCCATCAGTGTGTCAGTGTGTGTGTGATTGCACCATAATATGCTGATGTATATCATGGCAGGGTGAATATAAAAGATCCCATGGCGCTATTTTGAAGAAGAACAGGGGAGTTCTCGCTGGTGTCTTGAAAAACTTCATTGCCTGGAAAGTGCTTAGGAACATGTGGTGATCATGAAAGGTATTATTGAATGCAAGTCTTCCTTAACTTTCTTTTTGCATGATCCCAAGTTAAGTTCATTTTCTGAACTTGTTAGCTTTAATGCGATCACTTTCTTTTGCATTTGCAACATTGCTCGCTCTCTCACTCTCTCACATCACAGACAAAACTTTCCGATCCATACCTTCACCACCTTGAGCCTCACATTCTCTAATATGCTGCTAGCTGGCCTTGTGACACACCTTCACACGTCCCAACCTGTCCCAAAGTGCAATGGCATCATCCTCACCCACACAGTCCTAAATTGCATCACCCAAAATCCACAGAAATTCGCAAGATAACTTTAAATCTGTCCTCGTCCTCACTCTCCACTCAATGCTGCATTTTTTTAGTAACCGCTCCTTCGATATCCCCACATGTCATCAGTATTGGTCTTCTTGCCATTTGTCTTCAGCATTTCAGTGCTGATGATTATTTCCTTGCTTCTGCTCACCAAATAGTACCATTGCCTCTCTACTTGCGATTTCCCTTTCTGCATTCAAAAATGCTCCCTCCAACTATTCTCTTTGGCTGCTCTTCTATCTGACCTTTTAAAAATGTAGGGCAGGATCCTCTATCCCAGTAGCCAACCAATGGGGTTTCCCATTGTGGGCACCCCACGCCGTCGGGAAATCCGCAGGCGTAAGTGCGCTGCCGGCAAAGCGGAGGATCCCGCCAGCAGAGAATCCAGCTCGTATTCTTTCATGGGATGTGGATTTCACTGGCAAGGCCAGCATTTATTGCCCATCCCTAATTACCCTTGAACTGAATGAAATTAAAAGTCAACCACATTGCCGAGGGCCTGGCGTCACACCAGGTAAGAAAGGCAGACTAGTGAACCAGGTAGGTTTTTACAATTGTTTTATGATCACAATTACTGAGACTAGCTTTTAATTCCAGATTTTTAATTGAATTTAAACTCCAGCAGGTGCCGTGATGGGATTTGAACCCATGAACCCCAGAGCATTAGCCTGGGCAAATAGACTACTATTCTAGTGACATTGCCACTGTGTCACTGTCTCACCCCAACTGTCTATTTTTCTCCCTTTTCTCCACTTGCTCAGCATCCACTGCTTTGTTTTCTTCATTGGAAGGTGCCTTATGAGTGTCAGGTGTGCTACATAAATACAGTCAAGTCCACTCTTTTAGTCTTGTAGCCACGTAAAATGGCTGCGTCCCGATTAATTTGGCCAAAACCCGATTTGAAATGGCTAACCGGAAAGGCTGCTGGGAAAAGCAGGTAACAAGACAGAAACGGACAGCTGCAGACAGAATAGCATATTCGGCTCGGGGGAAGTTGGCCCAGATCGATACTCAGGGCTATTAACAGCCCATCCACCCAGACATCTGCAGTGTAATCAGCTATCCCCGGGAACAATTGCAACATATTAGCAATTGAATGCCGGGCCAGACCTGTCGGCGCCTGCAGTGGCCGAAACAAAAGCAGGTGAATGACCACCCCCCGATCGGGGAATCGCCTCGCAATTGGACGTATCGACACCAGTGATTGGGAACAGGTCCAATCACTTGGGACTCAGGGCCAAGGGCCGCCCCAGGAGGCGGGAAGCCCCTGGGCCCTATAAAGTGAGGGGCCAAGTTCAGATCGCTCTCTCTCCCTTTTTCGCCTGCTCGAGACCTTCACAAGAACAGCAACCGGCAACCATAAGTTTGAATCCAGCGATCGCTATCTGATAAAGACTCCTAGCCATCGACCTGTAGCAGCCTTTTGAATCCCGCGGGCCAGATCCGATTGGATAAGCCATTCGTTTCCCTGACCTGGTGGGCTCTTCCTAAAGTTAAGTATTGGCCAGTAGTGATAGGTTTATTATATAGATAGTAGGATTATTGTGTAAACATTACTTGTTGTATATAATAAATGACCGTTGATTTCAAGCTTACTAAGCGGTGTGCTGACTTATTAATCGTAACTTGAACTTGAACCACGTGGCGGTATCAGAAAGATACCTGGCGACTCGTGAGCAAAGGTGACGTAATCAGAGCTAATAAACTAAGGCTAAAAAGAGCAACATAATTGGCGACTCCGCCGGGACCCGACATAGAAGTGGAAAACCACTCCAGGAGAACCCCAACAATTTGAATTAGAATCCAATCGGAAACAAACAAAAAAAAACCACAAGTGTTCAAGCGGTTCTGGTTAATAATTCACAATTCGGAAGTGTGTGTATGCATGCGTAACTAACAGGGTTATAAGGTAAAACTGATAGATTTTGTTGCGTCAAAATTGTCGGAAGTCTGTATTTTCGGAAATTAGCGCAAGCCGGACCGGCATCTACAACACCACCTTAGCTCCCTGTTCCAAATTTGAACGTAACGAGCAGACAAGAGAGAGCCATGCAGGCAATGCAGCGCCTCATGAACCCTGAAGAATTTGCGGTCGCACCGATCAGCAGCGTTAGAGTGGGACAGTGTTCCATTTGGGAAGTGGAAATTCGCAAATTTCTGCAGGGAAAGGATGGCCCATGTGGAAGGATTTCTGCAATAATGACGATTCAGGTCCCGGAAGCATAGGGCATATTTGGTGGGAGAACCTGAGTGAGATCCATAAGAAGAGCTTAGCAAAAGCGCGCAAGTCGATGGCAATTGTGTCCTGTCTGGCACCATTGCGAGGCACAGAGGAGGTCATCAGGACGCTCCGCAAAGAAATAGAAGGCATACATCGTATGAGTAAAATCGATGTATGCAAGGTTGAGAAAGAGAACTTGGAATTAAAAAGGAAATTAGCAGCAAAGGACGAAGAGGTGGCTGATGCCAAACGAGGTCACCAGTCTTGTCTGGCGCACTTGAGTAGTTTCCAGTCCCAGTATGAAAAGGCTTATCAGGACACGCAGCGTGCAGTCCTGGTAAAGAAAGAAACAGAAAAGCGGGTAGAGACGCTCCAGTAACAATGCAGTGATCTCAAGGCAGCCTTGAGAGCGCTCCACGCTGCAACCATGGAACAAAGGCAGAGAACCTTGGACCACGCAAAGTGCAGAAAGCAAATTGCAGACCCTCAAGCAATGCTTTCTGTCCAAAAGGGATTCCAAGACACCTTTGGGAAAGGTTTAGACCAGGAAGACAGCCCTGATTAGGAAGAACTGCAAGAGACAGTGCAGAGATATGTTCAGGGAGTATGTGCGCAGGGAAAACCCCAAAGGAGGAGAGCACCCCCACCCCCCACACAACAGATAATACAGGCTCCCATGAACCCTGTAACAACCCACCGCACCGCCACAGCAGACGAGGTGGAAGTCTTATATTCCACCCCCCTCACAGTGACCCAATTACGGGACGCGTGTGCTAAAATCACACCGTTCCTCCCCGCTTCAGACCCACACCATTTCTTTGCCACCGTCAAACACCAGGCGACCATGTACGGCCTGGATGAAAAGGAACAGGTAAAGCTCACGGTCCTCAGCTTAGACCCATCGGTCGCAGCAGCCCTTCCCGACCCACAGAATGTAGGAGGAGGCACCCTTGCAGAAATGCATACCGCGATCCTGGATGCGATCGGGTACAACCGGGGCGACCCCGTAGACGGTCTAAATAAATGCAGACAGAAAAAGTCTGAACACCCCACAGCGTTTGCAGGACGCTCGTGGATTCACTTTGAAGCCGTTTTCGGAAACGTAGACCGTGCCCATTTGTCCGCAGATAATATGGCCAAATGGACCCGCACCCTTATCTCCCATGCCACGGAAGCAGGACAGAATGCCTGTAGTAATTATGACCCCCTCGGAGGAGGCTCATAACGAGAAGTGGGTGGTCAAAAGATTGTCCCGCGTTTGGGAACAAGCGGCTCACAGTAAATCCGCAGTTAGAACCCCCGAGGAAAACCAAGCCACCGCAGACGTGCAGGCAGTAAGAACCACTCTCCACAACCCCGCCTGGGTAAACGAGGGAAAGAGCAGCCCCCCAGCAAAACCGCAAGAATGCTACAATTGCGGACAGTTGGGACATTTTGCTAAAGAATTCAAGGCGCCTAAAAAGCCACAGAGAGCCCATCAGACCGGCACTCTCAACAAGAAAAAGGCAGAGCCCATACATAGCGTTAGCGCCCAGTCCGATCAGACAGACTTGACCGGGACGGACTGACGGTGTACAGGCTCCCCCAGTTGGGTCTGCGATACCCTTTGGGATAGGTCAGGACGACCCGTAGTCGCAGCAAAGGTTAGGGGACAGCCGATCGAGCTTCTCTGGGACACAAGAGGGTCCCTCATAACCTTAAATTCCTCCACCCTTGGTAAGGACACGTGGCCCACCACATCCACTATCACCCTCAGCGGCTTCACAGGCCACTCACAACAGGGACATATCACGACCCCTGTACCCATCCAGATCGGAACCATTAATACAAAACACCCCGTAGTGTTAGTCGACCTGCCCCCAACAGCAGAGCACATTTTAGGGATCGACTTTATGAACTCTCACCACCTCTCTTTCGATCCAGTCAACTAGTGTGTCTGGAAGATGGCGAAATCCGCTAGAGCCCCCGCAACACTCAATATTGGGGATTACATGAACAAAATTAGCGCAGTAGGCGAGTTTTGGTTCAACCCCACCACACTCAGCACGGACCAACAGGTTAGGGCAGTCCTGCAAAAGAACAGGGCAGCATTTGCAACCCACAAACACGACTGTGGACGGATGACCGGTTCCGTACAGATAACCGGACCGGACCCAAGACCCCAAAAACAGTACGGATTTCCCCTAGAAGCAGAGGGAGAAATCCTAAAGGTCATAGAAAGCTTATTAGAGCAGGGCGTCCTAAGATCGGTAGCCTCAACTAATAATGCCCCGATTTGGCCAGTAAGGAAACCCGACGGATCATGGCGTTTGACCATTGATTATCGGGAACTCAATAAAGTCACCCCCGCAGCAGCCCCCACCGTAGCAACAAGTCCCGAGACCATGCTCAAACAGGGACTCCATGCCCGATATTTCACGGTTTTCGACGTCATAATGGGTTCTGGTCCATTCCATTGGCAAAGGCGTGCCAGTATAAATTTGCCTTCACTTTCAGAGCGCAGCAGTACACGTGGACATGCCACAACATTCCACAACTCCCCCTCCATTTTCCACCGACAGCTGGCAAATGGACTAGCAAAATCTTCTCACCCCGAATGTCTGGTACAGTATGTAGACGACCTACTACTGCAGACAGAAACAAAGGAAGAGCACATTGAGCTTCTGTCCGAACTCCTGGAATTATTACACTCCATTGGCTGTAAAGTAAACCCCAAAAAGTCCCAAATATTGGAAGACAAGGTGATATATTTGGGTACTATCATCACACACGGCAAACGCGAGATCGAGCACAAAAGAATTGACTCGATCGCTAAATTGCCCCTTCCCCAAAACGTTTCAGCCCTCCGGTCATTTTTAGGACTGATTGGCTACTGCCGAAACCACATTGACGGTTTCGCCAGCAAGGCAGCGCCCCTCTCAGACCTCCTAAAGAAGGGAGCCCTCTGGGAATGGCTTCCGCAGCATACGAAGGCTGTGGAATCATTAAAACAGGCACTCATAGCAGCCCCCGCACTACAAGTTCCCGACCCACTTTCCCCTTACGCCATAGAGGTAGCGACCACAGACCGCACCCTTTCAGCTGTGCTCCTGCAGGAACGGCACGACCAGCTAAGACCCGTAGCTTATGCCTCCCGAATTTTAGATGCTGTGGAGCAGGGATTCTCAGCCTGTGAGAGGCACCTGCTCACAGTTTTCTGGGCAGTCCAGTACTTTTCCTACATTACCGGACTGAACCCCATCACCATTTTGACCGAGCACACCCCCACCCAACTTTTACTAGACGGACGACTTAAAGACGGTACCGTCAGCCAAATCCGCGCAGCTCGGTGGACCCTTCTCTTACAAGGACGGGACATCACAGTCAAACGGACAAAGACTCACACATACTTAGCGGACAATCTACAGTATGCCGGAACCCCCCATGAGTGTGAAATCATCTCGCCCCACCATAATACAGGCCCCTTTATAGCCAAAACACCCCCCAGAAAACTAGCCACTCCATCTCAAAACCCCCCTCACCCAGACACGTGTGACCCCATTAGGATCTATGTGGATGGATCTTCCATGATCCAGGATGGGCAACGCATAACAGGTTGTGGGATTTATGTGGAGGAATCGCAGGGACGTGCCCTCGAGGAAATCGCATTAACATTACCCAGACACGTAGGCGCGCAGGCAGCAGAGCTTGCGGCCATCGCTTACATTGTAAAGCACCCAGATTCCTTCCCCAGCCCAGCAGACATATATTCAGACAGTCTATACGTCTGCAACAGCCTCACTGAATTTCTGCCCCTCTGGGAAACAAGAGGATTTGTTTCCGCGGACGGGAAACCCCTCCCCTCAGCCCCGTTACTCCGCCATATTCTGGAAAAAGCCAAGAACAGGACTTTTGGTATTATAAGTCCGCAGCCACCATCGTTCTCCCCCCCTGGAAATGTAAAAGCCGACGTGCTGGCTAAGGCGGGATCCAGACATGGATACTTCTGGAAGCCCCCCGAGAGCGCCCCAGTGAGTGCGCCAGTGAGTGCAGTTCAGGTCGCGCAGACTAGGATCGAAGATCTAGTAGAGGCCCAGAAGCAGGATAGCGCTCTCACTGAGATCGTGAAAGGGAAGTTTCCAGCCTCATACGAAAGGTACAGAAATACAATAACCACACATGACGGTGTGGTGCTAAAGGACACCCTTTACATAGTTCCTGAGCAGGATAGGAATCAAATGATCTGTTTATTCCATGATGGTCATGGATACCAGGGAATAGAACCCACCGCAGCCCACCTCAAGCAGCTTTGTTGGTGGCCTAATCTCAAAGAGGATGTATCCCATTACATCGAGAATTGCCTCATCTGTGCTCAGAACAACCCAGATAGGTATGCCAAAAAGGCACATCTCAGCCACACCCGACCCGTTAACGGCCCCTGGACTAACCTCCAGATCGATTTTATAGGTCCATTGCCCCCTTGCAGGAATGGCTATAAATATGTTCTGGTGGTCAATGACATTTTTACAAAGTGGGTAGAAGCATTTCCAGCCCGCACCAACACCGCGAAAACCACAGCCAAGATCCTAACCCACCACATTTTTACAAGATGGGGGCTCCCCCACAGTATTGAGTCGGACCAAGGTTCTCACTTTACGGGACGGGTCATGCAGAACGTCCTCACGATATTTGGCATAACCCAAAAATTTCACATTGCGTACCACCCTCAGTCGAGTGGTATAGTGGAGCGCATGAATCGGACCCTAAAAACCACCCTTAGGAAAATGGTCCAGCAGAATAACATCACTTGGGATTCTGTCCTCCCCTTTGCGCTGATGTTTTTGATTAACGCTGTTTCCACCTTCACAGGTTTCACCCCACACACCCTCATGACCAGACGCCCCATGAAAGGGACAGAGTACTTGTTGGGTTTAGACCTGACCAGCCCTGAGGTTACGGCCCTCACCCATGAGAAAGCCGTTGAACAATTACTTACAAATGTAAAAACGGCTCAGTTAGCAGCCGCTGTTAAACTGGGTACTAAAAGAAAACAGAGCAAGGCCTGTTTTGCTAAGGCAGTACATGCCACGGAGTACAATATAGGACAAGTGATGTTGTCCGTGTATAACCCCAGCACATTTCTGTCTCCAAAATACTCGGGTCCGTACTCCATTACGGATAAAGTAAGCCCATCGGTATACAAAATCAAATACCAAAATGGTAAGACTGCATGGTTTCACATAAACCAGCTAAAGGTTTATGGAGCACAGTCAAACCACTCCCACCACGTCATGCTTGACGCAGCAGACCAAACCCCGCCCACACCCAACGTAACCACACCCACCCCTTCCACGTCCAGCCCAGACACGGACTCGCCCCCGACTCCACCCACAAACTTTACGCTCCGCCCCGGAACGCCCACAGACTGCAGCAGCACAGACAGCGACTGTGACTCTGACGACAGCCACAGCACGCCTCCCTACCATCCTGGTCCCACACCCAGCAACTCCGACCTCGACTCCAGTGACCCCCTCCTCATCACCTACTTAAATAAACCACACCACCGACTACCGAACCAAACGGACGACCCCGACTTTGTACCCACCCAACTCGACCCTGCTCATTGGCACCGCGACAACTCCTGCAGACTCGTCCGCAACGACGAGGACGATCACAACTCACACCATGCAGCCCTTTCCACCCTAATTCACTCCAGAGTTTGGCACCCGGGAGAAGGTGACGACCTCAGGTCTGACTCCCAAGCCGCCAACCCCTTTGCGACCCTGTTCGCAACAGAGAACTGAGGTGTCCACATGATGATTTAAAGGAGACACTTGGTGAAAAGTGTTGTCCTTCCTGATGGAACCTGAGGGATGTTTTGCGTTGTTTGTATGTTTGTTTAATGTTGTTCGTCCAACAGGAGAATGTTCTCACCGCCACACACCCATTCACCTGAACTTTTTAGCTCTTTCCAAACAGACAAGCCAGACGCTTGTTCAGCGGTACCAACTTGTCCACAGATACCTGGTCACCAGACCAGACGCTCGTTCAGAGGAACTAGCTTTTCAGCTGATACTGGTTCGGGTATCAGACGCCCGATCGTAGCTGCTCTTCTGATTCGATGGTAGAATCAGAACAGTAACCTCACCATGATGACTACATTTGTGCCCGTTCTTTGGTTGCTCAGGCAGTGGAGAAAACGGCGTGAGACCCGCCCTGCCTGGGGACCCCCCCGTTGGTCAAAAACGCTCGGGTAGGGGACATACGGTATTGGTAGCCGTCCTACCCGGGGACTCCATCCAAATCTTACCCGTCGCGGCCCATACGCACCTCATTCGACCTTTTCCTTTCAAAAACAGTTTTATTTTATTTAGGCAACCTTTGGGTTGCTGCCAAATGCTATTTACATCCTAGAACATTTGGAGGATAAACTTAGCACTGGTCCACCATTGGGAAGTGTGCCGTGTCCTAACATTTGTTTTGAAAAAAAAAATGGGGGAGCAGTCACATATTGAGACCAATTATAAGAGTTTAATTGGCCCCAAGAAGGACAGACACACTAACACACCGGATATTAAACCAAGGTAGTTACAGATACTATGCTTGTCTTACAGAACTCCAGAAGCTCCAAGACCGGAGAAAACAGAGAGCACAGAAAAAGAAAAGAAAGAGGACAACCATGAGGACTTCGGTCATCGTGCTCAACATCTTTTTGGACACTTGGTTGCACGGGAACGCGGACCCCATTACTCCAAACCCCCCTGCCGTTAATGTTTCACTGCCCCGCAGTACCGAGGGCCCAGTCACCAGCCACGCTGCATTACCCTGGTGTGCCAAGTTCATAACTTGGTACTCCTTATCGTACATCATTGAGGCACTGTAAGCATTGGCCATACTCTGCTGTGCAGTACAGACCATGCGCCTCCGCAAGTGGAAAAGGAGAGCGTACCGCGCTCGAACCCCGGTATATCGGATCCGATCCCCAATATTCGGCTATGACCAGACCCCAGACCCCCGCGACCTATGAATGGTGAAACATGCACTTGCGTTTTCCTGTAAATAAAAAGGAAATGTATGATCCTGCGCTTGACTGCCAAGCCAGGAAAGAGTATATGGAATATTATGATTGTTGTTGTATGTTTAGAGAGATAGGATTATGCAATGCCTGATGACCGGTGACCGTAGAATCGGCGGAACGGCATCGGGGAGGCGTCGCGTGAATCGCGCCCCACCCCCGGCGATTCTCCGACCCGGCCCGGAGTCAGAGAATCCCACCCATTGTGTAACTTCAGGAAGGAATTAGATATAGCTCTTGGGGCTAAAGGGATCAAGGGATATGGGGGGAAGGCAGGATCAGGGTATTGAACTTGATGATCAACCACGATCATAATGAATGGTTGAACAGGCTCCAAGGGCCGAATGACCTCCTCTTGCTTCTCTGCATGTTTTGTTGAGGGAAAAATTGCATGATACCTGAATATGGGTATTCACGGAGTTCTTTGTTAACAATTTATTCATTTAGAGGGGAGAATCATCACACTCTAAATATTTACATTGAGGTTAGGAAGTTCACAAAGTGTTCAAGAAATCCAGTGCTTGGGTAAACTAGATTTGACAATGCACTAGAATTGTGCCCAGTGTCATGCCAAACAGGAGCACTGTGAGAAGCCCCCCTCTGAGGACTCCTCCATTCATCTGCACAGTCAGGTTCATCATGAATTTACATTCCCAGTTTATGGATTTTGCAGCCCTGCCATAGTGGGACCCACCGTGAAGGATGCAGCGAACCGCCCAAAGGTCCATTGACTTTTAGTGGGCGCGGCTACCTCGCTGCAAGATCAGGTGGTGTTGACTGAATTTTAAACTGGAGGACTTTGGCTTTGCCAACATTAATCTTGAGAAACATTTCTGCGCATGTACTAATCGTGATTGCCGGTTTCCATGTGAGTTGGAGACAAATAATTTTGAGGATCAGTTTTACAAGTTTAGACCGTGTCTAAGAAGAGATGAAGGGTGATGTACTTACTGTAACCAAGCAACCAGGCTCAATAATGAGCTGCAGAAAACTGGGGCCAAAGTCCTTGGCTGTATTGAAAGATCACGCGATTTGAAAATGATTCCACGATTGAAATTTTTCTTAATAGGGGCAAGGAACCAGTTAAAACAAGGAGCTTGTTGTCAAGCCTGCCAATCAAATATTTATTTCCTGTTGACTTTACTAAGTTATCATTGTGATTGTTCATGAGAACTGGAATATTTCTGGGAGGGGCTAGAATCACATTACATTGAGTGGACCTTTTACATTCCACTCTTGCGAGCAAATCTCTAATGCATTGGGGGCAGCACAGTGGCACATTGGTTAGCACTGCAGTCCCAGGTTTGATCCCGGCTCTTGCATATTCTCCCCGTGTTTGCGTGGGTTTCGCCCCCACAACACAAAGATGTGCAAGGTAGGTGGATTGGCCATGCTTAATTAGAAAAAATGAATTGGGTACACTAAATTTATTATAAAAAATCACTAATGCATTGCAATAATCAGGTCTTTTTGCATTTATACCGAATTACCTGAAGCTCCATTTATAAATCTGCTATTTGATATAATAATCTTTATTATTGTCACAAGTATGCTAACATTAACACTGCAATTAATTTATTGTGAAAATCCCCTAGTCGCCGCAGTCCAGTGCCTGTTCGGGTAGACAGAGGGAAAATTCAGAATGTCCAATTCACCTAACAAGCACGTCTTTTGGGACTTGTGGGAGGAAACCGGAGCACCCAGAGGAAACCCACGCAGACACAGGGAGAACGTGCAGACTCCGCACAGACAGGGACCCAGCCGGGAATCGATCCTGGGACCCTGGCGCTGTGTATTAACAGTGCTAACCACTGTGCTACTGTGCCACCCATGTGATATATTACAGTACCTTACAGATCGAAAATCTACCTCCGATTAAAGGCATTCATTATTCTTGGATTATATGGATGAATCATTAAAAGATTTTCTGTGGCTGCCTGCCTATCCAGCAAGTCGCTGAGTCAAAAGGATGATGCAATCTTTAGATTTGATCAATAGTTCATCTGAACTCGGGCCCTGCAGTTGGAGACAATAGTCCCGAAAATTATTCACACATGTCTATAAGCGGACAGTCACTGCTGTGAATAATGCTGATCGCTCGACGAGGTACATAGGAACAAGTATGGACATGCACCCCACCACGTTCAGCAACAGGAAGAAATAAGAAAATTGGTGGAGGAAAATATCAGGAAGAGGAAATAAATAGTTTTTTTTCAACAAGTAGTCCTAAATTCCTCTTTATGTTCAAATTTTAAATACATTTGCAGAGCTAAATGTGAAGGATGAATTGGATATTTCAGGGAACTGTTTTAGTGAGGATCCACACGGTATTTAGACAAATCACTATTCAGATCTCAGTCGGTTTCCTTCATGTTTTGATTAATTACTATTTTTAAGGATGGTCAGTTGTTCTATTTTTATTGTTCTTTACTGAAGAGACTCTGCTTATACTGAAAAAGACAGTATTGTACAATCAAGTAGCACAGTTCAACAAGATTCAACATCATGCACACAGCTGAAGACACTAACATGAAAATTGTACAGATTGTTTTCTCAGTTGGCCTAGAAATGAAGCAATCCACAGTATTAGGACAGGGATATTCACTACATTTGACAAGTCTGAGCATCTTGTAGCCTTCATAAATCCAATAAAATAAGTACATAAAGACAGCTTCAAATGCCATTTTGAAGAAAATGCTGACCAAGTAAGTTCGAAGCAGGGGGGCATCGATTTTTGCTTTCTGCAAACCTTCATTCCGATTAAAGATTTTTATATTCTTCTTGTATTTTTTCCTTTGATAAACATGCATACCAATGAGGAATGATGGGATGGACACAAAGAGGAGCTGGAAAACCCACAGCCTGATGTGGGAGATGGGGAAGAAATAATCGTAGCAAACATTCCTGCAGCCAGGTTGCTGTGTGTTGCACACAAAGTCACTCTGTTCATCTCCCCATACAGTCTCGGCTGCCACCACCAAGACCAGGACACGGAAAATGAAAACAACTGAGAGCCATACTTTTCCCAGCGGTGTTGAGTACTTGTTCACTCCACCCAGCAGAGACTGAAGAGAATGCCAATCCATTTTGGGTCACCCTAGGAATAAACAGCACCAGTTACTGTACTGCAGCTAGGAATCTGGTAGGAACATAGGAATTGCTATAAAAAAATAATAAATTAAGTCCCTACAGTTCACCTGCTACCATCCTGTTAGTTGCATGGCCAAAGGATAAAACTGTATTGGTTCATCACGGCGGAACAATTTCTATCAATTAGTCTACAACATTCTCAGACATGAGGTGATATAAACCCCATTGAAATTAGATTTTACAGATTTGACATTAATTCCTGGGCCACTGCTGACACTTGACTATTGACGAACTCCCTGAGTATTTGTTGCCTCAAATGTTGATATATCTCTTGTTCTTAAGAAGTTCATAAAAGCTGGTGAATATAAACCGAGAGTGGGTTTCTCCGTCCCGCCGCACCAGATTTCTGATTCAGCACGCCTTCGGGATGCTCCGTTTCACCGGCTGGTCAATGGAGTTTCCCATTATGGGGCAGCCCCACGCCGTCGGGAAACCCCCGGGCTGCCGGCAAAATGGAGCATCCCCACGGCGGAGAACCCAGCCCCTTGTGTTCTAAACATCATACGGAAACTATTGAATACAGAAAATATTCCAATTTGTTACCTCACAAGATAATCCACTCATAATAGTTTTCTCCATAGAATCCCTACGGTGCAGAAGGGGGCCATTCGGCCCATTGGGTCTGCGTGATCCTCCGAAAGAGCACCCTATTGTTATGACCCCCTCGGAGATCACGGTTGTGGTGATATGCATCACCATATATACACAAGGGGTTAATGTAAATACACTACAACTAAGTAAATACTAGAGGGAGCACCGGAGATGTCATGGTATGCAAACATGCAGCTAATGAACACTTAGAATAGGACACAACCAATGAGCAGTCAAGGCATCCAATGGTGGCATTACCACAAGGGGGCATTACACAACCCATATAAAAGGACAGGGCACACATGCTCTGTCTCTTTCCACAGACAGACATCTAGAGAGTACATCAGGGTTGATCAGAAGCATCACACCCAGCACGTGGCTTTGAGCAGACTGGTTTAGTTAGACTGAGTTACTACAGTTAGATTAGCAGGAGAGTCGAACTCATTTAAGAACTGTGTTAATAGTTCAATAAACATATTGAACTCATTACAAAGTCTGGACCTTCCTTTGTCCAAGTATACATCAAGGAAGCAGCTTATGCTGCACGAAGAAGCATAACACAAAAACGGAATCAGCACCGTCTGTTTCCCGTGACCGCCTCAGAATACGACCTTCCCCGATGAACGAGACGGGGCTCCCCCTTTAACAAAGGGAGCCTCTCAGTATATAAACCCTGACCTGGATGCAGGTCGGGTAGGAGGACCTTTTGGGGAGTGAAGAGATTGTTTGAATGACAAGTAAATCGGTGTTCGTTCTGTATCCAACTGTGAGTGTCCATGTGGTCACTTCATCGTATTCTACATTGGCGACGATGTTGGGATTCCCGGAGCACGGGCGTGCCCCCATTCTGGAACACCTCCACAACAGGGGGTATCCAAGTTGAAGATGCTGGCATGTAGCTATGTCTGGTGGCCCAGAATTACATAGCCATCGAGAAGCTGGCTCAGAAGACCATGCCAGGAGAACCAGAAGGCCGGGCAAGTGGCATCACTACACCCTTGGGAATGGCCGGGCCGACTGTGGTCTCGCTTTCACATCGATTTTACCAGATCTTTTGGGGGGACAATGATCCTGATCATAGTAGACGCCCATTCAAAATGGTTGAAAGTCCACATGATGCAAGCAACCACCACAAGCGCAGCTGTGGAACGCTTGAGGTACATGTTCAGCACCCACAGCATTCCCGAGGTGCTGGTCACCGACAACGGAGCACTTTTACCAGTGCAGAGTTTGGGGCTTTCATGTCCGCAAACGGCATTCATCACGTGCCGACCGACTCGTACCAATCGCCTTCCAATGGGTTGGCTGAACGGGTGGTCCAGACATTCAAGTGGGGCATAAAGAAACTAACCACCGGGTCCTGGGAGACCCAGTTAGCTCAGTTTTTATTTTGTTACTGGACCTTAGCGCCACCACACGGGGCACGTCGGCTGAGCTACTCGTGGTCATCCCAGACATTTGGGAGAAGGTCCACCGCTGTCAAGACCGATCTGAATCGGATGCAGGCAGGAGCACGTCGCTCCAGTGCTTCGCATCCGGGGATGCAGTTTACGACCACAATTTTGGCACCGGGACCACGTGGATTCTGGGTGTGGTACTGCACCATATGGCGCCGGTCTCTTATTCGGTGTGGGCTCAAGACAGAGTCCGATCATCACGTGGACCAAATTCGCCAGCGCATTCAGGAGCCGCCGGAGCCTATTTCAGATGCCCCGGTCCCGCTAATCCCATGATAGCCATTGCCGCTCGACCAGCCGCTCCACCGGCCGTCGATGTACAAGAAGGTGAGATGCCTGATGCCAACCTATCAGATTCCGAAATGGATTCCAGCAACAACCAGACTTCGATGTGCCACAGTCCGTATTGGCCATGCTGATCCAGCCAAGACGCTCTGTGAGGCAATGCAGATCCCCGGTGCGGTATAAGCCCACCGGCCCAGCTCTGTTGACACCTGAATGCCGCCCTCAAGATAAGCGGACCAGGGGTCCCTCGCTACAGACAATGGACATTTCTCCAGACTAAGGGGGAGGAGGGGTGTTATGACCCCCTCGGATGTCACTGGATGTGCATCGTCCATTTCCCTGTGATCACCTCAAAATATAAACGTCCCGATGAACGGGGCTGGGCTTCCCCCTGAACAAGGGGAGCCTCTCAGTATATGAACCCTGACCTGGATAGAGGTCGGGAGGAGGGCCCTTCGTGGAGTGGAGGGATTGTTTGTATGAGAAGTAAATCATTGGTAATTTTGTGAGTTCCCATGGGTCACTTTGTCGGATTCTACACCTACCTAGCTAGCACAATGGTTAGCATTATTGCTTCACAGCGCCAGAGTCCCAGGTTCGATTCCGGGCTTGGGTCATTTCTGTGCGGAGTCTGCATGTTCTCCCCGTGTCCACGTGAGTTTCCTCCGGATGCTCCGGTTTCCTCCCACAAGTCCTGAAAGACGTGCTTGTTAGGTGAATTGGACATTCTGAATTCTCCTTCTGTGTACCCAAACAGGTGCCAGAATATGGTGACTAGGGGATTTTCACAGTAACTTCATTGCAGTATTGTAACCCTACTTGTGACACTAATAAAGATTATTATCCCCAGCCTATCCCCGTAACCCAGTCTAACCTGCACATTTATGGTCTCTAAGGGGCAATTTAGCATGGCCAATCTACCTAATTTAGACATGCTTAGACTGTGGGAGGAAACCGGAGAACCCGGAGGAAACTCACGCAGAAACAGGAAGGATGTGCAAACTCCACACGGTCACCCAAGGTCAAATCAAATCCGGGTCCCCAGTGCTGTGATGTAGCAGTGCTAACCACTGTGCCACCATGCCAGCCATCTCTTGCCATGCCGATATTCCAGCTCATAATTGTGCTCAGTATTGCCCACACTCCTTAGGCGGAATTTAATTGAGGCAATGGGGGTTTTGTGCCCACCAGCTGGAAAACCGACAGAAGACCCCCCACCCTTCACATCTTTAAGAATGGCTGCCAGAATGAAGTGTCAAAGTTGCCCTTAAGTGGCCTTGGAAAGCTTTCCTCAGGATCAAGGACTCAAGGGAAGGAAATCCTGCACTCCGAGAGCTTCTGGCCAGAGCTGGCAGTTATCTTTTATTTTATATTTTCATGGGATGTGGGCATCACTGGCGAGGCCAGCATTTGTTCCCATCCCTAATCATCCTTAAATTGATTGGCTTCCATTTCTGAGGGCAATTAAGTGTCAACCACATTGCTCTGGACCTGGAATCATGGGTAGGTCAGAGTGGGTAAGAATATTTCCTATCCTAAAGGACATTAGTGAACCAGATGGGTTTTTACGACAATCATTGATAGTTTCATGGGCATCATTACGGAGACTAGCTTTATATTCCAGATTTATTAATTGAATTTAAATTCCACTAGCTGCCGTGGTGGGATCTGAACCCGTGTCTTCAAACCAGCTCTGAATTATTAGCCATTACCACTATTCCACCGTCTCACCCCACATTGCAGGCAGTAGCAGCTGGACTAGTAGAAGCTGCTGGTAATGTGCCCAGGGACAGGCCTACGATCACCAAGGGGACCAGGGCAAAGATGAGTGAGGGTGGGATAGGGGTCACGGGATGGGTGTCATGGGAGGCAGGGTAATGGTGGTTGGCAGAAAATGCAAGTGGTGGTTCTCAAAATGCAGCCCCCTTCCCAATGCCAGGTCCTTCAATCAGGCACAGAGTACTTATGAATGAGAGACCACTTCCTAGGAGCCTGCAATCAAACACAGCAGAATTTTGCTTTCCTTGTTCCTCGCATGGCGAGACCCTGCCTGCTGCTGGTTGAACACCAGCCATGGGATAAGGTCCTTCAGTGGCCATTAATTGGAACAGAATAGGAAGGTTGTCCATGTGCCATTTTGTCCCAGGTTTAATCAAAGCAGGACTGGAAGGCGGGTGCGATACCCATCCTGTGCCTTCTAACCCGATTAAATTTACACCCCCCCCCCCCCCCCCACAGTTCAAACCTGCCTCATTGGAGGGCATTACATTTTGCCACTTCAGTTCCAAATGCAGATATAAACCAGGGCACGGTTTAATTTAAATGAGAACAGTTTATTGTAACATATCATCATCCGTATAGCACAGTGTACAGAATTACACTCCAAAAAGGTTAGTGTGCTGTCCACATCACAACAAACAATAATTGTGTTGCATATTCCTATTACATCTAGGAGTTAAAGTCATTCAGTTTCTCAGCTCAATGACCAGACAACCAGACTGCCCTCATAGGCTACAGACTAATGGAGAGAGAATACTAATGGAGAGAGAATATTCTGGATCCATTCCCCAGGGGAAGAAAGAGAAAATCTGAAAACCTATTTATAAATAGTCAATCGAATAACAAACCGAAACTGACAGTAGAATTTGTTGCTTCATTATCTGCCACATAATCAATTGTTTATTATCTACTGTCCACTTTTTAACAATCAGTCATCACACAAGGCCAAGGCAACATATCAAAGAGAAACTTTCTAATTACATTTACTGAACTTTCCCACATTCCACTGTTAAAGACACTTTCATATTGAAGGAATGTCAATAACAGTATTCCCACTAGTGGCAGCACATTCCCGTACCAGCCTCCCCGAACAGGCGCCGGAATGTGGCGATTTGGGGCTTTTCACAGTAACTTCATTTGAAGCCTACTTGTGACAATAAGCGATTTTCATTTCATTTCAACATAAAAGACCTGAACGCAAGCTCTGGAGAGCTAAAAGAAATTCTGACCCAGATTTACAGCATGGATCCACTTAGAAGTGAACCTTAACAGCTAGATTCCCACTTCAGCTGTGACAACCATAGGTGCCAGCCTCCAATAGTTGTATTGAAGTGGCATCAAGAAATATGATAAACAGGAAAGAGTGGTGCATAGAAGTTATGGGCTATTGTGTGAATGTGCCCCATGGACCGCCTGTGGCATGTTTCATTCCTTTGTATCTCAACCTTTGCTCATTTACATGAACATCAAGCAACTCCCAATTATCAAGTATATAAGCTCAATTATCTAGTTTTGTATAAAACATTGCATCTAATTATTTGATGTACTGACATCTTTCTTCCACTCAAAACATGGGGCTTCAAATCTGCTTCAGGTTCCTTATCATCTATGCATGAATCACTTTATTTATGATTCTTCTTTGGTGAACATATTTGATAGACACCGGCATCTCCACATCATATTTGATAGAGGTCACATTCCCAGAGGTCCCCTCCATAGCATTACAAAAAAGGCAGTGATCATATTTCTTCCAAATGTCTGTGACATGTAACAGTGACAAATGGAATAATCTGAAGTAAAGATGCCCTGAATGCATAAAAAGTGCAAGCTTATCATTTCTTCCTGAAAATATCACATTGCAAAGTCACACAATGATCTAGTGACGCATGAAATATATACATATTCTATCATTATAAATAATTCACAAATCATTGTCTTTATTAGCATATAGAAGTATGATCTGAACAGCTGTTTTGGTCATCATCGACTATTGCTCTGCTGATATTTGAGGAATTAGGCGCAACTGCTAATCTTTTGTCTTGTTCATTGTTCGCTGTTGCAGAAGCCAAGCTTTTCTTCCATTGCACAATGAAATACCTTACAAACAAATAGCACAATTCAGCAATATTTAGCAAGATGCATACTGCTGAAGTCACTAACATAAAAACAGTGAAAATAGTTTTCTCTGTTGGCCTAGAAATGAAGCAATCCACAGTGTTAGGACAGGGATATTCACTGCATTTGACCAGTCTGAGCATCTTGTAGCCTTCATAAATCCAATAAAATAGGTACATAAAGACAGCTTCAAATGCCATTTTGAAGAAAATGCTGACCAAATAAGTTCGAAGCAGGGGGGCATCGATTTTTGCTTTCTGTAATCCTTCATTCCGATTAAAGATTTTTATATTCTTCTTGCATTTTTTCCTTTGATAAACATGCATACCAATGAGGAATGATGGGATGGACACAAAGAGGAGCTGGAAAACCCACAGCCTGATGTGGGAGATGGGGAAGAAATAATCGTAGCAAACATTCCTGCAGCCAGGTTGCTGTGTGTTGCACACAAAGTCACTCTGTTCATCTCCCCATACAGTCTCGGCTGCCACCACCAAGATCAGGATACGGAAAATGAAAATGACCGCAATCCACACTTTCCCCAGGGACGTTGAGTATTTGTTGACCCCATTCAGCAGAGAATGAAGGAAATACCATCCCATTCTTGGTCACTCTAGGAATAAACAGCACCAGTTACTTTACTACAGCAGGAAATCTAGGATTTATCCACAGATCATTTAAAAATTGTGCATGTTTGCTCTTCCTGTTCAAATTCCAGTGGAGATTTTTGCCACATACTTTTGTCAATATTCAACAGTGAAGCTGATTGGTCTAACATTTACAACAGAGATCCTATATGTAAATAGTTTACTGTCAGAATGTTGCTGCAGGCGCTCACTGGTTCCCGACACACCCACACAGGGCCACCCTGGCCCAATCTCTGCTGCACAGAAAATACCAGCTTGGCACCTTGGCAGTGGCAGCCTGGCAATGCCCTTGCAGCTGGAAAAGCCATGTAGGCATCTTGGCAGTGCCAGGCCAGTGCCCAGGTGGCCCAAGCAGTTCCAGGGTATCACCCTGCCCAGAGGACATGCACCTAGGGCCTCCAATCCCCTGGTAGACCCCTACAAGTACCATTCCAGCAAGCCCCCGTTTGTGGAGAACAGTACTGAACAGCACTCTAAGGCAAGAGAGTTAGATACCACATCTTGGTAAAATCTTGGTAATGCATATTAGCGTGAGACTAGCTGTCTCACTTTAATATGTAAATTTGCCAGAAAGCAATCCCGCCCACAATGGGTGGGTCTCACAAGATCACGTTAGATCTCGTGAGTTGTGATGAGCAGGGTAGATCCTGGCGCTGCTTTTTGGGCGCACCACGACCAGTAGATCCTGCCCTGAGTTTTCACTGAAGTAAGCGAAACTAGGATGTTGGGCAGCAGCTCCCAGGTTTATTACAAAATAGCTCACATTATATTTTGCAACAATCACTGAAAACTACAAGTAAAAAAATGTACTCTTTGGACTTCAGAGACAATGCTATGTTCATCCCCATTACATTTAGATGTTAACAATTTCATAACAAAGATCTAAAAATCAATATAAGCTCAAATGTAGAACTCATCTCTGAGTTAGAAGTTCATAGGTTGAAGCCCCATCCAGAGAGCATATGATATAGGCTGACAGTTCAGTTTAGTGCAGTTAGAACTGTTGGGGGTGATTTTCAGCCCGTGAACACTCAGTGAGAACGGCGACGTGGGCGTAACATCCAGAGGGAATCAGGAAAAACGATTCTCTCCGGAGAGATCGCCTTTCCTGATTTTCCCCGCGAAAGGGGAGGAAACTAATTTAAATGTCGGGTGGGGGGAGAGTGGGCAGTGAGGGGGAAACTTGCAAGCATGGAAGGAGCGGCCACTGAGGGGAAATGCTGGCGATAGTACTGCAGTGGTGATGGTGGGGTGCAAAGGTTGTCTAGAGGGAGAGGGGGGAGTGGGGCGCACAGCAAAACACGGTAAAACTTCAATTCTGATTGGGACACTTTAAAGATGGCGCCCCGATCTCTGTGGAGCTGCGTGCCGGCTCCATCAGACTCTTCCCCGCCAGAGTTACAGCCTAAACCATGTCCATTCCTTTTTTGCTTTAAAGACGTGGAAAGGTCTGTGCAATTAGAATATTACATGCCCATTTTTAGCCTGAGACTGACGCTTTGGAAAAGTATAGTAAGATTCCATCCGTTGTCTCTTGCATGAGCTTCCTCTCTCAGCTGGTGTATAAGATTGCTTTGCACTATTTAGAGAAGAGTAGGGGAATTGTTCTGCTCTACATTCAACTCTCGTCATAATCACAAAAAACAGAATATTTTGTCATTTATAAAATTGTGGTTTATGGGACCTTGCTACGCACAACCTGGCTGCATGAGAATCTCCATAATACAACAGTGAGTGCAAATATCCAGTGGGAATTTGTTTTGAACATTTCAAGATTTAAAAAAACACTAAATAAAACCATCTTCATTTGTAGGAATATTTGAAAGTGAATGGTAATCTGTTCATTTGAACAATTTAGGGGCTGGTTGAGCACACTGGGCTAAATCGCTGGCTTTTAAAGCAGACCAAGGCCAGCAGCACGGTTCAATTCCCGTACCAGCCTCCCCAAACAGGCGTCGGAATGTGGCGACTAGGGGCTTTTCACAGTAACTTCAATTGAAGCCTACTTGTGACAAGCGATTTTCATTTTTCATTTCATTTCTTAAATGAATTCATTCTGATCACACGTTGCATGATACAACTATATCTGTACTTGAACAGATCTAGGTCAATACAGCACAAATATAACAGATAATAACTGCAATTTCGCGTAGAATTAGATGTTTATTGGGAAATTGGAATGCTGCTTTTCTTCTCAAAATTGTGCTACCATATTCAATCCCAGTTTTTAAAATTAAAAATAAATATGTCCAGGTAAAATGTTATTGAACACTGACTCCTCCTTAAGCAGTTCAAATAAAACATCAAACATTCAATAAAAAAAAGGATTATCCAAACAGCCTTCAGTGATACACCACACAAATTGAGTAATCTTCTGTACTGCCGAGAGCTAGATTCATATTATAAACTAAACACATGTAGTAGGCGCATATGTGTGACTACCAGTCAGATTGTTATTCTAACATAGGCTTATGCTAATATTCCTATATTCAACGTTCAGGAAAGGCCATGATTCCATGCACTGCTTCTGTCCACCTACTTATGGCAGATCACAAAGCGGTATCTGGGATCAGCACAGCGTAGCATGGCAAACGTGATTTGAGAAAACTATAAAGAGACAAAACTAACAAGATCATAGGTGTAAAGAAAATAAAACACTGATTTAAGAAAACTGAAGAAAAACTGATGATTAATAATAATAATCAGCTAAATAAAGCAGCAAAAAAAGCAACAAAAAAATCCTTTAACAGCGCATTGTGTCTTTTAAAAGCGAAATTGGGCCTTGGCTGCAGAAAAATACTTTTCACTGTAATTCGGTACATGTGGCAATAAGAATCAATCAATCAAAATAAAAGCTCATTTCTTAATATCTTTCCATTTTTCACAACTTTAATGGATAACACTGTGTAGTACCAAGTTCCATATTCTCACCACTTTCCGGGTAAAGAAGTTTCTCTTGAATTCACTATTGGATTTATTCTTAACTGTCCTTTATTTATGACCCCTAGTGTTGGTGCCCCGCCCCCCCACAAATGGGAATATCTTCTCTATGCCTACCCTATCAAATCCCTTAATTTTAAAGATTATCAGATCACCTCTCAACTTGCTCTTCTCTCAAGAAAAGTGTCCCAGCTTGTTTAATCTCTCATTTCCGTTCTGTTGTCAAATTGCAAATCTTTTCGAAAAGATGGTGAAAAGCAAACATGTGTGGGAAAATATTTATTTCCATAGATAAATTATCTACAAAACATACAGGTCATAAAGTAAATTCAACTTACCTTGATCTAAGTTCAGAATTATTTCACTGGAGAAAGTATTGGGTGAAAACACTGCCTGCAATATCCCAGGCTGATATCTTGACTGAAACCAGGGAGCTTTCTCCAATGTGCCTATAATCAAAAGCAGAATCAGTTTGGATAAAACCCAAAAAGGCAACCAAAATGAAGAATGTAGGTGGATCGTCTATAAAGGAACATTGTTCCTCTTAACATTCTTCTATTGTTTGTCCGAAGCTACAAAGTCATAATTCTGCACTAATTTCCTTTTTCCTGCATTCTCACTGTACAAACTCAGGATTTGCCTCCAACCCTAACTCATTATTTTACAAGGACTTGAAACTGTGGAATTCCTAAATTCTTCAGCTATTCCCTTCTCCTGCATACAGATTTTCAACATCCAAACTTGCGGCAGCTCTTTGTTTAGATCTCTCAGTTACATGGACATTCGGTCCATGTAGGTGAAGCCAGTATCCTTAGATAACTCTCTTAGCACAATGTTCTATTCCTTTCTCCAGTACGTATCCAGCTTTCCCTCAAATTATTCTCTACCATTTGCCTTAGCCACTCCCTGTGGTGGTGAGTGCCACAGGTAAAGAAGTTTCACCTGAATTCCTATTAGATCTATGTCAGTGGGAACTACTTCTAATTTTCCCAGTCCAACCCCTTCTTAACATTAAAGATCCTTTGACTTCATTTTTCTAGAGGTAAGAACCCCAGCCTGTTAAATCTTTCCTGATAATTATAACCTCTCAGTCCTGGTATCATGCTTGCAGATCATTTTAAATAGATTCTAAAGGCAAAAGTTTGTGGGGAAACATGCTTTCTATATCTAGACAAATTGTATTTTTAATCTACAAGAAATACAGGGCATAAAATAAGTTCATCTTACCTTGTTCTAAGCTTAAATTTACAATTTCATTGTAGAAAGTACTGAGTGAAAACACTACCAGTAATATTCCAGGCTAATATGTAGGTCGAAACCTTCTTCGCCAAATGTGCCTTTAATCAGCTGCAGAACCAGTTGAAATGAAGCATACACAAAGAAGCATTCTTAAGTGCAGAATGTAGATAGACCGGCTATGAGGACCATTATTCTCCTCTGACGTTACAATACATTGGCAATATGGCTCAGACAAATGCTGTAAAAGCATTGGCACCTTTAGCTATCATAAACGCATCATTATAATAAATTGACAGAAGCGTGTAGTGCGTTGTTTGGAAGTAATGTAAATCCTTTTTAAGTGCAGGATAATCGATGACCAGGATTGCTGATGTAAGAACATTCTTGTTATTCTTGGGAGTGGCAGAGCAGCACGGTGGCGCAGTGGTAGCACTGCAGCCTCACGGCGCTGAGGTCCCAGGTTCGATCCTGGCCCTGGGTCACTGTCCATATGGAGTTTGCACATTCTCACCGTGTTTGCGTGGGGTTCGCCCCCACAACCCAAAGATGTGCAGGGTCGGTGGATTGGCCACACTAAATTGCCCCTTAATTGGAAAAATGCATTGGGTACTCTAAATTTATTTATTTTTAAAAAATTCTTGGGAGTGGCACAAATAAGTTTGCACCAAATAATGTTGATGGTAACTTCCTGTTGGCAACTTTAAGTGCTCTTATTTTGAGACTAATGTACATTACAAGGAAACTGTCCAGTTGCTATTGAATTATAACATTGCTTTTGTTCCCCTTAAGATAGAGAGTTTTATTATTAAACTCCTGACACAGATCAGAAGACAATCTTTACTCAGTTTCAGACTAATTGTCAATGAGTGTCTCCATAAATATGTTGAAGTAATTATCCAATGAATACTCCCCACCTTTGTACACTTAAGCTTAAGTCATACGATTACATTTATTACATCAAGTATGTTTAATTATTCTATATTATTATTTAAATATCAACAGAGGTTACTGCTCCTGGCAAACAAAAAGTGAGCTTGGAGTGACACTTGCCAAACAATGGATAAGCAAAGTAATTTGGGTCAAATTCCACTTTTTGTGGTTCAAAAGCAGCAAAGTTCTGACTGAGGCGTCTGCAATTTGGGGCATAATATAAAAAAAACTATTGGGCTGGGAATGACAGTGGCTTACAATAGGCCCATGGTCCAAGGAGACTAATGATGGAATAATGAGATCAAAGTTTGCTATTCCTACACGCATGCCAGAATTGCAACTAACTTTCAATAAGGTTGTGAAATAGAATAGTACATTACGTGCATAACTTGTCAAACCAGGAAGTGACAGGCCTTCAATGTTCAAGCTTTGACTGAAGCAATTATAAAAATATTTTCGCAGCCACGTGATTGAGAAGGAATTCTGCAAAATACCTTTCATTATTTTCAGATGATCTTCTCCTGTAACCAAGTTCTTTTCATAAAGCTGAGAATACGTATTCTCATTTGTGTCCCACTTAAAACAGAGGCACGGAAGTTGTAAGAAGAGAAAAGTGAGTGAGGCAACAACAAAGAAGGTGACCAATTCGGAGAAACTTCCATCAAAGTCCACAGGCCATCTATCCCTTGATGATGTCTCAGAAAAAATATTCTTAGGCGGCAACGGTTCAATAAGGAGACAGAAAGGGAACTTACTGTCCTACAACAAACCAACTTCCAAACATCCGGCTAGCCACAGAGAAAACAGAACAACACAAAGTGGTGTAGTTTTGTATCTGTAGCCTGATAGCATGCTTACTACCAATGAATCTAACCCTGCTATCAAGCTGTACCATTCTGCTGTTACACCAAGTTGATATCCAAGGTTGATATTACATTTCTTGGATTTCCCAGACCCACTCCACCTACCCAATGCCTCCCTCCCCCCACCTCCACTCCCCCCACCCCTCCTTTGCGGGTTTAATGTGGGTAGGAGGGGGGGGCGGGTTGGTGGGCAATGCGGCAGAAGCTGAAAAGTGGTAGTCACCATTAACTATTAGATGTAGTACGGTAAAACTCCTGTATTAGAGGTACGGGGGTAAATCCCTGCCTGCTGGCTCCACCCAGTAGGCGGTCTATAAATGTGTGTGCTCGCCGGTGCTGCTCCCATTCTGGCAGCAGCTATAGGAGGCCACACATCTTTGCTCAACAAAGCCTCGATTATTCACTACTCTCGTATTTGTAGTAATTGATAGTGCATCAATTTATTGAGCAAAGATTTTAAAATTATGGAACTTCGCATCAAGCCGGATCACCTACAGCTGAGCCCTCAAGCAGCCAACGCTACGTCCGCTTTTGACCACTGGCTAGCCTGCTTCGAAAGCTACCACCGAACATCCGCTGAAGAACCCTCGGATGCACAGAAGCTCCAGGTCATTTATTCACGGGTGAGCCCTAACATTTTTCCTCTCATCCGGGATGC
This sequence comes from Scyliorhinus torazame, assembly GCF_047496885.1. Lineage (NCBI taxonomy): Eukaryota > Metazoa > Chordata > Chondrichthyes > Carcharhiniformes > Scyliorhinidae > Scyliorhinus > Scyliorhinus torazame. The sequence goes on along the minus strand of NC_092707.1, from coordinate 118,411,286 downwards.
GCCCACTTACGCTGAAGCAATGGAGCTCCTGAAAGGACATTTCGTTCGGCCGGTCAACAAACTACGCCAGGCACCTCCTGTCCACGAGACAGCAACTCCCCGGTGAGTCCCTAGATGATTTCTGGCATGCCCTGCACATCCTGGCGAGGAATTGTGACTGCCAGTCAGTTTCGCGAGTCCAGCATACAGAACTTTTAATCAAAGACGTTTTTGTTACGGGCATGGGGTCGGCGTACATCCGCCAGCGCCTATTGGAGGGGGGTACGCTTGATCTTGCGGGAACCAGGCAGCTCGCAAACTCGTTAACAGTGGCCTCCATAACGTCCAGTCGTACGCCCCCGACCGCAAGGCACCCTCATGGGCATTGTGGGCCCCACCAGCTACCGACCCCAGCCCACTGCAAACCTGCACCACGTGGCAGCCAGCCAACCCTGTGGGCCCAAATGCTACTTCTGTGGGCAGAACAAACACCCCCGGCAGCGCTGCCCGGCCCGGAGCGCAACCTGCAATGGCTGCGGTAAGAAGGGACATTTTGCTGCTGTGTGCCAGGCCCGGTCGGTTGCCGCTGTTTCTAGGCCCAGCGTTCCTACACCCTCCACGGCGGCCCGTGGGTGCCGCCATCTTCTTCTCCGCAAGCCACGTGCGGCCCGTGGGCGCCGCCATCTTCTTCGCAGGCTACGTGCGGCCATCTTCGGCGCCATTTTGATCGGTACCTCAGGACCCCTGCTCGTTGGGAAGCTCGTCTGGCCGCTGATCGCCTGCCACCACCGCTGACCAGCCCAGGGCCTCTCAGCATCAGCCGCAGCTCGCCTCGATCACCCTTGACCAGTCCCGGCCCCACAACCTCGCAACCGCAACGACAACGGTGAAAATCTATGGGCACAAGACGTCCTGCCTTTTTGACTCAGGGAGCACGGAAAGCTTCATCCACCCCACTTCGGTAAGGCGCTGCACCCTCGCGGTACACCCCGTTACCCAGAGAATTGCTCTGGTCTCCGGATCCCAATCCGTGGAAATCCGGAAGGACTGCATCGCGACCCTCACTGTCCAGGGCGTAGAGTTTAGCAACCTCCGGCTCTACGTCCTCCCCATCTCTGCGCTGCCCTGTTACTCGGCCTGGACTTCCAGTGCCACCTCCAAAGATTAACTTTAAATTTCAGCGATCCCCTACCACCCCTCACCGTATGCGGCCTCATGACCCTTAAGGTCGATCCACCTTCCTTGTTTGCAAACCTCACCCCGGATTGCAAACCCGTCGCCACCAGGAGCAGACGGTACAGTGCCCAGGACAGGACCTTCATCAGGTCGGAGGCCCAGTGGCTTCTGCAGGAAGGCATCATTGAGGCCAGCAACAGCCCCTGGAGAGCCCAAGTGGTAGTAGTAAAGACTGGGGAGAAACACAGGATGGTCATTGACTACAGCCAGACCATCAATCAGTACACGCAGCTCGATGCGTACCCCTTCCCACGGGGTCTCGGTCTTCCAACGTGAGGTGGACCAAATGGTTGACCGGTACGGACTGCGGGCCACCTTCCCGTACCTAGACAACGTCACCATTAGTGGCCACGATCAGCAGGACCACGACGCTAACCGTCTCAAATTTCTCCAGACCGCCAAACTCCTTAACCTCACGGACAATAAGGAGAAATGCGTGTTCCGACCAACCGCTTAGCCATCCATGGCTATGTCGTGAAAAATGGAGTTCTAGGGCATGACCCTGACCGCAAGCGCCCCCTCATGGAACTCTCCCTCCCCCACTGCCCCAAGGCCCTGAAAAAATGCCTGGGGTTCTTCTCCTATTATTCCCAGTGGGTCCCTAACTATGCGGACAAGGCCCACCCACTCATTCAGTCCACAGTCTTTCACCTGATGGCTGAGGCCCACCAGGCCTTTAACCGCATCAAGGCGGACATCGCCAAGGCCACGATGCACGCGGTCGATGAGTCACTCCCCTTTCAGGTCGAGAGCGATGCATCGGACGTAGCTCTGGCCGCTACCCTCAACCAGACAGGCAGGCCCGTGGCATTCTTTTCCCGCACCCTCCATGCCTCCAAAATTTGGCACTCCTCTGTCGAAAAGGAGGCCCAGGCCATTGTGGAAGCTGTGCGGCATTGGAGGCATTACATGACCGGCAGGAGATTCACTCTCCTCACTGACCAACGGTCGGTTGCCTTCAAGTTCAATAATACACAGCGGGGCAAGATCAAAAACGATAAGATCTTGAGGTGGAGGATCGAGCTCTCCACCTACAATTACGAGATTTTGTATTGCCCCGGTGTAGCGCACAAAGACTCCGAGAGACGAATAGAGTGAAGTCGATGAGGCTTTATTAAGCGTGACTGTTTCCCCCGCAGTTCAGTAGTAGACTACCTGCGGGGGAGGGCTCCAGGTACTTATACTCTGCCTTCAGGGCGGAGCAAGAGGTCAACGTCCAACCAGGACCCGGGATCTGTCAGCCAATGACATCATGGCTTCACAGTCCCACATGACCCCGAATGCATACTACCACATTCACCCCTTGTTAAAAATGAACCCGGCGGGGTGCTGCTTCGCATGGTGGTAAGGGTTTACAAGGCTGGTCCTGGGAGGAAAACTCTCAATATAACAGTATGTACAAGGTTTTTTTTTCCAACTATTTACAGCAATTGTCAGGAAAAGACAAAATGTCCTCATTAAAAGTCCACATTGTACTGTTAGATCGACGCCACGAGTCGGTCGGGCGGTCTGGTCGTCCGTGTCGATCGCCTTGGCCCCGGTGGTGGTGGTGCTTGTTCTGGTGTTGTCTTCTCCGGGAGCCTTACGGTTTCAGCTTGGGCTTTATTCCTGGTCGGGCCTGGGAGGAGGACTGATCCTCCTGGGAAGGGGGCGGTCGTGGGGTGCGGCGGTGGCAGGAATGGGGGGGGGTTGGGTGATTGGCGTCGGGGTGGTGTGTGTGTTGCCGGCGGGCGCCAGATCTCGCAGAGAGACCGTGTCCTGTCGGCCGTCGGGGTACTCCACGTAGGCGTACTACGGGTTCGCGTGAAGGAGGTGAACCCTTTCGACCAACGGGTCCGACTTGTGCGCCCGCACGTGCTTTCGGAGCAAGATGGGTCCTGGGGCCGCCAGCCAGGTCGGCAGCGACGTTCCAGAGGAGGACTTCCTGGGGAAGACAAGGAGGCGCTCATGAGGCGTTTGATTAGTGCTAGTCTACTACTGAACTGCGGGGGAAACAGTCACGCTTAATAAATTGTAGCGCACAAAGACTCCGAGAGACGAATAGAGTGAAGTCGATGAGGCTTTATTAAGCGTGACTGTTCCCCCGCAGTTCAGTAGTAGACTACCTGCGGGGGAGGGCTCCAGGTACTTATACTCCGCCTTCAGGGCGGAGCAAGAGGTCAACGTCCAACCAGGACCCGGGATCTGTCAGCCAATGACATCATGGCTTCACAGTCCCACATGACCCCTAATGCATACTACCACACCCGGGAAGCTCACCCCCCCCCCCCCGATGCCCTATCCCGAGGTACATGTGCCAGTGCACAAGTGGACCGACTCCGGGCTCTACACGATGGCCTCCGTCACCCGGGGGTCACCCGGTTCTTCCACTTCATCAAGGCCCACAACCTGCCCTACTCCATTGAGGAGGTCAGGACTGTCACCAGAGACTGCCAGATCTGCGCGGAGTGCAAATCGCACTTCTACCGGCCAGATCGAGTGCACCTAGTGAAGGCCTCCCGCGCCTTTGAGCGCCTCCGCATGGACTTCAAAGGGCCTCTCCCCTCCACCGACCGCAACACGTACTTTCTGAACGTGGTCGATGAGTACTCCCTGTTTCCCTTCGCCATCCCATGCCCCGATATGACTTCTGCCACGGTCATTAAAGCACTCCACAGCATCTTCGCTCTGTTTGGTTTCCCCGCTTACTTCCTCAGCGATCGGGGATCCTCCTTTATGAGCGGTGAGCTGTGTCAGTTCCTGCTCAGCAAGGGCATTGCCTCGAGCAGGATGACCAGCTACAACCCCCGGCGAAACGGGCAGGTGGAGAGGGAGAATAGGACAGTCTGGAAGGCCGTCCTGCTGGCCCTACGGTCTAAGAATCTCCCGGTCTCCCGCCGGCAGGATGTCCTCCCCGACGTGCTCCACTCCATCCGATAGCTCCTCTGCACTGCAACTAACGAAACCCCCCATGAACGTCTCTTTGCCTTCCCCAGGTGGTCCACCTCCAGGGTCTCGCTCCCAACATGGCTGGCAGTTCCAGGACCCGTCCTCCTTCGCAAACACGTGCGGACCCATAAGTCGGCCCCGTTGGTCGAAAGAGTCCAACTACTGCACGCGAACCCGCAGTACGCCTACGTGGCGCACCCCGACGGGCACCAGGACACAGTCTCCCTCTGGGACCTGGCACCCGCTGGATCCCCACCCACGGCCCACCACCCGACACCCCCCGCCCCCCTCAGGTTGCCTCAGCGCCACTCACCCTCCCCCCAGCGCACCTCACCACAGACCCCGCCCCAGGAGGATCTGTTCTCCCACTGGTTCCACTCGGGGCCGATGAAGACGAGGACGACACGCTCCCGGAGTCACCGGTGCTCAAGTCGGTGCCCGCTTCACCACCAGGACCGAGGCGATCACAGAGGAGGATCAAGGCCCCCGACAGACTTAAATTGTCAATTTTTCCACCACCCCCGCCGGACTCTTTTTTTAACGGGGTGAATGTGGTAGTCACCACTAACTGTATTAGATGTATATTAGATGTAGTACGGTAAGACTCCTGTACGAGAGGTACATGGGTAAATCCCTGCCTGCTGACTCCGCCCAGTAGGCAGCGTATAAATGTGTGTGTTCGCCGGTGCTGCTCCCATTCTGGTAGCAGCTACAGGAGGCCACACATCTTCATTCAATAAAGCCTCGATTATTCACTACTCTCGTCTTTGTAGTAATTGATAGTGCATCAGCCATCATGACAGGTCGCCATTCCCGCCAGAGATCGGCAAGAAACCGTTTCGCATTCCGGTAATGGGATGCAGATCAAGGTCCAACTGGAATCGTCCTCCCCCTATTATTTTCTGCTCTGCCAGCAGGATATCACACCGGGCCGGAATATATCTGGGCCAACATAGTGTGCACATGTCAAATTAACCTGCAAGAAGGTCTGGGGCAGCCTGGGGTGATCAGAATGGAAGATGAAGGCCTCCAGCTTGCTGTGGACCCTGGGACACCACATGCGGCAGTGGGTAAGTAGAGTATCTACCACCTGGATCTTCGAGCTGCCGGATCTTCCAGGAAGTGAATCAACTGCTTCAATGGTGGGTAAGTTGATGTCTGGACAACTTTCAAATATGGTGTTGGATATGATGGCTAGGAGCACACCATCCATCTCGCCATGCAAAACAGCGGGAAAACTCTGACTGCATTACGTAGGCCAGCATCCTGTGATACGGTGCAGATTCCCACAGATCTCTGCCATTGAAAATGCTCCCAGTTCTCATCCCTGCCACGGGACATGGTCCCAGAATGGAAAATTCCATCCAGGGACTTATGCTTTCAAAGATTTAGACATACTGATAAGGGTGGTCGAAAACATAAGACTCAAAGTAATCTAAGATGAATTGTGTTTAAAAGGAGATTGTAGCTATTCCAGGAAATTATTCCCATAAGGTCAATGATTACTGTGTTTGAGGCTGTAGTCCTTTGTGCCTGAAGGCGATAACCCCTCATTAGAAATACAACCAGTCCCTGGTGACAGTAAAATGAAAGGATCAAACTCTTCTGCACATTTTACAGATCAGAGAGCCTGTCCAGGGGTCAAAGGGTTTCTGCTATTCACCCTTTTGCTGAGATCCCAGCTGGTGCTTAGTGGCTGACACAACAACTTGCAGATCTTTGGCTCGTTTAACATAGAAAAACATCACACGGTACTCCACAGAGTCGTGATCACAAAGATCGGCATCAGACCAAAGGGAGTGTGGCCAAAAGCTGGTCAAAGAGGTGGATTTTGAATAGGCTCTTGCTTGCCAACTCATGTGATCAGCCACGAGATTTTCCCTGCTGGCAGCTTGTCTTCTTTAGCGGTCCACTAACTGTACACGAGCTTCCTTGGCATTCTGGAGCCCTCCATTATTATTATATATTCTGATCACTGCAGCTGTTCTTTTGTCAACATGGCCTCAGTGTTACATGGCTGGTCAAGCTGGAGTGTTTATGATGTCACAAGATACCTAGAGCATGAACTTGCAAATGATTCCACTCATCTGGGAAAGTTCACAGAGCAGGTCAGAGGTGAGCTTCTATTCACAGAAGTCGGCATGTGCATTGAAGATGATCTGCAGCTTTAACTGGCTTTCCACTGCAGCAAGCAGCCATTACTTTATCATAGACCTGAAGAAAGAGACTGTACATCAATTGTCGGGCAAGTGCTCTAACAAATCAACCACCCATCATTAGTAATACCAGGCAAAGATTACTGGCTATTGAGCAATACAATGGCAGTGTGTTAGAAACTGTAGTTTATAAAACTGAAACTACCTGGGGTGCAGTAAGGAGTCTTACAACACCAGGTTAAAGTCCAACAGGTTTATTTGGAATCACTAGCTTTCGGAGCGCAGCTCCTTCATCAAATGGGTGAAGAGGTAGGTTACACAAACATAGTATATAAAGACAAAGTCAATGATGCAAGATGATGCTTTGAATGTGAGTCTTCGCAGGTAATTAAGCATGTCCAGGCGGTATGACTGGAGAGAGGGATAATCACAGGTTAAAGAGGTGTGATTTGTCTCTAGCCAGGACAGTTGGTAGGATTTCACTAGCCCCAGCCAGATAGTGGGGGGTTAAATATAGTGAGACATGAATCCAAGGTCCCGGTTGAGGCCGTACTCATATGTGTGGAACTTGGCTATCAGTTTCTGCTCGGCGATTCTGCATTGTCGCGCGTCCTAAAGGCCTTGGCTTACCCGATGATATGAAGCTGAATACCCTTGACTGCTGAAGTCCACATCATACCTGGGGTATGTTTGTATTTCAGCTTTATGAAGCAGTTTCCATCTTATGCTGACAAGCTGTTGAGCACACACCTTTGAGGTGAATTCACATAGCTTTGGTTTGACACATTTTGCAGTCAGTTTCAAATCAAATTGGATCTCGTGTAGTGTCAAACAGGAGCCTGGGGCAGCACAGTGTGATGCACTATCAATTATGACGAGACAAGAGTAGAGTGTAATCGAGGCTTTATTAAGCAGATATGTGTAGCCTCCCGCAGCTGCTACCGAAATGGCTGCAGCTCGGTGAGCACACACATTTATACTCCGCCTACTGGGTGGAGCCAGCAGGCAGGGATCTACCCCCGTACCTCTAGTAGAGAGCCTTACCGTATTACATCTTGTATGTGATATATACAACAGTGGTGACTACCACACGGTGGCGCAGTGGTTAGCATTGATGCCTCACGGCGCCAAGGTCCCAGGTACGATCCCGGCTCTGGGTCACTGTCCGTGTGGAGTTTGCACATTCTTCCCGTGTTTGCGTGGGTTTTTCCCCCACAACCCAAAGATGTGCAGGGTCGGTGGATTGGCCACTGTGTACCCAAAGGGTCAGTTTAGCCCGTTAATTGGAAAAAATTAATTGGGGACACAAATTTTTTTTTAAAAAGGAGCCCCCTTGAACCTTCTGTAAAACTAATTGCAGGATGGGCACTGCTGCCTGCTCTGTCTAAACATTAACGGGTAACTGCTGGAGGAACTCTGCCTTTAGGGATGGGTCCTGGGCGTAGAACTGAAGTTTCTGCCAGACAATGCAAAAGAGGTAAACAGGAAGTAAGGAAATGCAGATCAGAGAGTCATGGAACCCCTACAGTGCAGATTGAGGCCATTCGGTCCATCGAGTCTGCACCGACCCCCTGAAAGAGCACCCTATCTGGGCCCAATCCCCTGCCCTATCCCTGTAACCCCACCTAACCTTGGGACACTAAGTGGCAATTTAGCATGGCCAATCCACCTAACCCACACATCTTTGGTCTGTGGGGGGAAAATGGAGCACCCAGAGGATGTGCGAGAATGTGGTAACTTGACACCCAAGTCATCCAAGGTCGGAATTGAACCAGGGTCCCTGGCACTGTGAGGGCACAGTGGTGACCACTGTGCCACCGTGCCCACCAGATGTTGAAAATATGAAATGAAACCTGAAAATGTAATGACACACGGAACAGATGGTGCATCATTTGTGAAAAGAAAAGGTAAGTTAACAATTCTGCTGCTAACTGTCTGGTCAGGCATTGACAGCATTTAAAAACAAACCGAGCCAATGAAGTAGAGAATGCACACACAGGACAAAAAATAGGAAATGGCTAAATAGCAGAAGTGATATTATCATAAGATAATGGGAAGCATAATGAAAAAAAGCAAATAAATTAAAATCAGTAATGAACATGGAAATGTTGCAGTGGTGGAAACCACTTTTATAAATTAAATGAGCATTGTTATTTCGGGGAATGGGCAAGAATTATGAGAGTGGTTGTTATTTGTTTTTCATGGATGTTGCACAAAGTGACACAATTATACCATCACATTATGTGTTTATAGGCAAACATTGTCAAACACGTTTCTATGATAATAATGTTCCTGTCTGTCAGTGATTATTGTACAAACAGCTATTGCATCCAAAGAGTTATTGGATAGAAACTCAATGCTGCCGCAGTTGTTTTTTGGCATAAATGGACAACTAATCAGACACTATGGTGGGTAGGGGACAGGTATCTGTTGCAAACCGGACATTTGATGCTCGCCATATCATTGTAGGAACGAGGTGCTACTGCTTCACGTACAATGGCTTTTCTCAACCAATTGCCTGAATCTTCTATTCTCACAATGTCATCACTACTCAGAGGTGGTAAAGTTCGAGACATTCTATCATAGAACTGCTTTTGTTTTTTGCTTTAATGTTTTACATTTCCTGCATGTCCACTGCATTCCCCTCCTTATTTTCCAAGTATGGAAGTGTGGTACCCAACCTCCTATTCATGAGCAACTCTGCTGGCGATCTACCATTTGTAACGTGATTTTGCGAGATATGGATCAGATTGGCTGTCCATTGCTTTCTGTAATGATCGTTTTACAATATGTACACTTTTTTTGTTAAGATCTTTGGATCTGCAGCACGGTGGCACAGTGGTTAGCACTGCTGCCTCACGGCACTGAGGTTCCATCCCGGCTCTGGGTCACTGTCTGTGTGGAGTTTGCACATTCTTCCCGTGTTTGCGTGGGTTTCATCCCCACAACCCAAAGATGTGCAGGTTAGGTGGATTGGCCATGCTAAATTGCCCCTTAATTGGACAAAATGAATTGGACACTCTAAATTTTTTTTTTAATCTTTGGATCCATGCCTATACGAGCATCACCATTTTTTTGTTTCACACATACCATGGAATTTACCCCATTGGTAGGTTCTCCTATATTCTTGATAACTTGTGGTTTTGTATCTGATACGGGTTGTAGGGTAGAAATGAGATTGATGTACAGATCTACAATTGCAGCAATTTCACGAGCAATAGTTTGTATCGGTGCTTTAGATAAAGCATCTTCTTTAAATTGTATCTCGTTGGCGAATGGTAGTGCACTAAAATCAGTGACACATCGCTGAATTTGCTGATCATGTTCTCAGATTCTTTGGAGTGTTGATCCAATCCTTTGTGGATGCAATATACCAACTGCACTGGACCTAAGTCTTCACAGGACTGATCACCTAATAATGAATCCAAGCCCCTGGATACAATATAGAATAGGGCGGAATAAACTGTGTTCTTCGCCACCACACTCAGGTCACAAGCACCATAACATTTAGTACTTGAACCATTATAATCTACCTGAGATATTTTGTGATTTCTTCGAATTGGCTGAATTTTTAGATTTTTTAAATCTGACATGCTGATTAAATTGACTTTGGCACCAGTGTCTAACTTCAATTGGCTACCTCATATGCTGCAGGAAAGGATGTCCCGAAGCGTGGTGTCTACCTCATACGCTGCAGGAAAGGATGTCCCGAAGCGTGGTACATTGGCGAGACCATGCAGACGCTGCGACAACGAATGAACGGACATCGCGCAACAATCACCAGGCAGGAATGTTCCCTTCCAGTCGGGGAACACTTCAGCAGTCAAGGGCATTCAGCCTCTGATCTCCGGGTAAGCGTTCTCCAAGGCGGCCTTCAGGACGCGCGACAACGCAGAATCGCCGAGCAGAAACTTATAGCCAAGTTCCGCACACATGAGTGCGGCCTCAACCGGGACCTGGGATTCATGTCGCATTACATTCATCCCCCACCATCTGGCCTGCGAAATCCTACCAACTGTCCTGGCTTGATGCAATTCACACCTCTTTAACCTGGGGTCACCCCATCTCTGGATCTGTAAAGATTTAATCACCTGCTAATGGTCGCATTCCAAGCATTGTTTGGCATCTTTGAATTTGTCTATATATGTGTTTCTGGAACATACCTCTTCATTCACCTGAGGAATGAGCAGCGCTCCGAAAGCTAGTGACATCGAAACAAACCTGTTGGACTTTAACCTGGTGTTGTAAGACTTCGTACTAACTTCAATTGGACCCTTCAAGTGGTAGCAGCCATTCATCCTTATCAACCGTATTTATTTTAAATGGAGCATATGTTTGCACTTTTATAAGTGCTGGAGAATTTCTTGTTGTCTCCAAAAAATTATTCTTCTCTGTTATTACTCCAACAAACATTGATGTTTCATCACTGGAGACTCTGGGCTGGATTCTCAATACCCCGAAGACGAAATCGGGAACGGCGATCGGGGGGGGAGAATGGCTTCCGACGCTGGATCCGGGGCAGGTGCCAGTTTGCCAGTCTGTGATGCCCCCTCTAAATTGGCATCATCGGGACCAGCGCCACATGCAGTCTCAATGCCACGTGGCCCCAGCGGTCAGGAACCTGGTGTGCCGGCTGTGGGCAGTGTCCAGCGCCGCCACACTCGTCCGGCTGGTTTCTGCGCCGGGCTGCCCTCCAACCGTCCGGCCCCTCAGCTGCTCCTACCTCCAATTGCTGTACCGGGGCAGCTGTGTGGTGCGCACCAGTAAGTGTCCCAGAAGCCTCATCACTAAAGAGACCAACCGAGTTGATAGTCTCTGCGATGGTGGAGGATGTAGGAGATAGCAGTGACGGAAAGTCTATGTCCTCATGAGACCCAAAGTCCGGGGTCTCCTGTGTCATTTTGTGTTGTGTTCCTGATCCCTGTTGGTCCGTCTCCTGTGCGTCCGTCCTCTGAGTGTCCGTCCTCTGTGCGTCCGTCCCCTGTGCGTCCGTCCCCTGTGCGTCCGTCCCCTGGGCGTCCGCCCCCTGGGCGCCCGTCCCCTGTGCGTCCGTCCCCCTGTGCGTCTGTCCCCCTGTGCGGTGTCCGCCCCCGCCTGTGCGTCCGTCCACTGCGTTTCAGTGTCCTGGGTTTCTGTGTCCTGGCTCATGTTAGGCGCAGGGCTGCTGGGACGGCTGCCCTCCCCATCGGTGCTTGCGACCATGGGGGCCACTGACTCTGGCACTGGCCGGGGGCGGGTGCGCTGGATAGGCTGAGACCATCGCCGGCTGGTCCTGTAAGACAAGACAGCATTAACGGTTAGACAGGCGGACGGAGGTGAGGTGGTGGGGTGGGGGGGGGGATGGGGTGAGGAGGTGTCATATTATACACACAAGTATATGATGGTGCACAGACAGACAGTGAGTGACACAAAGGATGACCAATGAACATACAGAACACAGCAGCCAATCACCAGACAGGACACGGCCACAATATAACCAGGGGGCACTAGTTTTCCCGCTCTCTTGGGATGCAGCCTCTGAGACAGTCAGAGCCTGTGAGCAACAACTAGAACATCCACCATGTGGTAGTAAGATAGTCTGGTCAGGTTAGCCTCAGGTCTCCAGTCAACTCAGCATAGTGTCAACCCACAGTTCAAGCATATTTAATAGTTAAGAGTTTAATAAAATAGAGTTGCATTTCTTTAAGTGTTGGAAGCCTGTCTCTCTCTCTGCTACAGTAAACGCAGTCCTCGCAGACCCAGCTTACCCAACGCATCATGGTGCCGGCGAGTTATGTTTGCATTTGACGGACCCACCTTGAGATAGTCTGCCTTTGACCAGCGATCAGCCATCCGGTAACATGGACAGCGTCCGCCCTCCCCCGCCGATCCGCATCGCCGGCAACCTCGGTGCTAACTGGAAGATTTTAAAGTAGAAGTTTCAGCTGTATCTTGAAGCCATCGACGTCGAGGCCGCATCGGATAGCAGAAAGATTGCCGTCCTCCTCTCTACAGCCGGGGACCACGCTATCCACATTTTTAACTCCCTCACCTTTTCTGAAGGTGAGGACAAGACAAAGTTCAAAACAGTCCTGCTGAAGTTCGACAGCCACTGTGACATCGAAGTCAATGAGGGCTTTGAACGCTATGTGTTCCGGCAAAGGCTTCAGGGTAAGGATGAACCTTTTCAGTCCTTCTTAACCCATCTCCGTATCTTTGCGCAATCCTGCAACTACGGCTCCACTTCCGACTCCATGATCTGCGACCAGATCGTTTTTGGGGTCCATTCCGATCCCCTTCGCCAGCAACTCCTCAAAGTTAAGCAGCTCACCCTCACCATTGCCATCAAAACCTGCGTCCTATATGAGCATGCTAATGACCGGTATTCCCATATCAAGGCGGCAGAGACGGCGCGGCAAGGCCCCCACGATGTTATGTTAAGTTGTCAATAGAACACACAGATGCCGTGCCTGAAAACTATTTCCCACATGTTTTTGTGGCAATGAAATATCTGACAAAGCAAGCTTGACTATTTATATTCACGTTTCTTTTCAGCTGTTTGGCATGCACATCGTTTAAATGTGACCTTATGTTCATTCATCTTGCAATTATTAATCATATGTTCATAGCCCACAGTCACATAACAAAAATCTGACAGTGTGCTAACAATAGCTTACTCATAAAGGGTATTGGTTGCATCATACCTGACTTGGGAAGGATGGTGTGCTGTTGCCTGTCAACATAAGTGTGGTGATTCGGGACAATACATTGGAAACTTCCAGTAACAACAAAAGGGATTTATTACCAGTTGGCAAAGGCAACTCTATACAGGCACAAAGCAACACTTAGGTTTTAACTCTTCAGCTCTAGGGTCCACACTGCCCGGACCCTTGCTCCCGGGGACTCGCGCTTTCTCTCTATTGGTCGGGATTCTCACACTCTCGCGCGATTGGTCCTGAGCCGATCACCTGGACCTTAAATCCCGCTCTCTTAAAGGGGCCACGCTACCACAAACCTCCCCCTTAAGTCCCTCATTACATTTTACATAGTCAGCTATATACAAGCGCTATATACAAGGTCAAGAGACATACGAGAAAATAGTTCATCACAGAGTCCTTCTGTCCAGTGACCTCCTTAGTCACCCAGCCGGCTCCACCATCTCCAAGATAGTCTTGTTTTCCATAGAAGACGGCAGTTAAGGTGCCTCCACCTTTTCTGTGGGCCTTGCCAGCTCCCACCTGGATTGTGGGCAAGTCTGACTCCGAAATTCCCAGCTCCCTCCACAGTGGAACAGCCATAGGGGCACCAGCGGCTCTGATTAGGCCCAGGAATGGATGTTACCATCCCCATCCCCTCACGTGGTCGACGTGCTTCTGCACAATCCTGCCATTGACATTGACCTCATACTATACGGGTTCCGATTGGGACATGATCCGATCAGCTAACCAGAGTGGACCCAAGGCAAAATTTTGAACTAGAACCAAGTCACTCACCTGGAATGATCTAACCCCTTTTGTGAAATATGCTGATTTCTCTGAGACGCCTGACCTTCCCTGTCAAATTTGGAAATGTCGGGCTGGATTCTCCATTTGGGAGTCTATGTTCTCCTGCTGGAGCTGAGTCACATCTGGTTTGCGCTGGCACAGCTAGCGGTGCCCAAAAGCAATTCCCTCTTCCTTGCCATGCAAATCTATTCATGGTAGGAATCACAAGGGAGTCAGTTCCAAATCCCACTATCGGCCCACCATTTTGAGTGGGCGGTCCGATAGCGAGGTCTGGCGACTGGCCCTCATCCCCCTGCAATGCAAATCGTTTCCCTCTGCTCAACTGATGAATAGGGCCCCCCCCCCGCCAACCACAGGAATTGCTGGGTCACCCCTCCCAACAGCACGCACACAAGGGTGCCCCAAGCCCCACCCCCCCCCAACTCCCCATCAGAGACCCCTATTAGGGATCCCCATTAAAATCTCCATCAGAGACCCCCATCAGAGACCCCCATCAGACCCACCCTCCACCAGACTCCCATCAGACCTCCGCAGCAGAAATCCTCATCGGACCCCTTACAGAAGACCCCCATCAGAACCCCACGAGAAACTCCCAGCAGATTCTCCATCAGATCCCCCCATCAGACCCCCTGTCAGACCACCCTACCAGAGACCCACATCAGACCCCCATCAGATGACCCTACAAGAGACCCTCATCAGACCCCCCATCAGATGCCCCCACCTGAGACCCCCATCAGAGATCCCCACCAGAGACCCAATCAAACCCCCCCCACCAGAGACCCCCATCAGACTACCCACTAGAGACTGTCATCAGAACACCCCCCCCCATCAGACCCTCCCCCGCAGATCAGAGACTGCCCCATCAGAGACACCCAATATCATAGACCCACACCAAATCAGAGAACCCCGCCCCCATTGGTCAACCCTGCCTGATAACTAAAGATCAGTCGACTTCCGGTGGCGCCCATGAAGGAGTAGGTCGCACATTTGGTGGCTCCTGCTCGGGTCGGAACTTTGGACCTTTTCCCCGATTACTTGTTTGGAAAATTGATGTTGGACGCAACTGTGACGAGGAATCCTACATCAGTGCATGGAGAGGCAGACCAGGAGTGCTCGCAAAGGTAGAAACAAGCGAATGGAGATGGCTTGGGCTGAGGCTGCAGCGGGAGAAAGCATGGCGGACGACCGGAGTTTTGGCTCAATGACCAAGCGGTCGACGGAGCAGCTGATGCAGTTCATACAAAAGAGCTTCGCCAAGCAGAAACAGGAATGCTTGGACCCGATGAAGGAATCGATTGCGTGGCTGGAACTCAGACTGGATGCTCAAGCCTTCCAGAAAGTGGAGAAGGCACTGACTGAGCAGGAGGAGCACCAAGCTGCAGTGGAGTTGGAGGTAGGGAGGTTGAGGGACCAACAGAAAAGGCTTCAGGAGAAGGTGGAGGATCTAGAGAACAGGTCCCGCCGGCAGAACCTGAGAATAGTGGGTCTCCTGGAGGGATCCGAAGGAACAGACGCAGGGGCATACATAGCGTGTATGTTCGAGAAGTTACTGGGGGAGGGGACGTTCACCTGACACTTGGAGGTGGACAGGGCGCACAAAGCGCGAGCGAGGTGACCGTGTATGTGACCCCCGAGAGCAATGGTGGTGAGATTCCACAGGTACCTGGACAAGGAGTGCATCCTACGGTGGGCCAGACAGACACAGAACTGTAAATGAGTGAATAGCATCCTGCGTATATATCAGGATCTGAGCGCCGACCTGGCCAGGAGAAAAGTGGGTTCAATCAGATAAAATCGACCCTTTTCAAGAAGAAGGTTAAGTTTGGACTGCTGTATCCGGACCGTCTTTGGGTCACTCACGAAGAGCAACATTTCTACTTCGAGTCACCCGAGGAAGCGATGGACTTTGCTAGAAGGAAAGGGCTGGTAGCGGACTGAGGTGTTTGGACTGAACTTTGCTGCAGCGTTCATGTTTAAAAGGTTTTTGTTGTTGGACGTTACCTGTAATGCCTTCTATATCGATTTGGGGCCTGCGGATGAGCTGTGTGAGTTAAAGTTTGCATTTGCACTGTTGGGAGGATGGAGGTGTGAATGTTAGATGTTGGATCATCTTTTTGATTTTCTTTGTGTTCTTTTGGGCAATGAATGAAATGAAATGAAAATCACTTATTGTCACAAGTAGGCTTCAATGAAGTTACTGTGAAAAGCCCTTAGTCGCCACATTCCGGCGCCTGTTCGGGGAGGCTGGTACGGGAATTGAACCCTGCTGCTGGCCTGCCTTGGTCTGCTTTCAAAGCCAGCAATTTAGCCCTGTGCTAAACAGCCCCTCAATTGGGTTGGGATTGTTTTCGTTTGCATATGAGTGTCCGAGCGAGGGAGAGGGGGAGGGACGGGACAATAGGTGGGAAAATGTCTGGCGCCATGGGCGGGGGCCACCAAGCTAGCTGAGCGGGCTAGCTCATGGAAGCGCAGTGGGGGGTGAGCAGATGTTATGCTTGTTGAAGGGGGCTGTTTGTATAGTGCTGTTACTGGGGGGGGGGGGGAGGGGGGCGATGTTCTGCTGACGGGGGAGGGACTTTTGCAGTGGGACAATAGGGAGGTCGGGGACGGAGGCTGCCTGGGGTGGGCCTGTGGATGCGTGGGGAGCGGGCTGGAGACTGGCCTAAGAAAGGTGATGGCTGATCGGCAGAGGGGGGTGCGAGAAGCCCCCCAACCAGGCTGATCACATGGAATGTAAGAGGGCTAAATGGGCGGGTTAGTTTACAGAATGTGGGTGGTGTGGTGTTGGGTGTTCTGACACACAGATGAGCCAACACGGTTGTATATGGTACAACGCTATTTTATTTAAACTTACTATGTACAGTTTTGTCTTGACACTCTGCACGTGGGGATTCCCTGTTTGTGATTTTGTAACAGCTCTTCTCCGTGTCTTTGTCCCCAGACCTACTGACCACCAGGTGTCGTGCTCGTGCTTTTTATGTGGTTGGTGTTCTTGTCTGTGATTGGTTGTGGTGTTGTGTGCTCTGATTTGCCTGTTGGTGTGTCCATCATGATGTGTGTGTTTGAATATCATGACATCCCCCCTTTTTACAAAGATATGTGCCTACGTGGTAATAAATATGATTGTGTCGTGAGTGCATCTAAGAGTGTGTGTGTGTCGTGTACAGCATGTGCATATGACGGAACTATTTACATGGGGCGATGTCGGGTGCGTCACATGAACCAAGTTGTACCATAACATAACATGAATGCGAACGAGAGAGAAAAAAAACTTGAACAGTTGTCCAGTCAGACGATATCTGGAACGATAAACAACAACAGGTTATCATGTAAAATTGTGCAACTTGTTAGACATATGAACGGTATTATAAGTCCAGTCTAATGGGCTTGTGACGAGTTCGGGTTGACCGCCTCAAGGGTGGATCAAGAACCACCGGCTGCTGTGCAGGCATGGCCATGGGTGGCGATGGAAAGGGCGTGATGTGCGGCAGCTCCACAAAGTCATCCTCGGAAGCCTGTTGAGGATCTGGCGTGTGCGTACTGTGTGGCTGTGAGCGTGGAAGTCGGCGAAGGGCGCGCCGATTGCGGCGACGCACTGAACCATCCGGCATGCGAACCAGGAACGAGCGGGGAGCCACTTGTCGGAGGACTTCGGCCGATGCTGACCAGCCACCATACGGTTGATGGACGCGTACTTTGTCTCCGGAGGACAGGGGGGGCAGGTCCGTCGCTCGTGTGTCGTACCGACTTTTCTGGCGATCACGCTGCATTTGCATGTTCCGAAGAACCGTCTCATGGTCTGTTGTTGGTGCCAGGATGGAAGGTACCGTCGTCCTGAGGGAGCGACCCATTAGTAGCTGCGCTGGCGAGAGACCCGTGGATAGCGGGGCCGATCGATAGGCCAGCAAGGCGAGGTTAAAGTCCGATCCGGCAGCAGCCGCCTTGCACAGGAGCCGCTTGGCAATGTGGACGCCCTTTTCGGTCTTCCCGTTCGACTGTGGATGTAGAGGGCTGGATGTCACGAGTGAAACCATATGCTGCGGCAAAGGACGACCATTCACGGCTGGCAAAACAAGGTCCATTGTCTGACATGACAGTCCTTGGAATGCCGTGGCGAGCAAACGTTTCCTTGCAGGCCCCAATGACTGCGGACGACGTCAGATCATGGAGAGGCATGACTTCCGGGTAGTTTGAGAAGTAGTCTATAATAACGATGTAATCTCTGCCGAGCGCGTGAAATAGGTCAACACCCACCTTCGCCCAGGGGGACGTCACCATCTCGTGTGGTAGAAGCGTCTCCGGAGGTTGCGCCGGCTGAAACCTCTGACAGGTTGTGCAATTGAGCACCATGTTGGCTATGTCTTCATTAATACCCGGCCAATATACCGCCTCCCGGGCCCTTCGTCTGCATTTTTCGACGCCCAAGTGGCCTTCGTGTAGTTGATGAAGAATCATCTGGCGCATGCTGTGCGGAATAACGATCCTGTCTAATTTCATAAGGACCCCGTCTATGTTGGTAAGGTCATCTCGCACATTATAAAACTGGGGGCACTGCCCTTTGAGCCACCCTTCCGTCATGTGGCGCATCACTCACTGCAGAAGGGGGTCAGTCGCCGTCTCTGCGCGTATGTGGGCCAGACTAGGATCATCAGCTGGCAGATTTGCTGCTGTCAGAGTTACGTGTGCCTCAATTTGACGCACGAACCCCTCCGCATCTGGTGGTGTGCTCACTGCTCGGGAGAGAGTGTCCGCCACGATGAGATCCTTCCCCGGAGTGTAGATCAGTTCGAAATCATACCTCCTGAGTTTAAGTAAGATGCGCTGGAGGCGAGGGGTCATGTCGTTCAGGTCTTTGTTAATGATGTTGACCAGGGGGCGGTGGTCAGTTTCAACCGTAAATCGTGGCAGGCCATACACATAGTCGTGGAACTTGTCCAGTCCAGTTAACAAGCCCAGGCATTCTTTTTCTAATTGCGCGTAGCGCTGTTCGGTAGGGGTCATGGCTCGTGAAGCATATGCAACCGGGGCCCATGACGACGTGCTGTCTTTTTGCAGGAGTACCGCTCCAATACCAGATTGGCTGGCGTCTGTTGAGATCTTTGTAGGGCGAGTCGTGTCAAAGAACGCCAGCACTGGTGCCGTGACCAGTTTGTGCTTGAGCTCCTCCCATTCCCGCTGATGCGATTGGTGCCAGTTGAATTCTGTCGATTTTTTTACGAGATGGCGCATATTCGTTGTATGAGAAGCCAGGTTGGGAATGAACTTCCCAAGGAAGTTGACCATGCCCAGGAATCTTAGGACAGCCTTCTTGTCAGCCGGCCGTGGCATGGCTGTGATGGCGCTAACTTTGTCTGCATCGGGACGGACCCCTGACCGTGAGATGTGGTCCCCGAGGAATTTCAGCTCCGTCTGGCCGAAGGCACACTTCGCACGGTTGAGACGCAGGCCATTTTGTCGTATGCGGGTGAAGACACGTCGTAGACGATGCATGTGTTCCTGCGGAGTGGTGGACCAAATGATGATATCGTCCACATATACACGTACCCCTTCGATGCCTTCCATCATCTGCTCCATAATGCGGTGGAAAACTTCAGATGCTGAAATGATGCCGAATGGCATCCGGTTGTAGCAGAATCTGCCAAAAGGGGTGTTGAATGTGCATAGTCTTCGGCTGGCCGGGTCCAATTGGATCTGCCAAAATCCTTTGGACGCATCCAATTTGGTGAATATTTTGGCTTGCGCCATCTCGCTGGTGAGGTCCTCTCGTTTCGGGATGGGATAGTGTTCCCGCATGATGTTGTTATTCAGATCTTTAGGATCTATACATATGCGGAGCTCGCCAGAGGGCTTCTTTACACAGACCATGGAGCTGACCCATGGCGTGGGCTCCGTGACCCTGGATAGGACCCCTTGGTCCTGAAGATCCTGCAGTTGTAACTTGAGGCGGTATTTGAGTGGCGCAGGAACCCTGCGAGGTGCGTGAACGACAGGGATGGCGTCCGGTTTGAGTCGAATCTTGTACGTGTATGGCAATGTCCCCATGCCTTCAAAAACCTCCTGGTTGTGAGCAAGGAGGGAATGGAGATTTGCGTGGAACTCAGCATCCGGGAAGTCGGATATCTCATCTGGAGAGAGAGACATAATGCGCTGTACCAGGTGAAGGACCTTACACGCCTGTGCGCCCAGTAACGAGTCTTTTGATGAGCCGACAACTTCGAAGGGGAGTGTGGCCATGTGCATCTTGTGAGTTACCTGTAGCTGGCAAGATCCTATGGACGGGATGACGTTCCCGTTATAGTCAACCATCTTGAGCCGGGATGGCGTGATGGGTGGTTTGACCTTCATGGCCTGGACTGCAGAATATGCAATCAGGTTGGCGGATGCGCCGGTGTCCAGACGGAAGGTGACGCGCGATCGGTTGACCGTCAGGGTGGCACACCACTCATCGGCTGGATTGATGGCATTGACCTTGTTGACATCGATGAC
Source organism: Scyliorhinus torazame (assembly GCF_047496885.1). NCBI lineage: Eukaryota > Metazoa > Chordata > Chondrichthyes > Carcharhiniformes > Scyliorhinidae > Scyliorhinus > Scyliorhinus torazame. The sequence continues at coordinate 118,391,017 of NC_092707.1, read as the reverse complement.
AGAAACGCGGAAGGCATCCTGGTCATCTGCATCACTTAACTGGAAGTCTTGATGCGTGGGCTGGACGGTCCTGACTTGTCTGCGAGATTGTCGGGGATGTGCCGGATCCATGGGTTGAGCCGAACGACAGTGGGCAGCGTAGTGGCCCATCTTGCCACATCTGAGGCACTGTCGGTTTTTTGCAGGACATTGCCCTTTTAAATGTAGAGCTCCACAATTGCCGCACGTCATGACGTCACGGCGTTCGTTGCGCCACTGCGCATGCACAGTCCGATCTTGCGGTGGGCGCGCCTGCGCAGTGCGTCCCTCGATGTGGCCGTTATTTTTGGCGCGCACCAGCGCGGGAGACCGCGAAAAGCGCGGGAAGCGGCCGCTGTCGTCCGGGCCGTGGGTCGGGAAGTAATCGACGGCCTGGATGTGTTCGACGTCGTGGGCGGCCTGGCTTGCCGATTCGACGGCTGGGGACCCCCTCCGTGCCAACTCGGACGCCTGAAATCGGGCAAAACGGCAGGTAGCATTTTCGTGGAGGACACAGGCTTCCACAGCAGATGCTAAGGTGAGGCTTTTTATTTTAAGAAGCTGCTGGCGTAGGCCACTAGAGGCAACGCCAAAAACAATCTGGTCCCTGATCATGGACTCTGTGGTGGTGCCGTAACCGCAGGACTGCGCTAGAATCCGGAGGTGCGTCAAAAAGGGTTGAAAAAGCTCCTCCTTACCTTGCAGGCGTTGCTGAAAGAGGTATCGTTCAAAACTTTCATTTACTTCAACTTTAAAGTGCTGGTCCAGTTTGAGGATGACCGTGTCATATTTGGATTGGTTTTCGCCTTCTTCGAACACCAGTGAGTTGAAGACGTCGAGGGCGTGCTGACCTGCGTAGAAGAGGAGCATTGCAATCTTCGTTTCATCCGAGGCACTCTGTTTTTCGGTGGCACGGATGTACAGGTCAAATCGCTGCCTGAAGAGCTTCCAATTGGTACCTAGGTTCCCCGCGATTTGCAACGGCTGCGGTTTGTCGGTGCGGTCCATGTCCAGAATGGCAGGTTAGTTGGCAGGTATCGATCCACTCCTGTACCATGTGGTGTTGGGTGTTCTGACACACAGATGAGCCAACACGGTTGTATATGGTACAACGCTATTTTATTTAAACTTACTATGTACAGTTTTGTCTTGACACTCTGCACGTGGGGATTCCCTGTTTGTGATTTTGTAACAGCTCTTCTCCGTGTCTTTGTCCCCAGACCTACTGACCACCAGGTGTCGTGCTCGTGCTTTTTATGTGGTTGGTGTTCTTGTGTGTGATTGGTTGTGGTGTTGTGTGCTCTGATTTGCCTGTTGGTGTGTCCATCATGATGTGTGTGTTTGAATATCATGACAGGTGGGAGAAGTGAGGGTTTTGGACATTTATAAGGAACTCATGGGGTCAGAGGAAACGCAGACCGAGGAGCTGAAACACAAATGGAAAGAGGAATTAGGAGGAGAGATTGAGGACTGTCTCTGGGCGGACACGTTGAGCAGAGTCAACGCATCCACATCATGTGCCAGGCTCAGCCTGATACAATTCAAGGTCGTTCACCGGGCTCACATGACAGTGGCCCGGATGAGCAGGTTTTTTGGTGGATAGGTGAGCAAGGTGTGCTGGAGGACCAGCGAACCATGTCCATATGTTCTGGGCATGTCCGAAGCTTAGGGGATTCTGGCTGGGGTTTGCGGATGTCATGTCCACGGTGTTGAAAACAAGGGTGGCGATTTTCGGAGTGTCGGAAGACCGGGAATCCAGGAGGAGAAAAGGGCAGACGTTCTGGCCTTTGCCTCTCTGGTAGCCCGGAGACGGATATTATTAACTTGGAGGGACTCAAAGCCCACGAAGTCGGAGACCTGGCTAACTGACATGGCTAGCTTTCTCTGTCTGGAGAAAATCAAGTTCGCCCTGAGAGGGTCAATGTTAGGGTTCACCCGGAGGTGGCAGCCGTTCGTCAACTTCTTTAGAGAAAATTAACCGTCAGCAAAAGAGGGGGAGGAGGGGGTGGGGAGGTTGGGGATTCGTTTAGAGTAGGGTGTTAGAAAAGGTGGGACCTGTGAGGGAGGAAGACGACTTTTGCACTATGTTTATATTTGTATGTACACTGTTTCTTCTGTTATTGTTATAAAACCATAAATACCTCAATAAAATGTTTATTAAAAAAAACTAAAGATCAGTCCAGGCAGGAACAGTGAAAAATCATTGCTTTTTCACTCATCTGTCCCTTACACCTGCTGCCTCATATAAAGGTGCAGAAAGCAGCAGCTGTAACTTAATAGAAAGCCCCACATCACAAGGATTTAAACTCTCTCAGATCCTTTGATCTGCAAGGCTTTTATTCACTTGCAAAGAGAAAAATATTTTGGTAGGCTGCAACTGACAGGGTAATAGCTTTCAGCCAGGTATCTAGATTGTTCATTTTCATGTCCCTTCACGCTTGAATGCACCTCAAGTACCCTGCTTTGAATCTAAACGTGGATCAGGAGGAAGAGAGGTGGATGACACTTTACTCCGGCCCGGGAAGGAGGCTGCCAGCTTCCGCCATTCATCGTGCTTGGGCGCAGATGGCGGAAGCGGTCAGCGCCATAGGCAACACCATCCGGATTGGCCAGCAGTGCCAGAAGAAACCGCACGTCCTCCTCAGGGCGGCCAGGGTGAGTAGGCAACACTATGGCCCTGGCACTAACCTGCTTCCCACATACCTGTAGCCCAGCCCCTCCCAATCCGGAGGGTGGCAGAACCCCCATCTTGACCACATGCCAGCACACATACCGGCTGCCATGGCCTGGTACTCTGGCCACTGAGGCCACCAGCTACCCACTCCCTGGGCTGCTTGCGTTGGATTTCTTACACTGTTGTTTTCCGTTTGTCCACCCTTCCCCCCAGGAGAAGGCTGCCATAACCGCCAACAGCGGGAGAAGACTGGAGGGGGACTACCAGACCTGCGGGGCCCTGAACGTGGCAGAGCAGAGAGCCCTGGACATGGTCGGCAGCCCGGAGGAAAGGGAGGTCGCCAAGGTGGAGTTCGGTCGCGGGCGAGGAAGTGAGACCCCGTTGAGTTGCAGTTCCCCGTGACACGTGAGTCAAATACCCCCCCCCCCCACACACACACCCACACTACCCTCACCCCCACACCACCCTCACCTTCACCCCGGATCCATCTGGTGTCCCCCGCCCCCCGCCATTGCCACAGTCGGAGCTCCCCCGTGAGCCACGCAGCAACGATGAGAGCAGCTCGGTCATCAGCTCTCCACCTGAGACTCAGGACACGCCGGAGCTCGAGTCGGAGAATGACACTGACTTTCCGTCACAGCTGTCTCCAGCACCCTCCACCATTCCAGAGACTCTCACCTCAGTTGGGCACTGTGGTGAAGAGGCTCCTGGGATACAATCTGGTGCTCATCACACAGCTGATCCGGTACAGAAGGTGGAGGTAGGAGCACCCGAGGGGGTGGACGGTTGGAGGGCAGGCCAACCTTAGGACCTAGATGCCGTCCAGACGGGATTCAGGCTTCTGGAACGGACATTCCCATCGATTGTGGAGATGCAGTCGCAGAGCCAGGGACTGCATGAGGGGTTGGCAGGGAGTTTCCAGTACCAGCAGGAGCAATTGGAGGAGTCCAACTGTGTACAGGGGCAGGAGGTGGTGACGACCATGCATGGCACTCAGGGCAACACCGCACGGGGAGCGTCCATGGTGGGGGCATTGTGGGCGACAGTTTTGGTTATAGATCAGCATGTCCAAGGCCTGGGGCATTCTGTGCCGGCGCTGGCTGAGGCCCAGGACAGGGTTGCCGCCTCACAAGCAGCCATGTGCTAGAGCCACCCGGAAATCGCCGCGGCGCTTCTGAGCATGGCCCAGTCACAGCAGCCATGGCTGGGAACGTCGGCGGCATTGTCCACGCGCTAGCCGACATGGCACAGACACAGAGGGAGGTGGCCCAGTCCCAGAGGGAGGTGGCGCAGTCACTGGCTGATGTGACACAAACCGAGAAGATGATGGCACAGTCATTGGGTGATGTGGCGGAATCACAGGCGGCGATTGTTCACTCCCTGTGCTTCATGGCCTCGAGCATGCAGACCCTGGTCGAGACCAGAGCGGGCCCCAGGACTGGCAGTGCTAGGTGGCGGGGTAGCCTCGGGATAGCTCCACTCGCACCCCGTACCATGCAGGGGAGGTACCGGAAAACTGCAGCACCTCGGACTCTCCCCCCCCCCCCCCCCCCTCTCCCTGGTGCAACTGGTGGGCAGCGGGCAGAACAGGGTGGCACCACGCCACTTGGGTCTCCCGAGCAGCAGCCGGACCCATCCAGGCCCGGTCACCCCAGAAAACGGTCACCAATGGCGACCTAGGTCACAGGGTAGAAATTGCAGCAGGCCACCTCCACTCCTGCTGGACTGTCTGAGAATCCACCAAGACGTTTGTGCCCATAAGGCCAGAAAGTTAGACAACACTTAAGTTGGCAAGTGTGCAGTTAGTTATCGTGGCTAAGGCAGAAATCTGTATATACATTGTCACATTAAACACCTGTTCACACTGTTACTACCTGCCTCGGTGTAGCGCACAATGACTTACGAGAGAGACGAATAGAGATGAAGTCGATGAGGCTTTATTAAGCGTGACTTGTTCCCCGCAGTTCAGCAACAGACTGGAGCGGCGGGGAGAAGCCCGGGTTCTTATACTCCGCCTTCAGGGCGGAGCTAGGGGTCAACAGCCAACCAGGACCTGGGATCTGTCAGCCAATAGCATCACGGCTTCACAATCCCACATGACCCCTAATGCATACGACCACATTCACCCCTTGTTAAAAATGAACCCGGCGGGGTGGTGGTAGGGGTTTACAAGGCTGGTCCTGGGAGGAAAAACATTTTTGGCATGTCATTACAATGCCCTACACTTTGCCCTACACTGGGCTATGTACAGGGTTTGTGAACTATTTACAATATTCGTAAGAGGAAAAGAACATTCTCGTTACAGTCCAACAACATTCTTGTGTTACACCGATGCCACGAGTCGAGCGGGCGGTCTGGTCTTCCTTGTCGATCGCCTCAGCCCCGGTGGTGGTGCAGGTGCTTGTTCCAGCGTTGTCGTCTCCGGGAGCTTTTCGGTGTCTGCTTCTGTTTCACTCCTGGTCGGACATGGGAGGAGGACCGATCCTCCCGGGAAGGGGGCGGTCGTGGGGTGCGCCGGTGGCCGGGAGGGGGTCATCGGTGTCGGGGGGGTGCGCGTGTTGCCGGCGGGGGCCAGGTCTCGCAGGGAGACCGTGTCCTGTCGGCCGTCGGGGTACGCCACGTAGGCGTACTGCGGGTTCGCGTGGAGGAGATGAACCCTCTCGACCAACGGGTCCGACTTGTGCGCCCGCACATGTTTCCGGAGCAAGATGGGTCCTGGGGCCTCCAGCCAGGTCGGCAGCGACGTTCCGGAGGAGGACTTCCTGGGGAAGACAAGGAGGCGCTCATGAGGCGTTTGGTTAGTGGTGATACACAGCAGCGACCGGATGGAGTGGAGAGCGTCCGGGAGGACCTCCTGCCACCGTGAAACTGGGAGATCCCTGGACCGTAGGGCCAGTAGGACGGTCTTCCAGACCGTGCCGTTCTCTCTCTCTACTTGCCCGTTCCCCCGGGGGTTGTAGCTGGTCGTCCTGCTCGAGGCTATACCCTTGCTGAGCAGGAACTGGCGCAGCTCGTCACTCATGAAGGAGGACCCCCTGTCGCTATGGATGTATGCGGGGCAACCGAACAGTGTGAATATGGTGCTAAGTGTAAGGTTTTCGGGCAATTCGGCCGCTGTCATGTCGGGGCAGGGGATGGCGAAAGGGAAACGGGAGTACTCGTCCACCACGTTCAGGAAGTATGTGTTGCGGTCGGTGGAGGGGCCCTTTGAAATCCAGACTGAGGCATTCAAAGGGACGGGAAGCCTTGATCAGATGCGCTCTATCCGGCCTGAAAAAGTGCGGTTTGCACTCTGCGCAGATGTGGCAGTTCCTGGTGACTGTACGGACCTCCTCCACAGAGTAGGGGAGGTTGCGGGACTTTATAAAATGGTAGAACCGAGTGACCCCCGGGTGGCAGAGGTCCTCGTGGAGGGCTTGGAGACGGTCTATTTGTCCGTTGGCACATGTGCCGCGGGATAGGGCATCGGACGGCTTGTTCAGCTTTCCGGGCCGGTACAAGATCTCGTAGTTGAAGGTGGAGAGTTCGATCCTCCACCGCAAGATCTTGTCATTTTTAATTTTGCCCCGCTGTGCATTATCGAACATGAAAGCTACCGTCCGTTGGTCAGTGAGGAGAGTGAATCTCCTGCCGGCCAGGTAATGCCTCCAATCTCGCACAGCTTCCACTATGGCTTGGGCTTCCTTTTCCACTGAGGAGTGGCGGATTTCTGAGGCGTGGAGGGTTTGGGAGAAAAAAGCCACGGGTCTGCCCGCTTGGTTAAGGGTGGCCGCTAGAGCTACATCGGAGGCGTCGCTCTCGACCTGGAAGGGGAGGGACTCGTCGATGGCGCGCATCGTGGCCTTTGCGATATCCGCTTTGATGCGGCTGAATGCCTGGCGAGCCTCTGTCGACAGGGGGAAGGTAGTTGTCTGTATTAGTGGGCGGGCCTTGTCTGCATACTGGGGACCCACTGGGCGTAATATGAAAAGAACCCCAGGCAGCGTTTCAGGGCTTTGGAGCAGTGGGGGAGGGGAAATTCCATGAGGGGGCGCATGCGTTTGGGGTCGGGGCCTATTATCCCATTGCGCACTACGTATCCCAGGATGGCCAGCCGGTTTGTGCTAAACACGCACTTGTCCTCGTTGTATGTGAGGTTCAAGGCGTTAGCGGTCTGGAGGAATTTTTGGAGGTTGGCGTCGTGGTCCTGCTGATCGTGGCCGCAGATGGTTACGTTGTCGAGGTACGGGAACGTGGCCTGCAACCCGTGTTGATCAACCATTCGGTCCATCTCCCGTTGGAAGACCGAGACCCCGTTTGTGACGCCAAATGGGACCCTTAGAAAGTGGTATAGTCGCCCGTCTGCCTCGAAGGCTGTGTACTTGCGGTCACTTGGGCGGATGGAGAGCTGGTGGTAGGCGGACTTGAGGTCCACGGTGGAGAAGACCTTATATTGGGCAATCTGATTTACCATGTCGGATATGCGGGGGAGAGGGTACGCATCTAGCTGTGTGTACCTGTTGATGGTCTGGCTATAGTCTATGACCATCCTTTGCTTCTCCCCGGTCTTTACTACTACCACCTGTGCTCTCCAGGGACTATTGCTGGCCTGGATTATGCCTTCCTTCAGCAACCGCTGGACTTCGGACCGAATAAATGTCCGGTCCTGGGCGCTGTACCGTCTGCTCCTAGTGGCGACGGGTTTGCAATCCGGGGTGAGGTTTGCAAACAAGGATGGTGGCTCAACTTTGAGGGTTGCAAGGCCGCAGATAGTGAGTGGGGATATTGGGCCGCCGAATTGAAACGTTAGGCTCTGCAGGTTGCACTGGAAATCTAATCCCAGTAATGTGGGCGCGCAGAGTTGGGGAAGGACGTAGAGCCTGTAGTTTTTAAACTCTCTCCCTTGCACCGTTAGGGTCACTATGCAGAACCCTTTGATCTCTACGGAGTGGGATCCTGCAGCTATGGAAATCTTTTGCGTACTGGGACGGATGGTCAAAAAACAGCGTCTTACCGTGTCGGCTGGATGAAGCTTTCGGTGCTCCCGGAGTCGATCAGGCATGGTGTCTTGTGTCCGTTGATCAGCACCGTTGTTGTCGTCGTCTGGAGCGTCCGGGGCCGTGCTTGATCCAGCGTCACCGAGGCCAGATGTGGTCGTAGTGTCTCAGCATCTTCTTCGGACCCCGTGGAGCCGTCGATGCTGGGGTCCTTTGTTGTCATCCAAGATGGCGGCGTCCATGAATCCCACGCGGCCGGGGGTGGACAAAATGGCCGCCCACACGGATCGCACGTGGTCGGGGGTGGACAAAATGGCCGCCCCATGCATCGCACATGGTTGGGGGGTCACAAGATGGCGGCGCCCATCCTCCCTTCGTGGTGGCCGGGACCCAAAATGGCGGCGCCCGCGGGTCGCACATGGGGCGCTGGGGGGGTTGGGGAGCGTTTGGGATGCGCTGGACTCTTTCTTCTCCGGGGACAGCGGCGACCCTCCGAGACCGGCACCCAGCCGCGAAATGGCCCTTTTTGCCGCAGCTCTTGCAAATCGCTGCGCGGGCCGGGCAGCGCTGCCGGGGGTGTTTCGCCTGCCCGCAGAAATAGCAGCGGGCCCCCCCGGGATGATCTGGCGTCTTAACCGCGCAAGCCTGTGAGGGAGGGGGGGGTTTGTCGCGACGGGGGTCCACGGAGCCCAAGGGCTGCCGCGCGGTCGGGGCCGTAGGCGCGGGCGTTTTGCGAGGCCACATCTAGGGAAGCTGCGATGGCCCGTGCCTCTGAGAGTCCTAGCGACTCTTTTTTTAAAAGTCTTTGGCGGATTTGGGGAGAGTTCATACCTGCCACAAACGCATCGCGAATTAACATGTCCGTGTGTTCAGTCGCGTTTACCGGCCGGCAGCTGCAGCCCCGTCCCAAAATTAGCAGCGCGGCGTAGAACTCCTCTAACGATTCTCCGGGACTTTGACGTCTCGTTGCGAGTTGGTAGCGTGCGTAGACCTGGTTCACTGGGCGGACGTAGACGCTCTTTAGTGCTGCGAGCGCCGTCGGGAAATCCTCTGCGTCTTCTATGAGAGGGTAAATCTCCGGCTTACCCTTGAGTGCAGGACCTGTAGTTTCTGGTCTTCTGTGATCCGGCCGGGGGCCGTTCGGAGGTAGCCTTCGAAACAAGCCTGCCAGTGTTTAAAAACTGCTGCTGAGTTCACAGCGTGGGGGCTGATCCGCAGGCATTCCGGGGCGATCCTGAGCTCCATAGTCCTTTAAGCATGCTTAATAAATTGTAGCGCACAATGACTTACGAGAGAGACGAATAGAGATGAAGTCGATGAGGCTTTATTAAGCGTGACTTGTTCCCTGCAGTTCAGCAACAGACTGGAGCGGCGGGGAGAAGCCCGGGTTCTTATACTCCGCCTTCAGGGCGGAGCTAGGGGTCAACAGCCAACCAGGACCCGGGATCTGTCAGCCAATAGCATCACGGCTTCACAGTCCCACATGACCCCTAATGCATACTACCACACTCGGTGCTCTATCAGATGGGTGTGACGGGTGGGCTGGTCTGGTCTGGCCAGAGCGGGGGTGCATTGGGGGGATGGGGGGGGGGGGGGGGGCAGGGGGGTTATAATGAACAGACATTGTGGGAGGCCCACCGTCCCCACCACCACCACCCCAGGGATCCGATGGAACCGTGTAATGGAATAAACAGCTCACATGCAGGGATCACCCAGGTGGACAGTGGAAAGTGCTACCGTGGGCAGGAGTCAGACATTGCCAACGATGTGGAGCACAAGAGCGCATTGTAGAGCAGGTTGTCATCATCCTCCTTCCCATAGGCCAGATCCGGGTTACTGCCAGCCCAGGGCCCACACCCTGTAGTGTGGGCAGGTATGTATCAGGGAGGGGGTGCTGGCGAGGGGTAGCCAGGAGGAGGGGTGAGGGATGCGGGGGTGGGATGAGGTGTCCGTGCCTCTGGCCAGTGACCTCTACCCCCAATCAGTGAACCTGGAGGCGATCAGGGCGTCCCGTGTGTTGGCCCTGGCGCACACGTCGTATGGCCTCCTGTGCCTGCCTGGGCCCCATGTCCTATCCATCCTCCCCCTCATCCTTAATTTTTTAATAATAATCTTTATTGTCATTCCGGCACCTGTTAGGGTACATGGGAATTCGGAATGTCCAAATTACCTAGCAGCATGTCTTTTGGGATTTGTGGGAGGAAACCGGAGCATACGGAAGAAACCCACGGAGAACATGCAGACTCGGCACGGACAGTGACCCAAGCCGGGAATCGAACCTGGGATCCTGGCGCTGTGAAGCAACGGTGCTAACCACTGTGCTACCATGCTGCCCGCTCCTCATCTTCGGACGGTGAGCGTTCATCCTCCTCCTCCAGTATGTCGCCCCTCTGCTGTGCGATGGTGTAGAGGACACAACAGATCGCCACGCTGCGGGTGACCCTCTCAGCATCATATTGGAGGGCCCCTCCAGAGCAGTCCTGGCATCTGAGCCGCATCTTCAGGAGACCAAAGCACTTCTCATTCACGCTCCTGGTCACAGCATAAGCTTTGTTGTAGCGGGTCTCCGCGTCGGTCTGTGGCCTCCGGTTAGGCGTCATCAGCCACGACTGCAGCGGATTACCCCTGTCACCCAGGAGCCAATCCCCCAGCCGGGGAGGCATTTTGAACATGTGAGGAATCGTCGAGTGTGCCAGGATGAAGGGTCGTGCACACTGCCCAGGTATCGGGTGAAGACGTACAAGATGCGCATCTTATGGTCACATATCAGCTGCACGTTCATCGAGTGGAACCCTTTCCGTTTGTGTAGATCGGCCTGTCATCTGCAGCTCATAGGAGGACATGCATCTTGTCAATCACCCCCTGGACTCAGAGCATGTCAACAATAGCGGCGAACCCCGCTGCCCGGGCATTCTGGTGTGCTCAGTCCACTTTGAAATGGATGTATTGAGCCACCTGGTCATATAGGGCCTCCATGATAGCGTGAGTGCAACCCCTGGCAGGGCAGCACATGGTCGCGTCTCTCTGTGTCCTACCTCCTCTCTCTCCCTCATCAGCCACGACACCAGTTTCACGATTTTTAAAAGCACAAGTGAACCGCGCCGTCAGAAACTCGGCCCATCGGAGGCAGAGAATCGGCGAAGCCCCAGAGAATACCGGGTCAGGCCCGCTAATGACATGCAAATGGTGTTTACTGAATGTGCTTTCCGGACCACATTGACGCCGCTGTTGAGGTGACGGAGAATTGAGGTTTGGCGTCAAATCGGCTTCCGCTGTGATTTTGGGATCGGAACCTATTCTCTGCCCAATCGCTTGTCGCGATTTTGGCATCAGCCAATGGAGAATCCCGTCCATGACATCTGCTGGTTCCCCTTTAACTATCCTGCTTGTGGGCAGCACGGTGGCGCAAGCGGTTAGCACTGCAGCCTCACGGTGCCAAGGTTCCAGGTTCGATCCCGGCTCTGGGTCACTGTCCGTGTGGAGTTTGCACATTCTCCCCGTGTTTGCGTGGGTTTCGCCCCCACAACACAAAAATGTGCAGGCTAGGTGGATTGGCCATGCTAAATTGCCCCATAATTGGAAAAAATGAATTGGGTACTCTAAATTTATATTTAAAAAACTATCCTGCTCGTTACCATTTCAAATAATTCTATTAAATTTGTCAGGCATAATTGCCCCTTCATGAAGCCATGTTGACTCTGCTTGATTATATTATGTATGTCTAAATGCTCTGCTATTAAACTTTCATAATGGACTCTAACATTTTCCCAATGACACAAATTAAGCTAACTGGCCTATAATTACCTGTCTTTGTCTCCTTGCCTTTTTGAATAAAGTTGTAACATTGGCAGTTTTCCAATCCTCTAGGATGTATCTAGAACTTAAGGATTCTTGGAAGATTTCTACAAGTGCATCCACCAGCTCTATAGTTATACCTTTAATATCCTGGAATGTAGCCTATCAGGTCCAGGGGACCTATTGGCCTTTAGCTCCATTAGTTTAATCAGGTTTTTTTCCCTAGTGATTGTTATTATACTTATCTCCTTCTCTTTCTCCCCTTGATTATTTAGTACTTTTGGATTGGTATTAGTGTCTTCCAACCTGATGTCTGATGCAAAGTATTTGTTTAACTTCTCTTCCATTTCCTGGTTCCCCATTATTATTTCCCCAGTCTGATTCCCTCAGGGGCCTGTTCACTTTGGCCTCTCTTCCCTTTTATATATTTAAAGAAGCTCTTGCTGTCTGTTTTTATTTTACTTGCCAGTTTACCCTCACAGTTTATCTTCTTCCTCTTTACTTTTTTGGTCATCTTTTGTTGGTTTTTAAAACTTTCCCAAAAATCTAATCTTTGCCGCATTCATATGTTTATTCTTCCAGTCGAATACTCTCCTTCACTTCCTTGGTTACCATTGGTTGATTTATTCCCTTCCTAGAATCTTTCTTCCTGACTGGGATATATTTTTGTTGTGAGTCATGAACTATTTTCAGAAACGTGTGCCATTGCTGGTCAACCGCCTTTCCTGCTAAACTCCTTTCCCTGTGCACTCCAGCCAACCATGTCCTCATTCCTTTATAATTACCATAATTTAAGTGCAGCACAGTTGTTTCTGACCCAGGTTCTTCACTCTCAAACTGAGGGTGTAAATAAATTTATAACACCGCGATCAATCATAATTTCTGCCAAACAATGGCCAGGATTTAACGTGGAGGCAGTGGCCTTGCCTACCAGCTGAAAATCGGGGCCGAGCCCACCTCTGCCTGTCCAGGAAGTCAGGCCAGTTCCTTGAATGTCCTTGGGTAATGATGGCCCAACTTCTACCTTCTGTGGCAGGATGTCCTGCCTTCAACAGCTGAAGGCTAACCAGAGGGCTGACAGCTCTCTAGTCCCAACAGTGTCACTGGGTGTTGTGGCCATTGCTCAGACTGCAGTCACTTCCCAGCTAGGAGCAGTGCTGGAGGCCCAGAGTCAAGGTTAGTAAGGAGTGCTCGTGGGGTCACAGACAAGCCCAGATGCAGACAGGCAGTGATTGACACACAGGATAACCAATGAACACACACGACACAGAACAACCAATCGCCAGACAGGACACTACCACTATAAAACACACAAGGCATTAAGACTCTCCCTCTTCTCACAGGATACAGCTACAGAGATAGTTAGAGTGCACAAGGCCGCGAGCACTGTCTCCATGTGACAGAGAGCTAGTCTGGTCAAGCCAGTCAGAGGTTATCAGTTTAGATTAATAGAGTGTCAACCCACAGCAGATTATGTACAGCAACCAGCAGGTTCAATAAAACAGTGTTGGGCCATCTCCTGTGTCGGAAGCCTGTTTCCAGTCTCACTGCATCCAGTTGCAGTCAATGTTAAACCAACTCAGATAACACATCAAAACTCTCTGCCATTGCCAATGTATCTGTGGAGGCAGGTTGGTGACAAGCACTGTAACCCTGCCAGTCCACCCAATTTAACACTTCGCCTTCCATCTGTCAGCCTGTTTCTGGGGTTGGGGAGGTGTGTAACTGTTATAACCTGCCTACTTACCATTGGCTGGGGACTAATGACTATCCCACAATCCTATGGGAGTATGAACTTCCCCAATGAGGGGGGCGGAGAAACTCCTACTATAAATAAGCTGGCCAGTCCAGGAACCAGGAGGAAGGAGAAGGTAGCAAGGGAAGTTACTGCTATGTATATATTGTTATAGTAAATAAACTTTATTATTTTGTATCCTTAAAACTCGTGCTGGATTCTTCGGGGCCCTTACAAAACTGGCGACGAAGGTAAAAGTGAATAGCTGTCTACACTGCTGAAGCCACCTCCCTGGATTTTTGTTGGATACAGGTTGGAAGTTGTTTTCTATTATACCATGCCTCTGTACGGACGTTTGGATGTTTTTGATGCTGCGCTGGAAAGCTGGAACCAGTACACGCAACGGATGCGTTACTATTTCCGGGCAAACAATATCACTGAAAATGAGCGCCAGGTGGTCATATTGCTCACCGCCTGCGGACCGCATACGTTTGGGGTGATTAGGAGCCTTACGTACCCAGCTGCGCCGGACACCAAAACGTTTGACGAACTTGTGAATATAGTGGGGCAACACTTTAACCCAACCCCGTCCACGATAGTCCAGCGTTACCGGTTTAATACCGCTGAGAGGACCCCTGGAGAATCCCTTGCCGATTTTTTTATCCAGGCTACGCGGGATTGCGGAATACTGTGACTATGGTGAGACCTTGTCAGAAATGTTACGCGACCATTTGGTTTGCGGTATTAACAATGCAGCCACCCAGAGAAAGTTGTTAGCGGAGCCAACATTGACTTTTCAACAGGCAATACAAATAGTCTTGTCCCGAGAGAGCGCAGAGCGAGGAGTACAGGAGCTACAGGGAATGGAAGTGCATGCCTTGGGGCGAAACCCTTTCCGCCCAAAAACGTTCCCCCGCACTCCTGCGGTACCTTGGGCGAGGCAACGACCAGACCGACGCCAGTGGCCATCGGACATTCCTCCCCGAAGGGAGCCTTCTCCAGAGCCAATGGATGAGGAGCCATGTCCGTGTCAGACTTGTAGGCGCCGACCCCGTCGCGGACGGCGGTCCTGGGGACGCCAGAGGCGCCGTCGTTCCGACCGAAACTGGGACCAGCCCAGGGGCCGTAACTGGGACCAGCCCAGAGGCCGTACCTTCCATGTGGATGAACCTGCGGCGACCACTCCTGAGGACGTGGAGACAGAGGACGACTGCCTGCAGCTGCATTGTGTGGCAGCTCCCCGTGTGGCCCCCATTAAGGTGACAGTACGGGTCAATGGCCACCCGCTGGAGATGGAGTTGGATACTGGCGCAGCGGTCTCCGTGATCGCCCAGAGGACATTCGACCGCATCAAGCAGGGTATACAGACCCTTACACTAACTGACTCACAGGCCAGGTTGGCCACCTACACGGGGGAACCACTGGACATTGCAGGAACTACAATGACCCCTGTTGTCTATGGACGCCAGGAGGGGCGTTTCCCACTTATCGTAGTGCGTGGCCATGGGCCCAGCCTGTTGGGTCGGGACTGGTTGCGCCATTTGCGGTTGCAATGGCAGCACATCCTCCAAACAGTTTCTGGAGGGTTGACTGAGGTGCTAGGACGATACCCAGAGGTATTCCAGCCTGGTCTGGGGAAAATAAAAGGGGCCGTAGCCCGTATCCAAGTTGAACCAGGAGCCACACCGCGCTATTTCCGGGCGCGCCCAGTGCCTTACGCGTTGCTCGAGAAGGTAGAAGGGGAGCTCACTCGTTTGGAGAGTTTGGGTATTATCAGGCCTGTCCGTTTTGCTGACTGGGCAGCACCAATTGTGCCAGTAATGAAGCCAGATGCCACAGTTCGCTTGTGTGGCGACTATAAACTTACAGTGAATACAGTTTCCCGACTCGACCGATACCCAATGCCTCGCATAGAGGATCTCTACGCGAAACTTGCAGGTGGACTCTCATTCACAAAATTAGATATGAGTCACGCCTACCTGCAGTTGGAGCTGGACCCTACCTCCCGACCATATGTAACAATTAACACACACCGGGGCCTGTATGAATATACACGGTTGCCCTTTGGAGTATCCTCTGCCTGCGCAATCTTTCAACGTGTTATGGAGGGCATTTTGAGAGGTTTACCACGTGTGGCTGTCTACCTAGATGACATGTTGATTACAGGGACGTCGGAGCAAGAGCATTTGGAAAATCTGGAGGCTGTCCTTAAACGCCTTTCGGAGGCTGGAGTCCGTTTACATCACACAGTGTGTATTTCAGGCAAAAGAAGTAGTCTACCTAGGTTATCGGGTGGACCGCGAGGGTCTGCACCCCGTCGCAGAGAAGGTGCGTGCAATTCAACATGCCCCCACCCCGACTGACACTTCGCATCTTCGTTCTTTTCTCGGTCTCGTAAACTATTACGGGAAGTTCCTCCCCAATCTGGCAACTACGCGGGCCCCCTTACACCTGCTGCTAAAGAAAAATCACACCTGGGTTTGGGGTCAGCCGCAAGAAACCGCTTTCCGGCGGGTAAAGCAACAATTGTCGTCGTCTGGGTTACTAACCCACTATGATCCGGGAAAGCCTTTGCTCGTCACATGTGATGCATCCCCGTATGGTATTGGGGCTGTCCTGTCCCACAAGATGGAGAACGGGGCCGAGCGACCGATAGCTTTTGCCTCCCGCACATTGACTGCAGCGGAGAAGAAGTACGCGCAGATCGAGAAGGAGGGCCTGGCAGTGGTTTTCGCGGTGAAACGCTTCCACCAGTATGTGTACGGCCGCCATTTCACTATCGTGACTGATCATAAGCCCCTGCTGGGACTCTTCAGAGAGGATAAGCCGATACCGCCCATTGCTTCTGCACGGATCCAGCGCTGGGCTTTGTTGCTTGCTGCATATGAGTATTCTCTGGAGCACAAACCAGGTACGCAGATAGCAAATGCCGACGCACTGAGCCGATTGCCTTTATCGACCGTCCCCATGTCGACCCCCACGACCGGTGAGGTGGTCGCAACCCTAAATTTTATGGACACCTTGCCTGTCACGGCATCACAGATCCGTGAGTGGACCCAGACAGAGCCAGTCCTGTCAAAGGTTCGGCACATAGTCCTGTATGGTGGGCAGCATAGACAGCTCCCAGGCGAGTTACGGGCATTTTCCTCCAAGCTGTCAGAGTTCAGCGTGGAAGACGGCATCCTCTTGTGGGGGACGCGTGTGGTTGTCCCGGAAAAAGGCCAGGAGCTGATATTATCAGACTTGCACAATGGGCATCCGGGCGTGACCAAGATGAAAATGTTGGCCCGGAGTTATGTCTGGTGGCCAGGCCTCGACACCGACATTGAGAAGGTGGCCCAAAACTGCTCCATTCGCCAGGAGCATCAGAAGCTTCCGCCGGCCGCGCCCCTACATCACTGGGAATGGCCAGGGCGTCCTTGGGCACGCTTACATGCAGATTTCGCAGGCCCTTTTCAGGGATCCATGTTCCTTCTACTAATTGACGCCCAGTCCAAATGGCTGGAGGTGCATAAGATGCAGGGGACAACGTCCTGCGCAACAATTGAAAAAATGCGTTTATCATTGAGCACGCATGGCCTCCCCGAGGTGCTGGTCACGGATAATGGCACTCCATTCACGAGTGAGGAGTTTGCTAGGTTTACAAAGATGAACGGCATCCGCCATATCCGCACTGCCCCTTACCACCCGGCTTCAAATGGGTTGGCAGAGCGTGCAGTGCAAACATTCAAAAGAGGCCTAAAGAAGCAGTCTTCCGGATCAATGGACACGAGACTGGCTCGCTTTTTGTTTACGTACAGGACCACCCCCCATACAGTGACTGGGGTAGCTCCCGCAGAACTACTAATGGGCCGGAGACTTCGCACCCGCCTTAGTATGGTCTTCCCGGACATTGGCGCAAAAGTACGCCGCACACAAGAACGGCAGGGACCGGGATTGTCTCAGCATCGTCCGATTCGGCAGTTTGCGCCCGGTGACCCAGTATTCGTGCGGAATTTTGCTGGTGGTGCCCAATGGGTTCCTGGGGTAATCTTTCGCCAAACGGGCCCTATATCGTACCAAGTGCAAGCCCAGGGTCGTCTCCAGCGAAAACATGTAGACCACGTCCGGTCCAGAAGATCATCCCCGCAAAAGATTCCCCGCCCCCGGAGCTCAGTTCAACAGCGGCAAAGACCAGAAACAAGGGAAGGTAGTCCTCCAAATCTTCCACTGGTGCCTCACTCAAAGCCTGCGCAGGTCATGACAGGACCGAATGGGGACAGAGACGCTGACATGACGGAGGCAGCAGACTCTGACTCCGAGATGGAGACACAGGATGAATCAGAGGGGGAATCCTCGGGTCCACAGGCCGTGGATGTACAACCGCGCCGTTCATCACGGAAGCGCCGGTCTCCGTCTCGTTATACGCCGCCTGATCCAGCGCCGCGTGCAAATGGCGTCCGGCCTGCGGCCAAACGAGTTTGACGCCTCCCTTCGTCAGGGCCTACGGTGGATTCCTTGGACTTTGGGGGGGAGGGATGTTATAACCTGCCTACTTACCATTGGCTGGGGACTAATGATTATCCCACAATCCTATGGGAGTATGAACTTCCCCAATGAGGGGGGCGGAGAAACTCCTACTATAAATAAGCTGGCCAGTCCAGGAACCAGGAGGAAGGAGAAGGTAGCAAGGGAAGTTACTGCTACTGCTATGTATATATTGTTATAGTAAATAAACTTTATTATTTTGTATCCTTAAAACTCGTGCTGGATTCTTCGGGGCCCTTACAAAAGTAACATTTTGGCCAAGCTCTCTGGCCCTAGTGTTGGAGGTCTTCAAAAAATTTAAATTCAAATAATGTTAATGACTTTTCTATCTGTCACTTCCATTTTCTCTCTTAATCACATTATTCCCCAGACTTTGTTTTACTTCTTTTACATGATTTAAATCTAACAGTAACTTCATTGCAGTTTTAATATAAGCCTACGTGTGACAATAATAAAGATTATTATTATTATTGATTTATAATTCCTGGTCTAGACTTGCATCCAGTTAAAGAGATTTATTGTCTGCCCTATTCACAAATGCAACTAATTCCCTGTAGAGGGAAAAGTTTGATACTAACAAGTAAATGTGCAAAATCCAATGAAATCTCTGGGCAGCTGTCAGCTTAGTGCTCCGCTGACGATGACAAACAGAAAGCGCCATTCCTTCAGCATTGACCACAAAATCTGAGCCATCTTTGTCCCTCTGAAACATAATTTTGTGTCTATAATGCCCACGCATGGTTCTTCTGACTTTTATCTGCATAAATAGATGAAGTAGTTGACTGGAAGTTAAATATTTGGATTTTGTTTATTGTCATGTGTACCGAGGTACATTGAAAAGTATTTTTCGGCGAACAGCTTAACAGATCATTAAGTACATGAGAATAAAAGAAAAGAAAAGAAAATACATAATAGGGCAACATAAATTACACAATGTAACTATATAAACACCGGCAGTGGGTGAAGCATACAGGGGTATAGCGTTAATCAGGTCAGTCCATAAGAGTCGTTTAGGAGTCTGTTAACAGTGGGGAAGAAGCTTTTTTTTTAGTCTGCTCGTGCGTGTTCTCAGACTTTTGGATCTACTGCCCGATGGAAGAAGTTGGAAGAGTGAGTAGGCCGGGTGGGAGGGGTATTTGATTATACTGCCCGCTTTTCCCAGGCAGTGGGAGGTGTAGATGGAGTCAATGGATGGGAGGCAGGTTTGTGTGATGGACTGGGCTGTGTTCACGACTCTCTGAAGTTTCTTGCGGTCTTGGGCCGAGCAGTTGCCATACCAGGCTGTGATGCAGCCAGATAGGATGCTTTCTATGGTGCACCTGTAAAAGTTGGTACGGGTTAATGTGGACATGCCGAATTTCCTTAGCTTCCTGAGGAAATATAGGCACTGTTGTGCTTTCTTGGTGGTAGCGTCGACGTGGGTGGACCAGCACAGATATTTGGAGATGTGTACCACTCACTAGGAATTTGAAGCTGTCAACCATCTTTACCTCAGCCCGTTGATGCTGACAGGGGTGTGAACAGTACTTTGCTTCCTGAAGTCAATGACCAGCTCTTTAGCTTTGCTGGCATTGAGAGATAGATTGTTGTCGCTGCACCACTCCACTAGGTTCTCTATCTCCCTCCTGTATTCTGACTCGTCGTTATTCGAGTTCCGGCCCACTATGTTCGTATCATCAGCAAACTTGGAGATGGAGTTGGAATCAAATTTTGCCACGCAGTCGTGTGCGTACAGGGAGTGTAGTAGGCAGCCTTGTGGGGCCCAGAAGTGAGTACTATTGCGGAGGAGGTATTGTCGTTCATTCTTACTGATTGTGGTCTGTAGGTTAGAAAGTCGAGGATCCAGTTGCAGATTGAGGAGCAAGTCCTAGGTTTTGGAGTTTTGATATGAGCTTGGCTGGGATTATGGTGTTGAAGGCGGAGCTGTAGTCAATAAATAGGAGTCTGATGTAGGAGTCCTTGTTGTTGAGATGCTCTAGGGATGAGTGCAGGGCCAGGGAGATGGTGTCTGCTGTGGACCGGTTGCAGCAGTATGTGAATTGCAGTGGATCAAGGCATTCTGAGAGTATGGAGGTGATGCGCTCGATGACTAACCTCTCGAAGCACTTCATTACGACTGAAGTCAGGGCCACCGGACGGTAGTCACTGAGGCACGTTGCCTGATTCTTCTTTGACACCGGTATGATGGTGGTCTTCTTGAAACAGGTGGGTACCTTGGAGCGGAGTAGGAACCGGTTAAAGATGTCCGCGAACACCTCTGCCAACTGGTCCGCGCAGACTCTGAATGCACGACCAGGGATCCCGTCCGGACCAGTCGCCTTCCGAGGGTTCACTTTCAGGAAAGCCGATCTGACTTCGGAAGCTGTGATGGTGGGTATGGGTGTGTTATGGGCTGCTGGGGCACTCGACAGAGGATCGTTGGTTACCTGCTCAAACCGAGCATAAAATGCATTGAGTTCATCGGGGAGGGGTGCGCTGCAGCTGGAAATACTGCTCGGCTTCGCTTTGTATCCCGTTATGTTGCTTAGGCCTTGCCACAACCACCGAGAGTCTGTAACGCTAGTCTGTAACGCTAGTCTGTGACTCTAGCTTGGCATCTCGGATGGCTTTGTGGAGGTTGTACCCAGATTTCTTGTACAGGTCAGGGTCACCTGACTTGAATGCCTCAGACCTGTCCTTCAGTAGGGAGTCAATCTCGCGATTGAGCCATGGTTTCCGGTGGGGGAACGTACATACTGCTTTCTTTGGCACGCAGTCGTCCACACATTTGCTGATGAAATCTGTGACGATGGTGGCATACTCATTTAAGTTAGTCGCTGAGTTCTTAAATATGGACCAGTCCACTGTCTCTAAGCAGTCATGCCGGGGCACTGGTTACGTTTCCGGTGTCGCATCTGGCAGGGTCCCAGGTGCTGGTTGTGGTTTTGGGGTTGCTGGGGGGGCATGTTTGCGATCCGGTCTGGTCCCGGCGTTCTGCGTGCACGGGAATACCTTGTGGCACATTTGAGTCTTCACGTGGGGTATCCGCCGTTTTGGGGATCCTCGGTCGCAGGCAGGGGCTTCCTGAGGCAGGTTGGGCTGAGACCCATGTTCTGTTCCCTCCTTGGGTGCTCCTGGGTTCGGGTCTTGGAGTAGGCCCGGTCGGGCCTCCACATGGATTTTTCTTTCCTCAATCTCCAGGTAGGTCGGGTTGCTGGGCGGGCCTCTCCAGGCTGGGTCACTGGACATGCCTCTCCGGGTCGAGTTGAGCCAGGTCTCATTGACGGAGGCCAGGTCGGGAGCTCCTTGGGCGCTCCGAGGTCCGAGTCGGGTCCAAATCTAGGTTGGGGCCTCACTTCCAGTTTGGGCCTCATCCGCTTCCAGGTCGGGTCGGATCATCTTGGGTGCAGCCAGGTCAGGTCGAGTCAGGTCTAGAGGTCTCCACGGGCCTCGGAGGATATTCAAACCTGCAAGGTGAGATAAAAAACAAAGGTTAGTAATAATGTTAATCTTAAAATTCAATTTTCAATTAGAACAATTATAAGATAAGTGAAAAGAGGATCTGTTCGGGAGAGCTCGCAGGGAGCCGCCACGCTCCAGCGCCACCTTGCTGCAGATATACTTCCTGATATAAATATTTCCTGATTGGGAAAAAAGGAAATATTAGAGGAGAAATCACATGGTTTGCTCTTGTGGTTTGGGCAAGTCCCAGATTCAAGGTACCAGAAAAGGTACAAGAAGGACATGGAATGGAAATACCGCAAGTGCATTGTCACAGATGCTTAACAGATGTTTCCCAAAGTTGCCCTTGAACCATGGATTTGTGTGTGTGCATTTTCTTACCCATGGAGTGGGAAATTCAATTTAAAGTAACCCGACAGCAATTTACTTAAAAACAAAATCTTCATTTATTTCACTCTATTGTTCTGGATGTTACTTAAGAAAAGATAAAGGTTGGGATCTACCGGTCACGTTGTGCCCGAAATGCAGCACGGCAAGGCACAACCCAACCGATGGATGCCGGAAGATCCCCTTTCCGGGATCTAACCGGCTCACCACACCTCACGAGATCTAACGCGATCTCGCGAGGTATCACAATATGAATCCCACCCATTGTGGGCGGGATCACTTTATAGCAAATCTGCATTTTAGAGTGAAACAGCTAGTTTCACTCTAATATGTAGGACCTAACTCCCTCGCCTTGGAGACCTCAGGCAAGTGCCGTTCAGCACTGATCTTGCAATGGGGACCAGATGGGAGGGCACTCGTGGGGGTCTTCCAGGAGATTGGAGGCTTGGGTGTTGGTGTGGCACTGCCAAGGTGCCCAGGTGGCACTGTTACTAACACATACACAAAGATAAGTTACGGATGTAGATCAAATGAAGATATAATACTTTAAAAATGTAAATCAAGATTAGTCCATATTCAACCAGATACATTTTGAAGTCGAGGTGTAGCGTTGTCTAAAGTGAAGGTCTTGAGGTCGAGAGTTGTCTCTGCAGCTGTGAAGGCTTCACTGTCAAATTGCCCGAGGTTGCTTTAACAAGTGGACTTTGTAAGTGAAATCAGGTTTATAGGGAGGAGAGAGTTGCTTCTAGCTTTGCAGTTATGGCACTTTTAGCTGGCCAGTTACCTACAGCACACTATTAGCTATTTTGAGATGTATCTCTCTCTCCCTGGATTGAAGCCTCTTAAGATGGATCTTCAAAATGGTTCTGCCTCTATGCATCTTTCTGCCTCTTTTGCAAAAGAATGATGCAAAGATGGTTGTTTTTATGCTGAGTCATTGTTCCATATAAGGCAAGCGGTAATTCCATTACAGTTTTGAATTCTGTTTATCACTTATGATGTTCAAAAGAGCCAGAGCTGTTCACACCTTACAGCGGCTTATCAGTTTGTGTCTTCTTGTTTGGAGGAAAAGTCATCAAGATCGAGTGGATTTCTGTTTACTCTCTAGGAACACGCATTGATTTTTAAAATATATTTGTTTGAGGTTACCTCCTCTTTGTCTGGCTGAAGGGATTTCAATCCAAATCCACAAGGGAAGCCATGGGACCGTCATAGTTTCTCATCTCTCTCCAAGATCTTTAAAAAAAGATTTTAGAATGATTTTCTTTTTAAAAATTGCAAGATTGAGATAAGGAGCAATTGCTTCAGGAAATATATATGTGAATGTAATCTTTAAAGAATACAATAAATTATAAACTAAATGAAAGATCTGGAAAACAAACATCATTATTGATTTATATTGAGTACTCTAAATCTCTAGAAAATACTTTTCACCATCAGCTCAACTTGGCATCCTTACTCTGAATTTCTCACCAAGTTGATAAGGCACATGGAAGTCCTGGCTCTCTCAAAAAGTATTCTATCCCCTAACAGCAAGGCAAGCACATCTGTTGATGCACGTAAGGTTTTTTTCTGAAATGTATATATTAACTTTCAGTTCCTGTTGTGGCATATTTGCACAACTCCTACTCTGCTGCCTTGCAAACTCTAATTCCTCATCCGATTCTATCACTTCCTCGAGTCCCCCACCTCCAATTCAAAATTTGGGCAAAGGTGGCACTGTTCATTCAATCTCTTTGCTCCATTCACCCTGTGCTCCTCTCAAGTTCTGTATAGTTTTGGCATCAAACACCCCATTTATCGCACTTTCATGTAGAAAGCTCCTGCTGCGATGTAACCTCACGTTGCTGGCAGGCAGCAGTTCTTGCTCCAGTTCCTCCTCTTCTCTCTAGGCAGAACAAGTATAACAGCACCCAAAGGACTGCGTAAGGGAATGATAAATTAGAATTCATCCCCTGATGCCTTGTTCTCGCTATTGAAGGGGAAATCCTTAGCCAACAGCTGTAAAATTAAACTTCAAAACAGTATGAGTAAATAAAGATTATAATTATAAACCATATCCCATGACTGGTCTTTCAAAAGACACCTACAAGATACTGTTGTGCACGACTTCCGCTTGTTACCATGGAGTGATTGATCACATAAAGGGCTGTTCCTGTTCAAAGTCACAGGAAATAGTTTTTTACCCAGATCCGGGTGCAATTTTGATGAAAAGGCGTAGGTGAATGTTAGAGGAGTAGTTTACCCCTGGAATGGTATGTCTTCTGATCACCAGACCCGGCAGAAAACCGTGAGAGGTTTGGCTGGAAAGTTGAAACAATCTTGTGCTTCACAGACAGTCTCTTCCAGCATGCAGGCGGGGGAGGGACAAGCTGTAAGGCCCCAGATATAGGAACTGATGACTTTTATCAAGGAAGAATTCCATAAACAGAGGGAAGAAATGCATGAGGATCATGCAAAGGCCATTGCAGAAGCTGTGGCACCCCTGAAGAGTACTTTGGAGCGGATGGAGAGGTGTTTGGAGGTGCAGGGGTCACAGATTTTGGAGATTGAAGGAGTGATCTCGGCCCACAGCGATCGTGTGGTGGCTCTGGGGGCGGAGGTTGGGCTCCTAGGAGACCTTTGTAAAAGGCTAAGGGCAAAGGTTGAGGAGCAGGAGACTACCTCGAGAAGACAGAACCTGCGAATAGTAGGCCTGCCTGAAGGAGTGGAAGGTGTGAGTGCCACGAGGTACGTCTCGAGGTTGCTGGCGGGGCTGGTGGCAGAAGGGGTACTAGATAAGGCACCTGAAGTGGACCGAGTGCATAGGTATCTGAGGCAAAAGCCTACAGCTAGGGAGCCGCTGCGGGCGGTGATCGTGAGACTCCATAAATTTGTGGAGAAAGAGAAAATTCTACGGTGAGCCAGGGAGAAGCGTCGCTGCGACTGGGAGGGAAATAACGTCCGGATTTATCAGGACATTGGAGCCGAGTTGGCAAAACGGCGGGCAGGTTTCAACAAGACCAAGACGGTGCTGTACCGGCGGCAGATCAGGTTTGGGGTGCGCTACCCGGCGAAATTATGGGTGACGTTCGGAGGCCGGGAGTTTTATTTCAAGACCCCAGAAGCGGCCGAAGACTTAATTAAGGAGCATAAACTGGGGAAGAACTGAGTGGACAATGCTTGGGAACTGGGGTGCTGGCACTTCGTAATGGTTGGGAGCATGTTTGAAGTGGGTGTAGGGATTGGGGGATTTTCGCCTTTTTTTGTGGGGGTGGGGGTTTCTGTTCAATGTTGAGATTGTAAGGAGTTGTAGGGGTGAAAAGTTTATGTTGGGATGGATGTTCCCATCCCCCCTCCTGTTTTATGGGACTGTTTGTGTCTAACATCTGTTTGTTTGCTTTTTTGGAGTTCAGGAGAAGTCATTGTTTGGGTGGGGGAGGGTAAGGCCAGCAGGAGGTCTTCTTATTCTTTGAGCTGAGCAGTGGGGGTACATCATTAGGATGTGCCTTTGGGCAGGGGCAGCCGCGCTAGCAGGTTATGCTGGTGAACGGAAGTGAGGTGATGGGGTAGAAGGCCAAGAGGGGTGGCCGAGGGGAGGGGAGAAAGGGGAAGTGGGGGGGGGGGGAAGAAGGGGAAGGGGAAAAGCGGGGGCGGTGGTTTCTGCGACGCGACAGGGGCTGTGAGATGACATGGTAAAGGGCGAAGAAAGGAGCCATCTGGGATGGGCTAGGTACAGAGTGGAATTAAAGGGGCAGGAGTAAAGTGGGGAAGATGACGGACGGTAGAGGGGATTGGAGGCGCAAACCTCCGGTAAGGTTGGTAACGTGGAACGTCTGGGGGCTGAATGGGCCGGTTAATAGGTCGCGGGTGTTTGCGCACCTCAGGAGCTTGAAAGTGGGGGTGGCTTTTATGCAGGAGACACACCTCCGTGTGAAGGACCAGGTTAGGTTAAGGAAGGGGTTGGTCGGGCACTTGGGGTTTGATTTGAAATCGAGGGGTGTGGCGATTTTAATGAGCAATAAAATGGGATTAGTGAGTGCGAAGGTGGTGAGGGATCCAGGTGGGAGATATGTGATTGTGAGTGGGGTATTGGAAGGGGCATCGGTAGTGTTGGTAAATGTGTACGCCCCAAATTGGGATGATGTGAGTTTTATGAGGGTGTTGCTGGCAGCAATCCCAGATTTTGCCACGTACCAGTTGATCATGGGAGGAGATTTTAACTGTGTCCTGGAGCCGAGGGTGGATAGATCGAGCCCCAGGTCGATGGGTAGGGTCCGAATGGCAAGGGAGCTGGGCGAGTTTATGGAGAGGATGGGTATGGTGGATCTATGGTGCTTTCAGAACCCAGGGAACGGGAGTATTCCTTCTTTTCACATGTCTATAAGATGTATTCGAGGATTGATTACTTTGTAGTGAGTCGGGAGATTTTCGTTGGGGTGGAGGGGGCGGAGTATGTTGGGATAGTTATCTCGGACCATGCACCCAACTGGCTGGATATTCGGTTCAGTACGGGACGAGAGCAGAGGCCAGGGTGGAGGTTTGACTCGGGGTTGTTGGCGGTTGGAGGTTTTTGTGATAAGGTGCGGTTGGCGATTAGGGATTATGTGGAGTTCAATCAGAATGGGGAGGTGTCGGCGGGCATTTTGTGGGAAGCACTGAAGGCAGTCGTCTTGGGAGAAATTATCTCATTTATGGTTCGTGCGAATAAGGAAAGGAGGGCGGAACATGACCGTCTAGTGAGCGAGATAGTGGAGGTGGAGAGGGAATATTCGAGGGTGCCCACCGTGGAGGGATTGGCGAGGAGGAAAACGTTGCTGGGACAATTTGACAGGCTGACAACGGGGAGGGTGGTAAGGCAACTGTGTAGGGCAAGAGGGGTGCAATACGAGTATGAGGAGAAGGCTGTGACCAGTTGCGGAGGCAGGCTGCGTCCAGGGAAGCATTGAAGATCCGGACTGGGGCTGGGAACGTGGTGTCAGAGCCAGGGAAGATAAATGAGGCATTTAGAGAGTATTGCCAGGGACTTTATGAGGCAGACCCAGGAGGAGCGGAAGGGGACATGGGGTGGTTTCTGAATGAGCTGGAATTTCCCCAGGTGGAGGAAGCAAAGAGGCAGGCGTTGGAGGAGCCCCTGGGGCTGAGGGAGATGCTGGATAGTATCAGGGGTATGAAGTTGGAGAAGGCCCCTGGGCCGGATGGGTACCCGGCAGAATCTTATAAGGAATTTGCGGCGGACCTGGCACCACATCTGTTGGAGGCATTTAATGAAGCACTGGAGAAGGGGGAGTTGCCGGAGACGTTGAAGCAGGCAGTAACCACACCAATCCCCCAAAAAGGGGAGGATCCGGTGGAATGTGGGTCGTATAGACCCATATCACTATTGAACACGGATGTGAAAGTATTGGCTAAGTTGTTGGTGGGGAGGATGGAGGATTGTGTCCCGGGGGTGGTTGCAGAGGATCAAACAGGCTTCGTGGAGGGTAGGCAGCTCACGAGTAATATAAGACGGCTGTTGAATGTGGTGAAGAATCCGTCGAGCGCTCTGGTACCGGAGGTGGTGGTGTCCATGGACGTGGAGAAGGCATTTGATCGGGTGGAGTGGCGGTACTTGTTTGAGGTTTTGGGAAGGTTTGGGTTTGGGCGAGATTTGTGGCATGGGTGCGGTTGCTGTTTGTGGCGCCAAGAGCGAGGGTGAGGACGAATGATATGAGCTCACAAAGCTTTGACTTGCACAGGGGTACGAGGCAGGGTGCCTGCAGTCACCGTGCTGTTTGCGCTGGCCGTAGAGCCATTGGCGATGGCTCTCAGGGGGTCGGCAGAGTGGCAGGGGATAATGAGGGGACAGAGGGAGCATCGGGTGTCGCTCTATGCCGATGACCTCTTGCTGTATGTTTTGGATCCGTTGAAGAGTATGGGAAGGATTATGGGCCTGTTGGGGAGGTTTGGAGGGTTCTCAGGATACAAGCTGAATGTAGGGAAAAGCGAGGTATTCCCGGTGAATGAGCTGGCACTGCGGGCTAATTTAGGGGGGATGACATTTACGGTAGCGAGGGATAGGTTTAGGTACTTGGGGATTCAGGTAGCGAGGGGCTGGATGGGGTTCCATAAGTGGAACTTAACAAAGCTGGTGGAGGAGGCCAGGGAGGATCTTAAGAGGTGGGATACACTGCACTTAACGTTGGCGGGGAGGGTCCAAGTGGTGAAAATGAATATTCTGCCGAGGTTCTTGTTTATCTTTCAGGCTCTCCCGATCTTTATACCAAAGGCCTTTTTTCGGAAAGTGGACACAATCATCTCTGACTTTGTATGGGTGGGGAAGGTGCCGAGGGTGGGGAGGAGGGGGGGTTGGCGTTGCCAAACTTGCTTCATTATTATTGGGCGGCGAATGTGGACAAGGTACGGCGGTGGTGGGAAGGAGAAGGGGTAGAGTGGGTTAAGATGAAGGAGAAATCTTGTAAGGGGTCTAGTTTGAGGGCTATGTCGACGGCAGCATTGCCAATGGCTCCGAGGAGGTATTCAGGGAGTCCAGTGGTGCAGTTGTCATGTGAGAGTACCTTTAAGAAATGGGTGTTTATAAATGGGTGTGTATATAAATATCTGTAGTGAGAGTACCTTTAAGAAATGGCTGTTTATTACTGCAGTGATGTCAGAGAGGGGGTGGAGCTGTGCTGTCTGTCAGCTTTTTACTTTCGTTCTAGGCTGTTTGCTGCAGGGTGTGTTTTAGTTTCGTTTTCAGAGCTGGATAGCTGTAGTTGCAGCCAGAAGGTGTATTAGAGTCTCTCTCTGTAATCTAAAGACTGTAAATCGATCCTGGTGATTTAAAATTAATAACAGTAGTGACTTTAACTTGATGTGCTTCTGGTAAAAGGTGTTTTAAGTCTGTGGTAGTATGTATTGGGGGTCATGTGGGACTGGAAGCCCTAATGTCATTGGCTGACAGATCCCGGGTCCTGGTTGGCCGTTGACCTCATACTCCGCCCTGAAGGCGAAGTATAAGAAGCCGGTGCCTTCCCCCGCATGCCAGTTTACTATCGGGCTGCTGGGGAACAGACACGCTTAATAAAGCCTCATCGACTTCACTCTATTTGTCTCATGGAGTCTTTGTGCGCCACAATTTATTAAGCGTGTCTAAAAAGGACTATGGAGCTCAGGATCATTCCAGAATGCCTGAGGATCAGCCCCCACGCAGTGAATGCGGCAGCAGCCTTCAAACACTGGCAGACTTGCTTCGAGGCCTACATCACATCGACCACAGGCCGAGTCTCAGACGAACAAAAACTGCAGGTCCTGCACTCGAGGGTGAGCACGGAGATTTTCACCCTCATTGAAGACACCCGCGATTTCCAGACGGCCTTCACAGCACTGAGAAGTCTCTACGTTCGCCCAGTTAACCAAATCCACGCTCGCTACCAGCTCGCGACAAGAAGGCAAGCTCCCGGAGAATCGATGGACGAGTTCTACGCCGCGCTGCTGATTTTGGGACGAGCCTGCAGCTGCCCGTCGGTGAACGCAAACGAACACACGGACATGTTAATGCGCGATGCTTTTGTTGCAGGTATACAATCCTCCCAAATCCGCCAAAGACTTCTAGAAAAAGAGTCACTAGGACTCTCAGAGGCACGGGCCCTGGCAGCCTCGCTGGACGTAGCCGCGCGTAATACCCGCGCCTACGGCCCCGACCGCGCGGCAGGCCATTGGGCCCCGTACGTACCCGCCGCGGCAAACCCCCTACCCCCCCCCCCGGACACCCCACAGGCTTGCGCAGTCCAAACGCCGAGTCGCACCGGGGGCGCCCGCTGTTATTTCTGCGGCCAGGCGAAGCACCCCCGACAACGCTGTCCGGCCCGCGCAGCCATCTGCAAAAGCTGCGGGAAAAAGGGCCACTATGCGGTGGTGTGCCGGTCCCGCGTGGTCGCCGCCGTCCCGGGAGAACAGGGGGCCCTACAGGCAGTCTATGCCTCCCAACCCCCGCAGCACGCCATGTGCGACCCCCAGGCGCCGCCATTTTGGGTCCCGACCACCGCGGCCCCGGGAGAACTGGGAGCCCTGCACGCCGCCTACGCCCCCCAACCCCCCTCCCCGCAGCCCATGTACGACCCGCCGCCGGCGCTCCCGATTTGGGTGCCGGCCAACACTCTCCACGGAGAGGAAGGGGTTTTTCATATCCCGAACGCCACCCTCACCCCCGTCCCGCGCCCCACGCCTGACCCGCCAGCGCCGCCGACCTGGGCCCTCGCCCCCGTCCCGCGCCCCACGCCTGACCCGCCGACCTTGGCCCTCGCCCCCGTCCCGCGCCCCACGCCTGACCCGCCGGAGCCGCCGACCTGGGCCCTCGCCCCCGTCCCGCGCCCCACGCCTGACCCGCCGAACTTGGCCCTCGCCCCCGTCCCGCGCCCCACGCCTGACCCGCCGACCTGGGCCCTCACCCCCGTCCCGCGCCCCACGCCTGACCCGCCGGCAATACAACTTACCTGGACCCCGATCTCCGTCCCCGGCGAGGGACCTCCTCACGGTCCCAGCGCTCGCAGTACTGACCTGCCGACCTTGGCCCCGAACACCGCGGTCCCCAGCGAGGGAGCTCCGCGCGGTCCTAGCGCCTGCGGCCCTGGCGCTCGCAGCCAAGGAACTCCGCGCGGTCCTAGCGCCCGCGGCCCCGGAACTCCGCGCGGTCCTAGCGCTCCCCAGACCCCCCAGCACTCAATGTGCGATCCGCAGACGCCGCCATTTTGGGTCCCGACCACCACGAGGGGAGGAGGGGCCCCGCCATCTTGGACCGCCCCCGACCTGTACGACGCATGGGGGCGGCCATTTTGTCCACCCCCGACGCCATCTTGTGACCCCTCATCTACGGGCGAGGTATGGGGGTGGCCATTTTATCCATCCCCGACGCCATCTTGGACGGCAACAACGGACCCCACCCCACTACTACAACCACGGCTCGCTTCGGTTACACTCGATCAGGCTCGGCCCCGGACTCTCCAGACGACGACGACAACGGTCCTAATTAACGGCCACGAGACGCCATGCCTAGTCGACTCCGGGAGCACGGAAAGTTTTATACATCCCGACACGGTAAGACGCTGTTCCTTAACTACCTACCCCAGCGCACAAAAGATTTGCCTAGCTGCAGGATCCCACTCCGTACAGATCCAGGGATTCTGCATAGTTACCCTAACGGTACAGGGGAGGGAATTCAAAAACTACAAACTTAACGTCCTTCCCCAACTCTGTGCCCCTACCTTGCTGGGCTTAGATTTTCAATGTAACCTACAGAGCCTTACGTTTAAATTCGGCGGCCCCATACCCCCACTCACTATCTGCGGCCTCGCCACCCTCAAGGTGCAACCCCCGTCCTTGTTTGCGAACCTCACCCCGGATTGCAAACCCGTCGCCACTAGGAGCAGACGGTACAGCGCCCAGGACCGGACCTTCATTCGCTCCGAAGTCCAGCGGCTACTAAAGGAGGGCATAATCCAGGCCAGCAATAGTCCCTGGAGAGCGCAGGTGGTAGTAGTGAAGACAGGGGAGAAACAAAGGATGGTCATTGACTATAGCCAGACCATCAACAGGTACACACAACTAGATGCGTACCCTCTCCCCCGCATATCCGACATGGTCAATCGGATTGCCCAGTATAAAGTCTTCTCCACCGTGGACCTCAAGTCCGCCTACCATCAGCTCCCCATCCGCCCAAGTGACCGCAAGTACACAGCCTTCGAGGCAGACGGGCGACTATACCACTTCCTAAGGGTCCCTTTTGGCGTCACAAACGGCGTCTCGGTCTTCCAACGGGAAATGGACCGAATGGTTGATCAACATGGGTTACGGGCCACGTTCCCGTACCTCGACAATGTAACCATCTGCGGCCACGATCAGCAGGACCACGACGCCAACCTCCAAAAATTCCTCCAGACTGCCAAAGCCTTGAACCTCGCGTACAACGAGGACAAGTGCGTTTTTAGCACCGATCGGCTAGCCATTCTGGGCTACATAGTGCGCAATGGGATAATAGGCCCCGACCCCGAACGTATGCGCGCACTCATGGAATTTCCCCTCCCGCACTGCCCAAAAGCCCTGAAACGCTGCCTGGGGTTCTTTTCATACTACGCCCAGTGGGTCCCCCAGTACGCAGACAAGGCCCGCCCCCTAATACAGACCACTACTTTCCCGCTGTCGACAGAGGCTTGCCAGGCTTTCAGCCGCATCAAAGCGGACATCGCAAAGGCCACGATGCGCGCCATCGACGAGTCCCTCCCCTTCCAGGTCGAGAGCGACGCCTCTGACGTAGCTCTCGCGGCTACCCTTAACCAAGCGGGCAGACCCGTGGCCTTCTTCTCCCGAACCCTCCACGCCTCAGAAATCCGCCACTCCTCAGTGGAAAAGGAAGCCCAAGCCATAGTGGAGGCTGTGCGACATTGGAGGCATTACCTGGCCGGCAGGAGATTCACTCTCCTCACTGACCAACGGTCGGTAGCCTTCATGTTCGATAATGCACAGCGGGGCAAGATCAAGAACGACAAGATCTTGCGGTGGAGGATCGAACTCTCCACCTTCAACTATGAGATCTTGTACCGGCCCGGAAAGCTGAACGAGCCGTCTGATGCCCTATCCCGCGGGACATGTGCCAACGCACAAATTGACCGCCTCCAAGCCCTCCACGAGGACCTCTGCCACCCGGGGGTCACTCGGTTTTACCACTTCATCAAGTCCCGCAATCTCCCATACTCCTTCGAGGAGGTCCGTACAGTCACAAGAGACTGCCACATCTGCGCAGAATGCAAACCGCATTTTTTCAGGCCAGATGGAGCGCACCTGATTAAGGCTTCCCGTCCCTTTGAACGCCTCAGTCTCGATTTCAAAGGGCCCCTCCCCTCCACCGACCGCAACGCGTATTTCCTTAATGTAGTGGACGAATACTCCCGCTTCCCTTTTGCCATTCCCTGCTCCGACATGACCGCGGCCACAGTCATTAAAGCCCTGAACAGCATATTCACACTGTTCGGTTACCCCGCATACGTCCACAGCGACAGGGGGTCCTCTTTCATGAGTGACGAGCTGCGCCAGTTCCTGCTCAGCAAGGGTATAGCTTCAAGCAGGACGACCAGCTACAACCCCCGGGGGAACGGGCAAGTAGAAAGGGAGAACGGCATGGTCTGGAAGGCCGTCCTACTGGCCCTACGGTCCAGGGATCTCCCAGTTTCACGGTGGCAGGAGGTCCTCCCGGACGCTCTCCATTCCATCCGGTCGCTATTATGTACGAGCACTAATCAAACGCCTCACGAGCGTCTCCTTGTCTTCACTAGGAGGTCCTCCTCTGGAACGTCGCTGCCGACCTGGCTGGCGGCCCCAGGACCCATCCTGCTCCGAAAGCACGTGCGGGCACATAAGGCGGACCCGTTGGTCGAAAGGGTTCACCTCCTCCACGCAAACCCCCAGTACGCCTACGTGGAGTACCCCGACGGCCGACAGGACACGGTCTCCCTGCGGGATCTGGCGCCGGCCGGCACCACGCACACCCCCCCGGCACCATCAACCCAACCGCCCCCCTTCCTGCCACCGCCGCACCCCGCGACCGCCCCCTTCCCAGGAGGATCAGTCCCCCTCCCCTTTGCACCAACAGCTAAAACCGTGCGGTTCCCGGAGGCGACAACGCTGGTACAAGCACTACCACCACCGCCGGGGCCGAGGCGATCGACACGGACGACCAGACCGCCCGACCGACTCGTGGCGTCGATGTAAAACAAAGATGGACTGTCCAATGAACATTTTGTTTTCCTATATCCTCTGTAAATAGTTGTAACAGGACGATACTGTCCAATACGGTACTACCATGTAACTGTTCTCTCCTCCCAGGACCAGTACTGTAAACCCTTACCACCATACGAAGCATCACCCCGCCGGGTTCATTTTTGACAAGGGGTGAATGTGGTAGTATGTATTGGGGGTCATGTGGGACTGGAAGCCCTAATGTCATTGGCTGACAGATCCCGGGTCCTGGTTGGCCGTTGACCTCATACTCCGCCCTGAAGGCGAAGTATAAGAAGCCGGTGCCTTCCCCCGCATGCCAGTTTACTATCGGGCTGCTGGGGAACAGACACGCTTAATAAAGCCTCATCGACTTCACTCTATTTGTCTCATGGAGTCTTTGTGCGCCACAAAGTCTTATGGATGTTAAAAGGAAAGCTTAAAGGATTACTTAGTGTCGTATTCTTTGAGGGTTGTATTTGAATTAATGGTTGCTAAGATGTCCACTGTATGTTTTAAAAAGGTTAACATTGTTTTACTTTAAAAAATACTTTTCCATTTCTGCTGTACCACACCTGTAGAGTGGGCCGTGTGCTCCCCATACCACAATCTAGTAAAAGTTGTGGGTCAGGTGAACTCCATGATACACTTTGGGGTTCCCTAAACCCTGGCCCATAACAAATTGGGGGCTCGAGGGGGATAAAAGTCTATCTATTGGATTGGCTTAGTGAACTTAAAGACAGTGAGAGGTGAGCATATTGTGGTTGCTTTTCATGGGCAGGATTCTGCGACCCCCCCGCCGGGTTGGAGAATCGCCGGGGGGGGTGGGGGGCGGTGTGAATCCCGCGATGGGCCAAAGTCCCACTGCTGTAATGCCGGTCCCGCCAGCGTGAATAAAACCACCTCCCTTACCGGCGGGACCAGGTAGCGCGAGCGGGCTCCGGGGTCCTGTGGGCGGGGGGAGGGCGTGGGGCATTCTGGCACCGGGGGGTGCCCCCACGGTGGCCTGGCCCGCAATCGGGGCTCACCAATCTGCGGGCGGGCCTGTGCTGTGGGGGCACATTTTCCCCTCTGCATCGGCCATAGCCTCCCCGATGGCCGATGCGGAGGTGACACTCCCCGGCACATGCGCGGGGATGACGTCAGCAGCTCCTGGCACTCCCGCGCATGCGTGGACTTCCGCCGGCCAGCGGAGTCCCTTCGGCCCCGGCTGGCGTGGCGCCAAAGGCCTTCCACGCTAGCTGGCGGGACGGCAACCACTCCGGTGCGGGCCTAGCCCCTAAAGGTGAGGGCTTGGCCCCTAAAGGTGCGGAGAAATCCGCACCTTTGGGGAGGCCCGACACCGGAGTGGTTCACGCCACTCCATCTCGCCGGGCCCCCCTGCCCCGCCGGGTAGGGGAGAATCCCGCCCCAGGTGTGGTATTATAGTTTAAGTAGGGAGTGTGTTGTGGACAATGGCTCTTTCAGAGGCTCTGAAGTTTTTGGGGGTGGAGACGGTCACACGCAGTACCTTATGAACAGAGACTAAAAGCAGACTGTTAGATTTGGCAAAAGCATTGCAGTTAACATTACCTGACAAAATGCGAAAAGTTGAGGTAATTATGGCGGTGGCTAAGCATTTAAAGTTGCCTGAGATACAGTTTGACTCATTGGAAATGGCAAAAATTCAGTTACAAATTAAACAAATGGAACATGAGAAAGAATTAAAGCGGCTTGAATACGAAAGAGAGAGAGAGGAAAAAGAAAGAGAGACACAAAGAGAGAGAGAGAGGAAAAAGAGAGAGAAGAAAGGAAAACAGAAAGAGTAGCATGAGCAGAACAAAAATAAAGAGAAAGGGAGATACAGATCAGGGAAAAAGATAAAGAGAGAGAGTTTGAACTTCAGAAAATGGTCAGTTAAAATTGGCAGACGTAAAGGGAAGCGTACAGTTGGAGGATAGTGATGAGGATAGCGAGAAAGAGTGTCAAAGTCGAAGGCTTGGTGTGGGTCTACTTAAATATGTCCAAGCATTGCCAAGGTTTGATGAGAAGGAGGTAGAAGCCTTTTTCATTTCATTTGAGAAGGTAGCTAAACATATGAAATGGCCACAGGACATTCAAACAACGCTGGTAGGTAGGGCTAGTGAAGTGTTTGCATCACTACCGGAGGAGGTAGCTGGAACGTATGAGGAGGTCACAAAATCCATCTTAGGTGCATATGAACTAGTGCCTGAAGCCGACAAAGGTTTAAAAATTTAAGGAAAGAATTTGGTCAAACATACATGGAATTTGAAAGGACCAAACAGAGTAATTTTGGTAGGTGGATAAGGGCTTTGAAAATAGACCAAACGTATGAAGCTCTCAGAGAAATTATACTTTTGGGGAGTTTAAAAATTCAATTCCTGATGTTGTGAGAACTCATGTGGAAGAGCAGAGGGTTAAAACTGCGAGGTTAGCAGCAGAAAGGGCAGCACGGTAGCATTGTGGATAGCGCAATTGCTTCACAGCTCCAGGGTCCCAGGTTCGATTCCCGGCTTGGGTCACTGTCTGTGCGGAGTCTGCACATTCTCCCCGTGTGTGCGTTGGTTTCCTCCGGGTGCTCCGGTTTCCTCCCACAGTCCAAAGATGTGCGGATTAGGTGGACTGGCCATGCTAAATTGCCCATAGTGTCCAAAATTGCCCTTAGTGTTGGGTGGGGTTACTAGGTTATGGGGATAGGGTGGAGGTGTGGACCTTGGGTAGGGTGCTCTTTCCAAGAGCCGGTGCAGACCCGATGGGCCGAATGGCCTCCTTCTGCACTGTAAATTCTATGATACTCTATGATACTCGACACATTGTAAGTGATTATGAATTAGTTCATAAATCAAAGCTTGGTTTCCAACATCAGTTTCAACCTGTGAGGGATAGAAACTGGGGACATGAGAAATACTCAAGTGGTAAAGGTAAAGGTGATCTGATGGGAGATAATACGGAGAGTGTACCTCAGACTAAAAAAGAAATTCAGGAGGGTGGAAAAGAAATGAAAAATTTCAAATGTTTTCACTGTAATAAACTAGGCCATATAAAGTCACAGTGTTGGTGGTTGAAGAAAAGCACTGACAAGACTGATGTGGTAAAACAGGATAAGACAGTGGAGTTTGTTAAAGTGGTAAAGGAAAGCCCAAGTGAAGCGAAGGAGGTGCAAAAGATTGTACAGCCTGATCAAGAGGTGATTGATAAGAAGGTGCCAGATCTCTTTAAAGAATTTACTTGCATTGGCAAAGTTTACTCATGTGTATCAGGAGGTGCAGGTAAAGAAGTCACAATTTTAAGAGATATGGGAGCTAGTCAATCTTTAATGGTAAGTGATGAGGAGTTATGTAGTTCGGGAAGAATGTTGCCAGAAAAGGTGGTAATATGTGGAATTCAGGGTGAGAGATGTAGTGTTCCATTATATAAGGTAAGGTTGGAAAGTCCAGTGAAGAGTGGTGAAATGGTAGTAGGAGTAATAGAGAAACTATCTCGTCCAGGAATACGGTTTATCTTGGGTAATAATATAACTGGATCGCAGGTGGAAATGATATGGTTGATAAGCCAGTGGAAAATCAGACAACTGAAGTGTTGAAGGACGAATATCCTGGGATTTTTCCGGATTGTGTAGTAACAAGGTCGCAAAGTCACAGGTTAAGACAAGAGAAGAAATCAAAGAGTGAAGATGAAGTTGAAGTGCAATTATCAGAAACGAGTTTTGATCAGATGGTTGAAAAAGAACAAGAACAGGTGGAGGATGAGGCGGATATTTTTAGTTCAGGAAAATTGGCGGAGTTACAACAGATATAGAAATAAAACGGATGTATCAGAAAGCATATATGGAAGAGGAATCTGAGTATATACCAGAGTGTTATTACCGTAAAAGTGATGTCTTGATGAGAAAATGGAGACCTTTACATATGCAGGCGGATGAAAAGTGGGCAGAAGTTCATTAAGTAGTATTGTCGATAGGGTATAGAAAGGAGGTGTTGCGAGTTGCACATGAGGTACCAGTGGGAGGTCATTTGGGAATAAGGAAAACTCAAGCTAAAATCCAGAAACATTTTTATAGGCCTGGACTACATAAAGATGTAGCTAAATTTTGTCAATCATGTCACACATGTCAAGTGATAGGGAAACCTCAAGCAGTGATAAAACCAGTGCCCTTAATACCCATTCCAGCATTTGAGGAACCTTTTACAAGAGTCCTAATTGATTGTGTAGGACTGCTTCCTAAAACAAAAAGTGGGAATCAATATCTTTTGACTGTAATGGATTTGTCTACAAGGTTTCCAGAGGCCATTCCAGTACGTAATATTACAGCTAAAAAGATTGTGGAGGAGTTACTTAAATTCTTTACTTGATATGGACTACCCAGAGAAATACAATCGGATCAAGGATCAAATTTTACCTCAAGATCATTCAAAGAAGTTATGGATAGCTGAGGAATAAAACAATTTAAATCAACTGCGTACCATTTAGAATCGCAGGGAGCGTTAGAAAGGTGGCATCAGATTAAAGATAATGTTGAGGGCTTATTGTCAAGATTATCCAGAGGATTGGGATAAAGGAATTCCATTTGTACTGTTTGCAATTAGGGATGCACCTAATGAGTCTACCAAATTTAGTCTTTTTGAACTAATTTTTGGCCATGAGGTAAGAGGACCACTTAAATTAATTAAGGAAAAATTGGTGAGTGAGAAATCGGAAATTACATTATTGGATTACGTGTCAAATTTTAGGGAACGATTAAATAGGGCAGGTGAATTGGCTAGACAACATTTAAAAGTTGCACAAAATGTGATGCAACGGGTAGCGGACAAGAAATCCAAAGTTTGTAGTTTTGCCAGTGGAGATTAAGTTTTAGTATTGTTACCAGTGGTAGGTGAACTTTTAAAAGCTAGGTTTTGTGGACCTTATCAGATTGAAAGGAAATTAAGTGAGGTGAATTATGTGGAAAAAACTTCAGATAGAAGGCTCACCAAGTGTGTCATGTGAATATGCTTAAAAGGTACTTTGAAAGGGAAGGAGAGAAAAAGGAGGTTTTAATGATTCTAACTCAAAGTGACGAACCAAATTCAGATGACTATGAATTTGACATATCTCAAATTAAATTGGAAAATGAGGATGTTCTTAAAAATTGGGATGAGTTGTTAAGTAACCTTCCAGAGGAAAAACAAACTGACCTGAAAGAGTTATTGATATCACATTGGCATATTTGTGGAGATAAATTGGGAAGTACTAAAATGGATATACATGATGTAGATGTGGGAAATGCTGTTACAATCAAACAACATCCATACAGACTTAACCCTTTAAAATTGGCACAGGTTAACAAAGAGATTGAGAGTATGTTTAAAAATGGCATAATTGAAGTGGATTGCAGCCAATGGAGCTCACCTACAGTGATGGTACCGAAACCAGATGGTACCCAACGGTTGTGTGTGGACTATAGAAAGGTTAATGCAGTTACAAGAACAGACTCTTATCCTATCCAACGTTTGGAGGATTGCATTGAGAAAGTGGGACAATCAGCTTTTATTTCCAAACTGGATTTACTTAAAGGTTACTGGCAGGTACCTTTATCCAAAAGGGCGAAGGAGATTTCAGTTTCTGTGACTCCAGATGGTATATACGAATTCAAAGTTATGCCATTTGGCATGAAAAACGCCCTAGCCACATTTCAACAGTTAACTAACAAAGTTGTTTCAGGATTACCCAATTGTGTGGGTTTACAGTCTTTAGATTACAGAAAGAGACTCTAATACACCTTCTGGCTCGTTTCTGCCACCTTTCTAACGCTCCCTGCGATTCTAAATGGTACGCAGTTGATTTAAATTGTTTTATTCCTCAGCTATCCATAACTTCTTTGAATGATCTTGAGGTAAAATTTGATCCTTGATCCGATTGTATTTCTCTGGGTAGTCCATATCAAGTAAAGAATTTAAGTAACTCCTCCACAATCTTTTTAGCTGTAATATTACGTACTGGAATGGCCTCTGGAAACCTTGTAGACAAATCCATTACAGTCAAAAGATATTGATTCCCACTTTTTGTTTTTCTGACTGCAGCTATCCAGCTCTGAAAACGAAACTAAAACACACCCTGCAGCAAACAGCCTAAAACGAAAGTAAAAAGCTGACAGACAGCCTAGCTCCACCCCCTCTCTGACATCACTGCAGTAATAAATACCCATTTCCCTGCTTAAGGTTGGGTGGATCCCACCCCACGGCCTCTCTGCCTAGATCCCGATTACCTCCTTCCCACCATCCCCATCACATCCCCGCCCTGTGACCCTTTCAACTTGCCTGGTTCCTGGACTATGGCTCAGGCTTCCTCCTGCGTTTCATCTTCTGTCCATTGCAGTCCTGTTGCTATAGGGACTGGAGAACTGCCGGCCTATCAAATTGGCTGACAGCTTTCTAGGTTGGGACTTCCTCCCAGGTGAGGGGTGCAAGTCCTGTTTGCAGCCACTTAACACTCATCCAAGCAGAAATTGGCTGCGGGACATTCTGAGTTGGCGGAAATGTGTTCTCCGCCAACTTTTTGGATGGTGAGAAATTAGACCACGCCTAAAAATAACAGTGTCTCAATAAAAATTACATTAGAATCTCTGTTTCCAGCATTTGTGAGTCATAAATGTTCAACTTATGAACATCAGCAAAATGTGGTCTACCCAAACAGTACCATAACCTTGCATTGAAATTCCATCATTTCTATTTATTTCTGATAACTAATGAAGTAATGTGTTTCACATCAATCTGTTGATATGCAGCCCAAATAATTACTGATAGAAGAGCAATAAGGAATCTTAAAACTGTTACTTTCTCTTTATGTTGACAAATAGTAACAAAAGGGTGAGGAGCTGGAAAAAGGGGATGGCTAATCGACAAGGGGGGGGGGTAGGAAGCCCCCCAACCCGGCTGATCAGGTGGAACGTGAGAGGGCTGAACGGGCCGATAAAGAGGGCACGGGTACTCGCACACCTTAAGAAACTTAAGGCAGATGTGGTCATGTTACAGGAAACGCACCTGAAACTGATAGACCAGGTTAGGCTACGCAAAGGATGGGTGGGGCAGGTGTTCCATTCGGGGCTAGATGCGAAAAACAGGGGGGTGGCTATATTAGTGGGGAAGTGGGTAATGTTCGAGGCAAAGACTATAGTGGCGGATAACGGGGGCAGATACGTGATGGTGAGTGGCAAACTACAGGGGGAGACGGTGGTTTTGGTAAACGTATATGCCCCGAACTGGGATGATGCCAATTTTATGAGGCGGATGCTAGGACGCATTCCGGACCTAGAGATGGGAAAGCTGATAATGGGGAGAGATTTTAATACGGTGTTGGAACCAGGGCTGGATAGGTCGAAGTCCAGGACTGGAAGGAGGCCGGCAGCAGCCAAGGTACTTAAAGATTTTATGGAGCAGATGGGAGGTGTAGACCCGTGGAGATTTAGCAGACCTAGGAGTAAGGAGTTCTCGTTTTTCTCCTGTGTCCATAAAGTCTACTCGCGAATAGACTTTTTTGTGCTGGGAAGGGCGTTGATCCCGAAGGAGAGGGGAACGGAGTATACGGCTATAGCCATTTCGGATCACGCTCCACACTGGGTAGACTTGGAGATAGGGGAGGAAACAGGAGGGCGCCCACCCTGGAGAATGGACATGGGACTAATGGCAGATGAGGGGGTGTGTCTAAGGGTGAGGGGGTGCATTGAAAAGTACTTGGAACTCAATGATAATGGGGAGGTCCAGGTGGGAGTGGTCTGGGAGGCGCTGAAGGCGGTGGTTAGAGGGGAGCTGATATCAATAAGGGCACATAAAGGGAAGCAGGAGAGTAAGGAACGGGAGCGGTTGCTGCAAGAACTTTTGAGGGTGGACAGACAATATGCGGAAGCACCGGAGGAGGGACTGTACAGGGAAAGGCAAAGGCTACATGTAGAATTTGACTTGCTGACTACGGGCACTGCAGAGGCACAATGGAGGAAGGCACAGGGTGTACAGTACGAATATGGGGAGAAGGCGAGCAGGTTGCTGGCACACCAATTGAGGAAAAGGGAAGCAGCGAGGGAAATAGGGGGAGTGAGGGATGAGGAAGGAGAGATGGAGCGGGGAGCGGAGAGAGTGAATGGAGTGTTCAAGACATTTTATAAAAAATTATATGAAGCTCAACCCCCGGATGGGAGGGAGAGAATGATGGACTTCTTGGATCGGCTGGAATTTCCCAAGGTGGAAGAGCAGGAAAGGGTGGGACTGGGAGCACAGATCGAGTTAGAAGAAGTGGTGAAAGGAATTAGGAGCATGCAGGCGGGAAAGGCCCCGGGATCGGATGGATTCCCAGTCGAATTCTATAGAAAATATGTGGACTTGCTCGCCCCGGTATTGACGAGGACCTTTAATGAGGCAAAGGAAAGGGGACAACTGCCCCCGACTATGTCTGAAGCAACGATATCGCTTCTCTTAAAGAAGGAAAAGGACCCGCTACAATGCGGGTCCTATAGACCTATTTCCCTCCTAAATGTAGATACCAAGATCCTGGCCAAGGTAATGGCAATGAGAATAGAGGAATGTGTCCCGGGGTGGTCCACGAGGACCAAACTGGGTTTGTGAAGGGGAGGCAGCTGAACACGAATATACGGAGGCTGTTAGGGGTAATGATGATGGCCCCACCAGAGGGGGAAACGGAGATAGTAGTGGCGATGGATGCCGAGAAAGCATTTGATAGAGTGGAGTGGGATTATTTGTGGGAGGTGTTGAGGAGATTTGGTTTTGGAGAGGGGTATGTTAGATGGGTGCAGCTGTTGTATAGGGCCCCGGTGGCGAGCGTGGTCACGAATGGACGGGGATCTGCATATTTTCGGCTCCATAGAGGGACAAGGCAGGGATGCCCTCTGTCCCCATTATTGTTTGCACTGGCGATTGAGCCCCTGGCGATAGCGTTGAGGGGTTCCAAGAAGTGGAGGGGAGTACTTAGAGGAGGAGAAGAACACCGGGTATCTTTGTATGCGGACGATTTGCTACTATACGTGGCAGACCCGGCGGAGGGGATGCCAGAAATAATGCGGATACTTGGGGAGTTTGGGGATTTTTCAGGGTATAAATTGAACATGGGGAAAAGTGAGTTGTTTGTGGTGCATCCAGGGGAGCAGAGTAGAGAAATAGAGGACCTACCGTTGAGGAAGGTAACAAGGGACTTTCGTTACCTGGGGATCCAGATAGCCAAGAATTGGGGCACATTGCATAGGTTAAATTTAACGCGGTTGGTGGAACAAATGGAGGAGGATTTCAAGAGATGGGATATGGTATCCCTGTCACTGGCAGGGAGGGTGCAGGCGGTTAAGATGGTGGTCCTCCCGAGATTCCTCTTTGTGTTTCAGTGCCTCCCGGTGGTGATCACGAAGGCTTTTTTTAAAAGGATTGAAAAGAGCATCATGGGTTTTGTGTGGGCCGGGAAGACCCCGAGAGTGAGGAAGGGATTCTTACAGCGTAGCAGGGATAGGGGGGGGCTGGCACTACCGAGCCTAAGTGAGTATTATTGGGCCGCTAATATTTCAATGGTGAGTAAGTGGATGGGAGAGGAGGAGGGAGCGGCGTGGAAGAGATTAGAGAGGGCGTCCTGTAGGGGGACTAGCCTACAAGCTATGGTGACAGCCCCATTGCCGTTCTCACCGAGAAACTACACCACAAGCCCGGTGGTGGTGGCTACACTGAAGATTTGGGGACAGTGGAGACGGCATAGGGGAAAGACTGGAGCCTTGAGGGGGTCCCCGATAAGAAACAACCATAGGTTTGCCCCAGGGGGAATGGATGGAGGAACCAGAAGGACTCTCAGGGTTGTTAATATATACTGTATAATATGTATAGGTCGTTGCGACAGATAATTATATATTGGACTGTTAAATTATATTTTTGGAGAGTGTTACTTGTGATAAGGCAGTTGCCAATTAGGGTTAGTTTTCATTTTTGTTATTTATTATTTATTCATTTTTTGTTTATAAAATAGGTCATTGTTATTTGTGTTGTTATAATATTGTGTAAAGGAT
The DNA here is from genome assembly GCF_047496885.1 of Scyliorhinus torazame. Taxonomy (NCBI): domain Eukaryota; kingdom Metazoa; phylum Chordata; class Chondrichthyes; order Carcharhiniformes; family Scyliorhinidae; genus Scyliorhinus; species Scyliorhinus torazame. Next base: position 118,347,710 of record NC_092707.1, on the reverse strand, counting down.
GCACAATGTACTGTGTTGGTTGACCAAAAATTTTCAATAAAATATTTATAAAAAGAAAAAAAAATAGTAACAAAAGTAATCTCTGTATTTTGCATTGTAGCCAGTTAAAATGGCTAAGTCCCGATTTAGAATGGCTAACTCCCGATTTAAAATGGCGAACGGCAATGGCTGATGGGAAAGTCAGCCAACAGGACACAAACGAGCAGCTGCAGGTTGAGTGTGTATTTACCTCTGGAAAGGCCAGACAAGATCGATACCGGCAACCATCAGCATAACAAAACACCAGCCATCTGCATACTAATGAGCAATCCCCGGGAACAATGAGCAACATTTAGAAACATAAAGCCAAACCAGACTCTTTGGCGCCAGCAGAAGCCTACACAATGGGAGGTGAACGACCACCTCAGGACCGCCCATCGATCAGGGAACTGCTCCAGCATTGGAGAAAATCGAACCAAGTGATTGGGACAAAGTCCAATCACTTGGAACCAGGTACAGGGTCCACCCCGAAAGGCGGGAAGCCCCAGGGGACTATAAGAATCAAGCCCAAGTTCAAAATGCGCTCTGCTTCTCTTTTTGACCGGGTCACTCAGCAACGTGAACCAACCCTTGACAGTGACCAGTCCAGCCATCGCTGAAATCCAGTAAGTCTTACTTCAACGCTCGCTACGTGATAGGCACTCCTAGCTACCAATCTGTACCAACTTCGAATCCCGCAGGCTCAGAACCCGAACGAAAGGCCATTCGTTTCCCTGACCTGGTGGGCCAGTTCCGAGTTAAATATAGGCCTGTTAGTCATAGAAGTAGCTTAGACATAGAATTTATGCATGAGAAGTGATTACTGTGTATAATAAATGTGCTTTGATTTAAATCTTACTAAGCGGTGTATTGGATTATTGATCATTACTCGGACTTAAACCACGTGGCGGTATCAGAAAGATACCTGGTGACTCAAGAGCAAAGGTGATAAAACAGAGCAATTAAACTAAGGCAAAAGTTAGCAACAGCATTGGTAATAATTTCTAAAATACTGATATTTAGCCATTGCAATAATTCAGAAACTGGTACATTTTAGTTTTGAATCTTGGGTATTAAAGGAGAGAATCAAACAAAGCAAACAAATTTGTGGAATTAGGGTGCACAGAATTCCTTGACACCGAGAATGAATGCTCATTGAGTGGCTAGCTTACAAGAGCCAAGAATTTTTGAAGATATTACGAACATCGAAGTTTTTCCTCATGAATGCCAAACCGTCTAGTTCAAAGCTCCAGGCACATGCTCCATTGATAGTTTAGTTGATTGAGCCACCTCCAGCATGGTCTATGGTGTAATGGTTAGCACTCTGGACTTTGAATCCAGCAATCTGAGTTCAAATCTCAGTAGAACGATAATTTCAAGTTACTGATAAGCTAATCCAGGTTGACTCAACAATTAATTCAGAGAATGTGAGTTCAATTTCCACTGTAGAAGCCAGAAAATGTTGAATTCCGTTTTAAAAACTTGGAGATAAAATAAATGTTGGTATCAGTAAAGGTTATCATGGAACTTTCAGATTGTAAAATCCTAACTCCTTCAATAGTATCCTGTTGGAAGGAAACCTTCAGGCCTTTCTGAGTATGTGACTCCAACTCCACACATTCGAGCTGACCTTTAACTGCATTCTGACGTGTCCTAACAAGCCATTCAATTGTTTCAAACCAGGGCAACGAGGGATGAACAATAAAAGTCTATTTTTCCAGTATTGACCAGAAGTATGAGGCTTTGACTTATGCATCCTAAGGCTTGATCCTCAAATTAAACATTTCAGGATTAGTCTCAGCATACCTATATCATTATCCTATGGCCCTGATTGGACAGGGCATATATTTGTGGATGTGTAGGACCAGTGAAAACTATTTGTCAATGTCTCCAAAACAATGCTGACCAGATATTTGAGTTCCAGTGCTCCACGTGACCCATGGAATCCTCTACCAAAGCCTTCTTCCACCTCACACCAGTCTCACTTTATGATACAGTTTGGCAAGCCTGCAGACATTCCCTGACTAACATTTGGTTGTCAGTGGTGAACTTTGGACATTGCCATCCTAGCCATATCTGTCCAGAGAGCTGTGCAAAGGCACGACCGGATGTTCTTGGTTGTAACTGCTGGCTGGTTAATACAGTTGCACCTATGAGAAGCTCACTCAGCACACAACCATCCCTCTCACTACTCCACAAAAAGGTGTTCATGAATTCTACAACATAACAGTTCTGCCATTCAACCAGATCAAGGATGGTCTGTGGCCTAATTCCATATGTCGGCCTTTGACCCATTTCCCTTCATACATTTGAATAACAAATTCTTCGGGTTGTGGGGTGAAACCCACACAGACACGGGGAGAATGTGCAAACTCCACACGGACAGTGACCCGGGGCCGGGATCGAACCCGGGTCCTCGGCGCTGTGACGCAGCAGTGCTAACCATTGCGCCACCATGCCGCCCTTCGATCTCAGTTTTAAAATTGACAAAGGACTCGACCAACGACCATTTTCAGAAGAAAGTTACAAACCTATATCACATTTTGGATTGGATTTAAAAGGGATCTTTACCTCTGGCTGACGGCTAGTGGCTCCCGTGTCACCTCACTTTAGGAAGGCCCACCGAATTAAGTGCCACTCAGGCACTTAACTGGGCAATGATAGGCCTTCCCTGGGATCAAGGATCCTGAGTGTGGAAGTCCTGTCCACCTTGAGCTACTGGTCAATCAGAGGTCGGAAGCTCTATTGAACAGCAGTGCCACGGTGGAGCTGGTAGCTTCCGCCAGTGTAACAATCATCCAAGGCCTAGGATCATCACTGGATCTCGGGCTACAAATGGATGATAGTGGATGGGGTTTTGCTGGGTGGGTGTCGCAGAAGATGGCATCAGTAGCCAGAGGCAGGGCCGTCAAATTTTTTCTTGCTTGTCATAGTCCCTGAATGGTGAACCCCCTGCTCACCATCATACCAGCTGCAGCAGAATGAGGCTCTTAAGCGCGCATTCATTTCCAACTTAAGGGCCTCAATTGGTGGTAGGGTGGGAAGGCCATCCATGCTAATACATCACCCTCAAGTCCATGAGCCATTGTCCTCTGTATTAATCTTTGTGTAGCACCTTATTGAATGTTTTTTTAGAAATCCAAGTATACTAGAACATAAGAACATAAGAACTAGGAACAGGAGTAGGCCATCTGGCCCCTCGAGCCTGCTCCGCCATTTAATGAGATCATGGCTGATCTTTGTGGACTCAGCTCCACTCTCCGGCCCGTACACCATATCCCCGAATCCCTTTATTCTACTGTCTACTACGTCTACTGTCCGTCTCCTCTTTATCTACCCTACTAATTATATCCTGAAAAAACAAATACATTAATTGAACAGGGTGTCCCTTCTATAAAACCATGATTATTTAGTCTCATTGTACTATCTTTTTCGAAGTGCTTTGTTTAGCCTCCGTTAATAATAGATTCCCTCAGTTTGCCACAGCTGATATCAGGCTAACTTGCCTATGGATCCCTGTTTTCTATCTCTGTTTTTTCTAGACTATTCCAGAATCTAAGGAATTTTTGAAAATCATAGCAGCACATTCAAACTATCTGCAGCAATCTCTTTTAGAACCCTGGGATGTAGGCCAGCAGGTCATGGGGATTTGTTGGATTTTAGTCTCTTGAGCTTCATACCATCACTGAAATTCATACACATTACTGCTTGGCTGTGCGATAGGCAGAATGTATTTGTTGACTGATGGCAGAATCCTGTTGTTGGAAAACACCGTTCACATGTAGCCACTGCAGTGTAGCAGTGCGAAATGACTTTTTCCCGTCAGAGACATGAAAGATTAAAAAAATATATATTCATCAGTTGGACTCTATTTTATAGAGTCATTTTTTGTGCTTTTTCAAACTGGACAATGGTTGAGTACAAGGTGAAAACCTTGAGCAACATGTCTATTATAACCTGCCTGCTTACCATTGGCTGGGGACTAATGACAATCCCACAATCCTGTGGGAGTATGAGCTTCCCCAATGAGGGAGGCGGAGAAATCATTAGCAGACTCCCTGTATAAATAAAGCTGGCCAGTTTGGAACCAGCAGGAAGGAGTGAGCAGCAAGCGAGGTTGTTGTTGTTGTTGTTGTTGTTGTTGTTGTTGTTGTTGTTGTTGTTGTTGTTGTTGTTGTTGTTGTTGTTGTTGCTGTTGTTGCTGCTGCTGCTGCTGCTGCTGCTGCTGCTGCTGCTGCTGCTGCTGCAGCATATATATATGTTATTGTAAATGTTATTTCTTTGTATCCTTAAAACTCGTGCTGGATTCTTCGTGGCCCTTACAAAACTGGCGACGAGGGTTAAAGTGAATAGCTGTCTACACTGCTGAAGCCACCTCCCTGGATTTTTGTTGGATACAGGTTGGACGTTGTTTTCTATTACACCATGCCTCTGTACGGACGTTTGGATGTTTTTGATGCTGCGCTGGAAAGCTGGAACCAGTACGCACAACGGATGCGTTACTCTTTCCGGGCAAACAATATCACCGAAAACGAGCGCCAGGTGGTCATATTGCTCACCGCCTGCGGCCCACATACATTTGGGGTGATTAGGAGCCTTATGTACCCAGCTGCGCCGGGCACCAAACGTTTGATGAACTTGTGAATTTAGTGGGGCAACATTTTAACCCAACCCCGTCCACGGTAGTCCAACGTTACCGGTTTAATACCGTTGAGAGGACCCCAGGAGAATCCCTTGCCGACTTTCTATCCAGGCTATGCAGGATTGCGGAGTTCTGTGACTATGGTGAGACCTTGTCAGAAATGTTACGCGACCGTTTGGTTTGCGGGATTAACAATGCGGCCACCCAGAGAAAGTTGTTAGCTGAGCCAACATTGACTTTTCAACAGGCCATTCAAATAGTATTGTCCCGAGAGAGTGCAGAACGAGGAGTGCAGGAGCTACAGGGAATGGAGGTGCATGCATTGGGGTGCAACCCTTTCCGTCCGAAAACGTCCCCCCGCACTCCTGTGGTACCTTGAGCGAGGCGACGTCCGGATCGACGCCAGTGGCCGTCGGACATTCCTCCCCGAAGGGAGCCTTCTCCAGAACCAATGGATGAGGAACCATGTTCGTGGCAGACTTGTAGGCGCCGACCCCGTCGCGGACGCCGGTCCTGGGGGCGCCAGAGGCGCCGTCGTTCCGACCAAAACTGGGACCAGCCCAGGGGCCGTATCTTCCATGTGGATGAACCTGCGGCGACTACTCCTGAGGACGTGGAGACGGAGGACGACTGCTTGCAGCTGCATTGTGTGGCAGCTCCCCGTGTGGCCCCCATTAAGGTGACAGTACGGGTCAATGGTCACCCGCTTGAAATGGAGTTGGACACTGGTGCAGCGGTCTCCGTGATCGCCCAGAGGACATTCAACCGCATCAAGCAGGGTATACAGACCCTTACATTAACCGACACACAGGCCAGGTCGGCCACCTACACGGGGGACCCATTGGACATTGCAAGAACTACGATGACCCCTGTTGTTTATGGACGCCCAGGAGGGGCGTTTCCCACTTATCGTGATGCATGACCATGGGCCCAGCCTGTTGGGTCGGGCCTGGTTGTGCCATTTGCGGTTGCAGTGGCAGCACATCCTCCAAACAGTTTCTGGAGAGTTGACTGAGGTGCTACGACGATACCCAGATGTATTCCAGCCCGGTTTGGGGAAAATAAAAGGGGCCGTAGCCCATATCCAAGTTGAACCAGGAGCCACGCCGCGCTATTTCCGGGCGCGCCCGGTGCCTTTCGCCTTGCTTGAGAAGGTAGAAGGGGAGCTCACTCGTTTGGAGACTTTGGGTATCATCAGGCCCGTTCGTTTCGCTGACTGGGCAGCACCAATTGTACCTGTAATGAAGCCAGGTGCCACAGTTCGCTTGTGCGGCGACTATAAACTTCCAGTGAATACGGCTTCCCGACTCGACCAATATCCAGTGCCTCGCATAGAGGATCTCTACGCGAAGCTTGCAGGCGGACTCTCGTTCACAAAATTAGATATGAGTCATGCCTACCTACAGTTGGAGCTGGACCCTGCCTCCCAACCATATGTAACGATTAATACATGTATGAATATACACGTTCGCCCTTTGGAGCATCCTCTGCCTGCACTATTTTTCAACGCGTTATGGAGGGCATTTTGAGAGGTTTACCGCGTGTCGCTGTCTACTTAGATAACATTTTGATTACAGGGACGTCGAAAATCTGGAGGCTGTCCTTAGATGCTTTTCGGAGGCTGGAGTCCGTTTATGTCGCACAAAGTGCGTATTTCAGGCAAAGGAAGTAGTCTACCTAGGTTATCGGGCACCCCGTCGCAGAGAAGGTACGTGCGATTCAACAGGCCCCCACCCCGACTGACACTTCACATCTTCGTTCTTTTCTCGGCCTCATAAACTATTACGGGAAGTTCCTCCCCAATCTGGCAACTACGCTGGCCCCGTTGCACCTTCTGCTAAAGATAAATCACACCTGGGTTTGGGGTCAACTGCAAGAAACAGCTTTCCGGAGGGTAAAGCAACAATTGTCGTCATCTGGGTTACTAACCCACTATGATCCTGGAAAGCCTTTGCTCGTCACATGTGATGCATCCCCGTATGGTATTGGGGCCGTCCTGTCCCACAAGATGGAGAACGGGGCCGTGCGGCAGATAGCTTTTGCCTCCCGCACATTGACTGCAGCGGAAAAAAAGTACGCGCAGATCGAGAAGGAGGGCCTGGCAGTGGTCTTTGCGGTGAAATGTTTCCACCAGTATGTGTATGGCCGGCACTTCACTATCGTGACTGATCATAAGCCTCTGCTGGGACTTTTCAGAGAGGATAAGCCAATACCGCCCATTGCTTCCGCACGGATCCAGCGCTGGGTTTTGTTGCTCGCTGCATACGAGTATTCTCTGGAGAACAAACCAGGAACGCAGATAGCGAATGCCGACGCACTGAGCCGATGGCCTTTATCGACCGGCCCCATGTCGACCCCCACGACCGGTGAGGTGGTTGCAACCCTAAATTTTATGGACACCTTGCCTTTCACGGCATCACAGATCCGTGAATGGACCCAGACGGAGCCAGTCCTGTCAAAGGTTCGGCACATAGTCCTGTATGGTGGGCAGCCAAGCGAGTTGCAGGCATTTTCCTCCAAGCTGTCAGAATTCAGCGTGGAAGACGGCATCCTCTTGTGGGGGACGCGTGTGATTTTCCCGGAAAAAGGACACGAGCTGATACTAAGGGACTTGCACAATGGGCATCCAGGTGTGACCAAAATGAAAATGTTGGCCCGGAGTTATGTCTGGTGGCCAGGCCTCGACACCGACATTGAGAAGGTGGCCCAAAACTGCTCCATTTGCCAGGAGCATCAGAAGCTTCCGCCGGCCGCGACCCTACATCACTGGGAATGGCCAGGGCGGCCTTGGGCGCGCTTGCATGCGGGTTTCGCAGGCCTTTTTCAAGGATCCATATTCCTTCTATTAATCGACGCCCAGTCTAAATGGCTAGAGGTGCATAAGATGCTAGGCACAACGTCCTGCGAAACAATTGAGAAGATGTGTTTGCCTTTTAGTACGTATGGCCTCCCCGAGGTGCTGGTCACGGATAACGGCACTCCATTCACAAGTGAGGAGTTTGCGAGGTTCATGAAGATGAACGGCATACGCCATATCCGCACTGCCCCTTACCACCCGGCTTCAAATGGGTTGGCGGAGCGCGCAGTGCAGACATTCACGAGGCCTAAAGAAGCAGTCTTCCGGGTCAATGGACACGAGACTGGCTCGCTTTTTGTTTACGTACAGGACCACCCCCCCATGCTGTGACTGGGGTAGCTCCCGCAGAACTCCTAATGGGCCGGAGACTTCGCACCCACCTTAGCATGGTTTTCCCAGACATAGGCGCAAAAGTACGCCGCACACAAGAACGGCAGGGACAGGGTTTTTCTCAGCATCGGCCGATTCAGCAGTTTGCGCCCGGTGACCCAGTGTTCGTTCGTAATTTTGCTCGTGGGGCCCAGTGGGTCCCTGGTGTAATCTTTCGCTAAACGGGCCCTATATCTTACCAGGTGCAAGCCCAGGGTCGTCTCCAGCGCAAACATGTAGACCACGTTCGGTCCAGAAGACTATCCTTTCCAAAGATTCCCCGCCCCGGAGCTCATTTCTACAGCCACAGAGACCAGAGACAATGGAAAGTAGTCCTCACAATCTTCCTCTGGTGCTTCACTCAAAGCCTGCGCAGGTCGTTACAGAACCGCATGGAGATAGAGACGCCGAGATGACGGAGGCAGCAGATTCTGACTCCGAGATGGAAACACAGGACGCATCAGAAGGGGAATCCTTGGGCCCACGGGCCGTGGATGTACAACCGTTACGCCATTCATCACAGAAGCCCCGGTCTCCATCTCGTTACTCGCCGCCCGATCCAGCGCCCTGTGCAAATGGTGTCCGGCCTGCGGCAAAACGAGTCCGACGCCGTCCTTCGCCAGGGTCTTCGGTGGATTCCTTGGACTTTGGGGGGGAGGAATGTTATAACCTGCGTGCTTACCATTGGCTGGGGACTAATAACAATCCCACAATCCTCTGGGAATATGAACTTCCCCAATGAGGGGGGCGGAGAAATCATTAGCAGACTCCCTGTATAAATAAAGCTGGCCAGTTTGGAACCAGCAGGAAGGAGTGAGCAGCAAGCGAAGTTGCTGCTGCTGTTGTATATATATATATATATATATATATATATGTTATTGTAAATAAATGTTATTTCTTTGTATCCTTAAAACTCGTGCTGGATTCTTCGTGGCCGTCACAAAAATGTCTCTCTTTTTAGCAATATACACAGTATTCCATAGTATATGTAGCTCAGGAACAGGCTTTTTGGTCCAACCAGTCTGTTCTGGCATTTGTACTCCACTAGAACCTCCTCACTTTCTTCCCTGTCTAACTTATCAATATAACCTTTTTTTTTCTTCTTCCTGAAATGCTTGCCTAGTTTCCCCATAAATGCATCGATTGTATTTACGTCATACACTCCATGTGATGGGGAGCTCCTCATTCTCATCAATCTGGGTAATTTCTGAAGTTCCTATTTGATTTCCTGGTGACAACCTTATGTTGATTGCATTTGTTTTGCTCTTTTCCACAAATGGTCTTTATGTCTACTCCATCAAAACCCTTTGCATGGTTCGACCCCCCTGCCTTATCTTTTAAAGAGTAAAAGGTTCCAGTCGCCAACACAAGTTATCTGGAGCTAGTTACAGAAAATGATTTCTTACAATAACTGATGTGTTTAAAAACCTGACATGGAAGAATGTTATGGAACATTATGGACAGTGGGAAGGCAGTGGATGCTGATTTTACCAACTATTTTGAAAGATTATTGGATATGTGTTTAATGAAACATTTTATAGAGAGTATAAGAGGTTTTCTGTGATAAGATATTTCCGAGACATTGAAACTGCTTCTATTGACTGAAATGGCCTTTTATGATACTGCACTTCCTATGTTCTTATGCACTGTTAATGAGCAGTGACACCTAGTGTCTGTAATGGCTTAGATATGTCAGTGCTGCACAATTGGTACCTACCAATATTACAAATCTGATCATTCTGATCACACATTGAAGCTTGGTCTGATCTCTTGCATACTGTCTACTGTCTGGTAGTGATCTCAATACAGAAAAAACGGCTTTTACCCTAACAGTAGTCAGATCATGAAAAAATATCTGCCCATAAAGTATCATGTGTGGGATAAAGAGGTTTGGAGGATCAGTAGCAACAACTACTTGCATTTGTATAGCATCTTTAATAGAGCAAAGAACATTAGCGCTCAGGAACAGGCCCTTCGGCCCACCAAGGCTGCGCTGCTCCAGATTCCTTATTTAGACCTACTACTTATTGCCCGAACAATCTGTATCCCGCTATTCTCCGCCCGTTCATGTGTCTATCAAGATTCATCTTAAATGTTGCTATCGTGCCTGCCTCATCCACCTCCACTGGCAACGCATTACAGGCACCCACAACTCTTTGTGTGAAAAACTTTACCTGCACATCTCCTTTAAACTTTCCCCCTTTCACTTTGAACCTGTGCCCCCATGTAATTGAGTTTTCCACCCTGGGAAAAAGCTTCTGACTATTCACCCTGTCCATATCTCTTGTAATTTTGTAGACCTCATTCAGGTCTCCCCTCAGCCTCCGTCTTTCCAACGAAAACAATCTGAGTTTATTCAACCTCTCCTCATAGCTAACACCCTCCAGACCAGGCAACATCCATCTTTGCACTCTCTCCTAAAGCATCCACGTTCTTCTGGTAGTGTGGCGACCAGAACTGCATGCAATATTCCAAATGTGGCCTAACTAAAGTTTTATAGAACTGTAACATGACCTGCCATCTCTTGTACTCAATGCCACGACCAATCCGTATGCCTTCTTGACCACCTGCAGTGCCACTTTCAAGGAACTATGGGCCTGAAAGCATAGATCCCTCTGTATGTCAATGCTTCTAAGGGTTCTGCCATTTACTGTATAATTCACACCTGAAATTTGATCTTCCAAAATGTATCACCTCGCATTTATCGGGATTGAACTCTATCTGCCATTTCTCTGCCCAACTCTCTAATCTGCTGTATTCTCTGACAGTCTCCTTCACGATCTGCAACTCCACCTATCTTAGTGTCTTCTTAGTGTCTCCACCAATCTCTTCTTAAACAAAGGATAACATTGGCTATTCTCCAGTCCTCTGGAACCTCCCCTGTGGTCAAAGATGATGCAAAGATATCTGTTAAGGCCCCAGCTATTTTTTCCTCTTGCCTCCCGATATATCCCATCCAGCCCTGGGGATTTATCTACCTTAGTGAGTTTTAAGATCTCCAACACTTCCTCCTTCATTATGCTGACATGTCGAGTATTCACACACCCATCCCTAACCTCAACATCCGTCAAGCCCCTCTCCTTGGTGAATACTGATCCAAAGTACTCATTAAGGATCTCACCCACTTCCTCTGACTCCATGCTAAACTTCCCTCCTTGGTCCTTGAGTGGGGCCTGCTCTTTCCCTAGCTGCCCTCTTGCTCCTTATATATGTACAAAAGGCCTTGGGATTTTCCTTGACCCTGCTTGCCAATGAAATTTCATGGTCTCTTAGGTCTCCCAACTGCCCGTTTGAGTTTGTTCCTACTTTCCCCCTATATTCTCCAAAAGCGTCATCTGTTTTTAGTTTCCTAGACCTTATGTATGCTTCTTTTTTCTTTTTGACAAGCCTCACAATTTCCCCTGTCATCCATTTTCCCTAATCCTACCATCTGTCCTTAATTTTGCAGGGACATGCCTGTCCTGCACTCTAATAGAGGACCTGATAGAGGTCTACAAAATTATGAGGGGCATGGACAGGATTGATAGTCAGAGGCTTTTTCCCAGGGTAGAGGGGTCAATTACTAGGGGGCATAGGTTTAAGGTGCGAGGGACAAGGTTTAGAGGAGATGTAAGAGGCAAGTTTTTTACACAGAGGGTAGTGGGTGCCTGGAACTCGCTGCCGGAGGAAGTGGTGGAAGTAGGGACGATAGTGACGTTTAAGGGGCATCTTGACAAATACATGAAGCGGATGGGAATAGAGGGATACGGACCCCGGAAGTGTAGAAGATGTTAGTTTAGATGGGCAGCATGGTCGACGCAGGCTTGGAGGGCTGAAGGGCCTATTCCTGTGTTGTACTTTTCTTTGTTCTATGTTCTATATCAACTGGTCTTTAAATGACTCCCACATATCAAATACGGATTTGATCAAATGCGAGATGATCAACCAGCTGCTCCCAATCCACATTCTCCAGTTCTTGCTGAATTCTATTGTAGTTAGCTTTCTTCCAATTTAGCACCCTTACTCGAGGACCACTCTTGTCCTTATCCATGAGTATTCAAAACTTACGGAATTATGATCACCATTCCCAAAATATATAGTAAAGCTTCCCAGAAGTGTACTCAGACAAGCATTGACTCTGAACCAATTAAGCAGACGTTAGGGCAGGTGAGCATAGCATGGGAGAGGTTGTTTTTTATGTTAGGTGACTGAGACTTTGTATAAGTGAGGGTACAGTTGAATATTTTGAATGAGTTTAAATTTGTAGAGTTGGGTGGAAATGGGAGGTGCCAGGAAAACATTGGAATAGTTCTGAAGAAAAGTCATATTGAACTTGAAGCATTAACTCTTTCTTTCTCTTCACGGGTGCTGCCAGACCTGCTGGGGTTCAGCATTTTCTGTCAGACTTTCAGCATCCACGATATTTTGCTTGTATTTAAGTATTGGAATATTTGAGCTGAGAGGTGATAATGGCACCATTGAAGATTTCAGATGTGCTGAAGTAGGGTCAGGATTGGGGGGGTGCAAAAAGTCAATTGCTTTGGTCTCCCAAGATATTTAATTTGTACAGTGCTGCTGAATCTGTAATCCCTACATTAGAGTCTGATTTAGATAGTTTGACTTTATGTAGTTCAGTGCAAAGCGCAGGAAGCAACTTTCTGCACTTTCTTTATAGCTGAGATGTGGTGGTATGAGTTTACATTGGTAATAATATCTCAAAGTTAAAAAATAGTGCATTGATAACCTGAGCTGAACTAAGTCTTGAACAAGCTTAAAAACCAAGTGATTCCATGGTCATCACACATTAAAATGGACTGGATAATAAGTAATGAAACTAGAAATCTTAGGGCCCAACTTTGCCAAAAGATTTCAAAGTGTGGTAGTGAGCAGGAAATGCCACGAGCTCCCTTGGCGCTCAGCCTGGCGAGGCCATCACCGCTATAAAACGTTAGTTGGCCCATTTACCAAGGCCCCACAGGATTCACGCCGCAAATCATTGGTTTGCTGGCTGGTTCGCCCGAGACCGCGCTCGCCAGTTCCCTGCTAACAAGTGACAGCAGCACTTAAACGTGTCCTGCACAGCCAACCCCACTCCGCTCGCAGCCATGCCTCCACGGGGACCAGCCCCACGTTTTGGTGATACCGACCTGAGAAGACTGCTGGATGCAGTGGAGGCCAGACGGGAGGTCCTGTTCCCCCAAGGGTCCAGGAGGGTCAGCCACTACCACCTGGGATAAAGTGGCAGCGACCTTAAGCTTGGGAGGTGTGGCCAGGAGGACTGTCATTCGATGCTGCAAGAAGGTCAACGACCTCTATCGGGCTGCACGGATGGATTGGCAACAGACTCCTGCTCTCCCCCCTCCATGGAATGCGCCTGGCAGTGCTCCCGCCCTGTTCCATTCCGTGCCCGGGCCCACCCATGACCAGAAGTGCCACCCACACAGCCCCATACTCCCACCATTCCCCCCCCATATGGCCCATCCCACCCATCAAAAAACCCTTTTCCCCCAAAAAACCCTCCCCATCGAGCACCCCACGGGATCAAAGGTGTGTGCGGCTCACAATGCCCCCTCTGCGTCCCCACAGGAGAAACTGGCCCACAACAGGAGGGAGAGGACCCAGACGGGCGGCGGGGTGCTGGACATACGAGTGGAGGTTACGGTGGTGACTGAAGACTGATCCGTCACCACCACGGAGATCGGGGCACAGCGCAGAGGTGAGGATCCACCGGCCCCCACCCACATGTCCTGTCACACGTGAGTTGTTATTGCCATACAGGCTGACACATCCCTCCCCACTGAACACATGTCCACATGTCCATTCTCCCACAGGATCCACATCCGACGCTGTCGGCCCGTCCGGGGTCTTTCGCCCCCTGTATTCCTTGAAAATACTGCGGAGGAGAGCTCCGAGGACAGCACCTTATCCTAGTCCTAGCTATCACACCCACCAGTTCAGAGACGCACACCTCAGTGGGAGAATGTAGTAAACAGGCTTCATGGGCACATTCTGGTGAGCGCCACACAGCCGTGATGCACATCAGGTGGATGCAGGAACACTGAGGCAAGACACCTAAACGTAGTGGGAGAGCACGGAAAGCAGATCATGGATTACACAGAGGGCACTGAGAAGGTGGGTGGGAGGGGGATAAAGGGGGAGGGTGCATTGATGGGTGGGGGGAAGGATGGGGGAAGAGTTGGTCAGGGTGGGGAGAGTGGGGCACCATTGGGGGACTGAGGTGGGTGGGAGCACATGTGCACATTAATAAAAACCGTTGACCTCGAACACGTTGATGCCTCTGTCACCTTCTTCTGCAATGTAGGCCAAGTGGCAATCCCATGCCCAGGTCCCTGGACATGGTCTTGGATGCCTCTGCCCCCCCCCCTCCCCCCCACCACCCGAGGCACACCATGTGCAGATGATGGTGTGAGCGAGCACTCAGCAGACAGGGGTCAGAATATGGCATAGATTAAGGAACACCAGTGCTCAACTCTCAGCGGGTTAATATCACCTCCCCCCTGCCCTCAAGTGACCCGTTGACAGTGCCGACAAAGAACCAGCACCTTGGAGTGATGTAACATACCCTGGGAGGGTGGGGAAGGGGAGGTGAGGGGGTTGGGGAATGAGTAATGGGGAGGGAAAAGGCTGAGGGATAGGGGGGAGTAGGAGGGTTTTGGGGGAAGGGGATATGATGGATGAGGCTACATCCTATGTGAAGCAGGCGAGGATGATGGCCTCCCAGGCCATCGCCGCTGCTGTCTGCCCGCTATCCTCTGGTCGGTCCTGCGGGTCCTCCAGGAGCTCGTCCTCCAGACCCCCTTAGTGTGGCGCATCCTCGGCCGATCCTCTTCCTCCTCTGAGGCGGTCACATGTTCCTTCCCCACCACCTCCAGCCCGCTGCTGTCCCAGATTGTGGAGGACACAGCAGACCACCACAAAGAGGGCGACCCTCCGGGGGGTGTACTGCAGTGCACCACCAGAGTGGTCGAGGCATTGGAACCGCATCTTGAGGAGTCCGATGCACCGCCCAATGACAGCCCGGGTGGCCTCATGGGTCTCGTTGCATAGCGTCTCTGCACCGGTCACTGGCCTCTGTACTGGCGATATTAGCCACGCCCTCAGTGGGTACCCCTTATTCCCCAATAGCCAACCAGTCATCCTGGGGTGGTCCTTGAAGAGCATGGGGTGTCCGACTACCCCGGGATGTAGCTGTCGTGCACACTCCCTGGGAACCGTGCACACACGTGGTACCAAGCCCACAGGACATGGCACAGGTGCCGCACCATCTCTCTGTTGAGGCAGAGCCTCCTGCGCCACACACTGTCCGTCATCCGTTCCAAAGACCAGCGACCCCTGTGCACCTTGGGCCGTCATGCACCTCCCCCTCTGGGTCTCTCCCTGGCCAAATGGATGGCCAGGTCCTCAGGGTTTGGGGCAAGGCCTTGCACATAGGCTGCTGCCTCTAGCCTCTGTCGACGCTGCTGCCACCGTCTTCTCCATTGTTCTGCCGGCTAGCCTGCCAGCAGCACCACAAGGGCAGCTGTCATGGGGTCCAAGATATCGTCCATCCCGTGTAATATCTGTGATCTGGAGATACCAGCGTTGGACTTGGGTGGGTATGGTAAGGAGTCTTACAACACCAGGTTAAATTCCAACAGGTTTATTTGGAACCACTAGCTTTCGGAGCATAGCACCTCACTGATGAACGAGCTACGCTCCGAAAGTTAGTGATTCCAAATAAACCTGTTGGACTTTAACCTTGTGTTGTAAGACTTCTTATTGTGTAATACCTGTAAGGGATTGGAACGGGCATGAAACTGACAACCAGTGGTGTCTTCCACCCTGGGAGCCTCCATACCCCCACTGCTCCCCGCCACCCCCCCCCCCCCCCCCCCCCCCCAGCTAACGCCCTGCCATCCGACACTTTCTGCCCATGCACCCCCAGCCGCAGTGAGGGCCCCTGCTCACCAGACCCCAGACCCTGTACCCCAGACACCCGCATGTAACATCACCTGGACTGGGCGCTCGTTCCCTCCCTGGTGCACACGCCCACCCTCTGGTTGCCAATATGTCCCCGGGCTGGGGCCCCGCCCCTGGGTGTTCGGATGTTGACCACAGCATCCTAGGTATTGCCTCCTGCAGTGTTCAGGCACAATGTCCAGGCATCATGGTCTGAGTGGGATGTTAGGCAATAACCTCCACATGCTACATGGCACGCCTACCTACGGGGATCCACTTGGCATGTGTGAAGTGCTCACTTAACTATGATTGCCAATTCTCCTTCGGCCGCGCGACCAGAGGCCTCTGCGGTCAGTGGGAGTTATGGTAGCCATTAGGGCTGCTGGGCGGGGGCTGGGGTTGTCCCCTGATTGGGACCGCATGGTCCAGGGATTGGCATGGCCAAGACGTGGGCGTTGAGACATCCATCTCCCATCCCTCCCTCCCCTTAAGCCTAGCCCAGGCCATGAGCGGCCACAACCCCCCGCTCCGCAACCCCCCCGGGGTCGATGGAGGCCTCCCCTGACCAAAGCTGGCACCCACCCACCCTCCGAGCACCGGGGCAGTAACCCCAGTGTCCCCAGGCTCTGTGCTTGTGAGCGAAGATGGCTCCTCACCTCTATAGATTCCCGCAGCAGCCATTCCGCCTGCTTCACTAATCAGCGGCTGCGTGATTACTTGCTAGGGTGGGGGGTTAGATCACGGGAGGCCGTTAGATAGGGAGTAGCTCTCGTTAATTGTATGGCGATTGAGCTGAAGTGGTGATTATTGGTTTCTTGCCACGCTACGGTCGGATCATGATCTCGCCAACAGGAGCGGGCTGGTTAGATCGCAAACCAATCAGCGCCTGGCGCGCTTCTCATTTCTGGTCTCTCCCGCATTTTAACAGCCTCGTCGCACTCTCACAAATACAACGCGGCCCCAAAGTTGCACCCTTAGTGTTGAATTATGTTAAATATGAGTCCAAACAATGGGCGGCATGTGGATAGCACTGGGACTGCGGCGCTGAGGACCCGGGTTCGAATCCCGGCCCTGGGTCACTGTCCATGTGGAGTTTGCACATTCTCCCCATGTCTGCGTTGGTTTCACCCCCACAACCCAAAGATGTGCAGGTTAGGTGGATTGGCCATACTAATTTGTCCCATAATTGGGAAAAATAATAATTGGGTACTCTTAAAAAAATAAAAATAAAAAATTTAATATGAGTCCAAACAAAATAGCCGAATGTTCTACTTCTGCATTGCCTTATAGCCTACTGTAATCTAAGGAGAGAAGACAAAAATCAGGATAATTATGAGAAAATAAGGAAAACATTGGAAATTGAGAATACAGTAACAACTGCCTTTTTCAGAGTTAAAATGTTGAATATATCCTGCAATTGAAAATAACAGGTTTGTGATATTTTATTCTTTGCAATCACAAACTTCACTCTTCTCTATTAATGGCCTGGCAAGTGATTTTTTTAAATCCAACACTCTTTTTCGGGATATTAAAAATGTGCAATACATTCTTTTCAGTGGCTTTTGTTCTTAAAAGTGCTTAAATCCAATGTGAAAACTAAAATAATAAATGCAGTGTTTTTACTACACCAGCAGTATCTGAAACAGAAAAGGACTCTGTCTTCCTTTTTACCGTCAGAAAGAATGGTTTTTGAGCAAGATACTAAGACATATCCTTGAATGTAATCCCAGATATTGGAGGTCTGATTATTAGAAGTCAATTTCTTTCCCATTTTGGTGTCTTGTAATGTTAATAAGATATGTGTTGTAGATAAAATGTGAGAAAATCCATTGACTGAATGACCCCCTGCAAAGTCTGGAGAAGCAACAACAGATGATGCACACTTAGAGGCTTGAAAACATTGGTCAGACTGGGACTTCATGCAATCCTAGTCAACATATCGTAAAAAAAGAGGCACTGGAGAGGGTGAAAAAAGATTCCCAGATATTAAACCAGAATTGCAGAGGTACACATATCAGGAAAGCATAAACATGTTAGGTCTCTTCAAAGAGGTGACCAAAAGGAGGACCAAAAAGTGGTCTCTAAAATGATGGTAGGTTTTGATACAGTAGGCACAGAATTTTGATACAGTAGGCGCAGAGCAAAACTAGAGATCATTATTTTAAAATTGACACCAAGAAATCAAATTCAGAAGAAACATCTTTGCCAAGAATGGTGAAAATTCAACATGTGCTGACACAGTGGCATGGTTGAGTAATAGAAAGAAAAATTGCATTACATAACACCTTCCAGAGCCATAGGACTTCACAAAGCACTCGACAGCCCATGAGGTACCTTTTTGAAGTGTTATAACATAAGAAACGTGGCTGCCAATTAATCCACAGCATGTTCACCTGCACCAACAGGCATCAGATTATCACCAGATAATGTCTTGGTGATGTTGATTGTGGCATAAATATTGGCAAGGGCAGCAATATAACTCCTCTACTTCCAAATAGCACAGAGGGCAGACAGAGCCTCAGTTTTGCATCTCATTTAAAAGATGGTGTGACAGTGCAGCACTGCATTGATCTCTGTACTCAAAAACTGGGACATAAACCAACAACCTTTTGACTCAGACAAGGATGGGTCTGAAATCAAAGTTCTAAACTGGACTTCCGGTTGCGGCTATGCGGAGCTAAGTCGCACGTTCGGCAGCTCCCGCCAGAAACTGACTTTTGGGCTCTTTTTAGGGCCCCCAGCGGCATTTGTTCGACGGTTCCCAGTGTGGGAAGGTGACAGTAACATTTCCCCAGCACTGTATGGATTGGACCAGGAGTGGAGCGGTGAAGAAAGTAGTTTTGGAGCAGCGAAAAGTGCGAGGGAGGAAAACCAAGATGGCGACAGGTGGAGACCAGGCAGCGTGGGCGCAGTGGTCGCAGGAACAGCAGGAGTTTCTCCAGCGCTGCTTCACGGAATTGAAGACAGAGCTGTTGGAGCCGATGAAGGCTTCGATAGGCAAGCTGCTTGAGATCCAGAAGGCCCAAGGGGCGGCGATCCGGGAGGTGCGGCAAAAGGCCTCGGAGATCGAGAACGAGATCTTGGGCCTGGCGGTGAAGGTAGAGGCGCACGAGGCGATGCATAAGAAATGGCAGGAGAAGTTCGAGGACATGGAGAATCGGTCGAGGAGGAAGAACCTGTGGATTCTGGGTCTCCCGGAGGGAGTGGAGGGGTCGGATGTTGGAGCATATGTGGTCATGATGCTGAACACGTTGATGGGCATGGGGGCCTTCCCGAGGCCCCTGGAGCTGGCGGGGGCCCACCGAGTCCTAGCGAGGAGGCCCAAGCCCAACGAGCCGCCGCGGGCGGTGCAGGTGCGGTACCACCGCTTCGCGGACAGGGAGTGTGTCCTAAGGTGGGCAAAGAAGTGCGGAGCAGAGCAGGAGGTGGGAGAATGCAGAGGTCCGGATATACCAGGACTGGAGTGCGGAGGTGGCCAAGAAGAGGGTCGGATACAATCGGGCTAAGGCGGCTCTGCATCGGAAGGGGGTGAAATTTGGAATGTTGCAGCCGGCGCGACTGTGGGTCACTTTCAAGGACCGCCACTACTACTTTGAGACGCCGGAGGAGGCTTGGACCTTTATCCAGGCCAAAAAGTTGGACTCTGATTGAGGGTCGGTTGCGAGGGGATGTCGAGAGGGGATTGGTGTGATTGTTGTGTTTGGGGGGGATGTTCTGTTCTGTTTGTTACTGGGGTTTTTTTTGGGTGCTGGGTGGGGTAGGGTGAAATGGTTCGTAGTGGGGGTTTGGTGAGTGTGTGGGCGTCAGTGGTTGGAAGAGGGGGCCCCATTGCGGGGGGGGGGGGGGGGGGAGAGGGGAGGCCTGAAGTGGGGGAGCTGGGGTCAGGCCGTGAAAGGGAGCTGTGCCAGAGGGGGCGGTGCCAGTTTGGTGGAAAGCGCAGGCTTTTTCCCACGCTAGGGAAGGAAGGGGGTGGGGGCGGGGGCGGGGGGGGGGAGGGGTGGTGCTGGAGAGGAGCGCCCGCTGATGGACAGGAAGGGAGGGGGAGAGAGATTCTCACATTGGGAGGGTCGATGGAGTGGCAGGAGCGGCCGGGGTCAGCAGGAGTCAGCTGACTTACGGGAGCACTATGGGGGGAGCAACGCAGCTAGGGGGGGAGCAACGCAGCTAGGGGGGGGGGCCTAGCTGGGGGGGGAGGGGGGGGGAACTGGGTTGCTGCTGCATTGGCCAAAGGGGAGCTGGAGCCTGAAGAGAGAGTCGGGGCGGGGGTCTGCTGCTGGGGGGAACGGAGAGTGCGGGGAGCGCGGGCACGTGGCTGGCCTAGAAAGGGAGATGGCTAAGCGGCATGGGGGGGCTGGGGGGGGGGGGGGGGCGGGGGGAGCCCCCTGATCCGGCTGATAACTTGGAATGTGAGAGGCCTGAACGGGCCAGTCAAGAGGGCCTGTGTGTTCGCGTACCTGAAGGGACTGATGGCAGATGTGGTCATGCTCCAGGAGACGCATTTGAGGGTGGCAGACGAGGTTAGGCTGAGAAAGGGGTGGGTAGGGCAGGTTTTCCATTCAGGGTTGGATGCAAAGAATCGAGGGGTGGCGATTTTGGTGGGGAAGCAGGTATCGTTTGAGGCGCTGAGCATCGTGGCAGACAATGGAGGTAGGTACGTGATGGCGAGTGGTAAGCTGCAGGGGGTGCGGGTGGTCTTGGTGAATGTGTATGCCCTGAATTGGGACGATGCCGGATTTATGCGGCACATGTTGGGCCGGATTCCGGACCTGGAGGCAGGGAGCTTGATAATGGGGGGGGGGGGGGACTTTAATACGGTATTGGATCCAGCATTGGACTGCTCTAGGTCCAGAACGGGTAAGAGGCCGGCGACGGCCAAGCTGTTGAGGGGGTTTATGGACCAGATGGGAGGAGTGGACCCATGGAGGTTTGTTAGGCCGGGGGCCAGGGAATTCTCTTTCTTTTCCCACGTCCATAAAGCCTACTCCCGGATTGACTTCTTCGTTTTGAGCAGGGCGCTGATCCCGAGGGTGGAGGACACGGAGTATTCGGCCATAGCCATCTCAGACTATGCCCCACACTGGGTAGAGCTCGAGCTAGGGAGAAGAGGGACCAGCGCCCGCTGTGGCGCCTGGAGGTGGATTTGCTGGCAGATGAGGAGGTGAGTGGGCGGATCCGGGGGTGCATTGAAAGATACCTAGAGGTTAACGATAATGGGGAGGTGCAGGTAGGGGTGGTCTGGGAGGCGCTGAAGGCGGTGATTAGGCGAGAGCTAAGCTCCACTCGGGCCCACAACGAGGGGAAGGAGAGGAGAGAGAGGGAGAGGTTGGTAGGAGAGATTTTAAGGGTAGATAGGAGGTATGCAGAGGTCCCCGAGGAGGGACTACTCAAGGAGCAACGTAGCCTCCAGGCCGAGTTCGACCAGTTGTCTACCAAGAAGGCGGAGGTGCAGTGGAGGAAGGCGCAAGGGGCGGTGTATGAATACGGGGAGAAGGCTAGCCGGATGCTGGCACACCAGCTTCGGAAGTGGGAGGCAGCGAGGGAGATTGGGGGAGTTAGGGATAAAGGGGGGAACACGGTGCGGAGTGCGGTGGGAATAAATGGGGTATTTAGAGACTTCTATGAGGGGCTGTATCGGTCTGAGCCCCCGACGGAGGAGGGGGGATGCGTCGTTTTCTGGACCGGCTGAGGTTCCCGAGGGTGGAGGATGGGCAGGTGACGGGGCTTGGGGCACCGGTAGGGCTGGAGGAGCTGACTAAAGGGCTGGGGAGTATGCAGGCGGGGAAGGCACCGGGGCCAGATGGGTTCCCGGTGGAATTTTACAGGAAGTATATGGACCTGTTGGGCCCACTACTAGTGAGGACTTTCAATGAGGCGAGGGAGGAGGGGGTCCTACCCCCGACAATGTCCAGGGCGCTGATCTCGCTGATCTTGAAGCGGGACAAGGACCCTTTACAGTATGGGTCGTATAGGCCAATCTCGCTCCTCAATGTGGATGCGAAGGTGTTGGCTACCAGAATTGAGGACTGTGTCCCAGGGGTGATCCACGAGGACCAGGCTGGTTTCGTGAAGGTAAGGCAGCTAAACACCAATGTGCGGAGGCTCCTAAATGTAATTATGATGCCTGCAGTGGAGGGAGAAGCGGAGATAGTGGCGGCTATGGATGCGGATAGGGTGGAGTGGGGGTACCTGTGGGAAGTGTTGAGGAGGTTCGGGTTCAGGGAGGGGTTCGTTAGTTGGGTTAGGTTACTGTACGAAGCCCCGGTGGCGAGTGTGGCCACAAATCGGAGGAGGTCGGAATACTTTCGGCTGTACCGGGGGACGAGGCAGGGGTGCCCCCTATCCCCCCTGCTATTTGCGTTGGCAATTGAGCCTTTGGCGATGGCTTTGAGGAAGTCCACGGTGGAGGGGGCTGGTGCGGGGGGGGGGGGGGGCACCGGGTATCGCTGTATGCCGACGACCTGTTACTGTATGTGGCGGACCCGGTGGGGGGGGATGCCGGAGGTGATCCGGATCCTCGGGGAGTTTGGAGACTTTTCCGGGTATAAGCTCAACATAGGTAAGAGTGAGCTATTCGTGATACACCCAGGGGACCAGGGAAGGGGGATAGACGAGCTTCCACTGAAGAGGGCGGATAGGAGTTTTCAGTACCTAGGGATCCAGGTGGCCAGGAGCTGGGGGGCCATACACAAGCTCAACTTGACGAGACTGATGGAGCAGATGGAGGAGGGGTTTAAAAGGAGGGATATGCTGCCGCTCTCCCTGGCGGGTAGGGTACAGTCGGTGAAGATGACGGTGCTCCCAAGGTTCCTTTTTATATTCCAGTGCCTCCCCATCCTGATCCCTAAGGCTTTTTTTAAGCGGGTCAGCAGGAGCATCATGGGGTTTGTATGGGTGAAAAAGACCCCGAGGGTGAGAAGGGTGTTTCTGGAACGGAACAGGGACAGTGGAAGGCTAGCGCTGCCTAATCTGTGTGGGTACTACTGGGCTGCCAATGTGACGATGATACGCAAGTGGGTAATGGAGGGGGAGGGGGCGGCATGGAAGAGGCTGGAGATGGCGTCCTGTGTGGGCACGAGCCTGAGAGCGCTGGTGACGGCGCCGCTGCCGCCGACAAGGTACACCACGAGTCCAGTGGTTGCGGCGACCCTCAAAATTTGGGGGCAGTGGAGACACCACGGGGGAGGCAGAGGCTTCGGTGTGGTCCCCGATGCGAGAGAACCATCGGTTTGTCCCGGGGAGAATGGAGGGGGGGTTCCTGAGCTGGCACAGGGCAAGTATTAGAAGGATGGGGGACCTGTTTATAGATGGGACGTTTGCGAGCCTTGGGGTGTTGGAGGAAAAATTCGGTCTCCCCCCTGGAAATGCCTTCAGGTACATGCAGGTAAGGGCATTTGTAAGATGGCAGGTGAGGGAATTCCCGCTGCTGCCAGCACGTAGGATCCAGGATAGGGTGCTCTCGGGGGGGGTGGGTTGGAGAAGGCAAGGTCTCGGCGATCTACCAGGAGATGCAGGAGGAGGCCTCGGTGGAGGGGCTGAAAGGTAAATGGGAGGAGGAGCTGAGGGAGGAGATAGACGTGGGTATGTAGGCGGACACCCTGGGTAGGGTAAATTCTTCCTCCTCTTGTGCCAGGCTTAGCCTGATACAATTTAAGGTTCTACACAGGTGCATAAGACAGGGGCGAGGCTGAGTCGGTTTTTTGGAGTAGAGGACAGGTGTGTGAGGTTTTCGGGGAGCCCAGTAAATCACGCCCACATATTCTGGGCGTGCCCAGCGCTGGATGGGTTCTGGAGGGGTGTTGCGAGGATGGTGTCTATGGTAGTAAACACCCGGGTTAAGCCGAGTTGGAGGCTCGCACTATTTGGGGTATCGGTAGAGCCGGGAGTGCAGGAGGCGAAAGAGGCTGGTATTCTGACCTTTGCGTCCCTGATAGCCCGGCTGAGGATTCTGCTATAGTGGAAGGTAGCGGGGCCCCCAAGCGTGGAAGGCTGGATCAGCGACATGGCAGGGTTTATTAAATTGGAGAGGGTAAAATTTGCCTTAAGAGGATCTGTGCAAGGATTCTTCAAGCGGTGGCAACCGTTCCTAGATTTTCTAGCGGAGCGTTAGGAGATGGACAGTAGCAGCAGCAACCCGGGGGGGGGGGGGGGGGGGGGTGTTTACTACTGTGTTTATTATTGTTTAATGGGGGGCTTGTATATTGGGGGAATACGTGACAGAGCTATAAGATGTTTATTTGTGTGTTCTTTGTTTTTTTCTTATCTCTGTAAGGGGTTTGTTGAAAATATGTAAAAATTTGAATAAAAATATATTTTTTTAAAAATCAAACTTCTAAACTGGGGGAAGGCATATTTTAATAAGATCAGATATGATTTGGCCAGAGTGAACTGGGAACAGATATGTTGGGGTAAACCTGTGTTAGAACAGTTGGACACATTTAAGAATAAAATTGGGAGAGTACAGGACCAATGTGTTCCAATAAAGAAAAAGGGTGGGACCAACAAATCCAGTGAACCCTGGATATTGAGGGATATGCAGCACTGGATTAAGAGAAAAAGGGAGGCTTACTCAGATATTGAGGGCTCAAAACAGCAGAAACCCAAGAAAATTATAGAAGTGCAAGTGGGAACTTAAAAAGGAAATTAGGAGAGTTAAAGGGTGACATGAAAGTATACTGGCAGGTAAAATAAAATAAAATCCTAAATTGTTTTACAAGTATATTAAGGGTAAAAGGATAACTAAGGAAAGAGTAGGACCCTTAAGGACCACAATGGTCATTTGTGTGTGGAGCCGGAGGACGCAGGGAGGATATACTAAATGAATACTTTGTGTCGGTGTTCACTAGTGAGAGGGACTGTGGTGAACGTATGCTATTACAATTCACCACTGTACTGTGTTGTATTATGTTGATGCCCTTGTGGACTCCGCCTGTGGCTCTGCCCCCTCGGGGGTGGTATATAAACCTGTAAGCCTGTAGGCGACACTCAGTACAGAGCAGTCGCAGGCAGGCACAGATCTAGTGTATTAAAACCACTGTTCACTTCTACTCATCGTCTTGTGTGAATTGATGGTCGCATCAATTTAATAAGCTAAGATATTGCAATGGAAGCCGCCCTCAAACCTGATCGACTGGAACTCGACCCACAGGCAGCTGAAGCCAAGGGAATCTTTTCGCACTGGCTCCGCTGCTTTAAGGCCTACCTCGCCACTTCCTCCTCACCCGCCGTCACCGAGGCACTGAAGCTGAGTCTCCTCCAAGCCCGGGTGAGCCACAGAATCTCCGTACTAATCGAGGAAGCAACCACAGTCGTGATCCTGAAAAGACATTACGTAAGGCGGGTGAACGAAGTGTTCGTGCGGCATCTCCTCACCACTCGTCATCAACGCCACGGGGAATCGCTGGAGGAATGCCTACGCAACCTGAGGGTACTCGCTCAAAACTGCAATTACAAGGACGTCACGGCCTCGCAGCATATGGAACTCACCATCCGGGACACCTATGTGGCTGGAGTCCGGTCCAACTATGTCAGACAGCGCCTGCTCGAAAAGGGCACCCTCGACCTAGAAGAGGCGGTAAAACTATCCACCTCCTTAGAAGTAGCTTTCCAGAGCCTAAAAGCTTTCCCCTCCGACCACGCGATTCCCTTGTGGTCTCCTGACCCGAGGCTGTCCCAGGCCTGTGCCGCGCGGCAGCCCGCCCAACCTGGGGGGGGCTGCCCTGCTATTTCTGCGGTCAGAACCAGCACCTCAGGCAGCGTTGCCCGGCTCGGAACGCGACCTGCAGCGACTGCGGCAAGAAAGGACATTTTGCCAAAGTCTGCTTCGCCTGACCCAAAGCTCCTAAATCGCAGGCCCGAATCACAGACTCACAGGCCCGCAGACCCCGCAGCGTGGCTACGTGCCTGCCGGTACAGCCCCCTTCTGACGCGTCATCCGCCTCGTGCTATCCGTGGGGGCCACCATCTTTAACCCTACCCGACACGTGCGACTTATGGGGTCGCCATCTTGGCCGCCATCTTCAACGCCGCCAGACACGTGCGGCCGACGGGGGCCGCCATCTTCAACACCGCCCGATATGTGCGACCGATGGGGGCCGCCATCTTGGGACCACCCCGCTACCTCCAACCACGTCGGCTACCCGCAGCTCGGCGCTGTCACCTTCGACCAGTCACGGCCCAAGCACCTCAAGAACTCAATGATGACCGTCTGGGTCAATGGGCATATAACGCCCTGTCTGTTCGACTCTTGGAGCACGGAGAGCTTCATACATCCAGACACAGTAAGGCGCTGCTCTCTCCAGATTTCCCCCGCATCCCAAACAATCTCCCTTGCTTCCAGATCACATGAACCTCGCGACACAGGGCGCCGAGTACGCCAATTTTAAACTCTATGTCCTCCCCCATCTCTGCGCTCCTCTCCTGTTAGGACTGGACTTCCAGTGCAACCTCAGGAGCCTGACCCTGAAGTTCGGCAGGCCCCCTACCCCCTCTCACCGTATGTAACCTCACGACCCTTAAGGTCGCCCCTCCCTCGCTCTTCGCGAACCTCACCGTCGACTGTAAACCCATCGCTACCAGGAGCAGGCGGTACAGTGTCCAGGACAGGACTTTTATCAAGTCAGAGATCCAGCGGCTCTTGAGGGAGGGGATCATCGAGGCCAGTAATAACCCCTGGAGAGCCCAAGTGGTGGTTGTCAGGACCGGGGAAAAGAACCGGATGGTTGTAGTCTACAGCCAAATCATACCACCAGTGTCCAATACCGCCCGGAAGACCGCCACTACACGGCCTTTGAGGCAGACGGCCACCTCTTCCACTTCCTCAGGATCCCATTCGGTGTCACCAACGGGGTCTCGGTCTTCCAAAGAACGATAGACCGAATGGTGGACCAGTAAGGGCTGCGGGCCATGTTCCCGTACTTGGATAACGTCACCATCTGCGGCCATGATCAGCAGGACCACAACACTAACCTTCAGAAGTTCCTCCAAACCGCCCAAGCCCTCAATATCATCTACAAGAAGGAGAAAAGCGTTTTCCGCACAACCCGTCTAGCCATCCTCGACTATGTCGTGGAAAACAGAGTCCTAGGGTCCGACCCCGACCGCATGCGTCCCCTCCTGCAACTCCCCCTTCCCCACTGCCCCAAGGCCCTGAAAAGATGCCTCGGGTTCTTTTCATATTATGCCCAGTGGGTCCCCAACTATGCGGACAAAGCCCGCCCACTTATTAAAGCCACCATCTTCCCCCTGACGACTGAGGCCTGCCTGGCCTTCAGCCGCATCAAGGCAGACATTACCAAGGCCGCGATGCACGTGGTGGACGAGTCCATCCCCTTCCCGGTGTAGAGCGACGCGTCAGATGTCGCCCTGGCCACTACCCTTAACCAGGCAGGCAGGTCCGTGGCCTTTTTTTCCCGTACCCTCAACGCATCCGAGATTCAACACTCCTCGGTCGAAAAGGAAGCTCAAGCCATTGTGGAAGCTGTGCGGTATTGGAGGGACTACCTGGCTGGTAGGAGGTTCACCCTCTTCACCGACCAATGGTCGGTAGCCTTTATGTTCAACAACACACAGCGGGGCAAGATCAAGAATGATAAAATCTTGAGGCGGAGAATCAAACTCTCCATCGATAATTACGATATCGTTTATCAGCGACGAGCTGCGTCAGTACCTGCTCGGTAAGGGCATCGCCTCGAGCAGGACTACCAGCTACAACCCTTGGGGAAACGGCCAGGTGGAGAGGGAGAACGTGACGGTATGGAAGGCCGTCCTTCTGGCATTACGGTCTGGAAGTCTCCCAGTTTCCTGCTGGCAGGAGTTCCTCCCCGACGCGCTCAACTCCATTAGATCGCTCCTCTGCACAGCCACGAATGAGACCCCTCATGACCACCTATTTGTCTTCCCCAGGAAATCCACCTCTGGGGTCTCGCTTCCATCCTGGCTGACAACACCGGGGCCTGTCCTCCTCCGAAAGCATGTGAGGAGCCATTAGTCCGACCGCCTGGTCGAGAGGGTCCAGCTCCTTCACGCCAACCCTCAGTATGTCTACATGGCGCACCACGACGGCCGACAAGATAGTCTCCTTCCGGGATCTGGCACTTGCCGGTTCCCCTGCGACCATCAGCTACCCCACCCGCCCTACACCGAACACCACCCCGCCCCTACATGGCCTATACCCCCCTCCCCCCATCACCGACCTACAGTGATGAAGCTCCAGACGACATGCTCCCGGAGTCAACGAGCCCAACACCCGTGCCCACAGCGACAAGTTCAACACCCGTTCCCGCAGCGAAGCCAGAGCTGAGACGATCACGGAGAACGATCAAGGCGCCAGGCAGACTTGATCTGTGAGCCCACTTCACCCCCGTTGGACTTCACTTTTTTTAACAGGGGGTGAATGTGGTGAACGTATGCTATTACAATTCACCACTGTACTGTGTTGCATTATGTTGATGCCCTTGTGGGCTTCGCCTGTGGCTCCACCCCCTCGGGGGTGATATATAAACCTGTAAGCCTGTAGGCGGCACTCAGTACAGAGCAGTCGCAGGCAGGCACAGATCTAGCGTATTAAAACCACTGTTCACTTCTACTCATCGTCTCGTGTGAATTGATGGTCGCATCAGGAACCATGTGGGAATAGAAATCAGATAGAAGGCCAGTGATAAAATTAAATAAATTAACATAGACAGAGAGGAGGTTCTGAGTGGTTTGGCAGGCTTAAAAGTCAATAAATCTCCAGGGCCGGATGAAGTATACCTCAGGTTGTTGAGTGAGGCAATGGAGGAAATAGCAATAATTTACAATAATTCCTCTCTGGCCACAGGAGAGGTGGCGGTTGACTGGAGGATAGCCAGTGGTACCATTATTCAAGAAGGAAGAGATAATCTAGGAAACCACAGGCCAGTCAGTCTAACCTCAGTTATGGGAAACTATTGGAAGCCATTCTGAGAGGCAGAACTAATCTGCATTTGGAGAGGCAGGGATTAATCAAAA
Organism: Scyliorhinus torazame; assembly: GCF_047496885.1. NCBI lineage: Eukaryota > Metazoa > Chordata > Chondrichthyes > Carcharhiniformes > Scyliorhinidae > Scyliorhinus > Scyliorhinus torazame. Next base: position 118,318,899 of record NC_092707.1, on the reverse strand, counting down.
ACAGTCAGCATGGTTTTGTTAAAGGGAAGTTATGTCCGGCCAGCTTGATTGAATTTTTCGAGGAGTGACCAGGTGTGTAGATGAGGGTAATGCATTTTGCATAGTCTATTTGGACTTCAGCAAGGCTTTTCATAAAGGTTCCACATGGGAGAGTGATAGCGAAGATAAGAGCCCATGGATTCCAAGGAAATTTAGCAAATGGGATCCAGAATTGGCTAAGTGGTAGGAAGCAGAGGGTGATGATCAAGGTTTTTTTTCTGACGGGAAGCCTGTGTCCAGTGGGGTCTTGCTGGGGCCAGTGTTGGGGCACTTGCTGTTTGTAGTTTAGATAAATTATTTAGACTTGAGCGTAGAAGGATTAATCAGTGAGTTTGCAGATCATGCAAAAATTGGTGGGGTGGTACATAGTGAGGAGAAAAGCCTTAGATTACAGGAGGATACTGACAAGCTGGTCAGCTGGGCTGATCAGTGGCAATGGAATTAAATCTGGATAAGTGTGAGGTGATGCACTTGGGAAGGAGAAGCAAGGCAAAGGAATACATGATGAACGGCAGAACCTTGAGAATCACTGAGGATCAGAGGGCCTTTGCTGTGCATTTACACCAGTCCCAGAAGTTAGTAGGCAGGTGGATAAAGTGGTTAAAAGGCATATGGTATAATTGTCTTAATTAGCTGAGGCAGAGAGTTTAAGAGTAGGGTGGTTATGCTTGAACTATATAAAACTATGGTTAGGTCACAGCTAGAGTATTGAGTACAGTTCTGGAATCCACATTAGAGGAAAGATGTGAAAGTATTGGAAGGGTGTAGGGAAGATTTACCTCAATGTTGCCTAGCTGGAGAGTTTTAGCCATTAAGTGAGATTGGATAGACTGGAGTTGTTTTCTTTGGAGCGGAGGAGACTAAGGGCGTAACGTGATTGAGATGTATACATTTCTCCTTGGAGGGATTAATGACCAGGGGACATAGATTTAAGGTAAAGGGCAGGAGGTTTAGAGAGGGTGTGAAGAAAAACATTTTTATCAGAGGGTGCTGGGAGCCTGGAACACACTGCCTGAAAGGGTGATGGAGGCAGAAACACTCATAACATTTAAGAAGTATTTAGATGTGCACTTGCAATGCCAAGGCATAAAAGGCTATGGGCCAAGCACTGGAAAATGGGATTAGAATAGTTAGGTGGGTATTTTTTACCGGTGCAGGCGGTCAAAGAGCCTTTCTGTGCTATAGACCTCTATGACTCTAATTCAAGCACAACTCACAATTTAAGAGAGCTATCTAAAATTGGGAATTCAGAAGAAATTTCATTGTGTAAAAGGTGGTGGGAATGTGGAACTGCTACTGCACAGAGTGGTGGAGCAAGTATAGATGCATTTAAGGGGAAGCTAAATACATGAGATGGAAGGGAATAGAATATGTTTCTTATTATTTCATGGGACATGAACATTTGTCGCTCATCCCAAATTTCCTGAGATGGTGGTCACCACTTTTTAAATCACTGCAGTCCATGTGGTGTAGATATGTTGATAAATTAAGAAGGTTGGACTGGAGGAGCTTGCAGTGGGAGCATAAACAGCAGCATGGACCGAATGGCCTTTTTTGAAGTAAAAATAGAAATCCTCATCATATCAGGCACCATATGTAGTGAGAGAGAAACAGAGTTAACGTTTCAGGTCGACAGCTTTTCATCAGAACCGGTAAGAGAGATTTGAAGCGGGAAATGGGTGCTTCTTGGATCCTCGGCCATCTCCAGGACACTCACCAAATGGCGGCCGCGCCGTCCCGCCGCCTGCACCAACATGGCGGCGCGATGCTGCGCTGCTATTGGCGAGTGCGCCATTATGACGCAGTTTCTAGTGGGTTCTATGGGCGGGGCCGGAAGCCGCGCCTGCGCATTTGCCGCTTGGCGCCGTTGCCCGCCTCTTTCTCTCGGTGCAGCCGCTGCCGCCGCCATGTCTCGGTATGCTCGTCCGCCGAACAGCTCCCTCTTCGTCAGGAATGTCGGGGATTGCACCAGGTGAGGCAAAAGAAGACGCCAGGCGAACGGGGAGTAGCCCCCGCGGTAATTTGTTGTACGCGGGGCGGCTTTTCTCCGTCCTCCCGAGTGCAGGCCGCGCCTCGCCTGGCAAATAGCTCAGACAGGGGCCGCGAGGTCCGCGGCGCCTCTCTCGCATCCGCGGCCTTTATAAATGCAGTAAAATTCCTGCAGCTCGGGAATCGGGAGCAGCTCCGAAGTTATTGATCAGTCAGGATTTTTCGCACGTTTCTGAAATCATACAGGCCAAGGTAGATGCTAAACTTATTCCGCTAGGGATAGTGTCGATTACGTTTGATTCATGTAACGTGGGGCAGGTTAAACCGCGCTTTTCTCAAAAGCTTCCTCACTCCAGAATTATTTTGTTGTGCGTTACAAGCAATGGGATATAAGAGAAAATAAATTGTAGAGGCTTAAATGTAACATTGCAAAACACGGGGTGTATTTATAACGCCTTTAATGTAATGTGCTCCAAAGATGTTTCATGCCAGCATTATAAAGCAAAATTTGATACCGAGTCACATAAGGAGATAGTGGCGCAGATGGTTCAAAAGTTTGGTCAAGAGGCAGTTTTAAAGGAGAGAGGGGTTTGGGAGGGAATTCCAGACCTTGGGGGGCGCAAAAATAATGGGAATTGAAAGAAATGTAAGAGATCCTGGAGGATGGGATGTAAGGGATGTGGAGCTGCGACCGGGGGCGGGGGGGATTTAAAAACAAGAATATGAATTTCTAAAGTTGATTTCTTGCATTAGGATGAATCAGTGAATACAGGGGCATTGGGCGAACAGGACATACTGTCAGTTAAGACATAGGCAGCAGTATTGTGGATGATCTCAAATTTGAGGAAGGTAGAACATGGGGAGTCCAGACAGGACTGTTGGAACAGTCAAGCGTAGAGATAAGGAGAGGAAGGGGTAGTATGCAGGATAGATTTTGGTGAGCTATTTTGAAAAGTCATTGTTTGGATGCTCGTTGAAAATGCGTGAAGAATTTTATATGCAGTGTGATCCAATGCATTTCAAGTTTGTCTTTGAATTTAATCTTATTTTGTGTGGTATTTATATATTTATTTGGTATTTATATATTTGGTTTAGATTTGAGCTTACAGTATATTAAAATTGACTTGTGACGTGCATCTATATCCATGCAAGGAGTTCCCAAGAAAGCAGATTATTAAATAAAATATGTTTCATAGATTTAAAAAATCTTGTGAATGTTTGTTTTGAGGTTTGCAACATTCATATACTTCTGAAAACAAGCAATTTTGATGGTTGAAATTGGAGTGGTTTTAGTGGAGCAGATTTGAGCCAGATGAAGAGTAATCATAAATGTAATAAATTTGCCCACACACAACCAGTGGGAGAAGCGATATATACATTTTTTTGAAAAGATTCCAAAATTATTTTTAAAAGTTGTAAACTTCTTGTTAAGGATGTATTCATCTATTAGTGAGCCGTGGGTCTCGTGGTCAATTTTTAAAAACTTTGGACCGGTGTTTTCAGTGCAGCGCAGTGAACTAGGCTCAGATAATTGTCCCAAACGAAAAGCATGTACCACTACCACAAAACTTAATTATCAGAGTACCTTGCATCTGAAGGTATGGTTCTTTATTATACAGAAAAATTTGAAACTGAAAAAATAGTTTGGGATACAATGAAAGCATCAATGGTGTACCATATCATAGAATATTAGAAAACGTTGACAGATGGAAAAAGTATTCCTGAGATAGAATGGTTATAATTATAATGCACTCTGCCCAAATTGAATAATTACTAATAATTAAATAATCCCGTAAATAAATAATCCCGTAAAAGCCTCCCGAACAGGCGCCGGAATGTGGCGACTAGGGGCTTTTCACAGTAACTTCATTTGAAGCCTACTTGTGACAATAAGCGATTTTCATTTCAGGTTGGATTATTTTATTTCCGTTTGTAGCAATATCTATACATTCCAGTTTATCCACGTTAAAATTCTCCAGTGGAGTGCCACTCTTTCAACTATTTAATTGCACAAATAAAAATCCAAATCAGTTGGGCTTTTTCTAATTGAGTTGTTAGCTGATTTTAGTTATTGCTAATATTTGACTATTCGTATACCATAACATGATTAATAGTGGATCATTTCACTCGGGGCATCACAGTTGAGTCTGCCCTGTATTTAGCTTACATTTGCACATACACATTTGCCCAGGGTGGCTACTGAAGGCGATTGGAGTTAAACGAGCATGCCAATGCTGTTGCCCAGCTGTTATTTAATGTCTCAATGCTGATAGAAGATTGAACTTAGCATTTCTTTTTTTAGATGCAGCACTGCACTGTGGTGCATTTTCCCCACAGAAATAACACTTTCACATTTGATTTAACTTGAAAAACAGGGTACACTTCAAACACTGAATTATGATTTCAGTAAAATTTAAACAAACATTCTCAGCCAGCAGTGAGCATGTGTTGAATGCTGCTCTTAAAAATTTAGAAATCCCATATAATTTTCACTTGTTAGCTGAGGTTTTCGTAACATGCACATATATTGTATCCCATCTCCAAAGAACAAGTGTGGAGCACTGCTTCAGCCTTTCAGATAAATGCTGAATATGATGATCCTATTCTGAAACTAAAAATGTTGACCTTTTAACAAAACATGTAACTTTCTATCTGGGAAATAGGGATAAGTAAGACGGTAAGCTCATTTATTCGCCTTGTCATTGTTTTATCTAATTGAACTAAATTAGACAAAAGGCTATAATTAAATTAATTTTATTGTGTAACTTTTGTTTTTGAATGATGATTAAAAATATGTGGCAATGAATTCATGATTCTAATGTATTCAAATTTCAGAGCATTTGATTTGAATAGGTGGAGCTGGAGCTAAAAGTTCCTTAAGAAAATCAGAAATGACAAAATGGTCTGGATGAGGGTGAAGACAGATTGAAAAGGCTGGGAAAACTCCATGCACGCTTAAAAATAATTTGGTTTATAGCAATTAATCTGATCTAATTCAGTTCAATATTAAAATAAGATGCAAACATCAATGATACAAAATGATAAACTGTGGACAGGCTGGAAATTCCAGGACAGGCAGCAGAGACCAAGTGGCTATAGAAAGAGTCTGCTGTAAGACCCTGGCTATTGGTAAAATACTGGAGAGGACAAGACAGTTACCAACTTCACATTTAGTTCAAATACGCACATAAAGCCAAATCTTACGGCTTAAAAATTGCAGTGATTGGTGATTATTAAAATTAAATGTTACGAATATTTAAAATGATTGGGGAACATTAGTAAGACCAGAAAAATCTTAAATCTGTGTTAACATTGAGGCATTAGTAAGTAATCCCATTTTTTAAATAAAATAGAATGTATGTAGCCATTTTGCTCACCTGAATACCAGCAACTTGACTGTTCCTTTTCCTGACATCCTGTAGACAGTTTACAAGTTGATTTGATGTTCCAAAGCAAAATCTTGTTGTAGAATCTCCTTTTCAGATGGTTTAATGTCGATAGAGTTTTGGACTCTTCACATGCACAACAGGCAATTCATATTTCAAATCACCTGTATCGTTTTTATGGTACTTTAGGCCTGAGGATTTACGTCGTGAGTTTGGTCGCTATGGCCCAATAGTAGATGTTTACGTTCCCCTTGACTTCTACACTCGACGTCCAAGAGGATTTGCATATATACAATATCCTTTCTTCAGCAGTTCTCCTAAACAAGTGAAGCTGACATATTAAGGTCTTTTCACTATGTGATGCATTTGAATGTCAAATTCAATCTGGTTCATTATAGCTGTTCTTTTGGAAATTACTGCTTGGGGTTGGGATTATAGTTAAGAGTTCATGTTAAGGGCATGTGTTTGTTGCTATATACAGTCTCCACCGCTCATAGTGGTCACGCTTTTACAAACTTAATTTGCCTGTTGTATTCAGTCGCTAATGTAACAAACTATTGTTTTCATATGGTTATAAAAATCCTAATTTTCCTTTAGCTGAGGGGAAATCTTAATAAAACTCAGTTTTTTGTTGGTGTTAATCGAGTCAGTTGATTTCACAGAAGCATTAATATTGCGGCACAGGAGCACCTATCCAATCTAAATCAATTTTCCAATTCTGCATTAACAATTGAGTGGCTTAGACCAGAATTGCTCCCGGTCCAGTAACCCCTTTGGCCCATATCACCTCTGTTCCTTGATCAATACCTGCGCAGATCAAATAGTCAGACGAGGTTGTCACTCATAATCTAAATTTCTCTCTAGAAAAATTGATTCTAGACTGGCTTGCATGGAAAACAGGCACATGAAGCCAAAGCCCAGTTAAATTTCAGTCCTGTAAATCAGTCTGCTTTAATTACATTTAATCTACATTTTATTGAGATGATGTTCCGCAGTGGTCACTACAACTAAGGATAATTCACGGTATTAGTGACAACTAATACCGCACTAGAGATGCTGTAACTGGCAACTTTGAAATTGACAGTGCAAATAAAAATACTTTGCTTTCTGGGCGATGTACGCCACTAATTGTTTGAACGTGGGCATTAAGAAAGTGTTGGGGACTGTACAGAGGTCTTGCATGAGTGAAAAATTGTATTTGAATTAGAAGCACCAAATCTTTCTAGCTATGGTAACTAATTACATTAGTTGAATATTGTTGAAAAGAGAGACATTTTGCTGAAGCTTTTTGTCTTCCAATTGTCAAGAATGTCAAATTTCAAATTATCATAATTTATACAGGAGAAAAGGGTGCTGAGTAGTTAGCACATCGACTCTGACCACGGCGATGCTGTGGAGAAAGTAGTGGGGAACTATGGACTCCCCATGCTCCTGGGCTATTCAGAAAAAGTGCAAGGCTTGCACATATTTATTTTCTTTGTCGAGAATGGGTCTCTGCAAATGGATGTCACCTCTGGCAAGCGTAAAAAATGAACCACATTATGAATTTGACTGATTATTTTAAATTGGTTGATCGTGTCTCTTTTCAACAATATTCAAGTTCTGTACTATCAAGCAACAATTAAAATTCTGGTAAATCTGGAAGCTTTTTAGGAATGGTCAGATTATAGTCCATGCTGAAATGTAATTCCAGTATTAAAATAAAGGGGTATGAAGCAGTATTAGGGCTTATACTCAGGACTATTAGCATGTGAATACTGACATAAAGTTTACTTAGCTGGTTGGCGCACACTTGTGGAACTGTAATATAATACAGCTGGAAATTAGAGGTTAGATGCTGTACCAAAGTGACGAGGGTGGAAATTGTTTCATGTGCCACTTTCCAGATACTGCATAGCCAAAATTTTAGTTGCAAGTAGAGCAAGTTTTCACAAGAGTTTGATATTTCAACATCATTGCATTTTATTAAAATATAAAAGGGAAACATCTATTGCAGCATTTTGCATGATAAATCCAACCATTCCAATGTATTTTGCAACTTCAGACAGGCATATTTAAATAGTTTGGTGTCAATGTTTGTTGATTGTTTATGTAAGAACAGATTAATTTTTTTTTTAGTTTTTTTAAAATAGGTAAACCTCTAAAGATAAATAAAACATCCTGCTTAGCTTGCACCACCATTTTAACAGTTTTCAAAAGTGATCCAATGCACAAATGAGAGGCAATATAAAAAGTGGTGACCATACACATTTTAAGTATATTGGCTGCTTGGTCAGTCTCAAAAGTGAATTGTGGCTTTGTGCCTTTAAAAGTAAATATGCATGAATTTCAGCAGCATTTAATTTTGGCGTATACATTTCATGGTATTGTACCAATAGTGAGCACACTAAATGCTTAAAATATTCTGCATTAAATGTGCAGGAGTACTACATTTCATCTTGCCACTTATAGGCAATATAATAAAACAAATATCTGGAATTTACACATTTTGTCAGCATGAAAGTTGCTTAGTAGAAACCCTGTTATTAGAAGCAAAGGAAGACTTAGATTTGTATAGCTGCTTTTGTGACCACCGCATGTCCCGAGGCACTTAAAAGTCGATATGCTTTTGTCCTGTAGTCGCTTGTCATGTAGGAAATGCAACAGCCAATTTCATGATAATGAGTACGATCCGTTTTTGTGATGTTAATTGAGGGATAAATATTGGCCATGACACCAGGGAGAACTCCTCTGCCCCTCTTCAAAATAATCTTTCTTAGTGTCACAAGTAGGCTTACATTAACACTGCAATGAAGTTACTGTGAAAAGCCCCAAGTCGCCACACCCCGGCGCATGTTCGGGCACACCGAGGGAGAATTCAGAATGTTCAATTTGCCTAACAGCACGTCTTTCGGGACTTGTGGGAGGAAACCGGAGCACCCGGAGGAAACCCACGCAGACACGGAGAACGTACAGACTCCACGCAGTGACCCAAGCCGGGAATCAAACCTGGAACCCTGGAGCTGTGAAGCAACAGTGTTACCCACTGTGCTACCATGAATCAGATGGATTTTTAATTACAATCTGGTAGTTTAATGGTCATTATTTACAAGACTAGCATTTTATACCATTTAAATTCCGCCAGCTGCCAAGGTGGGATTTGAATTTGAGAGCCTCTGGATTACTTGTTGAGTAAATCTACCATTATGCTATTGCCCCTGCATTCATTGAGCTAAGTACTTCTCCATTCTCAGCAGACTTGTAGACACAAGTCCGTTTGATAAATCAGTTGTCCGGTATAGTAAAGAGAGCAGGATTTTGTAATTTAAATACCAGGAATTGGCATGTGGAGTGTAAACTGGATTAAAAGCAGCTTTACTTTCTGGCTGTCAATAAAGTTTGGCAGCATGTATATGCTCTTTGCTTTCTAGAATCTAATACATTAAACATATTGTTACCTCTTTGTTCAAACAATCCTGAAGGTGGCACTGTTTGCAGCACCAAATTGATAAGATTAGATCTAGTCTTCTGTAAAAGCTAGCATGTGTATATATATATCGGAAGCAACCGTCATATGAGAAAACTGCACTTCTGTTATGAAACCCGTTATGTTGCAAAATGTTTCATTGATCTGATTTAAATGTGTTAAATCGGTGCAGAAACTAGTGACTTTAACTGAGCTAGTTTTAATAGAGGGTCATTTGAGGCGTCATGAGAGTTGGGCACTGCTTCGCTGGTTATGCACATTCTCCTGGCATCTAAAACATTTAATTTTTAGAATGGAAGATTTCTGAACATTTTAAATTGTGGTCAAGGCCCATGAATGCCTGAACAGGTTTACAACTCCACTGATTTGATCTAGTAACAATGATGCAACAGATATCCAGTCACATTGGTGTGTGACTTGGAGACAATGTTTCTTTGCACTTTGCTGGGTGGTGGAGATTGTGGGTTTGGGAAGGTGCTGACATAAAATTCGTGGTGAGTTTCTGCAGCACACCCTGTATATAGTATACACTGCAGCCAGTAGTGAAAACAATGAATGTTCAGGCTTGTCAGTGAGTTGCGACTCAAGCAGGTTGTCATCCAGCTTCTTAGCTGTTGCAGCTTAACCCATTCAGGCAAGTGGGGAATAAAGCATCACATTCAATGACTCATATCTTGTCGGTGAGTTACTTGCCAGAGAATCCCCAGCCTCTGACCTCTATAAAATCCATAGCAATTGTGTGACTGACGCAGTTGAACTCCTGGTCCTTTATGACCTCATATACGTTGATGGGGTTCTGGCCAATTTAATCCCAGTGATTAGGTTCTGTCATGCTGGAGACAGTCATTGCCTGGCACCCGCGTGGCATAATGTTCATACCCCTTATCCAAACCTGGCTCTTGTCCAGGCCTTGCTGCATTCTGGCTTTTGCAGCTTCATCTGAGAAATTACAAATGGAACTGAACATTGCAATACTTAGGAAAGGGCTCATTTTCTGGCCTCTTAAAGGAGGGAAAGTTGAAATAATGGCTCAGGATAGTTTAATTGCAGTGATGATCTGGACCTGAGATGATTAATCTCCAACAATTATAACTACTTTCCTTTGCGCCAAGTATGACGTTTGCTTCTGAAGAATTCCCCCAATCCTGTTGACTTGGAATAGAATTCAGCTCATGACCATGTTTGGACCAAGGCTGTAATAAGTTCTGGAACTGGACAGTTTAGTGAAACCCAAACTGAGCCAATGGCAGCAGATCATTGGTGAGCAATTTCCACTTGACCTTAGTTTGCAGGGTTAACCTTGTTCTGCTTTTTGTGGACAGAATATGACTGAGTGATATTCTACATCTGGCAGATACCAGTATTCTAGGCGTACTGCAATATCGTACTTGGCACAAGGTTTTTCTACAACTGGCATTTTGTGAAGGGCCTGTAGCTTTGCTACTTTAAATTTAACGGGCAGCTTTCCTTTGGAAAGGAAGCAGTTCCTTTGAGCAGTCAATCATCCAAAATTCAAGTCCATCTCAAGGTAGTAGAACAATGGTATGCAACAGTTAATTTCCTTGGGTACCTTGAGGTTTTTTGCAGTCACTTAAGGACATTTGGAATAAAGTTTTGCAGTTAACTTCGGACAATCAAAGACTACATTGAATTGTAACTACAGGTCTGAACTCAATAATTACAGCCTGTTCGCACTGCCTGACTGAAACATCTACTTTGCTGCTCAGAGCGATGTGTTTAATAGTTGTCCACCAATAGTTAATGCTTGCGTTGCCCATGAGTTATACACAAGTGTTACATGTACTAGCACACTTTGTGTTATGTTGAATTAAAACTGAATTCTGAGTTAAAGGATTCTGGAGTTCGTATCCCAGGATATCTTTGGAATAACAATAAATCTTCCAACTAACCAGAGACTTTTTTAATTGGGAGAAATTCATCTCTGGCAAGTCCAATGTACAGATCATTTCTCCACAGAAATTCATATACATTTAAATCAGAATTATATGATCAATGCTGTATAAACAATTAACTTAATCCTTAAACAAAAAAAATCTAAATTTGAGTAAGATTTGAATCCACAATTTAAAATTTGGCTGTGATTTAAAACACAGCATGTCCTTTTTAACTTGCCTGATCATACTTCCCTGTCCTTAGATATTTGTTGTGCAGTAGATTGAGATCAATTAGCTACAAATGTAAAATAGGCAAAGCAGACTCCCTTTTCTATAACAATATACTCCTAATTTCAGTTATGCGATTCAATTTTAACACTGAATTCCTGCTTTGTTTTATTTACACTCAAATTATTGGATAATTTGATATTAAACACAGGAAAGACAGTAGATTATATGTGAAACGAGAGTTGATTTAGCCTTACATTCATGAAGAAACCAAACCTAATGTTCGTTTGATATTATTGGATTGTGATGAAAATTTGCACATGACAAATGTAAGTCAATTAAAGATGGCACCTGCAAACTCATTGCTGTGAGCTAAAACTTTAAAGTGAAGCTTCTGCTTCCTCCTCTCAAGTTTTACTTGAGTAAAACTTTACTGAAGTTTTTTTTAGCATAACAGTTTAATTAGTTTAAAGGTACCATAATATTGGTCCAGGGAAGGCTATATCTGCAATGCAATTTTGAGACCCAAATAAATGGAATTTCAGGTCAGTGACCATGAAATGATCCAATCTTTAATGGATTTTCATTTTTAGTAATTATTTTATGGGCTGCACATCGCATGAGAAAACCATGTTCTGATGTGCATAAAATATACTGTTAGAAGAAAACTGAATGTAACTTGAAAACTGAGAATGTAACTTAGGATTGTATGCATAATTGTTGCATAACAGAATATTGTGGTAAGTATTTTGGTGTTCATTTGATAACTTGGATATTAAAATTAATGGCTAAAGCAATAAAGTTGGTGTAATAGTCCTGTTAATATAAATACATTTTGGCAGGTCAAGGAAACTTGGTTATTATGCTTATGCAAAAAAAAAATCAGACTGTGGTTTGTATAACTAATGTGCTGCTTGATGAGTTGGTTGCTGCAGGGATTTGCTGGTTCTGAGTTCATTTAGTGCACCCCACTATTGCTTGTCTAACATTTTTTTCCCTCTTTATATTATGCTGTAAGGTATGTATTTCGTATCTAATCAGAAGTTCATCTAATTCATAGAAAATGTGACACAACTTGTAGCTGTTTGTAAAAAAAAAACTTGCTGGTGTCTTTTTTGGCTAATTTTGGTGGTAGTCAAAAAAGTGATTTCAAACCCTGCATGTTTGTCTTTTTATACCCATCCCCTGACATAACTTTTTTGTTGTTGTTGCCTCAGAAAATTTAAAGCAATCCGCTGTAACTGGCGAACCCACAAAGAAAGTATGAAAGAGCCTTTTAGATAGAATCCAAGCATAAGACAAGCAGACAAGCCAAAGACCTCTTAAGGATCAGGCTTGAAGAAAAGAGAGGGAGGGTGAAAAAGATTAAAGCTTGAAGAGGGAAAAAGTCAAGGCTTCGATTTGTCTGCAATTGGAAAAAAGGTTGTTTTGTCAAAGTCAAAGCCAAGTGTCTTATTTGGGCCAGCGCCTCATGTCAAGTCCTTCTGGCAAGCACTTAAAGAGTTAAAGGTCAAGCTGACGGTGCAAGGTCAAGTTTACAGCCAAATTTAAGGTAACCAGCAAAGTCCTGATATTGTATCCTACCATAGTGAAAACAGTTCATTCGCTCTTAAATATTATGTTTTTAACTGTGATTTTTTACAAACTTAAATGATCCTTATGTAATACAGTTCTGTATTGAAAAGTTTTAACTGGTAAATCTTAGTCTCAGTGCTGCAGATAAATTCATTCTTTTATGTTCTTTTCAAAAATTAGTTTTGTTTGGAGCATTTTCAGAACCTTTTTTGTTTCCAGCTGTATTAACTCAACAGGAGACTGACAAATGTGAAATAGAGGACATAAGATTTTTTTTAAAAAAAAGAATGCTCTGACATTTGATTTCACTTAGTGTCTGTCATTGTCATTTCTCTAGCATCCCTCTTTAAAAAATGTCCCATATTTGAATTCCTCTTTGATTTCAGTTGCTTTCATGTTCTACTCCTAAATCAGTTAGGTGCTGCAGAACTAGAGTTGCAGCCACAAATAGATGGGTATCTTATTTTAGTGAATTAAAACAGGGCTTGACAGTCATTACTGATGTCTGTGAGCTGTGGGAAGGCACTTGCCTAATGAGCAAGCCTTTTCTCTATCCCTTACCAGTGTGACTACTATTGTGACACATTACAATTTCTCTCTCCGAGGTGGAATACATCCTACTGGAGTGAAACACTTAAATGTTATTTTGATGTTTTTTGACCAGCAATGTGACATGATTTATATTTATTTACAAGTTAATACTGAATTGTTTGCAGCATTTTACTAAATCTGATTTATTAATGAATGAGAACATACTTAAAAAGATCAGAAAAAGCTTATAGATCTAATTTTGTGTGGTGACGGGGTAGCTACAACCTAATAATCTGCATTAGGATGTAATTATTATCTTTATTGCTGTTCGTTGATTTTCTTGTAGATCTAATTCACTTCGAAAATTTGATGGAATGCCCTTAATTATGACATTTATTTTTGGTAACAATAAACTTGAATAGATTTTTCAGTAAGAAATCATCTATATAGGATAATGTAGTTTTGGCATCTTATTATTTAAATATAGTGCAAAAACAAATTTTCTAAGTTTTGGCAAAACAATGTTGTGGTTGAAAATGTGTATTGAAGATTGTAGGATTTGTTCGAAACCTGTGAAAGTGAAAAGCCCCCTTAACAGCTTAGCATGTTTGAAGATGTTCGTGATGCAGAAGATGCACTCCACAACCTCGACCGGAAATGGGTGTGTGGTCGTCAAATTGAGATCCAGTTTGCTCAAGGTGATCGAAAAAGTAAGTGTAATTAATTGAAATTAAATTTTATGCTCCTGGAAATGTTATATTTTGCATATTATGTACATTAAATGCTACCAATGTGAAATACACCAGCAAGCATTCTTGTATCTGTTGAATCCAGACTCTCTGCTATTTATGCTGAGGCTTTGACGAGGTTTCAATTAAAGGTTTTAATAAGACATTTATAGCTAAGCAAATCTACTATTGAATGTGCACTTTTTTGGAATGAGAGATTCCCTATTGGGGGAAGATGCATTTTGGGAGATGTTAGGCCATTATTATGGGTCACATGCCGGTAACAAAATACTAGCTTACACGCTGGCTTTGAAGCTGCTAAAGCGTTATCTATGGTATTCCCATTTACTGCATGGGAAACCTGAATTTGGAAGTCATTTGCAAAATGGACTATTATTTAAATGGTAAAAAATTGCAGCATGTTGCTGTGCAGAGGGAGGGACCTGGGCAGCCTTGTGCATGAATCACAAAAAGTTGGTTTGCCGGTGCAGCAAGTAATTTGAGAAGGCAAATGGAATATTGTCCTTCATTGCTAGAGGGATGAAGTTTAAAAGCAGGGAGGTTATGTTGCCGCTGTATAGGGTGCTGGTGAGGCCACACCTGGTGTACTGTACAGTTTTGGCCTTTTTGCTTGAGAAATGGTGTACTGGCACAACAGGGTCTGCAGAGGTGATTCACTGGGTTGATTCCGGAGTTGAGAGGATTAGCTTATGAGGAGAGAATAAGTAGACTCATTGGAATTCAGAAGAAGAATTGGGAGGGGAGTGGATCTTTTAGAAACATGTAAAATTATGAAGGGAATAAATAGGATAGAATTGGGGAGGTTGTTTCCACTGGCGGGTGAAACTAGAACTAGGGGGCATGGCCTTAAAATAAGGGGGAGCAGATTTAGGACTGAGTTGAGGAGGAACTGCACCCAAAGGGTTGTGAATCTGGAATTTTCTGCCCGGTAAAGCAATTGAGGTACCTCAATTAAATATTTTTATGGCAAAGATAGATAGATTTTTGAACAGTAAAGGAACAAAAGATTACGGTGAGGAGGCAGGTAAGTGGAGCTGAGTCCACAAACAAAAATCAGCCATGATCTTATTGAATGGCGGAGCGGACTCGAGGGGCCAGGTGGCCTACACCTAGTTCTTGAGATGTTTACAATAAAAATTACTGTTCTGGAATTGTGATAATTCTATTTATAATTACAGCACCTGGTCAGATGAAATCAAAGGAACGAAGATCGTCGCGAAGTTCACCACGATATGACCGTTATGATGACTATGATAGGCGGAGGAGGTCCAGGAGTCGAAGTTATGACAGGAGGAGATCACGGAGTCGTTCTTATGATCGAAGTCACAGGAGGTCTGACAGCCCTAAAAAGTATGTGATTGTACTACCTAGGTTGTATTTTTTCCCTAAATTCAGTGTAATCTATTTCACAGATCTTTATTCAGTTTTTTTGTGTGCAGTTCACGGAGCAGATCAAGTGGAAAGCGTAGACGCAGCCGTAGTAATTCTTTCAATGACAGGTAGGGTCACGTGGACTGCATTGGCCTAAAACTGAAGGATGTGTTCTGGGCTTTTTAGCAGTGTATAGCTGATTTTATTAAAATGTAGGTAGTGCCATAGGATCATTCAGATTACAGTTCCTTGCTTAGGATAAGTTTTTGAAAAAGTTGTAGGCTTGACTATCTCTACCTACTAGCTGCAGAATATACTGTCCAACAGGAAAGAGGTTCATACAGTGAATTTTTAGTCGCAGTGAAGCTAGAGTTTTTGATTGTTTCCTTATTCATTGCAGCTGTAGTTGATAAACATCTATGAGCAGTGTTTTGAATCTTTAATTTAACCAAAGGCATTATTCCCCCTCTCTTTCTTTGTTATCTTCTCCTTCCCTCATTCATGTTTCTGGGTCTCTTGTAGATAAGCTGTCTTCTGCTCCTAGTACCCATATGCTTTCTACTTTTTACTCTTCCCCTTCTCACCCTATTTATTTTTCCCATCCCCACTTTCTCTTTCTGTTTGGTTTCTAATTTCCAAGAAGTACAATATCAGTTTTGCTTAGTGTTGAGGAAGAGTGATGTAGGATACTGCTGCTGCAAGAGATGCAGCAAGAAATCAGAGTGAAAGAGAAAGTTGTATATTTGCTGGTAAATTAATCTGTTTTACTTAGATGGAATCTTACAGTAGGCCTAACAGACTTCTCAATTATTTCTAGGCACAGGCGTCGCCATCGTTCTTATTCCAGATCTAGATCCAGATCAAGATCTAGATCCAGGTCTAGATCCGGATCAAAATCGGCATCCAGAAAGGATTCTAAGACAAGGTCGCAATCAAGGTCATGCAGCCATTCAAGATCCAGGTCTAGATCGAAATCCAGATCACTAAGTGGCCACAAATCTGATAGTCACCAAGAGGACTGAAGCAATGGATGGTCATCAACTTGCAGCTTCCATTTGTGCTTTTTCTTTTTGTTTTTTGGGGTCTTGTAGTTGTTAAGAGGTGGGTACTGTTTTATGACTACAGGAAAACTTAGTGTGCAAGACTAATTTGTTGGTGCTTGAAAGATTTCAACCATGATTTTAAACAGAATGATGCAGTAACTACAACTGACCAGTTAATAAGGTTCAAAGTGCCATTAACATTAATGTTACTCATTGGTTCATTGAAAGACAACTTGTTCACTATTGTTTTTAGGCAAATTCCAAAAAGTATATTTGATCCAC
Source organism: Scyliorhinus torazame (assembly GCF_047496885.1). NCBI lineage: Eukaryota > Metazoa > Chordata > Chondrichthyes > Carcharhiniformes > Scyliorhinidae > Scyliorhinus > Scyliorhinus torazame. The sequence continues at coordinate 118,302,345 of NC_092707.1, read as the reverse complement.
GGCTATGTTACTGTTAGTAATTTTTTTATAAAGCAGTGCCCTCTATACTGATTGTCCAAAAATATACTAAATTGTTTTCCCAGTTTGATATTCTGATGGATTAATAAAGCTGCTGGTACAAATCAAAACTGTGTGAATTCAAAATTTGTAAAAGTTACTGTTAACAAAGAATGTCATCAATGCAGTGCTGTATTAACATAACTTCAGTGTAGGGTTTTACATCATTCAAATAATTGCCTGAAACACGTTGCTTGGGGAATCAATTTACAGAAATTCTCGTTATTTTACCCAACTGGTCACCTTAAGCACAATCAAAAGTATTGGCAATATGTTGCCCACAATCTTATGTTCTGTTCATGTGTGTGTTTATGCAATGCAGTAGTCTGGCATGCTTCCTGTAGTATTGATTTGTGTATTTTGCATGAATATTTCTTTTCGTTCTTGGCTGTAAAGGTATAATTTGCCAATGCCATTAGATAACTATCTGCAATTTTTATTGTAAGACAAATGCAGGAACTGGTATCTGATGGAGGAATTGGATTTTTTTCCAAAACAGCAGAGAGGTACTGTGATCAAACTTTTTTCTTTCATGTAGAGGCTTGTAAAAAGAAAAAGGGATTTTTATACCAAGTCTTTTTAATAAAAGCTGTTTGTAAAAGTTCATCTACAGTAGAAATGTTATCAATTTAAGCTTTAAAATGCTAAGTTGTCTAGGTCTTCGCATGATTAGAAAAATGTGACATTTGAAATCAAGTATTGACCATTCTAGTCTTTGTTGCTCTGTATGGCATCAAGTAATAGTATATTCAGAAGATTAAGAATATGGGGGCCCTAGTGAGGTCATATTTAGCCATTCATCTTGTGAATTTGGACAAGCAGAACTGGGAAAAGTTTTATGTAATCTGATGTGAGTGACTTAATCAACTGCATTTGGATCACATGAGGGTTATATGCTTAACAAAATGGTTATATTTTAAATTCTTGCCAGTTTTAGGTCTGGCCCACTGTGCTTGAGCCAGGATAGGTTCAAGTGTGTCTTGGTTTTAAAGTCCAGTTTGTTTCTTGCCGTGACTCAAAGAAGTGACAAGATTCTATACTTGCTCTGAAAGCTTGAGAAGACGAAAAATACAGGGTATGCTTTTCATAACTTCCTAGAATTCAGTTTAAGATGTGCAGTGCAGATAAACCCTCTTGCAGACTTAGCACAGGTTAACAATTAAAGCTAACTATATTTCATCTAGGTTTTTGAGTCCAATGTGGATGTTGTGTTCATCCTTTTTGTTCATGATAGCTGACTGTAACTTCAAATTTGTAAATAAATCTGTGCTGTATAATGAAGCATCTGAAAGATTTGTTTTCTTAAAGGAATCATGTACATTTTCCAGAGAGAACTCAGTGCAGTGACACCATTGCATAAGCTGAGTTGTATCTACTTGGTTATAATTAGAACTCTGAAGGAGGCCAGTGGCATTGAATCTGTGTTGGCTCCAGTTAGTCCCATTCGCCTCCATTTATCAATTTCCTTTCGAAGGCTACTTTTTGTGTACTTCCTAAGGTGTGCTGTATAATTCTATAGCAGTCTGAATTGCACATTAATCTTAATTGATCGCAGTGCAGCATTTTTCCCATATGTTGATTTAAGTCATAAGAGGTCTACAGCACAGAAAAGGTCCTTTGGCCCATCATGCCTGAGCCAGTCAAAAACAACCACTTAACTATTGTAAACCCATTTTCCAGCACTTGGCCCATAACCTTGTATACCTTGGCATCGCAAGTGCACATCTAAATATTTTCTAAAAGTTACGAGGGTCTGTCTCTTACCATCTTTTCAGGCATTGAGTTCCAGACACCCACCACTCTGAAAAGGTTTTTCATCACATCCACCGCCTTTCCTTAAATCTATGACCCCCCCCCCCCCCCCCCCCCCCGGTCTTTGATTCCCACCACCAAGGGGAAAGGTGTCTTCCTGTCTGCCTATGCCCCCATAATTATACACATCTCAATCATGTCCCCTATCAGTCATCTCTGCTCCAAGGAAAACACCCTCAGTCTATGCAATCTTTCTTAATGGCATAGACTCCTTAGCCCAGGCAACATCCTGGTGAATCTCCTCTGCCCCCTTTCCAGTGCTAGCACATCACTCCTATAAGGTGGGATTCCAGAACTGCAAGTAATACTCCAACTATGGTCTAACCAATGTCTTATACAGTTCCAGCATAACCTCCCTGTTCTTAAACTCCGCCTTGGCTAATAAAGACATGCATAAAAAGGTATGTACACCACATGCGCACACACCAAGGTTCCGCTGCTTCCCAGGATCCTGCCGTTTATCATGTACTCAACTTGCCTGGTTTGTCCTGCCTGAGTGTATCACCTCACTTATAGAATCGACAGTGCAGAAGGAGGCCATTTGGCATTTGTACTGGCCCCTGGAAAAAGCACTACGCCCACACTTCCACCCTACCCCAGTAACCCCACCTAACCTTTTTGAACACTGGCAATTTAGCATAACCAATCCACCTAACCTGAACATCTTTGGACTGGGAGGAAACCGGAGCACCCAGAGGAAACCCATGCAGACTCCGCACAGGCAGTGACCCAAGCTGGGAACCTGGAGCTTGAAGTGAGTGCTACCACTGCTGCTGCCGCCCACTATCCGGATTGAATTCCATTTGCCACTGATCAGCTTATCTACATCCTCCTGTAATCGAAGGCTATCCGCACGATTTATCGCCCCACCATTTTTCGTATCATCCGCAAACTCACTGATCAAGCCTCATACATTCATGTCTATTATAGTATTGCAGTTGAGGCTATTTCGAGACTCTGACTGTGTTTCAGAGACCATAATGCACATTTATTTGTACAGTGCTCATAACTGAACCGCTACAAGTTACTTTACTTGCTAGATTCTCTCCTGAAGTAGCTGACTCCATTTGCTTTTGGAGATGCTGTTGCTCAGTATGGACATTCAGGAGATAACCAACTCATGGGGGCAGCCTCACAACCTGATCCTATCCTCATTCATGCACATTTGCCTGGATCAGGAGTGGGAGCCCCATGTAAGTAAAGACAGCGTCATGGTAGGAGGCAAGTATTGTATCTATAAATTGCCTTAAAGGTGATATCTATACACGACCTCTGTTCAAATGTATCGTGTGCTCTTGGCTTCCTGTTGCAATAGCTGGGTTTCTAAAACAGCTATCGATTTATAATAAAAAAAAAACTCCACTTGCCTACCATTGTAATTTACATAAAAACATTTCTTCATTTGAACAATGTACATCAAAGATGAAGTCTAGTTTTTTTGCAATGCAATGAAAATGGTTATGTACAATCTCACATCAATCTATCCAATGACTGGATACTTTTCTCTTGGGGTGCCTCTCCTGGAGCAATGTGGAAATGTGTGAGGTGATGTAGTTGGGTAGGAAGAATGTGGAGACAAAATAAAACAAGGTGTAAAAAATTTTTAGGGGGTGCAGGAGCAGAGACTTGCATGTATGGTGTCAGAACAGGTAAAGAGCCATTGCTAAAGCATAGTATTCTATAATAAATCTTCGTCATAAATAGGTTTTTACATTAACACTGCAATTAAGATAGCGAAAATCCCCTAGTCGCCACATTCCAGTGCCTGTTCGGGTACACTGAGAATTCTATGACCAAATCACCTAACACTGCGTCTTTCGGGACTTGTGGGAGGAAACACAGGCAGTGGATCAAACCTGGAACCAGCAGCAGTGCTAGCCACTGCTACCATGCTGCCCTTTTGACAAGTCAATGCCAATTGAATTTGTAATGTATTGAGCAGGGCATGTCAACTGGAGGAGCAGAATCTGATGGTCCAGTGTTCTGGTCAATGATAGTCACAATCTTGATCTAAAATCTCAACTCCTGCTGATTCTGTATCCAGGACTTCCACTGCATTCAGCAAATGGGGAAAAAAGTTCCCTTAAGTGATCAATTGTGAATAGACAATTACTGTGAGCCTCTAACCAAAGCTTTCATGGGCAGTGTGGTAGCATAGTGGCTAGCACAGTTGCATCACAGCTTCAAGGTCCCAGGTTCAATTCCCGGCTAGGTTCACTGCAGAGTCTGCACGTTCGCCTAGTGTCTGGGTTTCCTCCCACAGTCCAAAGATGGGCAGGTTAGGTGGATCGGCCATGCTAAATTGCCATGTGTCCAAAATATGTTAAGTGGGGGGTTACTGGATTACAGGGATAGGGTAGATACGTGGGCTTCAGTAGGGTGCTCTTTGTGTAAGGGCCGGTGCAGACTTGATGGGCCGAATGGCCACCTGCACTGTAAATTCAATGATTCAGCAGTACTAAAAATCTAACAGCAACTTTGAGAACGAATAACATTGTAGCATCAAATAAATATACTGCATTTTATCCAGTTAATTCATGGATGGGTGCTACTCAGCAGTTCGTCAAAAAGCCAACCCGAGTTCCATATTGTTATCCAGTGATGTCCCTTAACATTGAGTCATAACAGCAACAGGCTTAGCTGTCACTCCCAAGATCAAATTGCCTGCTGCTAAAGTATCAATGAATTTACTGTAATGATCTCACCATGTTCAAACTATTCTGTTCCAACACTAATGTACGTAAAGTTTATTGGAACATTTTACTTGTTCCTGCAACTATATAAAACGTTTGGTGTTGCAGCATGATAGCAGTACTATTTTCTGCTGTAATTCTCTACAGCTAATGTTGATTCTTATACCCAGCACAGTGCAAGACAAGGCTGAAGTAGTAGTCACAATCTTCAGCCACAAGTTGAGTGGATGATGATCCATCTGTCTTCTCCAGAAGACCACTGCATCACATGCCAGTCTTCAGCCAATCCAATTCTATTCACTCCCATGTGATACCAAGAAATGGCTGACAGCACTGGATACTTCAAAGGCAAGGGCCCCGACAATATTCCAGCGACACGACTTGTTTCAGAGCTGTCGCACTAGTGCTATATAGCAGCCACTCCGCTCTTGCCCTCATTACAGCCTTGGTTCAAACATGGATAAAAGAGCCAACTCCAAGGGGAGATGGACTGCCCTTGACATTAAGGCAGATCTGATAGAATATCAAGGAGCCCTAGCAAACTGGAGTCAATGGGAATCGGGTAAAATTCCACTGGTTGGAGTCAGCACAAAGGAAGATGGTTGTGCATGTTGTAGGTCAGTTATCTCAGGAGTTCAAGTGTCCCAGGTCCAACCATCTTCAGCTGCTTCAAAGATCTTCCAACAAAGGTCAGATGTGGGAATGTCTGCTGATTTTTGTACATGTTCAACACCATTCATAACTTAAGCTGTCCGTGTGCAAATACAGCAAGACCTGGACAATATCCAGGCTTGTGCTGACAGATGGCAAGTCACATTTACACCACACGTGCTATGCAATTGGAAAATCAAACTACTCACCCCTTGACATTCAATGGCATTACCATCACCGAACACTTGCCTGGACAAGTGCAGCTCCAACAACAAGCAGGACAAAGCAGCCTGCTTGATTGGCACCCCTTCCACAAACATTCACCACCGACGCACAGTAGCAGCAGTACCAGTTACAGGATGCACTGCCTCCTTAGGCATCATCTTCCAAACCCATGACTACCACCATCTAGGACAAGAGAAGCAGATACATGGGAACACCCACCACCTGAAAGCTCCCCTCCAAGTCACTCATCCCGACTTGGAAATATATCACCATTCCTGCATTAATAGCACAGTAGATGTATCCTACACAAGGACTGCAGTGGTTCAACAAGACAGCTCACCACCTTCAAGGGAAATTAGGGATGGATAATAAATGCAGGCCTAGCCAGCAAAACCCACACCCTGTAAAAATCATTGTTAAAAGCCTAGTGTGCCCCTCTCGTCAGAAGTACATGGAGGTGGATATCAGGTGAAGTGGCTCAAGCTTACCTGCAGATACATTTGTGTATCAATGCTTGAAGAAGGCAATAGTAACCAGACCCTTGCACCAGGAAAGTGGAAATAAAGTTAAGAGTGACAGTACAGGGTTACTCCTCACTCAGGTTGATCCACATCACTATAAATCTGATCGGTGGAGGGGCGGGGCAACAGCAAAAAGGAAGAGAACGGATCCAATTCACAACACTTAATTAAATGCATGTAAGATTTAATTTTGGAGATTTGTTGCAAAAATGAAATGTAATCATTTCATTCGAGGCCCATAATCAAATTCAATGACAGAATACCAAGCCACATTGTATTCGGAAATAATTTTATTGAACATATATGGGTGCCAACAGGGCACAGCATGTATTTCGGGGAAAGTTGACATTCATTACACATTCAGGAATGAGCAATCGTCCCTTGTCAGATACTACCAGAGACAACAGAACAAAATTGTCACGAGAACCAAGGACACTATATTTACTGCATTGATGGGGCTGCTGGATAAATGCGGCCAAAATTGCATGTTGGGCAATTGGTGTGATGACTAGAAATTGCAACCAGTGCTTCAACCAAATCAAAGTAAAAATTCTAAGCATTGGGTAAAGGGAAGCATCTTGATAAGTGTGGTTGCTATCGCTAAGCCTGGTACACAAAAATATGAACCAAAGCTAACAGCTTAAACATTCAGCATCCACTGCCCCACCATTGTTTACACCAGCTTACATATGGTATTCTCAAAGCACTGTACAGCAAGTGACCCAGCATGACAGTAGTTACTAACCCAAGCTAGTCACAATTCTGGTGAAAAGGTTACAAAAAGGGCATTGATCTATTTATAGGCTTTGCTCTGTGAAAAGATTGGATTTTCGTTCAATGGTGAAAAGTGCAAACAGCAATACAAATTGTGATCAGATTGCTCATTTCAGTCCATTTAAAACAAATGGTATGACCATTACAGGATATGCAGCAACCAGTTTTTAAAAAAATCTTTACAATAGAAAAAAATACACTTAGCTTTTTTCCCTGCACCAAGCAATAAAGACCAGTAATTTCTTTTCAAAAGCAAATATGTAAGCTCACTGGTCACGTGTAGCATCATTGAATACTTGTGCTTTTTCTTATCTACTCTTTTTTTAAGAAAAAATATTCTTAGGTAATCACACCAAGAAATAGGTGGCATGATTTATACATTTAGCTATTGTACTAAAATACTTTATCCAGCAGGCAAAGTCCTGCTTTGTATTATACATATGCTACAAGTTTTACATTTGTGGCTCTTTCTACAGGTTTAAAAAGAGAAACTGGCCAGAAGTCAACTTAGTTCTACAATTTATGACGATTCTAAAATTAACAGACCTTTCCCGCTGTACAAAAGTTTATTTTTGGCAAGTGATAAACTTCAGACCACCAATTAAGATTTGTATTCCAGTTTTACATATACACATATATATATAAATATATATGTCTAGTGTTAATCTTAGCAATAGGAGGCAACATAAATGCTCAATAATCTGTTAATAAAATTGAGCAGCTGTCTTAAGTGGTTGCCTATTCAGTACAGTACACTTGCCTCAGTAGGTTGGCAACAGCTGCATTTACATAGAAACATACATAGAAAATAGAAGCAGGAGACCATTTGGCCTATCGGGTCTGCTCTGCTATTCATCATGACTGATCAAATTCAATACCCTGATCCTGCCTCTATTCCACCCCCCCACCCAAAAAAAAAATATCCTTTTAGCCCCCCAAGAGCTATTTAATTTCTTCTTGAAATCTCAATGTTTTGGCCTCAACTACTTTGTGGTAATGAATTCCACAGATTCACCACTGAGTGAAGACATTCCTCACCTTAGTCCCAAAAGGTTTACTTATCCTCAAACTATGACCCCCAGTTCTGGACTCCCCCACCATCGGGAATATTATTTCTGAATCTACCCTGTAACCCTGTTAATGAGAAACCCTCACACACTTCTAAACACCAATGATTGTAATCTCTATAAATTTAGAGTACCCAATTAAGGGACAATTTACTGTGGCCAATCCACCTACCCTGCACATATTTGGGTTGTGGGGGAGAGACAGACACAGGGGGAATGTGCAAACTCCACCAAGAGTGTGACCTGGGTACTTGGCACCATGAGGGAGGAGTGCTAATCACTGCACTATAGTGCCACCCCAAATAATGTAATACTAACGGACATGTCTCATACGACAGCCCCACCATCCCAGTCTTCGCTGCTCTCCCTCTGTAGCGGCAAGAACATCCTTCCTCAGATAAGGACATCAAAACTGCACACAATACTCCAGGTGTGGCCCCACTAACACTATACAATTGCAATGAAACATCCCTATTCCTATACTCCAATCCTCTCGCTATGAAGGCCATCATACATACCATTTGCCTTCCTTGCCGATGGTCATACCTGCACGCTTACCTTCAGCAACAGATGTACGAGGGCACCATGGTCTCACTTGAGTATCTACTCTCAGTTTACACCCATTCAAATAATAATTTGCACCTCCCTATCTTTGCTACCAAAGTGGATAACCTCACATTTATCCACATCATCTGCCTGTCCAAATCACATTGAAGCATCTCTGTATCCTCTTCGCAGCTCACCCTCCCACCCAACTTTGTACTATCTGCAAATTGTGAACAGTTGAGAGTTCAAACACAGATCCCTGCGGTACCCCACTAGTCGCTGCCTGCCAATCAGAAAAAGATCCATTTATTCCAATTCTTTGCTTCCCGTCTGCTAACCAGTTTTCTATCCATTCAAGACACTTCCCACAATCCCATGCACTTTAACTTTCCATAATATGCTATGGGAGAACATGAAGGCCTTCTGAAAGTCTAAATAAACCACATCCGCCAGTTCTCCCTGGTCAACTCTACTAGTTAAATCTTCAAAAAGAATTCCAGTAGGTTTGTCAAGCATTATTTGCCTTTCATAAATTCATGCTGACTTCTGATTATACCACTGCTTTCCATTTCTGTTGCTATGAAATCCTTGATAAAGACTAGCAATTCTCAAATGAAAATATAAATTAACACACAAAAAGGCCTCAACATATTTAACATTGGCAGAGTTCATCTTGTAGCAAGCATTGTGCATTAGGCACTGTATTATGGGGATCTTCCTCAGTAACCAAGGATCAATTTAATATCAGGAGTCCCAAAAGAGGTAATGAAACATGTTTTCTAGAACATGAAAATACACTTGCAACTGGCTTCTGTTACCCAATCACAGTTGGGCAAGTTCAGCAAGGTGGCCATTGTAAATAGCAGCACTGGACAGGATCAATTGTAATGGCAGTTCTATCGTTAGGAATGCCCAGCACTAAAACACAGGGTCTGCAATGCCAAGTTGAAATTAGTTTCCTGTTCACATGCAAAAGGAAAAACAGAGGAAGGCAGAATTGGCAGCCTTAACAAATTCCCCATGTACAACTGCTGTTCACACCAACACCGGGCTATAGACATCAAGCAAACATCCAGCTCCGCTCCGAAGGACAATAAAGGCAGTGCTTTTTTTAAATAAAATAAAAATCACTCCTGTATTAAATAATAAAACTATTAGACGTTTCCAGCTGTGTGGTCCTATATTTTAACTGACAAATAATCTATGCCTGTACTTTAAGCATGGACTTCAACTGAAAGGCCATTTCACTGTGATCAGAAGGCTTCAGGGGAATGTGTACCCAATGACTTGGAGGCTTGGGTAGTACACTTGGTGAAGGTGGCTCACTAAACTTGGCTCCAGCATAATTTTGATCACACTGTGATTTAAACAGTGTATTTGAGCTGCTCAGAACTGCCTCCCAACTCTGATTGTTTGCAGTAAAGTGCATAACATTTTTCCCTTCCTTCTGCACAACCTGACACATTTCAGAAATTAATGGATACCGTCCGTGTCCCTTCTCACTTTTCTTGTACATTGTCTTCACATGGTAAAGATTATCATCCTTGTTTTTCAGTCTGTTATTGCTGAAGTGCTGATGCCTCTTTGGAGTTCCATGGCTTGGTTGGGATATTGGGATGTTTAATCTTTCAACACCTCCCATTTTCTCTTTGCAAATAAAATATCACCTGTACAAACAGAAATAAAGGCCAATTTTAAGTTCATATTTTGCACGTTTGAATAATGCATATTTAGAATTAAATTGGGGACCCCCGCACGAATAAACACCGCTTTCTGCATTTACAGCTTTTCGAACTTTGAAACACCACAATGTTACTGTTCTTTAAAATTCGAATTGCAGGCTACATTGATTCTACCCGAAAAGGGACAGCAGAGCAGTCATTGGAAAATTCCCCGAAGGCCCATTCCTCTCCAAAAAGCTATCTTTAAGAAGCTTTAGAGGAACAATCGTACCACTTTAGTCAGACTAAACAGAAGCCTCTGATTTTCGAAATCAGCTGTGCCGTTACGCAGTGTTTTACTGAAATGAAAGTGATTCTCCATGAAGCAAGCCAGGGAGATTGACAGACATTCGGGATTACAAAACTGCAAAATAGAAAGTTAACGAAAAACATGTTATGAGCATACTGCCAACAAGTAATGAATACTCCTTCAACTCCAAGGCACAACCCTAATTTGCCCCCAAAACAGAATGTAAACCGGCTAAAGAAATACACCCCCCACCCACCGAGTCGCATGAAAGGTTTCTAATCACCCTCAATTTTGGATCGAATAGCAATCACGGCATTAAAGTTATGGGCAAAAATCAGACCTTTGAAAAGGAAATGGATGTTGTAATCATTCAAGTCTGGCAGTTCGAGACAAGATTACATCGATTCAAATAAGAGTCAACCAACGTGGAATTAACAACAATTATTTGGAGGAATATTTTAAAATCGCCTGGATGAACAGTTTAATAGTCTCCCTCCCCCCACACACCTACCTCTTCGCTGAAAAATCCCAAAACTCGTCGACCACCTTATCCAAAGCTTTCTGGAAACTTCGGCGCCAGATTCTCTGAAACCTCCGACCACTGGTCAATCTCGCCGTTTTTTCCCAGCTAGGAATTTGCATGAGCCGAACTTCGACCGAAGATGGTGCAGCCGAGCACAACATGGGGTCTGCTCGGCACAAGACACTTCCTTCAAGAGCAAAATAGAAGGGGAAAAAAGGCGTTGAACATAAAAGTATATAAAAGTAGAACGCTGGGAAACATTCGACAAAAAGGGAACCACCCACTCTTTCCTGAACAGTAAAGTTTGATTTGAAAATTGCTTTCAATTTAAACGCTTTCTTCCCCTCTTTGCGGCAGAATTTCCTCGTCACGGGACAGGAAAACGGCCATTTAACAACATCGCAGCTTTCTTTCCTTCTTCAGAGGGGGAAAGGGGGTCCGATTTGTTCCGAGCCCCAAACAAGTGTTGTAGGCGAGACTCGGACAGCACATTAACCGAGGGATCGGAAAGGAGAAAAAAAAATCTCCCGCATGAGAAAAACAATTCTGAGGGGCAAGAGGCAACAAAAGACAGGCCGCCAAACATGGCCTCTGGAAAGAACCCCACACCCCAGCACCACCAACCCTCCCCAGACTAGCACTCTCACCCACTCGGCCCGGACACAACCCCCGGCGCGGTTTGTTGTGAAATCCGGTTGTGAAACACGGAGCTCTCTTCTCGGTCTCTCTGACCATCAGCTGCCGGAGTGAAACTGACCCGAGCTCCGCCCCCTGAATGTAGCAGAAAATGGAACCCGGAGACAAGCGGCTGTCTGGCAATTAGCCAATCAGAGAGCGTCCAGCGGGTACGGCGCTGCGGCCAATCGGAACGCGCTCTAGTCTAATTGATACAGTGCTGTATCAATCAGAGCTCGCCTTAGTCGTATTGTATACAGCGCCACAGCCAATTAGAGTTCTCCCTAGCCAAACTGATACAGTGCTGCAGCCAATCAGTTCCGCTGCCGTTCCTTTGCCCGTGTCAATGAAACAAAGAAAAGCGGTGGCTTGTCGTTCACCGGAATTTTTCCTGGTGTTAAATACCTTCACTCTGTTTATTGGGAAGCGAGAGATTTGGGGTTTAATTTGCTTCCAATTCACTCGTTCAACAAGCTCTTCTTACTGGGCGGGCTGTTGTCTTTGTTTTGGTATGTTCGCCCCGATTGGTTCATTTAAAATTGTAACAGCATCTCATTGACTCCCCACCAATAAACAGAGACTGCAAAGATTGTGGACATGTTGTGCGTGAGCTTCAGGAACTGGTACATTTCCTGCTGGGTATTTACTGTCAGGGGCAGGTTTTGCCGTACATGTTACAAGAAAAAAACAAAGTTGAATTTATTATTATCTTTCATATTCTCAGGATGTCCCAAAACGTTAAACAAACAATTAAATACTTTTTTTTTGCAGTGGGATGACTGTTGTGATTGTGTTAACAACTGCTTCGGGCAAATAAACACACTAAGATCCCAGAAACAATAAGGCAAATGACAAGATATTAGTAATATGAGGTGGCACAGTGGTTAGCACTGTTTCCTCACAGAACCAGGGACCCAGTTCGATGGGCTGCACAGTAGCACAGTGGTTAACACAGTTGCTTCACAGCACCAGGGTCCCAGGTTCGATTCTCGGCTTGGGTCACTGTCTGTGCGGAGTCTGCACGTTCTCCCCATGTCTGCATGGGTTTCCTCCGGGTGCTCCGTTTTCCTCCCACAAGTTCCAAAAGACGTCCTGTTAGGTGAATTGGACATTCTGAATTCTCCTTCTGTATCGCCGAACAGGCGCTGGAATGTGGCGACTAGGGGCTTTTCACAGTAATTTCATTGCAGTGTTAATGTAAGCCTACTTGTGACAATAAAGATTATTATTATGACTTTGGGTGACTGCGGAGTTTGCACTTTCTACCCGTGTCTGTGGGTTTCCTCTGGGTGCTCCGCTGGGGATTTTCACAGTAACTTCATTGCAGTGTTAATGTAAGCCTACTTGTGACACTAATAAAGATTATTATTATTTCCTCCCACAGTCCAAAGAAATGCCGGTTAGGTGCATTGGCCACACTAAATTTCCACTAAGTATCCAAAAGTTGGGTGGGGTTACAAGGAGATAGGGCCTAGGTAGGGTGTTTTCTCGCAGGGTCTGTGCAGACTCAATGGGTCGAATGTCCTCCTTCTGCAATGTAGTGATTCGCTGATTCTACATGGTTGCCCGATTGAGCAAGTCATTTACAACGACACATACAGACTCCTATAAATCTACCTAACCTTTCGAGTCTGGACAAAGCTTCGACAAAGAGTTATTCAGACTCAAACCTTTAGCTCCTTTCTCTCCACAGATGTTGCCAGTCCTGATGAGATTGTCTGTTACTTTCTGTTTTTGTTTCAGATTCCAGCATCCACAGTTATTTGCTTTTATTCTAGAAGTTTAGTATTTGGCCTTACATTCACCAGGATACTTGTAAAAACTTTTTAAAGCACCATTTTATCCCCACAATTATTAATACCATTAGTCTGAGGAAACCTTTAGAGAACTGGGAGGGGATGCTGAAATCTCATGAGTAGTGGTGTGTAGTATAGGTAGTAAAGATTACTGTGGGACTGGGTAAACAGCAACGCACACATTATGATATAGAAAGTCACATGATAGTGGATTGAGTAGGGGAGCAGTCCAGCAGAACTAAAAAGAGAAAATGCTAGAAAAAAAACTCAGCAGGTCAGGCAACATCTGTAGAGAGCAAAACAGAGTTAACGCTGAAGAACCAAATGGATTCAAGACATAGGCCGGGATTTCCCGATGTTGCGCCGGGGAGGAGCACGAATCCCACCCGGCCGCTCCAATGCCATCCCGATACTCCGACCAGCGAAAAAGCCCACCGACGGGAATTGCGCCGAGCGCCTCGCAGAATCGCAAGAATCAGCGTGAGGTGCAAGTCCCTGGGCCTGCTCCAAATCTCCGGCCCAGATGGGCCGAAGTCCACCGACATGACCACAGGAGGAGGTAGGGGTCCGCATGGGGCGGCCGCCACAAAAGAGACGGCACGGCCGTGGCCGGGGGGGGTGGGGGGGTTTGCGGTTGTCGGTGGCGGATGCCTCCCAGGGCCGGGGGTGCATAACTGTCAGGGTCGGTGCCGGGGTGTGTGGGGGGGGAGGGGGGGAGTGCCAGGGAGGGGATTGGGGGGAGTGCCAGGGAGGGGATTGGGGGGACTGCCAGGGAGAGGATTGGGGGGAGTGCCAGGAAGGGGATTGGGGGTGCGCCAGGGAGGGAATTGGGGGTGCACCAGGGAGGGGATTGGGGGTGCGCCAGGGAGGGGATTGGGGGTGCCGGGCTGGGAATTGGGGGTGCCGGGCTGGGGATCGGGGGTGCCGGGCTGGGGATCGGGGGTGCCGGGCTGGGAATTGGGGGTGCCGGACTGGGGAGTGCTGGGCTGGGGGTCGGGGGTGCCGGGCTGGATAGTGCCGGGCTGGGGATCGGGGGTGCCGGGCTGGGGATCGGGGGTGCCAGGCTGGAGAGTGCCGGCATGGGGGTCGGGGGTGCCGGGCTGGGGAGTGCCGGGCTGGGGGTCGGGGGTGCCGGGCTGGGGAGTGCCGGGCTGGGGGTCGGGGGTGCCGGGCTGGGGGTCGGGGGCGTCGAGCTGGGGAGTGCCGGGTTGGGGGTCGGGGGTGCCGGCCTGGGAATTGGGGGTGCCGAGCTGGGGAGTGCTGGGCTGGGGGTCGGGTTGCTGGGGAGGGGATCGTGGGTGCCGGGCTGGGGGTCGGGTGTAAGGGCTGGTAGCGATCGTTGGTCTTGAACTTGTCTTCTGGTCGTAATGCTACACTTGGTTTTAGGCGTAGGCCGGGGCCAAGAGAGACCGAACACATGGCTGTGTCTCTTTTTATCCCTCTGGGATTTCACGCTCTTTGGGGCAGTCCTTAGCTTTGGACCCAATAATTCGACAGGCTTCGATCACTGCCTTCAATTTTGGCCAATAAAGGGGCGGGTGCCTTGATGGCTGGGCGTGTCCTGAGCGGTCATTGACCTTGGCTGTTTGGGCTTTCTTAGCAAAGGGAGTGGCGCTGGTTAATCTGCATCTGGATTGGTAACCTGAGTACAGTCCTTTTGTTCTGGGGAAATGGACCATTAGAATGCAAATGAACTGGGGGTTTCCGATCACGTCCAGCTATCTGGGTTTCAAATACACACACAAGCTCTGAGTGTGTCTGAGTCCTGGGTTGGCCATAATTCCCATGGTCCTTTGCAGGTGGCCTTTTGGGGAAGCACGGTAGCACAGTGGTTAGCACTATGGCTTCACAGCGCCAGGGTCCCAGGTTCGATCCCCCGCTGGGTCACTGTCTGTGCGGAGTCTGCACGTTCTCCCCGTGTCTGCGTGGGTTTCCTCCGTGTGCTCCGGTTTCATCCCACAGTCCAAAGACGTGCAGGTTAGGTGGATTGGCCATGCTAAATTGCCCTTCGTGACCAAAAAAGGTTAGGAGGGGTTATTGGGTTACGGGGATAGGGTGGAAGTGAGGGCTTTAGTGGGTCGGTGCAGATTCGATGGGCCGAATGGCCTCCTTCGGCACTGTATGTTCTATGTTCTACGTTCTTGATGCACCTGGGACAGAAGGTAGGGGAGTCCGAGGTGTTGTGGTGTTCGGAGACCTCCCTACAGGGGGACCCGGGCCCAATGGCCCTGGGGCTCGCCATGGGTCGGGGATGCGAACGGATCCAGCACCCTCGGCACCTGGCGCTGCCAGTCCTGGAGGTCCGCCCTGGTATCGACAAGGGTCTGCAAATTTGCAGCCATGGAGCTCAGGGAGTTGGCCATCCCTGCCTGTGTCTGAGTGTTGTCGGCCAGCACCTGGGCAATGGCGCTGATGCTCTCAGCAATGGCCTGCTGGGACTGCGCCATGGCCTGTTGAGACTGGGCCACGGCCTTCTGGGACTGGGCCCTGGCCTGCTGAGACTGGGCCACAGCTGCGATCTGCAGCTGGCGCTGGCTCATGGCATCCTGTGAGAGGGCAGCCATGTCCTGGGCCACGGACGCCGCCTGCACGGAAAGCCCCAGGCCTTGCCTACTGCTACCCATGTCCGACACCGTCGCACCCATTGCCTCCACCGTGGATGCCACCCGTGCGGTTTCGGCCTGGGTGGCACGCATGACCGGAACCACTCCCTGCTCCTGCACGCGGGTGGACTCCTCCACTTATGTCTGCAGCTGTCCCAGGGTCCCTGACTGCATCAGGTCTATGGGTGGGTGTGGGAACTCCAGGAACCCGGGACCCGTCTGGGCGGCAGCTGGTTGCTGGGGCTGGTTGCTGGGGCTGGTTTGCCCTCTGACCGTCCGGTCCCACGGCTGCTCCGTCCTCCACCTGCTGTACCGGGACGGCTGTGTGGTGCGCACCAGCTAGTGTACCAGAAGCCTCATCACTAAAGTGACCAACCGAGGTGAGTTCCTCTGCGATGGTGGAGGGTGTAGGAGATAGCAGTGGCATTATGTCGAGGTTCTCATCGGACCTGAAGTCCAGGCTCCCCTGGGGTGGTATGTCCTGTCCGTCCGTCCCCTCTCTTTGGGTGTCCTGTCCGACCGCCCCCTGTGTCTGGGTGTCCTGGGTGGATGTGTCCTGTGTCTCAGTGTCCTGAGTGGATGTGTCCTGTGTCTGGGTGTCCTGGGTGGATGTGTCCTGTGTCTCGATGTCCTGGGTGAATGCGACCTGTGTCTCAGTGTCCTGGGTGGATGTGTCCTGTGTCTCGATGTCCTGGGTGAATGCGACCTGTGTCTCGGTGTCCTGGGTGGATGTGTCGTGGTGTCCTGGGTGGATGTGTCCTGTGTCTCAGTGTCCTGAGTGGATGTGTCCTGTGTCTGGGTGTCCTGGGTGGATGTGTCCTGTGTCTCGATGTCCTGGGCGGATGTGTCCTGTATGTCAGTGTCCTGGGTGGATTTGTCCTGTGTCTCGGTGTCCTGGGTGGATGTGTCCTGTGTCGTGGTGCCCTGGGTCGACTGGGACGGGGGTCTGTTGGTGTGGCTACCCTCCCCGTCGCTGGATGCGGCCCTACGGCATCGCCGCACTGGCACTAGATGGCGGCGGCGTACGCCTGATGGTCCGGGTCTATTCCTGGCTCGTGGTCGCCAAGGAACTGGGTGGGGGCGGCATATGCCTGATGGTCCAGGTCTATCCCTGGCTTGTGGGCACCCCAGCACTGGATGTGGGCGGGGCACGCCTGATGGTCCAGGTCTATCCCTGGCTTGTGGGTACCCTGGCATGACCTGGGGGCGGTCGGCATCCGCAGGTATGGGTGGATCGCCGTGTGGTCCTGCAATACACAATACAGCATGTATCGTTAGATACAAGACGGGGGAGGGGGAATGGGGGATGGGGTGAAGGGGGATGGGGTGAAGGGGGAGCGGGGGATGGGGAGGGGGAATGGGGAAGGGGGATGGGGAGGGGGGATGGGAGGAGGGGGGTCAGAGGAGGGGTGGAGGGGGGCAGGCAGTGGTGGTCTCACTTGGTTCTGCGCCCCTGATCTCTGCATCTGCAGCCTCCTGGTCCTCGGGTCTGCCTGCAAGGTCCAGGGCCCTCTTTTCATGAATGGTGAGGGGGCGCAATTCAGGTGGACCCCCTCTGGTCCTCTTACGCTCCCGGTTGTTATGGGCGCGCTTCTCCTGGTGGGGGGGAGAGAAGGGAGACAGAGATAAAGGTCAACAGTGTTAGGCAGACATATACTTGCAGACCAGCGGTTGTGTGTATGTTGGCATAGGTTCACAGCCCATCCTGCCAATGTGGCCTGCATGGGTGGGTGCAGCCATGTCGGTCTTAGCTAGGGCTGTGATGCCCATCCTGGGAGGGTGGGGGTGCCACATGTGTGGGGGGTTGGTGAAATGGGCACAGTGGGGGGGTGGGGGGGGTACTCACCCTGGCTGTCCTGACTAGGTCATTCACCTTCTTGTGGCACTGACCGCCTGTCCTGGCTGTTACGGCCGTGGCGCTGACGACCTCTGCCACCTCCCTCCGCAGGGGCCGGCTGGTGTTTGGTGCGACCCTGCGGCCGTGTCCGGGGTACAGGGCCTCCCTCCTGTGCTCCACGGCATCCAGGTGCGCCTCGATGTCCCGCTCCTGGAACCTCGGTGCTGCGTGGCGGGCGGCCATCTTCCCACGTTGCTGTCTCTCTCCCGGTGGTGTCTTTTGAAGAGCGACGCCGTGGGGGTGGTGTGGGGGGAGGGGGGGGGGGGGGGGGGGGGAAGGTGCAATAAGATATAAGCAGCAGGATCCTGGATGGAGCCCCGATAGCCATGACAAATATACATGCCCGGAAATGGGACGACACAGAGTTTGTCAAAAAAACAATGGCCATAATCGCTGACCTAGACACCAAACAAGTCATCATGGGGGGGTGGAACTTTAACTGTGACCAGGACCCAACAATGGACTGAGGCAACCCTAGTATAAGGAACCGTGTCAGGTATGGCACGACAATTGAACCTTTATGGAGCAGATGGGGAGGGTAGACCCATGGAGGTTCAATCACCCGAGAAAAAAGTTATTCTCCTTCTACTCTCGTGTGCACATATCCATTTTGTTGTCATTGGGAAAAGGGCGCTTCCATGGGTAATAAAGGTGCGTGATTGTACTCCGTGATTGTAATCTCCGACCACACGCCACACCACAAGGACGTGAGGTTGGAGAAGGGCTGGGACCAACGTACCCCATAGAGCCTGGATGCAGCTCTCCTCGCCGATGAGGAATTCTGTACAAAGATATCCCGAGCCATCGATGGTTATGTATCCTGCAACCGGAATGGTTAGGTTTCACGCTCCACATTCTGGGAGGCATTGAAGGCAGTGGTCAGAGATGAAATCATAGTTTATAGCACACTTAGGGACAGGAAAGAAAGGGCAGCCAATCAGCGGCTGATTGACTCTATACTGGAGGTGGATTGGTGGTACTCCATGTATCCAACCATGGAACTGCTGACGGAGAGGAAAAACTGCAGGTGGAATTTGATCTGCTCTCCAGAAGGAAGGCAGTCCACCAGCTCTGTCTTCTATGAACATGGAGACAAGACCAGCCGCTTTCTCGCACACCAGTTGAGAAAGCCAGCAGCCAAAAAAGAGAGAGCACAAGTAAGGGATAGAAATGGTAGGATGGTAACAGACCCAAATGAGATTAACAAGGCCATTGCAAACTTTTACCGAGGGCTATACACCTCCGAACCCCCGCAGTGGGACTTGATGATGGAACAGCTCCTCGACAGACTAGATATACCAGTGGTGGGGGAGGACAGGAAACAAGGGTTGGAAGCACCGCTGGAGCTGGGCGAAATCGTGGAATGCGTTAATTCCATGCAATCAGGCAAAGCGTCCAAATCCGATGGGTTCCTGGAAGACTTTTACAAAACATTGCAGCACCGCTGGCCCTGCACTTGCGGGAGCAGTTCAATGACTCACTGTCAAAGGGGGCCCTGCAACCACATTGGCCCAGGCCTCGATCTCATTGATCCCCAAAAAGGACAAAGATCTGACAGAGAGTGGATCATACAGATCCATCTCTATCTTAAATACTGATGCAAAAGTCAGAGCAAATGTGCTGGTGGGGCACCTGGCGAGCTGCCTGCTGGAAGTGATCACAGAAGATCAGACCGGGTTTATGACATCAGATGCCTGCTGAATGTAGTAATGCCCCCATCCTGGGTGAGGACACCAGAGGTGATTGTCTCCCTGGACACTGAGAAAGCCTTCAATTGAGTAGAATGAAGGTACCTCAAGAAGGTTCTTGAACGGTTTGGGTTTGGAGCAGGGTTCACCGTGTGGATGAAGCTCCTGTACAGCACTCCTACAGCGAATACGTTCGGCTACACAGAGAAACGAGGCAGGGGTGCCCGTTATCCCCACTACTGTTCACACTGGCAACCAAACCACTGGCCATCGCTCTTAGATTAGCGGATTGGTGGGCGGGGATTCGGAGAGTGGGCAGGGACCGTAGAGTCTCGCTGAATGCGGATAACCTGCTCCTCTATGTGTCGAACACCCTAACCAGCATGGGCAAGATAACAGGACTCCTTAGGGAGCTCGGTGCCTTTTCAGGTTACAAATTCAACCTGGGAAAGAGTGAAATCTTCTCGGTGAACTCCCAAGAGGGAGGAGCGGAGGTGGAAGAAATACCATTTAAAGGGACCCAAACCAAATTCAGGTACCTGATGAACCAAATCCCTACACCTTGACGAGGCTCCACAAATGGAACCTCTCCAGCCCGATGGAGGAGATGGAGAGGGACCTGCAAAGATGGGACACGCTTCATTTTTCGCTAGTGGAAAGGGTATAGACAGTTAAAATGAACATGCTACCTGGTTCCTCTTCGTATTCAGATCACTCCTGATCTTCATCTCCAAATCCTCTTCACCAGGGGCAACAAGTTAATCAGCATGGGAAAGATAACGGACTCCTTAGAGAGTTCAGTGCCTTTTCACATTCGTCTGGGGTGGAGGAAGAGTTCCCAGGATACGCAAGATCATCTTACAGCGAAGGTTACAAGTGGGAGTCCTGGCATTACCGTAACTCCTATTCTACCACTGGACAGCAAACGGAGAGAGGGTGACGGGGTGGCTAAGGGAACTGGAGGCGAACTGGGTCTGAATGGAGGAGGCCACCTGCACAGGGACATCTCTCTGAGCGCAGGCCACCACTCCCACTATCTGCCCCCCACACACATTCCAGGAGCCCGGAGGTAGTAACTGCACTAAAGGCATGGAACCAGTTGATGTGCGATTTCAAGCTTGGCGAGATGTCCTTAGAGGCTCCCATCTGCAACAACCATAGGTTTGCGCCGGCGTGGATAGACGCCACATTTAGGACATGGAGGAAGGACAAAGGGACACTGAGAGTGAAGGACATAGACATGGATGACAGACTGGCGACCCTGGGGGAACACACAGAGAGGCTCCAACTCCTGAAAAGGAACAAGCACAGGTACCTGCAGCTGCGCGACTTTCTCCCTAAGGAGGCAAAAACTTTCCCCCAGACACCCTGACACACATTTCTGAGCACAATGGTCGGGCTGGCCTGGTTAGGGGACGACAAATGTGGCGACATCTACCGACGACTCATAGAAAAGGTCAGGACCCCACTGGACGTGACTTGACGGAAATGGGAGGAGAAGCTGGGTATGGAGATAGGGGGAGGCCTCTGGCTTGAGCCACTGCACAGGATTAACTCCACCTCCTCCTGCACCGGGCTAAGCCTGATGAAGCTCAAGGTGGTGCACAGAGCGCACCTTACCACGACACACATGAGCGGGTTCCTCTTTGGAGGATAGATGTGAGTGATGTTGGGAGGCCTGGCCAACCACACCCACATGTTCTGCTCCTGCCCCAGACTCGGAGTTCTGGACAGCCTTTTTCGAGGCCATGCCCAGGGTGGTGGGGGTTGAGATGGAGCCGTGCCCATCTGTGGCGGTCTTCATGTTGTCAGAGCACCCAGAGCTCTGGACAGGGAAGGGAGTGGACGCCCTGGCCTTTGCCTCACTGATCGCCAGGCAGAGATTCCTGCTAGGCTGTAAGTTGGCAACATCACCCAGGGTCTTGGAGTGACTCTTGGACATGGCCAAGTTCCTGCAATTAGAAAAAATAAAATTCTCGATAAAGGGGTCTGAGAAGCGATTCCAAGACACATGGAAGAAGTTCACAAACCTCTTTGTAGACCTGTTCACAACCAGCAACTAACCCCCCCTTGCCCCCAGAAAAACAAATGTAATTATAAACAAAGTGAAGAGTCCTGGCAGTAATTGTAAATATGTATGTAAAGTTGTATATAATTCTTAATGCAAAACATTAAAATTCCCAAGAAGAATGCTTAAAAAAAAAATGTATGAGACACTCTAATGTAAATAATGTAGGGAAATGATAATACTGGGAACATTGTCACAGAAACAGCGGCAGTTTGTGATATCTGTGTTGGCGTTGTTATTGTTTTGGTGATTATTATTTTTATATATTGTTCTGCAAAGTTTTGATGTTAAGTGCAACAATCCAATAAAAATATTTTTAAAAGAACAAAAAAAACACTTAGGGCGTGATCTTCGGCCTCATTGCACTCACGCTCAAGCGCAACGAGGCCGGTGAATAGAGGGAGAGGCCAAAAACAGGAACCGCGCCAGGCGCCAAACAGTTTGTGATGCAACTGGCCTGCTCCCGAATTCGGAATCCCGCCTTAGCGTGGTGAGAAGCCAATTATCATCACTCAAACCCATTTCCAGACAATTAATGAGAGCCACCCGTCATCCAACGGCCTCCTGTCATTCACTGGCCTCCCCAGCAAGTGGTCACGATGGTGCCGATTAGTACGCCTTTTGAAAAACGTGACCCTGGCGGAAGGACTTATTTGGGGAGCCGAGGAGGTGAGTAGACATTTTTGCTCACAGGCAAAGAGCCCGGGGGCGCTGGGCTTGCCACCCCAGTGCTCAGCGGGGGGACCACCCATCGGGGTGGGCTGCCATGGGAGGGTGGGGGGGGGAGGCACTGGGGGGGCAACTGGGCAGGGGGAATCGCTCATGGCACCACCATGCCAACCCTTGGATCCCAACCCCATTCCGGGACAATCCCTGTCCCTGCCCGCCTGCCCCCCCCCCCCCCCCCCCCCCCCCGATCACTCATAACCCCTACTGACCGCTGAGGCCTCTGGCTGTGCGGCTGAAGGCAATCGCTAATAGGGAATTGGCAATCGTGGTTAAGAGAGCACTTGACCCATGCCAAATGGGTTCCCAAGGGTAGGCAGGCCATGTAGCATGTGGGAGTCATTGCCCAGCAGTCCAATCAAACCTTGATGCCTGGGCACTGTGTGGGAGTCAACACCACACACGCAGCAGCCAACAACCGAACATCCAGGGGATGGGGCACAGCTCCCGGGACATGACCACGGCTGGAGGGTGAGTGGGTGCCACGGTGGGGGGGGGGGGGGTCGCCTGCCTGGAGAGACAGGCAAAAGGGTCCAGGGGTCAGCCCGCATCGCGGAAAGAAGTGACAGAGGCATTAATGGTTGTGCAAAAAGTTGTTTAAGTCTGTACAATACCCCATTTCCGATAGTGCCACTCCCCCAACCCTCCCGGCCTCCAAGCCCACCCCCTCCCCACCCCCTGCCTAGCCCTTCTCCCCCACCCCTGTGCCCTCAGTGATGCTCAACGTGCTTGGCCCTCCTAGCTTTACCGCTACATCTTGGTGTTTCCCCAGGATGCACATCTGAGGTGGAGGAAGCCAGCTGCTTACCTCATCCCGTGGCCTTCGATGCTCCTGGCAGGTGGCTTCTGAGGCCGGAGGGCCCTGGCTCACTTGTCGACAGCACATGTACAGTCCTGCCACCCTGTCCCGTGTGCTGATCCTGAGGGGGTGGAACCCGGGAATGCTGGGGGCCACCGTCGCGGCCCCATGGCATAGGCCCGGATTGGCACTCAGCGCCCCCTCCTCCCGGTCGGTGCCCGTAGGGCCCTGGGGTTCACCTTGTGTCGGAGGGGCAGCTAGTGTGGTCCCTGGCTGCCCCCGTATAATCTGGCTCTGCCAACCCTGGTGGCTCCCCATAGTCCGCTCCATCGGCGATGCTCCTCAGTGATTGGGTCACATCCCCCGGTGACCGGGCCATGCTCTGTAGGCGCTTCAGCAATGTCCACCTGTGACTGGGACAAGCTCCGCAGCGCCTCAGCCATTCCCATCTGAGAGTGAGACATGTCCCGCAGAACCTTATCAGGGTCAGCTTGGTACTGGGTGACATCCCCAGCAAGGCGGACATTCTGCCGAGACCCTCAGCCATGGCTGTCACCGACTGCGCGACACCTTGGACACCTTCACTAATGGTGCCGACGTCATGCACCAGGTTCTCCGTTGCGTCGCCACCCTAGCAGTGTTGGCCTCGGTGCCACTTATTGCCGGCGCCATCTTCTGCTCCCGTTGCCTCTGGGACTCCACCACTCGGATCTGCTGGAGTGACGCTGACATCTCCCTCTGAATGTCTAGGTTGGTTCCTATTGTCCCCATCAGCCCCGGGTAACTCTGTTCCATAGTCTCAGCAGCAAGCTGGGACTCAGCTGGGTCCTGGGATCCAGCAGCCCTCTGACTGTTGTCTTGCCCGGGGGTTCCTGCCTCCACCTGATGTACATTAGCAACTGTGTGGTGCTCAACAATCTGTGCCCCAGAAGCCTAACCACTAACATTTCCCACCGAGGTGTGTGTATCTGTGCTGGTGGAGGGTGGGGATGACAGCTGTGCTGTGGCTGTAACAGTTGCATCCTTGGAGCTCTCCTCCGAGGTGTTCTCCCCGGAGTCGGGAGAGGGAGCCGCCCGTGATGGGCCGGAGCCGTCGGCTGGAGGACCTGTGGGAGAATGGTCATTGGGGGGCTGGGTCAGTCAGTAAGACAATCACTACTCACGTTTGACAAGTTCTCCGGGTGGAGCCCAGTGGTCCCTCACCTCTGCGACGTCCGCCAGCCTCCGTATGGGTGACCGTCCTGTCCTCGGCAACACCGGTCACCTCCAGGGCCCTCTCCTCGAAGGAGGTGAGGATTTTAGGGTCCGCCACCCGACCACCAGTCTGGGCCCTCCCTCGCCGATTATGGGAGAACTTTTTCTGAGGGGACAGAGAGAGGCATCGTGAGCCACACGCGTGGTTCACAGTTGTGGGAGCGGTGCGGGTGTGATGGGAGGGTTGGGGTGGTGGGAGGGGTGGGTGGAGGGAGTGCTGAAGAGGGAGGGGGATGGGGGAGGGTTGGGGGTTGGCTGGGAGGATGCTCCCTTGGGGGGTTGAGGTTGGGATGTTGGTGTCTACTCACTCGTGCTGCCCCATGTACGTCGTTAACCTTCCTCCGAAACTGGAGGCCAGTCCTCCTGGCCACACTGTCCGAGCTGACTGCTGCCGCCACCTCGCCACAGGCAGCACAGGCTGCCTTGTGGCTCACCCTCCGGATCTCTTGGGGGAACATCCCTCCTGGTCTCCCACTGCATCTAGGAGCCATCCCAGGTCAGCATCCCTGAATCCTGGGGCTGGTCTCCAGTGTTAGCCAATGGCGCCAAGGGGTTGGCTGAGTAAGTGCAGCTTAAGCGCTGCTCAACATTGTTAACGGAAGGCTGGTGAGCGCGGTTCCGGCGAATCAGCTGGCGAGCCGGCATTCAGGCCAAGAAGCCTGTGAGGCCTCGTTAAGTGGACCAATTAACGTTGAATGGTGTTGCCGGCCTCGCTGGGCTGAGTGCCGGGAAACACGCGCAATTCCCGCTCACTACAGCACTTGGAAATGTTTCCGGAGAACCGCGTCCTTAATGTTTAACCACAGAAGATTCCAGACCTCTTACTGAGATGCAAAATAATGGCCAGGGGTGGGCGGATACGATGGGATCCAGGTGATTTTGTGAGCTGTGGAAACACTGGGAAACGATCATGGGATTTTGGCTGATGTATGGAAGTCTGGAGTGAAGAGTTGGTACCATTTGATTCCTACCTCTTGTACGTAAATCAGCAGAGTAGGTTTGAAATCAAATATTTAACAGGTAATTATTCCCTCCATTTAAAAGGGGCTCCACTAATAAATTGTAATAAAAAGTAAAATATTGAAGGAAACTTAATACTCAATTTATAATAACGTTCCCAAGGGTTACTAATACATCTCTCTTAATCAATGTCATAGAAAGCAGATTATCTAATCATTATCACATTGCTGTGTGTAGGAGTTTTCTGTGTGAAAATTGGCTGCCACATTTCCTTCATTCCAAAGTGACTACTTTCAAAAGTAGTTTATTGGGGTAAAGTACTTTGAGATACCCAGAATCCATGGAAAGCACTATATAAATGCCAAGCTTTCTTCTTTGGTGCACTCCAGTTTTTCCAGTGCCCACCAGTCACGGAAGGCCTCAAGTACAGGGACACCCAGCTATAGACATAGTCATGGAAGAGAGGCAGACATCGGAGCTGCAGGATTCCCTTGGTTGCCCATTACCTGCTCTTCTCTGTACTGAGTGGATGAAGATCAGGCAAATGTAACTGAAGTGAAAG
The DNA here is from genome assembly GCF_047496885.1 of Scyliorhinus torazame. NCBI lineage: Eukaryota > Metazoa > Chordata > Chondrichthyes > Carcharhiniformes > Scyliorhinidae > Scyliorhinus > Scyliorhinus torazame. Next base: position 118,276,477 of record NC_092707.1, on the reverse strand, counting down.
CAAACATTAAGCACTATCTCCTGCAATAGTGAGAGGGGTTTCTAGGGGTAGCAAAGCTGAGGGTACCAGGATGTGGTCGGGTCGATGGAGAAATAACTGAAGCGAATGTGGCCCTATCTCCCCTCAATCCCTTTGACATTCACAATGAGACTACTGTTGCTGCTATCTGTCATTTCAATGGTCTTTAAATACAAATTCTATGACCACTGGATGGGCTATAATGTAGTGGAAACCAAAATAGAATTGAGACGTGTCAATAAGTAACAGATACTAAAAGCTGAGGCAAGGTCCAACTGGCTGATGGCAATAGCAAACCAGCAGGTGGCATAAACTTAAATGTTCATATCATATTCATCATTTCCAAAAGGCATTCCATAAAGTGCCATGTGAAAGGTTACTGCACAATATACCAGCTTATGGTGTTCGGGGTGACAGAGGGCTTGCTAAATAACAGGAGGCAGAGAGTCAGGATAAATGGATCATTTTTATGTTGGCAAACTAGCTGGTGGAATTTCGCAGGGATCAGTGCTCAACTATTTAAAATCTACAGTATAGAATGTGCTAATGATTTGAATGAAGAGGTCGACTACATTGTAAACAGAGTTGTTGACAATATGGAGGTAGGAAAGCAAGTTGTGAAGAGGATATGAAGAGTCTGCAAAGGGGTATGGATAGGTTAAATGAATTGGCAAAACATTGCCAGGTGGAGTATAATATGGGAAAATGTGGGGTTGTCCATTTTGACAGGAAGAATAGAAAAACAGAATATTAGTTAAATGAAGAAACACTGCAGAATGCTGCAGTACAGAGGGATCTGGGTGTCCTTGTATATAAATTATAGAAAGTCAACATGCAGATTCAACAAATGATTAGGATAGTAAATTAAGTGGTGGCCTTCATTGCAAGGGGAATGGAGTATGGAAGTAGGGAAATCTTGCTACATTGCTGAGACTACATCTTGGGCAGCTTTGGTCAGCTTACAACCAGATGAGGTGAGTCAGCAGGCTCCCCTCTATTCAGCCTCCTCGATTGGTCACAAAAAGGTTTTCTAATTTAGTTTCCTCATGGATGCCTTTTCCAAATCTTTTACTGTCCACAAAATGAACAATAAGGAGCAAATCATTGAGGATTCCTTGCGTCATAGAAAGAGCAAGTTTATTAACCACTTGTAGTGCACAAAGACTCCGAGAGACGAATAGAGTGAAGTCGATGAGGCTTTATTAAGCGTGTCTGTTCCCCCGCAGCTCGATAGTAGAATGGCCTGCGGGGGAGGACTCCGGCTTCTTATACTCCGCCTTCAGGGCGGAGCTAGAGGTCAACGGCCAACCAGGACCCGGGATCTGTCAGCCAATGACATTAGGGCTTCCAGTCCCACATGACCCCTAATACATACTACCACATTCACCCCTTGTCAAAAATGAACCCGGCGGGGTGATGCTTTGCATGGTGGTAAGGGTTTACAGGGCTGGTCCTGGGAGGAAAACATTCATATGGCAATACAGTATGTACAATTTTGTCCTGTTTCAACTATTTACAGAAGGTATCGGGAGAAAAAGCAAAATGTTCTTGTGAAAAGTCCATATATTGATTTAGATCGACGCCACGAGTCGGTCGGGTGGTCTGGTCGTCCGTGTCGATCGCCTCGGCCCCAGTGGTGGTGGTGGTGCTTGTTCCGGTGTTGTCGTCTCCGGGAGCCTTACGGTTTCAGCTTGGGCTTTATTCTTGGTAGGGCCTGAGGGGAGGGGAACCGATCCTCCTGGGAAGGGGGCGGTCGCGGGGTGCGGCGGTGGCAGGAAGGGGGGGGTTGGGTGAATGGTGTCGGAGGGGGGGGGTGTGTGTTGCCGGCGGGCGCCAGATCCCGCAGGGAGACCGTGTCCTGTCAGCCGTCGGGGTACTCCACGTAAGCGTACTACGGGTTCGCGTGGAGGAGGTGAACCCTTTCGACCAACGGGTCCGCCTTGTGTGCCCGCACATGCTTTCGAAGCAAGATGGGTCCTGGGACCGCCAGCCAGGTCGGCAGCGACGTTCCAGAGGAGGACTTCCTAGGGAAGACAAGGAGACGCTCATGAGGCGTTTGATTAGTGCTCGTACGTAATAGCGACCGGATGGAGTGGAGAGCGTCAGGGAGGACCTCCTGCCACCGTGAAACTGGGAGGTCCCTGGACCGTAGGGCCAGTAGGACGGTCGTCCAGACCGTGCCGTTCTCCCTCTCTACTTGCCCGTTCCCCCGGGGGTTGTAGCTGGTCGTCCTGCTTGAGGCTATGCCCTTGCTGAGCAGGAACTGGCGCAGCTCGTCACTCATGAAAGAGGACCCCCTGTCGCTGTGGACGTATGCGGGGCAACCGAACAGTGTGAAGATGGTGTTCAGGGCTTTAATGACTGTGGCCGCGGTCATGTCAGAGCAGGGGATGGCGAATGGGAAGCCGGAGTACTCGTCCACCACATTAAGGAAGTATGTGTTGCGGTCGGTGGAGGGGAGGGGCCCTTTGAAATCCAGACTAAGGCGTTCAAAGGGGCGGGAAGCCTTAATCAGGTGCGCACCATCCGGCCTGAAAAAATGCTGTTTGCATTCTGCGCAGATGTGGCAGTCCCTTGTGACTGTACGGACCTCCTCTAAAGAGTATGGGAGGTTGCGGGACTTGATAAAGTGGAAAAACCGAGTGACCCCCAGGTGGCAGAGGTCCTCGTGGAGGGTTTGGAGGTGGTTAATTTGTGCGTTGGCACATGTGCCGCGGGATAGGGCATCGGACGGCTCATTCAGCTTTCCGGGACAATACAGAATCTCGTAGTTGAAGGTGGAGAGCTCGATCCTCCACCTTAAGATCTTGTCGTTTTTGATTTTGCCCCGCAGTGCATTATCGAACATGAAGGCTACCGACCGTTGGTCGGTGAGGAGCTTGAATCTCCTGCCGGCCAGGTAATGCCTCCAATGTCGCACAGCTTCCACTATGGCTTGGGCTTCCTTTTCCACTGAGGAGTGGCGGATTTCTGAAGCGTGGAGGGTTCGGGAGAAAAAGGCCACGGGTCTGCCCACTTGGTTAAGGGTGGCCGCTAGAGCTACGTCGGAGGCGTCGTTCTCGACCTGGAAGGGGAGGGACTCATCGATGGCGCGCATCGTGGCCTTTGCGATATCCGCTTTGATGCGGCTGCAGGCCTGGCAAGCCTCTGTCGACAGAGGGAAGGTCGTGGTCTGTATTAGGGGGCGGGCCTTGTCTGCGTACTGGGGGACCCACTGGGCGTAGTATGAAAAAAACCCCAGGCAGCGTTTCAGGGCTTTTGAGCAGTGCGGGAGGGGAAATTCCATGAGGGCGCGCATACGTTCGGGGTCGGGGCCTATTATCCCATTGCGCACTACGTAGCCCAGAATGGCTAGCCGGTTGGTGCTAAAAACGCACTTGTCCTCGTTGTACGTGAGGTTCAAGGCTTTGGCGGTCTGGAGGAATTTTTGGAGGTTGGCGTCGTGGTCCTGCTGGTCGTGGCCGCAGATGGTTACATTGTCGAGATACGGGAACGTGGCCCGCAACCCATGTTGATCAACCATTCGGTCCATCTCCCGTTGGAAGACCGAGACCCCGTTTGTGACGCCAAATGGGACCCTTAGGAAATGGTATAATCGCCCGTCTGCCTCGAAGGCTGTGTACTTGCGGTCACTTGGGCGGATGGGCAGCTGATGGTAGGCGGACTTGAGGTCCATGGTGGAGAAGACTTTGTATTGGGCAATCCGATTGACCATGTCGGATATGCGGAAGAGAGGGTACGCGTCTAGTTGTGTGTACCTGTTGATGGTCTGGCTATAGTCTATGACCATCCTTTGTTTCTCCCCTGTCTTCACTACTACCACCTGTGCTCTCCAGGGACTATTGCTGGCCTGGATTATGCCTTCCTTTAGTAGCCGCTGGACTTCGGACCGAATGAAGGTCCGGTCCTGGGCGCTGTACCGTCTGCTCCTAGTGGCGACGGGTTTGCAATCCGGGGTGAGGTTCGCAAACAAGGACGGGGGTTGCACCTTGAGGGTTGCGAGGCCGCAGATAGTGAGTGGGGGTATTGGGCCGCCGAATTTGAACGTAAGGCTCTGTAGATTGCACTGGAAATCTAATCCCAGTAATGTGGGGGCGCAGAGTTGGGGAAGGACGTGTAGTTTGTAGTTTTTGAACTCCCTCCCCTGCACCGTTAGGGTAACTATGCAGAAACCTTTGATCTGTACGGAGTGGGATCCTGCAGCTAGGGAAATCTTTTGTGCGCTGGGATAGGTGGTCAAGGAACAGTGTCTTACCGTGTCGGGGCGGATAAAGCTCTCCGTGCTCCCGGAGTCGACTAGGCATGGTGTCTCGTGCCCGTTTATTAGCACCGTTGTCGTCGTCGTCTGGAGTATCCGGGGCCGAGCTTGATCGAGCGTTATTGAAGCGAGACGTGGTTGTAGTAGTGGAGCGTCTTCCTCGAACCCCGTGGAGCCGTCGACACTGGGGTCCGTTGTTGCCGTCCAAGATGGCGTCGGGGATGAACAAAATGGCTGCCCCCATACATCGCACATGGCTGGGGGTCACAAGATGGCGGCGGGGGTGGACAAAATGGCCGCCCCCATGCGTCGTACAGGTCTGGAGTGGTCCAAGATGGTGGCGCCCTTCCTCCCCTCGTGGTGGCCGGGACCCAAAATGGCGGCGTCTGCGGGTCGCACATGGGGCGCTGGGGGGGTTGGGGAGCGTTAGGACCGCGCGGGGCTCCCTCATCTCTGGGGACAGCGGTGGTCGGGACCCAAATTGGTAGCGCCGGCGGGTCATACGTGGGGACGGGGGGACGGGGGTTGGGAGCGTAAGCGGCGTGCAGGGCTCCCTGTTCTCCCGGGACAGTCGGGACCCAGAGTGGCTGCGCCTGCGGGTCGTACATGGGGCGCTGGGGGGGTTGGGGAGCATAAGCGGCGTGCAGGGCTCCCTGTTCTCCCGGGACAGCGGCGACCTCGCGGGACCGGCACACAACCGCAAAATGGCCCTTTTTCCCGCAGCTCTTGCAGATTGCTGCGCGGGCCGGGCAGCGCTGCCAGGGGTGTTCCGCCTGGCCGCAGAAATAGCAGTGGGCGCCCCCGGTGCGACTTGGCGTTTGGACCGCGCAAGCCTGTGGGGTGTCCGGGGGGGGGGTGGGTTTGTCGCGACGGGTGCGTACGGAGCCCAATGGGCTGCCACGCGGTCGGGGCCGTAGGCGTGGGTATTCCGGGCGGCCACGTCTAGGGAGGCTGCTAGGGCCCGTGCCTCTGAGAGTCCTAGCGACTCTTTTTCTAGAAGTCTTTGGCGGATTTGGGAGGAATTCATACCTGCCACAAAAGCATTGCGCATTAACATGTCCGTGTGTTCATTTGCGTTCACCGAAGGGCAGCTGCAGGCTCGTCCCAAAATCAGCAGCGCGGCGTAGAATTAGTCAATCGATTCTCCGGGACTTTGCCGTCTCGTCGCGAGCTGGTAGCGAGCGTAGATTTGGTTAACTGCGCTGACATAGAGACTTTTCAGTGCTGCGAACGCCGTCTGGAAATCCTCCGCGTCTTCGATGAGGGAGAAAATCTCCGTGCTTAACCTCGAGTGCAGGACCTGTAGTTTTTGGTCTTCTGTGACCCGGCCGGTGGCCGTTCTGAGGTAGGCCTCGAAACAAGTCTGCCAGTGCTTGAAGGCTGCTGCCGCGTTCACTGCGTGGGGGCTGATCCTCAGGCATTCCGGGATGATCCTGAGCTCCATAGTCCTTTTTAGGCACGCTTAATAAATTGTAGCGCACAAAGACTCCGAGAGACGAATAGAGTGAAGTCGATGAGGCTTTATTAAGCGTGTCTGTTCCCCCGCAGCTCGATAGTAGAATGGCCTGCGGGGGAGGACTCCGGCTTCTTATACTCTGCCTTCAGGGCGGAGCTAGAGGTCAACGGCCAACCAGGACCCGGGATCTGTCAGCCAATGACATTAGGGCTTCCAGTCCCACATGACCCCTAATACATACTACCACACCACTAAACCTGCAAAAAAAAAAATAAGATGCAATGTAACACATGTATCAGAATTAAGGAAAGTTAGATGCAAATAGAACTTAAAATAGTATAGGGGTAGACGTCCTTTGTGTATCTTTGAGGTGTAGATGATGCAACATTGCAACGGTTTGAAGTTTCTGGTTCCTTTACAATCCTGAAGTTGGATTGAAGTCCATGTAGTTGCACCTGCCTGGTCAATTTCTCTTCTTAATACTTAAGCCGCCTTTTCTAGAAAACAAAGAGGGCTGGATTCTCCGATCGCTGATGCCAAAATCGAGTTCGGCGATCAGCTGGAGAATCCCCGTTTACGCTGGAATCACGGCCGGCACAGGCCGCCAATGTGCACATGCGCAGCCACGGACCCAGCCATTCTCCGGCCATATCTGCAGGAAAAACCGAGGGGGGCTGGATTCTCCGAGCCTCTGCGGCGATCGCGATTTCAGCGCTGGGGTGGAGAATTGCCGTTTATGCCGAAATCCGGAGAATCACCGCGAATCGCGCACACGCGGTCTACGCGGCGGGAGTAGGGAGCCATTGACCCCCCACACCGATTCTCCGAGCAAAACTGGCAGAGGCTGGATTCTCCGATCCTGCGGCTATGTCGCAGGATCCGTCTGGTCTTATGACCAGAAATTCGCGGCTACTCCGGCACCGATCCTCAGTCTGGTGGGTGCTAGCAGCCGCGCAGCGTAAGGACCCCGGGCTGGATTCTCCACCCCGCTGCGCCACATTTCTGCCCCGACACGCCGGCGAGATTCTCCGTCACGCTGGCCGGTCAATGGGGTTTCCCATTGTGGGGCTGCCCCACGCCTTCGGGAAACCCCCGGACGCCGGCACATTGGAGAATCCCACCAGCGGAGAATCCCGACCCCCAACTTTACCTGCTGATACGGCCGGAGAATGGCTGGATCCGTGCAACATGGCGCCGGCCTCACTCGGACCCGGCCTGCCAAAATCTGCCCCCCTGTGATTAGCCGCGCCACCCCCGGACGCCCCCCCCCACCAGCCCTTGCCGAAGCCCCCCTGTCAACGGAATGGCTCCCCCTCCCCCGACTGTGGCGGCACTGGACACAGTCTGCAGCCACCACGTGAGGTCTCCGAACGTTGTGAGGACACGCGTCCCACGCCATCGGGGAATCGGCACATCGGGGGTGGAGCATCAGGGAGGGCCCCAGGTGACATCCTGAGGCCGTCCATTCGGCGTTCGGTGTACTTCGTGAGTACGCTGTTTTGGGGGGCGGAGCACAGCAAAAACAGCACCGCCCGTGATTCCGGTGTGAACGGGAATTCTCCGGCCGATCACCGAACACGATTTTGGCATCGGCGATCGGAGAATCCAACCCAGCATCTCTGTAAAAGAGTTCAGGCTTTGCTTAACTTAAACGAGAGAGAAAGATTACTTACTGTTCCATCAGCAGCCTCTCCTGATTCTTGTGTTCTGTCCTGCTTATTGTATATTCTAAGAAATTTGATTATCATGTCTGCAGTAATATGCATCACTGTATATACACAAGGGGTTAATGTAAATACACTACAACTAAGTAACCACTAGAGGGAGCACCATATATATATATATATATATATATACAGGAAGTCAGGACACTCTTCACAGGAATGGCAGCTGGTGAGCAGGACACAGACAGGCAGCTCAGATGTAACATAGTGTAAGCACTGAAGAGAACAAACTCATACAAAATAAAGCATCTACTGTAAGACTACGAGCTTTATTCAGACACAAGGAATAATACAATGTCTACTGTAATCAATGTTGTAGAAATAGTAAGCCTATTTTGTTGTTTCATCTCAGAAACGTCTGACACATTTCAAGATAGTAGAAACTAACAGGAGATGTAGATCATTCATCTTCCACAGGGGACTTCAATACGTTGGTTGAATATCCATGCTGGCTAGCACTTCCCCATTGTCTTGATGGACCTTTGGTCTCTGCTGCACGGGTAAACTCAAAAGATGACATGTCCATTCCTTTCAAAAGTACATTTTGAAGTAGACCGTGACGCCAATAGGTGTGGAATTCCATGAGCAATATATTTACACTGCAATCTATGCAGCAACTTTCCAGAAAAGGTCAGTTTACAATTCCAGACATCAGGGGCAGGATTCTCTGTAGCCCGACAGCGAAATCACGAACGTTGATCGGGCGGAGAATGGCTCCCGACGCCAAAATCAGGGCAGGCACCGGTTTGTTATGCTCCGCCACCTCCAAATCAGCCTCATCAGGCCGCACGCAGTCGCAACCCCGTCGGATGTCATCAGCCGGCCCACCCACGATGCGCCGCCTCCAATGGGCCGAGTTCCCGATGGCGTGGGCCACGTGTGGTCCTAGCGGTCGGGAGCCTGGCGTGGCGGCTGCGGACCGTGTCCAGTGCCACCACACTCGGCCGAGATCCGTGCTACTGGCTGGGGGGCTTCTGCTAGGGTTGGGGGGGAGTGTTGGGGGGTGGCCAGGAGGTGGGTTGAGGGCGGACTTATTCAACTTGTTCGAAATATTTCTCCTCGTGCATCTCCACAACCACTTCCGTTTCTCGGCTATCCGAGGGCATCATAGTTACATTTGGCAACCTCAGGACATTCAGCGACAGCTGCCGCCCCTTCACAGATCCAGTCTGGTGCTCACCTATCACCCCTGGCACACAATCCTCAATGTGCGCCACCAGAAACTTCACCAACAGCTTAGTATCTACATTCAACAGTGAACTCGGTTGGCAAAGCCCACACTGCCCCAAGTCCTTGTCTTTCTTTACGGTAAGTGATATCGAAGCCTGAGACAACGTGGGGTGGAGCTCTCCCCTCTCCACCGACTCATGATACACCTCGACTAACAGGGCCCCAGCTCTGACCCAAACTTCTTGTAAAGCTTGGCTGGGAACCCATCCGGACCCGAGGCCTTCCCCGTCTGCATCAACCCCACGCAATCCATTACCTCCCTCAGCCCGACCAGGGCCCTCAGTCCCTACACCTTTGTCTCCACCGCCCTCGGGAACTCAATCCCATCCAAAAACTGCCTCATACCCTCACCTCCCAGTCGTCTCCCCACCCCCTCCCCCGGAGGCTCCAAGCAATATAATTTCCAGTAAAACGCCTCAAACACCCCATTCACCTCCTCTGGCTCTGTTTCCACTGTATCCCTTCATTTGTCATCCTCTCAATTTCCCTCACTGCCGCCTGCCTCCTCAACTGGTGCGCAAGCATCGTGCTGGCTTTCTCCCCATATTCATATACTGCCCCCCTGGGCCTGCGCAGTTGCCTCACCGCCTTTCCCATAGACACAAGCCCAAACTCCATCTGGAATTTCTGATTCTCCTTCAACAGCACTTCCTCAGGCACCGCTGAGTACCTCCGGTCAGCCATCAGAATGGCCTCCACCAACCTCAACCTCTCAGCCTGCTCCACCCTCTCCTTGTACACCCGGATTGAGATAAACTACCCCCTTACCACCACCTGAAGCCTCCTCCCACAACGTGGAGGCGGAGACCTTCCCTGTTTTTTGCTTCACTAGTTCCCTATCTTTTCGCAAACCTTCTTATCCGCCAATAACCCCACATCGAACATCCACTGCGGCCGTTGGGGACACCCCTTTGCCACCCACAATTCCATCCAATGTGGCACATGAGCACCTTGTCCAGGTCAAAGAAATTAATCCGTGAGATTTTGTTTGCAATGAGTGCTGAATTTGGTGCATTTGAGTGCGATAGTGAGAGTTTGGTGACCGAGGGAGTATAAGGCTTCATTTTTATCTAAAGTTTAGTCTTTCTTTTATTTAGTTAAGTAACTTAAAAGTTGCTGTTTGGTTTAGAAGAAGGTGAATTTTCAATAAGCTTTAAACAGGCTTCTACTTGTAGGCACTTGCAGCTGGAGCTTGTTAATTAGTTAATTGGATTAGGCCAGTTTTCAGAGGCTAGATTCACAGTATAAAAGTGATCCCCTACAGTGCAGACTTTGTTTGCACTGAGTGCTGAATTTGATGCATTTGAGTGCTATAGTGAGAGTTTGGTGACTGAGGGAGTGCTGAATTTGGTGCATTTGAGTGCTATAGTGAGAGTTTGGTGACTGAGGGAGTGCTGAATTTGGTGCATTTGAGTGCGATAGTGAGAGTTTGGTGACCGAGGGAGTGCTGAATTTGGTGCATTTGAGTGCTATAGTGAGAGTTTGGTGACTGAGGGAGTGCTGAATTTGGTGCATTTGAGTGCGATAGTGAGAGTTTGGTGACCGAGGGAGTTAGGTGAGGTGGGAGTAAGGTGCTCCTTTCATTTTGTTTCCGACATTTCCGCAAAGAGTGCGAAGAGAGCCAGGAGTTTACAGAAAGTTGAGCTGACTGGGAGCAGGGTCGGAGGGCGGAGATCTAGTTAGTCCACAGGGCAGCTATATTCTGTCAGGTAAGAGGGGATGGAGGCTAGGCCAGTTACATGCTCCTCCTGTAGGATGTGGGTGGTGAGGGATACCACCGGTGTCCCCACTGACTATACCTGCGGGAAGTGCACCCAACTTCAGCTCCTCAAAGACCGTGTTAGGGAACTGGAGCTGAAGCTGGATGAACTTCGGATCATCCGGGAGGCAGAGGGGGTGATTGAGAAGAGTTACAAGGAGGTAACCACACCCAAGGTACAGGACAAGAATAGCTGGGTTACAGTCAGGGGGAAAAAAACAAACAGGCAGAAAGTGCAGGGATCCCTCGTGGCCGTTCCCCTTCAAAACAAGTATACCGTTTTGGATGCTGTTGGGGGGGATGACCTACCGGGGGAAGGCCCTAGCGGCCAGGTCTCTGGCATTGAGTCTAGCTCTGGGGCTCAGAAGGGAATGGGGAGAATAGAAAAGCAATAGTTGTAGGAGATTCAATGGTTAGGGGAATAGATAGGAGATTCTGTGGTCGCGAGCGAGACTCCCGGAAGGTATGTTGCCTCCTGGGTGCCAGGGCCAGGGATGTCTCGGATCGTGTCTTCAGGATCCTTAAGGGGGAGGGGGAGCAGCCAGAAGTCGTGGTGCACATTGGTACCAACGACATAGGTAGGAAAAGGGGTGTGGAGGTAATAAACAAGTTTAGGGAGTTAGGCTGGAAGTTAAAAGCCAGAACAGACAGAGTTGTCATCTCTGGTTTGTTGCCGGTGCCACGTGATAGCGAGGCTAGGAATAGGGAGAGAGTGCAGCTGAACACGTGGCTGCAGGAATGGTGTAGGAGGGAGGGCTTCAGGTATTTGGATAATTGGAGCGCATTCTGGGGAAGGTGGGACCTGTACAAGCAGGACGGGTTGCATCTGAACCAGAGGGGCACCAATATCCTGGGAGGGAGGTTTTCTAGTACTCTTCGGGAGGGTTTAAACTAATTTGGCAGGGGAATGGGAACCAGATTTGTAGTCCAGCAACTAAGGTAGCCGATATTCAGGACGCCAAAGCGTGTAATGAGGCAGTGGGGAAGGGAACACTGACAAAGGAGAGTACTTGCAGGCACGGAGATGGGTTGAAGTGTGTATACTTCAACGCAAGAAGCATCAGGAATAAGGTGGGTGAACTTAAGGCATGGATCGGTACTTGGGACTACGATGTGGTGGCCATCACGGAAACTTGGAGAGAAGAGGGGCAGAAATGGTTGTTGGAGGTCCCTGGTTATAGATGTTTCAATAAGATTAGGGAGGGTGGTAAAAGAGGTGGGGGGGGGGGTGGCATTATTAATTAGAGATAGTATAACAGCTGCAGAAAGGCAGTTCGAGGAGTATCACCCTATTGAGGTAGTATGGGTTGAAGTCAGAAATAGGAAAGGAGCAGTCACCTTGTTAGGAGTTTTCTATAGGCCCCCCAATAGTAGCAGAGATGTGGAGGAACAGATTGGGAAACAGATTTTGGAAAGGTGCAGAAGTCATAGGGTAGTAGTCATGGGCGACTTTAACTTCCCAAATATTGAGTGGAAACTCTTTAGATCAAATAGTTTGGATGGGGTGGTGTTTGTGCAGTGTGTCCAGGAAGCTTTTCTAACACAGTATGTAGATTGTCCGACCAGAGGAGGGGCAATATTGGATTTAGTACTGGGTAATGAGCCAGGGCAAGTGATAGATTTGTTAGTGGGGGAGCATTTTGGAGATAGTGACCACAATTCTGTGACTTTCACTTTAGTAATGGAGAGGGATAGGTACGTGCAACAGGGCAAGGTTTACAATTGGGGGAAGGGTAAATACGATGTTGTCAGACAAGAATTGAAGTGCATAAGTTGGGAACATAGGCTGGCAGGGAAGGACACAAGTGAAATGTGGAACTTGTTCAAGGAACAGGTGCTACGTGTCCTTGATATGTATGTCCCTGTCAGGCAGGGAAGAGATGATCGAGTGAGGGAACCATGGTTGACAAGAGAGGTTGAATGTCTTGTTAAGAGGAAAAAGGTGACTTATGTAAGGCTGAGGAAACAAGGTTCAGACAGGGCATTGGAGGGATACAAGATAGCCAGGAGGGAACTGAAGAAAGGGATTAGGAGAGCTAAGAGAGGGCATGAACAATCTTTGGCGGGTAGGATCAAGGAAAACCCCAAGGCCTTTTACACATATGTGAGAAATATGAGAATGACTAGAGCGAGGGTAGGTCCGATCAAAGACAGTAGCGGGAGATTGTGTATTGAGTCTGAAGAGATAGGAGAGGTCTTGAACGAGTACTTTTCTTCTGTATTTACAAATGAGAGGGGCGATATTGTTGGAGAGGACAGTGTGAAACAGATTGGTAAGCTTGAGGAAATACTTGTTAGGAAGGAAGATGTGTTGGGCATTTTGAAAAACTTGAGGATAGACAAGTCCCCCGGGCCTGATGGGATATATCCAAGGATTCTATGGGAAGCAAGAGATGAAATTGCAGAGCTGTTGGCAATGATCTTTTCGTCCTCACTGTCAACAGGGGTGGTACCAGGGGATTGGAGAGTGGCGAATGTCGTGCCCCTGTTCAAAAAAGGGACTAGGGATAACCCTGGGAATTACAGGCCAGTTAGTCTTACTTCGGTGGTAGGCAAAGTACTGGAAAGGGTACTGAAGGATAGGATTTCTGAGCATCTGGAAAGACACTGCTTGATTAAGGATAGTCAGCACGGATTTGTGAGGGGTAGGTCTTGCCTTACAAATCTTATTGAATTCTTTGAGGAGGTGACCAAGCATGTGGATGAAGGTAAAGTAGTGGATGTAGTGTACATGGATTTTAGTAAGGCATTTGATAAAGTTCCCCATGGTAGGCTTATACAGAAAGTAAGGAGGCATGGGATAGTGGGAAATTTGGCCAGTTGGATAACGAACTGGCTAACCGATAGAAGTCAGAGAGTGGTGGTGGATGGCAAATATTCAACCTGGATCCCAGTTACCAGTGGCATACCGCAGGGATCAGTTCTGGGTCCTCTGCTGTTTGTGATTTTCATTAATGACTTGGATGAGGGAGTTGAAGGGTGGGTCAGTAAATTTGCAGACAATACGAAGATTGGTGGAGTTGTGGATAGTAAGGAGGGCTGTTGTCGGCTGCAAAGAGACATAGATAGGATGCAGAGCTGGGCTGAGAAGTGGCAGATGGAGTTTAACCCTGAAAAGTGTGAGGTTGTCCATTCTGGAAGGACAAATATGAATGCGGAATACAGGGTTAACAGTAGAGTTCTTGGCAATGTGGAGGAGCAGAGAGATCTTGGGGTCTATGTTCATACATCTTTGAAAGTTGCCACTCAAGCGGATAGAGCTGTGAAGAAGGCCTATGGTGTGCTCGCGTTCATTAACAGAGGGATTGAATTTAAGAGCCGTGAGGTGATGATGCAGCTGTACAAAACTTTGGTAAGGCCACATTTGGAGTACTGTGTACAGTTCTGGTCGCCTCATTTTAGGAAGGATGTGAAAGCTTTGGAAAAGGTGCAAAGAAGATTTACCAGGATGTTGCCTGGAATGGAGAGTAGGTCTTACGAGGAAAGGTTGAGGGTGCTAGGCCTTTTCTCATTAGAACGGAGAAGGATGAGGGGCGACTTGATAGAGGTTTATAAGATGATCAGGGGAATAGATAGAGTAGACAGTCAGAGACTTTTTCCCCGGGTGGAACAAACCATTACAAGGGGACATAAATTTAAGGTGAAAGGTGGAAGATATAGGAGGGATATCAGAGGTTGGTTCTTTACCCAGAGAGTAGTGGGGGCATGGAATGCACTGCCTGTGGAAGTAGTTGAGTCGGAAACATTAGGGACCTTCAAGCAGCTATTGGATAGGTACATGGATTACAGTAAAATGATAGTGTAGATTTATTTGTTCTCAAGGGCAGCACGGTCGCATTGTGGATAGCACAATTGCTTCACAGCTCCAGGGTCCCAGGTTCGATTCCGGCTTGGGTCACTGTCTGTGCGGAGTCTGCATGTCCTCCCCGTGTCTGCGTGGGTTTCCTCCGGGTGCTCCGGTTTCCTCCCACAGTCCAAAGATGTGCGGGTTAGGTGAATTGGCCAATGGTAAATTGCCCTTAATGTCCAAATTGCCCTTGGTGTTGGGTGGAAGTGTTGAGTTTGGGTAGGGTGCTCTTTCCAAGAGCCGGTGCAGACTCAAAGGGCCGAATGGCCTCCTTCTGCACTGTAAATTCAATGATAATCTATGATTAGTCTAGGACAAAGGTTCGGCACAACATCGTGGGCCGATGGGCCTGTTCTGTGCTGTATTTTTCTATGTTCTATTACCCAATGGTTATGCGAGAAGGACGAAAATTCCTTCGCCCTCAGTCTTTCAAACCGCCATGGATCAGCCCCTCCCATCCGTTCCATAAACCCCAACAGCGCCTTTGCCATGGCTGACACCTTCAGGGTCCTGGGAGACGACCAGTCCAACATTGGGTCCAGCACCCCCCACACCATTACAAACCTATCCCCAGGGTCTTTCACTGTATTCCACACCTCGAAAGCCACCCTCATATTGACCAACACTGTCACCCCTCTCATCTTCGTATCCAATCCCGAATGGAATACCTGCCTCACCCAACGCTTCCTCTACCTCTACCTTCTGGTTCCCCACCTTCAAATGCGTTTCCTGAAGAAACAACGTGTCTACCTTCAAACTCCACAAATGTGCGAAAACACGCAACCTCTTAATCTGCCCATTTAATCCCCGAACGTTCCAAAAAATTAACCTGGTCAGGGGGCTCCCCAATCAGCCATAGCCCCTCTTTAACCAGGTCCCCCAGGTCAACACCTCGCTCACCCTTGGGGCCTCCCCAAGATGTCTGCCGCCATCTCCCCTTAACCAGCTCCACCCATGTCAGCTTTTCACAGTAACTTCATTGAAGCCTACTTGTGACAATAAGCGGATATTTTTATCTCCCCCCCTCCCCAGCCCCCACCCCTACCCTCCCCCATAAGCAAAGAAAAAGAAAACCAACCGATCCCACCCATCTCCCCCACTCCCTCCATGGATCAAGCCCTCACTTCACTCCCATTAACTAGCCTACCTGCTAGTATGGTGGCCACCACTCGAGGCAACCAACTACCCCTTCCCCTATATCACCCCTCACCCACAATTCCCCAAAAACCATTAAACACACTTGCCTGATCCGCACACAAACACAGTGGGGAAGATTTTTCGGCCACGCCCTCCCGGCGACCGGAAATTCCCACCGGAAGTCAACCAATTTTTACATGGTCCCCATCCACGGTGATCTTGCGGCAGACCTGGCCGGATAACGCAGCCCAGTAAATACAAAAATCCGTTCGGCTTACACACCCACATTCCCTGTACCGGCATCTTCAAAATTCAATGTCCTCACAAGTACCCAGTCCATGGTCTTGCATAAAATTAATCGCCTCCTCTGGCATCAAAATAAAATTCCTGATTCCTGTGACCCACAGAGGAGCAGGATATAACACCCTAAACATCACTCCTTTCTTGTAGGGGGCGCTTTGACCCCACTGAACCCATTCAGCCGCTTGGCCAACCCAGCCAGCCCTCTGCTGCGCAATGTTGTGGAGGATGCAGCAGGCCACCACTATGTGGGAGACTCTCCTAGCGCTATACTGGAAGGCCCCTCCAGAGCGGTCCAGGTAACTTAACTGCATCTTCAGGAAGCTGATGCATCAATTGATTACGGCCCTGAAAAGGCCTGGGCGTTGTTGTAGTGGATCTCTGCGTTGGTCTGTAGCCTCTGGATAGGCATCATCAGCCATGATTACAATGCATAACTCCTATCGCCCAGGAGCCAACCCCCCACCCCGGGGCAGGCCTTGAAGATGTTGGGAACCATTGAGAGTGCCAGGATGAAGGCGTTGTGCACACTGCCTGGTTCTCGAGCGCAGACGTACATGATGTGCATTTCCTGGTCACACAGCAGCTGAATGTTCATGGAGAGGTACCCCTTTCGGTTCATGAAGCCCACCCCCTCATGCGCCGGTTCTTGTAGGAGGCCAGAGGTGATATGAGAGTGACTGCCCTTGACATCAAGGCAGCGTTTGACAGAGTATGGCATCAAGGGTCCTTAGCTAAACTGGAGTCGGGCAAACTCTCCGCTAGTGGAGTCACACCTGGCACAAGGGAAGATGGTTGTGGTGGTTGGAGGTTAATCATCTCAACCCCAAAGATATCACTGCAGGAGTTGGAAGGACCCTGTGGTGCCTGGAAGGACCCCGTGGCGAAAAGGTTCAGGGCAACTGTCACCTTACGGCACCGGGAGCGGGTGTCCTCCACCATACCCCATGGTTCCAGGTGTACCATGGTCCGGCAGGTATGCCTTATGGTCACCCCTGCTCAGCTGTAGCCTTCAACGGGATGCCTGGTCCGGCAGGTCCTCGAATGACAGACGCTGCCAGTACACATGAGACCTGATGCGGCGCCTCCTAGGTGGCTGGTTCTCCATCCTAACCGGCTGGCTCCTGTTCTCTAGGGCAAGTTCCACTACTGCAGGGTCCTCCCCGAGCAGCTCATACAGCTTCAGTGCCTCCCCCAGGACTGCACGGCCTGGCAGATGCCAACCATTCCTGGTTGGATTCCAAATTCCATTGTCTGCAGGGGGTGAAAGGCAAACATGTTAGCATGGTGCGTACTCCCGTGCCCAACCAAAAGCAACGGGCTACACGGTGGCCCCAACCTGCTTTGCAGCCCCTGCCCTCGCATGTCCCTCTCTACCCCTCCCCATCCCCCCACAGACCTCCGGCCATTCCCCCTGGCACTCTGCACCACACCCCTGACCCGAGGCCTTTGACACCGGCACACATCCCTACTGACAGGGGTACCGGTGGCTGACACCACCCATTGCCAGAAGTTCGCTCTGCAGCCCCGTCCAGCATCCTCCTGTAGGGGCTACTCTGGCTATTCCCTTGGTTGGGTCACGTGATGCCCTCCTGGTGGGTGACACCCATTTGTGGGTGGGGTGGAGGGAGGGGATGGGGTGGGTGCACCCATACGGACACAGCAACGGGCCATGGTGGGTGGTCAGTTGGTTGTGCATCAGGATGTCTGCTTTGCAGGCCGTGACAATGGCAGTCAATGCCTGGACACCTTAACCCCACGGCCCAATTCCTGGTCACCCATCCCCCCCCCCCCCCAGTCCCCTGGCAGACAGCACCTCCTCAGCCAGCCATGGCAGCAGCTGGACTGGCATGCCATGGTCACGCTTCTGGGAACATGACCTACCTCCGCTCTCTCTCTCTCAGCAGCCACTGCGCCCTTTTCCACGATTTTTAAAACCACAAGTGAACCTCGCCGTCAGTAATTCCTCCTGCCAGAGGAGGAGCATCGCGGGAGCTATAGAGAATACCCGAGATGGGCTCGGTAATGATATGTCAACGAAACAAACTGTACGTGCGGCGTAGAATGCATTTGCGCCGCTGTAGAGGCACCAGAGCATGGCATTCCCTCGGGCGCCCAGCACCGGCCTCGATCTTCAACTGATTCTCCGCCCGATCGTGCCTCGCGATTCCGGTGTCACTGGACGGAGAATACCACCCTTCAACTTTCAGATCCCGCTATGTGAGAAACTTAGGGATAAGTTTTCCTTTCCCAACCCTGAGTCAACCTGCAGCAGGGGCCCAACCTGGAGATACGTGAGGGTGCAATTTAAAACTTCACTGCCGATTCACAACAGACACCATCGTCCCTATCCCGCACAGTGCTTCTGCCTGGCTGAGCAATTTGCTGTCATTCCTGCACTTAGAGAAAATCAAATATACCTTCAGGGGGTCAGTGGGTAAGTTCTACCTGAGATGGCAATCTTTTGTTTCCTTTTTAAGGATCCAGACACCATTAGCGGTTAATGGATTTGTTTGTAACGTTTAAGTTTTAGTTTGTGTGTTTGTTGTGGATTTGTTTGTAATTTCTGACTTTGTACTCCTACATCTTCGTTGGTTGATTGTTACTATGTAAAATGTCAATAAACATACTTTTTAAAAAAGGATCGTTCAGGCTCTTATATACTTCAATCAAGTCACTCCTCAATCTTCTAAACTCCAGTGGAAACAAGTCCAGTCTGTAAAATCTTACCTCATAAGACAACCCGCTCATTCAAGGTATTGAAAGGGTTAAAATGTTTTTAGTTTGCAAAATAAACCACCAGGCAGGGAGAAGGCAAACTGATGAGTAGCAGATGTACTCAAGACAGGATAAGAAATGGGAGAGCAGCTACTGGGATAAAAGCACAAGGTCAGGGCGAGATATGGGCGGGAACAATGCCTAATGCACAAACTCACAGGAAACAAATAACCAGAGTTTGTAACATATGTTTCGCACATAACTGTAAGTGACAAGATTAGAAATGGATAATGGTATGCGTGCGTGACTTTCTGTGTACAAAAAGGTGACTTTGTTGTAAACCATCAAAGTAAGTCTTGGAGTGCCGAAGACTGTCTCTCACTCTGTACATTGGAATAAAGGTTTAAAGCCTCTTTCAAAGTGATTATCAGCTCTCAGGGATAACAAGGTGCAAGTTTCCCCGACACTGCCAGGTATCTTCTTTTGTTTGCGTTCACAGACAGACAGGTTCAACCTTTTTAAATCTGGTTTGAAAGTTTTTGAGTTTTAGCAATGGGAATATCTCTATTTATCTTTTATTTGAGAAAATATACAGAATTAAGTCTCAGCCCCCACCACAAAATACAGCTTAAAGCCTAGCTCTTTGAACAAGCTTTTGGTCATCTGCCTTAACATCTTCTTACAAGGCTTGGTGCCATTTTTGTTTGATAATTCTCCTGTGAAGCTCTTTGTGATGTTTTATTACTTTAAAATCACTACATAAATACACGTTACAGTTGTTGTTGTAAAGACACTCACAACCCTCAGCAAGGCAGTTAAATATCTATAGCCTGTGAGGCATATTTGAAACACATCATATTCTATATCACACTGTTCCTCAACCAATCAAAGAAAAAAGAGCAATACAGCATGAACAGGCACTTCGGCCCTCCAAGCCTGTACCGGTCATGATACCAACTTTTGCCAAAACCCTCAGCACTTCCTTGTGCCGTATCCCTCTATACCCATCCTATCCATGTGTTTGTCAAGATGCCTTTTGAATGCCGTTAATGTATCTGCTTCCACATCCTCCCCTGGTAATGCGTTCCAGGTACTCACTACCCTCTACATAAAAAACCTGCCTCGCACATCTCCTTTAAACCTTTCCCCACAGACCTTAAACCTATGCCCCCTGATGACTGACCCCTCCACCCTGGGAAAGAGTGCCTGCCCATCCACTCTATCCATGCACCTCATAATCTTGTAGACCTCTATCAGGTCACCCCTCAACCTCTGAAATAGTCCAAGTCTATTCAGCCTCTCCACATAGCTAACACCCTCCAGACTAGGCAACTTCCTGGTAAACCTCCTCTGCACCCTCTCCAAAGCCTCCACATCCTTCTGGTAGTGTGGCGACCAGAATTGTGCGCAATATTCCAAGTGCAGCCTTACCAATGTTCTATACAACTGTAGCATGACTTGCCAGTTGTTATACTCGATGCCCCGTCCAATGAAGGCAAGCATTCCGTATGCTTTCTTGACTACCTTGTCCACTTGTGCTGCCACCTTCAAAGATCTGTGGACATGCACGCCCAGATCTCTCTGACGTTCTATATTCCAAAAAGTTTTGCCATTTACAGTATATTTCCCCTCTATGTTAGACCTACCAAAATGCATTACCTCACATTTGTCTGGGATAAACTCCATTTGACTTTCCTCTGTCCAAGTCTCCAACCTATCTATGTCCTGCTGTATCCTTTGACAATCGTCAACACTATCTGCCACTCCACCAACCTTGGCGTCATCCACGAACTTACTAATCAGACCAGCTACATTTTCCTCCAAATCGTTTATGTATACTACAAACAACAGAGGCCCCAGCACAGATTCCTGTGGAACACCACTAGTCACAACCATTCCATTCAGAAAAACACCCTTCTACTGCTATCCTTTGCCTTCTGTGACCGAGCCAGTTCTGTATCCAGCTTACCACCTTATCTCTGATCCCGTGTGACTTCATCTTTTGTACCAGTCTGCCATGAGGCATCAGTTGCTAATTTTAAGGTATCCAGGAATACATTTCCCCATGATGACGGAGAGAGAGCACATCCTGCATCACTGGCAGAAACCAATTTAAGATAAGCATTGTCAGCAAGGCCTGGGAACTGACCACTTGCCTGGCTGTTGCCCTGGAAAGTACAGAAGGGGAAACATAAACAGCTATTAAATACATGAATTAAGCACCACAATAAGCCAAAACAGCATTACAAAGAATCCTGAATGTTACAATAGTTATTGAATTGGCTTCACCATAAACATACAGAGTGTATTTTGGTCTGTATGAATAACAAATTGTTATAACCTGTCTGATTACTATTGCCTATCCCACAATCCTTCGTGAGTATTGTTATATTACGACTGATAATATGTTGTATTCTTTGTCTTTTCTTCCAAAATGACCCGATGTAGTATTGACAAAGAATATACCAATCAAAAGTTGAAACAAAACTAATTTATTATTACACTACTTAGTAAATGAAGGTTGCACACCCGACTGAGCTATAGATGACAATAAATGATATTGAATCTGTATTATAGTATAAATATTCTATCTAATTCCTAACTACACTATGATTTGACCTCATGCTATCTATCTCTAACTAACATTCAGTCTGCTATCTCCATGTCCTTCTCAGCTTCTCCAGAATTCCCTGAGAGGCTGTCTTAAATACAGAGAATTAGTAACGCTGTCTAGTGTTTGATTTACACATAGCTATAATTATTAACCCTTAAATAACCTGAATATATACATATCATCACACCTCCCCCTTTTTTGACATTTCTCTTCTATTATTAAAAGGAAAAAATGTATAATATTGGTACAAAATACATGGTATGTATATGAAATTAACATGTGAGGTAAAAAACAAAAATCAAACAATCCAACTGTGATGATTCACAAATTGAGTCTGTCCGACTTCTTTCTCATCCTGGATGATCGTCTCAAACCAAGGAGAGGAGTGTCAGAAGTTTTTAACATTTTCTGTGAATCTTTGAGTCTTCAATAATCTTGGAAGATGTCATAGTGTTGTGAAAGAGACTTTCATGCATTTGAAGATCAGGACAAATCTTGTCACATGGTTTGATTTTCAAAAGTGCTCGTCGATTTTGTCGAACAATTGAACCTTCATTTGTTTGAATGATATAGGAGCATGGTGCTGCTTGATGAATTACTTTAGCAATAGCAGACCATCCTCCATCAGGAATGCAAATCCTTACTTGATCGCCTGGGTTCAGTGGTTCCAGTATTGTTGCATGTTGATTATTGTATTGCTGTTGTATGGCTTGTTGACGTTGCGTCTTTTTAATGACTGGCTCATGATCTGAATCAGGAAGTCTAATGCATGGAAGAGTTGTTCTTAACTCGCTGTTCATCAACAATTGAGCAGGAGATAAACCCATAGCAAGCGGATTTGCTCTGTAGTTAAGTAAAGCTAGGTTCATATCAGCATGAGAATCAAAGGATTTATGTAAACGTTGCTTCACTATGTGAACCCCTTTCTCAACTTTTCCATTTGATTGTGGATAGTGAGGACTTGAAGTTATGTGAGCAAAATTATATGCTTTGGCAAATTCTGTCTGTGGTGACATGCATCACTGTATATACACAAGGGGTTAATGTAAATACACTACAACTAAGTAACCACTAGAGTGAGCACCAGAGATGTCATGACATGCAGACCTACAGCCAATGGGTCATTACAACAGGACACAACCAATGGGTAATCAGGACACCCAGAGGTGGCATTACCACAAGGGGGCACTTCACAAACCATATAAAAGGACAGGGCACACATGCTCTGCCTCTTTCCACAGACAGACATCTAGAGAGTACATCAGGGTTGATCAACAGCATCACACCCAGCACGTGGCTTAGAGCAGGTTGGTAAAGATAGACTGAGTTACTACTGCTAGATTAGCAGAGAGTCAAACTCATTTAAGAACTGTGTTAATAGTTCAATAAACTAGTTGAACTCACTTCATAGTCTGGAGCTTCCTTTGTCAAAGCATACATCACCAAACGGTGTGTTGAATGTACACAACTTCTTGTGTCATCTAACTGCATTCGCCAAAATCCTCTGGAGGCATCTAGTTTGGAAAAAATGTTAGCATTCGCCATTTCGCTAATGATTTCTTCACGCTTGGGTATTGGATAGTGTTCACGATTTATATTTTTATTAAGATCTTTTGGATCGATGCAAATCCTTAATTCCCCAGAAGGTTTCTTTACACACACCATTGAACTGACCCAGTCAGTTGGTGCTGTTATCTTGGATATTATACCACGTTTTTGCAAACGTGCAAGTTCTTACTTTAATCTGGCACCAAGCGGGGCAGGAACTCTTCTAGGAGGGTGCACCACTGATTTGGCACCTGGCTTCAATTGAATTTTATATTGATAGGGAAGAATACCCATGCTTTCAAAGATGTGAGGAAAGAAATGTATGTCTTCCTGAAGGTGAAAGAGGTGAACTTGTGCTATAAATTCTTTGAATGAGGTGAAGATCCTGACAAGCTTGTGCACCTAAGAGCGAAGATCTGTTTGATTCAACAATCTCAAATCTTAGTGATATGGCAGTGTCGTGATTTGTAACCAATAAATTGCACAATCCCAATGAGGTGATTGCGTTGCCATTATAATCGCACAATTGACAATCTGTTTTCTTGATTTTAGAAGGTTGCCTCAGTTGCGGAAGGTCATTCTTATTGATCAAGTTAGCGGAAGCTCTTGTATCAAGTTTGAATATGATTTCAGAACCATTTACCTGAAGCATTGTGCTATAACAACATCATGTTTAGTCTTATCTTTGACCGTTGCAAATTGAAATGAGTTATATAGCTCTATGGCTTGTGGATCAGCCATCATTAGGAACAATGCTAATTTACAATCATTACTTGCATTATTTAAACCAAATGCAGACAGATATAGCTAAAATTGTTGTTTACACATTTGCCAGTTAACATCTAGTTTACCAGATATCCTGAGCTGTCGTAGAGATTGAACTTTCTCCATAAGTCCAGGATTCTTCAGTGTTTCGCAGTAACAAGTCTGTAAGCAGTCTGTTTTCGAAATTTGAGTCACGTGCTAGTTCTTTTTTGTTAACTAGATTCTAACTAATATATCTGAATAGCTTCAGTAGTAACCTGGTACAATATTATATTATCACGACTGGTAATATGTTGTATTCTTTGTCTTTTGTTCCAGAAAGACCCGATTCAATGTTAACAATGAATATAACAATTAAAAGATTGAAACAAAACTAATTTATTATTGCACTACTAATTAAATGAAGGTCGCACACGCTACTGAGTTATAGATGACAATAAATGATATTAAATCTGTATTACAGTTTCAATATTCTATCTAATTACTAACTACACTATGACTTGACCTCATTCTATCTATCTCGAACTAACATTCAATTTGCTCTCTCCATGTTCTTCTCAGCTTCTCCCAGAATTCCTTGAGAGGCTGTCTTAAATACAGAGAATTAGTAACGCTGTCTAGTGTTTGATTTACACATAGATGTAACAATTAACCATTCACTAACTTGATTATATACATATCATTACAAGTATGAGCTCCCCCAATAAGGAGGGCGGAGAAATCATTAGCAGAGTCACCTGTATAAGTAGAGCTGGCCAGTGTGGAACCAGCTGGAGGATAGAGTGGCGGTGGAGTACTGCTGCTGTTGTATATATGTAATTCTAAATAAAGTTATTTCTTTTGATTCTACAAACTCTTGCTGGATTCTTCGTGGTCCTCACAAAACAAATTGTGCGCTCCCAGCAAGAAAGTCACACTGAAAGGGAGCATAGAACTATTGCACTAAAAACCCCAATTCTCTGACCGTCACTCCCTGTGAGACACAAATTTCCACTGGAAACCTGGATTGCAGAGTTTGACCATTTTGTGTGTGCTGCTAACTAAACCACATGGTCTCAGAATGTTCAATGGAAAGTCCTGGGCATTTGATTTATATTGGTAGGAGAGATCAATGCTCAATTTTGCATAACATCCTGCAAAATGTTGGAAAAATATTTATATGCCACTGGCATTAGAAGGATATCAAACTAATCTTTCACTAGTATATACTTATCAGGTAATTAGATCACAATCCTCTGTTTTATAATTGCTTTCAATACAGTTATACAAGTACAATGAATTGTCTCAGAAGCTTGTGGACTCTACCAGTGTGGATCATCTCCCACCGCCCCTCTCTGCATCTCCCTCCACAGGTTCTCCACAGGTTCTCCCTGAGATACATTCATTTAAAAATAAATTTAGAGCATCCAATTCATTTTTTCCAATTAAGGGGCAATTTAGTGTGGCCAATCCACCTACCCTGCACATCTTTGGGTTGTGGAGACGAAACCCACGCAAACACAGGGAGAATGTGCAAATTCCACACAGACAGTGACCCAGGGACGGGAGCGAACAAGGGACCTCGGTGCAGTGAGGCAGCAGTGCTAACCACTGTGCCCCAAGATATATTCATGACCTTCCTCCCTCAGCCTATACACCAAGTGACTCCTCGCCCTCGGTGAATTTACCTTACATCTCAACTCATCATGTGCTCTCTCCTCTTAGTTCATTGCCATCCTATCCTCTCCCTGAATCTAATAAACATCCCTACCCATGAATACACAAGCTTTATCACCCGACATGGCATTCTCACATCGGTTTTCAGCATTATCCCCCTTCCTCCTCTTAAGACCACTTCACCTTGTATACACCCTGGGAAAACTCACCCCAAAACACTTTTTCATAGAATTTACAGTGCAGAAGGAGGCCATTCGGCCCATCGAGTCTGCACCGGCTCTTGGAAAGAGCACCCTACCCAAGGTCAACACCTCCACCCTATCCCCATAACCCAGTAACCCCACCCAACACTAAGGGCAATTTTGGACACTAAGGGCAATTTATCATGGCCAATCCACCTAACTTGCACATCTTTGGGCTGTGGGAGGAAACCGGAGCACCCGGAGGAAACCCACGCACACACGGGGAGGATGTGCAGACTCCGCACAGACAGTGACCCAAGCCGGAATTGAACCTGGGACCCTGGAGCTGTGAAGCAATTGTGCTATCCACAAGGCTACCGTGCTGCCTTACATCTCAACTCATCATGTGCTCTCTCCTCTTAGTTCATTGCCATCCTATCCTCTCCCTGAATCTAATAAACATCCCTACCCATGAATACACAAGCTTTATTACCCGACATGGCATTCTCACATCGGTTTAAAACACTTAAAACACTTGGGTACCTTCAAAGCCCCAAAGCCCAGCTTTTGGATATGCAATCACCACAACATTTCTTTACTTACAGAACTTCTCAGAAACATCTTTATCTACACTTCTGCTACCCTTGTCCCCATTATTCTCCCTTACCTTGGTCATTCCACTAGTACGATCCTCATCCTTGCTGCCAGAAGTACATGGGCCTCTTACTCAACTCGGTGACTGCGCCTTCAGCTGCTGAGATTCTAAGTTCAATCCCTCCCTAAACCCCTCTGCTTCCCTTTCCTCATAGAGTCAGAGTTTGGGTGGCACGGTAGCAGAGTGGTTAGCACTGCTACCTCACAGCTCCAGGATCCTGGGTTCAATTCTGGCCTTGGGTGACTGTCTGTGTGGAGTTTGCACTTTCTCCCCATGTCTGCGTGGGTTGCCTCCGGGTGCTCTGGTTTCCTCCCACAGTCCAAAGATGTGCAGGTTAGGTGGATTGGCCATGATAAATTTCCCCTTAGTGTCCAAAAGGTTAGATGGGGATATGTGATGTGATGGAAACATGGGCTTAAGTTGGGTGCTTCTTGCAAGAGCCAGTGCAGACGCGATGGGCCGAAGGTCCTCCTTCTGTACTGTAAATTCTATGATTTGCAACACAGAAAGAGGCCATTTGGCCCATCATGTCTGCACTAGCCTTCAAGCACCTATCTATTTTAATTCCATTTTCCACCACTTGGTCCATAACCTAACATGCTACAGTGTTTCAAGTTCCCATCTAAATGTTCACCTGAGGAAGGAGCTGTGCTCCGAAAGCTAGTGATTCGAAACAAACCTGTTGGACTTTAACCTGGTGTTGAAAGACTTCTTACTGTGCTCACCCCAGTCCAAAGCCGGCATCTCCACTTCTTGAATGTTGTGAGGGTTCCCACCTCTACCACCCATTCAGGCAGCTAGTTCCAGATTCCCACCACCCTCTGGGTGAAAACATTGTTACTCACATCTCCTGCCCCTTACCTTAAATTTATGCCCCCTAGTTATTGACCCCTCTACTAAGGGGAAAAGTTTCTTCCT
Source organism: Scyliorhinus torazame (assembly GCF_047496885.1). Classification (NCBI taxonomy): domain Eukaryota; kingdom Metazoa; phylum Chordata; class Chondrichthyes; order Carcharhiniformes; family Scyliorhinidae; genus Scyliorhinus; species Scyliorhinus torazame. The sequence goes on along the minus strand of NC_092707.1, from coordinate 118,249,692 downwards.
ATCAAACCTATCTTTGGCCCTCATAATTTTGTACACCTCGATCAGCCCTCTCTGATCTGAGGAAAATAACCCCAGGCTAACCAGCCTCCCTGTCCTCCTAAAGGGCAACCCTTATAACCTGCCCCTTTGAATGTTTTTGGCCCTGTGCAGTGACACTGATGGGACTCGTCAGATTCCTAATGTGAGATCTCTTGGGGTAAGTTACCATGATAGTAAACTGTGCAGGATGAAACATTCACACAATCTGCACATCAGCACGTGTCCACATTGTGTGGCCATGTGCACTGACATCTGGGGCGAAATTCTCCCGAAACGGTGCGATGTCCGCCGACTGGCGCCCAAAACGGTGCCAATCAGACGGGTATCGCGCCGCCCCAAAGGTGCGGAATGCTCCGCATCTTTGGGGGCCGAGCCCCAACATTGAGGAGGAATTTCCGCCCCGCCAGCTGGCGGAAACGGCCTTTGTTGCCCCGCCAGCTGGCGCGGAAATGACATCCCCGGCCGGCGCAAGCGCGGGAGCGTCAGCGGCCGCTGACAGTTTCCCACGCATGTGCAGTGGAGGGAGTCTCTTCCGCCTCCGCCATGGTGGAGACCGTGGCGGAGGCGGAAGGGAAAGAGTGCCCCCACGGCACAGGCCCGCCCGCGGATCGGTGGGCCCCGATCGCGGGCCAGGCCACCGTGGGGGCACCCCCCAGGGCCAGATCACCCCGCGCCCCCAGGCCTCCAGAGCCCGCCTACGCCGCCTTGTCCCGCCATTCAAAAGGTGGTTTAATCCACGCCGGCGGGACAGGCAATTTATCGGCGGGACTTCGGCCCATCCGGGCTGGAGAATCGTTGGGGGGGCCCGCCAACTGGCGCGGCCCGATTCCCGCCCCCGCCGAATATCCGGTACCGGAGACATCGGCAACCGGCCGGAGCGGGATTCACGGCAGCCCCCGGCGATTCTCCAACCCGGCGGGGGGTCGGAGAATGACGCCCCTGATGTGACCCGTCCGATTTCTCGGGCGTCATTCTCCGACCCCCCGCCGGGTCGGAGAATGGCCGTTGGCCGCCGTGAATCCCGTCCCCGCCCCCGCCGAAGTCTCCGCTCCCGGAGATTGGGCAGGGGCGGGAATCCGGCCGCGCCGGTTGGCGGGACCCCCCGCTGGATTCTCCGGCCCGGATGGGCCGAAGTCCCGCCCAGGAATTGCCTGTCCCGCCGGCGTAAATCAAACCTGGTATTTACCGGCGGGACCAGGCGGCGTGGGCGGGCTCCGGGGTCCTGGGGGGGGGCGCGGGGCGATCTGACCCCGGGGGGGTGCCCCCACGGTGGCCTGGCCCGCGATCGGGGCCCACCGATCCGCGGGCGGGCCTGTGCTGTGGGGGCACTCTTTCCCTGGTGGAGGCCGTGGCGGAGGCGGAAGTGACTCTCCCCACTGCGCATGCGCGGGAAACTGACAGCGGCCGCTGACGCTCCCGCGCATGCACTGGGAAACTGACAGCGGCCGCTGACGCTCCCGCGCATGCGCTGGGAAACTGACAGCGGCCGCTGACGCTCCCGCGCATGCGCCGCATTTCCGCGCCAGCTGGCGGGGCAACAAACGCCATTTCCGCCAGCTGGCGGGGCGGAAATCCCTCCGGCGTCGGCCTAGCCCCTCAATGTTGGGGCTAGGCCGCCAAAGATGCGGAGACTTCCGCACCTTTTTGCCGGCGCGATGCCCGTCTGATTTGCGCCGGCTTTGGCGCCAGTCGGCGGGCATCCCGCCGTTGGGGGAGAATTTCGCCCCTCATGTGAGATCTCTTCTGGAGAGACCTGTGGCCAGAGAAAGCATCACTGCCCAGGCTGCTGCAGTGCTTGTGCTGCACCACAAGGGGGAGCAATTCCTGCACATGCGGAGATGTCAGAAACAGCACAGCGGCCTGCCAGGCATCTGGCTGAATTTTACACACTTTCCGCTCCAAAACAAACTGGGATAATCCGAGGGAGTTTCCTCGCCCCCTCCATCCGCTTCCCCGCCATTCTCAACACTTTCCCTGCGCGTTCAGTTTCCCCCCCCGTCGCTGACTCTTTCCAGCGGTTTCAGGACGCCCTGTGATGACGTCAGTGGTGGGGACGCAGCGCATGCGCCAGAGGGGAGTGGACGCTGACTTCCTGCTATGATGTCCCCTGCAGACGATTAGAACATAGAACACACAGTGCAGAAGGAGGCCATTCAGCCTATTGAGTCTGCACCAAACCACTTAAGCCCTCACTTCCACCCTATCTCCCTAACCCGATAACCCCTCCTAACCATTATTTTGGATACTAAGGGAAATTTATCATGGCCAATCCACCTAACCTGCTCATCTTAGGACTGTGGGAGAAAACCGGAGCACCCGGAGGAAACTCAGGGAGAACGTGCAGACTCCACACAGACAGTGGCCCAGTGGGGAATCAAACCTAGGACCCTGGCGCTGCAAAGCCACAGTGCTGACCGCTATGCTATCGTGCTGCCCCACGGTACCAATTGCAACACTGAACATTGAGCCTTCCCAGTATAAGTCCTACAGGGCTGTGAACAGCTGTTCGACCAACTCACAACAATGAATTATCTGCAGGCACCCACTTTCAAAACCTACCTGTGAATATTGAACACTTAGCTGGAGATGCACTATGAAAGCAACCCCGAAATTAGAGACGAAAGAGAAAATGATGGAAAATCTCAGTGGGTAGGCAGCATCTGTAAGGAGAGAAAAGAGCTAACGTTTCGAGTCCGATGACTCTTTGTCAAAGAGGGAAGGATGCAGCAACCACACTGAACATCACGCACATGGCTTTGTGTTATATAAATGCAAGTCTTTGTGGAGTTGGCCGTAATTTCAGGGGACTACAATTAGTCCCCCCACCGGTGCAAACAAAATTAATCTCATCCTGTTTCCCTTGTGGACGGCTTTCTCTGCTAACAGCAAACCCAAGAGCAAAGATAGTGAACTGTGCAGGATGAAACATTCACACAATCTGCACATCAGCACATTCTCCTGAAATTAGAGCCCAAGTATTGAAGCAAGGAGAAAATAGAAAGGGCTTGCTGATACTTAAAGTATCTCCACATTTTGAATAAAAAGATGTTGTTTTATTTAAAATGTCTGCAATTAATTGACTTCCGCTGCAGTAACTAAGTAAACAATTCTCACTGGACATTCAATACACATTACATCATGGCATTGTGGAATTACTTAATGTAGTTTCTTCTCAAGGTAATTGGGTATTTATGACCTCCACCTGATCTGTTATATGGATAGTGAGCTCTCCAAAAAAGAATTTATTCCATTGGACAATGAATACCCCCCTTGCTGAATCAGAGACTATCTGATTTTGCTTCCGCAGGAATGATGCAAGGAGGCAGACAAACTAAAGGAGCTTTATTAATTTGATTTGATTTAGATTTATTGTCATGTGTACTGAGGTACAGTGAAAAGTATTGTTCTGTGTACAGTCCAGACAGATCGTACCATATGAAAATCGCTTATTGTCACAAGTAGGCTTCAAATGAAGTTACTGTGAAAAGCCCCTAGTCGCCACATTCCAGCGCCTGTTCGGGGAGGCTGGTACAGGAAAATCATAGGATAAATACACAATGTAAATACATAGACATTGGGCAGGATTCTCCGATTGCCGATGCCAAAATTGCATTCGGCGTGTGGGCGGAGAATCCCTTTTGACGTTGCAATTGCTGGGGGGGGGGGCAGTTTTAGGATGCTCCGCCCCCTCCAAAATGGCATCATCGGTGAGTACGCCCCATGCCATTGGGACGGCTTCAGGACGGCACCTGAAGGCCCATTGCCCCGCCCCCGATGGGCCAACTTCCCGACGGCCTGACTTGTGTGTGGTGTTGGGCGTTCTGACACACAGATGAGCCAACACAGTTGTATATGGTACAACGCTATTTTATTTAAACCTTCTATATACAGTTTTGTCTTGATACTCTGCACGTGGGGATTCCCTGTTTGTGATGTTAAAACAGGTCGTGTCCGTGTCCTTGTCCCCAGACCTACTGTCCACCAGGTGTTGTGTTCGTGCTTTTATATGGTTCCTGTCTTTGTGTGTGATTGGTTGTGGTGTTGTGTGTTCTGATTTGTCTGTTGGTGTGTCCATCATGATGTGTGTGTTTGAATATCATGACATTGTGGTCTGAGGTTTCGTCAACCTTGCTTGAACGGGGACTTCCGGTTGCGGCTATGCGGAGCTAAGCCGCACGATTCGGCAGCTCCCGCTATCACGGACTTTCGGGCTCGTTAGAGAAGCCCCAACGGAATTTTTTTCGAAGACAACCCGTGGGGAAGGGACTTTTATGGACCGGACCAGAAGTGAAATGGCCAAAAAAGCGGCATTGGAGCAGCGGGAGAAGCGAGGGAAGAAAAGCAAAATGGCGGCGGCTGGGGACAAAGCAGAGTGCGGGCCGGAGCTGCAGGAATTCATCAAGCGCTGCTTCGAGGAGCTGCGCAAGGAGATGCTGGCGCCTATGTTGTCGGCAATTGAAGGACTAGGGATGACCCAGAAGGCCCACGAGGTAAAGATCCAGGAGGTACAGAAAAGAGTCAGTGAGAATGAGGATGAGATCTTGGGCCTGGCGGTGAGAGTGGAGGAGCACGAGGCGCTGCACAAGAGGTGGGCGGGAAGACTCGAAGACCTGGAGAACAGGTCGAGGAAAAAGAACCTGCGGATCCTGGGTCACCCTGAAGGAGTGGAGGGGGCCGATGCCGGGGCATACGCGAGCACGATGCTCGGGGCGATGATGGGCGCGGAGGCCCCTTCGAGGCTGCTGGAGCTGGAACGCATACTGATTGGGACACTCCCACACGGGGAGGTCAATGGGACGGCGGGGGAAGCCGGGGTCAGCAGGTGTCAGCTGACTTATGGGAGTGATATGGGGGGAGCAAAAAAGCTAGACAGGGGTCTAGCGGGGGGGAGGGGAGGGGGGGGGAGAAAAAGGGTTGCTGCTGCACTGGCCGAAAGGGAATGGGACACAGAAGAGGTGGTCGGTGCGAGGGTCCCCCGGCTGGGGGACTGGAGGGTGAGGGTGGCGCGGACACGGGACTGGCCTAGAAAAGGAGATGGCTAGTCCGGGGGGGGGGGGTGAGAGCCCCTCCAATCCGGCTGATAACGTGGAACGTGAGGGGCCTGAACGGGCCGGTGAAGAGGGCCCGGGTGTTCGCGCACTTAAAGGGACTGAAGGCAGACGTGATCATGCTCCAAGAGACACATCTGAAGGTGGCGGACCAGGTCAGGTTAAGAAAGGGATGGGTAGGACAGGTATTCCATTCGTGACTGGACGCGAAGAATAGAGGGGTGGCAATGTTGGTGGGGAAGCGGGTGTCATTTGAGGCCAAGACTATCGTAATGGACAATGGAGGGCGATACGTGATGGTGAGTGGTAGGTTGCAGGGGACGTGGGTGGTGTTGGTAAATGTATACACCCCGAAATGGGATGATGCTGGATTCATGAAGCGCATGTTGGGGCGCATTCCGGACCTAGAGGTAGGAGGCCTGATAATGGGAGGGGACTTCAATACAGCGTTGGGCCCAGCACTGGACCGCTCCAGATCAAGGACTGGAAAGAGGCCGGCGGCGGCCAAGCTGCTTAGGGGGTTTATGGATCAGATGGGGGGAGTGGACCCATGGAGGTTTGCTAGGCCGCAGGCCAGGGAATTTTCTTTTTTCTCCCACGTGCACAAAGCCTACTCCCGGATAGATTTCTTTGTCCTGGGCAGGGCGCACATCCCGAGGGTGGAGGGGACGGAGTATTCGGCCATAGCCGTTTCGGATCATGCCCCGCACTGGGTGGAACTGGAGCTGGGAGAGGAGAGGGACCAACGCCCGCTGTGGCGGCTGGATGTGGGACTGCTGGCAGATGAGGTGGTGTGTGGGAAGGTGAGGGGGTGCATCGAAAGGTACTTGGAGGCCAACGACAACGGGGAGGTGCGGGTGGGGGTGGTATGGGAGGCGTTGAAGGCAGTGATCAGGGGAGAGCTAATCTCCATCAGGGCGCATAGGGAGAAGACAGAGGGCATGGAAAGGGAGAGGTTAGTGGGGGAGATTTTAAGAGTGGACAGGAGATACGCAGAAGCCCCTGAGGAGAGATTACTTGGGGAAAGACGACGGCTCCAGACGGAGTTTGATCTGTTGACCACGGGGAAGGCAGAGGCACAGTGGAGGAAGGCGCAGGGGGCGACCAACGAGTATGGGGAAAAGGCTAGTCGGATGCTGGCACACCAGCTCCGTAAGAGGATGGCAGCGAGGGAAATAGGGGGAGTCGAGGATGGAAGGGGAGCCACGGTGTGGAGTGCGATGAAAATAAACGAGGTATTCAAGGCCTTTTATGAAGAGCAGTACAGATCCCAACCCCCAGCGGGGGGAGAGGGGATGAGATGATTCCTAGACCAACTGAGATTCCCGAGGGTGGAGGAGCAAGAGGTGGCTGGTTTGGGGGCACCAATTGGGTTGGAGGAGCTGAGCAAGGGTTTGGGGAGCATGCAGGCGGGGAAGGCCCCGGGACCGGACGGGTTCCCGGTGGAGTTCTACAGGAAGTACGTAGACCTGTTGGCCCCGCTACTGGTGAGGACCTTTAATGAGGCAAGAGAGGAGGGGACCCTGCCCCCGACAATGTCGGAAGCGACGATTTCTTTGATCCTAAAGCGGGACAAGGACCCACTGCAATGTGGATCGTACAGGCCGATCTCGCTCCTCAATGTGGATGCTAAGTTGCTGGCAGAAGTGCTGGCTACGAGGATCGAGGACTGTGTCCCGGGGGTGATCCACGAGGACCAGACGGGATTTGTAAAGGGCAGGCAATTAAACACCAATGTGCGGCGGCTCTTAAACGTGATAATGATGCCATCGGAGGAGGGAGAGGCGGAGATAGTGGCAGCTATGGACGCGGAGAAGGCCTTTGACCAAGTAGAGTGGGAGTACCTCTGGGAGGTGCTGCGTAGGTTTGGGTTCAGGGGAGGGTTTATCAGTTGGGTTAAGCTCCTTTACAGAGCCCCAGTGGCGAGTGTAGTGACGAACCGGCGGAGGTCGGAGTACTTTTGGCTGTACCGAGGGACGAGGCAGGGGTGCCCCCTGTTGTTTGCATTGGCGATCGAATCCTTGGCCATGTCATTGAGGGAGTCTAAGAAATGGAGGGGGGTGGTCCGAGGGGGAGAAGAGCATCGGGTGTCGCTTTATGCAGATGACCTGTTGCTGTATGTGGCGGATCCAATGGAGGGGATGGTGGAGGTCATGCAGACTCTAAGGGAGTTTGGGGAGTGCTCAATGTAAGGAAGAGTGAGCTTTTTGTACTACAGGCAGGGGACCAAGAAAGGGGGATAGGGGATCTACCGCTGAGGAGGGCGGAGGGGAGCTTTCGGTATCTGGGGATCCAGATAGCCAGGAGTTGGGGGACCCTACATAAACTGAATCTGACGAGGTTGGTGGAGCAAATGTAGGAGGATTTCAAAAGATGGGACATGTTACCGCTCTCGCTGGCGGGTAGAGTGCAGTCGGTCAAAATGGTGGTCCTCCCGAGGTTTCTGTTTGTGTTTCAGTGCCTTCCCATCGTGATCACCAAGGCCTTTTTTAAGAGAGTAGGTAGGAGTATTATGGGGTTTGTGTGGGCGAATAGGACCCCGAGGGTAAGGAGAGGGTTCCTGGAACGCAGTAGGGACCGAGGAGGGTTGGCGCTGCCAAACCTAGGGAGCTACTGCTGGGCAGCAAATGTGGCGATGATCCGCAAGTGGGTGATGGAGGGAGAGGGGGCGGTATGGAAGAGGATGGAGATGGCGTCCTGTAAAGGAACGAGCCTGGGGGCGTTGGTGACGGCACCGCTGCTGCTCTCGCCGACAAGGTACACCAAGAGCCCGGTAGTGGCGGCAACGCTAAGGATCTGGGGCCAGTGGAGACGGCACAGGGGTGCAATGGGAGCCTCGGTGTGGGCCACGATCAGGGGTAACCACCGGTTTGTCCCGGTGAGGATTGACGGGGGGTTTCAGAGCTGGCATCAGGTGGGGATTAGAAGAATGGGGGACTTGTTCATTGACGGGATGTTTGCGAGCCCAGGGGCACTGGAGGAGAAGTTTGAGATACCCCCGGGAAATGCTTTTAGATATATGCAGGTGAGGGCATTTGTGAGGCGACAGGTGAGGGAATTCCCGTTGCGCCCGGCACAAGAAATTCAAGACAGGGTGATCTCGGGTGTATGGGTCGGGGAGGGCAAGGTGTCGGCAATATACCAGGAGATGAAAGAAGAGGGGGAAGCGCTGGTAGAGGAGCTGAAGGGTAAATGGGAGGAGGAACTGGGGGAGGAGATTGAGGAAGGTCTGTGGGCTGATGCCCTAGGTAGGGTTAATTCCTCCTCCTCGTGTGCCAGGCTCAGCCTGATACAATTTAAGGTGGTTCACAGAGCGCACTTGATGGGGGCGAGGTTGAGTAGGTTCTTTGGGGTAGAGGACAGATGCGGAAGGTGCTCAGGGAGCCCGGCGAACCATGTCCATATGTTTTGGTCATGCCCGGCACTGGAGGTGTTCTGGAGAGGAGTGGCGGGAGCAATATCTCAGGTGGTGAAAGTCCAGGTCAAGCCAAGCTGGGAACTAGCAATATTTGGAGTAGTGGACGAGCCGGGAGTGCAGGAGGCGAAAGAGGCCGGCATTCTGGCCTTTGCGTCCCTAGTAGCCCGGCGACGGATCTTGATAATGTGGAAGGAGGCGAAGCCCCCTAGCCTGGAGGCCTGGATTAACGACATGGCTGGGTTCGTAAAGCTGAAGAGGATTAAGTTCGCCTTGAGAGGGTCTGCGCAGTCTGAACGGTTGTGGAGCCGTTCTGCTTGTCGGCGGGCTTTGACGGGGGGCTGGGGGACTGGTGGGGGGTGGTCCGGGGGTGGCGAGGAAGGTTACAGGGGGCAGTATCTGGCAGGCCAGGTCCGCTCGTGGCTGGCGCCATGTTATACCGCGCGACCGCTGCAGGTCGCCGTGGTGCGCAAGCGCGGCCACGGATCTGGCAATTCTCAGACTGGGGGGGGTTACATGGCGCGGCTGCTGGCCCCCACTGGGTGGAGCATCAGTGCGGGGGCGCTGCCGACTTTCTCGTTGTAAGACTAGACACATGCTCCGGACATAGCCTCAAAATCAGAGAATCAAGCCCATAGACATCGGGTGCAACATACGTAGTGTAGTGCTACTCAGGAGAGATCATAGGCAGGATTCTCTGACCCGGCGGGAATCCCACCTTGCCGCCTCAACGCCAGCTGCCGTAATCTTCGGCGCCATTTTTCAGGCGGGGTGGGATTCCCGCCACGCCGGTCGGGGGCCATTGGCAACGCCCCCCCCCGGCGATTCTCTGGGTCCCGATGGGCTGAGCGGCCATCCATTTTTGGCCAGTTTTGCCAGCGTGAATCACTCACTCACGCACCAGCGGGACCTGGCAGTTGAGTATGCGTGGGCGGTCCTCGGGGATGGCACGGGGGGGTCCGATCCCGAGGGGTGGGGGGGGTCCACGGGGGCCTGGCCCGCGATCGGGGCCCACCGATCTGCGGGAGGGCTTGTTCCGTGGGGGTACTTCTTCCTTCCGCGCCGGGCCCCTGTAGAGCTCCGCCATATTGCCCGGGGGCTGGCGCGGAGAAGAGAACTACCGCACATGCGTGAAAATACGCTGGCCTGTCTGCGCATGTGCGAGATCACGCCGGCCGTTCCGTGCATGCGCGAATTTACGGCATCCCTTAGCGCGCCTTGAGTGACGCCAACCCCTCCAGCGTCAACCTAGCCCCCTAGAAATATGAGAATTCCTCACCTTGGGGCGCCGTTGATGCCAGAGTCATTGGTGCCGGTTTTCCGGCTGGCGTTGGGACTACGTCCCCAGAAGGGAGAATCCCGGCCAGTTTCTCTGCACATGGCTATTTCTGTCAAGGCAAACATAATCCGGAAACTACTCAGCGCTGCAGAGCTTTCAACAGGAGCTTTAATCCTGTAACTGTATACATTAGATTGAGGAGCCCGCTCAGTATTGCTGCCTGACAGGATTTCTCGTTCCATGCAGTTACGGCACAGTGGCATAATAGTTAGCACTGCTGCCTCATAGCGCCAGGGATGTGGGTTGGGTTCCAGGTTTGGGTGACTGTAGAGTTTCCACGTTCTCCCTCTCTTTGCATGGGTTTCCTCCCACATTCCAAAGTTGTGCCCGTCAGGAGGATTGGCCATGATCAATGTACGGGGTTGCAGGGACCTCTGTAGGGTGATCTTTTGGCGGCTTGATGCAGACTCAATGGGCCGAAGGCATAGCCTCCTTCTGTATGGTAGAGATTCTATAGATTCTATCAGGTGTGCATATACGTCATTCAGCGATCCCTATTTTGTTAACTACGTAATTAGAGAAGGGAGTATGAGTATGTCAGGTGACAGAACATTACGTAAAGGGTGTGATTTGATACAATTGAAACCACTGTCAGTGGAAATTTGGAAGATGGCATGTTTAAGGAGAGTGGAATGTTGGAGATCAGGCAGAACTGGTTTAGAATTAAATCATAGAATTTACAGTGCAGAAGGAGGCCATTCGGCCCATCGAGTCTGCACCGGCCCTTGGAAAGAGCACCCCACTTAAGCCCATGCCTCCACCCTATCCCCGTAACCCAGTAACTCCACCTAACCTTTTTGGACACTAAGGGCAATTTATCATGGCCAATCCACCTAACCTGCACATCTTTGGACTGTGGGAGGAAACTGGAGCACCCAGAGGAAACCCACGCAGACACAGGGAGAACGTGCAGACTCCGCACCGACAATGACCCAAGCCAGGAATCGATCCTGGGACCCTGGAGCTGTGAAGCAACAGTGCTAACCACTGTGCTACCGTGCTGCCCTACAAGGCTTCTTGTAGTTTTCAATAATCAGATGTTATCTTATGGGACTAACATGTCATCTTAAACTGCTACATAAAATAAAGAAATTGCAGGCAACAAAAGGGCTTTTTTAATACTTTAAAAAAATAAATTTAGAGTACCAAATTCATTTTTTCCAATTGGGGGGCAGTTTAGCGTGGCCAATCCACCTACCCTGCACATCTTTGGGTTGTGGGGGCGAAACCCACACAAACACGCGAAAAATGGGCAAACTCCACATGGACAGTGACCCAGAGCTGGGATCGAACCTGGGACCTCGGCGCCGCGAGGCAGCAGTGCTAACCACTGCACCACAATGCTCGGACTTTTTAAATACAAATGTCAACAACAACTTATGTTTATATAGCACATTTAACATAATAAAAATATCCTAAGGTGTTTCACTGGAACAAAATATGACAGCAAAATATGGGCAGCACGGTAGCACAAGTGATTAGCACTGTGGCTTCACAGCGCCAGGGTCCCAGGTTCGATTCCCCGCTGGGTCACTGTCTGTGCGGAGTTTGCACGTTCTCCCCGTGTCCGCGTGGGTTTCCTCCGGGTGCTCCGGTTTCCTCCCACAGTCCAAAGACGTGCAGGTTAGGTGGATTGGCCATGCTAAATTACCCGTAGTGTCCATAAGGGTTGGGAGGGGTTATTGGGTTGCGGGGATAAGGTGGAAGTGAGGGATTAATGTGGGTCGGTGCAGACTCGATGGGCCGAATGGCCTCCTTCTGCACTGTATGTTCTATGTAATCTATGTAAACCCCATAAGGAGATATTAGGTCGGAGAACCAAAAGCAAAGATGAAAGTTCTTAAGGTTGAAAGCAAGGTAGAATTGGAGGGTGTTGTATGAAGGAAATCTAACATAGCAAGGATTAATGTTGGACTCGGAACAGTACTGACCACAGTGGTTACAAGACCAATCAGTCTTGGCATATGCAGAATAAAAGCGCGTCGGGGAGGACCTCAGGTGCAGAGCGAGGCATCAGACATAGCTCTGGTCGCCACCCTCCACCAGGCGGTACATGTGCCAGCGCACAAGTGGACCGACTCCGGGCTCTCCACTATGACCACTGCCACCCGGGGGTCACCTGGTTCTTCCATTTTGTCAAGGCCCGCAACCTGCACTACTCCATTGAGGAGGTCAGGACCGTAACCAGAAACTGCTAAGTCTGCGCAGAGTGCAAGCCGCACTTCTACCGGCCAGATTCCGGCCTGGTGATGGCCTCCCGCCCCTTTGAGCGCCTCAGCATGGACTTCAAAGGGCCACTCCCCTCCACCGACCGCAACATGTACTTCCTCAACGTAATTGATGAGTACTCCCGGTTCCCTTTCGCCATCCCATGCCCCGACATGACTTCTGCCACGGTCATCAAAGCCCTGCACAGCATCTTCACCCTGTTCGGTTTCCCCACCTACATCCACAGCGATCGGGGATCCTCCTTCATGAGTGATGAGCTACGTCAGTTCCTGCTCAGCAAAGGCATCGTCTCGACCAGGACGACCAGCTACAACTCCCAGGGAAACGGGCAGGTGGAGAGGGAGAACGGGACTGTCTGGAAGGCCATTCTGCTGGCCCTTCGGTCTAGAAATCTCCCGGTCTCCCGCTGGCAGGAGGTCCTCCCCGACGCGCTCCACTCCATCCGTTTGCTCCTGTTCACCGCTACTAATGAGACCCCTCACGAACGTGTGTTTGCCTTCACCAGGAAGTCCACCTCCAGGGTCTCGCTCCCAACATGGCTGACAGTTCCTGGGCCCGTCTGATGCACTATCAATTCCCACAAAGACGAGAGTAGAGGAATAATCGAGGCTTTATTGAGCAAAGATGTTGTGCCTCCTGTAGCTGGAACCAGAATGGCTGCAGCACCTGCGAGCACACACATTTATACACCGCCTACTGGGCGGAGCCAGCAGGCAGGGATTGACCCATGAATATCTATTATATGTGTTTTACCATAATACATATAATACTGCTAGTGGTGGACTACCACATTCACCTCCTGTTAAAAAAAGAGTCCGGCGGGGGTGGTGGAAAAAAAGAATTACAAGTTCAGTCTGTTGGGGGCCTTGACCCTCCTCTGTGATCGCCTCAGTCCTGGTGGTGATGTGGTCGCCGACTTGGTCATCGGTGACTCCGAGAGCGTGTTGTCCTCATCTTCATCACCCCTGAGTAGAACCAATGGGAGGACGGTGAGATTCGCTGGGGGGAGGGGGAGTGGCGCAGGGGTGAATGAGGCAACGGGGGGGGGGCGGGCGGTGTCATGGCGGGGGCCGTGGGTGGGGATCCAGTGGGTGCCAGGTCCCAGAGTAAGACTGTGTCCTGGCGCCCGTCGGGGTGTGCCATGTAGGCGTACTGCGGGTTCGCGTGTAGGAGGTGGACCCTTTCGACCAAAGGGTCTGACATATGGGTCTGCACATGCTTGCGAAGGAGGACGGGTCCAGGAGCTGCCAGCCATGTTGGGAGCGAGACCCCGGAGGTGGACTTCCTAGGGAAGGCAAAGAGACGTTCATGAGGGGTCTCGTTAGTCGCGGTGTAGAGGAGTGATAGAACATAGAACAGTACAGCACAGAACAGGCCCTTCAGCCCTCGATGTTGTGCCGAGCTTTGTCCGAAACCAAGAACAAGCTATCCCACTCCCTGTCATTCTGGTGTGCTCCATGTGCCTATCCAATAACCACTTGAAAGTTCCTAAATTTTCCGACTCCACTATCACAGCAGGTAGTCAATTCCATACCCTAACCACTCTCTGAGTAAAGAACCTACCTCGGACATCCTTCCTATATCTCCCACCATGAACCTTATAGTTATGCCCCCTTGTAACAGCTACATACACCCGAGGAAAACGTCCACTCTATCTATCCCCCTCATCATCTTATAAACCTCTATTAAGTCGCCTCTCATCCTCCTCCGCTGCAAAGAGAAAAGCCCTAGCTCCCTCAATCTTTCCTCATGAGACCTACCCTCCAAATGCACGATCAATGACTACTAAAGCGAGGTTGTAGTCCAACTGAAGGCTTTAATAAGCTAGATGTTTCCCCCAGCAGCTCAGGTACAGAAAAAAGGCTGCTGGGGCGGCACGGGCTCTTATACCCCGCCTTGCAGGGCAGAGCTTGACCAATGGGAAACATACAAGATCTACCAATGGTGTTCCAGCATTACTAGGTACCGTAATACCTCTACACAGCCTACCACATTCACCCCCTGTTAAAAAAGAGTCCGGCGGGGTGGTGGCTTGGTATTACAACATGATAACGTGGTAGACGTTATAGTTATGGAGGTACTGTAATACCTCAGTACAGTGTTTTGTCTTATTGTGTAACTATTTACAATTTCACAATTAACTATATACACTTTAAGATGAAGCAATCAGTCGATCGGGGGCCCTGGTCATCCTCTGTGATCGTCGAAGCTTTGGTGGTGATGCCGGTGGAGGCTCGGGCGTCTGTGACTCCGGGAGCGTGATCTCGATCTCTGTGGCAGTTTCAACACTCCTAGACGGCGCTGGTGGGGAAGCCGATTGACCTGGGAAGGGAGCGTCTGCGTGGTGCACCGGTGGGCGGGGGGGGGGGGGTGGGGTCTAGATGGGGCCGGCGGAAGAACCGATCCTCCTGGGAAGGAGGCGGCTATAAGGTGCACCGGTGGGAGGGAGGGTAGGACTGGTGGCTGGGGTGTGCGTGGGGATCCGGCGGGCGCCAGGTCTCGTACGGAGACCGTATCTTGTCGGAGTACGCCCGTAGCGTACTGGGGGTTAGTGTGGAGAAGATGGACCCTCTCGACCAACGTGTCCGACTTGTGCACCCACACGTGTTTTTGAGCAGGATGGGTCCGGGAGCTGCCAGCCAGGTCGGGAGCGAGGTCACAGAGGAGGACTTCCTGGGGAAGACAAGGAGACGTTCGTGAGGTGTTTGGTTGGTCGTGGTACAGAGCAGTGACCGGGTGGAGTGGAGGGCATCCGGGAGGACTTCCTGCCAGCGGGAGACTGGGAGATTCCTGGACCGTAGGGCCAGGAGGACAGTCTTCCAGACCGTTCCATTCTCCCTCTCTACCTGTCCGTTACTCCGGGGGTTGTAACTGGTCATCCTGCTCGAGGCAATGCCCTTGCTGAGCAGGAATTGACACAGTACGTTGCTCATAAAGGAGGACCCCCTATCACTATGTATGTAAGCGGGGAATCTGAACAGTGTAAAGATGCAATGGAGTGTCTTGATGACGGTGGTTGCGGTCATGACGGGGCAGGGGATGGCGAATGGGAACCGGGAGTACTCGTCAATCACGTTCAGGAAGTACGTGTTGCGGTCGGTGGAGATGAGGGGGCCTTTAAAGTCCATGCTGAGGCGTTCAAAGGGACGGGAAGCCTTTATCAGGTGCGCTTTCTCTGGCCTGTAGAAGTGCGGTTTGCACTCCGTGCAGATTTGGCAATTCCTGGTGGCTGTCCTGACCTCCTCGATGGAGTAGGGCAGGTTGCGGGTCTTGATAAAGTGGAAGAAGCGATTGACCCCCAGGTGGCAGAGGTCCTCGTGGAGGGCTCGGACGCGGTCCACATGTGCGTTGGCACATGTGCCGCGGGACAGGGCATCAGGAGGCTCGTTTAGCTTCCCGGGACGACACAAGATCTCGTAGTTATAGGTGGAGAGTTCGATCCTCCACCGTAAGATCTTGTCGTTTTTTATCTTGCCCCGCTGTGCATTATCGAACATGAAGGCAACCGACCGTTGGTCAGTGAGGAGAGTGAATCTCCTGCCGACCAGGTAATGCCTCCAATGTCGCACAGCTTCTACTATGGCCTGGGACTCCTTTTCGACTGAGGAGTGGTGGATTTCGGAGGCATGGAGGGTACAGGAGAAGAAGGCCACGGGTCTGCCCGCTTGGTTGAGGGTGGCCGCCAGAGCTATGTCGGACATGTCGCTCTCGACCTGGAAGGGGAGGGACTCGTTGATGGCGTGCACAATGTCTGCTTTGATGTGGCTGAAGGCCTGGTGGGCCTCTATCGACAGGGGCAAAACTGTGGATTGGATCAGGGGACGGGCCTTGTCCGCATAGTTGGGGACCCACTGGGCATAGTAAGAAAAAAAGCCTAGGCAGCGCTTCAGGGCCTTGGAGCAGTGAGGGAGGGGGAACTCAATAAGGAAGCGCATGCGTTCAGGGTCGGGGCCTATAACTCCATTTCACACTATGTAGCCGAGGATGGCTAGGCGCTCGGTGCTAAACACGCATTTATCCTTGTTATACGTAAGGTGAAGGATCATTGCGGTCTGGAGGAATTTTCGGAGGTTGGTGTCGTGGTCCTGCTGGTCGTGGCCGCAGATGGTGACATTATCGAGATACGGGAATGTTGCCTGTAAACCGTACTGGTCAACCATTCGGTCCATCTCACGCTGGAAGACCGAGACCCCGTTAGTGACACCGAAGGGAACCCTTAAGAAGTGATAGAGCTGCCCATCTGCCTCGAAGGCAGTGTATTTGCGGTCACTAGTGCGGATGGGGAGCTGCTGGTAGGTGGACTTGAGATCCACCGTGGAGAAGACCTTATAATGCGCGATCCTGTTTACCAGGTCGGATATGCGGGGGAGAGGGTACGCGTCCAGCTGCGTAAACCTGTTGATGGTCTGACTGTAGTCGATGACCATCCTATGCTTCTCCTTGGTCTTTACCACCACTACTTGAGCTCTCCAGGGACTGTTGTTAGCTTCAATGACTCCTTCCCTCAGTAGCCGTTGGACCTCTGACCTAATAAAGATCCGATCCTGGGCACTGTACCGTCTGCTCCTGGTGGCGACGGGTTTGCCATCCAGGGTAAGGTTCGCAAACAGGGAAGGCGGATCGACCTTCAGGGTCGCGAGGCTGGAGACAGTGAGAGGCGGTATAGGGCCGCCGAATTTGAAAGTTAGACTCTGGAGGTTGCACTGGAAGTCTAACCCTAGGACTGTGGCCGCGCAGAGGTGGGGAAGGCCGTAGAGCCGGTAATTTTTAAACTCCCTTCCGTGGACCGTGAGGTTTGCGACACAAAACCCCTTTATCTCTACTGAGTGGGAACCGGAGGCCAGGGAGATTTTTTGATTAACGGGGTGGACGGGGAGAGAACAGCGCCTTACCATGTCGGGGTGTATGAAGCTCTCCGGCCTCCCAGAGTCGATTAAGCAGGACGTCTTGTGCCCGTTGATAAGTACCGTTGTTGTAGCAGTTGAGAGTGTTCGAGGCCGGGACTGGTCCAGGGTCACCGAGGCTAATCGCGGCAGCAGTTGAATGTTCTTTTGGGCGGTGTGTGGTCAGCCGAACTGGGGTCCTGGGAGTCCATCCAAGATGGCGGCGCCCATTGATCACACATGGCTGAGGGTGCACAAAATGGCAGCGCCCATCCATCGTATGTGGCGTCCGCGGGACAAGATGGCGGCGCCCGGAGGTCGCACGTGGCCCTGGAGGAGGAAGATGGCGGCGCCCGCTGGCCGCACGGGGACCGTGGAGAGAATTGTGGTGGCGGTCCGCATTCGCCATCGGAGACCGGAGCGACCGCCCGGGCCTGGCATACCGCCACAAAGTGGCCCATTTTAACGCAGCCCTTGCAGGTGGATGCGCGGGCCGGACAGCACTGCCGTGGGTGCTTGGCCTGCCTGCAAAAATAGCAGTGGGGCCCCCCGGGGTTGCCAGGCCGTCTTGCAGCACAAGCTTGCGGGGGGATGGGAGGTGTCTCGGGGTCGGCCGCGGGGGGGGGTTCCAAGCTGCCCAGGGAGCTGCCGCGTGGTCGGGGGCATAAGCGTGGGCATTTCAGGAGGCCACATCCAGGGAGCCAGCAAGAGCCCATGCCTCCTTGAAGCCCAGGGTGTCTAGTACTCAGGTCAAAGAGACACAGCCTGAGTGAGACACATCCAGAGTGGGAATTTGGAACTTGGTAATTTGGTGCAGTGAGGTAATTCGGTGCAGAGTGGGAGAAGGTGCTTTTTCCCTACTGTTTTGTTCTCTCTCTTTCTTCTGGCCTGTAACTTTTAATCAGCAGGGAGAGAACCAGAGAGCATCTGAGACCCTCGGAAGGTAAGTAAGTGATTTTTACAAATTTTTACTTTCATTACCATTTCAAATTGTGTGTGTGTGGGGGGGGGGGGGGGAAACTGGAGTGACATCACAGAGGGGGGGGGAAACTGAAGTGACATCACAGAAAAGCTGTGACCTGATTGGCTGGTTGGGAATCTATGCTAAATTAAAAAAATTAAGCATTGGTAAATTAAGTAAACATAATTACTTAATTATAATTTAGAGGGGTATCTAAGCCAGAGATCGGAGAGTACTGTATTTAGCTTTCACATTTATAGTAGAAATCTAGTGCTAGGAAACATATAGTTAACAGTAACCTTTTAAAAAAACTTTTAAATTTAATTTACTAATTAATTGACGCAATGTCAGTTAGAGGGGTGCAGTGCTCTGACTGAGATGTGACAGGTCCGGGAGGCTTCCAGCGTCCCGGATGGCTTCATCTGCAGAAAGTGCACCCAACTGGAGCTCCTCACAGGCCGCATGGTTCGGTTGGAGCAGCAGTTGGATATACTTAGGAGCATGCAGATGGCGGAAAGCGTCATAGAGAGCAATTATATAAATGTGGTCACACCCAAGGTGCAGGCAGAGAAATGGGTGACCACCAGAAAGTGCGGCAGGCAGTCAGTGCAGGAATCCCTTGTGGTTGTCCCCCTCTACCTCTTTGGATACTGTCGGGGGGGATAGCCTATCAGGGGAAAACAGCAGCAGCCAGAGCAGTGGCACCATGGCTGGCTCTGATGTTCAGAAGGGAGGGTCAAAGCGCAGAAGAGCAATCGTCATAGAGGACTCTATAGTCAGGGGCACAGATAGGCGCTCTGTGGACGTGAAAGAGACTCCAACATGGTATGTTGCCTCCCTGGTGCCAGGGTCCAGGATGTCTCCGAACGGGTAGAGGGCATCCTGAAGGGGGAGGGCAAACAGGCAGAGGTCGTTGTACATATTGGTACTAATGACATAGGCAGGAAGGGGCATGAGGTCCTGCAGCAGGAGTTCAGGGAGCTAGGCAGAAAGTTAAAAGACAGGACCTCTAGGGTTGTAATCTCGGGATTACTCCCTGTGCCATGTGCCAGTGAGGCTAGAAATAGGAAGATAGAGCAGCTAAACATGTGGCTAAACAGCTGGTGTAGGAGGGAGGGTTTCCGTTATCTGGACCACTGGGAGCTCTTCCGGGGCAGGTGTGACCTATATAAAAAGGACGGGTTGCATCTGAACTGGAGAGGCATAAATATCCTGGATGCGAGGTTTGCTAGTGTCACACGGGAGGGTTTAAACTAGTATGGCAGGGGGGTGGGCACGGGAGCAATAGGTCAGAAGGTGAGAGCATTGAGGGAGAACTAGGGAATAGGGCCAGTATGGCTCTGAGGCAGAGCAGACAGGGAGAAGTTGCTGAACACAGCGGTCTGGTGGCTTGAAGTGCATATGTTTTAATGCAAGAAGTATTCTGGGTAAGGCAGATTAACTTA
This sequence comes from Scyliorhinus torazame, assembly GCF_047496885.1. Lineage (NCBI taxonomy): Eukaryota > Metazoa > Chordata > Chondrichthyes > Carcharhiniformes > Scyliorhinidae > Scyliorhinus > Scyliorhinus torazame. Next base: position 118,230,333 of record NC_092707.1, on the reverse strand, counting down.
GAGCTTGGATTAGTACTTGGAACTATGATGTTGTTGCCATTACAGAGACCTGGTTGAGGGAAGGGCAGGATTGGCAGCTAAACGTTCCAGGATTTGGATGTTTCAGGCGGGATAGAGGGGGATGTAAAAGGGGTGGCGGAGTTGCGCTACTGGTTAGGGAGAATATCACAGCTGTACTACGGGAGGACACCTCAGAGGGCAGTGAGGCTATATGGGTAGAGATCAGGAATAAGAAGGGTGCAGTCACAATGTTGGGGGTTTACTACAGGCCTCCCAACAGCCAGCGGGAGATAGAGGAGCAGATAGGTAGACAGATTTTGGAAAAGAGTAAAAACAACAGGGTTGTTGTGATGGGAGACTTCAACTTCCCCAATATTGACTGGGACTCACTTAGTGCCAGGGGCTTAGACGGGGCAGAGTTTGTAAGGAGCATCCAGGAGGGCTTCTTAAAACAATATGCAGACAGTCCAACTCGGGAAGGGGCTGTACTGGACCTGGTATTGGGGAAGGAGCCCAGCCAGGTGGTAGAAGTTTCAGTAGGGGAGCATTTCGGGAACAGTGACCACAATTCAGTAAGTTTTAAAGTGCTGGTGGACAAGGATAAGAGTGGTCCTAAGGTGAATGTGCTAAATTGGGGGAAGGCTAATTATAACAATATTAGGCAGGAACTGAAGAACCTAGATTGGGGGCGGATGTTTGAGGGTAAATCAACGTCTGACATGTGGGAGGCTTTCAAGTGTCAGTTGAAAGGCATGTTCCTGTGAGGAAGAAGGATAAATACGGCAATTTTTGGGAACTTTGGATAACGAGAGATATTGTAGGCCTCATCAAAAAGAAACAGGAGGCATTTGTCAGGGCTAAAAGGCTGGGAACAGACGAAGCCTGCGTGGAATATAAGGAAAGTAGGAAGGAACTTAAGCAAGGAGTCAGGAGGGCCAGAAGGGGTCACGAAAAGTCATTGGCAAATAAGGTTAAGGAAAATCCCAAGGTTTTTTACACGTACATAAAAAGCAAGAAAGTAGCCAGGGAAAGGGTTGGCCCACTGAAGGATAGGCAAGGGAATCTATGTGTGGAGCCAGAGGAAATGGGCGAGGTACTAAATGAATACTTTGCATCAGTATTCATCAAAGAGAAGGAATTGGTGGATGTTGAGTCTGGAGAAGGGTGTGTAGATAGCCTGGGTCACATTGAGATCCAAAAAGACGAGGTGTTGGGCGTCTTGAAAAATATTAAGGTAGATAAGTCCCCAGGGCCTGATGGGATCTACCCCAGAAGGAGGCTAGAGAGGAAATTGCTGTGGCCTTGACAGAAATCTTTGGATTCTCACTGTCTTCAGGTGATGTTCTGGAGGACTGGAGAATAGCCAATGTTGTTCCTCTGTTTAAGAAGGGTAGCAAGGATAATCCAGGGAACTACAGGCCGGTGAGCCTTACGTCAGTGGTAGGGAAATTACTGGAGAGAATTCTTTGAGACAGGATTTACTCCCATTTGGAACCAAATGGACGTATTAGTGAGAGGTAGCATGGTTTTGTGAAGGGGAGGTCGTGTCTCACTAACTTGATAGAGTTTTTCGAAGAGGTCACAAAGATGATTGATGCAGGTAGGGCAGTGGATATTGTTTATATGGACTTCAGTAAGGCCTTTGACAAGGTCCCTCATGGTAGACTGGTACAAAAGGTGAAGTCACACGGGATCAGGGGTGAGTGAGCTGGCAAGGTGGCTACAGAACTGGCTAGGTCATAGAAGGCAGAGAGTAGCAATGGAAGGATGCTTTTCTAATTGGAGGGCTGTGACTAGTGGTGTTCCGCAGGGTTCAGTGCTGGGACCTTTGCTGTTTGTAGGATATATAAATGATTTGGAGGAAAATGTAACTGCTCTGATTCGTAAGTTTGCAGACGACACAAAGGTTGGTGGAATTGTGGATAGCGATGAGGGCTGTCAGAGGATACAGCAGGATTTATATTGTTTGGAGACTTGGGCAGAGAGATGGCAGATGGAATTTAATCCGGACAAATGTGAGGTAATGCATTTTGGAAGGTCTAATGCAGGTAGGGAATATACAGTGAATGGTAGAACCCTCAAGAGTATTGAAAGTCAGAGAGATCTAGGTGTACAGGTCCACAGGTCACTGAAAGGGGCAACACAGGTGGAGAAGGTAGTCAAGAAGGCATACGGCATGTTTGCCTTCATTGGTCGGCGCATTGAGTATAAGAATTGGCAAGTCATGTTGCAGCTGTATAGAACCTTAGTTAGGCCACACTTGGAGTATAGTGTTCAATTCTGGTCGCCACACTCCCAGAGGATGTGGAGGCTTTCGAGAGGGTGCAGAAGAGATTTACCAGAATGTTGCCTGGTATGGAGGGCATTAGATATGAGGAGCGGTTGAATAAACTCGGTTTGTTCTCATTGGAACAACGGAGTTTGAGGGGCGACCTGATAGAGCTCTACAAAATTATGACGGGTATAGACAGAGTGGATAGTCAGAGGCTTTTCCCCATGGTAGAGGGGTCAATTACTAGGGGGCATAGGTTTAAGATGCGAGGGGCAAGGTTTAGAGTAGATGTACGAGGCAAGGTTTTTACACAGAGGGTAGTGGATGCCTGGAACTCGCTGCTGGAGGAGGTGGTGGAAGCAGGGACGATAGTGACATTTAAGGGGCATCTTGACAAATACATGAATAGGATGGGAAAAGAGGGATACGGACCCAGGAAGTGTGGAAGATTGTAGTTTAGTCGGGCAACATGGTCGGCACGGGCTTGGAGGGCCGAAGGGCCTGTTCCTGTGCTGTACTTTTCCTTGTTCTTTGTTCTTTGTTCTCCAGCAATCGCTGGCGGATTTGGGAGGACAGCATGCCTGCAACAAAAGCGTCCCGGATCAAAAGTTCTGTGTGATCACTCGCCAAAACTTGCGGGCAGCTTCAGTTTCTCCCCAACACCAGGAGCGCACGGTAGAATTCTTCCAGCGATTCCCCAGGGATTTGTCGCCGCGTCGCTAGCAAATGTTGGGCGTAGCCCTGGTTTACCGGGCAAATACAATGTCCTTTTAGCAGCTCTATTGCTGCATCGAAGTCGTCCGCGACCTCGATGAGGGTGTAAATTTCTGGGCTCACCCTCGATTGCAGGACTTGCAATTTCTGTTCTCCCGTGGGTGTGTTTGCGGCCGTTCCGAGATATCCGTTAAAACACGCCAGCCAGTGCTTTAAGGTTGCCGTTGAGTTTGCCGCGTGGGGGCTGAGTTGCAGACACTCCGACTTGATTCAGAGCTCCATCCTTTCTTTTTAAAAAAAACTAGCTTATTAATTTGATGCACGATCAATGACCACTAAAGCGAGGTTGTAGTCCAACTGAAGGCTTTAATAAGCTAGATGTTTCCCCCAGCAGCTCAGGTACAGAATGAAGGCTGCTGGGGCGGCACGGGCTCTTATACCCCGCCTTGCAGGGCAGAGCTACCATACAGCTTAACCAATGGGAAACATACAATATCTACCATTGGTGTTCCAGCATTACTAGGTACCGTAATACCTCTACACAGACTACCATTAGGAGCGATCGGATGGAGTGGAGCGCGTCGGGGAGGACCTCCTGCCAGCGGGAGACCGGGAGATTTTTACACCGCAGGGCCAGCAGGACGGCCTTCCAGATCGTCCCGTTTTCCCTCTCCACCTGTCCGTTTCCCCGGGGGTTGTAGCTGGTCTTCCTGCTCGAGGCAAAGCCCTTGCTGAGCAGGAACTGACGCAGTTCATCGCTCATAACAGAGGATCCCCAATCGCTGTGGACGCAGGTGGGGATACCGAACAGTGTGAAGATGCTGTGGAGGGCTTTAATGACCGTGGCAGAAGTCATATCGGGGCACGGGATGGCGAAAGGGAACCGGGAGTATTCATCGATCACATTCAGAAAGTATGTGTTGCGGTCGGTGGAGGGGAGGGGCCTTTGAAGTCCATGCTGAGGCGCTCAAAGGGGCGGGAGGCCTTCACCAGGTGCGCTCGATCTGCCCAGTAGAAGTGCGGCTTGCATTCCGCGCAGACTTGGCAGTCTCTGGTGACAGTCCTGACCTCCTCAATGGAGTAGGGCAGGTTGTGGACCGTGAAGAAATGGAAGAACCGGGTGACCCCCTGGTGGCAGAGGTCATAGTGGAGAGCCCGGAGTCGGTCTACTTGTGCGCTGGCACATGTACCGCGGGATAGGGTATCAGGGGGCTCATTGAGCTTCCCCGGGCGATCCAAAATCTCATAATTATAGGTGGAGAGCTCGATCCCCACCTCAAGATCTTGTCATTTTTGATCTTGCCTCACTGTGTGTAATTGAACATGAAGGCAACCGACCTTTGGTCAGTGAGGAGAGTGAATGTCCTGCCGGCCAGGTAATGCCTCCAGTGTCTCACAGCTTCCACAATGGCTTGGGCCTACTTTTCAACAGAGGAGTGCCGAATTTCGGAGGCATGGAGGGTGCGGCAAATGAAGGCCATGAGCCTGCCCGCCTGGTTGAGGGTGACGGCCAGAGCTACTTCCGATGCATTGCTCGTGACCTGAAAGGGGAGGGACTCGTCGACCGTGTGCGTCGTGGCCTTGGCGATGTCTGCCTTTATGAGGTTGAAGGCCTGGCAGGCCTCAGCCGTCAGGGGAAAAACTGTGGACTGAATGAGTGGGCGGGCTTTGTCCGCATAATTAGGGACCCAGTGGGCATAGTAGGAGAAAAACCCCAGGCATTGTTTTAGGGCCTTGGGGCAGTGGGGGAGGGGGAGTTCCATGAGGGGGCGCATGCGGTCGGGGTCGGGCCCCAGAACTCCATTTTCCACGACATAACCAAGGATGGCTAAGCGGTTGGTGCGGAACACGCATTTCTCCTTATTGTACGTGAGGTTAAAGAGTTTGGCAGTCTGGAGGAATTTTTGGAGGTTATCATCATGGTCCTGCTGATTGTGGCCGCAGATGATGTTATCTAGGTATGGGAAGGTGGCCCGCAGTCCATACCGGTCTACCATTCGGTCCATCTCACGTTGGAAGACCGAGACCCCATTAGTGACACCGAAAGGAACTCTAAGGAAGTGATAGAGGCGGCCATCTGCTTCAAACGCAGTGTATTGGCGGTCCTCTGGGCGGATGGGGAGCTGGTGGTAGGCGGACATCAGGTCCACTGTGGAAAAGACCCGATACTGCGCAATCTGATTGACCATGTCAGATATGCGTGGGAGGGGGTACGCGTCGAGCTGTGTGTACCGATTGATGGTCTGACTTGTGGTGAACATATTGCTGCTACAATTCACCACTGTATTGCATTGTATTATGTTGATGCCATTGTGGGCTCCGCCTGTGGCTACGCCCCCTCGGGGTGGTATATAGATCTGGCCAGTAGGAGGTTCACCCTCGCCACCGACCAATGATCGGTAGCCTTTATGTTCAACAACACACAGCGGGGCAAGATCAAGAATGATAAAATCTTGAGGTGGAGAATCAAACTCTCCACCTATAATTATGATATCGTGTATCGTCCTGGGAAGCTCAATGAGCCCCCAGATGCCCTGTCCCACGGTACATGCGTGGTGCGCAAGATGACCGACTTCGGGCAATCCACAGTGACCTCTGTCACCCGGGGGTCAACCGGCTTCTCCACTTCTTCAAGGCCCGCATCCTGCCCTACTCCACCGAGGTCAGGGCCATGACCAGGGACTGCCTTGTCTGCGCGGAGTGCAAGCTGCACTTCTATCGGCCAGACAAGGCCCACCTGGTGAAGGCATCCCGCCCCTTTGAGCGCCTCAGCGTCGATTTCAAAGGGCCCCTCCCCTCCACTGACCGCAACGTGTACTTTCTCAACGTGGTTGACGAGTACTCCCGCAATCTTGCAGCTACAGGCCCATCTCCAACTCCATGATACGCGACCAGATCGTTTTTGGTGTTCAGTCGGACCCCCTACGTCAGCAGCTCCTCAAAGTAAAGCAACTCACCCTAGCGACCGCCATCGAGACCTGTGTCCTACATGAAAATGCCACCAGTCGGTACTCCCATGTACAAGCGGCTGAAACGGCGCGGCAAGGTCCCCACGAGGCGGAATGGGTCCAAGTGATTGAACACCTCCAGGGCCTCAGCCTGGATGAGGGCGGCCATTTTGCGTGCTTTTCGCGGACTCCCGCGCTTGTACGCACCAAACGAGGGGACGGCGACATGGAGGAACGTAATGCGCAGGCGCGAACCACGCAGGACCGCACCGTGCATGCGCGGTGGCGCAGCGAACGTGCTGACGTCACGACGTGCGGCAACTGTGGCTCCGCCCATTTAAAGCGGCAATGCCCCGCAAAATCTTGACAATGCCTACGATGTGGAGGACTTGGCCACTATGTTGCCTGCTGTCGAGCAGCTCAGCCTTCCAATTCATATCGCTTCAGCCAGCCTCGCAGGAATGTTCGGGCAATTCAACCCGTGGTCACCGAGTCCGATTATGACCTCCCACACAGCAGTGACACCGAGGACCCGAAGGCGCCTTTTCAAGTCGGTGTCATAACGAAAAACAGCCTGTCCCCGAAGCAAAGACATAAGCCGCTGTCGGTATACAGCATCGATCCACACGATGAGTGGTGTGCCACACTGACGGTCAACCGGACCCAAATACGATTCCGCCTGGACACTGGTGCCTCCGCCAATCTCATGGCGTGGTCTGCTTTCCAAAGCCTTCGTGTCAAACCAACCATTCTCACATCGGCCTGCCAGCTATTGGACTACAATGACAACATCATTCCTGCTACCGGCTCATGCCAACTCGAAGTGACGCACAAGTCACAAAAAGCCATCCTTCCTTTCGAGATCGTGGGCTCCTCGAAGGACTCTCTGATTGGCGCACAGGTGTGCAAATTGCTAAACCTCGTTCAAAGAGTTCACTCTCTCTCTCCTGATGACACGTCTGCCTTCCAGGATGCAGGGTTCATAAAGGGCAGGCCGTGCCTAACTAATTTAGTGGAATTTCTTGAGGACATTAACAGTGCGGTAGATAACGGGGAGCCAATGGATGTGGTATATCTGGATTTCCAGAAAGCCTTTGACAAGGTGCCACACAAAAGGTTACTGCATAAGATAAAGATGCATGGCATTAAGGGGAAATAGTAGCATGGATAGAGGATTGGTTAATTAACAGAAAGCAAAAAGTGGGGATTAATGGGTGTTTCTCTGGTTGGCAATCAGTAGCTAGTGGTGTCCCTCAGGGATCAGTGTTGGGCCCACAATTTACATAGATGATTTGGAGTTGGGGACCAAGGGCAATGTGTCCAGCAATCTCCTCCCTAGCTTCCCAGAGAATCCTAGGATAAATCCCATACGGCCCAGGTGACTTATCTATTTTCACACTTTCCAGAATTGCTAACACCTCCTCCTTATGAACCTCAAGCCCTTCTAGTCTAGTAGCCTGAATCTCAGTATTCTCGACAACATTGTCTTTTTCCTGTGTGAATACTGACGAAAAATATTCATTTAGCACCTCTCCTGTCTCTGGTGGGCAGCACGGTAGCATTGTGGATAGCACAATTGCTTCACAGCTCCAGGGTCCCAGGTTCGATTCCGGCTTGGATCACTGTCTGTGCGGAGTCTGCACATCCTCCCCGTGTGTGCGTGGGTTTCCTCCGGGTGCTCCGGTTTCCTCCCACAGTCCAAAGATGTGCAGGTTAGGTGGATTGGCCATGATAAATTGCCCTAAATGTCCAAAATTACCCTTAGTGTTGGGTGGGGTTACTGGGTTATGGGGATAGGGTGGCGGTGTTGACCTTGGGTAGGGTGCTCTTTCCAAGAGCCGGTGCAGACTCGATGGGCCAAATGGCCTCCTTCTGCCCTGTAAATTCTATGATCTCCTCGGACTCCAAGCACAACTTCCCACTACTGTCCTTGACTGGCCCTACTCTTACCCTAGTCATTCTTTTATTCCTGACATATCTATAGAAAGCGTTAGGGTTATCCTTGATCCTACCTGCCAAAGACTTCTCATGTCCCCTACTGGCTCTTCTTAGCTCTCTCTTTAGATCCTTCCTAGCTAACTTGTAACTCTCGAGCGCCCTAACTGAACCTTCATGTCTCATCTTTACATAAGTCTCCTTCTTCCTCTTGACAAGTGTTTCGACTGCTTTAGTAAACCACGGTTCCCTCACTCGACCACTGCCTGACAGGTACATACTTATCAAGGACACGCAGTAGCTGTTCCTTGAAAAGCTCCACATTTCCATTGTGCCCATCCCCTGCAGTTTTCCTCTCCATCCGATGTATCCTAGGTCTTGCCTCATAATTGCCTTTCCCCCAGATATAACTCTTGCCCTGCAGTATATACCTATCCCTTTCCATCACTAAAGGAAACGTAATCGAGTTGTGATCACTATCACCAAAGTGCTCACCTACCTCCAAATCTAACACCTGGCCTGGTTCATTACCCAGTACCAAATCCAATATGGCCTCGCCTCTCGTTGGCCTATCTACATACTGTGTCAGGAAACCCTCCTGCACACATTGGACAAAAACGGACCGAAGACTGGGATAAATTTTGAATCCAGCAAAGGAGGACTAAAAATATAATAAAAAAGAGATAATAAACTACAAGGGCAAACTAGCAAGGAATCTATAAACTGACCATAAGGACTTCTTTAAATATACAAAAGAAGAGAGAGGTCACGTGAACATAAGACCCTTTGAAAATGAATCTGGGGAGATAGTTATAAGGAACAAGGAAATGGCAGAGGAGTTAAACAGATATTTTGCATCAGTCTATACAGTGGAAGATACTTCGAACATCCCATTAACACAATCGCTTATTGTGACAAGTAGGTTTCAAATGAAGTTACTGTGAAAAGCTCCTAGTTGCCACATTCCGGCGCCTGTTCGGGGAGGCTAAAGAATATGGGGGAGGAATTAAATACCATCAAAATCGTTAGAGAAGTACTGTTAGACAAACTAATGGGGCTAAAGGCAGAAAAGTCCTCTGGCTTTGATGACTTGCATCCCAAGATCCTAAAGGAAGTAGCTACAGTGGATGCACTGGTTGTACATTTCCAAAAATCCTTAGATCCTGGAGAACTACCAGAGGATTTGAAAACTGCCAATGTGACAACCCTATTCAAAAAGGCAGGGAGGCAAAAAGTGGATAACTCTAGGCCAATTAGCCTAACATCTATTGTGGAAAAATGTTGGATCAATTATTAAGGAAGTCATAGCAGTACATTTGGAAAATCATAATCTAATCAAACAGTCCGTATGGCTTCATGAAAAGGAAATCGTGTCTGACTAATTTATTAGAGATTTTTGAAGAAGTCTCAACCAGAGTGGATAGAGGGGAGCCAGTAGATGTGCTGTATTTAGACTTCCAGAAGATGTTCAATAAGGTACCTCACAAAAGTTTACGTCATAAGATAGAGCCCATGGTGTTGGAGATAGTGTATTGGCATGGATAGAGAATTGGCTAATGGGCAGGAAACAGTGAGTGGGGATAAGGGGTTCTTTTTCAGGTTGGTGACCTGTAACCAACAGGGTTCCACAGGGATCAGTGCTGGGACAGCAGCTGTTTACAATATATATTAATGAATTGGAGGAAGGATGCAAATGTACTGCAGCCAAATTTGCAGAAGACACAAAAATCGGTTGATAGTCAAGTTGCGAGATGGGTACAAAAACAGTTTTCAAAGAAATATTGATAGGTTAAATAAATGGGTAAAAAGGTGCCAAATGGAGTATAATGTGGAAAAATATGAAGTTGTACATTTTGGAAGGGAGGACAAAATTATTTAAATGGAGAAAAACTGCAGAAAGCTGTAACACAAAGGGTCTTGGGGGTACTTGTACACAAAACACAGAAAGTTAGCACACAGACACAACAAGGGGGCTAATAGAATGATTTCAAGGGGGTTGGAGTTTAAGAGTTGGGAACTCTTGCTGCAACTGTACAAGGTACTGGTGAGACCACATCTGGAGAACTGTGAGCAGCTTTGGTCCCCTTATTTAAGGAAAGATATTATTTCATTGGAGGCGGTTCAGAGAATGTTCCCGAGGATGATCCCTGGTATGGAGGGAGTGTCTTATGAGCAAATGTTAAACAGTTTGGGATTCTACTCACTGGAATTTAGAAGAATGAGAGGTGATCTCATTGAAACATATGGGATTCTTAAAGGGTTTGACAGGGTAAATGCTGAGAGGATGTTTCCCTTCATGGGGGAGTCTAGGACCAGAGGGCAGAGTCTCTGAATTAAGGGATGCCAGTTTAAGACTGAGACGAGGAGGAATTTCTTCTCTTTGAGGGTGTGAGTCTTTGGAACTCTTTGCCACACAGAGGTGCGCGGGAAGAGTTTTTGTGTATATTTAAGGCTGAGATAGATAGATTATTGATCAGTAAGGGAATCAAGGGTCATGGGGAAAAGGCAGGAAAGTGGACATGAGGAATGCCGGATCAGTATGATCCTATTGAATGATGGACAACAATAACAATAATAACAATCTTTATTAGTATCCCAAGTAGGTTTACATTAACACTGCAATTAATTTACTGTAAAAATCCCCTAGTTGCCACAATCCGATGCCTGCTCAGGAAAACTGAGGGAGAATTCAGAATTTCCAATTCACCGAAGAGCACGTCATATGGGACTTGTGGGAGGAAACCGGAGCACCCGAGGAGAACGTGCAGACTCTGGACAGACAGTGACCCAAACTGGGAATCGAACCCGGGTCCCTGGCGCTGTGAAGCAACACAGATTATTATTATGCACATCTTATGGTCACATATCAGCTGCACATTTATTGAGTAGAATCTCTTTCGGTTTATGTAGAGTGGCCTGTCATCTCAGGTGCTCGTAGTGGGACATGCACTCCGTCGATCACCCCCTGGACCCGGGGCATCCCGTTGATGGCGGCGAACCCTGCTGCCTGGGCATCCTGGTGCACTCGGTCCACATTGAAATGGATGTATTATGATACTTCTGGTGGCGGCCATGGAGTGAGTGGTTGCATAATGAAAGACCTCTCCCACCCGGTTTACTCACTCTTCCAAGTTTTTCTATCGGGCAGGAGATACAAAAGTCTGAGAACACGCACGAGCAGATTCAAAAACAGCTTCTTCCCCGCTGTTATCAGACTCCTAAATGACCCTCTTATGGACTGACCTGATTAACACTATACCCCTGTATGCTTCACCTAATGCCGGTGTCTGTGTAGTTACATTGTGTACCTTGTGTTGCCCTATTATGTATTTTCTTTTATTTTCATGTACTTAATGATCTGTTGAGCTGCTCACAGAAAAATACTTTTCACTGTACCTCGGTACACGTGACAATAAACAAAATCCAAATATTTGGCAGCTCCCGCTCATGGTGGTCTTTTTGTGGCCTTTACGTTAGTTTGTTGCAGGAAAAAGGTGCAGAAGTGAGAGTAGAAAAGAGTGACCCCTAGTTTATGGAGCTGTGGTCCAGAAGTGCCCGGAAAAAAGCGAATCAGTTGGTATTGGCGAGTGAGAAGCGGACAACGCACGCGGAGAGGGCAGATGGGCAGGGTCTGGCCCTGCCGGCTCAGTGAGCTTCCTGAATGAGAAGTTCATCCAACAGCAGAAGGAAAGTTCGGAGGATCTGGCCCGAGCAGTGGACTCAATCGAGGCAGTGGCTGACGCGTGGAGACGAGACTGGCAGCCCAGGGACAGGCGATCCAGAGGTTGGACGAGCAGGCGGGGGAGCATGAGGAACAGTCCACCTTGATGGCAGCAGAGTTTGGGCTGATGCGTGACCAGCAGAAGCGACTGCTGGAGAAGGTGGAGGACCTGGAGAACCGTTCTAGAAGGCAGAACATCCGGATCGTGGGTTTGCCGGAGGGAATCGAAGGATCGGATGCGGGTGCGTACGTTGGGAAGATGATGGAGAAGCAGCTTGGGGAAGGTGCGTTTGAGCGGCCGTTGGAGGTGGATCAGGCCCACAGGGAACCGATGCGCAAACCCCAGGGGGGTGAGCCGCCGAGGGCAATGGTGGTACGATTGCATCGGTTCCTGGACAAGGAACACATCATGAGGTGGGCCAGGCAGACGAGGCGATGCACTTGGGAAGGCGTCGAGATTCGGGTGTATCAAGAACTGGAAGCAGAGCTCGTGAAGAGGAGGGCGAGCTTTAATAAGGCCAAGTTGGCCCTTTACAAGCAGGGTGTTACGTTTGGTGTACTGTACCTGGCTCGCCTATGGGTGACCTATGGGGCTGGGAGCTGTACTTTGGCTCGGCAGAGGAGGCAGCGGATGTCATGAAGGAGATGGATTGACAGGAGAAGGAAGACCTTGAACTTTGATTGAGGAGGACTGAACTATGCTGCAAAAAACTTTGGGCTTTTGTTGATTGGATTTCTTTCATTTTTCTGTTCTGTTTGGGGTTAGGCTGTTTTACAGTGCTTTGTGAAGGGATGAGGGGTGGGTCTCTGTGTTCGCACCTTGGGAGGGATTGTTTGTTTGTATTTCTTGTCTTTGTTTTGACTGCACTAATCGTGGGGGGAGGGGAATCAGTGGAGGGTAGGATGCTAGGCGACATGGGCGGGGGCTGCCAAGCTAGCTGGGTGGGCTAGATCATGGAAGTAAATTGGGGGGTGAGCTGAAGATCGATGTGTGGGGGGCGGATTGGAGGGGGAGTGGGGGTGTTGGATGTGGGGATTTTACTGTTCACAGGGAGGGGTCTTCCAAAGTGGAAAAGGAGGGTTGATGTCGGTAGTTGCCCAAGTGGGGCCAGGGAGGTGTGGGTCATGGGCCACAGACTGGCCTAGGGGAGGTTATGGTTGATCGGCAGGGGAGGGGGGCAGGGTGCCCCCTGATCAGGCTGGTCACATGGAACGGTCAGGGACTGAATGGGCCAGTCAAAAGGGCTTGTGTGCGCGCGCACTTGAGGCAACTGAAGGCAGACGTGGCCATGTTGCAGGAGACACATCTGAAGGTGGGGGATCAGATTAGGTTAAGGAAGGGATGGGTTGAACAGGTATTCGTTCAGGGTTAGTCTTTAAAACGAGGGGGGTGGCAATCTTGGTTAATAAGCGGGTGGCATTCGAGGTGGAGAATATAGAAGCGGCCAGGGGTTAGATATGTTCTGGTTAGTGGGAAGCTGGAGGGAATGGCCATGGTATTGGTAAATATATATGCCCCGAATTGGGATGACGTTGAGTTTGTTAGACAGACACTGGGGAAGATCCCGGACCTAGATTCACATCGACTGTTATGGGAGGAGATTTCAATACGGTCCTGGATCCATGGCTGTACCGGTCAAGTTCTGGGTCTGGGAAGGTATCAGCTATGGCAAAGGAGCTCCAGGGTTCATGGGGCACTTGGGAGCTGGGGGTTGATCTGTGAAGGTATGGGAGACCAAGGAGTAAGGAGTTTTCGTTCTACTCCCATGTGCATAAGGTGTATACCTGGATAGACATTTCTGTTATGGATAAGACGCTGCTGGCTGAGGTGGTGGATGCTGAATACAAAGAACAAAGAACAAAAAAAATTATAGCACAGGAACAGGCCCTTTGGCCCTCCCAGCCTGTGCCGATCCATATCCTTTATCTAAACCTGTCTTCTATTTTCCAAGGATCTACTTCCCTCTGTTCCCCGCCCGTTCATATATCTGTCTAGATGCATCTTAAATGATGCTATCGTGCCCGCCTCTACCATCTCCGCTGGCAAAGTGTTCCAGGCACCCACCACCCTCTGCGTAAAAAACTTTCCACGCACATCTCCCTTAAACTTTCCCCCTCTCACCTTGAAATCGTGACCCCTTGTAATTGACACCCCCACTCTTGGAAAAAGCTTTTTGCTATCCACCCTGTCCATACCTCTCATAATTTTGTAGACCTCAATCAGGTCCCCCCTCAACCTCCGTCTTTCCAATGGAAACAATCCTAATCTACTCAACCTTTCTTCATAGCTAGCACCCTCCATACCAGGCAACATCCTGGTGAACCTCCTCTGCACCCTCTCTAAAGCATCCACATCCTTCTGGTAATGTGGTGACCAGAACTGCACGCAGTATTTCAAATGTGGCCTAACCAAAGTCCTATGCAACTGTAACATGACCTGCCGACTCTTGTACTCAATACCCCATCCGATGAAGGCAAGCATGCTGTATGCCTTCTTGACCACTCTATCGACCTGCGTTGCCACCTTCACGGTACAATGGACCTGAACTCCCAGATCTCTCTGTACATCAATTTTCCCCTGGACTCTTCCATTGACCGTATAGTCCGCTCTTGAATTAGATCTTCCAAAATGCATCACCTCGCATTTGCCTGGATTGAACTCCATCTGCCATTTCTCTGCCCAACTCTCCAATCTATCTATATTTTGCTGTATTCTCTGACAGTCCTCCTCGCTATCTGCAACTCCACCAATCTTAGTATCATCTGCAAACTTGCTAATCAGACCACCTATACCTTCGTCCAGATCATTTATGTATATCACAAACAACAGTGGTCCGAGCACAGATCCCTGTGGAACACCACTAGTCACCTTTCTCCATTTTGAGACACTCCCTTCCACCACTACCCTCTGTCTCCTGTTGCCCAGCCAGTTCTTTATCCATCTAGCTAGTATACACTGAACCCCGTACGACTTCACTTTTTCCACTGCCATGGAAAACTTTATCAAACACCTTACTGAAGTCCATGTATATGACATCTACAGCCCTTCCCTCATAAATTAACTTTGTCACTTCCTCAAATAATTCTATAAGGTTTGTAAGACATGACCTTCCCTGCACAAAACCATGCTGCCTATCACTGATAAGTCTATTTTCTTCCAAATGTGAATAGATCCTATCCCTCAGTATCTTCTCCAACAGTTTGCCTACCACTGACATCAAGTTCACAGGTCTATAATTCCCTGGATTATCCCTGCTACCCTTCTTAAACAAAGGGACAACATTAGCAATTCTCCAGGCCTACGGGACCTCACCCGTGCTCAAGGATGCTGCAAAGATATCTGTTAAGGCCCCAGCTATTTTGTCCCTCACTTCCCTCAGTAACCTGGGATAGATCCCATCCGGACCTGGGGACTTGTCCACCTTAATGCCTTTTAGAATACCCAAAACTTCCCCCTTCCCTATGCCGACTTGACGTAGAGTATTTAAACATCCATCCCTAGCCTCAACATCCGTCATGTCCCTCCCCTTGGTGAATACCGATGCAAAGTACTCATTAAGAATCTCACCCATTTCCCTTGACTCCACGCATAAATTCCCTCTTTTGTCTTTGAGTGGGCCAATCCTTTCTCTAGTTACCCTCTTGCTCCTTGTATATGAATAAAAGGCTTTGGGAGTTTCCCTAACCCTGTTAGCCAAAGATATTTCATGACCCCTTTTAGCCCTCTTTATTGCACGTTTGAGATTTGTCCTACTTTCCCGATATTCCTCCAAAGCTTCATCAGTTTTAAGTTGCCTAGATCTTATGTATGCTTCCTTTTTTATCTTAGCTAGTTTCACAATTCCATCCGTCATCCATGGTTCCCTAATCTTGCCATTTCTATCCCTCATTTTCACAGGGACATGTCTGTCCTGCACTCTAATCAACCTTTCCTTTAAAGACTCCCACATTTCAAATGTGGATTTACCCTTAAACAGCTGCTCCCAATCCACATTCCCTAGCTCCTGCCGAATTTTGTTATACTTGGCCTTTCCCCAATTTAGCACTCTTCCTTTAGGACCACTCTCGTCTTTGTCCATGAGTATTCTAAAACTTGCGGAATAGTGATCGCTATTCCTAAAGTAATCACCGACTGAAACTTCAACCATCTGGCTGGGATCATTCCCCAATACCAGGTCCAGTATGGCCCCTTCCCGAGTTGGACTATTTACATACTGCTCTAAAAAACTCTCCTGGATGCTCCTTACAAATTCTGCTCCATCTACGCCTCCAACACTACATGAGTCCCATTCAATGGTAGTTAAAATCTCCCATCACAACCACCCTATTGCTCCTACATTTTTCCATAATCTGTCTACATATTTGTACCTCTACTTCACGCTCGCTTTTGGGAGGCCTGTAGTAAAGTCCCAACAATGTTACTGCACCCTTCCTATTTCTTAGCTCTACCCGTATTGCCTCAGTGCTCGAATCCTCCCTCGTGCCCTCCTTAATCACAGCTGTGATATCATCTCTGACCAGTAATCCAACTCCCCCACCCCTTTTACCTCCCTCTCTATTCCTCCTGAAGCACCTTACCCTGGGATATTTAGTTGCCAGTCTTGCCCTTCCCTCAACCAAGTCTAAGTAACACCAATAACATCATATTCCCAGGTACTAATCCAAGCCCTAAGTTCATCTGCCTTACCTGCTACACTTCTTGAATTGAAACAAATGCACCTCAGACCACCTGTCCCTTTGCGTTCATCATCTCTTCCCTGTCTACTCTTCCCCTTAGTCACATTGAGTTTATTATCTAGTACCTTACTGGCTTTAGTTGCTGCCTCTTTACTGACCTCTAACTTCCTAATCTGGTTCCCATCCCCCTGCCACATTAGTTTAAAACCTCCCCAACAGTGTCAGCAAAAGCACCCCCTAGGACATTGGTTCCAGTCCTGCCCAGGTGTAGACCATCCGATTTGTAAGGGTCCCACCGCCCCCAGAACCGGTTCCAATGTCCCAAAAATCTGAACCTCTCCCTCCTGCACCATCTCTCAAGCCACGTATTCATTCTGACTATTCTTGAATTACTACTCTGACTGTCTCGTGGCACTGGTAGCAATCCTGAGATTACTACCTTTGAGGTCCTACTTTTTAAACTTATCTCCTAACTCCCTAAATTCTGATTGTAGGACCTCATCCCGTTTTTTACCTATATCATTGGTGCCTATATGCACCACGACAACTGGCTGTTCACCCTCCCCCTTCAGTATGTCCTGCAGCCGATCTGAGACATCCCTGACCCGTGCATCCGGGAGGCAGCATACCATTCGGGAGTCTCGTTTTTGACCACAGAAATGCCTGTCTACTCCCCTTATAATTGAATCCCCTATGACTATAGCCCTGCCAGTCTTTTTCCCGCCCTTCTGTGCAGCAGAGCCAGCCATGGTGCCATGAGCCTGGCTACTACTGCCTTCCCCTGGTGAGTCATCTGCCCCAACAGTATCCAAAACGGTATACCTGTTTTGGACGGAGATGGCTACAGGGGACACCTGCACTGCCTTCCTGCTCTTTGTCTGCCTTTTGGTCATGCATTCCCTGTCTCCCATACCAATCCTAATCTGCGGCGTGACCAACTCACTGAACGTGCTAACTACGACCTCCTCAGCATCGCGGATGCTCCAAAGTGAGTCCATCTGCAGCTCCAGAGCTGTCATGCGATCTAACAGGAGCTGCAGCTGGACACACTTCCCGCACATGAAGGAGTCAGGGGCATCGGCCGCTTCCCTGAACTCCCACATTGAGCACGAGGAGCATAACACGGTCTGGGATCTCCTGCCATTTTTACACTTTACCTTAACTGATTCCAAATATAATATCAAATAATGAATAAGTGAAAGGAATAAAGATTTTACTTACCAATCACAATACTTACCAACACATGAAGAGTTAAATTTCTCCTAAAATTACTGCTAATTGGAGCACTTTCCTTACCAGCCAATCAGGTCACTGCTTTGCTGTGATGTCACTCTTCAAGGTAAGTTTTAAAAGTTATTAAAAAGGATAACCTTACCTTCCCGACAGACCCCTGGCCACTGCTCCCGCCGAAAATCTGAAGGCCACTTCTCTAGCAGCTGTGTCCCCGCCGCTCTCCTCGCGCTTTTATCCTGAGACCCCGCCGCTCTCCTCGCACTCTTTTATCCTATGTCCCCGCCCCTCTCCTCGTGCTCTTTCAGTCTCCGCCGCTCTCCTCGCGCTCTTTTATCCTGTGTCCCCGCCCCTCTCCTCACGCTCTTTCACTGAGTCTCCGCCGCTCTCCTTGCACTCTTTCGCTGAGTTTCCGCCGTTCTCCTCGCGCTCTTTCACTGAGTCCCCACCGCTCTCCTCGCGCTCTTTCACCAGCAGTCACTCTGTCCTCAATCCGACCGGATTCAACTGCAGGCTGTGACGTCACAGTTCAACTTCTTTCTACTTCTACCTGCCCTCGAGTCTCCCTCTTGATCTTTACTCGGCTGGGATCCTTACAGTAATTGTCTTTTTTTTTTGGTTAGAGGAGGAGGTAGGGAGGGAAACACTGAAGAAGTGTTTCGGGTTTAACTGTCATTTGACAACAGCTCCTCCACAAACCACCTTCAAGATACGGTGACCGCAATGCACTGATGCAAATTTTCCCCGCAACAGCCAAATCAGCAGCTCCGCTCTACTGCCCTCTGCTGAATATTCAGCAATAATGGCGTCAGACCACGCCCCGCACTGAGTGGACTTGTAAGTCAGCAAAGGGAAGGCTCAGCACCAGCAATGGAGGTTGGATGGGGCTGTTAGCGGAGGAGGCGTGTGAGAGGGTGAGGGAGTCAATTCGAGGATATTTAAAAATCAATGACACAGGTCAGGCTTTGGCTGGGGTGGTGTGAGGGGCACTGAAGGTGGTTATTAGGGGGGAATTCATCTCAATTTGGGCCCATAAGGAGAAGGCTGAACGGACTGAGTTGGAGAGATTGGTAGGCGAAATTTTACAGATGGACAGGAGGTACGCGGAGTCTCCGGATGATGGGCTTTTTAAGGAGTGTCAGAGACTGCAGCTGGAATTTGGGCTGCTGTCCACAGGCAAGGCGGAGGGACAACTGAAGAGGGTAAAGGGGGAGGTGTATGAGTATGGGGGAACAGCCAGAAGGATGCTGGTGCACCAGCTGAGGAAACAGGAGGCGGCGAGAGAGATTGGAAAAGTGAGGGTTACGGGGGGTGGGGGGAGGTGATTCTGGATCCAGCAGGGGGGAATGATGTGTTTCGGGAGTTTTATAGTAAATTGTATGAATCGGAACCCCCAGCCGGGGGGGTGGGGGGGAGGGCATGAAGGGATTTCTGGGGGTGCTGGAGTTCCCGAGGATAGATGAGGAGTTGGTGGAGGATTTTCGAGCCCCAATTGGGCTTGGGGAGGTTATAGATGGGTTGAGGGCGATGCAATCGGGCAAAGCCCCGGGGCCGGACGGATACCCAGTTGAGTTTTATAAAAAGTTTTCTGGGCTGTTGGGGCCGTTCCTGTTAAAGGCTTTAATGAGTCAAAGGAGCTGGGAGAGCTTCCCCAACGTTATCGCAGGTAGCGATTTCCCTTATTTTGAAGCGGGATAAGGATCCGGAGAGCTGTGGGTCGTATAGGCCAATCTCCCTGCTAAATGTGGGTGCAAAATTGCTGGCAAAGATCTTGGGCACACGTATAGAGAGGATTGTGTTCCGGGGCTAATAGGGGAGGGCCAGGCAGGATTTGTGAAGGGATGACACGTGACGTCCAACATTAGGTGGCTATTAAATGTAATAATAATGCCTGCGGAGGGGCGCGAGGTCAAGGAGGTAGTGGCCATGGATGCAGAAAAGGCCTTTGATCGGGTGGAGTGGAAGTATTTGTGGGATGTCCTGGGAGGTTTGGGGTTGGCCAGGGATTTGTGGATTGGGTCCGGTTGCTATATTAGGCACCGGTGGCGAATGTAATGACAAACCAGGTTCTATCAGAATATTTTAGTCTGTGTCGGGGGACGAGACAGGGGTGTCCACTCTCCCCACTACTGTTTGCCCTGGCCATAGAGCCTTTGATAATGGCGCTGAGAGCATCGACAGTTTGGCGGGGGATAGTGAGAGGGGGGGGGGGGGGGGGGGGTGGAACATAGGGTCTCGCTCAATGCTGACGATTTGCTCCTTTATATAACAGACCCGTTGGGGGGAATTGCAGGAATTTGGGGATACTGGAGGAATTTGGCCGGTTCCCAGGTTACAAACTGAATATGGGCAAGAGTGGGGTTTTTGCGATCCAAGGCAAGGGGGCTGGAGAAGGGACTGAGGGAGATGCCATTCAAAATGGTGGCAGGGAGCTTTAGGTACCTGGGGATTCAAGTGGCAAGGGACTGGGGTGAGCTTCATAAACTAAATTTGGGCAGGTTGATAGAGCAAATGAAAGGGGACTTTCATAGGTGGGATGTGCTCCCGCTGTCATTGGCGGGGAGGGTACAGACTGTGAAAATGATAGTCCTCCCGAGATTGCTGTTCGTGTTTCAGTGTCTTCCAATCTTCATCCCGAAGGCATTTTTTAGGAAGGTGAATGCGGTGATCTTGGGTTTTATATGGGCCGGGAGAGCCCCGACGGTGAAGAAGGTCCTTCTGGAAGCGGGTAGCGGGGCGGGGGGCTTGGCCCTTCCGAACTTTATTAAGTGCTACATCAATGGTTAGGAAATGGATAGTGGGGAGGTGTCGGTGTGGGAGCGAGTGGAGGTGGCATCTTGCAAGGGCACGAGTCTGAGTCTTTGTTAGCAGCACCTCTGCCGTTTTCGCCGGCTCGGTACTCCACAAGCCCAGTGGTAGTGCCAGCCCTGAGAGTGTGGGGGCAATAGAGGCAGCACATGAGGCTGGAGGGGTGCGTCGGTGTGGTCACCGATTTGTGATAATCACCGGTTCCCTCTGGGGGGGGCGGCTTCAGGAGGTGGCAGTGGGCAGGGATTGAGAGATTTGGGGATCTCTTCATTGAGGAGAGTTTCCCGAGCTTGGAGGAGCTAGAGGAGTTTGAGTTGCCCGGTGGGAACGGGTTCCGGTACCTGCAGGTACGGGATTTTGTTCGGAGGCAGGTCCCGAGCTTCCCTTGCCTCCCACTAAGGGGGGTACAGGATAAGGTGATGTCAAAAACAGGGGTTGGGGAGGGGAGGGTCTCGGAGATATATAAGGAACTGATGGAGTGGAAAGGGGTTCCAATTGGGGAGATGAAGAGGAAGTGGGAGGAAGAGTTGGGAGGGGAGTTAAAAGTTGGGTTATGGGAGAAGGCCCTGAGGAGAGTCAATGCATCCTTGTCGTGTGCCAGGCTTAGACTGATCCAGTTCAAGGTGGTCCACAGGGCTCATATGACTGTCGCCCGGATGAGTCGATTCTTTGAGGTGGAGGACAGGTGTGGGTGGTGTGGGGGAAGTCCTGCGAACCATGTACGTAGAATTTCATAGAATTTACAGTGCAGAAGGAGGCCATTCGGCCCATCGAGTCTGCACTGGCTCTTGGAAAGAGCACCCTACCCAAGGTCAACACCACCACCCTATCCCCATAACCCAGTAACCCCACCCAACACTAAGGTACACATGTTTTGGGTGTATCCGAGGCTGAGGGGATTTTCAGATGTCATGACAGAGGTCCTGTAAGGGAGGGTGACTTTGAGTCCAGAGATGGCAATATTTGGAGTGTCGGAAGATCCGGGAGCCCGGGGGGGTGGTGGGGGGAGGCCGACGTTTTGGCCTTTGCCTCCCTGGTGGCCTGGAGACGGATTTTGCTGGGATGGAGGGACTCGGAACCTCCAAAGTCGGCGGTTTGGGTCAGTGACATGGCAGGGTTTCTTAGGCTAGAGAAAATTAAGTTTGCCTTAAGGGGTTCATTACAGGGGTTCGCTCGGAGGTGGCAGCCGTTCATCGTCTTCTTCAAGGAGAATTGACCATCAGCACGAGAGGGGAGGGGAAGGGGGAGGCATTGAAGTGACAAATAAGGACAAGGAATCTAATGTATGGGTAGTTAGGGTTTAGGGCTGGGGGGAGTTGGGTATTTTGTTGTGGGGTTTTTTGCATGTTTGATCTCTCTGTTGGTTAAAATGTTAAAATTATAAATGCCTCAATAAAATATTTTCTGAAAAAGAACTGGATGTATTATGCCAATTGGGCCTATAGGACCTCCTTGAAGCCGTGGATTCACCTGTGCTGCAAGCACTATGAGATCCCGGAGAGGGGACCCGTGGGGTAAACGTTCTGGGTGACCGTCACCTTGATGGCCACCGGGAGTAGGTGTCCTCCCCCATACCCGCACAGTGCCAGGTGTGCCATGATCTGGCAGATATGTTGCACTGTCTCCCTACTCAGCCGGAGTCTTTGACGGCTTGCCGGTCCAGCAGGTGCTTGAATGACAGGTGCTACCGAGGTCTCATGGGGCGCCTTATTGGCAACTCCTCCTCCGCGGGCTGTTGGTGGCCAGCTCTCCATCCTGGGCGGTTGCCTCCATTTCTTCTGCTGCAGGCTCCACTGCTGCAGCTTCCTCCTTCTCGAGCAGCTCCAGCTCGTACAGCCACAAGGCATCCCTGAGGGCTGTGCGGACTCGGGGAAAGGCCTTCATTGCTGGTTGAATTCCAATATCCATTTTCTGCAGGGGGTGGGGTGAAAGGCTGACATGTTAGCGTGGTGTGTATCCCCATACCCAACCAGGTCCACTGGGCACTATCAAGGTCTCTGGCCCTGGCAACCATACCTGCTCCACAGCCCCTATCCTGTCCCCCCCCACCCCCCCGTAGGGGCTACACATCGCCCTTGGGTGGGCTGCGTGATTCCCCCCCCCCCAATGGGTGGCACCCGGTTATGGCGGAGGATGGGGAGCAGGGGTAGGGGCACGCATACTGCCAGTATCACTCTGCAGAACCAGGGGCCAAGGTGGGTGGTCAATAAGGTACGCAAGATGGCTGCCTTAAAGGCCGCGGTAATGGCCGCCTGTGCCTGGACACTGCCTGTCCCTGGGGGGGGGGGGGGGGGGTCACCCTGGCCACAGGGTCTGTTCTCTTGTCAACGCTCCCGGCCCTGGTAGGGCCCCCCTACCCAGGCCAGTGTCCGACCCAGCAGCCCACAGTCGGCCTCTCCATGTCCTACCGCCTAGCTCTCTCCCTCATCAACCACAATGCCGGTTTCTTGATTTTTAAAAGGGCAAGTGTAGCGCGCTGTCAGGCATTCAGCCCATCGGAGGTGGAGAATACCGGGTCAGGCCCACTAATGACGTGCAAACGGTGTTTACTGTCTGTTTTCAGGACCATTTGGTGTCAAATCGGAGCGGGTTTACCGTCACTGGGGGGCGGGCGTACGTCATTGGGAGTTCTTCAACGTGTAGGCCAGCCTCGAACTCGCACTGTCAGGCATGTCCGATCAGAGAAGTTTCTGGAAGGAGCGCGGCGCTTCTGGACCCCGAGCAGAGTTGTAAATGGTGAATACATGTTGGGAAGTTCCTGGATGTCTTCTCACCAGTAGTTTCAGGCGGCGGCTGTCCTGGGTGTGGACGGAGCCAGTCAGAAAGGGGCCATGGGGCTGGACTTCCCGGACGTCCCGCCAGAGAGTGATCCTCCGGACCCGACTCAGCGGCGGATTGTCCGGCGGGGGTGGGAGCGCGCTAAACCCCGCCCACGTGACGTGTTGACGGAAACGCTCAGTGTTGTGTTCAACCGGCAACTCCAGTATCTGCCACCACTGGTGACGTTGCGGAGTGGAGAGGAGCCGCAGGCTGTGTGGAGGTAAAGAAAGCGGGGATTCATTAATTAATTAATTTGTTGTCGTTTACAAAGTGAAGAAATGAGGAGAATGGGGGAAGGGGGGAAATTAAAGAGGCTCCTCTTGTTGTCGGGGGGGGGGGGGGGCATGTTGGACTCGGCATAATCCATGTTGTCAGATGTGCTGCTCTTATCCAGTATTTTCTGTTTCAGATTCCAGTAGCGGCAGTAATTTGCTTTTATAAAACCATGTTAGTTAATCAGAGGCTCGAACCACTACTAGTTTGGCTGACAGGGAGAATATCGGTGATATTCCGGTACCACGCAATATAATTATTTACTGCGTGGCCATTATCAGTGACCAATACTAGGAGCCAATGCAGCCAGGACCGAAAGAAGTTCGGGAATCCCTTAGCTGCCAACATGCAGATGTTATGTCCCCACGTACAAAGATGTCAGCATTTCTCCTGTCATTCATGCCTCGCGAACGTTAAAAAGCTCATTTTGGAATTTGTGCCAATCAGTGTGTTCAGTTGCTGGGATCAACATTCTGATGGATGAAAACGGGTCAATCCATAAAGAGGTTATTGGTGTCTTGCAAAGTGTCATACATCAGCTGATATATTGTAAACGCTGGAAATTAAAAATATGGGGTGGGGTGTGTTTTGTTACCTGTGTGATAGGTAACGTGTGCTTCTCAATCCTTGCTAATGAAGAGGTCTTCTGAATCTCGATGAAGACTCAAACTCATCTAGTAGTAAGAAAAGGTTTATTGAGCAACTATTACAATAATTGCATGAGTTCTTCACTTTAACTTTGATACTAGTGATAAGGTTAACAAGATCTAACTACAGTAACTATATGTAACTCCACTAGCCATCTGAACTACTTTGCTATTGCCCTGGTCACAGTGCACCCCCGAGAGAGACAGACAGAGACCCAATGTGGCAGCATTTTGTACCCCTGTTGGTCCGACCTTCTAGTGATCATGTGGTGCTACTGATTACACATTAACCCCTTGTGTAGAGATCACATGTAGAGATCACTACAGGGTGGTGGTGGAAAACTACATGCAGTACTGGGTCAGGGGTCGTGATATGACATGGGACTCGTGACACATTGAGGTTGCATTCCTGTATCATGTCTGGTGAATTGAGCTGTGATTGTTACTTTGGCCAAATCGTTTGACAAAGGCATTCTGGCTAATTCAAAGGAGCATTTGGGATCGATTTAACTTCAAGCTGCTTCTCAATTCCTTCTTCATTCACCCAACTTCGAACCCTCCCTTTGATCTTCTGTTCATCATGTTCTCTTATGTTGACAGGTGTCGGGAGTAGGAGATTAAAGTGTTATGAAAAGTATTTTGAGAAATCTGCTTGCTGTTTTGCTCTTGATTGGAATCAATTCAGCTGTTGGTAAGACTTTCAATCAAACTGTTCTCTTATACACATTTTGGTAAATAACCTGTAAATCCTTTTCACCAGTTAGCGGTTGGGCAAAAAGCGACATGTTTTGTTTGTAACTCTCTTTCATTTTAATGGGTGTTTCCAACATCGATATGTTTGGACATTGAGTGGAAAAGTACCAAGCTATTTCGAGAACTAACAGCCTGGC
Organism: Scyliorhinus torazame; assembly: GCF_047496885.1. Lineage (NCBI taxonomy): Eukaryota > Metazoa > Chordata > Chondrichthyes > Carcharhiniformes > Scyliorhinidae > Scyliorhinus > Scyliorhinus torazame. Next base: position 118,205,398 of record NC_092707.1, on the reverse strand, counting down.
TTGTTCTGTAGTTTTCTGATTATGTTATGGTTTAAATTGAAGTTAGTATTTTGATGCCAATTTTGAGGTGAGGGAGTTTATGTCGGGCAGCAGCTGAACATTTTCCATTTCAACATGAATGAAAATGAAAATCGCTTATTGTCACAAGTAGGCTTCAAATGAAGTTACTGTGAAAAGCTCCTAGTCGCCACATTCCGGCGCCTGTTCGGGGAGGCTGGTACGGGAATTGAACCCGCGCTGCTGGCCATGTTTTGCTTTACAAGCCAGCTGTTTAGCCCATTGTGCTAAACCAGCCCCGAACATTATAGTTGCTGAATATCTGCAGAACTTGAGAAATATAACAAAGTCCACATTTCAGGCCCAGTGACCTTTCATCAGAACTCGACCTGAAATTAGATGCTGGCTGACTTGTTGAGCATTTCCAACACCAATCTATCAATCCTATCAGGATAGAGCACTTTGTTAGGGTAGAATGAAGCTGTCGGCCTAATGATGAGCCTTCAGCGAAATCTCACAAAAGGATCTCTCACTCCTAGACCACTGACACATTTCCTCCCAGGATCTTAGTCAGCCAATGAGGCTCTCAAGAGTGAGAATGTCAATTTAGGGGCAGCTTTGTATTCTGTGCTCATGGTCAGTGGGAACTCAAATCAAACTGTCCATGTGGCACCATTGCAAATAAACCTGGATTAGATTCATCCCTGTATTGAAAGACCAATGTTTAACCAATTTCCAATACAATCCCTCTGTACCAGGCATCTAATATCTGTGTTTCCCCCAAAGCTGTCTGTACGTACATGGTTACTGCGTTCAGATTTATTTAATTTATTTATGTTTGGGCTTTCGGTACTCTAGATGTTGTATGGGTTGAAGTTGGTTATTCGTCTGTTTCTTGTCCTCTCTCACCATTCCATATTTTTAATATCGTCATAACTCCTGAAAGTTTTCTCTGCTCCCACAGTAACTCTTTGGGTGAACAGAGATCCCGGTTTGACAACAGGCGCCCACACAAGTAGATACCAGATTTGTTCCATAGTCGATGCTCAACAAGTTCATGTAAATTTGGACCCTCCTGAATTGGGAGACCAGTGCCCACTGGCATTAATAGATTTTAAAAGACGGATTTTTGGTCCTGAACTGATTGCTGCAGAATCTCTCCCCCCCCCCCCCCCCAACATCCAAGTGGTACAATTCAGTATCACGGCACCTTGGCTCTTGTGTTAAAGGCAGTACCTTGGCTCTTGTGTTAGAGGCTCTTGTGTTAGAGGCTCTTGTGTTAGAGGCTCTTGTGTTAGAGGCTCTTGTGTTAGAGGCTCTTGTGTTAGAGGCTCTTGTGTTAGAGGCAATGTTCAGTTCAGCTGCTTGAGTGGGTGAGACAGTGCACCAGGAAATATCAACCCATCCAGGGAAGGGGAGAAAATACAGTGGAGGTGATAACTTAGTTTTTTCTTTGGTATGTGTTCAAGGTTAAATCTTCTCATAATAACCATCCTTTAATGCAAAAGCTTAACAGTAGATCTCCTCTTCATTTGCTGGTGTTACTGATCTATTCTTTTTCGTCACAGCTGAATTTAGGGTCCATACGTCAGGGACACCAGTGACTGCTATCTACGGCCAGTACACGGTGCTGAGGTGTAGCTTTACAGTTCAGGACGCATCATCACTTGAAGGACTAGTCATCAATTGGCAGCGCGTTGAGACGGAGGAAGTTGTTTATAGTTATTATTATGGAAAGGAGCAACTGAGTCGCCAAAGCTCTCGGTATTCTGGGAGGACAAGCTTGTTCCTGGAGGAATTAAAACACGGGAATGCCTCAATGAAGCTGGAACGAGGGAGAGCAGAGGATGCTGGACAGTACAAGTGCTTTGTCAGTAATATAAAAGGAAGTGACCAGGACACACTGTCACTAATATTTGCTGGTACTTACTTATTTCTGTGTTTTCTTTTTGTTCTCTGTGCTGTAAATTAAAATCATACTTCTTAGCCACCTGCAATGAACCAGTGAGTCTAACTGTTGAGGGTCTGCAGCAAACAGTACAGACCAAGTGGATCAGCTCATCTCTGCTCCAACAATGTCTGTGGTGTAATTGCTGACCTTGCCACATCTCAGTTAGGATGGTGTAATGTAATAATATAATAATCTTTAGTTTCACAAGTAGGCTTACATTAACACTGCAATGAAGTTACTGTGAAAATCCCCTAGTCGCCACATTCCAGCGCTTGTTCAGGTACACAGGGAGCGAAGTCAGAATGTCCAATTCACCTAACAGCATTTTTCCAGGACTTGTGGGAGGAAACCGGAGCACCCGGAGGAAACCCACAGAGACACTGGGTGAATGTGCAGACTCCGCACTGACAGTGACCCAAATGGGAATCGAACCTGGGACTGGAGCTGTGAAGCAACTGTGCTAACCACTGAGGATGTGCCTCAAAGCAACAGGGACCCGGGTTCAATTCTGGCCTGGGGTGACTGTGTGGAGTTTGTACGTACTCTCCGTGTCTGCATGGGATTCCTCCGGGTGCTCTGGTTTCTTCTCACACTCCAAAGGTGTGTGGGTTAGGTGGATTGACCATGCTAAATTGCCCGTAGTATTCAGGAATGTGCAGGTTCGGTAGGGTTACAGGGATTGCCCGGAGGAGTGGATGTGGGTGGGGTGCTCTTTCGGAGTGGCAGTGCAGACTCAATGGGACGAATGGCCTCCTTTTGCACTGTAGGGATTCTGAAACCCTACCCCCTGGAGTGATTACCCACTCCAATTGGTCCCCCAAGCCATGTGACCCCCTTCTGCTGTATTTCTCTTAAAGGCACAATCACCACAGATGGTCAATTCTATTGGCTGTTCTCCAACCTGCTGGGTTATGTGGCCGGCTCCAGGTTTAAGCTGAAATGTGACAACTTCATGGGTGAAAATCCCCTAAAATTTATTATTGAGGGTTATGTACGAATAATGATGATTTAAACTATTACCCGAGCATAGCACTAGTTTCCTCAGCAAAGAGTCCTACAGGGGCAAGAGGAGGGACAAATGGCAGGGAAAGGGAGAGGAAATATGTGCTTCAAATTGTGTTCTAAATCTCATGAAAGAATTTCAGTAAAATTTGGTGAATCTTGTGGATTTAGTTATCAGATCCTATTTGTTAAAGCTCCTTTACATTTTCCCTTCTGCTGTACTGATCAAACTGTGTTGGAAACTGAGTTCAGAAACTGCCAATTCAGGGTAGGAAGATGGTGTCCAGAGACACTCTGGAGTAGTTATGAAATTACAAGTTAATTTTTATGCCCATCTGTTTAAATTGTTTCTGAGGAACTTTATAAAACAGCACTCTTCACCAACTCAGAGGCTGTACTTTTTCAAGAAGATTGAACTGTTACTTTGCACGCAGTCTATGTGGACTTGATATGCAGCAGTTATGGAGCATTTCTTCTGCTGGGTGATGGTACCACATGACAACCCATTTAGTTTAACACGTGTAGCTGTTTTTAACCCAGTTCATCTATTTCTTAATGATCTTCATTGGCAATCTAAACAGCTGGACATCACGCTACTCAATCCTGAATCTTTAACAGCAGCTGGCTGGGTTTTGTAGCATTTTACACATCATATCTAGATTATTTGTTTACAATATTTTAGTATCTTTACAAATTGATCGCTGTAATGGTAATAACTGCTACTGGTCTGTTTGTACTTGCCATTGATTTCGAACATTTTTAAAGCTTTTTATTGCTTTATTCAATTACTGTAATTAATTAATTGTAATAAGTTGGCATTATGTGTGTCAAATTTCTTTCTTGTTCCTAACGACTTGTTTGCATTTACTCTCCAGCATTTTACAAGGAACCTGACTTTTTTATTCAACTGAGACCCTCTGGGGCAGTGTTCAAATTTGAAACCCAAGGTTATCCTAAGGCTTCTGTTTCCTGGTACAATGAAGAAAATGAGGATATTTCTCCATTGTCTGAGACTTTATACCAACAAAGTGGAGATGGCCTCTACTCTCTGCAGAGTATTCTGGAAATTGGTGATGCCAATAGAAGCTCTAACTACACATTTAGATTAAGGAATGATGTGCTACACCAATCAGTTTCTCGAACATTTGGCCTTTCGAAAGGTAGGTTATCTTGTATATCCTGCACCCTCAGTGCTCAGGACCCCCCATAGTCTTGAACCAGAATGCTGAATTGCACATCTTGAGCTCTGAATATTTGGGTGAAGTGAATTGTTGCCAGTTACAGATAGCCAGCTGGGCTTTCTCAGTCTGTGGGTGACTGTTTTGATTCCTGGATACAGAAGCTGCCATTGGCCACCTTGTAAACCATAACTCTCATTTCAGTTCTTCAGAGTTATTTTTGATCCACCAGGTGTTTCTGTTTCAGAAACATGAACAGCTGCACAATGGGTGGTACTTGATTTATTGATGTTCATCAGCTCATTATTTTCCATAGGGGCATAGACATTTACTAGGACACCGCTGACCATGACGTACCGTCCCCCTGGGTCTGTAATCATCCTGGTCTCAATAAATCTCGTCCTCTTGCTGATCAATATAGCTACTCCCCTAGCCTTTGTCCGTAGCATGAATTGTACGTCTGTCTCACCCAACTCTTCCTTACCAGTAATCTATCCTTCTCCTGTAGGTAGATTATGTCAGGCTTTTCAGGTAGGCGAAGACTCTGGATCTTTTCACTGGGCCGTTAAGTCCCCTTACATTCCAGGTGACTATCCTGGTGGGAGGTTTTTGTCCTCCTGTTCCTGTGGGATCAACCATACTTAACTGTTGGATGAGCCCCTGCACTCTGGGGTTTCCCTTTGTTAAGGGGCCTTCCACAATGGCCGCGGTCACCGTTCTCCCCATGAGGTTGGGCCTCTGTGCTCCGGGGTTTCCCTTTGTCCAGGGGGTGGCCAACATAGCCGGCAACTATGTGTACGCCACGTGGGTGTGCCCCTGCACTCTGGGCTCTCCCTTTGTTTCGGGCCCCTCCAAAGTGGCCTGCTTGCGGCGCCATCTTGATTTCCTCAGCTTGCTCCATGCCTGCTAAGCCCTGTGCCTTTCTCGTTGCCAACTCTTTCCTATCTTTTGGCCCCTTTTCTGTTCTGTGAGTTTCCCCTGTTGCCTCCCCTCCCTTTCCCGCCCCTGTACTCATCCCCCTTTCTGTCCTGGCCCCCTTTACTGCTCGCCACCCTGTGCTAGCCCTCCCTGCTAGTACGGTGGCTCCGCTCCCTGGGCTGGTCCCGCCCTGTCTCTGATCTGTCTAACTGTCTCCTTTTCCTTCCTCGCTCCCTCACCTGTTTCCCTTCTCCTCGCTTCCCTCTTGCTGTTCTCCTACTTGAGTCCGAAAATGAGGCAGCACAGTCCCGCACAAACCGAATCCATACAACAGATCTTGGTCCTTTTTGTCCTCCACTTTCTGTCTTTTTCCCCTCTGCCCTCATCATTGCCGTGTTTGTTCCTTCTTTAGATTGTTGGTTTGCACAAACTCTCCGGCCTCCGCTGGGGTGCCGAAGTAATATTCATTTCCTTGGTAAGTTACCCAGAGTCTGGCCGGGAACAACGTTCTGAACCTCACCCCCCTCTTGTAGAGTGACGATTTCACCTTATTAAATTTGGTCCTTTTCTTTGCGAGGTCTGCCCCAATATCCTGTAGATCCTTATTATGTGTCCTTCCCACGAGCACGACTTTGTCTGTTAGGCCCACCTCAGGATCTTTTCCTGATCCTGGTACCGGTGCAGCTTCACAATGATTGCACTCGGCTGCTCCCCAGTCCTGGGTTTTGGCCGGAGCGAGCCGTGTGCCCTGTCGAGTTCTGGGGGGTTTGGGAAGCTGTTACTCCTAACGAAGTTGCCCAGCATGTGGGCGATGTAGTCCTTTGGGTCCCTTCCCTTCCCTCCACCCTCTCTGGCAGACCCACAATACGGACGTTCTGTCACCTGGACCTGTTTTCCTGGTCCTCTACCTTTCCCCTCAGGTTCCCTTGGGCCGCCACCAATCTTTTCACCTCAGTCTCCAGAGCCACGATCCGATCACTCTGGTCGGTTGCCGCCCTTTCCAGGTCAAGGATCATCTTTTCCTGGGATCCCACCTTCTTTCCCAGGCCGTCTATTATGCGCTGGAGGGCGGCAATCGTTTCCGTCACCACCACCTTCACCACCGCTTTCATCACCACCTGGAGTTCCATTTTGATCGCCTCCCTCATGGCAGTCAGTTCTTCTTTTAGGAATGTCTGCCATCCCTCCTCCGGTGTAGTGGGGGGGCGTCGCTGCCTGTTCATGCTCCTCTGTTCGGGTCACCGATTGCCCCCTCTCTTGTTTCGCCGGGGCCTCCATCTCGCCTTGTGTGTCCGCTGGTCGGTCTGCTCGTTGCTCCTGCCCCTTCCTGCTGTTTCTGCCTTCTCGCTAGCCCTTTGAACCACTGGCATCTTCTCTTTTGCTTCTTCGCTGCTAATGCCTTTTGTGTTTTAAGGAGTTTTGGGTGACTTTTTGAGCCAAGAATCGTGGAAAAGTCGTTATTTTGGGTCCGATTGGGAGGAGAACCATCTGATGTACGTCCGCTCAGCACATCACCGTGACCGGAAGCCCCATTTACTCTATATTAATAATAATCTGTATTAGTGTCACAAACAAGCTTATATTAACACTGCAATGAAGTTACTATGAAAATCCCCTAGTCACCACACTACAGCGCTTGTTCGGGTACACTGATGGAGAATTCCGAATGTCCAATTCACCTAACAGCACGTCTTTCGGGACTTACCAGTGTACCCGGAGGAATCCCATGCAGACACAGGGAGAACGTGAAGACTCCGCACAGACAGTGACCCAAGTCGGGAATTGAACTTGGGTCCCTGGCGCTGTGAAGAAACAGTGCTAACCACTGTGCTACCGTGCTGGCCCAAAATATACGCCAGGAGAGCTTCAGGAGAAGTTCAAAGCTCCCTGTCGGAGAATTGAACCCCGATCTCTCACATGACAGTTGGGGATACTAACCACTATACTAATGAGGAAATTATAATCTATTTTTAAAAAAAATTTAGAGTTCCCAATTCATTTTTTCCAATTAAGGGGCAATTTAGTGTGGCCAATCCACCTACCCTGCACATCTTTGGGTTGTGGGGGTGGAACCCACGCAAACGCTGGGAGAATATGCAAACTGCACACGGATAATGACCCAGTGCCGGGATCGAACCTGGGACCTCGGCGCCGTGAGGCTACAGAGCTAACCCACCATGTTGCCTCGGAAATTTTTAATCTATGAGCTAAGAAAACCAAACTAACACTGAAACTACTGCCTTAATTAATAACAGTTATTTTTCCTTCATTACAGAACCGAAACCTTATGAAACCCGTACAAGAAATCGATGGTTATTTGCAGTCCCTCTCCTTATCGCTGAATTTTTAATCATTTTAATTCTGGTGAGAGCTCTGTACCAGAGACAATCTCATCCGATAATTAGAGAAACACAAAATGGATGCTAAGATGGTTGATGGATCATTCAAGAAAATGTGTGTTATTAGAGACTGTCCTGTCCAAGCAGCCATGAAGGCTTTTCCAAATGCAAGACTGTTTAGATGGAGTTTATTGCTACAACCATTTAACTTAATGTGCTGGATCTTCTCTCTCTCTCTCTCTCTCTCTCTCTCTCTCTCTCTCTCTCTCTCTCTCTCTCTCTCTCTCTCTCTCTCTCTCTCTCTCTCTCTTCCCCCCCCCCACCCCCTCTCCTCTCTCTCTCTCTCTCCAGTCCTCCACTTTGTCCTGCAGCCTCTTCTGTTGATCTCTCATCAGCACCATCTCCGCTGCCATCGAGGCAAGCTGCTCCTCGTGCTCCCCCACCGCCGCCTCCACCTTCCGACTCGCCTGGCCCTGGGCAACCAGCCTCATTTCCATGCGGCCGATCCCTGCCTTTATAGGATCCACCACCCTGGCCAGGTCTTCCAAGTTCTCCTTCCTCTGCTGGCAAACTTCTCGTGGAGGAAAGTCACTAACTACTCCGTCGATCACTGGGCAGGCAGACTCAGACCCTGACCCTCCGCCATCTTCCCCTGTGTTGCAGGCTCCACACCAACTTTCGACCGTTCTACTCTCCTTTTTCCACCACTTTTGGTCCATGAATCCATAAACTGGTGGGATACTCTCTTCTTCCACCTCTCCTGCATTTTAAAACATCACTCAGCTCCGCCGTTAGCCGGGAAAAAGGTCCAAAAAGTCCACCACAAGCGGGAGCCACCGGAAGTGAATTGTTGCTTTTTCAAAAAATACAATTAGTTACTTTTTATATTTATATTACATCACATCTCTGTGCACCTCAGTGTTTTCACCAGCTTCGACCATAAACTCCAGCCTTCCCTCTCAATCGCTTTCTCTTTTCCTTTTGGATACTTGTTTAACCCTACCTCTCTGATCAGCTTTAAGCCACATTCCCTAATCTTATGTGACACAGTGTTAAAATGTGTGATGCAAAGCCTTGGGATGTTTTACTCTGTTTAAAGCACTGTATAAATACATATTGTTACAGCATTTTACATTTATGCTACAATTAAATACAATTAATGTTTTGTTAATCAACAATTTGAGTTTCTGTTACTTTAGCATTCAGTACATGTTTTGAGCTGAACGTTTGTGCTGCATCTTTCTCCAGATCTTTTCCCACTCTGCTGCCGGAATAATTTCGGAATCCCTGTGTTTTTAAGGGAAACTGGATCTCTGCCAATGTCATAGTGGCAATTTGGGGAAATCTCTGAGGTATTTCCTGGAAACTGAGTGGACATGCTGTGCAGAGCATTGACCCTCAATCAATAGTTAACAGGATAACTAGGAAGAGCAACACAGGCTGATTTCTCCCGGCCAGTCAGGGGCACTAAGGGAATGGTAGCACCTTACTCCAATTAAAAATTGAACATGCTGCTTTTTTGCCACGGCCCAGTTGTAAACTGGGCATGTTAGCTGTACCAGCAGTAACTTCCAAAAGAGCTGCTCCTCGACTCTAATTTGGAAAAATGTGCGCTAAGAATGGTGGGGTAAAGCTTTAAAAAGGCTGTGTTGTAATATTGCACAGTGCTTACTTAAAATTCAGGATTTTTAAAATAAATTTAGAGTACCCGATTTATTATTTTTTCCAATTAAGGTGCAATTTGGCGTGGCCAATCCACCTCATGTACATCTTTGGGTTGTGGGGGTGAAACCCACGCAGACATGGGGCGAATGTGCAAACTCCACATGGACAGTGACCCAAAGCCGGGATCGAACCCGGGTCCTCAGCGCCGTAGGCTGCAGTGCTAACCACCGTGCCACGTGCTGCCCTTAAATTCAGGATCTTTTGATACTTTTTAAGGTGCATTTATAAGCTACAAACCCACTAGCGCTATTAACCCTGTGTAGAAGCCAGGTATTTCGAATACAACTAGTATAGGTAAAAGATAGCTGTTTAAGCATAAATGCTGAGCCCCAGTTCTAAATACCCATTTATACAGCATAATTCACTTTTACTGAGGTCCGTTGTTCTGGCAAATGCATATTTTCAAAGACAGTGTGACATTAAAACAGCACAGTTGCAAGATAATTTGACACTGTCTTGTGCTAATTGTCAAGGTCAAGGGATTGAATACACAGCAACATGAAGGCACCATTGTTCACAATGCAGATAACAGCTAGGTCAGAAAAGCTGATGTTGCACATTGAAGATGGACGGCTTGCCATCAAATCAAATGTGTTTGAGTCTAACCCAAACCAATTAGGATTATATTGGGGTGTAATTAGACGACTTAAGACAGATATGAAAGTGTATAACTAAAAAGTTTCTCCCCGCCATTTTGGGTTTTGTTGTCTTTGTGAGTATTGTCTTTGTAGGTTTGGTTTTAGTGTTTAGTTTAGTCAGTTTTGTCCTTTATAGTCTCCATTTTAGAGATGTCTTTTGGGGGTTGTCAGTTTAACAGTCTGTGTCAGTGATGTTAGTCCACTTTTGACTTTGAGTTTGAGTTTAGCTGAAGATTAGCTTTCTCTCTCTCTTCATGTTTCATTGCCAGACTTTGACCTTTTAAAAGTTACTTTCGAGCTGTCTGCCTAAGCAAAGAAAGATAATGTCTGTAATTCTCTGAAAGCTTTGAATTGTCTACGAATTGCCTTTTAAATGACTTTCAAATTGTAATCCAGCGACTACAAATAAAACAATTCTTTTTGGCACCTGAGGAGTTTATACTGCAAATTTCTGCTGAGTTCCAGTATTCGCAAAGTGCTACTGATAACCGAATAGCAGAGATGATATAAATTCCTTCAACTATACACAGTCGAATAATACAAGGAATCGAACAACTTAACACCGTCTACAAATATTATAAATCTTACAACTTGTCGTATTGCGCCAGGACTTGATTAATCAACTAAGCTTCCCCCAAACTTGGTGTAGTTCGACAGGTTAAGATCCTCATAAATTAAAGATTCCTTCACCCTGTCCAGGCTAAAATGGTTACTCCTTCCTGTCTCTCTGGCAACACTACTGGAACCAATAAAAGGTCTATCTGGTGGTGAGCTTGTCTTATTCTTGGCTGATGCAAGCCAGATCAAACACATGTTCACTGGACGGGTTATAAACCTCTGAAATTCTCTACCGCAGAAGGTTATAGACACTCAATTATTTGAGTATATTCAAGACTGAGATCACGAGATCTTTGGGAACGGAGGGAATTGAGGAATATGGGCGGAGGGTGGGAAAGGAGTTGAGGTAGAAGATTGTCCATGATATTGAACAGTGGAGCAAGTTTAAGGGGATTGATTGCCTTCTCCTGCTCTTATGCCTCCTCCAGCTCCTATTTCCTATGTTAAGTTAACAACTTGGACACAGACAATGGAGAACAACAACATGACTTAATAAATCGCTGGATTGGAGAGCCTATTTTTGCAAACGGTATCCTTAGTAACCAAAGTTACAAACTAGGAAGAGAGAAATCATATGAGGGGAACAGAGCAGAAACTGGTCATAGCCTGAAACCAATGGTCTGCCTGGCCATTCAGAGGCAGATATACATTTTGTGGGACCCTGCGCTCACCTTTATTTCTTGTTCCACCCCTGATAATGGCACGCCCCTCCCAGCTCCACCCACCCCGCCCTACAGAATGAAAAGGTACAAACAACAAAAATACATAAATTGACTACTGTGTTAGTGCAGGTCTGCATTCTTGCACCCCCCCCCCCTCCCTCACTGTACACCTTTGCTCCCCTGTCTCCTCACACTCTCCATCCCCTCAGTCTCCCCCCAGCACTCACACTCTTAACCTTTTGGACACTAAGTGACAGTTGATCATGATTGATCCCTCTAACTTGTACATCTTTGGACTGTGGGAGGAAACCCACGCAGACACGAGGAGAAAGTGCAAACTCCACACAGACAGTTACCCGAGGCTGTGTCCCTGGAGCTGTGAGGCAACAGTGCTAACCACTGTGCACCGTGCCACTTCAAGACAGACTCCTGCCTCACTTGTTGTCTCCACAGGCTGGTAAGGCTTGATTCAGTGCCTCACCTCTTGCTGCTGGCTGGCTTATCCTCCTCAGCCCTCAGGGTTGAGCCATCCCTCGCCTTCGCCCTGACTGCTCGACGGCTGCTGACCTGCTGGCTCACCTTGGCTCATGGCTTTTTCCCAGTGCTTGCTGTTGCTGGCTGGCGTGCCCTCAACCCTGGGTTGAGAAACTGACTAGCTGCGTTTTAATCACAAAAGAAAAACAAGATGATCTGCCTTTGCCTCTCCCTCATCACCTAGTTGCCCCTCATTCCTCGCGTGCGAAGAACATTCGGACCAGTCTGTTTTCCTGCTCTAAGGGCACTCGATCTATTTTCCTGCTCTAAGGGGACTCAACCAATCAGAGTCTGATGCCACTCTGCTTTGCCTGCTGATAGGCTCAACAATGAGCCTATCAGCACATGCAGAGTTATCAGGCTCTGATTGGTGTCCACAGACAATGGCTGGCACGGGGAGCCCTGTGCCGTGGCACAATGTGTTTCATTGTAAATCTGTCTCTGCTATCATTAATACTAGATTTACATAAAAACAATTGTTGATAACTTTGGTTATAGTATAATGTTGTTTCCTAACCAAGTTCAGAGTGTGATAACCTTGATTTGATTGACTGCATTTTGAAGATATTTGACAAAACTACACCTGAGTAAAATTGTTGTGCCTATTGTGATATTATACAAATGTGCAGCATGTGAAGAGTTAATGTTATGTTAAGACTAACCACTAGAGGGAGCTAAGGAACTATAAATTGCACCTGCTCTTAAAATAAGGGGAGGAGACTAAATCTGGAACTGAAGAAGATAAGATTCAGTCTATTGCAGAGTTAGTTAAGATATAATAGTTATAATTAGTGGATAGAGATAGTGTTAGTGAGTGTAGTTTAATTCTTACATGTATGTTTGCAATTCAGAATAAGTGTCAAACTCACATTTAGTAGTATTAATAAAATGAGTTTAGTTCTTCAAAAGAGCTTTGTGTATCTTTGTGATCACTATGCCTTGCATCCTGGAAACCCCTCACAAAGATCACCACACCTATGATGATAATGAATAAAGAAAGCAAAAATGAATTGAAATAGATTTGAGTGTATGTTTGGTTATTCCTGTTATGTGTGCTGTGTCTTCTCTGGCTTGCTGTACTTTCCAAGCCAGTGGATTATGGGATTGCAGGATCCATGTTTCCATACAGTTTGCTGAAACAATAACGGATAGTTGCAATGTTAATCATCTTTCGTGCCTCCATGTGTATTGGTTGATCCTGAAAGGTACCTGCACATGTTAATTCCCATTTTCTGAAAATATTTCCCTCTTCATTTCCTACTATCCACTTCAAGATTTAGTTCCTGGAATTTCAATCTTGAACAGAATAGATTTTGCAGTTAAATTTGTCTCCTGAAGCAGCACAGAGTGGACTAGTGTGTCCACGTTTATTGGTGATACAAAGCTAGGTGGAAATTTAAATTGTGAGGGGAACACAAAGGGCGGCACAGTGGTTAACACTGCTGCCTCACAGCACCGAGGACCAGGTTCAATTCTGGCCTTGTGTGACTGTCTAGATTTTGTACCTTCTCCCCCTGTCTTGTGTATGGGTTTCCTCCGGGTGCTCCGATTTCCTCCCATAGTCCAAAGATGTGCAGGCTAGGTGGATTGGCCATACTAAATTGCCCCTTAGTGTCCAAAAGGTTAGGTGGGTTTATAGGGATAGGACGGGGGCGTGGGCCTAGGTAGGGTGCTCTTCCCAAGAGTCGATGCAGACTCGATGGGCCGAATGGCCTCTCTCCACACTGTATTCTATTCTATTCTATCAAAGAGGCTGCAGAGGGAGTTAGACATGCTAAGTGGGTGGGTAACAAGATGGTAGCTGCAGTATAATGTGGGGAAGTGTCAATTTATTCACAAATAAAAAGCAGAATATTTTTTGAAAAGCTTGACCTTTCTAACTCATGGGGCGACATTCTCCAACCCCCCGCCGGGTCGGAGAATCGCCGGGGGCTGGCGTGAATCCCGGCACCGGAGATTCGGCGGGGGCGGGAATTGCGCCGCGCCGGTTGGCGGGCCCCCCCACTCGATTCTCCGGCCCGAATGGGCCGAAGTCCCGCCGATAAATTGCCTGTCCCGGACTTCCGGGTGCGGCTATGCAGAGCTAGGTCGCATATTCGGTCGCACCTGCTTGGAACGGACTTTTGGGATCTTTTGCAGGGCCCCCACGGCATTTGTTTGACATTTTACGGTGTGGCAAGAGGACTGCAACACTCCCCTGACGGTGTCCCCCAGGAGTGTTGTGTCTTTTGGCTGCCAGGCCCGGCAGAAGCAGTGGAAGATTTGGCTGCAAACAGGATAAACAAGGCCCCTTCCAGCATGCAAGCGGGGGAAGGGCAAGCTTAAAGCTGCAAACTGACCTGAGGACCTTTATCAAAAGTGAATTCTAACAGCAGAGGGAACAACTGTGAAAAGATCTCACCAGGGCCACTGAAGAAGCGGGGACGAGGCTTCCGGTGGCGGCCATGGAGGAGTAGGTCACGTATTCGGCAGCTCCCGTCTGGAACGGACACTTAGACCTTTTTCAGGAGTTTCCACGGACATTTTGGGGCAGATTGGTGAAGCGAACACTGCCAAAAGTATTCCCTCTCGAGACTTTTGGGCTCTTTTCAGGGCCCCCAAGGGCACTTTTTTGACGTTTCCCGGTGTGGGAAGGAGTTAATAATAGTTCCCCGTCAGTATATGGCTTTAACTAGGAGCGGGGTGACAAAAAAGGTGGTGGTGGACCAGAAGAAGGGAGGGAAGAAGGACAAAATGGCGGTGGGCAGAGACCAGGCAGCGTGGAGGAGCAACAGGAGGGTATCCAGCGCTGCCTCAGAGAGATTAAAAAGGACCTGCTAGAGCCGATGAAGGCTTCTATCGATAAGCTGCTGGAGACACAGACGGCCCAGGGGGTGGCAATCCGAGAGGCTCAACAAAAGATCTCTGACAATGAGGACAAGATCTCAGCCCTGGTGGTAAAGGTGGAGGCGCATGAGGCGCTCCACAAGAAATGGCAGGAACGGTTCGAGGAGATGGAGAATCGGTCGAGGCGGAAGAATCTGCGGATTCTGGGCCTCCCGGAGGGGCCGGACGTGGGGGCCTATGTGGTCACCATGTTAAACTCGCTGATGGGAGTGGGGTCCTTCCAGGGGCCCCTGGAGCTGGAAGAGGCCCATAGAGTGTTGGCGAGGAGGCCCAAGGCTAACGAGCCTCCGCGGGCGGTGCTGGTGCGGTTCCATCGGTTCGTCGATCGGGAGTGTGTGCTCAGGTGGGCCAAGAAGGAGAGGAGCAGCAGGTGGGAGAACGCGGAGGTTTGGATATATCAGGACTGGAGTGCGGAGGTGGCGAAGAGGAGGGCCGGGTACAATCGAGCGAAGGCGGTGCTGCACAGGAAGGGGGTGAAGTTTGGCATGTTGCAGCCGGCGCGATTGTGGGTTACCTACAAGGACCGGCACCATTATTTTGAGTCTCCGGAGGAGGCGTGGGCCTTTGTTCAGGTCGAGAAGCTGGACACAGACTGAGGGTCGGGATGGGCGATTGGGGACTGCGGTGGATATGTTATGCCTATTTTTGGTTCGGGGGGGGGGTGCCCTTTGCATTGTTTTGGGTTTCTTTTTCTCTGTGTTTTTCTCTTTCGGGTTGGGGAGGGTGGATGGGGCGGGTTGGGCACTGTTTTGGTTGGTGGCGGGGCCTGGTAGGTGGAGAGCGCGGGATTTTTTTTCCCGTGCCGAAGTCTGGGGGGGCGGGACCGGGGTGGGGAAGCGAGGATTGTTTCCCGCGCTTAGAACGGAGGGGGAGAGCCTGTGAATGGGGAGCGGGAGAGGAGGGTGTGCCACACAATGGGAGGAGTCGAAGGGAAGGCGGGAGTGGCCGGGGTCAGCAGGAGTCAGCTGACTTGCGGAAGTGCAATGCGGGGAGTAAACCAGCTAGGATGGGTCCTAGCCGGTGGGGGGGTGGGTGGGGGGGAATCGAGTTGCTGCTGCTAAGATCAAGGAGGAGCTGGAGCGAGTCGGGTGGGTCAAGACGGGGGTATGCCGCTGTGGGGAACGGGCCGGGTGTGGGGTGCGGGCGCGTGGCTGGCCGAGGAGGGGTCATGGCTAGTCGGCGGGGGAGGGGGGCGGGTAGCCCCCTAATCCGGCTGATAGCCTGGAATGTAAGGGGACTGAATGGGCCGGTTAAGCGGGCCCGCGTGTTCGCGCACCTGAAGGGGCTCAAGGCGGATGTGGTTATGCTCCAGGAGACACACCTGAAGGTGGCAGACCAGGTAAGACTGAGGAAAGAGTGGGTAGGTCAGGTGTTTCACTCGGGGCTAGATGCCAAAAATCGAGGGGTGGCGATCTTGGTGGGAAAGAAGGTGTTATTCGAGGCGTCGAGCATTGTGGCAGATAATGGCGGTAGGTACATAATGGTAAGTGGTAAGTTGCAGGGAGAGAGGGTGGTACTGGTCAATGTGTATGCTCCGAACTGGGACAATGCGGGTTTTATGCGGCGTATGTTGGGTCGGATCCCAGACTTGGAAGTGGGGGGCCTGATAATGGGGGGAGACTTTAACACGGTGTTGGATCCTGCACTGGATCGCTCCAGGTCTAGGACGGGTAGGAAGCCGGCGGCGGCTAGAGTGTTGAGGGGATTTATGGACCAAGTGGGAGGGGTGGACCCTTGGAGACTTGCAAGGCCGGGGGCTAGGGAATTTTCATTCTTCTCACATGTCCATAAGGCTTATTCTCGAATCGACTTTTTCATTTTGAGTAGGGCGCTGATATCGAGAGTAGAGGATACCGAGTATTCGGCAATAGCCATTTCGGACCACGCCCCGCATTGGGTGGACTTGGAGATGGGGGAGGAGAGGGACCAGCGCCCGCTATGGCGCTTGGAGGTGGGGCTGTTGGCGGACGAGGAGGTGAACGAGCGGGTCCGAGGAAGTATAGAGAGGTACTTGGAGACCAACGACAACGGGGAGGTCCGAGGTGGGGATGGTATGGGAGGCACTGAAGGCGGTGGTGAGGGGAGAACTGATCTCCATCAGTGCCCACAAAGAGCGGAGGGAGCGGGGGGAGAGGGAGAGGCTGGTGGGGGAGATGGTGAGGGTAGACAGGAGGTATGCGGAAGAACCTGAGGAAGGATTGTTGAAGAGGCGCAGCCTCCAGGCCGAATTCGACCTGGTGACCACCAGGAAGGCGGAGGTGCAGTGGAGGAAGGCCCAGGGGGCGGTCTACGAGTATGGGGAAAAGGCAAGCCGGATGCTGGCGCATCAGCTTCGGAAGCGGGACGCAGCTAGGGAGATCGGGGGAGTTAAGGACAGGGGAGGGAGCGTGGTGCGGAGTGGGGTTGGCATCAATGGGGTCTTCAGGGGAATGAAGACTACTACTACGAGGGATTTTACCGATCCGAGCCCCCACGGGAGGAGGGAGGGATGGGCCATTTACTGGACCAATTGAGGTTTCCAAAGGTGGAAGAGGGACTGGTGGCGGGACTGGGGGCCCCGATTGGGCTGGAGGAGCTGATCAAAGGGATAGGAAGCATGCAGGCGGGGAAGGAACCGGGGCCGGACGGTTTCCCGGTCGAGTTCTATAAAAAATATATGGACCTGTTGGGCCCGCTGTTAGTTAGGAGCCTTAAATGAGTCAAGGGAGGGGGGGGCTTTACCCCCGACGATGTTCCGGGCACTGATCTTGATCCTGAAGCAGGACAAGGATCCCCTGCAATGTGGGTCTTACAGACCGATTTCCTTGCTAAATGTAGATGCCAAGGTGCTGGCGAAGGTCTTAGCCACGAGGATTGAGGATTGTGTGCCGCAGATCATCCATGAAGACCAGACGGGGTTTGTGAAGGGGAGACAGTTGATCGCGAATGTGCGGAGGCTTTTGAACGTTATCATGATGCCGGCGAGGGAGGGGGAGGCGGAGATAGTGGTGGCAATGGACGCTGAGAAAGCCTTTGATAGGGTAGAGTGGGGGTACCTGTGGGAGGTGCTGAAGAGGTTCGGGTTTGTCAGGTGGTTTAGGCTGTTGTACGAGGTCCCGATGGTGAGTGTGGCCACAAATAGGAGGAGGTCCGAGTACTTTCGGTTGCACCGAGGGACGAGACAGGGGTGTCCCCTGTCCCCCCTGCTCTTCGCACTGGCGATTGAACCCCTGGCTATGGCACTGAGAGAGTCGAGGAACTGGAGGGGGTTGGTGCGGGGTGGGAAGGAGCATAGGGTGTCGCTTTATGCGGACGACCTGCTGCTGTATGTGGCGGACCCGGTGGGAGGAATGCCAGAGGTAAGGAGGATGCTTAGGGAATTCGGGGACTTTTCAGGGTACAAGCTCAATATGGGTAAGAGCGAGCTGTTCGTAGTTCAGCTAGGGGACCAGGAGAGGGGGATTGGCAAGCTCCCACTAAAAAGGGCGGAGAGGAGTTTCAGATATTTGGGGGTCCAGGTGGCCAGGAGCTGGGGGGCCCTGCATAGGCTTAACTTTACAAGGCTGGTGGAGCAAATGGAGGAGGAGTTCAAGAGGTGGGACGCGTTGCCGCTGTCCCTGGCGGGTAGGGTGCAGTCAATCAAAATGATGGTGCTCCCAAGGTTTTTGTTCCTGTTTCAGTGCCTCCCCATGTTTATCCCGAAGGCTTTTTTCAGGCGGGTTAACAGGAGTATAATGGGGTTTGTGTGGGCGCGAGGGACTCCGAGGGTGAGAAGGGTGTTCCTGGAGCAGAGTAGAGATAGGGGGGGCTGGCGCTGCCCAACCTCTGTGGGTACTACTGGGCTGCCAATGTGACAATGGTGCACATGTGGGTGATGGAGGGAGAGGGGGTTGCATGGAAGAGGCTGAAGACGGCGTCCTGTGTGGGTACGAGTCTGGGGGCGCTGGCAACGGCACCGCTGCCACTCCCTCCAAGGAGGTATACCACGAGCCCGGTGGTGGTGGCGGCCCTCAAAATTTGGGGGCAGTGGAGGCGGCATAGGGGGGAAGTTAGGGCCTCGGTGTGGACCCCATTACGGGGGAACCACCGGTTCGCCCCAGGAAGAACAGGTGGAGGGTTTTCGGGGTGGCACAGGGCAGGCATACGAAAGTTGGGGGACCTGTTTGTGGACGGGACGTTCGCGAGCTTGGGTGAGCTGGAGGAGAAGTACGGGCTCCCCCCGGGGAACACCTTCAGGTACTTACATGTAAGGGCATTTGCCAGATGGCAGGTGGTGGAATTCCCACGGCTACTGCCACACACAGTACAGGACAGGGTGCTCTCGGGGGTGTGGTGTGTGGGAGTGGGGAAGATCTCGGAAACTTACCAGGTGATACAGGAGGAGGAGGAGGCCTCGGTGGTGGAGTTGAAAGGCAAGTGGGAGGAGGAGTTGGGAGAGAAGATCGAAGAGGGGACATGGGCAGATGCCCTAGGGAGGGTGAACTCTTCCTCTTCATGTGCGAGGCTCAGCCTCATACAGTTTAAGGTGCTGCACAGGACACACATGACCGGGACAAGGATGAGCAGGTTCTTTGGGGGTGAGGACAGGTGTGTTAGGTGCTCAGGGAGCCCAGCAAATCACACCCACATGTTCTGGGCATGCCCAGCGCTGGAGGAATTTTGGAAGGGCCTAGCGAGGACAGTGTCGAGGGTGGTAGGATCCAGGGTCAAACCGGGCTGGGGGCTCGCAATATTTGGGGTGGCAGAGGAGCCGGGAGTGCAGGAGGCGAAAGAGGCCGGAATTCTGGCCTTTGGGTCCCTGGTAGCCCGGCGAAGGATTCTCCTTCAGTGGAAAGATACGAGGCCCCCAAGCGTGGAATCCTGGATCAGCGATATGGCAGTGTTCATTAAATTGGAGAGGGTGAAATTCGCCTTGAGAGGGTCGGTACAAGGGTTCTTTAGGCAGTGGCAACCGTCCTTAGACTTTCTGGCAGAACGCTAGACATTGGTCAATGGCAGCAGCAGCTCGGGGGGTGGGGGGGGGGGGGTTTACTTTATTTTTGTTTATGTTATTTACACTGGAAGGGTCTGAGGGGGTGTATGCACCTGTTGTCTTAAGTCGGGGTGTTAATGTTAATTTATTATTCAGGTACGGGGGGGAGGGGTTTGGGGGGGTTGCTTTTTTTTGTACTTAACCCTGTTGGGTTCTTTTTTCTTTCTCATTTTGTTATTGATATTTTATGAAAACCTTTAATAAAAATTATTTTTTTTAAAAAATTGCCTGTCCCGCCGGCGTAAATTAAATCACGACCTTACCGGCGGGACAAGGCGGCGTGGGCGGGCTCCGGGGTCCTGGGGGGTCGCGGGGCGATCTGACCCCGGGGGGTGCCCCCACGGTGGCCTGGCCCGCAATCGGGGCCCACCGATCCGCGGGCGGGCCTGTGCCGTGGGGGCACTCTTTCCCTTCCGCCTTCGCCACGGTCTCCACCATGGTGGAGGCGGAATAGACTCCCTCCACTGCGCTTGCGTGGGAAACTGTCAGCGGTCGCTGACGCTCCCGCGCATGCGCCGCCCCGACATGTCATTTCCGCGCCAGCTGGCGGGGCAATAAAGGCCATTGCGCCAGCTGGCGGGGTGGAAATTCCTCCGCCGCGGGCCTAGCCCCTCAATGTTGGGGCTCGGCCCCCAAAGATGTGGCGCATTCCGCACCTTTGGGGCGGCGCGATGCCCGTCTGATTGGCGCCGTTTTGGGTATGCTTGTACAAGGAGGGTAGAAAGTTAGCATGCAGGCACAGCAAGCAATTAGGAAGACAAATGGCACGTTTGCTTTTATTGCAAGAGGATTGAAGTAAGGAATAAAGACATTTTGCTACAATTTTATGGGATTTTGGTGAGATCACATCTGGCAGTTTTGGTCTCCATGTTAAAGAAAGAATATAGCTGTGAATATTCACTAGATTGGTCCTTGGAATGGGAGGGCCCTTCGATGATGAGAGGCTGAGTGCATTGGGTCTGGAGTTCATAACAATCAGAAACATACAAGAAAGCAGTTATGTTTAGCTCATTCGGTAGTTAGTTTAATCTGGTTTTGAGCAGAGCTGACTCATCTGAATCTTGGCTCATATAAATAGTGTTCTCAGTGGATGTGCAAACGGATTGAGGTTTGTACAAAGTGGCCAGTTGGAAATTTGGTGAAAGGGGGTTCGGGGAAAGAGGTGCTCCTTTCTGTATATTCTACTTTTATTATGTTATTACTATGGTTCAGGGAAAGAAACTGATTGCTGAGTAACTAGAAAGTTATTCTACTTATTCTATTTATAATAAATCGTTTGTAAAGTTCAGGTATGGCAGGGCAGCATGGCTGACTTAATGTGTGCTCTGCAGCGTGTGGGAAGTCATGGACAAACTCGATGTCCTGAAACACATCTGCAGGAGGTGTCACTGACTACTGCAGTTTGTTGTCTGGGTGTTGGAACTGGAGTGGCAGCTGGAATCACGGTGGCGCATCTATGAGGGAGAGAATAACATGGATATCTTGTCTAGGGAGCTCGTCACACCACATGGGGAGTATGGCGGTAGAAGGGGAATGGGTGACTGCCAGGCGATCTAAGAGAACCGGGTAAGTGATGCAGGAGTCCTCTGAGGCAATCTCGCTCGCTAACCTATCTTCCATTTTGAATGCTGGTGAGGTTGATAATTTCTGAGAGACTACATCAAGAGCCAAGTCATGGCACCAAGGATGGCTCAGCTGCACAGGAGGGGAGACAGAAGAGTGTAAGAACAATAGTGAGAGGGGATTCATTAGTTAGGGGAATAGGCTGTCATTTCTGTGGCCGTAGATATTGCTCCAGGATGGTGTGTTACCTCCCCGCACCAGGGTCAAAATGCCATAGAATGGGTACAGGACATTCTTCTGGGGGAGGATGAACAACCCTAGAGTGTGGTCCATATTGTTACCAACAACATAGGTAGGAAAAGGATGAGGAATTAAAATTTACTGTGCAAAAGGAGGCCATTCAGCCCATCGAGCCTGCACCAGCCCATGGAATGAGCACACTACTTAAGCCCACACTTCCACCCCATCCCCGTAGCCCAGTAACCCCGCCTAACCTTTTTGGACACTAAGGGCAATTTAGCATAGCCAATCCACCTAACCTGCACATCTTTGGACTGTGGGAGGAATTCTTCCACTGGATGTTGTGACTGGTACAGAGGTGATTTTGAAGCACAAGGGTCCTGCTCCAGCTCTTGTGACATTTTTTTCCCTGTTTTTATCTGTTGCTTTGCTGATGAATTCTGGTTCTTTGTCTTCAACTACACTTTCTGATTCAGAGCAGGATCACGTTTCATTTATTTTCTGTAGGAATTTCCGGTTTCTCCTGTACAGTTGTCCGTTTGATGTCTGTACAATGTAAGACCTTGGTTCTCCTGTGATAACAATGGGATTCCAGATCCCTTCCTGCTGAATCATCACTGTCTCACTCACGTTCAGTTCAGACTGAGGGCGGTACCTCAATCAAAGTTTCTGCTCCTGCTGTCTTTGTTTATAATATTATTATCTTTATTATTGTCAGAAGTAGGCTTACATGAACACTGCAATGAAGTTACTGTGAATATCCCCTAGTCGCCACGTTCTGGCGCCTGTTCGGGTACACAGGGAGAATTCAGAATGTCCAAATTACCTAACAGCACGTCTTTCGGGACTTGTGGGAGGAAACCGGAGCCCCAGGAGGGAACCCACGCAGACATGGGGAGAATGTGCAGATTCCGCACAGACAGAGTCCCAAGCTGGGAATCGAACCTGGGGCCCTGGTGCTGTGAAGCAACCGTGCTGCCCCTGCACGTTGGTCCTGCATGTTGTAGTTCACTGACTGTCGAAACAGCAGTAGGGGCAAAGTTGGAATCTTTGTTCTTAGTCTTCTCCTCATCAGGAGCTATGGTTGAGGTGAAACAATTCTCTCCAATGGAGTATTCCTGAAATTCGGCATGGTCAAATGGGGGTCTCTATAGTTGCTAGAGTCCATTATCAAGGATTTCATAGCACAGCATTTGGCAAACAGTGGTATAAACAGACAAAGTCAGCATGAATTTACAAAAAAAAAATCATGCTTGACAAATCTACTGGAATTCTTTGAAGATATAACTGTTAAAGTTGACCATGGAGAACCGGTGGATGCGGTTTACTTACACTTTCAGAAGGCTTTCAACAAGGTCTCCCCTAGCAGATTATTATGTAAAGTTAAAGTGCATTGGATTGCAGATAATGCCGTGAGATGGATAGAAAGCTGGTCAGCAGATACAAAGCAAAACGTTGGAATAAATGGGTCTTTTTCAGGTTGGCAGGCAGTGACTAGGGATCTGTGCCAAGACCCCCAACAGTTCACATTGTATATTAATGATTTGGATGAGGGAGCTAAATGTATTATCGCCAGATTTGCAGATGATACAAAATTGGGTGGGAGGGGGAGCTGTGAGGAGGATGCAGAGATGCTTCAGCGAGGTTTGGACAGGCTGAGTGAGTGGGCATATGCATGGCAGATGCAGTATAATGTGGATAAATATGAGGTTATTCACTTCGGTAGCAAAAATAGGAAGGCAGATTATTATTTGAATGGCTAAAAAATTGAGAGAGGTGGATACTCAGCAAGACTCTGGTGCCCTCATGCATGTCACTGAAGGTAAGTGAGCAGGTACAGCAGGCAGTAAAGAAGGCAAATGGTATGTTGGCCTTCATTGCGAGAGGATTTGAGTAAAAGAATAGGGATGCAATTGTATCGGGCATTGATGAACCCACACCTGGAGTATTGTGTGTGGTTTTGGTGTCCGTTTCTGAGGAAGGATGTCTTGCTATGGAGGGAGGGCAGCAAAGGTTTACCAGGCTGAGTCCTGGGATGGCAGGACTGTCATATGAGGAGAGACTAAGTTGGTTAGGATTATATTCATTTGAGTTTAGAAGAGTGAGAGGGGAATCTCATAGAAACTTACAAAATTCTAACAGGATTAGAAAGGGTAGTTTCGGAAAGAATGTTCCTGATATGGGGAAGTCCATAACTCGGGGTCATAGTTTTAGCATAAAGGGTAAACCTTTTAGGACTGAGGTGAGGAGAAATTTCTTCACACAGAGAGTAGTGAATCTGTGGAATTCACTACCACAAAGGTAGTTGAGGCCAAAGCGTTATGTAATTTCAAGAAAGAATTAGATATAGCTCTTGGGGCTAAAGGAATCAAGGGATATGGAGGGAAGGCAGGATCAGGGTATTGAACTTGATGATCATAATGAATGGAAAAGCAGTCTTGAAGGGCCAAATGGCCTCCTTCTGCTTCTATTTGCTATGCACGTTTCTTCTGTTCATCTTTACCTTCATCAACAGGTATGTTAAGTTCTACACGATACATTCCACCATTTTATTGGAAAGTGGATATTTGGGACTTGATGTGGTGTAACAATTGAACATGGCTGGAGAACTGATGTAGGAGGGAGGGCATCAGATTTCTGATGCATTGGGATTGGTTCTGGGACAAGTGGCCTTGTACAAGATGAAGAGGTTGCACCTTAGCAGGACTGGGACTGTATTGTGTAACGGGTTCTCCTTCGCTAAGGAAGGATATACTTGCAAAGGAGACTAATCCTTGGATTTAATGAGGATTGAGGCAATTAGGCATGTATTCTCTAGAATTTCAAAGAATGAGAGGTGACTATTGCAACTGATAAAGAGTGACAGGATAGTTGTAGATAGGGTGTCTTCCTTGGCTAAAATCAGAGTAGGCAGTTTAAGACTGAGATGAGGAAGAATTTCTTCACTCAGAGGATGGTGAATCTTTGGAATTCTCTACCCCAGATGGCTGTGGAAGCTCAGTCATTGAGCATGTTCAAGATAGAAAACAATGGATATCTGGATACTAATGACAACAAGGGATATGGGGATAGTGCGGGAAAGTGGCATTGAGGCAATGTTCAGCCATCACCTAATTGAATTGTGAAGAAGGCTCGAGTGACTGAATGGCCTACTCCTGCTCCTACTCTGAAGGAGCTTGACAGTAGACACTGAAAGGTTGTTTCCTCTGGCTGGGTGATGTAAAACAATTTCAGGAGAAAAGGTTAAGCATTTAGGACTGAGATAAGTAATTTCTTCACTCAAAGGGATGTGAATCTTTGGACTGCTCTACCATAGAGGATTGTGGATGCTCCATCATTGAATATATTTAAAGTGGGAATAGACAAACATTTGGTCTCTCTGGGAATCAATGAATATGGGGAATGGGTGTGAAATCTGAATTCCAAGATCAGCCATGACATTGATGAAAGGTAAGGCAGAATCGACAGTCCATGTGGTGTTCTCCTGTTCCTATATCTTCTGTTCTTGTGTTCTATTTCATTGTGAACATATCCTCTTCTTTAATGTATCTCCAGGAATATTCATACATTTGGCATTGGAATTTTGGAATCAATCGAATTTTTTTTTAATGCGAGGGTATTGTGAGCAATTGGAGAGATTGATGTCCACAATTCAGGCTTCTCCTTAAACTTGACACAATTCAACAATTAATTTAACAATGTCAGTGGGTGGCATGGTGGCGCAGTGGTTAGCACTGCAGCCTCACGGCACTGTAGACCCAGGTTCAATCCTAGTCCCATGTCACTGTCCGTGTGGAGTTTGCACATTTTCCCCGTGTCTGTGTGGGTCTCACCCCCACAACCCAAACGATGTGCAGGGTAGGTAGATTGGCCAGGCAAAGTTGCCCCTTCATTTGAAAAGTTAAAAAAGAAAATTAACAATGTCAGGGACTGACAGATCTTACATATTTCGGGTTGGGGTACTCCAGATCACCAGCGGAATGATGGCTCCAGAATAACTTATCTTAAATAGGCATCATTAATATAATTTACGCATAAATTCAAATCAAAGAAATCCATCATTCTAAATCAAAAGTTGTTTATGTCAATTTGGTACTCTGTACCCTGTGCTGCCCACTGGTCATGGATGTCCATGAGCAGGCATGCAGATACCTTTTAAAAAAAATGTATTTTATTACAAACATGTATCATGTACAGCGAATAAACACCCCGGGAAACATACTTCCCAACAATCAACTATACAGTCTGTACAGATTTTTTGCCTTTTTCAACCCCCCTTCCCATGCGACGAACCGCCCCTCAAACATCCCCCACCTTTCCTCAAACCCTCCTGAAGAGCTCCTTAACTCATACTTTATCTTCTCTCATCGCAGGAAGTCGTACAGGTCACCCAACCAAGCCGCTACCCCCGTGGCGATGCCGACCGCCACTCAAGCAAAATTCATCACCGTCCCATCAGAGAGGCGAAGGCGAAGACATCAGCCTTCCTCCTCTCCATGAGCTCCGGTTTCTCTGAAACCCCAAATATCGCTACCAAAGGGTCTGGGTCCACCTCCTTCTCCACTATTCTGTCTAAGACCGTGAACATTCCCGTCCAGAATCGTCCCAATTTTTCGCAACCCCAAAACATGTGCGCGTGATTTGCGTCCCCCACCGACACCACTCACACTAATTTGCTATCCCTTGAAAGAACCCACTCATTCTCGCCCGAGTCATATGCACCCTGTGCACCACCTTAAACTGTATCAGGCTCATCCTTGCACAAGAGGTCCCATTTACCCTACACTGTGCTTCACTCCATACCTCCCAATTGATCTCCCCTCCCAACCCCACTTCCCATTTCTCCTTGATCTTCACCACCCACTCGCCTCCCTACTACCTCAGCCACTTGGATATACCTCCAATTCTTCCCTCCCCTTCCACATCCAGAAGCAGCAGTCGCTCCAGCACGGTGTATCCCGGCAAACTAGGGAACCCCCTCCAGATCTTTCGTGCAAAGTCCCTAACCTGCAGATACCTGAACTCACTCCCCCTCGGCAGCTCTATCCTCTCCCTTAACCTTAACTCCTCCAGACTGGCGAACCCTTCCTCCAAATACAGATCCCTCACCCTGGCCAGCCCCACCTCCTGTATACACATCACCCCCCCCCCCCCCCCCCCCCCCTGCCCCGGCTCAAATCCAGGATTCCCGCACAGCGGCGTTAACACCGACATCCCTTCTATCCTAAAATGCCTCCTCAACTGATTCTATATCTTCACCATGGGCTGCACCACTGGGCTCCCTGAATACCTACTTGGAGCCATTGGCAATGCTGTTGTCACCAAAGTCCTCAAACTAGACCCCTTACAAGATTCCTCCCCCACCCTAGCCCACTCTACCCCTTCTCCTTCCCACCACCGCTGCACCTTGTTCACATTCGCTGCCCAATAATAATGAAGCAAGTTCAGCAATGTCAACCCCCCCTGCTGCCTCTGCCTCTGTAGCAGGGTCCTCACCACCCTCGGCACCTTTCCCGCCCATACAAAGTCAGAAATGTCCACTTTCCGAAAAAAAGGCCTTTGGTATAAAGATCGCGAGAGCTTGAAAGATAAACAAGAACTTCGGCAGAATATTCATTTTCGGCACTTGGACCTTCCCCGCCAACATTAAAAACAGTGTATCCCACTTGTGAAGATCCTCCCTAGCCTCCTCCACCAGCTTTGTTAAGTTCCACTTATGGAGCTCCCAAATAAGACATGCAGATACCTCAGTGTTCTCTCTCCAGGGTCACCTGGCATGGACAGGACTACGGGGGAGAAAATTAAGGGACATGCTCATTCTGATCCTGGGAATTTAGTTTTAGCCAGGCCCAGTAACTGCCCATTCAAGCCTTGCTGGCTTAGGGTTCAAGCAGTGTTGTGCTGACTAGATTGATTCCGAGGATGAGACATTTACCATTTCAGAAAGGGCTGGGTAGAATGAGCTTGGTGACCGCATGGAAATATATAAGATTCTTAGAGGGATTGACAGGGTGGATGCTGAGAGGCTGAAAGGGCAAAAGCCGAGGCGAATGTACCATGAAACACAGCGCTGCAGCGCAGGGCCCTGCCAATGCAGGGTCCCATACTGAGGTGGCTGAGGTGTTTGTGGCAGCACCAATCAGTCTAAATCTGCCTCTGGGTGAGATTGTGCCCAGCTATCATCTGCAGCAATCAGGCACCAGGCATGAGGGCACCTAGAAATATTAACCAGTTCCTGATGCATGGGAAGTACCAACTGATGCATAAGAGGTCTGATTCAACCTGGAGTTACAAAAAATCGAGCTGGACATGGACATTGATTTGTATCTGCGTGTGTTAGAGCAGTGTTTTTCAAACTTTTTTTCGAGCAACCCACATTTACAGAATGGCCGACTATCACGACCCACACCACATTCACAAAAGACTCTCCACAATTACTTTTAAAAAGGCACAATCATTGTTGGCATTTCTGTATTATTGAATGTAAATTTGTAAATTGAGCTGCTGTTTCACCTTAAACCGCAGATCCACCCTGACCCATTGATGAAGGGTGTAACTCAGGGTTATTTCTTCACACCCATTGGCCTCCTTCTGCACTGTAAATTCAATGATAATCTATGATTAATCTAGGACAAAGGTTCGGCACAACATCGTGGGCCGAAGGGCCTGTTCTGTGCTGTATTTTCTATGTTCTATGTTCTATGTTCTTTGTCAGCATTTGGAAAATTGCACGCAAGCGCTGGAAAGATTATTAGGCATGTTCACTCACACGTTCAAAACCTAACATGACCTCGGATTGGAAATTTAATTTCAGAAACAGGGGCCTTAACTGTTGAACGAAAAACACGATCAGGCAGAATGTCACTGGACGCCTGTCAGTGCCGTTTCCCAGGTAATTATGTAACAAACTGAAAGCATGCTAAAAAAAATCAATGCTGGACACAGCTCAGCTGGCAAACATGCAAAACGTGCAGACACATTCCATTCCATACACCTACAACATTTTACCGGCTCCTGTATACATGAGTGTACTTTAGTCGCCAGCTAATGACCATCTTTGGTGAACAATTCAAACACCGATCAATGTAAATGTAAAAGTCCTTGCTGTAGAGGAAACGATTCAGCCAGTGGAGTCCATGTAGCCACACGGCAGAGATGCTTAGGGACGAGTACCTGGGAAGAGGGGGTGAATAGTGGCGGGGGACGTGATGAAAAAAAAGAAGCATCCTTGAAGGACAAGAGCCCCGGTGTGCAGAGACAATTTGGAAGTGGAAGGGGTGGACATAGGGGCATGTAGGGTTGGAAGAGGCTGCATGTCCGGGTTAACTGAGAGAATGACAAAAGACGTACGGGGTTTTTAGTGACACACTGAACTCCTAAGAATAATGCAGATCTTGACGCTGAACACAGTAGCAGGATATGCCACCCAAAGATAGTTTTACAGGTCTCTGACTGCAAACTGCCCAACTACACTCTGGCCCAGAAATGAAAGGCAAGGAAGTTCACGGCATCGGCTGCTTCATCAGCCTCGTGTGGTCATACACTGTACTGCAGTGAGAATTTACCCTTTGGGTGACCATTTAGCGACCCACCCATCCTCGGGTCGCGAGCCCCATTGTGAAAATCACTGTGTTAGAGAACGCCCGAGAATGCACTGCACCATGGCTCCCTTGAGTGATGATAACCTCGTATGCCGCAGATAGATCACAATCAGAGCATGCAATCTTTTCTGTCGAGGACGACGTGCTGAAAAAGGGACATTTTATGCGACGGGACTTTGCTGCATCCTGCAGTACATTTGATCGAGATTAATTTCCATGTGATCACAGTGAAGTTGTTTTGAAGTGAGATGCTCAGTGACGGGGGCAGGGAGGATTTGTGATAAATTAGATCAGTCGGGTTTGCCTGTGTTCGATAAATATTTTGCCAATAACCCCATCTTGTTCATTTAATTTTTCAACGAGTGGTTATTTTATCGAATACTTGATACGTTCAACAACACTCCATTTCAGAAATCTGATTCCTATAGTTTAATGAGTGGCTTTTGAACTCCGGGTTTGAATGCTGAACTTATTTGCACACAGAGATATGGAGATGGGGAGTGGGGGGGTCGATCAGTAAATTGGATGTTTTGCGGGCAGAATGTTGGAACTTTTGTTAAGATGTGAAGGCATATTCTTTCCAAATTCTCATGAGCTCCATGTATGACTATAATTGGGATAAAGGAGAGAGGGGGCGGGGCGTGTGGACACGAACGCGTAACATTTCATCTGATAGACATTTCACCGGAAGGTTCCTTTTCAAGGTATGTGGTTCAGTGGAAGGGACAGCATGGGTGAGGTACGGACTATGCACCCTGCTACATCGTGTGGGGAATGTCCGATGGTGACAGTGTGACTGTCAGGAGGGCATTGACGTCATTGGGGAGGGGTTTGATGTCATTTGAGGCGGGGCTTGACATCATTGGGTGTGCGTTACTACTTCCCCAGAGGGCCCCCAAAAATGCCAGTCTGCTGCCACTGGGCAAGGGCCTCAGAATAAGGTGATGAGGAGAAATCTCTTTACTCAGAGGGCTGTTCTCCCCGTGTCACCCCCACAACCCAAAGATGTACAGGTTAGGTGGATTAGCCACGCTAAATTTCCCCTTTTTGGGGAAACAAATAATTGGGTACTCTAAATTTATTTCAAAAAATACTCGAGAGCTGAAGGTTTCTAATTCTCTACCCCAGAGGGCTGTGGCTATTTAGCCATTGAACATAACCGAGATTGAGATTAATAGATTTTTGGACTCAACAATCGGATGTGAGAATTGAGCAGAGGTTTGGAGTTTAGGTCGGTTAGTCATGAGCTTGATGAATGACAAAGCAGTTTCAAGGGTGACTCCTGATCCTCTGTATGCTTTTATGACTCATGTTAATCACTCGTGATTAACAGCTGAGAACATAAACAAATGATTCTAACCAGTTTCGTCTCCATTTTTAAAATTGGTATTACATGAATACACAACTTAGAATTGTTAAAAAGCATCAGGGGGGAGTTAAATTTGATGAAAGATTGAGTTGTGTGCCTTGCCTGTTGAAATACTTACTAATAACACCTAACTATGTAGATATATATATATATATATATATAAAGAGAGAGAGAGAGAGAGTATGTAGTCCAAGCCATGAGCTAACTCCAAGCAGATTTCTACTCTGGTCTCTGTCCAGTCCACAACTGACCCTAGTCTCAGCTCATGTTTCTTTACATCACACTGTGGGCAGTTCTGTTCCCCAGTTCCACACTAAATGTTGTTATGTCAGATACTCTTTTACTACGTGTGTTCTGAAATTCCTGCGTTATCCGCACAATATTTTATGATTTACTGTATCAATTTCTGAGATGGCTAACAGCAATTCATCATGAGTCAGCTGCTGTATAATCACATCTGTAACAATGCAGCTGAGACACAAGATAGCAAAGTTTTTTTTACTTTTACAGGTTGTGGGCAGAGATGTCATACAAAAATACAAAGTAACAAAAAAGTGTAATTCATTTTATTTTAAAAAATGAACAATGCATATATTTCCAAAAGCCTCCCTCACGCCGTATCAAGTATATTGAGTTGCTTGATAGATACATGACAAATACATGGATAGGATGGGTATAGAGGTACACGGCACAAGGAAGTTCTGAGGGTTTTGAACAAGGTTAGTATCTTGGCCAGTACAGGCTTGGAGGGCCAAAGGGCCTGTTCCTGTGCTGTATTGTTCTTTGTTCTTATACCATGGGTGCAATGTGCAATTCTCCCAAAGAATTGCAAAGTGTAGTATCTGTCAGGAAACGAGGTGCGAGGGCATGAATCAGATCAGGCCACCTGGAGAGGGCAGAGAGCATCAGAAACTGTTTGGAATCCAGTGCAAATCCCATTTTGGGCCACTTCTGGAATTCTCCCGACATAGTGGGATTTTGCCAGGCACAACACGGATGGAGAATCAACCCCCATATTTTCAGTTTAATAGAATCAAAAATAAATCTAAACTTTAATATCTTATGATCCAGCAGAAGATAAATATATTACTCTATTAAATAATTTTTAAAAAATTCATTCATACAATGTTCATATCGCTAGCTGGGCCAGCATTTATTGCCCGTCCCTGAATGCATTTGAACCAAATGGTTTGCTAAGCAGGAAGTTATGCATGGAGTCAGAAGAACTGGATGAGATCCTTAATGTGTATTTTGCATCGGTATTCACCAAGGAGAAGACATGACGGATGTTGAGGTTAGGGATGGGTGTGTGAATACTCTAGGACATGTCAGCATAATGAAGGAGGAAATGTTAGATATCTTAAAATGCATTAAGGTAGACAAGTCCCCTGGGCCAGATGGGATATATCCCGGGTTACTGAAGAAGGCAAGAGAGGAAATAGCTGGGGCCATAACAGATATCTTTGCATCATCTTTGACCGCAGGCAGTTCCAGACGACTGGAGAATAGCCAATGTTATCCCTTTGTTTAAGTAGGGAAGCAGAGATTCAGGTAATTATAGGCTGGTGAGCCTGACGCCAGCGGTGGGGAAGTTGTTGGAGAAGATACTGAGAGACAGGATCTATTCACATTTGGAAGCAAAAGGACTTTTTAGTGATAGGCAACGTGGTTTTGTGCGGGGAAGGTCATGTCTTACCAACTTGATAAGAGTTTTTTGAGGAGGTGACAAAATTAATTGATGAGGAAAAGGCTGTCGATGTCATCTACATAGACTTTAGTAAGGCGTTTCATAAGGCCCCTCCTGGAAGACTGGTACAAAAGGTAAAGTGACATGGGATTCGGGATGAGCGAACTAGATGAATAAAGAACTGGCTTGGCAACAGAAGACAGAGGAGCAGTGGAAGGGAGGTTTTCAGAATGGAGATCTGTAACTCGTGGTGTTCCACAGTGCTGGGATCACTGTTGTTCCTATATATATATATATAAATAAATGATCTGGAGGAAAATGTAAATGGTCTAATTAGCAAGTTTGCAGATGACACTGCGATAGGTGGAGTTACAGATAGTGAAGGGGACTGTGAGAGAATACAGCAGAATATAGATAGATTGGAGAGTTGGGCAGATGCAGTTGAATCTGGACAAATGAGAGGTGATGCATTTTGGAAAATCAAAATCAGGTGTGAATTATATAGTAAATGACAGAACACTTAGGAGCGTTCACATAAGAGGGATCTGGGGGTTCATGTCCATAGTTCCATGAAAGTGGCAATGCAGGTGGATAACGTGGTCAAGAAGGCATATGGCATGCTTGCCTTCATTGGCTGGGACATTGAGTTCAAGAATTGGCAGGTCATGTTACAGTTGTATAAAACTTTGGTTAGGCCCCATTTGGAATATTGCATGCAGTTCTGGTCGCTACACTACCAGAAGGACATGGATGCTTTGCAGAGAGAGTGCAAGAGGTTACCAAGAAGTTTCCTGGTTTGAAGGGTGTTAGCTATTAGGAGATATTGAATAAACTCGGATTGTTTTCATTGGAAAGATGGAGGCTGAGGGGAGACCTGATTGAGGTTACAAAATTATGAGAGGGAAAGACAGGGTGAATAGTCAGAAGTTTTTTCCCAGGCGGAAGACTCAATTACAAGGGGGCACAGGTTCCACGTGAGAGGGGGAAAGTTAGGGGAGATGTGCGAGGAAAGTATTTCACGCAAAGAGATATGGGTGCCTGGAACGCATTGCCAGTGGAGGTGCCTGAGGCGGGCACAATAGAGTTTAAGATGTATCTTGATAGACACATGAACAGGCGGGGAATGGAGGGATACAGATCGTTTGGGCAATAAGTAGTGGGTCTAAATAAGGCTTGCCGAGCTGAAGGGCCTGTTTCTGTGCTGCAATGTTCTTTGCTAGGCCATTTCCGAGGGCAATTAAAAGTCAACCACATTGCTGTGGGTGACATGTAGGCCAGACCTGATGAGGACGGCAGATTCTGTCCCTAAAGGATATTAGTGGACCAGATGGGGTTTTAGGACAATGGTTTCATGATTATCTTTAGACTATTAATTCCAGATTTTTGCTGAATTCAAATGTCATCCTCTGCCATAGTGGGATTTGAACCTGGGTCTCTGGATTATTAGTCAAGTGACAATGCTATGAGATGGGATTTTAGTATTGTGAGCTGAGATAGCAAAGGCTGCTCTGAAACTCAGACTCTGTGAACAGCTGCAAGGTACCTTTAAAATCATCCACTAGTGGACAGGCATGGTTTAACTGACAGATTTTGAGGCCTGATTTATGCTGCAATAAAAAGGCAGCAAAAAGGGTAAGTGTTTTAGTCAAACTAGAATTACAAGGTGAGCAGATGATAAGATTACTTAGAACTTGTGTGTGGGTAGGCTAGATTTCAAATAAGCTATTGCTGGGTTATACTAGCGAAAAATTAGGTTAGTACGGACCTGCAAATTACAAATATGAAAATTATTGATCCGTAGATGCTTTTCAATAGTTTGAAAAAGGTTAAAATAACATTTAAATTTGGACAAGGCCGTGAAGAGCAAATTCCATCTGTCTTCAAAGCTGTAGGATATGGCAGTCTCTAATTCCATATATTTTCTTGAGTGTTCCATCAAGGCTTGCCATATGCTGCTTATCTTCAATTTTCAGTTGACGCTACTTGTACACAGCTCTGACCAGAACTAAAATGATTAGAAATTCAGCGATAAGGAGAGTGACTGCAAGTAACCATCGATTTCTTGCATGAGCTTCAGAGGTTTTCATTTCTGTGGAAAAGGAAAATAATTGCTGAACATTAAGGCAGTGGTTTCAGTGTTAAGCTGGTTTTCTTTGCTCATAGATTAAAATATAGCCACCATAAAAGAGTAACCAGCTTTAAGAATCAAGTTTATGATTTTTTTAAAAACATAGGATAGTGTAATAACAGCCTAAATCAGGAACAAAGCCAAAACATCGCAAGGCATTTCAGATTGGAATAAATCAGCCAAAATAAGGACTTGTATTTATATTCTACTTTTCAAAACATGTTACAGCCATTGAAATGCATTTGAAGTCAGGTAATTGTTGTAATATAGGAAAAGTAACAGCAGCCAATGTGCGTATAACAAGCCTCCTAAGCAGTGACTGGGTAACGACCAGATAATTTGTTTTTTTAAATGATTTAAATGACTGAATGATAACAGTTAAGACACTGGGGATAACTTCTCAGCTATTGTTCACAACAGTGCCATGTGATCTTTACGTCCATGTGAGAAATCGGGCCGGTGTGGTGGAGCCTCTGATCAGCAACTCCCTAAACACTGCAGTTGGACTGTCAACCAAGGTTTGGTGCTGATGTCCCTGCAGTGGGACTTGAACACACTTCTACCACTGATGCACGGCTGATACCTGCAAAGAGACATATCCAGAGGGATGGGTAAAAGCTTGGTTAAAAATTGTGGATTTTAAGGAATGTTTCAAAGGAGAAGGGACAAGATAGATGTAGGTTTAGGGAGAGAACTCCACTAGCAGCCAATGGTAGGGTAATATCACTAATGAATTTCTGAGTTGCCAGAGTTAGGAGTAATGAAGAGTTTTCAGAGGGTCAAAGCTTAGGGACGATTACAGAGATAAGGAGGGACAAAACTATGAAAAGGACTTAGAATTTTAAATTTGAGGCGCTGTGTTGACCAGAAGCTAAGGTAGGCCATTGAGCACAGGGCGAGGGTTAGCAGGTCTTAGTGCAGGATTGGATTAGGGCAGTAACGTTTTGGAGGAGCTAAAGTGTACTTAGGGTGGGGGAATACAAAATAGCAAAGAGAGAAAAAAACTATCCCCATATATTCTGGAGACATTCCTAAATAAAGGAGCAATATTTAAATCACTATCTGACTCAAAACAAAAGAGAGTAAGGTATTTAAAAAAGACATTTGTCAGAAATGAGGAAAGGAATGAAACCCAAATAATGAAGCAGTTCCATTTATTATGGTGAAAGGTAGGGAGTTGGAGAACATTGATAAGTCAAGAGAAAGAATTATGCAGCCAAAATTAAAAAGATGTAGATATTTAGTCTTCTGCAAGAGAAAACTTGGGAACAAAAATAACTTTCTGAAGAACTTAAACAGGAGTCTGAATTTTCTGTCTACACAGTGTGGTCAATGGCTGCTCCTGTCTCCAAGGACAAAAACTGTCTCCCATTAGCTGTGGGAACCTGGGGACTGACTGGTAAAACCTAGTTGGCCTCCTATAATTAGCATCATTAGGCTCCATGTGAGCCTGAACAGTTGTTTACCGCTGTGAGTCCCTGATTCTGCCTCCAGAGACAAGAGGGAGAAGGGGAGTCAATAGCTTAACCAGTAGAGCTACTTTTAGCTCCTGCTTGCCTCAGATCCAAACCCCAGCAGAGGCTGAAAATCCAGTCCATGCTTCCTTCACTTTACCCAAAAGTACAGAGTTCAATATGTAATAATGCAGCATTGTATCACAACACAACACAAGGTTTTGACAAAAAAAACCCCCAAAAAACCAGAGAATGCTGGAAAAACCCAGCAGGTCTAGCAGCATCGATGGAGAGAGAAAATAGAGTTGATGTTTCGAGTCCATATGACTCTTCTGGAGAGGTCATGAGTACGGAGGGTGCAGGATATATAAGTTAACTTACCTATCGAAAGAACAAATGTTCGAGAAACTGAATGGTGTAGCTCATCATTCCTTAATCTAAATGTGTAGCTAGAGCTTCTATTGGCATCACCAATTTCCAGAATACTCTGCAGTAAGTAGAGGCCATCTCCACTTTGTTGGTATAAAGTTTCAGACAATGGAGAAATATCCTCATTTTCTTCATTGTACCAGGAAACAGAAGCCTTCGGATAACCTTGGGTTTCAAATTTGAACACTGCCCCAGAGGGTCTTAGTTGAATAAAAAAGTCAGGTTCCTTGTAAAATGCTGCAGAGTAAATGCAAACAAGTCGTTAGGAACAAGAAAGAAATTTGACAAAAATAATGCCAACTTGGATTTTTTTCCCTGTTAATTACAGTAATTGAATAAAGCAATAAAAGCGTTAAATATTCAGAAACGACGTGACAATGGCTAGTACAAACAGACCAATAGTAGTTATTACCATTTCAGCGATCAATTTGTAAAGATACTTAAAATATTGCAAACAAATAATCTAGCCAACAACTGATAGAGCAAGAAGCAAGATTCCGTATCGAATACTGTCCAGCTGTTAGAAATTAAATGAAATGAAAATCGCTTATTGTCACAAGTAGGCTTCAATGAAGTTACTGTGAAAAGCCCCTAGTCGCCCATTCCGGCGCCTATTCAGGGAGGCTGGTACGGGAATTGAACCGTGCTGCTGGCCTGCTTTAAAAGCCAGCGATTTAGCCTAGTGTGCTAAACCAGCCACTAGAGCATTAAGAAATAGTTGAACTGGGTCAAAAACAGGTACTCATGTTGAAATGAGTTGTCATGTGGTATCATCACCCAGCAGAAGAAACGCTCCATAACTGCTGCATATCAAGTCCACATAGACTGCGTGCAAAGTAACAGTTCGATCTTCTTGAAAAAGTAGAGCCTCTGAGTTGGTGAAGAGTGCTGTTTTATAAAGTTCCTCAGAAACAATTTAAACAGATGGGCACAAAAATTAACTTGTAATTTCATAACTACTCCAGAGAGTTTCTGAATTACCATCTTCCTACCCTGAATTGGCAGCTTCTGAACTCAGTTTCCAACATAATTTGATCAGTACATCAGATGGGAAAATGTAAATAAGTTTTAGTAATAATCATTATTAATGTCACAAGTAAGCTTACGTTAACACTGCAATGAAGTTACTGTGAAAAGCCCCTAGTCGCCACATTCCAGTGCCTGGTCGGGTACACAGAGGGAGAATTCAGAATGTCCAATTCACCTAACAAGCACGCCTTTCAGGACTTGTGGGAGCAAACCGGAGCACCTGGAGAAAGCCCACGCAGACATGGGAAGAATGTGCAGACTCTGCAGTGTCCCAAGCCGAGAACCTGACGCTGTGAAGCAACTGTTCTAACCACTTAAAATAGTATCTGATAAGTAAATCCACAAGATTCACCACATTTTACTGAAATTCTTTCAGGAGATTTAGAACACAAATTGAAGCACTGCAGACCCTCAACAGTTAGACTCACTGGATCAATGCAGGTGGTTAAGAAGAATGATTTTAATTTACAGCACTGACAGAGAACAAAAGAAACCACAGAAATAAGCAAGTACCAGCAAATATTAGTGACAGTGTGTCCTGGTCACTTCCTTTTATATTACTGACAAAGCACTTGTACTGTCCAGCATCCTCTGCTCTCCCTCGTTCCAGCTTCATTGAGGCATTCCCGTGTTTTAATTCCTCCAGGAACAAGCTTGTCCTCCCAGAATACCGAGAGCTTTGGCGACTCAGTTGCTCCTTTCCATAATAATAACTATAAACAACTTCCTCCGTCTCAACGCGCTGCCAATTGATGACCAGTCCTTCAAGTGATGATGCATCCTGAACTGTAAAGCTACACCTCAGCACCGTGTACTGGCCGTAGATAGCAGTCACTGGTGTCCCTGACGTATGGACCTTAAATTGAGCTGTGAAGAAAAAGAATAGATCAGTAACACCAGCAAATGAAGAGGAGATCTACTGTTAAGCTTTTACATTAAAGGATAGTTATTATGAGATGATTTAATCCTGAATACATTCCAAATATAAAACTAAGTTATCACCTCCTCTGTATTTTGGAAAGGTGACAGGGGATAAGAAACAACTAATGAGGTAGCATTAACAGGTGCAAAACCAATATTTAAATAGAGTGCCCAAAACCCAAATATTAGTACATATATAAATCTTAATTCAATAACCATGTGTGTACAAACACCATTGAGGGAAACACAAATTATGTAAATACGTGGTACAGAGGGATTAGACTGGGCAGTTGATTAAACACTGGTCTTTCAATTCTGGGATCCAGGGATGAATCTAATTTAAGTTGAGAGAATGAGAATCTCCTTTGCAATGGTGCCACATAGACAGTTTCATTGGAGTCCCCACTGACCATGAACACAGAATACAAACCTGCCCTTAAATTGGCAATCTCACTCCGAGAGCCTCACTGGCTGACTAAGATCATTGAGGAAAAATGTCAGTATCCAGGATTGAAGGATCCTCTTGTGTCTATTTCATTGTTAAGCTGACTTCACGCTATTGCACTTATTTTCACAGTAACATCCTTGCAGTGTTAATGCAAGCCTACTTGTGACACTAATAAAGATTATTATACTATTCTTCTCTATACTGATTGGGTTGAAATTAAAAATGTTCAGTTCTCTAACATTTAAAAAAAATAAATTTAGAGTACCCAATTTGTTTTCCAATCAAGGGGCAATTTAGTGTGGCCAATCCACCTAGCCTGCATGTCTTTGGGTTGTGGGGGCGAAACCCACGCAAATACAGGGAGAATGTGCTAACTCCGCACAGACAGTGACCCAGTGCAGGGATTGAACCTGGGACCTCAGCGCCGTGAGACAGCAGTGCTACCCACTGCGCCACCGTGCTGCCCCAGTTCTTTAACATGATCCACCCTCATATGGAGTCTTAGAGACGTACAGCACAGAAAAGGCCCTTTGGCCATTCGCGTTTGAGCTGGTCAAAAACAACAACCAAACTATTCCTTTTTAAAAATAAATTTAGAGTACCCAATTATTATTTTTTCCCTGGGCAGCACGGTGGCGCAGTGGGTTAGCCCTGCTGCCTCACGGTGCCAAGGTCCCAGGCTCGATCCCGGCTCTGGGTCACTGTCCGTGTGGAGCTTGCATATTCTTCCCGTGTTTGCGTGGGTTTCGCCCCCACAACCCAAAGATGTGCAGGTTAGGTGGATTGGCCACGCTAAATTGTCCCTTACTTGGAACAAATGAATTGGGTACTCTAAATTTTAGAGAAAAAAAATTAAATTATTATTTTTTCCAATTAAGGGGCAATTTAGCATGACCAATCCACCTACTCTGCACATCTTTTTGGGTTCTGGGGGTGATAATTGATAATCTAGTTAAATAAAATAGGTTTGCAGGGCCAGGCGATGTATTATGTGGGAGCTGGTGGACCCCATTGTGATTCACAGCAACCACATCAGTAGCAAATGCTGGTTGCTCAAAGTGTGTAATGTAATGATGAAAGTAAAAGGATTAGAGTCTTTATTTCAGATGGATGTCTTCCAGTTAGTTCCTCTCCAGTCTAGGCTTTCAGGTGGGTGTTATCTTTTCTTTCAGCTTGTTATGGTTTTCACTGTGGACTCTCAGAAATAGTAGACAGGCAGTATTCGAGAGAGTGAGAGAGACAACTTCTTCTTTCAGTGTCTAGAAGCTTCTGCCTTCAGACAGTAGACAGCAGAGAGAGAGAGAAAAGAGAGAGAGAGACGCTTCCACCTTAAGGGTCCAGTGGATTCTGCCAGCTTCTCTCCAAAAACCCCCACCTGACAGGAACCAATTGCTGTCGGTTGCCAGGCAGAATATTGTCCCGGGCCAATCCCAGGGTCGAGGGGTCAATTACTAGGGGGCATAGGTTTAAGGTGCAAGGTGCAAGGTTTAGAGGAGATGTACGAGGTAGGTTTTTTTTTTTTTTTACACAGAGGGTAGTAGGTGCCTGGAACTCGCTGCCGGAGGAGGTGGTGGAAGCAGGGACGATAGTGACATTTAAGGGGCACCTTGACAAATAGATGAATAGCATGGGAATAGAGGTATACGGACCCAGGAAGTGTAGAAGATTTTAGTTTAGACGGGCAGCATGGTTGGCACAGGCTTGGAGGGCCAAAGGGCCTGTTCCTGTGCTGTACTTTTCTTTGTTCTTTTTGTTCAATCCATTGGCCACCAACGAACCAATCAAAATGAACTCATGCAATCTTTTGTGTGCCATAAAGTCTGAGTTCTTCTGTCCAAAATACAAAACTTTACAACACAGTGTACTATTTTGACACTTTGAGCTCCTTACTTCCTTTGCTCGACTTAAATTAAGGTTGGGATGAGAAGGAATTTATTCCCACATAGGGTCGTGAATCTGTGGCATTCTTTACCACAGAGGGCTGTAGGGGCTGGGTCATTAAGTGTGCTCAAGGCTGAGATAAACAGATTTTCAGTCCATAAGGGAATCAAGGTTTATGGGAATAAGGCGGAAAAGTGGAGTTGAGGGTTATAATAATAATCTTTATTGTCACAAGTTGTCAGGCAGCACGGTAGCACAAGTGGATAGCACTGTGGCTTCACAGCGCCAGGGTCTCAGGTTCGATTCCCTGCTGGGTCACTGTCTGTGCGGAGTCCGCACGTTCTCCCAGTGTCTGCGTGGGTTTCCTCCGGGTGCTCCGGTTTCCCCTCTCAGTCCAAAGACGTGCAGGTTAGGTGGATTGGCCATGATAAATTGCCCTTAGTGACCAAAAAGTTTAGACTGGGTTACGGGGATCGGGTGGAAGTTAGGGCTTAAGTGGGTCGGTGCAGACTTGATGGGCCGAATGGCCTCCATCTGCACTGTATGTTCTATGTAAGTAGGCTTACATTAACACTGCAATTTGCCACATTCCAGCGCCTGTTCGGGTACACTGATGGAAAATTCAGAATGTCCAACTTACCTAACAGCACGTCTTCTGGAAACCCACGCAGACATGAGGAGAACGTGCAGACTCCGCACAGACAGTGACCCAAGCTGGGAACCGAACCTGGGACCCTGGCGCTGTGAAGCAACAGTGCCAACCACTGTTTGATTTGATTATATCAAATAAGCCAACTAATGACATTGAATGACGGAGGCTGAATGGCCTGCTTCTGTATTATGGTCTTAAATAAACTGTATTGTTGGTGACTGGAGAAAATTACAGTTTAAACTATACAAATTATTTACTAACACATGTAAGACTTTCCATCAAACTTTCTCTTACCAACAGTTGAACTGAATCCACTTGTGAACAAAACTGCAAGCAGAATTCTCATAATACTTTGGTTACTTTTCATAACACTTTGATCTCCTACTCCCGACACCTATCAAAATCAGCACCTATCAAAATAAAAGAACATGAATACCAGTCGAAATATCAAACACCTATCAAGAGAACATAAACGTCAATGGAAGTCGATTAAAATTCTCAACCTTGTTTTAAAGTCCCTCCATGACCTTGCCCCTCCCTATTTCTGTCATCTCTGTGAGCTTCACAAACTCCAAGGTATCTGTGCTCCTGTAATCCTGGCTTCTTGTGCATCCCCAATTGTAATTGCTCCATCATTGGTGACTGTAGTTTCAGTTGCCTC
Organism: Scyliorhinus torazame; assembly: GCF_047496885.1. Lineage (NCBI taxonomy): Eukaryota > Metazoa > Chordata > Chondrichthyes > Carcharhiniformes > Scyliorhinidae > Scyliorhinus > Scyliorhinus torazame. Next base: position 118,163,876 of record NC_092707.1, on the reverse strand, counting down.
AGCCTCAAGCTCTGATATTCCCTCCATACACTTATCAATCTCTGTGCCTCACTTTAAAACACTTCTTAAAACTTACCTCTTTGACCATCTGGTCATCTGACCTAATATTTTCTGACTCCATGTCAGGGTTTTTTAAATAATGTTCTGTGCAGCTCCTGGAGACATTTCATTATTTCTAGGTAGGTGCTTTCTAATTATGAGTTGCTGCTTACATTAAATGATTGACCTCACCAACAACCAGGGGCAAATAGGGATGCCAATTATGATTTGTCATATTCCTGAGAATTTAAGCTCTAGATATTTGATGATGCAGCATTAGTTGCGAAGGCTAATCATGACATTTACACACTGCATCTGCTGCAGAGTTGTCAGCCATCAATAATCGGGAGTCTACTGCTGTCGCCATCAACCCCCCCCCAATGGCCAAAGAAAACATTACGGGAGTTTGGAACTCACCTGCTTCCATATTTGCCGATATTCATCCTGCGCCGGTGGACAGTGACATCATCATGTGTTGTAACATGAGGTGAAGGCTAGGGTGGAGGGGGCGAAGGTGGACGGAGGGCGAGGGATAAGGTGGACGGAGGGCGAGGGATAAGGTGGACGGAGGGCGAGGGATAAGGTGGACGGAGGGCGAGGGATAAGGTGGACGGAGGGCGAGGGATAAGGTGGACGGAGGGCGAGGGATAAGGTGGACGGAGGTCGAGGGATATGGTGGACGGAGGGCGAGGGATAAGGTGGACGGAGGGCGAGGGATAAGGTGGACGGAGGGCGAGGGATAAGGTGGACGGAGGGCGAGGGATAAGGTGGACGGAGGGCGAGGGATAAGGTGGACGGAGGGCGAGGGATAAGGAGGACGGAGGGCGAGGGATAAGGTGGACGGAGGGCGAGGGTTAAGGTGGACGGAGGGCGAGGGATAAGGTGGACGGAGGGCGAGGGATAAGGTGGACGGAGGGCGAGGGATAAGGTGGACGGAGGGCGAGGGATAAGGTGGACGGAGGGCGAGGGATAAGGTGGACGGGGGGCGAGGGATAAGGTGGACGGAGGGCGAGGGATAAGGTGGACGGAGGGCGAGGGATAAGGTGGACGGAGGGCGAGGGATAAGGTGGACGGAGGGCGAGGGATAAGGTGGACGGAGGGCGAGGGATAAGGTGGACGGAGGGCGAGGGATAAGGTGGACGGAGGGCGAGGGATAAGGTGGACGGAGGGCGAGGGATAAGGTGGACGGAGGGCGAGGGATAAGGTGGACGGAGGGCGAGGGATAAGGTGGACGGAGGGCGAGGGATAAGGTGGACGGAGGGCGAGGGATAAGGTGGACGGAGGGCGAGGGATAAGGTGGACGGAGGGCGAGGGATAAGGTGGACGGAGGGCGAGGGATAAGGTGGACGGAGGGCGAGGGATAAGGTGGACGGAGGGCGAGGGATAAGGTGGACGGAGGGCGAGGGATAAGGTGGACGGAGGGCGAGGGATAAGTTGGACGGAGGGCGAGGGATAAGGTGGACGGAGGGCGAGGGATAAGGTGGACGGAGGGCGAGGGATAAGGTGGACGGAGGGCGAGGGATAAGGTGGACGGAGGGCGAGGGATAAGGTGAAGGGGGGCGAGGGATAAGGTGGAGGGGGGCGAGTGTTAAGAAGAGGGGGCGAGGGATAAGAGGGGGCGAGGGATAAGGTGGATGGGGGCGAGGGCTAAGGTGGAGGGGGGTCGAGGGCTAAGGTGGAGGGGGGTCGAGGGCTAAGGTGGAGGGGGGTCGAGGGCTAAGGTGGAGGGGGGTCGAGGGCTAAGGTGGAGGGGGGTCGATGGCTAAGCTGGAGGGGGGGGTCGAGGGCTAAGGTGGAGTCGAGGGCTAAGGTGGGGGAGGGTCGAGGGCTAAGGTCGGGGGGGTAGGGCCAATGTGGAGTGGGGGGAGGGGGGGGAGGGAGAAGGGCCAAATGGAGGTGTGGTGAGGGCTAAGGTGGAGAGGTGGCGCTTGGGCTAAGGTGGGGAAGGAAGGTGCCGGCAAGGGCTAAGGAAGCCTGAAGGAATTTCTATACTGTTTTGCAACCCCATATGTTTCTCATCCCCATTCTCCTGCCTTTTCCCCATAACCTCTGATCCCCTTATAATCAAGAACCTAACTATCGCGGTCTTAAAGACACTCAGTGATTTGGCCTCCACAGCCTTCTGCGGCAAACAGTTCCACAGATTGACCACCCTCTGGCTGAAGAAATTCTTCCTCCTCTCCGTTTTAAAAGGATCATCCCTTCAGTTTAAGACTTTGCCCTCAAGTTCTAGTTTTTCGTACTAGTGGAAACATCCTCTTCACGTCCACTCTATCCAGGCCTCGCAGTATCCCCCTCATCCTTCTAAACTCCAACAAGTACAGATCCAGAGTCCTCAAACGCTCCTCATGTGACGAGTTCTTCATTCCAGGGATCATTCTTGTGAACCTACTTTGGATCCTTTCCAAGGCCGCAGGCCTTCCTTTAAAAAGGGGCACAAAACTGCTCTCAATACTCAAACACTGCTCACAATAGGTCTGAGATGTCTCACACACCAATTAAGCTTCAAAAGCAAAAAATCAATACCTCTTGACTCCTAGTCAGGCTTCAGGTGATGGACAGTTAACTGCCACTCAGCTATCTGGGTGCAGCAGCTCCTTATTAACCTTTTAACTGAACAACTAAACTTATAAAACAGCAAAGAGGGAAAGACTCACAAATTCAATTCCCACTCTGCTTCAAATTCTCAAGTTTAAAACTCTCTCTGTCTGTGCCTCCCTCCCACTGCTCGTGCGCAAAACCTTTTAGCACAGCTGCTCACTCTCTGTACTGAACACCATACAAGACCAGCCCAAATCCCCCCTGCACACACATAGAATCAGCACAATGCCAACATCACAGAGCCTCTGAAAGTATTCGTGCCACACAAGTGCCAGGCAAGAGAGGATCTAACTACTGCCCCATAACATTTAATGGCATTACCATCGCTGAATCCCCACAATCAACATCCTGGAGGTTACCATTGACCAGAAACGGAACTGGACTAGCCATATTAATACTGTGGCGACCAGAATCCAACAATGAGTAATTCACCTCCTGACCGCCCCCCCCCCCCCCCCCCGAAAGCCTATCATCAACAAGGCACAAGTCAGGAATGTAATGGAATACTCTCCACTTGTCTGGATGAGTGCAGCTCAAACAACACTCAAGAAGCTTGACATCTTCCAAGAAAAAGCAACCTGCTTTATTGCTCTCCCTTCCACAAATATTCAAACTCTCCATCACCGATGAACAGTGGCAGCCGTGTGTACCATCTACAAGACGCACTGTAGTAACTCACCAAGGTTCCTTAGACAGCACCTTCCAAACCGATGCCCCTACCATCTAGAAGGATAAGAGCAGCAGATACCTGGGAGCCCCACCACCTGGAGGTTCCCTTCCAAGTCACTCACCACCCTGACTTGGAAATATATCACTGTTCCTTCACTGTCGCTGGGTCAAAATCCTGGAACTCCCTCCCAAACAGCACAGTGGATGTACCTACACCGTAAGAACTGCAGCGGTTCAAGAAGGCAACTCACCACCAACTTCTGACAGGTAACTAGCGATGGGCAAGAAATGCTGACCTAACCAGCGACGCCCACAGCCCGTAAATGAACTTTAAAAAGCTGCGGTGTGGCCGCCCACTTGGGGCTTTGACTCTCACTTCACTTTGGGAAACTTTCCATGAGGTCTCCCTGGAATATGGGCAGCCAGATTTCACAACCAAAACCTGTTGCATTTCCCGCAGTGTCAACAAGCTCCTGCCTGTCATGATATTCAGGTAAACATCATAGCACAAACATACATACATACATACTGATGGACAGATCAACGGACCAATCAACACACACACACAACACCACAGCCAATTACAGGCAAGAGCATACACAGTACAAAACAGGGAACACGACACTTCCTGGGCATTCCAGCAGGAGACAGCTCAGGGCACAGAGCTCATAGCAAGCCACTCAGACATCCGCCATGTGCTGAGTGCCACTACAAGATAGTATTAGGAATAGGTTCACAGATTCTAGGGTTATGATCAAACCTCAGTTACCAGTTTACCACTGTAAATAAATGTTAGTAATAAAACTGAGTTGTACCATTCGCAACCGTGTTGGTTCGTCTGTGTAGTAGAGTACCCAACACATCACTGCCCTCAATAAATTATTCATAAAACAAAAAAAACACCAAGTAACTATGCATCTGTCCAGAAAACAAAGCTTTCAATTGGCAGTTTCTTTAAATCAAAATCACCATTGAGCCAGATGAGAATAAAACACAGCCAAATTATTGATTATAGACATGTTTTTGAATCATACACAGGAACTTAGAAAAATATAATTAAAACGAATTCAATTCCTTGTCTAAAGTTCTCTTGGTATCTCCCCCAATAAGACCACCGCCGGAACTGCGCAGGCTCTGTCCCGCCACCGCCGGCATTGCGCAGGCTCTGTCCCGCCACTGCCGGCATTGCGCAGGCTCTGTCCCGCCACCGCCGGCATTGCGCAGGCTCTGTGCCGCCGGCACGGTGTGAGTCCAACGGTGGCTCCGCTTGAATGGGAGCCGTTGACAACTGAAGCCGGGGGTTCCCGCGGCCCGGGGACATGATTGAGCGACCCAGCCGCTGCCTCACCTCACGTGCGATCACCGCGCCACCTCTTCTCCAAGTGCCACAACTCAACAAGATCCTGAGCTGATAGAATTGTGGGGGGCGGATCCAGAGAATGCGTCACTTGTTTCGCAGCTTCCTTAGCAACAGGAAAATATTTTACTCTTCATGTTTACTGCCAAGGTTTTGGTGTGATTTTCCTGTACCAGCTAATGGTACAACATATTCTGGGGACGCAGACTGTTAGGAGAATAGGGACACAGTATAACATAGAAAAGTAATCAAGTCAGAGGGAAATACAGCGGTAGTAAGTTTCAGGAGAGTAAGACAAGGCTGAATGGCCTCTAATTCCCAGAGTATTACAGGCAAAACAGATGAGTTAAGCGCGAGTGTTGACATGTGTAATTATGATATAGTCACCATCACAGAGACGTGGTTGAGGGAAGGGCAGGATTGGCAGCTTAACATCCCGGGATACAGAATCTTCAGGAGGGAAAGGGGCAAAAGAGGGGGAGGCATTGCACTATTAGTTAAGGAGTCAATTACTGCAGCAAGGAGAGAGGATATCTTGGGGGTGGCATCAAATGAAGCTTTGTGGGTAGAACTTAGGAACAAAAAAGGAATAGGTGTTTATTCTAGACCCCCAGATAGTCAGCGGGAAACTGAGCAGCAAATCAGAGAATCTACAGTGCAGAAGGAGGCCATTTGGCCCATCGTGTCTGCACCGGCTCTTGGAAAGAGCACCTACCTAAGCCCACACCTCCACCCTATTCCCGTAACGATCCTTTAAAACAAAGAGTTTAGAAGGATGAGGGGGGATCTTATTGAAACTCACAGGATACTGCGAGGCCTGGGGAGAGTGGACGTGGAGAGGATGTTTTCACTTGTAGGAAAAATTAGAACCAGAGGACACCATCTCAGACTAAAGGGACGATCCTTTAAAACAGATGAGGAGGAATTTCTTCAGCCAAAGGGTGGTGAATCTGTGGAACTCTTTGCCGCAGAAGACTGGAGGTCAAATCACTGAGTGTCTTTAAGACAGAGATAAATAGGTTCTTGATTAATCGGGTTATGGGGAGAAGGCAGGAGAATGGGAGATGAGAAAAATATCAGCCATGATTGAATGGCGGAGCAGACTAAATGGGCGGAGTGGCCTAATTCTGCTCCTAAGTCTTATGGACCCCTCCTAACCTTTTTGGACACTAAGGGAAATTAATTATGGCCAATCCACCTAACCTGCGCATCTTTGGACTGTAGGAGGAAACCGGAGCACCCGGAGGAAACCCATGCAAACATGAGGAGAAAGTGAAGCAACAGTGCTACCACTGTATTACCGTGCCCCCCATTATGTGCGCAATATGCAGAATGATGCACGATCAATTGCACAAAGACCAAGTTGGGTACAACTGAGGCTTTATTGCTCTAAGATGTGTGGCCTCCCACAGCAACTGGCAAAATGGCTGCAGCATGGAGGACACATATATTTATACTCCGCCTACTGTGCAGGGCCAGTAGGCAGGGACTACCAACGTACCTGTAGTACAGGCCCTACCATCCATCACCTAATAGAGATGCAACAGTGGTTTACCACATTCACCCCCTGTTAAAATTGAGTCTGGCGGGGGTGGTGGAGAACTATATATAACAAATGGTTTCCTTTTTACATTTACACTGACATTTGATAGAGAGAAAAAAAAAGAGAGAAAAAAAAGTATTTTGAAGTCCAGTGGACCAGTTAGAGGTTTAACCGGTCCGGGGCCTTGGTGTGCCGCTGGGAGCGACGTAGTGGTGGCGGCGATGCCGATGCTGGTCTGATGTCCGGAGGCTCCGGGAACATGCCAAAATCCTCTTCATTCTCAGGCGTGGGCAGGGGGAGGACGGATGGTCCCGGGGGGGGGGTTGCTGCTGGGAGCGCCAGGGGAGGGGAGGGTGGTGCCTGGCCGGGGGTGTGCCAGGTCCCTGAGGGAGACAGTATCCTGGCGGCTGTGGGGGTAGGCATACTGGGGGTTTGCATGGAGCAGTTGCACCCTTTCCACCAACGGGTCCGCCTTGTGGAGTCGGACGTGCCTACGGAGCAGGACGGGTCCTGGAGGTGCGAGCCAAGTCGGGAGCGACACTCGGGATGTGGACTTCCTGGGGAAGGTAAAAAGGCGTTCATGGGGTGTGTTGTTAGTGGCGGTGCAGAGTAGTGACCGAATGGAGTGTAGTACATCAGGGAGGACCTCCTGCCAGCGGGATGCCGGGAGGTTCCTGGACCGTAGGGCCAGTTGGACGGCCCTCCACACCATCCCATTCTCCCTCGCTACCTGCCCGTTTCCCCGGGGGTTGTAGCTTGTCGTTCTGCTGGAGGCGATATCCCTGCTGAACAGGAACTGACGCAGCTCATCATGAAGGAGGATCCCCTGTCACTGAGGATGTAGGCGGGGAAACCGAACAGAGCGAAGATTGTGTTGAGGGCTTTGATGCCGGTGGCAGACGTCATATCGGGGCATGGGATGGCGAAGGGAAATCTGGAGTACTCATCGACCACACTGAGAAAATACGTGTTACGGTCGGTGGAGGGGAGGGGCCCTTTGAAATCCATGCTGAGGCGTTCAAAGGGGCGGGAGGCCTTCACCAGGCACGCACAGTCTGGCCGGTAGAAGTGCGGCTTGCACTCCGCACAGACCGGGCAGTCCCTGGTGATTGTCCGTAATTGCTCGACGGAGTAGGGTAGATTGCGGGCCTTTATGAAATGGTACAACCGTGTGACTCCCGGGTGACAAAGGCTGTTAAGTAATGGGTTAAGAGACATTGCAATTAGTTGTCTCATTTATGTTTAAGTATCCATTAATTGACACTGATATGTAAAGGGGCTTCAGGTGGCCTCTGTCAGGTGATGTATAGTTAGAGTTTTGTGCAAAGGCTGTTGGAATGAAATAAATGTGTGTTTGTGAAAAAGGAACAGAACTTTGGACTCTTCATATCACAGCAACTAAAACGTCTAACAGTGCAGGGTCCGGACTCGGTCCACCTGTGCTCTGGCATAACACCTTGGGATAGGGCGTCTGGGGGCTTGTTGAGCTTACCGGGGCGATACAAAATCTCGGAATTGTAGGTGGAGAGCTTGATCCTCCACCTCAAGATCTTATCATTCTTGATCTTGCCCCGCTGTGTGTTATTGAACATGAAGACTACCGACCGTTGGTCAGTGAGGAGAGTGAATCTCCTGCCGGCCAGGTAATGCCTCCAATGCCGCACCGCTTCAACGATAGCTTGGGCCTCTTTTTCGACGGATGAGTGCCAAATTTCTGAGGCATGAAGGGTGCGGGAAAAGAATGCCACGGGTCTGCCTGCCTGATTGAGGGTGGCAGCTAGGGCGACGTCTGATGCGTCGCTCTCTACTTTAAAGGGCAGTGTCTCGTCTACTGCGTGCATCCCGGCCCTGGCGATATCAGCTCTGATACGGGCGAAGGCCTGTTGAGCCTCGGCCGTCAGGGGAAAATGGGTTGACTGTATGAGTGGGCGGGCCTTGTCCGCATAGTTTGGGACCCACTGAGCATAGTACGAAAAGAACCCCAGGCAGCGTTTGAGGGCCTTGGGGCAGTTCGGAGGGGGAGCTCCATGAGGGGGCGCATGCGGTCGGGATTGGGCCCCAGAACTCTGTTCTGGACCACATAGCCGAGGATGGCTAAGCGGGTTGTGCTAAACACGCACTTCTCCTTGTTGTAGATGAGGTTTAGGAGAGTGGCGGTGTGGAGAAATTTGGCAAGGTTGGCGTCGTGGTCCTGGTCGTGGTCCTGCTGATCATGGCCGCAGATGGTGACGTTGTCTAGATACGGAAAGGTGGCTCGCAAACCGTACCGGTCGACCATTCGGTCCATCTCCCTTTAGAAGACCGAGACCCCGTTGGTGACGCCGAAGGGAACCCTGAGGAAGTGATAGAGGCGGCCGTCTGCCTCGAAGGCAGTGTATGGACGGTCCAATTTACGAATGGGGAGCTGGTGGTAGGCCGATTTGAGGTCTACCGTTGAGAAGACCCAGTACTGTGCAATCTGATTGACCATATCAGATATGCGTGGGAGGGGGTACGCGTTGAGCTGCGTGTACCGATTGATGGTCTGGCTGTAGTCCACGACCATTCTGTGTTTCTCCCCAGTTTTAACTACTACCTCTTGTGCTCTCCAGGGGCTGTTCCTGGCCTTGATGATGCCTTCCCGAAGCAACCGCTGAACCTCGGACCTGATGAAGGTCCTGTCCTGGGTGCTGTACCGTCTGCTGGTGGCGACGGGTTTGCAATCTGAGGTTAGATTTTCGAAGAGGGAAGGCGGATCGACCTTTAGGGTCGCAAGGCCGCACACAGTGAGGGGTGGTAGGGGCCCGCCGAATTTCAGGGTTAGGCTCTGGAGGTTGCACTGGAAGTCTAGGCCGAGTAGTAGGGCAATGCAGAGGTTAGGGAGGATGTAGAGGCGGAAGCCGCTGAATTCTACGTCCTGGACCGTGAGTGTGACTGTACAATACCCCCGGATCGCCACAGAATGGAATCCGGAGGCCAGGGAGATTTTTTGGTTGGTGGGATGTACCGCGAGGGAGCAGCGCCTTACCGTATCCGGGTGGATGAAGCTTTCGGTGCTCCCGGATTCCAGCAGGCAAGAGGTCACATGTCCATCGATTTTAACGCTGGTCGATGTGGTGGCCAGGTTGTGCGGACGAGACTGGTCGATGGTCACTGAGGCGAGTAATGGTCGGTCATCACTGGTGTTGGATGATGGAGAGCCTGGGGGACACAGGTCCTGGAACGCTGGTGGTGCCCATGCGCCGTGGGGGAGACAAGATGGCGGCGCCTGAAGATCTTGAGCCGCACGTGGCGGGGGTTGAACAAGATGGCGGCGCCCATGGGCCGCACGTGTTGCTCGGAGGGGAAGATGGCGGTGCCCACTGGCCGCGCTTGGTCTGAGGGGGCGAAGATGGTGGGGTCCACTGGCCGCGCGTGGTCCGGGGAGGTGAAGATGGCGGTGCTCGTCCGTAAACTAGGGGGGTGGGGGCGATCGTGGTGACTGCGCAGGCCTGGCACACTGTGGCGAAGTGCCCCTTCTTGCCGCAAACCTTACAAAGGGCAGCGCGGGCCAGGCAGCATTGGCGGGGGTGATTCTGCTGGCCGCAAAAGTAACATCGGGGTCTCCCAGGGTTCGCTGGCTGGCGCATGGCACAGGCGTATTGGCTGGGTAAGGTCCCCGCTGGGGCGGCTCTCTGTGGGGTCCATGATGCGTAGGAGGGATGGGCCGCGCGGCTGGGGGTGTAGGCCTGAACGTTGCGCAAGGCAACCGTCATAGAGAGCGCGGGTGTCTTTATCTCTGCTAGGTCGAGCGTGGCCCCTTCTAACAGTCGCTGGCGTATGAGGTCCGACCCAATCCCCGTAACAAACGCGTCCCGCATGAGGAGGTTTGAATGTTCAGTGGCCGTAACGGCCTGACAGCCACAGTCCCGGACGAGTGGGATTAGGGCCCGCCAGAAGTCTTCTATGGACTCACCAGGGAGTTGAGAGCGAGTGGCGAGTACGTGCCTGACGAAGAGCGTGTTCGTCTTCTGAGCTTATTTCTCTTTGAGAAGCGTCATGGCTTCTGCGTAGTTCGGCGCGTCCTGGATTAGCGGAAAGACGCTGGAGCTCAACCTTGAGTACAGGATCTGTATCTTCTGAGCCTTTGAGACAGGGGTGGTCGCTGAGTTGATGTGCGCCTCGAAGCAAGCTAGCCAGTGTTGAAAGTCCTTTTTGGCGTCGCTTGAATGCAGATCCAGCTGCAGGCGATCCGGTTTGATACGGAGGTCCATCTTTTGTAAATCTTAGAGCAATAGATTGATGCACGATCAATTGCACAAAGACTTGGGTTGGGTACAACTGAGACTTTATTGCTCTAAGATGTGTGGCCTCTCACAGCAGCTGGCGAAATAGCTGCAGCGTGGAGGACACACATATTTATACTCCGGCAGGGACTACCAACGTACCTGTAGTACAGGTCCTACCATCCATCACCTAATAGAGGTGCAACAGTGGTTTACCACACAGGAGTGTGTAAAATATTAGCACAGTGGTTAGCACTGTTGCTTCACAGCTCCAGGGTCCCAGGTTCGATTCCCGCTTGGGTCCCTGTCTGTGCAGAGTCTTCACATTCTCCCTGTGTCTGTGTGAGTTTCCTCCGGGTGCTCCGGTTTCCTTCCAAAAGTCCTGATAGAAGTGCTTGTTAGGTGAATTGGACATTCTGAATTCTCCCTCTGTACCCGAACAGGTGCCGGAGTGTGGCGACTAGGGGATTTTCATAATAACTTCATCGCAGTGTTAATGTAAGCCTACGTATGACAAAAATAAAGATTATTAATTATAGTGGGTGATTTCAACTTTCCCAGCATTGACTGGGATAGTCATTATGTTAAGGCCTTAGATGGAGCAGAGTTTATAAAATGTATACAAGAGAACTTTTTAGCTCAACATGTGGAAGGTCCAACAAGGGATGGTGCAGTGCTGGATCTAATTCTGGGGAATGAAGCTGGAAAAGTGGTTGATGTGATGGTGGGGGTGCATTTTTGTGATAGCGACCACAACATGATGCAATTTAAGTTTGTTATGGACAAGGAAATCGACAAATTGCAGAACCAGGTCTTGGATTGGGGGAGAGCAGACTTTCGTAAAATAAGGCAGAATCTGGCGAAGTAGGATTGGAACAAGTTACTGGTGGGGAGATCTACAGAAAAGCAGTGGGGGGGGGGGGGGGGGGTGTTCAAAGAGGAAATGGGGTGGGTACAGGCCCAACATCTTCCCTCTAGGGTAATAGGAAGGAGTAACAAGCCCAGAGAACCATGGATGACCAGAAATATTCAGGATCAATGAGAAGGAAGAAAGAGGCTTTTAATAAGTACAAGAGGAGCAAATCAACAGAGGCATTAGCGGAGTACAGAAGTGCAGGATGGAGCTTAAGAAAGCAATTAGGAGAGAAATGATGGGATATGAGAAATCTCTAGCTGGTAAAAGTAGGGAAATCCCAAGAGATTCCAAAAGTATGTCAATGGGAAGAGGATAACGAGGGAAAAAGTAGGGCTCATAAGGGACCAAAGCGGAAATCTGTGGGTGAAGCCAGAGGATATTGGTAGGGTGTTAAATTAATATTTCACATTTGTCTTCACTCAAGAGAATGAGGAGGCAGTTATGGAACTCGGGAAGAGAGACTGTGAGGTTATTGAGCAAGTTGTCATAGAGAAGAACAAGGTATTGGAGGTGTTGGTGGGCTTAAAAGTCCGGATGAATTGTGTCTCAGGTTGCTGTGGGAAGTGGGGGAGGTGATTGCAAGGGCCCTGATTCAAATGTTTAATTCTTCTTTGGCCACGGGAGAGGTGCCAGAGGACTGGAGAATTGAGAATGTGGTCACACTATTTAAGAAAGGTTGTAGGGATATGCCAGGGAACTACAGGCCAGTGTGTCTCACGTCAGTGGTGGGGAAACTAATGGAGAAAATTCTGAAGGAGAGAATCTAACTCCAATTGGGGAGGCAAGGTTTGATCAGGAATATTCAGCATTGCTTTGTCAGAGGGAGGTCATGCTTAACAAATTTGATTGAATTTTTTGAGCATGTGACTAAGTGTGTAGATGAGGGTAGTGAAGTTGATGTAGTTTACATGGATTTCAGCAAAGCATTTGACAAGGTCCCACATGGGAAACTTATAAAGAAGGCAAATGCACGTGGGATACAGGGGAACTTGATATGGTGGATTCAAAGCTGATTGAGCTGTAGGAAACAGAGGGTGATGACAGACTGGCAGCCAGTGTCCAATGGAGTACCACAGGGATCTGTGCTGGGTCCCCTATTATTCGTAATTTATATAAATGACAGATGACTGTGTGGGGGTAGGATCAGTATGTTTGCGAATGACACATAGATAGGTGGTTAACAGTGAGGCTGTGATTCTTGGGTTACAGGAGGATATAGATGCGATGGTCAAATGGGCAGAAAAATGGCAGATGGAATTTAATCCTGAAAAGTGTGAGATGTTACACTTTGGAAGGAGCAATTTGACAAGGAAATATTTAATGAATGGCACCACACTGGGAAGTCTTGAGGAACGAGGAGACTGTGGTGTGTTTGTAAATAGATCTCTGAAAGTAGAAGGGTAGGTTAATAGGGTGATGAAAAAGGCACATTGGTGAGGCCACAGCTGGAGTACTGTGTGCAGTTCTGGTCGCCACATTATAGGAAGGATGTGATTGTACTGGAGAGGGTGCAGAGGCGTTTCACCAGGATGTTGCCTGGTTTGGAAAAATTTTAGTTATGAAGAGAGGTTGGATAGGCTTGGGTTGTTTTCACTGGAGCAGAGAAGACTGAAGGGCGATCTGATCGAGGTGTACAAGATTATGAGGGGCATGGACAGGATGGATAGGGAACAGCTGTTCCCCTTAGTTGATGGGTTGGTTATGAGGAGGACACAAGTTCAAGATGAGAGACGGGAGATTCAGGGGGGAATTTGACGGAAACCACTTTTACCCAGAGGGTGGTGACGGTCTGGAACGCACTGCCTGGGAAGGTTGCCTTACGTCTTTTAAAAAGTACCTGGATGACTTCCGGTTGCGGCTATGCCTAGGGAGGTCGCATGTTCGGCAGCTCCCGCCGGGAATGCACTTTTGGGCTCTTCAGAGAGGCTCCAACGGCAATTATTCAACGGCTTCCAACATGGGAAGGTGACAGCAAGGTCCCCCCGACATTATATGGATTGGACCAGGAGTGGAGCGGTTAAAAAAGTGATCCTGGTACAGCGAAAAGTGGGAGGGAGGAAAAGCAAGATGGTGGCAGGTGGAGACCAAGCAGTGTGGGCGCAGTGGGCGTTTCTTAAACGCTGCTTTGAGGAGCTGAGGACAGAAATGCTGGCGCCAATGAAGGCGCCGATTGTGAAGCTTGTGGAGACCCAGAAGGCCCAAGGGGCGGCGATCCAGGAGGTGCGGCAAAAAGCCTCGGAGAACAAGGACGAGATCTTGGGCCTGGCGGTGAAGGTGGAGGCTCACGAGGCGCTGCACAAGAGATGGGCGGAAAAATTCGAGGACCTGGAGAATAGGTCGAGGAGGAAGAATCTTCGGATTCTGGGTCTCCCTAAAGGAGTGGAGGGGCCCGATGCCGGGGCATATATGAGCACGATGCTCAATTCGCTGATGGGCGTTGGAGCTTTCCCGAGGCCCCTGGAACTGGATGGGGCTCCTCAGGTCCTAGCAAGGAGACCCAAAGCCAACGAGCCGCCGAGGGCTGTAGTGGTGAGGTTCCATCGCTTTATGGACAAAGAGTGTGTCCTGAGATGGGCCAAAAAAGAACGGAGCAGCAGGTGGAGAACACGGAGATCCAAATCTACCAGGACTGGAGTGCAGAGGTGGCTAAGAAGAGGGCTGGTTTTAACCTGGCTAAGGCGGTTCTCCATCGGAAGGGGGTGAAGCTCGGGATGCTGCAGCCAGCGCGATTGTGGGTCACGTTCCAAGATCGGCACCACTATTTTGAAACGCCTGATGAGGCATGGAACTTTATCCAGTCTGAAAAATTGGACTCAAATTGAGGGTTTGTCGTGGGGGGATGTTTACTGTGTTTACTGCGTTTGGGGAATGTTCTTTTTGTTTGAGTGCTGGGTGGGGATGGGTGAATGGATTTGATGTGGGGGCTGTGGGAGAGTGTGGGCGTCAGTGTTGGAGGGGCAGGGCCCCGCAGAGGAAGAGGGGGTTGGAAGCCCGGGGATGGGGAGTTGGGGTGGGGCCGCAGAGGGAAGCTGTGCCAGAGGGGGCGGGGCCGGCTCAGGAAAGCGCGGGCTTTTTCCTGCGTTAAGGAAGGATGGGGGTGGGGCCAAGGGGTGGGGGGATTCTCACACTGGGGGGTCGATGGAATGGCGGGAGAGGCCGGGGTCAGCAGGAGTCAGCTGACTTACGGGAGTGTCATGGGGGGAGCAAATGGCTAGATGAGGATCTGGGGGAGGGGGGGAACTGGGTTGCTGCTGCATTGGCCAAAGGGGAGCTGGAGGTAGGAGAGGTAGTCGGGGCGGGGGTCCGCCGCCTGCGGGACTGGAGGGTGCGGGAGGCGTGGGCACGTGGCTGGCCTAGAAAAGGAGATGGCTAGTCAGCTGGGGGGGGGGGTATCCCCCTGATCCTGCTGATAACTTGGAATGTGAGGGGCCTGAACGGGCCGGTCAAGAGGGCCCGGGTGTCCGTGCACTTAAAGGGACTGAAGGCAGACGTGGTTATGCTCCAGGAGACACACCTGAAGGTGGCAGATCAGGTTAGGCTGAGAAACGGATGGGTAGGGCAGGTCGTTCATTCAGGGCTGGATGCGAAGAACAGAGGGGTTGCAATACTGGTGGGGAAGCGGGTGTCGTTCGAGGCACAGAATATTGCAGTGGATAATGGAGGTCGATATGTGATGGTGAATAGTAGGTTGCAGGGGGTGCGGATGGTACTGGTGAACGTATATGCCCCGAATTGGGATGATGCCGGATTTATGAAACGCATGCTGGGTCGGATTCCGAATCTGGAGGTAGGAAGCTTGATAATGGGGAGGGACTTCAACACGGTGCTGGACCCAGCACTGGACCGTTCTAGGTCCAGGACGGGTAAGAGGCCGGTTGCGGCCAAGGTGCTCAGGGGGTTTATGGACCAGATGGGGGGAGTGGATCAATGGAGGTTTGCCAGGCCGCTGGCCAGGGAATTTTCCTTCTTTTCCAACGTCCATAGAGCCTACTCCCGGATAGATTTTTTTCATTTTGAGTAGGGCGCTAATCCCGAAAGTGGAGGGAATGGAATATTCGGCCATAGCCATCTCGGACCACGCCCCGCATTGAGTGGAGCTGGAGTTGGGGGAGGAGGGGGACCAGCGCCCGCTGTGGCGCCTTGATGTGGGACTGTTGGCGGATGAGGGGGTGTGGGGGCGGGTGCGGGGGTGTATGGAAAGATATTTGGAGGCCAATGACAACGGGGAGGTGCAGGTGGGGGTAGTCTGGGAGGCGTTGAAGGCGGTGGTCAGGTGAGAGCTAATCTCCATTAGGGCCCACAGGGAGAAAAGAGAGGGGAGGGAGAGGTTGGTGGGGGAGATTTTAAGGGTGGATAGGAGGTATGCAGAGGCCCCCGAGGAGGGGCTACTTAGGGAGCGACGGAACCACGAGACGGAGTTCGACCTGTTGACCACGGGGAAAGCAGAGGCACAGTGGAGGAAAGCGCAGGGGGCGACGTATGAGTACGGGGAGAAGGCGAGGCGGATGCTGGCACATCAGCTTCGTAAGAGGGAGGCAGTGAGGGAGATTGGTGGAGTTAAGGATAGAGGGGGGAATACGGTGCGGAATGCGGTGAGAATAAACGAGGTATTTCGGGACTTCTATGGGGATCTATACAGGTCTGAGCCCCCAGCAGAGAAGGAGGGGATGCGACGATTCCTCGATCAGCTGAGGTTCCTGAGGGTGGAGGAGCAGGTGGCTGGTTTGGGGGCGCCGATTGGGCTGGAGGAGCTGGTTAAAGGATTGGGGAGCATGCAGGCGGGGAAGGCCCCGGGGCCAGATGGGTTCTCGGTTGAATTCTACAGGAAATACGTGGACCTGCTGGGCTCGTTGCTAGTGAGGACTTTAAATAAGGCGAGGGAGGGGGGGACTTTGAGGTTTGGGTTCGGGGAGGGGTTCATCAGTTGGGTCAGGCTGCTATATAGAGCCCCAGTGGCGTGTGTGGCTACGAACCGGCGGAGGTCGGAGTACTTTTGGCTGTACCGGGGGACGAGGCAGGGGTGCCCCTTATCCCCCTTGTTGTTTGCACTGGCAATTGAGCCGCTGGCCATGGCACTGAGGGAGTCCAGGAAATGGAGGGGACTGGTCCGGGGGGGGGGGGGGGGGTGGGAGAGGAACACCGGGTTATCGTTGTATGCCGACGACCTGTTGTTGTATGTGGCAGATCCAGTGGAGGGGATGGCGGCGGTCATGCGGATTCTTAGGGAGTATGGGGACTTTTCGGGGTATAAACTCAACGTAGGGAAGAGTGAGCTCTTTGTGGTGCATTCAGGGGACCAGGGAAGGGGGATAGATGAGCTACTGTTGAAGAGGGCGGAAAGGAGCTTTCGGTACCTAGGGATCCAAGTAGCTAGGAGTTGGGGGGCCCTGCACAAGCTCAATTTGACGCGGTTGGTGGAACAGATGGAGGAGGATTTTAAAAGCTGAGATATGCTGCCACTCTCACTAGCGGGTAGGGTGCAGTTGGTCAAAATGACGGTCCTCCCGAGGTTTCTCTTTGTGTTCCAGTGCCTTCCCATTATGATCTCCAAGGCCTTTTTCAAACGGGTAAGCAGGAGCATCATGGGGTTTGTGTGGGCGAATAAGACCCCGAGGGTGAAGAGGGTGTTTCTGGAGTGTAGCAGGGACAGCGGGGCGCTGGCGCTGCCGGATTTGTGTGGCTATTATTGGGCAGCCAATGTGGCGATGATCCGTAAGTGGGTAATGGAGGGAGAGGGGGCAGTGTGGAAGAGGCTAGAGATGGCGTCGTCTGTGGGCACGAGCCTGAGGGCGCTGGTGACGGCACCGCTGCCGCTCTCGCCGACAAGGTACACCACGGGTCCGGTGGTGGCGGCGACGCTGAAGATCTGGGGGCAGTGGAGGCGACACAGGGGCGAGGTGGGAGCCTCGGTTTGGTCCCCGATTCAGGAGAATCATCGGTTCGTCCCAGGAAGGATGGATGGGGGGTTTCGGAGCTGGCATCGGGCAGGGATTAGAAGAATGGGGGACCTGTTCATCGATGGGACGTTTGCGAGCCTAGGGGCGCTGGAGGAGAAGTTTGGGCTACCCCCGGGAAACGCTTTCAGGTACATGCAAGTGAGGGCGTTTGTGAGGCGGCAGGTGAGGGAATTCCCGCTGCTTTCGGCACGTGGGATTCAGGACAGGGTGATTTCGGGTGTATGGGTTGGAGAAGGCAAGGTTTTGGCGATTTACCAGGAGCTGAAGGAAGAGGCGGAGGCCTCGGTGGAGGAGTTAAAGGGCAAGTGGGAGGAAGAGCGTGGGGAGGAGATAGATGAGGGTCTGTGGGCTGATGCCCTGAGTAGGGTTAATTCTTCCTCCTCTTGCGCCAGGCTCAGCCTAATACAGTTCAAAGTTACTCACAGAGCGCATATGACAGGGGCGAGGTTGAGTAGGTTCTTTGGGGTGGAGGACAGATGTGGGAGGTGCTCGGGGAGCCCGGCAACCACGTCCATATGTTCTGGCCGTGCCCGGCGCTGGATGGGTTCTGGAGGGGTTTTGCGAGGACTATGTCCAAGGTGGTGCACGCCCGGGTCAAGCCGAGCTGGGGATTAGCATTATTTGGGGTATCGGACGAGCCGGGAGTGCAGGAGGTGAAAGAGGCCGGTATTCTGGCCTTTGCGTCCCTGGTAGCCCGGCGGAGGATTTTGCTGCTATGGAAAGATGCGAAGCCCCCTAGTGTGGAAGCTTGGATCAATAACATGGCAGGGTTCATCAAGCTGGAGAGGATAAAGTTTGCCTTGCGAGGGTCTGTGCAAGGGTTCTCCAATCGATGGCAACCGTTCCTAGGCTATCTCGCGGAGCATTAGGAGGAGGTCAGCAGCAGCAGCAGCCCGGGGGCGGGGGGGGGGGGGGGGACGGGGGGACGGGACAGGGAGGGGAGGGGTTCTTTTGGGGTGGTGTTTGAGTGAAGGTGGGGTTTTTTCCCTATTTGGGCTTTTAAATGTTATTTGGGGGGTTATTGTATATGGGGGAAATCCAATGTATTATTTCTGATTGTTGTGTTCTTGTTTCTTTCTTTTTGTTGGGGGGGGGGGGTTTGTTGAAAATTTGTTGACAAATTTGAATAAATATATATATATTTTAAAAAGCACCTGGATGAGCACTTGGCAGGTCTGAACATTTGAGGCTATGGGCCAAATGCTGGCATTTGGGATTTGGATTGGCAGATCAGGTGCCTTTCCTGCGGTGGTGTAGACTAGATGGGCTGAATGGCCCTTTCTGCTGTATTTATTTGATATTCTAAAAGTTACAGAACACAGCTCGTGGGATCAGTCCAATGGATATAGTGCAAACAGTTTGTTGTACTTTTATTTTAGAAGCGTTATCGCTGTGCTCTCCCCCCTGCTCCCCCAAGCTGCTGGTCACGGGCAGGTCCTTGAAGATGGTTGTGAACTGCCACCACCTGGAGTGGAAGCCTTCTGACCCCCTGATGGCAGATTTGATTTTTTTCCAATCAGGAATTCCACCAAGTCTGTCAGCCAGTCCGAGGCCCTAGGCTGCACCGCCGATATCCACCCAAGTAGGAGATGTCGCTGGGCCGACAGGGAGGAAAAGGCCAAGACGTCGGCCCCTTCCCCTCGAAGAGTTCGGTCCGTTTTCTGACACCCCGAAGTTTGCCATTAATGTGCATGGCTCCACCTTGACCCCATGACCGCGGACATGGCTTCAAAGAACGTATTCCAGAATCTGATCAGTTTTGGGCATGACCAGAACATGTGGGCGTGGTTAGCCGGAACCATCTGGCATCACTGAGAGCTGTCATCCACCCCTGGGAAGAACCCACTCATGTGTGCCTGGTCAGGGTGCCGTGTACACCACTTTCAGTTGTGGCAGATCCAGCCTCACGCACGAGGAGGAGGAGTTTACTCTGGACAAGATCCTTTTACAGAGACCTCCCCCAAACTCAAGGCCTAGTTCCTCTTCCCTCGCCCTTGTTTCCTCCAGTGGGACCCTTACTTCCTCTATCTAGCAGGCACCTGTATATGTCAGCAAACACCAAAACAAATCTACCACTCGGATCAGCAATGAACCTCTTCATTGAGAAAGACACCCTCTTACTTAGTAACACAACCACCCCTCTCCTTTTCATTTCAAGTCCTGAGTGGAACCTGATCAACCCAACCCTTCTCAGTCTTATCTGGTCCGCAACCTTCAAATGAGTCTCCTGGAGAAACATCAAGTCTGCCCTTGGGTACTTCAGATGAGCAAACATGAGCGACCATTTAGACCCTGGGCATTCCAAGTTACCAATCGAGTGAGGAGGCACCCCCCCAACACTGATAATCAGCCATATTTTCTTTTTTTAAAAATGTATTGTATTACAAACATATATAAAAACAGGTTACATCAAATAAACACTCTGACAAACATACTTCCCAGTAATCAACTATAGAGTCTGGACAAATATTTTCACCCTGCTCCACCCCCAACCCCCCCCCTCCCTTCTCCTCTGTGACAAACAGCACGGTCATAAACATCCCCCACCTTTTCTCAAACGCCTCTGCAAAGCCCCTTAACTCATATTTTATCTTCTCCAACCGTAGGAAGTCGTACTGGTCACCCAACCAAATCGCTACCCCCGGTGGCGATGCCGACCGCACTCCAGTACAATTCACTGCTGTGCAATCAGAGAGGCAAAGGCCACGACATCGACATCGGCCTTCCTCCTCTCCATGAGCTCCGGCTTCTCTGAAACCCCACATATTGCCACCAAAGAGTTCCGGTCCACCTTCTCCCCCACTATCCTGGCTAGGACCACGAACATTCCGGCCCAGAATCTTCCCAGTTTTTCACAACCCCAAAACATGTCCGCATTATTCACTGGCCCCCGCCCACACCTCTCACACTCATCTGCTACCCACTGGAAGAACCCACTCACTCTCGCCCGAGTCATATACACCCTGTGCACCACCTTAAACTGTATCAGGCTCATGCTTGCACAAGAGAAGGTCACATTTACCCACGCAGTGCCTCACTCCATACTCCCCAATTGATCTCCCCTCCCAACTCCCCTTCCCATTTCTCCTTGATCTTCACCACCCGTTTGCCTCCCTGCTCCCCCAGCCACTTGAATGTATCCCCAATTCTTTTCTTCCCTTCCACGTCCGGAAGCAACAGTCGCATCAGCAGGGTGTACACTATCCATTCCCCCCGGCTCAAAGCCATGATTCTCACACAGCGGCATTAACACCGACATCCCTTCTGTGCCTCCTCAACTGATTCCATAGCTTCACCATGGATTGCACCACCAGGCTCCCTAAATACCTACTCAGCTATTGGCAATGCTGCCATCACATTAGCCCTCAAACTGGACCCCTTACAAGATTCCTCCTCCATCTTAACCTATTCTACCCCTTCTTCCCACCATCGCCGCACCTTATCCACATTCGCCACCCAATAATAATGAAGCAGATTTGACAATGCCAACCCCACCGGCCTCCTCTGCCTCTATAGCAGGTTCCTCCCCACCCTCGGTACCTTCCCTGTCCATACAAAGCCCAAAATGATCGTGTCTAATTTACGAAAAAAGGCCTTTGGTATAAAGATCAGGAGAGGCTGAAAAATAAACAATTTTTATATTCATTTTTACCATTTGGGCCCTCCCCGCCAACGTCAACTGCAGTGTATCCCATCTCCTGAGATCCCCCGGCCTCCTACACCAGCTTCGTTAACATAGAATTTACAGTGCAGAAGGAGGCCATTCGGCCTATCGAGACTGCACCAGCTCTTAGAAAGCGCACCCTTCCCAAGGTCAACACCTCCACCCGATCCCCATAACCCAGTAACCCCAACACTAAGGGCAATTTTGGACACTAAGGGCAATTTATCATGGCCAATCCACCTAACCTGCACATCTTTGGACTGTGGGAGGAAACCGGAGCTCCCGGAGGAAACCCACGCAGACACGGGGAGGATGTGCAGACTCCGCACAGACAGTGACCCAAGCCGGAATCGAACTTGGGACCCTGGAGCTGTGAAGCAATTGTGCTAGCCACAATGCTACCGTGCTGCCCCACTTAAGTTCCACTTATGGAGTCCTGTCCATTCCCTCGCTACCTGAATCCTCAAATATCTAAACCTATCCATCACTACCGTAAATGGCATTCTCCCTAAATTGGCTTGCATCCCAACTCATTCACCGGGAACACTTCGCTTTTCCATACATTAAACTTATACGTTGATAATGACCCAAACCTCCCCAGCAGGCCCATGATCCTCCCCATGCTCTCCAGCGGATCCAAAACTTACACGTTGTCAGCATAAAGCGGTACCCGATGCTCCCTCCGTCCTCCCATAATCCCCTGCCACTCTGCCAACCCTCGAAGGGCCAGACGTTCTATAGCCAATGCAAACAACAGCGGCAACAGTCCAGGTTTTATTTTTGTTTAAGCCAGGTGCTTTCTGTTTGGCTTGATACTTAATTTGGATGTGGTCTCTCCGATTGCAGCCAAACAGAATCCCAGAATTTACATTTTTCCAAGGGGTGATCTCCCCCGCACCTATAGCATTCATCAGAATTTCTAGATTGTTGACCCGTTTTTTTTCCCTTCTGTCCTCTATCTTGCTCAGTGAGTTTCTGCTCGGTCTCTTCTGCGCAATCAACTGTACCCTCCTGACTTGCAGATATTTTGCGCCATAGCTGATTCACCTCGCCTTTCTGCACTTACTCTAAGAGCGCCTCTTTCTGCACTCTCAATGGCTTGAGCGATTTCTTGGCTTTTTCTACGGCAATCTTATCCCTGCGAGCACCTTTTTCTGTATGTTTATTTTATTCACGGCGCAAACTAATCTGTCTTGCAGCATGTCATTAAGCGATGATCCAAATTAGAATGGCTCTGCCAATTTCCTTAGACTTGCATTGTATGTCACAGATTTTTCACAGTGCTCAGCAAAGGTTTATACCAACAAAAAGGAAGGACGGTAAAAAGAGGGAAAATCGACCGTGGATATCTAAGGAAATAAGGGAGAGTATCAAATTGAAGGAAAAAACATACAACGTAGCAAAGATCAGTGGGATACTAGAAGACGGGGAAATCTTTAGGGGGCAACAGAAAGCTACTAAAAAAGCTATAAAGAAGAGTAAGATAGATTATGAGAGTAAACTTGCTCAGAATATAAAAAGATAGTAAAAGTTTCTACAAATACATATAACAAAAAAGAGTGGCTAAGGTAAATATTGGTCCTTTAGAGGATGAGAAGGGAGATTTAATAATGGGAGATGAGGAAATGGCTGAGGAACTGAACAGGTTTTTTGGGTCGGTCTTCACAGTGGAAGACACAAATAACATGCCAGTGACTGATGGAAATGAGGCTATGACAGGTGAGGACCTTGAGAGGATTGTTATCACCAAGGAGGTAGTGATGGGCAAGCTAATGGGGCTAAAGGTAGACAAGTCTCCTGGACCTGATGGAATGCATCCCAGAGTGCTAAAAGAGATGGCTAGGGAAATTGCAAATGCACTAGTGATAATTTACCAAAATTCACTAGACTCTGGGGTGGTCCCGGTGGATTGGAAATTAGACACCACTGTTTAAAAAAGGAGGTAGGCAGAAAGCGGGTAATTATAGGCCAGTGAGCTTAACTTCGGTAGCAGGGAAGATGCTGGAATCTATCATCAAGGAAGAAATAGCGAGGCATCTGGATGGAAATTGTCCCATTGGGCAGACGCAGCATGGGTTCATAAACGGCAGGTCGTGCCTAACTAATTTAGTGGAATTTTTTGAGGACATTAACAGTGCGGTAGATAACGGGGAGCCAATGGATGTGGTATATCTGGATTTCCAGAAAGCCTTGACAAGATGCCACACAAAAGGTTGTTGCATAAGATAAAGATGCATGGCATTAAGGGGAAATTAGTAGCATGGATAGAGGATTGGTTAATTGATAGAAGGCAAAGAGTGGGGATTAATGGGTGTTTCTCTGGTTGGCAATCAGTAGCTAGTGGTGTCCCTCAGGGATCAGTGTTGGGCCCACAACTGTTCACAATTTACATAGATGATTTGGAGTTGGGGACCAAGGGCAATGTGTCCAAGTTTGCAGACGACACTAAGATAAGTGGTAAAGCAAAAAGTGCAGAGGATACTGGAAGTCTGCAGAGGGATTTGGATAGGCTAAGTGAATGGGCTAGGGTCTGGCAGATGGAATACAATGTTGACAAATGTGAGGTTATCCATTTTGGTAGGAATAACAGCAAAAGGGATTATTATTTAAATGATAAAATGTGCAGAGGGACCTGGGTGTGCTAGTGCATGAGTCGCAAAAAGTTGGTTTTCAGGTGCAACAGGCGATTAAGAAGGCAAATGGAATTTTGTCCTTCATTGCTAGAGGGATGGTGTTTAAGACTAGGGAGGTTATGCTGCAATTGTATAAGGTGTTAGTGAGGCCACACCTGGAGTATTGTGTTCAGTTTTGGTCTCCTTACTTGAGAAAGGACGTACTGGCACTGGAGGGTGTGCAGAGGAGATTCACTAGGTTAATCCCAGAGCTGAAGGGGTTGGATTACGAGGAGAGGTTGAGTAGACTGGGACTGTACTCGTTGGAATTTAGAAGGATGAGGGGGGATCCTATAGAAACATATAAGATTATGAAGGGAATAGATAGGATAGATGCGGGCAGGTTGTTTCCACTGGCGGGTGAAAGCAGAACTAGGGGGCATAGCCTCAAAATAAGGGGAAGTAGATTTAGGACTGAGTTTAGGAGGAACTTCTTCACCCAAAGGGTTGTGAAGCTATGGAATTCCTTGCCCAGTGAAGCAGTAGAGGCTCCTTCATTAAATGTTTTTAAGATAAAGATAGATAGTTTTTTGAAGAATAAAGGGATTAAGGGTTATGGTGTTCGGGCCGGAGTGTGGAGCTGAGTCCACAAAAGATCAGCCATGATCTCATTGAATGGTGGAGCAGGCTCGAGGGGCCAGATGGCCTACTCCTGCTCCTATTTCTTATGTTCTTATGTTCAATCATCTCCCCTGGGTCCCTTACAACAGAGATGAACTTAAAGTGTTCATGACGATAAATGGTCTGGGGTATAATGATCCTTTACCAATGTTAAAAGGTGGTCAAAAGACTTAGGATCCAGGATTTCTGGGAATGCTTAATTTCTAATGAGATTATAAGTCTGGGTCCACATAATGTAAGCAGAATTATTATTTTTTGCTTATCCTCTTCTGTAAGTTCCTTAGTGGCAAAGAAATAGCAAAGTCTTTCAATATACTTGATGCACGATCAGTGACCACTAAAGCGAGGTTGTAGTCCAACTGAAGGCTTTAATAAGCTAGATGTTTCCCCCAGCAGCTCAGGTACAGAATTAAGGCTGCTGGGGCGGCACGGGCTGTTATACTCTGCCTAGCAGGGCGGAGCTACCATACATCCTAACCAATAGAAAGCATACAGTTTCCACCAATGGTGCTCCAGCCTATCAGGTACCGTAATACCTCTAATACCACATTCACCCCCTGTTAAAAAAGAGTCCGGTGGGGGTGGTGGCCTGATACTACAAACATGGCAACGTGGTAGAATTAGTTATGGATGTACCGTAATATCTCCGTACACCATTTTGTAACTATTTACAATTCTGATAGCTATTTACAATTGATGATTTAAATTTACAGTTTACAATTTAAAATGAAGCAATCAGTCGATTGGGGGCCCTGGTCGTCCTCTGTGATCGTCGAAGCTTCGGTGGTGACTCCGGTGGAGGCTCGGGCATCTGTGACTCCGGGAGAGTGGCTTCGATCTCCATGCAGCTTCGGCACCCCGAGACGGCGCTGGTGGGGAACACGATTGGCCTGGGAAGGGAGCTCCTGCAGGGTGTGTCGGTGGGTGGGGGGGCCTAGACGGGGCCAGCGGAAGGACCGATCCTCCTGTAAGGTGCCCCGGTGGAGGGCAGGGTGGGACTGGTGGCTGGGGTGTGCGTGGGGCTCTGGCGGGCACCAGGTATCTTGTCGGCCATCGGGGTATGCCACGTAGGCGTACTGGGGGTTAGCATGGAGCAGATGGACCCTCTCGACCAACGGGTCCGACTAGTGCGCCTGTACGTGTTTTCGGAGCAGGATGGGTCCGGGTGCTGCCAGCCAGGTCAGGAGCGAGGTCCCAGAGGAGGACTTCCTGGGGAAGACAAGGAGACGTTCGTGAGGTGTCTGGTTGGTGGTGGTTCAAAGTAGTGACCGGATGGAGTGGAGGGCATCCGGGAGGACTTCCTGCCAGCGGGAGATTGGGAGGTTCCTGGACCGTAGGGCCAGTAGGACGGTCTTCCAGACCGTTCCGTTCTCCGTCTCTACCTGTCCATTACCCCGGGGATTGTAACTGGTCGTCCTGCTCGAGGCGATGCCCTTGCTGAGCAGGAATTGACGCAGTTCATCGCTCATAAAGGAGGACCCCCTATCACTATGTATAAGCGGGGAACCCGAACAATGCAAAGATGCTATGGAGGGCCTTGATGACAGTGGTTGCGGTCATGTCGGGGCAGGGGATGGCGAATGGGAATTGGGAGTACTCATCAATCATGTTCAGGAAGTACGTGTTGCGGTCGGTGGAGGGGAGGGGGCCTTTGAAATCCATGCTGAGGCGGTCAAAGGGACGGGAAGCCTTTATCAGGTGCGCTTTCTCTGGCCGGTAGAAGTGCGGTTTGCACTCCGCGCAGATTTGGCAGTCCCTGGTGGCTGTCCTGACCTCCTCGATGGAGTAGGGCAGGTTGCGGGTCTTGACAAAATGGTAAAAGCGAGTGACCCCCTGGTGGCAGAGGTCCTCGTGGAGGGATCGGAGGCGGTCCACTTGTGCGGTGGCACATGTGCCGCGGGATAGGGCGTCAGGAGGCTCATTTCGACGGTACAAGATCTCGTAGTTATAGGTGGAGAGTTCGATCCTCCACCGTAAGATCTTATCGTTTTTTATCTTATCGTTTTTTACCTTGCCCCACTGTGCATTATCGAACATGAAGGCAACCGACCGTTGGTCAGTGAGGAGAGTGAATCTCCTGCCGGCCAGGTAATGACTCCAATGTTGCACAGCTTCTACTATGGCCTGGGCCTCCTTTTCGACTGAGGAGTGGTGGATTTCGGAAGCATGGAGGGTACGTGAGAAGAAGGCCACTGGTCTGCCCGCTTGGTTGAGGGTGGCCGCCAGAGCTACGTCAGATGCATCGCTCTCGACCTGGAAGGGGAGGGACTCGTCGATGGCGTGCATTGTAGCCTTTGCAATGTCTGCTTTGATGCGGCTGAAGGCCTGGCGGGCCTCTATCGACAGGGGAAAAGCTGTAAATTGGATCAGGGGATGTGCCTTGTCCGCATAGTTGGGGACCCACTGGGCGTAGTAACTGAAAAACACCAGGCAGCGCTTCAGGGCCTTGGAGCAGTGAGGGATGGGGAACTCCATAAGGGGGCGCATGCGTTCAGGGTCGGGGCCTATAACTCCATTTCAGACTACGTAGCCGAGGATGGCTAGGCGGTCGGTGCTAAACACGCATTTACCCTTGTTGTATGTAAGGTTAAGAATTTTTGCGGTCTGGAGGATTTTTCGGAGGTTGGTGTCGTGGTCCTGCTGGTCGTGGCCGCAGATGGTGACATTATCGAGTTACGGGAATGTTGCCTGTAAACCGTACCGGTCAACCATTCGGTCCATCTCGTGCTGGAAGACCGAGACCCCGTTGGTGACACCGAAGGGAACCCTTAAGAAGTGATAGAGCCGCCCATCTGCCTCGAAGGCAGTGTATTTGCGGTCACTAGTGCGGATGGGGAGCTGCTGGTAGGTGGACTTGAGATCCACCGTGGAGAAGACCTTATAATGCGCGATCCTGTTTACCAGGTCGGATATGCGGGGGAGAGGGTACGCGTCCAGCTGCGTAAACCTGTTGATGGTCTGACTGTAGTCGATGACCATCCTATGCTTCTCCCCGGTCTTTACCACCACTAGAGCTCTCCAGGGGCTGTTACTGGCTTCAATGACCCATTCCCTCAGTAGCCTTTAGACCTCTGACCTAATGAAGATCCGGTCCTGGGCACTGTACCGTCTGCTCCTGGTGGCGACGGGTTTGCAATCCAGGTGAGGTTCGCAAACAGGGAAGGCGGGTCGACCTTAAGGGTCGCGAGGCCGCAGACAGTAAGGGGGGGGGGGTATAGGGCCGCCGAATTTGAAGGCTAGACTTTGGAGGTTACGCTGGAAGTCTAAACCCAGGAGTGTAGCCGCGCAGAGGTGGGGAAGGACGTAGAGACGGAAATTTTTGAACTCCCTTCCCTGGACTGTGAGGTTTGCTACACAAAACCCCTTTATCTCCATTGAGTGTGAACCGGAGACCAGGGAGATTTTTTGATTAACAGGGTGGATGAGGAGAGAACAGCACCTTACCGTGTCGGGGTGTATGAAGCTTTTCGTGCTCCCAGAGTCGATTAGGCAGGATGTCTCGTGTCCGTTGATGAATACGGTCGTTGTATTTTCTGCTCTCCCGTGGGTGTGTTTTCGGCCGTCCCGAGATACCCTTTAAAGCACGCCAGCCAGTGCTTGAAGATTGCCGCTGAGTGTGCCACGTGGGGGCTGAGTTGCAGACACTCCGGCTTGATTCGGAGCTCCATCCTTTCTTTTTAAAAGAAACTAGCTTATTAAATTGATGCACGATCAATGACCACTAAAGTGAGGTTGTAGACCAACTGAAGACTTTAATAAGCTAGATGTTTCCCCCAGCAGCTCAGGTACAGAATGAAGGCTGCTGGGGCAGCACGGGCTCTTATACCCCACCTAGCAGGGCGGAGCTACCAAACATCCTAACCAATAGAAAGCATACAGTTTCCACCAATGGTGCTCCAGCCTATCAGGTACCGTAATACCTCTAATACCACAATATTGAACTCAGTGTTCAGCCTCTGGGTCAAAAGAATCAATTTTCTGAAAAAGGGACATTTTTTCTTTTTATTTAATGTTGCTCCAGAGATTTTCTTTGGGGGGGAGGAATATTTTATTGAGGCATTTATATTATAAATGTTAATACAATATAACACAATGGAGTTGCTGCAGAGATTTTAAAACAAACTTTGAAGGCACACCTTTCCCACCCAATTCCAGGATCTGGCGACTGCAGTCTCCATTTACCTTGTTGCCAATGTAATAGCTGCGAGGCTCAACAACTATTCGGCAGGTGAAAGTTAATAAAATAATTTATTTGAATTAAACTGTGTACAAGGTAGGACGGCGAATGCCATCTTACTACTTGACTTCCCGGGCGTCGACTGACCAGCGCTCAACTGCCGCTCCGTGAACTTGGACTCGTGCTCAACTACTACTCTGCGAGCTTGGACCTATGTTCAACCACCACTCCGTGCGTGCTGCTACACTACCACAACCAACATTAGACAATCTAACTACCTGTTGTATATGCCTGCATGTATTGTAATGTAACGGTTCTCAGCAGGGCAAGGGTTAATGTGGGACTGGAGAGTAGCACCACCCACCGTATAATGCATAGAGTCACATGGTAATAGACGCTGAGAAACTGGAAACAACACCATAAGTAAGCAGCCTACCTGTATCACAGTAATAACTGCATGCATGTCAGCAACCTGCAAGTTGTAAATAGCTAAAGATTGCCAATAAAGAGTTCATGTTAAAACATATAACTCTTCTGGATCTTAATGAGACATCACTGTGCACTATAACACAACACAGTTGGCAATGGTGGCATCTTCTGAAAGATATCAAATTGTTCGTGATGACCAATGGAGATAATACCATGGAGTTCAGTGGTGGTGATCAGCAGTGTTATGATTGATGACAGCTAAATGTAGGAACCCAGAACAGTATCCCAAGGAATGGAAACTGAAGCCTAACCAGAAAGACATACACATAAGAAAAAAAATTTGAAGAAGCTTCACTACAGACTTGGAAGTGAGGAATTCACCAGAGTGAGTAGATGTTCACTACAAAAATTTGAAAGAACCTGATGGTACACAAAAATACAAAAGAAGCTGTACTCACAGGCTCAGTATAATCACAGAATTGTTATGGTGCAGAAAGAGGCCATGCGGCCTATTGTATCTGTACCGACTCCAAATGAGCATTATTTTTAAAAAATATTTAGAATGCCCAATTAATTTTCTCCAATTAAGGGGAAATTTGGAATGGCCAATCATAGAATATACAGTGCAGAAGGCGGCCATTCGGCCCATCGAGTCTGGACCGACCCACTTATGCCCTCACTTCCACCTTATCCCCGTAACCCAATAACCCCTCCTAATGTTTTTTGGACACTAAGGGCAATTTAGCATGGCCAATCCACCTAACCTGCACGTCTTTGGACTGTGGGAGCACCCGGAGGAAACTCATCCAGACACGGGGAGAACGTGCAGACTCCGCACAAACAGTGACCCAGCGGGGAATCAAACCTGGGACCCTGGTGCTGTGAAGCCACAGTGCTAACTTCTGTGCTACCATGCTGCCCCTGCACATCTTTAGGTTGTGGAGTGAAACCCATGCAAACACGGGAAGAATATGCCAACTCCACACGGACAGTGACCCAGAGCTGGGATCGAACTTGGGACCTCTGTGTCGTGAGGCATCAATGCTAACCACTGCGCCACCGTGCTGCCAACAAATGAGCATTATGACATCGTGCCATTTTTCTGCATTTTTCCTGTAACTCTTCACATTGTTTCTATTCAAATAATCATCCAATACCCTCCTGAATGCCTCAATTGAAGCAGACTCTAACTACACTTCCAGGCAGTGCATTCCAGATCTGAACCACTTGTATGGAAAAGTATTTTCTTACATCACATTTGCTTCTGTTGCAAATCATTTTCAGTCTGTGCCCTGTAAATCTTGATCCTGTTACGAGCAGGAACAGGTTTCCCCAATCGACTTGTTCTAGCCTCCTCATGATTTGGGCAGCTCAATCAAATCTCCTCTTGGCTTTTATGTCCATGGAGAGCAGTCCCAAATTCTCCAATCTAACTCCATAACTGAATGTTCTCATTCCTGGATAATCTACAAACTTGTAAACTTCGCCTGACTGTTAAAAAAAAACCTGCACGGGAGTGCTACATTTTTTTCATTCATTCTTGGGATCTGGGCATTGTTGACTAGTCCAGCAGTTGAATAGAGAAGCTGGAACACAATTGCAAATTTATAAAAAACTGTAAAAAAACAAATTGCAAAGTAAAGGAAAAGCTGCCGAAAAAAAAGAAAGTTGCCTGAAAAAGAACAGAACAGAGGACAAAGGTATTGTTTTAAGCTAAAAAAAATAATAACCAGCCCCAGGACTCCTGGAGTGCCGGACATGCAGAACACAAAGTCCAAGAGACCTGCAGAAGTTAACGAAAATGGAATCAATCGCCCAGAAACAAATTGCTGCAGTTCAAATATTTAAAAACACATTGCTGCAGATTTGACAGCTTGCAACCTATTTTAAGAAGTGCCTCTGCCAAAACTCCAAAAGTGTGGGAAGATCAAAAATTGAGATAGCCAATAGAATTCAAAATAAACGGGTCCTGCAGAGAGAAAAAAAAAAATGCTCTTACATTAAAAATTTGGAAAAGAAGACCCATGATCACCGGGAAACCCTTCTACATTAGAAGAGCCCAGGAAAATCGAACAGAACCGACAAGCTGCAGAGACAGCCTGAGTGAAAATAAGTTGCTGCCTTGACGTGGCAACGGCAAGAAAAGGCAAACGGTCATGGACAGCAAATTGAAAGAGCCAGAGACCTTTGTACTCTGGATGAGGTTAAATCAGATTCAAGAGATGATCACTGACACAACCTTGGGTCTACTACACTGTCATAGAAAGTCTAAACTAAACAAAAGCTGAGGGGACAATCATCCCCTGGTTAATTTTGCCTTGACCAATCAAGGCCAAGCTGCCTGGTTTGAATTTAACCAAAGCTCAACAGTTAACTGCCCTCTGGTGCATTCGCCATGTCAATGTCTCCAACAATCAGAGTCAGTTATCCACCAATCAGCTCTCCTCATGCAATATAAATTGTTGTTACCTTAACAATTGGTATTCTTGCGAATGGCCTGATGAGTACAAGATGAAAAACTTCAACAGCATGCTTCTTTTTTCAACAATACATAAATATTGTACTACCAGGCAACTGTTTGTGTAGCTGAGTAAGACCAAATCTGGGATATCAACAAAATAGTTTGATTCCCTGATAAGTTACAAACTACTGTGTAAATATTTCTTTGATAACTTCCGGCTATGCCTGGGTAGGTCGCACGTTCGGCAGCTCCCCCCGTGAACGGACTTTTGGGCCCTCTTGAGGAGCCCCAGCGGCACTTGGACGACGATTCCCGGTGTGGGAAGGCAGCAGTAAGGTTCCCCCAGCATTGCATGGAGTGGACCAGGAGTGGAGCGGTCAAAAATGTGATCTTGGAGAAGAGGGGAGAACGGGCGCGAAAAAATAAGATGGCGGCGGGCGGAGGCCAGGCAGCATGGGCGCAATGGTCGCGGGAGCAGCAGGAGTTCCTGAAAAGCTGCTTTGCGGAGCTGAAAGCAGAGATGCTGGCCCCAATGAAAGCGTTGATTGAGAGGCTGGTGGAGACCCAGAAGGCTCAAGGGACGGCGATTAGAGAGGTGCAGCAGAAAGCCTCTGAAAACGCGGACGGGATCCTGGGCCTGGCGGTGAAAGTGCGGTGAAAGTGCACTTTTTATGCAACGCACGAGGCGTTGCATAAAAAGTGGCAGGAAAAGTTTGAGGACCTGGAGAACAGGTCGAGGAGGAAGAATCTCCAGATTCTGGGTTTCCCTGAAGGTGTGGAGGGGTCCGACATTGGGGCATATGTAGCCACGATGCTGAATACGCTAATGGGCGCGGGAGCCTTCCCGAGGCCCCTGGAGCTGATTGGGCTCACAGAGTCCTGACAAGGAGGCCTAAGGCAAATGAGCCACCAAGTGCTGTAGTGGTGAGGTTTCACCGCTTTATGGACAGAGAGTGCGTCCTGAGATGGGCGAAGAAAGAACGGAGCAGCAGGTGGGAGAATACGGAGATCCGCATCTACCAAGACTGGCGTGCAGAGCTGGCCAAGAAGAGGGAAGGATTCAACCGGGCCAAGACGGTTCTCCACCGAAAGGGGGTGAGGTTCGGGCTGTTGCAGCCAGCGCGATTGTGGGTCACTTTTCAGGACTGCCACCATTATTTCGATACGCCGGAGGAGGCGTGGACCTTTATTCAGAACGAAAAATTGGACTCGAACTAATGGTTTGCTGTGGGTTTTTGGAAAGCTGTGGAGTGGGAAGGGGGGATTGGATGTGATATGTGTGTTTTAATGGGCATGGGTATTGTTTTGGAGGGGCCGCTCCTCGTGTTCGAAGGGGGGAGGGGGGGCAGGAGGCCCTGGGTCGTTGGGAATTGGGGAGAGGCTGCAGGAGAAAGGAGCTGCGCCACAGGGGGCGGGGCCAGCCCAGGTAGAAAATCGCGGGCTTTTTTCCCGCGCTAAAGAAGGGGGGGCGTGGCCCGTCGGGAGGGGCGGAGCCAGAGGGGTGTCTGTATCGACTTGAAGGGGTAGGGGGGGACTTTGACGGGGAATCTAAACGGGGGATCGTTGGCAGAGGTGGGAGCGGCTGGGGTCAGCAGGAGTCAGTTGACTTACGGGAGTGCAATGGGGGGAGCAAGGGGGCTAGACAGTTTTCTAGCCGGAGGGTGGGGGGGACTGGGTTGCTGCTGCATTGACCGAAGGGGAGCTGGAGGTAAGAGGGAGAGTCGGGGCGGGGGACCTCCGCCTGGGGGGCTGGAGAGTGCGAGAGGCGTGGGCACGTGGCTGGCCTAAGAAAGGAGATGGCTAGTCGGCAGGGGGGGGGGGCGGCGGGCGGTCCCCCGATCCGGCTGATCACATGGAACGTGAGAGGCCTGAATGGGCCGGTCAAGAGGGCCCGGGTGTTCACGCACTTAAAGGGACTGAAGGCAAACGTTGCTATGTTGCAGGAGACGCACTTGAAAGTGGTGGATCAGATCAGGCTGAGAAAGGGGTGGGTGGGGCAGGTCTTTCATTCGGGGCTGGATGCGAAGAATAGAGGGGTTGCAATCCTGGTGAGTAAGTGGGTGTCGTTCGAGGCGCTGAACATTGTGGCTGATAATGGGGGTCGATATGTGATGGTGAGTGGTAGGCTGCAGGGGACCTGGGTGGTGCTGGTGAATGTGTATGCCCCAAATTGGGACGATGCAGGGTTCATGAAGCGCATACTGAGTTGGATCCCGGATCTGGAAGCGGGGAGCCTGATAATGGGGGGACGACTTTAATACGGTACTGGACCCGGCACTGGACCGATCCAGGTCGAGTTGGGCAAGAGGCCAGCTGCGGCCAAGGTTCTCAGGGGGTTTATGGATCAGATGGGGGGAGTGGATCCGTGGAGGTTTGCTAGTCCGGCGGTCAGAGAGTCCTCTTTTTTTCTCCCACGTGCATAAGGCCTATTCACGGATAGACTTCTTTGTGGTGAGCAGGGCACTGATTCCAAGAGTGGAGGGAACAGAATATTTGGCCATAGCGATTTCGGACCACGCCCCGCACTGGGTGGAGTTGGAGTTGGGGGAGGAAAGGCACCAGTGGCCGTTATGGCGCTTGGACGTGGGACTGTTGGCAGATGTGGAGGATTGTGGGCGGGTCCAGGGGTGCATTCAGAGATACATAGAGGCCAATGATAATGGGGAAGTACCGGTTGGTGTGGTTTGGGAGGCTCTTAAAGCGGTGGTTAGGGAGAGTTCATCTCAATTAGGGCTCACAGGGAGAAGAGAGAGAGGACGGAGAGGGAGATGTTGGTGGGGGAGATATTACGGGTGGATAGGAGGTATGCGGATTCCCCTGAAGAAGACTGCCGAAGGAGCGTCGGGGCCTCCAAACGGGGAAAGCTGAGACCCAGTGGAGGAAGGTGCAGGGGGCAGTATACGAATATGGGGAGAAGGCGAGCCGGATGCTGGTGCATCAGCTACGCCAGAGGGAGGCGGCGAGGGAAATTGGAGGAATCAGGGACAGAGGGGGGAACACAGTGCGGAGTTCGGCTAAAATAAATGAGGTATTCAGGGATTTCTATGGGAACCTGTATAAGTCAGAGCCCCCGGAGGGGGGGAGGGGATGCGGCGGTTCCTGAACGAATTGAGGTTCCCGAGAGTGGAGGAGGGGCAAGTGGAAGGCCTGAGGGCCCCGATTGGGATAGAGGAGCTGGTTACAGGATGGGGAGCATGCAGGTGGGCAAGGCCCCGGGGCCTGATGGGTTCCCAGTTGAATTTTGCAGGAAGTTTGTGGATCTGCTGGGTCCGCTGCTGGTGAGAACATTCAACGAGGCGAGGGAGGAAGGGATTCTCCCCCCGACAATGTCTCAGGCGCTGATCGCGCTGATCCTTAAGCGGGACAAGGACCTGCTGCAGTGTGGCTCGTATAGGCCGATCTCGCTCCTTAATGCAAGTTGCTGACAAAGGTCCTAGCCAGAAGTATTGAGAATTGTGTCCCGGGAGTGAAACACGAGGACCAGACGGGGTTCGTGAAGGGCAGGCAGTTAAATGCAAACGTGCGGAGGTTCCTGAATGTGATTATGATGCCCTCGGAGGGTGGGGAGGCAGAAGTGGTGGTGGCAATAGATGCGGAGAAGGCCTTTGATCGGGTGGAGTGGGAGTACCTATGGGAAGTGCTTGGCAGGTTTGGGTTCGGGGAGGGGTTCATAGGGTGGGTCAAATTGTTATACCAGGCCCCGGTGGCGAGCGTATCTACGAACCGGCGGAGATCAGAATATTTTAGGTTGTACCGTGGGACGAGACAGGGGTGCCCCCGTCCCCTCTGTTGTTTGCTTTGGCAATTAAACCGCTGGCCATGGCGTTGAGGGAATCTAGAAACTGGAGGGGCTTGGTCCGGGGAGGGGAGGAACATCGGGTCTCGTTGTCTGCTGATGACCTGCTTTTGTACATCGCAGATCCAGTGGAGGGGATGGTGGCGGTCATGCGGATCCTTAGGGAGAACGGGGACTTCTCAGGCTACAAGCTTAACGTGGGGAAGAGTGAGCTCTTTGTGGTGCATGCGAGGGGCCAGGAAAGGGGGCTGGAGGAGCTGCCGCTTAAGAGGGCGAAGAGGAGTTTCTGATATTTGGGTATTCAGGTGGCCAGGAGTTGGGGGGCCCTGCATAAGCTTAATTTGGTGCGGTTGGTAGACCAGATGGAGGAAGACTTTAGGAGATGGGACGTGTTGCCACTCTCCCTGGCGGGCATGGTGCAGTCCGTTAAGATGACAGTCCTCCCTAGGTTCCTGTTTGTGTTCCAGTGCCTGCCCATCCTCATCCCCAAGGCCTTTTTTAAGCGAGTAAGCAGGAGCATTATGGGGTTTGTCTGGGCAAGTAAGATCCCGAGGGTCAAGAGGCTGTTTCTGGAACGTAGTCGGGACAGGGGTGGGCTGGCGCTACCGAACCTCTGTAGTTATTACTGGGCAGCCAATGTGGCAATGATTCGGAAATGGGTAATGGAGGGAGAAATGAAATGAAATGAAAATCGTTTATTGTCACAAGTAGGCTTCAATTAAGTTACTGTGAAAAGCCCCTAGTTGCCACATTCCTGCGCCTGTTCGGGGAGGCTGGTACGGGAATTGAACCGTGCTGCTGGCCTGCCTTGGTCTGCTTTAAAAGCCAGCGATTTAGCCCAGTGTGCTAAACCAGCCCCTCCAGGGGGGGTCTGACAAAGGTCCTAGCCAGAAGGATTGAGAATTGTGTCCCGGGAGTGATACACGAGGACCAGACGGGGTTCGTGAAGGGCAGGCAGTTAAATGCAAACGTGCGGAGGTTCCTGAATGATTATGAGATGATTAAAAAAACCCAGAGGGGGTGGCGTGGAAAAGATTAGAGGCGGCGTCATGCGTGGGCACTAGCTTGGGAGCGCTGGTGACAGCACCTTTGCTGCTACCGCCGACGTGGTACACCACGAGCCCAGTGGTGGCGGCGACACTGAGGATCTGGGGGCAGTGGAGACGGCGCAGGGGTGAGTTGGGGGCCTCAATTTGGTCCCCAATACGGAATAATCATAGGTTTGCACCGGGCAGGATAGATGGTGGATTCCTAAGCTGGCATCGGGCCGGGATTAAAAGGATGGGGGACCTATTTATCGACAGGGCTTTTGCTAGTCTGGGGGCGCTGGAGGAGAAATTTGGGTTACCCCCCCAGAAATGCTTTTAGGTACATGCAGGTGAGGGTGTTTGTGAGAAGGCAGGTAAGGGAATTTCCGCTGCTTCCCGCACGGAGGATTCAGGACAGGGTGACCTCGGGTGTATGGGTGGGAGAGGGCAAGGTCTTGGCGATCTATCAGGAGTTGCAGGAGGCGGAGGAAGCCTCGGTGGAGGAGCTGAAGGGCAAGTGGGAGGAGGAGCTGGGCGAGGAACTCGATGAGGGCTTGTGGGCGGAGGCCCTGGGCAAGGTTAACTCCTCCTAGTCTTGCGCCAGACTTAGCCTGATCCAGTTCAAAGTGGTTCACAGGGCACATATGACAGGGGCGAGGATGTGCAAGTTTTTTGGGGTGGATGACAGATGCGTGAGGTGCTTGGGGAGGCCAGCAAATCATGCCCATATGTTCTGGGCGTGCCCAGCGCTAGAGGGGTTCTGGATGGGCTTCGCAAAGGCTATGTCCAAAGTCTTGGACACTCGGGTAAAACCGAGCTGGGGGATAGCAATATTCGGGGTATCAGCTGAGCCGGGAGTACAGGAGCCGAAAGAGGCCGGAGTTCTGGCCTTTGCGTCCTTGGTAGCCCGGAGGAGGATCCTACTAATGTGGAAGGATGCGAAACCCCCAAGCGTGGAGGCTTGGATTAATGACATGGCAGGGTTCATCAAGTTGGAGAGGGTAAAGTTTGCCTTGAGAGGGTCTGTGCAGGGGTTTTCCAGGCGATGGCAACCGTTGCTAGACTTTCTCGCGGAACGTTAGGTGGAGGTCAAGAGCAGCAGCAACCCAGGTGGGAGAAGGAGGGGAGGGCTTTTTGGCTTGTTTTTATTATTGTAAGGGGCGTTTGCCCCATTTTTGTTCTTAGTTTGTTAGATAGTTTAATGTTTAGTGGTTTAAGTTGTTGGAGGGGGATGGCGTAAGGCCCCCCTTTTTATTTTTCTTATGTATATTTTCTTTCCTTTTTGGAGTGTTTTGTAAAGATTTATTGAAAATCTTGAATAAACATATTTTTTTAAAAAAAATGTCTTTGATAGGCTGAGCCGATGTTCATTTCTAAGCACATTGATAATGCTCAAGTGAGACAGTCACACGAGTGAGGGAGTGATTTTGCAAGATAAGATTGAACAGATAAGTAATCGGGTTACTAATTTACTCTGTGCCCTACGATACACTTTATCTGAGGTGTGCAAATTTAATGCCTTTTTTGATTTGATCCATTTGTGCTGCTTTATTTCCACAATAGATAACTGCACCATAAACAAAACCAGCTTGGAACATGCCCACAGGGAGAACGTTCTGAAATGGAAGCGATTTGGTAGTCCAATTAATGACACCGCCAAACATGTAGTAAATCTCTGATCATGAACTCTCTGATGCGAGGATTTGTTCCAGCACATTGCTTCAAATTTGATATGCCTTCGTCCCACATCAAATGGAAAGAGCCATTTCATAGGATGTTTTCTCATGGCTCACTGTGTGTGCATATAGAATGCCTACAGTGCAGAAGGAGGCCATTCGCCCCATCGAGTCTTCAACAGCGCTCCGAAAGAGCACTCTACCTAGGTCCACTCCCCCACCCACCCCGCCCTATTCCCCAAATCTAACCTGCACATCCTTGGACACTAAGGGTCAATTTTAGCTTGGCCAATCCACTTAACCTGCACATCTTTCAACTGTGGGCCGAATACAGGGCCAACATCGTTATAGGGAATCACCGCCAGAAAGTGAAACTCCTGAGCGATGGTGGGGTCCCTACTTTTAGCATCATCAAAAGCCTGACCTACACTGCGGCTCCAGACTCCAAAACCTTTGACGAACTGATGGTGTTCGTGGTGGACCACTATGACCCCAAACTGTTGGTTATTGTCCAAAGGTTCAATATGCGGAGAGAACCCCGGGGCTGTCAGTTGCAGAGTTTTCAAGTGTAGACTCAATGGTGAGCCTTGAGAAAAAATCCTATGAAATTCCTCTTTCCATTTGATGTGGGACGATGGCATATCAGGATTGAAGCAATGTGCTAGAACAACTCCTCGCTTTCAGAAAGTTCGTGATCATAGATTTACTACATGTTTGGCGGCATCATCAATTCCACTGCCTATGCAAGCTGGCTGAGCACTGCGATTACGGACCATCCCTACTAGAGATGCTGAGGGCCCACCTTGTGCGTAGAGTCAACAATGTGGCGATCCTGCGGAAATTGCTAGCTGAACCAACTTTGGATCTGAAAAGGGCCTCAGAGATCTCTCTCTCTCAGAGCAGCATGGTGGCGCAGTGGTTAGCACTGCTGTCTCACAGCGCTGAGGTCCCAGGTTCGATCCCGGCCCTGGGTCACTTTGCACATTGCCCCCGTGTTGCAGGGTAGGTGGATTGGCCACGCTAAATTGCTGCTCAATTGGCAAAAAAATGAATTGGGTATTCTAAATTTAAAAAATAGATCTCTTGCACGTGAAAACACAGTAAAGGAAGTCATGGGTCACACTGTGCATCAATGGTGGATGGAATACTAATGTTTTGGGACAAGAAAACACTCAGAATAAGCTGTGAGTTGGAATGCTTGAGCAAACTGAAGCATCTTGAAAAGCAGTTGTTGTGGTATACATTTAGGATATACATCCTTTGGCAGCACCTTCCGAACCCTCGACCACTACCATCCAGAAGGACAAGGGTGCAGACACATGGGAACACCACCATCTGGAAGTTCTTCTCCAAGTCACTCGCCATCCTGACTTGGAAATATGTTGCCGGGTCAAAATTCTGGAACTCCCTCCCTAACAGCTCAGGGACTGCAGCAGTTCGGCTCATCACCACCTTCCCAAGGGTGGGCAATAAATGCTGGCCTAGTCAGCGAAGCTCACATCCCATAAATGAATAAAAAGTGTCACTTCCCAGCCGCACTGCATGAGGCCCTACCCAAACCTTGGGCGAAATTCTCCGTTATCGGCGCAAAGTCCGCCGATCGGCGCAAAGTCCGCCGATCGGCGCAAAAAATGGCGCAAATCCGACTTGCGTCACGTCGGAAAAATGGGGCGAAAGTCTCCGGCCCGAAATGGGCTAGCAGCGACGTAACGGGATCCGCGCTTGCGCACGTGGTTGACGCCGTGCAGCGTCATACGTGCCGCACGGCGTGACGGCTCATAAGGCCGCGCTGCTCCCCCCCACCCGACCGGAACACCCGACCGGAGCACCCGACTGGATGGCTGGCCGCCGCTCAGCCCCGAGGTTCGAGTCACGGGATGTGGAGGCGCTCCTGGACGCAGTGGAGCAGAGGAGGGACGCCCTGTATCCCGGGCACGGCTGCAGAGTTGCCCCACGCCACAGCCGGCGTCTGTAGAGGGAAGTGGCAGAGGCCGTCACCGCTGTGGCCCTGACACCACGGACAGGCACCCAGTGCCACAAGAAGGTGAACAACCTCGTCAGAGCAGGCAGGGTGAGCCTCCCCCATATCCCCCCTCCCCCATATCCCCCCCCCCATATTCCCCCTCCCCCATATCCCCCATATCCCCCCTCCCCCATATCCCCCCTCTCCCATATACCCCCTCCCCCATATCCCCCCTCCCCCATATCCCCCCTCCCCCATATCCCCCTCCCCATATCCCCCCTCCCCCATATCCCCCCTCCCCCATATCCCCAAGTGAATCCAGCCCTAACCTTAACCTCTGCAATGCACGCGCAACCGATGGCATGCATTCATATACCTGCCTAACAGTGTTGCCTTTTACCCCTGCCACCACCCCCACCCCCCCCCCCCCCACAGGAGAAGCGCGCACACAACAATAGGGAGCATGTGAGGACTGGAGGAGGCCCCGCTGATGAGTGGCCACTGACCGAACACGAGGAAAGGGCCCTGGAACTGGCTGGTGGACCTGAGGACCGGGAGGTTGCTGATGCAGAGGTCGGGGGCGTACTAGCAAGTGAGTCACCGACAGCCCGTCCCCATATCCCCCCTCCCCTATATCCCCCTCCCCCATATCACCTGATCACTGCCTGCGTGTCTAACCATGCATGCTTCATTGTGTATCGCAGGACCAAACGTCCAGGCACCCATCCCCGCAGATGCAGACCGCCCGCAGGATGCCCCTCGGAGGCCACGGGAGGCAGAGAGACCCGGACCCTCCAGCATGCGACGCCCGCAGGATGCCCCTCGGAGGCCACGGGAGACAGAGAGACCCGGACCCTCCAGCATGCGACGCCCGCAGCATGCCCCTCGCACACCACGGGAGACGGAGAGACCTGGAGCAACAGGGTGACGACACCCCCGTCACCTGCGGGAGCGACCACCCAGCGACGAGGGGGGCAGCCACAGGCCCCCGTCACATCCGAGCCAGGACACCACTACCCAGGACACCACTACCCAGGACACCACT
The DNA here is from genome assembly GCF_047496885.1 of Scyliorhinus torazame. Lineage (NCBI taxonomy): Eukaryota > Metazoa > Chordata > Chondrichthyes > Carcharhiniformes > Scyliorhinidae > Scyliorhinus > Scyliorhinus torazame. The sequence continues at coordinate 118,123,018 of NC_092707.1, read as the reverse complement.
ACCCAGGAAGACGAAATACCGGACAGTGACTCAGAGTGGATGGGTGGAGACGAACCCCCACCCCAAAGTGCCATGGACTCAGAGTGGGACGAAGAGCACGACACAATGCCACTGCTGTCACCAACACCCTCCACCATCGCAGAAACACTCACCTCGGTTGGGCACTTTAGTGATGAGGCATCTGGTACACTCACTGGTGCGCACAACACAGCCGTCCCGGTACAGCAGGTGGAGGCAGGAGCAGCAGAGGAGCCGGGCGGTCGGAGGGCAGCCCAGCCCAAGCGAACATCTGCCGCCCAGATGGATCCCGGGTTCCTGGAGTTTCCACACCCACACATAGATCCGATGCAACCACCGACCCGGAGACGAGCGAAGAGGGTGACGGCCGGCTTGCGGCGGCTGCAGTCGCAGGTGGAGGAGTTCACCCGCGTCCAAGAGCTGGAAATGGTGCCGGTCATGCGTGCCACCCAGGCCGACACTGCACGGGTGGCGTCCGCGGTGGAGGCAATGGGTGCGACGGTGTCAGACATGGGGAACGGTTTGCGAGGCCTGGGGCTTTCTGTTCAGGAGGCGTCTGTGGCCCAGGACATGGCTGCCCTCTCACAGGAGGCCATGAGCCAGTGCCAGCGCCAGATGGCAGAGGCGCCCAACACCATAGCCCAGTCTCAGCAGGCCATGGCCCAGTCTCTGCAGGCCATGGCCCAGTCTCTGCAGGCCATCGCTGAGGGCATCGGCGCCAGTGGCCATGTGCGAGCCGGCGTCGCACTGTCACAGACAGGGTTTGCCAACCCCCTGGGCTCCATGGCTGCAAACCTGCAGACCCCTGTCGATACCAGCACGGGCCTCCAGGACTGGCAGCGCCATATGTCGGGGGGGCGTCGGATGGCCAGTCCGTTCGCATCCCCCACCCATGTAGAGGCCTGGGGGCCATCGGGCACCCCGAGGGAGGAGGAGGTGGTGTGGTCCGTCCCGGCTCCCCCTGTAGGAGAGGTCCCGGAACACCGCGACACCTCGGACTCCCCCGCTTCCGTCCCAGGTGCATCGGGTGGGCAACGGGCAGGACAGGCTGGCAGCTCGCCATCCAGTCTCCCGGGCCGCAGCCTGGCCCATCTAGGCCAGGACGCCCCAGGAAACAGCCGCCAAAGGGATCCAGTGTCAGAGGGCAGGAATCACAGGAGTCCACCTCCAGTTCTGCTGTACCGTCTGGGGAACCACGTAGACGTAGTCAAAGGGCCCGTAAGGCCAAACAATTAGACACTGAGTAAGTTGGCATGGGTGCAGGGCACAGATGAGTTTAAGGGGCTAGGGCACGTGCATGAACTCGTTTGGTTATTAAAGTCAATGTTACACCTACAGAAGCTGCCTTTGTGCTCTGTCCAAAGCGTGCGGGGGTGTCATGTACGTTGAGCGCAAGTGTGTGTGTGAGGGGTGGTCTTACCTCAGCCCCAGGTGAGTCTGCCCCGTTCCCCCTGGGCCGCCATCAACATCCCCCCGGGCAGAGGACGGGACCGTGCGCTGCAGTGTCACAGCCGCATGCAGGGATGGTCCGGGTGGATGGTGGTACTGTGGCCATGGGTCAGAAATAGTCCAATGATTTGGAGCCAGGAGCTCACCGCAGGGCGGGTTGTCATCTTCCTCCATGGCCTGCAATAGACACGCGTCCACCCGCAACTGTGTGAGCTCGGCCCGTTGTGCCGCAGGTGGATCGGCAATGGGGGGCGGTGGTGTGCATGCGGGTGGGGTGGGTGGGGTTGGGGAGGGGGGTGAGGGTGTTGGGTGGGTGGATGGGTGGGGGGTGTGGGTGGTCGGCTGTTGCCATGGTGTGCGGTCTGTGGCCATACTACCCGATTCCCACGCCCATCTAGTCAGTGAAGCGGGCGGCTATCAGTCTGTCCCGTGCCCGCTGGGCCAGCCGGTAACGGTGGATAGCCACCCGCCTGTGTCTACCCCGTCTGTCCTGACCATTACCCCCATCCCCCTCATCTGGGGAGGACTGCGCCTCTTCCTGCTGCTCCTCCACTCCGCCCTCCTCTGCCTGCGGCACATCGCCCCTCTGCTGGGCTATGTTGTGCAGGACGCAGCACACCACAATGATGCGGCCGACCCTATCTGACCGATACTGGAGGGCGCCCCCAGAGAGGTCCAGGCACCTGAAACGCATCTTCAGCACGCCAATGCACCTCTCTATCACTCCCCTTGTCGCTACATGGGCATCATTGTAGCGGTTCTCCGCCTCATTGCGTGGCCTCCGTATAGGCGTCATCAGCCACGATCGCAATGGGTAGCCCCTGTCGCCCAGCAACCAGCCCCTCAGCCAGGGATGGCGTCCCTCGTAAATGCTGGGGATGGATGACCGCGACAACACGTATGAGTCGTGTACACTGTCTGGGTAACGGGCGCAGACTTGCAGGATCATCATGCGGTGGTCGCAGACCACCTGTATGTTCATCGAATAGGTCCCCTTCCTATTGGTGAACACGGCCCTGTTATCTGCAGGTGGCCGCACGGCGACGTGCATCCCATCGATCGCGCCCTGGACCATGGGGAACCCGGCCATGGCAGAGAAGCCCACGGCCCGGGCATCTTGGCTGGCCCGGTCCACAGGAAAGCGGATGTAGCGGTGCGCCATGGCATATAGGGCATCTGTCACTGCCCGGATGCACCGATGTCTGCGATATGCCGGACAGGTCCCCACTCGGTGCCTGGAATGACCCCGTTGCATAAAAGTTCAGGGCCACCGTAACCTTGACGGACACGGGGAGAGGGTGTCCCCCGCCAGTGCCACGCGGTGACAGGTGTGCCAGCAGGTGGCAGATGTGTGCCACGGTTTCCCACCTCATCCGGAGTCTCTTCCTGCATTCCCGGTCCGTGAGGTCCTGGTATGACTGCCGGGGCCGGTACACACGGGGCGCCCTCGGGTGCCTCCGTTGCCGTGGGGCCGCGACATCCTCCTCCCCCTCCTCGTCCTGTCGGTCAGGTGTCCCTCCAGCCTGGGCGGCTGCCGCCTGCCCCTCTGCAGCAGCCTGCGCCGCCTCTCTGGCACGCTCCTCCTCCTCATCCAGGGCAACATAGACATGAGCGGCTGCCACCACGGCGGCCAACATCGCTGGATGATCTGAAAACATGACGGCCTGGTGGGGGGGAGGGGAACGACGACATGTCATCATTGCCCATATCCCCTCCTCCCCCCAGCCAGGTGGCATGGACCGCATGGGTCCAACTGTTGGAGGCTGGCACCTGGCCAGGTGGACCAACTCACTTGCCCTCGCACCCCCCCTCCCCGGCACGGACCCGCCCCCATCCCCCTCCCCGGCACGGAACCGCCATCCCCCTCCCCGGCACGGACCCCCCCCATCCCCCTCCCCGGCACGGACGCCCCCCATCCCCCTCCCCGGCACGGACCCCCCCATCCCCCTCCCCGGCACGGACCCCCCATTCCCCTCCCCGGCACGGACCCCAACCTCCTCCCCGGCACGGACCCCCCATCCCCCTCCCCGGCACGGACCCCAACCTCCTCCCCGGCACGGACCCCCCCCATCCTCCTCCCCGGCACGGACCCCAACCTCCTCCCCGGCACGGACCCCAACCTCCTCCCCGGCACGGACATTCAAGGGGAGGGAGTAAATAGGCAGGTTGTAGTTGTAGGGGATTCTATTATCAGGGGGATAGATAGTATCCTTTGTGAGCAGGATAAAGTGTCCCGCATGGTATGTTGCCTGCCCGGTGCTAGGGTGCGGGACATCTCTGACCGGCTTGAAAGGATACTGGAGAGGGAGGGGGAGGATCCAGTTGTTGTGGTCCATGTCGGTACCAACAACATAGGCAAGTCTAGGAAAGAGGACCTGTTTAGAGATTATAAAGAGCTAGGATTCAAATTAAAAAACAGGTCCTCAAGGGTCATAATCTCCGGATTACTGCCCGAGCCACGTGCAAATTGGCATAGGGAGGCAAGAATAAGGGACGTTAACACGTGGCTGAAAGAGTGGTGTGGGAAAGAGTGGTTTCTTTTCATGGGACACTGGCATCAGTTTTGGGACAGGGGGGACCTATACCATTGGGATGGTCTCCACCTGAACCGAGCTGGGACCAGTGTTCTGCCGAAAAGAGTAAATAGGATGGTCAATAGGACGTTAAACTAGAGATTGGGTGGGAAGGGAAAGTCAGGGAACCAAGAGGTGAAGTAAGAGGGGAAGTGTAGGTGCTTAGAAATACAAATAAGCACGAAAAGACAGAACTCAGGAAAGGTTGTGATAGTCCCCATCCCACAAAATATGACACAGTGTATGGAAAGGCTCAGTAAACCAAGGTCCACCACACTAAGAAAACAAAAAGGGACGGTCAATAGTGAATTAAAGGTGCTATATTTAAATGCGCGCAGTGTACGGAACAAGGTAAATGAGCTTGTGGCCCAGATTGTGACTGGCAAGTATGATGTGGTAGGCATCACAGAGACATGGTTGCAGGGGGTTCAGGACTGGCATTTAAACATCCAGGGATTCACAACCTATCGAAAAGACAGGGAGGTGGGCAGAGGGGGCGGGGTTGCCTTGTTAATTAGGAATGAAATTAAATCAATAGCACTAAATGACATAGGGTCAGATGATGTGGAGTCTGTGTGGGTAGAGTTGAGGAACCACAAAGGCAAAAAAACCATAATGGGAGTTATGTACAGGCCTCCTAACAATGGTCAGGACCGGGGGCACAAAATGCACCACGAAATAGAAAGTGCATGTCAGAAAGGCAAGGTCACAGTGATCATGGGGGACTTCAATATGCAGGTGGACTGGGTAAATAATGCTGCCAGTGGACCCAAGGAAAGGGAATTCATTGAATGTTTACAGGAGGGCTTTTTGGAACAGCTTGTGATGGAGCCCACGAGGGAACAGGCCATTCTGGACTTAGTGTTATGTAATGAGCCAGACTTGATTAAAGATCTTAAAGTAAGGGAACACTTAGGAGGCAGTGATCATAATATGGTAGAATTCAATCTCCAATTTGAAAGAAAGAAGGTAGAATCAGATGTAAAGGTGTTACAGTTAAATAAAGGTAACTACAGGGGCATGAGGGAGGAACTGATGAAAATCGACTGGGAGCAGAGCCTAGTGGGAAAGACAGTAGAACAGCAATGGCAGGAGTTTCTGGGAGTAATTGAGGACACAGTACAGAGGTTCATCCCAAAGAAAAGAAAGGTTATCAGAGGGGGGATTAGGCAGCCATGGCTGACAAAGGAAGTTAGGGAATGCATCAAAGCAAAAGAGAAAGCCTATAATGTGGCAAAGAGTAGTGGGAAGTCAGAAGATTGGGAAGGCTACAAAAACAAACAGAGGATAACAAAGAGAGAAATAAGGAAAGAGAGGATCAAATATGAAGGTAGGCTAGCCAGTAACATTAGGAATGATAGTAAAAGTTTCTTTAAATACATTAAAAACATACGGGAGGCAAAAGTAGACATTGGGCCGCTCTAAAATGACGCTGGTAATCTAGTGATGGGAGACAAGGAAATAGCTGAGGAACTAAATAAGTACTTTGCGTCAGTCTTCACAGTAGAAGACATGAGTAATATACCAACAATTTATGGTAGCCATCACAAAGGAGAAAGTGCTAGAGAAACTAAGAGGTCTAAAAATTGATAAAGCTCCAGGCCCAGATGGGCTACATGCTAGAGTTCTAAAGGAGATAGCTGAAGAAATAGTGGAGGCGTTAGCTATGATCTTTCAAAAGTCACTGGAGTCAGGGAACGTCCCAGAGGATTGGAAAATCGCTGTTGTAACCCCCCTGTTCACGAAGGGAACAAGGAAAAATATGGACAATTATAGGCCAATTAGCCTACCCTCGGTTGTTGGCAAGATTCTAGAATCCATTGTTAAGGATGAGATTTCTAAATTTTTGGAAGTGCAGGGTCGGATTAGGACAAGTCAGCATGGATTTAGTAAGGGGAGGTCGTGCCTGACAAACCTGTTAGAGTTCTTTGAAGGGATAACAAATAGGTTAGACCAAGGAGAGCCAATGGATGTTATCTATCTTGACTTCCAAAAGACCTTTGATAAGGTGCCTCACGGGAGACTGCTGAGTAAAATAAGGGCCCATGGTATTCGAGGCAAGGTACTAACATGGATTGACGATTGGCTGTCAGGCAGAAGGCAGAGAGTTGGGATAAAAGGTTATTTTTTGGAATGGCAACCGGTGACGAGTGGTGTCCCGCAGGGTTCAGTGTTGGGGCCACAGCTGTTCTCTTTATATATTAACGATCTAGATGACGGGACTGGGGGCATTCTGGCTAAGTTTGCCGATGATACAAAGATAGGTGGAGGGGCAGGTAGTATGGAGGAGGTGGGGAGGCTGCAGAAAGATTTAGACAGTTTAGGAGAGTGGTCCAAGAAATGGCTGATGAAATTCAACGTGGGCAAGTGCGAGGTCTTGCACTTTGGAAAAAAGAATAGAGGCATGGACTATTTTCTAAACGGTGACAAAATTCATAATGCTGAAGTGCAAAGGGACTTGGGAGTCCTAGTCCAGGATTCTCTAAAGGTAAACTTGCAGGTTGAGTCCGTAATTAAGAAAGCAAATGCAATGTTGTCATTTATCTCAAGAGGCTTGGAATATAAAAGCAGGGATGTACTTCTGAAGTTTTATAAAGCCTTAGTTAGGCCCCATTTAGAATACTGTGAGCAATTTTGGGCCCCACCTCAGGAAGGACATACTGGCACTGGAGCGGGTCCAGCGGAGATTCACACGGATGATCCCAGGAATGGTCGGCCTAACATACGACGAACGTCTGAGGATCCTGGGATTATATTCATTAGAGTTTAGGAGGTTGAGGGGAGATCTAATAGAAACTTACAAGATAATGAATGGCTTAGATAGGGTGGATGTAGGAAAGTTGTTTCCATTAGCAGGGGAGACTAGGACCCCGGGGCACAGCCTTAGAATAAAAGGGAGTCACTTTCGAACAGAGATGAGGAGAAATTTCTTCAGCCAGAGAGTGGTGGGTCTGTGGAATTCATTGCCACAGAGGGCGGTGGAGGCCGGGACTTTGAGTGTCTTTAAGACAGAAGTTGATAAATTCTTGATTTCTCGAGGAATTAAGGGCTATGGAGAGAGAGTGGGTAAATGGAGTTGAAATCAGCCATGATTGAATGGTGGAGTGGACTTGATGGGCCGAATGGCCTTACTTCCGCTCCTATGTCTTATGGTCGTATAAGCAGATCAGCCATGATCTCATCAAACGGCAGAGCAGGCTTGAGGGGCTGAATGGCTTACTTCTGTTCCTATTTCATATGTTCATATGTTCGTAAGGGTGATTTTTTTCTTCGCCTTCAATTGTCCCAACACAAAATTCTTAGTACTTTTAACTTTAATTTTACTCTCTCTGACCATAATCATCTTAATTGTCTTGAAGTCAGTTTCTTCATGGTGTATGTATTCGTGCCTTGGTCATTTACTAATGTTTTCTTACAATTCAGGTCATGTTAATCATTTCATGTTACACTGTTTGTCAAGTAGCTGAGCAAACCTGGGGTTCCTTCTTTATTACATCCTCACCATACACTCCATGCATGTTAGTTACTTCACACATTTCCATATCTGTTGGATTGTTCCCTCAAGTTTCCTTTCACCCGGTAACCTTCTTTCAGTTTCTTTCTTCCAAAAACAAACCTGATGCGTTTTTGAAATCAAGAAAGACTGTTTAACCATTAGCTTTTCTTTTGAAAGTTAGAATTTTGTTTATCCCTTTCAATGTCAGGTAAACATCAATTTGAATGCTTAAAATAGAAATTCTTATTAAGTTATTTTATTAATTCCAATTTCAGAAACAATTAGGCCCAGGCTTTTTGTCTTTAATTGTAATTTTGAAGTCTGACACTCATTGGTCAGTGCGTTTGCATCAGATCTCCCATTCGCAAGCACTTTGTCTCAAAAGAAAACAAATGGTACCAAACAGTTGCTAAAATTACTTTGCAGAATACCCTCTCTCAGTCCGCAAGCATGACCACAATCTTGCTGTTGCATGTCATTTCAACTTAGCACCTTGCTCTCATGCCCACATATCTGTCCTTGGCCTGCTGCATCTCATCTTCCGATTAGACAAATTACAGCCCTCAGGACTCAACACTGAGTTCAACAACTTTAGACCGTGACCTTTCTTCTCTATCTTAAGCCTCTTTTTCTTAATCCAAAACATTTTTTGTCCCAAAGCAAAACCCTCCTCTCCCCCTTCCCCACTGGGCCACCTGTCACTTGTTCTTTAGTTGTCCTTTCACTGAACACTGACCTTTGTTCTTCCATTAACACATTCTGCTATCTTACCTTTGTGCCACTAACTCCACCTTCTTTAGCACTTCACACTGCCATTAACGTTTCCTCTGCTCGTACCCTTTACATCTTTGTTGCAATTTCCCACTTATCACTGGCTATCCATCTTCTCCAGCTGCACTACCTCCTCTTATACAGTATTTCATCCATCCCATTTCTCCCCTTTTTAGCTCTGAACAAGAGTCATATGGACTCAAAATATTATCTGTTTCTCTCTCCACAGATGGTGCCAGTTTTTCCAGCATTTTCTGTTTTTATTTCAAAAGCAGCTATTGTGATATACATTTATTTACTTTAGCTGGCTACATGTTCGAGTGTGTTTTGTCTGTTCATGGCCTTCAGATGCCCCTCATAAACACATGCTATCATATTGTTGCAGACAAGAGGCTGATAGCAAAGTATAAGATGTAAGGAAAGTACAAAACAGCTCAGGCTTATTATCTACAATAACTTTCTCTCTGTACACATCTCTATACAATGGCAGATGTATTGTCCAAGGGTTGTAGTGGAAAAAAATATATATAGAGAGGGAGTTTCATGAATATAACTCACTTTATATCTCACATTAACCATTTATTCTCCCCACATCACCAACCAGCAGGCTGATTTGAGCTGGAAGGTGTTGAGCTTCTTGAGTGCTGTTGGAGCTGCACTCATCCGAGCAAGTGGAGAGTATTCCATCACACGCCTGATTTGTGCCTTGTAGATGATAAACAGGCTTTTGGGTGTCAGGAGGTGAGTTACTTACTGCAGAATTCCAGGCTCAGACCTACCCTTGTAACAACAGTGTTTATATGGCTGAACCAGTTCAGTTTATGGTCAAAGGTAACCCCTCAGGATGTTGATTGTGGGGGATTCAGTGATGGTGAATTGAATATCAAGTGCCATTGAATATCAAGGGGATATGGTCATTGCCTGGCACTTGTGTGGTGCAAATGTTATTTGCCACTTATCAGCTGAAGTGTCAATATTGTCCAGGTTATTATTGCATATGGACATGGACTGTTAAATTATCCGGAGTCATACCAAACAGAAAGGAAGATGGTTGTGGTTGTTGGAAGTCAATCATCTGAATGCCAGGAATTCCTCAGGGGAGTGTCCTAGGCCCAACCACCTTCATCAATTACCTTCCCTCCATCATAGTATAAGAAGTGTGGATGTTTGATGATGATTACATAATATTCAGTACCATTTGTTACTCCTCAGGTACTGAAGCAGTGCCTGCAAATTCATAACAAGACCTGGACAACATTGGGTAAAGTGCTAAATAACATTAATGTAACACGAGTGCCAGGCAATGACCAAAAGAGAATAGAACCATCTCCTCTTGACATTCAATGGCATTACCATCGCTGAAATCCCTACGATCAATATCTTTGGGGTTAACACTGACCAGAAACTGAATTGGACTCTATATATACTGTGGCTACAAGAACATGTCAGAGGCTAGGAATTTTGCAGCAGGTAACTCAGCTCTTGACTTCTTGAAGCCTGTCCACTATCTTCAAGGCACAGGTCAGGAGTGCATTGTAATAGTCTCCGCCTGCCTGGATGAGTGCAGCTCCAACAACACTCTAGAATCTCAACTCCATCCAGGCCAAAGCAGCCCATTCAATTAGCACCCCATCCACCACCTTCAACATTCACCCGTGATGCACAGTAGCAGCAGTATATACAATCTACAATATGCATTCACCGAGGAACTTACCAAGGCTCCTTCTCAACATACGACCTCTAATACTTAGAAGAAGATCAGCAGATGCATGGAAACACCCCCACCGCAACTTCCCCCCCATGTCACACACCATTCTGACTTGGAACTACATCACCGTTCCTTCATTGAACTACATCCTCGTTCCTTCATTGTCGCTGGGTCAAAATCCCTTCGTAACAACACTGTGGATGTACCTACACCACGTGGACTGCAGAGGTTCAAGAAGGTGCCTCACCACCACCTTCTCAAGGACACTAAGAGATTAGCAACAAATTCTGTCCTTGCCAGTGACACACACATTCCACAAAAGATTTTTTAAAAATTCTTTAATGGCAAATTTGGATATGTGGCTTTCTATCCCACCAGCTAGGTCAGTAATTGAGTATTTGGGAGCACTACACAGAGTTCAGTGGGACATCACTGCCAATTAGAATTTTCCCTAATCCTGCCTCAACTTTGTCTCAAGTTCAGTCAAACTTCCAGCCACATCAACAATTCAACTTCATGACATGAGATCCAACTTTAGGTAACAGTTCAAGAAAATATTGCATTTATTTAGTCTTTTTGCCGTTCAAGCTAGTTCTGCCATTAATTGAGATCTGAAACATAACTCCCTCTCTCTCTTTTGCTCCATGTACCCTGACAGACCTGGCTAACAAAAGTCTTTCAACCTAAATTTTAGATTGTGCAACCTGGTTCTAGCCTCACCAACCAGTGGAAATAGTTTCAGAGTTAGTGCTTTGAGTTGAAAATGACTTCTTCGGAACTGAAGGGAGGTAGAAGTGTTATGGGTTTTATGCTGACAAAAGTGGGAAGAACAAAAGGGTCGGTCTGGGATAGGGTAGAGGGCAGATGAGATGATGGAATAATAACGTTTCAGTCTTATTAAAAATGCCCAGGTTTTCCAGCATTATTGATTGTGGTTGCGATTGTTCACTTCCTGGGCTCAATGACCTTATTAATAGTTGTGCTCCCAGAACATTTATACCTGTGTTCTCAGAGCATTAGAATTGATCGATCTACTTCCAAACTATCGATACCTGCGCTCCCAGAGTATTATAATTATTCCCAGCGCTCCCTCACTTGTGGTCTCATTGAACTTCAGTTCGGCTCACCAACTCTAGGGGGCAGTGGTTCTGCCGGTGTCCGGTGAAGGTACCGCGGCCTCGGGCGCTCCGGACCCCGGTCCCGGGCTAGGATCGGGGGGGGGGGGGGGGGGTTAGCCGGCCGTGGGTGCAACTCCTTGCCCTCCATACCCTACGATTTTGCTGCATTTCGACCATTGAAAACAGATCCATGACACATCCGCTGCAATGTTGGTCCCTGTTATAGTGGAAAGCTGCCATTTTCTGTACGGTTCCATGGTGTAATGGTTAGCACTCTGGACTCTGAATCCAGCGATCCGAGTTCAAATCTCGGTGGAACCTTAGTTTTTTAAAAATGTCATTCCCAGCATGTTAGTGCAATAAGTCTTGAAAAAACCCTACAAACTAGGTTTAATGTAATTCAACACGGCATTAGGTATAAGTAAGAGGTTTTTGGGAAAGGTCATTAAGAGTCTTCACAGAGAAAATAGACAAATTGACCCCAGTGCCAGAAGGGTAACAACCAGAGTGCACAGATTTAAAGTGATTGGTAAAAGAATCAAAAGTAACACGAGGAAAATCTTTCTGATGTAGTCCGTGGATATGATCTAGAACAATCATTTTCAAAGTCAGGGTCGCGATGCAGGTGGGCCGTGGGCGGGTGTGGGGAGGGTTGCGGAGCCATCCATCGCGGCTTTTAAAAATGACGGCTGTGACCGGCTTTAAAAATGACGGCTGCGGCGGGCTTTCAAAATGTGCGCATACGTGCCCGCTCATCAGTGCGCATGCCGGGAGCCCAGCGAGAAACACCGCCTCCTCCTGACTTCAGCACACTGACCCAGCAGAAGATTTTAAAAAAATTCAATGCAGACTTCTCACCTGAAGCGATGGCAGAGAACAAGTCACGAGCCCCAAACACTGACGTCAAATGCTCTGAGCGCGATTCCACCATTTTGTCAGCAGCAAACAAGCAACAGGACAGTAAAATGTAAAACGGATCGTATTGTAATAAGGAAGAGAGCTCCAGAGACACAAACAGGCCAGGATCTCACAACTAAACCTGCTGGAGAGAGTGGCTCAGGAGAATCCACAGCAGGACAAAGCAGTGGTGGTGTGAGCTCCAGGGCCTCTGATAAACAACCTATACAGAAATGTAACGTTGAATGACAAAACAAGTGAGAAGGTAAGCGAAAATGGTGGGTTGCGAATGGTTGGTCAGCCAGCATGGGTTGCGACAGTCGGCCGGCGTGGGTCCCGAAGGTTGGCCGGTTGGTAAAAATGGATACCCGGAAAAAAAGTTTGAAAAATACTAATCTAGAACATACGGCCTGGAATGGTGCTGAAGGCAGGTTCAGATTGCGGCTTTCGAAAGAGAATTGAAATGCACCTGAATTAGTGAAATTTGCAGGGTGCTGGGAAAGGGTGGGGGAGTGAAAGTGATCAGAATGTGAATTAAGTTTTGCATAAAAGACCATAATAAATTGCCCTTTAGTGTCCTAAAATGTGCAGGTTAGGTGGATTGGCCATGATCAATCCGCAGGGCTGCAGGAATACGGCAGAGGAATGGGTCTAGCAAGGGTGCACTTTTGGAGGATCGGTTCAGACTTGATGGGCCTTCTTCTGCACTGTAGGGATTCTATGGTTGCATAGGATATTTCACTGACTCATTCCATCTTGCTAATAACTCCTTTGGTTTAATCCTTCAAGCCCTTGACAACAACTTAGTGTCTTCAACATAATGAAACACACTTCACGTGAAAGTTAATAAAATATGACACTGAGCCTTGTGAGGAGATATGAAGGCAGATGGCCAAAAGCTTGGTCAAAGAGGCAGGTTTTAGGAGGAAAAACAGAGGGGTTTAAGGAAGGAATTCCAGAGTTTAGGGCTTCAGAAGCTGAAAGTACAGTCACCAATGGTGGAGCAATTAAAATCAGGGCCTCTTGAGAGAATTAGAGGAGCGTAGATATCTCGGACTCACTGGTACACCAAGTCCATCAGCCTGTTTCCTTAGTACAATTGCAAACTCCATACCCTCATGGTTCAAAAGACTGGCATGTATTTTTTTACAATTCATTTATAGGATATGGGCATCGCTGGTTAGGCCAACATTTATTGCCCATCCCGAGTTGCCCTTCAGAAAGTCGTGGTGAATTGCCTTCTTGTTCCACTGCAGTCCTTCAGGTGTGGGTACACCCACTGTATTGTTAGGGAGAAAGTTTCAGGATGTTGCCCCAGTGACTTTGAAGGAATCGTGATATGTTTCCAAGTCAGGGTGGTGAGTGACTTGGAGGGGAACCTCTAGTTGGTGGGGTTCCCAGGTATCTGCTATTTTTGTCTTTCTAGATGATAGCGGTCGTGGGTTTGGAAGGTGCTGTCTCAGGAACCTTGGTGAGTTACGGCAGTGCATCTTGTAGATGGTACACACGGCTGCCACTGTTCATCAGTGGTGGACGGTTTGAATGTTTGTGGAAGGGGAGCAATCAAGCAGGCTGCATTGTCCTGGATGGTGTCGAGATTCTTGAGTGTTGTTGGAGCTGCACTCATCCAGGCAAGCAGAGAGTATTCAATTATACTCCTGACCGCCTTGTAGATGATGGACAGGCTTTGGGGGGTCAGGAGGTGAGTTTCTCGCCATAGGATCCCTAACCTTTAACCTACCCTGGTAGCCACAGTATTAATGTGGCTAGTCTAGTTCAGTTTCTGATCAATGGTAACCCCCAGGATGTTGATTGTGGGGAATTCAGCGATGGTAATGCCATTGAATGCCAATGGGCGGTAGTTAAATCGTCTCTTGTAGAGATGGTCATTGCCTGGCATTTGTGTGGCACAAATGTAACTTACCACTTGTCAGCCCAAGACTGGATATTGTGTAGGCCTTACTGCATTTGTACATGGACTGCTTCATTATCTGAGGGGACGCGAATGGTGCTGAACATTGTGCAATCACCTGCAAAGATTCCCACTTTTGACCTTATAATGGAAGGGAAGTCATTGATGAAGCAACTGAAGATGGTTTGGCCTAGGACAGTACCCTGAGAAACTCCTGCAGTGATGTCCCTGAGCTGAGATGATTGACCTCCAACCACCACAACCACTTTCCCTTGTGCCTGGTATGATTCCAACCAGCACAGAGTTTCCACCTTGATTTCCATTGACTCCAGTTTAGCTAGGGCTCCTTGATGCCATACTCGGTCAAATGCTGCCTTGATGTCGAGGACAGTCACTCTCACCTCACCTCTGGCATTCAGCTCTTTTGTCCATGTTTGAACCAAGGCTGTAATGAATTCAGGAGCTGAGTGACCTTGGCAAAACCCAAACTGAGCATCCATGAGCAGGTTATTGCTGAGTAAGTGCCGCTTGATAGTACTGTTGATAGCTCCTTTCATCACTTTGCTGATGATGGAGAGTAGACTGATAGGGCAGTAATTGGCTGGGTTGGACTTGCCGTTTCTTGTGTACAGGACACATGCCCCACATGACTGGTTTTGCTATATTCTCTCTGATCTGGCTTGACCAACTCAAATATACCACATACTACATTAAATCCAATACTTAATTCTACTTCAGATTATATTTGAAGGTAGACTCAGACTCCACCTCTCAACAAAAAGCCCCTCTCTATCATTACTACCAGTAGTTTAGTTTCTAAGAATGATATCATCTCCCTATCTCCTCCTTTACAATCTATCTTAAAACTTATGTCTTTCACCCTATTTAGGATAATTTATCCCAACATCTTTGACTTGGTCTCAATATCCTTCCTTCATTCCAATTTTGATCCCATATGACGTCATCCCAACTTTTACTGGGTTCCTCCCAATTTTAAAATTCTCATTCTAGCACTCAAACCCTGCATTGGTTTGCACCTCAAATGTTTCAGCCTCCTCAAGCCTGACAAACCTCCAAGAACTCTTCCTCCCACCTACTACTGTCTTGAGCACACCCATGATTGGTAGTCTTGTCTTCGGCCATCTAGACAGGCCCCAGCTCTGGGATTCCAATCCCAAACCTCTCCATCTCTATCCCCTCCTATACAACTATACAATCTATCTTAAAACTCATGTCATTTACCACATTTAGGGTAATTTGTCCCAACATCTTTGACTTGGTGTCAACCTTGATCTCATTATGTTCTTGACAAGCACCTTGGAATAATTTCCTATGTTACAGACTGTGTTCAAATTCCATAGGTGCTGATGTAGTCAAAAATTGCAAACCAGTTTGTAAAAATACAAAATATAGCTGTTATAAATTTAAATGTTTCTGCAGTATATTTAACATATTTCATTTAAGAAAAGCTAATAAAATCATAAATGCTGATGGAACTTCAGTTATCTTGATAGACTGGGAAATCTGGGTGTGTCATCCCAGGAGGGGTTTGGACAGAGTCCATATTTAGAGATGCTGTTCCCATTTGAAGTAAGGTTGAGAATCAGAGGATACTGATTTAAGGTGATTGATTATTTTGCCAATAGGAGGAAAAGCTTAATGTCCTAATCTGGAATGCAAAGCCTGATGCAGATTCAGCACCCAAGGGGGAAATAATCTTGCAGCATTATAGGAAAAGTGGGAGAGCAGAGTTGTTCTGCAGAAATCCATCACAGACACAATGGGCTGAATGGCCTCCTTCTGTGCTGTAACCATTTTATAATAAGCCGATTTCTGCAATCATCTTGCTGACGAATCAGGCACATATTCCTGGAATACTACTGCCATCTCTAGGCTGTTAAAGGAATTGCTTTATATTTACATACACATTTCTCCCATTTACTGGTGTCATAAACTCTGAAGCTTATCTCTATACTGAAGAAAATATGCTATCGCTGAATAATTAAGTACTGCAAAGACCAAAGACATTGGGCTGGATTTTTATTCCCTCATGGGAGTGGGAACAAATGAGCAGGTGAGAACTTTGTGCCGCAGACAGCATGTCGGTTCCCCAAATCCATGCCATTCCTGAACCATTCTCCCAGATATGGGATTGTGGGGGAAGCTAGCAGTGCTACCTGCCCACAAGTGGTGGGTAGCCAATTGAACAGTTTCAAAACCCATTAAGACCTATTACATCACGCAACACGGTAGCATTGTGGATAGCACAATTGCTTCACAGCTCCAGGGTCCCAGGTTCGATTCCCGGCTTGGGTCACTGTCTGTGCGGAGTCTGCACGTCCTCCCCGTGTGTGCGTGGGTTTCCTCCCATAGTCCAAAGACTTGCAGGTTAGGTGGATTGGCCGTGATAAATTGCCCTTAGTGTTGGGTGGGGTTACTGGGTTATGGGGATAGGGTGGAAGTGTTGACCTTGGGTAGGGTGCTCTTTCCAAGAGCCGGTGCAGACTCGATGGGCCGAATGGCCTCCTTCTGCACTGTAAATTCTATGATTAAAGCCTATTACATACATACATACGAATTAGGGTTGGGTTGTTATATGCTGATTGGGATTTTCCACTTGTCCTCCAGGTCTGCGGGGGCGGTGGGGATATGTTGGTTGCCTGGATGTGACTTTCTAACAGCAGACCATGGGCCACTGCAGGATTAGAGTTTCTGCCTGCCTGGGCCAGCAGCAGCTGCAGGCTGCCTTATGGAGTGGTTTCTCAATCCCGCCCCCCTGCTGTGGGCTAACTGCAGTGGCCTTTTATTTTTAATGGGAAAATGTTAGAGGCACCTCCATTTTGGGGTGCCTTCTCCCTCACTTGGCATTCCATTGCTGCTTTCAATCAAACAGTGGCATAGTGGTTTTGTCGCTGGACTAGTAAACCAGAGTCCCAGGATAATGATCTGGGGACCCGGGTTCGAATCCCATAACGGTAGGTGATGGAATTTAAACTCAATAAAATATCTAGAATTAAAAGTCTAATGATGACCATAAAACCAATGTTGATTGTCATAAAAACCCATCTGGTTCACTAATTGTCTGGTTCATAGGGCAGCACGGTAGCATTGTGGATAGCACAATTGCTTCACAGCTCCAGGGTCCCAGGTTCGATTCCGGCTTGGGTCACTGTCTGTGCGGAGTCTGCACATTCTCCCCGTGTGTGCGTGGGTTTCCGCCGGGTGCTCCGGTTTCCTCCCATTGTCCAAAGATGTGCGGCTTAGGTGGATTGGCTATGCTAAATTGCCCCTCGTGTCCAAAATTAGGGGCTGTTTAGCACAGGGCTAAATCGCTGGCTTTGATAGTAGACGAAGGCAGCCAGCAGCACGGTTCAATTCCCGCACCAGCCTTCCCGAACAGGCGCCGGAATGTGGCGAACTAGGGACTTTTCACAGTAACTTCATTTGAAGCCTACTTGTGACAATAAGCAATTTTCATTTCATTTCAAAATTGCACTTAGTGTTGGGTTGGGTTATGGGGATAGGGTGGAGGTGTGCGGTTGGGTAGGGTGCTCTTTCAGGGGGCTGGTGCGGACTCCTTCTGCACTGTAAATTCTATGATAAAAACAGCAGTGTGGTTGACTCTTAAATGCCCTCTGAAATTGCCTCGCAATCCACCCAGTTGTATTCAATCGCTATGAAAACACAAAAAAAGGAACAAAACCGGACGGACCACCCGGCATCAGACCAGGCACCGGAAACAACAACGGAAACCCAGCCCCGTCTACCAAAGTTGGGAGAGCTGTCTCACAGACTAGTTAACAGCCCATCGTCATACTCACAGAATCATACCTTACAGACAATGTCCCAGACACCACCATCACCATTCCTGGGTATGTCCTGTCTCACTGGCAGGACAGATCCAGCAGAGGTGGCAGCACAGTTGTATACAGTCAGGGGGGAGTTGCCCTGGGAGTCGTCAACATCGACTCTGGACCCCATGAAGTCTCAAGGCTTCAGGTTAAACATGGGCAAGGAAACCTCCTGCTGATTACCATGTACCAACCACCATCAGCTGATGAATCAGTACTCCTCCATGTTGAACACCACTTGGAGGAAGCACTGAGGGAGGCAAGGGTGCAGAATATGGTCTGGGTGGGGATTTCAATGTCCATCACCAAGAGTGGCTCAGTAGTACCACCACAGACCGAGATTGCCGGGTTGTAAAGGACGTAGCTGCTAGACTGGGACTGCAGCAGGTGGTGAGGGAACCAACAAGAGGGAAAAATATACTTGACCTCATCCTCACCAATCTGCCTGCTAGATAAGTGACCACCGCACAGTCCTTGTGGAGACAAAGTCCCATCTTCAGATTGAAGATTCCTTCCATCGTGTTGTGTGGCATTTCCACCGACTTCGAACAGATCTAGCAACTCAAGACTGGGCATCCGTGAGGCACTGTGGACTATCAGTAGCAGCAGAATTGGACTCAACCACAATCTGCAACCTCATGGCCAGGCATATTCCCCATTCTACCATTACCGCTAAGCCAGGGGATCAACCCTGGTTCAATGAAGCGTGGAGATCACGCCAGGAGCAACATTAGGCATACCGGAAAATGAGGTGTCAACCTGGTGAAGATACAACCCAGGACTACTTGTGTGTCAAACAGCATAAGCAGCAAGTAATAGACAGAGCTAAGCGATTCCACAACAAACGCATCAGATCGAAGCTCTGTAGTCCTGCCACATCCAGCCATGAATGGTGGTAGACAATTAAACAACTCACTGGAGGCTCCACAAATATCTCCATCCTCAATGATGGAGGAGCCCAGCACTTATGTGCAAAAGACAATGCGGAGGCAATTGCAACAATCTTCAGCCAGAAGTGCCGAGTGGATGATCTATCTCTGTCTCCTCCGGAGGTCCCCAACACCACAGATGTCAGTCTTCAGCCGATACGATTCACTCCACGTGACATCAAGAAACAGCTGAAGGCCCTGGATACTGCAAAGGCTATGGGCTCTGACAATATCACGGCAATAGTACTGAAGACTTGTGCTCCAGAACTTGCCGCACCCCTAGCCAAGTTATTCCAGTACAGCGACAACACTGGCATCTACCCGCCCATGTGGAAAATTGCCTAGCTGTGTCCTCTACACAAGAAACAGGACAAATCCAACCCAGCCAATTACCACCCTATCAGTCTACTGTCCATCAAGGTGATGGAAGGAGTCATCGACAGTGCTATCAAGCGGCACTTAAGCAGCAATATCCTGCTCGTGGACACTCAGTTTGGGTTCCGCTAGGGTCACTCAGCTCCTGACCTCATTACAGCCTTTGTTCAAACCTGGACAAAAGAGCTGAATGCCAGAGGTGAGGGGAGAGTGACTGCCTTTGACACCAAGGCAGCATTTGACAGAGTATGGCATCAATGGGAATCAGGGGGAAAACTGTTGGTTGGAGTCATACCTGGCACAAGGAAAGATGGTTGTGGTAGTTGGAGGTTAATCATCTCAGCTCCAGGACATTACTGCAGGATTTGATGTGATTTGATTTATTACTGTCACATGTATTAGTATACAGTGAAAAGTATTGTTTCTTGCATGCTGTACAAACAATGCATACCGTACATAGGGAAGGAAGGAGGGACTGCAGAATATAATGTCTAAATCTGTAAGTAATTGAATAAGAACACTGTTAGAGAGTTTAAAAGAGTTAGAATGAAGTTTTAGAAGCATAGAATGAGAGTAAAAGATAGAATTAGAGGGTATGCTGGGCACAGCTTGCAAGAAGTCGCCTCGTTCCGGCGCCATCTTTCTTTCAGATGCTTGTACAATTAGTTCCTCAGGGTAGCATCCTAGGCCCAACCATCTTCAGCTGCTTCATCAATGACCTCCCTTCTATCATAAGGTCAGAAGTGGGGATGTTTGCGGATGACTGCACAATGTTCAGCACCATTCGAGACTTCTCAGATAATGATGCGGCCCATGTCCCAATGCAGCAAGATCCGGACAATATCCAGCCTTGGGCTGACAAATGGCAAGTTACATTCGCAGCACACAAATGCCAGGCAATGACAGTATCTACAGAGACAGGATCTAACCACCACCCCATGACATTTAATGACATTACCATCGCTGAATCTCCCACAATCAACACCCAGGGGCTAACCATTGATCAGAAACTGAATTGGACTAGCCACATTAATACTGTGGCTACTAGGGCAGGTTAAAGGGTGGAATCCAATGGTGAGTAACTCACCTCCTGGCCCGCCAAAGCCTGTCCACAATCTACAAGGCACAAGTCAGGGGTGTAATGGAATGCTCACCACTTGCCTGGATGAGTGCAGCTCCAACAACACACAAGAAGCTCGACACCATCCAGGACAAAGCAGCCGGCTTGGTTGCTTCCCCTTCTACAGACATTAAAACCCTCCACCACAGGTGAACCATGCAGCAATTACAAGATGTACCGCAGTCACTCACCAAGGTTCCTCAAACAGCACCTTCCAAACCCACGACCACTACCATCCAGAAGAACAAGGGCAGCAGATATCTGGGAACCCCACTAACTAGAGGATCCCCCCAAGTCACTCACCACCCTGACTTGGAAATATATCGCCATTCCTTCGCTGACGCTCGGGCAACATCTGGAACTCCCTCCCTAACAGCACAGTGGGTGTACCTACACCTGAAGGACTGCATTGGTTCAAGAAGGTAACTCACCACCACCTTCTGAAGAGCAGTTAGGGCTGGGCAATAAATGCTGGGCTAACCACGACGCTCACATCCCGTAAATGAATAAAAAAGATTGGCCTCCAATATAGAGCCCACTTGACTTACCTTATTGAAAGATGAGCCTCCCCTCTGGCCATTATTAAATTAATCCGGGACAAATCACCAGTGAGTGCCTGTTCCCTTCACAGTGCGGGCATCTGACCTCCTATTTCAACCTGACAACAGTGATCTGAAGCCTGCAGGAAAATCCTTATAATCTTCAGCCACTCCTGCAAGCTCCATGCCCCAGTTCCAAATCCATCTCACTTCCTTGTAACTGACTGATGCAGAACAATATTTTCTTTCAACTAAAAATCAATTGAAAATAAGAGGAGGCAGCCATTTGGCCTTTCAAGCCTGCTCCCACCATTCATTCTGATCATCCAACTCAATAACATCTTCGTACCTTAAGGCTTGTCTTGTCCCGTTCCTGCTATTTTTCACTGCGGCCCTGTTTCATCTCTGCCCATCACTTTTCTTATACCCGTCTTTTGTTCTTATCCTTGATTTCTCCTCTTCTACTTGCATAGGTTCCCATCCCCCTACCATTTTGGTTTTCATCCTTTTATTTTAGTTTACACCTTCCCCATTTTAGCAAACACTGCCTCGGTTAGCCCCGGTCCTGCCCTGGTGTAACCTGTCCTGCTTGTTTTGGTTCCACCTCCCTCAGAACTGGTCTCAATGCCCCAGGAATCTGAAACCCTCACACCATCTCTTCAGCCACGTCTTCATCTGATATATCCTGCTATTTCTACTCTGACTAGCACTTGTATTAATCCTGACATCATTACCTTTGAGGTCCTACCTTTCAACTTACTTACTATGTTCTGCATTTAGGACTTCATCCCTTTTTTAAAACCTATAGTTTGCACCACGGTCACTGGCTGTTTACCCTCCCCCTCCAGAACATCCTGCAGCCACTTGGAGACATCTTTTTAAAAAAACATTTAGAATACCCAATTCATTTTTTCCAATTAAGGGGCAATTTAGCGTGGCCAATCCACCTACCCTGCACATCTTTGGGTTGCGGGGGCGAAACCCACACAGACACAGGGAGAATGTGCAAACTCCACACGGACAGTGACCCAGGGCTGGGGTTTGAACTCGGGTCCTCAGCGCCGCAGTCCCAGTGCTAAACACTACGCCACCATGCTAAGCCCCACTTGGAGACATCTTTGACCCGAGCACCAGGGAGGCAATATACTACTCTGAAGTCTCATTTGTGGCCACAGAAACGCCTATTTGCTCCCCTTACAACTGAATTCCCTATAACTATTGCAGTCCACGCCTGCCTAATCCTCTTGCTTTGCCTGGTGGTCATCCATTCCCTTCCTGCCTGTGGACTCACATATCGAGAGGTGGTCACGTGCTATCGGTGATAGTATTAAACGCTTGTATTTACATTGTGCCTTTACATTGTGCCTCAGGATAGGGGGCCAGCGAATCACACGCACATGTTTTGGGGTTGTGAAAAATTGGGAAGATTATGGGCGGGAGCGTTCACGGTCTTAGCCAGGGTAGTGGAGGACGAGGCGATATTTGGAGTTTCAGAGAAGCCGGAGCTCATGGAGAGGAGGAAGGCCAATGTCGTGGCCTTCGCCTCTCTGATTGCACGGCGACGAATGTTGCTGGAGTGGCGGTCGGCATCGCCACCTGGGGTAGCGACTTGGTTGGGTGACCTGTACGACTTCCTGCGGTTGGAGAAGATAAAGTATGATTTAAGGGGCTCAACAAGGGGGTTTGAGAAAAGGTGGGCGATGTTTGTGACCATGTTTGAGGAGCTGTTCGTAGCAGGGGGGTGGGGGGAGGGGAGGGAGAGGGCGAAAAAGGGGGAAAATCTGTCAGACTGTATAGTTGATTGTTGGGAAGTATGTTTCCCGCGATAGTTATTTGCTGTAACCTGTTATGATGCATGTTTGTAATAAAATACACTTAAAAGAAAATAGAAAGTGCCTTAGGATATCAAGAGCGCTGATGGATAATGGACTACCTTTGAAATGGACTAATTCATGTCAGTAAACATGACAAACAATTTGCAGGAAGAAAGATGAACGAACAAGATCATTTTTACATTACATACATATTTTAATAACTCTATTTACATTTGAAATCAAAACTTTAAAAACATTTCTAAAGCCTCGAATGATTAGTCAGCACAATTGCAGAGGCCAAATCTTTGCAGGTTGTATGAAGTAATTCAAATTAGAGTTATATTGTAAACCGCTGGTGTCAAAGAGCTTTTGTTGTTAATTTTGGCAACTGTGTTCTAAAGAAAAAAACTCAATTTTAATTTTGGATGAATAAAAGAATTAATGACACTGCCCCTTCATCCCCAATGGTTTCTTTATTGATAAATCAATCCTTGTGCATTGTACGAAGAAGGTTTTAAAGTTTCAACCTATATTTAATATTAAATGCACATAAATTTTGATAGTGATCATTAAAATCACAAATCATTGCCATTAGCATGAAATATACATTTCATTGGGGCACCACATTGCTGTTAGTTTGCACCGCCAATGGAATAATTTAGGATTCACTGGAGAGTGACATTGAGATCGCTCTGTCAGGTGTATTTCATTTCATAAGGGTTTCACATCTAATAAAAACACACTATGTGCATCTTCACTGTCAGGTGTATTTCATTTCATAAAGGTTTCACATCTAATAAAAACACACTATGCGCATCTTCAATGTGCATCTTCACCAACAATAATTGCAGCTTAGTCAATCTTCAAGCATGTCTGTCAAACACGCAATCGACGATGCCAGTCCTGTCAGCCAAAGGAAATTAAACTTTCTCACCCATTTCGAAAAGGTGAAAATTATGATAATTTAAAACCAGATGCCCCACCATATTTGCTGTTGATTGATTTGTTGCAGCGAAGCATTTTCAGTGGATGGGATATGGCACTTCATTACAGTATACCCATGTACAATTTGCTAAAATCACCCATTCTGATTACATTTCACCAAAAAAGGAAGAAAACAACAGAAAATCCAGATTTTCTACTCCCTCCTGGCATTGCAAGTTCTTTCAATATATCAAAAGGAATTCATATTACACATAAATAGAATAGACAGCCTCCAGATAATGACACATCTTATTTACACATTCTGTGACGTGTCATTTCAATAAAAAAGATAAAGGTACACTCTGTACTGTACATATTTTGAAATACACAAGAAAACCTGCAAAACATTTAAATAAAAATCAAATATCAATTATGACAAAAATTTGAGGTTTTTCGTCCTCATGAATTTGCATTGCAGAGTATGTGATAGCTTTGACTTCAGTGCCCTGTAAAAGAGAAATAGCTGGATCAATTTTGCTTGTAATTCCTCAACTTAGAAATAGTAAGAGGAAATGTGTGGTTAAAACTGAAATGTTCTAATCTTACCTGTGGATGTTTGGCAATATCAAACGCTTCTCCCCACCTTTTAGAGAAAAAAAACACCGTTGGTCAGATTTTAGGTGAGCTACAGGGCATTAACATACTTAGAAACAATTTTCTTATTCCAAACCTCCCATTAGGGAGCATACGGGGGCAGCACGGTGGCACAGTGGTTAGCCCTGCTGCCTCACAGTGCCAGAGACCCGGGTTCGATTCCAACCTTGGGCGACTGTCTGCGTGACATTTGCACACTCTTCCTGTGTCTGTGTGGGTTTCCACCAGGTTCTCCGGTTTCCTCCCACAGTCCAAAGATGTGCAGGTTAGGTGAATTGGCTATGCTAAATTGTCCCTAGGTGTGGATTTGGGGATAGGGTGGGGAATTGTGTCTAGGTGCGGTGCTCTTGCAGAGGGTTGGTGCAGACATGATGGACCGAATAGGTATTCCAGACATCTAGGGGCAAAGACTGGGAGCAAAAGACTCGAAGCATGGTGTGAGGTGACCTTGATCAGACCAGAAGGAAGCAAGCAAGGAACAGCTAGCGAGAATCACCTTTACAAAGAGGAACCAGAGGGACTCAGGGATCGGATCTGCAGCTTACCAAACCACCTTTACGGGTAGTATAGTTGAATCCGGAGTGTTTCTTGTATGTATAGTGGGTAATTTATGGGTTAACTATATTTAATAAAGTGTGTTGCATTAGATCTGTGTCCTACTTTGTTCTCCTCATAAATAAAGACACCTGGGTAAACGTTAATGAAAGAGCTGGTTGAAGTACCTGAATTAAACAGATACATTATTTTTTTAAATGGTTCTCGTCCAATCAAAATTTTCCAGCAGTGATTTAGACTGAAGCTATGCTCAAAATAATAAAACTGCTCTCATGGCTGTACCAATTAAGATAATTTCTTATTGTTGAAAATATCGCAACTTGGAATACAAAAGTATGAATAACCAACTGAACCTCAAAATGCTATCTCAACTTCTTGGTATTTTCCACTGTGTATGTTTGCTCCTGCATTCTCTTGCTGAGGAGCAAGATAGCCTAGTCTCAGAATTCTGTTGCACAAGCTGGTCACAAAGCTGTTATAGACAGGTCCATAACTCCACCTAACCCCCCACCGTAACCCACTTCTCTCACTAATAATGGAACTGCAACAGGAACTTATCACTTGAATAAATCTCAGGTTTATTAATGCTTTCTGCCAGTCAGTAAAAACTTATAATATACAATTTAAAGCTGGGGGCTGAGGAATGGAAATGGGTATTTCAGTGAAGGTGTACAAGGTCTGAGTAAGTAGTTGGGCTCAGAGATGGCCAATTCTCTAAACCTGCCAGCAGTTAAGTATATGGGTTAATATACCAAATTGTTCAAGTTAATTACCATACGTACCCGATTGATCGAATTTTATAATTAACTCTATCCAAATAAATCACTTTCATCTCCTAAAAAAGAAAACCAAGTTAGAATAGCAACTTTAAAAATATTAACAGGCATTAGAAATAAAAAATTCCTGATGAGCTGTTGTAAGCTTGTTGTTGAAATTTGATACTAGTTTGGACCAAATAGTAGCACCACAGTGATTTTGTGGCTGGTTGAATTGTTTGGTCAGCCAAAATGCTCCAAACTGAAAACAGAATTTAAAAAAATAAATTTAGAATTCCGGTAACTCCTTTGATGGTTAAGTTGATCAAAGCAGCAGCTAGGTCAAGAAGATTTCAAATCACAGCTGCAGCCGATATTGAATTCCCTAATCGCAAAGGCACCACAGAGTTGTTCAAGTCCTAAAGGATGTAGCTGGAAGACTTGGTCTGCGGCGGTTGGTGAGGGAAACATGAAGGAAAAATATACTTGACTTCAGTTAGGTATAGCACTAAGGGGATCAAAGTCTAAGGGGGGGAAAGTGGGATTACGCTACTGAGTTGGATGATCAGCCAATGAATGGTGGAGCAGGCTCGAAGGGCCAAATGGGCTCCTCCCTCCATTTCTTATATTTCATCCTCACCAACCTGCCTGCTGCAGATGCACCCATCCATGACATTATCGGTATAAGTGACCAATGCACAGTCCTTGTGGAGACAAAATCCCATTTTTGCATTGAGGATATCCTCCATCATGTTGGGTGGCACAACCACCTTGCTAACTGGGATAGATTCAGAACAGATCTAGCAACTCAAAACTGGGCATCCATGAGGCACTGTAGGCCTTCAACTGCAGCAGAATTGCACTCAGCCACAATCTGTAACCTAATGGCCTGGCATATCCCCCTCTCTACAACAGTCACCAAACCAGGGGATCAACCTGGTTGGAAGACTGCAGGAGGCCATGCCTGGAGCAACACTAGGCATACCTAAAAAGTCAACCTGGTGAAGCTACTTGTGTACCCAACTAAATAAGCAGAAAGTGAGAGAGCTAAGCAATTCCACAAGCAAAGGACCAGTTCTTAATTCTGCAGCCCTGTCATGTCCAGTCGTGAATGGTGGTGGAGAATTAAACAGCTCACTGGAGGAGGCAACTCCACAAATATCCCCATCCTCAATGATGGAGGAGCCCAGCACATCAGTGCAAAAGTCAAGGCTGGTGCATTTGCAATAAGTGGATGATCCATCTCGGGTCCCCAGCATCACAGATGCCAGTCTTCAGCCACTTTGATTCAGTCCCCATGGTATCTAGAAACAGCTCTGATGGCACTGGATACTGCAAAGGTAATGGGCCCAGACAATATTCTGGCAATAGTACTGTAGACTTGCTCCAGAATTTGCCGTTCTCCAACCAAGCTATTCCAGTACATCTACAACACTGGCATCTACCCGGCAATGTGGAAAATTGCCCTGTACACAAAAAGCAGGACAAATCCAACCCGGCCAATTACTGCCATATCAGTCCACTCTTTAGCATCAGAAAGGTGATTGATGGTATCATCAACAGTGCCATCAAGCAGCACTTCTTCAGCAATAATCTGCTCAGACGCTCAGTTTGGGTTACATCAATGTCCCTCAGCTCCTGACCTCACAGCTTTGATTCAAACATGGACAAAAGAGCTAAACTCCAGAGGCAAGGTGAAAGTGACTGCCCTTAATATCAAGACCGCATTTGACCAAGTGTGGCATCAAGGAGCCCTAGCAAAACTGGAATCAATGGGAAAATACTGCTGGTTGGAGTCATACCTGGCACAAAGGATGATTGTGGTTTGAGGTCAAACATCTCAATTCCAGGATGTCACAACAGGAGTTCCTCAGGTTAGCGTCCTAGGCAGGGCAGCACGGTGGAGTAATGATTAGCACTGCTGCCTCATGGCGCCGAGGTCCCAGGTTCCATCCCGGCTCTGGGTCACTGTCCGTGTGGAGTTTGCATTCTCCCAGTGTTTGCGTGGGTTTTGCCCCCACAACCCAAAGATGTGCAAGGAATGTGGATTGGCCATGCTAAATTGCCCCTTAATTGGAAACAATGAATTGGGCACTCTAAATTTATTTTTAGAAAGGTTAGCACCCTAGGCCCACACTTCTTCAGCTGTTCATCAATCACCTTCCATCCATCATAAGGTCAGAACTGGGGATGTTCGCTGATGATTACACAATGTTCAGCAACATTTGCAACGCCTCAGATACTGAAGCAGTCCCAGTCCAATGCAGCAAGATTTGGATAATATCTAGACTTGGGCTGATGTCGCAAATAACATTGGCACCACAAATATACCAGGAAATTACCACCTTCACCAAGAGAGCATCTAACCACAGACCCTTGACATTATCATCACTGAATCGCCCACTCTCAACATCCTGGGGGTTATCATTGACCAGAAACTGAACTGGACTAGCCATATAAATACTGTGGCTACAAAAAAAGATCAAAGGTTAGAAATCCTGTGGCGAGTAACTCACCTCCTGACTCCGCAAAGCCTGTGTACACCACCTACAAGATGCACTGCATGAACTCACTGAGCATCCTTAGGCAGCACCTTCCAAACCCATGACTGCTACCATCGAGAAGGATAAGGGCAGCAGACACTTGGGAACATCACCTGGAAGTTGCCCTACATGTCACTCACCATCGTGACTTGGAAATATATCCCCACTGTCGCTGGGTCAAAATCCTGGAATTCCTTCCCTCACTGCACAGTGGGTGTATTTACACCACATGGACCTCAGCAGTTCAAGAAGGCAGCTCACTACCATCTTCTCAAGGGCAATCAAGAACACACTCTCTTTGCTAAGGAATCTTGCAGTACCAAGTATCTATTTCTTATGTGAATGCAGGAAGTTAAGGGGTAGTTACAACCTAACCCACATGATGGGATGATGAACGGACACCCATTTTAGACCCTGTCTGATTTTACTCTCCATCAAAATCAAAACTGAACTGATGTAAAACTGAATGAAGAATCCAATCTAGGTGTGTGTGTGTGTGTGTGTGTGTGTGTGTGTGGGGGGGGGGGGGGGGGGGGGGGGGGGGCGGATATTTAAAGTTAGCCTTAATCATTAACAGCAGGGCGTCTCCCTGAGCCTATTCTCATCCTCCCTTAACATCCATATGTGTACTTTTAATTTATTTAAGCATCCTCTTCAACAGCTGAACTATTGGATGAGCAAGACCAGTTTCCTTGGAAAGCATGTTATTATATTGGTAATCTTCGTGGAGAGGCGAGAGCGAGATTATCATCACGCCCTCTGGAACACAATCTCTAGCTATTGTAAACATGTTATCAGCAGCATGTAACATAGCGGTCAAGCCTGCTGTCACCATCACATGTAAAACCTAAGCGCGACTTGAGATAATATAATTTCATCAGCATGTTTAAAACAAGCAGGAGATACAAATTTGCAGAAATGCATTTCTTTCCCAGCACCCATCACAGGTACCTTCCAAATTTTCCAAATAATTCCTTCCCGCTGTATAAACAGCGCTTAATTTGTTCAATTCTAATGTCAATTCACATCTTTCTTATTTCCATCTTAAAACAATTCACTGACCCTTGGAATGAAAAACATTTCTGCGCTGAATTGATAGAGCCATTCGTTCATGAAATTATAGAGCAGAGACAACATGTCATGCCCTAGAAGAAAATAGACAAAACAAAAATATGAAACTTGGGTTAGAATTATGTTTGGTATTACATTTTATATCATACAAGTATGTCCAGAACCATGGACAAAGAACTAGATAAAAAACTGAATTCTGGTCACTTGGCAAGGTCAAATGATGCTCTCCCTCAAGGCAGGCAAAACAACATGTAGATTATGGAACTCAAAGTTCTAGCATAGAGCTTACACCTGAAACATTAACTTGTCTGCCACAGATACTGGTTTGACCTGTTCTGTGCTTCCAGTATTTCTCAATTTTGTTGCAAGTATAAACTTATTCAAAGACTGAGATTCAGCTGTCAGTTCACAGTGGATATCTGTCAGAAAGAGAAATCATGCCTATTCATTCAAATTGTGTTCTGAGTAACATTATTACTCATGGTTATAGAAGTTGATTTGGGACTATTTAATTACGTTAGTTAAGTTAGCTCTGTTCTCTCTCCACAGATGCTGTCAGATCTGCTGAGATTGTCCAGCATTTTCTGTTCTTGTTTCAGATTCCAGCATCCGCAGTAATTGCTTTTATCTATTTAATCAAGTTCTTTGTGAGGTCACCCATTTTGGTTGTCCATTTTGGTCGAAAAAATAGTATAGTTCTGATTATCTACATGGAAAGCAGATTCAAAATGCGTCTGGGCAGAGAGATCTGGGTGTTTTTGTTCATGAATCGTAGAAAATCAGCATGCAGGCACAGGATGTAATAAACAAGGCAAATGGAATTTTAGCGTTTATCGCAAAAAGGACTCGAGTATAAAAGAAGTGTTGTTGCAATTGTGTAGGGTGTTGGTGAGACCACATCTGCAGTAGTGTGTCCAGTTTTGGTCTCCTTCTTTGAGGAAGGATGTGGTGGCATTGGAAGCAGTCAGAGGAGATTCACCAGATTGATTCCGGGATGAAAGGGTTGACAGGAGAAGAGATTACCAGTTTGGGCTTGTACTCGCTGGAGTTTAGAAGAATGAGAGGGGATCTGATTGAGGTATTTAAAATACTAAAAGAAATTGATAAAAATAAACATAGGCCAAATGTTCCCCCTTGTGGGACAATATAGAACGAAAGGTCACAGATATAGGTTGAAAGGTGGTAGATTTAGAACTGAGATGAGGAGAATCTACTTCTGGCAGAGGGTGGTGAATTTGTGGAACTCGCTGCCCCATCGTGCGGTGGAGACTGAATCATTAAAAATGGTTTCAAGAAGGAGATAGATATATTTATGATTTTAAAAAACAGGTTAAAGGGATATGGGGAACAGGTAGGACTTGGATTTGAGACCAAGAAGCGATCAGGCATGATCTGACTGAATAGCAAACAAGCTCGAAAGGCTGAATTGCCTACTTCTGCTCCTAATTCCTATGTTCCTATGTCCTTTCTTGTTCACTATTGCTGGATCTTTACACACCAGATACCTCTGGCAATAAAATCTCAAAGGTTATCGTGTCAGGGCTTTGAAGGCATTGCAACGCAAATCAAGATCCTCACAATGCTCGAGTTATGTAACACACTGAACAGCTTTTTATATTCAAGTCTCTGGGGTATCTGAGAGAGGAAGTTTAAGAGGTCTGCAAGGCCATTCGACTCCTGTTCATTTGCCACCAATGTTGTATTTTACAGCATTTGTTGACATATTAGACTAGAATTTCTGCCACCAGATACATCTGCTGCAGCTGTAGCAATTTTCTTTGGGTAGTTGACACTAGATTGGGAATTCCAGTCTGTGGGTGGTGTGAAATGCCAGTTGCTAATCTGGAGCATTGACATTATTCCAGTGAGGGACGACTCAAACATGGGTGGAATTATCAGTGAAACTCTAAGGAAGGGGGGGGCAGTCGTTCCAAGTGGATTCAGGAATTAATCTCCAGTGGGTACAACTAAACTTACACCTGATGAAAATAGGCCCAGATTCTGTTCCAGGAATTAGAAAGGCTCTTCTGATTGCACCTGAATACCACACCAAATAACCCGCAATTCTGAGAATAAGTTTTAATTTGAATCCCCCCCCCATCAGAGGGATAGAGTCGCATTTCAACTTCTGCACCTTCAAATGAGAGGAAAGACTCTGTTGTGCCACTATAGATGCAAGTATTCACCCAGCATATTCCAAATAACTCTATATTAGGAACTACGCACACTGGTGGAAAACCATCCTACCAAACATTAGTCTCCACAAGCTGTCCATGCAATTGTTATGTCTGTTAGGACTGGGCCCGAATATTTGCAGGGAGTGCCTCAATGAACTTTAAAACTTATGAAAAGCCAATGGATAATATGCAGCCACACCATTGTTTGCCCCCCCCCCCCCCCAGAAATCTGATCACAATCTGAGTAAATGTCAAACTGATTGCATCATTCTAAGTGAGTGGGGATACACCATGGAACTGTGGAAATTAAAATATTGTTGGTCTCGGCGAAAATAAAATCATATGAGTTTGTGCCAACCATTTCAATGGGAAAGCTTGGTGTGACTCAATGGCATGACGTTATTCATCGGTTTCGCCCCATCACTTTTCTGAGCACTAGAACATTGTTATCTATGCTAGCATTATCAGTTTTCAAACATACTTTATAATCACTTGCTTTCAGTTGAAATAAATAACTAGTGGCTAGCCATTAATGATGTTGAAACGATAATAGACAGAACCATTTTGGATAGCAAAATGGGTATCCATCAAGGGTGCTTGAGACCAAACCAGGTTCTCCAATTCCCACCTCCCTACTGAATGTATCTGTTGCTTGTTGTATGCTTTAACAGTTGAGCAGAGATTAGGGACTCAGCATACAAGTGTGAATCTGTCCCCAGTATTTTGGTTTGATAAGAAATATGTGACTATCAGATCAGTCTACATGGCCTCTTAACTGAATTGTGCCTATTAAGTTCATTCTTTTTTCATCAATATTAAAATAAGATTTTGTTTTTAGCCCAAATTAATGATCTTGCAAATTCTTTACTAATCAGAAAATGCATCAATGTGTATAACCTTCCACATTTTCTCCCTTCTCCCAAACTTCATTGGCAGACAACTGAACAAGGAAACTTTTCTCAAGGACTACACTCAACGCTGGGAACTGCAGGGCTATGGCTTGTAGCTGCGAGACAATTGAAGCCCTGCAACCTCCCATCTCCAGGAATTTATACGTGCAAATTAGTATATCATGAAACCAAAGCGGCTGAACACACTGCCCTGACACTCGAGTGTGCTTGCCTACATTATCGACAAATTTTATTCACTGACAATAAATCTATACATTTAATTGGTCATAACAATACAAGCCATATCACCATGGTTACCTTCAGCCTCTACTTCAATTGTTGTTGTGGGTTGTACAGTTTCAATGTCAGTCATATAACCGAACATGGCCATAACAACCTGTTCGAATGCCTCTTCTAATGTATCACCCCATGAATGTAACCTGTAAAAGGGAGAAATTTCAGGGCCCCGGAACTGAAAATTGCTTCATAAAAGCCATACAGATCACCAATTCTGTTATGCACCCACCAGCTAGTAACTGTCAATTTATTTCAGCTACAAATCAAAAATGATCAGCCAAAAAGCATTTCGATGAAAATTCCATGTCATTGACTGGTATGACAATGTACTGCAGAATAAATAACAAAAGCCACTTTTCAGTACACCTGTTAGTTTTGAATTGTGGCCTCCACTCAAAATGCTGGTTGATCTTTTAAGAGCTGCTGAAGCTGTGGTGTATTTCTAACATTTACTGTTTTTATATCAGCTGTTTTATCACAGAAGTAGAACTCAGATTTAATCTACATCTGCAGATTTCCCATCATCACCTTTACTTGGACACAAGATACAATTAAAAAAAAAAAACCACACTGCCCAGGGTTATGTGTTATGGTGTTGTAACAGATATCAAGCTATGTACGAGTATGATTAACATGCAATCCACACTAATATTGTCCATTCTGCTAATGTGATGCATTCAAATTGACTTAAAATTACTCCCACCAGTACCAACACCTGTGGGCTCTGAAAGCACTTGTGTCGATTTTGTTCAAAACACTTTCTGCAGACACAGTTCAGGTTTGTGATGTCAGAATCTAGTTATGATGCTGCATATTTTTCATAATTCAAGTGGAAAAGCACAGCACGATAGCACAGTGGTTAGCACAGTTGCATCACAGCGCCAGGGACCGGGGTTCGATTTCCAGTTTGGTCACTGTCTGTGCGAAGTCTGCACTTTTTCTCCGTGTCTGTGTGGGTTTCCTCTGGGTGCTCTGGTTTCCTCCCACAAGTCCCAGAAGATGTGCTCGTCAGGTGAATTGAACATTCTGAATTCTCCCTCGGTGTACCCGAGCAGGTGTGGTAGTGTGGTGACTGGGGGGTTTTCACATAACTTCATTGCAGTGTTAATGTAAGCCTACTTGCGACACTAATAAAGATTATTATTAACATTTTACATGTCTAATTTTAAATGAAAATCTCATTGACAATACTGGATCAACTTTGTCCCTCCACTACGATAATCCCCCTGCAGGTTTACATGGTCCAGTAAAGTGACAAAATTTCAGGGACCCATTGCAGTGATTACAGAGAAATGATTATTTTTCTAGGGAAGAGAATATGGATTGTATATTTTATTTAAACATGCAGTAACTTTTGGAATTCCTCGCTCCATAATAGGATCATTAGAATTGACAGAATGAAACATTATTTAATTGAAGTTGATGTGGTGATTAAATAGTAATTTAACAAGACAGTCATGTTTGTGAAATAATACAACTTAGAAAATATGGCTGAATCAAAGCCAATTGATGATTTATCTGCAATACAAGGTCTGAAGAGATTCTTTGTCAAAAAGATGATGCATCATCACTGAAACATTGTATGGTAATCACTGTGGAATCCAGAGTTACAATGAATGCCAGCACAGGGCTAAATCGCTGGCTTTGAAAGCAGACCAAGGCAGGCCAGCAGCACGGTTCAATTCCCGTAACAGCCTCCCCGAACAGGCGCCGGAATGTGGCGACTAGGGGCTTTTCACAGTAACTTCATTGAAGCCTACTTGTGACAATAAGCGATTTTCATTTCATTTTATGAATCACACAATTCAGGTATTACAGGTTACTTCTTGAATATCAGAAATTATATCCCAAATCTGCAATCATTTAATTATAAACAATTTGTTTAAAAGTAATTTTTTAAAGAACTTACTGTACATCTGCAGTGTGGTCCAAGTCTAAGGAGAGGAAATGCACTAGATTAATGCACTTTCAAGCACTTATAATACAACTGAATACAATGTACAGAAGCTCAGCTGATTCCCTAAAGTTGTATTGTGGTTTATAGTCATCTAAGTCATCCACAATACCAGAAGCAATACTACAATTCTTGCTCACTTACTGGTGTCTTAATTGCTCTTCATTACCATGAATTATGTTCATTCATACCATAGAAAGCATCCTATCTGGCTCCATCACAGCCTGGTATGGCAACTGCTCAGCCCAAGACCGTAAGAAACTACAGAGAGTCGGGCAGCACAAGTGGCTAGCACTGTGGCTTCACAGCGCCAGGGTCCCAGGTTCGATTCCCCGCTGGGACACCGTCTGTGCAGAGACTGCATGTTCTCCCTGTGTTTGCGTGGGTTTCCTCCGGGTGCTCCAGTTTCCTCCCACAGTCCAAAGATGTGCAGGTTAGGTGGATTGGCCATGCTAAATTGCCCTTAAGTGTCCAATAAGGTTAGTAGGGGTTATTGGGTTACAGGAATATGGTGGAATTGATGGGTCGGTGCAGATCCGATGGGCCAAATGGCCTCCTTCTGCACTGTATGTTCTAACACAGCCCAGCCCAACATGCAAACCTGCCTCCCATTCATTGACTCTGCCTACAACTGTCGCTGCTTTGGGAAAGTGGGCAGCATAATCAAAGACCCCTCCCATCCAGGTCTCTTCCAACCTCTCCCATCGGGCAGAAGATACAAAAGTCTGAGAACACGCACTAACAGATTCAAAAACAACTTCTTCCCTGCTGTTACCAGACTCCTGAATGACCCTCTTATGGACTGAACTGATCTCCCCACGCACCTTCTCTACTGTGTAGCACTACATTCCGTATGCTTCACCCAATGTCTGTACATAGATACATGGAAGATAGGAGCAGGAGGAGGCCTTTTGGCCTGCCATTTATCACAATCATGGCTGATCATCCAACTCAATAGCCTAATCCTGCTTTCTCCCCATAACCTTTGATCCCATTCGCCCCAAGTGCTATGTCTAGCCGCCTCTTGAATATATTCAATGTTTTAGCATCAACTACCTCGTGTGGTAATGAAATAGATACATAGAAGATAGGAGTAGGTATTTACATTGTGTATTTATTGTATGCCCTATGCTTTTAATGTATGGAACGATCTGCCTGGACTGTACGCAGACAATACTTTTCACTGTACCTTGATACATGTGACAATAAATCTAAATTTGGGTACGGTTACCCAAGGTGTTGTGCCTAACTGTCTGATGATATTAGAGGGGTTGAATGTCCAGGGTGGAGATGAACTCATTCTGCTTTTCCCCACTCGACATTTACATGCATACTATCCAGCTCAGGCTGGACTGCAACTAGAGCCGGAATAAATTGAGATTTCCTTGAATTTTCCAGTGTCCAGACCAAATAGCAGCCTTCCTATTCTTAACCTGGCTAAGAACTGCTAACTCAACACTGATTAAGAATCAAATCTGTATCCTGATGAAAAGTCATCAAACTGAAACATTAATTCTTTCTCTCGCCACAGAGCATTGCCAGTTGGTCGATCTTGTGCACCATTGAGTATTGTTGGAGACCCAGAGTTGGGTGAGCTCAGTGGATTAGTTGTGGGCAGGTTGGATGGCGACTGAGAGACCAAGAGCTGCAATTCAAATGAGGCGGTCATTTTCACTGGATGTGCCATAAAGTGGTCATTAATTGACTACTTAAGGGCCTCAATTGAGGGACTATAATAACAAATCATTTAAATAAAGTTTGATGCAGTGATGCAAATGCCAGAAAATATGTTAAAAAAAAAAGATGCATTTTCTGTTTGAGACTTTTCTATGTCTAAAATTATTGGAAGGTGTTGTTTATATTGAGGGCAATTCTTGTTGGTTGTTGATATGAAATAGATTTTACTCTGTGTCCTGTGCTACAGCAGAGTTTGAGAACCATTTTCATGTTCTCAAAGTTAATGGGTAGATAAAGATGAGAAATTTTGATTAGGAAGAGATAAAGGAGAGAGGATAATGATATAAAACTCCAAAATGAAAGCATTTTCCCTGCCTGCATAGTATTCCACTGAGTAATCCATTTAGCCAGCAAGTCATAGGGTAATATTTTGTCATAAACTTGAAACTAATTCAAACAAAATTGAAACAAAATTATTAAACACAATTTATTGTGTTCTGTAATAGGCAATTCAATATATTCTAAAGTAGTTAAGCTAGTCCCCTACAAATATGCTGGGGTTACCATTGACCAGAAACTGAACTGGACGAGCCATATAAATACTGTGGCTACAAAAGCAGGTCAGAGGCTAGAGATCCTGCGGCAAGTAACTTACATCCTGACACTGCAAAGCCTATTCACCATCTACAAATCGGTAGAGTGATGGAATACTCTCCACTTGCCTGGATGAGGGCAGCTCCAACAACACTCAAGAAGCTCAACACTATCCATGATAAAGCAGCCCGCTTGATTGGCACCCCATCCACAAACATTCACTCCTTCCACCACCGACGAATAGTGCAGCTGTGTGTACAACCTACAAGATGCACAGCAGGAACTCTCAGGTTGCAGACAGCACCTTCCAAACCCCCGACAACTACCACCGAGAAGGACAAGAGCAGCAGGTGCCTGGGAACCCCACCACCTGGAGGTACCCCTCCAAGTCATTCACCATCCTGACTTGGAACTAAATTTCCATTCCGTCACTGTCGCTGGGTCAAGATCTTCGAACTTCCTCCCTAACAGTGCTGTGGGTGTACTTACACCACATCTGCAACAGTTCAAGGCGGCAGCTCACCACCACATTCTCATTGTCAAGGGCAATTAAGGATGCACAATAAATGCTGAGGATGCTAACGATGCCCACATCCCGGAAAATGAAAAGAAAAACAAATACAAATTGATGGAAGGCAGGGGTAAGAGAGAGAATCTATAGACAGGTCATGAGTTCCATTTCTTGAATCATAACTTTTTAAAAGTGTCTTTCAAATGAGATTTTAGAAGATAGCACACTGTCCTCCAGACTGTGGCATTCAACAGCTTTAATAAAAAATATTTGTTGTCAAGAGTCTAAAACCAGGAGATTCCAATCATGGAGTCAAGACATGCAAATTCCTTCCTTAGTTACAAATTCTGTGTGTTAGTGTATCCAGGAAACAACACGCACACAGACAATCAATAGAGAAAATGTGGTGGAGGAAGTTTCAACCGAGTCATGCAAGAGGGAATGAGACTATGAGAAACAAATTGAAGAATTGAAACAATGTGCAGGGGAATGGCACTCAATGCTCTTTGGAGAGCCAGTGCAGACAAGATGGGTCCGAATGGCCTCCTCCTGTGCCATAAAAATTCAGAGATTGAAGATTCGAGGAGCTTGATTGGTTTTAAAACATCAGAATTGTGAAGTATCACATCCCAATCTCACTATCCACAACACTCTCCTCCTCCCCCATGTCCCAGTACACTCCTCCTCCTCCCTCCCATATATCCTCCAACCCTCGCCTCCACCCCATATATCCTCCAACCCTCTCCACTCCCCCATATATCCCCAACCCTCGCCTCCACCCATATATCCCCAACCCTCTCCTCCCCCCATATATCCTCCAACCCTCTCCACCCCACCATATATCCCCAACCCTCGCCTCTACCCCATATATCCTCCAACCCTCTCCTCGACCCATATATCCCCCAACCCTCTCCTCCCCCATATATCCCCAACCCTCTCCTCCACCCCATATATCCCCAACCCTCTCCTCGACCCATATATCCCCCAACCCTCTCCTCCCCCATATATCCCCAACCCTCTCCACCACCCCATATATCGCCCAACACTCTCCTCCCCCCACATATCTGCAACCCTCTCCTCCCCCTCATATATCCCCAACCCTCTCCTCGACCCATATATCCCCAAACCTCTCCTCCACCCCATATATCTCCCAACACTCTCCTCCACCGACATATCTCCAACCCTCTCCTCCACCGACATATCTCCAACCCTCTCCTCCATCCCATATATCCCCCAGCCCTCTCCTCCCCCTCATATATGCCCAACCTTCTCCTCTCCCCATATGTCCCCCACCACTCTCCTCCCCTCATATATCCCCAACCCTCTCCTCCACCCGATATATCCCCAACACTCTCCTCCCCCCATATATCCCCAACACTCTCCTCCCCCATATATCCCCCAACACTCTCCTCCTCCTCCCCCAACATTCTCCTCTTCCTCCTTCCCCAAATGTCCCCCAACACTTTCCTCCTCCCGCAAATGTCCCCCAACACTCTCCTCCTCCTCCCCCATATGTCCAACACTCTCCTCCTCCCCCAAATGTCCCCCAACACACACCTCCCCCCAAATGTCCCCCAACTCTTCACCTCCCCCCAAATGTCCCCCAACTCTTTTCCTCCCCCATGTCCCCCAACACTCTCCTCCCCCCCAAATGTCCCCAACACTCTCCTCCTCTCCATATGTGTCCCAACACTCTCATCCCCCCATATGTCCCCCAACACTCTCCTTCTTTCTTAAATGTCCCCCAACACTCTCCTCCTCCATGTCCCCCAACACTCTCCTCCTCCCCCATATGTCCCCCAACACTCTCCTCCTCCCCATATGTCCAACACTTTCCCCCTCCCCCAAAATGTCCCCCAACAATCTCCTCCTCCTCCCCCAAATGACCCCCAACACTCTCCTCCTCCTCCCCCATGTCCCCCAACTCTCCTCCTCCCCATATGTCCCCCAACACTCTCCTCCTCCCCCATATGTCCCCAACACTCTCCTCCCCCTATATGTCCCCAACACTCTCCTCCTCCCCATATGTCCCCCAACACTCTCCTCCTCCCCCATATGTCCCCCAACACTCTCCTCCCCCATATGTCCCCCAACACTCTCCTCCTACCCCATATGTCCCCCAACACTCTCCTCCTCCCACAAATGTCCCCCAACACTCTCCTCCTCCCCATATGTCCAACACTCTTTCCCCCTCCCCCAAAATGTCCCCCAACAATCTCCTCCTCCTCCCCCAAATGACCCCGAACACTCTCCTCCTCCTCCCCCATGTCCCCCAACTCTCCTCCTCCCCATATGTCCCCCAACACTCTCCTCCTCCCCCAAATGACCCCGAACACTCTCCTCCTCCTCCCCCATGTCCCCCAACACTCTCCTCCTCCCCCATATGTCCCCCAACACTCTCCTCCTCCCCCATATGTCCCCAACACTCTCCTCCCCCTATATGTCCCCAACGCTCTCCTCCTCCCCATATGTCCCCCAACACTCTCCTCCTCCCCCATATGTCCCCCAACACTCTCCACCTCCCCCATATGTCCCCAACACACTCCACCTCCCCCATATGTCCCCAACACACTCCTCCCCCCATATGTCCCCCAACACTCTCCTCCTACCCCATATGTCCCCCAACACTCTCCTCCTCCCACAAATGTCCCCCAACACTCTCCTCCTCCCCCAAATGTCCACAACACTCGCTTCCCCCCATATGTCCCCCAACACTCTCCTCTTCCCCCCATATGTCCCCCAACACTCTCCTCCTCCCCCATGTCCCCGAACACTCTCCTCCTCCCCCATATGTCCCCAAACACTCTCCTCCCCCATATGTCCCCAAACACTCTCCTCCCCCCCACCAAATGTCCAACATTCTCCTCCTTCCCCATATGTCCCCCAACACTGTCTCCCTCCCCATATATCCCCAACACTCTCCTCCCCCATATATCCCCCAACACTCTCCTCCCCCAACATTCTCCTCTTCCTCCTTCCCCAAATGTCCCCCAACACTTTCCTCTTCCCCCTTCCCCAAATGTCTCCCAACACCTTCCTCCTCCCGCAAATGTCCCCCAACACTCTCCTCCTCCTCCCCCATATGTCCAACACTCTCCTCCTCTACCCAAATGTCCCCCAACACTCTCCTCCTCCCCCCCCCCAAATGTCCAACACTCTCCTCATCTTCCCCCCCAAATGTCTCCCAACACACACCTCCCCCCAAATGTCCCCCAACTCTTCTCATCCCCCAAATGTCCCCCAACACTCTCCTCCCCCCAAATGTCCATCACTCTCCTCCTCCTCCCCCATATGTCCCCCAACACTCTCCTCCTCCCCCATATGTCCCCAACACTCTCCTCCTCTCCATATGTGTCCCAACACTCTCATCCCCCCATATGTCCCCCAACACTCTCCTTCTTTCTTAAATGTCCCCCAACACTCTCCTCCTCCATGTCCCCCAACACTCTCCTCCTCCCCCATATGTCCCCCAACACTCTCCTCCTCCCCATATGTCCAACACTTTCCCCTCCCCCAAAATGTCCCCCAACAATCTCCTCCTCCTCCCCCAAATGACACCCAACACTCTCCTCCTCCTCCCCCATGTCCCCCAACTCTCCTCCTCCCCATATGTCCCCCAACACTCTCCTCCCCCCATATGTCCCCCAACACTCTCCTCCCCCCATATGTCCCCCAACACTCTCCTCCTCCCCCATATGTCCCCAACACTCTCCTCCTCCCCCATACGTCCCCAACACTCTCCTCCTCCCCCATATGTCCCCAACACTCTCCTCCTCCCCATATGTCCCCCAACACTCTCCTCCTCCCCCATATGTCCCCCAACACTCTCCTCCTACCCGATATGTCCCCCAACACTCTCCTCCTCCCACAAATGTCCCCCAACACTCTCCTCCTACCCATATGTCCAACACTCTCCCCCTCCCCCAAAATGTCCCCCAACAATCTCCTCCTCCTCCCCCAAATGACCCCCAACACTCTCCTCCTCCCCATATGTCCCCCAACACTCTCCTCCTCCCCCATATGTCCCCAACACTCTCCTCCCCTATATGTCCCCAACACTCTCCTCCTCCCCATATGTCCCCCCAACACTCTCCTCCTCCCCCATATGTCCCCCAACACTCTCCACCTCGCCCATATGTCCCCAACACACTCCACCTTCCCCATATGTCCCCAACACACTCCTCCCCCCATATGTCCCCCAACACTCTCCTCCTACCCCATATGTCCCCCAACACTCTCCTCCTCCCACAAATGTCCCCCAACACTCTCCTCCTCCCACAAATGTCCCCCAACACTCTCCTCCTCCCCCAAATGTCCCCCACACTCTCTTCCCCCCATATGTCTCCCAACACTCTCCTCCTCCCCCATGTCCCCGAACACTCTCCTCCTCCCCCATATGTCCCCCAACACTCTCCTCCCCCCCATGTCCCCAACACTTTCCTCCCCATATGTCCCCCAACACTCTCCTTCTCCTCCCCATATGTCCCCCAACACGCTCCCCCTCCCCCAGATATCCCCAACCCTCGCCTCCACCCATATATCCCCAACCCTCTCCTCCCCCATATATCCTCCAACCCTCTCCACCCCCCCATATATCCCCAACCCTCGCCTCCACCCCATATATCCTCCAATCCTCTCATATCCCCAACCCTCTCCTCGACCCATATATCCCCCAACCCTCTCCTCCCCCATATATCCCCAACCCTCTCCTCCGCCCCATATATCCCCCAACCCTCTCCTCCCCCATATATCCCCAACCCTCTCCACCACCCCATATATCGCCCAACACTCTCCTCCCCCCACATATCTGCAACCCTCTCCTCCCCCTCATATATCCCCAACCCTCTCCTCGACCCATATATCCCCAAACCTCTCCTCCACCCCATATATCTCCCAACACTCTCCTCCACCGACATATCTCCAACCCTCTCCTCCACCGACATATCTCCAACCCTCTCCTCCATCCCATATATCCCCCAGCCCTCTCCTCCCCCTCATATATGCCCAACCTTCTCCTCTCCCCATATGTCCCCCACCACTCTCCTCCCCTCATATATCCCCAACCCTCTCCTCCACCCGATATATCCCCAACACTCTCCTCCCCCCATATATCCCCAACACTCTCCTCCCCCATATATCCCCCAACACTCTCCTCCTCCTCCCCCAACATTCTCCTCTTCCTCCTTCCCCAAATGTCCCCCAACACTTTCCTCCTCCCGCAAATGTCCCCCAACACTCTCCTCCTCCTCCCCCATATGTCCAACACTCTCCTCCTCCCCCAAATGTCCCCCAACACACACCTCCCCCCAAATGTCCCCCAACTCTTCACCTCCCCCCAAATGTCCCCCAACTCTTTTCCTCCCCCATGTCCCCCAACACTCTCCTCCCCCCCAAATGTCCCCAACACTCTCCTCCTCTCCATATGTGTCCCAACACTCTCATCCCCCCATATGTCCCCCAACACTCTCCTTCTTTCTTAAATGTCCCCCAACACTCTCCTCCTCCATGTCCCCCAACACTCTCCTCCTCCCCCATATGTCCCCCAACACTCTCCTCCTCCCCATATGTCCAACACTTTCCCCCTCCCCCAAAATGTCCCCCAACAATCTCCTCCTCCTCCCCCAAATGACCCCCAACACTCTCCTCCTCCTCCCCCATGTCCCCCAACTCTCCTCCTCCCCATATGTCCCCCAACACTCTCCTCCTCCCCCATATGTCCCCAACACTCTCCTCCCCCTATATGTCCCCAACACTCTCCTCCTCCCCATATGTCCCCCAACACTCTCCTCCTCCCCCATATGTCCCCCAACACTCTCCTCCCCCATATGTCCCCCAACACTCTCCTCCTACCCCATATGTCCCCCAACACTCTCCTCCTCCCACAAATGTCCCCCAACACTCTCCTCCTCCCCATATGTCCAACACTCTTTCCCCCTCCCCCAAAATGTCCCCCAACAATCTCCTCCTCCTCCCCCAAATGACCCCGAACACTCTCCTCCTCCTCCCCCATGTCCCCCAACTCTCCTCCTCCCTATATGTCCCCCAACACTCTCCTCCTCCCCCAAATGACCCCGAACACTCTCCTCCTCCTCCCCCATGTCCCCCAACACTCTCCTCCTCCCCCATATGTCCCCCAACACTCTCCTCCTCCCCCATATGTCCCCAACACTCTCCTCCCCCTATATGTCCCCAACGCTCTCCTCCTCCCCATATGTCCCCCAACACTCTCCTCCTCCCCCATATGTCCCCCAACACTCTCCACCTCCCCCATATGTCCCCAACACACTCCACCTCCCCCATATGTCCCCAACACACTCCTCCCCCATATGTCCCCCAACACTCTCCTCCTACCCCATATGTCCCCCAACACTCTCCTCCTCCCCCAAATGTCCACAACACTCTCTTCCCCCCATATGTCCCCCAACACTCTCCTCTTCCCCCCATATGTCCCCCAACACTCTCCTCCTCCCCCATGTCCCCGAACACTCTCCTCCTCCCCCATATGTCCCCAAACACTCTCCTCCCCCATATGTCCCCAAACACTCTCCTCCCCCCCACCAAATGTCCAACATTCTCCTCCTTCCCCATATGTCCCCCAACACTGTCTCCCTCCCCATATATCCCCAACACTCTCCTCCCCCATATATCCCCCAACACTCTCCTCCCCCAACATTCTCCTCTTCCTCCTTCCCCAAATGTCCCCCAACACTTTCCTCTTCCCCCTTCCCCAAATGTCTCCCAACACCTTCCTCCTCCCGCAAATGTCCCCCAACACTCTCCTCCTCCTCCCCCATATGTCCAACACTCTCCTCCTCTACCCAAATGTCCCCCAACACTCTCCTCCTCCCCCCCCCAAATGTCCAACACTCTCCTCATCTTCCCCCCCAAATGTCTCCCAACACACACCTCCCCCCAAATGTCCCCCAACTCTTCTCATCCCCCAAATGTCCCCCAACACTCTCCTCCCCCCAAATGTCCATCACTCTCCTCCTCCTCCCCCATATGTCCCCCAACACTCGCCTCCTCCCCCATATGTCCCCAACACTCTCCTCCTCTCCATATGTGTCCCAACACTCTCATCCCCCCATATGTCCCCCAACACTCTCCTTCTTTCTTAAATGTCCCCCAACACTCTCCTCCTCCATGTCCCCCAACACTCTCCTCCTCCCCCATATGTCCCCCAACACTCTCCTCCTCCCCATATGTCCAACACTTTCCCCTCCCCAAAATGTCCCCCAACAATCTCCTCCTCCTCCCCCAAATGACACCCAACACTCTCCTCCTCCTCCCCCATGTCCCCCAACTCTCCTCCTCCCCATATGTCCCCCAACACTCTCCTCCCCCCATATGTCCCCCAACACTCTCCTCCCCCCATATGTCCCCCAACACTCTCCTCCTCCCCCATATGTCCCCAACACTCTCCTCCTCCCCCATACGTCCCCAACACTCTCCTCCTCCCCCATATGTCCCCAACACTCTCCTCCTCCCCATATGTCCCCCAACACTCTCCTCCTCCCCCATATGTCCCCCAACACTCTCCTCCT
Source organism: Scyliorhinus torazame (assembly GCF_047496885.1). Taxonomy (NCBI): domain Eukaryota; kingdom Metazoa; phylum Chordata; class Chondrichthyes; order Carcharhiniformes; family Scyliorhinidae; genus Scyliorhinus; species Scyliorhinus torazame. The sequence continues at coordinate 118,078,302 of NC_092707.1, read as the reverse complement.
ACCCGATATGTCCCCCAACACTCTCCTCCTCCCACAAATGTCCCCCAACACTCTCCTCCTACCCATATGTCCAACACTCTCCCCCTCCCCCAAAATGTCCCCCAACAATCTCCTCCTCCTCCCCCAAATGACCCCCAACACTCTCCTCCTCCCCATATGTCCCCCAACACTCTCCTCCTCCCCCATATGTCCCCAACACTCTCCTCCCCTATATGTCCCCAACACTCTCCTCCTCCCCATATGTCCCCCCAACACTCTCCTCCTCCCCCATATGTCCCCCAACACTCTCCACCTCGCCCATATGTCCCCAACACACTCCACCTTCCCCATATGTCCCCAACACACTCCTCCCCCATATGTCCCCCAACACTCTCCTCCTACCCCATATGTCCCCCAACACTCTCCTCCTCCCACAAATGTCCCCCAACACTCTCCTCCTCCCACAAATGTCCCCCAACACTCTCCTCCTCCCCCAAATGTCCCCCACACTCTCTTCCCCCCATATGTCCCCCAACACTCTCCTCCTCCCCCATGTCCCCGAACACTCTCCTCCTCCCCCATATGTCCCCCAACACTCTCCTCCCCCCCATGTCCCCAACACTTTCCTCCCCATATGTCCCCCAACACTCTCCTTCTCCTCCCCATATGTCCCCCAACACGCTCCCCCTCCCCCAGATATCCCCAACCCTCGCCTCCACCCATATATCCCCAACCCTCTCCTCCCCCCATATATCCTCCAACCCTCTCCACCCCCCCATATATCCCCAACCCTCGCCTCCACCCCATATATCCTCCAATCCTCTCATATCCCCAACCCTCTCCTCGACCCATATATCCCCCAACCCTCTCCTCCCCCATATATCCCCAACCCTCTCCTCCGCCCCATATATCTCCCAACACTCTCCTCCCCCACATATCTCCAACCCACTCCTCCACCCCATATATCCCCAACCCTCTCCTCGACCCATATATCCCCCAACCCTCTCCTCCCCATATATCCCCAACCCTCTCCTCCACCCCATATATCTCCCAACACTCTCCTCCCCCCACATATCTCCAACCCTCTCCTCCACCCCATTTATCTCCCAACCCTCTCCTCCCCCCACATATCTCCAACCCTCTCCTCCACCCCATATATCCCCCAACCCTCTCCTCCCCCTCATATATCCCCAACCCTCTCCTCTCCCCATATGTCCCCAACCCTCTCCTCCACCCGATATATCCCCAACACTCTCCTCCCCCGTATATCCCCCAACACTCTCCTCCTCCTCCTTCCCCAAATGTCCCCCAACAGTTTCCTCTTCCTCCTTCCCCAAATGTCCAACACTTTCCTCTTCCCACAAATGTCCCCCAACACTCTCCTCCTCCTCCCCCTTATGTCCAACACTCTCCTCCTCCCACAAATGTCCCCCAACACTCTCCTCCTCCTCCCCCAAATGTCCAACACTCTCCTCATCCTCCCCCCAAATGTCTCCCAACACACACCTCCCCCCAAATGTCCCCCAACTCTTCCCCTCCCCCAAATGTCCCCCAACACTCTCCTCCTCCCCCCAAATGTCCATCACTCTCCTCCTCCTCCCCCATATGTCCCCCAACACTCTCCTCCTCCCCCATATGTCCCCAACACTCTCCTCCTCGCCATATGTGTCCCAACACTCTCATCCCCCCATATGTCCCCCAACACTCCTTCTTCCTTAAATGTCCCCCAACTCTTCTCCTCCATGTCCCCCAACAATCTCCTCCTCCCCCATATGTCCCCCAACACTCTCCTCCTCCCCATATGTCCAATACTCTCCCCTCCCCCAAAATGTCCCCCAACAAACTCCTCCTCCTCCCCAAATGACCCCCAACACTCCTCCTCCTCCCTCATGTCCCCCAACTCTCCTCCTCCCCATATGTCCCCCAACACTCTCCTCCTCCCCCATATGTCCCCCAACACTCTCCTCCTCCCCCATATGTCCCCCAACACTCTCCTCCTCCCCATATGTCCAACACTCTCCCCCTCCCCAAAATGTCCCCCAACAATCTCCTCCTCCTCCCCCAAATGACCCCCAACACTCTCCTCCTCCTCCCCCATGTCCCCCAACTCTCCTCCTCCCCATATGTCCCCCAACACTCTCCTCCTCCCCCATATGTCCCCCAACACTCTCCTCCTCCCCCATATGTCCCCCAACACTCTCCTCCTCCCCATATGTCCCCAACACTCTCCTCCTCCCCATATGTCCCCCAACACTCTCCTCCTCCTCCCCCATGTCCCCCAACTCTCCTCCTCCCCATATGTCCCCCAACACTCTCCTCCTCCCCCATATGTCCCCCAACACTCTCCTCCTCCCCCATATGTCCCCCAACACTCTCCTCCTCCCCCATATGTCCCCCAACACTCTCCTCCTCCCCATATGTCCCCAACACTCTCCTCCCCCTGTATGTCCCCAACACTCTCCTCCCCCTGTATGTCCCCAACACTCTCCTCCTCCCCATATGTCCCCCAACACTCTCCTCCTCCCCCATATGTCCCCCAACACTCTCCACCTCCCCCATATGTCCCCAACACACTCCTCCACCATATGTCCCCAACTCTCTCCTCCTACCCCATGTCCCCCACCACTCACCTCCTCCCCCAAATGTCCCCCAACACTCTCCTCCTCCCCCAAATGTCCCCCAACACTCTGTTCCCCCCATATGTCCCCCAACACTCTCCTCCCCCCCAAATGTCCAACATTCTCCTCCTCCCCCATATGTCCCCCAACACTGTCCCCCTCCCCATATGTCCCCCAACACTCTCCTCCCCCCCATGTCCCCAACACTTTCCTCCCCATATGTCCCCCAACACTCTCCTCCTCACCCATATGTCCCCCAACACTCTCCTCCCCCCCCATATATCCCCAACACTCACCTCCCCCATATATCCCCACTCTCCTCCCCCCCATATGTTCCCTAACACTCTCCTCCTCCTCCCCCACATGTCGTCCAACACTCTCCACTTCCCCATGTGTCCCTCCCCCAAATGTCCCCCAACACTCTCGTCGTCCTCCTCCCTCATATGTCCCCCAACACTCTCCTCCTCCTCCCCCAAATGTCCAACACTCTCCTCCTCCTCCCCCATATGTCCCCCAACACTCTCCTCCTCCTCCCCCATATGTCCCCCAACACGCTCCTCCTCCTCCCCATATGTCCCCCAACACCGTCCTCCTCCCCCAAATGACCCCCAACACTCTCCTCCTCCCCATATGTCCCCCAACACTCTCCTCCTCCCCCATATGTCCCCAACACTCTCCTCCCCCTATATGTCCCCAACACTCTCCTCCTCCCCATATGTCCCCCCAACACTCTCCTCCTCCCCCATATGTCCCCCAACACTCTCCACCTCCCCCATATGTCCCCAACACACTCCACCTTCCCCATATGTCCCCAACACACTCCTCCCCCCATATGTCCCCCAACACTCTCCTCCTACCCCATATGTCCCCCAACACTCTCCTCCTCCCACAAATGTCCCCCAACACTCTCCTCCTCCCACAAATGTCCCCCAACACTCTCCTCCTCCCCCAAATGTCCCCCACACTCTCTTCCCCCCAAATGTCCCCCAACACTCCTCCTCCCCCATATGTCCCCCAACACTCTCCTCCCCCCCATGTCCCCAACACTTTCCTCCCCATATGTCCCCCAACACTCTCCTTCTCCTCCCCATATGTCCCCCAACACGCTCCTCCTCCCCCAGATATCCCCAACCCTCGCCTCCACCCATATATCCCCAACCCTCTCCTCCCCCCATATATCCTCCAACCCTCTCCACCCCCCCATATATCCCCAACCCTCGCCTCCACCCCATATATCCTCCAATCCTCTCATATCCCCAACCCTCTCCTCGACCCATATATCCCCCAACCCTCTCCTCCCCCATATATCCGCAACCCTCTCCTCCGCCCCATATATCTCCCAACACTCTCCTCCCCCACATATCTCCAACCCACTCCTCCACCCCATATATCCCCAACCCTCTCCTCGACCCATATATCCCCCAACCCTCTCCTCCCCCATATATCCCCAACCCTCTCCACCACCCCATATATCCCCCAACACTCTCCTCCCCCCACATATCTGCAACAATCTCCTCCCCCTCATATATCCCCAACCCTCTCCTCGACCCATATATCCCCCAACCCTCTCCTCCCCATATATCCCCAACCCTCTCCTCCACCCCATATATCTCCCAACACTCTCCTCCCCCCACATATCTCCAACCCTCTCCTCCACCCCATTTATCTCCCAACCCTCTCCTCCCCCCACATATCTCCAACCCTTTCCTCCACCCCATATATCCCCCAACCCTCTCCTCCCCCTCATATATCCCCAACCCTCTCCTCCCCATATATCCCCAACCCTCTCCTCCACCCGATATATCCCCAACACTCTCCTCCCCCCATATATCCCCAACACTCTCCTCCCCCGTATATCCCCCAACACTCTCCTCCTCCTCCCCCAACATTCTCCTCTTCCTCCTACCCCATATGTCCCCCAACACTCTCCTCCTCCCACAAATGTCCCCCAACACTCTCCTCCTCCCACAAATGTCCCCCAACACTCTCCTCCTCCCACAAATGTCCCCCACACTCTCTTCCCCCCATATGTCCCCCAACACTCTCCTCCTCCCCCATGTCCCCGAACACTCTCCTCCTCCCTCATATGTCCCCCAACACTCTCCTCCCCCCCCATGTCCCCAACACTTTCCTCCCCATATGTCCCCCAACACTCTCCTTCTCCTCCCATATGTCCCCCAACACGCTCCTCCTCCCCCAGATATCCCCAACCCTCGCCTCCACCCATATATCCCCAACCCTCTCCTCCCCCCATATATCCTCCAACCCTCTCCACCCCCCATATATCCCCAACCCTCGCCTCCACCCCATATATCCTCCAATCCTCTCCTCCCCCTCATATATCCCCAACCCTCTCCTCGACCCATATATCCCCCAACCCTCTCCTCCCCCATATATCCCCAACCCTCTCCTCCGCCCCATATATCTCCCAACACTCTCCTCCCCCCACATATCTCCAACCCACTCCTCCACCCCATATATCCCCAACCCTCTCCTCGACCCATATATCCCCCAACCCTCTCCTCCCCCATATATCCCCCAACCCTCTCCTCCCCCATATATCCCCAACCCTCTCCACCACCCCATATATCTCCCAACACTCTCCTCCCCCCACATATCTGCAACCCTCTCCTCCCCCTCATATATCCCCAACCCTCTGCTCGACCCATATATCCCCCAACCCTCTACTCCCCATCTATCCCCAACCCTCTCCTCCACCCCATATATCTCCCAACACTCTCCTCCCCCCACATATCTCCAACCCTCTCCTCCACCCCATTTATCTCCCAACCCTCTCCTCCCCCACATATCTCCAACCCTCTCCTCCACCCCATATATCCCCCAACCCTCTCCTCCCCCTCATATATCCCCAACCCTCTCCTCTCCCCATATGTCCCCCACCACTCTCCTCCCCTCATATATCCCCAACCCTCTCCTCCACCCGATATATCCCCAACACTCTCCTCCCCCCATATATCCCCAACACTCTCCTCCCCCGTATATCCCCCAACACTCTCCTCCTCCCCCAAATGTCCCCCAACAGTTTCCTCTTCCTCCTCCCCCTTATGTCCAACACTTTCCTCCTCCCACAAATGTCCCCAACACTCTCCTCCTCCCCCCCAAATGTCCAACACTCTCCTCATCCTCCCCCACAAATGTCTCCCAACACACACCTCCCCCCAAATGTCCCCCAACTCTTCCCCTCCCCCAAATGTCCCCCAACACTCTCCTCCTCCCCCATATGTCCCCAACACTCTCCTCCTCTCCATATGTGTCCCAACACTCTCATCCCCCCATATGTCCCCCAACACTCTCCTTCTTTCTTAAATGTCCCCCAACACTCTCCTCCTCCATGTCCCCCAACACTCTCCTCCTCCCCCATATGTCCCCCAACACTCTCCTCCTCCCCATATGTCCAACACTTTCCCCTCCCCCAAAATGTCCCCCAACAATCTCCTCCTCCTCCCCCAAATGACACCCAACACTCTCCTCCTCCTCCCCCATGTCCCCAACTCTCCTCCTCCCCATATGTCCCCCAACACTCTCCTCCCCCCATATGTCCCCCAACACTCTCCTCCCCCCATATGTCCCCCAACACTCTCCTCCTCCCCCATATGTCCCCAACACTCTCCTCCTCCCCCATACGTCCCCAACACTCTCCTCCTCCCCCATATGTCCCCAACACTCTCCTCCTCCCCATATGTCCCCCAACACTCTCCTCCTCCCCCATATGTCCCCCAACACTCTCCTCCTACCCGATATGTCCCCCAACACTCTCCTCCTCCCACAAATGTCCCCCAACACTCTCCTCCTACCCATATGTCCAACACTCTCCCCCTCCCCCAAAATGTCCCCCAACAATCTCCTCCTCCTCCCCCAAATGACCCCCAACACTCTCCTCCTCCCCATATGTCCCCCAACACTCTCCTCCTCCCCCATATGTCCCCAACACTCTCCTCCCCCTATATGTCCCCAACACTCTCCTCCTCCCCATATGTCCCCCCAACACTCTCCTCCTCCCCCATATGTCCCCCAACACTCTCCACCTCGCCCATATGTCCCCAACACACTCCACCTTCCCCATATGTCCCCAACACACTCCTCCCCCCATATGTCCCCCAACACTCTCCTCCTACCCCATATGTCCCCCAACACTCTCCTCCTCCCACAAATGTCCCCCAACACTCTCCTCCTCCCACAAATGTCCCCCAACACTCTCCTCCTCCCCCAAATGTCCCCCACACTCTCTTCCCCCCATATGTCCCCCAACACTCTCCTCCTCCCCCATGTCCCCGAACACTCTCCTCCTCCCCCATATGTCCCCCAACACTCTCCTCCCCCCCATGTCCCCAACACTTTCCTCCCCATATGTCCCCCAACACTCTCCTTCTCCTCCCCATATGTCCCCCAACACGCTCCTCCTCCCCCAGATATCCCCAACCCTCGCCTCCACCCATATATCCCCAACCCTCTCCTCCCCCCACATATCTCCAACCCACTCCTCCACCCCATATATCCCCAACCCTCTCCTCGACCCATATATCCCCCAACCCTCTCCTCCCCATATATCCCCAACCCTCTCCTCCACCCCATATATCTCCCAACACTCTCCTCCCCCCACATATCTCCAACCCTCTCCTCCACCCCATTTATCTCCCAACCCTCTCCTCCCCCCACATATCTCCAACCCTCTCCTCCACCCCATATATCCCCCAACCCTCTCCTCCCCCTCATATATCCCCAACCCTCTCCTCTCCCCATATGTCCCCAACCCTCTCCTCCACCCGATATATCCCCAACACTCTCCTCCCCCGTATATCCCCCAACACTCTCCTCCTCCTCCTTCCCCAAATGTCCCCCAACAGTTTCCTCTTCCTCCTTCCCCAAATGTCCAACACTTTCCTCTTCCCACAAATGTCCCCCAACACTCTCCTCCTCCTCCCCCTTATGTCCAACACTCTCCTCCTCCCACAAATGTCCCCCAACACTCTCCTCCTCCTCCCCCAAATGTCCAACACTCTCCTCATCCTCCCCCCAAATGTCTCCCAACACACACCTCCCCCCAAATGTCCCCCAACTCTTCCCCTCCCCCAAATGTCCCCCAACACTCTCCTCCTCCCCCCAAATGTCCATCACTCTCCTCCTCCTCCCCCATATGTCCCCCAACACTCTCCTCCTCCCCCATATGTCCCCAACACTCTCCTCCTCGCCATATGTGTCCCAACACTCTCATCCCCCCATATGTCCCCCAACACTCCTTCTTCCTTAAATGTCCCCCAACTCTTCTCCTCCATGTCCCCCAACAATCTCCTCCTCCCCCATATGTCCCCCAACACTCTCCTCCTCCCCATATGTCCAATACTCTCCCCTCCCCCAAAATGTCCCCCAACAAACTCCTCCTCCTCCCCAAATGACCCCCAACACTCCTCCTCCTCCCTCATGTCCCCCAACTCTCCTCCTCCCCATATGTCCCCCAACACTCTCCTCCTCCCCCATATGTCCCCCAACACTCTCCTCCTCCCCCATATGTCCCCCAACACTCTCCTCCTCCCCATATGTCCAACACTCTCCCCCTCCCCAAAATGTCCCCCAACAATCTCCTCCTCCTCCCCCAAATGACCCCCAACACTCTCCTCCTCCTCCCCCATGTCCCCCAACTCTCCTCCTCCCCATATGTCCCCCAACACTCTCCTCCTCCCCCATATGTCCCCCAACACTCTCCTCCTCCCCCATATGTCCCCCAACACTCTCCTCCTCCCCATATGTCCCCAACACTCTCCTCCTCCCCATATGTCCCCCAACACTCTCCTCCTCCTCCCCCATGTCCCCCAACTCTCCTCCTCCCCATATGTCCCCCAACACTCTCCTCCTCCCCCATATGTCCCCCAACACTCTCCTCCTCCCCCATATGTCCCCCAACACTCTCCTCCTCCCCCATATGTCCCCCAACACTCTCCTCCTCCCCATATGTCCCCAACACTCTCCTCCCCCTGTATGTCCCCAACACTCTCCTCCCCCTGTATGTCCCCAACACTCTCCTCCTCCCCATATGTCCCCCAACACTCTCCTCCTCCCCCATATGTCCCCCAACACTCTCCACCTCCCCCATATGTCCCCAACACACTCCTCCACCATATGTCCCCAACTCTCTCCTCCTACCCCATGTCCCCCACCACTCACCTCCTCCCCCAAATGTCCCCCAACACTCTCCTCCTCCCCCAAATGTCCCCCAACACTCTGTTCCCCCCATATGTCCCCCAACACTCTCCTCCCCCCCAAATGTCCAACATTCTCCTCCTCCCCCATATGTCCCCCAACACTGTCCCCCTCCCCATATGTCCCCCAACACTCTCCTCCCCCCCATGTCCCCAACACTTTCCTCCCCATATGTCCCCCAACACTCTCCTCCTCACCCATATGTCCCCCAACACTCTCCTCCCCCCCCATATATCCCCAACACTCACCTCCCCCATATATCCCCACTCTCCTCCCCCCCATATGTTCCCTAACACTCTCCTCCTCCTCCCCCACATGTCGTCCAACACTCTCCACTTCCCCATGTGTCCCTCCCCCAAATGTCCCCCAACACTCTCGTCGTCCTCCTCCCTCATATGTCCCCCAACACTCTCCTCCTCCTCCCCCAAATGTCCAACACTCTCCTCCTCCTCCCCCATATGTCCCCCAACACTCTCCTCCTCCTCCCCCATATGTCCCCCAACACGCTCCTCCTCCTCCCCATATGTCCCCCAACACCGTCCTCCTCCCCCAAATGACCCCCAACACTCTCCTCCTCCCCATATGTCCCCCAACACTCTCCTCCTCCCCCATATGTCCCCAACACTCTCCTCCCCCTATATGTCCCCAACACTCTCCTCCTCCCCATATGTCCCCCCAACACTCTCCTCCTCCCCCATATGTCCCCCAACACTCTCCACCTCCCCCATATGTCCCCAACACACTCCACCTTCCCCATATGTCCCCAACACACTCCTCCCCCCATATGTCCCCCAACACTCTCCTCCTACCCCATATGTCCCCCAACACTCTCCTCCTCCCACAAATGTCCCCCAACACTCTCCTCCTCCCACAAATGTCCCCCAACACTCTCCTCCTCCCCCAAATGTCCCCCACACTCTCTTCCCCCCAAATGTCCCCCAACACTCCTCCTCCCCCATATGTCCCCCAACACTCTCCTCCCCCCCATGTCCCCAACACTTTCCTCCCCATATGTCCCCCAACACTCTCCTTCTCCTCCCCATATGTCCCCCAACACGCTCCTCCTCCCCCAGATATCCCCAACCCTCGCCTCCACCCATATATCCCCAACCCTCTCCTCCCCCCATATATCCTCCAACCCTCTCCACCCCCCCATATATCCCCAACCCTCGCCTCCACCCCATATATCCTCCAATCCTCTCATATCCCCAACCCTCTCCTCGACCCATATATCCCCCAACCCTCTCCTCCCCCATATATCCGCAACCCTCTCCTCCGCCCCATATATCTCCCAACACTCTCCTCCCCCACATATCTCCAACCCACTCCTCCACCCCATATATCCCCAACCCTCTCCTCGACCCATATATCCCCCAACCCTCTCCTCCCCCATATATCCCCAACCCTCTCCACCACCCCATATATCCCCCAACACTCTCCTCCCCCCACATATCTGCAACAATCTCCTCCCCCTCATATATCCCCAACCCTCTCCTCGACCCATATATCCCCCAACCCTCTCCTCCCCATATATCCCCAACCCTCTCCTCCACCCCATATATCTCCCAACACTCTCCTCCCCCCACATATCTCCAACCCTCTCCTCCACCCCATTTATCTCCCAACCCTCTCCTCCCCCCACATATCTCCAACCCTTTCCTCCACCCCATATATCCCCCAACCCTCTCCTCCCCCTCATATATCCCCAACCCTCTCCTCCCCATATATCCCCAACCCTCTCCTCCACCCGATATATCCCCAACACTCTCCTCCCCCCATATATCCCCAACACTCTCCTCCCCCGTATATCCCCCAACACTCTCCTCCTCCTCCCCCAACATTCTCCTCTTCCTCCTACCCCATATGTCCCCCAACACTCTCCTCCTCCCACAAATGTCCCCCAACACTCTCCTCCTCCCACAAATGTCCCCCAACACTCTCCTCCTCCCACAAATGTCCCCCACACTCTCTTCCCCCCATATGTCCCCCAACACTCTCCTCCTCCCCCATGTCCCCGAACACTCTCCTCCTCCCTCATATGTCCCCCAACACTCTCCTCCCCCCCCATGTCCCCAACACTTTCCTCCCCATATGTCCCCCAACACTCTCCTTCTCCTCCCATATGTCCCCCAACACGCTCCTCCTCCCCCAGATATCCCCAACCCTCGCCTCCACCCATATATCCCCAACCCTCTCCTCCCCCCATATATCCTCCAACCCTCTCCACCCCCCATATATCCCCAACCCTCGCCTCCACCCCATATATCCTCCAATCCTCTCCTCCCCCTCATATATCCCCAACCCTCTCCTCGACCCATATATCCCCCAACCCTCTCCTCCCCCATATATCCCCAACCCTCTCCTCCGCCCCATATATCTCCCAACACTCTCCTCCCCCCACATATCTCCAACCCACTCCTCCACCCCATATATCCCCAACCCTCTCCTCGACCCATATATCCCCCAACCCTCTCCTCCCCCATATATCCCCCAACCCTCTCCTCCCCCATATATCCCCAACCCTCTCCACCACCCCATATATCTCCCAACACTCTCCTCCCCCCACATATCTGCAACCCTCTCCTCCCCCTCATATATCCCCAACCCTCTGCTCGACCCATATATCCCCCAACCCTCTACTCCCCATCTATCCCCAACCCTCTCCTCCACCCCATATATCTCCCAACACTCTCCTCCCCCCACATATCTCCAACCCTCTCCTCCACCCCATTTATCTCCCAACCCTCTCCTCCCCCACATATCTCCAACCCTCTCCTCCACCCCATATATCCCCCAACCCTCTCCTCCCCCTCATATATCCCCAACCCTCTCCTCTCCCCATATGTCCCCCACCACTCTCCTCCCCTCATATATCCCCAACCCTCTCCTCCACCCGATATATCCCCAACACTCTCCTCCCCCCATATATCCCCAACACTCTCCTCCCCCGTATATCCCCCAACACTCTCCTCCTCCCCCAAATGTCCCCCAACAGTTTCCTCTTCCTCCTCCCCCTTATGTCCAACACTTTCCTCCTCCCACAAATGTCCCCAACACTCTCCTCCTCCCCCCCAAATGTCCAACACTCTCCTCATCCTCCCCCACAAATGTCTCCCAACACACACCTCCCCCCAAATGTCCCCCAACTCTTCCCCTCCCCCAAATGTCCCCCAACACTCTCCTCCTCCCCCATATGTCCCCAACACTCTCCTCCTCTCCATATGTGTCCCAACACTCTCATCCCCCCATATGTCCCCCAACACTCTCCTTCTTTCTTAAATGTCCCCCAACACTCTCCTCCTCCATGTCCCCCAACACTCTCCTCCTCCCCCATATGTCCCCCAACACTCTCCTCCTCCCCATATGTCCAACACTTTCCCCTCCCCCAAAATGTCCCCCAACAATCTCCTCCTCCTCCCCCAAATGACACCCAACACTCTCCTCCTCCTCCCCCATGTCCCCAACTCTCCTCCTCCCCATATGTCCCCCAACACTCTCCTCCCCCCATATGTCCCCCAACACTCTCCTCCCCCCATATGTCCCCCAACACTCTCCTCCTCCCCCATATGTCCCCAACACTCTCCTCCTCCCCCATACGTCCCCAACACTCTCCTCCTCCCCCATATGTCCCCAACACTCTCCTCCTCCCCATATGTCCCCCAACACTCTCCTCCTCCCCCATATGTCCCCCAACACTCTCCTCCTACCCGATATGTCCCCCAACACTCTCCTCCTCCCACAAATGTCCCCCAACACTCTCCTCCTACCCATATGTCCAACACTCTCCCCCTCCCCCAAAATGTCCCCCAACAATCTCCTCCTCCTCCCCCAAATGACCCCCAACACTCTCCTCCTCCCCATATGTCCCCCAACACTCTCCTCCTCCCCCATATGTCCCCAACACTCTCCTCCCCCTATATGTCCCCAACACTCTCCTCCTCCCCATATGTCCCCCCAACACTCTCCTCCTCCCCCATATGTCCCCCAACACTCTCCACCTCGCCCATATGTCCCCAACACACTCCACCTTCCCCATATGTCCCCAACACACTCCTCCCCCCATATGTCCCCCAACACTCTCCTCCTACCCCATATGTCCCCCAACACTCTCCTCCTCCCACAAATGTCCCCCAACACTCTCCTCCTCCCACAAATGTCCCCCAACACTCTCCTCCTCCCCCAAATGTCCCCCACACTCTCTTCCCCCCATATGTCCCCCAACACTCTCCTCCTCCCCCATGTCCCCGAACACTCTCCTCCTCCCCCATATGTCCCCCAACACTCTCCTCCCCCCCATGTCCCCAACACTTTCCTCCCCATATGTCCCCCAACACTCTCCTTCTCCTCCCCATATGTCCCCCAACACGCTCCTCCTCCCCCAGATATCCCCAACCCTCGCCTCCACCCATATATCCCCAACCCTCTCCTCCCCCCATATATCCTCCAACCCTCTCCACCCCCCCATATATCCCCAACCCTCGCCTCCACCCCATATATCCTCCAATCCTCTCATATCCCCAACCCTCTCCTCCCCCATATATCCCCAACCCTCTCCTCCGCCCCATATATCTCCCAACACTCTCCTCCCCCACATATCTCCAACCCACTCCTCCACCCCATATATCCCCAACCCTCTCCTCGACCCATATATCCCCCAACCCTCTCCTCCCCATATATCCCCAACCCTCTCCTCCACCCCATATATCTCCCAACACTATCCTCCCCCCACATATCTCGAACCCTCTCCTCCACCCCATTTATCTCCCAACCCTCTCCTCCCCCCACATATCTCCAACCCTCTCCTCCACCCCATATATCCCCCAACCCTCTCCTCCCCCTCATATATCCCCAACCCTCTCCTCTCCCCATATGTCCCCCACCACTCTCCTCCCCTCATATATCCCCAACCCTCTCCTCCACCCGATATATCCCCAACACTCTCCTCCCCCCATATATCCCCAACACTCTCCTCCCCCGTATATCCCCCAACACTCTCCTCCTCCTCCTTCCCCAAATGTCCCCCAACAGTTTCCTCTTCCTCCTTCCCCAAATGTCCAACACTTTCCTCTTCCCACAAATGTCCCCCAACACTCTCCTCCTCCTCCCCCTTATGTCCAACACTCTCCTCCTCCCACAAATGTCCCCCAACACTCTCCTCCTCCTCCCCCAAATGTCCAACACTCTCCTCATCCTCCCCCCAAATGTCTCCCAACACACACCTCCCCCCCAAATGTCCCCCAACTCTTCCCCTCCCCAAATGTCCCCCAACACTCTCCTCCTCCCCCCAAATGTCCATCACTCTCCTCCTCCTCCCCCATATGTCCCCCAACACTCTCCTCCTCCCCCATATGTCCCCAACACTCTCCTCCTCGCCATATGTGTCCCAACACTCTCATCCCCCCATATGTCCCCCAACACTCCTTCTTCCTTAAATGTCCCCCAACTCTTCTCCTCCATGTCCCCCAACAATCTCCTCCTCCCCCATATGTCCCCCAACACTCTCCTCCTCCCCATATGTCCAATACTCTCCCCTCCCCCAAAATGTCCCCCAACAAACTCCTCCTCCTCCCCCAAATGACCCCCAACACTCCTCCTCCTCCCTCATGTCCCCCAACTCTCCTCCTCCCCATATGTCCCCCAACACTCTCCTCCTCCCCCATATGTCCCCCAACACTCTCCTCCTCCCCCATATGTCCCCCAACACTCTCCTCCTCCCCATATGTCCAACACTCTCCCCCTCCCCAAAATGTCCCCCAACAATCTCCTCCTCCTCCCCCAAATGACCCCCAACACTCTCCTCCTCCTCCCCCATGTCCCCCAACTCTCCTCCTCCCCATATGTCCCCCAACACTCTCCTCCTCCCCCATATGTCCCCCAACACTCTCCTCCTCCCCCATATGTCCCCCAACACTCTCCTCCTCCCCATATGTCCCCAACACTCTCCTCCCCCTGTATGTCCCCAACACTCTCCTCCTCCCCATATGTCCCCCAACACTCTCCTCCTCCTCCCCCATGTCCCCCAACTCTCCTCCTCCCCATATGTCCCCCAACACTCTCCTCCTCCCCCATATGTCCCCCAACACTCTCCTCCTCCCCCATATGTCCCCCAACACTCTCCTCCTCCCCATATGTCCCCAACACTCTCCTCCCCCTGTATGTCCCCAACACTCTCCTCCTCCCCATATGTCCCCCAACACTCTCCTCCTCCCCCATATGTCCCCCAACACTCTCCACCTCCCCCATATGTCCCCAACACACTCCTCCACCATATGTCCCCAACTCTCTCCTCCTACCCCATGTCCCCCACCACTCACCTCCTCCCCCAAATGTCCCCCAACACTCTCCTCCTCCCCCAAATGTCCCCCAACACTCTCCTCCTCCTCCCCCATGTCCCCCAACTCTCCTCCTCCCCATATGTCCCCCAACACTCTCCTCCTCCCCCATATGTCCCCCAACACTCTCCTCCTCCCCCATATGTCCCCCAACACTCTCCTCCTCCCCATATGTCCCCAACACTCTCCTCCCCCTGTATGTCCCCAACACTCTCCTCCTCCCCATATGTCCCCCAACACTCTCCTCCTCCCCCATATGTCCCCCAACACTCTCCACCTCCCCCATATGTCCCCAACACACTCCTCCACCATATGTCCCCAACTCTCTCCTCCTACCCCATATGTCCCCCACCACTCTCCTCCTCCCCCAAATGTCCCCCAACACTCTCCTCCTACCCCATATGTCCCCCAACACTCTTCTCCTCCCCCATGTCCCCGAACACTCTCCTCCTCCCCATATGTCCCCCAACACTCTCCTCCCCCCCAAATGTCCAACATTCTCCTCCTCCCCCATATGTCCCCCAACACTGTCCCCCTCCCCATATGTCCCCCAACACTCTCCTCCCCCCCATGTCCCCAACACTTTCCTCCCCATATGTCCCCCAACACTCTCCTCCTCACCCAAATGTCCCCCATCACTCTCCTCCCCCCCCATATATCCCCAACACTCACCTCCCCCATATATCCCCACTCTCCTCCCCCCCATATGTTCCCTAACACTCTCCTCCTCCTCCCCCACATGTCGTCCAACACTCTCCACTTCCCCATGTGTCCCTCCCCCAAATGTCCCCCAACACTCTCGTCGTCCTCCTCCCTCATATGTCCCCCAACACTCTCCTCCTCCTCCCCCAAATGTCCAACACTCTCCTCCTCCTCCCCCATATGTCCCCCAACACTCTCCTCCTCCTCCCCCAAATGACCCCCAACACTCTCCTCCTCCCCATATGTCCCCCAACACTCTCCTCCTCCCCCATATGTCCCCAACACTCTCCTCCCCCTATATGTCCCCAACACTCTCCTCCTCCCCATATGTCCCCCCAACACTCTCCTCCATCCCCATATGTCCCCCAACACTCTCCACCTCCCCCATATGTCCCCAACACACTCCACCTTCCCCATATGTCCCCAACACACTCCTCCCCCCATATGTCCCCCAACACTCTCCTCCTACCCCATATGTCCCCCAACACTCTCCTCCTCCCCCAAATGTCCCCCACACTCTCTTCCCCCCATATGTCCCCCAACACTCTCCTCCTCCTCCATGTCCCCGAACACTCTCCTCCTCCCCATATGTCCCCCAACACTCTCCTCCCCCCCATGTCCCCAACACTTTCCTCCCCATATGTCCCCCAACACTCTCCTTCTCCTCCCCATATGTCCCCCAACACGCTCCTCCTCCCCCAGATATCCCCAACCCTCGCCTCCACCCATATATCCCCAACCCTCTCCTCCCCCCATATATCCTCCAACCCTCTCCACCCCCCCATATATCCCCAACCCTCGCCTCCACCCCATATATCCTCCAATCCTCTCATATCCCCAACCCTCTCCTCGACCCATATATCCCCCAACCCTCTCCTCCCCCATATATCCCCAACCCTCTCCTCCGCCCCATATATCTCCCAACACTCTCCTCCCCCACATATCTCCAACCCACTCCTCCACCCCATATATCCCCAACCCTCTCCTCGACCCATATATCCCCCAACCTTCTCCTCCCCCATATATCCCCAACCCTCTCCACCACCCCATATATCTCCCAACACTCTCCTCCCCCCACATATCTGCAACAATCTCCTCCCCCTCATATATCCCCAACCCTCTCCTCGACCCATATATCCCCCAACCCTCTCCTCCCCATATATCCCCAACCCTCTCCTCCACCCCATATATCTCCCAACACTCTCCTCCCCCCACATATCTCCAACCCTCTCCTCCACCCCATTTATCTCCCAACCCTCTCCTCCCCCCACATATCTCCAACCCTCTCCTCCACCCCATATATCCCCCAACCCTCTCCTCCCCCCATATATCCCCAACACTCTCCTCCCCCGTATATCCCCCAACACTCTCCTCCTCCTCCCCCAACATTCTCCTCTTCCTCCTACCCCATATGTCCCCCAACACTCTCCTCCTCCCACAAATGTCCCCAACACTCTCCTCCTCCCACAAATGTCCCCCAACACTCTCCTCCTCCCACAAATGTCCCCCACACTCTCTTCCCCCCATATGTCCCCCAACACTCTCCTCCTCCCCCATGTCCCCGAACACTCTCCTCCTCCCTCATATGTCCCCCAACACTCTCCTCCCCCCCCATGTCCCCAACACTTTCCTCCCCATATGTCCCCCAACACTCTCCTTCTCCTCCCATATGTCCCCCAACACGCTCCTCCTCCCCCAGATATCCCCAACCCTCGCCTCCACCCATATATCCCCAACCCTCTCCTCCCCCCATATATCCTCCAACCCTCTCCACCCCCCATATATCCCCAACCCTCGCCTCCACCCCATATATCCTCCAATCCTCTCCTCCCCCTCATATATCCCCAACCCTCTCCTCGACCCATATATCCCCCAACCCTCTCCTCCCCCATATATCCCCAACCCTCTCCTCCGCCCCATATATCTCCCAACACTCTCCTCCCCCCACATATCTCCAACCCACTCCTCCACCCCATATATCCCCAACCCTCTCCTCGACCCATATATCCCCCAATCCTCTCCTCCCCCATATATCCCCCAACCCTCTCCTCCCCCATATATCCCCAACCCTCTCCACCACCCCATATATCTCCCAACACTCTCCTCCCCCCACATATCTGCAACCCTCTCCTCCCCCTCATATATCCCCAACCCTCTGCTCGACCCATATATCCCCCAACCCTCTCCTCCCCATCTATCCCCAACCCTCTCCTCCACCCCATATATCTCCCAACACTCTCCTCCCCCCACATATCTCCAACCCTCTCCTCCACCCCATTTATCTCCCAACCCTCTCCTCCCCCACATATCTCCAACCCTCTCCTCCACCCCATATATCCCCCAACCCTCTCCTCCCCCTCATATATCCCCAACCCTCTCCTCTCCCCATATGTCCCCCACCACTCTCCTCCCCTCATATATCCCCAACCCTCTCCTCCCCCGTATATCCCCCAACACTCTCCTCCTCCCCCAAATGTCCCCCAACAGTTTCCTCTTCCTCCTCCCCCTTATGTCCAACACTTTCCTCCTCCCACAAATGTCCCCAACACTCTCCTCCTCCCCCCCAAATGTCCAACACTCTCCTCATCCTCCCCCCCAAATGTCTCCCAACACACACCTCCCCCCAAATGTCCCCCAACTCTTCCCCTCCCCCAAATGTCCCCCAACACTCTCCTCCTCCCCCCAAATGTCCATCACTCTCCACCTCCTCCCCCATATGTCCCCCAACACTCTCCTCCTCCCCCATATGTCCCCAACACTCTCCTCCTCGCCATATGTGTCCCAACACTCTCATCCCCCCATATGTCCCCCAACACTCCTTCTTCCTTAAATGTCCCCCAACACTCTTCTCCTCCATGTCCCCCAACAATCTCCTCCTCCCCCATATGTCCCCCAACACTCCTCCTCCTCCCTCATGTCCCCCAACTCTCCTCCTCCCCATATGTCCCCCAACACTCTCCTCCTCCCCCATATGTCCCCCAACACTCTCCTCCTCCCCCATATGTCCCCCAACACTCTCCTCCTCCCCCATATGTCCCCCAACACTCTCCTCCTCCCCCATATGTCCCCCAACACTCTCCTCCTCCCCATATGTCCAATACTCTCCCCTCCCCCAAAATGTCCCCCAACAAACTCCTCCTCCTCCCCCAAATGACCCCCAACACTCCTCCTCCTCCCTCATGTCCCCCAACTCTCCTCCTCCCCATATGTCCCCCAACACTCTCCTCCTCCCTCATATGTCCCCCAACACTCTCCTCCTCCCCCATATGTCCCCCAACACTCTCCTCCTCCCCATATGTCCAACACTCTCCCCCTCCCCAAAATGTCCCCCAACAATCTCCTCCTCCCCCATATGTCCCCCAACACTCTCCACCTCCCCCATATGTCCCCAACACACTCCTCCCCCATATGTCCCCAACACTCTCCTCCTACCCCATATGTCCCCCAACACTCTCCTCCTCCCCCAAATGTCCCCCAACACTCTCCTCCTCCCCCAAATGTCCCCCAACAATCTCCTCCTCCTCCCCCAAATGACCCCCAACACTCTCCTCCTCCTCCTCCCCCATGTCCCCCAACTCTCCTCCTCCCCATATGTCCCCCAACACTCTCCTCCTCCCCATATGTCCAACACTCTCCTCCTCCCCCATATGTCCCCCAACACTCTCCTCCTCCCCCATATGTCCCCCAACACTCTCCTCCTCCCCATATGTCCCCAACACTCTCCTCCCCCTATATGTCCCCAACTCTCTCCTCCTCCCCATATGTCCCCCAACACTCCCCTCCTCCCCCATATGTCCCCCAACACTCTCCACCTCCCCCATATGTCCCCAACACACTCCTCCCCCATATGTCCCCAACACTCTCCTCCTACCCCATATGTCCCCCAACACTCTCCTCCTCCCCCAAATGTCCCCCAACACTCTCCTCCTCCCCCAAATGTCCCCCAACACTCTATTCCCCCCATATGTCCCCCAACACTCTTCTCCTCCCCCATGTCCCCGAACACTCTCCTCCTCCCCATATGTCCCCCAACACTCTCCTCCCCCCCAAATGTCCCCCAACACTGTCCCCCTCCCCCTATGTCCCCCAACACTCTCCTCCCCCCCATGTCCCCAACACTTTCCTCCCCATATGTCCCCCAACACTCTCCTTCTCCTCCCCCATATGTCCCCCAACACTCTCCTCCTCCCCCATATGTCCCCCAACACTCTCCTCCCCCCCCCCATATATCCCCAACACTCACCTCCCCCATATATCCCCACTCTCCTCCCCCCCCATATGTTCCCTAACACTCTCCTCCTCCTCCCCCCCCACATGTCGTCCAACACTCTCCACTTCCCCATGTGTCCCTCCCCCAAATGTCCCCCAACACTCTCGTCGTCCTCCTCCCTCAATTGTCCCCCAACACTCTCCTCCTCCTCCCCCAAATGTCCAACACTCTCCTCCTCCTCCTCCCCCATATGTCCCCCAACACTCTCCTCCTCCTCCCCATATGTCCCCCAACACGCTCCTCCTCCTCCCCATATGTCCCCCTACACCGTCCTCCTCCCCCAAATGTCCCCCAACACTCTCCTTCTCCTCCCCAAAATGTCCAACACTCTCCTCATCCTCCCCCCCAAATGTCCCCCAACACTCTTCTCCTCCCCCAAATGTCCCCCAATACTCTCCTCCTCCCCATGTCCCCCAACACTCTCCTCCTCTCCATATGCCCAACACTCTCCTCTCCCCCCATATGTCCCCAACACTCTCCTCTCCCCAAATGTCCCCCAACACTCTCCTCCTCCCCCATATGTCCCCAACACTCTCCTCCTCCCCATATGTCCCCCAACACTCTCCTCCTCCCCATATGTCCCCCAACACTCTCCTCCTCCCCCATATGTTCTCCAACACTCTCCTCCTCCCCATATGTCCCCCAACACTCTCCTCTTCCCCACCAAATGTCCCCCAACACTCTGCTCCTCCCCCCCCATATGTCCCCCAACTCTCCTCCTCCCACATGTCCCCCAACGCTCTTCTCCTCCCCCATATGTCCCCCAACACTCTACTTCTCTTCCTCCCCCAAATGTCCCCCAACATTCTCCTCCTCCTCCCCCATATGTCCCCCAACACTCTCCTCCCCCCATTAGTCCCCCAACACTCTCCTCTTCCCCCATATGTCCCCCAACACTCTCCTCCTCCCCCATATGTCCCCCAACACTCGCTTATTCTTCCCCCCCCTCCCCCATATGTCCCCCAACACTCTCCTCCCCCCATTAGTCCCCCAACACTCTCCTCTTCCCCCATATGTCCCCCAACACTCTCCTCCTCCCCCATATGTCCCCCAACACTCTCCTCCTCCCATAACCCCCAACACTCTCTTCCTCCCCCCATAACCCCCAACACTCTTCCTCCCCCCATAACCGCCAACACTCTTCCTCCCCCATAACCCCCAACACTCTCTTCCTCCCCCCATAACCCCCAACACTCTTCCTCCCCCCATAACCCCCAACACTCTCTTCCTCCCCCATATACCCCAACACTCTTCCTCCCCCATAACCCCCAACTCTCTTCCTCCCCCCTATCCCCCAACACTCTCTTCCTCCCCCCCCATAACCCCCAACACTCTCTTCCTCCCCCATAACCCCCAGCACTCCCTTCCTCCCCCCATAACCCCCAACACTCTCTTCCTCCCCCCCATAACCCCCAACACTCTCTTCCTCCCCCCATAACCCCCAACACTCTCTTCCTCCCCCCCCATAACCCCCAACACTCTCTTCCTCCCCCATAACCCCCACCACTCTCTTCCTCCCCCCCATAACCCCCAACACTCTCTTCCTCCCCCCATAACCCCCAACACTCTCTTCCTCCCCCATAACCCCCAACACTCTTCCTCCCCCATAACCGCCAACACTCTTCCTCCCCCATAACCCCCAACACTCTCTTCCTCCCCCCATAACCCCCAACACTCTTCTTCCCCCCCATAACCGCCAACACTCTTCCTCCCCCATAACCCCCAACACTCTCTTCCTCCCCCCATAACCCCCAACACTCTCTTTCTCCCCCCCCCATATCCCCAACACTCTTTCTCCCCCCCCATATCCCCCAACACTCCCTTCCTCCCCCATATCCCCCAACACTCTCTTCCTCCCCCCATACTCTCTTCCTCCCCCCATAACCCCCAACACTCTCTTCCTCCCCCCATAACCGCCAACACTCTTCCTCCCCCATAACCCCCAACACTCTTCCTCCCCCATAACCGCCAACACTCTTCCTCCCCATAACCCCCAACACTCTCTTCCTCCCCCATAACCCCCAACACTCTCTTCCTCCCCCCATAACCCCAACACTCTCTTCCTCCCCCCATAACCCCCAACACTCTCTTCCTCCCCCCATAACCCCCAACACTCTCTTCCTCCCCCCATAACCCCCAACACTCTCTTCCTCCCCCCATAACCCCCAACACTCTCTTCCTCCCCCCATAACCCCCAACACTCTCTTCCTCCCCCCATAACCCCCAACACTCTCTTCCTCCCCCCATAACCCCCAACACTCTTCCTCCCCCCATAACCCCCAGCACTCCCTTCCTCCCCCCATAACCCCCAACACTCTCTTCCTCCCCCCCATAACCCCCAAGACTCTCTTCCTCCCCCCCCATAACCCCCAACACTCTCTTCCTCCCCCCATAACCCCCAACACTCTCTTCCTCCCCCCATAACCCCCAACACTCTCTTCCTCCCCCCATAACCCCCAACACTCTCTTCCTCCCCCCATAACCCCCAACACTCTTCCTCCCCCCATAACCGCCAACACTCTTCCTCCCCCATAACCCCCAACACTCTTCCTCCCCCATAACCCCCAACACTCTTCCTCCCCCCATAACCCCCAACACTCTCTTCCTCCCCCATATACCCCAACACTCTTCCTCCCCCATAACCCCCAACTCTCTTCCTCCCCCCTATCCCCCAACACTCTCTTCCTCCCCCCCCATAACCCCCAACACTCTCTTCCTCCCCCATAACCCCCAGCACTCCCTTCCTCCCCCATAACCCCCAACACTCTCTTCCTCCCCCCCATAACCCCCAACACTCTCTTCCTCCCCCCCATAACCCCCAACACTCTCTTCCTCCCCCCCATAACCCCCAACACTCTCTTCCTCCCCCCCCATAACCCCCAACCCTCTCTTCCTCCCCCCATAACCCCCACCACTCTCTTCCTCCCCCCCATAACCCCCAACACTCTCTTCCTCCCCCCATAACCCCCAACACTCTCTTCCTCCCCCCATAACCCCCAACACTCTCTTCCTCCCCCCATAACCCCCAACACTCTTCCTCCCCCCATAACCGCCAACACTCTTCCTCCCCCATAACCCCCAACACTCTCTTCCTCCCCCCATAACCCCCAACACTCTTCCTCCCCCCATAACCGCCAACACTCTTCCTCCCCATAACCCCCAACACTCTCTTCCTCCCCCCATAACCCCCAACACTCTCTTTCTCCCCCCCCATATCCCCAACAGACTCTTTCTCCCCCCCATATCCCCCAACACTCCCTTCCTCCCCCATATCCCCCAACACTCTCTTCCTCCCCCCCATACTCTCTTCCTCCCCCATAGCCCCCAACACTCTCTTCCTCCCCCCATAACCCCCAACACTCTTCCTCCCCCCATAACCGCCAACACTCTTCCTCCCCCGATAACCCCCAACACTCTTCCTCCCCCATAACCCCCAACACTCTTCCTCCCCCATAACCCCCAACACTCTTCCTCCCCCCATAACCGCCAACACTCTTCCTCCCCCATAACCCCCAACACTCTCTTCCTCCCCCATAACCCCCAACACTCTCTTCCTTCCCCCATAACCCCAACACTCTCTTTCTCCCCCCCATATCCCCAACACACTATTTCTCCCCCCCATATTCCCCAACACTCTCTTCCTCCCCCCATATCCCCCAACACTCTCTTCCTCCCCCCATAACCCCCAACACTCTCTTCCTCCCCCATAACCCCCAGCACTCCCTTCCTCCCCCCATAACCCCCAACACTCTCTTCCTCCCCCCCATAACCCCCAACACTCTCTTCCTCCCCCCCCATAACCCCCAACACTCTCTTCCTCCCCCCCATAACCCCCAACACTCTCTTCCTCCCCCCCCCATAACCCCCAACACTCTCTTCCTCCCCCCATAACCCCCACCACTCTCTTCCTCCCCCCCATAACCCCCACCACTCTCTTCCTCCCCCCCATAACCCCCAACACGCTCTTCCTCCCCCATAACCCCCAACACTCTCTTCCTCCCCCCATAACCCCCAACACTCTTCCTCCCCCCATAACCGCCAACACTCTTCCTCCCCCATAACCCCCAACACTCTCTTCCTCCCCCCATAACCCCCAACACTCTTCCTCCCCCCATAACCGCCAACACTCTTCCTCCCCACAACCCCCAACACTCTCTTCCTCCCCCCATAACCCCCAACACTCTCTTTCTCCCCCCCCATATCCCCAAGACTCTTTCTCCCCCCCCATATCCCCCAACACTCCCTTCCTCCCCCATATCCCCCAACACTCTCTTCCTCCCCCCCATACTCTCTTCCTCCCCCCATAGCCCCCAACACTCTCTTCCTCCCCCCATAACCCCCAACACTCTTCCTCCCCCCATAACTGCCAACACTCTTCCTCCCCCATAACCCCCAACACTCTTCCTCCCCCATAACCCCCAACACTCTTCCTCCCCCCATAACCGCCAACACTCTTCCTCCCCCATAACCCCCAACACTCTCTTCCTCCCCCATAACCCCCAACACTCTCTTCCTTCCCCCATAACCCCAACACTCTCTTTCTCCCCCCCCATATCCCCAACACACTATTTCTCCCCCCCATATCCCCCAACACTCTCTTCCTCCCCCCATATCCCCCAACACTCTCTTCCTCCCCCCATAACCCCCAACACTCTCTTCCTCCCCCCATAACCCCCAACACTCTCTTCCTCCCCCCCATAACCCCCAACACTCTTCCTCCCCCCATAACCCCCAACACTCTCTTCCTCCCCCCATAACCCCCAACACTCTTCCTCCCCCCATAACCCCCAACACTCTTCCTCCCCCCATAACCCCAACACTCTCTC
Source organism: Scyliorhinus torazame (assembly GCF_047496885.1). Classification (NCBI taxonomy): domain Eukaryota; kingdom Metazoa; phylum Chordata; class Chondrichthyes; order Carcharhiniformes; family Scyliorhinidae; genus Scyliorhinus; species Scyliorhinus torazame. The sequence continues at coordinate 118,053,359 of NC_092707.1, read as the reverse complement.
CCCCCATATCCCCCAACACACTCTTTCTCCCCCCATATCCCCCAACACTCTCTTTCTCCCCCCCCATATCCCCCAACACTCTCTTCCTCCCCCCATATCCCCAACACTCTCTTCCTCCCCCCCCATAACCCCCAACACTCTCTGCCTCCCCCCCATAACCCCCAACACTCTCTTCCTCCTCCCCACACCCCTGCAATATCTTCTTCCCCATGTCAAGCCACCCTGACTGGCTGAATGTAAACGTCTTCAGTGGGAAGCAGGCACAAGCCTTGCCACCCCCTCAGCTCCGACATTAACCAGGTTCTGAATGGACAATAGTTGACGGAGGTTCACCTACATTGGTATTTCTTACTGACGGGGGGATATTTGGCTTTAACCGCTTTCTGAGCCGCGCTCAGGTAATATTCCCTGTCGTCCATCACTCAATGTCTGTCCGCACATGCGCAGCACCAGACCCCGTTGCTTTCCTTCATACCTCTGATTGGTTAATCGGACTGTCAATTATCGGGCGGCCGGTGGTGATTGGTCACAAGGATCGAGTAGTTGCTCCCTGTCATGGAATTGCGTCATGTCCCCAGTGTCGGTCTAAGATGGCGGCGGACGAGTTCCCTGAGGGAGTGTGTATCCTGCAGGTTTGTCTCAGTAACTTGCTGCTGGTTGTGTAGAGTTTCTCCATTCACACTGGAAATTATAACTTTACCAGCTGACACTGTCTGAAATCGACTGTTAAACGTTTGGAATATATTTTCTAACAGTTGGTGAAGTTGTAAGGTGGTTACCATGGCAATTATCCAACAATCTTCAGTGGTTGAAAATAAAAATTGTGCGTTTTTGAGTTTTTTTCCAGTTATAGCTATTTGCAGCTGAATAATTGAAGTGGAAGATAACTTTTTTCTCACTTTGAGGATCGTGAGTCTGGAATTCTCCCCAGGTGGAGGCAGGGTCAATGCATATTTTTAAAGCTGATTACATAGATTGACAAGGGAGTCTAAGGACGTTGGGCTCAGGAAGGAAATTGGAGTTGAGGCTACATACAGATCAGCTATGGTCTTATTGAAAGATAGAACAGATTTGAGGGGTTGAATGGCCCTTTCCTGCTCTTAGTTAGTCACAAGCTCGCTCATGCACACATTTTGCGTTGATACTATATGAGCACAGGTGGAACTGAAGTAGCTTCTGTAGTATTTGGAATGTGCTGGGTAAAATAACTTTCCACAGTGGCATTTGTGTTAATGATCACAAGAAATAGATTCAGGCGTTTACCCTTCAAACCTGCTCTGTCATTTGAAAAGATCTGGTTGATCGATCATCTGCCTCCACTCTATGTACAGAAATATCTCTTGAATCTAAAAAATCTATTGATTGTTTTTTAAAACCAACAACTCCGTGGTAACATTTCCCAAGTAGCTCTGTGAATAAAGACATTTTTTGTTCTCTGTCTAAAATGATCACCAAGGAACAAAGTTTCACAGCATAGAAAGGTGTCGCTCATCAAGCACCTATCTCTTCTGAACCCATTTTCCAGCACTTGGTCTGTAGCCTTCCATCCTATGGTATTTCGAGTGCCCATCTAAATGCTGCTTAAATGTTAAATGCCTCTAACACCTTCTCAGGCTATGAGTTCCAGATTCATATCACTTTCCAGGTGAAAAGGTTTTTCCTCAAATCTCTTGCCTGGTTACCTTGAATCTCTGCCTCCTGGTTATTTACTACTCTGCTAAGGGGAATAGTTTCTTCCTTTCTACCCTATCTATGTCTTTCATAATTCTGATGTGGAAATGCCGGCGTTGGACTGGGGTGAGCACAGTAAGAAGTCTTACAACACCAGGTTAAAGTCCAACAGGTTTGTTTCAAACACTAGCTTTCGGAGCACTGCTCCTTCCTCAGGTGAATGAAGAGGTATGTTCCAGAAATATATATAGAGACAAATTCAAAGATGCCAGACAAAGCTTAGAATGCAAGCATTTGCAGGTAATTAAGTCTTTACAGATCCAGAGATGGGGGTAACCCCAGGTTAAAGAGGTGTGAATTGTCTCAAACCAGGACAGTTGGTAGGAATTCGCAAGCCCAGGCCAGATGGTGGGGGATGAAGTAATGCAACATGAATCTCAGGTCCCGGTAGAGACCGCACTCATGTGTGCGGAACTTGGCTATAGGTTTCTGCTTGGCGATTCTGCGTTGTCGCGCGTCCTGAAGGCCGCCTTGGAAAACGCTTACTTGGAGTTCAGAGGCTGAATGCCTTTGACTGCTGAAGTGTTCCCCGATTGGAAGGGAACATTCCTGCCTGGTGATTGTTGCGTGATATCCGTTCATTCGTTGTCGCAGCGTCTGCATGGTCTCGCCAATGTACCACGCTTCGGGACATCCTTTCCTGCAGCGTATGAGGTAGACAACGTTGGCCGAGTCGCACGAGTATGTACCGCGTACCTGGTGGGTGGTGTTCTCACGTGTAATGGTGGTATCCATGTCGATGATCTGGCACGTCTTGCAGAGATTGCCATGGCAGGGTTGGGTGGTGTCGTGGTTGCTGCTCTGAAGGCTGGGTAGTTTGCTGCAAATAATGGTTTGTTTTGAGGTTGCGCGGTTGTTTGAAGGCAAGTAGTGGGGGGATGGGGATGACCTTGGCAAGATGTTCATCTTCATCGATGATGTGTCGAAGGCTGCATAATTCTGTACACTTCAATCCGGTCTCCCTTCTGCCTTCTCTGCTCTTAAGGAGAGCAACCCTTGTCTAACCAACCTCTCATCATAACTAAATTGCTCCAGCCCAGTCAACATCCTGGTGAATCTCCTCTACGCTCTTTCCCGTGCAATCACATCCTACCTGTAGTTTGGTGACCAGAACTACTCACAGTACTCTAGCTGTGGTCCAATGAGCGTTTTACACAGTTCCATCATAACATCCCTGCTCTTGAATTCTATACTACAACTAATAAAGGCCTGTCATATCTTATTAAAATCGGCCTTCCCCCATTTAGAACCCCTTTATTTCTGGTCCATCTTTGTCCTTGTCCATAACTTACTGAGTTATGGTCATTATCACCCAAATGCTCCCCCACTGACACTTATACTACCTGCTCGATGTTATTTTCTAAAACTAGGTAAAGTACCGGCTCCTCTCATGTAGGACTTTCTACGTGCTGACTCAAAAAGCTGTCCTGGATGCACTTTAAGAATTCCTGCTCTAAGCCTTTCACACCCTGACTATCCCAATTAATATTAGGGCAGTTGAAATGATATACTATTATTACGCTATTGTTTCTACATTTATGAGATATATCTGATCTCCTATCTGTCCCTGGCTGTTTGGGGCTTATAGTGCTCTCCCAGCAATGTGATCTCCCCCTTTTTGTTTTGAAATTCTTATACTCAGACTATAATCTCCAGTTCTACACCATCCTTCCAGCATCTACCCTGTCAAGCATTTCAATATCTTTCAATGCGATCATTTGCATTCATTAAAAATCTGGAATGAAAAGTATAATGATGACCATGAAACCATTGTCGATTGTCGTAAAAACCCATCTGGTTCACTAATGTCCTTTAGGGAAGGAAGTCATAGAATCATAGAAATTACATTGCAGAAGGAGGCCATTCGGCCCATTGAGTCTGCACTGGCTCTTGGAAAGAGCACCCTACCCAAGCCCACACCTCCACCCTATCCCCATAACCCAATAACCCCACCCAACACTAAGGGCAATTTTGGTCACTAAGGGCAATTTAGCCAGGCCAATTCACCTAACCTGCACATCTTTGGACTGCCCTCCTTACCTGGTCTGGCCTACATGTGACACCAGACCCACAGCAATGTGGTTGATTCTTAACTGCTCCTTCAAGGGTAATTAGGGATGGGCAATAAATGCTGGTATAGCCTGTGACACCCACCTCCCATGAATGAATGAATAAAAAAAAACATTTCATTCTTTACACTCTAGGTAATATAGGCCTAGTTTACTCAATGTCTCCTCATTGGATAATTCCCCCTCCCCAAGAATCAATCGAATTAACTTTTCAATGCACCCTCTCTAAATAAGTATTTCCTTTCTTGGGCGTACCTTGGGATGTTTTCTTCCATTAAAGATGCTGTGTAAATGCAAGTTGCTGTATGCAGATTAAAACTATACAGTATTCCACGTATGGTCGCACCAATGCCCTATATAATTGCAGTGAAATCTACTTACTCTTGTACACTGGATAAAAACAAATTGCGGCGGATGCTGGAATCTGAAATGAAAGAAAAAATGCTGGAAAATCTCAGCAGGTCTGGCAGCATCTGTAGGGAGAGAAAAGAGCTAACGTTTCGAGTCCGATGACTCTTTGTCAAAGTTAACAGACAGAGAAAGTGGGAAATATTTATGTTGTGGAGTGAGAATGAAAGATGAGTCAGAGCCACAGAAATCCAGAGAAACCAGGTGCTAATGGCCACAGAAACCAAGGGGAAAGAGTGCTGACTGCAGTCCCCAGAGAGAACAAAAGATGTGAAAGGCCAAACAGCAGAGAAACTAACATCAGAGGGTGAACTGTAGATGTGGGGGTGGGGAAGGGGGAAGCAAAGAGGAGAAAGGGTAAGGAAAGGTGGATAAGATGGGCGGGAGGGAGGGGGGGTTAATATATATTAAGAAAGACAAGAAAGAAAGAAATGGTAAAAGACAGTTAAAATTAAATGGGATGAAAACAAATGGGTCGAGGTGGGGTAGAGCTAATCATCTGAAATTGTTGAATTCGATGTTGAGACCGGAAGGCTGTAGCGTGCCTAACCGGAAGATGAGATGTTGTTCCTCCAGTTTGCGTTGAGCTTCACTGAAACATTGCAGCAGGCCAAGGACAGACATGTGGACAGGGGAGCAGGGTCTTTTGTTAAAATGGCAAGCAATGGGAAGGTCAGGGTCCTGAATGTGCACAGACCGAAGAAGCTCAGCAAAGCGACCACCCAGTGTACGTTTGGTCTCTCCGATATAGAGGAGACCACATTGGGAGCAGCGGATGCAGTAGACCAAATTGGAAGAGGTGCAAGTGAAACACTGCTTAACCTGTAATGAGTGTTTTGGGCCTGTGATGTTAAGCATGGAAGAGGTAAAGGGGCAGATGTTACACCTTCTGCGATTGCATGGGAAGGTGCCATGGGTGATGGGAGAGGTACTGGGTATGGTGGAGGAGTGGACTAGATTATCTCGGAGGGAACGGTCTCTGTGGAATGCCGACAGAGGGAGTGAAGGGAGGATGTGTTTGGTGGTGGCATCAGGCTGGAGTTGGTGAAAATGGTGGAGAATTATGCTTTGTGTAGTGTACTCTTGTACACTAATCTGTTTCTAATAAAGACTGTAATAGCTTTCCCAAATGCTTGCTTTATCTGCATACAAACTTTTGTGATTTGATTACAAGGACATTTGAGGTTGCTCTAAATACCAAAATTTCCCATTCTCTCTCCACTCAAAAAATATGCTACGTTTCTATTTTTTCTACAAAATTGGATAGCCACATTCTATTTGATCTTCAGGGTTCTTGCCCATTCACTTAACCTGTCTTTATCTCTTTCTAGCTATCTATTTCTAACTACACACTAAAAACACCAGAAAGCTGTTGAGGGCGACTAACCTGCAGCATGCACTTTCTGAACACTGCTTTCTGCTGCTATTTGTAACTGAAACACTGTTTTCCCAGATTAAGTAATGCAATCCCTGAATGGAAAGTGAAGCGGCCTTTTTAAAAGAGTCCCAGTATGTTCAATTTTTCCTGATAAGTATAGTCTCTAAGTTCTTGAGTCATTCTAGTAATTTTGTTTTGCCTCAATGTCCTTTTTATAGTATTCGAGCTATTCGGGTGTAGTCTGTCTAACTAAGACTATAGAAGTTTAATATAACTTCTCTGATTTTCAATTCTATCCCACTAGAAACAAACCCCAGTGCCTTGCTTGCTTTCATTTATGGCCTTAATAATCTTGTTGATAAGTTTAACAATGAGGGGGCAGCACAGTGGTTAGCACTGCTGCCTCACGGCACCAGGAACCCAGGTTTGACCCCGGGTCATTGTCCATGTGGTGTTTGCACATTTTCCCCGTGTCTGCGTGGGTCTCATCCCCATAACCCAAAGATGTGCAGGATAGGTGGATTGGCCACGGCTAAATTGCCCCTTAATTGGAAAATATTTTAAAAATGTTTAACAATGAAATGAGATTCTGTATTCACTCTAAGTACATTTATCCCCCTCATAACCTGAATTGATGTAACACCTTTCAGATCATCGGGATGTTCCATTGTGCTTTGCAAGCTGTGATCATTTTGCTGGAAAATAATAATAATCTTTATTAGTGTCACAGGTAGTTACACTGCAATGAGGTTACTGTGAAAATCCCTGAGTCGCCACACTCTGGCGCCTGTTCAGGTACACTGAGGGACAATTCAGAATGTCCAATTCACCTAACAAGCATGTCTTTTGGGACTTGTGCGAGGAAACCAGAGCACCTGGAGGAAATCCACGCAGATACTGGGGGAAAAAGCAGACTCCACACAGACAGTGACACAAGCCAGGAATCGAACCCAGGTCCCTGGCGCTGTGAACCCACAGTGCGCTACCTTGCCGTCCCAAATTCAGATACAGCAAGGTCACAAATAGTGTTTGGAATGATACATTAAGCTGTTTTGTTGGTACTGGTTGAAGAATGAACATCATTGAGAACTGCAATCAACATCCTAGAGGTCATCATTGATCAGAAACTGAACTGGACTCGCCACATTAATACTCTGGCTACCAGGGCAGGTCAAAGGCTAGGAATCCTACGGCGAGTAACTCACCTCCTGACCCCCCAAAGCCTGTCAACCATCTACAAGGCACAAGTCAGGAGTGTAATGGATTACTTTCCACTTGGCTGGATGAATGCAGCCCCAACAATACTCGAAGTTCGATACCATCCAGAAAAAGCAGCCCGCTTGATTGCTCCTCCTTCCACAAACCCTCCACCGCCGCCGAACAGTCGCAGCCGTGTGTATCATCTACAAGATGCACTGCAGTAACTCACCAAAGTTCCTTTGACAGCACCTTTCAAACACACGACTACTACCATCTAGAAGGACAAGAGCAGCACATACCTAGGAACCTCACCACCTGGAGGATCCCCTCCAAGTCACTCACCACCCTGACTTGGAAATATATCAACATTCCTCCGCTGGGACAAAATTCTGGAACTCCCTCCCTCACAGCACAGTGGGTGTACCTACACCTGAAGGACTGCAGCGGTTCAAGAAGGCAACTCACCACCACCTTGTGAAGGGCAACTAGGAATGGGCAATAAATACTGGCCTAACCAGCGACGCCCACATCCCGTAAATGAATTAAAAAAAAAACTGAATTCCATGCTCAGTGGTATTTTTCATGTCCATTGCAGAATGGCCGATGAGACCTTGGCATTATTTTTATTCTTTCATGGGATGTAGGAATTGCTAGCATTTCTAATTGCCCATCCCTAATTTCCCTTGAACTGAGTGGCAGTTCAGAGTCAACCACATTGCTATGGGCCTGGAGTCACATATAGGCCAGACCAGGTAAGGATAACAGATTATAAAAGCAAATTTCTGCGGATGCTGGAATTTGAAACAAAAACAGAAAATACTGGACTATCTCAGCAGGTTTGACAGCACCTGTGGAGAGAAAGGGGAACTTACGTTTCGAGTCTGGAACATGATGGGTTTTTACAACAATCGACACTGGTTTCATGGGCATCATTAGGCTTTTAATTCCAGATTTATATTGAATTCTAATTTTGTCATCTGCCAAGGTGTGATTTGAACCCGGGTCCCCAGTGCAGTACTCTGGGTCTCTGGATTACTAGGTCCGCATTATGTCTCAATTGAAAGGTAGCAGCACTGCACTGAAGTGGTAAGCCAAGACTTTAGCCCAGGAGTATAGCTGGAACGTACAATCCGCAAACTTCTGACTGAGTGCTAACCTTTAGCATAGCTGACATTTGCATATTTATGCTCAGTGCTGTGTTTAATATTGTTTCACTGCTAATAAAAAACACCATGGTGCACAGAAACTGTGCCACCATCGAAAAGAAGAAGAATACATTAATCTATCATTGCAACTGAATTCCATTGCACATATATTTATTTATTTGTTTTAGATTTTCTGCACAAGTCCTTCAAAGATTGTTTCCAGCACTGAAATGGAAACAAAAATAATTTAATTAGGGCCCTGACCGTGAACTATTTTCTTTTTGCCATTTGGATAATAACTCAGGATACTGCTTAAAAAGTGAACATGTTGCTGAGTAATTTTAAAACTATTGAATAATGGCAGTCTTAAATTCTGAGGAAGAGTCATAAATATTTTATTAAAACAGTAACCATTACAGTTGTACAAGGCCAAATGGTACCAACACTAATTTTGTGTTGGAGAAACTGGGTGCCTAGGAAGAGTCATATCAGACTCAAAACATTAACTCTGTTTCTCAAATTTAATTAGTAGCTTAACTGTGTGCGAACATTTGTCAAATAGTGATCACACCATGATTGAATTCAGTGTAGCATTTGAAAGTGAAAAGCATGTTTCAGATAAAAGAATTTTAGACTTGGATATGGCTGACTTAAACGGAATGAGACAGAGACTGAAAAGGCTTCACTTCACAGAAAAAAAAGCTATGGACAACTAAAGAGCTTGGGGACAGCATAAAACAAAAAGAAAGGGCTTACAAAAATGCAACTTGCAAGGGACATCTAACGGGAAAACAGGTGGTCAAGAGCAATGTAGGCCCAATAAAAACTGACAATGGAGATATTGTCAGTGATAATGGGGAAATGGCAGACGTGTTGAACAATTACTCTGCCTCAGTATCAACAGTTGAAAAGAAGGATAACTTGTCAGAAGTCCTGAAAAAGTTGAGGCGATAGAGGACAGGGACTTAATACAATTAATGGAAGTACAGTATCAGTAACTAGGAAATTAATGGAACTTAAGAGTGACACAACCCCAGGACCTGGCAGTTTCCATCTGAGGGTGTTAAAGGAAGTAGGGGAGCTCATGGTAGATGCCTTAACAATCTTTTAGAGTTCCCTGGATTCAGGTGTAGTCCCTCTGGATTGGAAAGTTGCACATGTCACTCCACTTTTTAAGAAGGGTGAAAGGGGGAAACTAATGAATTATAGACCAGTTAGCCTAAAGCCTGTGATGGGGAAATTGTTGGCGTCTATAATCAGGGATGGGGTAACTGGACAACCCAAAAACTTTTGGTCGATCAGGGAGAGCTAGCATGGATTCATGAAGGGAAGGTCATGTCTGACCAGTCTTACTGATTTTTTTGAAGAGGTGACTAAGGTAGTGGACAGGGGAATGTCTATGGATGTTATTTATATGGACTTCCAGAAGACATTTAATAAAGTCCCACATAAGAGACTGTTAACTAAGATGGAAGCCCAAGGAATTGAGTGCAATTTATTGACATGGTTAGGAACTTGTTGAGTGGCAGGCAGCAGAGAGCAGAGAGAGGGGACAATGGTACTTACTCTAATTGGCAGGAAATGACTAGTGGTGTACCACAGGGATCTGATTTGGGGGCTCAATTATTCATGTTATTCATTAACAACTTGGACAATGGCACAGAAAGTCATATTTCCAAATTTTCTGATGATACAGAGCTAGGTGGCATTTTAGACAGCCTAGAAGATAGCATAACACTGAAAGGCAATATTGACAGACTAGGTGAATGGGTGAAATTGTGGCAGATGAAATTCAGTGTAAGCAAATGTACAGTTAACCATTTTGGACCGAAAAAGGATAGAGCAGAGTATCCTTTCTAAATGGAAAGAGGTTAGATACAGTGGATGTCCAAAGAGACTTGGGGATTCAGGTGTATTGATCCTTAAAATGCCAGGAACAATTGCAGAAAATAACCAAAAAGGCGATTGGAATGCTAGCCTTTATATGTAGCTATGATGTGGAGATGCTGGCGTTGGACTGGGGTGGGCACAGTAAGAAGGCTTACAACACCAGGTTAAAGTCCAACAGGTTTGTTTCGAATCACTAGCTTTTGGACCGCAGCTCCTTCCTTCGGTGAATGAAGAGGCGGGTTCCAGAAGCACATATATAGACAAAGTCAATGATGCAAGACAATACTTTGAATATGGGTCTTTGCAGGTAATTTAGTCTTTACAGGTCCAGATGGTGCGACTGGAGAGAGGGATAATCACAGGTTAAAGAGGTGTGAATTGTCTCAAGCCAGGACAGTTGATAGGATTTTGCAAGCCAAGGCCAGATGGTGGGGGGTGAATGTAATGCAACATGAATCCAAGGTCCCGGTTGACGCCGTGCTCATGCGTGCGGAACTTGGCTATCAGCTTCTGCTCGGTGATTCTGTGTTGGAGTATTGTGGACAGTTCTTGGCACCACACCTTAGGAAGGATATTTTGGCCTTGGAGGGGGTGTAACCTAGGTTTCCAAAAATGATACCTGGACTACAGGGGTTAAATATGAGGAGAGATTAGTAGTCTACAAATTAGAGCCAGACCATTCGGGAAAGATGTTCAGCACTTCTTCACTCAAAGGGTGGTAGAGGTTTGGAACTTTTTCTCACAAATAGCAGTTGAAGCTAGAACAGTTAATTTTAAATCTGAGATGGATGGATCTCTGTGAAGCGAAGATATTAAGAGATATATTAAGGGATATGGGTCAAAGTCAGGTATATGGAGTGAGACCACAGGTCTGCCATAATCTCATTAAATGGCGGGATGCTATTTCAAGGAAGAAATAGTGAGGCATCTGGTTGGAAATTGTCCCATTGGGCAGATGCAGCATGGGTTCATAAAGGGCAGGTCGTGCCTAACTAATTTAGTGGAATATTTTGAGGACATTACCAGTGCGGTAGACAACGGGGAGCCAATGGATGTGGTATATCTGGATTTCCAGAAAGCTTTTGACAAGGTGCCACACAAAAGGTTACTGCAAAAGATAAAGATGCATGGCGTTAAGGGTAAAGTAGTAGCATGGATAGAGGATTGGTTAATTAATAGAAAGCAAAGAGTGGGGATTAATGGGTGTTTCTCTGGTTGGCAATCAGTAATTAGTGGTGTCCCTTGGGGATCAGTGTTGGGCCCACAACTGTTCACAATTTACATAGATGATTTGGAGTTGGGGACCAAGTGCAATGTGTCCCAAGTTTACAGACGAAACCAAGATGAGCGGTAAAGCAAAAAGTGCAGAGGATACTGGATGTCTGCAGAGGGATTTGGATAGTTTAAGTGAATGGGCTAGGGTCTGGCAAGTGGAATACAATGTTGACAAATGTGAGGTGATCCAGTTTGGTAGGAATAACAGCAAAAGGGATTATTATTTAAATGCTAAAATATTAAAACATGCTGCTGTGCAGAGGGACCTGGGTGTCCCGGTGCATGAGTCGCAAAAAGTTGGTTTATAGGTGCAACAGGTGATTAAGAAGGCGAATGAAGTTTTGTCCTTCATTGCTAGAGGGATGGAGTTTAAGACTAGGGAGGTTATACTGCAACTGTACAAGGTGTTAGTGAGACCACACCTGAAGTATTGTGTTCAGTTTTGGTCTCCTTACCTGAGAAAGGACATACTTCGGTCATTGGTAAGATTTTAGAGTCTGTTATTAAAGATGAGACGTGAAGTACTTGGAAGTGCATGGTAAAATAGGACTGAGTCAGCATGGCTTTGTTAAAGAGTCTGACAAATCTGTTAGTGTTCTTTGAGGAGGTAACAAGGACGTTAGACAAAGGAGAACCAGTGGACGTGATTTATTTAGATTTCCAGAAGGCCTTTGACAAGGTGCCGCATAGGAGACTGTTAAATAAGTTAAGAGCTTATGGTGTTCAGGGTAAGATCCTGGCATGGATAGAGGATTGGCTGACTGGCAGAAGGCAGAGAGTGGGGATAAAGGGGTCTTTTTCAGGATGGCAGCCAGTGACTAGTGGTGTGCCTCAGGGGTCTGTGCTGGGACCACAACTTTTTACAATATACGTTAATGATCTGGAAGAAGGTACTAAAGGCACTGTTGCGAAGTTTGCAGATGATACAAAGATCTGAAGAGGGGCAAGTAGTATTGAGGAAGCAAGGGGGCTACAGGAGGACTTGGACCAGCTAGGAGAGTGGGCAATGAAGTGGCAAATGAAATACAATGTGGAAAAGTGTGAGGTTATGCACTTTGGAAGGAGGAATTTAGGCATAGACTATTTTCTAAATGGGGAAATGCTTCGGAAAGCAGAAGCACAAAGGGACTTGGGAGTCCTTGTTCACGATTCTCTTAAGGTTAATGTGCAGGTTCAGTCGACAGTTAAGAAGGCAAATTCAATGTTTGCATTCATGTCAAGAGGGCTAGAATACAAGACCAGGGATGTACTTCTGAGGCTGTCTCAGGCTCTGGTCAGACCCTATTTGGAGTATTGTGAGCAGTTTTGGGCCCCGTGTCTAAGAAAGGATGTGCTGGCCTTGGAAAGGGTCCAGAGGCGGTTCACAAGAATGATCCCTGGAATGAAGGACTTTTCGTATGAGGAACGTTTGAGGACTCTGGGTCTGTACTCGTTGGAGTTTAGAAAGATGAGAGGGGATCTTATTGAAACTTACAAGATACTGCGAGGCCTGGATAGAGTGGACGTGGAGAGGATGTTTCCATTTGTAGGAAAAACTAGAAGCAGAGGACACCATCTCAGACTAAAAGGATGATCCTTTAAAACAGAGATGAGGAGGAATTTCTTCAGCCAGAGGGTGGTGAAACTGTGGAACTCTTTGCCGCAGAAGGCTGTGAAGGCCAATAAGGGGATCAGGGATTATGGGAAGAAGGCAGGAGAATGGGGATGAGAAAATATCAGCCATGATTGGATGGCGGAGCAGACTTGATGGGCCAAGTGGCCTAATTCTGCTCCGATGTCTTATGGTCTTATGGTACTGATGCTGAAGGGTGTGCAGAGGAGATTCACTAGGTTAATCCCAGAGTTGAGGGGGTTGGATTAAGAGGAGAGGTTCAGTAGACTGGGACTGTACTCGTTTGAGTTTAGAAGCATGCGGAGGGATCTTATAGAAACATATAAAATTGTGAAGGGAATAGATAGGATAGATGCGGGGAGGTTGTTTCCACTGGCGGGTGAAAGCAGAAATAGGGTGCATAGCCTCAAAATAAGGGGAAGTAGATTTAGGACTGAGTTTAGGAGGAACCTCTTCACCCAAAGGGTTGTGAATCTATGGAATTCCCTGCCCAGTGAAGCAGTTGAGGCTCCTTCATTAAATGTTTTCAAGATAAAAATAGATAATGTTTTGAAGAATAAAGGAATAAAGGGTTATGGTGTTCAGGTGGGAATGTGGAGTTGAGTCCACAAAAGATCAGCCATGATCTGATTGAATGGCGGAGCAGGCTTAAAGGTCCAGATGGCCTACTCCTCCTAGTTCTTGTGTTCTTATGATAGACTCGAGGGGCTGAATGAACTACTCCTATTCCTATATTCTCTCTCCACAGATGCTGCCAGACCTGCTGTGTTTGTCCAGCACTTTGTGCTTTTATATAGCATCCACATTATTTTGCTTTTATTTTGATCTTACAGTTCCAATGCCCAGTATACGCTTAACGTTTTGTAGATACTCAATGATATAGTGACTGGGGCCAGTTTAGCTCAGTTGGCTAGACAGCTGGTTTGTGATGCAGAGCGAGGCCAGTAACACGGGTTCAACTCCTGCACCTGCTGAGGTTATTCATGAAGGCCCGGCATCTGAAGCTTGCCCCTCGCTTGAGGTGTGGTTATCCTCAGAGGGTTTCCCCTCAAAGGGGAAAACAGCCTATGGATCTGGGACTATGATGACTTCACCTTTTACCTTGCAGTGACTGGGCATTTTGTTTATTTTTGCAATATTCCTTGACATATGAGCCCCTCTGCTTCATTTTTAAAAAACCTTTTTACACCCTCTCTTTTTCTAGGCTTATGTTCGAGGTTTTTTGGTGAGAAAAAAGTTCCAACGTTTGCGTCAAGAATATGAAGGTATTGTAAAAGAAATCGAAGAAGGCTTGGACTTGTTGGAATGGGATGGCAAGGTGCTACTGAGGCCCAAATTTAAGAACCAGGTATGTTTCACTGGAGAACAGTGTGTTTATTTCTGTATATATGTCTACCTTTTGGAGAAACTTGTCCATCACACTGTCTAATGCAAATTTTAAGAAACAAAACCAATCTTTTGCATTGTCCAGTAAAAGCCTCTCTAGAAATATAAATGTTGGAGCAAGAGCCTTTCTGAAGACCATCTCAGGATTCTGATCCTTGCTCTGAATTGCAATTAACCTTTGAATTTATTGAGTGTGTACTTAATATCAAATAGTCTTTGTGATATTACTTGGGTACAGGGCCTACAGTTTAACAGCAAAATAACGCAGAGTTTGAACTCATCAGATATTTGTATCCCAGCACCTACATAGAAATAATCTGCAACATAAAGGTATAAGCACCTGTGTTTCGAAATTCTATTTTGCCATTCCTCCCCTGCACAATACAGTAGTACCACCCTCCCAGTATTGCTAAACCTCATGATGTTCCCTTATCCAATACCTGTGAAATATCAGGAAGTAGTTAGTATTTTAAAAATAAATTTAGAGTACCCAATTAATTTTTTCCAATTAAGGGTCAATTTAGCGTGACAAATTCACCTACCCTGCACATCTTCGGGTTTTGGGGGCGAAACCCACGCAAACACGGGGAGAATGTGCAAACTCCATACGGACAGTGACCCAGGGCCGGGATCAAACCTGGGACCTCGACGCCGTGAGGCAGCAGTGCTAACCACCGTGCTGCCCATGGAAGTAGTTAGTTTATGTTACTGCACTGTACTGCTCTTTTAAAAAGATAAAGTATGCAGAACAGTACTCTTCACTGTACCTCGGTTCACGTGACAATAAATCAAATTCAAAGATTAAGTACTTAAATAAAGGAACATGTAATAATGCTTTGAAGAAGAGTCATACGGACTTGAAACGTTAACTCTGTTTCTCTCTCCAAAGATGCTGCTGCATTTCCTGTTTTTATTTTAGATTTCCCATATCCGCAGTGTTTTGCTGTTATTTATTTAATAATGACATTGATTTACACATTAAGGAATTTGTTTTACCTTCCACCACATTCTCCCCCCCCCAATACCACCCAAACATCCTTCAAAAACCTAGAATACCATTTGAAATACACAGTTTGACTTAATCAGTAATATAAATCAGTGCTGTTAATGCATTGAAGGCAGACTATTAACTGAATGGCCAGAAATTAGGAGAGGGGAATGTGCAACGAGACCTGGGTGTCCTTGTACACCAGTCACTGAAGGTAAGCATGCAGGTGCAGCAGCGATAAAGAAGGCAAATGGTATGCTGGCCTTCAGTGCAAGAAGATTTGAGTACAGGAGCAGGGGTGTCTTGCTGCAATTATACAAGGCCTTGGTGAGGCCACACCTGGAATATTGTATGCAGTTTTGGTTTCCTTATCTGAGGAAGGATGTTGTAGCTATAGAGGGTACAGCGAAGGTTTACCAGACTGATTCCTGGGATGGCAGAACTGATGTACGAGGAGAGATCGAACCATTAGGATTGTATTCACGTGACTTCAGAAGAATAGGGGGATCTCCTAGAAACCTATAAGATTCTAGCAGGACTGGACAGGGTAGATGCAAGAAGGCTGTTCCCGATGGAGGGTGTGTCCAGAACAAGGGGTCATAGTCTAAGTATATGAGGTAGACCATTTAGGACAGAGATGAGGAGAAATTTCTTCACCCAGAGAGTGGTGAGTCTGGAATTCGTTACCACAGGAAGTATTTGAGTCCAAAGCATTGTATGGTTTCAAGAAGCAGTTAGATATAGCACTTAGAGCGAAGGGGATCAAAGCATATGGGGAAAGCAGGATTAGGCTATTGAATTGGATGATTAGCCATGATCATAATGAATGGGGGAGTGGGCTTGAAGGGCCAAATGGCCTCCTCCTGCTCCTATTTTTAAAATGTTTTTCTATGTGTTACATGGATGAGTTGGATGATCAGCCATGATCATAATGAATGGGGGAGTGGGCTTGAAGGGCCAAATGGCCTCCTCCTGCTCCTATTTTTTCTATGTTTTTCTATGTGTTACATGGATTAACATCCCTGCTTTAAAACATCACAACTCTGACATCTGTAAGCAGTGTCTTGAAGATCCTATTAATAGTGCTATTTCTTACCTGCCATGTTAAATATTGTGTCGCATCTCTTGATTAGTTTGACTTATTTTCCAAGCAGAACAGAGTTATGATTTGCTATAAAACTTGCAGAAAATATGCCAGCTTAAAGCATAGTAGCTTCTCCAATAACCCAACTCTCGCACGTCTTGGACCAGAAGGGAAAGATCAGGGATTGTTGCCAACTGGGAATGGGGTTTAAACACTACTTTGGGGAGACTAAAACAGACTGTGTGACCACTTTGCAGAATATCTTCACTCAGTCTGCAAGCATGACCCCAGCCTTCCTGTGTGTGCCAGCACCTTGCTGTCATGCCCACATGTCTGTCCCTGACCTGCTGCAGTTCTCCAGTGAAGCCCAACACAAGTTGGAGGAGAGGCATCTCTTCGGTTGGGCACGTTACAGCCCTCCGGATTCAGCGTTGAGTTCAACAGCTTTCGACTGTGTCCTTTCTCTTCCAACTTAAACCCCCTTATTTTAATACCATTACATTTTGTCTCAATCCAAAAACCCTTCCACCCACACTGGGGCATCTGTCTTTTGTCCTTATGTTTGCTACATCTTGTTGCAACCTCTCCCAGCTACAGTTTAATATCCAATACATTCTCCCTCTCTTTAGCTCTGATGAAGAGCCAAACAACTCAAAATGTTAACATTGTTTTTAAGAATTTAATTTACTGTTCTCCAACCTTGATCACTTTAAATCTCCCATTGCTCTATTTATCCTCTTTAGTGCCAAAATAAGTTTTGTAACTTAATAGTTTTCAACCATGGTTGTGGATGTTTTTTTTAGAAGCACTGAAAGAATGATCCTGTGTGTTTGAGTATCATTTGAACATTCTTGGAACTCAAGACCAAGGGTAGACTTGACATCCTTCCCAAAGCTTTTACTGACAGCACACAATTCACAGGATGCTGCAGTGTGTGTACAGTGTCAAGACTGCCTCATTGTGCATCAGTAGATTTTCAGTTCAACTACTTGGTTTGTCCAACTATATCAGTAATTGAGTTTGTTTTTCCAAATTGCTTCAAAATCAGCTAGAGCATGAATGTTAGGGCAGTTTTATGGGGTAAATTTTCCTGTCACATGAATTGACTAATCATGAAACTTTTTTTGTTTCCTTAGCAGCCTGATTAGTAAGGTAAATCGAGAAGGATTATTGTAGTATTTCTTGCTTTACTCAGAGCTGGCCTATTCCTAATTTTTGGAGATGTGGTATGTTCAAAGTCAAAACTAAACAATTTTTCAAAAACATTTGCATTACTTTCTCTGGGCAGGACCGCTGATGATTACACTGTGTTCAGTCGCATTCGTACCTCCTTGGATAATGAAGCAGAATGTGCCCACATGCAGCAAGGCCTGGACAGTATTCAAGCCTGTGCTGATGTGGTACGAAGGTTACTTTAAGAATTAGCAACAACCAAGGTTTGTTTTCTACAAGGTTTCAATCTATAAATTGCTTTGACAGGATTCGTTTTCTTATTTGACAGAATGCAAAAGTAAAAGGCGTGAATGGTGTAACTAAAAGGAAAACATCTGAAACACTTTGTCATGAAGGTGAAAACAATGGAATTTGTCCATTATTTGAGGATGATGAACCAGAAAAAGACTATTGTGAAAGCCAGACATTCTCCACCACAGGAAATATTCCTACATTGTCTGAGCAGTCGGAAGTTCCTGACACTCCAATTGTAATTCATGCTTCATCTGAGCACGCACCAGAAAAGATCGGAAATGTTATTCAACTTTTAGAAATGGACAAAATAACCTCTGCAAGTGGTGATGAGAGGAAAGATTCTGATACCACATTGAACTTTACTGATGTGACATCAGTGTGGAATAGTACCGTACTGGAGATTTCACCCAATGTCATCATTACAGGTAAAGTGCTAGATCCATTGCGTGGCATGCACACTATGGGACAAAATTGAATTCCTATAGTGCACAGGGGCAGCATGTGGCGCAGTGGTTAGCACTGGGACTGCGGCGCTGAGGACCCGGGATCGAATCCTGGCCTGGGGTCACTATCCGTGTGGAGTTTGCACATTCTCCCCGTGTCTGCGTGGGTTTCACCCCCACAACCCAAAGATGTGCAGGTTGGGTGGATTGGTCACACTAAATTGTCCCTTAATTGGAAAAATAAAGAATTGGGTACTCTACAATTTATTTATTTTTAAAAGAAGAAAATCGTTTTGACCCATGTGCCTATCACAGATTCAGCTGCACTTGACATGGCTTACAAAAGTTTTAGAAATTGATAGTTATATTTTCTTAAAATGGGGGTAAACTTATAAAACTTCTCCTCTAACCCACTTTCTTTCTTTAACCCCATTATAAATTATTGGTTTGTGAATTGAACATAAGAATTAGCCCGTGAAAGAATGTTGATATTTCAATTTTCCAGAGTCTTTGTGTAAGTTACAGAAGAAAGAGATGCCAGCAACACTTGAAGGGCTACAGAAGTACAGAAGTAGCGTCGCAATGGAACTCTTGTGGCTGCAACAGGCCATTGCCAGTCGTAAAAATGTAAGTAATACGTTGCTGTGTGACTGAGGGAGTGCATCTAATCAATAATCAATGGGTGCATGGTAGCACAGTGGTTAGCACTGTGGCTTCACAGCTCTAGGGTCCCAGGTTCGATTCCCGGCTTGGGTAACTGTCTATGCGGAGTCTGCACGTTCTCCCCGTGTCTGCGCGGGTTTCCTCCGGGTGCTCAGGTTTCCTCCCATAGTCCAAAAATGTGCAGGTTAGGTGGATTGGCCATGCTAAATTGCCCTTAATGTCCAAAAAGGTTAAGAGGGGTTATGGGGATAGGGTGGAAGTGGTCTTTCCAAGGGTCGGTGCAGACTCGATGGGCCAAATGGCCTCCTGCACTGTAAATTCTATGCTCTATAGCCAGTTCTCGTGCTACAATCGTCTAAAACATTGATTGTGTGCACGTGTGTGATTTTACTCGCTCATAGTGGTGGTCTTATTTTATTTTAACAGTATTTGATACTGAAGCAACGATTGGGAACTCCAGAATGATGGTGTGACTTCTGCATTGCCAGCATGACACAAACAATAAGAAGCAGATCTGAACAAGCCATGGAACAATTCTTCAGGATGTTAGTTGTCAATGAAGGAATGATATTACAGATCAATTTTGTGTGTGGTGAATGCAATGAAGTTTAACCTGCTGGAAACCGCTTCTAGAAAGCATTAGCTGAAAAGAATATTAATAACATTAACTTAGTGCATTCCTTGAAGCAATACTTCAGTTTTTATGTTCCAGGGTATGGCTCTCTAATGGTTCTGTTAAACATTTAGCCCTGTTTTGTTTACTGCAGAAAATAATAATCCTTTCAAATTTAGTGTGGCACGTTATTTACTTGTGGCTTGTTTCCTGGCCAGTGGTCTGGAGCAACTTTCACTGATCTTGGCGTCCAGCCATGATGCTGCTAACCAGTTCCATCACTCATCAATTTGTCTGGATGTGTTTTAGCTACTCTGGCCTGCTGTAGAAAGGAAATACCTGCTGCTCGCTTGAGTTTTCTTCTGTTATCCCAAGAGCTTTATTTTGCCCAAACAGGATGTGGTGCTTTAGGATTAATGTTATAAAATAAACTGATGTGGGTGGGTATGGGGACAAATTTAATGGTGAATGTGTTATAGAAGACAAGACAATCAGTGCCCACAATTTATTTTGCAAGTTCCTGATTGCCCTCTGATAATGAAGTGGTACATGGAACAGAATGAAAGTGAAATATTGTGGATGCTAGAAATCTGAAAGCAAAAAGAAAAGGCTGGAAAAACTCAGCAGGTCTGTCAGCATTTGTGGAGAAAGAAACGAGTTAATTTTTCGAGCCAGTTTGACTCTTCAGAGCGTGGAACAGAAGCCGGGCACTTCCCTAAGGTGATAGCTAAATGAAACATTTATTTGTGTGTAAAGCTCTGCATTGTAAAGAAGAAGAGTGAACATAGCCTGATTCTTTAAACAATGGCCATGAATTAAAATATGCACTTTGTGATGTAATGTATTCACTTTAAAATAATATCTAATGGTTTCTATTGTTGCTATTGAGATATTGAGAAATATTTCTGAATTGTGCACTGACTATGCATTAGAAACATTCAGTAAGCATATATTTGGACTAAATTTTAAGGTTTTTTTCTCTTCGGACTGCTCACCCTGGTTATTTTTAAAATATACCAAAAATGTATCTCGTCAGACCTCAAGAGCAGCTCATTTTTAAAAACAAAATAAAAATGAAATCTAAACCTGGTTCACAGCATTTTGTTAGATTTTAGAAATGGAATCTATGTCTCAGTCTGCAAACTTTGGTTGCTGTTAGTAATCCAGTTGCGCAATCATGTTCAATTAGAATGTTATATGCAATTCCTGCAGCTCTATCAGAATATTTAGCCTCCTGCCATCACATCTGTGCCAGTTTTCTTATTGAACTTATTTGCACAAAAATATTACATAAACACTGTGGTCGGGACTTCCGGTTGCGGCTATGCCTAGGTAGGTCGCACGTTCAGCAGCTCCCGCCGGGAACGCACTTTTAGGCTCTTCAGAGGGGCCCCAACGGCAATTGTTCGACGGCTCCCAGTGTGGGAATGTGACAGCAAGGTTCCCCCACATTATATGAATTGGACCAAGAGTGGAGCGGCTAAAAAAGTGATCCTGGTGCAGCGGAAAGTGCGAGGGAGGAAAAGCAAGATTGCGGCGGGTGGAGACCAAGCAGCATGGGCGCAGTGGTCGCAGGAGCAACAGGAATTCCTTAAACGTTGCTTTGCGGAGCTGAAGACAGAAATGCTGGCGCCAATGAAGGCGGCGATTGAGAAGCTTGTGGAAGGCCCAAGGGGCGGCGATCCAGGAGGTGCGGCAAAAAGCCTCGGAGAACGAGGACGAGATCTTGGGCCTGGCGGTGAAGGTGGAGGCGCACGAGGCGCTGCACAAGAGGTGGCAAGAAAAATGTGAGGACCTGGAGAATAGGTCGTTGAGGAAGAATCTTCGGATTCTGGGTCTCCCTGAACGTGTGGAGCGGCCCAATGCCGGGGCATATATGAGCACGATGCTCAATTCGCTGATGGGCGCGGGAGCTTTCCCGAGGCCCCTGGAGCTGGATGGGGCTCATCGGATCCTGGCAAGGAGACCCAAAGCCAACGAGCCGCCAAGGGCTGTAGTGGTGAGATTCCACCGCTTTATGGACAGAGAGTGTGTCCTGAGATGGTCCAGGAAAGAACGCAGCAGCAGGTGGGAGAACACGGAGATCCGTATTTACCAGGACTGGAGTGCGGAGGTGGCTAAGAAGAGAGCTGGTTTTAACCGGGCTAAGGCGGTTCTCCGTCGGAAGGGGGTGAAGTTTGGGATGCTGCAGCCAGCGCGATTGTGGGTCACGTTCCAAGATCGGCACCACTATTTTGAAACGCCTGATGAGGCATGGAACTTTATCCAGTCTGAAAATTTGGACTCAAACTGAGGGTTTGTCGTGGGGGGA
Source organism: Scyliorhinus torazame (assembly GCF_047496885.1). NCBI lineage: Eukaryota > Metazoa > Chordata > Chondrichthyes > Carcharhiniformes > Scyliorhinidae > Scyliorhinus > Scyliorhinus torazame. The sequence continues at coordinate 118,031,696 of NC_092707.1, read as the reverse complement.
TGTTTACTGTGTTTACTGCGTTTGGGGAATGTTCTTTTTGTTTTGGGGATGGGTGAATGGATTTGATGTGGGGGCTGTGGGAGAGTGTGGGCGTCGGTGTTGGAGGGGCAGGGCCCCGCAGAGGAAGAGGGGTGGGTGGAGGCCCGGGGATGGGGAGTTGGGGTAAGACCGCAAAAAGGAGCTGCGCCAGAGGGGGCGGGGCCGGCTCAGATGGAAAGCGCGAGTTTTTTCCCGCGCTAGGGAAGGATGGGGGCGTGGCCGGGGGGGGGCGGAAGGGTAGTGCTGGAGAGGAGCGCACACTGACTGCCAAGGGGTAGGGGGATTCTCACACTGGGGGGTCGATGGAATGGCGGGAGAGGCCGGGGTCAGCAGGAGTCAGCTGACTTACGGGAGTGTCATGGGGGGGAGAAAAATGGCTAGATGAGGATCTAGCGGGGGGGAGGGGGGGATTGGGTTGCTGCTGCATTGGCCAAAGGGGAGCTGGAAATAGGGGGCGGGGGTCCGCCGCCTGGGGGACTGGAGGGTGCGGGAGGCGCGGGCACGTGGCTGACCTAGAAACGGAGATGGCTAGTCGGCGGGGGGGGGCGAGTAGCCCCCTGATCCGGCTGATAACTTGGAATGTGAGGGGCCTGAACGGGCCAGTCAAGAGGGCCCGGGTGTCGCGCACTTAAAGGTCCTGAAGGCAGACGTGGTTATGCTCCAGGAGACACATCTGAAGGTGGCAGATCAGGTTAGGCTGAGAAAGGGATGGGTAGGGCAGGTCTTTCATTCAGGGCTGGATTCGAAGAACAGAGTGGTTGCAATACTGCTGGGGAAGCGGGTGTCGTTCGAGGCAACTGAATATTGTAGCGGATAATGGAGGTCGATATGTGATGGTGAATAGTAGGTTGCAGGAGGTGCGGGTGGTACTGGTGAACGTATATGCCCCGAATTGGGATGATGCCGGATTTATGAAACGCATGCTGGGTCGGATCTGGAGGTAGGAAGCTTGATAATGGCGGGGGTCTTTAACACGGTGCTGGATCCAGCACTGGATCGTTCTACGTCCAGGACGGGTAAGAGGCCGGCTGCGGCCAAGGTGCTCAGGGGGTTTATGGACCAGATTGGGGGAGTGGATCCATGGAGGTTTGCCAGGCCGCAGGCCAGGGAATTTTCCATATTTTCCCATGTCCATAGAGCCTACTCCCGGATAGATTTTTTCATTTTGAGTAGGGCGCTAATCCCGAAAGTGGAGGGAACGGAATATTCGGCCATAGCCATCTCGGACCACGCCCCGCATTGGGTGGAGCTGGAGTTGGGGGAGGAGAGGGACCAACGCCCGCTGTGGCGCCTTGATGTGGGACTGTTGGCGGATGAGGGGGTGTGCGGGCGGGTGAGGGGTGTATTGAAAGATACTTGGAGGCCAATAACAATGGGGAGGTGCAGGTGGGGGTAGTCTGGGAGGCATTGAAGGCGGTGGTCAGGGGAGAGCTAATCTCCATTAGGGCCCACAGGGAGAAGAGGGAGAGGTTGGTAGGGGAGATTTTAAGGGTGGACAGGAGTTATGCAGAGGCCCCTGAGGAGGGGCTACTTAGGGAGCGACGGTACCTCCAGACGGAATTCGACCTGATGACCACGGGGAAAGCAGAGGCACAGTGGAGGAAAGCGCAAGGGGTGGCTTATGAGTATGGGGAGAAAGCGAGTCGGATGCTGGCACATCAGCTTCGTAAGAGGGAGGCAGTGAGGGAGATTGGTGGAGTTAGGGATAGAGGGGGGAATACGGTGCGGAGTGCGGTGAGAATAAACGAGGCATTTAGGGATTTCTATGGGGACCTGTACAGGTCTGAGCCCCCAGCGGGGGAGGAGGCGATGCGACGATTCCTCGATCAGCTGAGGTTCCCGAGGGTGGAGGAGGAGCAGGTGACTGGTTTGGGGGTGCCGATTGGGCTGGAGGAGCTGGTTAAAGAATTGGGGAACATGCAGGCGGGGAAGGCCCCGGGGCCGGATGCGTTCCTGTTGAATTTTATAGGAAATACGTGGACCTGCTGGACCCGTTGCTAGTGAGGACTTTTAATAAGGCGAGGGAGAAGGGGACCTTGCCCCCGACAATGTCCAGGACGTTGATTTCTTTCATCTTGAAGCGGGACAAGGATCCATTGCAATGTGGGTCATATAGACCGATCTCGCTCCTCAATGTTGACGCTAAGTTGCTGGCGAAGGTGCTGGCTACGAGAATTGAGGACTGTGTCCCGGGGGTGATTCATGAGGACCAGACGGGATTTGTGAATTGTAGGCAGCTAAATACAAATGTGCGGAGGCTCCTCAATGTGATTATGATGCCCTCGGTGGAGGGGGAAGCGGAGGTAGTGGCAGCTATGGACGCGGAGAAGGCCTTTGATCGGGTGGAGTGGGAGTATCATAGATTATCATAGAATTTACAGTGCAGAAGGAGGCCATTCGGCCCATCGAGTCTGCACCAGCTCTTGGTAAGAGCACCCTACCCAAGCCCACACCTCCATCCTGTCCCCATAACCCAACCCAACACTAAGGGCAATTTTGGACACTAAGGGCAATTTATCATGACCAATCCACCTAACCTGCCCATCTTTGGACTGTGGGAGGAAACCGGAGCACCCGGAGGAAACCCACGCACACACGGGGAGGATGTGCAGACTCCGCACAGACAGTGACCCAAGCCGGAATCGAACCTGGGACCCTGGAGCTGTGAAGCAATTGTGCTATCCACAATGCTACCGTGCTGCCCTAAGTGTATCTTTGGGAAGTGTTGCGGAGTTCGGGGAGGGGTTCATCAGTTGGGTCAGACTGCGAGATAGAGCCCCGGTGGCGAGTGTGGCTACGAACCGGCGGAGGTCGGAGTACTTTCGGCTGTACCGGGGAGGACCTTATCCCCCTTTTTGTTTGCACTGGCAATTGTGCCGCTGGCCATGGCACTGAGGGAGTCCAGGAAATGGAGGGGATTGGTTTGGGGGGAGAGGAACACCAGGTGTCGTTGTATGCCGATGACTTGTTGTATGTTGCGGATCCAGTGGAGGGGATGGCGGAGGTCATGCGGATCCTTCGGGAGTTTGGGGACTTTTCGGGGTATAAACTCAATGTAGGTGTCATGATATTCAGGTAAACATCATAGCACATACATACTGATGGACAGATCAACGGACCAATCAACACACCCAACACCACAGCCAATCACAGGCAAGAGCATACACAGTACAAAACAGGGAACACAACATTTCCTGAGCATTCCAGCAGGAGACGGCTCAGGGCACATAGCTCATAGCAAGCCACTCAGACGTCCACCATGTGCTGAGTGCGACTATAAGATAGAATTAGGAATAGGTCCACAGATTCTAGAGTTATGATCGAACCTCAGTAACCAGTTTACCACTGTATATAAATGTTAGCAATAAAACCGAGTTGTACCATTCGCAACCGTGTTGGTTCGTCTGTGTAGCAGAGTACCCAACACATCAGTAGGGAAGAGTGAACTCTTTGTGGTGCAGTCAGGGGACCAGGGAAGGGGGATAGACGAGTTACCACTGAAGAGGGCGGAAAGGAGCTTTCGGTACCTGGGGATCCAAGTAGCTAGGAGTTGGGGGGGCCCTGCACAAGCTTAATTTGACACGGTTGGTGGAGCAGATGGAGGAGGATTTTAAAAGATGGGATATGCTGCCACTCTCACTGGCGGGTAGAGTGCAGTCGGTAAAAATGACGGTCCTTCCGAGGTTTATCTTTGTGTTCCAGTGCCTTCCCATTTTGATTCCCAAGGCCTTTTTCAAACGGGTAAGCAGGAGCATCATGGGATTTATGTGGGCGAATAAGACCCCGAGGGTGAAGAGGGTGTTTCTGGAGCGTAGCAGGGACAGGGGGAGGGCTGGCGCTGCCGAATCTGTGTGGCTATTATTGGGCAGCCAATGTGGCGATGATCCGTAAGTGGGTAATGGAGGGAGAGGGGGCGGCGTGGAAGAGGTTAGAGATGGCGTCCTGTGCGGGCACGAGCCTGAGGGCGCTGGTGACGGCACCGCTGCCGCTCTGGCCGACAAGGTACGCCACGAGTCCGGTGGTGGCAGCGACGCTGAAGATCTGGGGGCAGTGGAGGCGACAAAGTGGTGAGGTGGGGGCCTCGGATTGGTCCCCGATTCGGGAGAACCATCGGTTCGTCCCGGGAAGGATGGATGGGGGGTTTCGGAGCTGACATCGGGCAGGGTTTAGAAGAATGGGGGACCAGTTCATCGATGGGACGTTTGCGAGCCTAGGGGCGCTGGAGGAGAAGTTTGGGCTACCCCCGGGAAACGCTTTCAGGTACATGCAATTGAGGGCATTTGTGAGGCGGCAGGTGAGGGAATTCCCGCTGCTTCCGGCACGTGGGATTCAGGACAGGGTAATTTCAGGTGTATGGGTTGGAGAAGGCAAGGTTTCGGCGATTTATCGGGAGCTGCAGGAAGAGGAGGAGGCCTCGGTGGAGGAGTTAAAGGGCAAGTGGGAGGAGGAGCTTGGGGAGGAGATAGCTGAGGGTCTGTGGGCTGGTGCCCTGAGTAGGGTTAATTTTTCCTCCTCTTGCACCAGGTTCAGCCTAATACAGTTCAAGGTTACTCACAGAGCGCATATGACAGGGGCGAGGTTGAGTAGGTTCTTTGGAGTGGAGGACAGATGTGGGAGGTGCTCGGGGAGCCCGGCAAATCATGTCCATATGTTCTGGTCGTGCCCGGCACTGGATGGGTTTTGGCGGGGTTTTGCGAGGACTATGTCCAAGGTGGTGAATGCCCGGGTCAAGCCGAGCTGGGGATTAGCATTATTTGGGATATCGGATGAGCCGGGAGTGCAGGAGGCGAAAGAGGCCGGTATTCTGGCCTTTTAGTCCCTGGTAGCCCGGCGGAGGATTTTGCTACTATGGAAGGATGCGAAGCCCCCTAGTGTGGAAGCTTGGATCAATGACATGGCAGGGTTCATCAAGCTGGAGAGGATAAAGTTTGCCTTGCGAGGGTCTGTGCAGGGGTTCCTCAGGCGGTGGCAACCGTTCCTAGATGATCTCACGGAGCATTAGGAGGAGGTCAGCAGCAGCAGCCCAGGGGCGGGGGCGGCAGGGAGGGGGGGGTTCTCTTGGGGTGGCGTTTGGGTTAAGGTGGGTTTTTATCCCTCTTTGTGCTTTTTACTGTTATATGGGGGGGTTACTGTATATGGGGGAATTCCAATGTATAATTTCTACTTTTGTTCTTGTTGCTTTTTGTTGGGGGGGGGGGTTTGTTGAAAATTTGTTGAAAAACTTGAATAAATATATTTTAAAAACCACTGCGGTTGGTTGCAGGATGCACTTACATTTCAATTGTACAACCAGTTAATTGACCCAGCCCAACATGAGAACCTCTGGATATGACCACACAGGACAATGTCCTGTCAACCTTTATTTCCCTGTAATTTATTATTGATCATCTCTGATCTTTTTAGATTTGGCAAATAGCACAGGAGAAGATGAAATTAGTTTATCAAATACAGTAGTAATTAGGAACTCAGAACAACTTTAAGCATGTCTTGTGACGCTTTTATATCTTCAATGGGGTTGTACCTCATCTTTACAATCAAAATACTGAATTTTGAATTCACCTTTATTTTGTTTGAGACTGATGAAATGGCTGCAACTTTTTTTTCAAGGTCAAGATCAACAATTCCTTTTATTGTTTAAAATTGATTGCAGTTAGGTGTGGCAAGCCAACCTCCTGATTTAGTGGCTAAATGTGTGATGGAATCCTGTGCCGTACAGATGGGAAAGGCCCAGCTTCAGTCCCTGTTCACTAACATATCCAAGCTAGGAGGAAATCCATTGATTCAACATCCCCCTACATTGTGATTTGGTCTGTGGTGGATGTTTTTTTAAGGCAATTAGATTTGGGGTAACGGCAGCAGGGGATGACATTTCTGATCACTGCCCAGTGAACACTGGATGAGGATGGTGACACTTGTTATCCATGAGAATTTGCAAAGTTTTGGATAAATTTCAGTTTTGAAAAGCTGCAAGATGTCTGTTCTGAGATTGGAATACTCTGTCCGCTTGTCTCCCTGTTCAGTTGAATGTGCCCAAATCAGTTATAGCATAACTAGTCAATGTTCTGCAGTTCCTCCTATTACCACTTGCTCTTGGAGAAATCCTTGGTGTCTGAGCGATAAGGAAGGAGTTGACCACCAGAGGGTAGTAAAACTACCTTGTTCAGGCATGTGAGCTTAATGTAATATAAATACCAGTTCGCTAACAAGGTCAATATTTTTGAGTATTTGTGAAAATTCAACTCAACAATTAAACTAAAATATGCAGGTGGAAAAGGGAATTCATTAAGGTCCAGTGTCTATTGCTGGAAGTTTTCATGGGCATTTTCTGGTTTGCCTTCTGAAATTTTGGGAAAAATTCAGTTGTGTTTTCTGGGTTTCTGACAAAGTTAAAGCAAACAGAACCCTGAAGAAATTCCTGATGGATGTTAAAGCTAAGATTTACAATACCTGCATTGTGCTTCCTAGCCTTTGATCCCACTAGTCCATGCTGGTCAAGAGGTTTTATTGGAACAACAAGGACATGTTGATGAGTGGCTATTTCTGCATCCAGTTTTTAAAAAAAATGTTTTTATCGGTGTTTTTCAGTTTTAGAGTGAAACTTTTGTGTCAGATATTTACATTTTGTATAGTTTCTTATTTACATCCATCTTGGTGTATCTTCTCCTCCTTCCCCCCCCCCCACCCCCTCCCCCTCTTTGGTACCCCCCTCTTCCAACCTGGGTGTTCTGTTGCTGAGCTCCTGTTCATTTTTTATCCTGCAGTTTTTGTTGAACATCTTTGGACACATCTTTTGTTGCCCCCCCCATGATCAGTTGGTGCGTGTTAATGTCAGGGATTTCCGCCATGGTCTTCTTTATAAAGTCTGTGTTGTCCCAGTTGGGCACGTACACATTTACCAGTACTACCGGTGCCCCTTCTAGGACACCACTGACCATGACGTACCAGCCCCTTGATCCGTAACTGTCCTTGTCTCAGTGAACTTTGTTGTCTTGCTAATCAGTATGGCTACTCCCCTAGCCCTCGTCCCATAACGTGAATGGTACGTCTGTCCCACCCAGCCCTTTCTTACCTGCAGTCGGTCCTTCTCCCTCCGGTGTATCTCATGCAGGGACATTATGTCGGCTTTCAGGCTTCTTAAGTGGGTGAAGACTCTGGACCTTTTCACTGGGCCGTTGAGTCCCCTGACATTCCAGGTGATAGTCCTGGTGGGGGGTTTCTGTCCCCTGTTCCTGCAGGATCAACCATACTTACCTGGTGGATGCGCCCCTGCCCTCCAGGGGTCCCAGCCCTTTGTTAGGGGGCCGTCCAAAATGGCTGCGGTCGCCGTTCTCGCCTTGAGGCCACCCCCTGCGCTCCGGGGTTTCACTTTGTGCAGGGGACACCCAACACGACCGCCAACTGTGTGTACATCACATGGGTGCACCCCTGCATTCCGGGGTCTCCCTTTGTTTAGGGACCTTCCAAAGTGGCTGCTTGCAACACCATTTTGTTTCCTCGGCCTGTTCCCTACCTGCCGAAGCCAATCCGAAAATCAACTCTTTTTTTTTTTCCCGTTGAGTTTCCTACATATTCCTTGTTTCTTTACCCCCCTGCCCCCCTCCCTTCCCTGCATCTCCCCTTGTTTTCCCCCTCCCTGTCCCTGTGACCCCATCCCCCCCTGGCCAGGTGCTCCCTCCCTACCAAGAGGTGCACCGCGGCCCCACTGACTGTTTGCCTTCCTGTGCTAGCCCTCCCTGCTAGTATGGTGGCTCCCCTCCCAAGGCTGGTCTAGCCCCTTCCTATGCCCATCAACTGTCCGCTTTCTCTGCCTGCCCACTCACCTGCTTTTCCCTGTCCTCTCTCCTGTGACCCGGTCTTTCTGATCAGACGAGGCAGTACAGAACCACGCAAATATGTTAAATTGTTCTATAAGTCTCTGCTTCTTCCAGCGATCTTCTTCTGACCCGCCTTCATTGCTGCCTTGCCTGTCCTTTGTCCTGGCCGTTGGCCCATACAAAGTCGTTTGCCTCTGCCGGGGTATTGAAGTAGTGCTCTTTGCTCTGCTGTGTGACCCAGAGTTTGGCTGGGAATAACATGCCAAATCGCATCCCATTTTTATATGCGCCAACTTTGCCTGATTAAATTCAGCCCTTCTTTTTGCCAGGTCTGCCCCAATGTCTTGATAAATACGGATTCGGTGTCCTTCCCATGCGCTCGTTTTAGTCTGTCTTTCCCACCGCAGCATCCTCTTACAGTCCTGGTATTGGTGCAGCTTCGCGATAATCGCTCTCGGCTGCTCCCCTGCCTTGGGCTTCAGTCTGAGCGACCTGTGTGCCCTTTTGTGTTCGGGGTGTTGGGGAAGATTGCCCAGCATTTGGATGATGTAGCCTGTCCGGACTCTACCCTCGATGCCTTCTGACAGGCCTACAATCCTCACATTCTGTCCTCGGCACCTATTTTCCTGGTCCTCGACCTTCCCCTTCCCTTGGGCCGCCACCAACCTTTTCACCTCTGCTTCCAGAGCAACAATCCTGTTGCTCTGATCCATCGAGGCTGTCTCGAGGTTGTGGTTCGTCCCCTCCTGCGCTTCCACTTTTTTCCCCAGTCCGTCGATCGACTTTTGAAGGGTGACCATCGCCTCCGTCACCATCACCTTAACCGCCACCTGGATCTCGATTCTGATCGCCTCTTTCATGGCGGTCAGCTCCTTCTTGAGGAAGGTCTTCCATCCGTCTCAGGTGGTGAGGGGGAGGCTGATGCTCAGGTCGATGGTCTCCCCCTGTCTTGGGCAGCCGGAACCCCTCGGAACCCCCTCGCCTCATGGGTCCGCCGGTTCGGCCGCTCGCTATTTGTGGCCCCTTCCGCCACTTCTGTTATCCCTTCGGCTCCTTGAGCTCCTGTTCGCTGGCATTTTTTGCAGTTGTTCTCTTTCTTCTGTTGGGATTACTTTGTTATTGATCTTTTGGGAAAAATTCGCCAAAATATGCCTTTTTTGATTCTGGTTGGGAGGAGAGCTACCTGATGTGCGTCTGCTCAGCACATCACCGTCACCAAAAGTCCTCTGCATCCAGTCTTAACCATGGTGAAGATGACTTCCACTGGCATCCTAGTCATTATATGGAATTATAGAGAGGGAGGGGTTGTGAAGGTGTTGACTTCATCCATTGGCTTTAGCCTTCTGTTTACCATGATGCTACCCCAGTCATTATTTCTTCAGCCCCTGTCCCCAAGCAAAACGTTTACCAACTCACATTTTGTCCCTCTACTACGGCCCCTATATTTTCTTCAAGTTCACGGAGGACAGAGGAGCCTAGCTGGAGCACAACTAATTTCATCAGTCAGTTGATCTGAATGGCCCACATCGAGTGCTTTATGGACATTGCTCTCCGCTCTACCAAAACTGCCCATTAATTCCACATCATCCTGAAATGGAAAGATTACAACCTTGTCAGACCATATTCATGCTCAAAATGGTAATCAATGTTTTCCCCAAGAATTATAATTGCTAAAAAATAGAAAGCTTGCAGCAACAATCAGCAAGGCAATGCTCAACTTGTAGTATTTAAAATTGTCCTGGAAATATGTTTAATTTGTGAATCTTTTAAGGGAGTCTTTGATGGATAGAATATGGGTAGTTTAACTGGTGGTGCTGCCACCCCTGCTGCCAGGTACAAACAGGAAAACAAGGAACTGAAGATACAGGGGAAACCAGAAGCACATTTGCCATTCCAAATGTCGGGTTCAGCATGCCAGATCAAAGTAGTTCCTTCCCAGCAGGCGTGCAATAATCAATGCTGCCATTCAGATAGATGGAGTGTGAACAGCAGGCTTCCGGCCTTTGAAGTGGAGGCAGGTGTCTTAAAAGGATCACCAGATTATTTCTCAACAGCCTGTTAATCAGACTGTTAATCTTTTTTTTGCTGCTTAAATGCACAAGTGAACAGCAAAGACAAAGGTCCATCTTCCATGCTAGTAAACCCTGTCATTTCAAAATCCTACGGCACGAGCCAAACAAACTTCATATGGTTAATTTTAAACACACAATCCCAACAAACCCCTTCCCTTTGAAGCTCGAAGGTTCCTCCACAAAGTATTCACAAAATGTCTTTCTCCCCTAACATTAAAGGAACTCATTAAGTATGCAACACTAACAGAAGTCCATATTGAATCTTTTGCTTATATTGGTCTATGTAAACTTTAAAGTGCAAACAATTAGCAGCTTTTTCACGATTGAGCTTTGATTCTGTTTACTGGCATAGATGATGCGGGAAATGTGTGTATTGCAGGAGACTTGCAGTGTTCCAGAGATATGGGGCTGTTTTCCTTAAATGCTTCATTTGGGAAATGCGTATTGCCCAGGTTCAAAGCACGGGAAAAATAGAGTGCGAGTTTTCTACTGCTTTATTGATGAGGCTTCCTAAGGCAATCTTTTGACTGCACCTATGTAGGCTGACTACAGTCAATTAAACAAGTGGGATGTTTCCAGTACGCATGCACGCCTCAATTTTGTATTAATTTATTTGTGTACCACCCATTTTGATAATCTGAATGGGCTTTATGGTCTGTACTGCTTCTTCTCTGATTGCAAGCAAATAGAATCCAAAGGAAAAAATACATAGTTCAGGGATGTGTATCAGAGAACCTATGGCTTTTATTTTTGGACAGAAACCAGAAGACCCCAACAGTTATAATGATTGCCTTAGGCTTTCAGCAGTGGTGGACTTTCCATGTGCTCTGGTGTGATAGGGCCAGGTGAGCAGCTGAGCTAGTTAAATGGTCTTTACCTGGTTAAGCATAGCAAACCTCAGGTCCACACCCTGAACACACTCTGTTTTGATGTTTCTTAACCCTTTTCATTTATTGCACTAACTTCCTTTACCGGAAAGACTGACTTATTCTGCTCCAAAGGTCACGCCTTTACTGTAATGGAAAGACAATTAACCCTCTTTAGAACATGCGTATATGCATATAGCAAGGGGGGGCACGGTAGTACAGTGGTTAGTACAGTTGCTTCACAGCTCCAGGGTCCCTGGTTCGATTCCCAGCTTGAGTCACTGTGCGGAGTTTGCACTTTCTCCCAGTGTCTGCGTGGGTTTCCTCCGGGTGCTCCGGTTTCCTCCCACAGCCCAAAGATGTGCAGGCTAGGTGGATTGGCCACGCTAAATTGCTCTTCGTATCCCAAAAGGTTGGGAGGGGTTACGGGGATAGGGTGGAGGTGTGGGCTTGGGTAGTGTGCTCTTTTCAAGGGCCGGTCACCAACCTCCCCGAACAGGCGCCGGAATGTGGCGACTAGGGGCTTTTCACTGTAACTTCATTTAAAGCCTACTTGTGACAATAAGCGATTTTCATTTCATTTCATTTCAAATGGCCTCCTTCTGCACTGTAAATTCTATGATAGTCATATTCTTAAACCATTTGTTAGCACAGGTCAGTAAATTGCCCCTTTATCTTCTTGTGTGAGGATACCCAGATGCAAATTAAATTTAATCTGAAATTAAAATCAATTAAAGAAAATTGCCTGACATGGTAATTTATTTAGACATTAAAAAACTCCACATACCACTGCAAGGTAAACAAGGCTGTAAAGGAGTCATAGTTGCCAATTCTTTATAAAGTCAGTGACTCCTATTGCGAAATGTATGTTGGTACAGGACTGGTTTCATTGGTGATATTTTCCAATTTCAACTATAAACTTGCATCTTTGCATCTGTCGATGAAATCTCCGAAAGCTGTAGATTCCCATATCAACACCCACAAACTTCATTCATACATTCTGTTGGAAATTGGCTTTCTTCTGACTGTCCTTGGGCAAAGCTATCAGAAATCCAATAGTTATCAGAATCCAGTGGTAGGGAAAGAATGGGCAGGAGGCAGTGGTGTGGTGAATGTTGCCTGACTAGTAACCACATGGCCAGGCTAATGCTCTGGGGACGTGGATTTGAATCCTATCATGGCAGCCGCTGGAATTTAAATTCAGTGAATCAATCTCGAATTAAAAAGCTAGCCTCGGTAATTGTGGTCATGAAATGATTGTTGCAAAAACTCATCTGGTGCTTTCCTTCAGGGGAGATAATCCTTACCTGGTCTCGCTGCCTTGTGACTCCAGACCCACAGCAATGTGGTTGATGCTGAAATGCCTTCTGAAATGGCGGAGCAAGTCACTCAGTTGTATCAAAACCGCAAGCAAGCTGACAAAAATAAACGAAACCCGATGGATCACTTGGCATCAACAAGAACTGTAGCAACAGGGCTTAAAATTGGCTGAATAATAGGAAGCAGAGATATATTTCAGGCTGGAGGAAGGTTTGTAATGGTGTTCCCCAGGGGACCCTTGCTTTTCCTGATGTATATTAATGATCTAGACCTTGGTGTGCAGGGGACAATTTCAAAGTTTGTGGATGACACAAAACTTGGAAGTATTGTAAACTGTGAAGAGGACAGTGTAGAACATCAAAAGCACAAACACAAGTTGGTGAAGTGGGCAGATATGTGGCAGATGCAGAGCAATGTGAGGTGTTGCATTTTGGTAGAAAATATAAATGAAGGGGTAAAATTCTTAACAGGGTGCAGGAGTAGAGGGAGATGGGTGTATATGTGTATAGATAATTGAAGGTGGCAGGTCAGGTGGAGAGAGCAGTTAAAGAATATAGTATTCTGTGCTTTATTAATAGGGGTATAGAGTACAAGAGCAAGGAGGTTGTGTTGAACCTATACAAGACAGTTAGACCTCAGCTGAAGTATTGTGTACAGTTCTAGATGCCACACTATAGGAAGGATGTGAATACATTGGTTTTCACCTCGTGCAGATGAGGTTTACAAGAATAGTTCCAGGGATGAGAAACTTCAATTATAAGAATAGATTGGAGAGGTTGGGTCTGTACTGCTTGGAGAGAAGGTGGAGAAGAGGGGATTTGATAGAAATGTTCAAAATCATAAGGGGGCTGAACAGAGCAAATAGGGATAAACAGTTCTGCTCGTAAAAGGACCAAGAACGCTTGTTTGGAGAACTGGTGCAGACATGATGGGCCGAATGGCTGTAACAATTCTGTGACTGACAATAGCAAACCCAGCCTTGTCTCACTGCAAAGTCCTCCTTAATAATATTTGGGAGTCATCCTCCGGTGGCGTTATGTAGTGGGAAGACAGGCACGAGGTAGCTCCTGCCTCGAGTACTGCATTTTTTGCCCTTTTATTTTAGTTTAAGGGGATATTTCCTTCTGAAAACCCACAGAAGTAATGGGATAAAGACCCTATATGGGTGAAAAGCCCAGAAAAGCCAGGGAGAAAAAGGCAGACAGTAGAAGTTCGTCAATGGAATCTGAGGCTTCTCAGAGCTCATCAGCAGAAAAGATGGCGGAGGCAGTCTCTGGGGCTCCAGTCACTCCACTAGCAGCCGAGGTGCTTTCGAGTACTTTGGTGAAAGAATTTGATAATCACAGGCAGGGCGTGTTAAAGGACTCACCAAATCGATGGAGGAGGCTTTGGTCTTGGCCCCCACCCCGAGTGACTCTGGAGAAGACCAACAAAACTGTAAAGCCCAAGGAGCCACGATTTAAGACCTAGGAGCAGAATTAGGCCATTCAGCCCATCGAGTTTGCTCCGCCATTCAATCATGGCTGATATGTTTCTCATCCCCATTCTCCTGCCTTCTCCCCATAAGAACCTATCTATTTCTGTCCTAAAGAAACTCAGTAACTTGGTCTCGACAGCATTTGCGGCACTGAGTTCCACAGATCCACCACCCACTGACTGAAGAAATTCCTCCTCATCTCTATTTTAAAGACATGGAAGTGGCCCTTTTGAGACATAGTGATCAAATTGCCTCACTGGAAGCGGAGCTGTCTCTGCTGGCAAAAGCGATTAGATCGCTGTAGCTCAAGGTGAATGATTTAGAGAATTGGTCCAGGGGGCAAAATGTTTGAATTTTGGGGCTGCCAGAGGGGATGGGAGGCTTTGCAGAGATGTTTGGTGAGAGGGTGGATTCACGTCCCCTCCTATGTTGGACTGAGCCCACCGTAAATTCCAGCTGAGGCCTCGTCCTGAGGATCCACCTTGTGCGGTACTAGTGAAATTCCATACCTTCAAAGAGAAAGAGCGGGTTCTGAGATGAGTGAGGGAGCATCGACTTCAAGTGGGAAGGCCAGGCCATCAGGTTTTACCAAGAGGTGAAGTGGAGCTGGCAAAGAAGAGGCCTGCATTGAACAAAGCCACCCTGTAGAGTCCGATTCGGTGTGGCGTACTCGGCGTGGTTAAGAGCGACTTTCGAGGGAAAGGACTATTTATTTGATACGCTGGGAGAGGTGGATTCCTTTGTAACTAAGCGTAGATTGGGCATGGTGTGATTGAATTTTTTGGGTGTTTGGGATGGGCACATTGAATTGTTGAGATTCCACGTTTATTTTTGCATTTTCCTGTTCCTGTTTGGGTTGAATATTTACAGTTTGGGCTTAGGTTTGGGGTTTAGTTTTATGCGGGGTTCAGTTCTGATTGTTATGAAAACATATTGCTCCCTGTTGGAGCGCAATGGTTAATGAGGTTTTAATATTTTGTCTTCATATTTTGTCCCCCCTGCTAACCTAAGAGTTAGCTAACAGGAGCCGTGTTGACGGTTTGGTTTCAGCTCATTACAGTATTTTTTTAGATAATGAGCTTTGAATTCTTGTTTTGTTTAGGTTTGTTAGAAGTAGATTTTAGTTGTTTATGTTCTCCTTGCTGCTGGGTAGTATCCAAGTGTGGGGAGAGGGGGAGGTGGGGTAGTTTGCCGACAGTGATTGCAGATTTTTCTTTGTTCGTCTTGTGATTTGGTTTGGCGGCCCTCTTGGGTGGGCCTGGTTGCTGTACCTTTTATGTATTTGTTGGATAATCTCTCTTAGTGGAAACGGCTGACTCCGGATTGAGAGGGGGTTGGTGGGAGACCTCCAATTCATTTCGTCACCTGTTTAGGTTTGAATGGTCCAGTGAAAAGGTTGAGAGTATTTGCTCACCTTAAGAGTTTAAATTCTGATGTGGGGTTTCTGCAGGAGACTCATTTGTGTGACAGAGACCAGACAAGGCTGCAGAAGGGGTGGGTAGGACAAGTCTTTCATTCGGACTTTGATGGTTAGGGTCCGGGTTGTGGCAATTTTAGTTCATTAAAGGGTTCAGTTTTCTGCCGCTAAGATCTTGGCAGACCCCAATGGCAGACATGTGGCTCTCTGGCAGGCACTCCGGTGGTTGTGGTTAACATCTATGCTGGTCTCCATCTCCGATTTGCACTCAGCTTACTTTGGGTTGGGAATTAAAATTGAGTTCTGGGGCGGCATGGTGGCACAGTAGTTAGCACTTCTGCCTCACGGCGCTACGGACCCGTGTTCGATCCCGGCCCCGGGTCACTATCCGTGTGGAGTTTGCATATTCTCCCCATGTCTGCATGGGTCTCACCCCCACAACCCAAAGATGTGCAGGGTAGGTGGATTGGCAGGGCAGCACGGTGACACAGTGGTTAGCACTGCTGCCTCACGGCACCGAGGTCCCAGGCTTGATCCCGGCTCTGGGTCACTGTCCGTGTGGAGTTTCCACATTCTCCCCCTGTTTGCGTGGGTTTCGTGCCCACATCCCAAAGACGTGCAGGGTAAGTGGATTGGCCACGCTAAATTTCCCCTTAATTGGAAAAAAGTAATTGTGTACTCTAAATTTATTTTTAAAAAGGTAGGTGGATTGGCCACGCTAAATTGCCCCTTAATTGGGAAAAAAAGAATTGGTACTCTAAATTTATTTTTTTTAAATTGTGTTCTGAACCTCTAGTCTGGATCGGTCCAAGGGCAAATCTCTGACTCCTTTAAGGATGGTCAGAGTTTTGTTGTTTTTCCTGGAACAGCTGGGGAGGGGGTTAGATCCTTGGTGCTTTTTGCACCCTGGAGACAATGATTTTTCATGTTTTTCACATGTGCTTGGGTATACTCGCGGATCGATTATTTTGTAATAGATAGGTCTTCCTCCCTTTTGTGGTGGCAACTGGTTACTCAACGATTGTGATTTCGGACCATGCCCCACACTTTGCTGAGTTGGCACTAGAATCAGGTCCCTCCGAGCATCTGCCATGGAGATTGGAAGTGGCATTATTAGCAGACAAAACATTTTGTGAACGCATGTCCACTGCCATTGGGGAATATATAAAATTTAATGAAAGTGAGTCAATCTCACCTTCTACGCTGTGGGAAGCCCTTAAAGTGGTCCTTAGCGGGGAGATTATCTCCTACAAAGTGCACATGATGAAGACAGCAAGGTGGAACAGCAGAGCCTGGTGGACCCATTCTCAAGGTGGACCACCAGTACTCATTTGTCCCAACCCTGGAGTTGTTGGCAAGTAGGAAAAAGCTGCAGACATAATTTGAGCTATTGTCAACTGACAGAGTGGTGGGCCAGCCCCGACGGTCAAAGGGCATGTTTTATGAATACGGGAAGAAGGCCAGTCGTTTCTGAGCTCACCAGCTGAAGCGACAGGCGGCTTTCCGGGAGATTGTATAGGTACCTAACTCAAGTGGCAGCCTCCGTCCTGCCCCTCCTCCCGCCCCTCCTCAGGTTAATGTGGTTTTTGAATTGTTCTATTAGGGTCTCTATAGATCGGAGCATCTGGCTGAGGGATCGGTCATGACTGACTTTTTAGATAGCTTATCCATCCCAGTTATGGAGGGGGAGAGGGGCGAGGGGCCTGGAGTTGGAATCCCCATTGAGCCCAGAGGAAATTATGAAATGGGTTGAGGCAGACTGATAAAGCCTCTGGCCCAAATGACTTCCCCATTGAATTTTATAAGGAGTTTGTGGAGCATTTGGTACATTTAATTCAGGACATATTTAATGATTCCTTATCCCAGGGTTCATTGCCCTCTACCCTCATACAGGCCTCTGTCCCCTTGATTCTCAAGAAGGCCAAAGACCCAGCAGAGTGTGGGTCATATTGACCTACCACACTCTTACCACATGGATGTCAAGTTATTTGCCAAGGTGCTGGTGCTGCGGCTGGAGCCCTGTCTCCCAGTGGTGATCTCAGAGGATCAGACAGGCTTCGTTAAGGGTCGGCAATTGTCGGCCAATATACGTTGTCTGCTAAATGTTGTCCTTTTCCCCTCCTCAGTGCCCGAACCACAGGTGACTGTTTCCCCAGATGCCGAAGAGACATTTGATAGAGTGGAGTGGGAATATCTATTTGACATTTTGGAGAGGTTTGGATTTGGACACAAGTTTACCTCCTGGATTTGATGACTGTATAGGGCCCTCACTGCTAGTGTTCATACAAATGCTCTGAACTCTGGCTACTTCCTGTTGAATAGGGACACTGGGCAAGGGTGTCTCTGCTTCTGTTTGCCTTGGTGATAGAGCTGCTCGCTATAGCGCTGAAGTTATCTTTTAAATGGAGGACGATAAATCAGGGAAGGGTGAAGCATCGGGTTTCCCTTTATATGGATGACCATGACCTACTTCTCTATATTACGGACACAGCAATCTCCATGGATGACGTAATGAGGCTGCTTAGGAGTTTAGGGTCCTTCTCTGGGTACAAGTTGAACTTGGACAAAAGCAAATGCTTCCCAGTCAACCCCCTCGGGAGGAGAACCCAACTGGGGATGCTACCTTCTCGCCTCGCCAAGACTAGCTTTCATTATCTGGGGGTCTGCGTGACCCACATTTGGGCCTCACTTCATAAATTAAATTATACAAATCTGGTTGATGGTGTCGGCTTAAGAGTTGGGATAACCTCTCCCACCCTTGGTGGGAACGTACTTCTGAGATTTATATTTCTTTTTCAATGTCTCCCCATCTTTCTCCCCAAGTGCTTTTTTGTCAAAGTCAATAAATTAATGTCCTCCTTTATTTTGGGTGGGCAGGACTCCAAGGATCCACGGGGTTCTACTCCAAAGAGATAGGCAGTCAGGGGACTTGGCTCTACCCAATTTACTGTTTCATTGTTGGGAAGCATATATTCAGAAGATATTGTTGTGATTCAGTGATCCTGGTTCCATATGGGGATGAATGGAGCTCCTGCATGGTTTCTAGCCTCGTGCAATAGTTACAGCATCGCTGCTTTCTCTGGTAAGATTTTTCCTGAATCCAGTGGTGGTCTCCACCCTGAGAATTTGGAAGCAGTTCAGGCAGCATTTCAAGCTCTGTTCCCTGTCTTCGCTAGCCCCCATAATCACCTATTCCTGCCAGCAGGTTTGGACTCTGCATTTAAGTCATGAGAGGGGAATGATTTGGAGAGCTTTGGAGACCTGTTTGTGGAGGGGTTTGCCAGTTTTAAGGAGCTGACAGAGAAATCCAATTGCCTGCTTCCAGTCTTTCAAGTACTTTCAGATTCACAATTTTTCCTCCTTTCCCTTGGCATCACCCTCTTCCCAGTTGAAGAGGATTTTGTCTTTGGCCGGGTCTGGTGGGGGGGACTATTTTGTGTATATGGCCATAAGTGGTTATATGGTATATAAGTCTGATCCAATTCAAGGTGGCGCACAGGAAGCATCTGACTAAAGGGAGGATGAGTAGATCTTTCACTGGGGTGGAGGACAAGTGCGAACTTTGCTCTCAGGGGCCGGCTAACCACACTCATATGTTCGGATCTTGTCCCAAGTTGGTAAGCTTTTGGGCCTCTTTCTTCAACACCATGTTGAAGATACTCAATATTAATTTGGATCCATGTCCGCTAGTGGCAATTTTGGGGGTATCAGACTCACCAGTGATTCAGATGGGGTTGAAGGCAGATGTCCTCGTCTCGTTAATAGCCTGGAGACGAGTTCTGCTTGGGTGGAGATCTCCTACTCCGCCCAGTGCCTCAGCTTGATTGGGTGACCTCATGTCTTTCTTACATTTGGAGAAGGTCAAGTACACCATCAGGGGGTCGGTAGAAGGGTCCTACCTAAGATGGCAGCCATTCATTTCTTTTTTGAAGGAGCTGATCACTGTCAGCTGTTAGAGGGTTTAGTTTAGTGTTTGGGATTAAGTTGTTAGGTGCATTTGCTTGTTTGTCTCGTTCTTTGATTGTGT
Source organism: Scyliorhinus torazame (assembly GCF_047496885.1). Classification (NCBI taxonomy): domain Eukaryota; kingdom Metazoa; phylum Chordata; class Chondrichthyes; order Carcharhiniformes; family Scyliorhinidae; genus Scyliorhinus; species Scyliorhinus torazame. The sequence goes on along the minus strand of NC_092707.1, from coordinate 118,012,664 downwards.
AACTTTGGTTAATTGTTTTGGAAGGTTTTGTTTCATATGAAATTTTTTTAATAAACATATTGTTAAGGGGAAACCCTGCCCTCAATTACCAGGGTGTTCATACTCCGAGGTAAAGGAGGGGAATCGTTTAGAGCAACATCCATGGCGCCCGAGGGGTCGTAACATCACCAACCTGCCTTTTTCAATTGCATCTATCCAAGACATTATTGGTAACAGTGACCACTGCACAGGCCTTGTGGAGATGAAATCCCGTCTTCACATTGAGGATAGGGTGGCACAGTGTTTAGCACTGCTGCCTCACAGCTCCAGGGACTCAGGTTCAATTCCTCGCGGAGTTTGCACTTTCTCCCTGTGTCTGCGTGGGTTTCTTCCGGGTGCTCTGGTTTCCTCCCACAGTCCAAAAATGTGCAGGTCAGGTGGATTGGCCATGCTAAATTGCCCCTTAGTATCCAAAAGGTTAGGTAGGGTTACTGGGTTACGGGGATAGGGTGGAGGTGTGGACTTAGGTAGGGTGCTCTTTCCAAGGGCCGGTGCAGACTGGATGGGCCGAATGGCTCCTGCTGCACTGTAAATTCTTTGATTCTATGATACCCTCCATGGTACTGTGTGTGCTAAATGGGCTAGATTTTGAACAGATTGAGCAGCTCCAAACTAGACAACCGTGAGGCGCTGTGGGCCATCAGCAGCAGAATTGTACTCAACCACAATCTGTAACCTCATGGCCCGGCATATCCCCCACTCTACCATTGCCACCAAGCCAGGGGATCAACCCCGGTTCAATGACGAGTGCAGGAGCAGCACCAGGTATACCTAAAACTGAGGTGTCAACCAAGTGAAGCTACAACACAGGACTACTTGCATGCCAAACAGCATAAGCTGCAAGTGATATACAGAGCTAAGCAATCCCATAACCAACAGATCAGATGTAAACTCTGCAGTTCTGCCACATCCAGTCGTAAATGGTGCTGGACAATTAAATAACTAACAGGAGGAGGAAGTTCCCCAAATATCCCTGTCCTCATCGATGATGGGCCCAGCACATCAGTGCAAAAGTCAAGGCTGAAGCCTTTGCAATTATCTTCAGCCAAGGGGCCGAGTGAATATCCACTTGAGATCAAGAAAAGGCTGAAGGCATTTGATATGGCAAAAGCTATGCGCCCTGACAATATTCCATCAATAGTACTGAAGACTTGTGCCAGAACGTGCCGCGCCCCTAGCAAACTGTTCCAGTGCAGCTACAATACTGTCATCCACCTGACAATATGGAAAATTGCCCAGGCACATCCTGCAGATTAAAAAGCAAAACAAATCCAACCCGGCCAATTCCCACCCTATCAGTCTATTCTCAATTATCAGTAAAGTGATGGAAAGTGTCATCGACAGTGCTATCATGTGACATTTGCTTTGCAATAGCCTGCTCACTGTCATGCAGTTTAGGTTTCACCAGGGCCACTCAGCTCCTGACCTCAAGAGGTGAGGTGAGAGTGACTGAGTGACTGCCTTTGACATCAAGGCAGTATTTGACTGAGTGTGACGTCAAGAGCCCGAGCAAAACTGGAGCCAATGGGAATCAGGTGGAAAACCCTCCACTGATGGCAGTCATTCCCTTAAAAAGAAAGGTTGTTGTGATTGCAGAGAAGTGGCAAGTAATATTCATGCTGTGAGCATCTCCAACAAGATAGTGGGCTGGATTCTCCGTTTGGGAGACTAAGTCCCCACGCCGGCCTGAAAACGGTGTTGTTTTACGCCAGGAAAACTGGCGCAACGGCCACCGATTACCTGGTCCGGGGGCGGGTGGGGGGGAGCGTGGGGCGAGCAGCCAGGCAGTGTAGAGCTCCCAGCTCTAGCTGCTGATACAGCCCAGAGAATTGACGGGTCCGTGGCCACGCATGCGCACGGCGGCGGCCTGCAGCGGACCGCAAAAGTAGTCGCCCCCCCTTCGGCCGCTCGCGCCCCCCGGACCGCCCCCCCCCCCCACAGTGCCCCCAGCCCCGAAGGAAGCACCCCCCTGCCCACGGATCGACCCTCCCCCCGACTGGCGCCGCCGGAAAGAGTCCGCAGCCGCCACGCTGAGTTCACGAGGGGTGAGACCACACGTGTCCCACGCCGTCGGGAACGCGGCCAGTCAGGGACCGAACATCGCGGGGAGGGCCTCAGCCTATGGCCTGAGGCTGTGGATACGTGGCTATGCTGCTTTTCAGGGGGCGGAGCATCGTAAAAGTGTCGCTGCCCCCAATTTTGGCATCATTGGGGATTCTCCGCCCCCTCGCCGAACGTGATTTTGGCGTAGGGGATCGGGGAATCCAGCCCAGTATCTATCCATTGGCCCTTGACATTCAGTGGCATTACTAGCGCTGAATCCACCCCCAACAACAACATCTTGGGGGTTACCATTGACTAGATACTGAACTGGACTAGCCAGATAAATAAGAGCAGGTTTGAGGCTAGGAATCCTGCGGACAGTAACTCATCACCTGACTCCTCAAATACTGTCCACCATTTACAAGGAACCGATCAGTGTGATGGTGACCCACTTGTCTGGATGAGGGCAGCTTCAACAACACTCATGTGGCTCAACACCATCCAAGAGAAAGCAGCCCGCTTGATTGGCACCCCATTGACCATCTTCAACATTCACTCCCTCCACCACCCACACACAGTGGCAACAGTGTGTACCATCTGCAAGAAACACTGCAGCAACTCACCTAGGTTCCTTCGACAGCACCTTCCAAACCCAGAACCACTACCATCTAGAGGGACAAGGGCGGCAGATATCTGCGAATACCACCAGCTGTAAGTTCCCCTCCAAGCCATCCTGACTTGAAAATATATCTCCGTTCTTTCAATGTCACTGGGTCAAAACCCTGGAACTCCCTCCCTAACAGCACTGTGGGTGCAACTCCATCTCAGGAACTGCAGTGGTTCAAGAAGGCATCTCACCACCTCCTTCTCATGGGCAATTAGGGATGGGCAATAAATGCTGGGTCTAGCCAGCGATGCCCACAACCCATGCATTAATAAATAAAAAAATCACTTGGTATAGACTCTGGAGAATTGCCAACTCATCTGGAACTTCAGGGGAAGAGACAAGGATAATTGAAGAGGAAAACTGAAATTGGTGAATAAGGATTCATATTAATGTTAACGTGGTGTCAATTCCTGTTGAAATTCATTGGCCCTGTCAGATTAACTTCACATTAAATGATGCTTTTATTATCTTCTGCTAATAGACTGAACATTAAAATTCTTTATTTGGTTCAATTACAGCATGAATAGTGTCATTGTTTTTCACCCGCATTCACTATTAATGTCACTTGTGATTTAAATGAAGTCACAGCATGTTTTATTTCCTAAACATTTAAATGTTGCATTTGAGTGTCTGTTATAGAAACATAGAAAACAGGAGCAGGAGGAGGCCATTCAGCCCTTTGTGTCTGCTCCGCCATTCATTATGATTATGGCTGATCATCCACCTCAATAGCCTAATCTTGCCTTCCCCCCCTCCCCCATATCCTTTGATCCCCTTCGCCCCAAGTGCTATACCTAACTGCTTCTTGAAAACATACGGGGGCGGGATTCTCTGTTGGCCGACGCCGAAATTGGGAAACACAATTGGGCGGAAAACAGGTCCTGACACGAGTGCCGATTTGACGCCAAATCGCAATTCTCCATCACATCGACAGTGGCATCAATGCTGTCCTGAAAACACATACAGGAAACATCATTTGCATATCATTAGCGGGCCTGACCCGATATTCTCCGGGGCCCTGCGATTCTCCGCCTCCGATGGGCCGAGTTCCCGACGGCGCAGTTCACTTGTACTTTTAAAAATCATGAAAGTGATGTCGTGGCTCCTGAGGGAGAGAGAGGGAGTACGGAAAGTGTCCAACATCGTCATAGTTTGCCAGCCGGACCCGCACTGTCTCTGATAAAGTTTTAAATACCGCAGCCCAGAAGCCGCTCAGCATTGTGCACTCCCAAAACATGTAAGTGATTCGCTAGCCTCCTTCCCGCCCCTCTCACAAACATCTTCCACCTCTGGGAAGAACCCACTCATACGGGCCTGCGTCATGTGAGTCCTGTGCACCACTTTGAACTTGATGATGCTCATCCTCGTACAGGACGAAATGAGTTCATCCGGTGCATAATCTCATTCAAAACCCACCCACCCCCCTCCCCCTCACCTCCCTGAGCATAAGCAACTCATCCTCACATTTTTGCCTTATTTCTTCCACAGGTGCCTTGTTCGTCCCCAGATGTCTCCAATCTTCCCCATCCCGAGTTAGCAACTTCACCAGCAGCATGCATTCTGGTAGCTGAGGAAATGAGGACAGTTCTTTGCATGCAAAGTCCCGGACTTGAAAGTATCTAAATTCAATCCCCCGAGGCAATTTAAATTTCTCGTGCAACTCGTCCAGCCCCACTGGATTCTCTGATTTTGAGGCTATGTCCCCATGCCAGCTAGCATCAAGGCAGTAGCTCTAGCTGCCAATACGGCCCAGAGAATTGCTGGGTCCGTGGCCACGCATGCGAAACATGGCGCCGACCGCTCGTGGTCCCGGCCTGCGAAATAGTGCTCCTCCCCTTTGGCCGGATCGCGCGCCCCACAGTGCCCCCAGCCACATGCAAAGTCCCCTTGCTCGGGGAACAGCCGTCCCCCAACTGTGGCGGCGCTGGACTGAGTCCGCAGCCGCCACGCCGAGTTCCCGATGGGAAGAGACCATGAGAGACCCACGCCGTCGAGAACTTGGCCGGTCGGGGGCGGAGCATCGCTCTGAGGCCGTCGATGTGTCGCGTGGCGTACTCTTGAGTACGCCGTTTTGGAGGGGGTGTAGCATCACGAAAGCCCTCGATTTGGTCGGAAAGTTTGATTCTCTGGCCGATCGCCGGCTGGAGAATCCCGCTCCAGATTTGGGGAGAGGTATTCTTCTATTCATTATGGCTGGAATTTTCCATCTGTTCACGCCGGCAGGATTCTCTAATCCCGCTGCAGTGAATGGAGTTTTGGCTGAGCACCAAATTCATCGTTCTCGCTGGTGGCGGCGGTGGGACACACTCGGATCGGAGAATCCCGGTTTATATGTAGCAAAATTCTTTATGTATTCTAAGTGATCTAATTGAGTGGTGGAGCAGATTTCTGCTCCTACATCTTATGATAATTTTTTATAAAGGTGCTCAAAGTCTTCCCACAAGAACCACAGAAAGGGCGAGATCTACCGATTGCATTAAGCCTGTAAAGGAGCGCGGTGCAACGTGTTGCTCTTTTATTTTTATTAATAAGAACCACAAGACGCAGGTATGGTCCTTGTATTGGACAAATGACCACACAACCAGGATATCAGTTCAATTATTGTTTATTATTAAACACAGGCTTGGTTCTATGCGTAACAATCTACACGCGGCTACAATTTAAACTATACCTAACGGCTTAAATGACCTTTACTTAACTGACACGTGACCGGCTCTGTGCAGGTTAGACAAGGCCTTTGTCTAAATCCCCACGTGTGGCGGCTGGAATTCGTCAGGTGTGTCTAGGCTGCGGCTCGTCCTTCAGGTAGCGATCGCGGGTCTTTGAACTTGGCTGGTCGATGTGCTGCAGTTGGTAGGGGCAGAGGTCGGTCCCAAAAGAGAAAGAATGTTGGTCACACAGTTCTTCTTATCCTCCGATCTTTCGCGCTCTTTTGGGCGGTCCCAGCCCAGGATCCAATGGATCGATAGGATTTTGATCACCCTTATCGATTCTGGCCAATTAGGGGCGGGTACCTTGATAGCTGTGCGGGTCCTAGTTGTTATTGTCCAAGGCACATAGGCACTCCCAAATAAGGTAAATAGGCGCCCCCATCCTGGTGGTACATAGGGGCTGTGTATCGTCTGTGCCCCACGCTGACCACAATTCCCATTATCCTTTGCGGCGGCCATTTCAGATGGCCTTAAACGCAACAGCTAGTCTTACTCAAATATGCCTACCCAGACGTGGGCTCTAATCCCCTCACCTTGGAGACCTTAGGCGAGCACCATTTAGTACTGGTCTCCACAAACGGGAACCAAACGGAATGGCACTTATGGGGGTCTCCCAGGGGATTGGAGGCCCCCAGGTGCATGCCTTCTCCCAGTCCCCCCATCAACACACACACACAGTAATGTTAATGAAAATTAGACTGCCTCCAGGTCTGCCTCAACTGAGACCAGGTAACGTTGAGATAACCTCTTTATAATTTGCATAATTACAACAAAGTTCTGAACTTTATCAAGTGGTCGCTTCATTTCTAATAATAATAGTGAAGTAATTTTCACATTTTGTTAAATTAGTCTTAAAGTGTTCTTAAGATTTTCACATTTTGTTAAATTAGTCTTAAAGTGTTCTTAAGATTTTTTAAGTCATACATTTTAAATGTGGCTGGGTCCATCTAGGTGTCTGAAGCAGATTTTCCTGTAGCTCCCTGACTCCAGATTTGGTCTTACTCACACCCAAAAGAGTCATGTGGCAGAATTAATCAGCCCGAGCAGCTCCATGACGCAGGACTCTGTGCTCTAATGGGCTGTTTCCAGGGACACAAGCCGAGACAAACATCAACTGCTGCTGGGGGATCATCAACTCTTTGGTCTGCCCGAAACCTGTTGATCTTCCAGTGCAAAGAATCAACCCCGACTGAGTGTTGCAGACTAGCACGTTCTAACGTCCAGGACTGCGTACTGAGGGACTCACTCAAGCATGGGGTAGCCAATGCCAAGGGGAGAGGCCACTGTCCAAGGCCTTTCAATCTACACCAAGGGGCTGGTAACTGTGTAAAACGCCTCCGATTGTGTGCTTAACACTAACCGTATGTAACTGTATTTTAGCACCATAGAGTACAACATGACTGATGTAGATAATTTGAACAGCATTGTATTCTCTGTAACAAAAATATTGGAATGTTTGTAATGTTCTCATTACTATACTGAAGCACTTCAGAGAACATCTTGACCTCTAGGAAAAATGTGAATATCATTGCCCTTTCCTGTTAAGTCAATTTGAAATGTTTTGTAATGTTTCTTTCAGATATTTTATGAATAAAGTACATTTTAAAAATAAGTCATGAAACGGATTTCTTGCAAGCCCTGGCCGGCGGGTTCAATGCCGGGCATGGGTGGAGAATATGGCAGGAGGCCCAGAAATTTGTTTCACGTTGATGTGGATTTACAGTGGGATCTTGCACTGATGCCAGCCATGGCGGGTCGGAAAACCTACCAGAGACCGGCGTAAACCTCATTCCATTAATGGGATGCAGATGAAGGCCTGATCCCCCACACCAGATTATCTGCGATGCCAGTGGGAAAATACATCAGTGTTAAACATGTTTGGAACAATGTGGCGGGCAGTTTTCAGGATTCACCTGAACAATGCCTGCAATTGCCTCTGGAGTTCAGGGTGGAGGCCACCCGCAACTCTGAAACACCACAGCACAGGGTCGGGGGTGTATGTGCAAGCAGACCTTCCAGATTTGCTGGAGGAGGTCCATCTTTCAGCCTCAGAATGTTCCTGTAAATCCATCTTGGTTCTCAAGAGGTCCACCTTCCAGTCTCAAAGTGTTTGCAGAGAACTAGCTTCATTTTCAGTTGGTCCACCTACTTTCTTCAATAGCGGGCAGTGATGTTGTGTGTTTTTTCAATATGGCACCCGGACATGAAAGCAGACTACACGTCATCCAGGCCTGCCCCGCCGCAGAACATGGCACAAAACACCTGGGTGCATAATTAATGGGGCCGGGGATTTGGCGTGTTTTGTGCCAGCTGCTGCAGCAGAAACACTCCTCGTTCCAACCCCCGCCACAAGGCTTAGTCAAAAGGGAGAACTCCGCACGTGCCTTTTTATCCTGAGCCATTTACATGGTCAGAGGAATCCTGAGAATAGATGTAATGTGGCAAAGCCTGGCAGCAGCAGCAGAAGTAGAAATTTCAAGGACAGCTGAATTCCATAGAATCCCAACAGTGTAGAAGGAGACTATTTGACCCATCGAGTTTGCACCGACCCTCCGAAAGAACACTCTACCTCGGCCTACTCCCCTATCCTATCCCCATAACTCCACCAAACCTGCACATGGAGGGGCAATTTATCAGGCCAATCCACCGAACCTGAGTCAGGGTCTTCAGTGTACAGATAAAGATCTTAAAAAGATCAATAATTGAAATATTTTATCAGTCTTTGGTCTCATAGGATCCCACCAGACGCTCTGGCTGGGAGGTTTATGGCGAATGGCTACATCCTCACCCCAACCCGAACCCAAACTTCCACACAGCCCACCCCAACCAAAACCCAAACCTCCCATAGCCCACCCTAACCCTAACCCGAACTCAAACCTCCCCACAGCCCACCCTAACCCAAACCTCCCCACAGCCCACCCTAACCCTAACCCTAACCCAAACCTCCCACAGCTAACCCTAACTCCAGCCCAAACCCCAGCCCTAACCCAAACCTACCCACAGCTAACCCTAACCCTAACTCAACCCCAACCCCAACCCTAAACCAAGCCTCCCGACAGCTAACCCGAGCCCCAACCCTAACCCCAACCCTAACCCTAACCCTAACCACATCCCTAACCCTAACCCGAACCACAACCCTAACCCTAACCCCAGCCCTAACCCGAACCCCAACCCTAACCCAAACCTCCCCACAGCTAACCCTAACCCAAACCCACACCTCCCACAGCTAACCCTACCTCCAACCCTAACCCAAACCTACCCACAGCTAACCCTAACCCTAACTCAACCCCAACCCCAGCCCCAACCCTAAACCAAGCCTCCCGACAGCTAACCCGAGCCCCAACCCTAACCCCAACCCTAACCCTAACCCTAACCCTAACCACATCCCTAACCCTAACCCGAACCACAACCCTAACCCTAACCCCAGCCCTAACCCGAACCCCAACCCTAACCCAAACCTCCCCACAGCTAACCCTAACCCAAACCCACACCTCCCACAGCTAACCCTACCTCCAACCCTAACCCAAACCTACCCACAGCTAACCCTAACCCTAACTCAACCCCAACCCCAGCCCCAACCCTAAACCAAGCCTCCCGACAGCTAACCCGAGCCCCAACCCTAACCCCAACGCTAACCCGAACCACAACCCTAACCCTAACGCTAACCCGAACCACAACCCTAACCCTAACCCCAGCCCTAACCCGAACCCCAACCCTAACCCAAACCTCCCCACAGCTAACCCTAACCCAAACCCACACCTCCCACAGCTAACCCTACCTCCAACCCTAACCCAAACCTCCCACAGCTAACCCTAACCTAACCCTAACCTCCCCACAGCTATCACCACCCCCTACTCCCCCGCACCCCTTCCGGGCAGAGATCAGGAAATGTAGCCCTCTGCTATCGTGCAGCTTTTAGTGAAACGTGCCAGCATTGAGGAGACAAGCACTGATGGAATTTTAGACACTGTTACTCCTTTGGGAGGCTCATGTTCAAATCCAATATAGAGAAAGGAGACAAATGCTTGTTCTTATCCACAGCTGAGTTGATTATTGAATTAAATTAGGGTAGTTTAAGTGCAAAGTTTAAACTTGTTATCTACTAATTGTAAAGCTGCGTTTAAGAGTCTACATAATGAAATTGCCGCATCAGTCAGAAATTGGATGCTAATGTCTTTCTCAATTTCCTCCTATTCCTCCGTATATTATTTTGAGAAATTGACGTGTGAGAGGAAATTGTAGGCAGCAGCTTACCTTACAAATCATTAGTGATGTGTCTGACTTGTAGAGTGGTGACTGATAGCATGTAGGATACAGCTGATTATCTGTAAACATAAACCTAAGGCTGAATTCTCCATTCTGGAGACTGAGTGTTGGCGCCGTCGTGAAAACGGTGAAGTTTCACGACAGCGTGATCGGGCCCCCAGCTGCAGCGATTCAACCGCTCCCAAGGGACTAGCAAGGGCGTATTGGGAACCACAACACATTGTTAACGGACCTGCGGCCGGTCGGCGCTTCCGTAATTGACGCAACGCCGCGGCTGGACATAATGGATTCTGCCCCTCCCACACACAGGCGTCGCAGCCAACATGGCCGCAAGGAGAGCAGCGCCGTGTCCGGGACGGCGAACTGGAGACCCTCCTTGACTCCGTAGAGGGCAGGAGGCTGGTGCTGTACCCCTGGCCGGGATGGAGGTCATCAGGTGCCATTGTTCGCCGTGCCTGGGCACAGGTGGCAGCTGCCGTCAGCGCTGTCAGTGAGGTGGCCCGGACTGCAGACCAGTGCAGAAAAAACTGCACAACCTCCTCAGGGCGGCCAGGGTGAGTCCCAGCGGTGTGCGCCTGGCACCAAGCACCCCACCTCCCACACACATGTGACCTGGACTCCCCCAACAGTGGGACAGCCGGACCCCCACCCTGACCCGCATGGCTGCACCCATGCCAGCCATAATGGCTGGGTGCCCTGGCCCCTGATGCCATCAGATATCTAACGGCTGAGCTGCATGCGTCGGGCCGTCTAACACTGTTGCTGCTTGTGTTTGCCCCCCCAGGACAAGGCTGCGCACAACCGCCAGGAACGGAAGAAGAGCGGAGGGGGAACAACAGACCTGCATCCCCGCACCATGCCTGAGTAGAGGGCACTAGACATTGCCGGCGGGTAGGAGGAAAGGGAGGTCGCCGACGCGGAGGTCGGCGGCGCACCATGAAGTGAGAGCCCCTGCCTGGTTGCGGGTCCCCACGACAAATGTGTGCCCATCCCAACCCCCCCTCACCCCACACCACAAACCCCTCTCACCACAACCCAAACCCCCTCTCCTCACACCCCAACCCCCCTCACCCCACACCCTAACCCCCCCTCTCCCCACACCACACAGTCGATCCAGTACAGCAGGTGGAGGTCGGAGCAGTCGAGGGGCCGGACGGTCGGAGGGCAGCCCGGCCCCAGGAACCAGCTGCCGCCCAGACAGGTTCTGGGCTCCTGGAACATCCAGTCCCAGCCACAGTGCAGGTGCAGTCAGAGACACAGAGATACAAGAGGGGATGACAGCCGGCTTCCAGCACCTGCAGGGGCAGGTGGAGGAGTCCATCCGCGTGCAGGCGCAGGGAGTGGTGCCGTCCATGCATGCCATCGAGGCCGAAACTGCACGGGTGGCGTCTGCGGTGGAGGCAGTGTGGGCGACGGTGTTGGACATGGATCAGCGTGTGCAAGGCCTGGGGCATTCTGTGCAGGCGGGGGCCGAGGCGCAGGACAGGGCTGCCCTCTCACAGGCAACCATGTGCCGGAGCCACCTGGAGATTGCAGCAGCGCTCCTCAGCTTGGCTCAGTCACAGCAGGCCATTGAGGAGAGCATCGGCAGCAAGACCCAGGTGTTGGTCTGCGTCGCACAGACACAGAGGGAGGTGGTCCTGTCCCAGAGGGAGGTGCCCACTCCCTGTGCTCCATGGCAGCGAACGTCCAGACCCTGGTCGATACCAGAGCGGCATCCAGGACTGACAGCGTCTCGTGGTGGGGGGCCTAGGGGCATGGCTCCGCTTGCACCCCTGTCCCATGGACAAGCCCAGGGGCCATCGGGCACTCCGAGGAAGGAGGAGGTGCTGGGGCCCGTGGCGGTGACTCCTGCAGGGGAGGTCCCGGAACATCGCAGCACTTCGGACACCCCCTGGGATGTCCAAGGAGCAGCCGGGTCCATCCAGGCTGGGCAGCTCCAGGAGACGTGCGCCAACGGGGACCCTTGTCGCAGGGCAGGTGTCACACCAGGCCGCCTCCGCTCCTGCTATACCGTCTGGGGAACCACCTAGGCATAGTGTTAGGGCCCATAAGGCCAGAAAGATAGACACCAGTTAAGTTGGCATGGGTGCAGGGCACAGTTGAGCTAAAGGGGCTAGGGCACAGGCTATATATAATCAATTGTTCGATATAAACACATGTTCACACCATTAAAACCAGCTTTGGTGCTCTATCTGATGGGTGAGGGGATCAGTGATGGCCACTGGGAGTGAGGGGTTGTGGATGAGTGAGGCCCAGTGGGTGGACCGTGCAGCCCCCCCCCCCCCCCCCCCTCCCCGATCATAGCCATCACCCCGTCCCCAGCGATTCGACAGGGCCATGTGATGGACTGGCCAGCTTGCATGCAGGGATCACCCAGGTGGAAGGTGCTACTGTGGGCAAGAGTCAGACGTTGTCAAACAATGTGGAGCTCGGAGCCCATCGCAGAGCGGGCTGTAATCATGCTCCATCCCATGGACCAGACCCGCTGTCACTGCCAACCCAGTGCCCTAGCTCATAGGCTGCAGGTATATATAACGGAGGTGGGTGTGCATGCGGGTGGTTTGGTGGTGTGGGAGGCGAGGGTGTTTGGTGGTGAAGGCTTGTGGTATTGTGGTGTCTGCGTCCGTGCCCAGCCACCCTCCTCCCCGCTAGTTTGTAGAATCATAGAATTTACAGTGCAGAAGGAGGCCGTTTGGCCCATCGAGTCTGCACCAGCTCTTGGAAAGTGCACCCTCCACCGTATCCCCGTAACCAAGTAACCCCACCTAACATTTTTGGACACTAAGGGCAATTTATCATGGCCAATCCACCTAACCTGCACATCTTTGGACTGTGGGAGGAAACCGGAGCATCTGGAGGAAACCCACGCAGACATGGAGAGAATGTGCAGACTCCGCACAGACAGTGACCTAAGTCGGGAATCGAACCTGGGACCCTGGAGTTGTGAAGCAACTGTGCTAACCACTGTGCTCCAGTGCTGCCTAAAAATTAAAAATGAAGCCCAAAACAAGAGTGAAACATATCTCAATTAATGTGTCCCGTGCGCGCTGGCCCTGCTGGTTCCGTTGTGCAGCTTCCTGTGTCTGGCCAGCCCCCATGTCCCGCTAATTGTCCCTCCCCCTTGTCCTCCTCGTCTGACGAGGCCTGTCCTTGCTCCTTATCCTCCTCCAGCACATCGCCCCTCTGCTGGGCTATATTGTGCAGGACGCAGCAGACCACCACGGTGCAGCTGACCCTCCTGGCCTCGTACTGGAGGGCGCCTCCAGAGCGGTCCAGGCACCTGAAGCACATCTTCAGCACCCCGAAGCACCGCTCGACCACACCCCTGGTCGCACAATGGCCATTGTTGCAGCGGTGCTCTGAGCCGGTCTGTTACCTCCGTATAGGTAACACCTGTCGCCCAGCAACCAGCCCCGCAGCCGGGTGTGGGGGGGGGGGGGGGGGTGCCTCGAACATCACAGATCACAGATTGTGCCAGTATGAAGGAGTCATGTACACTGCCCGGGTATCGGGCGCAGACGTGCAGGATCTGCATCTGGTGGTCTAGACCACCTGAACGTTCATTGAGTGGTGCCACTTTCGGTTGGTGAACAGCGGCCTGATATCTGCCGGTGGCCGCAGGGCGACATGCACCCCATCGATTACCCCCTGGACCAGGGCATCCCGGCGACGGCAGCGAACCCCGCTGCCCGGGCATCCAGGTGGGTGCGGTCCACGGGGCACTGGATGGGCCGGTCTGCAAGGGCGTAGAGGGTGTCCGTCACAGCACGGCTGCACCTGTGCGTTGATGTCTGGGAGATGCCGGACAGGTCCCCACTCGTCAACTGGAAAGACCCCGTCGCATAAACGTTCAGGGCCACCGTCACCTTGAAGGCCAACGATAGCGGGTGTCCTCCCCCATTCCTATGCGGTGCCAGGTGTGCCGTCATGTGTCTCAGTGTCTCTCTGCTTATCCACAGTCTCCTCCTGCATGCCCGGTCCGGGAATTCCTCAAAGGACATGTGGTCGTGATAGATGCGTGGCCTCATCCGGCGCCACCTTGGCACCACGTGCTCCTCCTCCTCCTCCTGTTGGGTGGACGGCCCTCCAGCCTGAGCGGCTGCCACCTGCTCCTCTCTGAGTCTCCCCCGCTCACGCTGCCACAGGGCTGCATGCAGGGCAGCGGCCGCCACCGCGGTGGCCAACATTGCTGGCTGGTGACCGAACATAATTATCTGCAGGGGGTGAGGGGAAAACATGTCATTGTGGCGCATACACCCATGCACAATCAGGTACCATGGGCTACACTGGGCCCCAATTGTCACCGCGCGCCTCAGCCACGCATGCCCCCCAACCCTGCACCCTGGCCCCGTCGGTGCCCCCGGTCCTGGTGCCCGTCCCTGCTGCCAGGGCCACAGTTTGATGCCCTCACTGGGGGCTGCTGTGGGTGTGGCCCTGGGTGGTCCCCTGGTGGATGTCGCAGGTTGGGTGAGGTGGCCGGGAAGGGGGGGTGGGGGTGGGGGGGGGGGGGCACCCACCCGTATGGCTGGGTGGGGCACCCACCCGTATGGCTGTTTCCTCTGTGTCCATCCAAGTTCCGGGGTGGGTGGCCAGCAAGGTGACCACCGTAATGGAGATCGGTGCGTGGACACCACCCTGTCCTCTCGTGGGCTCCTCCGCTGCTCATCCTGTTCCCCCTCCCCTTCCTCCGGACCTGGCAGAGCCCCCCCCCCCGCCGCCACAGCCAGCACGGCTGGTGTCCGATCCGGAAGCCCGCAGTCCCCCCACGCCAACTCTTAATTCCTCTCGCAGCCGCCTCAGCCAGCACGCCGGCTTCACGATTTTTTATTGCCCATTAGAAACACGTCAGAAAATCGGCCCATCCAAGGCGCAGAATCGCTGAGGCTGCGGAGAATCGGTCGTCAGGGCAGACAATGAGATGCGTACTGTACTTCCGGGTCGCTTGGCGGGCGCCGCGATTTCGTCACATTGGAGGGTCCGGAGAATGCCGATTCGACGCGAAACCGGCGTCAAGCCCGATCTTGGCATCGGAGCATATTCTCCGGCTGATTGAGTTTCGCGATTTCGGCGTGATTCGGTCGGAGAATCCAACCCCTAGTGTGGGGGAGGAGAGAATAATTAAATAAATAGGGCAGCACAGTGGCACCGGGGTTAGCAGTGCTGCCTCACAGTACCAAGGACCCGGGTTCAATTCATACTTTGGGTGTCTGTGTGGAGTTTGCACATTCTCCCCGTGTCTGTGTGGTTTTCCTCTGGGTGCTCCAGTTTTTTCCCACAGTCCAAAGATGTGCAGGTTAGGTCGATTGGCCATTCTAAATTGCCCTTAGTGTCACGCTAGTATGAATTGCCCTTAGTGTCCAAATGATGTGCAGTTAGGTGGGGTTATGTGGTCACGGGGTAATGGGCCTAGGTAGGCTGCCCTTTCATAGGGTCGATGCAGACTCGAGGTGCTGAATGGCCTCCTTCTGCACTGTGTTGATTCTATGATAACATATCTATTCTATGATTCTATGAAACCTATTTCCCAATGTGTGTCTACATTTTCTGAATAAAACTGAGAAGATACCCATTATATTTTCCAACAAAGAATTCAATGAATTATAGAGTGCGTCACATGTGGTGTGAATTGCACCCTGTGATGAACCCCAGAGTTCGGTTTTCAAGCTAGATAATTATTCAGTGTATACTTTGCTGCACTCAGATCTCTCAGTGGGCATATTTAGAACTCATATCTTCGCCTACAGCTGACTGAAACAGTAATGCATGTTCTTTCACAAAGGCATCTACCTCAATAAATATCTCAGAGGTGACAGATATCCTGTGAACATTTTAAGCCACAAAAAGAGTTATTTAATTTCTCTGAGGTCACTGAAGATCTCTTGCTGTTAGACTTGTGCTGGGTCACTCGAAGGACCATCCTGAGCAAGAATTTTCAACCATAATCTGGGCAATTGTCTGTTGTGAAACTGAGGTTTGAAGGCTACAATCTATTGGCGTATTTTGCCCATTTAAACTTTATTCTGTAGAATTTGGATGAAGATAGGCTGCAGCATAGGGAAATACATGTTAATATTATCATCGCTAGTGTAAACTGTTTTTTATGTAGATTTGGGCCGCATAAGTGGAGGTCAGGACGTCCCCTTGAGTGTCGAGCATGTTTGAGCTAAACTACTTACCTTTGGAAAAGTCCCCGCTTCAGAAATTTAATTTTACATTTGTTTACCGAATATAAGGTAGAAAATCGTGAGCAAACGTAAATTGATTTTATGTTGCACTATTAGCTTTTCATATATCTATTAGAAAATGGTTCATGTTAGACCACAAAAACATCTGAATCATTGGAAAACAAATATTTTTGTGCATGAGAAAATATTAAGCAGGGAATTTCTGCTAAAAATGTAACATGGGTGGGGTTCTCCTGTCTCCGACGCCGAAATCACATTCGGCGATCGGCCGGAGAATCCCTGTTTGCGCTGACATCGGGGGCGGCGTCGCTTTTGCGATGCTCTGTGATGCACGATCAATGACCACTAAAGCGAGGTTGTAGTCCAACTGAAGGCTTTATTAAGCTAGATGTTTCCCCCAGCAGCTCAGGTACAGAATGAAGGCTACTGGGGCGGCGCAGGCTCCCATACATCCTAACCAATAGAAAGCATACAGTTTCCACCAATGGTGCTCCAGCCTATCAGGTACCGTAATACCTCTAATACCACATTCACCCCCTGTTAAAAAAGAGTCTAACGGGGTTGGTGGCCTGATACTACAAACATGGCAACGTGGTAGAATTAGTTACGGCGGTACCGTAATACCTCCGTACAGTGTTTTGTAACTATTTATAATTCTGATAGTTATTTATAATTGATGATTTAAATTTACAGTTTACAGTTTACAATTTAAAATGAAGCAGTCGATCGGGGGCCCTGGTCGTCCTCTGTGATCGTCGGAGTTTTGGCGGTGACTCCGGTGGAGGCTCGGACGTCTGTGACTTCGGGAGCGTGCCTTCGATCTCCATGGCAGCTTCGGCACCCCTAGATGGCGCTGGTGGGGAAAACGGTTGACCTGGGAAGGGAGAGCCTGCGGGGAGCTGGCAGTGGGTGGGGGGGCCTAGACGGGGCCGGCGGAAGGACCGATCCTCCTGTAAGGTGCCCCGGTGGAGGGGAGGGTGGGACTGGTGGCTGGGGTGTGCGTGGGGGTCCGGCAGGCACCAGGTCCCGTAGGGAGACCGTATCTTGTTGGCCGTCGGGGTACGCCACGTAGGCGTACTGGGTGTTAGCGTGGAGAAGATGGACCCTCTCGACCAACGGGTCCGACTTGTGTGCCCCCACGTGTTTTCGGAGCAGGATGGGTCCGGATGCTGCCAGCCAGGCGGGAGCGAGATCCCAGAGGAGGACTTCCTGGGGAAGACAAAGAGACGTTCGTGAGGTGTCTGGTTGGTGGTGGTACAAAGCAGTGACCGGATGGAGTGGAGGGCATCCGGGAGCACTTCCTGCCAGCAGGAGACTGGGAGGTTCCTGGACCGTAGGGCCAGTAGGACGGTCTTACAGACCGTTCTGTTCTCCCTCTCTACCTGTCCGTTACCCCGGGGGTTGTAACTGGTCGTCCTGCTCGAGGCGATGCCCTTGCTGAGCAGGAATTGACGCAGTTCGTCGCTCATAAAGGAGGACCCCCTATCACTATGTATGTAAGCGGGGAACCCGAACAGTGCAAAGATGCTATGGAGGGCCTTGATGACGGTGGTTGCCGTCATGTCGGGGCAGGGGATGGCGAATGGGAACCGGGAGTACTCATCAATCACGTTCAGGAAGTACATGTTGCGGTCGGTGGAGGGACGGAGCCTTTGAAGTCCATGCTGAGGCGTTCAAAGGGACAGGAAGCCTTTATCAGGTGTGCTCTCTCTGGCCGGTAGAAGTGCGGTTTGCAATCCGCGCAGATTTGGCAGTCCCTGGTGGCTGTCCTGACCTCCTCGATGGAGTAGGGCAGGTTGCGGGTCTTGACAAAATGGAAAAAGCGAGTGACCCCTGGGTGGCAGAGGTCCTCGTGGAGGGCTCGGAGGCGGTCCACTTGTGCGGTGGCACATGTGCCGCGGGACTGGGCGTCAGGAGGCTCATTTAGCTTCCCGGGACGGTATAAGATCTCGTAGTTGTAAGTGGAGAGTTCGATCCTCCATCGCAAGATCTTGTCGTTTTTTATCTTGCCCCGCTGTGCATTATCAAACATGAAAGCAACCGACCGTTGGTCAGTGAGGAGAGTGAATCTCCTGCCGACCAGGTAATGCCTTCAATGTCGCACAGCTTCTACTATGGCCTGGGCCTCCTTTTCGACTGAGGAGTGGCGGATTTCGGAAGCATGGAGGGTACGGGAGAAGAAGGCCACTGGCCTGCCCGCTTGGTTAAGGGTGGCCGCCAGAGCTACGTCAGATGCATCGCTCTCGACCTGGAAGGGGAGGAACTCGTCGATGGCGTGCATCGTGGCCTTTGCAATGTCTGCTTTGATGCGGCTGAAGGCCTGGCGGGCCTCTATCGACAAGGGAAAAACTGTGGATTGGATCAGGGGGCATGCCTTGTCCGCATAGTTGGGGACCCACTGGGCGTAGTGACTGAAAAACCCTAGGCAGCGCTTCAGGGCCTTGGAGCAGTGAGGGAGGGGGAACTCCATAAGGGGGCGCATGCGTATCGGGTCGGGGCCTATAACTCCATTTCTCACTACGTGGCCGAGGATGGCTAGGCGGTCGGTGCTAATCACGCATTTATCCTTGTTGTATGTAAGGTTAAGGATTTTTGCGGTCTGGAGGAATTTTCGGAGGTTGGTGTCGTGGTCCTGCTGGTCGTGGCCGCAGATGGTGACATTATCGACATACGGGAATGTTGCCCGTAAACCGTACTGGTCAACCATTCGGTCCATCTCGCGCTGGAAGACCGAGACCCCGTTGGTGACACCGAAGGGAACCCTTACGAAGTGGTAGAGCCGCCCATCTGCCTCGAAGGCAGTGTATTTGCGGTCACTAGTGCGGATGGGGAGCTGGTGGTAGGCGGACTTGAGATCTACCGTGGAGAAGACCTTATAATGCGTGATCCTGTTTACCAGGTCGGATATGCGGGGGAGAGGGTACGCGTCTGATGCGCGATCAGTTACACTCAAGACGAAGTGATTTCAAAACAAAAGGCTTTAATATATTAGAACTTGTTCCCCAGTAGCTTCGGTACAGAAAGTGAAGGCTGCTGGGACGGCACCGTTTCTTATACTCCGCCTGTCAAGGCGGAGCTACGTAACAACAGCCAATGGTTAACTCCTGGGTTTAACCAATGGTCATCAGTCTCTTAGGTACCGCAATAACTGGTACTACCACATTCACCCCCTGTTAAAAACGAGTCTGGCGGGGGTGGTGGCCAGTGGTACCAGTCGCCTTTAACATGGTATGATCAGGAATGGGGGTACCGTGCTGTCGAGGATATTCACAAAGTGTTCGTTCACAGTTAAAGTCACAGCGAAGCAATCAGTCGATCGGGTGGCCTGGTCGTCCTTCTGGAGCGTCTGGGCTTCAGTGGTGATTCTGGTGGGGGTCCCGGTGGTTGCGACTCCGGGAGCGTGTTTCGGCCTCCCTGGCACCTTCGTCACCCCTAGGCGGCGCTGTTGGGGCAAACGGTTGACACGGGGGGGGGGCGCCTGTAGGGGGCGTCGGTGGGTGGGCGAGCCTAGGCAGGAGCAGCAGGAGTACTGACCCTCCAGTGAGGTGCTGTGGGGGGGGAGGGGGGGGGGGGGATGGTGGGGGGGGAGGGGGGTAATTGTTCGGGTGCGCGTGGGGTTCCGGCGGGCGCCAGGTCCCGAAGGGAGACTGTATCTTGCCGGCCGTCAGGGAACGCCACGTAGGCGTACTGGGGGTTAGCATGCAGCAGGTGGACCCTCTCGACCAACGGGTCCGACTTGTGCACCCGCACGTGCTTCCGAAGCAGGATGGGTCCGGGTGTCGCTAGCCAGGTTGGGAGCGAGTTCCCGGAGGAGGACTTCCTGGGGAAAACAAGGAGACGTTCATGAGGTGTCTGATTCGTGGTTGTACAGAACAGCGACCGGATGGAGTGGAGGGCCATCGGGAGGATTTCTTGCCAGCGGGAGACTGGGAGATTCCTGGACCGTAGGGCCAGTAGAACAGTCTTCCAGATCGTTCCGTTCTCCCTCTCCACCTGCCCGTTTCCCCGGGGGTTGTAACTGGTCGTCCTGCTCGAGGCGATGCCCTTGCTGAGCAGAAATTGGCGCAGTTCGCTGCTCATGAAGGAGGACCTCCTATCACTGTGGGTGTACGCGGGGAAACCGAACAGTGTAAAGATACCCTGGAGGGCCTTGATGATGGTGGTTGTGGTCATGTCTGGGCAGGGGATGGCGAATGGGAACCGGGAGTACTCGTCAATCACGTTCAGGAAATACGTCTTGCGGTCGGTGGAGGGGAGGGGGCCTTTGAAATCCATGCTGAGGCGTTCAAAGGGACGGGAAGCCTTTATCAGGTGCGCCCTCTCTGGCCGGTAGAAGTGCGGTTTGCACTCCGCGCAGATTTGGCAGTCCCTGGTGACCGTCCTGACTTCCTCGATGGAGTAGGGCAGGTTGCGGGTCTTGATGAAGTGGAAGAAACGAGTGACCCTGGGTGGCAGAGGTCCTCGTAGAGGCTCGGAGGCGGTCCACTTGTGCAGTGGCATAAGTGCCGCGGGACAGGGCATCAGGAGGCTTGTTTAGCTTCCCCGGACAGTACAAGATCTCGTAGTTGAAGGTGGAGAGTTCTATCCTCCACCGCAAGATCTTGTCGTTTTTAATCTTGCCCCGCTGTGCATTATCGAACATGAACGCCACCGACCGTTGGTCAGTGAGGAGAGTGAATCTCCTGCCGGCCAGGTAATGCCTCCAATGTCGCACAGCTTCTACTATGGCTTGTGCCTCTTTTTCGACTGAGGAGTGGCGGATTTCGGAAGCATGGAGGGTACGGGAGAAGAAAGCCGCTTGGTTGAGGGTGGCCGCCTGAGCTACGTCGGACGCATTGTTCTCGACCTGGAAGGGGAGGGACTCATCGATGGCGCGCATCGTGGCCTTTGCAATGTCTGCTTTGATGCGGCTGAAGGCCTGCCGGGCCTCCGTCGACAGGGGGAAGGGTGTGGACTGGATTAGGGGTCGGGCTTTGTCTGCGTAGTTGGGGACCCACTGTGCATAATAGCTGAAAAACCCGAGGTAGCGCTTCAGGGCCTTGGGACAGTGAGGGAGGGGGAACTCCATAAGGGGGCGCATGCGCTCAGGGTCGGGGCCTATATCTCCATTTCGCACTACGTAGCCTAGAATGGCGAGACAGTCGGTGCTAAACACGCATTTATCCTTATTGTATGTCAGGTTAAGGATTTTTGCGGTCTGGAGAAATTTTCGGAGGTTGGTGTTGTGGTCCTGCTGGTCATGGCCGCAGATGGTGACGTTATCCAGATACGGAAATGTTGCCCGTAAGCCGTACCGGTCAACCATTCGGTCCATCTCTCGCTGGAAGACCGAGACCCCATTAGTGACACCAAAGGGAACTCTTAAAAATTGATAGAGCCGCCCATCTGCTTCGAAGGCAGTGTACCTGCGGTCACTATTACGGAGGGGTAGCTGGTGGTAGGCGGACTTGAGATCCACCGTGGAGAAGACCTTGTATTGTGCGATCCTGTTTACCAGGTCGGCTATACGGGGGAGAGGGTACGCGTCCAGCTGCGTAAACCTGTTGATGGTCTGGCTGTAGTCAATGACCATCCTATGTTTCCTTTTCTAGGAGTCTTCGGCGGATATCTGAGGAGCTCATACCTGCTACGAAGACATCCTGGATTAAAGGTTCCGTCTGCTCGCTCCCCGAAACTTGCGGGCAGCCACAGTTTCGGCCCAGCACCAGTAGCGCCCGGTAGAAATCTTCCAACGATTCCCCGGGGCTTTGCCGTCTAGTTGCAAGCAGGTGACGTGCGTAGACCTGATTTACAGGGCGGATATAATGTCCTTTTAGCAGTTCGATCGCGGCATCATAGTCCTCCGCCCCCTCAATAAGCCCGTAAAGCACGCCAGCCAGTGTTTAAATATTGCAGCCGAGTTCTCCGCGTGGGGGCTGAGTTGAAGGCACTCCGGTTTGATCCGGAGATCCATCCTTCCAGCTTAAGTCTAGTAGATTAAATTGATGCGCTATCAATTACACTCAAGACGAAGTGATTTCATAACTGAAGGCTTTCATCTACTAGAACTTGTTCCCCAGCAGCTTCGGTACAGAAAGTGAAGGCTGCTGGGACGGCACCGTTTCTTATACTCCGCCTCTCAGGGCGGAGCTATGTAACAACAGCCAATGGTAAACTCCTGGGTTTAACCAATGGTCATCAGCCTCTAAGGTACCGCAATACCTGGTACTACTACAGCGTCCAGCTGTGTAAACCTGTTGATGGTCTGACTGTAGTCGATGACCATCCTATGCTTCTCCCCGGTCTTTACCACCACTACTTGAGCTCTCCAGGGGCTGTTACTGGCTTCAATGACCCCTTCCCTCAGTAGCCTTTGTACCTCTGACCTAATAAAGATCCGGTCCTGGGCACTGTACTGTCTGGTCCTGGTGGCGACGGGTTTGCAATCCGGAGTGAGGTTCGCAAACAGGGTAGGCGGGTCGACCTTAAGGGTCGCGAGGCCGCAGACAGTAAGGGGGGTATAGGGCCACCGAATTTGAAGGTTAGACTTTGGAGGTTACACTGGAAGTCTAAACCCAGGAGTGTAGCCACGCAGAGGTGGGGAAGGACGTCGAGACGGACATTTTTGAACTCCCTTCCCTGGACTGTGAGGTTTGCTACACAAAACCCCTTTATCTCCATTGAGTGTGAACCGGAGGCCAGGGAGATTTTTTGATTAACGGGGTGGATGAGGAGAGAACAGCGCCTTACCGTGTCGGGGTGTATGAAGCTCTCCGTGCTCCCAGAGTCGATGAGGCAGGACGTCTCGTACCCGTTGATGAATACAGTCGTTGTAGCAGTTGAGAGTGTTCGAGGCCGGGACTGATCCAGGGTCACCGAGGCTAATCGCAGCAGTTGAGAGTTCTCTTCGGGCAGTGCATGGTCAGCCGAGCTGGGGTCCTGGGGGTTCATCCAAGATGGCGGCTCCCATTGGTCGCACATGGCTGGGGGTGCACAAAATGGCGGCGCCCATCTCTCTAACATGGCGTCCGCGGGACAAGATGGCCGCGCCCGGGGTCCGCACGTGGCCCTGGAATAGGAAGATGGCAGCGACTGCTGGCCGCACGGGGGCCGTGGAGAAGTTAGTGGTGGCGGTCCGCATTCGCCGCCGGAGACAGCGGCAACCGCACGGACCTGACATGCCCTCACCCTTGCAGTCTCTCCGGTTTCCTCCCACAACTCCTGAAAGACGGCAAAATCGTGAAACGCAATTGGGTGGCGAATAGCTTCCGTCTCCGAAATTGCGGTAGACGCCGGTTTGACGCCAAATCGGGATGCTCCGGCACCCCCAAAATGGTGTAAATGCGGCGCTCGCCGTGCGGGCTAAAAGTACAATAGGAATATCATTAGTGGGCCTGACGTCCGAGGCTCTGGTGCCTCTGCGATTCACCGCCTCTGATGGGCCAAGTTCCCGACGGCGGCATTCACTTGTGGTTATAAAAATGGTGAACCCTGCGTTCTGGCTGCTGAGTGAGAGAGAGGAGGTAGGAAATGGCGTGGAGTGACTGGGGTTGGCGGCCCAGACACTGGCCGTGGCTGTGGAGCCCCTGCCAGGGCCGGGGGAGTGCGGGGGGGGAGTGGGGAGGGGACAGGCTGCGCAGCCGGAATGCTCCCCCCACAGGACTGGGGCAGTGCCCAGGCAAAGACCGCCATTACGACGGCCATCTTGCTGACCATCCACCCCTGGTTCTACACAGTGACACCGGCCGTATGGGTGCGCAACCCCCCACCCCCCCCCCCCCGCACGCCCCCCTGCCACAGCGCGCCCTACCCCTTGCCCAACCGGTAGTCACCCATTGGGGGACCACTCAGGGCCACACCCATGGCAGCCCCCAGTGAGGGCAGTGCCAGCCAATGGTGCCCTGGCAGCAGGGACGGGCATGCGGGGGTGGGCGGGGAACATGCGTGGGTGGGGCCCGCAGAGCCAATCTGGGCCACCATGTAGCCCATGGTACCTGGCTGGGCACAGGAGTATGCACCATTCTAACATGTTGGCCTTCTACCCCCTGCAGACAATGGCTGTTGGACACCAACCCGCGATGCTGGCCGCCGTGGCGATGGCCGCAGCTCTGCAAGATGCCCTGCGGTAGCGTGAGTGGAGGAGCCTCACAGAGGAGGCCGAGGTTGCAGCAGAGGACCGGGCTGCAGAGGGGCAGGTGGCGGCCGCACAGGCTGGAAGGCCACCTGCCCGACAGGCCAAGGAGGAGGAGGAGGTTGCCAAAAGGGAACCATATGATGCCCCACATGTACCGCAACCGCATGTTGTTTGAGGACCTGCCGGACCAGGCATGCAGACGGAGACTGAGGATGAGCAGAGAGACAGTGTGACACAAATGCCAGATCATGGCACACCTGGCACCGCAAGGGTATGGGGCAGGACACACGCTCCCGGTGACCGCCAAGATGAAGGTCGTGCTCAACGTCTATGCCACGGGGTCGTTTCAGTCGGCGAGTGGGGACCTGTCCGGGATATCGCAGACATCAGCGCACAGGTGCACCCGTGCTGTCACCATGTGGACTGTCGTGTTAGGTACACTGCTATAACACTGGCTGCAACTGGATGCAGCTTAGATCAGAAAGATACTCCAGACCTTGAAGTTAGTTCAATCAGGTTTATTGAACTAATAGCACAGTTAGCACAGTTCTCTGTGAGTTCGATCCTCTGCTAACTTAAGTGAGGTTACTCTGTCTGACTGAACCAGACTAGCTCTTAGCCACGTGGTGGAGGTGTGAGATTGTAACAACACCCTTGACTGACTCTCTAGATGTTCAACAGTGGAAAGAGGCGGAGTGTGATTTCCTCGTGTCTTTTATAGTCAGATCCCACCCCTGAGTGTCCTGCCTACTTATTGGTCATGTCCTGTTCTCTGTGTCCATTAGCTGCTTGTCTGTATATCATTGTGTGTGTGTGTCTGTATATCATAACATCTCCCCTTTTTTTAATGTTTGGATGACATATGTGAATGTATTTACAAGAATAGGCCAATATTAACATATATACATGCAGTGGATGTGAACATAGGGACATGTGAAAACAGCTGTCTAATGCGAGAACACAGAACAAAGCAAACAGAACAAATGTTCATAAGTCCAGTCTCTGTGGCTTGCGTCTGATCCTTGTCGACCGCTGGAGAGGTGGTGGTGGAGACGACAGCGCCTTGATGGGCAGGATTGAAGCCTGACTGGTGGCCTCATGAGTCGAGGTATCAGGAGGTGGCAAAACAACAGAAGGAAACGGAGAAGAATGTGGTTGCGGGCAGGCAACTTTGCGCAGTGCCCGTCTGTTTCGTCGCACAACAGAACCATCAGCCAGACGCACAACATACGAGCGGAGGGCAGCCTGTTGAACAACGACAGCTGGAGCTGACCAACCTCCATCAGGGATCTTGACCCGAACAGTGTCTGACGGGGATAACACGGGCAAATCGGTGGCATGAGCATCATAGCCCTGTTTTTGCCGGCCTCGGAGTTGCTGCACGTTCTACAACACTGGGAGGTGATCCAGGTTGGGCACGTGTATGGCTGGAAGTGTCGTTCGCAGGTCTGTGTTCATCAGGAGTTGAGCTGGCGACATGCCAGTGGACAGTGGGGTCGCCCTGTACGCGAGCAGCGCAAGGTGAATGTCAGACGCAGAATCCGCGGCCTTGCAGATGAGCTGCTTCACTATGTGCACACCTTTCTCAGCTTTTCCGTTTGACTGCGGATAGTGTGGGCTGGAAGTGACGTGTTTGAACTGATATGACTGGGCAAACAGAGACCATTCATGGCTGCTGAAGCACGGGCCATTCTCACTCATGACAGTGAGTGGGATACCATGCTTGGAGGACGTCTCCTTACAGGCCTTGATGACGGTCCGAGATGTGAGGTCTGAGAGCTTCACTACTTCAGGGGTAATTGGAAAAGTAATCAATGATTAACACGTAATCACAACCATTTGCATGAAAGAGGTCAATGCCAACCTTGGACCATGGCGAGGTTTCGATTTCATGCTGCTGACGTGTCTCCTTACTCTGCGCTGGCTGGAAGCGTTGACAGGTCGCACAGTTAAGGACTATGTTCACGATGTCCTGGCTGATCCCGGGCCAGTAGACAGCCTGCCTGGCTCTGCGTCTGCACTTTTCCACACCCAGGTGGCCCTCATGGATTTGATGGAGCACCAAGCTCTGGAGACTGTGTGGAGTTACAATCCGGTCCAGTTTGAGGAGGATACCATCAACCACCGTCAGGTCATCCTTTACATTGCAAAATTGAGGGCACTGCCCTTTTTGCCAGCCATTGGCTAGGTGTTGCATAACACGCTGCAAGAGGGGGTCTTTGGCTGTCTCCTCACGGATACGAATCACCTTCTCATCCGATGCCGGGAGGGTGCTAGCACACAGCTGCACCTGTGACTCAACCTGTGACTCAATTTGCCGGATGACGTTCAGTGGTTCACTAGGCACGGTGATGGAGCGGGACAGTGTATCGGCAATGATGAGCTCCTTGCCAGGCATGTAGACCAGGTCAAAGTCGTACCTTCTGAGTTTGAGGAGGATACGCTGCAACCGAGGCGTCATGTCATTAAGGTCCTTGTGCATAATGTGGACCAGTCTGTGATCCGTCTCGATTGTAGATGTCGGCAGGCCGTAGACATTGTCATGAAACTTTAAAAAAATATATATTTTATTTAAATTTTTTTCCCTGAGCAACATTTTTCCCGCTTACAAAACAAACGAAACGATAACAATAACAAAACAGAAATTTTTAACTTTTTAACAATAATAATAATAATAATAATACACAAGTAACAAAACCTCATACTCTATTGACCTAGACTCAACTAAACCTCCTCCCCCCCCCTCCCCCTGGGTTGCTGCTGCTGGTCATCTGTCTTCCCTCTAACGTTCCCCTAGGTAGTCGAGAAATGGCTGCCACCGCCTGGTGAACCCTTGAGCCGATCCTCTCAGGGCAAACTTTATCTGCTCCAGTTTAATAAACCCCGCCATATCGTTTACCCAGGCCTCCAGTCCGGGGGGTTTCGCCTCCTTCCACATGAGTAGGATCCTGCGCCGGGCTACGAGGGACGCAAAGGCCACGACATCGGCCTCTTTCGCCTCCTGCACTCCCGGCTCTTCCGCAACTCCAAATAGAGCTAACCCCCAGCTTGGTTTGACCCGGGCATTCACCACCTGCGAGATCACTCCCGTCACTCCCTTCCAATATCCTACCAGTGCCGGGCACGCCCAAAACATATGTGCGTGGTTTGCCGGGCTCCCGCCACACCTCCCACATCTGTTCTCCACTCCAAAGAACCTGCTCAATCTTGCCCCCGTTATGTGTGCTCTATGTAGCACCTTAAATTGAATCAGGCTAAGCCTGGCGCATGAGGAAGAGGAGTTTACCCTGCTTAGGGCATCAGCCCACATACCCTCCTCTATCTCTTCCCCTAGTTCTTCTTCCCACTTTCCTTTTAGTTCGCCCACCGACTCCTCCCCCTCTTCCCTCATCTCTCTGTAAATCTCTGACACCTTGCCCTCTCCGACCCACACCCCTGAAAGCACCCTGTCCTGTATCCCCTGTGTCGGGAGCAACGGAAATTCCCTCACCTGTTGTCTAGTAAACGCCCTCACCTGCATATATCTCAAGAAATTTCCCCGGGATAACTTATACTTTTCCTCCAGTGCTCCCAAGCTCGCAAAAGTCCCATCTATGAATAAATCTCCCACCTTCCTAATTCCCAACAGGTACCAGCTCTGAAATCCTCCATCCATTCTTCCTGGGGCGAACCTATGGTTGTTCCTGATAGGGGACCCCACCAGGGCTCCCCGCACCCCTCTCTGTCGCCTCCACTGTCCCCATATGTTCAGTGTTGCCGCCACCACCGGGTTCGTGGTAAACTTTTTAGGTGAGAGCGGTAGCGGTGCCGTCACCAGCGCCTCTAGACTCGTCCCTTTACAGGACCTTCTCTCCAGCCTTTTCCACGCCGCTCCGTCACCCTCCATCATCCATCTACGTATCATTGCCACATTGGCGGCCCAATAATAATCTCCCAAGTTCGGTAGTGCCAGTCCTCCTCTGTCCCTACTGCGCTGAAGGAACCCCCTCCTTACTCTCGGAACGTTCCCTGCCCACACGAAGCTCGTGATGCTCCTATCTATTTTATTAAAAAAGGTCCTGGTGATTAAAATAGGGAGACATTGAAATACAAATAAGAACCTCGGGAGGACCATCATCTTAATTGCTTGCACCCTGCCCGCCAGCGATAAAGGCTGCATGTCCCACCTCTTGAAGTCCTCCTCCATTTGTTCTACCAGCCGTGTCAGATTAAGTCTGTGCAAGGTTCCCCAGCTCCTAGCGATCTGAATCCCCAAGTATCGGAAGTTTCTTTCCACTTTCCTTAGCGGTAAGCCTTCTATCTCTCTACTCTGATCCCCTGGATGTATCACAAATAATTCACTCTTCCCCATGTTTAACCTATACCCCGAAAATTCCCCTAACCTCCTCAAAATTCGCAGAACCTCTATCATCCCCCCCGCTGGGTCCGACACGTATAACAATAGGTCATCCGCGTATAACGAGACTCGGTGTTCTTCTCCCCCTCTAGTCACCCCTCTCCATTTCCTGGAGTCTCTCAACGCTATGGCCAGAGGTTCAATTGCCAATGCAAACAACAATGGAGACAGCGGGCATCCCTGTCTTGTTCCCCTATATAATCGGAAATACTCCGATCTATGTCGACCTGTAACTACGCTTGCCATTGGTGCCCCATAAAGTAGTCTAACCCAGCGAATAAACCCGTTCCCAAACCCAAACCTCCTTAACACTTCCCATAAATACTCCCACTCCACCCTATCAAATGCCTTCTCTGCGTCCATTGCCGCCACTATTTCTGCCTTCCCCCTCCACTGAGGGCATCATTATCACCCCTAATAGTCGTCGCACGTTAACATTCAATTGTCTCCCTTTTACAAACCCTGTCTGGTCTTCGTGCACCACCCCCGGGACACAGTCCTCTATCCTCGATGCCAGCACCTTTGCCAGCAATTTGGCGTCCACGTTCAATAGTGAAATAGGTCTATAGGACCCGCACTGCAACGGATCTTTATCCCTCTTCAAAATTAGCGATATCGTCGCCTCCGACATCGTCGGGGGTAGAGTCCCCCCTTCCCTGGCCTCATTGAACGTCCTCGCCAACAACGGGGCCGACAAGTCCACATATTTTCTGTAGAATTCCACCGGGAACCCGTCCGGCCCCGGGGCCTTCCCTGCTTGCATGCTTCCCAGTCCCTTAATAACCTCGTCCACCTCAATCGGCGCCCCCAGGCCTGCCACCGCCTGCTCCTCCACTTTCGGGAATCTCAATTGGTCCAGGAACTGCCGCATCCCCTCCTCTCCCTCTGGGGGCTGAGACCTATACAGTTCCTCATAAAAGGTCTTAAACACCTCATTTATCTTTCCTGCCCTTCGCACAGTGTCTCCCCTTTCATCCCTAATTCCTCCTATCTCCCTCGCTGCTGCCCTCTTTCGCAGTTGGTGCGCCAACAGGCGACTAGCCTTTTCCCCATATTCATACCTCCTCCCCTGTGCCTTCCTCCACAGTACCTCTGCCTTTCTGGTGGTCAGAAGGTCAAACTCGGTCTGGAGTCGTCTCCTCTCCCTGTACAGCTCCTCCTCCGGGGTCTCTGCAAATTCCCTGTCCACCCTTAAAATCTCCCCCAGTAATCTATCCCTTTCCTTGGCCTCTGTTTTCCTTTTGTGGGCCCCAATAGAAATCAGCTCTCCTCTGACCACCGCTTTTAGTGCTTCCCAGACCTCTCCCACAGGGACCTCGCCGTCGTCATTGACCTCCAGGTATCTCTCAATACACCCCCTCACTCTTGCACACACTCCCTCATCCGCCATCAGTCCCACATCTAATCGCCAGAGTGTTCTCTGCTCCCTGTCCTCTCCTACTTCCAGGTCCACCCAATGTGGGGCATGGTCCGAAACCGCTATGGCTGAGTATTCAGCTTCTTCCACCCTAGAGATCAACGACCTTCCTAAAACAAAAAAATCTATCCGGGAGTACACTTTATGGACGTGGGAGAAGAAGGAATACTCCCTAGCCCTGGGTCTAAGAAATCGCCATGGATCCACTCCCCCCATTTGGTCCATAAACCCCTTAAGTACCTTGGCCGCTGCCGGCCTTCTTCCGGTCCTTGAGCTGGATCTATCTAGCCCCGGGTCCAGCACCGTATTGAGGTCCCCTCCTAAAATCATATTTCCTGCCTCCAGGTCCGGAATACGCCCCAGCATCCGTCTCATGAACCCCGCATCGTCCCAATTTGGGGCATACACATTAACCAACACGACCTCCATTCCCTCCAGCCTACCACTCACCATTACATATCTACCTCCGCTATCTGCTACGATGTTCTTTGCTTCAAATGCTACCCGTTTCCCCACCAAAATGGCCACCCCTCTGTTCTTTGCTTCCAGTCCTGAGTGGAACACCTGTCCCACCCATCCTTTCCTTAGCCTAACTTGGTCCGCCACCTTTAGGTGCGTCTCTTGGAGCATAACCACGTCTGCCCTTAGTCCTTTCAAATGCGCGAGCGCTCGGACCCTTTTTATCGGTCCATTCAGGCCTCTCACGTTCCACGTGATCAGCCTCACTGGGGGGCTACCTGCCCCCCTCCCGTGTCGACTAGCCATTACCTTCTCTAGGCCAGTCCCATATCCCGCCTCCGCGCTCCTGCTCGCTCCCCCAGCGTCGCACTCCGCCCCCGACCACCCACTCTTTAGCCATTTCCTTTTGGATTTCCGCAGCAGCAACCCAGTTGTCCCCCCCCCCCTATCTAGCTTGATTGCTCCCCCCATATCACTTCCGTAAGTCAGCTGACTTCAACTGACCCCGGCTACTCCTGCTCGCTCCTCGACCCCCCGGTGTGAGGGAACTCCCATCCGCCTTGCGCCTGTTTTCCCGCCTTATTCTTTCTGGCGCGGGAACATCCCTTTACCTGACCCGCCTCTTATGGCGCAGCTCCCTTTCCCCTCCCCCTCTCCTTCCCCATTCTCCGACTATGTCCCGCCTTTCCCCCCTCACCGGCGCCCACATTTCCCCAGTGTCCCCCCCCTTCCCTGTTTACTTCTTGATTAACTTTCACCATCACATTAACAAAAACAATAGCAATAACAACAATAACAGTTCCCTGCAGCATCAGTCCCTCAGTTCCGGTCCAGTTTCTCTTCATTGATGAAGGACCATGCTTCCTCCGCCGTCTCGAAATAATAGTGTCTCTCCTGATACGTGACCCATAGTCTTGCCGGCTGCAGCATCCCAAACTTCACCTTCCTTTTGTGCAAAACCTCTTTGGCTCGGTTGAAGCTCGCCCTCCTTCTCGCCACCTCCGCACTCCAATCCTGGTATATCCTTACCACAGATTTCTCCCATCTGCTACTCCGCACCTTTTTAGCCCATCTCAGGACCTCTACTCTGTCCTTAAGGCGGTAGAATCGCACGATTATCGCCCTCGGTGGTTCTCCCGCTTTTGGTCTTCTCGCCGGGATCCGATTTGCCCACTCCACCTCCATGGGGCCCGCAGGGGCCTCAGCACCCATCAGTGAGCTCAGCATCTTACTTGCGTACGCTCCACAGTCCACTCCTTCCACACCCTCCGGGAGACCTAGTATCCTAAGGTTCTTCCTTCGCGCTCCATTTTCAAGGGCCTCAATCCTGTCAGCACACTTTTTATGAAGTGCCTCGTGCGTCTGAGTCTTAACTGCCAGGCCCAGGACCTCGTCCTCAATACCTGACACCTTCTGCTCCACCATGCGAAGCTCAGTCTCCTGGGTCTTTAAAGTCTCCTTAAGCCCCTCAATTGCCTGTAACATCGGGGTCAGTACCTCCTTCTTCAGCAGATCCACGCACCGTCTCACTACTTCATCCTGCTCAGGCCCCCATGTCGCCTGCGCTTTCTCCGCCGTCATTTTGTTCTCCACTCCCTCTGACCTTGTGGTTGAAGATTCTTCTGGCTGCAGCTGCCGCCGCCGGTTTTTCCCTCCCTCGTTCGGGGGGGACTCCCTTCCCACGCACCTCACACCGGGTTTTTCGGCCGGCAAAGTCCCCGTTGGGGCTCTTAAAAGAGCCCGAAGATCCGTCGGAGCTGGAGCCGCCGAAACGTGCGGCTAGCTCATCCCCGCCGCAACCGGAAATCTATTGTCATGAAACTTGAGAATGCCAGTGAGAAGGCCCAGGCATTCCTTCTCGATGTGTGCATACCTTTGTTCGGTGGGCGTCATCGCCCTTGATGTGTAGGCAACCGGTGCCCAGGATGAAGTGTCATCGTGTTGCAGCAGGACCGCACCGATGCCATCCTGGCTCGCATCTGTCGAGATTTTTGTTTCCCTGTCTGGGTCGAAAAATGCCAATACGGGTGCAGTGGTGAGCTTGGCTTTCAGCTCCAACCACTCTGCCTGATGTGTTGCCTTCCACTCAAAGGCAGTGGACTTTTTCACCAGGTTTCGTAGGGCCGTGGTGTGAGGCCAGGTTTGGGATGAACTTGCCCAGAAAATTAATCATGCCCAGAAAGGGCAATACAGCCTTCTTGTCTTCCGGGACCTTCATGGCTGCGATGGCCTTGACCTTGTCTGTGTCGGGGCACACGCCCTGCTGAGAGATCTGGTCTCCTAGGAACTTGAGTGTCAACATGTCAAAGCAACATTTGGCCCTGTTCAGCTTCAGGCCATTGGCGTGGACATGGCAGAATACCTGCTGGAGACGGGAAACATGCTCCTCAGGGGTCGTGGACCATATGATGACATCATCCACGTACACACGAACCCCTTCGATGCCCATCATCTGTTCCATGATGTGATGAAATATCTCCGATGCCGAGACGATGCCAAACGGCATACG
This sequence comes from Scyliorhinus torazame, assembly GCF_047496885.1. Classification (NCBI taxonomy): domain Eukaryota; kingdom Metazoa; phylum Chordata; class Chondrichthyes; order Carcharhiniformes; family Scyliorhinidae; genus Scyliorhinus; species Scyliorhinus torazame. Next base: position 117,979,856 of record NC_092707.1, on the reverse strand, counting down.
GTTATAGCAGTACCTGCCAAACGGTGTGTTGAATGTGCAAAGCCTTCTGCTGGACTCATCCAACTGGATTTGCCAGAATCCATGTGACGCATCTAACTTTGTGAAAAACCTTGCACGTGCCAGCTTCGGGATGGGGTAGTGTTCACGCATTATATTCTGGTTGAGATCCTTGGGATCAATGCAGATGCACAGGTCTCCAGAGGGTTTTTTAATACACACCATCGAGCTGACCCAGTCAGTCGGTTCGGTTACCCTGGAAATGATCCCCTGCTGCTGCAGCTCCCTGAGCTGTTCCTTCAGGCGCTCCTTCAGCGGAGCCGGGACCCCGCGTGGTGCATGGACCACTGGCTTGGCATCAGGTCGCAGTAGGATCTTGTACCGATATGGCAAAGTGCCCACCTCGTCAAACACATCTGGATACTGAGCGAGGATGTCGTCAATGCCAGCTTGAAGATCCACGTTGGAGGATGTCGTTGAATAAACCCGCTGCACCAGGTTTAGCTTTTTGCAGGCATGCGCGCCCAGTAGGGATGCCCTGTCCGGCTTGACAATTTCAAACCTTAGCCGTGCATGGGTACTCCGATTTGAGACGAGTAGATGGCAGGACCCCAGTGCCATGATGGCATTACTATTATAGTCCAGGAGCTGGCAGGCTGCTGGAAGGACCTTGCGGGGCTTCTTGATGCGTTTGAAGTCTGCCTGTGAGAGGAGGTTGGCAGAGGCACCTGTGTCCAGCTTGAACTGGATGGAGCAGCGGTTGACCTGCATCACCGCTCGGCATTCGTCCTCCGAATCCACAGCGAGGATGGACTGAATGCGAGATGAGTTAGGTGTGGCATGTTCACGTGTGGTAATGATGCCCACTCGGTAGGCGGACTCCAGGTATTCGTCCTCTGGATCCGTTGTGCTGCCAGGATCAGAATCCTGTAATCATCGTTGCACATTCTGGACGCGCCGTCGTCAGAATTGGGAGCGCTGGCCTCTGACTGGTGGTGCAGACCTGCACAAGGCGGCATAGTGTCCAGGCTTCCCGCAATTTAAACATTGCCTGTCTCTTGCAGGGCAGTGTCCCTTTAAGTGGGCATTGCCACAGTTTGGGCACGTCATGACGTCGGCGTCGTGACGCGGTGTACGTCGTCGCACATGCGCAGCGAGGTCGGCAGACGTCTGCACCTGCCCAGTGTGGGTGTCGGCCACTTCGTTATCCCATTCACATCGTGCATGCGTGGGGCCCCGGGAAAAGCGTGCAAAATGGCCGCTGTCTTCAATGCTGAGGCGCTGCATCCAGGAGATGGCCGGCACACTCTCTGCCTCATGGGAGGCAAGTTTCTCATTTTCAGCCGATTTGTATTGGGCATACCGATTGTTTGCGTGCTCATGCACTGTACATGTTTCAATGTACAGTGGCAGGGTCATATGCTTGATTTTTAAGAACTGCTCTCTCAGATGATCAGACACAATTTGGTCTCTGATCATGGAGTCAGCAATATCACCAAAGTTGCAGGACAGCACTAGCAGGCGGAGGTTAGTTAAGAAGGCACTGAAAGATTCATCTTTACCTTGAAGACGTTGTTTGAATATGTAGCACTCGAAGATTTCATTGGTGTCCACTTCACAGTGACTATCGAACTTGTCCAGGATGGTCTGAAACTTTGTCTTGTCCTGGCCTTCGGTGAAGTTAAACGAGTTGAAGAGTTCGATGGCTTGATCACCCGCTGTCGAGAGGAGAAGCGCGATCTTTCTTGCATCAGACATCCCCTCGATGTCTGAGGCTGTGATGTACAACAACAATTTTTGCTTGAATGTCCGCCAGTTGGCACTGAGATTGCCGGAGGTCCTGAGCAGGTGAGGAGCCTGAATCTTCTCCATGGTGCCGGGATACATTTGCTGGTGGTCACGGAACCGACTGAGGTAAGCCACCTTAAATTAGTAGTCTCCTGGTATCATGCCGTGTTAGGTACACTGCTATAACACTGGCTGCAACTGGATGCAGCTTAGATCAAAAAGATACTCCAGACCTTGATGTTAGTTCAATCAGGTTTATTGAACTAATGGCACAGTTAGCACAGTTCTCTGTGAGTTCGACTCTCTGCTAACCTAAGTGTGGTTACTGTGTCTGACTGAACCAGACTAGCTCTTAGCCACGTGGTGGAGGTGTGGGATTGTAACAACATCCTTGACTGACTCTCTAGATGTTTATCAGTGGAAAGAGGTGGAGTGTGAGTGCCTCATGTCTTTTATAGTCAGATCCCACCCCTGAGTGTCCTGCCTACTTATTGGTCATGTCCTGTTCTCTGTGTCCATTAGCTGCTTGTCTGTATATCATTATGTGTGTGCCTGCATATCATGACATGGACCACGGCCACCAGGATGCTTGGGCAGCGGGGTTTGCTGCTGTCACCGGGATGCCCCGGGTCCAGGGGTGATCAATGGGATGAATGTCACTCTACGGCCACCTGCGGATAACAGGCCGCTCTACACAAACAGGAAGGGCTACCACTCTATAAACATCCAGCTGGTGTGCGACCAATAGATGCGCATTATGCACGTCTGCGCCAGGTTACCCGGGCATCATGCACGTCCGCGCAGCGTGCACGATGCATTCATCCTGGAACACTCGGTGATTCCCTGACATGTTTGAGGGCCCCCCCACCCCCCTGGCTGCGGGGCTGTCTGCTGGGCAACAGTAATTACCCGTGGTGGTCATGGCTGATGAAGCCTGTCCGAAGGCTCCCCCTCGTCAACTCTACAAGTTACACCCTCAAAGAATTCTAGTAAATTTGTCAAGGATAATTTCCCTTTCATGAATCCATGCTGACTCTGTCCGATCCTGCCACTGTTTTCCAAGTGTTCTGCCATTAAAACTTGAATAATGGACGCTAGCATTTCCCCCACTGATTGGTCTATAATTCAGTTTTCTCTCCACCTCCCCTTTTAAGTAGTGGGGTTACATTCGCTACCCTCTAATCTGTAGGAACTGTTCGATAGTCTGTGGAATCTTCGAAGATGACCACCATTTCCTTCTTAATTACTCTGGGTTGTGAATTATCATGCCATGGGGATTTATTGGCCTTCAATCCCATCAATTTCCCCAACACCAGTTCCCTACTAATGCTGATTTCCTTCAGTTCCTCCCTCTCATTAAACCCTGTGTTAGCCAACATTTCTGGTACATTATTTGTGTCCTCATTTGTGAGGACAAAACCAAAGTATGTTTTAATTGGTCAACCATTTCTTTATTCCCTTTATTGATTTTCCTGTTTCTGACTGCAAAGGGCCTACATTTGTCTTCACCAATATTTTCTCTTCACATACCTTTGAAACTTTTACAGCCAATTCTTATGTTCTCTGCAAGCTTACTCTCACATCCATTTTCCCCACCTTAATCAATCTCTTTATCTTCCTTTGCTGAATTCTAAACTGCTCCCAATCCTCAGGACTGCCGTTTTTCTCTGGCCAATTTGTGTGCCTCTTCCTTGGATCTAATAACTACCTCTAACTTCCCTTGTAAGCGATGGTTTGGCCACCTTTCCTGTTTTATTTTTGCGCCGGACAGGAATGAACAATTGTTGCAGTTTACCCATGCGCTCTTTGAATGTTTGCCAATGACGATCTACTGTCATCCTTTTAAGTAACATTCCCCCAACTATCAGAGCCTACCCGTGCCTCATGCCATTGTAGTTTCCTGTATTAAGATTCAGGACTCTAATCTTAGAATAACTACGTCACTCTGCATCTTGATGAAGAATTCTATCATATTATGGTTGCTCATCCCCAAGGGGTCTCCCACAACTAGATTGTCAATGATTCCTTTCTCATTACACAATACCTAGTCCAGGATGATTTGTTATCTGATTGGTTCCTCAATGTATTGATCCAGAAGACTCCAGGAATTCCTCCTCTACGGTATTGTAACTAATTTGACTTGCCCAATCTATATGCAGATTAAAGTCACCCATAAATACAGATGCTCCTCTATCGCATGTGTCTCTAATTTCCTGTTTAATGCCATTCCCAACATCATCACTACAGTTTGTAGATCTATACACAAGCCATTCTAACGTTTTTTTTGTCCCTTGGTGTTTCTATCCATACAGATTCCACATCGTCGGAGGTAATATCCTTCCTTACTATTGCGATTATTTCCTCAGAGCTGGGGACTACATGAGGGATTGTCAGCAACCATCCAGTGCCTGCAGGTGCTGTTGGAGGAGTCCAACCACCTGCAGGGGCAGGAGGCGGTGACGACCATGCGTGCCACCCAGGCCAACATAGCATGAGTGGCATCCGTGGTGGAGGCCTTGGGTGCGACGGTCCAAGGCTTGGGGCACAGTGTGTGGGCAGTGGCTGAGGCACAGGAAAGGGCGGCCATGTCACAGGCAGCTATGTGCCAGGGCCACATGGATATTGCTGCGGAGCTCCAGAGCGTGGCCTAATCACAATGGGCCATGGCTGCAGGTATCGAGTGTTTTGGCCTGGTGCTGGCTGACCTGAGCCAGTCACAGAGAGACCTGGCACAGACCTTGAGTGACGTGGCACAGTGCCAGAGGGATGTGGCCCAGTCCCTATGCTCCATGGCCGTGAGAATAGAGACCGTGGTCGAGACGAGAGCGGGCCTCCAGGCCTGGCAGCACCTGGTGGTGGGAGAGTCCCAGGCGCTCGATACAGCTGCGCCTCCATCCCAAGGAGGAGCCCGGGAGCCATTGGGCACCCCATGGGAGTAGGAGGTGATTGGATCCAAGCTGGTGACTCCTGCAGGGGAGGTGCTGGAACACCTTAGCACCTCTGAATCCCCCCTACCAGTCCCCGGCACATCCAATGGGCAGAGGGCAGAACATGGTGCCACCATTCCACTCCATTCGGGCCCGGTGGCACCAGAGGATGGCTGCCACAGGGTGGGGATTGCAGCAGGCTGCCTCCACTTCTGATGTACCACCTGGGGATCCACCTAGACAGCGCATTAGGGCACGTAAGGCTAGAAAGTTAGACACCAGTAAGCTGGCACAGGTGAAGCACATAGGTTAACGATAGGGGTGAGGGCACAATACACAATATGTCACAATAAACACCTGTTCACCACCGTTCTGACCTCAGCGCTCTGTCTGAACGGTGTGAAGGATGGGCTGCGTGCAGAGGGTGTGGTGGGTGTGAGGTGGGAGGCTGCTGGTGTGGCGTGCGGGCTTTTGAGTTGGTCACGAGCCAGGGCCCCCAAGACAGTCGGAGGCCACCCTTGGTGTTGCTCTGCACCCCACTCTCTCGGAGGCAGCAGGAGACGGGCCTAGATATGTGGGGCCTTGTGATAGGGCCTACCCGGTGCATGGCCCAATACCGCATACCGGCCATATACTCAACACCCCCTCCCCCTCCCCCCTGGACCCCGCCCACACCCCGGTCTCCCCAGGGATTCGATTGGACTGTGAGGTGGAATAGCCAGCTCGCATGCAGGGATCACCCATACGGACGGTGGAAAGTGCTACTGAGGGCAGGAAGCACACATTGTCAAACAGTGTGGAGGACCAGAGCTCATCATGATTGGATCATCATCATCCTCCACCCCATGGACTAGACCCGCTGATACTTCCAACCCAGAGCCAGCACCCTGCAGTGAAGCAGATAGGAAGCGCAGAGAGGGGTGCAGCTGTAGAACGGTGGGGGGGGGGGTGCTGCTGCAGGGTACAGTGGACAGGGGAGGGGGTGACTGGCTTGGGAGGGGGCGTTTGGGGTGGGAGAGAATGTTAGAGATGGTGGTGAATCTGGAGGCAATTAGATTGTCCCATGCACGGTGGCCCTGGCGCACATGTTGTGTGGCCTCCTGTGGCTTTCCGTGCCCTATGTCCTGCCCAGCCTGGCCCTCCGTTGCATCTTCCTCGTTGGACGATGCCTGGCGTTCAACTTCCTCTTCCAACACATCGTTCCTCTGTTGCGCAATGTTGTGGAAGGCACAGCAGGTCACCTTGATGTGTGAGACCCTCCTGGGCTACACTGGAGGGCCCTTCTAGAGCTGTTCAGGCACCTTAACCGCATCGTCAAGAAGCCCTGGTCGCTGCATGGGCATCGTGTAGTGAGTGTCCGTGTTGGTCTGTGGCCTCTGGATAGGCATCTTCAGCCATGACCGCTATCGCTTAGGAGCCAACCCATCACCCAGGGGGAGTGCCTCGAAGGTGTTGGGTACATTGAGTGTGCCAGGACGAAGGCGTCATGCAGCCTGGATATTGTGTGCAGACGTGCATGATGTGCCGCTCACCACTCACCAATTACACGTTCATGGTGCGGTACCCCTTTCAGTTTGTGACGTGCACAGCTCATGCAGCGGTGCTCATTGGGGGACATGCATCCTGTCAATCACCTCCTTGGCCTGGGCATCCCGGCAATGGCAGAAAACTTCGCTGCAGGCAACCTGGTAGGCTCGGTCCATATTCAGGATGTATTGTGCCACCTGGGCATACAGGGCCTCCATTACAGAATGGATGCACCTGTGCACGGAGGTCTGTGACATCCCTGGCAGGCCCTCACTCGGTGTCTGGAAGGACCCCGTGGTGTAAAAGGTCAGTGTGATTGTCACCTTGATGGCCACCAGGAACAGGTGTCCTCCCCCATAGCCCCCCGTGGCTCCAAGTGCACTATGATGTGGCAGATATGCCATACGATCTCCCTGGTCAGCCGGAGTCATCAACGACATACCCGGTCCAGCAGGTCCTCGAATGACAGGTGCTTCCGGTACACACGAGGCCTGATGCCGCCCACCTTCCCACCTCCTCCATGGCCTGTTGAGCGGCCAGCTCTCCATCCTCACCAGCTGGCCACTGTTCCTCTAATAATAATAATAATAATCGCTTATTGTCACAAGTAGGCTTCAATGAAGTTACTGTGAAAAGCCCCTAGTCGCCACATTCCGCCCGCCGCCTGTTCGGGGAGGCCGGTACGGGAATTGTACCTGCACTGCTGGCATTGTTCTGTATTACAAGCCAGCTATGGGACCATGTCTTACCTCCTCTCTTTCTGTCAGCAGCCAGGGTGCCTGTTTCCCGATTTTAAATACCATGGACGGGATTCTCTGTCGGCTTACGCCAAAATCAGGAAACACGATTGGGCGGAGAATAGCCTCCGACGGCAAAATCGCAGTGGGCGCGAGTTTGACGCCAAATCGCGATTCTCCGGCACCCCGAAAATGGCGTAAATGCGACACGCTGCACGCCGTTTAAACACCGTTGCATATCATAAGTGGGCCTGACCCGGTATTCTCCGGGGCCTCTGCGATTCTCCGCCTCCAATGGGCCGAGTTCCCGACGGCGCGATTCACTGGTGGTTTAACAAATCGTCAACCTGGCGTGGTGGCTGCTGAGAGAGAGAGAGAGAAGAGGTAGGACACAGTGATGAGCGACTGCGGGCTGCAGGCATGGAATATGGCCGTGCTGGCTGGAGTTGGGGGGCCCCTGACAGGGCCGGGGGAGGGGATTAACAAAGCAAGCAGCCGGGGTAACTCCCCGGCGGGACTGGGGCCCAGGCACCGACCGCCATTACGACGGCCATCTTGCTGCATACCCACTGACCACCCACCTCGGCCCCTGGTTCTACATAGTGACACCGGCCGTATGGGTGTGCCCAACCCCGCACTCCAACCCCCCGTCCCAAATTCCCCGAACAACCGACCACCATGCCCCCCGGTGAACTACCCAGGGCCACACCCACGGCAGCCCCAGCGAAGGCAGTGCCAGCCAACAGTATCCCTGGCTTTAGGGACGGGCGCTAGGGCCTGAGGCCCCCAAAGTGCCGGCCACCGACAGGGCAGGGTTAAGGTTGTGGGGGGGAACATGTGGGGACGGAGCCCGCACCCTGTAGCCTGTCGAACCTGGTTGGGTACGGGAGTATGCACCATGCTCATTTATTGGCCTTTCACCCCCTGCAGACAATGGCTTTCGGGGTTCAACCAGCAATGGTGGCAGCCGTGGTGATGGTCGCAGCTCTACGAGCTGCCCTGCGGGCGCATGAGCGGGGGCCACTCGGAGAGGAGGGGGATGCTGCAGCTGCAGAGCATGTAGCAGCAGAGCAGGCAGCAGTGGAACGGGCTGCAAAGGGGCAGGAGGCAGTCGCAAAGGCTGGAGGGCTGGCCGCCCAACAGGCCGAGGAGGGGAAGGTGCCAAGGAGCACGAAGCCTCATGTGTACCGGCAGCCCGTGTCATTCGAGGACCTGCCGGACCAAGCATGCCGTCGAAGGCTCCGGCTGAGCAGGGAGACAGTGCAACGCATCCATATAATGGCACACCTGGCACTGCGGGGGCATGGGGTAGGATTGAATCTTTACGCGACGAGGTCCTTTCAGGCACCGAGGGGGACCTGTTCGGAATCTCACAGACCTCGATGCACAGGTGTATCCGCATCATCACAAAGGCCCTATATGCCCAGTCTGCACAATTCATCCATTTCAATATGGACCGAGCCCACCAGGATGTCTGGGCAGCATGTTCGCCCCTATCACCGGGCTGCCCCGTGATCGACAGGATGCATGTTCCCCTACAAGCACCTGCAGATGCCAGGCCGCTCTACACAAACCAAAAAGTGTGTTCCTTGATGAACGTGCAGCTGGCATGTGACCATCAGCTGTGCATCATACACATCTGCACCCGATACCCAGGCAGTGTGAACGACGCCTTCATCCTGGCACACTCGACGATTCCTGACATGTTCGAGACTCCCCCCGACTGGGTGAGGGGGGTTATCCATTATGGTTGTAGCTGATGACACCTATCCGGACGCCACAGACCGACACGGAGACCCTCGATAACGATGCCCATACAGCAACCAGGTCCGTGATTGAGCGGTACTTCACCCTCCTGAAGATGTGGTTCAGGTGCCTGGACCGCTCTGGTCGGGCCCTCCAGTATGACGCTGGGAGGGTTGCCCGCATCATGGCAGCCTGCTGCATCCTCCACAACATCATGCAGCAGAGGGGCGATATACTGGAAGAGGAGGAGGAATCAAGCAGCGATTGCAAGGTAAAGACAAATCCTTCAACTCATATTTAACTAACCTTAGACTGCTAGCGCAATCCTGCAACTTTGGTGATATAACTGACTCCATGATCAGAGACCAAATCATCTTTGGAGTTCACTCTGATCTTCTGAGAGAGCAGTTGCTGAAGATCAAGCATATGACCCTGCCAGTCGCGATTGAAACATGCACAGTGCATGAGCACGCTAAAAATTGCTATTCCCAGTACAAAACGGTAGAAAATGATAAACTAGCCTCCCACGAGGTGGAGAGTGTGCAGGCCATCTCCCGGATGCAGCGCCTCAACATTGACGAAAGCGGCCATTTTGTGCACTCTTCCCGGGGCCCGACGCATGCGCGATGTGAACGGGATAACCCTAAGGGTTGCGAGGGTGCAGACAGTGAGGGGGGTATTGGGCCGCCGAATTTGAAAGTTAGACTTTGGAGATTACACTGGAAGTCTAAACCTAGGAGTATAGCCGCGCAGAGGTGGGGAAGGACGTAGAGCTGGTAATTTTTAAACTCCCTTCCCTGGACTGTGAGGTTTGCTAAACAAAACCCCTTTATCTCTACTGAGTGGGAACCGGAGGCCAGGGAGATTTTTTGATTAACGGGGTGGACGAGGAGAGAACAGCACCTTACCATGTTGGGGTGTATGAAGCTCTCCGTGCTCCCAGAGTTGATTAGGCAGGACGTCTCGTGCCCGTTGATAAATACAGTCGTTGTAGCAGTCAAGAGTTTTCGAGGCCGGGACTGATCCAGAGTCGCCGAGGCTAATCGCAGCAGTTGAGTGTTCTCATCGGGCAGTGTGTGGTCAGCCGAGCTGGGGTCCTCGGGGTCCATCCAAGATGGCGGCTCCCATTGGTCGCACATGGCTGGGGGTGCATAAAATGGCGGCGCCCATTCATCTAACGTAGCGTCTGCGGGACAAGATGGCGGCACCCGGTGTCCGCACGTGGCCCTGGAGTAGGAAGATGGCGGCGCCCGCTGGCCGCACGGGGACCGTGGAGAGGTTTGTGGTGGTGGTCCGCATTCGCCGCCGGAGACCGCGGCAACCGCACGGGCCTGGCATACCATCACGAAATGGCCCCTTTTACCGCATCTCTTGCAGGTGGATGCGCGGGCCAGGCAGCGCTGGCGGGGGTGCTTGGCCTGCCCGCAAAAGTAGCAGCGGGGCCCCGCGGGGTTGCCAGGCTAGCACAAGCTTGTGGGGGGATGGGGGATGTCTCGGGGTCGGCTGCGGAGGGGTTCCACGCTGCCCAGGTGGCTGCCGCGCGGTCGGGAACGTAAACGCGGGCGTTTTTGGAGGCCACAACCAGGGAGCCTGCAAGGGCCCGTGCCTCCTTGAGACCGAGAGTGTCTTTTTCCAGCAATCGCTGGCGGATTTGGGAGGACAGCATACCTGCCACGAAAGCGTCCCGGACCAAGAGTTCTATGTGTTCGCTTGCCGAAACCTGCGGGCAGCTGCAGTGTCTCCCCAACACCAGGAGTGCACGGTAGAATTCTTCCAGCGATTCCCCAGGGATTTGTCGTCTCGTTGCTAGCAGATGTCGGGCGTAGACCTGGTTTACCGGGTGAATATAATGTCCTTTTAGCAGCTCGATTGCTGCATCGAAGTCTTCCGCTTCCTCGATGAGGGTGTAAATCTCCGGGCTCACCCTTGAGTGCAGGACCTGCATTTTCTGTTCTCCCATGGGTGTGTTTTTGGCCGTCCCGAGATATCCTTTAAAACACACCAGTCACTGCTTGAAGATTGCCGCTGAGTTCGCCGCATGGGGGCTGAGTTGCAGACACTCCGGCTTGATTCGGAGCTCCATCCTTTTAAATCTAGCTTATTAAATTGATGCACGATCAATGACCACTAAGCGATGTTGTAGTCCAACTGAAGGCTTTAATAAGCAAGATGTTTCCCACAGCAGCTCAGGTACAGAATGAAGGCTGCTGGGGCGGCACGCGCTCTTATACCCCGCCTAGCAGGGCGGAGCTACCATACAGCTTGACCAATAGGAAGCATACAATATCTACCAATGGTGTTCCAGCTTTACCAGGTACCGTAATACCTCTACACAGACTACCACAGGCGCATCCGGAGTGTGCAACAATGCCGACAAGATTCTGATCCCGGCAGTGCAACGGATCCAGATGCTGAATGCCTGGACAATGCCTACCGTGTGGGCATTATTACAAAGTGTGAATATGGCACATCAGACACATCGCAAGTCTAATCGATCGTAGCTGTGGATTCCGAGAACGAATGGCGAGGAATGATGAAGGTCAACCACTGCCCCATCCAGTTCAAGCTGGACACAAGTGCCTCTGCCAACCTCCTCTCACAGGCAGACCTCAGACGCATTAAGAAGCCCCCCACGGTCCTTCCAGCTCCTGGATTACAATGGGAATGCCATCACAGCACTGGGATCCTGCCATCTGCACATATCCAACCGACACACACCTAAGCATGGTTACGCTTTGAAATTGTTAAGCCGGTGTTATACCGTCAATTCACTGAGAGACCATGAGAACAAGTGAACATTAGGCTTGAATATCCATGAACTCGCCTGCCAGAATCGGCTGTACAAATGAGTGCCACCCACAGGTGGCTGGACTATATATGGCCCCGGTGAGGGCGGAGCCAGAGGCGGAGCCCACCGGGGTTCCAGTACAGTACCTGGAAGTAGCCCATATCATCTGTTCCAGGTCATGGGTCACATCATTATACAGACAGTACAGACAGCTCATGCATTAGGTGAAATACATTCACCACAGCCGGACAGGGCATCCCTACTAGGTGCGCACGCCTGCAAGCAGCTGTACCTCATTCAAAGGGTTTACACCACGACATGTTCCCATGTGGCTCTTCAGGCTGGTATCGACGACATCCTCACCCAGTATCCAGATGTGTTCAAAGAACAAAGAACAAAGAAAATTACAGCACAGGAACAGGCCCTTCGGCCCTCCCAGCCTGCGCCGATCCAGATCCTTTATTTAAACCTGTCACCTATTTTCCAAGGATCTACTTCCCTCTGTTCCCCGCCCGTTCATATATCTGTCTAGTTGCATCTTGAATGATGCTATCATGCCCGCCTCTACCACCTCCGCTGGCAAAGTGTTCCAGGCACCCACTACCCTCTGCGTAAAAAACTTTCCACGCACATCTCCCTTAAACTTTCCCCCTCTCACCTTGAAATCGTGACCCCTTGTAATTGACACCCCCACTCTTGGAAAACGCTTGTTGCTATCTACCCTGTCCATACCTCTCATAATTTTGTAGACCTCAATCAGGTCCCCCCTCAACCTCCGTCTTTCCAACGAAAACAATCCCAATCTACTCAATCTTCATAGCTAGCACCCTCCAGACCAGGCAACATCCTGGTGAACCTCCTCTGCACCCTCTCTAAAACATCCACATCCTTCTGGTAATGTGGCGACCAGAACTGCATGCAGTCTTCCAAATGTGGCCTAACCAAAGTCCTATACAACTGTAACATGACCTGCCGACTCTTGTACTCAATACCCCGCCCGATGAAGGCTATCATGCTGTATGCCTTCTTGACCACTCTATCGACCTGCGTTGCCACCTTCAGGGTACAATGGACCTGAGCTCCCAGATCTCTCTCTACATCAATTTTCTCCAGGACTCTTCGATTGACCGTATAGTCCGCTCTTGAATTAGGTCTTCCAAAATGCATCATCTCGCATTTGCCTGGATTGAACTCCATCTGCCATTTCTCTGCCCAACTCTCCAAACTATCTATATTTTGCTGTATTCTCTGACAGTCCTCCTCGCTATCTGCAACTCCACCAATCTTAGTATCATCTGAAAACTTGCTAATCAGACCACCTATACCTTCGTCCAGATCATTTATGTATATCACAAACAATAGTGGTCCGAGCACGGATCCCTGTGGAACACCACTTGTCACCTTTCTCCATTTTGCGACACTCCCTTCCACCACTACTTTCTGTCTCCTGTTGCCCAGCCAGTTCTTTATCCATCTAGCTAATACACCCTGGACCCCATACGACTTCACTTTTTCCATCAACCTGCCATGGGAAACTTTATCAAATGGTTTACTGAAGTCCATGTATATGACATCTACAGCCCTTCCCTCATCAATTAACTTTGTCATTTCCTCAAAGAATTCTATTAGGTTTGTAAGACATGACCTTCCCTGCACAAAACCATGCTGCCGATCACTAATAAGTCTATTTTCTTCCAAATGTGAATAGATCCTATCCCTCAGTATCTTCTCCAACAGTTTGCCTACCACTGACGTCAAGCTCACAGGTCTATAATTCCCTGGATTATCCCTGCTACCCTTCTTAAACAAAGGGACAACATTAGCAATTCTCCAGTCCTCCGGGACCTCATCCGTGCTCAAGGATGCTGCAAAGATATCTGTTAAGGCCCCAGCTATTTCGTCCCTCGCTTCCCTCAGTAACCTGGGATAGATCCCATCTGGACCTGGGGACTTGTCCACCTTAATGCCTTTTAGAATACCCAATAGTTCCCCCTTCCTTATGCCGACTTGACCTAGAGCATTTAAACATCCATCCTTAGCCTCAACATCCGTCATGTCCCTCTCCTTGGTGAATACCGATGCAAAGTACTCATCAAGAATCTCACCCATTTCCTCTGACTCCACGCATAAATTCCCTCTTTTGTCTTTGAGTGGGCCAATCCTTTCTCTAGTTACCCTCTTGCTCCTTATATATGAATAAAAGGCTTTGGGATTTTCCTTAACCCTGTTAGTCAAAGATATTTCATGACCCCTTTTAGCCCTCTTTATTGCGCGTTTGAGATTTATCCTACTTTCCTGATATTCCTCCAAAGCTTCATCAGTTTTAAGTCGCCTAGATTTTTTGTATGCTTCCTTTTTCATGTTAGCTAGTCTCACAATTCCACCCGTCATCTATGGTTCCCTAATCTTGCCATTTCTATCCCTCATTTTCACAGGGACATGTCTGTCCTGCACTCTAATCAACCTTTCCTTAAAAGACTCCCACATTTCAAATGTGGATTTACCCTTAAACAGCTGCTCCCAATCCACATTCCCTAGCTCCTGTCGAAATTTGTTATACTTGGCCTTTCCCCAATTTAGCACTCTTCCTTTAGGACCACTCTCATCTTTGTCCATGAGTATTCTAAAACTTACAGAATTGTGATCACTATTCCCAAAGTAATCACCGACTGTGACTTCAACCACCTGGCCGGGATCATTCCCCAATACCAGGTCCAGTATGGCCCCTTCCAGAGTTGGACTATTTACATACTGCTCTAAAAAACTCTCCTGGATGCTCCTTACAAATTCTGCTCCATCTACGCCTCCAACATTACACAAGTCCCATTTAATGTTGGGGAAGTTAAAATCTCCCATCACGACCACCCTATTGCTCCTATATTTTTCTTTAATCTGTCTACATATTTGTACCTCTACTTCACGCTCGCTTTTGGGAGGCCTGTAGTAAAGTCCCAACAATGTTACTGCACCCTTCCTATTTCTTAGCTCTACCCATATTGCCTCAGTGCTCGACTCCTCCATCGTGCCCTCCTTAATCACAGCTGTGATATCATCTCTGATCAGTAATGCAACTCCTCCACCCCTTTTACATCCCTCTCTATTCCTCCTGAAGCATCTATACCCTGGGATATTTTGTTGCCAGTCTTGCCCTTCTCTCAACCAAGTCTCAGTAATACCAATAACATCATATTCCCAGGTACTAATCCAAGCCCTAAGTTCATCTGCCTTACCTGCTACACTTCTCGCATTAAAACAGATGCACCTCAGACCACTTGCCCCTTTGCGTTCATCATCTCTTCCCTGTCTACTCTTCCCCTTAGTCACATTGAGTTTATTATCTAGTACCTTACTGGCTTTAGTTGCTGCCTCTTTACTGACCTCTAACTTCCTAATCTGGTTCCCATCCGCCTGCCACATTAATGTAAAACCTCCCCAACAGTGTTAGCAAAAGCACCCACTAGGACATTGGTTCCAGTCCTGCCCAGGTGTAGACCATCCGATTTGTAATGGTCCCAACGCCCCAGAACCGGTTCCAATGTCCCAAAAATCTGAACCCCCCCCCCTCCTGCACCATCTCTCAAGCCACGTATTCATTCTGACTATTCTTGAATTTCTACTCTGACTGTCTCGTGGCACTGGTAGCAATCCTGAGATTACTACCTTTGAGGTCCTACTTTTTAACTTATCTCCTAACTCCCTAAATTCTGATTGTAGGACCTCATCCCGTTTTGTACCTATATCGTTGGTGCCTATATGCACCACGACAACTGGCTGTTCACCCTTCCCCTTCAGTATGTCCTGTAGCCGATCTGAGACATCCCTGATCCGTGCACCCGGGAGGCAACATACCATTCGGGAGTCTCGTTTTCGACCACAGAAACGCCTGTCTACTCCCCTTTCGATTGAATCCCCTATGACTATAGCCCTGCCAGTCTTTTTCCTGCTCTTTTGTGCAGCAGACCCAGCCACGGTGCCATGAGCCTGGCTACTACTGCCTTCCCCTGGTGAGTCATCTACCTCAACAGTATCCAAAACGGTATACCTGATTTGGAGGGAGATGACCGCAGGGGACACCTGCACTGCCTTCGTGCAGGAGCTGCAGCTGGACACACTTCCCACACATGAAGAATTCAGGGGCATCGGCCGCGTCCCTGAACTCCCACATTGAGCACGAGGAGCATGACACGGGTCTGGGATCTCCTGCCATTTTTACACTTTACCTTAACTGATTACAAATATAATATCAAATAATGAATAAGTGAAAGGAATAAAGATTTTACTTACCAATCACAATACTTATCAACACACGAAGAGTTAAATTTCTCCCAGCTACTGCTAATTGGGGCACTTTCCTTACCAGCCGATCAGGGGCGAGATTCTCCGACCCCCCGCCGGGTCGGAGAATCGCCGGGGGCTGGCGTATATCCCGCCCCCGTGGTTGCCGAATTCTCCGGCACTGGATATTCGTCGGAGGCGGGAATCGGTTGGCGGCCCCCCCCCCGGCGATTCTCCGGCCCGAAAGGGCCGAAGTCCCGCCGCTAAAATGCCTGTCCTGCCGGTGTAGATTAAACCACCTACCTTACCGGCGGGACAAGGCAGCGCGGGCGGGCTCCGGGATCCTGGGGGTGGGGCGCGGAGCGATCTGGCCCCGGGGGGTGCCCCCACGGTGGCCTGGCCCGCGATTGGGGCCCACCGATCCGCGGGCGGGCCTGTGCCGTGGGGGCACACTTTCCCTTCCACCTCCGCCACGGTCTCCACCATGGCGGAGGCGGAAGAGACTCCCTGCAATGCGCATGTGCGGGAATGCCGTCGCCCGGAGATGTCATTTCCGCGCCAGCTGGCGGGGCACCAAAGGCCTTTTCTGCCAGTTGGCGGGGCGGAAATTCGTCCGGCGCCGACCTAGCCCCTTAAGGTTGGGGCTCGGCCTCCAAAGATGTGGAGCATTCCGCATCTTTTGTGCGGCGCGATGCCCGACTGATTTGCGCCGTTTTGGGCACCAGTCGGCGGACACCGCGCCGTTTCTGGAGAATTTCGCCCCAGGTCACTGCTTTGCTGTGATTTCACTCTTCAAGGTAAGCTTTTAACGTTTTTAAAGAGGAAAATTTACCTTCCCGACAGACCCCTGGCCACTGCACCCGCCGATAATCTGAAGGCAGCTTCTCCGACAGCTGTGTCCCCGCCGCTCTCCTCGCGCTCTTTCACTGTGTCCCTGCCGCTCCCTTCGGGCTCTTTTATCCTGTGTCCCTGCCGCTCTCTTCTCGCTCTTTTATCCTGTGTCCCCGCCGCTCTCCTCGCGCTCCTTTATCCTGTCTCCCCACTGCTCTCCTCGCGCTCTTTCACTGTGTCCCCGCCGCTCTCCTCGCGCACTTTTATCCTGTGTCCCCGCCACTCTCCTCTCGCTCTTTTATCCTGTGTCCCCGCCGCACTCCTCGCGCTCTTTTACCTTTGTCCCCGCCGCTCTCCTCGTGCTCTTTCACTGTGTCCCCGCCGCTCTCCTCGCGCTCTTTTATCCTGTCTCCCCGCCACTCTCCTCGCGCTCTTTTATCCTGTGTCCCCGCTGCTCTCCTCGCGTTCTTTCACTGTGTCCCCGCCGCTCTCCTCTCGCTCTTTTATCCTGTGTCCCCACCACTCTCCTCGCGCTCCTTTATCCTGTGTCCCCGCTGCTCTCGTCACGCTCCTTCACTGTGTCCCCGCCGCTCTCCTCGCGCTCTTTTATCCTGTGTCCCCGCCACTCTCCACATGCTCTTTCACTGTTCGACGGGATGGGCACGCTGCCGGATCGATACAAGATTCTGCTACGGCCTGATTCCAAGCCAGTGGCCCACACACCACGACATGTCCCTGCTCCACTGAGAGAGCACCTGAAGGCACAGCTCAAGGTTCTTCAGCAAAAAGGCTTCATATCCAAAGTCACTGAACCGACTGACTGGGTCAGCTCGATGGTGTACGTAAAGAAGCCTTCGGGAGACCTGCACATCTGCATTGATCCCAAGGATCTCAATAAGAATATCATGTGGGAACACTACCCCATCCCAAAGCGTGAGGAACTCGCGAGTGAGATGGCACATGCGCGCTTCTTCACCAAATTGGATGCATCACAGGGATTTTGGTAAATCCAGCTGGAAGAGTCCAGAAGAAGGCTCTGCACCTTCAACACGCCTTCTGGCAGATACTGCTACAATCCCATGCCATTTGGCATAATCTCGGCATCGGAGATATTCCATTGCATAATGGAGCAGATGATGGAAGGCATTGAAGGGGTTTGTGTGTACATGGACGACACCATCATATGGTCCATGACTCCTGAAGAACATGTGTCCCGTCTCCAGAAGGTATTCCGTCGTGTACATGCCAACGGCCTAAAGTTAAACAGGTCCAAATGTTGTTTTGGCACATCGACGCTCAAGTTCCTAGGCGACCAGATCTCACAGAATGGTGTGCGCCCGGAGACAGACAAAATCAGGGCCATCGAGGCGATGAAGGACCCTGAGGACAAAAAGGCGGTGCTGCGCTTCTTGGGTATGGTCAATTTTCTGGGCAAGTTCATTCCAAACATGGCCACACGCCCTACGCAACCTGGTGAAAAGGCCAACTGCCTTTGAGTGGAAGGTGGCACACCAGACAGAGTGGCTGGAGCTGAAAGCCAATCTCCCCATGGCACCAGTCCTGGCATTCTTTAACCCGCACTGGGAGACAAAGATATCCACAGATGCGAGGTCAGGATGGCATTGGTGCGGTGTTGCTTCAATGAGATGACACATCATCCTGGGCACCAGTAGCCTATGCATCAAGGGCGATGATGCCCACTGAAACCAGATATGCTCAGATTGAGAAGGAGTGCTTGGGTCTTCTACTGGCATCCTCAAATTTCGTGATTATCTCAATGGCCTGCCGACATTCACTGTCGAGACGGATCATAGGCCTCTGGTCCACATTATCCACAAGGACCTGATCGACATGACGCCTCGGTTGCAGAGAATCCTGCTTAAACTTAGGAGGTATGACTTCAACTTTGTGTACACACCTGGCAAGGAGCTCATCATCGCTGATGCATTGTCCCACTCCGTCACCTCGCCCAGTCCGCCGCTGGAGATCATCCAACACATCGAATCGCAGGTGCAGCTGTGTGCTAGCACTCTCCCGGCGACAGATGAGGAGGTAGTTCTCATCCGTGATGAGACAGCCAAGGACCCCCTCTTGCAGCGAGTCAACAACAACCTCACCAATGGCTGGCAGAAAGGGCAACACCCACAATTTTACAATGTGAAGGATGACCTGACGGTGAATGAAGGCATCCTCCTCAAGCTGGGCAGGATTGTCATTCCGCTCAGTTTCCAGAGCTTGGTGCTGCGCCAGATTCATGAGATACACCTGGGCGTCGAGAAATGCAGACGCAAAGCCCGGCAAACTGTCTACTGGCCCGGCATCAGCCAAGACATCACGAACATAGTCCTGAACTGTGCTACCTGTCAGCGGTTCCAGCCAGTGCAGAGCAAGGAGACGCTCCAACAGCATGACATAGTGACCTCTCCGTGGTCCAAGGTTGGCATCGACCTCTTTCATGCAAATGGTCATGACTACGTATTGATCATTGACTATTTCTCGAATTACCCTGAGGTGCTGGAGCTCCTGGACCTCACCTCTCGGACCGTCATCAAAGCCTGTAAGGAGACGTTCTCAAGGCATAGCATCCCAATCACTGTCATGAGCGACAATGGCCCGTGCTTTACCAGTCGAGAATGGTCCATGTTTGCCAGGTCATACAATTTACAGCATGTCACTTCCAGTCCGCACTATCTGCAGTCCAGTGGAAAAGTCGAGAAAGGGGTGCACATTGTGAAACAGCTCATCTGCAAGGCCGCAGACTCTGCTTCTGACAAATTAGGGGGCAGCACGGTAGCCTTGTGGATAGCACAATTGCTTCACAGCTCCAGGGTCCCAGGTTCGATTCCGGCTTGGGTCACTGTCTGTGCGGAGTCTGCACGTTCTCCCCGTGTGTGCGTGGGTTTCCTCCGGGTGCTCCGGTTTCCTCCTACAGTCCAAAGATGTGTAGGTTAGGTGGATTGGCCAGGATAAATTGCCCTTAGTGTCCAAAATTGCCCTTAGTGTTGGGTGGGGTTACTGGGTTACGGGGATAGGGTGGAGGTGTTGACCTTGGGTGGGGTGCTCTTTCCAAGAGCCGGTGCAGACTCAATGGGCCAAATGGCCTCCTTCTGCACTGTAAATTCTATTAAAATTTAAAAAAAAAATACCTTGCACTGCTCGCGTACAGGGCGACTCCATTGTCCACTAGCATATCGCCCGCTCAACTCCTGATGAATAGGGACCTGTGGACGATGCTTCGAGCCATACACCTGCCCAACCTGGATCACCTCCTGGTGCTGCAGAAGATGCAGCAGCTCAGAGACCGTCAGAAGCAGGGCTATGATGCCCATGCCACCGATCTGGCCGTGCTATCCCCGGCAGACACTATCAGGATCCAGATACCGGATGGTGGGTGGTCTGCCCCAACTGTCGTTGTTCGACAGGCCATGCCCCGCTCTTACATATGGCTGATGGCTCCATCGTGCAAAGGATTCGACGGGCACTTCGCAAAGTTGCCTGCCCGCAACCACTTTCTTCTCCATTTCCATATGTTGAATTGCCACCTCCTGATACCTTACACCACGAGGCCACCAGTCAGGCTTCCATCCCGCCTGTCAAGGCGCCGTCGTTCCCTCCATCACCTCTCCAGCGGTCGACCAGGATCAGACGCAAGCCTCAGAGACTGGACTTGTGAACATTTGTTTTTTTTGCTCTGTTCTGTTGTCCTCCGTCAGTCATGTTAGACAGACTCACTCACATGTAAATACATTCACATACGGCAACAAAACATTTTTAAAAAGGGGAGATGTCATGATATGCAAACATGCAGCTAATGAACACATAGAATCGGACACGACCAATGAGCAGTCAGGACACTCAGGGGTGGTATCTCACTATAAAAGGGATGAGGCACTCACACTCCGCCTCTTTCCATAGACCAACATCTACAGAGTAAGAAAGGGTGTATCCTCAGCATCACACCCCAGCACATGGCTTAGAGCAAGGCTGGTTCAGTTAGACTGAGTTACTACATTTAGATTAGCAGAGAGTCGAACTCATTGAGAACTGTACTAATAGTTCAATAAAACACATTGAACTCACTTCAAAGTCTGGAGCATCTTTTACTCAAAACTGCATCAAGTGTTATTTCAAATTACATAACACAACACCCATCAGACAGAGCACCGAGGCAGGTTGTATCAGAGGCAACAGGTGTTTAATGTGAACAAATATGTACAGTCAGTGCCCTAGCCGCTATAACTAAACTGTGCCCTGCACCCGTGCCAACTTTACTGGTGTCTAACTCTGGCCTTACGGGCCCCAACGCTACATCTAGGTGGTTCCCCGACGGTACAGCAGGAGTGGAGGCGGCCTGCCATGTTTACTGCCCTGGGACCTGGGTACTCATTGGCGGGCATCTTCTGGGGCGATCGGGCCTGGATGGACCTGGCTGCTGCTCGGGTGTCCCAGGTGGCGTGGTGTCACCCCGTTCTGCTCGCTGCCCACCAGATGCACCAGGGACAGGTAACAGTAGCAGAATTGGTCCAGATGCGGCGGCAGTTTTTCTCGATGAAGGTGCACGAATTCTGCGTTGGCATTAGTTTCAGAAATGGAGAATCCCGCCCAACATATTAAACAGGCAGTTGAGAAACGGGCAGAAGTTCAAGTTGTATTACCAGTGGATTATAGAAAGGAGGTTTTGCGGGTAGTGCATGAGGTTTCTGTAGGGGGCATTTAGGTGTAAGGAAAACCCAAGCAAAATACAAAGACATTTTTATTGGCCTGGACTGCATAAGGATGTAGTTGAATTTTGCCATACATGTCACACATTTGAAGTGATAGGAACACCTCAAACGGTAATCAATCCAGCACCTTAATACCCATTCCGGCATTTGAAGAACCTATTACTAGGGCCTGTTATATTACTTTACGTAATATATATTACTCTTTGAACCAGCCGAGTTGATGAAATAAACAATAGTCTTCTTTCAAAGATGAACTAATTTAATGAGTAATATAAATAATATTCTGTGAGTCCTTTGTACTTAATACTCAACTAGTAAAATAAATAAAATACAGTAAATATAACTAACTAACTATACAATACAATAATGAAATAACTTATAAATTCTCTCTCTCTAGCTAATCTATGTCTTGTCTGTTCACTCTCCTGAAGCACACTCTCTCAAAAAGAGCGGGAAAGTCTTTCTTATACCATCTGATAGTGAGACATCCAGTGGTGAATTGACTGTACTACATTTACATACATTGATCATGTATATTCATATACAGAAATCACTACATCCCCCTTTTTGTAACATTTTCTTGGAAATATTAAAAGAAAATTTAGTTACATATGAAATGCAGTGTATACAATGTACAGTAATTACAAGAATCATGAAAAAGTTCACAAATTCAGACGATTGGGTCTTCTACTTTTCGATCTTCTTAACATCAAAGGTGATGAAGAAGCTTTAATGTCTGTTGATCATCAAATTTGAATGCATTTGCTGTTCAGTTTGTGTTTGAGATTGTCTGTTCAAATCAAGATGAGGAAAAATCTTTGCAGTATCTGTGACTTGAAGTAGATCTCTTCTATTCTCAGAATGTTTCCATCTGAAGTTCTTTTCAGATACGATCTTGGAGAAAATTGCCTAATTATGCAAGCAATGTCAGACCATCCTCCTTCAGGAAGTTGTAATCTAACAGTATCATTCTCAGATAGAGTAGACAATTCTTTTGAATGTTGATCAAAGTACCTTTTCTGCTTCATTTTCTGCTGTTGAATTTTCTTCACAGGGCAACATTGTTCAGGATCAGGAAAATGTAACTGAGGTAGAGTCGTCCTCAAAGTTCTGTTGTATAACATTTGAGATGGAGATAATCCTGTAGATAAAGGTGATGTTCTGTAATTGAGTAAAGCTGGATAAAAATCAGATTGAGAATCTTTGGATTTAGTCAGTAGCTGTTTCATAATGTGAACACCGTTCTCTGCTTTTCCATTGGTCTGTGGAAAATTAGGGCTTGAAGTTGCATGTTCAAAATTGTACTTCAATGAGAATTCTTGCCATTCATGACTTGAGAAACATGGGCCATTGTCAGACATGACGAGAGGA
The DNA here is from genome assembly GCF_047496885.1 of Scyliorhinus torazame. NCBI lineage: Eukaryota > Metazoa > Chordata > Chondrichthyes > Carcharhiniformes > Scyliorhinidae > Scyliorhinus > Scyliorhinus torazame. The sequence continues at coordinate 117,957,145 of NC_092707.1, read as the reverse complement.
GGAATATCATGCCTGGCAAATATTTCCTTGCATGCCTTTATGACAGTACTGGATGTGATGTCGTTCAATTTCACTAGTTCAGGAAAATTGGAAAAATGGTCAATGACTACGAGATAGTACTTACCAAATAAGTGAAAGAGATCAGCACCAATCTTGATCCATGGTGATGTTACAAGATCATGTGATTGCAGTGGTTCTTTGCAATGATGCTTTTGATGTGACTGGTACGTCGAACACGATGATATCATGTCCGGGATATCATTGTTGATACCTGGCCAATAGATCGACTGTCTGGCATGACGTTTACATTTTTCAATGCCTAGATGACCCCCATGAAGTCTGGAAAGCATTTCAGACCTCATGCTTTGTGGAATCACAATGCAATCTTGTCTCAGCAGTATACCATCTACAATAATCAGTAATGACTGAATGCTTTGGTATTGCAAACAATTACCTTTAGGTCATCCTTGTTGAAGATGATGTATGACTTTCATCAAAGCAGCATCTTTCAGTGTTTCAATGCAAATTTGTTGAAATTTGACATCAGAGACAGGAAGAGAATCAATATCATTTTATCGATTCTTCTGGAATAATGTCAGTGTTAACTGATCTAGATAAGGTGTCAGCAATTACTAACTCTTTACCTGGTGTGTATTTTAGTGTGAAATCATATCTTCTTAATTTCATCATCAGACGTTGAAGTCTGGGAGTCATTTCATTCAAGTTTTGTTCAATGATGTGTACAAGTGGGCGATGGTCAGTTTCTACTGTGAACTTAGATAGCCCATAAACATAGTCATGGAATTTGGAAATCCCAGTAACTAGCCCAAGACACTCCTTTTCAATTTGGGCGTACCTACACTCAGTCTCAGTCATGGATCTTGAGCGTAGACAATAGGAACCCAATTATTGAAATGGTCTTGTTGAAGTAAAACAGCACCTATGCCATTTTTATGAGCATCCGTTGAGATTTTAGCAGGTCTTGTAGGATCAAAAAATGGTAAGCATGGAGCTTGTATCAATTGATGTTTTAAATCAGTCCATTCCTCAGTATGTTTTTCAGTCCAGGTGAAATCTGTGTTCTTTCTGATCAGTTGATATAGTGCAGTTGTTCTGTTCGCTAGATTTGAAATAAACTATCCAAGAAAGTTGACAAATCGGAGAAAGCGTAAGACTGCCTTCTTGTCTTTAGGAATTTGCATTGCGTTGATGGCTTGCACTTGTGATCTGGCTTTATTCCTTCAGTTGTGATGTTGTCACCTAAGAATTTCAAAGAGGAGGCGGCAAACATGCATTTGGCTTTGTTTAGCTTCATTGATCCTTTTGAATACTTCCCAAAGACGTTTCATACGCTTTTCTGGTGTTGTTGACCAGTTGATCATGTCGTCAACGTAAACCGGAACACCTTCTATGTTCTCGGTCATTTATTCCATCGTTCTGTGAAAAATTTCCGAAGCTGAGATCATTCCAAAGGGCATCCTATTAAAACAGTACCTTTAGAAAGGTGTATTAAAAGTACAGAGAAAGTTTACTGGAGTCTTCTAGTTGCATCTGCCAAAAACCTTGCGAGGCATCAAGTTTGGTAAAAATTCTGGCATTGGCCATCTCTGCAGTAATATCTTCCTTCTTTGGTGTTGGATAATGCTCTCTTTTTATGTTGCGATTGAGATCCTTCGGATCCATACAGATTCTTATCTCACCTGTAGGTTTTTTCACGCAGACTAGGGAGCTAACCCAGTCAGTAGGTTGAGTAATCTTTGATATGATACCTTGAACTTGTAATCTTGAAAGTTTAGCCTTTAGTCTGTCTTTAAGAGGAGCAGGTACATGTCTAGGTGGATGGTTTACTAATTTGGCATCCTTCTTCAGTTGAATCTTGTACAGAAAAGGTAACATACCCATACCTTGAAATACATTCCTGTAAGAGCTGTTGAATGTCATCATTGAGCGTAGTCGACTGACAGGTATTCAAATAAATTATTTGAATCAGCTGCAAATCTTTGCACGCTTGAGCTCCAAGTAAAGATGAATGAGTATCATTAACCATCTTGAATCTTACTTGTTTTTGAACGTCCCTGTTTGTGACACTCAGTTAACATGAACCATGTGAGAAAGTGGAATTGCCATTATAATCTCTTAATGAGCATTCTGGAGGTATAATTTCAGAATTACTTTTTATCTTGGACAAATCCTTGGAATTCAAAAGATTCGCCGAGGCACCTGTGTCCAGTTTGAAAGTAATTGGAATTGTGTTAATGTACACAGTAGTTATCCATTTGTTGCTAACGACCTTGACACTTTGATGTTTTGTTGCTTGAAGAGCCTGTTCATATTCTTTTTTTAAATAAATTTAGAGTACCCAATCCATTTTTTCCAATTAAGGGGCAATTTAGCATGGCCAATCCACCTAACTGCACATCTTTGGGTTGTGGGGGTGAAACCCACGCAGTCACGGGGAGAATGTGCAAACTCCACACGGACAGTGATCCAGTGGGATGTGGGCATTGCTGGCTGGGACAGCATTTATTGCCCATCCCTGAGGGCATTTATTTATTTTTAAAAAAAATTTAGAAGACCCAATTCTTTTTTTTTCGAAAACTCACAGTCAGTGTCATGTTAATAGGCTCAGAAGGTAGTTTGATGAGGAAGGAAAGCAGGAGGGTGCATTAGTAGTGGTAACTCAGGGAGAGGAGATAAATCCAGATGATTCTGAATTTGACATTGCTCTAATTAGATTGGATAACGAGGAAGGAGTAAGAAATGGGGATAAATTACTGCGTTCCCTTCTGGAGGAAAATCAGAGTGACCTGAAAAAGTTATTACAGTCACATGGAGCTATTTGTGGGAACAAACAAGGAAGTACAAAAGTGATTACATATGATCTGGACGTAGGAAATTCTATTCCAATTAGCAACGTCCATGTAGACTGAATCCAATAAAGTTGGCACAGGTTCAAAGGGAAATTGAAAATATGCTCAAGAATTATTTCATTGAAGTGAGCTGCATTGATTGGAGCTCACCTATTGTGATGGCACCAAAACCAGGTGGGTGCAATAATTGTGTGTGGACTACAGGAAAGTCAGTGCAATTATAAAATAAGGTTCCTATCCGATTCCTCGTTTGGAAGATTGTGTTGAAAAGTTGGGACAAGCAAATTTTATTACCAAAACTGACTGACGAAAAGGATACCAGCAAGTACCTTTATCGGAAAGGGCACAGGAAGTTTCGGCTTTTGTAATGCCAAATGGTCTGTACCAGTTTAAAGTTATACCATTTGGAATCAAGAATGCGCCAGCAACATTCTGAAGACTAACCAACAAGGTCATTTCTGGACACAGCTAATAATAATAATCTTTATTGTCACATGTAGGCCTACATTAACACTGCAATGATGTTACTGTGAAAAGCCCCTAGTTGCCACATTCCGGCACCTGTTCGGGTACACAGAGGGAGAATTCAGAATGTCCAAATTACCTAACAGCACTTCTTTCGGGATTTGTGGGGGAAAACCTGAGCACCCGGAGGAAACCCACGCAGACAAGGGGAGAACATGCAGACTCCACAGACAGTCACCCAAGCCGGGAATCGAACCTGGGAGCCTAGCGCTGTGAAGCCATAGTGCTAACCACTGTGCTACCATGCTGCCTTATGGCAGAGAATACTTATCAATTATGCTGGTCCGCTGGAGGGTCACATGTCCTTAGTGATTGTGGCTACACACCCTAAATGGCTGGAAGTTGTGATCATGAAGTAAGTGACAACTGAGTAGACCATTGAGAAACTGGACAAAATACTTACAAGATTTTGAACACTGGAGCAGATTGCCAGTGACAATGGTACTCAGTTCACCTTGGAGTTCAAGGACTAAGGTACTCTCACATGACACCATATCAAGTACGCATGCACCACATCAAGTCAGCTCGGTATCACTCTGCAAAAATGGATTGACTGAATGCTTTGCTCAATTTTTGAAACATTCCATCAAAGCATGGAAGGACCAGGGGACATTGAAATGAAGAGTGAACAAATTCCTAATGTCTGACCGGAACAGTGTACACGCAACAACATAGAATTCACCAGCAATGCTGTTGTTCAAAAGGAAACTGCGAACACAGTTTGATTTGTTAACTCCATCTGATACTTCAGAGATCATCAAATGAAAACAACACTAGGAGGGAGCAAAACTCTAAAAATCAAGGAGAGTGAGTGCCAGCCAGAAGTTACACCACCAACAAGAAACAGGTATCTGCTCTGATCCAAGCAAAGGCAGGTCCAATTTCAGAAACGGTCCAGATGGATGATGAAAATGTTTGGTGGCATCATGCTGATCAGCTGCTAGCTTCACAAAGTGAAACTGTCGAAACATCTCCAGAAGATTTATCTTTGGAAATGGACAGTGATACTTTGGAACAGAGCCCAGAACGAGACAAGTTCAGATGCTGTTTCTGAGGACTCCAATGCCCATAGTGACAGACACCGGAGTAATTTCTCAGGAGGTCTCGAGTAGCCAAGTTCCAGAACATCAAATTCAGCCTAACTGGAATCGATGTCCACCAGAGAGACTGTCTGATTGAATTGTATATATGCATAAAGATAACACATCAGTGGATCTGTTGTATAAATGGTAAAGGGGGAGGGGTGTTATATATCAGAGAATACATCCTTGCTGGTGAAGCTTCACGTGATGTGTAGTAATGTCAACTGAGTGTTTGCGTGGGCTTTGCAGTTCTCCATCTTAAATTGTATGAGCAACACCCCTAAATAAAACCTCTTATCATGTTTGAAAGAATTCATGGTGTGGACACCTCTGTAACCTTTCTCTTTGCGGCTAAGAAAGAAATACAATGGGCTGGATTCTCCGAGACATCGCGCTGAAATCGCGAAATGCGATCGGCCGGAGAATCGGCTCCAACGCCAAAATCAGGTTTGACTCTGGTTTCACGCCAATTTTGGATTCTCTGGACCACCCAACCCGCCGAAATCGCGGCGTCCGCCGCATGGCCCAGAGCATGTCATTATCTGTCCCGACGACTGATTCTCCGGGGCCTCAGCGATTCAGCGGGCCGGATGGGCCGATTTCCCCACGCCGTGGTTCTAACCACCGATACAAAATCATGATACCGGCGTGTTGGCTGAGGCGGCTGTGAGAGGAGGTAGGAGGTGGTATGGGGGGACAGCGGGCACCCGTAACGGACCCCGGCCGTACTTTCTGCCAGGGTTGGGGAACGGGAGGGGAAGGGTGGGGAACAGGCCGAGCAGTCGGGGAGCCCCCAACATGACAGGGTGGTGCCCATGCACCGAGCCCCATTACGGCGGCCATCATGTTGGCCACGCACCCCGGGCGCTGGGCGAAAGAAGGGTTAATGGCCGTGTGGGTGGGTGCCGGCCCCCTCCCCGGCCACCCCACTCAACCGGCGACACCCACATGGGGGGAACACCCAGGGCCACACCGACGGCAGCCCCCAGTGAGGGCAGTGCCATGAAATGGTGGCCCTGGCAGCAGGGACGGGTGCCAGGAACGGGAGCACCAACGGAGTGGGGAACATGCGTGGCTGGGGTGCGCGGTGCCAACCGGGCCGACCATGTAGCCCATGGTACCTGGTTGTGCACGGGTGTATGCGCCATGATAACATGTTTTCCCCTCACCCCCTGCAGAGTATCATGTTTGGTAACCACCCAGAGATGTTGGCCACCGTGGCGGCTGCCCTGATTGCACCCCTGTGGCAGCGTGAGCACATGTGGCTCAGAGAGGAGGTGGAGGCTGCAGCAGAGGAGCAGGAAGCGAAGGGTAGGTGGCAGCCGCTCAGGCTGGAGGGCCGCCCGCCCGACAGACCAAGGAGGAGGAGGAGGAACGGGGCAAGGAGGAAGAGGATGAGGAGGAACAAGACGAGGAGGAGGAGGATGTGGTGGTGGTGGTGCCAGGGAGGCACCTGATGAGGCCCCACATGTATCGGCGCCGCATGTCCTTTGAGGACCTCCCAGACCGGGCATGCAGGAGGAGACTGCGGATGATCCGGGAGACTGTCAGACATATCTGCCACATGATGGCACACTGCAGGGGAGTGGGGAAGGACACCCGCTCCCGGTGGCCGTCAAGGTGACGGTCGGCAAGAACATTTATGCCATGGGGTCCTTCCAGTCGCCGAGTGGAGACTTGTCCGGCATCTCACAGGCAACGGCGCTCAGGTGCACCCTATTCCCTTGCAGATCGGTACATCCAGGGAGTCATCGATGGGGTGCATGGCACCCTGCGGCCACCAGTGGATAACAGGCCACTGTTCACGAACAGGAAGGGGTACCGCTCCATGAATGTTCAGGTGGTCTGTGACCACCAGGTGAAGATCCTGCACATCTGTGCCCAATACCCGGGCAGTGTGCATGGCACGTTCATGCTGGCGCAATCTCTGATCCCTGGCATGTTAGAGAGACGCCCCCGCCGGTTGCGGGGTTGGTTGCTGGGCGACAGGGATTATCCGTTGCGGTCGTGGCTGATGACACCTATATGGAGGCCACAGACCGACGTGGAGACCTGCTACAATAATACCCATTCTGCGACCAGGGGTGTGGTGGAGAGATGCTTCAGGGTGCTGAAGATGCGCTTCAAGTGCCTGGACCGCTCTGGAGGGGCCCTCCAGTACGAGATCAGCAGGGTCAGCTGCACCGTGGTGGTCTGGTGCATCCTGCACAATATAGCCCAGCAGAGGGGCAATGTGCTGGAGGAGGATGAGGAGCAAGGGCAGGCTTCATTGGATGAGGTGGATGATGGGGAGGGGGACAATGAGCGGGACATGGGGGCTGGCCATGCACGGGAGGCCGCACTACGCTATTGGCAGGGCCAGCAAGCAGGGGGCACTCTAGTCGACGCACGTTTCACTAACTGGGGGCGGGTGTTCACCAACAATGGCGGGGGGTGGTTGCTGGGCAGGGGCACGGACACCAAAATACAGGCCCCTTCACCACCGAACACCATCACCTCCCCCACCACCGAAACACCAGCATACACACTCCCCTCCATTATATATACCTGCTGCACAACAACCTGGGGGCACTAGGTTGGCAGTGACAGCGGGTCTGGTCCTTTGGATGGAGGATGATGACAACCCGCTCTGCGATAAGCTCCATGCTCCACATCGGTGGACAATGTCTGACTCATGCCCACAGTAGCACCTTCCATCTGGGTGATCCCTGCATGTGGGCTGGCCAATCCATCACACGGTCCTGTCGAACTGACAAATACCTGCGGAGTGGGTGCGGATGATGGAGGGGGGTTGGTGTGTGTGTGTGGGGGGGGGTTACACGGTGCACCCACTGACCCACTGGGCCCCGCCCATCCCCCCCCCCCCCCCACTTCCAGTGGCCAGCACTCACCGCCCCACCCCCATACTCATCAGAGCACAGAGGCAGGTTTTAACAGGTGTTTATTGTGAAGAGGTATATACAGTCTGTGCCCTAGGCCCTATAACTAAACTGTGCCCTGCACCCGTGCCAACTTAACTGGTGTCTAACTTCAGGGCCTCACAGGCCCTAACATTATGCTGAGGTGGTTCCCCAGACAGTACAGTAGGAGTGGAGGAGGCCTACTGTGACTCCTGCCCTGCGACGAGGGTCCCCGTTGGCGCACGTCTCCTGGCGACTGGGCCTGAATGGGCCCGGCTGCGCCTCGGATGTCCGCTGTTATGCCCGCTGCCCACCAGCTGCACCAGGGACAGGAGGGGGGGGGGAGTCCGAGGTGCTGCGGTGTTCCGGAAACTCCCCTGCAGGAGTCACCGGCACTGACCCCAGCACCTCCTCCTCCCTCGGGAGGCCCGATGGTCCCCGGGCTTCTCCATGGGATGGGGGTGTGAGTGGAGCCAACCCCCGAGGCCCCCCCGACACCTGGCGCTGTCAGTCCTGGATGCCCGCTCTGGTATCAACCAGGGTCTGAACCTTAGCGGCCATGAAGCACAGGAAGTGGACCATCTCTGTCTGGGACTGCGGCACCTCCCTCTGGGACTGTGCAACAGCAGCCAGCAGCTGGTCAATTGCACCGACACTCTCAGCAATGGCCACACTGAGGAGTGCTGCTGCAATCTGCAGCTGGCTCTGGCACATGGTTGCCTGTGAGTGGGCAGCCCTGCCCTGGGCCATGGCCCCTGCCTGCACAGAATTCCACATGCTTTGCATACTCTGACCCATGTCTTACACCGTCGCCCCCGTTGCCACCACCGCGGACGCCACCCATGCGGTTTCGACCTGGGTGGCACGCCTGACCGGAACCACCCTCTGCTCCTGCAGGTGGTTGGACTCCTCCACCTGAGTCTGCAGGTGCTGGAACCGGCCGTCATCCCCTCCTGTAGTCGTTGGCTCTCTGACTGCACCTGCACTGTGCATGGGAATGGATATTCCAGGAGCCCGGGACCCGTCTAGACAGCAGCTGGTTGCTGGGACCGGGCTGCCCTCCGACCGTCCGGCCCCTCGGCTGGTCCTACCTCCACCTGCTGTACCGGAACAACTGTGTGGTGCTCACCAGTGAATGTCCCAGAAGCCTTTTCACTAAATTGCCCAAACGAGGTGATAGTCTCTGAGATGGTGGATGGTGTTGGAGACAGCTGTGACACAAAGTCAATGTCCTCATCGAACCCTAAATCCGGGTCTCCTGGGTCGTGGTCCCCTGTGTGTTTGTCCCCTGTGTGCCTGTCCCCTGGGTCATCTCGGCAGAGGGCTGGTGTTCCGACTGCTCTTCCTGTCGGTGCTTGGGTTTCTGGGGGCACTGGCCCTGGCACTGGCTGGGGCGGGGGCCCCCGGATGGGTCGGGCCCATCGCCGGCTGGTCCTGTAAGACAAAAGACAGCATGTATGGTGAGATAGCCGGACGGGGGTGAGGCGTGAGATGGTGCGGGCTGTTGGTGTGTGTGGTGAGTATGGTAGGGGTTTGGGGTGAGGGGGGGGTTGGTGTAGGGGCTGAGGTCTATTGGTGTGTGGGGTGAGGGGGGTTGGTGTGTGGGACGAGGGAGGGTTGGTGTGTAGGGCGAGGGAGGTTTGGGTCGTGGGGTGAGGAGGGTTGGTGTGTGGGGTGGGGGCTGTTGGTGTGTGGGGTGAGGGGAGTTGGTGTGTGGGGTGAGGTGGATTGGGGTTTGAGGTGAGGGGGTTGGTGTGTGGGGTGAGGGGGTTGGTGTGTGGGGTGAGGGGAGGTGGTGTGTGGGGTGAGGGAGGTTGGGGTTTGGGGTGAGAGGGTTGGTGTGTGGGCTGAGGGGGGTTGGTGTGTGGGCTGAGTGGGGTTGGTGTGGGGTGAGGGGGGTTAGGGTGTGGGCACACATGTGTCGTGAGGAGCCACAACCAGGCAGGGGATCTGACTTGTTGGTGCGCCTCCGACCTCCGCGTCGGCGACCTCCCTATCCTCCGGGCTACCGAAAATGTCTAAAGCCCTCTGGTTGGGCAGGGTGAGGAAACACAGGTCTTTCGGTCCCCCTCCGGTCTTCTGCTCCCGGCGGTTATGCGCGGACGTCTCCTTGCGGGAGGGGGGGGGGGCGGAAAACACAAACAGCAACAGTGTTAGACGGCCCGGTGCAAGCAGCCCAGGGGTTGGGAATCTGATGGCATTGCTGCACAGGGCACCCAGCCATTGCGGCTGGCATGGGTGGGTGCAGCCATATGGCTCAGAGTGGGGGTGGGACCGTTCCCTTGCGGGGAGGGGTCACATTTGTGTGGGCGGTAGGGTGCTTGGTGCCAGGGGCACAGTGCTGGGTACTCACCGTGGCCGCCCTGAGGGGGTCGCGCAGCTTTTTCCTGCACTGGTCTGCAGTCCGGGCCACCTTGCTGACGGCGGCTGCCACCCTTGCCCATGCACGGCGAACGGTGGCACCTGCTGACCTCTGTCCCGGCCTGTGTACAATACCAGCCTCCTCTCCTCCAGGGTGTCCAGGAGGCTTTCCAGGTTACCGTCTCGAAATTTGCTCTCCTGGCGGCCATCCTGCCTGCGACGCTGTGTGTGTGTGTGCGGGGAGATTTGTTAAGTTCAGCCGTGGCGTCGTGTCAATTACGGAACCGGCGAATCGGCGTCCGGTCCCTCGGGCGTTTCATGATCTGCCTGTGCTAAGCCCTTGTGGGCCATTGAATAGCTCCACCTGGGGGCCCGATGGCGCCATTTTGAAACTCCATGGTTTTCATGATGACGTCAAACTTACCCTCATTTTGGGCGAATCCAGATCAACATTTTACAATTCTCTTGCCCCTTACCGGTGATGTGACGAGGTTCACCCCAGGAAGGTCGGGAACCTTGGGCGCGATTCTCCGACCCCCCACCGGGTCGGAGAATCGCCGGGGGCCGGCGTGAATCCCGCCCGTGTCCCGAATTCTCCGCCACCGGAGATTCGGCGGGGGCGGGAATCGCGCCGCGCCGGTCGGCGGAATTCTCGCCGGTCAACGGGCCCACCCTCAGCGATTCTCCGGTCCGCGATGGGCCGAAGTCCCGCCGCTGTCAACCCACGCCAGCCGGCGTGGATTGAACCACCTTTCGAATGGCGGGACAAGGTGGCGTGGGCGGGCTCCGGGGTCCTGTGGGGGGGTGCGGGGCGATCTGGCCCCGTGGGGTGTCCGCACGGTGGCCTGGCCTGTGATCCGGGCCCGCGGGGATGCCGTGAGCGGCCGCTGACGCTCCCCCGCATGCGTCGCATGGCAAAGTCATTTCCGCGCCAGCTGGCAGGGCACCGATGGCCTTTCCCGCCAGCCGGCGGGGCGGAAATCAGTCCGGCGTGGGCCTAGCCCCTCAAGGTGAGGGCTCGGCCCCTCAAGATGCGGAGAATTCCGCACTTTTGGGGCGGCGCGATGCCGGACTGATTCGCGTCATTTTTGGCGCCGGTCGGCGGACATCGCGCCGGTTGCGGAGAATCCCGTCCCAGATTTCAATAAATTTAAATATGATTAGTGGGCATCCCTGCCATAGCGCACCCTCACCACATTTGGAATTCCCTCCTTGTTGACGTGATATTAAATTGGCAAAGTTTACAACCAGGAAAGGGGACCCACTGGGTGCAGACGGGTAAGCATGTCCCAGGAGGAGAGGGACATGGCTGGGCAGTACCCTTGTATAGGGGCCCTCTGTGTTCATAGAATCATAGAATCCCTATAGTGCAGAAGGAGGCCATTCGGCCCATCGAGTCTGCATCAACCCTCTGAAAGAGCACCCTACCTAGACCCAGTTCCCCGCAGCCCCACCTAACCTTTGGATGCTCAGGGGCAATTTAGATTGGCCAATCCACCTAACCCTGCACATCTTTGGATTGTGGGTGGTAACCGGAGCACCCGGAGGAAACCCACGCAGACCAGGGAAAATGTACAAACTCCACTCATAAAGTCATCCAAGGCTGGAACTGAACTGGGGGTTCCTGACGCTGTGAGGCAGCAGTGCTAACCTCTATGCCACTGTGTTGCACCCCTCCCCCTGCCGTTCCCCTTATCTGTCGGGGGGGGGGGGGGTGAGGTGGTCTTGCCCATGTATGTCTGTGTCTATCTGTGTGTGTGTATCTGTGCGTGTTTGGGTGTGCATGTGTATGGGGGGGTTCCCTTTTCCATGGGGGGGGGGAGGAGGTGCATTTTTTTATTGCAGATCGGGGTGCCCTATAAAAAGGTTGCCCCGATCTTTGTACAGTCAGCATTTTCAGCTTTATTAGGCCCCTCCCCGCCAGAATGATGGCATGGCAAGGGAGATTTCCTCTGCACACAGTGCTGCGCGATGTGGCAAGAAATGTTGGCTGAGCAGTCTGTGAGCTTCATGCTGGTTTCCCTGCCTCAGCCAGCACTCTGAACAAATGATCAAAAATTCTGCCATCTCTGATGATTGCATGTTAAGTATATAATTTTAAATTTATGTAGAAAGAACTACAAATTTAGAAAGGTAAGATAATATTTTATAGGTAACTACTTCATCATATGATAGTAGAGAAAGCCTTATTTAAAAAAAAATCAGTTAGCCCAACAGGTACATGTTCATACAGTGCTGCAATCAGGGGCAATGAACAGTGGACAACATTGGCAGAAAGGCATTATGGGAGGACTTTGGTGAACCTCGGCTGAATGTTGTGGAAAATATCCTGAGGTCAACATAGCTTATTTTCTAGTGACAAAGTAATCGTTCTATTTTATGTTCCAAAAACGATGGGCTATTGTGCAAACTAACAGTAACATCAGAAAAAAAGTGTCCTTCTCTCAGATGAAAGAAAATTATATAAACACATGACTGCACAGATAGGAGGGTGGGGTAGAATTAATAAATCAAGCAATTAGACAATCTCCATTTCTAAATCCTGTAGCCTAACCATTATCACAGTCATAATAAAGAGAAAATTTTCTTCACTACATACCATAAAAAATGCATAATTTCCATCTTTATGGCCTTTATAGACAAGTTTTAGACAACATTAAAGATCAGCCTTTTAATTAAAATTATGATTCCTTTTAAAAAAGAAATTAAATGTTTATTTATCATCAAATGTAAATGTTCTTTTTTAAAAAACACCCATATTCTTTATGCACCACAAGACAGATTACTATTTGACACAGCTGACTGAATAAACATAAAAAGAATGCAGGTGTCTAGACTCCATCACAATAGATGTATATAACTTGGCTCACACTCTCTCCATATGTATCCTTCTAATATTAATTCCGCAGGGGGAAGCTCAGGGAGACAGAAAACCACAGGCAACAAATCACTGAAGAACAATTCATCTGAAATCTTATTTAACCCTTTTAGACCTCAGCATCATTTTTTTGTCAGCTGTTTCCCAAAATTTTAGGAATATACGCACCCAACACGGTACTGTTTTTTGCACGTTAAATCGCGCCCTATAGTGTGAAGCCACATTGACAGAATCTCTGCAGTGCGGAAGGAGGCCATTCGGCCCATCGAGTCTGCACTAACCCTCCATTGGACACTAAAGGCCAATCCACTTTACCTGCACGTCGTTCGATTGTGGGAGGAAACCGGAGCACCCGGGGGAAACCCACGCAGACATGGGGAGAAAGTACAAACTCCACACAGACAGTCACCCGAGGCCAGAATCGAACCTGGGTCCCTGGCGTTGTGAGGCAACAGTGCTAACCACTGATAGGAGAATGTGGAGAGATTCCATCGCTGGCCAAAGATGAATAGTATGGGGGATGATTATTTAGTTTGGAGTTTCAATAAATTGCAATAGGATCAGAGAGCGTTTCTAAATACTTCATCATTTCACAGGATCAATGTATATTTCTGCTTCTATGGGGGAAGGTTGGACCCAAATAAAAGGCAAATCTCTATAGCGGAAGGAGTACAAGCAATCTGGAGTCCTCTGACTTCATCAGAGGAAATTCAGACCAGACAGGAGATCCAGAAATAGGGGTCATGCCTCATGCTTGGGATCAAAAAAAATGTTTCCTTTGCAATCAATCCTGTTTACTCACACGCCATTGATATGCAAGCTTGCACACACCAACTGCACAGTCTGGTGAAAACCCCTGTGAAATAAGCTGCTCTGAGGACTGGCTCATTACACTTTGTCTTCTATCTCTGCAAAACGGTAGAAGAAAGTATCCTCAGGCTCTTACGACAGGCCCACAGGTCAAGAGTGCAGCAGGCATTCGGCCTAATCACCCCAAATCCAGTCTTTAACTCACTGAGCATCATCAAACAATGGTGGACTAATGTAAAATGAATAAATCATGACTGTTGCCTAGGAATCAAGCACTAACCTGCAGTATTCTGTATTAATGGTCACAAACAAGCTGGACATTGATTGAGTAGTAGGATAAGAAATACTGATGACATCAATAACCCCAGCATGTTTAAAAATCCTGCTCTTCTTAATGGAAACCTAATGTTTAGGCCCATTGTCCCTAAAGCCCAAAATTGGGGAAAATTGATGTCACCATTTTCCCTGGCAAACAAGACATTCATTCACTTGTATTTTCCATTGATGCAGTGCAGAATAACTGATATTGCTGATGTACGCATTTACTGTGCTGGGAAACAAAACGAGGTAATATCAAATTTGCCTTGGAATGTGTTGGTCCTTCCTTGTCGCACTGAATTGTCATTGCCTCGCTCATGGCGCTCCATTTTGTAAAGATACCTGTGTGTTATTTCTGCATTTGGTCAGATATGTTAACCTCCGAGTTGGACATACAGGTTCTCTTTCTCCGAATCGTGAACACTTTATTATGTGGTTCCTTCATTCCTGCTGAAAAGCGGGATGCAAGCAAACAAAGCAGAGAACATACCAATACCCACAGTGATTCTCAGCCCGCATGGTAATGAGGAGAGGCAGCTTTGCATTGCCTCACAGGATTAGCTTCCTTTCACAGTCGGGAATCAAATATTGCATCTGCATCAAAAGACATTCTGGATGACAGTCTGGTTATTGGAACACAACACTGTTTTGCATTTATTTTGGAATGCTCGCCAGAAAGCCCATAAGAATGGTAATAAGTTGCAGAAATGGCGTTCTACTCCAGTGTATGTGATTTATAAAAGTTGGTTTTAAAACATAATGCTGTGAAAATGTAGAGGCACATTGTCCAATTGTTCCAGCTGGCCTGGGGTGAATGATCTTTAAATGTGGGATTAGATACCTTAATTAGCACGAGGCCCATCAATGGATTTGAGAACTGCACTTATAGGTGGGACTTTCCCTTCTGCATTCTAAATGCTGCGGCTGGCAGGAAATAGTGCTGCTTATCCTGCTAGGCCCAATGGCGGGTTTTCATGCTGTATTGTCTGTATCCCGTCTCATTAATTCTGCAACAACGAAGCGTCATGTGATGTGAGCACGGAAGCGGCTGCGTTTTCACTCGCTCTGGCTCTGCTCATCTTTTAATCTGTTTTTTCCATCCTTGTGCACATTTCTTTTTTGTCTTTTCTTGGCTTAGGTAGTTTACACTATGCCCCAGGAATTGTTGGTTGGTTTCATGGCATGATGGAACCGAGTTAGAATGTTTGAATCCTCGCTTGCTTGTGGCAGCTCGCAGGAGGGGAGGTGGGGCCCTGCGTTTAGTGGCGCAGTTGCTTCAGAGCGGGCTCCCGTCTGACGGTGCGGTGTGCATCGACAGATAATGGCTGCCAATGAGGATGCTATTCTGGCTGGAAATCTCAGTTCTGAGGTACAGGTCGTCAAGGCCCAATTCCAAGAGTTGTGGGCAGAGGCGGACTTACACTCTTGGGGGCCCGCAATCTCCACCTTTGTCAGGGTCCACGTCATGCCTCACCCCAATGACATTGAGTCTATCCCCAATATTGTCACCCCTTGCACACATTGATGTCAAGCCACACCCGATTGACGTCACTGTCCTCGTGACCTCACACAACGTATGGCACAGAAATGCAAAATCTCACCCTCACTGCCCATTCTGCAGAGCCCAACCCTCTCACTCTCAGAGGTTTGTCTGACATGTGGCTCTGGTCGAGTCACCCCACACCCACTGGCTGGTGCTCTCTGGTTCTCCGAGGCACAATGCCGCCACTTGCCTGGTCTTCTTCGCACCTCCCGACTGCTGCTCTGCTCACCTCTCGGCTGTCGCTCACCATGCGGAAGACATATCATGAGCGGGCCTGACACCCTATTCTCCGGGGCCTCCGAGATTCACCGCCTCTGATGGGCCGAGTTCCCGATGTTGTGGTTCACTTGTGGTCTCAAAAATCGTGAACCTGGTGTCGTGGCTACTGAGCGAGAGAGAGGAGGTAGGAAATTGAGTTGAGTGACTGCGGGCTGCCGGCCCAGACACAGGCTGTGCAGGCCGTGCTGGCTGTGGTGGGGGGGACCCTGCCAGGGCTGGGAGGAAGAGGGGAACAGGCCGAGCAGCCGCTGTGTCCTCCCATAGGACTGGGACGGTGCCCAGGCACCGACCGCCATTACGGTGGCCATCTTGCTCTGCACCCACCGACCACCCACCCCAGCCCCTGATACTACACAGTTACACTGGCTGTGTGGGTGCGCCCAGCCCTGCACCTCACCCCCCTGCCCCCCTCCCCGGCCCCAAACACTACACCCAACCGGCGGACCACCAAGGGCCACGCACATCAGCCCCAGTAAGGGCAGTGCCAGCTAATGGTACCCCTGGCAGCAGGGATGGATGCCAGTGTCATAATATACACCAGTATATCATGGTGCAGACACACACACACACACTGATGGACATGCAGTGGGACCAATCAGCATACACAACACCGCAGCCAATCACCAGTGAGAGCACACGCACTATAAAGAGAGGGGACAGGAGAGTTCCCGCTCATTCTAGTAGCAGCCAGCTCGGAGCACAGAGCTCACAGCCTGCAACACAGACATTCACCATGTGCTGAGTGCATCACCTGGTTAGGACTAGGCAAGGGTCAACAGTTAAAGCTGGTATTGCATTTACCCACAGTCCAAGTATGTTAATATAGTTAACCTTATAATAAAATAGAGTTGCACCACTTCCAGTGTTGGTGACCTGTTTGTGATCCGGAACACCCAACACATCATGGTACAAGGAGTGGTTGCATACTAGCACTTCTGAGACCCACCTGCAACTAATCAGCATTCTGGCATCCTGCAGTATGGAGAACATCAACCCGCCGCCGCCGCTCCTCACCGCCGGCACCTCAGCGTACAGTGACAACCAGCAATGATACCCAGGAAAGATGTTCAAGATCCGGGTGCCGCAGCAGCTCCAGTGCCACGGCGATCTCCGCGAAAACCGGCGGGAATTCCGGTAAAAGTTTGAAATCTTCCTGCTGGCAGCCGAACTAGAAGACCTGGCCGATCCTGAAAAAACAGAGCTTCTCCTCACCATCGCCGGTGCCAGAGCAGAAGAAATCTTTAAAAAAATTCAAGTTCTCCAAGGGGCAAAACAGGAGCGACTTCCAGGCAGTCCTGGACAAATTCGGCAAATACTGTGAGGAAAACACACTCCAACCAGCAAGGAAAGGTAAGAGAAGAGCCAGTACTCACCTCGAGGCCGAAATCCCGGAGCAGAGAACGATTTTGGTCGGCGGCCATCTTTCTAACGGGACTGCACTTGCACAGTTGCGCAATGCCGCGCATGCGCAATCACGTAAACGGCCATCAGTAAAGGAACCGCGATCTGCGCATGTGCAAACTCCTCCTACGTGCTACATCACACACGTCATGACGTCAGATGCCCTGGACCACGCCCATTTAAAGGGGAAACATCCCACATCAAAGAAATAATCTTTGAAAGCTGCAAAACAACCTTCCTTCACCTGGAATGACAGCACAATGCCTCAAATTGAACCAGGAAATGAAATAAGATGATCACAAGATGATCAGAGGGTTGGATAGGGTGGACAGTGAGAGCCTTTTTCCTCGGATGGTGATGTCTAGCACGAGGGGACATAGCTTTAAATTGAGGGGAGATAGATATAAGACAGATGTCAGAGGTAGGTTCTTTACTCAGAGAGTAGTAAGGGCGTGGAATGCCCTGCCTGCAACAGTAGTGGACTTGCCAACACTAAGGGCATTCAGATGGTCATTGGATAGACATATGGACAATAAGGGAATAGTGTAGATGGGCTTGATGCACGATCAATTAGACTCAAAGACGAGGTTGTATCATAACTGAAGGCTTTAATAGACTAGATCTGTTCCCCAGCAGCTTTGGAACAGAATGAGGGCTGCTGGGACGGCACCTGTTCTTATACCCCGCCTGTCAGGGCGGAGCCACATACCAAACAGCCAATGGTAAGCTGCTAGGCCTACCCAATGGTCTACAGCCTCTCGGGTACCGCAATACCTGATACTACCACAGGGCTTTAGAGTGGTTTCACAGGTCGGTACAACATCGAGGGCCGAAGGGCCTGTACTGCGCTGTAATGTTCTATGTTCTATAAACCTCTGAAGAATCCTGCAACAAGCAGTTACCTACCCCCAAACCGAGTCCGATTCTGACTTCCCGCAGACCAGTGACACCAAGGACCCGAGGGAACCTTTTCGAGTTGCTGTTACAACAAAGAACTGGCTGTCCCCGAATCAAAACCACCAGCCGCTGTCGGTGCACAGCATTGATCCAGACGACAAGTGGTGTGCCACCCTGACGGTCAACCGATCCCAGATACGATTCCGCCTGGACACTGGTGCTTCCGCTAATCTCGTAGCGTGGTCAGCCTTTCAGGCTTTTGGGGTTAAACCAACAATTCTTCCGTCGACCTGCCAACTAGTGGACTACAATGGCAATGTCATTCCTGCTACCGGCTCATGCCAACTCAAAGTGATGCATAACTCGTGAAAAGCCATCCTTCCCTTCGTGATCGTGGGCTCCTCGAAGGACTCTCTGCTAGGCCCACAGGTATGCAAACTCCTAAACCTCGTTCAATGAGTACACTCTCTCTCTCCAGAGGACACGTCTGCCTTCCAGGATGCGGACTTCAGGGCGCAACTCAATGCCATCATCGACCTGCACCGCGACGTTTTCGAAGGCATGGGCACGCTTCCATACTCTTACAAAATCCTGCTCAAACAAGACGCCAAGCCTGTGGTTCATGCACCTCGCAGAGTCCCAGCACCCCTCAAGGACCGCCTCAAGCAGCAGCTGCAGGACCAAGGGGTGCTCTCCAGCGCGACGGAACCAACCGACTGGGTAAGTTCCATGGTGTGCGTAAAGAAGCCCTCTGGCGAGCATCGGATCTGCATTGACCCAAAGGATCTGGGGCGCGATTCACCGACCCTCCACTGGGACGGAGAATCGCCGGGGGCCGGCGAGAATCCCGCCCCTGCCGTGTCACGAATTCTCCGCCACCGGTGATTCGGTGGGGGCGGGAATCGCGCCGCGCCGGTCGGTGGGAATCCCCCCACGATTCTCCGTTCCGCGATGGGCCGAAGTCCCGCCGCTGTCAACCCACGCCAGCCGGTGTGGATTGAACCACCTTTGGGACGGCGGGACACCGCAGCGCGGGCGGGCTCCGGGGTCCTGGGGGGGTGCGCGGGGCAATCTGGCCCCGGGGGGTGCCCCTACGGTGGCCTGGCCCGCGATCGGGGCCCACCGATCCACGGGCGGGCCTGTGCCGTGGGGGCACTCTTTTCCTTCCGCCTTCGCCATGGTCTCCACTATGGCGGAGGCGGAAGAGACCCCCTGCCATGCGCATGCGCGGGGATGCCTTAAGCCCTCGCTGATGCTCCCGCGCATGCGCCGCCCAGCAAAGTCATTTCCGCGCCGGCTGGCGGGGCACCAAAGGCCTTTCCCGCCAGCTGGCGAGAGGGAAGTCAGTCCAGGCGGGCATAGCCCCTCAAGATGTGGAAAATTCCGCACCTTTGGGGCGGCGCGATGCCGGACTGATTCGCGCCGTTTTTGGCGCCGGTCGGCGGACATCGCGCCGATTACGGAGAATCCCGCCCCTGCATCGCAACATAATGAGGGAGCATTACCCTGTCCCCAAGCGCGAGGAGATCACGTGCGAGATGGCTCGGGCCAACATCTTCACCAAACTTGACGCCTCGAAAGGATTCTGGCAAATTCAACTAGACAGGTCCAGCAGAAAGCTGTGTACCTTGAATACCCCGTTTGGCAGATACTGCTACAACAGGATGCCATTTGGGATTATATCGGCATCAGAAGTATTCCACCGGATCATGGAGCAAATGATGGAGGGCATTGAGGGTGTGCGCGTCTATGTTGACGACATCATCATTTGCAGGAGCATATCAGTCGCCTCCAGCGCGTTTTCAAACGAATACGGGACCAAGGCCTTCGCCTCAACAGAGCCAAATGTTCCTTCGGCCAGACGGAACTCAAGTTCCTAGGGGACCACATCTCCCGGTTGGGTGTGCGCCGAATGCGGACAAGGTGGCAGCCATCACGACCATGCAGAAGCCAGCGGATGAGAAGGCGGTCCTCCGATTTTTGGGCATGGTCAACTTCCTGGGGAAGTTCATCCCCAACCTCGCCTCCCATGCCACAGCTCTCCGGAACCTGGTCAGGAAGACAACAGACTTCCAATGGCTTCCCGCCCACGAGCGCGAATGGGAGGAGCTTAAGACTAAGCTTACCACGGCCCTGGTATTGGCATTTTTTGATCCCACGAAGGAAACAAAAATTTCAACGGATGTCAGCCAATCCGGCATTGGGGCGGTGCTCCTGCAACGCGATGAGGCCTCATCATGGGCCCCCATTGCATATGCGTCACGTGCCATGACCCCCACGGAACAGCGCTACGCACAGATCGAAAAGGAGTGCCTGGGCCTGTTGACTGGGGTCGACAAATTTCATGATTACGTGTACGGCCTCCCCCAATTCACTGTCGAGACCGACCATCGCCCGCTGGTCAATATTATACAAAAAGACCTGAATGATATGACCCCTCGCCTCCAGCGCATTCTGCTTAAACTCCGGCAGTACGATTTCCAGCTCCTATACACCCCGGGCAAGGTCCTGATCATATCCGACACTCTGTCCAGGGCAGTCAACACCCCGTGTGACCCAGAGGGGTTTGTCTGCCAGGTTGACGCCCATGTGGCCTTCACGGCCTCCAATCTGCCAGCCACGGATGAACGCCTTATCCACATTCGCCGCGAGACTGCGGCTGACCCCATACTACAGCGTGTCATGCGCCACATGACGGACGGGTGGCTCAAGGGTCAATGCCCGCAGTTCTATAATATCAGAGACGATCGGGCAGTAGTTGACCGCTTCGTGATCCCGCACAGCATGCGCCAGCTCCCTTTGGAACAGCTACATGAGGGCCATCTTGGCGTGGAGAATTGCCGACGGAGGGCCCGAGAGGCTGTATACCTGCCCGGCATCAATGAGGACATCAGCAACACTGTGCTCAACTGCCCCACCTGTCAGCGGTTCCAGCCGGCCCAACCACGTGAGACCCTACAGCCCCATGAGTTGGTCATGTCCCCTTGGTCTAAGGTAGGCGTTGACTTGTTCCATGTGCTTGGCAGGGACTATGTTCTGATTGTAGACTATTTTTCGAACTTCCCGGAGGTCGTACGCCTACACGACATCACATCATCGGCGGTCATCCGTGCCTGCAAGGAGACCTTTGCTCGTCACGGCATCCCACTCACTGTGATGTCGGACAATGGCCCCTGCTTCGCGAGCCAGGAATGGTCCAACTTTGCCAGCGGGTACAACTTTGTGCATGTGACATCCAGTCCCCTGCACCCTCAATCCAATGGCAAAGCGGAAAAGGGCGTCCACACCGTCAAACGGCTCCTCTGCAAGGCTGTCGATGCAGGATCCGACTTCTACCTCGCCTTGCTGGCCTATCGTTCGGCCCTACTCTCCACGGGCCTGTCGCCAGCCCAGCTGTTCATGGGCCCCACCTTCAGGACCACGGTGCCGTCCATTCATGTCCCAGACCTCGACCACGTTCCGGTCCTTCAGCGGATGCAACAGTCTCGTGCACAACACAAGGCGGCGCATGACGCTCGGGCGACTGATCTCCCTGCTCTGGCGCCGGATGACAA
Organism: Scyliorhinus torazame; assembly: GCF_047496885.1. Lineage (NCBI taxonomy): Eukaryota > Metazoa > Chordata > Chondrichthyes > Carcharhiniformes > Scyliorhinidae > Scyliorhinus > Scyliorhinus torazame. The sequence continues at coordinate 117,935,727 of NC_092707.1, read as the reverse complement.
CGTCCACATCCATCTTCCGGAGGGTGGCTGGTCTACAACTGCTGTGGTTCTTCGGCAGGTGTCTCCCCGCTCGTTCCTGGTTCGTCTGCCAGATTTCCATTGTTGGTGTGACACCCTATTTCTCAGCACCAGGCTCCTTCCCGTGTAAATAGATTAGCCTCATGTACATAGTCATGTAAATAACATGCACACACATAGTCAGGTACATACACAATATTTATTATCACGCAGGCACATATTCTTTATATAAAAGGGGGGATGTCATAATAGACACCTGTATATCATGGTGCAGACACACACACACACACTGATGGACATGCAGTGCGACCAATCAGCATACACAACACGCAGCCAATCACCAGTGAGAGCACACGCACTAAAAAAAGAGACAGAAACAGGAGAGTTCCCGCTCATTCTAGTAGCAGCCAGCTCGGAGCACAGAGCTCACAGCCTGCAACACAGACATTCACCATGTGCTGAGTGCATCACCTGGTTAGGACTCGGCAAGGGTCAACAGTTAAAGCTGGTATTGCATTTACCCACAGTTCAAGTATGTTAATATAGTTAACCTTATAATAAAATAGAGTTGCACCACTTCCAGTGTTGGTGACCTGTTTGTGATCCAGAACACCCAACACATCAGCCAGGACCAGGGGCACCGACAGTGCCGACCACCGACGGGGCAGGGGTGGGGGAGTGGGGGAGTGACAGTGGGGGCGGAGCTCGCACTGCCAACCGTGGCCACCATGTAGACCATCAAACCCGGTTGGGAACGGGAGTATGCATCATGCTAACATGCTGGCCTTTCATCCCCTGCAGACAATAGCGTTTGGCGTTCAACCAGCAATGGTGGCCGCCGGGGTGATGGTCGCTCCTCTGCGAGATGCTTTGCGGCCGCATAAGCGGGGTCCGCCCGCACAGGAGCGGGAAACTGCAGCAGCAGAGCAGCCTGCAGAGGAACAGGCTGCAGAGGAACAGGCTGCAGAGGAGCGGGCTGCAGAGGGGCAGGCTGCAGAGGAGTGGGCTGCAGAGGGGAAGGTGGCAGCCACATAGGCTGGAGGGCTGGCCGGCCAACAGGCCGAGGAGGGAGAGGTGCCAAGAAGGCGCCGCATGAGGCCTCGTGTGTACCAGCAGCGCCTGTCATTAGAGGACCTGCCGGACCGGACATGCTGTCGGAGACTCTGGATGAGCAGAGAGATAGTGCAACACATCTGCCAGGTGATGGCACACCTGGCACCGGGAAGGGTATGGGGGAGGGCACCCGCTCGCAGTGACCGTCAAGGTGACCATCGTTGTGAACCTCTACGCGGCGGGGTCCTTCCAGTCGCCGAGTGGGGACCTGTCTGGGATCTCACAGACCTCGGTGCACACGTGCAGCCACACCGTCACGGAGGCCCTATATGCTCAGGCAGAGCAGTTCATCCATTTCCATGGAGACCGAGCCCACCAGGATGTCCAGGCAGCGGGGTTCGTCGTCATTGCCGGGATGCCCCGGGTCCAGGGGGCGATAGCCGGGTGCATGTTACACTACGGGCACTGGCGGATGACAGGCTGCTGTATACAAACTGAAAGGGGTACCACACAGTGAACATCCAGGTGGTCTGTGACTATCAGGTGCACATCGTACACCCCTACGCCCGATACCCGGGCAGTGTGCATGATTCCGTCATCCTGGCACACTTGGCGGTCCCTGACATGTTCGAGGGGCACCCCACTGGCTGAGGGGTTGGCTCCTGGGCAACAGGGGTTATCCGCTGCGGCCGTGGCTGATGATACCTATCCGGAGGCCACAGACCGACGCGGAGACCTGCTCCAACGATGCCCAGACAGCGACCAGGAGTGTGTTCGAGCAATGATTTGGCCTCATGAAGATGCGCTTCAGGTGCCTGGACCGCTCCGGAGGGGTCCTCCACTACAAGGCTGAGAGGGTCGCCCACAACGTGGCTGCCTGCTGCATCCTCCACAAGATCGCACAGCAGAGAGGCGATGTGCTGGAGGAGGAGGATGAGAAGGAAGGGCAGGCCTCGTCCAATGAGTAGGATGCAGGGCAGGCAGACGATGCACAGAACATGGGCCTCAGGGAGGCAGGGGAGGCCGCACCACATTATGTGCACGGGACGCTGTGATCACCTCGAGGTTCACCTACTAGCAAGGGCGGTAAGGGGGGGGTATTGGTCAGGGGTCCGGTCACCAGATCCCTGACCCACACCCCCTCACTCCCCACACCGCCAGACCCCCCCCCCCGTTATACATACCTGTAGTGCTATGAGCTGGGGGTCCTGGGTTGGCAGTAACAGCGGGTCTGGTCCATGGGATGGAGGATGGTGACAATTCGGTCTGCGATGAGCTCTGATGCTCTGCATCGTAGGACAACATCTGACTTATGCCCACGGTAGCACCTTCCATCTGGGTGATCCCTCAATATGAGCTGGCCAGTCCATCATACGGTTCCGTTGAATCCCTGGGGTAGGGGTGCTGGGGACGGTCGGGGCATGGGGAGGGCGGAGAAGTGGGGGGAGCCCTCTTAAGCCCTCACTTCCACACTATCCCCGTAACCCAATAACCCCTCCTAACCTTTTTGGTCACTAAGGGCAATTTATCATGGCCAATCCACCTAACCTGCACGTCTTTGGACTGTGGGAGGAAACCGGAGCGCCCAGAGGAAACCCACGCAGACACGGGGAGAACGTGCAGACTCCGCACAGACAGTGACCCAGCGGGGAATCGAATCTAGGACCCTGGAGCTGTGAAACCACAGTGCTATAAGCTTGTGCTACCGTACTGCCCATATTGTGATGAAATGTACACAGTCTGTGCCCTAACCCCTAGAACTGAACTGTGCCCTGTAGAATGGTACAGCAGGAGTGGAGGCAGCCTGCTGTTAAGTCTGGGGAGAAAAACTGAATGGTCGTGGACTACAGCCAGACCATCAACAGGTACACGCAGCTTGACGCGTACCCCCTCCCACGTATATCTGACATGGTTAACCAGATTGCACAATACCGGGTCTTCTCAACGGTGGACCTGAAATCCGCTTACCACCAGCTCCCCAACTGTAAATCGGACTGGCCATACACCGCCTTCGAGGCAGACGGTCGGCTATATCACTTCCTTAGGATCCCCTACGGCGTCACCAATGGGGTTTCGGTCTTCCAAAGGGAGATGGACCGAATGGTCGATCGGTACGGCTTGTGGGCCATGTTTCCGTACCTAGACAATGTGACCATCTGCGGCCCTGATCAGCAGGACCACGACGCCAACCTCGCTAAATTTCTCCACACCGCCACTCTCCTCAACCTCACGTATAACAAGGAGAAGTGTGTGTTCCGTACAAACTGCTTAGCCATCCTCGGCTACGTGGCCAAGAACGGAGTTCTGGGGCCCGATCCCGACCGCATGCGCCTCCTCATGGAGCTTCCCCTCCCCCACTGCCCCAAGGCCCTCAAACGCTGCCAGGGGTTCTTCTCATATTACGCTCAGTGGGTCCCAAACTATGCGGACAAGGCCCGCCCACTCATACAGTCCACTCATTTCCCCCTGACGGCCAAGGCCCAACAGGCCTTCGCCCGGATCAGAGCTGATATTGCCAAAGCTGGAATGCACGCTGTAGATGAAACACTTCCTTTCCAAGTAGAAAGCGACGCATCGGACGTCGCCCTTGCCGCCACCCTCAACCAGGCAGGCAGGCCCGTGGCATTCTTTTCCCACACCCTCCATGCCTCCGAAATCCGGCACTCATCCGTCGAAAAGGAGGCCCAGGCTATCGTTGAGGCTGTGCGACATTGGAGGCATTAGTTGGCCGGCAGGAGATTCACTCTCCTCACTGACCAACGGTCGGTTGCCTTCATGTTCAACAACACACAGCGGGGCAAGATCAAAAATGACAAAATCTTGCGGTGGAGAATCGAGCTCTCCACCTATAACTATGAGGTTAAGTATCGCCCTGGCAAACTCAACGAGCCCCCAGATGCCCTATCCCGAGGTACTTGTGCCAGCGCACAGGTAGACCGACTCCGGACCCTGCACGACAACCTTTGTCACCCAGTGATTACTCAGTTGTACCACTTCATTAAGGCACAAAATTTGCCCTACTCCGTCGAGGAAGTAAGGACGATCACGAAGTACTGCCAGGTCTGTGCGGAGTGCAAACCGCACTTCTACCGGCCGGACCGCGCGCACCTGGTGAAGGCCTCCCGCCCCTTTGAACGCCTCAGCGTGGATTTCAAAGGCTCCCTCCCCTCCTCCGACCGATACACGTATTTCCTCAGTGTGATCGATGAATAATCCCGTTTTCCCTTCGCCATCCCATGCCCCGACATGACGTCCGCCACTGTCATTAAAGCCCTTAATTCTATCTTCACTCTGTTCGGCTTCCCTGCCGACATCCATAGTGACAGGGGATCCTCATTCATGAGTGAGGAGCTACGTCAGTTCCTGCTCAGCAGGGGTATCGCCTCCAGCAGAACGACAAGCTACAACCCCCGGGGAAACGGACAGGTAGAAAGAGAGAATGGGACGGTATGGAGGGCCGTCCAGCTGGCCCTACGGTCCAGAAATCTCCCGGCCTCCCGCTGGCAAGAGGTCCTCCCTGATGCACTATATTCCATTCGCCCATTACTTTGCAGTGCTACTATCAGTACACCGCATGAACGTCTTTTTGCCTTCCTCAGGAAGTCCACATCCGGGATATCACTCCCAACTTGGCTCACAGCTCCGGGAACCATGCTTCTCTGTAAACATGTGCGGCTCCACAAGGCGGATCCGTTGGTGGAAAGGGTGCACCTGCTCCACGCAAATCCACAGTACGCCTACGTGGCGTTCCCTGACGGCCGAGCAGGGGCTGTTTAGCACAGGGCTAAATCGCTGGCTTTGAAAGCAGATCAAGGCAGGCCAGCAGCACGGTTCGATTCCCGTAACAGCCTCCCCGAACAGGCGCCGGAATGTGGCGACTAGGGGCTTTTCACAGTAACTTCATTTAAAGCCTACTTGTGACAATAAGCGATTTTCATTTCATTTTCATTTCATTTCATACTGTCTCCCTCAGGGTTCCACCAGCAGGTTCCACCCCCGCACCACCCCCATTCCCCCCGGCGCCACCCTCCCCTCCCCCACCGCCCCCATCAACCCCCCAGGACTGTCCATCCTCCCCCTGCCCACCCCCGGTGATGAAGAGGATTTCGGCATGCTCCCGGAATCAACTTCCACCACGAATGCACCAACATCGCCGGCTCCACTTTGTCGATCCCAGAGGACGATCAAGGCGCCGGACCGGCTGAACCTCTGACCGGCCCACCGGATGACCAGAGACTTTTTTTAACTGTTCTGTAAATATTAAAGATTGCGAATTGTATGTAGTTATCCACCACCCCCGCCGGACTCAATTTTAACAGGGGGTGAATGTGGTAAACCACAGTGTTCCTATATTAAGGGTTGTACGGTAGAACCTGCACTACAGGTTCACCTGGGCCCCTGCATGCTAGCTCTGTCCAGGAGGCGGGTTATAAATATGCGTGGCCTTCAGCTAGCAGCCATTTTGCCAGCTGCTGTAGGAGGCCACACTTCAGATACTAATAAAGCCTCAGTTTGGATTCAACTTCATCTCCAGCCAAATTGATTGTGCCTCAGTGAGGGCTGGTTTCGCTCAGTCGGCTGGACAGCTGGTATGTGATGCAGAGTGATACCAGCATTGTGGGTTTGATTCCTGTACCGGCTGAGGTTATTCATGAAAGTCCAGTGTTCTCAATCTTACCCCGTCCCTGAGGTGCCATAGGTTAAATGACCACGTGTCAGCCCTCCCCCTCAAAGGGAAAGTAACCTATGGCTCTCTCTGTGTCTATGTTTAATTTCAATGAATATGGCTGAAATTTGGGCACTGGGTCCACACAGAGACATACACTAGTTACCATAGAAATAGGTGGATATAACTAATTGTGGCTGCTACAGCTTATAAGTGTAATAAAATATATTTTGTGAAAATATGTCGGGATGAGATATTTGAATTTACTTCTTTGGCGCTAACATAGATTTTATTAAAGCTAACTCTAAACACACATGAAGAATGTTTTGTAGTTTTGTATATTTTCCATTTGCATCATTACAAATCTTGGAGAAATAATTCTGGATGACATCATATAGTGCCTAATATTTGCATATTTTGAAATTTGCAAAGTAAATCTAATTCTCTCAGGCATTGCATAGTCAGACCTTGTTGTATATTATTTAAGAAGGTATCTGCATTTTGGCTGCAGGCGTGGGTTTGTTTATTGAGGGTTTAATGTATTCAAAAATTCAGCTCGGTCATCAATGATTTAGCAAGTTGTAAAGCCACCAAGTATAAATGAAGGGGCTTATTAATTATTAACTATTCACCTGTCCATTTTATTTATATTTCTATTTTTATAGTAGGAAACTGAATTTATCATAATGTTGCATCCACATTTTCTATGAATTTAGTTTTTTGATTTGAAAAAGATAAATAGCACATAGTTAATGTCCAACACCTCATTTACATGCGGTCATGGACCCCTAAAATGCAGCTCTAATTTCACTGTAAGCTTGATGAATTACTGTTGTGGCATCTGGAAGGAGTGTAATGTTAAACAGGAATCATCATCCAATTAATCCTTATACACTGTCACACTGACTTGCTGACAAAAGCATGTACAACATTCTGATGTTGGCATATCTGCAGCATTATCATTTGCAACTAACCCAGAAAATTATTAAAATCGTGGGTAGCAGACAACACAATCAGTGGTGTGGCAGAATGGCCGACTTTCATTTGACAGTTGGGAGGGTGGGATTTTATGTAGAATTGGCAAATTTTGTCAGCTTAGCAACCTTGCTCCTCTGCTGTTTTCCCCAAGGGTGCTGTTTGATGTCAGGACATTGTTGTTAAAAATGAGAATTGAGGGAGATTTTAGGGGTGGGACGGGAGCAATTCAGAAGCACAAGTGTAGCTGATCTTTGCAGAATCAGGCATTCAATTTGGAAATGAGATAGTGTAAAGAATGTATCATGTTCTGGAGATAGAAACTAAATACAACAGTATCTTGCAGAAACCCCTTGGTGGTTGTCACACTCTTGAGCCTGTCAGTAATTCCTATGATTTTTCACTGGATATTATAACCACTGCTTTGAAGCCTCATCAGAATGCAAATCACAAATTATACCTCACCCTGCCATTTCACTATGCATCAAATAATGCCCGTATTTGTTACCAAAATGAGTTTCCGTTACATATCGGTGCTCACTACTGTTTCTTCTCAGTGCTGTTCTTCAGCTTCTGGAGAGTGAAGATTGCATTTGATGTTGGGGGATTGGCAATACTGAGGAAGAGTAATGGTGGGCCTGAAGATGGACAGTGTTATGCAATTGGTGCATAGTAATAGCAGCTTTTTCCATGGCAGCAGAGCACAGGAATACTTATGTTCTCTCAAGTGGGGATTGAAATTCATACCAGCATGTTATAGCTGCAGGCTAGCAAAATATTAGTTAGACTATTAAATTTCAAATGTTAGAAGTCTGGTTGAATACCTGCTTTTCATTATTCAGTCCTTGGTGTCACAGCAGATGTTTCTTTTCCAAACCTCACATAGTAATAATTCACCAAATTTTATAATAACATTTTATTACAGAATTAAGTATGAACAGCAGACTTGTGACATCTTATAACTTGGTCTATAAAATATGTTAGTGGGCTTGTAAATGGAGTAATTGGATTGACTGGTATATAACAGAACAATAAACTACAATTCTATCAAGATGTCTGTGTAAGATCCATCAGTACATTTTATTATTTCACAGGTTACTTCAGGGATATAGTGTGCTTACATTACACAAAGTCCATGTGCAGTGGTTGCCCTACATGTGTTCCAGTTGTTTCCAGTGGGAGAATAATCCTTTTCCTACTGTCCCATTCCAGATAAAGGACATGGGCTGGATTCTCTGTCGGTGGGATCCTCTGTTCCGTCGGCAGCGCACTCATGGCCGCGGATTTCCCGACAGTGTGGGGGTGCGGAGAATCCCGCTGCTGGGAAGGCGGGGGGGGGGGGGGGGGGGGGGTGGTGGTGGCGTGCAGACCAGAAAACGGGTGTGGCAGGATGGAGAATCAGTTCCAGAGACTTTTGTGTAACCGATCAAAGCTGACACCCCTGTGCAGTACTAAGAGGGTGCTGCACTGTCAGTGGTGCCTCCTTCCGGATTAAAAGGCATGATGATGTCCTCTCTGCTTTGTAATATGGGGAAAAAAATCAATGGCACTATTTTGAAGAAGAATTATACTTGGTGTCCTGGCCAATATTTATCTCTCATCCAACATCACAAGAATGTATAGATTACTTGGTCACAAACATTAGTTTGTGAGTGCACAAATTGACTGTTGCATTTCCCTACAGTACAAGAGTGACTACACTTAAAAGTGGTTCTTTGGCTGTAAAGTGCTTTCATAGAATCATAGAATCTCTACAGTGCAGAAAAAGGCTATTCGGTCATCAAGTCTGCACTGAATCTTGGAAAGAGCACCCTATCTAGGCCCATGCCCTGACCCTATCCCCCTAACCCTACCTCACCTTTTGTGGACACTAAGGAGAAATTTAGCATGGCCAATCCACTTAACCTGCACATTTTTGGACTCTGGGAGGAAACCGGAGCATCCGGAGGTAACCCACACAGACACGGGGAGAAAGTGTGATCTCCACACAGTCACCTGAGACCAGAATTGAACCCGGGTCCCTGGTGCTGTGAGGCAGTAGAGCTAACCATTGTGCCACTGTGCCGCCCCTTTGTAGTGATGAAAGGTACTACAGAAATAAAAGTCTGCTTCTTCCTCCACAGTACTCGACCTACTGATTTTCCATGATAATCCAGTAAATTAATTGCAAAATCAAACAGCATTTTCCTAACAAATAGCAAATAGCTATCCGTATGAGCAATCTGAAAGATTACCACAGAATAGAGGGATACGGACCGAGTAAGGGCAGATGATTTTGTTTTTAGTTAGGGCATCATATGATAAGCACAGACTTGGAAGGCCGAAGGGTCTGTTCTTATGCTGTACTTTTCTTTGTTCTTTGTTCTTAACCAAACAAAAAATAACCAAAATTACCTTGGTTTACTGAGATGCCAATCTGTCTAAATATGTCTAATTTTTTGTCATCTACCTACATAATATATATCGTGGGTACAGTAACATGTTAGCCGTATAGATTACTTTGTCACTTTGGATATTAAAAGTCATATGTCAACTCTCAGGTCACTTTCTGATCCACTGTTTAATTTATTGTCATTCATTGATCAGTAATTAGAGTTTTAGATCCTAGTTCGATAATTATTAGCATTAAATTTCATTTGCTTTCATCTGTTCAGTTGCACTAAATCTAAAATCTTTCTGAAACATTTGTTACATCCTGTCACTAATGCTTTTCCATTATGTATTGTTAGCAAATTTGATTGCGTCCAGTAGATTTTAGCCTCCATTTATTGATACAGGTTATAAAAAACAGCATTGTAGAAGTTCACCCTCCCACTCTCCAAGTCTGTTTTAATTTTGATTCCAATTATTTAAATCGAGTCCTACGATGTATTTTCCTTTTCTTAGCATCACCCAAGTTAACCATTTGTTGCACTGTTTTACACCCATCAGCTTAACTGGTTTGGTAACAGAGACACATTTATGCGGATGTGTAATTAACCTAACCAGAGAGAAACAGGATGTGATGGTGCAGCTGCCTCTCCATTCCCATTAGAGGTGATCCCCCGACTAGAAATGGACCAAGTCTGAAACGGGCAGAGCTTTGGTCTCCTGTAAGAGCTGTTCCAGATTAGGACCCTTAGCCTTCGATTCTGAGATGAGAATATCCCAACTGAATCAATGTTCAGTTCCGGGTTGCCATTACATTTCAGTTAATTAGAATTCTTTTCATTTGGAACTTCACCAAACGTTTTCTGCCTATTCTAAAACAATTATCACAGGAATAAACTAAGTCACTTATTCATGACAGATAAAAAATAAATGTGATAACTGATAATTCTACCATAATAAATACTTATTTTGCCTGATCACTGAAATGTCTCAAAACAGTCACACAGTTGATGATTCTGTTCTCGGCAAAAATATATTGATCTGTTCTCGTGAGAAATTATCTGGTTCTCTGGAGGTCTATAAACAGAAAGGACCCAGTGGACAAGGACTGACATTTTGCCAACAATATCATTTAAATATTCTATTTAACTGGAGAATTATGCTTAAAACATTCACTTTACTCATTCCTTCATCCTGAATTATCACATCCAAAATCTTTCCCAGTGGAGTCATGAAGCAAAAGTGGGATTTAATTTGACCAAAGGAATCTTTGAAATTATACCTACCACACTGCATCAAATCAATTCTTAGCTCCACACTTTCTCACGGTCTCTCTGTTCTGCTCTGGTTCGCCAACCAGCTCATTTGTCACACATAAAACAGCAATTTCGGCTAGCCATTCAAATTCCCCTGCTGCTAAATCGTTGACTATAGGAACTGAAATGAGTGAATAAGAAATTGACCAATCATGATGTAAGTAAAAGGCTTTTGCTGTTTTATTCAACTGCAATTTGGAACTATATTGCGCGATCCCATAAAATGAATTCAGGATTGTTGCTAATGTTAGGGGGACTACAGTACTGGGATAACAAATGTTAGTGGTCAATTATTTTGAGAGAGGAATTTTCAATACAGGGAGCCAGATTCTCTGATTTTGAACTAAATGGGTAGGATCTGTGGCATTTTATGTGGAACAAAATCGGTGGCGCCCCCTCACTGGTGCTGCAACCAGTGAGGGGTCAGTAGCCGCGCCACATAAAACTCCAGGCCTCCACAAAATAAACGGCTGGACAAACTGCAGCGGTCGTGCCATGAAACATGGCGCGGCCGTGCGCGGACCCGACCTTCCAGATAGTGCCCCCCTGCGACACCCCCTCGCCACCCCGTAGCCACCCCCCACCAGTCCCCCCAGCTCTTGCTGAAGCCCCACTGGCCAGCAGCACTGCTCCTGCCCGACTGTGGCGGTGCTGGACATAGTCTGCAGCGCCACACCGGGTTCCCGCCGGGTCGCAGAATCGCTGAGGGCTGTCGTGAATCCCGCCCCCGCCGGTTGCCGAATTCTCCAGCACCGGATATTCGTCGGGGGCGGGAATCGCGCCGCGCCGGTCGGTGAGAACCCCTGGCGATTCTCCGGCCCACAATGGCAATCTGGCCCCGGGGGGTGCCCCCACGGTGGCCTGGCCCACAATCAGGGCCTACCGATCCGCGGGCGGGCCTGTGCCGTGGGGGCACTCTTTTCCCTCTGCCTTGGCCACAGCCTTCACCATGGCCGACGCGGAAGAGACACCACCCTGCGCATGCACGGGGATGACGTCAGCAGCCGCTGATGCTCCCACGCATGTGCGGACGTCCGCCGGCCGGCGAAGCCCTTTCGACCCCGGCTGGCATGGGCGCCAAAGGCCTTTCCCCCCGGCTGGCGGCGCGCCAACCACTCCGGTGTGGGCCTAACCCCTCAAGGTGAGGGCTTGGCCCCTAAAGGTGCAGAGAAACCCTCACCTTTGGGGCGGCCCGACGCCGGAGTGGTTCCCACTGAGTAGGGGAGAATCCCGGCCCACAAGTGAACCGCGTCGTCATGAACTCGGCCCATCGGGGGCGGAGCATCGGGGCAGGGCCTTCAGGTGACGCGCTGAGGCCATCACAACAGCATGTGGCGTATGCACATAACAAAGTTTCGGAGGGGCAGAGCATGAGAAACCTGCGTCAAACAGACGCCGTGGTCGATTTCATCGTTAAAGGGGATTCTCTGCCCGATCACCGATTATGAAATCGGAGTCGGGAAACGGAAAATCTCATCCAGGAAGTTACTATGGAAACATATTTCACATTTGAGCTTGGACCTAGGAATCGGAAATTAATCTGTTTCTAAATATTGACGCACACTTAACCCTGCCATTTTACTGCCATTCTAATTCTGGCCATTTGTGGATCCCCAATTTTAATCACACCATCATTGCTGATCATACTGTCAGCTGACAAGGCTCCAAGTTGTGGAATTTCCTCCCTAAACCTCTCCACCTCTCTAATCTTCGCTTCCATCCCTCTACTCTCCGCCTCTCTACTCTCTGCATCCGCCTCTCTACTCGCCGCCTCTCTACTCTCTGCATCCGCCGCTCTACTCTCCGTATCTCTACTCTCCGCCTCTCTACTCTCTTTCCTTCTTCAAGTGCCTCCTTTAAATCTCCCTTTTTGACCAAGCTTTTGGCTCTCTTTCCTAATATCTCCTTATGTAGCTTAGTGTCAAATTTTGTTTTCTAATAGCCCTGTATCGCGACTCGGGATGTTTCATAACATTAAAGGAGTTCTACAAATGCAAGTAGTTAATGTTGGCATGTTCAGGTTTTTGAACATATTTCTATTTATACTGATCTGCACCTTTAATACTGTGGTAGACGGAGGCAAAGATTCCACACGAGGCCAGCTTACGGGATACAATTCTCTTTATTCTCACACTAGATCCAGCAATCACTTCTCTTCACTCGCTGCAGGGTCACCTTCCCCGATCTGCTCCAGGTTGGGGTTCATATCCTGTGGGGAGTTCCTCCAATTGGCAAAGACCCCACCCCCTAAAACCTGGGTTGCTCATACTCTGGGGTGAATGAAAATGAAATGAAAATCGCTTATTGTCACAAGTAGGCTTCAAATGAAGTTACTGTGAAAAGCCCCTAGTCGCCACATTCCGGCGCCTGTTCGGGGAAGCTGGTATGGGAATTGAACCCACGTTGCTGGCCTTGTTCTGCTTTACAAGCCAGCTGTTTAGCCCACTGTGCTAAACCAGCCCCTGAGGTAGGAGGGGAATCGGATGCAGTACAAGTTCCGTCCCTGTAGGGGGTCGTAACACCTACATAAATATGGGGATCTCAAAGAGCTCTAAGCAACTTGCAGACACCACATTTGTGCAAACTTCAGCATGCGTACAGTAATTTCTATCAAAGAAAATGTGGCCTAGGTATTGGAACAAGCTGCACCAATTTTACAGGTGTGCACTGAGTGTCTGAAGTCTCAGCATAGCAGGTGTCATGCACTCAATTCATCCAGAGCAGAAGTGTGTAAGGCAGCATGGTAGAACAATGGTTAGCACAGTTGCTTCACAGCTTCAGGGCCCCAGGTTAGATGTCCGCTTGGGTCACTGTCTGTGCGGAGTCTGCACGTTCTCCCCGTGTCTGCGTGGGTTTCCTCCGGGTGCTCCGGTTTCCTCCCACAGTCCAAAGATGTGCAGATTAGATGGATTGATCGTACTAAATTGCCCATAGTGTGAAAAAAAAAGGTTAGGTTGGGTTACTGGGTTGTGGGGATAGGGTGGAGGTGTAGCCTTAGGTGGGTTGGTCTTTCTGGTGCAGATTTGATGGGCCCAATGGTCTCCTTCTGCACTGTAAATTCTATGATACTATCATCTTGGATTGGGTTGGTCACTTTCATTGAATTGAGGCTTAACACTTGGTTTGTAAATGACATACAATCATTCCCCAATTCAAGTGTCTTCTTTCCTAGGCCACAGACTCCAGATGTTCCTGATATTACGGAGCATTTGACTACAACTATCTGAATAAGAGATCTTGACAAAAATTCAGACTTTTACTGCTTTCCAATAGCCAAAAACCAAACCTGTTTGGGGAAATTGCTGACAAGCCTCCCCCATTTTACTTGGGATACAGCCTTTCAAACTCAGTCTGTTTGTGTATCCCCTGTGCTACCACCATCATTCATTCTTCCACCATACAAAAGTATTGTTATGGGCCAGGGTTTAGAGAACCCCAAAGTGTATCATGGAGTTCACCTGACCCACAACTTTTAATAGATTGTGGCACACAGCCCACTCTACAGGTGTGGTACAGCAGAAATGGAAAAGTACTTTTAAAGCAAAACAATGTTTATTCTATGAACTCAAGTTAACCTTTTTAAAACATACAGTGAACATCTTAGCAACCATTAATTCAACTACAACCCCCAAAGAATACATCACTCAGTAATCCTTAAGCTGTCCTTTTGACATCCATAAGACCTAAAAAATAACTTTTAACAGAAGCACATCAGGTTAAAGTCACTACTTAGAGCAATTATTAGTTTTAAATCACCAAAGGATCGGTTTACAGTTTTTAGTTTACAGAGAGAGATTAATACCCATTCTGGCTGTGACTGCAGCTATCCAGCTCTGAAAACGAAACTAAAACACACACTGCAGCAAACAGCCTAAAACGAAAGTAAAAAGCTGACAGATAGCCCAACTCCACCCACACTCTGGCATCACTGATAAACACCCATTTCTTAATGGTACATTTATGAAACACCCATTTCTTAAAGGTACTCTCACACGACACCTTCCCCCAAGAAAAAAAAATAAACCATCAACTTCAAGATGGTTTCATTTTTCACCTTTTCGCTATCCTTTAAGAAGTGCACACAGTAAATATACTTTATTGTTTCAAAAAACAACACACACAAACAGGTATAATAATATAGTCCATTTTTTTTCATTCTTCTTCCTACAACTGGAATCCTTCTCGACTGACAGTCTCTTTGAACAAGAAGGTCTCTGCACGATCCGTCCATTTCTCTACGCCACGGCATTTCTCTTTAAAGTCAGATACTTTAATTCAATCTGATCACAGAGTCCCTTGTAATTCTCCAACACAGGAGTATTGGTTATCACAGTTTCAGGCAGTCAAATGCCTGTTGAAAGCCTGCTGTCCAGTGAAAGTTTTGACGTTTGTTCAGCAAGTCCATCAGTGTAGCCACCACGCTACAAAACCTTTGCACAAATGTTTGATAAAATCCACTCATGCCAAGAAATCGCATTATTTCCCTTTGCCTTGAGGGCATCGGAAACTCCTCAATAACTGTTGGTTTCACATCCCGTGTGACCATTCAACCCTGTCCGATTGTATGGTCAAAGAAAGTGACTTGGGCTTTTCCAAATTCACTTTTGGCTAGGTTTATCACCAAACCCACCTCCTGAAGTCGATCAAATAACTCCATCAGATGTTTTAAATGTTCTTTCCATGTCTGGCTGAAAATTACCAGATCGTCGATGTATACCGCACAATTGGGTAATCCTGAAACGACTTTATTAGTTAACCGTTGAAATGTGGCTGGTGCGTTTTTCATGCCAAATGTCATAACTTTGAATTGGTATATACCATCTGGAGTCACAAAAGCTGAAATCTCCTTCGCCCTTTCGGATAAAGGTACCTGCCAGTAACCTTTAAGTAAATCCAGTTTGGAAATAAAAGCTGATTGTCCCACTTTCTCAATGCAATCCTCCAAACGTGGGATAGGATAAGAGTCTCTTCTTGTAACATAAGAACATAAGAACTAGGAGCAGGAGTAGGCCATCTGTCCCCTCGAGCCTGCTGCACCATTCAATGAGATCATGGCTGATCTTTTGTGGACTCAGCTCCACTTTCCGGCCCGAACACCATAACCCTTAATCCCTTTATTCTTCAAAAAACTATCTATCTTTATCTTAAAAACATTTAATGAAGGAGCCTCTACTGCTTCACTGGGCAAAGAATTCCATAGATTCACAACCCTTTGGGTGAAGACGTTTCTCCTAAACTCAGTCCTAAATCTACTTCCCCTTATTTTGAGGCTATGCCCCCTAGTTCTGCTTTCACCCGCCAGTAGAAACAACCTGCCCACATCTATCCTGTCTATTCCCTTCATAATCTTATATGTTTCTATAAGATCCCCCCTCATCTTTCTAAATTCCAACGAGTACAGTCCCAGTCTACACAACCTCTCCTCGTAATCCAGCCCCTTCAGCTCTGGGATTAACCTAGTGAATCTCCTCTGCACACCCTCCAGTGCCAGTACGTCCTTTCTCAAGTAAGGAGACCAAAACTGAACACAATACTCCAGGTGTGGCCTCACTAACACCTTATACAATTGCAGCAGAACCTCCCTAGTCTTAAACTCCATCCCTCTTGCAATGAAGGACAGCATTTCATTTGCCTTCTTTTTTTTTTTATTTTTTAGAATTTACAGGGCAGAAGGAGGCCATTCGGCCCATCGAGTCTGCACCGGCTCTTGGAAAGAGCACCCTACCCAAGGTCCACACGTCCACCCTATCCCCATAACCCAGTAACCCCACCCAACACTAAGGGCAATTTTGGACACTATGGGCAATTTAGCATGGCCAATCCACCTAACCCGCACATCTTTGGACTGTGGGAGGAAAGCGGAGCACCCGGAGGAAACCCACGCACACACGAGGAGGATGTGCAGACTCCGCACAGACAGTGACCCAAGCCGGAATCGAACCTGGGACCCTGGAGCTGTGAAGCATTTGTGCTATCCACAATGCTACCGTGCTGCCCTTAATCACCTGTTGCACCTGAAAACTAACTTTTTGCGACTCATGCACTAGCACACCCAGGTCTCTCTGCACAGCAGCATGTTTTAATATTTTATCATTTAAATAATAATCCGTTTTGCTGTTATTCCTACCAAAATGGATAACCTCACATTTGTCAACATTGTATTACATCTGCCAAACCCTAGCCCATTCACTTAGCATATCCAAATCCCTCTGCAGACTTCCAGTATCCTCTGCACTTTTTGCTTTACCACTTATCTTAGTGTGGTCTGCAAACTTGGACACATTGCCCTTGGTCCCCAACTCCAAATCATCTATGTAAATTGTGAACAGTTGTGGGCCCAACACTGATCCCTGAGAGACACCACTAGCTACTGATTGCCAACCAGAGAAACACCCATTAATTCCCACTCTTTGCTTTCTATTAATTAACCAATCCTCTATCCATGCTACTACTTTCCCCTTAATGCCATGCATCTTTATCTTATGCAGCAACCTTTTCTGTGGCACCTTGTCAAAGACTTTCTGGAAATCCAGATATACCACATCCATTGGCTCCCCGTTATCTACCGCACTGTTAATGTCCTCAAATAATTCCACTAAATTAGTTAGGCATGACCTGCCCTTTAGGAACCCATGCTGCGTCTGCCCAATGGGACAATTTCCATCCAGATGCCTCGCTATTTCTTCCTTGATGATAGATTCCAGCATCTTCCCTACTACCGAAGTTAAGCTCACTGCCTATAATTACCCGCTTTCTGCCTACCTCCATTTTTAAACAGTGGTGTCACGTTTGCTAATTTCCAATCCGCCGGGACCACCTCAGAGTCGAGTGAATTTTGGTAAATTATCATTTGCGCATTTGCAATTTCCCTAGCCATCTCTTTTAGCACTCTGGGATGCATTCCATCAGGTCCAGGAGACTTGTCTACCTTTAGCCCCATTAGCTTGCCCATCACTACCTCCTTGGTGATAACAATCCACTGAAGGTCCTCACCTGTCATAGCCTCATTTCCATCAGTCACTGGCATGTTATTTGTGTCTTCCACTGTGAAGACCGACCCAAAAAACCTGTTCAGTTCCTCAGCCATTTCCTCATCTCCCATTATTAAATCTCCCTTCTCATCCTCTAAAGCACCAATATTTACCTTAGCCACTCTATTTTGTTTTATGTATTTGTAGAAACATTTACTATCTGTTTTTATATTCTGAGCAAGTTTACTCTCATAATCTATCTTACTCTTCTTTATAGCTTTTTTAGTAGCTTTCTGTTGCCCCCTAAAGATTTCCCAGTCCTCTAGTCTCCCACTGATCTTTGCTACTTTGTATGTTTTTTCCTTCAATTTGATACTCTCCCTTATTTCCTTAGATATTCACGGTCGATTTTCCCTCTTTTTACCGTCCTTCCTTTTTGTTGGTATAAACCTTTGCTGAGCACTGTGAAAAATCACTTGGAAGGTTCTCCACTGTTCCTCAACTGTTTCACCATAAAGTCTTTGCTCCCAGTCTACCTTAGCTAGTTCTTCTCTCATCCCATTGTAATCTCCTTTGTTTAAGCACAAAACACTAGTGCTTGATTTTACCTTCTCACCCTCCATCTGTATTTTAAATTCCACCATATTGTGATCGCTCCTTCCGAGAGGATCCCTAACTATGAGATCCTGAATCAATCCTGTCTCATTACACAGGACCAGATCTAGGACCGCTTGTTCCCTTGTAGGTTCCATTACATACTGTTCTAGGAAACTATCGCGGATCCATTCTATAAACTCCTCCTCAAGGCTGCCTTGACCGACCTGGTTAAACCAATCAACATGTAGATTAAAATCCCCCATGATAACTGCTGTACCATTTCTACTTGCATCAGTTATTTCTTTGTTTATTGCCTGCCCCACCATAATGTTACTATTTGGTGGCCTATAGATTACTCCTATCAGTGACATTTTCGCCTTACTATTCCTAATTTCCACCCAAATGGATTCAACCTTATCCTCCATAGCACTGATGTCATCCCTTAC
The DNA here is from genome assembly GCF_047496885.1 of Scyliorhinus torazame. Lineage (NCBI taxonomy): Eukaryota > Metazoa > Chordata > Chondrichthyes > Carcharhiniformes > Scyliorhinidae > Scyliorhinus > Scyliorhinus torazame. Next base: position 117,917,315 of record NC_092707.1, on the reverse strand, counting down.
TGTTGCCCGGATGTCATCCTTAAATAACAGAGCTACACCACCTCCCTTACCATCCACTCTGTCCTTCCGAAAAGTTTGATACCCTCGGATATTTAACACCCAGTCGTGACCATCCTTTAACCATGTTTCAGTAATGGCCACTAAATCATAGTCATTCACGATGATTTGCGCCATCAACTCATTTACCTTATTCCGAATTATTCTGTAACTGCATTAACCTTTGGGTACCGTCTATCCACACACAACCGTTGGGTACTGTCTGGTTTAGGCACCATCACTATGGGTGAGCTCCATTGGCTGCAACCCACTTCAATTATGCCATTTTTAAACATACTCTCAATCTCTTTGTTAACCTGTGCCAATTTTAAAGGGTTAAGTCTGTATGGATGTTGTTTGATTGGAACAGCATTTCCCACATCTACATCATGTATAGCCATTTTAGTACTTCCCAATTTATCTCTACAAACTTGCCTGTGATATCAATAACTCTTTCAGGTCAGTTCGTTTTTCCTCTGGTAGGTAACTCAACAATTTATCCCAATTTTTAAGAACATTCTCATTTTCCAATTTAATTTGAGGTATGTCAAATTCACAGTCATCTGGATTTGGGTCGTCACTTTGAGTTAGAATCATTAAAATCTCCTCCTGTTTCTCTCCTTCCCTTTCAAAGTACCTTTTAAGCATATTCACATGACACACTCGGTGAGTCTTCCTTCTATCTGGTGTTTTTAACCACATAATTCATCTCACTTAATTTCCTTTCAATCTGATAAGGTCCACAAAACCTTGCTTTTAAAGGTTCACTTACCACTGGTAACAACACTGAAACTTTATCTCCACAGGCAAAACTACGAACTTTGGATTTCTTGTCAGCTACCTGTTTCATCACATATTGTGCATCTTTTAAATGCTGTCTAGCCAATTGACGTGCTGTATTTAATCGTTCCCTAAAATTTGACACGTAATCCAATAGTGTAATTTCCGATTTCTCACTCACCAATGTTTCCTTAATCAATTTAAGTGGTCCTCTTACCCCATGACCAAAAATTAGTTCAAAAGGACTAAATTTGTAGACTCATTAGGTGCATCCCTAATTCCAAACAGTACGAATGGAATTCCTTTATCCCAATCCTCTGGATAATTGTGACAATAGGCCCTCAACATTGTCTTTAATGTCTGATGCCACCTTTCTAATGCTCCCTGCGATTCTGGATGGTACGCAGTTGATTTAAATTGTTTTATTCCTTAGCTATCCATAACTTCTTTGAATAACCTTGAGGTAAAATCTGATCCTTGATCCGATTGTATTTCTGGTGGGTAGTCCATATCTATTAAAGAATTCAAGTAACTCCTCCACAATCTTTTTAGCTGCTAATTACGTACTGGGATGGCCTCTGGAAACCTAGTAGACACATCCATTAGTCAAAAGATATTGATTCCCACTTTTTGTTTTAGGAAGCGGTCTTACGCAATCAATTAGGACCCTTGTAAAAGGTTCCTCGAATGCTAGAATGGGTATTAAGGGTGCTGGTTTTATCACTGCTTGAGTTTCTCAATCACTTGACATGTGTGACATGATTGACAAAATGTAACTACATCTTTATGTAGTCCAGGCCAATAAAAATGTTTCTGATTTTAGCTTGAGTTTTCCTTATTCTCAAATGACCTCCCACTGGTACCTCATGTGCAACTCTCAACACCTCCTTTCTATACCCTACCGGCAATACTACTTGATGAACTTCTGCCCACTTTTTATCCGCCTGCATATGTAAAGGTCTCCATTTTCTCATCAAGACATCACTTTTACGGTAACAACATTCTGGTATATACTCAGATTCCTCTTCTGTGTATGCTTTCTGATCCGGTTTATTTCTACATCTTTCTGTTGTAACTCCTCCAGTTTCCCTGAACTAAAAATATCCGCCTCATCCTCCACCTGTTCTTGTTCTTTTTCAACCATCTGATCAAAACTCGTTTCTGATAATTGCACTTTAACGTCATCTTCACTCTTTGATTTCTCCCCTTGTCTTAACCTGTGACTTTGCGACCTTGTTACTACACAATCCAGAAAAACCCCAGGATATTCGTCCTTCAACACTTCAGTTGTCTGATTTTCCACTGGCTTATCAACCACAGTAGGCATCACTCCCACCTGCGATCCAGCCATACCATTAACTAAGATAAACTGTATTCCTGGACAAGATAGTTTCTCTATTACTCCTACTTCCACTTCACCACTCTTCACTGGACTTTCCAACCATACCTTATATAATGGAACACTACTCCTCTCACCCTGAATTCCACATATGCCCACCATTTCTCGCAATATTCTTCCCAAACTACATAACTCCTCATCTCTTACCATTAAAGATTGACTAGCTCCCGTATCTCTTAAAATTGTGACTTCTTTACCTGCTCCTCCTGATACACATGAGTAAACTTTACCCACACAAGTAAATTCTTTAAAGAGATCATGCACCTTCTTATCAATCACCTATTGATCAGGCTGTACAATCTTTTGCACCTCCTTCGCTTCACTTGGGGTTTCCTTTACCACTTTAACAAACCCTACTGTGTTATCCTGTTTTACCACCTCAGCCTTCCCAGTGCTTTTCTTCAATCACCAACACTGTGACTTTACATGGCCTAGTTTATTACAGTGAAAACATTTGAAACTTTTCATGTCTCTTCTATCCTCCTGGATTTCTTTTTAAATCTGTGGTACACTCTCCTTATTATCTCCCATCAGATCACCTTTACCTTTATCACTTGAGTATTTCTGATGTCCCCAGTTTCTATCCGTCACAGGCTGAAACTGATGTCGGAAACTAAGCTTTGATTTATGAACCAATTCACAATCATCTGCCATTTCTGCTGCTAAACTCGCACTTTTAACCCTCTGTTCTTCCACATGAGGTCCCAATACATCAGGAATTGAATTTTTAAACTCCTCCAAAAGCATAATTTCTCTGATAGCTTCATACATTTGGTCTATTTTCAAAGCCCTTATCCACCTATCAAAATTACTCTGTTTGAGCCTTTCAAACTCCATGTAAGTTTGACCAAATTCTTTCCTTAAATTTCTAAACCTTTGTCTGTCGGCTTCAGGCACTAGTCCATTTGCCAAGATGGATTTTTTCACCTCCTCCTATGTCCCTGATACCTCCTCTGGTAGTGATGCAAACACTTCACTAGCCCTACCTATCAGCTTTGTTTGAATCAGTAATACCCACATGTCCTGTGGCCATTTCATTTGTTTAGCTACCTTCTCAAATGAAATGAAAAAGGCTTCAACATCCTTCTCGTCAAACCTTGGCAATGCTTGGACATATTTAAATAGATCCCCACCAAGCCTTCGACTTTGACGCTCTTTCTCACTATCCTCATCACTATCATCCAACTGTACGTTTCCCTTTACGACTGCCAATTTTAACTGACTGTCATGTTTCATGGCCATTTTCTGAAGTTCAAACTCTCTCTGTTTATCTTTTTCCCTGATCTGTATCTCCCTTTCTCTTACATCTTGTTCTGCTAGGGTTATTTCTTTTCTCCTTTCGTCTCTCTCCTTTTCATATTCCCCTCTCTCTCTCTTTCTCTTTCTTTTTCCTCTCTATCTCTTTCTCTTTCCGCTCTCTCTTTCTTTTTCCTCTCGTTTTCAAGCTGCCTTAATTTTTTCTCATGTTCCATTTGTTTAATTTGTAACTGAACCTTTGCCATTTCCAATGAGTCAAACTGTACCTCAGGCAACTTTAAATGCTTAGCCACTGCCATAATTACCTCACCTTTTCGCATTTTGTCAGGTAATGTTAACTGCAATGTTTTTGCCAAATCTAACAGTCTGCTTTTAGTCTCTGTCCGTAAGGTACTGCATGTGGCCGTCTCCACCCCCAAAAACTTCTGAGCCCCTGATAGAGCCATTGTTCACAACACACTCCCTACTTAAACTGAAATACCACCCTGAAAAACAACCACAGTATGCCCACCCCTCACTGTCTTTAAGTTCACTAAGCCAATCCAATAGATAGACTTTTATCCCCCTCGAGCCCCCAATTTGTTATGGTCCAGGGTTTAGAGAACCCCAAAGTGTATCATGGAGTTCACCTGACCCACAACTTTTACTAGATTGTGGTATGGGGAGCACACGGCCCACTCTACAGGTGTGGTACAGCAGAAATGGAAAAGTACTTTTTAAAGCAAAATTTTTATTCTATGAACTCAAGTTAACCTTTTTAAAATATACAGTGAACATCTTAACAACCATTAATTCAACTACAACCCCCAAAGACTACAACACTAAGTAATCCTTAAACTGTCCTTTTAACATCCATAAGACTTAAAAAAGACCTTTTAACAGAAGCACATCAGGCTAAAATCACTACTGATAGCAGTTATTAGTTTTAAATCACCAAAGGGTCGATTTACAGTTTTTACATTACAGAGAGAGAGACTAATACCCCTTCTGGCTGTGACTGCAGCTATCCAGCTCTGAAAATGAAACCAAAACACACCCTGCAGCAAACAGCCTAAAACAAAAGTAAAAAGCCGACAGACAGCCCAGCTCCACCCACACTCTGACATCATTGATAAACACCCATTTCTTAAAGGTACATTTCTGAAACACCCATTTCTTAAAGGTACTCTCACATGACAGTATAAAGACACAAAGGTCTGCTGCTTATTAACCTCTTCAGCTACAAGTGAAAATAAAAGTGCAACGTTCACAGCAAAGATAAGCAAAAATAAATTACCACGGATTCTAAAAACCTGAACTAAAAACTGAAAGTGCAGGAAGCCCTCAATAGATTAGGCAGTTTCTGCGGAGAGAGAAAGAGAGTTTATGTTTCAGGTCAATGAGCTAATCAGTCAAAATGGTAGCAATGCTAGTACAAACGGGATTTTTTTCTCAGTGTTGTCATTCTTTAATAACCTGGTTACTTTTATATAATTGAATGCATCATATAACTAATGATGGCAAAATGATTGCACAGAATTTGAAAAGCAATTCCATTTCGTTTACCCACACATTGCTGGAATAGAACAGATGGTCTGTTACTGGGGTGTGTCCCTTTAAGGCCTGCACTAAATCACTGCCTTCATCTCATATCAGGGAATCCTCTTTGGGCTTGTGATCTTGCTGTGGGTGGCCAGCACACAGCTGGAGATAGATTTCCACGATTCAGACACCTGAGTTTAGAGAGATGAATGGGGTTGAGGGAGAAGCAAGGATGATAAAATTTACGAGGGCTCGTAATCTTCAGACTTTAGTGTCACCTGACAAGGCTGAAAGCCAGACCCAGTTTCAGATTATGCAAAGAGAATTTGAAGTGTCAGCTTTCAGCACTCTCAGCTATTTAGCCTTTAGTCTAGGAGTTGTAGTATTTCAATAATTGAAAAACTCCTAATTTTTCATGTCAATACGCTCGAAATAAAATGGTACTGTGCGCGTGTCTATCAAGATAAGGGATGACAGTACTGCCCTAGGAAATATACTGCTTTGCTGCTTTGTGTCTACCAACAGTGTTGAGTTGCATGGTTCACACAAAATGCAAAGCTCCCCTTGCACCATGAGACAATTTCTGTTAATTTCCTCTGTTTTGAGCAAGTTTGAAATCCAGACACAATATTTGCTGCTTTTCAATGTAACCACTGAAAACTGAAGGTTGCTCGATGATTGATTTTGTTTCAGATTTTTAATGTTGAAAAGAAAAGTATGGGATTCACACTTTTCATCCTTGCTTAATTCAAATTGAATTCCCAGATCAGAGGAAAGGGATGTTATTTTAGCCAACAGTCCCTTTTAAACTCTCCAATATATTTTGATTTAAACCAAATAATTGTTGTTGTCTCACTCTTTCTCAGGCCAATGCACCATTCCCAGCTCTTAACCATTAGAGCGAGATAAGAATGAACATTCCTACAATCCACATCCGACATCTTGCCCTTAAAACCCGTCCCTCAATAAAATGTGAGATATTTGTCCAGAATAAGCTATTGCTTTTGAGAGAGAGGAGTGGAGAGAATTGGAAAGAGGGGACAAAACATGACTCACACATCATTCACTTTTTTAAATAAATATTTTTATTTTCAGATTTTCTTCAGAATTTACACCCTACCAACAAACAATAAACGGCAATGAATACAATTTAAATCCCCTTATCAACAACAACGAACCCATCCCCCAACCAACCCCCAACCAACGGCCAGCCTGACAATATAAGCATCAAATAAAACAAACCCTCCCAAGGAAAAAAGGAAAAGGAATCAGGAATCGCCTATGGTCACCATTGACATATACAGTCCAACCCCCAACCCCCCTCCCCTAATATTCAATGCCATCCAATCGCCAAAAGAGTACCGTGAATGACACCCATGAATTGTAGACACTCCCCCCCACCTCCCTCCCAGAGTCCTCCCCTCCACTTCCTCTTCTGAACTCCTCCTCTCAACCTCGGTTCCTTCCCCAACTTTTCACCCCGGCTAGACTCACCAAAACCTGTTCTACCAGGCTCCGATGGCCGCAGCCCCTCCCCCCACCTCACTCCTGTTCACTGGCCAGCTTAAACCGGAAAACCAAGAAATCCCCTTTAGCACACAACCCCAGCATACACACCCAAGTCCCAAAGAACCATCATTGCAAATGAAAGTCCCATCTCTTCCCTTGTCCAATTATATACAGCGTCGACTCATTTAGTATATACACCAACATGCAATGAAAAAATAAAGTTACATGAGGCTACATCGGTACACAACCATTTCTCAATTCTGCCACAGTCCTTCTGCCTTCACAAACTCCTCCGCGGCTTCCGCTGTCCCAAAATTAAAGTCCTTGGATTTGTAGGTCACCTTCAACTTAGCTAGATATACTATGCCGCACTGCACCTTGCTGTACAGTGCCTTCTTCACCCGGCTGAAGGCAGCCCGCCTCCTCGCCAGCTCCACCGTAAAGTCCTGGTATATGCATATACCAGCTCCAGCCCACTGCATCACCCGCTTCTGCTTTGCTCAGCACAGGACTTTCTCCTTCACGCTATACCTACGGAAACACAGAGTTACTGCTCTTGGCGGCTCACTTGCCTTTGGTATAGGCCTCCATGATCGATGAGCCCGATCCAGTTCATATCGGGAGGGATCGTCCCCCTCCCCCAATAGCTTCACCAACATCATGGCAAAATACTCCGTCGGCCTCGGGCCTTCCACCCCTTCGGGCAGACCCACAATCCTCAGATTCTGTCACCTGGATCTGTTTTCCAGGTCTTCCATTTTGGCTCGCAGACCCTTGTTGGTCTCTATCACCCTCTGCAACCCCTTCCCCATCGAGGTGAGTTGATCACTGTACTGCGATAATGCCGCTTCCACTTCCTTCAGTGTCTTACCTTACTCCCGCACCTCCGCCGCTGCGTTTGATACCGCCGCCCTCACCGGGACAATTGCCTCCTCCACCAGCACTTTCAATACCGCCCCCATCTCCTCCTTCATCGCTTCCATGTGTTTCGTGAACTGTTTTTCAACTTCCACAGCCATCACATTGGTCATTTCTTCTGCTGTGAGCGATGCGGCCTCCCCTGGTGCTCCAGCCTTCGCTTTCCTCACAGTACCTGAGCTAACTTTTTCACTCCCTGGCGGGCTTCCGTTAACCCCCTTTTTCACGGCCGTTTTTCTCCCAAACTTGGACATTTCTCCTCCCTGTGCCTTCTTACAGCCTTTTCAGCCTCCGTTGCTCCCGGGACCGGGCATTAAAACTCAGAAATTCCTATTCCCGAGCGGGAGCCCTCCAGTGTGCGGCTGCCTCCCACCCGCCGTCACCGGAAGTCTCACACATCATCCACTTCTAATGTCATTTGATGCTGTTAATATTTTAATGATTTTTAAATTACACATCTTTGGTTTGCATTCAATAATTTCAACGTCCAAAAATTCCAGGATAACTTTTCAAGGTTGAGACAGTGGTTTAAGTTTTCACTGATTGTTCTGTTTGCTTTAATATTGTTCCAAGAAATTTTTATAGGGAATATTAAATAAATGTTACCTGGCTTGAACATCTTTAGGCCATTTCGCACAGTGTTACCCTGTGTCTCACTACATTCCCATTCCCAAAACTTACAATGATAGGTTTGCTCAAAATCAACAAATTTTCCATGGCCTTGTTACAGGTAGGGAAGAATTTGACTTCTGAATGTTGGCATGCTGCTAAAATTTGATTATTTGCTTACCTGATTATTCAGGTGTAACTTTCCCAAGAAGACACTGTGAATGGTTTAGTGCTACTCCAGACAGGCTGCAAAGAGTCAATGGTATCCCAAAGAAAAGACAGAAATGTGAAATGGTTGTAAAAATGACGTTTGCTAAGCAAAACCTCTCAGAAGGCCCTATGTTTGATCTCTGGATTGTCCTGGGTTTCTTCTGGTGCAACAGTCAAGGCACCAATAGTCAGCCTCTGTAAACCTTTGGGTACAAGTGAGGTCAGGGAAGTTAGACAGAGTTTATTAGCCAGTGTGAACATTTTTATTCTTTGGCTCAGGCTCCGATGGTCATACACTGGGCATGATTTTCCCAGTGCATCATGCCCAGCGTGACAGGTGAATTGCGCAAGAGCGGCAAATCGGGCTTTACGCTGGGCCCAAATCCTCGCGCGAGTCACGTGACTGTCGGCGCCTGGCGCAATCTGGATCCAGATAATGATACATAAATGAACCATTTGGCTCATTTAAATATCCTGATGCTGCATTCACTCGGCACCCAGGCGTCAACGGGTGCCACTGCCATGGATTTCCTCGCCGAGGCCAAAAAAACCAGCAAAGTGCCGTTGAATAGCAGAATCTTCGTCCCACTAAATGCAATTAAAGTAGACTCTGAAATGTTTTTTGTTGAATTGCGCCCAAGATTTATTTTGGAAAAATTGGAAGTGGTTTGTGTTCAGTCCATCTTTAACTGTGATTCATTGGTTTGACAGTACTAATTCTCATACAAACCACATGGGGTTGTTCCAACCAGCTGCAGGTGAGGTTCCCCAAAGGCTTTTGATTTGGGCAAGACCCTTTGATTTGTTATTGTCCAGCTGGGGCAATCCCAAGTTGTTACAAACCCGGGTGAGAAGGGATGACTGGCTCCCTGTGTTTATTCAATCCACCCTCTGCTGGTAACAACAAGGTTTAATCCAACAACATTCCCTATCCCTTGGATATCTTTTCCAGACCCAATAGTTATGTTTGACAAGGAGCCCACTGCTGTCTCACGGTGCCGAGTCCCCAGGTTCGATCCCGGCTCTGGGTCACTGTCCGTGTGGATTTTGCACATTCTCCCCGTGTCTGCGTGGTTTTCGTCCCCACAACCCAATGATGTGCAGGGTAGGTGGATTGGCCACGCTAAATCGCCCCTTAATTGGATAAAATTGATTGGGTACTCTAAATTTAAAAAAAAACGTTTAACAAGGAGCCAATTTAAACAGGCTTTCTTGAGTTAAGATAGAAAAAGTTTATTAACTACTAAAAAGATAAGGAGAAATGGGATAATACATACGGATTAGAAGTAAGACCTGAGCCCAATAGTGAGTAAATATAAATAAAAATTATACGGAACAATCCTTGCGTTGTGAGGAGTAGATGATAAAGTGTCGCGGCTGTTAAGAATTGACTCCAGTATAGTTGGCTTCTGCAGGTTTATAGTTGATTCTTTGATTCAGATGTTCTGTGGTTTAAAAGAGATATTGCTGTTCTTTTTTCCATCTGCGATCCTTTCACTGGCTGCATGACTTCCGCAGTCAGAGAGAGAGAGATTTTCGATATTCCTGTAAAAGGTGGTCATCTTTGCAGGGGTTCTGCTTCAGTTCCTGTATTACACACCTGCAATGGAAAACCTTCAGCTGCTTTTCCCCACAGTACACATAGACACATCAACAGAAAGGTACCAGTAGGCAGGTAGCAAGCAGGCTTTTACGCCTCTCCTCTGTTTATTTCAAGAGGACTGGAATACGCTAGTCTCGTCTTGGCAAATAGACCCAGGGTCTTTGGATGAGAAAGCCATTATATTCCTTTGTCTTTACTGGAGATAGTAACCAGTCTTTGAATGCTTCTAGAAGTGTCTTGTCTGGAAATACAGTGAGGGACCACTTAGAGTAGCACCCTGCAGCAATTTCTGTCAGTAGCTAACTGCACATTCTTGACCATCCTCGGGGTTTGAGTCCATTTTAAAATATAGAGGTCAGGGGTGGGATTCTCTGTCGCTGACACTGGAATTGGGAAACGCAATTGGGCAGAGAATCAGTTTTGACGCCAAGTGGCGGTGCCGGTTTCACGCCAAATCGCAATTCTCCGGTGCCTCAACAGCGACGTCAATCACATGTGCCAGGCTCAGCCTGATACAATTTAAGGCTCACATGGCCTGGATGAGCAGATTCTTTGGGGAGGAGGACAGGTGCGCAAAATGTGCGGGAGGACCTGAAAACCATGTCCACATGTTTTGGACATGTCCAAAGCTTCGGGGATTTTGGCAGGGGTTTGCGGGCGTCATGTCCACGGTGTTAAAAACAAGGGTGACGCTGAGTCCAGAGGTGGCGATTTTCGGGGTGTCTGAAGACCCGGGAATCCAGGAGGAGAAAGAGGCAGAAGTTCTGGCCTTTGCTTCCCTGGTAGCCCGGAGACGGATACTGTTAGCTTGGAGGGACTCAAAGCCCCCGAAGTCGGAGACCTGGCTATCGGACATGGCTAGCTTTCTCTGTTTGGAGAAAATTAAGTTCGCCATGAGAGGGTCACTGTTAGGGTTCACCCGGAGGTGGCAACCGTTCGCCGACTTCTTTGTGGGAAATTAATCGTCAGCAGACGGGGGGAGTAGTTTAGATTAGAGTAAGGGGTCAATAAGGGTGGGACCTGTACGAGAGGTAAATGGCTTTTGCACTATGTTTATGGTTTCATGCATATTGTTTATTTTGTTGTTGCCACTATACCAAAAATACCTCAATAAAATGTTTCTTTAAATTTATTTTTAAAAAAACAGCGACGTCAATGTGTTCCAATGTATACGTACAGTAAACGTTGTTGACATATCTTTAGCAGGCCTGACCGGTACTCTCTGGGGCCTCCATGATTCTCTGCTTCCGATGGGCTGAGGTGGGGTGGGAGACGGGGGGAAGGGTTGTGGGGCCGGGGTGATCCCCCATGGGGCTAGGGTGCTTAGGCACGGATCGTCATTGCCACAGCCTGCAAGGCAGCCATCTTGCTGCACAGCCCACTGACCATCCACCTTGGCCCTGGTTCTGCAGAGTGACACTGGCCATATGGGTGCCTCCACCCCACCACCCCCAGTCCCAGAGGCCATCAGGGTGACGGTTGCCTGAACTTTTACGCCAAGGGGTCCTTCCAGATTCCGAGTGGGGACCTGTCCAGGATCGCACAGAGCTCGGAGCACAGATGCATCCGCTACTTCACGGAGGCCCTAGGCCTTATATGCCCAGTCGGCTCAATACATCCATTTTAATGTGGACCGAGCCCAGCAGGATGCCCGGGCAGCGGGGTTCGCTGCCATCGACGAGATACCCCGGGTCCAGGGGATGATTGATGGGATGCATGTCACCCTATGAGCACTTGCAGATGACTGGCCGCTCTACACAAACCCAAAGGGGTTACACTCGATGAACGTGCAGCTGGTGTGTGGCCATCAAATGCGCATCATGCACGTCTGCGCCCGATACCCGGGCAATGTGCACGATGCCGTCATCCAGGCATACTCGACGATTCCAAGCCTCTTTGAGCTGCACACCTGGCTGGGGAACTGGCTCCCGGGTGACAGGGGTTATCCACCGCGGTTGTGGCTGATGACGCCTATCCGGAGGCCACAGACTGACTCAGAGAATGGCTACAACGAGGCCCATGCCATGACCAGAGGAGTGATTGAGAGGTGCTTTGTCAATCTGAAGATGCGGTTCAAGTACCTGGTCTGCTCTGGACGGGCCCTCCAGTATAACAAAAGGAGAGTCTCCCACATCGTGGTGCCTGCCACGTCCTCCACAACATCGCACAGCAGAGGGGCGACGTGCTGGAGGAGGAGGATGAACACAAGGCCTCGTCCGCCAAGGAGGATGGGGGACGGGCAGGGGTGGGCAGGACATGGCGCCCAGGCGGGCACGGGAGGCTGCACAATGTGAGCACCAGGCCCAACGTGCACGGTACACTCTAATCACCTTTAGGGGAGGGGATTGGTCAGGGGTACAGACACCGCATCCCCCCCCCCCACTCCCCGGCCACTCCCTTGCCTGCAACCCCCTTCGTGATACATACCTGTCGCACTACAGGGTGGGGGCCCTGGGTTGGCAGTGACAACGGACCTGGTTCATGGGATGGAGGATGATGACAACCTGCTCTGTGATGATATGTGGTGTTCCACATCATTTGCAAATGTCTGACTCCTGCCCACGGTAGCACATTCCACCGTCCACCTGGGTGATCACTGCATGTGAGTTGGCCATTCCATCACATGGTGCCATTGAATCCCTGGGGTGGTGGAGGCAGGTATGGGGGTGTGGGGGTGGGAAGGTGAGGGTGAGACACCCCAGTGGTGAGTGCTGGCTGAACTGCAGTCCCTGAGACAAGCCCACCCAAAACAGCCGCCAATTCCGCACCCCCCTCCACCCGCGCACCCTCCATTATCAGTCCAGACCAGCCCACCCGTCATATCCTTCTGACAGAGCACTGAGGCAGGTTGTAACATTGTACAATGTGTTTAATGTGAACAAACAGATTCGTGCCCCAGCCGCTATCACTAAACTGTGCCCTGCACCCGTGCCAACTGAGCTTGCATCTACTTTTCTGGCCTTGCAGGTTCAAGCGCTATGTCTCTGTGGATCCCCAGACAGTACAGCAGGAGTGGAGGCAGCCTGCTCTGATTCCCACCCTGCGACCTGCGTCCCGTTTGGCGGTCGTCTTCTGGGGCGGATGGGCCCAACTGCTGTTCGGATGTCCTAGGTGGTGTGGTGCCACCCTGCTCCGCCCGCTGTCGGCCAGACGCACCAGGATGAAAGGATGGGGGGGGCAAGGAGAGAGAGAGATTCCGAGGTGCTGCTGTGTTCTGGCACCTCCCCTGCGGGAGTCACCCGCACACGCCCCATCACCTCCTCCTCCCTCGGGGTGCCCGATGTCCCCCCGAGCTACTCCATGGGATGGGGGTGTGAGCGGAGCCATCCCCTGAGGCTCCTCCGCCACCTGGCGCTACCAGTCCTGGAGGCCCGCTCTGGTCTCAACCAGGATTCATATGCTCGCGGTCATGGAGCACAGGGAGCAGACCACCTCTGTCTGAGACTGTGCCACATCACCCATTGACTGTGTCACCACATTCTGGGTCTATATCATATCAGCCAGTGACTCCCTCTGGTACTGGGCCACCTCCCTCTGCATCTGTGCCATGTCAGCCATGCTCTCAGCCATGGCCCGCTGGGACTAGACCACGCTCAGGAGCACCACTGCAATGTCAAGGTGGCTCTGGCACATGGCTGCCTTGAGAGGGCAGCCCCGTCCTGGGCCTCATCCACTGCCTGCACAGATTGTTCCAGGCCTTGAACATGCTGATTCATAGCTGAAACCCTCGGCCCCAAGGCCTCCACTGCGGTCGGCACCCGTGTGGTGTTAGCCTGGGTGGCACACATGGCCGGCACCATCTCCTGCTCCTGCACGCAGGTGGACTCCTCCCCCTGTGCCTGCAGGTGCTGGATGCTCGGCGACAACCCCTCACGTCGTCCCTGGCTCTGTGACTGCTTCTCCACAGTAGATGGGACTGTCCGTTCCAGAAGCCTGAAATCCGTCTGGACGGCAGCTAGTCCCTGGGGTTGGCCCGCACTCTGACCGTCCGCCATCATGGGAGTTCCTACCTCCACCTGATGTACCGGAATATTTGTGTGGTGAGCGCCAAATAGTGGCCCAGGAGCCTCTTCACCGAAGCGCTCAACTGAGGTGAGTGTCTCTGGGATGATGGAAGGTGTTGGAGACAGCTGCAACGGGAAATCTGTGTCATCCCTGGACTCGGGCTCTGAGGTTTCCTGGGTCTTGGGTATGTGGCGCCCCTCCGTGTCGGTATCCTCATCGCTGTTTGGCACCCAGGTCTCTGGCTAAGGCACTGGCTGGGGATGGGGGAAACCAGAAAACCTTGCCCCATCACCAGCAAGTCCTACAAGACACAAGACAGGTCTCAGGCCGGGTGGTGAGTGGGGGTGGTGTTCGGGTGGTGTGGAGTTGAGGATGGTATGGGGGTGGTGCGGGGATGACGGTGGTGTGGGTGTGAACGTGGTGTGGGTGTGAGCATGGTGTGGGTGTGAGCATGGTGTGGGTGTGAGCATGGTGTGGGTGTGAGCGTGGTGTGGGGATGACGGTGGTGTGGGTGTAAGGGTGGTGTGGGGATGACGGTGGTGTGGGTGTGAGCGTGGTGTGGGTGTGAGCATGGTGTGGAGATGACGGTGGTGTGGGTGTGAGCATGGTGTGGGAATGACGGTAGTGTGGGTGCGAGCATGGTGTGGGTGTGAGCGTGGTGTGAGGATGACAGTGGTGTGGGTGTAAGGGTGGTGTGGGTGTGAGCATGGTGTGGGTGTGAGCGTGGTGTGGGGATGACAGTGGTGTGGGTGTAAGGGTGGTGTGGGTGTGAGCGTGGTGTGGGTGTGAGCGTGGTGTGGGTGTGAGCATGGTGTGGGTGTGAGCATGGTGTGGGTGTAAGTGTGGTATGGGTGTGAGCATGGTGTGAGCATGGTGTGGGTGTGAGTGTGGCGTGGGTGTGAGCGTGGTGTGGATGTGACCATGGTGTGGGTGTGAGCGTGGTGTGGATGTGAGCATGGTGTGGGTATGAGCATGGTGTGGGTGTGAGCATGGTGTGGGTGTGAGCATGGTGTGGGTGTGAGCGTGGTGTGGGTGTGAGCGTGGTGTGGGTGTGAGCATGGTGTGAACATGGTGTGGGTGTGAGCGTGGTGTGGGGATGACGGTGGTGTGGGGATGACGGTGGTGTGGATGTGAGCATGGTGTGGGTGTCAGCATGGTATGGGTGTGAGCATGGTGTGGGGATGACGGTGGTGTGGGTGTGAGCATGGTGTGGGTGTGAGCATGGTGTGGATGTGAGCATGATGTGGGTGTGAGCATGGTGTGGGTGTGAGCATGGCGTGGGTGTGAGCATGGTGTGGGTGTGAGCATGGTGTGGGTGTGAGCATGGTGTGGGTGTGAGCGTGGTGTGGATGTGAGCGTGGTGTGGGTGTGAGCGTGGTGTGGATGTGAGCATGGTGTGGGTGTGAGCATGGTGTGGGTGTGAGCCTGGTATGGGGATGACGGTGGTGTGGGTGTAAGGGTGGTGTGGGTGTGAGCGTGGTGTGGGTGTGAGCATGGTGTGGGTGTGAGCCTGGTGTGGGGATAACGGGGGTGTGGGTGTGAGCATGGTGTGGGTGTGAGCATTGTGTGGGTGTGAGCGTGGTGTGGGTGTGAGTATGGAGTGTGTGTGAGCATGGTGTGGGTGTGAGCGTGGTGTGGGTGTGAGCATGGTGTGGGTGTGAGCATGGTGTGGGTGTGAGCATGGTGTGGGTGTGAGCATGGTGTGGGGATGATGGTGGTGTGGGTGTGAGCATGGAAGGGTGTGAGCATGGTGTGGGTGTGAGCATGGTGTGGGTGTGAGCATGGTGTGGGTGTGAGCATGGTGTGGGGATGATGGTGGTGTGGGTGTGAGCATGGTGTGGGTGTGAGCATGGCGTGGGTGTGAGCATGGTGTGGGTGTGAGCATGGTGTGGGGATGATGGTGGTGTGGGTGTGAGCATGGTGTGGGGATGAGTGACACGCATGCCATGGAGAACCGCAA
Organism: Scyliorhinus torazame; assembly: GCF_047496885.1. Taxonomy (NCBI): domain Eukaryota; kingdom Metazoa; phylum Chordata; class Chondrichthyes; order Carcharhiniformes; family Scyliorhinidae; genus Scyliorhinus; species Scyliorhinus torazame. The sequence goes on along the minus strand of NC_092707.1, from coordinate 117,901,508 downwards.
CTCAGCGAGCTCTCACTTCCTCGCCCACAATTGATTTCCACCCCACCGACTGCCCCGACCTCGTTCAGGACCTGCTGCTCTGCCACGGTGAGGGACCGCTGATCCAGCGGCCCCCTTTTTGTCTCCTTTTTAAAAATAATAATCTTTAGTGTCACAAGTAGGCTTAAATTAACACCGTAATGAAGTTACTGTGAAAAGCCCCTAGTCACCACACTCCGGTGCCTGTTTGGTTACACAGAGGGAGAATTCAGAATGTCAATTCACCGAACAGCACACCTTTCAGGACTGTGGGAGGAAACCGGAGCACCCGGAGGAAACCCACTCAGACACAGGGAGAATGTGCAGACTCCTCAAGCCAGGAATCGAACCTGAGACCCTGGTGCTGTGAAGCAATTGTGCTAACCACTGTGTTGCTGTGCTGCCCGTTCTCGGTGGTTATGGGCGTCCTTCTTGCAGGGGGAGGGAGCAGAAAATGCAGTGTTAGACAGTCCGATGCATGCAGCCCAGGGGGTGGGTAGTTGGTGGCTTCAGTGGCCAGGGCACCCTGCCATGGTGGCTGACATGAAATTAAGGGGTTAATCAGAACACCTGGCTGTGGCATGACCACGAAAGGGCACTACACAACTCATTATAAAACCAGACACACACTAGACTCTCCCTCTTATTCCTGGCAGGGACTGTAGGATTAGCACCAGAATAGTTTAAAGCTCAGGCTGGGTCACCACATGTGGCCTAGATTCCAGTTGTACAGTTAGTCATTATCACTGAGTTACAAGAGTTAGATCAGCAGAGTGTCGATCTCATTTATCTAGTTGTTGTTACTGAATAAATCCTTTCAACTTACTTCAAGGACTAGAGTGTCTTTCAACGTCATCTATGGTCAGTAGCAACTTATGTTAATCAAAAAGCATAACATAACATGGTACCGGTTGTGGCTGCTGCATCTGCCTCGGTAAATTCAGTAAGTTTAGGGAAACAATCAAGACAGCTATTCGACAACAGAAGCATACGGAACGACCCTGTCGAATCCAGGCACGATGGACAAACCACAAGCTCCTCATCACCTCAGGACCAACAGTAACCTTAGAGTTAACTGGCGCTTGTTTAAACAAAAATTCCAACTATGTAGAGGCATCTGATTTAACAAACGCGACCGAGGCTCGGAAAATAGCTCTCTTATTGACTACTGCTGGTGATCACGCGTTAGAGATCTACAACTCGTTTAACTATACAGATGGGCAGGACAAAACTAAGTATGAAACCATCCTTAAAAAAATTGATAGCCATTGCAAGGTCCAGGAAAATGAAATCTTTTGAGCACTACATTTTTAAGAAAAGGATGCAAGGAACAGATGAATCCTTCACCACTGTTTTCACTAACCTCAGACTGCTAGCCCAATCTTGTAGCTTTGCTGCACTGACTGACTCGATGATCAGAGACCAGATAGTTTTTGGAATCGACTCTGATCCTCTCTGAGAGCAACTACTAAAGCCCAAACACATGACTTTAGAAATTGCCATTGAAACGTGCACAGTGCATGAACACTCAAAAAATCGCTACCAACAGTATAAGAGCGCTGAACATCGTGAAAAAACCTCCTTCGAGGTCGAGTGAGTCCAGGCCATCTCCCGATTGCAGCGCCCCCATGTTTCTGACGGCAGCCGTCTTGCGCGAGCGAATTCGGGCCCTGCACATGCGCGAAGATGCACGGAACGTCATGACAGTGACGTGATGACGTGCACAAATTGTGGAACCGCCCACTTTAGAAAAAAATGCTCTGCAACCGGCAAACACTGTCTCAACTGCGGGAAACTTAATCATTATGCTGCCCAGTGCAGATCTGCACCTCAATTCAAAAATCAAAGGCCGTTCTTAAAGCAGAGTCGCATCAGAAGTGTGCAATTTCAAACGGATGAGGTAGTGCAACGGATCCAGATGAGGATTACCTGGATAAACCATTCCAAGTGGGAATCATCACCAAGTTTGAAACATCCGCACAGAACACTTCGCAAGTGAAGTCAATCCATGCCATTGACGCTGAAGCTGAATGGAACACAGTATTAACTGTAAACAACTGCCCCATTAAGTTCAAACTGGACACAGGTGCCTCCGCTAACCTGATCTCTAAGCTCGGCTTTACAAAGACCAGGAACGCTCCCAAAATCCTTCCAGCTGCCTGTCAACTCCAGGACTACAATGGCAATGCGACCTCCTCACTGGGGTCATGCCATTTAGCTGTATCCAACAAAGATAGGGAGGCGAGCCTGAGGCTTGAAATTGTTCAACCTGACAAGTCATTGCTGTTAGGTGCGCAAGCCTGCAAGCAACTGAACCTCGGCAGCATGGTAGCACAAGTGATTAGCACTGTGGCTTCACAGCGCCAGGGTCCCAGGTTCAATTCCCTGCTGGGTCACTGTCTGTGCAGAGTCTGCAGGTTCTCCTCCGGGCGCTCCGGTTTCCTCCCACAGTCCAAAGATGTGCAGGTTAGGTGAATTGGCCATGCTAAATTGCCCTTAATGACCAAAAAAAAAGGTTCGGAGGGGTTATTGGGTTGCGGGGATTGGGTGGAAGTGAGGGCTTAAGTGGGTCAGTGCAGACTCGATGGGCCGAATGGCCTCCTTCTGCACTGTATGTTCTATGTATCTCATTCGAAGAGTCCACACCATGACGTCTTCTCATCACGCTCTCCAGACCAGCATTGATGGAATACTGGAACAATACCCAGATGTCTTCAGCGGCATGGACACACTTCCATATCAATATCAGATTCTGCTGCGTGCTGATGTGAAACCAGTGGTTCACCCACCCAGGAGAGTGCCCGCTCCCCTGAGGGAATGGTTAAAATCAGAACTTGCGAGCCTTCAGAAGAAAGGCATCATCTCCAAAGTCACTGAACCAACTGACTGGGTCAGTTCGATGGTGTGGTCAAAAAGCCCTCGGGGGACTTAAGAATCGGCATCGATCCCAGGGATCTCAACAAAAACATCATGAGGGAACACTACCCGATCCCAAAAAGAGAAGAGATCACAAGCGAAATGGCACACACGCATTTCTTTACCAAGCTAGATGCATCCCAAGGATTCTGGCAAATCCAGCAAGAAGAATCCAACAGAAAGCGCTGCACCTTCAACACACCTTTTGGCAGATTCTGCTACAATCGAATGCCATTTGGGATCATCTCGGCATCTGAAATCTTCCACCGCATATTGGAACAGATGATGGTAGGGATAGACGGAGTTCGTGTCTACGTGGATGATGTTAACATCTGGTCCTCGACTCCAGAGGAACATGTGTCGCAACTGAAGAGGGTATTCAGATGCATACACGAGCATAGCCTCAAGTTAAACAGATCCAAATGCAGCTTTGGAATGTCCACGCTCAAGTTCCTGGCTGACCTGATGTCGGAGCACGGTGTACGCCCCGACACGGCCAAGATAAAGGCCATTGAAGCGATGAAGGTCCCCGAAGACAAGAAAGTAGTACTTCGCTTCCTTGGAATGGTGAATTTTTTAAGCAAATTTATCCCAAATTTGGCCATACACACCACGGGCGGGATTCTCCGGTATCTGGCGGGCGGGGCTTCAAAGAGTGGCGTGAACCACTCTGGCGTCGGGCTGCCCAGAAGGTGCGGAATCCTCCGCACCTTCAGGGGCTAGGCCGGCGCTGGAGTGATTGGCGCTGCGCCAACTGGCGCCGAAGGGCCTCCGCTGGCCGGCGTGAGTTGGCGCATGTACAGGAGCACCAGCGTGTTCCCAGAACCGCTGCCGTGATTCCTGCGCATGGACAGTGGGTTTCTTCTGCGCGCCGGCCATGGCGGAGCTTTACAGCGGCCGGCGCGGAGGGAAAGAGTGCCCCCACGGCACAGGCCCGCCCGCAGATCGGTAGGCCCCGATCGCAGGCCAGGCCACCGTGGCCCCCCCTCCCCCCCGGGGCCAGATCCCCCCCGCCCCCCCCCGAGGACTCCGCAGGCCGCCCGCAGTGCCTGGTCCCGCTGGTAAGAACATTGTGTAATTTACGCCGGCAGGACAGGCCGAAAACAGACGGCCGCTCGGCCCATCGCGGAGCGGAGAATCGCCGGGGCTCGCTGCCAATGGCCCCCGACCGGCATGACCCAATTCTTGCCCCCGCCAAAAAACTGGCGGCGGAGAATTCGGCAGCCAGCGTTGGGGCAGCGGGGCGGGATTCATGCCGCCCCCCCCCGGCGATTCCCCGGCCCGGCGGGGGTCGGAGAATCCTGCCACACGTCTCTACGCCAACTGATTAAGAAGTCCACTTCTTTCGAATGGAAGACAGAACACCAGAATGAGTGGTTGGAGTTGAAGGCAAAGCTCACCACTGCACCCGTTTTAGCATTCTATGACCCTGATCGTGAAATCCAGATTTCGACTGACGCTAGTCAGGATGGCATTGGAGCAGTGTTGCTGCAGAAAGATGACACCTCGTCATGCATCCCAACAGCATATGCATTACGTGCAATGACACCGACAGAAACTCGGTACGCTCAAATTGAAAAGGAGTGTCTAGGCCTTCTCACAGGCATTTTGAAATTTCATGATTACATCTACGGCCTACCAACATTCACCGTTGAACCAGACCACAGACCTCTGGTATACATCATACAGAAGAACCTCAATGCCATGCCTCGGCTACAGAGAATTCTACTTAAACTTAGAAGGTATGACTTCAATCTTATATACACGCCTGGCAAAGATCTCATCATTGCTCAGTCACTTCACCAAGTGAACCACTAGTGATGATCCGACAAATTGAAGCCCAGGTACAAATGTACGCAGGCAACCTTCCTGCAACAGATGAAAAGATAATTCTCATCAGAGCATAGACAGGCGCAGATCCCTTGCTGCAATGACTAATTCACAACCTAAACCATGGGTGGCCGAAAGGGCAATGCCCGCAATTCTACAACATCAAAGACGATCTGACAGTGATCAATGGTATACTGCTGAGAATGGACCGAATAGTGATTCCGCTGCGTCTCAGGCTCATGGTACTTCGTCAGATCCACGAGGGCCACCTGGGCATAGATAAATGCAGACGAAGGGCTCGACAAGCCGTCTACTGGCCTAGCATCAATCAGACCATCACGGACATGGTCTTGAGCTGTGACAGAAGTTCCAACCAGGGCAGTGTAAGGAGACTCTGCAACCACACAACCTGGAAACCTTGCCGTGGTCCAAGGTAGGCATTGACCTCTTTCACTCCAATGGTCGTGACTACATAATATTCATAGACTACTACTCGAACTTCCCTGAAATACAGAAGCTGTCTGACCTCACCTCACAAACCGTGATCAAAGCGTGCAAAGTGACCTTCTCTCGTCATGGCATCCCAAACACGGTCATGACTGACAATGGACCATGCTTTCACAGTCGAGAATGGACCGCGTTTTCAAAGTGCTACAATTTCAAGCATGTCACCTCTAGTCCGCACTACCCGCAGTCCAAGGGCAAGGTGGAAAAGGGGGTGCACATAGTCAAACAGCTCATCAACAAAGCCTTGGATCCTGCATCCAACATTCATCTAGCACTACTCTCATATCGTGCTGCTCCCTTAGCATCTGGCATGTCACAGGCTCAACTGCTGATCAACAGGGACTTGCGAACAACGTTTCTGGCCCTACAGCTGCCTAATCCAGATCTCCTACCGGTGATACACAAGATGCGATGGCTTTGTGATGGTCAGAAGCATCACTATGACAAACATGCAACTGATCTGGATGCGCTATCTCCAGCAGACACCGTCAGAATCAGAATACCTGATGGTGGCTGGTCTGCTCCAGCTGTTGTTATTTGACAAGCTGCACCCAGATCCTACAGGATACAAACGGCTGATGGCACCATCGTCCGTAGAAATCGAAGGGCACTTCAGAAAATACGGCCGCCACTGATCGCCCCTTCACTGCTGTTTGTTGAGGCAATCCCTCAAGGCATCCTGACTGACGTTTTCATTGGTCGTGAGACACACACAACGATCAAGCCAATGACGTATCCGCCGCCACCTCTCAGGAGGTCATCAAGGACGAGGCGGAAGCCTCAAAGACTGAACCTGTGAACATTTTCTCTTCTCTGTTTGCTCTGTATATAACAAACTTGTACATGTCATATCATTATATCTAGCTTTGTCACACAATTTCCCTAGTACCACACATGTAAAGTTAAAAAAAAAGGGGAGATGTAGTGATATGTAGACTGACATGAAACTAAGGGGTTAATCTGAACACCCGGCTGTGGCACGGCCACTAGAGGGCACTAAACACTCATTATAAAACCAGACACACACTACACCCTCCTTCTCACTCCTGGCAGGGACTGTAGGATTAGCACCAGAATAGTTTAGATCTCAGGCTGGGTCACCACATGTGACCTAGATCCCAGTTGTACAGAGAGTCATTATCACTGAGTTACTAGAGTTAGATCAGCAGAGTGTTGAACTCATTTATCTATTTGTTGTTACTGAATAAATCCTTTCAACTTACTTCAAGGACTGAAGTGTCTTTCAATGTCGTCTATGGTCAGTAGCAACTTATGTTAATCAAACAGCATAACATAACAGTGGCCAGTATGTGTGCCAACCTGCGAGGTTTGCGGTTAGGCGGGGGGGGTTATGGGTGTGTCGGATGGGGGCTGTTGCCAGGGGTACAGTGCTGCCTACTCACCCTGGCCGCCGTGAGGAGGTCGTGCAGTTTCTTACGGCATTGCAGGTTGGTCCAGATGGTGTTGCTTCTGGCGCTTACTGCCTCTGCCACCTGCACCCAGGCACGGCGAACGCCGGCGGCTGGAAGCCTCCTTCCTGGGCCGGGGTACAGGGTGGCCTGCCTCTCCTTCACAGCATCCAGGAGGGTCTCCAGCTCTGCGTCGGTGAATCTTGGGGCCGTGCATCTTGCTGCATGGTGTTGTCTGGGATGGTGCGTGTGTGGAGTGAAGTGTGTACATGCGACTGCAGTTTGGCAGCCTCCTGAGTGTCAATCGCGAAACTGGCAAATCCGGCCCCGTTTCTCATTCGAATCCATTGTGGTCCATGTGGCGCAGGTGCTCGCCCCTTAACAGTCATTGAATCGGGCCAGATGCGGCACCAATTTTGCTGTTGTAAAAGTCTACAAATCCTTCCCCGGCGTCAACACTTAGTCTCAGGGACGGAGAATCCCACCGCATGTTTTTTTCTCCACCACCATGACAATTCATTCTCATTTCATTGCAAAAAGGGAGAAAAACTTATAAAACAACAAAGCAATTTCCCACACATGCATTCGCTCTTTTAGCTATGTTCTCTTCTCAGTCCTAAACGGGCTTCTTTAAGTTCTGGCCAGGGCACTCGCACTCACATTGAGTACCCAGAAATGTGGTTGATTTTTAAGTGATACAGTTGGAGGAACAATTCCAATGGAATAGCCTAGGATTTTAAACCTTTCCACTAAAGTTAACAGATTGTCCTTAAAATAGACTGTGATCTCTCTGCACCCATTTCAGCATTTCAGACATATATATCAAAGTGTTTGAGAGGAAGGAACAACCCAAGGGTTTTCTTCTCTACTGTGGAATAATGTTTCTGATGCTTGTTGAGCTTTTTAGAAAAGTACTTATTGGACTCTCTATTCCAGATTTGTTCACCTGTAGGAGAACAGCTCCCACTCTGTCGCTCACATAGATGGCTACCTTGATGCTTGATTAAAATCCGGGACTGCAAGAACCGGTTCGCTTAGTAAGCTGGCCATCAGTATTTTGAAAGCTGTTGGGCATTCCTCAGTCCATAGTACCTTTGATTTTTTCTGTAGTAGGTCCACCAACGGGGTGATTGCTCTGCTAAAGTTCGGGACAACTTGCGTTAGAGCCTATCCCCAAGAACCTCACGATTTCCCATTTTGGGGATGAGGAATTGGACTACGGTTTGAACCTTGGCAACCAGGGGCAGTATTTGTCCTTGAACCACTGCATATTCTATTTAGGTGACTTTAGCTTGAGCATCCTCGCTACTTGTGAGATTGGTGACTAGGTCAGCTGGCTGTACTCTCCGGAAGAGGGCTTCCAGTTGCTCTACGCAGGTTTTCCAGGTGTTTCTGTACTACGAGATCACCCAGGTACACTACGCGATTGGACAAACTTGCTACTACCTAGTGCATCAGACTTTGGAAAGTAGCTGGGGCATTTTGGAGTCGAAAGTCCAAACTTGACACTCGATAAACATGTCTGGATTTGCAAAGTCAGAGGTTACCTTCACGCGGGCCGTCAAGGGCCTCAATCCCTTGAGCAAATCTACATTTGTGATATAGGTGGCTTTATCTACCCTACTGTGCAGCCACCCAGCTGGGATATTGGATAGGCATCAGCTTGGGTCACTGCATTCACCTTTCGGTAATCAATGCAGAGCCTTGTGGAATGATTCGGCCTTATCACAAGCATAACTGGGGAGCTCCAGCTATTGTTGCAAGGCTCGATTAGTTGGTGCTCCAGCATGTAGTTAATGTCCTCCCATACCTGGGCCAGCTTTGTTGAGCCTAGACCCAAGCGATATTACCTTATTGCTTTATCATGTTGATATGACACAGGGAAAGGTTCCATTGTCCCTTATGTCATGTGACAATACCTTTAAGAAATGGGTGTTTATAAATGGGTGTGTATATAAATATTTGTAGTGAGAGTACCTTTAAGAAATGGGTGTTTACTACTGCAGTGATGTCAGAGAGTCGGTGGAGCTGGGCTGTCTGTCAGCTTTTTACTTTCATTTGCTGCAGAGTGCGTTTTAGTTTCGTTTTCAGAGCTGGATAGCTGCAGTCACAGTCAGAAGGTGTATGAATCTCTCTCTGTAATCTAAAGACTGTAAATCGATCCTGGTGATTTAAAACTAATAACAGTAGTGATTTTAACCTGATGTGCTTCTGGTAAAAGGTGTTTTAAGTCTTATGGATGTTAAAAGGAAAGCTTAAAGGATTACTTAGTGTTGTATTCTTTGGGGGTTGCATATGAATTAATGGTTGCTAAGATGTTCACTGTATGTTTTAAAATGGTTAACTTGAGTTCATAGAATAAACTTTATTTTGCTTTAAAAAATACTTTTCCATTTCTGCTGTACCACTCCTGTAGAGTGGGCTGTGTGCTCCCCATACCACAATTTATTAAAAGTTGTGGGTCAGGTGAACTCCATGCTACACTTTGGGGTTCTCTAAACCCTGGCCCATAACACTTAGAGAAACAGCCATTCCTGCCTGTGGCTAACTACACATTCTTAACCATTCTCAGGATTTGTGTCCATTTTGAATTGTGTCCATTTAAAAAAGTCTATCTTACCTAAGCCTAATATTTCTGTGTATAACGCCATGTGTTTTTCCTCCACATTCATGACAGTATTGTGATAAATGTTGCTGGCATTCCCAATGTAACTTTGGTAGACGACATGCAGAGAGTGGATTTGCTGCGTAAGGGTGGGGAAATGTTATAGCCATTACTTATTCACAGAAAAAGTAATGTAACAGTTAAAAGCACAAGTGAAGTATCTGCAGATCACTTTATAGTTCAAAACCAAACAATAGTGTGCATTTCATAACTCCATCCCCTACTTCATGTTCTGTGGATATAAGTACATTATTAAGGAATTACCCACTGATGTATTGAGGATCCAATGTTCAATCTGTGGGTGCTCATTCCAGCAAAAATTGTCTCATCTGTCATCAAGGACTCACTGCAAAGGGTTCGATATTGAAGGATGAGCAACAACAATGAATATTAATGAATGCCATTTCCATTTCAGCTCATAAACAGCTAATCATGACAATTTGTCCTTGCTGCACCGTAACTTTCAATTTTCAATGATGCTCCAATACCAAGACAGATACTGAAAAATCCAACACATACAGAAAACAGTGGGGAGACAGAGGATGAAAGTGCCAGAGACCAAGTCTCACGGTCTACCACTATACAATGCCATCTGCTCCTGAAACTAGGATCGCACCTCCTTTGGCAAGCATTATTGATTAGATTTTGGTGTGGATTGGCACAGCAGGACTCAAGTCATCAAATAGAATCAGAATCCCGACAGTGCAGAAGGAGGCCAATCTGCCCATTGGGTCTGCACTGACCCTCTGAAAAAGCACCCTACCTTGCCCCCCCCCCCCACCCCCTATCCCCATAACCCCACTGTTGCTCCTTTATTTTTGAACCACAAGCAGCGAGTACGTTTCTTGTATTGATCAAATGACCACACAATCAGTAAGTTAGTTCAAAAGACAGTTTATTATTAAACTCAAGACTTATGTGCAATGATACACGCGACTACGTATTAAATTACACCTATCAACTAAGATGACCTTTACTTAACTTCTGGATGATTGGCTCTGTGCAGGTGGATAAGGCCTTTATCTGAGTCCCCACGTGTGTCGGCTGTAAATCGTCAGGTTTGTCTCGGCTGCGGCTCGTCTCTCTCAGGTTGCGATCGCGGTCTTGAACTTGGCTTGACGATTGGAGTGGGCACAGGCCGGTCCCAAAAGATGATCGATCCCTAGTGCACAGGGCCTCTTATCCTTCTTCCCTTTTGGGTGGGGTTGACTCAGGATCCAATGGATCGATAGGCCAATTAGGGGTGGGTACCTAGATGGCTGGGCGAGCCCTAGTCATTATTGTTCCAAGTGCATAGTCCTTTCCAAATAAGGGGAGGTGGTGTCGGTGAGTTTGCTACTGTTGCTATTCCTTAACTTTGAGTCTATTGCCCTGGGAAAATCGGTGATGGACCTTTAACAGGTGCAAGTTTCAATTCGGTCTGGTTTTTCTTTGGACAATACACAGAGGCTAAGAGGCTGTGTACTCTCTGTGTCCCGAATTGACCCCAATTCCCTCTATCCTTTGCGGGCGGCCATTTTAGATGGCCACACCACCCAACCTGCACATCCTTTGTGACATTAAGGGGCAATCTATCATGGCCAATCCACCTAACCTGCAAATCTTTGGACTGTGGGTGGAAACCGGAGCACCCGGAGGAAACCCACACACACACGGGGAGAACGTGCAGACTCCACACAGTCACCTGAGGCCAGAATTGAGCCGAGTTCCTGGCGCTGTGAAGGAGCAGTGCTAATCACTTTGCTACCGTGCTACCCTAATCTAATGGCAATGTATTATTGAGTTTAATATGATTAACCCTAGCTTAGGGTTGTTTGGTTTTCCTGAACAGTTAGTCTAATATAATGAATTTGTTTCCAAAATTTATACGTGTGATTCTGTTAATACTAATGTTATTGGAACAACTGCAGTGTGAACTTTGAGGCAAGAGACAGAGCTTTGTCAAGACCTAGAGGACAAACCACCGTTTATTGGGAATCGGTCCTGGGTCCTTGAAAGGTTAAACTGATCTCAGCTGAGGCATTGGCTAAAGAACGACAAATGATTTGTGAATCTCTAGCGAGATGCACTTTGGGGAAGAGAGCGGGAAAATCAACCATGGTTTCTCTTGCTCCCAATCATTAACTAGCGATTGCTAAATCAAACGCATTCTTGTGTGGATATTGGATGAGAACATCAATAGCCTTGGTTGGCTATGTTGCTCTCAATTATTGAGTTATATGCAATCATTCACTTTTGAAGCTCATACGTTGGAAAGGCTGCGTGCATGATGGAGAGGCGGTGGCATAGTGGTGTTGGCACTGGACTAGTAAACCAGAGACCCCGAGTAATGCACTGGGGACTTGGGTTCAAATCCCACCACTGCAGATTATGAAATTTGAATTCAATAATGATGACCATAAAACCATTGTCGTAAAAACCCACCTGAGGAGGAGAAATCTGCCATCCTTACATGTGACTCCAGATCCACAGCAACGTGGTTGACTCTTAACTGCTCCAAGGACAATTCGTGATGAGCAATGAATTCTGGCCCACGTCCCACAAACAAGTAAAAAACCCATAAAATATGATGATAGAGGGCTATAACCAATTGCCACATTTTGTGTGGTAATATGCCATTGTGTGTGGTAATATGCCTTTAAAGGATAGCATAACATCACTAGAAGGGAAGTCTGTAACTGAAGAAAGATCAGATCCATTGCAAATCCTCAACCACCGTACATCATATTGAATCAAGGACTAGATCGGAAATTAAATCTCCAGACAAAGTTACCATTACAAAATCTGGGTGCATCAGCGGATTACCTCTACTCTTGAGAGACTTGTGAATTCACCAGTTGTATACATTCATCTAATGGTAGCTAAGCATGAACATGTTTTGTAAATAGTTGTACTGCTTTGGGGGGGGGGGGTGATATCTTTAAAACAAATAAGGATGTTGTAATATGCCTTTAAGGGATAGCAGCACATCATCCCTCGAAGGTAAATGTATCTTGTGATCCAGCCTCAGTTTCACTTCAGCCTGTGAGCAGAACACAGCACACACAGCTCTGCAGTTGATGTTTTCAAGATTTCTGTCCATGTATATCTGTTCTCATATGCCTACTTTAAATAAACAAACCCACAGCATGTTTACACAATCCCTTATGAGTGACAGGAGCCTTTATGTCACTAGAAAAACACACCACCGTGTGCCCTTGTTACTGAAAGTTAACATGCAGGTGCAGCAAGCAATCGGGAAGGCAAATGATATGCTGGCCTTTATTGCAGGAGGATTTGAGTATAGGAGTAAAGATGTCTTGCTGTCATTGCAGCGAGCCTTGGTGTGACCAAACCTGGAATATTGAGCATGGTTTTGGTCACCTTATCTAAGGAAAGATACACTGACCAAGGATGGAGTGCAACAAAGGATGATGGGATTGTCCTATGAGGAGAGTGGGCATGTATTCTATAAGTCTATAAGAATGAGGGGTGGTATCATTGAAGGATGCAAAATTCTTACAGGGCTGACAGGGTAGATGCAGGAAGGACTTTTCCCCTCGCTGCGGGGGTGGCTCCAGAACCAGGGGGCACAGTCTCAGAATAAGATATAGGCTATTTAGGACTGAATTCCTAAGAGAGATTTCTTCACTCAAAGGGGGCCGTGGAAACTCAATCATTGAGTATGTTCAAGGCAGAGATCAATCGATTTCCAGATATTAAAGACATCAAGATATATGGGAATAATGCGGAAAATAGTGCTGAGGTAGAAGACCAGCCATGATCTGGTTACGTTTGCAGAGCAAGCTTGAGGGGCTGAATGGCCTTCACCTCCTTTTTACAATGTTTTGAGAAAAGAACAATGTTGAGACATTTAGCACAAAATGTCTAGAGTAGCGTTAAGCGCTACTACATCAGGGATTATAGAAGTTAGCTATAAATTAAAAGTATTCCTAAACTACATGAACATTAACTAAAGTGTTATCTTCCTACTGCTTCAGTGACATGGCAATAATATAACTTTGTACTTTTGTGATCTCTCCTTAAAAGGTAAATAAATTGGTGCCAAATTTGAAGCAATTTTAAATATATTTTAGGCCACGTATCTATGAACCAGTCTAACACTAGGTAAACACATCTGAGTTCTCATCTCGTTGGTCCTCATATGATAGAGTTTCCACTGGAATCTCTGCTAAAGAAAATCAATGTTGCTACAATATTAAAAATTAAACCATGAATGGAAGAAATCAAAGAAAATGTGTGGTAGGTTGATCAGAATCCAACATTCTGAAAATTTCCATTTTTTAATCTGGTCAAAGTGAACATGGTGTTGGATCCTGGATAAGAACCCCAAGTTTCTGGTAAGATCCGGTTAGAGACAAATAACATTTTGTTCAAAGCAGACAAAGTTTGAGATTGAAGACACTCGCTAAGAGAATAATGCCACAAGGTTCCATGGATTTTGAACAAAAATAAACTTTAATATACTAGGTCAGAAAAATTAAATAATTTACAATATCTATCTTATACTTGGGGTTAATATTAGGTACATGTGAATTAATAGGCACAAACTGAGTACAATATACTGCACAATAGATGGTAGATGCGACTACAAAAGCTTCCACGGATTTCTCAAAAACACACCCAGACATCCATAAACACCATGGCCTGAATCTTTTGTCTGGAGAACAAGGGCAGTTCCGGGCGGGAAAGTTGGCGTGAGTGAACACACACCATCTTTTGCTATTCGGCTAATTAATTATGCATGAATGAGAAGCTCAGAAAATTGTGTGGTGGGGTGGGCAGGAAGTTCCTTGCCCTGCCCTGCCATTACTTCATTTAAGAAAAAATAAATTTAGAGTACCCAATTCTTTTTTTTCCAATTAAAGGGCAATTTGGTGTGGCCAATTCACCGACCCTGAGCATCTTTGTGTTGTGGGAGTGAAACCCATGCAGGCACAAGGAGAATGTGCAAACTCCACACGGACAGTGACTCGGGGCCAGGATCGAACCTGAGTCCTCAGCGCCGTGAGGTTTCAGTGCTAACCACTGTGCCACCGTGCCGCCCATGCCGTTACTTCAGGAGGTCAAATTTCCTGGCACCATATTTAAAGGGCCCCTGGACACACATTAATTCATTGGAGGACAGAGGCTCTGCATTATATCTCCCGAGTTCTTGACGTCACAGCTCATATGAGAGAAGCAGGTGTGAGCAAAAAATCCCAGGTCATACTAGGCACCTCCAGCATTGCCTTGCCCATCTCTAGACAAGCGACTTGTCATTGAAGTAGTCCATGTTCGTCAGCCTCTTGGCCTCACACATATCCTGCTGCTCCTTGTTGTTCAGGCTCTTGCTCCTCATGATCCTATGCGAACCTGTGAAGGTCCCTCCTCATCTGGATGCGAGCTATTATCAAAACAGGGTTGCCTGTAGCCTGATTCATTGATGCTGGATATGTAAATAAATTGAAGTGATGCATTCAGTGAGCATGTCTTTTACAGGTTTCCATCCATCTCAATGCCAGTGGGCAAGTGCTAAACAATTCACCTGGCCTCAAAGGATAACCTGGAGTATCCTCCTGTTCATGTATCAATGTGTATGGAGACATTGCTCTCTGACCAGGGTGCTGAGAGCCATGTGCACGAAATCTCACTCAGACACTTTTACACTCATCTTCATTATCCTGAGACTCCACAGAGAGGCTATTGCCTTGGCAACGAAGGGGCGGGATTCTCCGACCCCCCGCCGGGTCGGAGAATCGCCGGGAGTCGGCGTGAATTCCGCCCCCGCCGTCCTCCTAATTTTCCGTCCCCCCAAAAATCGGCCCGGCGTGAGTCGTGCCGCCCGCCTTGGAGAATGGCGGGGTCCGGTGCGGCTCAATGGGCGCCGGGGCTGCCCGAATTCTCCGGCCCGCGATGGGCCGAAGTCACGCCCATCTTTTGCCAGTCCCGCTGGCGTAAGTTGGAGTAGGCCCATACTGGCAGGACCTGGCGGCGCGGGCGGCCTCCGGGGTTCTTGGTGGGGCGCAGGGGGATCTGGCCCCGGGTGGTGCCCCCACGGTGGCCTGGCCCGCGATTGGGGCCACCGATCCGCGGGCGGGCCTGTGCCGTGGGGCACTCTATCCTTCCGCACCGGAGGCTGTACCGGTCCGCCATGGCTGGTGCAGAAACAAAGCCCTCTGTGCATGCGCGGGGATGATGCCAGCACATGCTGGCGTTCTCGCGCATGCGGCAACTCGCGCCGGCCGGTGGAGGCCCTTCGGCACCGGTTGGCGTGGCGCCAAGCCCCTTCCCTGCCGGCCGGCGGGGCGCAATCCACTCTGGGGTCGGCCTAGCCCCTGAAGGTGCGGAGGATTCTGCACCTTTGGGGCGGCCCGACGCCGGAGTGGTTCACGTCACTCTGTCCCGCCGGAGTTGCCATCCCCGCCGGGTAGGGGAGAATCCTGCCCATGATCCCTTGTTGGCCATGACCATTCGCCCGGGAAGATAGGGGTTTGGAGTCACGAGTTGGATGCCCTCCACCAGTTGTGCCCTTTGGAAGCATGCACCTCCCTCCCTTCATACCTGCCTCTGACAACAGCCGATGGCAAAAGGCACAGACTGAATGACAACTCCACATCTGTGCACCAAGGTATTCAACATCGCAGACAGGTCCCCATTCGGTGCCTGGAAGGACCCTGTGGCAAAAATGTTCATGGCGACAGTCACCTTGACAGCCACCAGGAGCAGGTGTCCTCCTGCATACCCCCGTGGATCCAGTTGCGCTGTGATCTAGCAGATATGCCGTATGGTCCCCTTGCTGAGCAGTCGTCTTCGATGACACGCCTGGTCTGGCAGGTCCTCAAATGACAGGCGCTACCAATATACACGAGGCCTAATACGGTGCCTCCTTCCCACCTCCTCCTCAGCCTGTTGGCCGGTCGGCTCTCCATCCTCACCAGCTGGCTCCTGTTCCTCTGGGGCAGACTCCGCTACTGCAGGGTCCTCTAAGCAGCTCCTGTTTGTACAGCCTCAGTGCATCTGCCTGGGCTGAGGCGGCAAGGCAGATGCCAACCGTTCCTGATTAGAAACCCATGCCAGGGACTTCCCGTGGCGGCATGAAGGATTTGGTCGCACATTTGGTGGCTCCCACTCGTGTCGGAACTTTGGATCTTTTTCCCTGATTTTTTGTCGGTTCTGAAGTGGAAAATTGATGTTGGACGCAATTGTGAAGAGGAATCCTACATCAGTGCATGGAGAAGTGGACCAGGAATACTCGTAAAGGAAGAAATAGGTGAATGGAGAAATCTTGGGCTGCACCATGAGAAAGCATGGCGGAGGACCGGAGTTCTGGCTTGACGACCCAGCAGTTGCTGTAGTTTATACAGGAGGGCTTCGCCAAGCAGAAACAGGAACGCTTGGACCCGATTAAGGAGTCGATTGCACGACTGGTATTAAGACTGGATGCTCAAGATCGGGCAATCCAGAAAGTGGAGAAGGCACTGACTGAGCAGGAGGAGCACCAAGCTGCAGTAGAGTTGGAGGTGGGTATTTTGAGAGACCAACAGAAAAGGCTCCAGGAGAAGGTGGAGGACCTAGAGAACAGGTCCCGCCGGCAGAACCTGAGAATCGTGGGTCTCCCAGAGGGATCCGAAGGAACGGAGCAGGGACATGCATAGCGGGTATGTTTGAGAAGTTACTGGGGGCGGGGACGTTCACCTGACCCTTGGAGGTGGACAGGGCGCACAGAGCGCGAGCGAGGTTGCCGCGTGTAGGTGACCCCCGAGAGCAATGGTGGTGAGATTCCACAGGTATCTGGACAAGGAGTGCATTCTACGGTGGGCCAGGCAGACAAGGAGCTGTAAATGGGAGAACAGTGTCCTGTGTATATATCAGGGTCTGAGCGCGGGCATGGCAAGGAGAAGAGCAGGGTTCAACCAGATAAAATCAACCCTTTTTAAGAAGAAGGTAAAGTTTGGACTACTGTACCTGGCCCGTCTTTGGGTTACGCACGAAGAGCAACATTTCTACTTCGAGTCGCCTGAGGAAGCGATGGACTTTGCAATAAGGAAAGGGCTGGTATCGGACTAAGGTGTTTGGACTGAACTTTGCTGCAGTGCTCAGGTGTTTTTTTTTTTCTTTTTTATCTTCAGTTATTTAAAAAAAAAAAGAAGAAATGTTTTGGTCTTTGGATGTTACTTGTAATGCCGTTTGCATAGAGTTGGGGTCTGCGGACGAGCTGCTTGAGTTAAAATTTGCATTTGCACTGATGAGGATGGAGGTGTGAACGTTACATGTTTGATGTTTAATCTTCTTTTTGATTTTCTTTGCGTGTTTCTTTTGGGCAATTGGGTTGGGATTGTTTATGTTTGCATATGTGTATCCGAGCGGGGGGGGAGGGGGGAACAATAGGTGGGAAATTGTCTGGCGCCATGGACGGGGGTCACCAAGTTAGCTGGGCAGGCTAGCTCACGGAAGCGCAGTGGGGGGTGAGCAGATGGTATGCTTGTTAGAGGGGGCTGTGAGTATAGCGCTGGTACTAGGGGGGGAGGGGGGAAATGTTCTGCTGACGGAGGAGGGACTTTTGCTGTGGGACAATAGGGAGGTCGGGGATGGAGCCTATCTGGGGGCGGGCCTGCGGATGCGAGGGGCGTGAGCTGGAGACTGGCCCAAGAAAGGGGATAGCTGATCGGCAGAGTGGGGGAGGGGGGGGGGGCGAGAAGCCCCCCAATCAGGCTGATCACATGGAATGTAAGAGGGCTAAATGGGCCGGTTAAGAGGGCATGCGTGTTCGCGCATTTGAGGGGACTGAAGGCGGACGTGGCAATGTTGCAGGAAATGCACCTTAGAGTAACTGACCAGGTCAGACTAAGGAAGTGATGGGTCAGACAGATTTTTCACTCGGGACTGGACTCTAAGACTAGAGGGGTCGCGATCCTGATTAATAAACGAGTGTCATTCGAAGTGGGAAGAATAGTTGCGGACGTGGGGGGTCAGTACATAATGGTCAGTGGAAAGCTGGCGGGGCTGCTGGAGGTACTCGTAAATGTGTATGCGCCGAATTGGGATGATGTGGAGATCTTAAGGAGGATGTTGGGGAAGATCCCGGACCTGGATTTGCATAAGCTGGTTATGGGGGGGGGGGGGGGGGACTTCAACACAGTGTCATGAGAATGTCGCTTTAAGAAATGTTTGGCTGCTCATGTTACTGAGGTGATGTCAGAGTGTGGGTGGAGTTGAGCTCTGGCTCTGCTTTTTAGTTTCACTTTGAGAAATGCTTGGGTGTGTCTGTGTCTTTTTGGTTTCGTTTTCAGTGTTGGAGCTGAAGCCAGACAAAGCAGCTGTACTGCTGTTCTCTCTGCCATGAAAAGACTGTCTCTTGATCATTTGGTGAATTCAGAATTATAAATGTTCTGAGTAGTGACTTTAACCTGATGTGCTTCTGTTAAAGGTTATGTTTTTTGTAAGTCTTCTGGATGTTAAAAGGACAGCGTACGCATTACTTAGTGTTGTATTCTTTGGGGGTTGTATTTGAATTAATGGTTGCTAAGATGTTCACTGTATGTTTTAAAGGTTAACTTGAGTTCATAGAATAAACATTGTTTTGCTTTAAAAAATACTTTTCCATTTCTGCTGTACCACACCTGTAGAGTGGGCCGTGTGCTCCCCATACCACAATCTATTAAAAGTTGTGGGTCAGGTGAACTCCATGATGCACTTTGGGGTTCTCTAGACCCTGGCCCATAACAACAGTCATTAACCCAGGGCTAGACCGATCTTGCTCAAGGACAGGCAGGGTGCCAGCAATGGCAAAGGAGCTAAAGGGTTTTATGGAGCAGATGGGGGGAGGGGGATGGACCAATGGAGATTTGGGCGGCCGAGAGTGAAGGAGTTTTCCTTCTACTCGCACGTGCATAAAGTGTACTCCTGGATTGACTTTTTTTATCCTGAACAGGGCTTAGAGTAGCCAGTGCCCGCACTGGAGGCTGGATGTGGGACTTTTAGCGGATGAGAAGGTGTGTGGGTGGCTGGCGAAATGTATTCAGGACTATCTGGAAGTCAACGACACGGGGCAAGTTTTGGTTGCAGTGGTCTGGGGATGGCCGTGGTTAGAGGGGAGCTGATATCGATTCGGCGCACAGGGAGAAGGCAGACAGAGCAGAGACGGACCGACTGATAAAGGAAATACTACAGGTCAACAGGAGGTATGCGGAGACCCCAGAGGCACGGCTTCAAAGGGAACGACGGAGGCTACAGGCGGAGTTTGGCTTGTTAACTACAGGGAAGGCAGTAGAGCAGCTGAGGAAGGTGAGGGGGGCGATCTATGAGTACGGAGAGAAGGCCAGTAGAATGCTTGCGCAGCAGCTTAGAATGCGGGAGGTGGCCAGGGAGATTGGGAAAGTAAGGGACAGAGATGGGAACGTGATTGGAGATTCAGCTGGGGTCAAGAAGGTGTTCGAGGAATTCTACAGCAGACTGTATGACTCGGAACCCCCAGCTGGGCTGGAGGGGATGAGGCAATTCTTAGGGGGGCTGAAGTTCCCGAAGGTGGTTGAAGACTTGGTAGAAGGGCTCGGGGTCCCGATCGGGTTGGAAGAGATAGCAGATGGGCTGAAGGCCATGCAGTCGGGTAAAGCCCTGTGACCGGATGGGTACCTCGTGGAGTTTTACAAAAGGTTCTCTGGGATGCTCGGGTCACTGCTGATGAGGACATTCAATGAGGCAAGGGAGAGAGGGGGGCTGCCCCCGACGATGTCACAGGCCACTATCTCATTGATCCTGAAGCGGGATAAGGACCCGGACTTATGCGGGTCCTACAGACCGATCTCCCTACTAAATGTAGACGCCAAATTGTTTGCTAAGATCTTGTCCTCAAGGACTGAGGACTGCGTCCCGGATGGATTGGGGAGGACCAGACGGTATTTGTTAAGGGGAGGCAGTTGCCGCCCAACGTGAGAAGGCTGTTGAATGTTATCATGATGCCCCCAGAGGATAGGGACGCAGAGGTAGTGGTCGCGATGGAAGCAGAGAACGCCTTTGACCGGGTGGAATGAGATTATCTGTGGGAGGTACTGGGGTGGTTTGGATTTGGGCGGGGCTTCATTGACTGGGTCAGGCTGCTGTATCAGGCGCCCGTGGCGAGTGTTCGGACGAACAGGCTGACATTGGCCTATTTTAGGCTGCACCGGGGGACGAGGCAGAGATGCCCCCTCTCCCTGCCGTTTTTTGCACTGGCCATAGAGCCGCTGGCAATTGCATTGAGAGCCTCAAAGGGCTGGAACGGACTGGTCCGGAGGGGGGTGGAACACAGTCGCGCTATACGCGGACGATCTGCTCCTATATGTGTTGGACCCATTCGAAGGGATGGAAGAAATTATGGGGATTCTGGGGGATTTTGGCCGGTTTTCGGGTTATAAATTGAACATGGGGAAAAGCGAGATGTTCGCGATCCAGTCAAGGGGGCAGGAGAGGCGATTGGGGGAGCTGCCGTTTAGACTGGTAGGGGGAAGCTTTCGGTACCTAGGCATCCAGGTGCCGCGGGAATGGGAATGGCTGCACAAGCTTAATCTGGCCCGACTAGTAGACCAAATGAAGGAGGATTTTCGGAGGTGGGACGTGCTCCCGTTGTCACTGGCTGGGAGGATACAGACTGTGAAAATGACGGTTCTCCCGAGATTCCTGTTTGTTTTTCAGTGTCTCCCCATCTTTATTCCTCGGTCCTTTTTTAAACGGGTCAACAAGGTGATCTCGGGCTTTTTATGGGTGGGTAAGACCCCGCGAGTTAAAAAGGGGATGTTGGAGCACAGCCGGGGGGAGGGCGGGCTGGCACTCCCGAACTTTAGTAATTATTACTGGGCAGCGAATATAGCCAACCACCAAGGGGCATGTAGTTTCCAGAGTGTGGGTGGGAGAAGGGAGGGTTTCGAACATTTATAAGGAGCTTATGGGGTCAGAGGAAACACAGATCGAGGAGCTGAAACACAAATGGAAAGAGGAGTTAGGTGGAGAGTTAGAGGATGGTCTTTGGGCAGACGCGTTGGGTAGAGATAATGCATCCACAACATGTGCCAGGCTCAGCCTGATACAGTTTAAGGTTGTTCACCGGACTCACATGACAGTGGCCCAGATGAGCAGGTTCTTTGGGGTGGAAGACAGGTGCGTAAGGTGTGCGGGAGGACCAGCGAACCATGTTCATATGTTCTGGGCATCCCCGAAGCTTAGGGGATTCTGGCAGGGGTTTGCGGATGTCATGTCCAAAGTATTGAAAACAAAGATGGCGCTTGAAGTGTTGGGTGCTCTGAGATACAGACGAACCAACACGGTTGTGATTGGTACAACGCAGTTTTATTTCTTTAAACTATTTATATAACAAACTTGGTACTCAGCACGTTGTGACTGTGTGAGTGTCTGGCTTTGAGGTCCTTGCCCTGTGCCGTCTCCTGATGGACTGCCCAGGAAGTGTCGTGTTTCTTGTTTTGTACTGTGTATGCTCTTGTCTGCGATTGGCTGTCGTGTTATGTGTGCTAATTGGTCCGTTGCCCTGTCTATCATTATGTATGTGTGTATGTGCTGTGATGTTCACTTGAATATCATGACAGCGCTGAGTCCAGAGGTGGTGATTTCCGGGGTGTCGGAAGATCCGGGATTCCAGGAGGAGAAAGAGGCAGACGTTCTGGCCTTTGCCTCTCTGGTCGCCCGGAGATGGATATTATTAGCTTGGAGGGACTCAAAGCCCCCGAAGTCGGAGACCTGGCTATCTGACATGGCTAGCTTTCTCTGTTTGGAGAAAGTCAAGTTGGCCCTGAGAGGGTCAATGTTAGGGTTCACCCAGAGGTGGCAGCCGTTCGTCAACTTCTTTAGGGAGAATTAACAGTCAGCAGAAGGGGGGGATAATTTAGTGTAGAATAGGAGGCTAGAAAAGGTGGGACCTGTGAGGGAGGAAGACGTTTATATTTGTATGCACACTGTTTCTTCTGTTACTGTTATAAAACCATAAATACCTCAATAAAATGTTTATTAAAAAAAAAGAAACCTATGCCAGCATTACGCTCTGCGGCCCCTGTCTGGCGCCCTCTTGTGGGAGCTAATGTGGGCATCGCGTTGGGTGGGCTGCGTGATGTCCCATTGGCAGGGTTCTGCCCGGTTGTGAGTGGGGGCTGTGGTGGGTTGGGGAAGGGGTGGTGCAGGTGGGGTACTCATACAGCCGGTGTCACTCTGCGCAACCACAGACCATGGGGGTGGTCAGTGGCGTGTAGAGAAAAACTGCTCCTTACAGACCTTGGGTGCCTGGACATCCCGGTCCCGGGGGGACCCCAACCTGATGGTCCATCATCTGGTCAACCCCTTTACACACCTCTGGCCCTGACGGACGACCCCCCAGCCAGTCCTGCCAGCAGTAAGGCCGTCAGCCCACAGCTGCACCTTTGGGAACATGTCTTACCTCCACACTCTCCCTCAGCAGCCACGGTGCTTGTTTCCCAATTTTAAATACCACAAGTGAACCTCGCCGTCGCTAATTCCTCCTAGCGGGAAGCCTGGAGAATACTGGGGCACACTTGTTAATGATATGTCAATGGCGTTTACTGTTCAGGAACACGGGGCCTAATAGCAGTAATGGTAAACCAGGCAGTGTCAGACATTGCAAGTTTAGATTGATTCAATTAGTACCAAGTCTGAAATAAAATATAACTTCAGTCAATATGTCAGGTCACATAGCTTAGCACTGTTTGTTGCAAATTGGCTTTGTCTATAATGTGGACAAACTGCAGCACAAAGTAATTCACCCTTCCCTGAAACTCATTATAGCTCATCTGGAGGGCTGGCATCGGTCACAAAAAAAAACAAGGTTGTGATTGAACGTGGCAGAAAATCACAGCACTGAGGTGCAATAATCAGCCTTCAAAATATCTCATCCAATATTATATGTACTTCATTTACCTCTTTCTGTCTTCAATGCCATTTTCATTACAAAGTATTAGAAGCAGCTCTTAGATTTTTTAATTAAGAGAAACTTAAGCATGCAGTCACGTTTTACCCAATAGGAATGTCTGTTTTTGTATTATTGCTGTGTATTTCTCTTTCTCCTGCTGAACCAGGAACCGTGATTTCATGAACTTCAACAATTGACTATGGAACTTCAATTAAAAAGTATAGCCCTAGCTGATCTCAGCCTTGTACTCTGGGATTAAGTAAAGATAAAGTCACCATAGTCCCAGAATACCACAGGCTGCTTTCCTCTTTGAGGGGGAGAGCTGACTGGTGGTGATTTAACCTGAGGATCATCACATCTCTGGCAAGGGGCAAGATTCAGAAGGCTGACCTTCATGAATAACCTCAGCCAGTTCGGGAATTGAACTAGGAGTCTTGCTCTGCATCACAAATTAGTTGTCCAGCCAAGAGAGCTAAACCAGCCCTAAATAGGCAGATATTGGTTAGGCCAGTACCTGTGCGTGGAAATTGAGTGAAGACATGATTGGGTTTCGCTGCGAGGTTTCCCCATCCACGGACAAACAGGTTGCCAGTATTCAATATTTAAATTCAAACATAAATAATGGGCGCATAGGTGAGGTACTCAAAGGTGTACCCATAGCAGAAGGTCAAGGCCTTCGGAAGAAAAGACAAAAAGAGAAAATGTGCGGGTTGTGTAAAAACAACGGCCGGGATTCTCTGAAATCCCGGGCAAGTGTTGAAGTCGTCGTCAAAACCGGCGCGAGCGACACCGGCGTCAACTGGCCTCCAGGCCCAGTCATTCTCCCCATCCTCGGGGGCTAGCATAGCACCGGAGTGCTGTGCGCTGCTCCGGCGCCGAACGCCAGCCCCATATGGCCAGCGTGGATTCGCGCATGCACATGACGGCCGTCTCCGTGCCGGCCCCCGGTAACATGGCGGAGCCTTACAGGGGCCCGGCGCGGAGGAACATAGGCCCTCCCGGAAGGAGCGCGCCAGCCGATCGGTTGCCCCCGATCGCGGGCCTGGCCAACTTGGAGGCTCGCCCCGGAGTCGGCTCCCCCCACCCCTCCCACCAGGACAGCCCCTGCAGCCAGAACGCCGCGGTCCCGCCGGGTGGGACCACATGTGAACCACGCTGGCGGGACTCGGCGGAACTCGGCGGGCACTCGGCCCATCGATCGTGGATAATCGCCGCGGGGGGTGCTTTCAACGACCCCCGACCGGCGGTTTGGCGACCGCGCTGGTGCAAGAATCGGCGGCCTGGCATCGGAGCGATGTGGCGGGATTTGCGCGCCCCCTGCTCCGGCGATTCTCCGACCCGGCACGGGCTTGGAGAATCTCGCCCAACCTTACTGAATCCTACATTGAGTTATGATGTTGCTGCAGTTACTTTTAGATAAGGAAGAGGAAAATTAACCAGTTGTTCTCTTTGTAATCGTTGCCCTGTGACTGTTAGAAAGTGTGCATCTGATGAGAACAATTTACATGATGGAATAAACTGCTATCACTTAATGACAAGGTTCCAGAGGGACACTGTAAAACCAGAGCCCAGCATGTGTCATATCGTAATGAAAGGAAGACAGAAATAGAAGGGATTTGAAAGAAGCTGCATAAAACCCTGTCATCAAGCAATCATGATACCTTTTTTTTAACAGAGCTTCCCATTCATAGTTATCCTTAAAGATCTGTTGGACATTGTAGAAAGTAATCAACTGGATATATTTTAACAAGAGACAAAGGGTGAAAATTTGAGCAGGTGATTTCAAAATTACTTTATAAATATGGCTGTCAGTAAACTAATCACAAAAGTGCATTTAACAAGACAGCATCAGGATATAAATCCTACATTGTTTATTAATTGAAATCATGGAATTGGGTTTGACTACTGTGTTTCAAAGGGTCAACCCTACCAATCTCTGTGCTCTTTCAGATTGTTTCCAGACAGCAATACTGCAATGTACCTGCTATAATTATTCTGTGCAACAATCTTTTGGAAGGAAAATTGAAATATCGCAAATGCTGGAAATATATCACGTAAACACACAGCAGGTTGGTCAGCACTGAACAGGAGAAAGTTACTGGTTAACAATTTATGAAGTTGCTGTATTAATTAGGAAATTCAATCTGTAATGCTACTTAATTAAAAATGATTGAAATGATTTTTAATACTCACCAGACCACCCACAATAAATGTTGGTTCCATGCCAGGCCTGCTCTAAAGTGGATGACAATGTTCATTTTCAATTTGAGACGAATGTAAAAGAAAAGTTTATATTTAGAAGTCATTTATGGTACAATTGATATGTCAATTTATGATAATTATTGCTATTGTATTACAATACTGTGAGCCTGACCGCATGCCTGAGGTGAATTTGTATTGCTGAAGATTATGTACTAATTACCCAGTAAAATTGATGTCAACACTTGTTGGATGTGGAGAGTTCATGGATCGTCTTGAACTATGAATATTGTTCAGCAACATTAGTAAAGTTAAAAAGGACATTGATTGTTTTACATGGAAGGACATTGATTTGACTTCGTTGATTCAGTGTGCTGGGATTGATCATGAGCATTTCATGGATTTTCATGGACTATTTTGCTTGAACATTCACGACAGTCCATTGATTTGTTACAATGAGTTCATAGAATTTCATGGACTTATCACTTTTATCAGTGTTCATTAATGTTCATGAACACAAGAAGGTGACATTTAATGTTCATGAATATTCATGAACAGACATAAACTGACTGCTCGGGGAACATTTATGGATGTTGATGCTCATGTTTCCATGAACATTATGAATTACTCATACCCGGTTGACACATTGGGGGAAGGGACCCTTCACCTTGGGTTTTACTGCCTTAAAATTTCAAGCCAAATGTTACATGGTTAATCTCTTAATAGTGGGTATGAGGAAAATAGCTGCATCCATTAGCAAAGTCAAACTGTAATAATACTTAATTATTTTACATCCCCTCCAAACAAAAATGATTAACAGTCCCCTCTAACAAATTACCACTATGTAGGTCCTCTCCCACCTTCATGAGAGCCTGGATGACTGATAATGTCACCATAGGACATTTTAAATTCTTACATAGTAAATCAAAATGAATTTATTTTGACTGCTACATTATAACATGTTGGACAAAATACCCTGTCTCTATCAGTGTCAAGTTCTTCCAGATAGATATATACCTTCGAAGGCAATGTATAAGGTGACCCCTGTTTTTGGATGTCACAATGCAAGTTTAGGCCCACACTCAGGATGCAAGTCAACCTCCCTCATTTTCCAGCTAATAAATGCCTGTTTAGGGATTTACTTGCATAAGGAGTCAACCTCAATATTTCAGCTCAGTAATATGTTTAGGGTTATTGTCGCCTTATAAGTCGGTGCATGGAATCCAGCTGGCGATACGGACCTTGTAGCCAAGAAGATGCATGGGGTTTTAAGACACGCACACAGGGAGCAGACTACACATGCCATACGATACACAGGATTTTTTTCACATTTCAAAATGCTGATCACCTACACCTACACTGCAGTTCACATTTTATATGCTGTGTACAAATCAACCCTATTTTCCATGATCTATGGTAATTTATAGCGGGTAGGGTCATTACAGTACTTGTGAACCTGTTTGGACCTCACAAAGCAAAATGCATTCCTCAAGAGAAACTAATTAAAGGATTAAAGTCTATTGTCGGTCCATGAAAATCTATGGCAAATAATGAAGCAATTAAGAAACAACCTCCGTTTCCCAGGACTGCACAAGGGCGCTTAAATGGAAGGACACAGGAGCTTTTATTGGCAATGACATTCCTGACAAATAGAGATTATTGCTAATATGCTAGGTTATAGTAAATGTGAAAAAATATTAAATTACATTTTCATGGTAACTGTTTTTTCTGAAAAAGCATCCCTAATATTGACATGAATTTATTTTCATTATTGTCGCTAACAAATATGAATGTTGAGCTTCGACGGCTTTTGCACTGTGTTTATGAATTCATGTACATTTCTTATTTTTTGTTGTTGTTGTAAAACCATAAGTACCTCAATAAAATGTTTATTAAAAAAAATCTGAATGTTGAGCTCACTAAGAAATCTGCAACTATCCTACATTGTGTGGGCCTGTATCAAAACAATGGGTAAATGTTTATGCACTTCTCCATAGGTTATTTCTGTATCACTAGAATAGATCTGTTTCATACCAGCACAGGTAATATTTTCTGATCTTTATATTAAAATTGTCATTGGAAATTATTCTCTATATTTTATATATATATATATATATATTATCATATACATGTATATATATATATTGTTATGACACCCTGGGCTAGTGTGTGGTCGATTCCAGCCCCACAGGCCCCGGAGTCCCAACACAAGTGAACTAACCAATAATTTGTATAAAATGTCCCAAATCTTTGGCCCTTGGCTGCCCATGATTCATAGTCACCAGATTTGTAAGCAAAACACAATTACTGTTTATTTACAACAGAAATAAAGATGAAATAGGCAGGAATTACAACGGAATAACTGCAAGCTATCCAACTACCCCCCTTCAGCTGTCCCACCCTCTACCCACAGACATACACAATACAAACAAACACAGAAGGGTGGAAATGGGTAAACATGTAATAACCTGTAATAACCTGCACAGGACTCATCCAGCTGGGGATTGTTGTTCCTTGTTCCCAATTGGACTGGGTTAACCCAGCACTAACATAAGGCCGGCAGCTGTAGAGCCAGCTAAAAAGGAACGAGGACCCGGTGAAAGGTAACCGGGCCCTGTGCATGTATGATACTATTGCCAAAATAAAGGACTTTTAAGAAGCTCGTTGGACTCCGGTTGCTTTATCACAAAATATAATGAGCATTAAGATAAAAAAAGTAAAATAAGATGCCTTGCTTTTGAGGTTGAATTCTTAACCGCAGGCTTTTCTCCCAGCTCACTGAGTAATCGAAGCCACCGGTGTACAGTTGGTGATGGTCTTCTGGCAGCAACATTCATTCAGTATTCACAGGCAGTAGGGTGTCTTCTGGAGAGACACTTAAGGATTTATTAAATTGGGCCTTCAACGCAAAGGTCCACTTCATAAGAATCCTAGTCTCGCATCAAACCCAGCTTCCAGGCCGAGTTTCAAATTTCAATTCAAAATGTCCTCCAACCTTACTGGGGAAGGAAAAAGGTTTGGACACTGGATTTTTTTTAGAGATTTCTTCATATCAGGGAGAGAAAACCAGAGACGCTTCTTCCAGCTTCTGAACTAAAAGCAAAACCTAAAAAACTTACTGGGAGAGAGAGACATTCCAGAAAAATCAAAACCAATCACCACGGGCTATCGACATAACCCAGCATATTGAGCAAGTTAATTGACTGCCAGCCACTTCCATCAATCTGAGTCATCACTGATGTTAGTCAAATAGTTCTGGAATCTGCTTGTGTAAATTAAAGGCTGTTTCATGCAGACTGCTTTCTTAAAGTCATAGGTTTCTGCTTCTGCTTGAATTAAAGATACAGGTTGTCTTCAAGGCACATGTCCATTAATCATCCATCGGTTAAAATTGTAACAGCAAAAAATAATAGGGAAAACAGGAAACAAACAAGGTTTAAACAGGAGGATCCTTACTCTATATTTATATATAAAACTAAGATGCATATTTTTGAATTTAGAGTGTCACAGAGTTATAGGCCAGGATTCTCCATTTGAGACGAAGGACTGGATTCTCTGTTTCAGAGGCTAAGCGCCGGCTGAAATGGAGAACTCGAGGACGTTTTACCATGCCAAAATTGGCGCCAAACCCTCACCGATTCCGGGACTGGTGAGGGGCTAGCAGCGGCACCGGGTGAAAATCCCGGCTCTCGTGTCGAAAACGGGCGGGGAATGGCTGGGTCCGTGGCTGCGCATGTGCACGGCGATGGCCTGCAGCGGTCACGCCGTACATCATGGCACCAGCCGTGCGCGGACCCAACCTGCCATCTGCGACCCCACAGCACAAACCCTGGCCACCCCTCACCAATCCCCCCAGCCCTTGCGGAAGCCCCCCCAGCCAGCGGCACAGATCCCGACCGAGTGTGGCGGCACAGTCCGCAGCTGCCACGTCGAGTTCCCGACCGCTGAGACCACACGTCAGCCGCACGGTCGGGAACACGGTTCATTGGGGGCGGAGCATCATGGGAGGGCCTTCCGATGATGCACCAACGTCGTTGCAATAATATGCGGCGCAAGACGCAACTGCGCCACTTCCATGGGGGTGTCAAATTGGTGCCGGTCCCAATTTGGGCGTCAGAATGGATTCTCCGCCCGATCAGCGATTACGATATCGGCATCGGGCAACAGAGAATATCGCCCTAAGTGTTGACCCGGGTCTGAATTACGGCCCTGAAACCGGCGATGGTCCCGGAGCGATTCAGGACGTCCAAATGGGCTAGCACAGGCACCATGTGAAACTACTGCAATTTCAATGAACGCTGATGTGTGATTCACCAGGGTCGGGATTGGCTCTCGAGAGCCTGGCAAGCTGCAGCCTCATATCAGCACTCCACTCCCCGCACACTCTTATCCAGCCAAGAAGGTGTCACCCTTAAGAGCGGCACTGAGGTTCACAGGTGCTGAGCTGGAGTCCCTGCTGGATGCAGTGGAGGGGAGCTGGAACTCCCAGCATCCCGGGTTGGGAAGGAGGTTGCCACCTGTGGATGTCAACCGGGCCTGGATGCTGGAGGCAGAGGCCGTGAGCACATTGGGCCCCAATGCTAGGACCGGGCAGTAGTGCCGGAAGAAGCTGCATGACCTCCTCAGGATGGCCAGGGTGAATCAACAGCTCTGTTCCCCTGTCCCACACCCCCCACACCCATAAACCACTCCTTCCCAGTGCGACACCCACCAAGTGGACTGGTAGGCAGCGCTGGGCGAAGGGGAGCAACTCCCCAGGTCAAGCAGGGTGTGCCACCCCACCACCACATGCTGGCACCAATCCCCATCCCACAAATCCATAGCCCCCACCCTCAGAGGATGAGCGAGCCCCGCCACCAGTAGGTGACTCTTACCCCATCCGGCACTAAATGCCAACACCCGTGCCCCGCCATGGCTGGGTGCCTTGCACTCACAGGCCACCAGCCATGGACCCCCTGTGATGCCTACATCCCTCAATGTGAATTATCTGTTCCCTCCCCTTCCCCCGCCCCCTTGAGAAGGCGGCCCATAATCGCAGGGAGGAAGAGAAGACCCGAGGAGGCCCGCGGACCTGAGGCCCCTCACCGTCGCAGAGCAGAAGACTCTAGACCTGGTCAGGGGGGGTCGGAGGGTAGGCAGTCGCTGAGATGGTGGTTGGTATTGGGGAACCAAGTGAGCCCGCAATTAATAGAGTTACCTCCCACCCCCGGCTGCAGACCCAAGAATCATCCAGCAAAAACGCGGGACTTGCTGTTGACTCACGCCCTCAGCCGCAGCCCTGTGACACCCCGGAGGGCATGTCAGGGAAGGACACCTACTTTGCATCACTGCTGTCACCAGCACCCTCCACCATCCCAGAGACACGCATATCAGTTGGACATGTTTATGAAGAGGCTCATGGGGCACTATCTGGTGTGCACCACACATGTGCTGTGGTACATGGTTACGGGTGTCGAGAGAATTGGCCTGGCACTGCCTGGCCTGAACCGGACACAGACAAACCTGGTACAGTCACTGGGGGCCACTGGGGACTCCGAAGGGAGGGGGAAGGGGTTGGGTCGCGGGGGGTGGGAGAGGGTTGCAGGGAGGGTGGACAAGGGAGGGGGTGACTGGCTGGGGGGAGCGGGTGGTGTGAGTTTCCAGTTTGCCAAATTGCCCTAGATCCCATATGCTCTTACCTTCTTCATCAGCCTCTCATGTGGGACCTTGTCAAAAGCCTTAATAAAGTACATGTCGACTACGTCAACCGCATTACCCTCATTTACATACCTAGTCACCTCCTCACAAAAATTCAATCAAATTGTAAGACAAAGGGTAGCACGGTGGAGCAATGATTAACACTGCTGCCTCACGGTGCCGACGGCCCAGGTTCGATCCCGGTCGCGGGTCACTGTCCGTGTGGAGTTTGCACATTCCCCTCGTGTCTGCGTGGGTTTCACCTCCACAACCCAAAGATATTCAGGGCAGGTGGATTGGCCACTCTAAATTGTCCCTCAATTGGAAAAGAAGAATTGGGTAATCTGAATATATTTTTTACAATTGTAAGATGTGATCTCCCTTTGACAAAACCATGCTGACTAACCTTGATTAATGCTTGCCTCTCAAAGTGGAGATTAATTCTGTCCCTCAGAATGTTTTCCAGTAGTTTCCCTACCACTGAGGTTAGACTCACTGGCCTGTAATTTCCTGGTTCATCCCTATGTCCTTTATTGATAAATGGCGCCACATTAGCTGTCCTCCAGTCCTCTGGCACCTCTCCTGTGGCCAGAGAAGATTTGAAATGATTTCTCAGAGTCGCTGCAATCTCCTCCCTCTCCTCCCACAACAACTTGGGACACATCTCACTTTTAGACCTATTAAAACTGTTAATACCTCCTCCCTCTCAATGTAAAGCTGTGCAAGTAAATAGAATCATAGAACTTACAGTGCAGAAGGAGGCCGTTCGGCCCATCGAGTCTGCACTGGCCCTTACAAAAAGCACCCAACTGAACCCCACTATCTACCCTATCCCCGTAGCCCCCACTTAACCTTTTTGGACACTAAGGGCAATTTAGCATGGCCAACCCACCTATCTTTGGACTGTGGGAGGAAACCGGAGCACCCGGAGGAAACCCACGCTGAGACGGGAAGAACGTGCAGACTCCGCACAGACAGTGACCCAGCTGGGAATCGAACCTGGGACCCTGGCGCTATGAAGCCACAGTGCTAGCCACCTGTGCTACCGTGCTGCCCTTAGTATCTGGGTAGATCGTATTCAGTTGAGGCCACAGGGACTCTGAGGTTGCAGATCCCTAGGCCTCCTGTAGGGTTATAACATTCTCCCTAATCAATAATGCAATTCCTCCTCTTCATTTACCTCCGTCTCTATCACACCTGAATCTTCTATACCCTGCCAGTCCTGCCCTTCTTTCAACTAAGTTTCTGTGAATCCAATAATGTCATAACTCCATGTTCTGATCAATGCTCTGTGTTCATCAGTCTTGCCAGTCAGGTTCCGTGCATGAATTAAATGTAGTTTAGCCTACCAATCCTCCCATGTGCCTTCCCACACACCTGTCTGCTCTGCCCACTGGACTTGCCTGGTTTATCCTCTATATTTGACTCCATCTTCTCGCCCACCGTACTGTTACTTTGGATCCCATCCCCCTTCCAAGTTACTTTAAGACATGCCCAGTAGCAATAACAAACCTCCCTGCTAAGATATTTGCCCCCCTCCAATTCAGGAGCAACCCATCCCACCTTTCCAGGTCCCATCTGCCCCAGAAGTGGTCCCAATGATCCTCCCTCCTGCACCATCCCTCTAGCCACACATTTATCTGACCTGTCTTCCTATTTCTATACACATTCGCCTGCGGCACAGGAATTAATCCTCATATAGAGGTCCTGTTTTAACCTTCTGCCTAACTCCCTAATTTGACGTTGCAGGACCTCATCCCTCTTTCTATCTGTCATTTGTACCAACGTGTACTATGACCTCTGGCTGATTGCCCTTCCCTTTCAGAATGCTCTGTAACTGCTCTGTGACACCTTGACCCTGACACCAGAGAAGCAACATACCATTGTGGAGTTGTGCTCGCAGCCACAGAAACGCCTGTCAGCTCTCCTCATGAGTGAATCCCCCACCATTTTAGCTTGTGTTGTCCTTTTCCTCTCCTGCTGTCCAGCAGAGCTAGCTGTGTTGCCACAGGCTTGGCTGCTGTTTTCCCCTGAGAGGGCCATCCCCCCACAAGAGTATCCAGAACAGTCTATCTCTTTTGCAGGTGAATAGCCACATGAGATTCCTGCACTGCCTGCCTAGCCCTCTTGCTCTGCCTGATGGTCACCCATTCCCTTCCTGCCTGTAGAGTTTGAGCTGCGGTGTGACCATCTGTCTATATGTGCTAGAGTTATACAGCACAGCCGATCGTGCCTGTGTCAGCCATCAAGCATTTCGCCAGGCAACAACTGGTGGACTTCACCCTGGAAAATACTCCGAGGCCCCAACCGTAGGGCTGCTGGCGGAGACAAAAAAGCTGCAAATGAATTCTCCGCACCTTTAGGGGCCAAGTCCTCACCTTGAGAGGCTAAGCCCGCCCCGGAGTGGCACGATTCCCGCCCCCCGGCGACCTGCGCTCCGAATCTCTGGTGGCGCAGTCTTCAGGACACGGCGAGGGCTGGATTCACGCCAGCCCTCGCCGATTCTCCGACCCAGCGTGGGTTCGGAGAATCCCGCCCATAGTGTTCATCTCGTTATTTGTGTGACACACTGTTTTTCTCTGCACCAGGTACCTTCCCATGTAAATAGCTTAGTTTTATGTACATAGTCCTGTAAATATTTTGCACACACATAGTCAGGAACATTCACCACACACTATTTATTGTCACGCAGGCACATTTTTTTATATGAAAGGGGGGATGTCATAATATACACCAGTATATCATGGTGCAGACACACACTGATGGATACACAGCAAGACCAATCAACACACACAACACCGCAGTCAATCACCAGTTAGAGCACACTCACTATAAAGACAGGGGGCATCAGAGTTCCTGCTCATTCGAGTAGCAGCTAGCTAGGAGCACAGAGCTCACAGCCTGCAACACAGACATTCACCATGAGCTGAGTGCATCAACTGGTTAGGACAAGGCAAAGGTCTTTAGTTAAAGCTGATATCGTATTTACCCACAGTTCAAGTATGTTTACATAGTTAACCTTTTAATAAAATAGTGTTGCACTACTTCAAGTGTTGGTGACCTGTATGTGATCCAGAACACCCAACACATCATCCCTCATGGCTCCCACATGCTGTTGCTCTTATTAGCCTTAGTTTTATTAGCTCTAATTCTGTCACCTTTGCTCACGAGTCGCCAGGTTACTTTCTGATACCGCCACGTGGTTCAAGCTCAAGTAATGATTAATAATGCAGCACACCGCTTAGTAAAAGTTATATCAACGATCATTTATTATATACAGCAATAAATACTTATACAATAATCCTACTTCTAGACTACTACCTACCACTAAAGGCCAATACTTAACTTTGGAGATGGCCCACCAGGTCAGGGAAACAAATGGTCTATCGAATTGGGTCTGGGCCTATGGCATTCAAAGCTGGTACAAGTTGATAGTCAGGAGCACCTATCTGGTAGCGATCGCTGGAGTAAGACTTACAGTTTTCTTCGTCGAAGGGTCTCGAAGGGTGCGAGCAGGAAGAGAAGGGTCGATCTGAACTTGGCCCCTATTTTTATAGTTCCCAGGGGCTTCCCGCCTCTCGGGGCGGACCTCGTACCTGGTTCCAAGTGATTGGACTTGGTCCCAATCACTTGGTTCGATATGCTCCAATAATGGGGCGATTCCTTTAATCGGGGGGTGGTCGTCTACCTTCCTTTGTGTCAGCCCCTGCTGGCGCCAAAAGGTCTGGGTCGGCTTTTAATTGCTAATTTGTAGCAATTGTTCCCGGGGATGGCTGCTTACTATGCAGATGGCTGGGTTGTTGTGATGTTAATGGCTGCAGGTATCGGTCTGGGCCGACTTCCCCAGAGCCGAATACACTGTTTTACCTGCAGCTGTCTGTTTGAGTCCTGTTGGCTGATTTTCCCATCAGCCTCTTTCGTTCGCCATTTTAGATCGGGGTTTGGCCATTCTAATCGGGAATCAGCCATTTTAGGTGGCTACAATGCGGCAATCACAGATTCCCCCCAGCCATGCTGGATGCCACCTTCAAAAGATGGAGGCGGGACGGGGGCACATTGACGGTAGGGGACTTCTACGTAGGGCACAGACTGGCGATACTAGATGAACTGATGAGGAAGTGGAGGTTAGCAAAAGGACAGGAAATGAGACATCTCCAAATAAAACACTTCCTCCGCAAAGAGACGGTAGGGTACCCCGGGGCCCCAGAAACCACACTACTAGTGGACCTGATAGGCACAAGCAGCGAGAAGGGGGGGCTATGTGGGAAAATATACGGACAGCTACTGGACAGAGCCCGGACTCCACTGGACGAAACCAGACAAAAATGGGAAGACGCACTGGGGACAGAGGTAGGATGGGGACTCTGGAGCGAAGCACTGAGCAGGGTGAGCTCCACCTCCTCCTGCACAAAGCCTAATGCAGCTCAAAGTTGTGCGCAGAGCACACCTGACCAGAACCCGAATGAGCAGGTTCTTCCCGGAGGGGGAGGATAAATGTGAGCGGTGCCAGAGGGGCCCGGCCAACCACACCCACATGTTCTGGGCTTGTCCCAAGCTTGCTGGGTTCTGGACAGCCTTCTCCAAGGCAATGTCCAAGGTTGTGGGGGTGAGGGTGAAGCCATGCCCAATACTGGCAACTTTGGGGTATCGGAGCAGCCAGAGCCACACATGGGAAAGGGGGCCAACGCCCTTGCTTTCCCCTCCCTAATCGCACGCCGGAGAATCCTGCTCGGCTGCCGATCGGCAGCACCGCCCACAGCTGCAGACTGGCTCGCTGACCTCTCGGAATTTCTCCACCTGGAGAAGATTCAGTACGCCATCCGAGGGTCAGAGGAAGGCTTCCTGGATACTTGGGGGCAGTTCGTCAGCCTGTTCCAAAACCTGTTCGAGGCCAGCATGAGTAGTAAGCTAATCAGGATTTTTTTTAAACCCACCAAAAGACTGTGCAACCCGGGGGTGGGAAGAAGGGGGGGGAGGGGTGGGGGGGGAAGGAAGGTTGGGAAACCACGAGAGATGGGGGGGGGGGGGGGGGGGGGGGGGGGGGGCAACTCCCCCCTTTTTATATTTTTTTCTTTCTCCAGTTTGTCCGGAAAATAAAAGGAAAAGCGGGGGGGGACAACAACGGGGAAGGAGGAGGAACCATAGATCGATCCAGAGGGCAACGAAATGCACGTAGGGTCAGTTAGACAAAGGACAAACTAAACCTCTCTGTTAATAAAGGAAATTAGCGCGGGCGAGAAAAATGTGATTTGTGTATGTACAACTGCTTATAAATATGGGAAATGCCAATAAATAGATTTATTTTTAAAAAAAATCAAGAATATAGCTTTTGTAATCCTATTTTCTAGCACTTGATCCGTAGCCTATGGCATTTCAAGTGCACATCTACATGCTTCTTCAATGTTTTCAAGTGGCTGGATTCTCCATTCCTGAGACTAAGTGTTGATGCTGGGGCAGGATTCGTGGGCTTCCATGACAGCAAAACTGGTGCCACACCTGGAGCGATTCAATGACTGTTATGCAGCGAGCACCGGCGCCACGTGGATCACAATCAATTCCAATGTGAAACAGTGCAGGATTCGCCAGGTCCATGATTGACACTCGGGGGGCTGACAAGCTGCAGCTGCATATACACATCACAATCCCAACACACTCCATCCCAGGCAAAAAGATGGCAGCGAGGACAGCGGTGACAAGATTCACTGATGCCACGCTGGAGACCCTCCTGGATGTGGTGAGGAGGAGAGGCAGGCCATCCTGAATCATGGCTTGGGAAGGAGAATGCCAGCCACGCTGTTTGCCATTCACCGTGCCTGGGTGCAGATGGCAGAGGCGGTCAGTGCCATCAGCAACACCGCCTGGACCAGCCTGCAGTGCTGGAAGAAACTACACAACCTCCTCAGGGTGGTCA
This sequence comes from Scyliorhinus torazame, assembly GCF_047496885.1. Lineage (NCBI taxonomy): Eukaryota > Metazoa > Chordata > Chondrichthyes > Carcharhiniformes > Scyliorhinidae > Scyliorhinus > Scyliorhinus torazame. The sequence continues at coordinate 117,864,489 of NC_092707.1, read as the reverse complement.
GGCTGAGTAGGCAGCACCGTGCACCTGTCTTGCAAGACCTGCTGGTGATGGGGCGAGTCCTTCTGGTGTCCCCCGCCCCCAGTCAGTGCAGCAGCCACAGCCTTAGCCCCCCGTGTGCTGAGCAGCGATGATGACAGCAGCACGGATGGCAGCCCTTGATGAGAGGCCCAAGGCACCCAGAGCTTGAGTCCGGGGATTGCACAGATTTCCGTCACAGCTGTCTCCAACATCCTCCACCACTCAGAGACACTAACCTCGTTTGGGCACTTCAGTGAAGAGGCTCCTGGGACACCCTCTGGTGCTCACCACACAGCTGACCCGGTACAGCAGGTGGAGGTAGGAACACACAAAGCGGTAGATGGTTGGAGGGTGGGCCGACCCCAGGGACTAGCTGCCGTCCACCTTCTGGAACGAACCGTCCCATTTATAGTGGAGATGCAGTCACAGAGCCAGGGACTACATGAGGCGTTGTCGCCGAGCATCCAGCACCTGCAGGTGCAGTTGGAGGAGTCCAACTGCGTGCAGGAGCAGGAGGTGGTGCCAACCATGTGTACCACCCAGACCAACACCACATGGGTGGCGTCCGTGGTGGAGGCATTGGGGCCGAGTTTTGTGGCTCTGAATCAGCATGCCCAAGGCCTGTGGCATTCTATGCAGACGCAGGCCAAGGCCCAGGATAGGGTTGCCGTCTCACAGGCAGCCATGTGGCAGAGCCACATGGAAACAGCAGGGGCGTTTCTGGGCGTGGCCCAGTCACATTAGGCGATGGTGGCAATGTCAGCAGTATTACACAGGCGCTGGCCAACATGGCGCAAACCTAGAGGGAGGTGGCATAGTTGCAGCATGAAGTGGCACAGTCCCAGACAGCGATAATCTGCTCCTTGTGCTCCATGGTCATGAGCATGCAGATAAGGGCCTCCAGGACAGGCAGCACCAGGTGGCGGGGAAGCCTCAGGTGATAGTTCTGCCAGGCACCCAAGGGAGGAGGAGGTGGTGGGGCCCGTGCCGGTGACTCCAGCATGAGAGGTGCCAGAACATCGCAGAACCTCGGACCCCCCCCCCCCCCCCCACCCTCTGTCCTCCCATCCGTCTCCCTGTCCCTGCTGCATCTGGTGGCAGCGGGCAGAACAGGGTGGCACCATGCTACCTGGGACTCCCGAGCAGCATCCAGGCCCATCCAGGCCCAGTCGCCCCAGAGGACCTCTGCCAACGGGGACCCAGATCGCAGGGCGGGAATCACAGCAGCCCCCTCCCCTCCTGATGTACCGTCCGGGGATCCACCAAGACGTAGGCCGGAAAGTTAGACACCAGTTAAATTGGCACGGGTGCAATGCACAGTTTTGTGATAGGGGCGAGAGCATGTATCTGTAAATATTTGTGCACATTAAACACCTGTTACCACTGTTACAACCTGCTTCGGTGCTCTGTCAGATGGGTGTGAGGGGTGGGCTGGTCTGGGCTGGCCAGAGAGGGGGTGCAGGGAGGGGGTGGAGGAGAATGACATTGTGGGTGGGCTGGGCTCCCCACTCTCCCCCACGCCCCCTGACCATCACCACCGACGTCACCCCAGGGTCCTATGTGGAAAGTGGTACCCTGAGCAGGAATCAGATGTTGCCACATACGATGTTGAGACCCAGAGCTCATCGCAAAGCGGTTTGTCATCATCCTCCTTCCCATGGACCAGACCCAGTGTTACTGCCAACCCAGGCCCGCACCCTGTAGTGCGGCAGGTATGTAGCACGGAGGGGGATGCGGTTGGTGGGGGAAATGAGGTGGGGGTGTGTGGGTGGGATGCGGTGTCCATGCCCTTGGCCAGTCCCCCCCTCCCCCTCAAAGTCGGTGAATCTGGAGGCGATCAGAGCCCTATCACACATGTCATGCGGCCTTCCGTGCCTGCCTGGGCCCCATGTCCTGCCCAGCTTCTCTTTCCCCCGCATCCTCCTCGTTGGACGAGGCCTGGCGATCATCCTCCTCCTCTAGTACATTGCCCCTCTTCGGCGCGATGTGGGGAACACAGCAGGATGGCACAATGCAGGCGACTCTCTCAGTGTCATAAGGAGGGACCCTCCCGAGCGGGCCTGGTATCTTCAGGAGGCCAAAGCCCCACTCGATCACACCCCTGGTTGCGGTATGGGCATCATTGTAGCGGGTCTTGAAGTTGGTCTGTGGCCCCTGGATAGGCATCATCAGCCTCGACTGAATAGGTAACTCCTGTTGCCTAGGAGCCAACCCCCTATCAGGGGGCATCTCAAACATGTCAGGAATTGCCCAGTATGCAGGGATGAAGGTGTCGTGCGCACTGCCTGGGTATCGGGCGCAGAGGTGAATGATGTGCATCTGATGGTCACATATCAGCTGCATGTTCAGCGAGTGAAACACCTTTCAGTTTGTTTAGATCGGCCTGTCATCTGCAGGTGCTCGAGGGTGACATGCATCCCGTCGATCACTCCTGGACCCAGGGCATATCAGTGATGGAGGCGAATCCTGCTGCCCGGGCATCCTGGCAGGCTCGGCCCACATTGAAATGGATGTATTGTGCCGCCTGGGCGTATAGGGTCTCCGTGACGCCATGGGTTTACCTGTGCACCGAGGTCTGTGGGATCTCGGATAGGACCCCATTTGGCCCCTGGAATGACCCCGTGGCGTAAACATTCAGGGCGACCGTCACCTTGATGGCCACCAGGAGCGGGTGCCGTCTCCTATTCCTCCACAGTGCCAGGTGCGCCATGGTATGGCAGATATGTCGCAGTGTATCCCTGTTCAGCCGGAGACATGCCAGGCATGGTAAGTCCTTGAACAACAGGCGCTGCTGGTACAGGCAAGGCCTCATGCGGCGCCTCCTTTGCGCCTCCTTCTCCTCGGCCTGTTGGGTGGCTGGCTCTCGATCCTCGGTGGCTGTCTCCTGTTGCACTGTTGTACGCTCCGCTGCTGCAGCTTCCTCCTCCTTGAGCAGCTCCAGCTCGTACAGCTGCAAGGCATTCCCCAGGGCTGCGGTGACTAGGAAGAAGGCCACCATTGCTGGTTGAATTCCAATATCCATTGTCTGCAGTGGGTGAAAGGCCGACATGTTAGCATGGTGCGTACCCCCATGCTTAACCAGGTCCAACGGACTTCATGGTGCTTCTGGTTGGCACTGCGGACTATGCCCCCCCCCCCCCATGTTCCCCCCATCCCCGCACCCCTGGCCCTGTCGGTGCCCTGCACCATGGGGGCCTCTGGCCCTGGTGCCCATCCATGCTGCCAGGGGTACCGTCTGCTTCGCTGTCCTTCCCTAATTTCCCCCATCACCAACTCCACCACCGCCCGGTCCTGAAAGGCCCCCCCCCCCCCCTCCCCCACCCCCCACCCCAGCCAGCCCAACTAGTGTCCAGACCAGCAGCCCGCAGTTGCGCCTCTCCATGTCCGACCTCCTCTATCTCCCTCATCGGCCATGATGCCGGTTTCATGATTTTTAAAAGCACAAGTGAATCTCGCTGTCGGGAGTTCGGTCCATTGGAGGTGGAGAATCGCGGAGGCCCTGGAGAATACCGGGTCAGTCCCGTTAATGATATGCCAAAGATGTTTACAGTATGTGCGTTCCGGACCGCATTGACACCGCTGTCTAGGTGACTGAGAATTGCGATTTGGCGTCTGCCGCAATTTTTGCATCGGAACCCATTCTCCACCCAATCACGTTTCCCGATTTTGGCGATGGACGACGGAGAATCCCACCCAAGGTTTCTGCTTCTACCAATCTTTCATGCAGTGTGTTCCAGATTCCAAAGATAGAATCCCTACAGTGTAGGAGGCCATTCGGCCCATTGCGTCTGCACCCAGAAAGAGCACCCTTCATAGGCTCAGTCCCCACCAAACCTGCACATCTTTGGACACTAAGGGGTAATTTAGCATGACCAATTCATCTAACCTGCACATATTTGGACTGTGGGAGGAAACCGGAGCACCCGGAGGAAACCCACGCAGACACAGGGAGAAAGTGCAAACTCCACAGAGACCGTCATACAAAGCTGCAATTAACTTGGGTCCCTGGCATTGTGTGGCAGCAGTGCTAACCACTGTGCCGCCCTCTGGCTGAAAATGTTTTTCCTCAAATCCTCTCTAAATCTATTGCCCATTACCTTATACCTACCTCCCTGGTTATTGATCCTTCAAATAACGGGAAAAGTTTATTCCTATCTATTGCCTTCATAATTTTGTACAACACAATCAGGTCCCTCCTCAGCCTTCTCTGCTATAAGGAAAACTATCTTAACCTAACCAGCCTCTCTTCATAACTGAAGCACTCCAGCCCAGGCAACATCCTGGATGAAGCTGTTCCTTCCAATAGTGTGACGGCCAGAACTGCACACAAAACTCTAACTGAGCCAAACAAGCGTTTTATACAGCTCCAGCATAACATCCCTGCTCTTCTATTCTATGCCTAAGCTAATAAAGGCAAGTATACCATGTGCCCTCTTAACCCACCCTTGTCTACCTGTTCTGCTGCCTTCAGGGACCTATGGACATGCGCCTCGAGATCCCTGGTCCTCTGTACTTCCTAGCATCCTACTGTTCATTGTACATTCCTTTGCCTTGTTATTCCTCCCAAAATGCATTACCTCCCACTTTCCAGGATTAAATTCCTTGAGCCACTTTTCTGGCCATCTGACCAGCCTGTCTATATTGCTTTGTACTCTAAGGCTTTCCCTCTCGCTATTTACGACACCACCAATTTTTGTGTCACCTGTGAACTTACTGATCATACCACCCTCATTTCCATCTAGATCATTAACATACACTACAAACAGCAAGGGACCCAGCACCGATCCCTGCTGTACACCACTGGATTCCAGTCACAAAAACAGTCTTCAACCAACGGCTCTTCCTCCTGCCACTAAGCCAATTTTGGATCTAACTTGTCAAATTTGCCTGGATCCCATGGGCTCTTACCTTCTGGATCAGTCTCCCCTGTAGTTCATGTAGACTAAATCAACTGCATTTCCCTCATCGACACAAGTTACCTCTTCGAAAAATTCAGTCAGTGTGGTGAGACATTCTGCATCCCCGTTGCGCCCTACGTAGATAAGACGCAACAAGTTAAGGGCGTGAGAGTTCCAAATCGGGCTCCCACCGGGCCGATCGCGAGTCACCTGACTCTCTTCAGCAGGCATGATCTGGATATTTCAATGAACCGAAAGGCTCAGTTAAACACCTGGATGTCGGATTCACCTGGTGCCCGGGACTCAATGGCCATTCCCGTGAGACCACACCAGGCTACCGTTTAGTACACAAACTTGGGCCAGGCGTAACGACACCTCGAGGGGTCTTGCACACCACTGGAGACCTCCGTGTGGTCAGGGGCAGGGCTGGGTGGCACCCCAACACTCCGCTGGCACACAGGCACATTGGCACTACCATTTGGGCACCCTGACATGTCCATGTTGTCAGGCTGGCAGTGCCCGAGAGCCAGGTTAGCACTGCCCGGGGTTGGGCCTGGGGAGGGTGCCTTGTCAATTCAAGGAGGGGTAAAGGGGGACCTCAACAAGGTTGGGGTGGGGGGGGGGGGGGAGCGGGGGGGGGGGGGGGGACCAGAAAGCAGTGAGGGTTGGGGCGGGAAAAGATCAGGGCTGCCACTCAAAATAGCGCCCGATCTGCGAACAGCCAGTACATTCTTTTTTTAAAATCCAATTAAGGGCCAATTTAGTGTGGCCAATCCACCTAACCTGCACATCTTTGGGCTGTGAGGCGAGAATGTGCGAACTCCACATGGACAGTGACCCGGGGCCAGGATCGAACCTGGTCCTTGGCGGCGTGAAGTAGCAATGCTAACCACTGCGCTACTGTGCCGCCCTGCTGGAAATCTCTCAAAATGTGGCCTCGGCGGAGAGAAGCTCCCTGAGGCCATAAGAAACTGGAAAATGTCGTTGGGTAGCGGGGTGATTTCCATTAATTTCCCTCCCACTGATGTTAAACTCACTGACCTGTGATTACCTGGTTCCATACTTCCTTTCTTGAATAATGGTACCACATTGGCTGTGCTCCAATTCTCTGGCACCTCTCCTGTGGCCAGAGAGGATTTGAAAATTAATTTCAGAGCCCCTGCAATCACCCCCCTTGTCACACGCAGCAGCCTAGGATACATGGGCAGCATGGCAGCACAGTGGGTAGCATTGTGGCTTCACAGCGCCAGGATCCCAGGTTCAATTCTCGGCTGGGTCACTGTCTGTGCGGAGTCTGCACCTTCTCCCCGTGTCTGCGTGGGTTTCCTCCGGGTGCTCCGGTTTCCTCCCACAACTCCTGAAAGATGTGCTGTTAGGTAATTTGGACATTCTGAATTCTCCCCCTGTGTACCCAAACAAGCACCAGAATGTGGCGACTAGGGGCTTTTCACAGTCACTTCATTGCAATGTAAGCCTACTTGTGACATTAAAGATTATTAAAAATTAAATTAAATTAAAATTAAAAATCTCATCTGGGCCTGGGAGTTTATCCACCTTTAAGCCTGCTAAACCCACTATCTCTCAATGCTAATCTGCTCAATTTTCTCACTGCCCACCTCCCTGCTTTCTATACCTACATCATCCTTCTCCATGGTGATCACAGATGCAAAATGTTAATTTAATATCTCACCTACGCCTTTCAGCTCCACACACCGGTTGCCACTTTGGTTCCCAATAGGCCCCACTCTTTCCCTGGTTACCATCTCGCCCTTATATACTTATAAAACTTGGGATTTTCCTTTATTTCCCCCACCAGTGTGTTTGCATGCCAACTCTTCGCTCTCCTGATTTTTTTTGAAGTACCGCCCATTCAATACTCCTCTAACGAAACCACTGTTTTCAGCCCTTGTACCTGACAAGGAGCCCTTGCCTCCCTTTTTTTCCTGATCCAATCCTTTATTTCCCTCGACACCCAGGGTTTTTTAGACTTTTTGGTCTAAACTTTACCTTTATGGGAACACAATGGCTTTGTACTCTCTCTATTTCCTTTTTGAATGAATCCCACTATTCTAATGTGAATTTTCCTGCAAGTAGCTGCTCCCAGACCACTTTGGCCAGATCCTGTTTTATTTTCTTAAAATTGGCTTTCCCCCAATTCAGGATCTCTATCTCTGGTCCATGTTTGCCCTTTTCCATAGCTACCTTAAATGTTACCGAGTTATAATCACTATCACCGAAATGCTCCCCAATGATGGTAGCGAAGGGTGCATTCAACAGGACACTCCATTGACATTCGGGACCAGAAGAAGGTTAAGGGGTGATCTGATCGAAACTGTCAAAATATTAACAGGGAAAGGCAGGGTAGATAAATATATACTATTTTCACTAGTTGTAGATTCTAGAACTAGGGGTCATAGTCTAGAAATTAGGGCTAGACCGTTCAGGAGAGACGTTAGGAAGCACTTCTTCACACAAAGGATGGTAGCGGTTAGGAACTCTCTTCCACAAATGGCAATTGGTGCTAGAGCAGTTGTTCATTTAAATCTGAGATAGATATGTTTTTGTTAAGCCGAAGGGATTAAGGGATGTGGGCCAAAGGCAGGTATATGGGGTGAAATTCTCCGTTATCGGCGCAAAGTCCGCCGATCGGCGCAAAAAACGGCGCAAATCCGACTTGCGTCACGTCGGAAAAATGGGTCGAAAGTCTCCGGCCCGAAATGGGCTAGCACCGACGTAACGGGATCCGCGCTTGCGCACGTGGTTCACGCCGTGCAGCGTCATATGCGCCGCACGGCGTGACGGCTCATAAGGCCGCGCTGCTCCCCCCCACCCGACCGGAACACCCGACAGGAACACCCGACTGGATGGCTGGCCGCCGCTCAGCCCCGAGGTTCGAGTCACGGGTTGTGGAGGTGCTCCTGGACGCAGTGGAGCAGAGGAGGGACGCCCTGTATCCCGGCCACGGCCGCAGAGTTGCCCCACGCCACAGCCGGCGTCTGTGGAGGGAAGTGGCAGAGGCCGTCACCGCTGCAGCCCTGATACCACGGACAGGTACCCAGTGCCACAAGAAGGTGAACGACCTCGTCAGAGCAGGCAGGGTGAGCCTCCCCCATATCCCCCCTCCCCATATCCCCCATATCCTCCCTCCCCGTATCCCCCCTCCCCCATATCCCCCATATCCCCCCGCCCCCATGTCCCCCCTCCCCCACATCCCCCCCCATATCCCCCTCCCCCATATCCCCCCTCCCCCATATCCCCCATATCCCCCCTCCCCCATATCCGCCCTCCCCCACATCCCCCCTCCCCCATATTCCCCTCCCCATATACCCCCTCCCCATATCCCCATATCCCCCTCCCCATATCCCCCCTCTCCCATATCCCCCATATCCCCCCTCCCCATATCCCCCCTCTCCCATATCCCCCCTCCCCCATTTCCACCCTCCCCCATATTCCCCATATCCCCCTCCCCATATCCCCCTCCCCATATCCACCCTCCCCATATCCCCCATATCCCCCTCCCCATATCCCCCCTCTCCCATATCCCCCATATCCCCCCTCCCCATATCCCCCCTCCCCCATCTCCCCCATATCCCCCCTCCCCAATACCCCCTCCCCCTTATCCCTCATATCCCCCTCTCCCATATCCCCCCTCCCTCACATCCCCCCTCCCCCATATCCCCCTCCCCATTTCCACCATCCCCCATATTCCCCATATCCCCCCTCCCCATATCCCCCCTCCCCCATATCCCCGATATCCCCCCTCCCCAATATCCCCCTCCCCATATTCCCCATATCCCCCTCCCCATATCCCCCCTCCCCCATATCCCCCGTCCCCCATATCCCCCCTCCCCCACATCCCCCCATATCCCCCCTCCCCCACATCCCCACGCCACCATATCCCCCCTCCCCATATCCCCCCTACCCCCATATCCCCCATAATCCCCCCTCTCCATATCCCCTCTCCCCCATAACACCCCCTCCCCCATATCCCCCTCCCCCATATCCCCCATATCCCCCCTCCCCCTATCCCCCCTCCCCCATATCCCCCCTCTCCCACATCCCCCCTCCCCCATATCCCCCCTCCCCACATCCCCCTCCCTGATATCCCCCCTCCCCATATCCCCCATATTCCCCCTCCCCGATATCCCCCCTCCCCATATCCCCCATATCCCCCTCCCCATATCCCCCCTCCCCCATATCCCCCATATCCCCACCTCCCCAATATCCCCCTTCCCCCACATCCCCCTCCCCATATCCCCCTCCCCCATATCCCCCATATCCCCCTCCCCCATATCCCCCCTCCCCCATATCCCCCCCATTTCCCCCATATCCCCCCTCCCCATACCCCCCTCCCCATATCCCCCATGTCCCCCCTCCCCATATCCCTCCTCTCCCATATCCCCCATATCCCCCCTCCCCAATATCCCCCCTTCCCCATATCCCCATATCCCCCCTCCCCCATATCCCCCCTCCCCATATCCCCCATATCCCCCCTCCCCCACATCCCCCCTCCCCCATTTCCCCCCTCCCCCATATCCCACATATCCCCCCATATCCCCCCTCCCCATATCCCCCATATCCCCCCTCCCCATATCCCCCTCCCCATATCCCCATATCCCCCCCTCCCCAATATCCCCCCTCCCCCATATGCCCCATATACCACCTCCCCCATGTCCCTCCCATATCCCCCCTCCCCATATCCCCCCTCCCCCACATCCCCCTCCCCCATTTCCCCCCCCTCCCCCACATCCCCCTCCACCATATCCCCCCTCCCCCATATCCCCCATATCCCCAAGTGAATCCAGCCCTAACCTTAACCTCTGCAATGCACGCGCAACCGATGGCGTGCATTCATATACCTGCCTAACAGTGTTGCCTTTTACCCCTGCCACCACCGCCCCCCCCCCCCCACAGGAGAAGCACGCACACAACAATAGGGAGCATGTGAGGACTGGACGAGGCCCCGCTGATGAGAGGCCACTGACCGAACACGAGGAAAGGGCCCTGGAACTGGCTGGTGGACCTGACGACCGGGAGATTGCTGATGCAGAGGTCGGGGGCATACTAGCAAGTGAGCCACCGACAGCCCGTCCCCATATCCCCCCTCCCCTATATCCCCCCTCCCTCATATCACCTGATCACTGCCTGCTTGTCTAACCATGCATGCTTCATTGTGTATCGCAGGAGCAAACGTCCAGGCACCCATCCCCGCAGATGCAGACCGCCCGCAGGATGCCCCTCGGAGGCCACGGGAGACGGAGAGACCCGGACCCTCCAGCATGCGACGCCCGCAGGATGCCCCTCGGAGGCCACGGGAGACAGAGAGACCCGGACCCTTCAGCATGCGACGCCCGCAGGATGCCCCTCGGAGGCCACGGGAGACAGAGAGACCCGGACCCTCCAGCATGCGACGCCCCGCAGGATGCCCCTCGGAGGCCACGGGAGACAGAGAGACCCGGACCCTCCAACATGCGACGCCCGCAGGATGCCCCTCGGAGGCCACGGGAGACAGAGAGACCCGGACCCTCCAGCATGCGACGCCCGCAGGATGCCCCTCGCACACCACGGGAGACGGAGAGACCTGGAGCAACAGGGAGACGACACCCCCGTCACGTGCGGGAGCGACCACCCAGCGACGAGGGGGGCAGCCACAGGCCCCCGTCACATCTGAGCCAGGACACCACTACCCAGGACACCACTACCCAGGACACCACTACCCAGGACACCACTACCCAGGACACCCCTACCCGGGACAGCACTACCCAGGAAGACGAAATACCAGACAGTGACTCAGAGTGGATGGGTGGAGACGAACCCCCACCCCAAAGTGCCATGGACTCAGAGTGGGACGAAGAGCACGACACAACGCCACTGCTGTCACCAACACCCTCCACCATCGTAGAAACACTCACCTCGGTTGGGCACTTTAGTGATGAGGCGTCTGGTACACTCACTGGTGCGCACAACACAGTCGTCCCGGTACAGCAGGTGGAGGTAGGAGCAGCAGAGGGGCCGGGCGGTCAGAGGGCAGTCCAGCCCAAGCGAACATCTGCGGCCCAGATGGATCCCGGGTTCCTGGAGTTTCCACACCCACACATAGATCCGATGCAACCACCGACCCGGAGACGAGCGAAGAGGGTGACGGCCGGCTTGCGGCGGCTGCAGTCGCAGGTGGAGGAGTTCACCTGCGTCCAGGAGCTGGAAGTGGTGCCGGTCATGCGTGCCACCCAGGCCGACACCGCACGGGTGGCGTCCGCGGTGGAGGCAATGGGTGCGACGGTGTCAGACATGGGGAACGGTTTGCGAGGTCTGGGGCTTTCTGTTCATGGCTGCCCTCTCACAGGAGGCCATGAGCCAGTGCCAGCGCCAGATGGCAGAGGCGCCCAACACCATAGCCCAGTCTCAGCAGACCATGGTCCAGTCTCTGCAGGCCATGGCCCAGTCTCTGCAGGCCATCGCTGAGGGCATCGGTGCCAGTGGCCATGTGCGAGCCGGCGTCGCACTGTCACAGACAGGGTTTGCCAACCCCCTGGGCTCCATGGCTGCAAACCTGCAGACCCCTGTCGATACCAGCACGGGCCTCCAGGACTGGCAGCGCCATATGTCGGGGGGGGGCGTCGGATGGCCAGTCCGTTCGCATCCCCCACCCATGTAGAGGCCTGGGGGCCATCGGGCACCCCGAGGGAGGAGGAGGTGGTGTGGTCCGTCCCGGCTCCCCCTGTAGGGGAGGTCCCGGAACACCGCGACACCTCGGACTCCCCCCCTTCCGTCCCAGGTGCATCGGGTGGGCAACGGGCAGGACAGGCTGGCAGCTCGCCATCCAGTCGCCCGGGCCGCAGCCTGGCCCATCTAGGCCAGGACGCCCCAGGGAACGGCCGCCAAAGGGATCCAGTGTCAGAGGGCAGGAATCACAGGAGTCCACCTCCAGTTCTGCTGTACCGTCTGGGGAACCACGTAGACGTAGTCAAAGGGCCCGTAAGGCCAAACGATTAGACACTGAGTAAGTTGGCACGGGTGCAGGGCACAGATGAGTTTTAGGGGCTAGGGCACGTGCATGAACTCGTTTGGTTATTAAAGTCAATGTTACACCTACAGAAGCTGCCTTTGTGCTCTGTCCAAAGCGTGCGGGGGTGTCATGTACGTTGAGCGCAAGTGTGTGTGTGAGGGGTGGTCTTACCTCAGCCCCAGGTGAGTCTGCCCCATTCCCCCTGGGCCGCCATCAACATCCCCCCGGGCAGAGGACGGGACCGTGTGCTGCAGTGTCACAGCCGCATGCAGGGATGGTCTGGGTGGATGGTGGTACCGTGGCCATGGGTCAGACATAGTCCAATGATGTGGAGCCAGGAGCTCACCGCAGGGCGGGTTGTCATCATCCTCCATGGCCTGCAATAGACACGCGTCCACCCGCAACTGTGTGAGCCCGGCCCGTTGTGCCGCAGGTGGATCGGCAATGGGGGGCGGTGGTGTGCATGCGGGTGGGGCGGGTGGGGTTGGGGAGGGGGGTGAGGGTGCTGGGTGGATGGATGGGTGGGGGGTGTGGGTGGTCGGCTGTTGCCATGGTGTGCGGTCTGTGGCCATACTACCCGATTCCCACGCCCATCTAGTCAGTGAAGCGGGCGGCTATCAGTCTGTCCCGTGCCCGCTGGGCCAGCCGGTAACGGTGGACGGCCACCCGCCTGTGTCTACCCCGTCTGCCCTGACCATTACCCCCATCCCCCTCATCTGGGGAGGACTGCGCCTCTTCCTGCTGCTCCTCCACTCCGCCCTCCTCTGCCTGCGGCACATCGCCCCTCTGCTGGGCTATGTTGTGCAGGACGCAGCACACCACAATGATGCGGCCGACCCTATCTGACCGATACTGGAGGGCGCCCCCAGAGAGGTCCAGGCACCTGAAACGCATCTTCAGCACGGCAAAGCACCTCTCTATCACTCCCCTTGTTGCTACATGGGCATCATTGTAGCGGTTCTCCGCCTCATTGCGTGGCCTCCGTATAGGCGTCATCAGCCACGATCGCAATGGGTAGCCCCTGTCGCTCAGCAACCAGCCCCTCAGCCGGGGATGGCGTCCCTCGTACATGCCGGGGATGGATGACCGCGACAACACGTATGAGTCGTGTACACTGCCTGGGTAACGGGCGCAGACGTGCAGGATCATCATGCGGTGGTCGCAGACCACCTGTATGTTCATCGAATAGGTCCCCTTCCTATTGGTGAACATGGCCCTGTTATCTGCAGGTGGCCGCACGGCGACGTGCATCCCATCAATCGCGCCCTGGACCATGGGGATCCCGGCCACGGCAGAGAAGCCCACGGACCGGGCATCATGGCTGGCCCGGTCCACAGGGAAGCGGATGTCGCGGTGCGCCATGGCATATAGGGCATCTGTCACTGCCCGGATGCACCGATGCACCGATGTCTGCGATATGCCGGACAGGTCCCCACTCGGTGCCTGGAATGACCCCGTTGCATAAACGTTCAGGGCCACCGTAACCTTGACGGACACGGGGAGAGGGTGTCACCCGCCAGTGCCACGCGGTGACAGGTGTGCCAGGAGGTGGCAGATGTGTGCCACGGTTTCCCGCCTCATCCGGAGTCTCCTCCTGCATTCCCGGTCCGTGAGGTCCTGGTATGACTGCCGGGGCCGGGATACACGGGGCGCCCTCGGGTGCCTCCGTTGCCGTGGGGCCGCGACGTCCTCCTCCCCCTCCTCGTCCTGTCGGTCAGGTGTCCCTCCAGCCTGGGCGGCTGCCGCCTGTCCCTCTGCGGCAGCCTGCGCCGCCTCTCTGGCACGCTCCTCCTCCTCCTCCTCATCCAGGGCAACATAGACATTAGCGGCTGCCGCCACGGCGGCCAACATCGCTGGATGATAGGAAAACATGACGGCCTGGTGGGGGGGAGGGGAACGCCGACATGTCATCATTGCCCATATCCCCTCCTCCCCCCAGCCAGGTGGCATGGACCACATGCGTCCAACTGTTGGAGGCTGGCACCTGGCCAGGTGGACCAACTCACTTGCCCTCACATCCCCCACCCCGGCACGGAACCCCCATTCCCCTCCCCGGCACGGACCCCCCCAACCTCCTCCCCGGCACGGACCCCCCCAACCTCCTCCCCGGCACGGACCCCAACCTCCTCCCCGGCACGGACCCCAACCTCCTCCCGGCACGGACCCCCCCCAACCTCCTCCCCGGCACGGACCCCCCCAACCTCCTCCCCAGCACGGACCCCAACCTCCTCCCCGGCACGGACCCCAACCTCCTCCCCGGCACGGACCCCCCCAACCTCCTCCCCGGCACGGACCCCCCCCCCCAACCTCCTCCCCGGCACGGACCCCCCATCCCCCTCCCCGGCACGGACACCAACCTCCTCCCAGGCACGGACCCCCCCCCAACCTCCTCCCCGCACGGATCCCCCCAACTCCTCCCCGGCACGGACCCCAACCTCCTCCCCGGCACGGACCCCCCATCCCCCTCCCCGGCACGGACCCCCCCCAACCTCCTCCCCGGCATGGACCCCCCCAAACTCCTCCCCGGCACGGATCCCATCCCCCTCCCCGGCACGGACCCCCCTCCCGGCACTCCCCCGGAGCCCAGCTCACTCTAACCACCCCCCCCGCCGCACACACACACACACAACCCGAGACACACCTCTCCCCACACATTCAGACTGCGGCCACGCCATCGCCTGCCCAGCGGCCAACCCCCCAGGCCGTCACTCACCTCCACGCTGGTCGGCGTGAACCTGGAGCACAGGTTCACGCCGATGAAAAGGAGGTTTAATTTACGTCGACGTGAACGGTCATCACGTCGACGGGACTTCGGCCCATCCGGAAGGGAGAATATCGGCAGGCCGAAAATCGGCTGCCTTGCGCAGACCCGTGCCATTCTCCGACGGCAGCTGCGCCATTAATGCCCCGCCGACTTTTCTCCCTTCGGAGACTTCGGCAACCGGCGGGGGCGGGATTCACGGCGGCCAACGGCCATTCTCCGACCCGCTGGGGGGGTCGGAGAATGACGCCCATGAAGTTCGGTCACAGATCAGGCATGATCTCATTGAATGGCAGGATAGGCGCAAGAGGCTGAATGGCCTATTCCTGTTTCTATGTTTCTAAGATACCGCACCGGCCAATGAAGGGCTGTCTCCTGCCACCATGAAACAAATGGCGGGCAGCGTGATAAATCCTGTCCTTTGTTTATGTCAGCGTTTAACTTTCCAAACTTAAGGGAACATAAACCAAGCTTTAAAAAGAAAGACTTGCATTTCTAAATGTTTTTTATTGTAAAGACTTGCATTTATAATGTGCTTCTCACAATCTCAGCATATCTCAAAGAACTTTAAAGCCATTAAAATACTCTTGGAAAGTAGATGCTCTTGTTAGAAATACAGGAGCCAATTTTCACTCTGCAATCACACAGTAATGATCTAATAGTGGCCTTATAATTTATTTTCATTGATGTTGGTGGAGGAATAATTATCGGCCAAGATACCAGGAGAACTCTCCAGCTCATCTACAAAATAGTACTAATCATCTTTCATGATTAACCGACGGAACAGATAGTGAGCTTGGTATTACACTGAGTGAGAGCCTAGATTCCATGTTTATGATTCTGGAGTGGAACTTGAAGCCACAAACATTTGATTCAAAGACGGAGACCAATATATTTACCAAGGTTCAGTGTCTAAAAATGAACACAGTACTCCGGATGGGTTCAGACCAAGGATCTATAGCAACTAAAGCATCACTGTTAATTTTGAATTGCAATCCTCTTAAAATAAAGACCAACATTTCATTTGCCTTTCTGATTACTTTCTGTACCTTTGTACAAACCTGGGGGAAGGGATGGTGGTGTAGTGGCAATGTCACTGGACTAGTAATCCAGAGGCCCACGCCAAATCTCTGGGGTCAAATCCCATCACACCATTTGGTGGAATTTAATTTCAATTAATAAATTTAGACTATAAAGTTAGTCTCAGTAGATTATGAAATCGCTAATGCTCTTTCGGGAAGGAAATCTGCCATCCTTACCTGGTCTGGCCTCTGACTCCACACCCACAGCAATGTGATTGACTCTTAACTACCCTCTGAAATGGCCTAGCAAGCCACTCAGTTCAGGGGCAATTAGGAATGGGAAACAAATGTTGGCCCAGCCAGCGACATCCCATGAAAGAATAAACAAAAGCATAGTTTGTGTACATGGCCACCTAAATCACAGTGTTTCTCGACATCATTGAGAAAATATTCCCGTTTGTCTTTCTCAGTTCCAACTTGGATGGCTTCACACATCAAACACCATCTGCCTTTGTTTTGCATACACATTTAGCCTGTCATGCCTCTTTGTAACTTCCTGCTCCATAACGTACTGTGACTTCTAGTTAGTCTCATCTGAAAATGTGTCTTTACACCTCGGTATTTATATTGCTTGAAAAAAGATACCTGCAGCTGAAGTTTTTTGTCTTGCACTCATCAGGATAAACACAAGAATGCCAAATTTAAAGGGAACAACAATTTATACTGCACTTATACTGCATTAGGGATGGCACAGTGATTAGCACTGTTGCCTCACAGTGCCAGGGACCCAGTTTCAATTTTGGCCTTGGGTGACTGTCTGTGTATAGTTTGCATTTTCTCCCCGTGTCTGTGTGGGTTTCTTCCGGGTGCTTGAGTTCCTCCCACAGTCCAAAGATGTACACATTAGGTGGATTGACCATGATAAAATTACCCCTTAGTGTCCAAGGATGTACAGGTTTGGTGGGGTTATGTGGATAGGGTTGGCGAGTGGGCTTAGGTAGGGTGCTCATTCAGAGGATCGGTGTGGACTCAATGGGCCAGATGGCCAACTTCTGCATTGTAGAGATAAGAAAAGAGCGCTGATTGATGGGCAAACCGACTCTGATTGGTTGAGATGGTGCCCTGGAGAATGCACCAGGGAACTATTGTTCTCCCATTTTTGCTTAATTCAAAAAAGGTGCAATGTTTGGACATGTCCCTTTTGCTTGCAGAGGACAGGTCCCTGCATATTAAAATCTGTAGCTTCTAGCAAGTGTAAGTGAGCTACATTGCAAGGCTGACACATAATCTTTAATTTGTTGTAATTCTTGGAATATTTAGGATTGTTCAGCAAGTGCTGTCCAATTGCAAAATCCCATCAAATGCTAGACATTATGTCCTGAGTTTTACAAGTACTGGTTGGTTGGCTATGGTTAGCCGATTGTGAACAGCCAAGGGATGAGCTATGTGACACGATCCACCAGTTGTTGGGACATATAACCTCTGCACTTGGCATCACACTGGGACTGAAATTCATAGGTCATGCAGGGAATTTTATGGCTGCAAAAAGAGTGGGAAATGTGGAGTGCAAAGTGACCTAATTAGGTGGGATGTGAAATTTCAATTTCTCCCATGGCGGGTTGAGATGTTGAGATTAAGTCAGTGATGTTTTTGTGATTTATCAAAAATTACACAGGCCTGTGGTAGGTTCATATTTCTGTTACGACCGGTCGCGAGGTGAGGTTACACGAATTGATTAACCCGGACGAGATCCCTCAATTTGATATCCTTCATCCCATTGGTGGTAACTAACTTGGCCCGGGCCCATAATTTGTTCAAACCCTGGCTGAGCATCCCAATTTGTTATTGTTCAGCTGGGATAACACTCCACTACCCCAAATTGTTATGTCCTGGGCAAGAAGGGACGAGCTATCTCCCTTGGTTAACCGTACGCAACCAACCTGTACTTGTAAAACTCAGGACAGAGTGGGCTGGATTCTCCGCCCCGCCGCACCACATTTCTGTTGTACTTGTGTGTGTGTGGGGGGGGGGGGGGGGAGGGGGAGTCCAGAGTCAGGGTCAGGTATTGGAAGATCTCATGGGGTGGGTCATGTAAGTGAACAAAAGTATAGAAGAGGATAACATGTGGGTTCAGAGTCAGAGTGGGCATTGGGATGGTCACAGATTTAGGCACAAGGGGTAGAGAGGGAATGGGCAAAGAAATGGGGTAATAGGGCCCATTTCGCTGTATATTGATTTATAGTAAGACCATAAGAAATAGGAATAGGAGTAGGGCATTCAGCCATAGAAAAGTTACAACATAGAGGAGGCCATTTGGCCACCTTGTCCAGAGTGCCCTTTCTAATTGCAAAGGTGCCCTTTCTAATTGCATCTTCCTGCCCCGATCCATAGCCCAGTAGCTTACAGAACCTAAGATGCAGATGCAGGACTTTTAAAAGTAGTTTTGACTCCCTGCCTCCACCACCAACTTGAGCAGCGAATTACAGACCCCCACTACCTTCTGCATAAAAACGTTCTTACTCATGTCTCCTCTACACCTTCTGCCACCTATCTTGAATCTGTCCCCTGGTTCTAGAACTCTCTGCCAAGGAAAACAGTTTTATCCTGTCCACTCTATCTCTTCCCCTCATAATTTTGTACATCTCAATCAAGACCCCCGCAGCCTTCTTTGTTCCAAGGAAAATAACACCAACCTATCCAAACTCTCCCTGTAGCTACACTTTTCTAGCCCTCTATGTATAACCCTTAATAAATTTCCCCCTTAAGCTGTTCCAATTTCATAACAAGATTCCATTCTTGTAAACCTCCTCTGCACTCTCCCCAGAGCAATTACGTCCTTCCTGTAATGTGGTGACCAGAATTGCACACAATACTCTAGTTGTGACCTCCCCTGTGTTTTATACAATTCCAACATTATAACTGCACTGGCGGAGATAGATGATGAGGCAGATGGTGATACATCCTTGGGCACTGGCTGCTTCATCAGAGATGGAGTCTTCTGGCACCTGTCTTGGATGTGTCCTGTTCCTTGGATGGTGACCTGTAAAAAGAATCAACACAATTTGAAAGCTTTGCATTTCATCACACCCACCCTATGTACTCACTTGCCGCCATTAGGATGGCTCCTTCATAGTCTTGGCCAGTCCAGCCTTGCTCTCTGCCGTTGATGCTGCTCACTCTTCATCAGCGATCTTCATTCCCTCCTTCTCGGCTGCTAGGAAGATTATGCGGTTTGGAAATCCTCCCATGTGTCTCCTCTTGTGGGAACCGTAGGTCTTGTCCTGCATGACAGAGTGCAAGGTTAGTGATATGTGAAGCAACATCTAAACCCCCCTGTCCCACCACTGCCTTGTCTACATAATTCACATCATACACACTGGCCTATCATTCACACAGAGACACATTGCATCCAAGCGAACACAGAAACAAAACTTTCAGACACTTTGGCCTCAACTGCCATGTGGCACCAAAGCTGATCACACATTGACTCTTCTGGCATAGCTGCCCATTCATACATATACATCATTGATAACCAAGCTGTTATGGGCCAGGGTTTCGAAAACTCCAAAGTATATCATGGAGTTCTCCTGACCGACAGCTGTTTATTTATTTTAGTTATGATGAACACAAGGGCCTACCTTTCAGGTGTTATTCAACAGAGGCCTGAAGCACTTTTAATCAAAAATAAAGTTTATTTACAAATTTAGTTAACATTTTTATAAACACACGCAGTAAGCATTCTTATCAACTACCAACATAAATACCCCACACAGCTACAGTACTCTATGTATAACCCTTAATAAATTCCCCCTTTAACTGTTCCAATAATAAAGATCCCATAAACCAGAAAACCCTTTTCAAAGGTGTGGCCCAGCTCACAGCACTCAATACCAGGATTGGATGCTCGTGTGTCCTTTCCAAAACAGTAGGTTTGAATTTCTTCCAGAAAACAATTATTTTTTTCCAAATTATCAAGGAGTCTGGAAACAGTTTTTAACCTGAAGGTAGAGAGACACTCCAAGACACTTGTCTGCCTGAATGCAGCAGCCAGATGTGAAAACGAAAGCAAAAAACTTAGAGCCTCCAAAACAAGCCCAAACCAAAACGAAAGTAAAACGCAAAGCCACAGCCCAGCTCCACCCACACAATGACATCAGGGAAGCCATGTGAAAAGACAAAAACATTTCTTAAAGGGACACTCCCATGGCAACACAAGAGAATCCGATTGAAGAAGCGACACTGACCTTAGCAGATTGGAGCAGGCCGTTGACCTATTTCCTGCACTGGATCCAGGGTACATGGGTGAGTCATGGTTGCTAGCCTCCTCTCCACCTCCATCCAGGGTGCCTTGGTCTGGTGGGACAGCCTTCTTATACCATCTTCAGAAAAGTGTACTTCCTACCTTTTCCTGACAGCCGGGAAGAGAACATGAAGATAGGCATTGCTGGTTCTTGGTTCTACAGCTGCCACTCATCTTTCCAAACAATATGGTACACCCAAGCAGTGGTTCACCCTGGAAGCGATGCACAGTCTCCCTGCCGGAACAGAAGGCTCTTTAATAGGCTGAACATTGATGCAACATTGTCAGACAATGGCTCAGTTAACCAATCAAAAGCTACCGTACATTGTATGCACGGCCATGCACTTATAATTTTCATTATAATTGGGTTAAGGGCAAAAAGAGAGAAAGTGGGAGTGGTGTTCAATTCTGGCTGTAGGTCAGGAATGTTTGTTGACAAAATGCCAGCCCACAAATATGCCTTTGTGTGATAGGCAGAATGTCTTTTTGGTTTGATGGAAGCATCCTGTTAGTGGTGAATACCACTTGTGTTGCTGCTGCATAGTAACAACGTGAAACTGCTAGCTGCACCTGTAGCTCCATTGTTTGAGATAGCTTACCTTTCCAGTGTAATCTGAGATGAACTAGGCACGTGACAGGACCGAACATGGCAGTCGGCGGCCCTTTTGTGAACATGCGTTATACACAGTGAGCAATGATCTGATCAGGGTGGCTAGTATTTCACAGCATCGCTTTGATGAACACTTGTCAGCACCAAGCTTGCACGGAGAGCAAATGACTTGGGCCCTATTTATGAGAACTCAGTTACTTTATCCAAGGCATTGGGATATATGGTGAAAGGCCGGAGCCCCAGGATATACCCTTGAGAGTGCCACTGTTATCAGGGAATGTTTTCTTTCTCTTCACACTTAGTGTTTTTCTTCACGGCAATGACAGAAATGTGTCACATTACCTCCAATTCTACGCACTTTAATTTTTCTTATAATCTGTTGTGCGGATGCGATCAAATATCTTAGAGGAGTTCATGTTCACAATGACCGGAAGTTTCTGTCTCCGTTTGACAGAGTTTCCAATGACTTCTGCTCTCAAGCTTTTATACACCAAGGGGAACCAGCACATAACAATGGAAAGCCACAGAAGCACAGAGGAGTTTCTCAAAACATTGGTGGTGGATATTCTGGATATTAAATGACATATTCTCTATTGTCTTAAATTACAAAGTATTGCTACATATTCGCCCAGTTTCAAATAATG
Organism: Scyliorhinus torazame; assembly: GCF_047496885.1. Lineage (NCBI taxonomy): Eukaryota > Metazoa > Chordata > Chondrichthyes > Carcharhiniformes > Scyliorhinidae > Scyliorhinus > Scyliorhinus torazame. Next base: position 117,843,230 of record NC_092707.1, on the reverse strand, counting down.
CCAAAACGTTCAACCTGGAAATCCAAACCGAAACACTCAATCTGAAGACACTAACCGAAACACTCAATCTGAAGACCCGAACCAAAACAGTCAATCTGAACACCCTAAACAAAACACTCAACCTGAAGACACTAACCAAAACACTCAATCTGAAGACCCTAACCGAAACACTCAATCTGAAGACACTAACCGAAACACTCAATCTGAAGACCATAACCAAAATACTCAATCTGAAGACACTAACCAAAACACCCAACCTGAAGAACCTAACCAAAACACTCAATCTGAAGACCCTAACCGAAACACTCAATCTGAAGACCCTAACCGAAACACACAATCTGAAAACCATAACCAAAATACTCAATCTGAAGACACTATCCAAAACTGTCAATATGAAGACCCTAACCAAAACGTTCAACCTGGAAATCCAAACCGAAACACAAATCTGAAGACCCAAACCAAAACACTCAATCCGAAGGCCCTAACCGAAACACAAATCTGAAGACCCTAACCAAAACACTCAATATGAACACCCTAACCAAAACACACAATTTGAAGGCCCTAACCAAAACACTCAATCTGAAAACCCTAACCAAAACACTCAATCTGAAGACCCTAACCAAAACACTCAATCTGGAAACACAAAGTGAACCACTCAATCTGAAGACCCTAATCGAAACACTCAAACTGAAGACACTAACCAAAACACTCAATCTGAAGACCCTAAACAACACAGTCAATCTGAAGACCCTAACCAAGACATTCATTCTGAAGACCATAACCAAAATATTCAACCTGAAGCCCCTAACCAAAACACTCATTCTGAAGACCCTAACCAAAACACTCAATCTGAAGACCCTACCCAAAAAACTCAATCTGAAGACCCTAACCAAAACACTCAATCTGAAGACACTAACCAAAACAGTCAATCTGAAGACCCTAACCAAAACAGTCAATCTGAAGCCTCTAACCAAAACACTCAATCTGAAGACACTAACCAAAACAGTCAATCTGAAGACCCTAACCAAAATACTCAATCTGAAGACCCTAACCAAAACACTCAATCGGAAGAGCCTAACCAAAACACTCAATCTGAAGACACTAACCAAAACAGTCAATCTGAAGACCCTAACCATAACAGTCAATCTGAAAACCCTAAACAAAACACCCAACCTGAAGCCCCTAACCAAAACACTCAATCTGAAGACCCTAACCAAGACATTCAATTTGAAGACCCTAACCAACACAGTCAATCTGAAGACCCTAACCAAAATACTCAATCTGAAGACCCTAACCAAAACACTCAATCTGAAGACCCTAACCAAAACACTCAATCTGAAGACCCTAAAGAAAACACTCAATCTTAAGATCCTAACCAAAACAGTCAATCTGAAGACCCTAACCGAAACACTCAACCTGGAGCGCCTAACCAAAACATTCAATCAGAAAATCCTAACCAAAACACTCAATCTGAAGACACCAAACAAAACTCTCAGTCTGGAGACCCTAACCAAAATATTCAATCTGAACACCCTAATCAAAACACTCAATCTGAAGACCCTAACCAAAACACTCAATCTGAAAACCCTAAACAAAATACTCAATCTGAACATCCTAACCCAAACACTCAATTGAAGACCCTAAATAAAACACTCAATCTTAAGATCCTAACCAAAACAGTCAATCTCAAGACCCTAACCAAAACACTCAATCTGAAGACCCTAACCAAAACACACAATCTCAAGACCCTAACCAAAACACTCAATCTGAAGACCCTAACCGAAACACTCAACCTGGAGCGCCTAACCAAAACACTCAATCTGAACAACCTAACCAAAACACTCAATCAGAAGACCCTAACCAAAACACTGAATCTAAACACCCTAACCAAAACACTCAATCTGAAAACCCTAACCAAAACACTCAATCTCAAGATCCTAACCAAAACTGTTAATCTGAAGACACTAACCGAAACACTCAATCTGAAGACACTAACCAAAACACTCAATCTGAAGACCCTAACCTAAATAGTTAATCTGAAGTCCTTAACCAAAACACTCAATCTGAAGACCCTACCGAAAATACTCAATCTGAAGACCCTAACCAAAACACTCAATCTGAAGACCCAATCGAAAATACTCAATCTGAAGATCCTAACCGAAACACTCATTTTGAAGATCCTAGCCAAAATACACAATCTGAAAACCCTAACCAAAACAGTCAATCTGAAGAACCTAACCGAAGCACTCAATCTGAAAACCCTAAACAAAACACTCAATCTGAAGATCATATCCAAAACAATAATTTTGAAGATCCTAACCAAAATACACAATCTGGACACCCTAACCAAAACACTCAATCTGAGGGCACTAACCAAAACACTCAATCTGAAGACCCTAACCAAAACACTCAATCTGAAGACCCTAACCACGACACCCAATCTGAAGACCCTAACCAAAACACTCAATCTGAAAACCCTAAACAAAACACTCAATCTGAGGACCCTAACCAAAACACTCAATCTGAAGACCCTAACCAAAACACTAAATCTCAAGCCCCTAACCAAAACACTCAATCTGAAGACCCTAACCAAAACAGTCAATCTCAAGACCCTAACCAAAACAGTCAATGTTAAGACTCTAGCCGAAACACTCAACCTGGAGAGCCTATCCAAAACACTCAATCTGAAGACCCTAACCAAAACACTCAATTTGAAGCCCCTAACCAAGACACTCAATTTGAAGCCCCTAAACAAAACACTCAATCTCAAGACCCTAACCAAAACACTCAATCTCAAGACCCTAACCAAAACACTCAATCTGAAGACCCTAACCAAAACACTCAATCTGAAGACCCTAACCAAAACAGTCATTCTGAAGACACTAACCAAAACACTCAATCTGAAGATCCTAACCAAACACTCAATCTGAAGACCCTAACCAAAACACTCAATCTGAAGACCCTAACCAAAACACTCAATCTCAAGACCCTAACCAAAACACTCAATCTGAAGACCCTAACCAAACACTCAATCTGAAGACCCTAACCAAAACAGTCATTCTGAAGACCCTAACCAAAACAGTCATTCTGAAGACACTAACCAAAACACTCAATCTGAAGTCCCTAACCTAAACAGTCAATCTGAAGACCCTAACCAAAACACTCAATCTCAAGACCCTAAACAAAACACTCAATCTCAAGACCCTAACCAAAACACTCAATCACAAGACCCTAACCAAAACGCTCAATCTGAAGACCCTAACCATACACTCAATCTCAAGACCCTAACCCAAAACACTCAATCTGAAGACCCTAACCATACACTCAATCTGAAGACACTAACCAAAACACTCAATCTGAAGTCCCTAACCTAAACAGTCAATCTGATGTCATTAACCAACACACTCAATCTGAAGACCCTACCGAAACACTCAATCTGAAGACCCTACCGAAAATACTCATTCTGAAGATCATACCGAAAATACTCAATCTGAAGACCCTAACCAAGACATTCATTCTGAAGACCCCAACCAAAATATTCAACCTGAAGCCCCTAACCAAAACACTCAATCTGAAGACCCTAACCAAAACAGTCAATCTGAAGACCCTAACCAAAACACTCAATCTGAAGACCCTAACCAACACAGTCAATCAGAAGACCCTAACCAAGACATTCAATCTGAAGCCCCTAACCAAAAAACTCAATCTGATGCCCCTAACCAAAACACTCAGTCTCAAGACCCTAACCAAAACACTCAATCTGAAGACCATAACCAAAACTGTCAATCTGAAGACCCTAACCAAAACACTCAATCTGAAGACACTAACCGAAACACCCAATCTGAAGATCCTAACCAAAACACTCAATCTGAACAACGTAACCAAAACACTCAATCTGAAGCCCCTAACTAAAACGCTCAACCTGGAAACCCAAACCAAAACACCCAATCTGAATACCCAAACCAAAACACTCAATCTGAAGACCCTAACCAAAACACTAAATCTCAAGCCCCTAACCAAAACACTCAATCTGAAGACCCTAACCAAAACTGTCAATCTGAAGACCCTAACCAAGACATTCAATCTGAAGCCCCGAACCGAAACACTCAATCTGAAGCCCCTGCCCAAAACACTCAATCTGAAGCCCCTAACCAAGACACTCAATTTGAAGCCCCTAACCAAAACACTCAATCTCAAGACCCTAACCAAAACACTCAATCTGAAGACCCTAACCAAAACAGTCATTCTGAAGACCATAACCAAAACACTCAATCTGAAGACCCTAACCAAACACTCAATCTGAAGACCCTAACCAAACACTCAATCTGAAGACCCTAACCAAAACAGTCATTCTGAAGACCCTAACCAAAACACTCAATCTGAAGACACTAACCAAAACACTCAATCTGAAGACCCTAACCTAAACAGTCAATCTGATGTCATTAACCAACACACTCAATCTGAAGACCCTCCCGAAAATACTCAATCTGAAGATCATACCGAAAATACTCAATCTGAAGACCCTAATCGAAACACTCAATCTGAAGACCCTAACCAAAACACTCGCTCTGAGGACCCTAACCAAAATACTCAATCTGAAGACCCTAACCAAAATACTCAATCAGAAGACACGAACCAAGACACTGAATCAGAAGAACGTAACCAAAACACCCAATCTGAAGACCCTAACCGAAACACTCAATCTGAAGACCCTAAACAAAACAATCAATCTGAAGACCCAATCCAAAACGCTCAATCTGAAGATCCTATCCAAAACACTCATTTTGAAGATCCTAACCAAAATAAACAATCTGAACACCCTAACCAAAACACTCAATCCGCAGACACTAACCGAAACACTCAATCTGAAGACCCTAACCGAAACACTCAATCTGAAGATCCTAACAAAAAGACTCAATCTGAACACCGTAACCAAAACACTCAATCTGAAGACACTAAACAAAACACTCAATCTGAATACCCTAACCAAAACACTCAATCTGAAGACCCTAACCAAAACACTCAATCTGAAGACCCTAACCAAAACACTAAATCTCAAGCCCCTAACCAAAACACTCAATCTGAAGACCCGAACCAAAACACTCAATCTGAAGACCCCAACCAAAACACTCAATCTGAAGACCCGAACCAAAACACTCAATCTGAAGACCCTAACCAAAACACTCAATCTGAAGACCCGAACCAAAACACTAAATCTCAATCCCCTAACCAAAACACTCAATCTGAAGACCCTAACCAAAGCTGTCAATCTGAAGACCCTAACCAAGACATTCAATCTGAAGCCCCTAACCGAAACACTCAATCTGAAGCCCCGAACCAAGACACTCAATTTGAAGCCCCTAACCAAAACAATCAATCTGAAGACCCTAACCAAACACTCAATCTGAAGACCCTAACCAAACACTCAATCTGAAGACCCTAACCAAAACAGTCATTCTGAAGACCCTAACCAAAACACTAAATCTGAAGACACTAACCAAAACACTCAATCTGAAGACCCTAACCAAAACACTCAATCTGAAGACCCTAACCAAACAGTCAATCTGATGTCATTAACCAACACACTCAATCTGAAGACCCTACTGAAAATACTCAATCTGAAGATCATACCGAAAATACTCAATCTGGAGACCCTAATCGAAACACTCAATCTGAAGACCCTAACCAAAACACTCACTCTGAAGACCCTAACCAAAATACTCAATCTGAAGACCCTAACCAAAATACTCAATCAGAAGACACGAACCAAGACACTGAATCAGAAGAACGTAACCAAAACACCCAATCTGAAGACCCTAACCGAAACACTCAATCTGAAGACCCTAAACAAAACAATCAATCTGAAGACTCAATCCAAAACGCTCAATCTGAAGATCCTATCCAAAACAGTCATTTTGAAGATCCTAACCAAAATACAAAATCTGAAGACCTAACCAAAACACTCAATCTGAAGATGATAACCAAAACACACAATCTCAAGACCCTAACCAAAACAGTCAATCTGAAGACCCTAACCGAAATACTCAATCTGAAGACCCTACCGAAATACTCAATCTGAAAACCCTAACCGAAACACTCAATCTGAAGACCCTAACCAAAACACTCAATCTAAAGACCCTAACCAAAACAGTCAATCTGAAGACCCTAACCAAAATACGCAATCTGAAGATCCTAACCAAAACACTCATTTTGAAGATCCTAACCAAAATACACAATCTGAACACCCTAACCAAAACACTCAATCTGAAGACCCTAACCAAAACAGTCAATCTGAAGACCCTAACCAAAACACTCAATCTGAAGACCCTAACCAACACAGTCAATCTGAAGACCCGAACCGAAACACTCAATCTGATGGCCCTAACCAAAACACTCAGTCTTAAGACCCTAACCAAGACATTCAATCTGAAGCCCCTAACCAAAACACTCAGTCTCAAGACCCTAACCAAAACACTCAGTCTCAAGACCCTAACCAAAACACTCAATCTGAAGCCCCTAAACAAAATACTCAATCTGAAGACCCTAACCAAAACTGTCAATCTGAAAACCCTAACCGAAACACTCAATCTGAAGACCCTAACCGAAACACTCAATCTGAAGATCCTAACAAAAACACTCAATCTGAACACCGTAACCAAAACACTCAATCTGAAGACACTAAACAAAACACTCAATCTGAATACCCTAACCAAAACACTCAATCTGAAAACCCTAACCAAAGCACTCAATCTGAATACCCTAACCAAAACACTAAATCTCAAGCCCCTAACCAAATCACTCAATCTGAAGACCCTAACCAAAACACTCAATCTGAAGACCCTAACCAAAACACTCAATCTGAAGACCCTAACCAAAACACTCAATCTGAAGACCCTAACCAAAACACTAAATCTCAAGCCCCTAACCAAAACACTCAATCTGATGTCATTAACCAACACACTCAATCTGAAGACCCTACCGAAAATACTCAATCTGAAGATCATACCTAAAATACTCAATCTGAAGACCCTAATCGAAACACTCAATCTGAAGACCCTAACCAAAACACTCACTCTGAAGACCCTAACCAAAATACTCAATCTGAAGAACCGAACCAAAATACTCAATCAGAAGACACGAACCAAGACACTGAATCAGAAGAACGTAACCAAAACACCCAATCTGAAGACCCTAACCGAAACACTCAATCTGAAGACTCTAAACAAAACAATCAATCTGAAGACCCAATCCAAAACGCTCAATCTGAAGATCCTATCCAAAACACTCATTTTGAAGATCCTAACCAAAATACACAATCTGAAGACCCTAACCAAAACACTCAATCTGAAGATGATAACCAAAACACTCAATCTGAAGACCCTAACCTAAACAGTCAATCTGATGTCATTAACCAACACACTCAATCTGAAGACCCTCCCGAAAATACTCAATCTGAAGATCATACCGAAAATACTCAATCTGAAGACCCTAATCAAAACACTGAATCTGAAGACCCTAACCAAAACACTCGCTCTGAAGACCCTAACCAAAATACTCAATCTGAAGACTCTAACCAAAATACTCAATCAGAAGACACGAACCAAGACACTGAATCAGAAGAACGTAACCAAAACACCCAATCTCAATCCCCTAACCAAAACACTCAATCTGAAGACCCTAACCAAAACTGTCAATCTGAAGACCCTAACCAAGACATTCAATCTGAAGCCCCTAACCGAAACACTCAATCTGAAGCCCCGAACCAAGACACTCAATTTGAAGCCCCTAACCAAAACAATCAATCTGAAGACCCTAACCAAACACTCAATCTGAAGACCCTAACCAAACACTCAATCTGAAGACCCTAACCAAAACAGTCATTCTGAAGACCCTAACCAAAACACTAAATCTGAAGACACTAACCAAAACACTCAATCTGAAGACCCTAACCAAAACACTCAATCTGAAGACCCTAACCAAACAGTCAATCTGATGTCATTAACCAACACACTCAATCTGAAGACCCTACTGAAAATACTCAATCTGAAGATCATACCGAAAATACTCAATCTGGAGACCCTAATCGAAACACTCAATCTGAAGACCATAACCAAAACACTCACTCTGAAGACCCTAACCAAAATACTCAATCTGAAGACCCTAACCAAAATACTCAATCAGAAGACACGAACCAAGACACTGAATCAGAAGAACGTAACCAAAACACCCAATCTGAAGACCCTAACCGAAACACTCAATCTGAAGACCCTAAACAAAACAATCAATCTGAAGACTCAATCCAAAACGCTCAATCTGAAGATCCTAACAAAAACACTCAATCTGAAAACCCTAACCAAAACTGTCATTCTGAAGACACTAAACAAAACACTCAATCTGAAGACCCTAACCAAAACACTCAATCTGAAGATCCTAACCAAAGCACTAAATCTCAAGCCCCTAACCAAAACACTCAATCTGAAGACCCTAACCAAAACACTTAATCTGAAGACCCTAACCAAAACACTAAATCTCAAGCCCCTAACCAAAACACTCAACTGAAGACCCTAACCAAAACAGTCAATCTCAAGACCCTAACCAAAACAGTCAATGTTAAGACTCTAGCCGAAACACTCAACCTGGAGAGCCTATCCGAAGCACTCAATCTGAACAACCTAACCAAAACACTCAATCTGAAGACTCTAACCAAAACACTCAATCTGAAGACCCTAACCAAGACATTCAATCTGAAGATCCTAACCAAAACACTCAATCCGAAGCCCCGAACCGAAACACTCAATCTGAAGCCCCTAAACAAAACACTCAATCTGAACATCCTAACCCAAACACTCAATTGAAGACCCTAAACAAAACACTCAATATTAAGATCCTAACCAAAACAGTCAATCTAAAGACCCTAGCCAAAACACGCAATCTGAAGACCCTAACCGAAACACTCAATCTGAAGGCCTTAACCAAAACACTCAATCTGAAGACCCTAACCAAGACATTCATTCTGAAGACCCTAACCAAAACAGTCAATCTGAAAACCCTAAACAAAACACTCAATCTGAACACCCTAACCAAAACACTCAATCTGAAGACCCTAACCAAAACACTCAATCTGAAAACCCTAACCAAAACACTCAATCTGAACACCCTAACCAAAACACTCAATCTGAAGACCCTAACCAAAACACTCAATCTGAACACCCTAACCAAAACACTCAACCTGAAAACCCTAACCAAAACACCCAACCTGAAGACCCTAACCAAAACACTCAATCTGAAAACCATAACCGAAACACTCAATCTGAAGACCCTAACCAAAACACTCAACCTGAAGACCCGAAGCAAAACACTCAATCTGAAGACACTAACCAAAACACTCAATCTGAAGACCCTAACCAAAACACGCAATCTGAAGACCCTAACCGAAACAGTCAATCTGAAAACCCTAAACAAAACACTCAATCTGAAGACCCTAACCAAAACACTCAATCTGAAGACCCTAACCAAAACACTCAATCTGAAGACCCTAACCAAGACATTCAATCTGAAGATCCTAACCAAAACACTCAATCTGAAGCCCCTAAACAAAACACTCAATCTGAACACCCTAATCAAAACAATCAATCTGAACATCCTAACCCAAACACTCAATTAAAGACCCTAAACAAAACACTCAATATTAAGATCCTAACCAAAACAGTCAATCTGAAGACCCTAGCCAAAACACGCAATCTGAAAACCCGAACCGAAACACTCAATCTGAAGACCCTAACCAAAACACTCAACCTGAAGACCCGAACCAAAACACTCAATCTGAAGACCCTAACCAATACACTCAATCTGAAGACCCGAAACAAAACACTCAATCTGAAGATCCTAACCAAAACACTCAATCTGAAGATCCTAACGAAAACACTAAATCTCAAGACCCTAACCAAAACATGCAATTTGAAGACCCTAACCAAAACACTCAATCTGAAGATCCTAACCAAAACACTCAATCTGAAGACCCTAACGAAAACACTAAATCTCAAGACCCTAACCAAAACACGCAATCTGAAGATCCTAACCAAAACACTCAATCAGAAGATCCTAACCAAAACACTCAATCTGAAGACCCTAACGAAAACACTAAGTCTCAAGACCCTAACCAAAACACTCAATCTGAAGACCCTAACGAAAACACTCAATCCGAAGACCCGAACCGAAACACTCAATCTGAAGCCCCTAAACAAAACACTCAATCTGAACACCCTAATCAAAACACTCAATCTGAACATCCTAACCAAAACACTCAACCTGAAGACCCGAACCAAAACACTCAATCTGAAGACCCTAACCAATACACTCAATCTGAAGACCCGAAACAAAACACTCAATCTGAAGATCCTAACCAAAACACTCAATCTGAAGACCCTAACGAAAACACTAAATCTCAAGACCCTAACCAAAACATGCAATCTGAAGACCCTAACCAAAACACTCAATCTGAAGATCCTAACCAAAACACTCAATCTGAAGACCCTAACGAAAACACTAAATCTCAAGACCCTAACCAAAACACGCAATCTGAAGATCCTAACCAAAACACTCAATCAGAAGATCCTAACCAAAACACTCAATCTGAAGACCCTAACGAAAACACTAAGTCTCAAGACCCTAACCAAAACACTCAATCTGAAGACCCTAACGAAAACACTCAATCCGAAGACCCGAACCGAAACACTCAATCTGAAGCCCCTAAACAAAACACTCAATCTGAACACCCTAATCAAAACACTCAATCTGAACATCCTAACCCAAACACTCAATTGAAGACCCTAAACAAAACACTCAATATTAAGATCCTAACCAAAACAGTCAATCTGAAGACCCTAGCCAAAACACGCAATCTGAAGACCCTAACCGAAACACTCAATCTGAAGGCCTTAACCAAAACACTCAATCTGAAGACCCTAACCAAGACATTCATTCTGAAGACCCTAACCAAAACAGTCAATCTGAAAACCCGAAACAAAACACTCAATCTGAACACCCCAACCAAAAATCTCAATCTGAAGACCCTAACCAAAACACTCAATCTCAAAACCCTAACCAAAACACTCAATCTGAACACCCTAACCAAAACACTCAATCTGAAGACCCTAACCAAAACACTCAATCTGAACACCCTAACCAAAACACTCAACCAGAAAACCCTAACCAAAACACCCAACCTGAAGACCCTAACCAAAACACTCAATCTGAAAACCCTAACCGAAATACTCAATCTGAAGACCCGAACCAAAACACTCAAACTGAAGACCCGAACCAAAACACTCAATCTGAAGACCCTAACCAATACACTCAATCTGAAGACCCGAAACAAAACACTCAATCTGAAGATCCTAACCAAAACACTCAATCTGAAGACCCTAACGAAAACACTAAATCTCAAGACCCTAACCAAACACGCAATCTGAAGACCCTAACCAAAACACTCAAGCTGAAGATCCTAACCAAAACACTCAATCTGAAGACCCTAACGAATACACTAAATCTCAAGACCCTAACCAAAACACGCAATCTGAAGATCCTAACCAAAACACTCAATCTGAAGATCCTAACCAAAACACTCAATCTGAAGACCCTAACGAAAACACTAAATCTCAAGATCCTAACCAAAACACTCAATCTGAAGACCCTAACGAAAACACTCAATCTGAAGACCCTAACCAAAACACTCAATCTGAAGGCCTTAACAAGAACACTAAATCTGAAGACCTTAACCAGAACACTAAATCTGAAGGCACGAACCAAAACACTAAATCTGAAGACCCTAGCCAAAAGACGCAATCTGAAGACCCATAACCGAAACACTCAATCTGAAGGCCTTAACCAAAACACTCAATCTGAAGACCCTAACCAAGACATTTATTCTGAAGACACTAACCAAAACTGTCAATCTGAACACCCTAAGCAAAACACTCAATCTGAAGACCCTAACCAAAACACTCAATCTGAACACCCTAACCAAAACACTCAACCTGAAAACCCTAACCAAAACTGTCAATCTGAAGACCCTAACCAAAACACTCAATCTGAAGACCCTAACCAAAACACTCAGTCTGAAGACCCTAACCGAAACACTCAATCTGAAGACCCTAAACAAAATACTCAATCTGAAAACCCTAACAAAAACACTCAATCGTAAAACCCTAAATAAAACACACAATCTGATGTCCTTAACCAAAACACTCAATCTGAAGATCCTAACCAAAACTGTCAATCTGAAGACACTTACCGAAACACTCAATCTGAAGACACTAACCAAAACACTCAATCTGAAGACACTAACCAAAACACTCAATCTGAAAACCCTAACCAAAACACTCAATATGAACACCCTAACCAAAACACTCAATCTGAAGACCCGAACCAAAACACTCAATCTGAACACCCTAACCAAAACACTCAACCTGAAAACCCTAACCAAAACACCCAACCTGAAGACCCTAACCAAAACATTCAATCTGAAAACCCTAACCGAAATACTCAATCTGAAGACCCTAACCAAAACACTCAACCTGAAGACCCGAACCAAATCACTCAATCTGAAGACCCTAACCAATACACTCAATCTGAAGACCCGAAACAAAACACTCAATCTGAAGATCATAACCAAAACACTCAATCTGAAGACCCTAACGAAAACACTAAATCTCAAGACCCTAACCAAAACACGCAATCTGAAGACCCTAACCAAAACACTCAATCTGAAGATCCTAACCAAAACACTCAATCTGAAGACCCTAACGAAAACACTAAATCTCAAGACCCTAGCCAAAACACGCAATCTGAAGATCCTAACCAAAACACTCAATCTGAAGATCCTAACCAAAACACTCAATCTGAAGACCCTAACGAAAACACTAAATCTCAAGACCCTAACCAAAACTCTCAATCTGAAGACCCTAACAAAAACACTCAATCTGAAGACCCTAACCAAAACACTCAATCTGAAGACCTTAACCAGAACACTAAATCTGAAGACCTTAACCAGAACACTAAAACTGAAGGGACTAACCAAAACACTAAATCTGAAGACCCTAGCCAAAAGACGCAATCTGAAGACTCTAACCGAAACACTCAATCTGAAGGCCTTAACCAAAACACTCAATCTGAAGACCCTAACCAAGACATTCATTCTGAAGACACTAACCAAAACTGTCAATCTGAACACCCTAACCAAAACACTCAATCTGAACACCCTAACCAAAACACTCAACCTGAAAACCCTAAACAAAACACACAATCTGAAGACCCTAACCAAAACACTCAACCTGAAGACCCGAACCCGAAACACTCAATCTGAAGACACTAACCAAAACACTCAATCTGAAGACCCTAACCAAAACTGTCAATCTGAAGCCCCTAACCAAAACACTCAATCTGAAGACCCTAACCAAAACACTCAATCTGAAGACCCTAACCGAAACACTCAATCTGAAGACCCTGAACAAACTACTCAATCTGAAAACCCTAACAAAAACACTCAATCGTAAAACCCTAAATAAAACACACAATCTGAAGTCCTTAACCAAAACACTCAATCTGAAGATCCTAACCAAAACTGTCAATCTGAAGACACTAACCGAAACACTCAATCTGAAGACACTAACCAAAACACTCAATCTGAAGACCCTAACCAAAACACTCAATCTGAACACCCTAACCAAAACACTCAACCTGAAAACCCTAACCAAAACTGTCAATCTGAAGACCCTAACCAAAACACTCAATCTGAAGACCCTAACCAAAACACTCAATCTGAAGACCCTAACCGAAACACTCAATCTGAAGACCCTAAACAAAATACTCAATCTGAAAACCCTAACAAAAACACTCAATCGTAAAACCCTAAATAAAACACACAATCTGAAGTCCTTAACCAAAACACTCAATCTGAAGATCCTAACCAAAACTGTCAATCTGAAGACACTAACCGAAACACTCAATCTGAAGACACTAACCAAAACACTCAATCTGAAGACCCTAACCAAAACACTCAATCTGAAGACCCTAACCAAAACAGTCAAACTGAAGTCCTTAACCAAACACTCAATCTGAAGACCCTACCGAAAACACTCAATCTGAAGACACTAACCAAAACACTCAATCTGAAGACCCTAACCAAAACACTCAATCTGAAGACCCTAACCAAAATACTCAATCTGAAAACCCTAACGAAAACACTCAATCTGAAGACCCTAACCAAAACACTCAATCTGAAGACACTAACCAAAACACTCAATCTGAAGACCCTAACCAAAACAGTCAATCTTAAGACCCTAACGAAAACACTCAATCTGAAGACACAAACCAAAACACTGAATCAAAAGAACTTAACCAAAACACTCAATCTGAAGACCCTAACCAAAACACTCATTTTGAAGATCCTAACCAAAATACACAATCTGAACACCCTAACAAGAACACTCAATCTGAAGATCCTAACCAAAACACTCAATCTGAAGACCCTAACCGAAATACTCAATCTGAAAACCCTAACCAAAACACTCAATCTGAAAACCTAAACAAAACACACAATGTGAAGATCCTAACCAAAACACTGAATCTGAAGACCCTAAACAAAACACTCAATCTGAAGATATTAACCAAAACACACAATCTCAAGACCCTAACCAAAACACTCAATCTGAAGCCCCTAAACAAAACACTCAATCTGAACACCCTAATCAAAACACTTAATCTGAACATCCTAACCCAAACACTCAATTGAAGACCCTAAACAAAACACTCAATATTAAGATCCTAACCAAAACGGTCAATCTGAAGACCCTAGCCAAAACACGCAATCTGAAGACCCTAACCGAAACACTCAATCTGAAGGCCTTAACCAAAACACTCAATCTGAAGTCCCTAACCAAGACATTCATTCTGAAGACCCTAACCAAAACAGTCAATCTGAAAACCCAAAACAAAACACTCAATCTGAACACCCCAACCAAAAATCTCAATCTGAAGACCCTAACCAAAACACTCAATCTGAAAACCCTAACCAAAACACTCAATATGAACACCCTAACCAAAACACTCAATCTGAAGACCCGAACCAAAACACTCAATCTGAACACCCTAACCAAAACACTCAACCTGAAAACCCTAACCAAAACACCCAACCTGAAGACCCTAACCAAAACACTCAATCTGAAAACCCTAACCGAAATACTCAATCTGAAGACCCTAACCAAAACACTCAACCTGAAGACCCGTACCAAATCACTCAATCTGAAGACCCTAACCAATACACTCAATCTGAAGACCCGAAACAAAACACTCAATCTGAAGATCATAACCAAAACACTCAATCTGAAGACCCTAACGAAAACACGCATTCTGAAGACCCTAACCAAAACACTCAATCTGAAGATCCTAACCAAAACACTCAATCTGAAGACCCTAACGAAAACACTAAATCTCAAGACCCTAGCCAAAACACGCAATCTGAAGATCCTAACCAAAACACTCAATCTGAAGATCCTAACCAAAACACTCAATCTGAAGACCCTAACGAAAACACTAAATCTCAAGACCCTAACCAAAACTCTCAATCTGAAGACCCTAACAAAAACACTCAATCTGAAGACCCTAACCAAAACACTCAATCTGAAGACCTTAACCAGAACACTAAATCTGAAGACCTTAACCAGAACACTAAAACTGAAGGCACTAACCAAAACACTAAATCTGAAGACCCTAGCCAAAAGACGCAATCTGAAGACTCTAACCGAAACACTCAATCTGAAGGCCTTAACCAAAACACTCAATCTGAAGACCCTAACCAAGACATTCATTCTGAAGACACTAACCAAAACTGTCAATCTGAACACCCTAACCAAAACACTCAATCTGAACACCCTAACCAAAACACTCAACCTGAAAACCCTAAACAAAACACACAATCTGAAGACCCTAACCAAAACACTCAACCTGAAGACCCGAACCCGAAACACTCAATCTGAAGACACTAACCAAAACACTCAATCTGAAGACCCTAACCAAAACTGTCAATCTGAAGCCCCTAACCAAAACACTCAATCTGAAGACCCTAACCAAAACACTCAATCTGAAGACCCTAACCGAAACACTCAATCTGAAGACCCTGAACAAAATACTCAATCTGAAAACCCTAACAAAAACACTCAATCGTAAAACCCTAAATAAAACACACAATCTGAAGTCCTTAACCAAAACACTCAATCTGAAGATCCTAACCAAAACTGTCAATCTGAAGACACTAACCGAAACACTCAATCTGAAGACACTAACCAAAACACTCAATCTGAAGACCCTAACCAAAACACTCAATCTGAAGACCCTAACCAAAACAGTCAAACTGAAGTCCTTAACCAAACACTCAATCTGAAGACCCTAACCAAAACACTCAATCTGAAGACCCTAACCAAAATACTCAATCTGAAAACCCTAACGAAAACACTCAATCTGAAGACCCTAACCAAAACACTCAATCTGAAGACACAAACCAAAACACTGAATCAAAAGAACTTAACCAAAACACTCAATCTGAAGACCCTAACCAAAACACTAAATCTGAAGACCCTAACCGAAATACTCAATCTGAAAACCCTAACCAAAACACTCAATCTGAAAACCTAAACAAAACACACAATGTGAAGATCCTAACCAAAACACTGAATCTGAAGACCCTAAACAAAACACTCAATCTGAAGATCCTAACCAAAACACACAATCTAAAGACCCTAACCAAAACACTCAATGTGAAGATCCTAACCAAAACACTCAATCTGAAGACCCTAACCAAAACACTCAATCTGAAGACCATAACCAAAACACTCAATCTGAAAACCCTAACCCGAAACACTCGATCTGAAGACACTAACCAAATCACTCAATCTAAAGACCCTAACCAAAACTGTCAATCTGAAGACCCCAACCGAAACACTCAACATGGAGCACCTAACCAAAACACTCAATCTGAACACCCGAAACAAAACTCTCGGTCTAGAGACCCGAACCAAAACACTCAATATGAAGCCCCTAACTAAAACACTCAATCTGAAGAACCTAACCGAAACACTCAATCTGAAGACCCTAAACAAAATACTCAATCTGAAAACCCTAACAAAAACACTCAATCGTAAAACCCTAAATAAAACACACAATCTGAAGTCCTTAACCAAAACACTCAATCTGAAGATCCTAACCAAAACTGTCAATCTGAAGACACTAACCGAAACACTCAATCTGAAGACACTAACCAAAACACTCAATCTGAAGACCCTAACCAAAACACTCAATCTGAAGACCCTAACCAAAACAATCAAACTGAAGTCCTTAACCAAACACTCAATCTGAAGACCCTACCGAAAAGACTCAATCTGAAGACCCTAACCAAAACACTCAATCTGAAGACCCTAACCAAAATACTCAATCTGAAAACCCTAACGAAAACACTCAATCTGAAGACCCTAACCAAAACACTCAATCTGAAGACACAAACCAAAACACTGAATCAAAAGAACTTAACCAAAACACTCAATCTGAAGACCCTCACCAAAACACTCAATCTGAAGACCCGAATCGAAATACTCAATCTGAAAACCCTAAACAAAACACTCAATCTGAAAACCTAAACAAAACACACAATGTGAAGATCCTAACCAAAACACTGAATCTGAAGACCCTAAACAAAACACTCAATCTGAAGATCCTAACCAAAACACACAATCTAAAGACCCTAACCAAAACACTCAATGTGAAGATCCTAACCAAAACACTCAATCTGAAGACCCTAACCAAAACACTCAATCTGAAGACCCTAACCAAAACACTCAATCTGAAAACCCTAACCCGAAACACTCAATCTGAAGACACTAACCAAATCACTCAATCTGAAGACCCTCACCAAAACTGTCAATCTGAAGACCCCAACCGAAACACTCAACATGGAGCACCTAACCAAAACACTCAATCTGAACACCCTAAACAAAACTCTCGGTCTAGAGACCCGAACCAAAACACTCAATCTGAAGCCCCTAACTAAAACGCTTAACCTGGAAACCCAAACCAAAACTGTCAATCTGAACACCCTAACCAAAACAGTCAATCTCAAGAACCTAACCTCAACAGTCAATCTGAAGACCCTAGCCAAAACAATCAATCTCAAGACCCTAACCAAAACACTCAATCTGAACAACCTAACCAAAACTCTCAATCTGAAAACCCTAACCAAGACATTCAACCTGAAGATCCGAATCAAAACACTCAATCTGAAGATCCTAACCAAAACACTCAATTGGAAACCCGAACCAAAACACGCAATCTGAAGACCCTAACCAAAACACTCAATCTGAAGATCCTAACCAAAACACTCAATCTGAAGACCCTAACCAAAACACTCAATCTGAAGTCACAAACCAAAACACTGAATCAAAAGAACTTAACCAAAACACTCAATCTGAAGACCCTAACCAAAACACTCATTTTGAAGATCCTAACCAAAATACAGAATCTGAATACCCTAACCAAAACACTGAATCTGAAGATCCTAACCAAAACACTCAATCTGAAGACCCTAACCGAAATACTCAATCTGAAAACCCTAACCAAAACACTCAATCTGAAAACCTAAACAAAACACACAATGTGAAGATCCTAACCAAAACACTGAATCTGAAGACCCTAAACAAAACACTCAATCTGAAGATCCTAACCAAAACACACAATCTCAAGACCCTAACCAAAACACTCAATGTGAAGATCCTAACCAAAACACTCAATCTGAAGACCCTAACCAAAACACTCAATCTGAAGATCCCAACCAAAACACTCAATCTGAAGACCCTAACCAAAACACTCAATCTGAAGACCCTAACCAAAACACTCAATCTGAAAACCCAAACCCGAAACACTCAATCTGAAGACACTAAACAAATCACTCAATCTGAAGACCCTAACCAAAACTGTCAATCTCAAGACCCCAACCGAAACACTCAACATGGAGCACCTAACCAAAACACTCAATCTGAACACCCTAAACAAAACTCTCGGTCTAGAGACCCGAACCAAAACACTCGATCTGAAGCCCCTAACTAAAACGCTTAACCTGGAAACCCAAATCAAAACACTCAATCTGAAGACCCTAACCAAAACAGTCAATCTCAAGAACCTAACCTCAACAGTCAATCTAAAGACCCTAACCAAAACAGTCAATCTCAAGACCCTAACCAAAACACTCAATCTGAACAACCTAACCAAAACTCTCAATCTGAAAACCCTAACCAAGACATTCAACCTGAAGATCCTAACCAAAACACTCAATCTGAAGATCCTAACCAAAACACTCAATTGGAAACCCGAACCAAAACACTCAATCTGAAGACCCTAACCAAAACACTCAATCTGAAGATCCTAACCAAAACACTCAATTTGAAGACCCTAACCAAAACACTCAATCTGAAGACCCTAACCAATACACTCAATCTGAAGATCCTCACCAAAACACTCAATCTGACGACCCGATTCAAAACACTCAATCTGAAGCCCCTAACCAAAACACTCAATCTGAAGACCCAAACCAAAACACTCAATCTGAAGACCCTAACCAAAACAGTCAATCTGAAGACCCTAACCCGAAACACTCAATCTGAAAACCCTAACCGAAACACTCAATCTGAAGGCCCTCACCAAAACACTCAATCTGAAGACCCTAACCAAAATACTCAATCTGAAGACCCTAACCAAAACACTCAATCTGATGGCCCTAACCAAAACACTCAATCTGAAGATCCTAACCGAAACACTCAATATGAAGACCCTAACAAAAACACTCAATCTGAAGACCCTAACCAAAACACTCAATCTGAAGACCTTAACCAGAACACTAAATCTGAAGGCACTAACCAAAACACTAAATCTGAAGACCCTAGCCAAAACACGCAATCTGAAGACCCTAACCGAAACACTCAATTGGAAACCCGAACCAAAACACTCAATCTGAAGACCCTAACCGAAACACTCAATCTGAAGATCCTAACCAAAACACTCAATCTGAAGACCCTTACCAAAACACTCAATCTGAAGACACAAACCAAAACACTGAATCAAAAGAACTTAACCAAAACACTCAATCTGAAGACCCTAACCAAAACACTCATTTTGAAGATCCTAACCAAAATACACAATCTGAAGATCCTAACCAAAACACTCAATCTGAAGACCCTAACGAAAACACTAAATCTCAAGACCCTAACCAAAACCCTCAATCTGAAGACCCTAACAAAAACACTCAATCTGAAGACCCTAACCAAAACACTCAATCTGAAGACCTTAACCAGAACACCAAATCTGAAGACCTTAACCAGAACACTAAAACTGAAGGCACTAACCAAAACACTAAATCTGAAGACCCTAGCCAAAAGACGCAATCTGAAGACTCTAACCGAAACACTCAATCTGAAGGCCTTAACCAAAACACTCAATCTGAAGACCCTAACCAAGACATTCATTCTGAAGACACTAACCAAAACTGTCAATCTGAACACCCTAACCAAAACACTCAATCTGAACACCCTAACCAAAACACTCAACCTGAAAACCCTAAACAAAACACACAATCTGAAGACCCTAACCAAAACACTCAACCTGAAGACCCGAACCCGAAACACTCAATCTGAAGACACTAACCAAAACACTCAATCTGAAGACCCTAACCAAAACTGTCAATCTGAAGACCCTAACCAAAACACTCAATCTGAAGACCCTAACCAAAACACTCAATCTGAAGACCCTAACCGAAACACTCAATCTGAAGACCCTAAACAAAATACTCAATCTGAAAACCCTAACAAAAACACTCAATCGTAAAACCCTAAATAAAACACACAATCTGAAGTCCTTAACCAAAACACTCAATCTGAAGATCCTAACCAAAACTGTCAATCTGAAGACACTAACCGAAACACTCAATCTGAAGACACTAACCAAAACACTCAATCTGAAGACCCTAACCAAAACACTCAATCTGAAGACCCTAACCAAAACAGTCAAACTGAAGTCCTTAACCAAACACTCAATCTGAAGACCCTAACCAAAACACTCAATCTGAAGACCCTAACCAAAATACTCAATCTGAAAACCCTAACGAAAACACTCAATCTGAAGACCCTAACCAAAACACTCAATCTGAAGACACAAACCAAAACACTGAATCAAAAGAACTTAACCAAAACACTCAATCTGAAGACCCTAACCAAAACACTAAATCTGAAGACCCTAACCGAAATACTCAATCTGAAAACCCTAACCAAAACACTCAATCTGAAAACCTAAACAAAACACACAATGTGAAGATCCTAACCAAAACACTGAATCTGAAGACCCTAAACAAAACACTCAATCTGAAGATCCTAACCAAAACACACAATCTAAAGACCCTAACCAAAACACTCAATGTGAAGATCCTAACCAAAACACTCAATCTGAAGACCCTAACCAAAACACTCAATCTGAAGACCCTAACCAAAACACTCAATCTGAAAACCCTAACCCGAAACACTCAATCTGAAGACACTAACCAAATCACTCAATCTAAAGACCCTAACCAAAACTGTCAATCTGAAGACCCCAACCGAAACACTCAACATGGAGCACCTAACCAAAACACTCAATCTGAACACCCTAAACAAAACTCTCGGTCTAGAGACCCGAACCAAAACACTCAATATGAAGCCCCTAACTAAAACACTCAATCTGAAGAACCTAACCGAAACACTCAATCTGAAGACCCTAAACAAAATACTCAATCTGAAAACCCTAACAAAAACACTCAATCGTAAAACCCTAAATAAAACACGCAATCTGAAGTCCTTAACCAAAACACTCAATCTGAAGATCCTAACCAAAACTGTCAATCTGAAGACACTAACCGAAACACTCAATCTGAAGACACTAACCAAAACACTCAATCTGAAGACCCTAACCAAAACACTCAATCTGAAGACCCTAACCAAAACAGTCAAACTGAAGTCCTTAACCAAACACTCAATCTGAAGACCCTACCGAAAAGACTCAATCTGAAGACCCTAACCAAAACACTCAATCTGAAGACCCTAACCAAAATACTCAATCTGAAAACCCTAACGAAAACACTCAATCTGAAGACCCTAACCAAAACACTCAATCTGAAGACACAAACCAAAACACTGAATCAATAGAACTTAACCAAAACACTCAATCTGAAGACCCTCACCAAAACACTCAATCTGAAGACCCTAACCGAAATACTCAATCTGAAAACCCTAAACAAAACACTCAATCTGAAAACCTAAACAAAACACACAATGTGAAGATCCTAACCAAAACACTGAATCTGAAGACCCTAAACAAAACACTCAATCTGAAGATCCTAACCAAAACACACAATCTAAAGACCCTAACCAAAACACTCAATGTGAAGATCCTAACCAAAACACTCAATCTGAAGACCCTAACCAAAACACTCAATCTGAAGACCCTAACCTAAACACTCAATCTGAAAACCCTAACCCAAAACACTCAATCTGAAGACACTAACCAAATCACTCAATCTGAAGACCCACACCAAAACTGTCAATCTGAAGACCCCAACCGAAACACTCAACATGGAGGACCTAACCAAAACACTCAATCTGAACACCCTAAACAAAACTCTCGGTCTAGAGACCCGAACCAAAACACTCAATCTGAAGCCCCTAACTAAAACGCTTAACCTGGAAACCCAAACCAAAACTGTCAATCTGAACACCATAACCAAAACAGTCAATCTCAAGAACCTAACCTCAACAGTCAATCTGAAGACCCTAGCCAAAACAATCAATCTCAAGACCCTAACCAAAACACTCAATCTGAACAACCTAACCAAAACTCTCAATCTGAAAACCCTAACCAAGACATTCAACCTGAAGATCCGAACCAAAACACTCAATCTGAAGATCCTAACCAAAACACTCAATTGGAAACCCGAACCAAAACACGCAATCTGAAGACCCTAACCAAAACACTCAATCTGAAGATCCTAACCAAAACACTCAATCTGAAGACCCTAACCAAAACACTCAATCTGAAGTCACAAACCAAAACACTGAATCAAAAGAACTTAACCAAAACACTCAATCTGAAGACCCTAACCAAAACACTCATTTTGAAGATCCTAACCAAAATACAGAATCTGAATACCCTAACCAAAACACTGAATCTGAAGATCCTAACCAAAACACTCAATCTGAAGACCCTAACCGAAATACTCAATCTGAAAACCCTAACCAAAACACTCAATCTGAAAACCTAAACAAAACACACAATGTGAAGATCCTAACCAAAACACTGAATCTGAAGACCCTAAACAAAACACTCAATCTGAAGATCCTAACCAAAACACACAATCTCAAGACCCTAACCAAAACACTCAATGTGAAGATCCTAACCAAAACACTCAATCTGAAGACCCTAACCAAAACACTCAATCTGAAGATCCCAACCAAAACACTCAATCTGAAGACCCTAACCAAAACACTCAATCTGAAGACCCTAACCAAAACACTCAATCTGAAAACCCAAACCCGAAACACTCAATCTGAAGACACTAAACAAATCACTCAATCTGAAGACCCTAACCAAAACTGTCAATCTGAAGACCCCAACCGAAACACTCAACATGGAGCACCTAACCAAAACACTCAATCTGAACACCCTAAACAAAACTCTCGGTCTAGAGACCCGAACCAAAACACTCGATCTGAAGCCCCTAACTAAAACGCTTAACCTGGAAACCCAAACCAAAACACTCAATCTGAAGACCCTAACCAAAACACTAAATCTGAAGACCCTAACCGAAATACTCAATCTGAAAACCCTAACCAAAACACTCAATCTGAAAACCTAAACAAAACACACAATGTGAAGATCCTAACCAAAACACTGAATCTGAAGACCCTAAACAAAACACTCAATCTGAAGACCCTAACCAAAACACTCAATCTGAAAACCCAAACCCGAAACACTCAATCTGAAGACACTAAACAAATCACTCAATCTGAAGACCCTAACCAAAACTGTCAATCTCAAGACCCCAACCGAAACACTCAACATGGAGCACCTAACCAAAACACTCAATCTGAACACCCTAAACAAAACTCTCGGTCTAGAGACCCGAACCAAAACACTCGATCTGAAGCCCCTAACTAAAACGCTTAACCTGGAAACCCAAATCAAAACACTCAATCTGAAGACCCTAACCAAAACAGTCAATCTCAAGAACCTAACCTCAACAGTCAATCTAAAGACCCTAACCAAAACAGTCAATCTCAAGACCCTAACCAAAACACTCAATCTGAACAACCTAACCAAAACTCTCAATCTGAAAACCCTAACCAAGACATTCAACCTGAAGATCCTAACCAAAACACTCAATCTGAAGATCCTAACCAAAACACTCAATTGGAAACCCGAACCAAAACACTCAATCTGAAGACCCTAACCAAAACACTCAATCTGAAGATCCTAACCAAAACACTCAATTTGAAGACCCTAACCAAAACACTCAATCTGAAGACCCTAACCAATACACTCAATCTGAAGATCCTCACCAAAACACTCAATCTGACGACCCGATTCAAAACACTCAATCTGAAGCCCCTAACCAAAACACTCAATCTGAAGACCCAAACCAAAACACTCAATCTGAAGACCCTAACCAAAACAGTCAATCTGAAGACCCTAACCCGAAACACTCAATCTGAAAACCCTAACCGAAACACTCAATCTGAAGGCCCTCACCAAAACACTCAATCTGAAGACCCTAACCAAAATACTCAATCTGAAGACCCTAACCAAAACACTCAATCTGATGGCCCTAACCAAAACACTCAATCTGAAGATCCTAACCGAAACACTCAATATGAAGACCCTAACAAAAACACTCAATCTGAAGACCCTAACCAAAACACTCAATCTGAAGACCTTAACCAGAACACTAAATCTGAAGGCACTAACCAAAACACTAAATCTGAAGACCCTAGCCAAAACACGCAATCTGAAGACCCTAACCGAAACACTCAATTGGAAACCCGAACCAAAACACTCAATCTGAAGACCCTAACCGAAACACTCAATCTGAAGATCCTAACCAAAACACTCAATCTGAAGACCCTTACCAAAACACTCAATCTGAAGACACAAACCAAAACACTGAATCAAAAGAACTTAACCAAAACACTCAATCTGAAGACCCTAACCAAAACACTCATTTTGAAGATCCTAACCAAAATACACAATCTGAAGATCCTAACCAAAACACTCAATCTGAAGACCCTAACGAAAACACTAAATCTCAAGACCCTAACCAAAACCCTCAATCTGAAGACCCTAACAAAAACACTCAATCTGAAGACCCTAACCAAAACACTCAATCTGAAGACCTTAACCAGAACACCAAATCTGAAGACCTTAACCAGAACACTAAAACTGAAGGCACTAACCAAAACACTAAATCTGAAGACCCTAGCCAAAAGACGCAATCTGAAGACTCTAACCGAAACACTCAATCTGAAGGCCTTAACCAAAACACTCAATCTGAAGACCCTAACCAAGACATTCATTCTGAAGACACTAACCAAAACTGTCAATCTGAACACCCTAACCAAAACACTCAATCTGAACACCCTAACCAAAACACTCAACCTGAAAACCCTAAACAAAACACACAATCTGAAGACCCTAACCAAAACACTCAACCTGAAGACCCGAACCCGAAACACTCAATCTGAAGACACTAACCAAAACACTCAATCTGAAGACCCTAACCAAAACTGTCAATCTGAAGACCCTAACCAAAACACTCAATCTGAAGACCCTAACCAAAACACTCAATCTGAAGACCCTAACCGAAACACTCAATCTGAAGACCCTAAACAAAATACTCAATCTGAAAACCCTAACAAAAACACTCAATCGTAAAACCCTAAATAAAACACACAATCTGAAGTCCTTAACCAAAACACTCAATCTGAAGATCCTAACCAAAACTGTCAATCTGAAGACACTAACCGAAACACTCAATCTGAAGACACTAACCAAAACACTCAATCTGAAGACCCTAACCAAAACACTCAATCTGAAGACCCTAACCAAAACAGTCAAACTGAAGTCCTTAACCAAACACTCAATCTGAAGACCCTAACCAAAACACTCAATCTGAAGACCCTAACCAAAATACTCAATCTGAAAACCCTAACGAAAACACTCAATCTGAAGACCCTAACCAAAACACTCAATCTGAAGACACAAACCAAAACACTGAATCAAAAGAACTTAACCAAAACACTCAATCTGAAGACCCTAACCAAAACACTAAATCTGAAGACCCTAACCGAAATACTCAATCTGAAAACCCTAACCAAAACACTCAATCTGAAAACCTAAACAAAACACACAATGTGAAGATCCTAACCAAAACACTGAATCTGAAGACCCTAAACAAAACACTCAATCTGAAGATCCTAACCAAAACACACAATCTAAAGACCCTAACCAAAACACTCAATGTGAAGATCCTAACCAAAACACTCAATCTGAAGACCCTAACCAAAACACTCAATCTGAAGACCCTAACCAAAACACTCAATCTGAAAACCCTAACCCGAAACACTCAATCTGAAGACACTAACCAAATCACTCAATCTAAAGACCCTAACCAAAACTGTCAATCTGAAGACCCCAACCGAAACACTCAACATGGAGCACCTAACCAAAACACTCAATCTGAACACCCTAAACAAAACTCTCGGTCTAGAGACCCGAACCAAAACACTCAATATGAAGCCCCTAACTAAAACACTCAATCTGAAGAACCTAACCGAAACACTCAATCTGAAGACCCTAAACAAAATACTCAATCTGAAAACCCTAACAAAAACACTCAATCGTAAAACCCTAAATAAAACACGCAATCTGAAGTCCTTAACCAAAACACTCAATCTGAAGATCCTAACCAAAACTGTCAATCTGAAGACACTAACCGAAACACTCAATCTGAAGACACTAACCAAAACACTCAATCTGAAGACCCTAACCAAAACACTCAATCTGAAGACCCTAACCAAAACAGTCAAACTGAAGTCCTTAACCAAACACTCAATCTGAAGACCCTACCGAAAAGACTCAATCTGAAGACCCTAACCAAAACACTCAATCTGAAGACCCTAACCAAAATACTCAATCTGAAAACCCTAACGAAAACACTCAATCTGAAGACCCTAACCAAAACACTCAATCTGAAGACACAAACCAAAACACTGAATCAATAGAACTTAACCAAAACACTCAATCTGAAGACCCTCACCAAAACACTCAATCTGAAGACCCTAACCGAAATACTCAATCTGAAAACCCTAAACAAAACACTCAATCTGAAAACCTAAACAAAACACACAATGTGAAGATCCTAACCAAAACACTGAATCTGAAGACCCTAAACAAAACACTCAATCTGAAGATCCTAACCAAAACACACAATCTAAAGACCCTAACCAAAACACTCAATGTGAAGATCCTAACCAAAACACTCAATCTGAAGACCCTAACCAAAACACTCAATCTGAAGACCCTAACCTAAACACTCAATCTGAAAACCCTAACCCAAAACACTCAATCTGAAGACACTAACCAAATCACTCAATCTGAAGACCCACACCAAAACTGTCAATCTGAAGACCCCAACCGAAACACTCAACATGGAGGACCTAACCAAAACACTCAATCTGAACACCCTAAACAAAACTCTCGGTCTAGAGACCCGAACCAAAACACTCAATCTGAAGCCCCTAACTAAAACGCTTAACCTGGAAACCCAAACCAAAACTGTCAATCTGAACACCATAACCAAAACAGTCAATCTCAAGAACCTAACCTCAACAGTCAATCTGAAGACCCTAGCCAAAACAATCAATCTCAAGACCCTAACCAAAACACTCAATCTGAACAACCTAACCAAAACTCTCAATCTGAAAACCCTAACCAAGACATTCAACCTGAAGATCCGAACCAAAACACTCAATCTGAAGATCCTAACCAAAACACTCAATTGGAAACCCGAACCAAAACACGCAATCTGAAGACCCTAACCAAAACACTCAATCTGAAGATCCTAACCAAAACACTCAATCTGAAGACCCTAACCAAAACACTCAATCTGAAGTCACAAACCAAAACACTGAATCAAAAGAACTTAACCAAAACACTCAATCTGAAGACCCTAACCAAAACACTCATTTTGAAGATCCTAACCAAAATACAGAATCTGAATACCCTAACCAAAACACTGAATCTGAAGATCCTAACCAAAACACTCAATCTGAAGACCCTAACCGAAATACTCAATCTGAAAACCCTAACCAAAACACTCAATCTGAAAACCTAAACAAAACACACAATGTGAAGATCCTAACCAAAACACTGAATCTGAAGACCCTAAACAAAACACTCAATCTGAAGATCCTAACCAAAACACACAATCTCAAGACCCTAACCAAAACACTCAATGTGAAGATCCTAACCAAAACACTCAATCTGAAGACCCTAACCAAAACACTCAATCTGAAGATCCCAACCAAAACACTCAATCTGAAGACCCTAACCAAAACACTCAATCTGAAGACCCTAACCAAAACACTCAATCTGAAAACCCAAACCCGAAACACTCAATCTGAAGACACTAAACAAATCACTCAATCTGAAGACCCTAACCAAAACTGTCAATCTGAAGACCCCAACCGAAACACTCAACATGGAGCACCTAACCAAAACACTCAATCTGAACACCCTAAACAAAACTCTCGGTCTAGAGACCCGAACCAAAACACTCGATCTGAAGCCCCTAACTAAAACGCTTAACCTGGAAACCCAAACCAAAACACTCAATCTGAAGACCCTAACCAAAACACTAAATCTGAAGACCCTAACCGAAATACTCAATCTGAAAACCCTAACCAAAACACTCAATCTGAAAACCTAAACAAAACACACAATGTGAAGATCCTAACCAAAACACTGAATCTGAAGACCCTAAACAAAACACTCAATCTGAAGATCCTAACCAAAACACACAATCTAAAGACCCTAACCAAAACACTCAATGTGAAGATCCTAACCAAAACACACAATGTGAAGATCCTAACCAAAACACTGAATCTGAAGACCCTAAACAAAACACACAATCTCAAGACCCTAACCAAAACACTCAATGTGAAGATCCTAACCAAAACACTCAATCTGAAGACCCTAACCAAAACACTCAATCTGAAGATCCCAACCAAAACACTCAATCTGAAGACCCTAACCAAAACACTCAATCTGAAGACCCTAACCAAAACACTCAATCTGAAAACCCAAACCCGAAACACTCAATCTGAAGACACTAAACAAATCACTCAATCTGAAGACCCTAACCAAAACTGTCAATCTGAAGACCCCAACCGAAACACTCAACATGGAGCACCTAACCAAAACACTCAATCTGAACACCCTAAACAAAACTCTCGGTCTAGAGACCCGAACCAAAACACTCGATCTGAAGCCCCTAACTAAAACGCTTAACCTGGAAACCCAAACCAAAACACTCAATCTGAAGACCCTAACCAAAACACTAAATCTGAAGACCCTAACCGAAATACTCAATCTGAAAACCCTAACCAAAACACTCAATCTGAAAACCTAAACAAAACACACAATGTGAAGATCCTAACCAAAACACTGAATCTGAAGACCCTAAACAAAACACTCAATCTGAAGATCCTAACCAAAACACACAATCTAAAGACCCTAACCAAAACACTCAATGTGAAGATCCTAACCAAAACACTCAATCTGAAGACCCTAACCAAAACACTCAATCTGAAGACCCTAACCAAAACACTCAATCTGAAAACCCTAACCCGAAACACTCAATCTGAAGACACTAACCAAATCACTCAATCTAAAGACCCTAACCAAAACTGTCAATCTGAAGACCCCAACCGAAACACTCAACATGGAGCACCTAACCAAAACACTCAATCTGAACACCCTAAACAAAACTCTCGGTCTAGAGACCCGAACCAAAACACTCAATATGAAGCCCCTAACTAAAACACTCAATCTGAAGAACCTAACCGAAACACTCAATCTGAAGACCCTAAACAAAATACTCAATCTGAAAACCCTAACAAAAACACTCAATCGTAAAACCCTAAATAAAACACGCAATCTGAAGTCCTTAACCAAAACACTCAATCTGAAGATCCTAACCAAAACTGTCAATCTGAAGACACTAACCGAAACACTCAATCTGAAGACACTAACCAAAACACTCAATCTGAAGACCCTAACCAAAACACTCAATCTGAAGACCCTAACCAAAACAGTCAAACTGAAGTCCTTAACCAAACACTCAATCTGAAGACCCTACCGAAAAGACTCAATCTGAAGACCCTAACCAAAACACTCAATCTGAAGACCCTAACCAAAATACTCAATCTGAAAACCCTAACGAAAACACTCAATCTGAAGACCCTAACCAAAACACTCAATCTGAAGACACAAACCAAAACACTGAATCAAAAGAACTTAACCAAAACACTCAATCTGAAGACCCTCACCAAAACACTCAATCTGAAGACCCTAACCGAAATACTCAATCTGAAAACCCTAAACAAAACACTCAATCTGAAAACCTAAACAAAACACACAATGTGAAGATCCTAACCAAAACACTGAATCTGAAGACCCTAAACAAAACACTCAATCTGAAGATCCTAACCAAAACACACAATCTAAAGACCCTAACCAAAACACTCAATGTGAAGATCCTAACCAAAACACTCAATCTGAAGACCCTAACCAAAACACTCAATCTGAAGACCCTAACCAAAACACTCAATCTGAAAACCCTAACCCGAAACACTCAATCTGAAGACACTAACCAAATCACTCAATCTGAAGACCCACACCAAAACTGTCAATCTGAAGACCCCAACCGAAACACTCAACATGGAGCACCTAACCAAAACACTCAATCTGAACACCCTAAACAAAACTCTCGGTCTAGAGACCCGAACCAAAACACTCAATCTGAAGCCCCTAACTAAAACGCTTAACCTGGAAACCCAAACCAAAACTGTCAATCTGAACACCCTAACCAAAACAGTCAATCTCAAGAACCTAACCTCAACAGTCAATCTGAAGACCCTAGCCAAAACAATCAATCTCAAGACCCTAACCAAAACACTCAATCTGAACAACCTAACCAAAACTCTCAATCTGAAAACCCTAACCAAGACATTCAACCTGAAGATCCGAACCAAAACACTCAATCTGAAGATCCTAACCAAAACACTCAATTGGAAACCCGAACCAAAACACGCAATCTGAAGACCCTAACCAAAACACTCAATCTGAAGATCCTAACCAAAACACTCAATCTGAAGACCCTAACCAAAACACTCAATCTGAAGTCACAAACCAAAACACTGAATCAAAAGAACTTAACCAAAACACTCAATCTGAAGACCCTAACCAAAACACTCATTTTGAAGATCCTAACCAAAATACAGAATCTGAATACCCTAACCAAAACACTGAATCTGAAGATCCTAACCAAAACACTCAATCTGAAGACCCTAACCGAAATACTCAATCTGAAAACCCTAACCAAAACACTCAATCTGAAAACCTAAACAAAACACACAATGTGAAGATCCTAACCAAAACACTGAATCTGAAGACCCTAAACAAAACACTCAATCTGAAGATCCTAACCAAAACACACAATCTCAAGACCCTAACCAAAACACTCAATGTGAAGATCCTAACCAAAACACTCAATCTGAAGACCCTAACCAAAACACTCAATCTGAAGATCCCAACCAAAACACTCAATCTGAAGACCCTAACCAAAACACTCAATCTGAAGACCCTAACCAAAACACTCAATCTGAAAACCCAAACCCGAAACACTCAATCTGAAGACACTAAACAAATCACTCAATCTGAAGACCCTAACCAAAACTGTCAATCTGAAGACCCCAACCGAAACACTCAACATGGAGCACCTAACCAAAACACTCAATCTGAACACCCTAAACAAAACTCTCGGTCTAGAGACCCGAACCAAAACACTCGATCTGAAGCCCCTAACTAAAACGCTTAACCTGGAAACCCAAACCAAAACACTCAATCTGAAGACCCTAACCAAAACAGTCAATCTCAAGAACCTAACCTCAACAGTCAATCTAAAGACCCTAACCAAAACAGTCAATCTCAAGACCCTAACCAAAACACTCAATCTGAACAACCTAACCAAAACTCTCAATCTGAAAACCCTAACCAAGACATTCAACCTGAAGATCCTAACCAAAACACTCAATCTGAAGATCCTAACCAAAACACTCAATTGGAAACCCGAACCAAAACACTCAATCTGAAGACCCTAACCAAAACACTCAATCTGAAGATCCTAACCAAAACACTCAATTTGAAGACCCTAACCAAAACACTCAATCTGAAGACCCTAACCAATACACTCAATCTGAAGATCCTCACCAAAACACTCAATCTGACGACCCGATTCAAAACACTCAATCTGAAGCCCCTAACCAAAACACTCAATCTGAAGACCCTAACCAAAACACTCAATCTGAAGACCCTAACCAAAACACTCAATCTGAAAACCCAAACCCGAAACACTCAATCTGAAGACACTAAACAAATCACTCAATCTGAAGACCCTAACCAAAACTGTCAATCTGAAGACCCCAACCGAAACACTCAACATGGAGCACCTAACCAAAACACTCAATCTGAACACCCTAAACAAAACTCTCGGTCTAGAGAACCGAACCAAAACACTCGATCTGAAGCCCCTAACTAAAACGCTTAACCTGGAAACCCAAACCAAAACACTCAATCTGAAGACCCTAACCAAAACACTAAATCTGAAGACCCTAACCGAAATACTCAATCTGAAAACCCTAACCAAAACACTCAATCTGAAAACCTAAACAAAACACACAATGTGAAGATCCTAACCAAAACACTGAATCTGAAGACCCTAAACAAAACACTCAATCTGAAGATCCTAACCAAAACACACAATCTAAAGACCCTAACCAAAACACTCAATGTGAAGATCCTAACCAAAACACACAATGTGAAGATCCTAACCAAAACACTGAATCTGAAGACCCTAAACAAAACACACAATCTCAAGACCCTAACCAAAACACTCAATGTGAAGATCCTAACCAAAACACTCAATCTGAAGACCCTAACCAAAACACTCAATCTGAAGATCCCAACCAAAACACTCAATCTGAAGACCCTAACCAAAACACTCAATCTGAAGACCCTAACCAAAACACTCAATCTGAAAACCCAAACCCGAAACACTCAATCTGAAGACACTAAACAAATCACTCAATCTGAAGACCCTAACCAAAACTGTCAATCTGAAGACCCCAACCGAAACACTCAACATGGAGCACCTAACCAAAACACTCAATCTGAACACCCTAAACAAAACTCTCGGTCTAGAGACCCGAACCAAAACACTCGATCTGAAGCCCCTAACTAAAACGCTTAACCTGGAAACCCAAACCAAAACACTCAATCTGAAGACCCTAACCAAAACACTAAATCTGAAGACCCTAACCGAAATACTCAATCTGAAAACCCTAACCAAAACACTCAATCTGAAAACCTAAACAAAACACACAATGTGAAGATCCTAACCAAAACACTGAATCTGAAGACCCTAAACAAAACACTCAATCTGAAGATCCTAACCAAAACACACAATCTAAAGACCCTAACCAAAACACTCAATGTGAAGATCCTAACCAAAACACTCAATCTGAAGACCCTAACCAAAACACTCAATCTGAAGACCCTAACCAAAACACTCAATCTGAAAACCCTAACCCGAAACACTCAATCTGAAGACACTAACCAAATCACTCAATCTAAAGACCCTAACCAAAACTGTCAATCTGAAGACCCCAACCGAAACACTCAACATGGAGCACCTAACCAAAACACTCAATCTGAACACCCTAAACAAAACTCTCGGTCTAGAGACCCGAACCAAAACACTCAATATGAAGCCCCTAACTAAAACACTCAATCTGAAGAACCTAACCGAAACACTCAATCTGAAGACCCTAAACAAAATACTCAATCTGAAAACCCTAACAAAAACACTCAATCGTAAAACCCTAAATAAAACACGCAATCTGAAGTCCTTAACCAAAACACTCAATCTGAAGATCCTAACCAAAACTGTCAATCTGAAGACACTAACCGAAACACTCAATCTGAAGACACTAACCAAAACACTCAATCTGAAGACCCTAACCAAAACACTCAATCTGAAGACCCTAACCAAAACAGTCAAACTGAAGTCCTTAACCAAACACTCAATCTGAAGACCCTACCGAAAAGACTCAATCTGAAGACCCTAACCAAAACACTCAATCTGAAGACCCTAACCAAAATACTCAATCTGAAAACCCTAACGAAAACACTCAATCTGAAGACCCTAACCAAAACACTCAATCTGAAGACACAAACCAAAACACTGAATCAAAAGAACTTAACCAAAACACTCAATCTGAAGACCCTCACCAAAACACTCAATCTGAAGACCCTAACCGAAATACTCAATCTGAAAACCCTAAACAAAACACTCAATCTGAAAACCTAAACAAAACACACAATGTGAAGATCCTAACCAAAACACTGAATCTGAAGACCCTAAACAAAACACTCAATCTGAAGATCCTAACCAAAACACACAATCTAAAGACCCTAACCAAAACACTCAATGTGAAGATCCTAACCAAAACACTCAATCTGAAGACACTAACCAAAACACTCAATCTGAAGACCCTAACCAAAACACTCAATCTGAAAACCCTAACCCGAAACACTCAATCTGAAGACACTAACCAAATCACTCAATCTGAAGACCCACACCAAAACTGTCAATCTGAAGACCCCAACCGAAACACTCAACATGGAGCACCTAACCAAAACACTCAATCTGAACACCCTAAACAAAACTCTCGGTCTAGAGACCCGAACCAAAACACTCAATCTGAAGCCCCTAACTAAAACGCTTAACCTGGAAACCCAAACCAAAACTGTCAATCTGAACACCCTAACCAAAACAGTCAATCTCAAGAACCTAACCTCAACAGTCAATCTGAAGACCCTAGCCAAAACAATCAATCTCAAGACCCTAACCAAAACACTCAATCTGAACAACCTAACCAAAACTCTCAATCTGAAAACCCTAACCAAGACATTCAACCTGAAGATCCGAACCAAAACACTCAATCTGAAGATCCTAACCAAAACACTCAATTGGAAACCCGAACCAAAACACGCAATCTGAAGACCCTAACCAAAACACTCAATCTGAAGATCCTAACCAAAACACTCAATCTGAAGACCCTAACCAAAACACTCAATCTGAAGTCACAAACCAAAACACTGAATCAAAAGAACTTAACCAAAACACTCAATCTGAAGACCCTAACCAAAACACTCATTTTGAAGATCCTAACCAAAATACAGAATCTGAATACCCTAACCAAAACACTGAATCTGAAGATCCTAACCAAAACACTCAATCTGAAGACCCTAACCGAAATACTCAATCTGAAAACCCTAACCAAAACACTCAATCTGAAAACCTAAACAAAACACACAATGTGAAGATCCTAACCAAAACACTGAATCTGAAGACCCTAAACAAAACACTCAATCTGAAGATCCTAACCAAAACACACAATCTCAAGACCCTAACCAAAACACTCAATGTGAAGATCCTAACCAAAACACTCAATCTGAAGACCCTAACCAAAACACTCAATCTGAAGATCCCAACCAAAACACTCAATCTGAAGACCCTAACCAAAACACTCAATCTGAAGACCCTAACCAAAACACTCAATCTGAAAACCCAAACCCGAAACACTCAATCTGAAGACACTAAACAAATCACTCAATCTGAAGACCCTAACCAAAACTGTCAATCTGAAGACCCCAACCGAAACACTCAACATGGAGCACCTAACCAAAACACTCAATCTGAACACCCTAAACAAAACTCTCGGTCTAGAGACCCGAACCAAAACACTCGATCTGAAGCCCCTAACTAAAACGCTTAACCTGGAAACCCAAACCAAAACACTCAATCTGAAGACCCTAACCAAAACAGTCAATCTCAAGAACCTAACCTCAACAGTCAATCTAAAGACCCTAACCAAAACAGTCAATCTCAAGACCCTAACCAAAACACTCAATCTGAACAACCTAACCAAAACTCTCAATCTGAAAACCCTAACCAAGACATTCAACCTGAAGATCCTAACCAAAACACTCAATCTGAAGATCCTAACCAAAACACTCAATTGGAAACCCGAACCAAAACACTCAATCTGAAGACCCTAACCAAAACACTCAATCTGAAGATCCTAACCAAAACACTCAATTTGAAGACCCTAACCAAAACACTCAATCTGAAGACCCTAACCAATACACTCAATCTGAAGATCCTCACCAAAACACTCAATCTGACGACCCGATTCAAAACACTCAATCTGAAGCCCCTAACCAAAACACTCAATCTGAAGACCCAAACCAAAACACTCAATCTGAAGACCCTAACCAAAACAGTCAATCTGAAGACCCTAACCCGAAACACTCAATCTGAAAACCCTAACCGAAACACTCAATCTGAAGGCCCTCACCAAAACACTCAATCTGAAGACCCTAACCGAAACACTCAATCTGAAGACCCTAACAAAAACACTCAATCTGAAGACCCTAACCAAAACACTCAATCTGAAGACCTTAACCAGAACACTAAATCTGAAGGCACTAACCAAAACACTAAATCTGAAGACCCTAGCCAAAACACGCAATCTGAAGACCCTAACCGATACACTCAATTGGAAACTCGAACCAAAACACTCAATCTGAAGACCCTAACCAAAACACTCAATCTGAAGATCCTAACCAAAACACTCAATCTGAAGACCCTAACCAAAACACTCAATCTGAAGACACAAACCAAAACACTGAATCAAAAGAACTTAACCAAAACACTCAATCTGAAGACCCTAACCAAAACACTCATTTTGAAGATCCTAACCAAAATACACAATCTGAACACCCTAACCAAAACTCTCAATCTGAAGATCCTAACCAAAACACTCAATCTGAAGACCCTAACCGAAATACTCAATCTGAAAACCCTAACGAAAACACTCAATGTGAAAACCTAAACAAAACACACAATGTGAAAATCCTAACCAAAACACTGAATCTGAAGACCCTAAACAAAACACTCAATCTGAAGATCCTAACCAAAACACACAATCTCAAGAAACTAACCAAAACACTCAATGTGAAGATCCTAACCAAAACACTCAATCTGAAGACCCTAACCAAAACACTCAATCTGAAGATCCTAACCAAAACACTCAATCTGAAGACCCTAACCAAAACACGCAATCTGAAGACCCTAACCAAAACACTCAATCTGAAAACACTAACCCGAAACACTTAATCTGAAGACACTAACCAAATCACTCAATCTGAAGACCCTAACCGAAACTGTCAATCTGAAGACCCCAACCGAAACACTCATCATGGAGCACCTAACCAAAACACTCAATCTGAACACCCTAAACAAAACTCTCGGTCTAGAGGCCCGAACCAAAACACTCAATCTGAAGCCCCTAACTAAAACGGTTAACCTGGAAACCCAAACCAAAACACTCAATCTGAAGACCCTAACCAAAACACTCAATCTCAAGACCCTAACCAAAACACTCAATCTGAACAACCTAACCAAAACTCTCAATCTGAAAACCCTAACCAAGACATTCAACCTGAAGATCCTAACCAAAACACTCAATCTGAAGATCCTAACCAAAACACTCAATTGGAAACCCGAACCAAAACACTCAATCTGAAGACCCTAACCAAAACACTCAATCTGAAGATCCTAACCAAAACACTCAATTTGAAGACCCTAACCAAAACACTCAATCTGAAGACCATAACCAATACACGCAATCTGAAGATCCTCACCAAAACACTCAATCTGACGACCCGATTCAAAACACTCAATCTGAAGCCCCTAACCAAAACACTCAATCTGAAGACCCTAACCAAAACACTCAATCTGAAGACCCTAATCAAAACAGTCAATCTGAAGACCCTAACCCGAAACACTCAATCTGAAAACCCTAACCGAAACACTCAATCTGAAGGCCCTCACCAAAACACTCAATCTGAAGACCCTAACCAAAATACTCAATCTGAAGACCCTAACCAAAACACTCAATCTGAAGACCCTAACCAAAACACTCAATCTGAAGATCCTAACCGAAACACTCAATCTGAAGACCCTAACCAAAACACTCAATCTGAAGACCCTAACCAAAACACTCAATCTGAAGACCTTAACCAGAACACTAAATCTGAAGGCACTAACCAAAACACTAAATCTGAAGACCCTAGCCAAAACACGCAATCTGAAGACCCTAACCGAAACACTCAATCTGAAGACCCTAACCAAGACATACATTCTGAAGACAATAACCAAAACTGTCAATCTCAACACCCTAACCAAAACACTCAATCTGAAGACCCTAACCAAAACACTCAATCTGAAGATCCTAACCAAAACACTCAATCTGAAGACCCTAACCAAAACACTCAATCTGAAGACCTTAACCAGAACACTAAATCTGAAGGCACTAACCAAAACACTAAATCTGAAGACCCTAGCCAAAACACGCAATCTGAAGACCCTAACCGAAACACTCAATCTGAAGACACTAACCAAAACACTCAATCTGAAGACCCTAACCAAAACAGTCATTCTGAAAACCCTAAACAAAACACTCAATCTGAACACCCTAACCAAAACACTCAATCTGAAGACCCTAACCAAAACACTCAATCTGAACACCCTAACCAAAACACTCAACCTGAAAACCCTCAACAAAACACTCAATCTGAAGACCCTAACCAAAACACTCAATCTGAACACCCTAACCAAAACACTCATCCTGAAGACCCGAACCAAAACACTCAATCTGAAGACACTAACCAAAACACTCAATCTGAAGACCCTAACCAAAACAGTCATTCTGAAAACCCTAAACAAAACACTCAATCTGAACACCCTAACCAAAACACTCAATCTGAAGACCCTAACCAAAACACTCAACCTGAAAACCCTAACCAAAACACTCAATCTGAACACCCTAACCAAAACACTCAACCTGAAGACCCTAACCAAAACACTCAATCTGAACACCCTAACCAAAACACTCAACCTGAAAACCCTAACCAAAACACCCAA
Organism: Scyliorhinus torazame; assembly: GCF_047496885.1. Taxonomy (NCBI): domain Eukaryota; kingdom Metazoa; phylum Chordata; class Chondrichthyes; order Carcharhiniformes; family Scyliorhinidae; genus Scyliorhinus; species Scyliorhinus torazame. The sequence continues at coordinate 117,803,725 of NC_092707.1, read as the reverse complement.
CCTGAAGACCCTAACCAAAACACTCAATCTGAAGACCCTAACCAAAACACTCAACCTGAAGACCCGAACCAAAACACTCAATCTGAAGACACTAACCAAAACAATCAATCTGAACACCCTAACCAAAACACTCAAACTGAAAACCCTAACCAAAACACCCAACCTGAAGACCCTAACCAAAACACTCAATCTGAAGATCCTAACCAAAACACTCAATTGGAAACCCGAACCAAAACACTCAATCTGAAGACCCTAACCAAAACAGTCAATCTGAAGACCCTAACCCGAAACACTCAATCTGAAAACCCTAACCGAAACACTCAATCTGAAGGCCCTCACCAAAACACTCAATCTGAAGACCCTAACCAAAATACTCAATCTGAAGATCCTAACCAAAACACTCAATCTGAAGACCCTAACCAAAACACTCAATCTGAAGATCCTAACCGAAACACTCAATCTGAAGACCCTAACCAAAACACTCAATCTGAAGACCCTAACCAAAACACTCAATCTGAAGACCTTAACCAGAACACTAAATCTGAAGGCACTAACCAAAACACTAAATCTGAAGACCCTAGCCAAAACACGCAATCTGAAGACCCTAACCGAAACACTCAATCTGAAGGCCTTAACCAAAACACTCAATCTGAAGACCCTAACCAAGACATTCATTCAGAAGACACTAACCAAAACTGTCAATCTGAACACCCTAACCAAAACACTCAATCTGAAGACCCTAACCAAAACACTCAATCTGAACACCCTAACCAAAACACTCAACCTGAAAACCCTAAACAAAACACTCAATCTGAAGACCCTAACCAAAACACTCAATCTGAACACCCTAACCAAAACACTCAACCTGAAGACCCGAACCAAAACACTCAATCTGAAGACACTAACCAAAACACTCAATCTGAACACCCTAACCAAAACACTCAATCTGAAGATCCTAACCAAAACACACAATCTCAAGACCCTAACCAAAACACTCAATGTGAAATCCTAACCAAAACACTCAATCTGAAGACCCTAACCAAAACACTCAATCTGAAGACCTTAACCAGAACACTAAATCTGAAGGCACTAACCAAAACACTAAATCTGAAGACCCTAGCCAAAACACGCAATCTGAAGACCCTAACCGAAACACTCAATCTGAAGGCCTTAACCAAAACACTCAATCTGAAGACCCTAACCAAGACATACATTCTGAAGACAATAACCAAAACTGTCAATCTGAACACCCTAACCAAAACACTCAATCTGAAGACCCTAACCAAAACACTCAATCTGAACACCCTAACCAAAACACTCAACCTGAAAACCCTAAACAAAACACTCAATCTGAAGACCCTAACCAAAACACTCAATCTGAACACCCTAACCAAAACACTCATCCTGAAGACCCGAACCAAAACACTCAATCTGAAGACACTAACCAAAACACTCAATCTGAAGACCCTAACCAAAACAGTCAATCTGAAAACCCTAAACAAAACACTCAATCTGAACACCCTAACCAAAACACTCAATCTGAAGACCCTAACCAAAACACTCAACCTGAAAACCCTAACCAAGACACTCAATCTGAACACCATAACCAAAACACTCAATCTGAAGACCCTAACCAAAACACTCAATCTGAACACCCTAACCAAAACACTCAACCTGAAAACCCTAACCAAAACATCCAACCTGAAGACCCTAACCAAAACACTCAATCTGAAGACCCTAACCAAAACACTCAACCTGAAGACCCGAACCAAAACACTCAATCTGAAGACACTAACCAAAACACTCAATCTGAACACCCTAACCAAAACACTCAACCTGAAAACCCTAACCAAAACACCCAACCTGAAGACCCTAACCAAAACACTCAATCTGAAGATCCTAACCAAAACACTCAATTGGAAACCCGAACCAAAACACTCAATCTGAAGACCCTAACCAAAACACTCAATCTGAAGATCCTAACCAAAACACTCAATTTGAAGACCCTAACCAAAACACTCAATCTGAAGACCCTAACCAATACACTCAATCTGAAGATCCTCACCAAAACACTCAATCTGACGACCCGATTCAAAACACTCAATCTGAAGCCCCTAACGAAAACACCCAACCTGAAGACCCTAACCAAAACACTCAATCTGAAGATCCTAACCAAAACACTCAATTGGAAACCCGAACCAAAACACTCAATCTGAAGACCCTAACTAATACACTCAATCTGAAGATCCTAACCAAAACACTCAATTTGAAGACCCTAACCAAAACACTCAATCTGAAGACCCTAACCAATACACTCAATCTGAAGATCCTCACCAAAACACTCAATCTGACGACCCGATTCAAAACACTCAATCTGAAGCCCCTAACCAAAACACTCAATCTGAAGACCCTAACCAATACACTCAATCTGAAGATCCTAACCAAAACACTCAATTTGAAAACCCTAACCAAAACACTCAATCTGAAGACCCTAACCAATACACTCAATCTGAAGATCCTCACCAAAACACTCAATCTGACGACCCGATTCAAAACACTCAATCTGAAGCCCTTAACCAAAACACTCAATCTGAAGACCCTAACCAAAACACTCAATCTGAAGACCCTAACCAAAACAGTCAATCTGAAGACCCTAACCCGAAACACTCAATCTGAAAACCCTTACCGAAACACTCAATCTGAAGGCCCTCACCAAAACACTCAATCTGAAGACCCTAACCAAAATACTCAATCTGAAGACCCTAACCAAAACACTCAATCTGAAGACCCTAACCAAAACACTCAATCTGAAGATCCTAACCGAAACACTCAATCTGAAGAACCTAACCAAAACACTCAATCTGAAGACCCTAACCAAAACACTCAATCTGAAGACCTTAACCAGAACACTAAATCTGAAGGCACTAACCAAAACACTAAATCTGAAGACCCTAGCCAAAACACGTAATCTGAAGACCCTAACCGAAACACTCAATCTGAAGGCCTTAACAAAAACACTCAATCTGAAGACCCTAACCTAGACATTCATTCAGAAGACACTAACCAAAACTGTCAATCTGAACACCCTAACCAAAACACTCAATCTGAAGACCCTAACCAAAACACTCAATCTGAACACCCTAACCAAAACACTCAACCTGAAAACCCGAAACAAAACACTCAATCTGAAGACCCTAACCAAAACACTCAATCTGAACACCCTAACCAAAACACTCAACCTGAAGACCCGAACCAAAACACTCAATCTGAAGACACTAACCAAAACACTCAATCTGAAGACCCTAACCAAAACAGTCAATCTGAAAACCCTAAACAAAACACTCAATCTGAACACCCTAACCAAAACACTCAATCTGAAGATCCTAACCAAAACACACAATCTCAAGACCCTAACCAAAACACTCAATGTGAAATCCTCACCAAAACACTCAATCTGAAGACCCTAACAAAAACACTCAATCTGAAGACTCTAACCAAAACACTCAATCTGAAAACCCTAACCCGAAACACTCAATCTGAAGACACTAACCAATCACTCAATCTGAAGACCCTAACCAAAACTGTCAATCTGAAGACCCCAACCGAAACACTCAACATGGAGCACCTAACCAAAACACTCAATCTGAACACCCTAAACAAAACTCTCGGTCTAGAGACCCGAACCAAAACACTCAATCTGAAGCCCCTAACTAAAACGCTTAACCTGGAAACCCAAACCAAAACACTCAATCTGAAGACCCTAACCAAAACAGTCAATCTCAAGAACATAACCTCAACAGTCAATCTGAAGACCCTAACCAAAACAGTCAATCTCAAGAACCTAACCTCAACAGTCAATCTGAAGACCCTAACCAAAAAGTCAATCTCAAGACACTAACCAAAACGCTCAATCTGAACAACCTAACCAAAACTCTCAATCTAAAAACCCTAACCAAGACATTCAACCTGAAGATCCGAACCAAAACACTCAATCTGTAGATCCTAACCAAAACACTCAATTGGAAACCCGAACCAAAACACCCAACCTGAAGACCCTAACCAAAACACTCAATCTGAAGATATTAACCAAAACACTCAATTGGAAACCCGAACCAAAACACTCAATCTGAAGACCCTAACCAAAACACTCAATCTGAAGATCCTAACCAAAACACTCAATTTGAAGACCCTAACCAAAACACTCAATCTGAAGACCCTAACCAATACACTCAATCTGAAGACCCTAACCAAAACACTCAATCTGAAGACCCTAACCAAAACAGTCAATCTGAAGACCCTAAACCGAAACACTCAATCTGAAAACCCTAACCGAAACACTCAATCTGAAGGCCCTCACCAAAACACTCAATCTGAAGACCCTAACCAAAATACTCAATCTGAAGACCCTAACCAAAACACTCAATCTGAAGACCCTAACCAAAACACTCAATCTGAAGATCCTAACCGAAACACTCAATCTGAAGACCCTAACCAAAACACTCAATCTGAAGACCCTAACCAGAACACTCAATCTGAAGACCTTAACCAGAACACTAAATCTGAAGGCACTAACCAAAACACTAAATCTGAAGACCCTAGCCAAAACACTAAATCTGAAGACCCTAACCAAAACAGTCAATCTGAAGACCCTAACCCGAAACACTCAATCTGAAGACCCTAACCAAGACATTCATTCTGAAGACACTAACCAAAACTGTCAATCTGAACACCCTAACCAAAACACTCAATCTGAAGACCCTAACCAAAACACTCAATCTGAACACCCTAACCAAAACACTCAACCTGAAAACCCTAAACAAAACACTCAATCTGAAGACCCTAACCAAAACACTCAATCTGAACACCCTAACCAAAACACTCAACCTGAAGACCCGAACCAAAACACTCAATCTGAAGACACTGACCAAAACACTCAATCTGAAGACCCTAACCAAAACAGTCAATCTGAAAACCCTAAACAAAACACTCAATCTGAACACCCTAACCAAAACACTCAATCTGAAGATCCTAACCAAAACACACAATCTCAAGACCCTAACCAAAACACTCAATGTGAAGATCCTAATCAAAACACTCAATCTGAAGACCCTAACCAAAACACTCAATCTGAAGATCCTAACCAAAACACTCAATCTGAAGACCCTAACCAAAACACTCAGTCTGAAGACCCTAACCAAAACACTCAATCTGAAAACCCTAACCCGAAACACTCAATCTGAAGACACTAACCAAATCACTCAATTTGAAGACCCAAACCAAAACTGTCAATCTGAAGACCCCAACCGAAACACTCAACATGGAGCACCTAACCAAAACACTCAATCTGAACACCCTAAACAAAACTCTCGATCTAGAGACCCGAACCAAAACACTCAATGTGAAGCCCCTAACTAAAACGCTTAACCTGGAAACCCAAACCAAAACACTCAATCTGAAGACCCTAACCAAAACAGTCAATCTCAAGAACCTAACCTCAACAGTCAATCTGAAGGCCCTAACCAAAACAGTCAATCTCAAGACCCTAACCAAAACACTCAATCTGAACAACCTAACCAAAACTCTCAATCTGAAAACCCTAACCAAGACATTCAACCTGAAGATCCGAAACAAAACACTCAATCTGAAGATCCTAACCAAAACACTCAATTGGAAACCCGAACCAAAACACTCAATCTGAAGACCCTAACCAAAACACTCAATCTGAAGATCCTAACCAAAACACTCAATCTGAAGACCCTAACCAAAACACTCAATCTGAAGACACAAACCAAAACACTGAATCAAAAGAACTTAACCAAAACACTCAATCTGAAGACCCTAACCAAAACACTCATTTTGAAGATCCTAACCAAAATACACAATCTGAACACCCTAACCAAAACACTCAATCTGAAGATCCTAACCAAAACACTCAATCTGAAGACCCTAACCGAAATAGTCAATCTGAAAACCCTAACCAAAACACTCAATCTGAAAACCTAAACAAAACACACAATGTGAAGATCCTAACCAAAACACTGAATCTGAAGACCCTAAACAAAACACTCAATCTGAAGATCCTAACCAAAACACACAATCTCAAGACCCTAACCAAAACACTCAATGTGAAGATCCTAACCAAAACACTCAATCTGAAGACCCTAACCAAAACACTCAATCTGAAGATCCTAACCAAAACACTCAATCTGAAGACCCTAACCAAAACACTCAATCTGAAGACCCTAACCAAAACACTCAATCTGAAAACCCAAACCCGAAACACTCAATCTGAAGACACTAACCAAATCACTCAATCTGAAGACCCTAACCGAAACTGTCAATCTGAAGACCCCAACCGAAACACTCATCATGGAGCACCTAACCAAAACACTCAATCTGAACACCCTAAACAAAACTCTCGGTCTAGAGACCCGAACCAAAACACTCAATCTGAAGCCCCTAACTAAAATGCTTAACCTGGAAACCCAAACCAAAACACTCAATCTGAAGACCCTAACCAAAACAGTCAATCTGAAGACCCTAACCAAAACAATCAATCTGAACACCCTAAACAAAACACTCGGTCTCGAGACCCGACCCAAAACACTCAATCTGAAGCCCCTAACTAAAACGCTTAACCTGGAAACCCAAACCAAAACACTCAATCTGAAGACCCTAACCAAAACAGTCAATCTCAAGAACATAACCTCAACAGTCAATCTGAAGACCCTAACCAAAACAGTCAATCTCAAGAACCTAACCTCAACAGTCAATCTGAAGGCCCTAACCAAAACAGTCAATCTCAAGACCCTAACCAAAACACTCAATCTGAACAACCTAACCAAAACTCTCAATCTGAAAACCCTAACCAAGACATTCAACCTGAAGATCCGAAACAAAACACTCAATCTGAAGATCCTAACCAAAACACTCAATTGGAAACCCGAACCAAAACACTCAATCTGAAGACCCTAACCAAAACACTCAATCTGAAGATCCTAACCAAAACACTCAATCTGAAGACCCTAACCAAAACACTCAATCTGAAGACACAAACCAAAACACTGAATCAAAAGAACTTAACCAAAACACTCAATCTGAAGACCCTAACCAAAACACTCATTTTGAAGATCCTAACCAAAATACACAATCTGAACACCCTAACCAAAACACTCAATCTGAAGATCCTAACCAAAACACTCAATCTGAAGACCCTAACCGAAATAGTCAATCTGAAAACCCTAACCAAAACACTCAATCTGAAAACCTAAACAAAACACACAATGTGAAGATCCTAACCAAAACACTGAATCTGAAGACCCTAAACAAAACACTCAATCTGAAGATCCTAACCAAAACACACAATCTCAAGACCCTAACCAAAACACTCAATGTGAAGATCCTAACCAAAACACTCAATCTGAAGACCCTAACCAAAACACTCAATCTGAAGATCCTAACCAAAACACTCAATCTGAAGACCCTAACCAAAACACTCAATCTGAAGACCCTAACCAAAACACTCAATCTGAAAACCCAAACCCGAAACACTCAATCTGAAGACACTAACCAAATCACTCAATCTGAAGACCCTAACCGAAACTGTCAATCTGAAGACCCCAACCGAAACACTCATCATGGAGCACCTAACCAAAACACTCAATCTGAACACCCTAAACAAAACTCTCGGTCTAGAGACCCGAACCAAAACACTCAATCTGAAGCCCCTAACTAAAATGCTTAACCTGGAAACCCAAACCAAAACACTCAATCTGAAGACCCTAACCAAAACAGTCAATCTGAAGACCCTAACCAAAACAATCAATCTGAACACCCTAAACAAAACACTCGGTCTCGAGACCCGACCCAAAACACTCAATCTGAAGCCCCTAACTAAAACGCTTAACCTGGAAACCCAAACCAAAACACTCAATCTGAAGACCCTAACCAAAACAGTCAATCTCAAGAACATAACCTCAACAGTCAATCTGAAGACCCTAACCAAAACAGTCAATCTCAAGAACCTAACCTCAACAGTCAATCTGAAGACCCGAACCAAAAAGTCAATCTCAAGACACTAACCAAAACGCTCAATCTGAACAACCTAACCAAAACTCTCAATCTAAAAACCCTAACCAAGACATTCAACCTGAAGATCCGAACCAAAACACTCAATCTGAAGATCCTAACCAAAACACTCAATTGGAAACCCGAACCAAAACACCCAACCTGAAGACCCTAACCAAAACACTCAATCTGAAGACCCTAACCAAAACACTCAATTGGAAACCTGAACCAAAACACTCAATCTGAAGACCCTAACCAAAACACTCAATCTGAAGATCCTAACCAAAACACTCAATTTGAAGACCCTAACCAAAACACTCAATCTGAAGACCCTAACCAATACACTCAATCTGAAGATCCTCACCAAAACACTCAATCTGACGAACCAATTCAAAACATTCAATCTGAAGCCCCTAACCAAAACACTCAATCTGAAGACCCTAACCAAAACACTCAATCTGAAGACCCTAACCAAAACAGTCAATCTGAAGACCCTAACCCGAAACACTCAATCTGACGACCCGATTCAAAACACTCAATCTGAAGCCCCTAACCAAAACACTCAATCTGAAGACCCTAACCAAAACACTCAATCTGAAGACCCTAACCAAAACACTCAATCTGAAGATCCTAACCGAAACACTCAATCTGAAGACCCTAACCAAAACACTCAATCTGAAGACCCTAACCAAAACACTCAATCTGAAGACCTTAACCAGAACACTAAATCTGAAGGCACTAACCAAAACACTAAATCTGAAGACCCTAGCCAAAACACGCAATCTGAAGACCCTAACCGAAACACTCAATCTGAAGGCCTTAACCAAAACACTCAATCTGAAGACCCTAACCAAGACATTCATTCTGAAGACACTAACCAAAACTGTCAATCTGAACACCCTAACCAAAACACTCAATCTGAAGACCCTAACCAAAACACTCAATCTGAACACCCTAACCAAAACACTCAACCTGAAAACCCTAAACAAAACACTCAATCTGAAGACCCTAACCAAAACACTCAATCTGAACACCCTAACCAAAACACTCAACCTGAAGACCCGAACCAAAACACTCAATCTGAAGACACTGACCAAAACACTCAATCTGAAGACCCTAACCAAAACAGTCAATCTGAAAACCCTAAACAAAACACTCAATCTGAACACCCTAACCAAAACACTCAATCTGAAGATCCTAACCAAAACACACAATCTCAAGACCCTAACCAAAACACTCAATGTGAAGATCCTAATCAAAACACTCAATCTGAAGACCCTAACCAAAACACTCAATCTGAAGATCCTAACCAAAACACTCAATCTGAAGACCCTAACCAAAACACTCAATCTGAAGACCCTAACCAAAACACTCAATCTGAAAACCCTAACCCGAAACACTCAATCTGAAGACACTAACCAAATCACTCAATTTGAAGACCCTAACCAAAACTGTCAATCTGAAGACCCCAACCGAAACACTCAACATGGAGCACCTAACCAAAACACTCAATCTGAACACCCTAAACAAAACTCTCGATCTAGAGACCCGAACCAAAACACTCAATGTGAAGCCCCTAACTAAAACGCTTAACCTGGAAACCCAAACCAAAACACTCAATCTGAAGACCCTAACCAAAACAGTCAATCTCAAGAACCTAACCTCAACAGTCAATCTGAAGACCCTAACCAAAACAGTCAATCTCAAGACCCTAACCAAAACACTCAATCTGAACAACCTAACCAAAACTCTCAATCTGAAAACCCTAACCAAGACATTCAACCTGAAGATCCGAACCAAAACACTCAATCTGAAGATCCTAACCAAAACACTCAATTGGAAACCCGAACCAAAACACTCAATCTGAAGACCCTAACCAAAACACTCAATCTGAAGATCCTAACCAAAACACTCAATCTGAAGACCCTAACCAAAACACTCAATCTGAAGACACAAACCAAAACACTGAATCAAAAGAACTTAACCAAAACACTCAATCTGAAGACCCTAACCAAAACACTCATTTTGAAGATCCTAACCAAAATACACAATCTGAACACCCTAACCAAAACACTCAATCTGAAGATCCTAACCAAAACACTCAATCTGAAGACCCTAACCGAAATAGTCAATCTGAAAACCCTAACCAAAACACTCAATCTGAAAACCTAAACAAAACACACAATGTGAAGATCCTAACCAAAACACTGAATCTGAAGACCCTAAACAAAACACTCAATCTGAAGATCCTAACCAAAACACACAATCTCAAGACCCTAACCAAAACACTCAATGTGAAGATCCTAACCAAAACACTCAATCTGAAGACCCTAACCAAAACACTCAATCTGAAGATCCTAACCAAAACACTCAATCTGAAGACCCTAACCAAAACACTCAATCTGAAGACCCTAACCAAAACACTCAATCTGAAAACCCAAACCCGAAACACTCAATCTGAAGACACTAACCAAATCACTCAATCTGAAGACCCTAACCGAAACTGTCAATCTGAAGACCCCAACCGAAACACTCATCATGGAGCACCTAACCAAAACACTCAATCTGAACACCCTAAACAAAACTCTCGGTCTAGAGACCCGAACCAAAACACTCAATCTGAAGCCCCTAACTAAAACGCTTAACCTGGAAACCCAAACCAAAACACTCAATCTGAAGACCCTAACCAAAACAGTCAATCTCAAGACCCTAACCAAAACACTCAATCTGAACAACCTAACCAAAACTCTCAATCTGAAAACCCTAACCAAGACATTCAACCTGAAGATCCTAACCAAAACACTCAATCTGAAGATCCTAACCAAAACACTCAATAGGAAACCCGAACCAAAACACTCAATCTGAAGACCCTAACCAAAACACTCAATCTGAAGATCCTAACCAAAACACTCAATTTGAAGACCCTAACCAAAACACTCAATCTGAAGACCCTAACCAATACACGCAATCTGAAGATCCTCACCAAAACACTCAATCTGACGACCCGATTCAAAACACTCAATCTGAAGCCCCTAACCAAAACACTCAATCTGAAGACCCTAACCAAAACACTCAATCTGAAGACCCTAACCAAAACACTCAATCTGAAGACCCTAACCAAAACACTCAATCTGAAGACATTAACCAGAACACTAAATCTGAAGGCACTAACCAAAACACTAAATCTGAAGACCCTAGCCAAAACACGCAATCTGAAGACCCTAACCGAAACACTCAATCTGAAGGCCTTAACCAAAACACTCAATCTGAAGACCCTAACCAAGACATACATTCTGAAGACACTAACCAAAACTGTCAATCTGAACACCCTAACCAAAACACTCAATCTGAAGACCCTAACCAAAACACTCAATCTGAACACCCTAACCAAAACACTCAACCTGAAAACCCTAAACAAAACACTCAATCTGAAGACCCTAACCAAAACACTCAATCTGAACACCCTAACCAAAACACTCATCCTGAAGACCCGAACCAAAACACTCAATCTGAAGACACTAACCAAAACACTCAATCTGAAGACCCTAACCAAAACAGTCAATCTGAAAACCCTAAACAAAACACTCAATCTGAACACCCTAACCAAAACACTCAATCTGAAGACCCTAACCAAAACACTCAATCTGAAAACCCTAACCAAAACACTCAATCTGAACACCCTAACCAAAACACTCAATCTGAAGACCCTAACCAAAACACTCAATCTGAACACCCTAACCAAAACACTCAACCTGAAAACCCTAACCAAAACACCCAACCTGAAGGCCCTAACCAAAACACTCAATCTGAAGACCCTAACCAAAACACTCAACCTGAAGACCCGAACCAAAACACTCAATCTGAAGACACTAACCAAAACACACAATCTGAACACCCTAACCAAAACACTCAACCTGAAAACCCTAACCAAAACACCCAACCTGAAGATCCTAACCAAAACACTCAATTGGAAACCCGAACCAAAACACTCAATCTGAAGACCCTAACCAAAACACTCAATCTGAAGATCCTAACCAAAACACTCAATTTGAAGACCCTAACCAAAACACTCAATCTGAAGAACCTAACCAATACACTCAATCTGAAGATCCTCACCAAAACACTCAATCTGACGACCCGATTCAAAACACTCAATCTGAAGCCCCTAACCAAAACACTCAATCTGAAGACCCTAACCAAAACACTCAATCTGAAGACCCTAACCAAAACAGTCAATCTGAAGACCCTAACCCGAAACACTCAATCTGAAAACCCTAACCGAAACACTCAATCTGAAGGCCCTCACCAAAACACTCAATCTGAAGACCCTAACCAAAATACTCAATCTGAAGACCCTAACCAAAACACTCAATCTGAAGACCCTAACCAAAACACTCAATCTGAAGATCCTAACCGAAACACTCAATCTGAAGACCCTAACCAAAACACTCAATCTGAAGACCCTAACCAAAACACTCAATCTGAAGACCTTAACCAGAACACTAAATCTGAAGGCACTAACCAAAACACTAAATCTGAAGACCCTAGCCAAAACACGCAATCTGAAGACCCTAACCGAAACACTCAATCTGAAGGCCTTAACCAAAACACTCAATCTGAAGACCCTAACCAAGACATTCATTCTGAAGACACTAACCAAAACTGTCAATCTGAACACCCTAACCAAAACACTCAACCTGAAAACCCTAAACAAAACACTCAATCTGAAGACCCTAACCAAAACACTCAATCTGAACACCCTAACCAAAACACTCAACCTGAAGACCCGAACCAAAACACTCAATCTGAAGACACTAACCAAAACACTCAATCTGAAGACCCAAACCAAAACAGTCAATCTGAAAACCCTAAACAAAACACTCAATCTGAACACCCTAACCAAAACACTCAATCTGAAGATCCTAACCAAAACACACAATCTCAAGACCCTAACCAAAACACTCAATGTGAAGATTCTAACCAAAACACTCAATCTGAAGACCCTAACCAAAACACTCAATCTGAAGATCCTAACGAAAACACTCAATCTGAAGACCCTAACCAAAACACTCAATCTGAAGACCCTAACCAAAACACTCAATCTGAAAACCCTAACCCGAAACACTCAATCTGAAGACACTAACCAAATCACTCAATCTGAAGACCCTAACCAAAACTGTCAATCTGAAGACCCCAACCGAAACACTCAACATGGAGCACCTAACCAAAACACTCAATCTGAACACCCTAAACAAAAATTTTCGGTCTAGAGACCCGAACCAAAACACTCAATCTGAAGACCCTAACCAAAACACTCAATCTGAAAACCCTAACCCGAAACACTCAATCTGAAGACCCTAACCAAAACACTCAATCTGAACACCCTAACCAAAACTGTCAATCTGAAGACCCCAACCGAAACACTCAACATGGAGCACCTAACCAAAACACTCAATCTGAAGACCCAAACCAAAACAGTCAATCTGAAAACCCTAAACAAAACACTCAATCTGAACACTCTAACCAAAACACTCAATCTGAAGATCCTAACCAAAACACACAATCTCAAGACCCTAACCAAAACACTCAATGTGAAGATTCTAACCAAAACACTCAATCTGAAGACCCTAACCAAAACACTCAATCTGAAGATCCTAACGAAAACACTCAATCTGAAGACCCTAACCAAAACACTCAATCTGAAGACCCTAACCGAAACACTCAATCTGAAAACCCTAACCCGAAACACTCAATCTGAAGACCCCAACCGAAACACTCAACATGGAGCACCTAACCAAAACACTCAATCTGAACACCCTAAACAAAACTCTCGGTCTAGAGACCCGAACCAAAACACTCAATCTGAAGACCCTAACCAAAACAGTCAATCTGAAAACCCTAAACAAAACACTCAATCTGAACACCCTAACCAAAACACTCAATCTGAAGACCCTAACCAAAACACTCAATCTGAAAACCCTAACCAAAACACTCAATCTGAACACCCTAACCAAAACACTCAATCTGAAGACCCTAACCAAAACACTCAATCTGAACACCCTAACCAAAACACTCAACCTGAAAACCCTAACCAAAACACCCAACCTGAAGGCCCTAACCAAAACACTCAATCTGAAGACCCTAACCAAAACACTCAATCTGAACACCCTAACCAAAACACTCAACCTGAAGACCCGAACCAAAACACTCAATCTGAAGACACTAACCAAAACACTCAATCTGAAGACCCAAACCAAAACAGTCAATCTGAAAACCCTAAACAAAACACTCAATCTGAACACCCTAACCAAAACACTCAATCTGAAGATCCTAACCAAAACACACAATCTCAAGACCCTAACCAAAACACTCAATGTGAAGATTCTAACCAAAACACTCAATCTGAAGACCCTAACCAAAACACTCAATCTGAAGATCCTAACGAAAACACTCAATCTGAAGACCCTAACCAAAACACTCAATCTGAAGACCCTAACCAAAACACTCAATCTGAAAACCCTAACCCGAAACACTCAATCTGAAGACACTAACCAAATCACTCAATCTGAAGACCCTAACCAAAACTGTCAATCTGAAGACCCCAACCGAAACACTCAACATGGAGCACCTAACCAAAACACTCAATCTGAACACCCTAAACAAAACTTTCGGTCTAGAGACCCGAACCAAAACACTCAATCTGAAGACCCTAACCAAAACACTCAATCTGAAAACCCTAACCCGAAACACTCAATCTGAAGACCCTAACCAAAACACTCAATCTGAACACCCTAACCAAAACTGTCAATCTGAAGACCCCAACCGAAACACTCAACATGGAGCACCTAACCAAAACACTCAATCTGAAGACCCAAACCAAAACAGTCAATCTGAAAACCCTAAACAAAACACTCAATCTGAACACTCTAACCAAAACACTCAATCTGAAGATCCTAACCAAAACACACAATCTCAAGACCCTAACCAAAACACTCAATGTGAAGATTCTAACCAAAACACTCAATCTGAAGACCCTAACCAAAACACTCAATCTGAAGATCCTAACGAAAACACTCAATCTGAAGACCCTAACCAAAACACTCAATCTGAAGACCCTAACCGAAACACTCAATCTGAAAACCCTAACCCGAAACACTCAATCTGAAGACCCCAACCGAAACACTCAACATGGAGCACCTAACCAAAACACTCAATCTGAACACCCTAAACAAAACTCTCGGTCTAGAGACCCGAACCAAAACACTCAATCTGAAGACCCTAACCAAAACAGTCAATCTGAAAACCCTAAACAAAACACTCAATCTGAACACCCTAACCAAAACACTCAATCTGAAGACCCTAACCAAAACACTCAATCTGAAAACCCTAACCAAAACACTCAATCTGAACACCCTAACCAAAACACTCAATCTGAAGACCCTAACCAAAACACTCAATCTGAACACCCTAACCAAAACACTCAACCTGAAAACCCTAACCAAAACACCCAACCTGAAGGCCCTAACCAAAACACTCAATCTGAAGACCCTAACCAAAACACTCAACCTGAAGACCCGAACCAAAACACTCAATCTGAAGACACTAACCAAAACACTCAATCTGAACACCCTAACCAAAACACTCAACCTGAAAACCCTAACCAAAACACCCAACCTGAAGATCCTAACCAAAACACTCAATTGGAAACCCGAACCAAAACACTCAATCTGAAGACCCTAACCAAAACACTCAATCTGAAGATCCTAACCAAAACACTCAATTTGAAGACCCTAACCAAAACACTCAATCTGAAGACCCTAACCAATACACTCAATCTGAAGATCCTCACCAAAACACTCAATCTGACGACCCGATTCAAAACACTCAATCTGAAGCCCCTAACCAAAACACTCAATCTGAAGACCCTAACCAAAACACTCAATCTGAAGACCCTAACCAAAACAGTCAATCTGAAGACCCTAACCCGAAACACTCAATCTGAAAACCCTAACCGAAACACTCAATCTGAAGGCCCTCACCAAAACACTCAATCTGAAGACCCTAACCAAAATACTCAATCTGAAGACCCTAACCAAAACACTCAATCTGAAGACCCTAACCAAAACACTCAATCTGAAGATCCTATCCGAAACACTCAATCTGAAGACCCTAACCAAAACACTCAATCTGAAGACCCTAACCAAAACACTCAATCTGAAGACCTTAACCAGAACACTAAATCTGAAGGCACTAACCAAAACACTAAATCTGAAGACCCTAGCCAAAACACGCAATCTGAAGACCCTAACCGAAACACTCAATCTGAAGGCCTTAACCAAAACACTCAATCTGAAGACCCTAACCAAGACATTCATTCTGAAGACACTAACCAAAACTGTCAATCTGAACACCCTAACCAAAACACTCAATCTGAAGACCCTAACCAAAACACTCAATCTGAACACCCTAACCAAAACACTCAATCTGAACACCCTAACCAAAACTGTCAATCTGAAGACCCCAACCGAAACACTCAATCTGAACACCCTAACCAAAACACTCAATCTGAAGATCCTAACCAAAACACACAATCTCAAGACCCTAACCAAAACACTCAATGTGAAGATTCTAACCAAAACACTCAATCTGAAGACCCTAACCAAAACACTCAATCTGAAGATCCAAACGAAAACACTCAATCTGAAGACCCTAACCAAAACACTCAATCTGAAGACCCTAACCAAAACACTCAATCTGAAAACCCTAACCCGAAACACTCAATCTGAAGACACAAACCAAATCACTCAATCTGAAGACCCTAACCAAAACTGTCAATCTGAAGACCCCAACCGAAACACTCAACATGGAGCACCTAACCAAAACACTCAATCTGAACACCCTAAACAAAACTCTCGGTCTAGAGACCCGAACCAAAACACTCAATCCGAAGACCCTAACCAAAACAGTCAATCCGAAAACCCTAACCAAAACACTCAATCTGAACACCCTAACCAAAACACTCAATCTGAAGACCCTAACCAAAACACTCAATCTGAAAACCCTAACCAAAACACTCAATCTGAACACCCTAACCAAAACACTCAATCTGAAGACCCTAACCAAAACACTCAATCTGAACACCCTAACCAAAACACTCAACCTGAAAACCCTAACCAAAACACCCAACCTGAAGGCCCTAACCAAAACACTCAATCTGAAGACCCTAACCAAAACACTCAACCTGAAGACCCGAACCAAAACACTCAATCTGAAGACACTAACCAAAACACTCAATCTGAACACCCTAACCAAAACACTCAACCTGAAAACCCTAACCAAAACACCCAACCTGAAGATCCTAACCAAAACACTCAATTGGAAACCCGAACCAAAACACTCAATCTGAAGACCCTAACCAAAACACTCAATCTGAAGATCCTAACCAAAACACTCAATTTGAAGACCCTAACCGAAACACTCAATCTGAAGGCCCTCACCAAAACACTCAATCTGAAGGCCCTAACCAAAATACTCAATCTGAAGACCCTAACCAAAACACTCAATCTGAAGACCCTAACCCGAAACACTCAATCTGAAAACCCTAACCGAAACACTCAATCTGAAGGCCCTCACCAAAACACTCAATCTGAAGGCCCTAACCAAAATACTCAATCTGAAGACCCTAACCAAAACACTCAATCTGAAGACCCTAACCAAAACACTCAATCTGAAGATCCTATCCGAAACACTCAATCTGAAGACCCTAACCAAAACACTCAATCTGAAGACCCTAACCAAAACACTCAATCTGAAGACCTTAACCAGAACACTAAATCTGAAGGCACTAACCAAAACACTAAATCTGAAGACCCTAGCCAAAACACGCAATCTGAAGACCCTAACCGAAACACTCAATCTGAAGGCCTTAACCAAAACACTCAATCTGAAGACCCTAACCAAGACATTCATTCTGAAGACACTAACCAAAACTGTCAATCTGAACACCCTAACCAAAACACTCAATCTGAAGACCCTAACCAAAACACTCAATCTGAACACCCTAACCAAAACACTCAACCTGAAAACCCTAAACAAAACACTCAATCTGAAGACCCTAACCAAAACACTCAATCTGAACACCCTAACCAAAACACTCAACCTGAAGACCCGAACCAAAACACTCAATCTGAACACACTAACCAAAACACTCAATCTGAAGACCCAAACCAAAACAGTCAATCTGAAAACCCTAAACAAAACACTCAATCTGAACACCCTAACCAAAACACTCAATCTGAAGATCCTAACCAAAACACACAATCTCAAGACCCTAACCAAAACACTCAATGTGAAGATTAAAACCAAAACACTCAATCTGAAGACCCTAACCAAAACACTCAATCTGAAGATCCTAACCAAAACACTCAATCTGAAGACCTTAACCAGAACACTAAATCTGAAGGCACTAACCAAAACACTAAATCTGAAGACCCTAGCCAAAACACGCAATCTGAAGACCCTAACCGAAACACTCAATCTGAAGGCCTTAACCAAAACACTCAATCTGAAGACCCTAACCAAGACATTCATTCTGAAGACACTAACCAAAACTGTCAATCTGAACACCCTAACCAAAACACTCAATCTGAAGACCCTAACCAAAACACTCAATCTGAACACCCTAACCAAAACACTCAATCTGAACACCCTAACCAAAACTGTCAATCTGAAGACCCCAACCGAAACACTCAACATGGAGCACCTAACCAAAACACTCAATCTGAAGACCCAAACCAAAACAGTCAATCTGAAAACCCTAAACAAAACACTCAATCTGAACACCCTAACCAAAACACTCAATCTGAAGATCCTAACCAAAACACACAATCTCAAGACCCTAACCAAAACACTCAATGTGAAGATTCTAACCAAAACACTCAATCTGAAGACCCTAACCAAAACACTCAATCTGAAGATCCAAACGAAAACACTCAATCTGAAGACCCTAACCAAAACACTCAATCTGAAGACCCTAACCAAAACACTCAATCTGAAAACCCTAACCCGAAACACTCAATCTGAAGACACAAACCAAATCACTCAATCTGAAGACCCGAACCAAAACTGTCAATCTGAAGACCCCAACCGAAACACTCAACATGGAGCACCTAACCAAAACACTCAATCTGAACACCCTAAACAAAACTCTCGGTCTAGAGACCCGAACCAAAACACTCAATCCGAAGACCCTAACCAAAACAGTCAATCTGAAAACCCTAACCAAAACACTCAATCTGAACACCCTAACCAAAACACTCAATCTGAAGACCCTAACCAAAACACTCAATCTGAAAACCCTAACCAAAACACTCAATCTGAACACCCTAACCAAAACACTCAATCTGAAGACCCTAACCAAAACACTCAATCTGAACACCCTAACCAAAACACTCAACCTGAAAACCCTAACCAAAACACCCAACCTGAAGGCCCTAACCAAAACACTCAATCTGAAGACCCTAACCAAAACACTCAACCTGAAGACCCGAACCAAAACACTCAATCTGAAGACACTAACCAAAACACTCAATCTGAACACCCTAACCAAAACACTCAACCTGAAAACCCTAACCAAAACACCCAACCTGAAGATCCTAACCAAAACACTCAATTGGAAACCCGAACCAAAACACTCAATCTGAAGACCCTAACCAAAACACTCAATCTGAAGATCCTAACCAAAACACTCAATTTGAAGACCCTAACCGAAACACTCAATCTGAAGGCCCTCACCAAAACACTCAATCTGAAGGCCCTAACCAAAATACTCAATCTGAAGACCCTAACCAAAACACTCAATCTGAAGACCCTAACCCGAAACACTCAATCTGAAAACCCTAACCGAAACACTCAATCTGAAGGCCCTCACCAAAACACTCAATCTGAAGGCCCTAACCAAAATACTCAATCTGAAGACCCTAACCAAAACACTCAATCTGAAGACCCTAACCAAAACACTCAATCTGAAGATCCTATCCGAAACACTCAATCTGAAGACCCTAACCAAAACACTCAATCTGAAGACCCTAACCAAAACACTCAATCTGAAGACCTTAACCAGAACACTAAATCTGAAGGCACTAACCAAAACACTAAATCTGAAGACCCTAGCCAAAACACGCAATCTGAAGGCCCTAACCGAAACACTCAATCTGAAGGCCTTAACCAAAACACTCAATCTGAAGACCCTAACCAAGACATTCATTCTGAAGACACTAACCAAAACTGTCAATCTGAACACCCTAACCAAAACACTCAATCTGAAGACCCTAACCAAAACACTCAATCTGAACACCCTAACCAAAACACTCAACCTGAAAACCCTAAACAAAACACTCAATCTGAAGACCCTAACCAAAACACTCAATCTGAACACCCTAACCAAAACACTCAACCTGAAGACCCGAACCAAAACACTCAATCTGAAGACACTAACCAAAACACTCAATCTGAAGACCCAAACCAAAACAGTCAATCTGAAAACCCTAAACAAAACACTCAATCTGAACACCCTAACCAAAACACTCAATCTGAAGATCCTAACCAAAACACACAATCTCAAGACCCTAACCAAAACACTCAATGTGAAGATTCTAACCAAAACACTCAATCTGAAGACCCTAACCAAAACACTCAATCTGAAGATCCTAACGAAAACACTCAATCTGAAGACCCTAACCAAAACACTCAATCTGAAGACCCTAACCAAAACACTCAATCTGAAAACCCTAACCCGAAACACTCAATCTGAAGACACTAACCAAATCACTCAATCTGAAGACCCTAACCAAAACTGTCAATCTGAAGACCCCAACCGAAACACTCAACATGGAGCACCTAACCAAAACACTCAATCTGAACACCCTAAACAAAACTCTCGGTCTAGAGACCCGAACCAAAACACTCAATCTGAAGCCCCTAACTAAAACGCTTAACCTGGAAACCCAAACCAAAACACTCAATCTGAAGACCCTAACCAAAACAGTCAATCTCAAGAACCTAACCTCAACAGTCAATCTGAAGACCCTAACCAAAACAGTCAATCTCAAGACCCTAACCAAAACACTCAATCTGAACAACCTAACCAAAACTCTCAATCTGAAAACCCTAACCAAGACATTCAACCTGAAGATCCGAACCAAAACACTCAATCTGAAGCTCCTAACCAAAACACTCAATTGGAAACCCGAACCAAAACACTCAATCTGAAGACCCTAACCAAAACACTCAATCTGAAGATCCTAACCAAAACACTCAATCTGAAGACCCTAACCAAAACACTCAATCTGAAGACACAAACCAAAACACTGAATCAAAAGAACTTAACCAAAACACTCAATCTGAAGACCCTAACCAAAACACTCATTTTGAAGATCCTAACCAAAATACACAATCTGAACACCCTAACCAAAACACTCAATCTGAAGATCCTAACCAAAACACTCAATCTGAAGACCCGAACCGAAATACTCAATCTGAAAACCCTAACCAAAACACTCAATCTGAAAACCTAAACAAAACACACAATGTGAAGATCCTAACCAAAACACTGAATCTGAAGACCCTAAACAAAACACTCAATCTGAAGATCCTAACCAAAACACACAATCTCAAGACCCTAACCAAAACACTCAATGTGAAGATCCTAACCAAAACACTCAACCTGAAGACCCTAACCAAAACACTCAATCTGAAGATCCTAACCAAAACACTCAATCTGAAGACCCTAACCAAAACACTCAATCTGATGACCCTAACCAAAACACTCAATCTGAAAACCCTAACCCGAAACACTCAATCTGAAGACACTAACCAAATCACTCAATCTGAAGACCCTAACCGAAACTGTCAATCTGAAGACCCCAACCGAAACACTCATCATGGAGCACCTAACCAAAACACTCAATCTGAACACCCTAAACAAAACTCTCGGTCTAGAGACCCGAACCAAAACACTCAATCTGAAGCCCCTAACTAAAACGCTTAACCTGGAAACCCAAACCAAAACACTCAATCTGAAGACCCTAACCAAAACAGTCAATCTCAAGACCCTAACCAAAACACTCAATCTGAACAACCTAACCAAAACTCTCAATCTGAAAACCCTAACCAAGACATTGAACCTGAAGATCCTAACCAAAACACTCAATCTGAACACCCTAACCAAAACACTCAATCTGAAGACCCTAACCAAAACACTCAATCTGAAAACCCTAACCAAAACACTCAATCTGAACACCCTAACCAAAACACTCAATCTGAAGACCCTAACCAAAACACTCAATCTGAACACCCTAACCAAAACACTCAACCTGAAAACCCTAACCAAAACACCCAACCTGAAGGCCCTAACCAAAACACTCAATCTGAAGACCCTAACCAAAACACTCAACCTGAAGACCCGAACCAAAACACTCAATCTGAAGACACTAACCAAAACACTCAATCTGAACACCCTAACCAAAACACTCAACCTGAAAACCCTAACCAAAACACCCAACCTGAAGATCCTAACCAAAACACTCAATTGGAAACCCGAACCAAAACACTCAATCTGAAGACCCTAACCAAAACACTCAATCTGAAGATCCTAACCAAAACACTCAATTTGAAGACCCTAACCGAAACACTCAATCTGAAGGCCCTCACCAAAACACTCAATCTGAAGGCCCTAACCAAAATACTCAATCTGAAGACCCTAACCAAAACACTCAATCTGAAGACCCTAACCCAAAACACTCAATCTGAAGACCCTAACCAAAACACTCAACCTGAAGACCCGAACCAAAACACTCAATCTGAAGACACTAACCAAAACACTCAATCTGAACACCCTAACCAAAACACTCAACCTGAAAACCCTAACCAAAACACCCAACCTGAAGATCCTAACCAAAACACTCAATTGGAAACCCGAACCAAAACACTCAATCTGAAGACCCTAACCAAAACACTCAATCTGAAGATCCTAACCAAAACACTCAATTTGAAGACCCTAACCGAAACACTCAATCTGAAGGCCCTCACCAAAACACTCAATCTGAAGGCCCTAACCAAAATACTCAATCTGAAGACCCTAACCAAAACACTCAATCTGAAGACCCTAACCCGAAACACTCAATCTGAAAACCCTAACCGAAACACTCAATCTGAAGGCCCTCACCAAAACACTCAATCTGAAGGCCCTAACCAAAATACTCAATCTGAAGACCCTAACCAAAACACTCAATCTGAAGACCCTAACCAAAACACTCAATCTGAAGATCCTATCCGAAACACTCAATCTGAAGACCCTAACCAAAACACTCAATCTGAAGACCCTAACCAAAACACTCAATCTGAAGACCTTAACCAGAACACTAAATCTGAAGGCACTAACCAAAACACTAAATCTGAAGACCCTAGCCAAAACACGCAATCTGAAGACCCTAACCGAAACACTCATTCTGAAGGCCTTAACCAAAACACTCAATCTGAAGACCCTAACCAAGACATTCTTTCTGAAGACACTAACCAAAACTGTCAATCTGAACACCCTAACCAAAACACTCAATCTGAAGACCCTAACCAAAACACTCAATCTGAACACCCTAACCAAAACACTCAACCTGAAAACCCTAAACAAAACACTCAATCTGAAGACCCTAACCAAAACACTCAATCTGAACACCCTAACCAAAACACTCAACCTGAAGACCCGAACCAAAACACTCAATCTGAAGACACTAACCAAAACACTCAATCTGAAGACCCAAACCAAAACAGTCAATCTGAAAACCCTAAACAAAACACTCAATCTGAACACCCTAACCAAAACACTCAATCTGAAGATCCTAACCAAAACACACAATCTCAAGACCCTAACCAAAACACTCAATGTGAAGATTCTAACCAAAACACTCAATCTGAAGACCCTAACCAAAACACTCAATCTGAAGATCCTAACCAAAACACTCAATCTGAAGACCTTAACCAGAACACTAAATCTGAAGGCACTAACCAAAACACTAAATCTGAAGACCCTAGCCAAAACACGCAATCTGAAGAACCTAACCGAAACACTCAATCTGAAGGCCTTAACCAAAACACTCAATCTGAAGACCCTAACCAAGACATTCATTCTGAAGACACTAACCAAAACTGTCAATCTGAACACCCTAACCAAAACACTCAATCTGAAGACCCTAACCAAAACACTCAATCTGAACACCCTAACCAAAACACTCAATCTGAACACCCTAACCAAAACTGTCAATCTGAAGACCCCAACCGAAACACTCAACATGGAGCACCTAACCAAAACACTCAATCTGAAGACCCAAACCAAAACAGTCAATCTGAAAACCCTAAACAAAACACTCAATCTGAACACACTAACCAAAACACTCAATCTGAAGATCCTAACCAAAACACACAATCTCAAGACCCTAACCAAAACACTCAATGTGAAGATTCTAACCAAAACACTCAATCTGAAGACCCTAACCAAAACACTCAATCTGAAGATCCAAACGAAAACACTCAATCTGAAGACCCTAACCAAAACACTCAATCTGAAGACCCTAACCAAAACACTCAATCTGAAAACCCTAACCCGAAACACTCAATCTGAAGACACAAACCAAATCACTCAATCTGAAGACCCTAACCAAAACTGTCAATCTGAAGACCCCAACCGAAACACTCAACATGGAGCACCTAACCAAAACACTCAATCTGAACACCCTAAACAAAACTCTCGGGCTAGAGACCCGAACCAAAACACTCAATCCGAAGACCCTAACCAAAACAGTCAATCTGAAAACCCTAACCAAAACACTCAATCTGAACACCCTAACCAAAACACTCAATCTGAAGACCCTAACCAAAACACTCAATCTGAAAACCCTAACCAAAACACTCAATCTGAACACCCTAACAAAAACACTCAATCTGAAGACCCTAACCAAAACACTCAATCTGAACACCCTAACCAAAACACTCAACCTGAAAACCCTAACCAAAACACCCAACCTGAAGGCCCTAACCAAAACACTCAATCTGAAGACCCTAACCAAAACACTCAACCTGAAGACCCGAACCAAAACACTCAATCTGAAGACACTAACCAAAACACTCAATCTGAACACCCTAACCAAAACACTCAACCTGAAAACCCTAACCAAAACACCCAACCTGAAGATCCTAACCAAAACACTCAATTGGAAACCCGAACCAAAACACTCAATCTGAAGACCCTAACCAAAACACTCAATCTGAAGATCCTAACCAAAACACTCAATTTGAAGACCCTAACCGAAACACTCAATCTGAAGGCCCTCACCAAAACACTCAATCTGAAGGCCCTAACCAAAATACTCAATCTGAAGACCCTAACCAAAACACTCAATCTGAAGACCCTAACCCGAAACACTCAATCTGAAAACCCTAACCGAAACACTCAATCTGAAGGCCCTCACCAAAACACTCAATCTGAAGGCCCTAACCAAAATACTCAATCTGAAGACCCTAACCAAAACACTCAATCTGAAGACCCTAACCAAAACACTCAATCTGAAGATCCTATCCGAAACACTCAATCTGAAGACCCTAACCAAAACACTCAATCTGAAGACCCTAACCAAAACACTCAATCTGAAGACCCTAACCAAAACACTCAATCTGAACACCCTAACCAAAACAGTCAATCTGAAGACCTTAACCAGAACACTAAATCTGAAGGCACTAACCAAAACACTAAATCTGAAGACCCTAGCCAAAACACGCAATCTGAAGGCCCTAACCGAAACACTCAATCTGAAGGCCTTAACCAAAACACTCAATCTGAAGACCCTAACCAAGACATTCATTCTGAAGACACTAACCAAAACTGTCAATCTGAACACCCTAACCAAAACACTCAATCTGAAGACCCTAACCAAAACACTCAATCTGAACACCCTAACCAAAACACTCAACCTGAAAACCCTAAACAAAACACTCAATCTGAAGACCCTAACCAAAACACTCAATCTGAACACCCTAACCAAAACACTCAACCTGAAGACCCGAACCAAAACACTCAATCTGAAGACACTAACCAAAACACTCAATCTGAAGACCCAAACCAAAACAGTCAATCTGAAAACCCTAAACAAAACACTCAATCTGAACACCCTAACCAAAACACTCAATCTGAAGATCCTAACCAAAACACACAATCTCAAGACCCTAACCAAAACACTCAATGTGAAGATTCTAACCAAAACACTCAATCTGAAGACCCTAACCAAAACACTCAATCTGAAGATCCTAACGAAAACACTCAATCTGAAGACCCTAACCAAAACACTCAATCTGAAGACCCTAACCAAAACACTCAATCTGAAAACCCTAACCCGAAACACTCAATCTGAAGACACTAACCAAATCACTCAATCTGAAGACCCTAACCAAAACTGTCAATCTGAAGACCCCAACCGAAACACTCAACATGGAGCACCTAACCAAAACACTCAATCTGAACACCCTAAACAAAACTCTCGGTCTAGAGACCCGAACCAAAACACTCAATCTGAAGCCCCTAACTAAAACGCTTAACCTGGAAACCCAAACCAAAACACTCAATCTGAAGACCCTAACCAAAACAGTCAATCTCAAGAACCTAACCTCAACAGTCAATCTGAAGACCCTAACCAAAACAGTCAATCTCAAGACCCTAACCAAAACACTCAATCTGAACAACCTAACCAAAACTCTCAATCTGAAAACCCTAACCAAGACATTCAACCTGAAGATCCGAACCAAAACACTCAATCTGAAGCTCCTAACCAAAACACTCAATTGGAAACCCGAACCAAAACACTCAATCTGAAGACCCTAACCAAAACACTCAATCTGAAGATCCTAACCAAAACACTCAATCTGAAGACCCTAACCAAAACACTCAATCTGAAGACACAAACCAAAACACTGAATCAAAAGAACTTAACCAAAACACTCAATCTGAAGACCCTAACCAAAACACTCATTTTGAAGATCCTAACCAAAATACACAATCTGAACACCCTAACCAAAACACTCAATCTGAAGATCCTAACCAAAACACTCAATCTGAAGACCCGAACCGAAATACTCAATCTGAAAACCCTAACCAAAACACTCAATCTGAAAACCTAAACAAAACACACAATGTGAAGATCCTAACCAAAACACTGAATCTGAAGACCCAAAACAAAACACTCAATCTGAAGATCCTAACCAAAACACACAATCTCAAGACCCTAACCAAAACACTCAATGTGAAGATCCTAACCAAAACACTCAACCTGAAGACCCTAACCAAAACACTCAATCTGAAGATCCTAACCAAAACACTCAATCTGAAGACCCTAACCAAAACACTCAATCTGATGACCCTAACCAAAACACTCAATCTGAAAACCCTAACCCGAAACACTCAATCTGAAGACACTAACCAAATCACTCAATCTGAAGACCCTAACCGAAACTGTCAATCTGAAGACCCCAACCGAAACACTCATCATGGAGCACCTAACCAAAACACTCAATCTGAACACCCTAAACAAAACTCTCGGTCTAGAGACCCGAACCAAAACACTCAATCTGAAGCCCCTAACTAAAACGCTTAACCTGGAAACCCAAACCAAAACACTCAATCTGAAGACCCTAACCAAAACAGTCAATCTCAAGACCCTAACCAAAACACTCAATCTGAACAACCTAACCAAAACTCTCAATCTGAAAACCCTAACCAAGACATTCAACCTGAAGATCCTAACCAAAACACTCAATCTGAAGATCCTAACCAAAACACTCAATTGGAAACCCGAACCAAAACACTCAATCTGAAGACCCTAACCAAAACACTCAATCTGAAGATCCTAACCAAAACACTCAATTTGAAGACCCTAACCGAAACACTCAATCTGAAGACCCTAACCAATACACGCAATCTGAAGATCCTCACCAAAACACTCAATCTGACGACCCGATTCAAAACACTCAATCTGAAGCCCCTAACCAAAACACTCAATCTGAAGACCCTAGCCAAAACACTCAATCTGAAGACCCTAACCAAAACAGTCAATCTGAAGACCCTAACCCGAAACACTCAATCTGAAAACCCTAACCGAAACACTCAATCTGAAGGCCCTCACCTAAACACTCAATCTGAAGACCCTAACCAAAATACTCAATCTGAAGACCCTAACCAAAACACTGAATCTGAAGACCCTAACCAAAACACTCAATCTGAAGATCCTAACCGAAACACTCAATCTGAAGACCCTAACCAAAACACTCAATCTGAAGACCCTAACCAAAACACTCAATCTGAAGACCTTAACCAGAACACTAAATCTGAAGACCCTAACCAAAACACTAAATCTGAAGACCCTAACCAAGACATACATTCTGAAGACACTGACCAAAACTGTCAATCTGAACACCCTAACCAAAACACTCAATCTGAAGACCCTAACCAAAACACTCAATCTGAACACCCTAACCAAAACACTCAACCTGAAAACCCTAAACAAAACACTCAATCTGAAGACCCTAACCAAAACACTCAATCTGAACACCCTAACCAAAACACTCATCCTGAAGACCCGAACCAAAACACTCAATCTGAAGACACTAACCAAAACACTCAATCTGAAAACCCTAACCAAAACACTCAATCTGAACACCCTAACCAAAACACTCAATCTGAAGACCCTAACCAAAACACTCAATCTGAACACCCTAACCAAAACACTCAACCTGAAAACCCGAACCAAAACACCCAACCTGAAGACCCTAACCAAAACACTCAATCTGAAGACCCTAACCAAAACACTCAACCTGAAGACCCGAACCAAAACACTCAATCTGAAGACACTAACCAAAACACTCAATCTGAACACCCTAACCAAAACACTCAACCTGAAAACCCTAACCAAAACACCCAACCTGAAGACCCTAACCAAAACACTCAATCTGAAGACCCTAACCAAAACACTCAACCTGAAGACCCGAACCAAAACACGCAATCTGAAGACCCTAACCAAAACACTCAATCTGAAGACCCTAACAAAAATACTCAATCTGAAGACCCTAACCAAAACACTCAATCTGAAGACCCTAACCAAAACACTCAATCTCAAGACCCTAACCAAAACACTCAATCTGAAGACCCTAACTAAAACACTAAATCTCAAGACCCTAACCAAAACACTCAATCTGAAGACCCTAACCAAAACACTCAATCTGAAGGCCCTAACCAAAACACTCAATCTGGAGACCCTAACCAAAACACTCAATCTGAAGGCCCTAACCAAAACACTCAATCTGGAGACCCTAACCAAAACACTCAATCTGAAGGCCCTAACCTGAAACACTCAATTTGAAGACCCTAATCAAAACACTCAATCTGAAGACCCTAACCGAAACACTCAATCTGAAGGCCCTAACCAAAACACTCAATCTGGAGACCCTAACCGAAACACTCAATCTGAATACCCTAACCAAAACACTCAATCTGAAGGCCCTAACCAAAACACTAAATCTTTAAAAAAATATATATTTATTCAAATTTGTCAACAGATTAAACACCAATAGGGAAACCCCCCTCACCCACACATCCTCCCTCCCCCAAACCTCCCCCCTCCCCCCCCCCACTCCCCCCCCCCCCCCCCGCAACCCCCCCCCCCCCCCGGGCCTGGGATGCTGAGCTCCTCCTAACGATCCGCGAGATAGTCTAGGCCCGGTTGCCACTGCCTGAGGAACCCTTGCACGGACCCTCGCAAGGCAATCTTTATCCTCTCCAGCTTGATGAACCCTGCCATGTCATTGATCCAAGCTTCCACACTAGGGGGCTTCGCATCTTTCCATAATAGCAAAATCCTTGAGCCCGCTCCGCCATTCAATAAGATCATGGCTGAGATGTTTGTGTTTCAAATTCCACATTCCCATCTACCTGCGTTAATCTTTGATCCCTTTGCCTAACAAGAATCGATCCGTCTCTGCCTTAGAAATATTCAATGACCCCCGGTTTCCACTACATCCTGAGGCAAAGAGTTCCAAAGTTGCACACCGTTTGAGAGAAAAAAATTCTTCTCATCTCTGTCCTAAGAGGGCATTCTGTAATTTTAAACAGTGCCCCCTAATTCTGGACTCATCCACAAGCTAAAACATCCTTTCCACGTCCACCGTGTCAAGACCGTTCAGGATCTTTCATTCTTCAATCAAATCACCCCTCATTCTTCTCATCTCCAGTGAAAACAAGCCCAACTTTTGCAACCTATCCTCATCAGACAAATCATTCGTTTCAGGTATCTATCAAATAAATCTCCTCTGAACTGCCTCCAATGTATTTACACCCTTCCTTAAAGAAGGAGATTAAAACTGCGCACAGTATTTGAGATGTGGTCTCACCAATGCGCTGTGTAACAGAAGCATAACATCCTTAATTTCATGTTTAATTCTTTTTACAATAAACAAAACATTCTATTAGCCTTCTTGATTGAATGCTGTACCTTTTTGTGATTCCTGCACTAGAACACCACAATGCCTTAGCACCTTGGAATTTTGCAGTCATTCTCTATTTAAGTAATACTTTGTTTTTTTAAATTCTTCTTGCCAAAGTGAACAACTTCACATATTCCCACATTATGCTTCATATGCCAGATTTTTGTCCATTCACTAAACTTATTTATGTATGTCTGCAACTTTCTTATATCTTCTTCGCGACATACATTCCTATCTATCTTTGTTTCATCTGCAAATTTAGCTATCATACCATCACTTCCCTCATCTACATAATAAATGTGAAAAGGTTCAGGCCCCAGCACTGACTCTATAGGACTCCACTCATCACATCCTACCATTCTTCAAAGAACCATTTATGCATACTCGCTATTTTCTGCCAGCCAGCCAACCAATCTTCTATCCATGCTAAACATGTTACCTCCTACATCACGAGCTTTTACTTTCTTCAATAACCTTTTATATCAGACCTCATCAAATGTCTTCTTGAAATCCAAGATCAGTGCATCTACAGGCTTTCCTTTATGCACAGCACATGTTACTCCTTCAAAAGAATGCTAATAAATTGGTTAAACGTGATTTCCATTTCATAAAATTACGCTGACTCATCCTGATTACCATGGATTTTTGTGTGTGTCCAACTGTAACCACTTTAAAGATTGATTCTAACACCTTCCCCAGTGAGGCAGACGTCAAGCTCACTGGCTAGTTCCCTGTTTCCTATAGTGACTCTATCTGGATGCAGATACTTGTTCGCCTGCATCTCCATCAATTTGCTCTGTACCACTTCTCCAGTGATTGTTATTTCACCAAGTTCCTCTTTCCCTTCCATCTCCTGACTTACAGCTACTGCTGGAACATTTTCTGTATCCTCTACAGTGAAGACAGAAGCAAACTATTTGTTCATTTCATGAGCCATTTCCTTATTATCCACAACTAATTCCCCGTTGCCGCTCTCCAGAGGACCAACACTCACTTTATTTTCTCTTTTCCTTTTTAAATACCGGCAGAAACTCTTGCTATCCATTTTTACATTTCTAGCTAGCTTTTTCTCATACTCTAATTTATTTTTCCTGATTAATCTTTTAGTAATTCCTTGCTGTTGTTTATATTCTGACCAATCATCTTACCTGCCACTCATATTTTGTGCATTTACATGCTTTTTCCTTAAATTTGATACTTTCCCGAACTTCTTTAGTGAGTCCACCCTTTAGAATTTTTCTTTATCGTATGAATATGATTTTTGTGAGTATTCTGAAATATCCCCTCAAATGTCTGTCACTGCTTCGCTAATGAACTGTCCTCTAGCCTAGTATCCCAATTCAGTTCAGCTAGCTCAGCTTTCATGCCCACATAGTTGTCCTTATTTCAGGTAAAATACTCGTCTTAAATCCACTCTTCTCCCTTTCCAATTGGATGTAAAATTCAACCCTATTATGGTCACTGCTACCCAGGTATGCCTTTACTCTGAGGTCATTAATTAATTCTGTCACATTACCCAATACCAAATGTAATATAACCTGCTCTGTGGTTGGTTCTTAAAAGCATTCTATAAACCCCTCATCAGGGCCACTACTGCCAATCTGATTTTTCCAGTTTAATTGTTTAATTGTAGATTAAAATCACCCATGATTAATATCACCCCTTTATCACAAGCCCATAATATTTCTTCTTGTATTCTTTGACCTACATTATGGCTATTGTTCGGGGCGTATCAGTCATTCCCACTGGTGACTATTTTCCCTATTATTCCTCATCGCCACTCAAACTGATTCTACAACCTGATCTGCTGAGCTCCTGAACCAAAGTCATTCCTAACTATTGCACAGTACATCACTGACTTTGTAAAAGGTGACCTGTGCCATTGTATCCATCTTGTTTGCTTACCTTTATTTCTTTAAATTCTTTCAGTTATAGGCAAAAGTGAAGCTAAGGTTTGCGCACCACCCAGTGTTGTTGTTGGTGAGCTTCTGCATTCCTCCGCCAGGACCCAAAGTAGGGAAAAGAGACACGCCCATAGAGAGCTATTAATATGCTTGCACAATGGGTTTGAATTTACGAGAGAGGGAGGAGGAATATTGTTATAAGTTTAATTATTTCTTTGGATATTGAGTAATTCAACATGTTTCATGATATTTGGTTTTGTGTGTTTATGTTCAAAATATCCAGCTTGACTCTAATGTCTTATAATGTCTTAGCTCACAATTTATGTTTTCAAATGTTTAGATAGTCTAGCCCCATGGGTGGGGCTTAATCGTATTAATACAGGTTCTCTAAACGATATGGAGGAATGGGACCATGTGGAGTCTGGTGCTGATAGAGCTCTAGCTTAAACCAACCAAGTAGCAAGTCTTTGAGCGTGATCTAACCAAAATAAAACAGAGTGGCATTCTGGTGGGATTAGCGGGATCGTTCTGGGCACTTGTAGTGCCGGGATCAACCCTGTTATCTAATGGCACTCTGTCTTGTTTTCGTGCCTTGGTGGGGAATGCCCCCCCCACTCCCTCGAGGCTGCACTTAGCTGCATTTCCTGCACTGAGGAGCTCCAACGAGCGGAACTCCACGTTGCAGGAAGGGATTGGGACGCCATTTTAAAATGGTGCCCAATCTCACGGGCCCCTGACGCAACCCCCCTAATGCTCCAGCTCACCTGTTGGAGGGTCTTCATGACCCCCGCATCCCACCACATAATGGCAGGGCATCCCCGGGCCCAATCCCCAGCACTGGCACAATGCCAGCTTGGCACCTTGGCACCCTGGCAGTATCCATTCCATCAAATAATAATAAAAGCAAATTACTGCAGATGCTGGAATCTGAAACCAAAGAGAAAATGCTGGAAAATCTCAGCAGGTCTGGCAGCATCTGTAGGGAGAGAAAAGAGCTAATGTTTCGAGTCCAGGTGACCCTTTGTCAAAGCTAAAAGACAGAGAAAGTGGGAAATATTTATACTGTGGAGTGAGAGAATAAAAGATGAGTCATAGCTACAGAAACCAAGGGAACAGGGTGCTAATAGCCACAGAAACCAAGGGAAAGAGTGCTAATTGCAGCCCCCAGAGGATGCTGAAATTGAAATGCCTTAAAGAACAAGATGAAGAGTTTTGTGATATTCTCTGTAGAGAGAACAAAAGGTGTGAAAGGCCAAACAGCAGAGAAACTAACATCAGAGGGTGAACTGTGACAAATGTAGATGTGGGGGAGGGGAGGGGGAAGCAAAGGGGAGAAAAGGCAAGGAAAGGGGGATAAGGTAGGGGGTAAATATGTATGAGAAAAACGAGAGAGAGAAAGAAATGGTAAAAGACAGTTAAAATGAAATGGGATGAAAACAAAGGGGTTGAGGTGGGGTCGAGCTAATCATCTGAAGTTGTTGAATTCGATGTTGAGACCAGAAGGCTGTAGCGTGCCTAACCGGAAGATGAGATGTTGTTCCTCCAGTTTGCATTGAGCTTCACTGGAATATTGCAGCAGGCCAAGGACAGACATGTGGGCATGGGAGCAGGGTCTTTTGTTAAAATGGCAAGCAACGGGAAGGTCAGGATCCTGAATGCGCACAGACCGAAGGTGCTCAGCAAAGCAATCACCCAGTCTGCGTTTGGTCTCTCAGATGTAGAGGAGACCACATTGGGAGCAGCGAATGCAATAGACCAGATTGAAAGAGGTGCAAGTGAAATGCTGCTTAACCTGGATGAGTGTTTTGGGCCTGGGATGTTAAGCATGGAAGAGGTAAATGGGAATGTGTTACACCTTCTTGCATGAGAAGTTGCCATGGGTGATGGGAGAGGTGTTGGGTTTGGTGGAGGAGTGGACTAGATTGTCTTGGAGGGAACGGTCTCTGCGGAATGCTGACAGAGGGAATGAAAGGAAGATGTGTTTGGTGGTGGCATCACACTGGAGTTGGCGAAAGTGGCAGAGGATTTTGCTTTGCATATGGAGGTTGGTGGGGTGAAATGTGAGAATGAGGGGGCCTCTATCCTTGTTCTGCGAGGGAGGGGAGGGGGCGAGGGTAGTGGCGTGGGAGGTGGACTGCACACTGTTGAGGACCCTGTCAATAACTGTAGGTGGGAAATCACGGTTGAGGAAGAAGGAACACATTTTCGAAGCCCCATTTTGGAAAGTGGCATCATCGGAACAAATGTGACGGAAGCAAAGGAGCTGAGGGAAAGGGATGGAATCCTTACAGGGTGTAGGGTGCGAAGAGATGTAGTCCAGATAGCTGTGGGAGTCAGTGGGCGTGTAGTGGATATTAGTGTGGTGAATGTATAATTACTGATAATTCACCAGTGCACTGTGTTATGTTATTAACCCCGTGGGCTCTACCTATGGGCCATTGTGTGGCTTCACCCATAGGGGCTATGTTGGGGCATGTACGGGCTTCGCCCATGGCTCCACCCCCTCTACAGGAAGTATAAGAGCTGCTGACCTGCGGGGCCGCCTTCAGTGTTGGTCACAGGCAGGCTCAGTTCTAAGCTGATTAAAACCACGGTTTACTTCTCCACGTGTCTTCGAGTGAATTGATGGTCGCATCAATTAGTAGATAGTTTATTGTCAGAAATGGAGACAGAAAGGTCAAGGAAGGAAAGGGAAGTGCCTGAGATGGACCAGGTGAAGGTGATGGAGGGGTGGAAACTGAAAGCGATGTTGGTGAATTTTTCCAGGTCCAGACAGAGCATAATCATCAATGTACCGGTAAAAGAGTGCCCCTTCCAGTCTGGCAGTGCCACCTAGGCACCCTGGCAGTGCCAGGCTGGCACCCAGATAGCACTGCAAGTGTGCCCAGGTGGCACTTCCATTGTGCTAGGCTGGCAATGCCAAGGCGCCCAGGTACCAACAGCAGTACCAAGGTACCACTCTGCCTGGAGGCCGACCACCCGAGGGCCTCCGATCACCTGCAAGCCTCCCCAAGGTACTGTCACACCTGGTCCCTGTTTGTGGAGACCAATACTGAACAGCGCCTGACTGAGGTCTCCTCGGTGAGGCCGGTAAATGCCGGTTGGCCGTTCAATCCGAAGAATCAGAGGTAAGTCCGTTTTTAAGCGACTTCACTCTAAGACACTGTATCCTGTCCATTGTTGGCGAGATCCAGATCGTGAGGCCCAACGACCATAACCGGTAGATCGCGCCCATTATCTTTGAATATATGTATATATTGTTTGTTTTTCCTTTACTTTGCACCTATTGTGTGTTTCTTTTTCCCCTCTCAAATGTTCATGTTATGTACGGACCTTTGAGTGCAATAAAAGATCCTATGGTGGCACAAGATTGGTGTTCCACCTGACTTCTAGCCAGCTATGTATTGGAAGAGGTACTGTTAACATAGTGCCTTCAGTTCATGTTACCTGCACTCAGGCAATAATGTGACATACCTACATGGACCGTGGCAACTGAATCCTCCCCCTCCCACTGCAAGTACCTTTCCAACTCTGAGCAGTGTCCTGAACCCTGACATAGGGCAGGCAAGCACTCATCTGGATCCTTGCTCTTTGCTGCAGAGACTAGTGTCTGTACCCCTCACTATACTGTCCCCTACTGGCTCCCCCCACTTGAATGGCTTCCTGTGCCATGGTCTGTCAGCTCATCCATCATGCAGCCACCACCCTCAACCAAACAATCTAAGAGGTCCTCAAACCTATTGGACAATTGCAAAGGCAGGCACAACCACTCTCCCGTTCTCTGGGTCTCCTTAGCTGCCTCACTCGCAGTCACACCCTCCTGTCCCTGACCACTGATCAAATCAGAAGGCCTTATCCTAATGGGTGTGACTGTCTCCTGGCACAACGCACCAGGTAACTTTCCCCCTCCCTGAAGTGTTGCAGTGTCTGCAGCTCAGCTTCCGGCTCAATAACTCTGAGCCAAAGTTCTTCAAGCCACAAACACAATGTTATCTAGGTGCTCCCACATGCTTAAGCCTTGACACATCACCTGTCCTGCCACCCTTAATCCGGTTTAATTCATTACTTAATTATATTATTAATTTACTATGATGCTTTTTTTTGTAAAATATTTTATTAAGGCATTTGTGATTTTATAACAGTAACAGTAAACCATATACAAACAACTGTAAACATAGTGCAAAGACTATCTACCTCCCTCACAGGTCCCACCTTCCTTGAACAGTAATCTAGAGTAAACCCCCCCCCCGCTGACAGTGCATTTTCTCTAAAGAAGTCGACAAACGGCTGTCACCTCCGGACGAAGCCTAGCATTGACCCTCTTAGGGTGAACTTGATTTTCTCAAGACTGAGAAAACCAGCCATGTCATTGAGCCAGGTCTCTGATTTGGGGGGCTTTGAGTCCCTCCATGCTAACATAGAACACACAGTGCAGAAGGAGGCCATTTGGCCTATTGAGTCTGCACCACCCAAGCCCTCACTTCCACCGTATCCCCTAACCCAATAACCACTCCTAACCTTTTTGGTCACTAAGGGCAATTTATCATGGCCAATCCACCTAACCTGCACGTCTTTGGACTGTGGGAGGAAACCGGAGCACCCAGAGGAAACCCACGCAGACACACAAAAACGTACAGACTCCGCACAGCCAGTGACCCAGCAGTGAATCGAACCTGGGACCCTGGCACTGTGAAGCCACAGTGCTATCCACTTGTGCTACCATGCTGCCCAATGGGCTACCAAGAAGGCAAAGGCCAAGACGTCGGCCTCTCTCGCCCCCTGGACTCCCGGGTCCTCCGACACTCCGTAAACCGCCACCTCTGGACTCGGTGCCACCCTTATTTTTAACACCGTGGACATGACATCTGCAAACCCCAGCCAGAATCCCCTAAGCTTCGAACATGCCCAAAACATGTGGACATGGTTCGCTGGCCCTCCCGCACACCTGTTTTCTAATCCAAAAAACTTGCTCATCCGGGCAAGTGTGCCTGGTGAACGACCTTAAATTGTATTAGGCTGAGCCTGGCGCATGATGTGGATGTGTTGACGCATTCGCCCAGAGACCTGCCTCTATCTCTCCCCCTAACTCATCCTCCCATTTGTGCTTTAGCTCCTCTGTCTGTGTTTCCTCTGACTCCATGAGTTCTTGATAGATATCTGAGACCTTCCCTCTCCCACCCATACCCTAGAAATTACCCTATCTTGTATCCCCCGTGGCGGTAGAAGCGGGAAGGTTGGAACCTGCCTTCGCAAGAAGCCCCGAATCTGCAGATACCTAAACCCATTCCCTCCCGTCAACTCAAACTTCTCTAACTCCCTCAAACCGGGGAAGCTCCCATCTGTAAACAAATCTCCCATCCTCCCTATCCCTGCTCTCTGCCATCCCCGAAACCCTCTATCTAGTCTCCCTGGGGCAAACCGATGGTTGCTACAGATTGGAGCCCAAATCGATGCTGCCTCCACTCTCACATGTTTCCTCCACTGCCCCCAGATTCTCAGGGCCGCCACTACCACTGGGCTTGTGGAGTTTTACAGCAGGCTCTCCGGGAGCGGCGAGAACGGCAGAGGGGCCGTGATTAATGCCCCTAAACCCGTGTCCTTACAAGATTCTGCCTCTACTCGCTTTCACACTGACGCTTCCCCCACTACCCACTTCCTAATCATGGCTAGATTTGCCGCCCAGTAATAGTTGCTAAAGTTCATCAGCGCCAGCCCACCCTCCCCCCAGCCACGCTCCAGCATCACCTTCTTCACTCGCGGGGTTTTACCCACCCACGCAAAACCGGAGATCACCTTATTTACCCTCTTGAAAAAGGCCTTTGGGATAAAGATGGGGAGGCACTGGAAAACAAACAGGAATCTCAGGAGGACCGTCATTTTCACTGTCTGTACTCTCCCCGCCAGTGATAACGGCTGCATATCCCACCTTCGGAAGTCTTCTTTCATTTATTCCACTAACCAGGTCAAGTTTAGATGATGTAACAGCCCCCAGTCTCGTGCCACCTGGATCCCTAAATAACCTCCCACCTGCATGACCTCCAGTCCATCTGAATGGCAGCCCTCCCAGTTTCCTTCCCTGCCCCCTTGCCTGGATCGCAAACATCTCGCTTTTCCCCATGTGCAATGTGTACCCTGAAAAACGGCCAAATTCCCCTAAAATCCTCATGATCTCTCCCATCCCCTCTAACAGGAGCAGGTCGTTGGCGTATAGTGATGCCTGTGTTCCACCCCACCCCGACCAGCCCCTTCCAGCCCCTGGAAGCTCTTAATGCCAAAGCCAGTAGCTTAATAGCCAGAGCGAACAGCAATGGAGAGAGGGGACATTCCTGCCTAGTCCCCCGGTACAGTCTAAAATAGCCCCACGTCAGCCGGTTTGTTCGAACATTCGCCTCTGGTGCCTGGTACAGCAGATTGACCCAGTCGATGAAACTCCGACCAAACCCGAACCGCCCCAACACCTCCCACAGATAGTTCCATTCCACCCAGTCAAAGGCCTTCTCTGCGTCCATTGCGACCACTACCTCCACCTCCTTTCCCTCTGGGGGATCATGATTACATTAAGAGCCTTCTA
Organism: Scyliorhinus torazame; assembly: GCF_047496885.1. NCBI lineage: Eukaryota > Metazoa > Chordata > Chondrichthyes > Carcharhiniformes > Scyliorhinidae > Scyliorhinus > Scyliorhinus torazame. Next base: position 117,764,611 of record NC_092707.1, on the reverse strand, counting down.
ACGTTGGCCGTTAGCTGCCTACCCTTAACAAACACCGTCTGGTCTTCCCCTATCACCTCCGGGACACAGTCTTCTATCCTTGAGGACAAGATTTTAGCTAACAGTTTGGCATCAACATTCAACAGGGTGATCTGTCTGTAAGACCCGCATAGCTCATCCCCTCATCTGCTAACAGTCCTACATCCAATCTCCATTGTGGCCGCTGACCACCCTCCTTGCTCACCTGTAGGTCCACCCAATGTGGGGCATGGTCCGACACAGCAATCGCTGAATACTCGGGGTCAAGTTCCCCCGCCAGTAAAGCCCTGTTCAAAATAAGAAAGTCGATCCGGGAGTATACTTTATGTATATGTGAGAAGAAGGAGAACTTGTTCGCTCTTGGCCATCCAAACCTCAATGGGCCTGCCCCACCCATTTGCTCCATGAGCCCCTTTAGTTCCTTTGCCATTGCCGGCATGTTGCCTGTCCTTGAACTCGACCGGTCGAGCCTTGGGTTAATGACCGTATTGAAGTCCCACCCCCATGATCAGTTTGTGTGAATCCAGATCCGGGATCTTCCCTAACATCCGTCTTACAAACTTCACATCATTCCAGTTTGGTGTGTAGTCATTCACAAGCACCACCGGCAACCCTTCCAGCTTCCCGCTAACCATGATATATCTACCCCCCAGATCCGCAACTATTCTCCCCGCCTCAAATGACACTCGCTTATTAATCAGGATCGCGACCCCTCTAGTCTTAGAATCCAGCCCCGAGTGAAATACCTGCCCGACCCATCCCTTCCTCAGTCTGGTCTGATCAATTATCCTCAGGTGTGTCTCCTTCAAACCCCCTCAAATGTGCGAACATGCGAGCCCTCTTAACCGGCCCATTCAGCCCTCTGACATTCCACGTGATCAGCCTGGTTGGGAGGCTTCCCCCCCGGCACTGCCGATCAACCTCCCCCTTCTTAAGCCAGCCTCCAGCTCATGCCCCGCGCTCCCTCCGGCCCGCCCTCAGGTAGCCTCTGTCCCCGACCTCCCATTTATCTCCAAGCAACAGTCCCTCCCCTGTCAGCAGAGCAATTCCCCCCCCCCCCCCCCCCCCGTTAACAGCACAATAAATGAAACCCCCTTCAACAAACATAACATCTGCTCACCCCCCACTGCGCTTCTGTGAGCCAACCCGCCCAGCTGGCTTGGTGATTTCCATGGCTTACCTCCTATTGTTCCCTCCCCCTTTCCGGCGCTCAGGCATACCTATTCAAAAGGCTTATTTCCACCCAAACACACCCAAAGAAAAAACATCAAAGATTCACCCACCCTTCCTCCATCAGTATAAGTTAACTCACAAAACTTTGCAACAGCCCACAAAAAATGTTACAAAAGGCATTTCCCATGCAGTGCAAGAGTAAGAACAATTTTAGCAGAGACCCTACAGCAAAGATGAGTCACCTCAGTCTCTATCTAGACCTTTGCTTTTCACAAAGTCCATTGCGTCATCCGGCGACTCGAAATAAAATTGCCGCTCTTCATAGGTGACCCATAAACGAGCTGGATAAAGTAGACCAAACTTCACTTTCCAATTGAAAAGGGTCGATTTCACTCAGTTGAATCCCGCTCTTCTCTTGGCCAGGTCCGCACAAAGATATTGGTAGATGCGCAGAATGTTATTCTCCCACTTTCAGCTCCGCGTCTGCTTAGCCCAACGCAAAATCTGTTCCTTATCCAGGAACCTGTACATTCGTACCACCATCGCCCTCGGTGGCTCATGCACCCGCGGCAACCTCGCGAGTGTTCTGTGCACTCTGTTCACTTCCAGGGGTCTAGAAAACGACCCCTCACACATTAACCTCTCGAGCATATCCGGCACATAAGCCCTTGCGTCCGTTCCCTCACATCCCTCGGGGAGGCCAACGATCCTCAAGTTCTGCCGGCGGGTCCTATTCTCTCGGTTCTCCACCTTGTCTTGCAGCCTTTTCTGGTGCTCTTTCATCAGCCCACCTGCGTCTCTAGCGCAGTTAGGTATTCCTCATGCTCAGCCACCGTTTCCTCCACCTTCTGGACCACCCGATTTTGGTCCTCCAGTCTCTGCTCCACCCGAGTGATCGACTCCTTGATCGGGTCCAGGCATTCCTTTTTTTGCTTGACAAAGCCCTCCCGAATAAACTGCACCATTATCCACTGGGCCGCTGAGCCAGTACTCTGCAGATCCGCCATGCTTTCCTTTGCTGCAGAATCTACACGTGCCTGCTCAATTCGGTTCTTCCTTCCCTTACGTCCATTTCTGTACCGTGTCTCCATGTACAGGGTGGGATTCCTGCTCACAGTCTCATCCACTGCCGACCCCTCAAACAAAATTCCGAAAAAAGTCGGGGTAAAAAGCTCGAAAAAGTCCGTCATCAGCGGGAGCCACCAAATGGGCGACCTACTCTCTCATGGCCACCACCGGAAGTCTATTATGATACTTTGAAAATATATTGTATTAATTTTGCCACCAATTTGTGTACTATTTTAAACCTTAGGAATAGAATAGGCCTCAACCACTTAAGACACTCACCAAATAGCAAGCTCCTTTGCCTGTAGTACAGGAAAAAACAATTCCTACAGGATGGAAAAGTGAAAAAGCAAAAGGAAAGGAACGCATCTTTTCCCCTCCTCACCAGACTCCCCCACTCAACAAACTCCCCCACACCAAACTCCCCACTCACTAAACACCCCACTCACCAAACTCCCGACTCACCAAACTCCCCCACTCACCAAAATCCTCACACACCAAACTCCCCACTCACTAAACACCCCTCTCACCAAACTCCCCCACACACCAAACACCCCACTCACTAAACACCCCACTCACCAAACTCCCGACTCAAAAAACTCCCCCACACACCAAACTCCCCACACACCAAACTCCCCACTCACTAAACACCCCACTCACCAAACTCCCCCACACACCAAACTCCCCACTCACTAAATACCCCACTCACCAAACTCCCCCACACACCAAACTCCCCACTCACTAAACACCCCACTCACCAAACTCCCCCACACACCAAACTCCCCACTCACCAAACTCCCCCACTCACCAAACGCCCCACACACCGAAATCCCCACTCACCAAACTCCCCCACACACCAAACTCCCCACACACCAAACACCCCCACTCACCAAACTCCCCCACACACCAAACTCCCCACTCACTAAACACCCCACTCACCAAACTCACACACACACCAAACTCCCCACTCACCAAACTCCCCCACTCACCAAACCCCCCACACACCAAACTCCCCACTCACTAAACACCCCACTCACCAAACTCCCCCACTCACCAAAACCCCCACACACCAAACTCCCCACTCACTAAACACCCCCATTCACCAAATCCCCCCACACACCAAACTCCCCATACACTAAACACCCCACTCACCAAGCTCCCCCACTCACCAAACTCCCCACACACCAAACTCCCCACCCACTAAACTCCCCCACTCACCAAACTCCCCACTCACTAAACACCCAACACACCAAACTCCCCTCTCACTAAACACCCCCATTCACCAAACTCCCCACTCTCTGAACTCCCCCACTCACCAAACTCCCCACTCACCAAACTCCCCCACTCACCAAACTCCCCACTCACCAAACTCACCCACTCACCAAACTCCCCACACTCTGAACTCCCCCACTCACTAAACTCCCCACTCACCTAACTCCCCCACTCACTGAACTCCCCAACACACCAAACTCACCACTCACTAAACTTGCCCACTCACCAAACTCCCCACTCACTGAACTCCCCCACTCACCAAACTGCCCACTCACCAAACTCCCCACTCATTGAACTCCCCACTCACCAAACTCCCCCACTCACCAAACTCCCCACTCACCAAACTCCCCACTCACCAAACTCCCCCACTCACCAAACTCCCCACTCACCAAACTCCCTACTCACCAAACTCCCTCACTCACCAAACTCCCCACTCACCAAACTCCCCACGCACTAAAAACCCCACTCACCAAACTCCCCCACACACCAAACTCCCCACTCACCAAACTCCCCCACTCACCAAACTCCCCACACACCGAACTCCCCACTCACCAAACTCCCCCACACACCACACTCCCCACACACCAAACTCCCCCACTCACCAAACTCCCCCACACACCAAACTCCCCACTCACTAAACACCACACTCACCAAACACACCCACACACCAAACTCCCCACTCACCAAACTCCCCCACTCACCAAACTCCCCACACACCAAACTCCCCACTCACTAAATACCCCACTCACCAAACTCCCCCACTCACCAAACCCCCCACACACCAAACTCCCAACTCACTAAACACCCCCATTCACCAAACCCCCCCCCACACACCAAACTCCCCACACACTAAACACCCCACTCACCAAGCTCCCCCACTCACCAAACTCCCCACACACCAAACTCCCCACCCACTAATCTCCCCCACTCACCAAACTCCCCACTCACTAAACACCTCACACACCAAACTCCCCTCTCACTAAACACCCCCATTCACCAAACTCCCCACTCTCTGAACTCCCACACTCACCAAACTCCCCACTCACCAAACTCCCCCACTCACCAAACTCCCCACTCACCAAACTCACACACTCACCAAACTCCCCACTCTCTGAACTCCCCCACTCACCAAACTCCCCACTCACCTAACTCCCCCACTCACTGAACTCCCCAACACACCAAACTCACCACTCACTAAACTTGCCCACTCACAAACTCCCCACTCACTGAACTCCCCCACTCACCAAACTCCCCACTCACCAAACTCCCCCACTCACCAAACTCCCCACTCACCAAACTCCCCACTCACCAAACTCCCCACGCACTAAACACCCCCACTCACTGAACTCCCCAACACACCAAACTCACGACTCACTAAACTTGCCCACTCACCAAACTCCCCACTCACTGAACTCCCCCACTCACCAAACCCGCCACTCACCAAACTCCCCCACTCACCAAACTCTCCACTCACCAAACTCCCTCACTCACCAAACTCCCCACTCACCAAACTCCCCACTCACCAAACTCCCCACTCACCAAACTCCCCACGCACTAAACACCCCCACTCACTGAACTCCCCAACACACCAAACTCACCACTCACCAAACTTGCCCACTCACCAAACTCCCCACTCACTGAACTCCCCCACTCACCAAACCCGCCACTCACCAAACTCCCCCACTCACCAAACTCCCCAATCACTAAACACCCCACTCACCAAACTCCCCCACACACCAAACCCCCCACTCACCAAACTCCCCAACTCACCGAACTCTCCACGCACCAAACTCCCAACTCACCAAACTCCCCACTCACTAAACACCCCACTCACCAAACGCCCCCACACACCAAACTCCCCCACTCACTGAACTCCCCAACACTCCAAGCTCCCCCACTCACCAAACACCCCACTCACCAAACTCCCCGCTCACCAAACTCCCCACGCATTAAACACCCCAACTCACTGAACTCCCCAACACACCAAACTCACCACTCGCTAAACTTGCCCACTCACCAAACTCCCCACTCACTGAACTCCCCCACTCACCAAACTGCCCACTCACCAAACTCCCCACTCACTGAACTCCCCCATTCACCAAACTCGCCACTCACCAAACTCTCCACTCACCAAACTCCACCACTCACCAAACTCCCCGCTCACCAAACTCCCCACGCACTAAACACCCCCACTCACAGAACTCCCAAACACACCAAACTCACCACTCACTGAACTCCCCACACACCAAACTCCCCACTCACTAAACCCCCCCACTCACCAAACTCCCCACTCACTAAACACCCCCAATCACTAAACTCCCCACTCACCAAACTCCCCCACTCACTGAACTCCCCCACTTACCAAACTCCACACTCACCAAACTCCCCAACACACCAAACTCCCCCACTCACAATACTCCCCACGCACTAAACACCCCCACTCACTGAACTCCCCAACACACCAAACTCCCCACTCACTAAACTCCCCCACTCACCAAACTCCCCTCTCACTAAACACCCCCTCTCACCAAACTCCCGACTCACCAAACTCCCCCACTAACCAAACTCCCCCACTCACCAAACTCCCCACTCACCAAACTCCCCACTCGCCAAACTCCCCACGCACTAAACACCCCCACTCACTGAACTCCCCAACACACCAAACTCACCACTCACTAAACTTGCCCACTCACCAAACTCCCCACTCACTAAACACCCCCATTCACAAAACTCCCCACTCTCTGAACTCCCCCACTCACCAAACTCCCCACTCACCAAACTCCCCCACTCACCAAACTCCCCACTCACCAAACTCACCCACTCACCAAACTCCCCACTCTCTCGACTCCCCCACTCACCAAACTCCCCACACACCTACCTCCCACACTCACTGAACTCCCCAACACACCAAACTCACCACTCACTAAACTTGCCCACTCACCAAACTCCCCACTCACTGAACTCCCCCACTCACCAAACTCGCAACTCACCAAACTCCCCGTCTCACCAAACTCTCCACTCACCAAACGCCCCCACTCATCAAACTCCCCACTCACCAAACTCCCACTCACCAAACCCCCCCACTCACCAAACTCCCCCACTCACTGAACTCCCCAACACTCCAAGCTCCCCCACTCACCAAACACCCCACTCACCAAACTCCCCGCTCACCAAACTCCCCACGCATTAAACACCCCCACTCACTGAACTCCCCAACACACCAAACTCACCACTCGCTAAACTTGCCCACTCACCAAACTCCCCACCCACTGAACTCCCCCACTCACCAAACTGCCCATTCACCAAACTCCCCACTCACTGAACTCCCCCATTCACCAAACTCGCCACTCACCAAACTCTCCACTCACCTAACTCCCCCACTCACCAAACTCCCCGCTCACCAAACTCCCCACGCACTAAACACCCCCACTCACAGACTCACAGAACTCCCAAACACACCAAACTCACCACTCACTGAACTCCCCACACACCAAACTCCCCACTCACTAAACCCCCCCACTCACCAAACTACCCACTCACTAAACACCCCCAATCACTAAACTCCCCACTCACCAAACTCCCCCACTCACTGAACTCCCCCACTCACCAAACTCCCCACTCACCAAACTCCCCAACACACCAAACTCCCCCACTCACAATACTCCCCACGCACTAAACAACCCCACTCACTGAACTCCCCAACACACCAAACTCCCCCACTCACTGAACTCCTCAACACACCAAACTCCCCACTCACCAAACTCCCCCACTCACCAAACTCCCCCACTCACCAAACTCCCCACTCACCAAACTCCCCACTCACCAAACTCCCCACGCACAAAACACCCCCACTCACTGAACTCCCCAACACACCAAACTCACCACTCACTAAACTTGCCCACTCACCAAACTCCCCACTCACTAAACACCCCCATTCACAAAACTCCCCACTCTCTGAACTCCCCCACTCACCAAACTCCCCACTCACCAAACTCCCCCACTCACCAAACTCCCCACTCACCAAACTCACCCACTCACCAAACTCCCCACTCTCTGGACTCCCCCACTCACCAAACTCCCCATTCACCTACCTCCCACACTCACTGAACTCCCCAACACACCAAACTCCCCACTCACTGAAGTCCCCCACTCACCAAACTCCCCACTCACTGAACTCCCCCACTCACCAAACTCGCCACTCACCAAACTCCCCGTCTCACCAAACTCTCCACTCACCAAACGCCCCCACTCACCAAACTCCCCACTCACCAAACTCCCCACTCACCAAACTCCCCGCTCACCAAACACCCCACGCATTAAACACGCCCAATCACTGAACTCCCCAACACACCAAACTCACCACTCACTAAACTTGCCCACTCACCAAACTCCCCACTCACTGAACTCCCCCACTCTCCAAACTGCCCACTCACCAAACTCCCCACTCACTGAACTCCCCCACTCACCAAACTCGCCACTCACCAAACTCCCCCACTCACCAAACTCCCTGCTCACCAAACTCCCCACGCACTAGACACCCCCACTCACAGAACTCCCAAACACACCAAACTCAACACTCACTGAACTCCCCAACGCACCAAACTCCCCACTCACTAAACTCCCCCACTCACCAAACTCCCCACTCACTAAACACCCCCAATCACCAAACTCCCCACTCACCAAACTCCCCCACTCACTGAACTCCCCCACTCACCTAACTCCCCACTCACCAAACTCCCCAACACACCAAACTCCCCCACTTACGGAACTCCCCAACACACCAAACTCCCTACTCACCAAACTCCCCACTCACCAAACTCCCCACTCACCAAACTCCCCCACTCACCATACTCCCCACTCCAAACTCCCCACGCACTAAACACCCCCACTCACAGAACTCCCAAACACACCACTCACTGAACTCCCCAACACACCAAACTCGCCACTCACCAAACTCTCCACTCACCAAACTCCCCCACTCACCAAACTCCCCGCTCACAAAACTCCCCACGCACTAAACACCCCCACTCACAGAACTCCCAAACACACCAAACTCACCACTCACTGAACTCCCCACACACCAAACTCCCCACTCACTAAACCCCCCCACTCACCAAACTCCCCACTCACTAAACACCCCCAATCACTAAACTCCCCACTCACCAAACTCCCCCACTCACTGAACTCCCCCACTCACTAAACTCCCCACTCACTGACCTCCCCACTCGCCAAACTCCCCACTCACCAAGCTCCCCACTCACCAAACTCCCCCACTTACGGAACTCCCCAACACACCAAACTCCCCACTCACCAAACTCCCCCACTCACCATACTCCCCACTCCAAACTCCCCACGCACTAAACACCCCCACTCACAGAACTCCCAAACACACCAAACTCACCACTCACTGAACTCCCCACACACCAAACTCCCCACTCACTAAACCCCCCCACTCACCAAACTCCCCCACTCACTGAACTCCCCCACTCACCAAACTCCCCACTCACCAAACTCCCCAACACACCAAACTCCCCCACTCACAATACTCCCCACGCACTAAACACCCCCACTCACTGAACTCCCCAACACACCAAACTCCCACACTCACTGAACTCCCCAACACACCAAACTCCCCACTCACTAAACTCCCCCACTCACCAAACTCCCCTTTCACTAAACACCCCATCTCACCAAACTCCCGACTCACCAATCTCCCCCACTCACCAAACTCCCCCACTCACCAAACTCCCCACTCACCAAACTCCCCACTCACCAAACTCCCCACGCACTAAACACCCCCACTCACTGAACTCCCCAACACACCAAACTCACCACTCACTAAACTTGCCCACTCACCAAACTCCCCACTCACTAAACACCCCCATTCACAAAACTCCCCACTCTCTGAACTCCCCCACTCACCAAACTCCCCACTCACCAAACTCCCCCACTCACCAAACTCCCCACTCACCAAACTCACCCACTCACCAAACTCCCCACTCTCTGGACTCCCCCACTCACCAAACTCCCCACTCACCTACCTCCCACACTCACTGAACTCCCCAACACACCAACTCACCACTCACTAAACTTGCCCACTCACCAAACTCGCCACTCACTGAACTCCCCCACTCACCAAACTCGCCACTCACCAAACTCCCCGTCTCACCAAACTCTCCACTCACCAAACGCCCCCCCTCACCAAACTCCCCACTCACCAAACTCCCCACTCACCAAACTCCCCCACTCACCAAACTCCCCACTCACCAAACTCCCCGTCTCACCAAACTCTCCACTCACCAAACGCCCCCACTCACCAAACTCCCCACTCACCAAACTCCCCACTCACCAAACTCCCCCACTCACCAAACTCCCCACTCACCAAATTCCCCACTCACCAAACTCCCCACGCACTAAACTCCCCCACTCACTGAACTCCCCACCACACCAAACTCCCCGACTCACTGAACTCCCCAACACTCCAAGCTCCTTCACTCACCAAACACCCCACTCACCAAACTCCCCGCTCACCAAACACCCCACGCATTAAACACGCCCAATCACTGAACTCCCCAACACACCAAACTCACCACTCACTAAACTTGCCCACTCACCAAACTCCCCACTCACTGAACTCCCCCACTCACCAAACTGCCCACTCACCAAACTCCCCACTCACTGAACTCCCCCACTCACCAAACTCGCCACTCACCAAACTCCCCCACTCACCAAACTCCCCGCTCACCAAACTCCCCACGCACTAAACACCCCCACTCACAGAACTCCCAAACACACCAAACTCAACACTCACTGAACTCCCCAACGCACCAAACTCCCCACTCACTAATCTCCCCCACTCACCAAACTCCCCACTCACTAAACACCCCCAAACACCAAACTCCCCACTCACCAAACTCCCCCTCTCACTGAACTCCCCCACTCACCAAACTCCCCACTCACCAAACTCCCCAACACACCAAACTCCCCCACTTACGGAACTCCCCAACATACCAAACTCCCTACTCACCAAACTCCCCACTCACCAAACTCCCCACTCACCAAACTCCCCCACTCACCATACTCCCCACTCCAAACTCCCCACGCACTAAACACCCCCACTCACAGAACTCCCAAACACACCACTCACTGAACTCCCCAACACACCAAACTCGCCACTCACCAAACTCTCCACTCACCAAACTCCCCCACTCACCAAACTCCCCGCTCACCAAACTCCCCACGCATTAAACACCCCCACTCACTGAACTCCCCAACACACCAAACTCACCACTCGCTAAACTTGCCCACTCACCAAACTCCCCACCCACTGAACTCCCCCACTCACCAAACTGCCCATTCACCAAACTCCCCACTCACTGAACTCCCCCATTCACCAAACTCGCCACTCACCAAACTCTCCACTCACCAAACTCCCCCACTCACCAAACTCCCCGCTCACCAAACTCCCCACGCACTAAACACCCCCACTCACAGACTCACAGAACCCCCAAACACACCAAACTCACCACTCACTGAACTCCCCACACACCAAACTCCCCACTCACTAAACCCCCCCACTCACCAAACTACCCACTCACTAAACACCCCCAATCACTAAACTCCCCACTCACCAAACTCCCCCACTCACTGAACTCCCCCACTCACCAAACTCCCCACTCACCAAACTCCCCAACACACCAAACTCCCCCACTCACAATACTCCCCACGCACTAAACAACCCCACTCACTGAACTCCCCAACACACCAAACTCCCCCACTCACTGAACTCCTCAACACACCAAACTCCCCACTCACCAAACTCCCCCACTCACCAAACTCCCCCACTCACCAAACTCCCCACTCACCAAACTCCCCACTCACCAAACTCCCCACGCACAAAACACCCCCACTCACTGAACTCCCCAACACACCAAACTCACCACTCACTAAACTTGCCCACTCACCAAACTCCCCACTCACTAAACACCCCCATTCACAAAACTCCCCACTCTCTGAACTCCCCCACTCACCAAACTCCCCACTCACCAAACTCCCCCACTCACCAAACTCCCCACTCACCAAACTCACCCACTCACCAAACTCCCCACTCTCTGGACTCCCCCACTCACCAAACTCCCCATTCACCTACCTCCCACACTCACTGAACTCCCCAACACACCAAACTCCCCACTCACTGAAGTCCCCCACTCACCAAACTCCCCACTCACTGAACTCCCCCACTCACCAAACTCGCCACTCACCAAACTCCCCGTCTCACCAAACTCTCCACTCACCAAACGCCCCCACTCACCAAACTCCCCACTCACCAAACTCCCCACTCACCAAACTCCCCGCTCACCAAACACCCCACGCATTAAACACGCCCAATCACTGAACTCCCCAACACACCAAACTCACCACTCACTAAACTTGCCCACTCACCAAACTCCCCACTCACTGAACTCCCCCACTCTCCAAACTGCCCACTCACCAAACTCCCCACTCACTGAACTCCCCCACTCACCAAACTCGCCACTCACCAAACTCCCCCACTCACCAAACTCCCTGCTCACCAAACTCCCCACGCACTAGACACCCCCACTCACAGAACTCCCAAACACACCAAACTCAACACTCACTGAACTCCCCAACGCACCAAACTCCCCACTCACTAAACTCCCCCACTCACCAAACTCCCCACTCACTAAACACCCCCAATCACCAAACTCCCCACTCACCAAACTCCCCCACTCACTGAACTCCCCCACTCACCTAACTCCCCACTCACCAAACTCCCCAACACACCAAACTCCCCCACTTACGGAACTCCCCAACACACCAAACTCCCTACTCACCAAACTCCCCACTCACCAAACTCCCCACTCACCAAACTCCCCCACTCACCATACTCCCCACTCCAAACTCCCCACGCACTAAACACCCCCACTCACAGAACTCCCAAACACACCACTCACTGAACTCCCCAACACACCAAACTCGCCACTCACCAAACTCTCCACTCACCAAACTCCCCCACTCACCAAACTCCCCGCTCACAAAACTCCCCACGCACTAAACACCCCCACTCACAGAACTCCCAAACACACCAAACTCACCACTCACTGAACTCCCCACACACCAAACTCCCCACTCACTAAACCCCCCCACTCACCAAACTCCCCACTCACTAAACACCCCCAATCACTAAACTCCCCACTCACCAAACTCCCCCACTCACTGAACTCCCCCACTCACTAAACTCCCCACTCACTGACCTCCCCACTCGCCAAACTCCCCACTCACCAAGCTCCCCACTCACCAAACTCCCCCACTTACGGAACTCCCCAACACACCAAACTCCCCACTCACCAAACTCCCCCACTCACCATACTCCCCACTCCAAACTCCCCACGCACTAAACAACCCCACTCACAGAACTCCGAAACACACCAAACTCACCACTCACTGAACTCCCCCACTCACCAAACTCGCCAATCACCAAACTCTCCACTCACCAAACTCCCCCACTCACCAAACTCCCCGCTCACCAAACTCCCCACGCACTAAACACCCCCACTCACAGAACTCCCAAACACACCAAACTCACCACTCACTGAACTCCCCACACACCAAACTCCCCACTCACTAAACCCCCCCACTCACCAAACTCCCCCACTCACTGAACTCCCCCACTCACCAAACTCCCCACTCACCAAACTCCCCAACACACCAAACTCCCCCACTCACAATACTCCCCACGCACTAAACACCCCCACTCACTGAACTCCCCAACACACCAAACTCCCACACTCACTGAACTCCCCAACACACCAAACTCCCCACTCACTAAACTCCCCCACTCACCAAACTCCCCTTTCACTAAACACCACATCTCACCAAACTCCCGACTCACCAATCTCCCCCACTCACCAAACTCCCCCACTCACCAAACTCCCCACTCACCAAACTCCCCACTCACCAAACTCCCCACGCACTAAACACCCCCACTCACTGAACTCCCCAACACACCAAACTCACCACTCACTAAACACCCCCATTCACAAAACTCCCCACTCTCTGAACTCCCCCACTCACCAAACTCCCCACTCACCAAACTCCCCCACTCACCAAACTCCCCACTCACCAAACTCACCCACTCACCAAACTCCCCACTCTCTGGACTCCCCCACTCACCAAACTCCCCACTCACCTACCTCCCACACTCACTGAACTCCCCAACACACCAACTCACCACTCACTAAACTTGCCCACTCACCAAACTCGCCACTCACTGAACTCCCCCACTCACCAAACTCGCCACTCACCAAACTCCCCGTCTCACCAAACTCTCCACTCACCAAACGCCCCCCCTCACCAAACTCCCCACTCACCAAACTCCCCACTCACCAAACTCCCCCACTCACCAAACTCCCCACTCACCAAACTCCCCGTCTCACCAAACTCTCCACTCACCAAACGCCCCCACTCACCAAACTCCCCACTCACCAAACTCCCCACTCACCAAACTCCCCCACTCACCAAACTCCCCACTCACCAAATTCCCCACTCACCAAACTCCCCACGCACTAAACTCCCCCACTCACTGAACTCCCCACCACACCAAACTCCCCGACTCACTGAACTCCCCAACACTCCAAGCTCCTTCACTCACCAAACACCCCACTCACCAAACTCCCCGCTCACCAAACACCCCACGCATTAAACACGCCCAATCACTGAACTCCCCAACACACCAAACTCACCACTCACTAAACTTGCCCACTCACCAAACTCCCCACTCACTGAACTCCCCCACTCACCAAACTGCCCACTCACCAAACTCCCCACTCACTGAACTCCCCCACTCACCAAACTCGCCACTCACCAAACTCCCCCACTCACCAAACTCCCCGCTCACCAAACTCCCCACGCACTAAACACCCCCACTCACAGAACTCCCAAACACACCAAACTCAACACTCACTGAACTCCCCAACGCACCAAACTCCCCACTCACTAAACTCCCCCACTCACCAAACTCCCCACTCACTAAACACCCCCAAACACCAAACTCCCCACTCACCAAACTCCCCCTCTCACTGAACTCCCCCACTCACCAAACTCCCCACTCACCAAACTCCCCAACACACCAAACTCCCCCACTTACGGAACTCCCCAACATACCAAACTCCCTACTCACCAAACTCCCCACTCACCAAACTCCCCACTCACCAAACTCCCCCACTCACCATACTCCCCACTCCAAACTCCCCACGCACTAAACACCCCCACTCACAGAACTCCCAAACACACCACTCACTGAACTCCCCAACACACCAAACTCGCCACTCACCAAACTCTCCACTCACCAAACTCCCCCACTCACCAAACTCCCCGCTCACCAAACTCCCCACGCACTAAACACCCCCACTCACAGAACTCCCAAACACACCAAACTCACCACTCACTGAACTCCCCACACACCAAACTCCCCACTCACTAAACCGCCCCACTCACCAAACTCCCCACTCACTAAACACCCCCAATCACTAAACTCCCCACTCACCAAACTCCCCCACTCACTGAACTCCCCCACTCACCAAACTCCCCACTCACTGACCTCCCCAACACACCAAACTCCCCACTCACCAAACTCCCCACTCACCAAACTCCCCACTCACCAAACTCCCCCACTCACCATACTCCCCACTCCAAACTCCCCACGCACTAAACACCCCCACTCACAGAACTCCGAAACACACCAAACTCACCACTCACTGAACTCCCCCACTCACCAAACTCGCCAATCACCAAACTCTCCACTCACCAAACTCCCCCACTCACCAAACTCCCCGCTCACCAAACTCCCCACGCACTAAACACCCCCACTCACAGAACTCCCAAACACACCAAACTCACCACTCACTGAACTCCCCACACACCAAACTCCCCACTCACTAAACCCCCCCACTCACCAAACTCCCCCACTCACTGAACTCCCCCACTCACCAAACTCCCCACTCACCAAACTCCCCAACACACCAAACTCCCCCACTCACAATACTCCCCACGCACTAAACACCCCCACTCACTGAACTCCCCAACACACCAAACTCCCCCACTCACTGAACTCCCCAACACACCAAACTCCCCACTCACTAAACTCCCCCACTCACCAAACTCCCCTTTCACTAAACACCCCATCTCACCAAACTCCCGACTCACCGAACTCCCCCACTCACCAAACTCCCCCACTCACCAAACTCCCCACTCACCAAACTCCCCACTCACCAAACTCCCCATGCACTAAACACCCCCACTCACTGAACTCCCCAACACACCAAACTCACCACTCACTAAACTTGCCCACTCACCAAACTCCCCACTCACTAAACACCCCCATTCACAAAACTCCCCACTCTCTGAACTCCCCCACTCACCAAACTCCCCACTCACCAAACTCCCCCACTCACCAAACTCCCCACTCACCAAACTCACCCACTCACCAAACTCCCCACTCTCTGGACTCCCCCACTCACGAAACTCCCCACTCACCTACCTCCCACACTCACTGAACTCCCCAACACACCAAACTCACCACTCACTAAACTTGCCCACTCACCAAACTCGCCACTCACTGAACTCCCCCACTCACCAAACTCGCCACTCACCAAACTCCCCGTCTCACCAAACTCTCCACTCACCAAACGCCCCCACTCACCAAACTCCCCACTCACCAAACTCCCCACTCACCAAACTCCCCCACTCACCAAACTCCCCACTCACCAAACTCCCCACTCACCAGACTCCCCATGCACTAAATACCCCCACGCACTGAACTCCCCAACACACCAAACTCACCACTCACTAAACTTGCCCACTCACCAAACTCCCCACTCGCTGAACTCCCCCACTCACCAAACCCGCCACTCACCAAACTCCCCCACTCACCAAACTCCCCACTCACCAAACTCCCCCACTCACTGAACTCCCCAACACACCAAACTCCCCGACTCACTGAACTCCCCAACACTCCAAGCTCCTTCACTCACCAAACACCCCACTCACCAAACTCCCCGCTCACCAAACACCCCACGCATTAAACACCCCCACTCACTGAACTCCCCAACACACCAAACTCACCACTCACTAAACTTGGCCACTCAGCAAACTCCCCACTCACTGAACTCCCCCACTCACCAAACTGCCCACTAACCAAACTCCCCACTCACTGAACTCCCACACTCACCAAACTCGCCACTCACCAAACTCGCCACTCACCAAACTCCCCGACTCACCAAACTCCCCAACGCACCAAACTCCCCACTCACTAAACACCCCCACTCACCAAACTCCCCCAATCACCAAACTCCCCACTCACCTAACTCCCCCACTCACTGAACTCCCCCACTCACCAAACTCCCCACTCACCAAACTCCCCAACACACCAAACTCCCCCACTCACAATACTCCCCACGCACTAAACACCCCCACTCACTGAACTCCCCAACACACCAAACTCCCCCACTCACCAAACTCCCCAACACACCAAACTCCCCACTCACTAAACTCCCCCACTCACCAAACTCCCCTCTCACTAAACACCCCCTCTCACCAAACTCCCGACTCACCAAACTCCCCCACTCACCAAACTCCCCCACTCACCAAACTCCCCACTCACCAAACTCCCCACTCACCAAACTCCCGACTCACCAAACTCCCCACGCACTAATCACCCCCACTCACTGAACTCCCCAACACACCAAACTCACCACTCACTAAACTTGCCCACTAACCAAACTCCCCACTCACTAAACACCCCCATTCACAAAACTCCCCACTCTCTGAACTCCCCCACTCACCAAATCCCCACTCACCAAACTCCCCCACTCACCAAATTCCCCACTCACCAAACTCCCCACTCACCAAACTCCCCACTCTCTGGACTCCCCCACTCACCAAACTCCCCACTCACCTACCTCCCACACTCACTGAACTCCCCAACACACCAAACTCACCACTCACTAAACTTGCCCACTCACCAAACTCGCCACTCACTGAACTCCCACACTCACCAAACTCGCCACTCACCAAACTCCCCGTCTCACCAAACTCTCCACTCACCAAACACCCCCACTCACCAAACTCCCCACTCACCAAACTCCCCACTCACTGAACTCCCCACACACCAAACTCCCCACTCACTAAACCCCCCCACTCACCAAACTACCCACTCACTAAACACCCCCTCTAACCAAACTCCCGACTCACCAAACTCCCCCACTCACCAAACTCCCCCACTCACCAAACTCCCCACTCACCAAACTCCCCACTCACCAAACTCCCCACGCACTAAACACCCCCACTCACTGAACTCCCCAACACACCAAACTCACCACTCACTAAACTTGCCCACTCACCAAACTCCCCACTCACTAAACACCCCCATTCACAAAACTCCCCACTCTCTGAACTCCCCCACTCACCAAACTCCCCACTCACCAAACTCTCCCACTCACCAAACTCCCCACTCACCAAACTCACCCACTCACCAAACTCCCCACTCTCTGGACTCCCCCACTCACGAAACTCCCCACTCACCTACCTCCCACACTCACTGAACTCCCCAACACACCAAACTCACCACTCACTAAACTCCCCCACTCACCAAACTCGCCACTCACCAAACTCCCCGTCCCGCCAAACTCTCCACTCACCAAACGCCCCCACTGACCAAACTCCCCACTCACCAAACTCCCCACTCACCAAACTCCCCCACTCACCAAACTCCCCACTCACCAAACTCCCCACTCACCAAACTCCCCACGCACTAAACACCCCCACGCACTGAACTCCCCAACACACCAAACTCACCACTCACTAAACTTGCCCACTCACCAAACTCCCCACTCACTGAACTCCCCCACTCACCAAACCCGCCACTCACCAAACTCCCCCACTCACCAAACTCCCCACTCACCAAACTCCCCCACTCACTGAACTCCCCAACACACCAAACTCCCCGACTCACTGAACTCCCCAACACTCCAAGCTCCTTCACTCACCAAACACCCCACTCACCAAACTCCCCGCTCACCAAACACCCCACGCATTAAACACCCCCACTCACTGAACTCCCCAACACACCAAACTCACCACTCACTAAACTTGTCCACTCAGCAAACTCCCCACTCACTGAACTCCCCCACTCACCAAACCTGCCACTCACCAAACTCCCCCACTCACCAAACTCCCCACTCACCAAACTCCCCCACTCACTGAACTCCCCAACACACCAAACTCCCCGACTCACTGAACTCCCCAACACTCCAAGCTCCTTTACTCACCAAACACCCCACTCACCAAACTCCCCGTTCACCAAACACCCCACGCATTAAACACCCCCACGCACTGAACTCCCCAACACACCAAACTCACCACTCACTAAACTTGTCCACTCAGCAAACTCCCCACTCACTGAACTCCCCCACTCACCAAACTGCCCACTAACCAAACTCCCCACTCACTGAACTCCCACACTCACCAAACTCGCCACTCACCAAACTCGCCACTCACCAAACTCCCCCACTCACCAAACTCCCCAACGCACCAAACTCCCCACTCACTAAACACCCCCACTCACCAAACTCCCCCAATCACCAAACTCCCCACTCACCTAACTCCCCCACTCACTGAACTCCCCCACTCACCAAACTCCCCACTCACCAAACTCCCCAACACACCAAACTCTCCCACTCACAATACTCCCCACGCACTAAACACCCGCACTCACTGAACTCCCCAACACACCAAACTCCCCCACTCACCAAACTCCCCAACACACCAAACTCCCCACTCACTAAACTCCCCCACTCACCAAACTCCCCTCTCACTAAACACCCCATCTCACCAAACTCCCGACTCACCAAACTCCCCCACTCACCAAACTCCCCCACTCACCAAACTCCCCACTCACCAAACTCCCCACTCACCAAACTCCCGACTCACCAAACTCCCCACGCACTAATCACCCCCACTCACTGAACTCCCCAACACACCAAACTCACCACTCACTAAACTTGCCCACTAACCAAACTCCCCACTCACTAAACACCCCCATTCACAAAACTCCCCACTCTCTGAACTCCCCCACTCACCAAACTCCCCACTCACCAAACTCCCCCACTCACCAAATTCCCCACTCACCAAACTCCCCACTCACCAAACTCCCCACTCTCTGGACTCCCCCACTCACCAAACTCCCCACTCACCAAACTGCCCACTCACCAAATTCCCCACGCACTAAACTCCCCCACTCACTGAACTCCCCACCACACCAAACTCCCCGACTCACTGAACTCCCCAACACTCCAAGCTCCTTCACTCACCAAACACCCCACTCACCAAACTCCCCGCTCACCAAATACCCCACGCATTAAACACGCCCAATCACTGAACTCCCCAACACACCAAACTGCCCACTCACCAAACTCCCCACTCACTGAACTCCCCCACTCACCAAACTCGCCACTCACCAAACTCCCCCACTCACCAAACTCCCCGCTCACCAAACTCCCCACGCACTAAACACCCCCACTCACAGAACTCTCAAACACACCAAACTCAACACTCACTGATCTCCCCAACGCACCAAACTCCCCACTCACTAAACTCCCCCACTCACCAAACTCCCCACTCACTAAACACCCCCAATCACCAAACTCCCCACTCACCAAACTCCCCCACTCACTGAACTCCCCCACTCACCAAACTCCCCACTCACCATACTCCCCAACACACCAAACTCCCCCACTCACAATACTCCCCACGCACTAAACACCCCCACTCACTGAACTCCCCAACACACAAAACTCCCTCACTCACCAAACTCCCCACTCACTGACCTCCCCACTCGCCAAACTCCCCACTCACCAAGCTCCCCACTCACCAAACCCCCCCACTTACGGAACTCCCCACCACACCAAACTCCCCACTCACCAAACTCCCCACTCACCAAACTCCCCACTCACCAAACTCCCCCACTCACCATACTCCCCACTCCAAACTCCCCACGCACTAAACACCCCCACTCACAGAACTCCCAAACACACCAAACTCACCACTCACTGAACTCCCCAACACACCAAACTCGCCACTCACCAAACTCTCCACTCACCAAACTCCCCCACTCACCAAACTCCCCGCTCACCAAAATCCCCACGCACTAAACACCCCCACTCACAG
Organism: Scyliorhinus torazame; assembly: GCF_047496885.1. Classification (NCBI taxonomy): domain Eukaryota; kingdom Metazoa; phylum Chordata; class Chondrichthyes; order Carcharhiniformes; family Scyliorhinidae; genus Scyliorhinus; species Scyliorhinus torazame. The sequence goes on along the minus strand of NC_092707.1, from coordinate 117,743,839 downwards.
AACTCCCCAACACACCAAACTCACCACTCACTAAACTCCCCCACTCACCAAACTCGCCACTCACCAAACTCCCCGTCCCGCCAAACTCTCCACTCACCAAACGCCCCCACTGACCAAACTCCCCACTCACCAAACTCCCCACTCACCAAACTCCCCCACTCACCAAACTCCCCACTCACCAAACTCCCCACTCACCAAACTCCCCACGCACTAAACACCCCCACGCACTGAACTCCCCAACACACCAAACTCACCACTCACTAAACTTGCCCACTCACCAAACTCCCCACTCACTGAACTCCCCCACTCACCAAACCCGCCACTCACCAAACTCCCCCACTCACCAAACTCCCCACTCACCAAACTCCCCCACTCACTGAACTCCCCAACACACCAAACTCCCCGACTCACTGAACTCCCCAACACTCCAAGCTCCTTCAATCACCAAACACCCCACTCACCAAACTCCCCGCTCACCAAACACCCCACGCATTAAACACCCCCATTCACTGAACTCCCCAACACACCAAACTCACCACTCACTAAACTTGTCCACTCAGCAAACTCCCCACTCACTGAACTCCCCCACTCACCAAACCTGCCACTCACCAAACTCCCCCACTCACCAAACTCCCCACTCACCAAACTCCCCCACTCACTGAACTCCCCAACACACCAAACTCCCCGACTCACTGAACTCCCCAACACTCCAAGCTCCTTTACTCACCAAACACCCCACTCACCAAACTCCCCGTTCACCAAACACCCCACGCATTAAACACCCCCACGCACTGAACTCCCCAACACACCAAACTCACCACTCACTAAACTTGTCCACTCAGCAAACTCCCCACTCACTGAACTCCCCCACTCACCAAACTGCCCACTAACCAAACTCCCCACTCACTGAACTCCCACACTCACCAAACTCGCCACTCACCAAACTCGCCACTCACCAAACTCCCCCACTCACCAAACTCCCCAACGCACCAAACTCCCCACTCACTAAACACCCCCACTCACCAAACTCCCCCAATCACCAAACTCCCCACTCACCTAACTCCCCCACTCACTGAACTCCCCCACTCACCAAACTCCCCACTCACCAAACTCCCCAACACACCAAACTCTCCCACTCACAATACTCCCCACGCACTAAACACCCGCACTCACTGAACTCCCCAACACACCAAACTCCCCCACTCACCAAACTCCCCAACACACCAAACTCCCCACTCACTAAACTCCCCCACTCACCAAACTCCCCTCTCACTAAACACCCCATCTCACCAAACTCCCGACTCACCAAACTCCCCCACTCACCAAACTCCCCCACTCACCAAACTCCCCACTCACCAAACTCCCCACTCACCAAACTCCCGACTCACCAAACTCCCCACGCACTAATCACCCCCACTCACTGAACTCCCCAACACACCAAACTCACCACTCACTAAACTTGCCCACTAACCAAACTCCCCACTCACTAAACACCCCCATTCACAAAACTCCCCACTCTCTGAACTCCCCCACTCACCAAACTCCCCACTCACCAAACTCCCCCACTCACCAAATTCCCCACTCACCAAACTCCCCACTCACCAAACTCCCCACTCTCTGGACTCCCCCACTCACCAAACTCCCCACTCACCAAACTGCCCACTCACCAAATTCCCCACGCACTAAACTCCCCCACTCACTGAACTCCCCACCACACCAAACTCCCCGACTCACTGAACTCCCCAACACTCCAAGCTCCTTCACTGACCAAACACCCCACTCACCAAACTCCCCGCTCACCAAATACCCCACGCATTAAACACGCCCAATCACTGAACTCCCCAACACACCAATCTGCCCACTCACCAAACTCCCCACTCACTGAACTCCCCCACTCACCAAACTCGCCACTCACCAAACTCCCCCACTCACCAAACTCCCCGCTCACCAAACTCCCCACGCACTAAACACCCCCACTCACAGAACTCTCAAACACACAAAACTCAACACTCACTGATCTCCCCAACGCACCAAACTCCCCACTCACTAAACTCCCCCACTCACCAAACTCCCCACTCACTAAACACCCCCAATCACCAAACTCCCCACTCACCAAACTCCCCCACTCACTGAACTCCCCCACTCACCAAACTCCCCACTCACCATACTCCCCAACACACCAAACTCCCCCACTCACAATACTCCCCACGCACTAAACACCCCCACTCACTGAACTCCCCAACACACAAAACTCCCCCACTCACCAAACTCCCCACTCACTGACCTCCCCACTCGCCAAACTCCCCACTCACCAAGCTCCCCACTCACCAAACCCCCCCACTTACGGAACTCCCCACCACACCAAACTCCCCACTCACCAAACTCCCCACTCACCAAACTCCCCACTCACCAAACTCCCCCACTCACCATACTCCCCACTCCAAACTCCCCACGCACTAAACACCCCCACTCACAGAACTCCCAAACACACCAAACTCACCACTCACTGAACTCCCCAACACACCAAACTCGCCACTCACCAAACTCTCCACTCACCAAACTCCCCCACTCACCAAACTCCCCGCTCACCAAACTCCCCACGCACTAAACACCCCCACTCACAGAACTCCCAAACACACCAAACTCACCACTCACTGAACTCCCCACACACCAAACTCCCCACTCACTAAACCCCCCCACTCACCAAACTCCCCACTCACTAAACACCCCCAATCACTAAACTCCCCACTCACCAAACTCCCCCACTCACTGAACTCCCCCACTCACCAAACTCCCCACTCACTAAACTCCCCAACACACCAAACTCCCCCACTCACAATACTCCCCACGCACTAAACACCCCCACTCACTGAACTCCCCAACACACCATACTCCCCCACTCACTGAACTCCCCAACACACCAAACTCCCCACTCACTAAACTCCCCCACTCACCAAACTCCCCTCTCACTAAACACCCCATCTCACCAAACTCCCGACTCACCAAACTCCCCCACTCACCAAACTCCCCCACTCACCAAACTCACCACTCACCAAACTCCCCACTCACCAAACTCCCCACGCACTAAACACCCCCACTCACTGAACTCCCCAACACACCAAACTCACCACTCACTAAACTTGCCCTCTCACCAAACTCCCCACTCACTAAACACCCCCATTCACAAAACTCCCCACTCTCTGAACTCCCCCACTCACCAAACTCCCCACTCACCAAACTCCCCCACTCACCAAACTCCCCACTCACCAAACTCACCCACTCACCAAACTCCCCACTCTCTGGACTCCCCCACTCACCAAACTCCCCACTCACCTACCTCCCACACTCACTGAACTCCCCAACACACCAAACTCACCACTCACTAAACTTGCCCACTCACCAAACTCGCAACTCACTGAACTCCCCCACTCACCAAACTCGCCACTCAACAAACGCCCCCACTCACCAAACTCCCCACTCACCAAACTCCCCACTCACCAAACTCCCCCACTCACCAAACTCCCCACTCACCAAACTCCCCACTCACCAAACTCCCCACGCACTAAACACCCCCACGCACTGAACTCCCCAACACACCAAACTCACCACTCACTAAACTTGCCCACTCACCAAACTCCCCACTCACTGAACTCCCCCACTCACCAATCCCGCCACTCACCAAACTCCCCCACTCACCAAACTCCCCACTCACCAAACTCCCCCACTCACTGAACTCCCCAACACACCAAACTCCCCGACTCACTGAACTCCCCAACACTCCAAGCTCCTTCACTCACCAAACACCCCACTCACCAAACTCCCCGCTCACCAAACACCCCACGCATTAAAAACTCCCACTCACTGAACTCCCCAACACACCAAACTCACCACTCACTAAACTTGCCCACTCACCAAACTCCCCACTCACTGAACTCCCCCACTCACCAAACTGCCCACTAACCAAACTCCCCACTCTCTGAACTCCCCCACTCACCAAACTCACCACTCACCAAACTCCCCACTCACCAAACTCCCCCACTCACCAAACTCCCCAACGCACCAAACTCCCCACTCACTAAACTCCCCCACTCACCAAACTCCCCACTCACTAAACACCCCCAATCACCAAACTCCCCACTCGCCAAACTCCCCCACTCACTGAACTCCCCCACTCACCAAACTCCCCACTGACCAAACTCCCCAACACACCAAACGCCCCCACTCACAATACTCCCCACGCACTAAACACCCCCACTCACTGAACTCCCCAACACACCAAACTCACCCACTCACCAAACTCCCCACTCACTGACCTCCCCACTCGCCAAACTCCCCACTCACCAAGCTCCCCACTCACCAAACTCCCCCACTTACGGAACTCCCCAACACACCAAACTCGCCACTCACCAAACTCCCCGTTTCACCAAACTCCCCACTCACCAAACTCCCCCACTCACCATGCTTCCCACTCCAAACTCCCCACGCACTAAACACCCCCACTCACAGAACTCCCAAACACACCAAACTCCCCACTCACTAAAGTCCCCCACTCACCAAACTGCCCACTCACTAAACACCCCCAATCACCAAACTCCCCACTCACCAAACTCCCCCACTCACTAAACTCCCCCACTCACCAAACTCCCCACTCACCAAACTCCCCAACACACCAAACTCCCCCACTCACAATACTCCCCACGCACTAAACACCCCCACTCACTGAACTCCCCAACACATCAAACTCCCCCACTCACTGAACTCGCCAACACACCAAACTCCCCACTCACTAAACTCCCCCACTCACCAAACTCCCCACTCACTAAACACCCCCACTCACCAAACACCCGACTCACCAAACTCCCCCAATCACCAAACTCCCCCACACACCAAATTCCCCACTCACCAAACTCCCAACGCACTAAATACCCCCACTCACCAAATTCCCCACTCACCAAACTCCCCACTCACTGACCTCCCCACACACCAAACTCCCCACTCACTAAACACCCCACTCACCAAACTCCCCCACACACCAAACTCCCCACTCACCAAACTCCCCAACTCATCGAACTCCCCACACACCAAACTCCCCTCTCACCAAACTCCCCCACACACCAAACTCCCCACTCACTAAACACCCCACTCACCAAACTCCCCCACACACCAAACTCCCCACTCACCAAACTCTCCCACTCACCAAACTCCCCACACACCGAACTCCCCACTCACCAAACTCCCCCACACACCAAACTCCCCACTCACTTAACACCCCACTCACCAAGCTCACCCACACACCAAACTCCCCACTCACCAAACTCCCCCACTCACCAAACTCACCCACACACCAAACTCCCCACTCACCAAACTCCCCCACTCACCAAACTCCCCACACACCAAACTCCCCACACACCAATCTCCCCACTCACTAAACACCCCACTCACCAAACTCCCCACTCACCAAACTCACCCACTCACCTAACTCCCCACTCTCTGAACTCCTCCACTCAACAAACTCCCCACTCACCTAACTCCCCCACTCACTGAACTCCCCAACACACCAAACTCACCACTCACTAAATTTGCCCACTCACCAAACTCCCCACTCACTGAACTCCCCCACTCACCAAACTGCCCACTCACCAAACTGCCCACTCACTGAACTCCCCCACTCACCAAACTCGCCACTCACCAAACTCCCCCACTCACCAAACTCTCCACTCACCAAACACCCCCACTCACCAAACTGCCCACTCACCAATCTCCCCCACTCACCAAACTCCCCACTCACCAAACTCCCCACTCACCAAACTCCCCACGCACTAAACACCCCCACTCACTGAACTCCCCAACACACCAAACTAACCACTCACTAAACTAGCCCACTCACTGAACTTCCCCACTCACCAAACCCGCCACTCACCAAACTCCCCCACTCACCAAACTCCCCACTCACTAAACACCCCACTCACCAAACTCCCCCACACACCAAACTCCCCACTCACCAAACTCCCCAACTCACCGAACTCCCCACACACCAAGCTCCCCACTCACCAAACTCCCCCACACACCAAACTCCCCACTCACTAAACACCCCACTCACCAAACTCCCCCACGCACCAAACTCCCCCACTCACTGAACTCCCCAACACTCCAAGCTCCCCACTCACCAAACACCCCACTCACCAAACTCCCCGCTCACCAATCTCCCCACGCATTAAACACCCCCACTCACTGAACTCCCCAACACACCAAACTCCCCACTCACTAAACTCCCACACTCACCAAACTCCCCACTCACTAAACACCCCCAATCACTAAACTCCCCACTCACCAAACTCCCCCACTCACTGAACTCCCCCACTCACCAAACTCCCCACTCACCAAACTCCCCAACACACCAAACTCCCCCACTCACAATACTCCCCACGCACTAAACACCCCCACTCACTGAACTCCCCAACACACCAAACTCCCCCACTCACTGAACTCCCCAACACACCAAACTCCCCACTCACTAAACTCCCCCACTCACCAAACTCCCCTCTCACTAAACACCCCCACTCACCAAACTCCCCACTCTCTGAACTCCCCCACTCACCAAACTCCCCACTCACATACCTCCCACACTCACTGAACTCCCCAACACACCAAACTCCCCACTCACTGAACTCCCCCACTCACCAAACTCCCCACTCACTGAACTCCCCCACTCACCAAACTCGCCACTCACCAAACTCCCCGTCTCACCAAACTCTCCACTCACCAAACGCCCCCGCTCACCAAACTCCCCACTCACGAAACTCCCCACTCACCTACCTCCCACACTCACTGAACTCCCCAACACACCAAACTCACCACTCACTAAACTCCCCCACTCACCAAACTCGCCACTCACCAAACTCACCGTCTCACCAAACTCTCCACTCACCAAACGCCCCCACTGACCAAACTCCCCACTCACCAAACTCCCCACTCACCAAACTCCCCCACTCACCAAACTCCCCACTCACCAAACTCCCCACTCACCAAACTCCCCACGCACTAAACACCCCCACGCACTGAACTCCCCAACACACCAAACTCCCCACTCACTGAACTCCCCCACTCACCAAACCCGCCACTCACCAAACTCCCCCACTCACCAAACTCCCCACTCACCAAACTCCCCCACTCACTGAACTCCCCAACACACCAAACTCCCCGACTCACTGAACTCCCCAACACTCCAAGCTCCTTCACTCACCAAACACCCCACTCACCAAACTCCCCGCTCACCAAACACCCCACGCATTAAACAGCCACTCACTGAACTCCCCAACACACCAAACTCACCACTCACTAAACTTGTCCACTCAGCAAACTCCCCACTCACTGAACTCCCCCACTCACCAAACCCGCCACTCACCAAACTCCCCCACTCACCAAACTCCCCACTCACCAAACTGCCCCACTCACTGAACTCCCCAACACACCAAACTCCCCGACTCACTGAACTCCCCAACACTCCAAGCTCCTTTACTCACCAAACACCCCACTCACCAAACTCCCCGTTCACCAAACACCCCACGCATTAAACACCCCCACGCACTGAACTCCCCAACACACCAAACTCACCACTCACTAAACTTGCCCACTCAGCAAACTCCCCACTCACTGAACTCCCCCACTCACCAAACTGCCCACTAAACAAACTCCCCACTCACTGAACTCCCACACTCACCAAACTCGCCACTCACCAAACTCGCCACTCACCAAACTCCCCCACTCACCAAACTCCCCAACGCACCAAACTCCCCACTCACTAAACACCCCCACTCACGAAACTCCCCCACTCACCAAACTCCCCACTCACCAAACTCCCCAACACACCAAACTCCCCCACTCACAATACTCCCCACGCACTAAACACCCCCACTCACTGAACTCCCCAACACACCAAACTCCCCCACTCACCAAACTCCCCAACACACCAAACTCCCCACTCACCAAACTCCCCCACTCACTGAACTCCCCAACACACCAAACTCCCCGACTCACTGAACTCCCCAACACTCCAAGCTCCTTCACTCACCAAACACCCCACTCACCAAACTCCCCGCTCACCAAACACCCCACGCATTAAACAGCCACTCACTGAACTCCCCAACACACCAAACTCACCACTCACTAAACTTGTCCACTCAGCAAACTCCCCACTCACTGAACTCCCCCACTCACCAAACCCGCCACTCACCAAACTCCCCCACTCACCAAACTCCCCACTCACCAAACTGCCCCACTCACTGAACTCCCCAACACACCAAACTCCCCGACTCACTGAACTCCCCAACACTCCAAGCTCCTTAACTCAACAAACACCCCACTCACCAAACTCCCCGTTCACCAAACACCCCACGCATTAAACACCCCCACGCACTGAACTCCCCAACACACCAAACTCACCACTCACTAAACTTGCCCACTCAGCAAACTCCCCACTCACTGAACTCCCCCACTCACCAAACTGCCCACTAAACAAACTCCCCACTCACTGAACTCCCACACTCACCAAACTCGCCACTCACCAAACTCGCCACTCACCAAACTCCCCCACTCACCAAACTCCCCAACGCACCAAACTCCCCACTCACTAAACACCCCCACTCACCAAACTCCCCCAATCACCAAACTACCCACTCACCTAACTCCCCCACTCACTGAACTCCCCCACTCACCAAACTCCCCACTCACCAAACTCCCCAACACACCAAACTCCCCCACTCACAATACTCCCCACTCACTAAACACCCCCACTCACTGAACTCCCCAACACACCAAACTCCCCCACTCACCAAACTCCCCAACACACCAAACTCCCCACTCACTAAACTCCCCCACTCACCAAACTCCCCTCTCACTAAACACCCCATCTCACCAAACTCCCGACTCACCAAACTCCCCCACTCACCAAACTCCCCCACTCACCAAACTCCCCACTCACCAAACTCCCCACTCACCAAACTCCCGACTCACCAAACTCCCCACGCACTAATCACCCCCACTCACTGAACTCCCCAACACACCAAACTCACCACTCACTAAACTTGCCCACTAACCAAACTCCCCACTCACTAAACACCCCCATTCACAAAACTCCCCACTCTCTGAACTCCCCCACTCACCAAACTCCCCACTCACCAAACTCCCCCACTCACCAAATTCCCCACTCACCAAACTCCCCACTCACCAAACTCCCCACTCTCTGGACTCCCCCACTCACCAAACTCCCCACTCACCAAACTGCCCACTCACCAAACTCCCCACGCACTAAACTCCCCCACTCACTGAACTCCCCACCACACCAAACTCCCCGACTCACTGAACTCCCCAACACTCCAAGCTCCTTCACTCACCAAACACCCCACTCACCAAACTCCCCGCTCACCAAATACCCCACGCATTAAACACGCCCAATCACTGAACTCCCCAACACACCAAACTCACTACTCACTAAACTTGCCCACTCACCAAGCTCCCCACTCACTGAACTCCCCCACTCACCAAACTGCCCACTCACCAAACTCCCCACTCACTGAACTCCCCCACTCACCAAACTCGCCACTCACCAAACTCCCCCACTCACCAAACTCCCCGCTCACCAAACTCCCCACGCACTAAACACCCCCACTCACAGAACTCTCAAACACACCAAACTCAACACTCACTGTTCTCCCCAACGCACCAAACTCCCCACTCACTAAACTCCCCCACTCACCAAACTCCCCACTCACTAAACACCCCCAATCACCAAACTCCCCACTCACCAAACTCCCCCACTCACTGAACTCCCCCACTCACCAAACTCCCCACTCACCATACTCCCCAACACACCAAACTCCCCCACTCACAATACTCCCCACGCACTAAACACCCCCACTCACTGAACTCCCCAACACACAAAACTCCCCCACTCACCAAACTCCCCACTCACTGACCTCCCCACTCGCCAAACTCCCCACTCACCAAGCTCCCCACTCACCAAACCCCCCCACTTACGGAACTCCCCACCACACCAAACTCCCCACTCACCAAACTCCCCACTCACCAAACTCCCCACTCACCAAACTCCCCCACTCACCATACTCCCCACTCCAAACTCCCCGCGCACTAAACACCCCCACTCACAGAACTCCCAAACACACCAAACTCACCACTCACTGAACTCCCCAACACACCAAACTCGCCACTCACCAAACTCTCCACTCACCAAACTCCCCCACTCACCAAACTCCCCGCTCACCAAACTCCCCACGCACTAAACACCCCCACTCACAGAACTCCCAAACACACCAAACTCACCACTCACTGAACTCCCCACACACCAAACTCCCCACTCACTAAACCCCCCCACTCACCAAACTCCCCACTCACTAAACACCCCCAATCACTAAACTCCCCACTCACCAAACTCCCCCACTCACTGAACTCCCCCACTCACCAAACTCCCCACTCACTAAACTCCCCAACACACCAAACTCCCCCACTCACAATACTCCCCACGCACTAAACACCCCCACTCACTGAACTCCCCAACACACCATACTCCCCCACTCACTGAACTCCCCAACACACCAAACTCCCCACTCACTAAACTCCCCCACTCACCAAACTCCCCTCTCACTAAACACCCCATCTCACCAAACTCCCGACTCACCAAACTCCCCCACTCACCAAACTCCCCCACTCACCAAACTCACCACTCACCAAACTCCCCACTCACCAAACTCCCCACGCACTAAACACCCCCACTCACTGAACTCCCCAACACACCAAACTCACCACTCACTAAACTTGCCCTCTCACCAAACTCCCCACTCACTAAACACCCCCATTCACAAAACTCCCCACTCTCTGAACTCCCCCACTCACCAAACTCCCCACTCACCAAACTCCCCCACTCACCAAACTCCCGACTCACCAAACTCACCCACTCACCAAACTCCCCACTCTCTGGACTCCCCCACTCACCAAACTCCCCACTCACCTACCTCCCACACTCACTGAACTCCCCAACACACCAAACTCACCACTCACTAAACTTGCCCACTCACCAAACTCGCAACTCACTGAACTCCCCCACTCACCAAACTCGCCACTCAACAAACTCCCCGTCTCACCAAACTTTCCACTCACCAAACGCCCCCACTCACCAAACTCCCCACTCACCAAACTCCCCACTCACCAAACTCCCCCACTCACCAAACTCCCCACTCACCAAACTCCCCACTCACCAAACTCCCCACGCACTAAACACCCCCACGCACTGAACTCCCCAACACACCAAACTCACCACTCACTAAACTTGCCCACTCACCAAACTCCCCACTCACTGAACTCCCCCACTCACCAAACCGGCCACTCACCAAACTCCCCCACTCACCAAACTCCCCACTCACCAAACTCCCCCACTCACTGAACTCCCCAACACACCAAACTCCCCGACTCACTGAACTCCCCAACACTCCAAGCTCCTTCACTCACCAAACACCCCACTCACCAAACTCCCCGCTCACCAAACACCCCACGCATTAAAAACTCCCACTCACTGAACTCCCCAACACACCAAACTCACCACTCACTAAACTTGCCCACTCACCAAACTACCCACTCACTGAACTCCCCCACTCACCAAACTGCCCACTAACCAAACTCCCCACTCTCTGAACTCCCCCACTCACCAAACTCACCACTCACCAAACTCCCCACTCACCAAACTCCCCCACTCACCAAACTCCCCAACGCACCAAACTCCCCACTCACTAAACTGCCCCACTCACCAAACTCCCCACTCACTAAACACCCCCAATCACCAAACTCCCTACTCACCAAACTCCCCCACTCACTGAACTCCCCCACTCACCAAACTCCCCACTGACCAAACTCCCCAACACACCAAACTCCCCCACTCACAATATTCCCCACGCACTAAACACCCCCACTCACTGAACTCCCCAACACACCAAACTCCCCCACTCACCAAACTCCCCACTCACTGACCTCCCCACTCGCCAAACTCCCCACTCACCAAGCTCCCCACTCACCAAACTCCCCCACTTACGGAACTCCCCAACACACCAAACTCGCCACTCACCAAACTCCCCGTCTCACCAAACTCCCCACTCACCAAACTCCCCCACTCACCATACTTCCCACTCCAAACTCCCCACGCACTAAACACCCCCACTCACAGAACTCCCAAACACACCAAACTCCCCACTCACTAAAGTCCCCCACTCACCAAACTGCCCACTCACTAAACACCCCCAATCACCAAACTCCCCACTCACCAAACTCCCCCACTCACTGAACTCCCCCACTCACCAAACTCCCCACTCACCAAACTCCCCAACACACCAAACTCCCCCACTCACAATACTCCCCACGCACTAAACACCCCCACTCACTGAACTCCCCAACACATCAAACTCCCCCACTCACTGAACTCGCCAACACACCAAACTCCCCACTCACTAAACTCCCCCACTCACCAAACTCCCCACTCACTAAACACCCCCACTCACCAAACACCCGACTCACCAAACTCCCCCAATCACCAAACTCCCCCACACACCAAATTCCCCACTCACCAAACTCCCAACGCACTAAATACCCCCACTCACCAAACTCCCCACTCACCAAACTCCCCACTCACTGACCTCCCCACACACCAAACTCCCCACTCACTAAACACCCCACTCACCAAACTCCCCCACACACCAAACTCCCCACTCACCAAACTCCCCAACTCATCGAACTCCCCACACACCAAACTCCCCTCTCACCAAACTCCCCCACACACCAAACTCCCCACTCACTAAACACCCCACTCACCAAACTCCCCCACACACCAAACTCCCCACTCACCAAACTCTCCCACTCACCAAACTCCCCACACACCGAACTCCCCACTCACCAAACTCCCCCACACACCAAACTCCCCACTCACTTAACACCCCACTCACCAAGCTCACCCACACACCAAACTCCCCACTCACCAAACTCCCCCACTCACCAAACTCACCCACACACCAAACTCCCCACTCACCAAACTCCCCCACTCACCAAACTCCCCACACACCAAACTCCCCACACACCAATCTCCCCACTCACTAAACACCCCACTCACCAAACTCCCCACTCACCAAACTCACCCACTCACCTAACTCCCCACTCTCTGAACTCCTCCACTCAACAAACTCCCCACTCACCTAATTCCCCCACTCACTGAACTCCCCAACACACCAAACTCACCACTCACTAAATTTGCCCACTCACCAAACTCCCCACTCACTGAACTCCCCCACTCACCAAACTGCCCACTCACCAAACTGCCCACTCACTGAACTCCCCCACTCACCAAACTCGCCACTCACCAAACTCCCCCACTCACCAAACTCTCCACTCACCAAACACCCCCACTCACCAAACTGCCCACTCACCAATCTCCCCCACTCACCAAACTCCCCACTCACCAAACTCCCCACTCACCAAACTCCCCACGCACTAAACACCCCCACTCACTGAACTCCCCAACACACCAAACTAACCACTCACTAAACTAGCCCACTCACCAAACTCCCCACTCACTGAACTTCCCCACTCACCAAACCCGCCACTCACCAAACTCCCCCACTCACCAAACTCCCCACTCACTAAACACCCCACTCACCAAACTCCCCCACACACCAAACTCCCCACTCACCAAACTCCCCAACTCACCGAACTCCACACACACCAAGCTCCCCACTCACCAAACTCCCCCACACACCAAACTCCCCACTCACTAAACACCCCACTCACCAAACTCCCCCACGCACCAAACTCCCCCACTCACTGAACTCCCCAACACTCCAAGCTCCCCCACTCACCAAACACCCCACTCACCAAACTCCCCGCTCACCAAACTCCCCACGCATTAAACACCCCCACTCACTGAACTCCCCAACACACCAAACTCCCCACTCACTAAACTCCCACACTCACCAAACTCCCCACTCACTAAACACCCCCAATCACTAAACTCCCCACTCACCAAACTCCCCCACTCACTGAACTCCCCCACTCACCAAACTCCCCACTCACCAAACTCCCTAACACACCAAACTCCCCCACTTACAATACTCCCCACGCACTAAACACCCCCACTCACTGAACTCCCCAACACACCAAACTCCCCCACTCACTGAACTCCCCAACACACCAAACTCCCCACTCACTAAACTCCCCCACTCACCAAACTCCCCTCTCACTAAACACCCCCACTCACCAAACTCCCCACTCTCTGAACTCCCCCACTCACCAAACTCCCCACTCACATACCTCCCACACTCACTAAACTCCCCAACACACCAAACTCACCACTCACTAAACTTGCCCACTCACCAAACTACCCACTCACTGAACTCCCCCACTCACCAAACTCGCCACTCACCAAACTCCCCCACTCACCAAACTCTCCACTCACCAAACACCCCCACTCACCAAACTCCCCACTCACCAAACTCCCCCACTCACCAAACTCGCCACTCACCAAACTCCCCCACTCACCAAACTCGCCACTCACCAAACTCCCCCACTCACCAAACTCTCCACTCACCAAACTCCCCCACTCACCAAACTCCCCCACTCACCAAACTCTCCACTCACCAAACTCCCCCACTCACCAAACACCCCACTCACCAAACTCCCCGCTCACCAAACTCCCCACGCATTAAACATACCCACTCACTGAACTCCCCAACACACCAAACTCACCACTCACTAAACTTGCCCACTCACCAAACTCCCCACTCACTGAACTCCCCCACTCACCAAACTGCCCACTCACCAAACTCCCCACTCACCAAACTCCCCCACTCACCAAACTCCACACACACCAAACTCCCCACTCACTAAACACCTCACTCACCAAACTCCCACGCACACCAAACTCCCCACTCACTAAACACCCCACTCACCAAACTCCCCCACACACCAAACACCCCACTCACCAAACTCCCAAACTCACCGAACTCCCCACACACCAAACTCACACTCACATCACACTCCCCACTCACTAAACACCCCACACACCAAACTCCCCTCTCACTAAACACCCCCTTTCACCAAACTCCCCACTCTCTGAACTCGCCCACTCACCAAACTCCCCACTCACCAAACTCCCCCACTCACCAAACTCCCCACTCACCAAACTCACCCACTCACCAAACTCCCCACACTCTGAACTCCCCCACTCACCAAACTCCCCTCTCACCTAACTCCCCCACTCACTGAACTCCCCAACACACCAAACTCACCACTCACTAAACTTGCCCACTCACCAAACTCCCCACTCACTGAACTCCCCCACTCACCAAACTGCCCACTCACCAAACTCCCCACTCATTGAACTCCCCACTCACCAAACTCCCCCACTCACCAAACTCCCCACTCACCAAACTCCCCACTCACCAAACTCCCCCACTCACCAAACTCCCCCCTCACCAAACTCCCCACTCACCAAACTCCCCCACTCACCAAACTCCCCACTCACCAAACTCCCCATGCACTAAAAACCCCACTCACCAAACGCCCCCACACACCAAACTCCCCACTCACCAAACTCCCCCACTCACCAAACTCCCCACACACCAAACTCCCCACTCACCAAACTCCCCCACACACCACACTCCCCACACACCAAACTCCCCCACTCACCAAACTCCCCCACACACCAAAGTCCCCACTCACTAAACACCACACTCACCAAACACACCCACACACCAAACTCCCCACTCACCAAACTCCCCCACTCACCAAACTCCCCACACACCAAACTCACCACTCACTAAATACCCCACTCACCAAACTCCCCTACTCACCAAACCCCCCACACACCAAACTCCCAACTCTCTAAACACCCCCATTCACCAAACCCCCCCCACACACCAAACTCCCCACACACTAAACACCCCACTCACAAAGCTCCCCCACTCACCAAACTCCCCACACACCAAACCCCCCACCCACTAAACTCCCCCACTCACCAAACTCCCCACTCACTAAACACCTCACACACCAAACTCCCCTCTCACTAAACACCCCCATTCACCAAACTCCCACTCTCTGAACTCCCACACTCACCAAACTCCCCACTCACGAAACTCCCCCACTCACCAAACTCCCCACTCACCAAACTCACCCACTCACCACACTCCACACTCTCTGAACTCCCCCACTCACCAAACTCCCCACTCACCTAACCCCCCCCACTCACTGAACTCCCCAACACACCAAACTCACCACTCACTAAACTTGCCCACTCACAAACTCCCCACTCACTGAACTCCCCCACTCACCAAACTGCCCGCTCACCAAACTCCCCACTCAATGAACTCCCCCACTCACCAAACTCGCCACTCACCAAAATCCCCCACTCACCAAACTCTCCACTGACCAAACTCCCTCACTCACCAAACTCCCCACTCACCAAACTCCCCACTCACCAAACTCCCCCACTCACCAAACTCCCCACTCACCAAACTCCCCACTCACCAAACTCCCCACGCACTAAACACCCCCACTCACTGAACTCCCCAACACACCAAACTCACCACTCACTAAACTTGCCCACTCACCAAACTCCCCACTCACTGAACTCCCCCACTCACCAAACCCGCCACTCACCAAACTCCCCCACTCACCAAACTCCCCAATCACTAAACACCCCACTCACCAAACTCCCCCACACTCCAAACTCCCCTCTCACCAAACTCCCCAACTCACCGAACTCCGCACACACCAAACTCCCCACTCACCAAACTCCCCACTCACTAAACACCCCACTCACCAAACTCCCCCACACACCAAACTCCCCCACTCACTGAACTCCCCAACACTCCAAGCTCCCCCACTCACCAAACACCCCACTCACCAAACTCCCCGCTCACCAAACTCCCCACGCATTAAACACCCCCACTCACTGAACTCCCCAACACACCAAACTCACCACTCGCTAAACTTGCCCACTCACCAAACTCCCCACTCACTGAACTCCCCCACTCACCAAACTGCCCACTCACCAAACTCCCCACTCACTGAACTCCCCCATTCACCAAACTCGCCACTCACCAAACTCCCCGCTCACCAAACTTCCCACGCACTTAACACCCCCACTCACAGAACTCCCAAACACACCAAACTCACCACTCACTGAATTCCCCACACACCAAACTGCCCACTCACTAAACTCCCCCACTCACCAAACTCCCCACTCACTAAACACCCCCAATCACTAAACTCCCCACTCACCAAACTCCCCCACTCACTGAACTCCCCCACTCACCAAACTCCCCACTCACCAAACTCCCCAACACACCAAACTCCCCCACTCACAATACTCCCCATGCACTAAACACCCCCACTCACTGAACTCCCCAACACACCAAACTCCCCCACTCACTGAACTCCCCAACACACCAAACTCCCCACTCACTAAACTCCCCCACTCACCAAACTCCCCTCTCACTAAACACTCCCTCTCACCAAACTCCCGACTCACCAAACTCCCCCACTCACCAAACTCCCCCACTCACCAAACTCCCCAGTCACCAAACTCCCCACTCACCAAACTCCCCACGCACTAAACACCCCCACTCACTGAACTCCCCAACACACCAAACTCACCACTCACTAAATTTGCCCACTCACCAAACTCCCCACTCACTAAACACCCCCATTCACAAAACTCCCCACTCTCTGAACTCCCCCACTCACCAAACTCCCCCACTCACCAAACTCCCCACTCACCAAACTCATCCACTCACCAAACTCCCCACTCTCTGAACTCCCCCACTCACCAAACTCCCCACTCACCTACCTCCAACACTCACTGAACTCCCCAACACACCAAATTCACCACTCACTAAACTTGCCCACTCACCAAACTCCCCACTCACTGAACTCCCCCACTCACCAAACTCGCCACTCACCAAACTCCCCGTCTCACCAAACTCTCCACTCACCAAACGCCCCCACTCACCAAACTCCCCACTCACCAAACTCCCCGCTCACCAAACTCCCCCACTCACCAAACTCCCCACTCACCAAACTCCCCACTCACCAAACTCCCCACGCACTAAACACCCCCACGCACTGAACTCCCCAACACACCAAACTCACCACTCACTAAACTTGCCCACTCACCAAACTCCCCACTCACTGAACTCCCCCACTCACCAAACCCGCCACTCACCAAACTCCCCCACTCACCAAACTCCCCACTCACCAAACTCCCCCACTCACTGAACTCCCCAACACACCAAACTCCCCGACTCACTGAACTCCCCAACACTCCAAGCTCCTTCACTCACCAAACACCCCACTCACCAAACTCCCCGCTCACCAAACACCCCACGCATTAAACACCCCCACTCACTGAACTCCCCAACACACCAAACTCACCACTCACTAAACTTGCCCACTCACCAAACTCCCCACTCACTGAACTCCCCCACTCACCAAACTGCCCACTCACCAAACTCCCCCACTCACCAAACTCTCCACTCACCAAACTCCCCCACTCACCAAACTCCCCCACTCACCAAACTCTCCACTCACCAAACTCCCCCACTCACCAAACACCCCACTCACCAAACACACCGCTCACCAAGCTCCCCACGCATTAAACATACCCACTCACTGAACTCCCCAACACACCAAAATCACCACTCACTAAACTTGCCCACTCACCAAACTCCCCACTCACTGAACTCCCCCACTCACCAAACTGCCCACTCACCAAACTCCCCACTCAGCAAACTCCCCCACTCACCAAACTCCACACACACCAAACTCCCCACTCACTAAACACCTCACTCACCAAACTCCCACGCACACCAAACTCCCCACTCACTAAACACCCCACTCACCAAACTCCCCCACACACCAAACACCCCACTCACCAAACTCCCCAACTCACCGAACTCCCCACACACCAAACTCCCACACACATCACACTCCCCACTAACTAAACACCCCACACACCAAACTCCCCTCTCACTAAACACCCCCATTCACCAAACTCCCCACTCTCTGAACTCCCCCACTCACCAAACTCCCCACTCACCAAACTCCCCCACTCACCAAACTCCCCACTCACCAAACTCACCAACTCACCAAACTCCCCACACTCTGAACTCCCCCACTCACCAAACTCCCCTCTCACCTAACTCCCCCACTCACTGAACTCCCCAACACACCAAACTCACCACTCACTAAACTTGCCCACTCACCAAACTCCCCACTCACTGAACTCCCCCACTCACCAAACTGCCCACTCACCAAACTCCCCACTCATTGAACTCCCCACTCACCAAACTCCCCCACTCACCAAACTCCCCACTCACCAAACTCCCCACTCACCAAACTCCCCCACTCACCAAACTCCCCCCTCACCAAACTCCCCACTCACCAAACTCCCCCACTCACCAAACTCCCCACTCACCAAACTCCCCACGCACTAAAAACCCCACTCACCAAACGCCCCCACACACCAAACTCCCCACTCACCAAACTCCCCCACTCACCAAACTCCCCACACACCAAACTCCCCACTCAACAAACTCCCCCACACACCACACTCCCCACACACCAAACTCCCCCACTCACCAAACTCCCCCACACACCAAAGTCCCCACTCACTAAACACCACACTCACCAAACACACCCACACACCAAACTCCCCACTCACCAAACTCCCCCACTCACCAAACTCCCCACACACCAAACTCACCACTCACTAAATACCCCACTCACCAAACTCCCCTACTCACCAAACCCCCCACACACCAAACTCCCAACTCTCTAAACACCCCCATTCACCAAACCCCCCCCACACACCAAACTCCCCACACACTAAACACCCCACTCACAAAGCTCCCCCACTCACCAAACTCCCCACACACCAAACTCCCCACCCACTAAACTCCCCCACTCACCAAACTCCCCACTCACTAAACACCTCACACACCAAACTCCCCTCTCACTAAACACCCCCATTCACCAAACTCCCCACTCTCTGAACTCCCACACTCACCAAACTCCCCACTCACGAAACTCCCCCACTCACCAAACTCCCCACTCACCAAACTCACTCACTCACCACACTCCACACTCTCTGAACTCCCCCACTCACCAAACTCCCCACTCACCTAACCCCCCCCACTCACTGAACTCCCCAACACACCAAACTCACCACTCACTAAACTTGCCCACTCACAAACTCCCCACTCACTGAACTCCCCCACTCACCAAACTGCCCGCTCACCAAACTCCCCACTCAATGAACTCCCCCACTCACCAAACTCGCCGCTCACCAAACTCCCCCACTCACCAAACTCTCCACTGACCAAACTCACTCACTCACCAAACTCCCCACTCACCAAACTCCCCACTCACCAAACTCCCCACTCACCAAACTCCCCACTCACCAAACTCCCCACGCACTAAACACCCCCACTCACTGAACTCCCCAACACACCAAACTCACCACTCACTAAACTTGCCCACTCACCAAACTCCCCACTCACTGAACTCCCCCACTCACCAAACCCGCCACTCACCAAAATCCCCCACTCACCAAACTCCCCAATCACTAAACACCCCACTCACCAAACTCCCCCACACACCAAACTCCCCACTCACCAAACTCCCCAACTCACCGAACTCCCCACACACCAAACTCGCCACTCACCAAACTCCCCACTCACTAAACACCCCACTCACCAAACTCCCCCACACACCAAACTCCCCCACTCACTGAACTCCCCAACACTCCAAGCTCCCCCACTCACCAAACACCCCACTCACCAAACTCCCCGCTCACCAAACTCCCCACGCATTAAACACCCCCACTCACTGAACTCCCCAACACACCAAACTCACCACTCGCTAAACTTGCCCACTCACCAAACTCCCCACTCACTGAACTCCCCCACTCACCAAACTGCCCACTCACCAAACTCCCCACTCACTGAACTCCCCCATTCACCAAACTCGCCACTCACCAAACTCCCCGCTCACCAAACTCCCCACGCACTTAACACCCCCACTCACAGAACTCCCAAACACACCAAACTCACCACTCACTGAACTCCCCACACACCAAACTGCCCACTCACTAAACTCCCCCACTCACCAAACTCCCCACTCACTAAACACCCCCAATCACTAAACTCCCCACTCACCAAACTCCCCCACTCACTGAACTCCCCCACTCACCAAACTCCCCACTCACCAAACTCCCCAACACACCAAACTCCCCCACTCACAATACTCCCCACGCACTAAACACCCCCACTCACTGAACTCCCCAACACACCAAACTCCCCCACTCACTGAACTCCCCAACACACCAAACTCCCCTCTCACTAAACACTCCCTCTCACCAAACTCCCGACTCACCAAACTCCCCCACTCACCAAACTCCCCCACTCACCAAACTCCCCAGTCACCAAACTCCCCACTCACCAAACTCCCCACGCACTAAACACCCCCACTCACTGAACTCCCCAACACACCAAACTCACCACTCACTGAACTTGCCCACTCACCAAACTCCCCACTCACTAAACACCCCCATTCACAAAACTCCCCACTCTCTGAACTCTCCCACTCACCAAACACCCCCACTCACCAAACTCCCCACTCACCAAACTCACCCACTCACCAAACTCCCCACTCTCTGAACTCCCCCACTCACCAAACTCCCCACTCACCTACCTCCCACACTCACTGAACTCCCCAACACACCAAACTCACCACTCACTAAACTTGCCCACTCACCAAACTCCCCACTCACTGAACTCCCCCACTCACCAAACTCGCCACTCACCAAACTCCCCGTCTCACCAAACTCTCCACTCACCAAACGCCCCCACTCACCAAACTCCCCACTCACCAAACTCCCCACTCACCAAACTCCCCCACTCACCAAACTCCCCACTCACCAAACTCCCCACTCACCAAACTCCCCACGCACTAAACACCCCCACGCACTGAACTCCCCAACACACCAAACTCACCACTCACTAAACTTGCCCACTCACCAAACTCCCCACTCACTGAACTCCCCCACTCACCAAACCCGCCACTCACCAAACTCCCCCACTCACCAAACTCCCCACTCACCAAACTCCCCCACTCACTGAACTCCCCAACACACCAAACTCCCCGACTCACTGAACTCCCCAACACTCCAAGCTCCTTCACTCACCAAACACCCCACTCACCAAACTCCCCGCTCACCAAACACCCCACGCATTAAACACCCCCACTCACTGAACTCCCCAACACACCAAACTCACCACTCACTAAACTTGCCCACTCACCAAACTCCCCACTCACTGAACTCCCCCACTCACCAAACTGCCCACTCACCAAACTCCCCAGTCACTGAACTCCCCCACTCACCAAACTCGCCACTCACCAAACTCCCCACTCACCAAACTCCCCCACTCACCAAACTCCCCGTCTCTCCAAACTCTCCACTCACCAAACGCCCCCACTCACCAAACTCCCCACTCACCAAACTCCCCACTCACCAAACTCCCCCACTCACCAAACTCCCCACTCACCAAACTCCCCACTCACCAAACTCCCCACGCACTAAACACCCCCACGCACTGAACTCCCCAACACACCAAACTCACCACTCACTAAACTTGCCCACTCACCAAACTCCCCACTCACTGAACTCCCCCACTCACCAAACCCGCCACTCACCAAACTCCCCCACTCACCAAACTCCCCACTCACCAAACTCCCCCACTCACTGAACTCCCCAACACACCAAACTCCCCGACTCACTGAACTCCCCAACACTCCAAGCTCCTTCACTCACCAAACACCCCACTCACCAAACTCCCCGCTCACCTAACACCCCACGCATTAAACACCCCCACTCACTGAACTCCCCAACACACCAAACTCACCACTCACTAAACTTGCCCACTCACCAAACTCCCCACTCACTGAACTCCCCCACTCACCAAACTGCCCACTCACCAAACTCCCCACACACCAAACTCCCCACACACCAAACTCCCCACTCACTAAACACCCCACTCACCAAACTCCCCACTCACCAAACTCACCCACTCACCAAACTCCCCACTCTCTGAACTCCCCCACTCACCAAACTCCCCACTCACCTAACTCCCCCAACCACTGAACTCCCCAACACACCAAACGCACCACTCACTAAATTTGCCCACTCACCAAACTCCCCACTCACCGAACTCCCCCACTCACCAAACTGCCCACTCACCAAACTCCCCACTCACTGAACTCCCCCACTCACCAAACTCGCCACTCACCAAACTCCCCCACTCACCAAACTCTCCACTCACCAAACTCCCCCACTCACCAAACTCTCCACTCACCAAACTCCCCACTCACCAATCTCCCCCACTCACCAAACTCCCCACTCACCAAACTCCCCACTCACCAAACTCCCCACGCACTAAACACCCCCACTCACTGAACTCCCCAACACACCAAACTCACCACTCACTAAACTTGCCCACTCACCAAACTCCCCACTCACTAAACACCCCCATTCACAAAACTCCCCACTCTCTGAACTCCCCCACTCACCAAACTCCCCACTCACCAAACTCCCCCACTCACCAAACTCCCCACTCACCAAACTCACCCACTCACCAAACTCCCCACTCTCTGAACTCCCCCACTCAACAAACTCCCCACACACCAAGCTCCCCACTCACCAAACTCCCCCACACACCAAACTCCCCACTCACTAAACACCCCACTCACCAAACTCCCCCACGCACCAAACTCCCCCACTCACTGAACTCCCCAACACTCCAAGCTCCCCCACTCACCAAACACCCCACTCACCAAACTCCCCGCTCACCAAACTCCCCACGCATTAAACACCCCCACTCACTGAACTCCCCAACACACCAAACTCCCCACTCACTAAACTCCCCCACTCACCAAACTCCCCACTCACTAAACACCCCCAATCACTAAACTCCCCACTCACCAAACTGCCCCACTCACTGAACTCCCCCACTCACCAAACTCCCCACTCACCAAACTCCCCAACACACCAAACTCCCCCACTCACAATACTCCCCACGCACTAAACACCCCCACTCACTGAACTCCCCAACACACCAAACTCCCCCACTCACTGTACTCCCCAACACACCAAACTCCCCATTCACCAAACTCCCCACTCTCTGAACTCCCCCACTCACCAAACACCCCACTCACCAAACTCCCCCACTCACCAAACTCCCCACTCACCAAACTCACCCACTCACCAAACTCCCCACTCTCTGAACTCCCTCACTCACCAAACTCCCCACTCACCTACCTCCCACACTCACTAAATTCCCCAACACACCAAACTCACCACTCACTAAACTTGCCCACTCACCAAACTACCCACTCACTGAACTCCCCCACTCACCAAACTCGCCACTCACCAAACTCCCCCACTCACCAAACTCTCCACTCACCAAACTCCCCCACTCACCAAACTCCCCACTCACCAAACTCCCCACTCACCAAACTCCCCCACTCACCAAACTCCACACTCACCAAACTCCCCACTCACCAAACTCCCCAACACACCAAACTCCCCCACTCACTGAACTCCCCAACACTCCAAGCTCCCCCACTCACCAAACACCCCACTCACCAAACTCCCCGCTCACCAAACTCCCCACGCATGAAACACACCACTCACTGAACTCCCCAACACACCAAACTCACCACTCACTAAACTTGCCCACTCACCAAACTCCCCACTCACTGAACTCCCCCACTCACCAAACTGCCCACTCACCAAACTCCCCACTCACTGAACTCCCCCACAACCAAACTCGCCACTCACCAAACTCCCCACTCACCAAACTCCCCCACTCACCAAACTCCCCGCTCACCAAACTCCCGACGCACTAAACACCCCCACTCACAGAACTCCCAAACACACCAAACTCACGACTCACTGAACTCCCCAACACACCAGGCTCACCACTCACTAAACTCCCCCACTCACCAAACTCCCCACTCACTAAACACCCCCAATCACCAAACTCCCCACTCACCAAACTCCCCCACTCACTGAACTCCCCCGCTCACCAAACTCCCCACTCAGCATACTCCCCAACACACCAAACTCCCCCACTCACAATGCTCCACACGCACTAAACACCCCCACTCACTGAACTCCCCAACACACCAAACTCCCCCACTCACCAAACTCCCCACTCACTGACCTCCCCACTCACCAAACTCCCCACTCACCAAGCTCCCCACTCACCAAACTCCCCCACTTACTGAACTCCCCAACACACCAAACTCCCCACTCACCAAACTCCCCCACTCACCATACTCCCCACTCCAAACTCCCCACGCACTAAACACCCTCACTCACAGAACTCCCAAACACACCAAACTCACCACTCACTGAACAACCCAACACACCAAACTCCCCACTCATTAAACTCCCCCACTCACCAAACTCCCCACTCACTAAACACCCCCAATCACCAAACTCCCCACTCACCAAACTCCCCCACTCACTGAACTCCCCCACTCACCAAACTCCCCACTCACCAAACTCCCCAACACACCAAACTCCCCCACTCACAATACTCCCCACGCACTAAACACCCCCACTCACTGAACTCCCCAACACATCAAACTCCCCCACTCACTGAACTCCCCAACACACCAAACTCCCCACTCACTAAACTCCCCCACTCACCAAACTCCCCCTCACTAAACACCCCCACTCACCAAACTCCCGACTCACCAAACTCCCCCAATCACCAAACTCCCCCACACACCAAATTCCCCACTCACCAAACTCCCAACGCACTAAACACCCCCACTCACCAAACTCCCCACTCACCAAACTCCCCACTCACTGACCTCCCCACTCACCAAACTCCCCACTCACCAAGCTCCCCACTCACCAAACTCCCCCACTCACTGAACTCCCCAACACACCAAACTCCCCACTCACCAAACTCCCCACTCACCAAACTCCCCCACTCATCATACTCCCCACTCCAAACTCCCCACGCACTAAACACCCCCACTCACAGAACTCCCAAACACACCAAACTCACCACTCACTGAACTCCCCAACACACCAAACTCCCCACTCACTAAACTCCCCCACTCACCAAACTCCCCACTCACTAAACACCCCCAATCACCAAACTCCCCACTCACCAAACTCCCCCACTCACTGAACTCCCCCACTCACCAAACTCCCCTCTCACCAAACTCCCCAACACACCAAACTCCCCCACTCACAATACTCCCCACGCACTAAACACCCCCACTCACTGAACTCCCCAACACACCAAACTCCCCCACTCACTGAACTCCCCAACACGCTAAACTCCCCAATCACGAAACTCCCCCACTCACCAAACTCCCCACTCACTAAACACCCCCACTCACCAAGCTTCCCACTCAGCAAACTCCCCCACTCAGCAAACTCCCCAAACTCCCCACTCACTGAACTCCCCCACTCACCAAACTCCCCACTCACCAAACTCCCCAACACACACCAAACTCCCCCACTCACCAGGCTCCCCACGCACTAAACACCCCCACTCACTGAACTCCCCAACACACCAAACTCCCCCACTCACTGAACTCCCCAACACAGCAAACTCCCCACTCACTAAAGTCCCCCACTCACCAAACTCCCCACTCATTAAACACCCCCACTCACCAAACTCCCCACTCACCAAACTCCCCCCCTCACCAAACTTCCCCGCACAACAAACTCTCCACTCACCAAACTCCCCACGCACCACACTCCCCACTCACCAAACTTCTCATTCACCAAACTCCCCACTCACCAAACTCCCCACTCACTGACCTCCCCACTCACCAAATTCCCCAAGCTCCCCACTCACCAAACTCCCCCACTCACTGAACTCCCCAACACACCAAACTCCCCACTCACCAAACTCCCCACTCACTGAACTCCCCAACACACCGAACTCCCCACTCACTTAACTCCCCACTCACTGAACTCCCCAACACACCACACTCCCCACTCACCAAACTTCTCATTCACCAAACTCCCCACTCACCATACTCCCCACTCACTGAACTCCCCAACACACCAAACTCCCCACTCACTAAACTCCCCACTCACTGAACTCCCCAACACACCAAACTCCCCACTCACTAAACTCCCCACTCACTGTACTCCCCACTCACTGAACTCCCCCACTCACCAAACTCCCCACTCACCAAACTCCCCACTCACTGAACTCCGCAACACACCAAACTCCCCAAGCTCCCCACTCACCAAACTCCCCACTCACTGAACTCCGCAACACACCAAACCCCCCACTCACCAAACTCCCCAACACACCAAACTCCTCTACTCACTAAACTCTGAGGCTTGCACTTTGTTTTGTCAGCTGCACTCATTTGCCATAATTTTAAAAATATATATTTATCAAAAAAAAATCAGTTTAACATTGTCTAAAGCATTGGTATCGGTAGTGCTGGAGTTCCTTGTGCAGGTATGCAAGAGCAATTTGACCAGTACCAATCATTTCCAAGTTTTACTGCTCTTTGCTTCTGGTGTCCTTTCTTGTCCCTCCCCCTCCACTTCAAAATGCAATTTGCTAAACAGTTTTTCATGAAGATGTGCTTTTAATCCATGACAAACAACATGATTTTTATTGTGACTTGCTCAAGCTTGAAATGCAAGCAATTCAATATACATTTATATTCCTGATCTTATCTTTCTGTTGTGCTGGGCTTGCAAATTCAACATGTAATTTAATAGAAAGCAGTTCTCCCCTCTGAGTTGTTATGTTGTAGGTGTGACATAAGCGGCTTCCTTGTGGTGCACTTGACAAAGGAAGGTTCAGACGTGGAGATAACTTCAACACGTTTATTAAACTATGTACACTTCTATTTCTTGGGTTCGACACTACTGCTAATCCTACCATAGCTACCCAGACTGACTAACCAGTTGCTGCAATCCACGTGGTGGGTGTAATATTAAATCAACCCTGTGTCTCTACTCACTGACAGTCTCCACTGGAAAGAAGCAGATCATGTGTGTGGTGACCTTTATATATGGGTTGGTGTAATGCTGTGGTCATGTCACGTCCTTGTGTATCGTGAATGTCCATTGGTCGTATCCCATCCAACCGATCTATTGGTTGAGTGTGTGTGTGATATTTCTGGTGCTCCCTCTAGTGAAAAATGAAAAAATGAAATGAAAAATCGCTTATTGTCACAGTAGGCTTCAAATGAAGTTACTGTGAAAAGCCCCTAGTCGCCACATTCCGGCGCCTGTTCGGGGAGGCTGGTACGGGAATTGAACCGTGCTGCTGGCCTGCTTTGGTCTGCTTTAAAAGTCAGCAATTTAGTCCAGTGTGCTAAACCAGCCCCTTGTAATGAAAATCACTTATTGTCACAAATAGGCTTCAATGAAGTTACTGTGAAAAGCCCGTAGTCACCACATTCCGGCGCCTGTTCGGGGAGGCTGTTACGGGAATTGAACCGTGCTGCTGGCCTGCCTTGGTCTGCATTCAAAGCCAGCGATTTAGCCCTGTGCTAAACAGCCCCTGCTCTCTAGCTAGTGTCTAGCTAGCCTACGTGCATTTTCATTGATGCACATCACCACATCCCCCCTTTTTTATATGTTCATATTTTCTGTACAGTTTAAGAAAATTGAACAAAGAACAGGTAGATAAGATAAGGCATATACAAGTCCTGGGAACAGTGATTAAACAATAAGTCCAAACCATTCATGTGAGTTCATACACCATCAATCATCATGGTCAAATGTCTCTCTTGATTATGAACAGCATCAACGCCCCTGTGCCACAGGAACAAAGAAGTGGTCAAATCACTTTGCTGTCTGATTTGGAGTCCCTTTCGTTTTTCGATGTTTGTGATGGTGCTGTCGGATGGCTTCTTGTAGCTGATAAGGTATTGACTTTGAAGAGGTACCATCAACAGTATCATTCGAGGTCATGGATGTGCCATATGTTGAAGTTGGATAAGACTGTACATACTGGTTCTGGCCACGTGCTGTGCTGGAAGGGTGATCCTGCTGAGAACCGTTGAAGCTTGTCGAATTGGAAACATAATTGCTGCTCGCATAAATACCTGGTGATGGTGCGAAACTAGAACCTTGCATCTGATAGGAATATACCGTCTGGCCAGGCTGGGGTGCAGCAAATCCTGGGCTGTAACTAAGGCATCCAGTCTGTAGTGCAGATTGCGCTTGCGGTAGTCCTCCTTCGGTCTTGTTTCCATTAGTGGGCAATCCGTAGTACTGGCCTGTTTGAGAATATGCCGCATAGACTGTTGGCTGCTGCATGCCTGAATACTGGGTTTGTCCAGCATAAGCTGTCATTGGCTGCACTGCTGGTGTGGAAAAAATGTGTGGATATAGCTGTGGTGAATATTGGTGTATTCCTCTTGGACTGTAGCCGCTGCTTGTTATTACTGACCCAGTGTAATTGGAAAGTGATCCATCTCCTGTCATTGTGGCATCTGCTGTAACCCTGAGCGTGCCATCACTGAGGTTGCGGCACTCCCTGTCTGGAGAAAATTCTGGCTTACGTGAATCAGCATCGGCGTTTGGTTGCTCCCCATCTGGAGTCTGGTCTGTTTTAACTGAGTCAGTGTTGGTTTGTTGATGCTCCCCGTCTGGAGATTTAGCAGGTTCACTGGAGTCAGCTGAGATTTCTTGAAGCTGCACGTCTGGAGTCGGAACAAGCAGGAATGCATTGACTTGTGGAGAGGTTCGAGCGAATGAGGGTGGAAGTATCATGGTGTCACCAGAGTCACCAGTGGTCTCACAGTGATCGTCGAGTGCCTCTGTACACACTAGCTGAGGTCTGTCACTTCGCACATTTTGCATGGGAAGTGGGATGCTGTCGTCACTCGTCTCACATACCGTGGGTAGATCCTCAGTAGCTTCTTGTTGTTCACTTGGGTTGGGTAAATTGTAAGAGTCTTCATGATGGCGCAAATAATGTGGGTGGACTGTCATTGTCTTGCCTTTGTCCTTCATTTGGGCTTGGACTGTCATCGTTTCTTTGTTCTTCACTGTAGCGTGATAGACCGTCATGGTCGCCCTGCTGTGCACTAGAGCGTGGTAGACTGTCATAGTTTTCTTGCTGTTTACTTGAGCATGGCAGACTTGCATCGTCTGCCGCTAGTTGGTCAGAGGAGGCTGCTAGGCCCTTATGGTCTTGTTCCTGCAAGGACTGTGCATCGGAATCTTGCGTTGCTTCTATCGTGGAGGCTGTCCACGAGCTCGCTGCGGAGGCTTGTGACACTGGAGTCACTTTTTGTTCATGCAAGGACTGCGGTGTGGAGTCTTGCATGTCTTCTTTCGTAGAGTCGGGAACCCTGAGCGGTGCATGGACCACGCTCTGTGTGGCAGCAGGCCGCTCTCTGTGGGCTTGTACTGCTCTCTGTCTCTTGGTTTCAGGCAGCAGCATCATTCTGCACTCACGAGTTGGGATGTCATATCTGCTGGGCTGAAGATCCTCAAATCCGAAGAACGAATCCGTGTCTGCGTCGGATTCAATACGGGGGTCGCCAATGTGCAACACGTCTAGTTGCGGTTCGGATTTGGTAATAGGGGAGCCTCCCAAGGTGAAAGGATCGTCCGAGTCATAGTCTTCTAGGACCATATCATCACTGTTCACGTCGGAGCTGGCATTGGGCTCGCGAGGTCCAGAGAAAATGTAAAGGTCGGTATCGAAGTATTCAAGGTCGGAATCATCGGTTTGGGCGTAGGTAACTGCTTGTTGCAGGGTTCTTCGGAGGTTAATTTCATTCCCTGGTTCAATTTGAGGCATTGTGCTGTCATTCCAGGTGAAGGAAGGTTGTTTTACGCCTTTAAAAGATTTTTTCTTTGATTTGGGACATTTCCCCTTTAAATGGGCATGGTCCGGGGCCTCTGACGTCATGACGCAGGTGACGTAGCGCGTAGGGAGCGATTGCGCATGCGCAGAACGTTGTTCCTTTACATTGGGCCTTTTTCGTGATTGCGCGTGTGCGGCTTCTTGCGCATGCGCAAACGAACATTCCCGTTTTGTGCGCTTCTCGTGCAACTGCGCAAGTGCAGTCCCTGTAGAAAAATGGCCGCCGACCAAAATTGTTCTCTGTTCCGGGATTTCGGCCTTGAGGTGAGTACTAGCGCTTCTCTTACCTTTTCTTGCTGGTTGGAGTGTATTTTCCTCACAGTATTTGCCGAATTTGTCCAGGACTGCCTGGAAGTCGTTCCTGTTTTACCCCTTGAAGAACTTGAATTTTTAAAAGATTTCTTCTGCTCTGGCACCGGTGATGGTGAGGAGAAGCTCTGTTTTTTCAGGATCGGCCACTTCTTCTAATTCGGCTGCCACCAGGAAGATTTCAAACTTTTGCCGGAATGCTTGCCAGTTTTCGCGGAGATCGCCGTGGCTCTGGAGCTGCTGCGGAACCCGGTTATCACTGTATGCTGAGGTATGGCTATGTGGATTGAAACAGTTCACTCCTGGTGCCATGATTTGTTATGTTGTAGGTGTAACATAAGCAGCTTCCTTGTGGTGCACTTGACAAAGGAAGGTTCAGACGTGGAGATAACTTCAACACGCTTATTCAACTATTTACACTTCTATTACTCGGGTTTGACACTACTGCTAATCCTACTATAGCTACCCAGACTGACTAACCAGCTGCTGCAATCCAAGTGGTGGGTGTAATATTGAATCAACCCTGTGTCTGTTCTCACTACCTGTCTCCACTGGAAAGAGGCAGATCATGTGTGTGGTGTCCTTTATATATGGGTTGGTGTAATGCCCCCCTGTGGTCGTGTCACCTCCTTGTGTATCGTGAATGTCCTTTGGTCGTATCCCATCCAACCGATCTATTGGTTGAGTGTGTGTGTGTGATGTTTCTGGTGCTCCCTCTAGTGTCTAGCTAGCCTACATGCATTTTCATTGATGCACATCACCATACCCTCTGGAGTGGGGAGCACACAAATGTCTGTTCCATTTAATACCAGAAGATTTTAATCATGGAAACCTTGGCGTTGATAATTTAATGTGTAGGTGCCAAACACTGCTGAATATTTACGCTTTCTAGAACATCAAATCAGTTCAAATTTATTTTCCAACATCTCTGTAGCCACTCTTGATTGCAGTCAGATATACCATGGCAACTTTCCTGATCAGCATCAACTGACTAAGAATTGTAAGGGCAAAAGCATTTCTCATGTAATTACAGCCTTTTGGGACATATTTTAATGAAAAATTGTTTACCAAAGCTTTGCTTTTGCAGTTGACAGATGAATAGAGAAAAAAGAGGCACAAAAGTCATGTTATTTTTGTCTTGGAATCCATGTAGATTATTTTTATATTTATCAAGCCCAGATTAGCAAGGCACAAGAATGGGACATTTTCTATCGCGTATATCTATTGACAACACCCAGTATTCTCATTACAGATTAAAAAATAGACACGATGGAAGATAAAGTTCCCTCTATCTTGCTTAAAATCAAACCTGGAAGGTCATCTGCGCTCCATCAATACCTTGTTTATTATTTCCCATACTAGACAGCCCTGCTAGTGATTCAATTGCAAATCCAAATATATGGGTTCAAATTTATTTCTGTATAAGTGGACAGATTTCGAGACAGTTAAAATCCTGCCAAAGATCATCTTCTCATATGACTGAGGTTAGAAAAAAGAGGGTTTACATTGTGTTTTATATGTTAAAGGAACCATCCCAAAATAACCAGCAGAAGAAGCCCAGTTTCCCTATTGTGCCCAGCCCACACAATCGTGATGCCTCAAGCGTCATGCTTCACACAACCGCGACTCGCCCTAGCAACCGAAACAGATTCTGGGAGCAAAAATAGGAGTGATACAGTATCCAGCCCCTGCCTGAGTTATAGCTGGATGGTTGCAATGAGTTACACTAATGGGTCCTTTACCACAGCTCTCCTCTATCCCACCCTCTCTCACCCTCGACACCGTTGATTGCGGTAAATGGCAAGCAGGCTCATTGTCGTGTACTCACCCTACTGACCTGGGAATTGATAGGACCAAATGTGGGACACTTAAAGGAATCTGGCATAGAAACAGAACCCAAAGTTGCTCATTCTCCTATCTTTTCTGATCGTTTGATCATCTGTCTCATCTCAAGCAACGGGCTGGTGTATTTTCAAGATGCAATATTTAATTGTAAACTTTTCTGCATTCACATCTTTAAAGTCTATAACATGGGATTCAATTGTTTGTTGGTAATGTGACTAGACTAGTGATCCAGGGGTCTAGGCTAGTGATCCAGAGATGTGAGTTCAAATCCTGCCATGGCAACTGGGGAATTTGAAGTCTGTTAATTCAATAAATCTGATACCTTATCATGGGGAAGATATAAAAGGTGTGGCATAGATTCAGTAGGATGTTATCATGGATGAATGATTACGGCTATGAAGAAAAATTGGAACATTCTTCTCTGAAGGTTGAGCGGTGACTGATAAAGTTTCTCAAAATGATGAAAGGTAAATAATGATAGACTATTTCCATTTGTGAGTAGTAAGATAAAAAATAAAGAAAGCAGGATAGAAAAAAATCTTTACAGAGTGAATGGGACAGACATT
Source organism: Scyliorhinus torazame (assembly GCF_047496885.1). Classification (NCBI taxonomy): domain Eukaryota; kingdom Metazoa; phylum Chordata; class Chondrichthyes; order Carcharhiniformes; family Scyliorhinidae; genus Scyliorhinus; species Scyliorhinus torazame. The sequence continues at coordinate 117,710,127 of NC_092707.1, read as the reverse complement.
TCAAACCATAAAGAAAAATAATTTTCAGATGCAAATCAAATTTTTTTTGGAAATGAATGAAATGTTCATTTAAAAATAGGTAAATTAAGAATGCATTGCCCACCTTCATTGTAAACTTCAGAGTATTGGAATATGTATCAAATGGTGTGACAATTCAAAACTTGCCTGGAGCACATATGTCAACACTTGTATTTTCTTTCAGGTTTTAAGGCTTATTATTTCAGTATAGTTGATGGAATATTAGGCATACCTACAACGTATTAGTTATTGCCTTCATACGCCACCTTTTATTTTTAGAGATACCAGCCTCTTGGATTATGCCAACTGTTTGAAGTTGCAGATTAACCCTTTCCAATTTACACATTGGATATGTGTACGATGATTGATGATGTTTCCATGATAAAAAAAAATATGTTCCCTCAACGCAACATCCATTTTTTGAAATTTGAGGAAAGTCAGGCATAATTTAACGGTTACAGTTTTATCGTACAACAGTTGATCTTGGAGCTTTTTATTTCTGTGTCCCATTACTGACATGACAAAGATGAATATGGAGACCTATGAAAAAGGAAGATAGAAGCGAGATATCCTTGAATTACGATAATGGTCTCCTGAGTGCGGCAAAAGGAAGCCTATTATTAACTGGTACCTTGTGGTCAGAACCCCAGCTACTCAATTGTTCAGTCTGCCTGCCTTGGGCAATTTACTGAATCAATCCTCATTACACGTGTTAAGGCCTCACATCATTACCTTCTATATTTCCATCAGGTAACGTAACAAGACTCCTTGCCTGCCTTCCAGTCCCACAAAATGTAGGTGTTAGTTCACTGTCTAGAACTCTTTGGACAGCACCGTCCTGTGCGCAATTCATTTTGTTCTGTTTTCTTTTTTTTTTTGGAATCCTTTTTATCGGCATTTCTCATATTTATAGACAATTGTATATATACACCACATTTTTCTTACCACGTTAATTTACTTTATTGTACACAGAGGTTTATTTTGTCTTTCATTTAATTTACCTTATTTACATTTTGCCGCCCTCTGGATCGGTCTATATTCCACCCACCCACCCCCGCCCTTTGGTTTCAGCTATGTTTTGCTTTTATTTTCAGGGAAAGCTCCCTCCTCTTCTCTTCTTTTGTGGCTTCCCCACCTTCGCCCTCCTGGGTTGCGCAGCCCTTTGGTTCCTCATTTATCTTGGTTATTTATTGTTAGTTTGATGCACTATCAATTACCAAAAAGACGAGAGTAGTGGAATAATCGAGGCTTTATTGAGCAAAGATGTTGTGCCTCCTGTAGCTGGAACCAGAATGGCTGCAGCACCGGCGAGCGCACACATTTATACGCCGCCTGCTGGGTGGAGCCAGCAGGCAGGGATTTACCCATGTACCTCTACTATACGGGCAGTGCCATAATACATATAATACAACTAGTGGTGACTACCACATTCACCCCCTGTTAAAACAAGAGTCCGGCGGGGGGGGGGGGGGTGGAATACATTACAAGTTAAGTCTGTCAGGGACCTTGACCCTCCTCTGCGATCGCCTCAGTCCTGGTGGTGATGTGGGCGCCGACTTGGTCACCTGTGACGCCGGGTGCGTGTTGTCCTCGTCTTCGTCACCCCTGACTGGAACCAGTGGGACGGCGGATCCTACTGGGGCGGGGGCTACGGTGAGGTTCGCTGGAGGGAGGGTGAGTGGCGCAGGGGTGAATGAGGCAACCGGGGGGTGGGGAGCGGTGTCAGATCAGGGGTTGTTGGTGGGGATCCAGGTCCCAGAGGGAGACTGTGTCCTGGCGCCCGTCGGGGTGCGCCACTCAGGTGTATGGCGGGTTTGCATGTAGGAGATGGACTTTTTCGACCAAGGGGTCCGATATATGGGTCCGCACATGCTTCCGAAGGATGAAGGGCCCAGGAACTGTCAGCCATGTTGGAAGCGAGACCCTGGAGGTGGACCTCCTGGGGAAGGCAAACACCCGTTCGTGAGGGGTCTCGTTAGTCGTGGTGCAGAGGAGTGATCGGATGGAGTGGAGCGCGTCGGGGAGGACTTCTTGCCAGCGGGATACTGGGAGATTTTTAGACCGCAGGACCGTCCCGTTCTCCCTCTCCACCTGCCCGTTTCCCCGGGGGTTGTAGCTGGTCGTCCTGCTCGAGGCAATGCCCTTGCTGAGCAGGAACTGATGCAGCTCATCACCCGATCGCTGTGGATATAAGTGGGGAAACCGAACAGTGTAAAGATGCTGTGGAGGGCTTTAATTACCGTGGCAGAAGTCATATCGGGGCAGGGAATGGCGAAAGGGAACCAGGAGTACTCATCAGTCACATTCAGAAAGTACGTGTTGCGGTCGGTGGAGGGGAGGGGCGCTTTGAAGTCCATGCTGAGGTGCTCAAAGGGGCGGGACGCCTCCACCAGGTGCGCTCGATCTGGCCAGTAGAAGTGCGGCTTGCACTCTGCGCAGACCTGGCAGTCTCTGGTTACGGTCCTGACCTCCTCAATGGAGTAAGGCAGGTTGCGGGCCTTGATGAAATGGAGGAATCGGGTGACCCCCCGGATGGCAGAGGTCATAGTGGAGAGCCCGGAGTCGGTCCACTTGTGCGCTGGCACATGTATGGCGGGATAGGGCATCCGGGGTCTCATTGAGCTTCCCCGGGCGATACAAGATCTCATAGTTATAGGTGGAGAGTTCAATCCTCCATCTCAAGATCTTGTCATTTTTGATCTTGCCCCGCTGTGTATTATTAAACATAAAGGCAATCGACTATTGGTCAGTGAGGAGAGTGAATCTCCTGCCGGCAAGGTAATGCCTCCAGTGTCTCACAGCTTCCACAATGGCTTAGGCCTCTTTTTCGACAGCGGAGTGTCGAATTTCGGAGGCATGGAGGGAACGGGAAAAGAAGGCCACGGGCCTGCCTGCCTGGTTGAGGGTGGCGGCCAGAGCTACGTCTGATGCATCGCTCTCCACCTGGAAGGGGAGGGACTCGTCGACGGCGTACATTGTGGTCTTGCCGATGTCTGCCTTGATACGGTTGAAGGCCTGGAGGGCTTCAGCCATCAGGGAAAAAACTGTGGACTGAATGAGTGGACAGGCCTTGTCTGCATAATTAGGGACCCACTGGGCATAGTAGGAGAAACACCCCAGGCATCATTTCAGGGCCTTGGGACAGTGGGGGAGTGGGAGTTCCATGAGGGTGCGCATGTGGTCGGGGTCAGGCCCTAGGACTCCATTTTCCACGACATAGCCAAGGATGGCTAAGCGGTTGGTGCGGAACACGCATTTATCCTTATTGTATGTGAGATTAAGGAGTTTGGCGGTCTGGAGGAATTTTTGGTGGTTTGCGTCGTGGTCCTGCTGATCGTGGCCGCAGATGGTGATGTTATCTAGGTACGGGAAGGTGGCCCGCAGTCCGTACCGGTCAACCATTCGGTCCATCTCTCGCTGGAAGACCGAGACCCCATTAGTGACACCGAAGGGAACCCTAAGGAAGTGATAGAGACAGCCATCTGCTTCGAACGCAGTGTATTGGCGGTCCTCCGGGCGGATGGGGAACTGGTGGTAGGCGGACTTCAGGTCCACTGTGGAAAAGACACGATACTGCACAATCTGATTGACCATGTCAGATATGCGTGGGAGGGAGGTATGCGTTGAGCTGCGTGTACTGATTGATGGTCTGACTGTAGTCAATGACCATCCTGTGCTTCTCCCCAGTCTTTACTACTACCACGTGAGCTCTCCAGGGGCTGTTTCTGTCCTCAATGACCCCTTCCTGCAGAAGTCGTTAGACCTCCGACCTGATGAAAGTCCTGTCCTGGGCACTGTACCGTCTGCTCCTAATGGCGACGAGTTTGCAATCCGGGGTGAGGTTAGCAATCAGGGAAGGTGGATCGACCTTCAGGGTCGTGAGGCCGCATACGGTGAGGGGGGATAGGGGTCCGCTAAATGTTAAGGTTAGGCTTTGGAGATGGTACTGAAAGTCCAGGCCGAGTAACAGAGCAGCGCAGAGGTGGGGGAGGACGTAGAGCTGGAAGATGCTGAACTCTACACCCTGGACAGTGAGGGTCGCGATGCAGTACCCCCAGATTTCCACGGAATGAGATCCGGAGGCCAGGGAGATTTTCTGGGTGACGGGCTGTACCAGGAGGGAGCAGCGCCTTACTGTAGTGGGGTGGATGAAGCTCTCTGTGCTCCCGGAGTCAAAAAGGCAGGTTGTTTCGTGCCCATCGATCTTCACCGTCGTCGTCGCAGTCGCGAGGTTGCGGGGCCTGGACTGATCCAAGGTGATCGAGGTGAGCTGCGGCAGATGCTGGGAGGTCCCGGGCTGGTCAGCGGTGGTGGAGGTAGCGGCAGGCGATGAACGGCCAGACGAGCAGGGGTCCTGTGACGCCGTCCAAAATGGGACCGAGGGAGTCAGCTGACATACGGGAGTGCAATGGGGGGAGCAATGCAGCTAGGGGGGGTTCTAGCTGCGGTGGGGGGGTCCGGGTTGCTGCTGGAATGGCCAAGGGGGAGCTGGAGTTGGTAGAGGTGGTCGGGGGGGGGGGGGGGGTCTGCCGCTGTGGGGAACGGGCCGTGCGGGGGGCGGGGGCACGTGGATAGCCTAGGAGGGGATATGGCTAGTCGTCGGGGGAGGGGGGCGGGTAGCCCCCTGATTCGGCTGATAATCCGGAATGTAAGGGGACTGAACGGGCCGGTCAAACGGGCCCTGGTGTTCGCGCACCTGAAGGGGCTGAAAGCAGATGTGATGTTTCATTCGGGGTTGGATGCAAAAAATCGGGGGGTGGCGATCTTGGTGGGGAAGAGAGTGTCATTCGAGGCGTTGAGCATTGTGGCAGATAATGGCGGTAGGTATGTGATGGTAAGTGGCAAGCTGCAGGGAGAGCGGGTGGTGTTGGTCAATGTATACGCCCCGAATTGGGACAATGCGGGGTTCATGCGGCATATGTTGGGCCGGATTCCGGACCTGGAGACAGGGGGCCTGATAATGGGGGGGGGATTTCAATACGGTGCTGGACCCGGCACTAGATCACTCCAGGTCTAGGACTGGTAGGAGCTCGGCGGCGGCCAAGGGGCTGAGGGGGTTCATGGACCAGATGGGAGGGGTGGACCCATGGAGGTTTGTGAGGCCAGGGGCCAGGGAATTCTCATTCTTCTCTCATGTACGCAAGGTCTATTCCCGGATTGACTTCTTTGTTGTGAGTAGGGCGCTGATTCCGAGAGTGGAAGATACTGAGCACTCGGCGATAGCCATTTCCGATCACGCTCAACATTGTGTAGACCTCGAGCTGGGGGAGGAGAGGGACCAGCGTCCACTGTGGCGCTTAGAGGTGGGGTTGTTGGCGGACGAGGAGGTGATCGGCGGGTCCGAGGGTGAATAGAGAGGTACCTGGAGGTAATGACAATGGGGAGGTCCAAGTGGGGGTGGTCTGGGAGGCACTGAAGGCGGTGATCAGGGGAGAGCTGATCTCCATTTGGGCCCATAAGGAGAGGAGTTAGAAGAAAGAGAGGGAGAGGCTGGTGGGGGAGATGGTGAGGGTGGACAGGAGGTATGCGGAGGTCCCGGAGGATGGATTGCTTAGGGAGCGGCACAGCCTCCAGGCCGAATTCGATCTGTTGGCCACCAGGAAGGCGGAGGCGCAGTGGAGGAAGGCACAGGGGTTGGTATATGAATATGGAGAAAAGGCGAGCCGGATGCTGGCGCACCAGCTTCGGAAGCGAGAGGCAGCTAGGGAGATCCAGGGAGTTAAGGATGGGGGAAGGGAGCATGGTGCGAAGTGGGGTGGATATCAATGGGGTCTTCAGGGACTTCTACGAGGAACTGTATCAGTCCGAGCCCCCACTGGAGGAGGGAGGGATGGGTCACTTTCTGGACCGGTTGAGATTCCCGAGGCTAGAGGAAGGGCAGGTGACGGGGCTGGGGCGTTGGTTGGGTTCGAGGAGTTGGTCAAAGGGATAGGAAGCATGCAGGCGGGGAAGGCACCGGGGCCAGATGGGTTCCCGGTCGAATTTCATAAGAAGTATGCGTACCTGCTGGGCCCTCTGTTGGTAAGGACCTTTAACGAGGCAACGGAAGGAGGAACTTTGCCCCCGACAATGTCTCGGGCGCTGATCTCCTTGATCTTGAAGCGGGACAAGGATCTCCTACAATGTGGGTCATACAGGCCGATCCCACTCCTAAATGTAGATGCAAAGTTGTTGGCGAAGATTTTAGCCACGAAGACAGAGGACTGTGTGCCGCAGGTCATTCACGAAGATCAGACGGGGTTCGTGATAGGGAGACAGCTGAATACGAATGTACGGAGGCTCTTGAATGTTATAATGATGCCGACGGTGGAAGGGGAGGCGGAGATAGTGGCGGCGATGGATGCGGAGGAGGCCTTTGATAGGGTACAGTGGGGGTACCTGTGGGAGGTGCTGAAAAGGTTTGGGTTTGGGGAGGGGTTTGTCAGGTGGGTTAAGTTGCTGTATGAGGCTCCGGTGGCGAGTGTGGCCACGAACAGAAGGAGGTCAGAGTATTTTCGGTTACACCGGGGGACGAGGCAGCGGTGTCCCCTGTCCCCCCTGCTCTTTGCGCTGGCGATTGAGCCCCTGGCCATGGCATTGAGTGAGTCGAGGAATTGGAGGGGGCTGGTGCGGGGTGGGGAGGAGCATAGGGTGTCGCTCTATGCGGACGATTTGCTGTTATATGTGGCGGACCCGGTGGGGGGAATGCCGGAGGTGATGAGGATTCTCAGGGAGTTTGGGGATTTCTCCGGGTATGAGCTCAATATGGGGAAGAGCGAGTTGTTCGTTGTTCACCCAGGGGACCAGGAGAGGGGGATTGGTGAGCTCCCACTAAAAAGGGTGGAGAGGAGTTTAAGGTACCTGGTGGTCCAGGTGGCTAGGAGTTGGGGGCCCTACATAAGTTTAACTTCACGAGACTGGTGGAGCAAATGGAGGAGGAGTTTAAGAGGTGGGACGTGCTGCCACTCTCCCTGGCGGGTAGGGTGCAGTCAGTTAAAATGACGGTGCTCCCGAGATATTTGTTCCTGTTCCAGTGCCTCCCCATCCTGATCCCTAAGGCCTTCCTCAGGCAGGTTAATAGGAGCATTATGGGGTTTGTGTGGGTGCAGAAGACCCCAAGGGTGAGAAGGGTGTTCCTGGAGTGGTGCAGGGATAGGGGGGCGTTGACGCTGCCTAACATCTGTTGGTATTATTGGGCCGCCAACGTGGCGATGGTGCATAAGTGGGTGATGGAGGGGGATGGGGTGGCATGGAAGAGGCTGGAGATGGCGTCCTGTGTGGGCGCGAGCCTGGAGGCGCTAGTGACGGCGTCGCTGCCGCTTCCTCCAATGAGGTATACCACAAGCCCGGTGGTGGCGGCTACACTCAAAAGTTGGGGGCAATGGAGACATCACAGGGGGGAGGTGGGGGCCTCGGTGTGGTCCCCGATTCGGGGGAACCACCGGTTTGTCCCGGGGAGGATGGACAGAGGGTTCCTGAGCTGGCACAGGGCAGGCATTAGAAGGATGGGGGACCTGTTTGTGGACGGGAAGTTCGCGAGCTAAGGTGAGCTGGAGGAGAAGTTCAGGCTCCCCCCCCCGGGGAACACCTTCAGATATATGCAGGTAAGGGCGTTTGTTCGGCGGCAGGTGATGGAGTTCCCACTGTTGTCGCCACGCAGGGTCCAGGACAGGGTGCTGTCGGGGGTGTGGGTTGGAGAGGGGAGGATCTCGGCAATGTTTCAGGTGATGCAGGAGGAGGAGGAGCCCTCGGTGGAGGAGCTAAAGTGGGAGGAGGAGTTGGGTGAGGAGATTGACGAGGGGACGTGGGTGGATGCCCTGGGGAGAGTGAACTCTTCCTCCTCTTGCGCGAGGCTCAGCCTCATACAGTTTAATGTGCTGCATAGGGCTCACATAACCGGGGCAAGGATAAGCCGGTTCTTTGGGTGCGAAGGCAGGTGTGTTCGGTGCTCAGGGAGCCCAGCAAACCACACCCACATGTTCTGGGCATGCCCAGCGCTGGAGGACTTTTGGAAGGGCGTAGCGAGGACGGTGTCGAGGGTGGTAGGTTCCAGGGTCAAACCGGGCTGGGGGCTCGCAATATTTGGGGTGACAGAGGAGCCGGGAGTGCAGGAGGTGAAAGAGGCCGGTATTCTGGCCTTTGCGTCCCTGGTAGCCCGGCGAAGGATTCTTCTTCAGTGGAAGGATGCGAGGCCCCCAAGCGTGGAATCCTGAATCAACGATATGACGGGGTTTATTAAATTGGAGAGGGTGAAATTTGCTTTAAGGGGATCGGTGCGAGGGTTTTTCAGGCGGTGGCAACCATTCCTAGTCTTCCTGGCAGAACGGTAGACAATTGTCAGCAGCAGCAGCAACCGGGGGGGGGGGGGGGGGGGGGGGGGGGGCGGTGGGGGGGGGGGGGGGGGGGGGGGCGGGTAGGGGGGCTCGGGGGGGGGGGGGGGGTTGGTTGGTTCATTTTGTATATTTGCTTTTGTGTTGATGATGGCTGTTAATTTATTGTTTATGTATCCGGGGGGGGGGGTTCTTTTCTTTCTGTATTTTGTTGTTGATATTTAGTGAAAATTTGAATAAAAATTATTATTTTTTTAAACTAAATGGGGCAGCACGGTGGCGCAGTGGATTAGCACTGCAGTCTCACGGCGCCGAGGTCCCAGGTTCGATCTCGGCTCTGGGTCACTGTCCGCGTGGAGTTTGCACATTCTCCCCGTCTTTGCGTGGGTTTCGCCCCCACAACCCAAAGATGAGCAAGGCAGATGGATTGAACACGCTAAATTGCCCCTTAATTGGAAAAAATTAATTGGGTACTCTAAATTTATTTAAATTTTTTTTTTAAAAGGCGCCAAAGATGGCGGCGTCCACGGGCCGCACGTGGCCTGCGAAGGGGAAAATGGAGGCGCCCGTGGGTCGCACGTGGGGGTTGTAGGAACGCTGGGCCTGTAAACAGCGGCGACCGATCGGGCCTGGCAAACAGAAACAAAGTGTCCCTTCGTCCCACAGCTGTTGCAGGTCGCGCTCCTCGCCGGGCAGCGCTGCCTGAGGTGTTTGTTTTGCCTGCAAAAATAGCACTTGGGCCCCCCAGATTTGGCTGGCTGCCGCGTGGCGCAGGCTTGCAGTGAGCTGGAGTCGGCAGCTGGTGGGGCCCACGATGCCCACGAGGGTGCCGCGCGGTCTGGGGCGTAGGACTGAATGTTACGGGAGGCCATTTCTAACGAATTAGCAAGCTGACTAGTTCCCGCAAGATCAAGCGTATCCCTTCCAGTAGCCGCTGGCGGACGTACGCAGACTTCATGCCCGCAACGTAAGCATCTCGAATTAAAAGTTCTGTGTGCTGGACTGCCGAAACTGCCTGGCAGTCACAGTTCCTACCTAGGATGTGCAGGGCACACCAGAAATCGTCCAGAGACTCACCGGGGAGTTGCTGTCTCGTGGCCAGGAGGTGCCTGGCGTATAGTTGGTTGACTGGTCGAACGTAATGTCCCTTAAGGAGCTCCATCGCTTCGGAGTAAGTGGGTGCATCCCGGATGAGAGAAAAAATGTCAGAGTTCACCTGTGAATAGAGGACTTGGAGCTTCTGTGAGTCCGAGGGTTCCTCAGCGGATGTTCGGAGGTAGCTTTCGAAGCAGGCTAGCCAGTGGTCAAAGGCGGACGTAGCGTTGGCTGCTTGAGGGCTCAGCTGTAGGCGATCCGGCTTGATGCGGAGATCCATCGTTTTAAAAATCTTTGCTTAATAAATTGACGCACTATCAATTACCACAAAGACGAGAGTAGTGGAATAATCGAGGCTTTATTGAGCAAAGATGTTGTGCCTCCTGTAGCTGCCACCAGAATGGCGAGCACCGGCGAGCACACACATTTATACGCCGCCTACTGGGCGGAGCCAGTAGGCAGGGATTTACCCATTTACCTCTACTATACGGGCAGTGCCGTACATGTAATACAACTAGTGGTGACTACCACATTGCAGCACAATCAATCACTCACGAGACGAGATGAGATGGAGTCAATCGATGGCTTTATTACGCAGACTTGTTCCCCAGCAGCACAGTTACAGAATGCGGCTGCTGGGAGAACCCGGGCTCTAAAACTCCGCCTTTCTGGGTGGAGCCAGTCAGCGGCTGATCCAATCGGGACCCGGCGTCTATCCACCAATAGCCACTCGGCATCACAGGGTACCGTAATACCCCTAATGCATACCACCACATTCACCCCTTGTTAAAAAAGAACCCGGCGGGGGTAGTGGGCCATATGATGGTAGGGGTTTACAGAGTCGGTGCCTGGGTTGCCACTAACACAGCGGCTATGCTCCGGTATCAAACTACCACTACTATTTACAATGCCGCTTTTACTGGGCAACTGAATTATTTACAGAGGCATTTCTTGCTTTGTCATAAAGATTCGATGAGTCGAATGGGTGCCCTGGTCATCCTCACCGATCGTCTCAGCCCCGGTGGTGATGCAGGCACTGGCTCGGGCACCGTTGTCTCTGGGAGCGTAGCGATGTCTCTTCCTGCCTCACTACCCCTAGGCGGGACCGGGGGAAGGACCGATCCACCCGGGAAGGGGGCGGCTGTGGGGTGCACCGATGGGAGATTGGTGTTGTGGGGGGGGGTGGACTTCCGGCGGGTTCCAGGTCCCGCAGGGAGACCGTGTCCTGTCGGCCGTCGGGGTATGCCACGTAGGCGTATTGAGGGTTCGCATGGAGGAGATGAACCCTCTCAACCAACGGGTCCGATTTGTGCGCCCGCACATGCTTTTGGAGCAAGATGGGTCCCGGGGCTGCCACCCAGGTCGGGAGTGACGTTCCAGAGGAGGACTTCCTAGGGAAGACAAGGAGGCTTTTGATTTGTCATGGTAGAAAGCAGCGACCGGATGGAGTGGAGGGCATCCGGGAGGACTTCCTGCCAGCGGGAAACTGGGAGACTTCTGGACCGTAGGGCCAGCAGGACGGTCTTCCAGAGCGTTCTGTTCGCCCTCTTGACCTGACCATTCCCCCGGGGGTTGTAACTGGTCATCCTGCTCAAGTCGATGCCCTTTCTGAGCAAGAATTGACGCAGTTCGTTGCTCATGAGGAGGACCCTCTATCGCTATGTATGTAGGTGGGGAAACCGAACAGTGTAAAGGTGGTGCAGAGGGCTTTAATGACCGTGGCCGCGGTCATGTCGGGGCAGGGGATGGCGAATGGGAACCGGGAGTACTCCTCAACCACATTCAGGAAGTACGTGTTGCGGTCGGTAGAGGGTAGGGGGCCTTTGAAGTCAGACTCAGGCGCTCAAAGGGACGGCAAGCCTTTATCAGGTGCACTTTCTCTGGCCTGTAGAAGTGCGGCTTGCACTCTGCACAGATTTGGCAGTTCCTGGTGGCTGTTCTGACCTCCTCGATGGAGTAGGGCAGGTTGCGGGTCTTCACGAAGTGATAGAACCGAGTCACCCCCGGGTGGCAGAGGTCCTCGTGGAGGGTTCGGAGACAGTCCACTTGTGCGGTGGCACATGTGCCGCGGGATAGGGCATCGGACGGCTCGTTCAGCTTTCCGGGACGATACAAGATCTCATAGTTATAGGTGGAGAGTTCGATCCTCCACCGCAAGATCTTGTCGTTCTTGATCTTGCCCCGCTGAGCATTATCGAACATGAAGGCAACCGACCGTTGGTCAGTGAGGAGTGTGAATCTCCTGCTGGCCTCCAGTGCCGCACAGCTTCCACTATGGCCTGGGCCTCCTTTTCCACTGAGGAGTGGCGGATTTCTGAAGCGTGGAGGGTACGTGAGAAAAAGGCCACGGGTTTGCCCGCTTGGTTGAGGGTGGCCGCCAGAGCTACGTAAGACACGTCGCTCTCGAGTTGGAAGAGGAGGGATTCGTCAATCGCGTGCATCGTGGTCTTTGCGATATCCGCTTTGATGCGGCTGAAGGCCTGGCGGGCCTCTGTCGACAGGGGAAAGACAGTGGATTGAATTTGCGGACAGGCCTTGTCCTTGTTGCTGGCCTCAAACAGGTTTTGGAACAGGCCGACAAACTGCCCCCAAATATCCAGGAAGCCTTCCTCTGACCCTCGGGTGGCGTACTGAATCTTCTCCAGTGGAGAAATTCCGAGAGGTCAGTGAGCCAGTCTGCAGCTGTGGGTGGTGCTGACGATCGCCAGCCGAGCAGGATTCTCCGGCGTGTGATTAGGGAGGGGAAAGCAAGGGCGTTGGTCCCCTTCCCCATGTGTAACTCTGGCTGCTTCGATACCCCGAAGATTGCCACTATCGGGCATGGCTTCACCCTCACCCCCACAACCTTGGACATTGCCTTGGAGAAGGCTGTCCAGAACCCAGCACGTTTGGGACAAGCCCAGAACATGTGGGTGTGGTTGGCCGGGCCCCTCTGGCACCGCTCACATTTGTCCTCCCCCTCCGGGAAGAACCTAATCAATCGGGTTCTGGTCAGGTGCGCTCTGTGCACCACTTTGAGCTACATTAGGCTAAACCTTGCGCAGGAGGAGGTGGAGTTCACCCTGCTCAGTGCTTCGCTCCAGAGTCCCCATCCTACCTCTGTCCCCAGTTCGTCCTCCCATTTTTGTCTGATCCCGTCCAGTGGAGTCCGGCTCTGTCCAGTTGCTGTCCATATAGTTTTCCACATAGCCCCTTCTCGTTGCCTGTGCCTATCAGGTCCTCTAGTAGTGTGGTTTCTGGGGCACCGGGGTATCCTATTGTCTCTTTGTGGAGGAAGTGTTTTATTTGGAGATGTCTCATTTCCTGTCCTTTTGCTAGTTTACACTTCCTCGTCAGTTCGTCTCGTGTCGCCAGTCTGTGCCCTACATAGAAGTCTCCGAACGTCAGTGTGCCCCCATCCCGCCTCCAGCCTTTGAAGGTGGTATCTAGCATGGCTGGGGGGGGGGGAGGAATCTGTGATTGCCGCAGATGAGGGTAATGGGGGACATTTTGGTTATCCCGAAGTGTTGTCTCAGCTGGGTCCATGTTCTCAGCGTGGCCGCTACCACTGGGCTTGTTGTGTATCTTGTTGAGGGGGATGGGAGTGCTGCTGTAGCCAGGGCCTGGAGTGTCGTTCCTTTTCAGGATGCCTCCTCCATTTGTACCCAATCTGTGTCGGGTTCTTGTACCCATCCCCTCACTCTTTCTGCCGTTGCTGCCCAGTGGTAGTATTGTAGGTTTGCTTAGGCCAAGCCCCCTTTGATTTTCCTTCTTTGCAGTGTCTGTTTTGGGATTCTTGGGTTCTTCCCCCCCCCCACACACACAAACACCATGATTAAACTGTCTACGTTTTGGGTAAAAGGCCTTGGGGATGAAGATCGGAATGGATCTAAACAGGAAGAGGAACCTCAGCAGCACGTTCATTTTGACCGTCTGCACTCTCCCTGTGAGGGAGGGTGGGAGTGAGCCCCACCTTTGAAGGTCTCTTCTTACTTCCTCCACCAGGCTGGTCAGGTTCCACTTGTGGATCTGTGTCCAGTCTCTGGCTATCTGGATCCCCAGGTAGCGGAATCTGTTCTGGGCTGTTTTGAACACGAGCACCTCCAGCTCTCTCCCTCCCCCATTTGGGTTCACTGGGAATGCCTCGCTTTTGCCCAGGTTAAGTTTGTAGCCCGAGAAGGTTCCAAACTCTTTCAGGATTTGCAGTATTGCCTTCAGTGCCTCCTGTGGCTTCGAGACACAGAGGAGCAGGTCATCTGCATAGAGTGAGACTCTGTGCTCTCTGTCTCCTCTCCGGTTTCCCTTCCAGCTTTTCGCATCCCACAGGGCTATCGCCAGGGGTTCGATCGCTAGCGCGAACAAGAGTGGGGACAGGAGGCAGCCCTGTCTGTTCCTCTCTGCAGCTGGAAGTATTTAGAGCTGGAGGTGTTAGTTCAGACGCTCGCTTTGGGAGCGTTGTACAGGAGCCTCACCCAGGCGGTGAACCCCGCTCCTAGCCCAAACCGTTCCAGTACCGCGAGGAGGTATTTCCATTTGAGGTCTGTGTGATCCACATTCCGTCGGGTCTTTATGTTTTTTGGGTATCAGTGTAATTGTGGCTTGCGCTAGCGTTGGGGGGCAGGGTGCCCCTTGCCAGTGAGTCTGCGAACATGTCCCTTAGGTGTGGGGCCAGGACTGGTGCAAAGATTTTGTAGAAGTCCTCCGGGAACCTGTCGGGTCCCGGTGCCTTCCCTGCCTGCATGGAGCTGATGCTCTCCATGATTTCTCCCAGATTTCTCGTTGTTATGGCCCACGATATTTTTTGGCAGAAGGCCTTGTCGGCCAGGAGGTCCGAGGCCAGCCTTCAAGTGGGACGCTGGGCACAGCCTGTCTCCAACCTCACATCCATGTAATGTGAAGCTTGGTCGGAGATGGCAATTGCGGAATATTCCACTCCCATGATCCCTGGAAGCACCGATTTCCCCACTGCAAAGAGGTCGACACGGGTGTACACTCTGTGCACTTGTGAAAAGTACGAGAATTCCTTTTCTCCTGGATGCAGGAACCTCTATGGTTCTACCGCCCCCATCTGCTCCAGGAAGGCTCCCAGTTCCCGAGCCATGCCAGTCTTTTTCCCTGCTCTGGGGTTTGATCGGTAGGTCAGTGGATCCTGTACACAGTTGAAGTCGCCCCCCATGATCAGTCGGTGTGTGTCGATGTCGGGGATTTCCGCCATGGTCTTCTTTATGAATTCTCTGTTGTCCCAATTGGGAGCGTACACATTTACCAGTACCACCGGTGCCCCTTCCAGGACACCGCTGACCATGACGTATCGTCCCCTGGGTCCGTAACTGTCTTGGTTTCTGTAAACCTCGTCCTCTTGTTAATTAGTATTGCTACTCCCCTAGCCCTCGTCCCATAACGTGACTGGTACGTCTGTCCCACCCAGCCCTTCTTTACCAGCAATCGGTTTGTCTCCCTCAGGTGTGTCTCTTGTAGGTAGATAATGTCTGCTTTTAGGCTTCTTAGGTGGACAAAGACTCTGGATCTTTTCACTGGGCCGTTAAGCTCCCTCACATTCCAGGTGACAATCCTGGTGGGGGTTTTCTGACCCTCCGGTCCTGCGGGATCACGCATACTTACCTGGTGGACGCGCTCCTGCACTCCGGGGTTTCCCTTCGTTAGGGGGCCGTCCAAATTGGCCGCGGTCGCCGCTCTCACCATGAGGTTGGGCCCCAGCGCTCCAGGGTTTCCCTTTGTCCAGGGGGCACCCAACATGGCCACCAGCTATGTGTAGGCCACGTCAGTGTGCCCGTGCATTCCAGGTTCTCCCTTCGCCCTGATGCCCTCCCGAGTGGCTGTTTGCGGTACCATCTTGGTTCCTTGTCCTGCTCCATGCCCGCCGAGGCCTGTGTCCATTCTGCTTCTCTGCCTCAACCGTCTATTTGCAGGGCAGCAGGGTGGCGCAGTGGATTAGCAGTGCGGCCTCACGGCGCCGAGGTCCTAGATTCGATCCTGGCTCTGGGTCACTGTCCGTGTGGAGTTTGCACATTCTCCCCGTGCTTGCGTGGATTTTGCCCTCACAGCCCAAAGATGTGCAAGCTAGGTGGATTGGCCACTCTAAATTGTTCCTTAATTGGAAAAAATGAATTGGGTACTCTAAATTTGTTTAAAAACCTTCTCTTTGCTTCTTTTTTGTTCTGCCCCCCCCCTCCCCCCGGTCCCTGTCCCTCTGTCCCCCCCCTGTGTTTTCCCTTCCACCTTCTGCCCCGAAGCCGCCCTCTTTGTGCCAGGCACTCCCTCTCCCCTGAGAGGCGCACCACGGCCCTCCTTTCTCTCTGCCCTTCCGTGTTGGCCCTCCTCGCTAGTACAGTGTCTCCCCTCCCAGTACTTGCCCAGCTCTGGCCCTGCTTTACCTTCCTCCTCCCACTCCTTGTCTCGCCCTCCTGTCTGCTTATCTCGCCCTCGCTCCCCTGCCTCTGCTCCCCCTCATCACATTGAGGAAAGAGACAAGCCCGATAATGAGGCAACACAGTCCCACGTAAACAGAAAACAAATGTGTACAGTTCATGATCTTATTGTCTCTGTTTGCGGTCTGTCCTCCGCTCTTTGTTCCGATTCTTTTTCTTTTTCCCGCCCCTGCGGCTTTCCTTGTGGTCGCGGCTGTTCCACCCCCAATTTGTTCAACTTAACAATCCGTCAGCCTTCGCTGAATACAGTTCCTTTCCCTTAAATGTTACCCAGAGTCTGGTTGGGAATAACATCCCAAATCGCATCCCACTTTTGTAGAGTGTTGATTTTGCCCTGTTGAACTCAGCCCTTCTTTTGGCCAGGTCCGCCCCAATGTCCTGGTACACCCTTATATTCTTCCCTTCCCACTGGCACGATTTTGTCTGACGGGCCCACCTTCGGATTCTTTCCCGATCCTGGAACCGGTGCAGCTTTGCGATAATCGCTTTGGGCTGCTCACCGGCTTTGGGCCTGGGTCGAAGCGATCTGTGTGCCGTGTCCATTTCTGGGGGGTTTGGAAAGTCCACCCTTCCCACTTACTTGCCCAACATTTGGGCGATGTAGCCCGTTGGGTCTCTGCCCTCCATCCCCTCTGGCAGACCCACTCCTGACGTTCTGCCGTCTGGACCTGTTTTCCTGGTCCTCCACTTTCCCTCTTAGGCTCCCCTGGGTCGTTACCAACCTTCTTTCCTCGGTTTCCAGAGCTACAATCCTGTTGCTCTGGTCGGAGACGGCCTTTTCCAACTCCAGGATTGTTTTCTCCTGCGCCTCCACCTTTCTTCCCAGGCCTTCGATGGTTCGCTGCATTTTGTCTGTCGTCTCCGGCAGCACCTCCTTCATCATCGTGTGAAGCTCTGTCCTAATTGCCTCCTTTATGGCGTTTAGCTCCCTTTTCATCACGCTTCTCCATTCCTCTCCCTCCTGTCTCCCTCCCTCCCCTTCCCTTTTTCCTCTCTGCCCATGGCTCGCCTGTGTCTCCCCCTCACACCTGCCCTGACTCCCTTCCTCCCCCCCTCCGTCTGCCTCCTTGCTCTACTGGTTGCTGGCTATGAACAGGTGTTGAAACAAGATGGTGAATGGCTTCCACGTCCTATGGAAACCTTCTTCCGATCCGCGGATGGTGAATTGTATTTTCTTCAGCCTGGGAAATTCCACCAGGTCAGCGAGCCAGTCTGCAGCTTTGGGTTGTGCTGCCGACTGCCAGCTGAGCAGGATTCTCCGGCGGGCGATCAAGGAGGCAAAGGCCAGGGTATCAGTCCCCTCCCCACGTAGAGCTCTGGCTGATCTGATATCATGAAGACCGTCACTTTTGGGCATGCCTCCACCCGCATTCCCACAACCCTGGACATGGCCTCGAAGAAGGACACCCAATACCCGACAAGCCTGAGGCAAGCCCAGAATATGTGGGCATGGTTGGCCGGCCCTCCCTGACACCATTCGCATTTGTCCTCCACCTTTGGGAAGAACCTGCTCATTTGAGTTCTGGTTAGGTCTGCTCTGTACACCACCTTTAGCTACATTAGGCTCAGCCGTGCTCATGTGGAGGCAAAGTTCGAAGAGAAAGATTTCTAAGTGACATTTTGGGCGCAATTGATAAGTGTTTCCCGATGGCTGTATTGGCAAGATTGCGGTCCGTGTTCAGCAGCACTTATTGCTGGAAATGTGTCCCCAAGAACTTCTCATCATTACTGGCATCCTTGCCGTCTAATTTGCTGAATTCGCGACTCAGCATCTTGCCAGGGGGAGCTGCTTTTAAATGCCCCCTCACCACTCACTACCAGTTAACACGAGGATGGGAGCACGGAGACCTGCTCCTCATTTTGGGGATGCCAACCTGACCAGGCTTCTCGACGCTGCCGATGCTACATGGGACATCCTGTTCCTCTGAGGGGTCAGAGGACTTGTAGCAGGGTCACCCATACCGACTGAGAGGCAATGGCAGCGACTGTGAATGCGGGCAGAATGACCAGGAGGACCAGCGTCAAAATGTCGGTCAAGGAGACACAGCCTGAGTGAGTGAGACACAGACAGAGTGAGAATTTGGTAATTTGGTGCAGTGAGGTAATTCGGTGAAGAGTGGGAGAAGGTGCTTTTTCCCGACTGTTTTGTTCTCTCTCTTTCTTCAGGCCTAATTTTGGGAGCCGTTCGGAGGTGGAGGAGCAGTCTCTGTGAGTATAAAAATCTAACGGTAACTTCCTGTTTTCCAGTTTTTTTCTCCAAAAGTGACGTCAGAGGGAAGCTTTGATCTGATTGGTTGATAGCAAATCTGCCCCAAATTTTGAAAATAACACAGCTAAACTCGTAAACTTAAATTAAACTAATTAATGAATTAGTGATGGCTGGTCAGGTGATGTGCTTGAGCTGCTTGATGTGGGAGCTGGCAGATCCCATTGCGAGCTGCAGCTGCATCTGCAGTCCACATCTGCAGAGACCACATCTGCAGTAAGTGTTGGCTGCTCGAAGAGCTCCGGCTCAGAGTTGATGAGCTGGAGTCTGAGCTTCAAACACTGAGGCACATCCGGGAGGGGGAGACTTACCTGGACACTGTGTTTCAGGAGGCAGTCACACCTGTCAGAGTAAGTAGTTTAAATCCTGCCAGTGGCCAGGGACAGCAGGGTGTGACTGCAAGTCAGGCAGGTAAAGGGAACCAGCAGTCAGGAACTTAGGAGCCTCAGCCCTTGACCCTGTCCAACAGGTATGAGGCACTTGCTCCCTCTGTGGATGGCGAATAGGGCTGCAGGAAGGATGAGACAGCTGACCAAGGCACCATGGTTCAGCAGGCCATTCAAGGGGAGGGAATAAATAGGCAAGTTGTAGTTGTAGGGGATTCTATTATCAGGGGGATAGATAGTATCCTTTGTGAGCAGGATAAAGAGTCCCGCATGGTATGTTGCCTGCCCGGTGCTAGGGTGAGGGACATCTCTGACCGGCTTGAAAGGATACTGGAGAGGGAGGGGGAGGATCCAGTTGTTGTGGTCCTCCACAACATGTCGGTACCAACAACATAGGCAAGTCTAAGAAAGAGGACCTGTTTAGAGATTATAAAGAGCTCGGATCCAAATTAAAAAACAGGTCCTCAAGGGTCATAATCTCCGGATTACTGCCCGAGCCACATGCAAATTGGCATAGGGAGGCAAGAATAAGGGAAGTTAACATGTGGCTGAAAGAGTGGTGTGGGAAAGAGGGGTTCCTTTTCATGGGACACTGGCATCAGTTTTGGGACCTATACCGTTGGGATGGTCTCCACCTGAACCGAGCTGGGACCAGTGTTCTGGCGAAAAGAGTAAATAGGGTGGTCAATAGGACTTTAAACTAGAGATTGGGGGGAAGGGAAAGTCAGGGAATCAAGAGGTGAAGTAATCAGTGGGAAGCGTAGCTGCTTAGGAATACAAAAAAGCACGAAAATACAGAACTCAGGAGAGGTTACGATAGTCCCCATCCCACAAAATATGGCACAGTGTATGGAAAGGCTCAGTAAACCAAGGTCCACCACACTAAGAAACCAAAAAGGGACGGTCAATAGAGAATTGAAGGTGCTATATTTAAATGCGCGCAGTGTACAGAACAAGGTAGATGAGCTTGTGGCACAGATTGTGACTGGCAGGTATGATGTGGTAGGCATCACAGAGACGTGGTTGCATGGAGTTCAGGACTGGCATTTAAACATCCAGGGATTCACAACCTATCGAAAAGACAGAGAGGTGGGCAGAGGGGGCGGGGTTGCCTTGTTAATTAGGAATGAAATTAAATCAATAGCACTAAACGACATAGGGTCAGATGATGTGGAGTCTGTGTGGGTAGAGTTGAGGAACCACAAAGGCTAAAAAACCATAATGGGAGTTATGTACAGGCCTCCTAACAGTGGTCAGGACCAGGGGCACAAAATGCACCACGAAATAGAAAGTGCATGTCAGAAAGGCAAGATCACAGTGATCATGGGGGACTTCAATATGCAGGTGGACTGGGTAAATAATGCTGCCAGTGGACCCAAGGAAAGGGAATTCATTGAATGTTTACAGGCGGGCTTTTTGGAACAGCTTGTGATGGAGCCCACGAGGGAACAGGCCATTCTGGACTTAGTGTTATGTAATGAGCCAGACTTGATTAAAGATCTTCAAGTAAGGGAACACTTAGGAGGCAGTGATCATAATATGGTAGAATTCAATCTCCAATTTGAAAGAAAGAAGGTAGAATCAGATGTAAAGGTGTTACAGTTAAATAAAGAGGCATGTAGTTACAGGGGCATGAGGGAGGAACTGACGAAAATCGACTGGGAGCAGAGCCTAGTGGGAAAGACAGTAGAACAGCAATGGCAGGAGTTTCTGGGAGTAATTGAGGACACAGTACAGAGGTTCATCCCAAAGAAAAGAAAGGTTATCAGAGGGGGGATTAGGCAGCCATGGCTGACAAAGGAAGTTAGGGAATGCATCAAAGCAAAAGAGAAAACCTATAATGTGGCAAAGAGTAGTGGGAAGTCAGAAGATTGGGAAGGCTATAAAAACAAACAGAGGATAACAAAGAGAGAAATCAGGAAAGAGAGGATCAATTATGAAGGTAGGTTAGCCAGTAACATTAGGAATGATAGTAAAAGTTTCTTTAAATACATTAAAAACAAACGGGAGGCAAAAGTAGACATTGGGCCGCTCCAAAATGATGCTGGTAATCTAGTGATGGGAGACAAGGAAATAGCTGAGGAACTAAATAAGTACTTTGCGTCAGTCTTCACAATAGAAGACATGAGTAATATCCCAACAATTCAGGAGAGTCAGGGGGCAGAGTTGAATATGGCAGCCATCACAAAGGTTAGAGAAACTAAGAGGTCTAAAAATTGCTAAACCTCCAGGCCCAGATGGGCTATATCCTAGAGTTCTAAAGGAGAGAGATGAAGAAATAGTGGAGGCGTTAGTTATGATCTTTCAAAAGTCACTGGAGTCAGGGAAAGTCCCAGAGGATTGGAAAATCGCTGTTGTAACCCCCCTGTTCAAGAAGGGAACAAGGAAAAAGATGAAAAATTATAGGCCAATTAGCCTACCCTCAGTTGTTGGCAAGATTCTAGAATCCATTGTTAAGGATGAGATTTCTAAATTCTTGGAAGTGCAGGGTCGGATTAGGACAAGTTAGCATGGATTTAGTAAGGGGAGGTCGTGCCTGACAAACCTGTTAGAGTTCTTTGAAGGGATAACAAATAGGTTAGACCAAGGAGAGCCAATGGATGTTATCTATCTTGACTTCCAAAAGGCCTTTGATAAGGTGCCTCACGGGAGACTGTTGAGTAAAATAAGGGCTCATGGTATTCGAGGCAAGGTACTAACATGGATTGACGATTGGCTGTCAGGCAGAAGGCAGAGAGTTGGGATAAAAGGTTATTTTTCGGAATGGCAACCGGTGACGAGTGGTGTCCCGCAGGGTTCAGTGTTGGGGCCACAGCTGTTCTCTTTATATATTAACGATCTAGATGATGGGACTGGGGGCATTCTGGCTAAGTTTGCCGATGATACAAAGATAGGTGGAGGGGCAGGTAGTATGGAGGAGGTGGGGAGGCTGCAGAAAGATTTAGACAGTTTAGGAGAGTGGTCCAAGAAATGGCTGATGAAATTCAACGTGGGCAAGTGCGAGGTCTTGCACTTTGGAAAAAAGAATAGAGGCATGGACTATTTTCTAAACAGTGACAAAATTCATAATGCTGAAGTGCAAAGGGACTTGGGAGTCCTAGTCCAGGATTCTCTAAAAGTAAACTTGCAGGTTGAGTCCGTAATTAAGAAAGCAAATGCAATGTTGTCATTTATCTCAAGAGGCTTGGAATATAAAAGCAGGGATGTGTTTCTGAAGCTTTATAAAGCATTAGTTAGGCCCCATTTAGAACACTGTGAGCAATTTTGGGCCCCACACCTCAGGAAGGACATACTGGCACTGGAGCGGGTCCAGCGGAGATTCACACGGATGATCCCAGGAATGGTAGGCCTAACATACGATGAACGTCTGAGGATCCTGGGATTATATTCATTGGAGTTTAGGAGGTTGAGGGGAGATCTAATAGAAACTTACAAGATAATGAATGGCTCAGATAGGGTGGATGTAGGGAAGTTGTTTCCAATAGCAGGGGAGACTAGGAACCGGGGCACAGACTTAGAATAAAAGGGAGTCACTTTAGAACAGAGATGAGGAGAAATTTCTTCAGCCAGAGAGTGGTGGGTCTGTGGAATTCATTGCAACAGAGGGCGGTGGAGGTCGGGACGTTGAGTGTCTTTAAGCCAGAAGTTGATAAATTCTTGATTTCTCGAGGAATTAAGGGCTATGGAGAGAGAGCGGGTAAATGGAGTTGAAATCAGCCATGATTGAATGGTGGAGTGGACTCGATGGGCTGAATGGCCTTACTTCCGCTCCTATGTCTTATGGTCTTATGGTCTTAAGACCGCAACCTCTGCATGGATAAGTTACCACCTCCCTCCTGGCATCAGTACCGCCTGCCAATCGTCAGATTTCCAGACACCCCCAGTCCCACAAAGCACAGATCTTCGTCCTTGCTCCTCAGAACCCACTGGCATCCACGGCACAATCCTTTCATTTCCAAATGCGGTGCCCAAACATGCCATCTGCTATAGACACACATCCCCGATCCATCAAGCATGTGTTAGCGGGTATGAATCCAGACGAATCGTTGAACTCTCGGGTATGCTACAACGTCAAACAGTTTGTTATATTTAGAATCTTTATTGTCACAAGTAGGCTTACATTAACATTGCAATGAAGTTACTGTGAAAAGCCCCTAGTTGCCATATTCCGGCGTCTGTTCGGGTACACAGAGGGAGAATTCAGAATGTCCAAATTACCTAACAACGTGTCTTTTGGGACTTGTGGGAGGAAACCGGAGCACCCGGAGGAAACCCACGCTCCCCGTGCAGGCTCCGCACAGACAGTGACCCAAGCCGGGAATCGAACCTGGGACCCAGGTGCTGTGAAGCAACAGTGCTAACCACTGTGCTACCATGCCGCCCACTATGCTATGCTAGCAGGGAGCAGCCTGCTGGGCATCCCATGCATCTGTCTGCTGAGCATAGGAAATCACAAACATTTATGCGGTCATGGAAATAGCTTCGTAGCCCATGTCGGCTGGATACAATTCAATAATAGTAATCGCTTGCCAGGCATCATGGGGCTGTGTGGTCTGCTCAACAACAGCTGGAGGGCCCCCTTATCGGCTGTCATAGACATAGAATTTACAGTGCAGAAGGAGGCCATTTGACCCATCGAGTCTGCACCGGCTCTTGGAAAGAGCACCCTACCCAAGGTCAACACCTCCACCCTATCCCCATAACCCAGTAACCCCACCCAACAATAAGGGCAATTTTGGACACTAAGGGCAATTTATCATGGCCAATCCACCTAACCTGCACATCTTTGGACTGTGGGAGGAAACCAGAGCGCCCGGAGGAAACCCACGCAGACACGGGGAGGATGTGCAGACTCCGCACAGACAGCGACCCAGCGGGGAATCGAACCTGGGACCCTGGAGCTGTGAAGCAATTGTGCTATCCACAATGCTACCGTGCTGTCCTTGGGTTCTGTGCTACAAGCAGCATTTCTCAGAGGTAACTGCTGATAAGGGATGTCCCGTTGCATAAGCCATTCCCATGTATGTCTGTGGGAACTAACAAGATTTCACAAATGGTCAAGTCCATTAGCCATAAACCCCATGATACCTCAAAAACTGCTTTGTTGTATTTTGAAGCCGATTTTAGGATGATATAAGATTGTTAGTGTGTATTATGGTATGTGTGTTTGTAAGTATGCATAATTATAGTTAGTGTGTGAGCATTATTACTGTTTATTTGTGATCAATGTGTGTCTATAAATTGTGCATGGTTATGCATTCAACACACATACACATATTGCAGGGGCTTCTGCTGTGGGCCCCACACCTACACATGCAGCTCACAATTCCCTCTCTTTGTCCCCACAGGAGGAGATAGCCCATAGTAAGTGGGAAAGATTCAGGATGGGGAGGCGGAGTACCATAAAACCGAGTCCTCACCCCTTATGAGGAAAGGGCCCTGGAAATCGCGGGATTGTCCAAGGAGAGAGCAGTCACTGACAACGAGATTGGCCTGTGCCACAGTGATGAGGATCCATTGCCCCTTCACCCAGATGACTTGTCTCATGTGAATTGTTCATGTCAGACAAAACGATCCTCCTCCCTCAATGACCACATGCCCATTGTCTCACAGGATCTCCATCTGATGAGATTGGGCCATCCGGAGTGGTTCCCTCTCCCCCGCCACTAAAGAGACCACTTTGGAGGGGAGCTCCGAGGACACCACCAGTGGACAGGCTTCTGGCGCACAATCTGGTGAGCACCACACAGTTGCAGATGGACAACAGATGGAGGTAGGAACATCCCAGGGATACAGCAATCGGAGGTCTGCTGGATCCCAGGACTCAGCTGGGTCCCAGTCAGATGCTGAGCCTCTGGACAAGGTTATCCCAGAGCTGCTGCAGATGATAGGACAGAGCCGGGAGATTCAGGAGGGGATGTCAGCAACATTCCAGCGAGTTCACAGCCGTCAGAAGGAGTCCCAAACGCTATGGGTACTGGAGATGATGCCGACAATGTGTGGCACCGAGGCCAAGAGTGCGAGGGTGGCGACCACAGTGGAAAGCCTGACGCATCATGTCCAGGCCATGAGTGGTGGTGCCCAAGGCATGGCTCAGTCTGTGATGACCATGGATGAGTGACTCAACAGCATATCCCAGTTGCTGAGGGACATGTCCCAGATGCAGGTGGACATTGCTGCGGCTCTGCAGAGCATGGCCCAGTCACTGATGATCAATGCTGAGGGCGTCAACACCATGGTGCAGACAATGGAGAGCCACCAGGACTGGCAGAGCCAGGTGACTCAGAGCCCACTGGAGCTCACTCCAGTTACCCCTCCATTTTATGGGGACTCTCTGAGCCCTATGGGTACCGTCAAGAAGGAGGAAGCGCTGGAGACCAACACAGGTCCTTTCATCAAGGAGATGACAGCGGTCTCCAGTTTTTCCAAATTTCCCCCTCGTGACACTAGTGCATCTCAAGGGCAGTGGGCAGAACAGCGTGGCAGGGCAACGCCTGTGACACCGGTAAGTCGGCCCTCCGGCTCCAGGCCCTCCATAGGATGTCTGCCAAGGGCATCAAAGGTCACAGGGCGTAGAGAGCCGCCGGCTGCCTCCACCTCTTATGTGCATCCTGGGGACGCACCTAGATGTAGCACTAGACTTCATAAGGTCAAGAAGATTGTGGATCACTGAGTGGTCACTGGGGGTGGGGGGGGTGGGGTCACTATCTGTAGCTAGGGGGAATGGAAATGTCAAATGGTCCCCCCCCCCCCCCCCCACCGTTCGGAAGGAAGTTAATGAGGGGAGGGGGGATTTGGGGGAAGGAGGAATGGGGAGGGGTGAGCTGACGGACAAACCCTCATCCTATGAGAATCGGGTGAGGATGAGGGCCTTTCCATGCCGCTGGCTGCTCTCCATCCTCTGACTCCTCCTGTGAGTCCTGTCCCATCGCGCCCTCCATCCCCTCCTGGTCCAGCTCCTTCGACTTGGCCGCATGTCCCTCCTCCTCCAGCATGTCGCTCCACTGCTGTGTCAGGCCGTGGAGGGCACAGTAGATTACCACAAAGTGGGAGACCCTCTGAGGGGTGTGCTGCAGTACACCGCCAAAGCAGTCCAGGCAGCGGAACCATATTTAGAGCAGTTCAATGTATCTTTTAAGGACAGCACGGGTCTCGTTATATTGGGTCTCTGCCTCGGTTTCCAGTCTCCAGCCTCCGCCCTGGCGTAATCAGCCAGGACCTCAGCAGGCAGCATGGTAGCACAGTGGTTAGCACTGTCACTTCACAG
The DNA here is from genome assembly GCF_047496885.1 of Scyliorhinus torazame. NCBI lineage: Eukaryota > Metazoa > Chordata > Chondrichthyes > Carcharhiniformes > Scyliorhinidae > Scyliorhinus > Scyliorhinus torazame. The sequence goes on along the minus strand of NC_092707.1, from coordinate 117,684,358 downwards.
CTGCAGGGTCCTGACAGAGCCAGATGATGCAGGAGCAGCCGGGGCTCCAACCAGCTGCCCCTCCATCCCAAGTTGAACGCCAGGGCCCTATGGGCACTGATCAGGAGGAGACAGCACGAGGTGCCAACCCAGGCCCGTCCCATGGAGTGGGGACGGTGGCCACCAGCACTACTGAGTTCCACCCATCTGATGAGGCTGCGTCTCGGGGCCAGCAGATGGGACGTGCATGTGCTGCTGACAAGTGTGCTGAGGTCCTCCAGCCCAGAGCCCCCAGAGGATGCCCGCCAGGAGCCTTGAGGGCCATGGGAAGAGATAAGCAGCTGGCTGCCTCCATCTCAGATGTGCATCTAGTGAAACCCCAAGACGTAGTGGCAAAGCTAAGAGGGCCAAGCACGGTGAACATCACTGAGGGCACCGGGGGAGGGGGTGGGAGGGGTTTGGTCGGGGTGGGGAGGGGTTGTGGATGGGGGGTTGGGTGTGGTGTCACTATCGGGAATGGGGTATTGCCCAGCACATTAAACAACATTAATGCCGCTGTCACTTTCTTTCGTGATGCGGGCTGACCCCCAGGCACTTTGCCCATCTTTCCGGGCATCGACCCTCCTCGCGCACCCCCCCCCCCCCCCCCCCCCCCCTGTCCCTGTCCCTGGAGCTGTGTCCCATCCCCTGGGTGTTTGGCTGTTGGCTGCTGCGTGTGTGGCGTTGCCTCCCACACAGTGTTCAAGCGCAGTGTCCGTTCCTGTTAATGAAGGGCGCTCCTGGCCTGCCTGCTGCATGCAAGGTGACATGCGTGCCATCTATTACCCTCTGGACGATGGCGATGGCGGAGAATCCTGTTGCCTGGGCATCTTATTGGGCTTGGTCTAGGTAAAGTTTATATAGTCAGCTGCCTGGGCAAACAGGGCATCCGTGACTTCACTTGTCTGCTGTAGATTGGGAAATGCCGCAGAAGTCCCCGCTCGAGCCCTAGAATGAACCCGAGGTGTAAAAGTTCAGGGCTGCGGTGACATTGATGGCCACTGGGGGAGGATCGGGGTCTGCTCCTGCGCCACGTGGCACAGGTTCCGCTCTGTCCCCTTGTTGAGGCGGAGCCTCCTGCGGTACACGCTGTCCGACATCTCTTCAAATGACCAGCGACGCCTGTACACCTTGGGCCATTTCTGGCCTCCCCCTCTGAGTCTCTCCTTGGCCTGATGGGAAGCAGGTTCACATGTTCCTGAGGTGAAACATCTTAGCCGGACCGTTGGGACAGAAATAGAATTAAATGCTGAATCAGCCAGGTCACTCCTTTAATTCCCATCTGGTTCTGGTGGCGCAGTGGTTAGCACTGAGGACCCGGGTTCAATCCCAGCCCCAGGTCACTGTCCGTGTGGAGTTTTCACATTCTCCCCGTGTTTGTGTGGGTTTCACCCCCACAACCCAAAGATGTGCATATTAGGTGGATTGTCCATGCTTAATTTCCCCTTAATTAAGGGCAGCACAGTAGCATAGTGGATAGCACAATTGCCTCACAGCTCCAGGGTCCCAAGTTTGATTCCCGGCTTGGGTCTCTGTCTGTGCGGAGTCTGCATGTTCTCCCCGTGTGTGAGTGGGTTTCCTCCGGGTGCTCCGGTTTCCTCCCACAGTCCAAAGATGTGCAGGTTAGGTGGATTGGCCATGCCAAATTGCCCTTAGTGTCCAAAATTGCCCTTAGTGTTGGGTGGGGATACTGGATGGGATAGGGTGGAGGTGTGGGCTTTGGTAGGGTGCTCTTTTCAAGAGCCGGTGCAGACTCGATGGGCTGAATGGCCTCCTTCTGCACTGTAAATTCTATGATTAATTGGAATGTTTTTTTTAAAAATCTCAACTGGTTTATTATCAAGCTATGTTGCACCGATTTGGATTGCAGTCGGATGTCCATTCTGTTTTACAAGCAGTTGACCTCATTAATGAGGTGAGAAATAACAAACATTGAAGCAGTGGTCTTTTGCCATAGCCATTGCTGAAAACACTGAACAGGTCTCACAGCATCTGTGGAGAAATAAAGTTAACACTTCAGGTCACACCCATCATCAGCCATTAGTCCAAAGATGTGCAGGTTAGGTGGATTGGCCATGATAAATTGCCCTTAGTGTCCAAAATTGCCCTTAGTGTTGGGTGGGGTTGCTGGGTTATGGGGATAGGGTGGAGGTGTTGACCTTGGGTAGGGTGCTCTTTCCAAGAGCCGGTGCAGACTCAATGGGCCGAATGGCCTCCTTCTGCACCGTAAATTCTATGATTCTATGATCAGAACTCCTCTTTACCAAAATCCCAAAATAGGACGACCCTGACAGACCCCGTTCTAACCCCAGTTCCAACCGAATTGATTTCTTCCCATCTTGGCGCCGATTCCACGATGCGCCGCCTCCTCCAAAGCGAGTACGGCAGGCCACTTATCCACGGACTCAGGCCATTGCCTGAGGTCCGCCCCCAAATGCTCTGCCCCCTACCAGTCGAGTTCCCGACGGCGTGTGGTCTCACCCGTCGGGAACTCAGCGTGGTGGCTGTGGACTCGGTTTAGTGCCGCCACAGACGTGGGAGGGCCGATCCGTGGGATCACATATTCGGGGCTGGGGACACTGTGGTGGGGCAGTCCGGGGCGCGAGAGACGGCCGAAGGGGCGGCAGTATTTCGTGGGCCGGGTCTGGGTCCGCGAGCGGCATCCGCCATGAAGCACGGGTGCGGCCGCTGCATGCGTGACCACGGACCCGGCAATGCTCCAGGCCGTACCGGCAACTAGAGCTGGGTGCTCTACGCTGCCTCCCTGCTAGCCCCCCCTCACCCCGCGCCCCCAGCGAAAGGGGGAATCAGTGGCTGTGACACGACGATTCTTCCGTCATGAAACGCCACCATTTTAACTTAGTCTCCAGAACGGAGAATCCAGCCCGTTAACTCTGTTTCTCTCGACACAAATGCTACCAGAACTGTTGAATATTTCCACACTTTCTGTTTTTATTTCAGATTTCCATCATCCGCAGATTTCTTTGCTTTTGAATTGATCCATTGTCACAGTGCTGTCTAGGTCTTAATATAATTCTTTCACACATTCACACACGTAGGGCGGAATTCTCCGTTATCGGCGGAAAGTCCGCCGATCGGCGCAAAAAACGGCGCAAACCCGACTTGCGGCACGTCGGAACAATGGGTCGAAAGTCTCCGGCCCGAAATGGGCTAGCAGCGACGTAACGGGATCCGCGCTTGCGCAGTGGTTCACGCCGTGCAGCGTCATACGCGCCGCACGGCGTGACGGCTCATAAGGCCGCGCTGCTCCCCCCCACCCGACCGGAACACCCGACCGCAACACCCGACTGGATGGCTGGCCGCCGCTCAGCCCCGAGGTTCGAGTCACGGGATGTGGAGGTGCTCCTGGACGTGGTGGAGCAGAGGAGGGACGCCCTGTATCCCGGGCACGGCCGCAGAGTTGCCCCACGCCACAGCCGGCGTCTGTGGAGGGAAGTGGCAGAGGCCGTCACCGCTGCGGCCCTGACACCACAGACAGGCACCCAGTGCCACAAGAAGGTGAACGACCTCGTCAGAGCAGGCAGGGTGAGCCTCCCCCATATCCCCCCTCCCCATATCCCCCATAATCATCCCGCCCCCATATCCCCCCTCCCCATATCCCCCCTCCCTCATATCACCCCATATCCCCCATAATCCCCCCTCCCCCATATCCCCCATGTCCCCCCTCCCCCATAACCCCCTCCCCCATATCCCCCCTCCCCCATATCCCCCCTCCCCCATATCCCCCCTCCCCCATATCCCCCATATCCCCCCTCCACCATATCCCCCATATCCCCCATCCCCCATAACCCCCATATCCCCCCTCCCCATATCCCCCCTCCCCATATCCCCCATATACCCCCTCCCCCATATCCCCCATATTCCCCCCTCCCCCATATCCCCCATATCCCCCCTCCCCCATATCCCCCATATTCCCCCTACCCCATATCCCCCCTCCCCCATATCCCCCCTCCCCATATCCCCCCCATATCCCCCCTCCCCCATATCCCCCCTCCCCCATATCCCCCCTCCCCCATATCCCCCTCCCCCATATCAGCCATATCCCCCTCCCCCATATCCCCCATATCCCCCTCCCCCATATCCCCCCTCCCCCATATCCCCCCTCCCCCATATCCCCCATATTCCCCCCTCCCCCATATCCCCCCTTCCCCATATCCCCCCTCCCCCATATCCCCCCTCCCCCATATCCCCCATATTCCCCCCTCCCCCATATCCCCCCTTCCCCATATCCCCCCTCCCCCATAACCCCCCTCCCCCATATCCCCCCTCCCCCATATCCCCCCTCCCCCATATCCCCCTCCCCCATGCCCCCCTTCCCCATATCCCCCATATCCACCCCTCCCCCATATCCCCCTCCCCATATCCCCCATATCCCCCCCTCCCCCATATCCCCAAGTGAATCCAGCCCTAACCTTAACCTCTGCAATGCACGCGCAACCGATGGCGTGCATTCATATACCTGCCTAACAGTGTTGCCTTTTACCCCTGCCACCCCCCCCCCCCACAGGAGAAGCGCGCACACAACAATAGGGAGCATGTGAGGACTGGAGGAGGCCCCGCTGATGAGAGGCCACTGACCGAACACGAGGAAAGGGCCCTGGAACTGGCTGGCGGACCTGACGACCGGGAGGTTGCTGATGCAGAGGTCGGGGGCGTAGTAGCAAGTGAGCCACCGACAGCCCGTCCCCATATCCCCCCTCCCCTCTATCCCCTCCCCCATAACACCTGATCACTGCCTGATGTCTAACCATGCATGCTTCATTGTGTATCGCTGGACCAAACGTCCAGGCACCCATCCCCGCAGATGCAGACCGCCCGCAGGATGCCCCTCGCACACCACGGGAGACGGAGAGACCCGCACCCTCCAGCATGCGACGCCCGCAGGATGCCCCTCGCACACCACGGGAGACGGAGAGACCCGCACCCTCCAGCATGCGACACCCGCAGGATGCCCCTCGGAGGCCACGGGAGACGGAGAGACCTGGAGCAACAGGGAGACGACACCCCCGTCACGTGCGGGAGCGACCACCCAGCGACGAGGGGGGCAGCCACAGGCCCCCGTCACATCCGAGCCAGGACACCACTACCCAGGACACCACTCCCCAGGACACCACTACCCAGGACACCACTACCCAGGACACCCCTACCCGGGACATCACTACCCGGGACACCACTACCCGGGACACCACTACCCGGGACAGCACTGCCCAGGAAGACGAAATACCGGACAGTGACTCAGAGTGGATGGGTGGAGACGAACCCCCACCCCAAAGTGCCATGGACTCAGAGTGGGACGAAGAGCACGACACAACGACACTGCTGTCACCAACACCCTCCACCATTGCAGAAACACTCACCTCGGTTGGGCACTTTAGTGATGAGGCGTCTGGTACACTCACTGGTGCGCACAACACAGCCGTCCCGGTACAGCAGGTGGAGGTAGGAGCAGCAGAAGGGCGGGGCGGTCGGAGGGCAGCCCAGCCCAAGCGAACATCTGCCGCCCAGATGGATCCCGGGTTCCTGGAGTTACCACACCCACACATAGATCCGATGCAACCACCGACCCGGAGACGAGCGAAAAGGGTGACGGGCGGGTTGCGGCGGCTGCAGTCGCAGGTGGAGGAGTCCACCCGCGTCCAGGAGCTGGGAGTGGTGCCGGTCATGCGTGCCACCCAGGCCGACACCGCACGGGTGGCGTCCGCGGTGGAGGCAATGGGTGCGACGGTGTCAGACATGGGGAACGGTTTGCGAGGCCTGGGGCTTTCCGTGCAGGCGGCGTCTGTGGCCCAGGAAATGGCTGCCCTCTCACAGGAGGCCATGAGCCAGTGCCAGCGCCAGATGGCAGAGGCGCTCAACGCCATAGCCCAGTCTCTGCAGGCCATGGCCCAGTCTCAGCAGGCCATGGCCCAGTCTCTGCAGGCCATCGCTGAGGGCATCGGCGCCAGTGGCCATGTGCGAGCCGGCATCGCACTGTCACAGACAGGGTTTGCCAACCTTCTGGGCTCCATGGCTGCAAACCTGCAGACCCCTGTCGATACCAGAACGGGCCTCCAGGACTGGCAGCGCCAGATGTCGGGGGGGGCGTCGGATGGCCAGTCCGTTCGCATCCCCCACCCATGTAGAGGCCTGGGGGCCATCGGGCACCCCGAGGGAGAAGGAGGTGGTGTGGTCCGTCCCGGCTCCCCCTGTAGGAGAGGTCCCGGTACACCGCGACACCTCGGACTCCCCCCCTTCCGTCCCAGGTGCATCGGGTGGGCAACAGGCAGGACAGGCTGGCAGCTCGCCATCCCAGTCGCCCGGGCCGCAGCCTGGCCCATCTAGGCCAGGACGCCTCAGGAAACGGCCGCCAAAGGGACCCAGTGTCAGAGGGCAGGAATCACAGGAGTCCACCTCCAGTTCTGCTGTACCGTCTGGGGAACCACGTAGACGTAGTCAAAGGGCCCGTAAGGCCAAACAATTAGACACTGAGTAAGTTGGCACGGGTGCAGGGCACAGATGAGTTTTAGGGGCGAGGGCACATGCATGAACTCCTTTGGTTATTAAAGTCAATGTTACACCTACAGAAGCTGCCTTTGTGCTCTGTCCAAAGCGTGGGGGGGGGGGTCATGTACGTTGAGCGCAAGTGTGTGTGTGAGGGGTGGTCTTACCTCAGCCCCAGTTGAGTCTGCCCCCTTCCCCCTGGGCCGCCATCAACATCCCCCGGGCAGAGGACGGGACCGTGCGCTGCAGTGTCACAGCCGCATGCAGGGATGGTCCGGGTGGATGGTGGTACTGTGGCCATGGGTCAGACATAGTCCAACGATGTAGAGCCAGGAGCTCACCGCAGGGGGGGTTGTCATCATCCTCCATGGCCTGCAATAGACACGCGTCCACCCGCAACTGTGTGAGCCCGGCCCGTTGTGCCGCAGGTGGATCGGCAATGGGGGGGGGGGGGGGGGGGGGGGGTTGCATGCGGGTGGGGTGGGTGGGGTTGGGGAGGGGTGTGAGGGTGCTGGGTGGGTGGATGGGTGGGGGGTGTGGGTGGTCGGCTGTTGCCATGGTGTGCGGTCTGTGGCCATACTACCCGATTCCCACGCCCATCTAGTCAGTGAAGCGGGCGTCTATCAGTCTGTCCCGTGCCCGCTGGGCCAGCCGGTAATGGCGGACAGCCACCCGCCTGTGTCTACCCCGTCTGCCCTGACCATTACCCCCATGCACCTCATCTGGGGAGGACTGCGCCTCTTCCTGCTGCTCCTCCACTCCGCCCTCCTCTGCCTGCGGCACATCGCCCCTCTGCTGGGCTATGTTGTGCAGGACGCAGCACACCACAATGATGCGGCCGACCCTATCTGACCGATACTGGAGGGCGCCCCCAGAGAGGTCCAGGCACCTGAAACACATCTTCAGCACGCCAAAGCACATCTCTATCACTCCCCTTGTCGCTACATGGGCATCATTGTAGCGGTTCTCCGCCTCATTGCGTGGCCTCCGTATAGGCGTCATCAGCCACGATCGCAATGGGTAGCCCGTCGCCCAGCAACCAGCCCCTCAGCCGGGGATGGCGTCCCTCGTACATGCCTGGAATGGATGACCGCGACAACACGTATGAGTCGTGTACACTGCCTGGGTAACGGGCGCAGACGTGCAGGATCATCATGCGGTGGTCGCAGACCACCTGTATGTTCATCGAATAGGTCCCCTTCCTATTGGTGAACACGGCCCTGTTATCTGCAGGTGGCCGCACGGCGACGTGCATCCCATCGATCGCGCCCTGGACCATGGGGAATCTGGCCACGGCAGAGAAGCCCACGGCCCGGGCATCTTGGCCCTCCAGCCTGGGCGGCTGCCGCCTGTCCCTCTGCGGGAGCCTGCGCCGCCTCTCTGGCACGCTCCTCCTCCTCCTCCTCATCCAGGGCAACATAGACATGAGCGGCTGCCGCCACGGCGGCCAACATCGCTGGATGATCTGAAAACATGACGGCCTGGTGGGGGGGAGGGGAACGACGACATGTCATCATTGCCCATTTCCCCTCCTCCCCCCAGCCAGGTGGCATGGACCGCATGGGTCCAACTGTTGGAGACTGGCACCTGGCCAGGTGGACCAACTCACTTGCCCTCGCATCCCCCTCCCCGGCACGGACCCCCCATCCCCCTCCCCGGCACGGACCCCCCATCCCCCTCCCCGGCACGGACCCCCCATCCCCCTCCCCGGCACGGACCCCCCCAACCTCCACCCCGGCACGGACCCCCCCCCAACCTCCACCCCGGCACGGAACCCCCCCATCCCCCTCCCCGACACGGATCCCCCCCAACCTCCACCCCGGCACGGACCCCCCCGCAACCTCCACCCCGGCATGGACCCCCCAGCCCCTCCCCGGCACGGACCCCCCCCAACCTCCACCCCGGCACGGACCCCCCATCCCCCTCCCCGGCACGGACCCCCCCCCCAACCTCCACCCCGGCATGGACTTTCCATCCCCCTCCCCGGCACGGACACCCCCCCAACCTCCACCCCGGCACGGACCCCCCCATCCCCCTCCCCGGCACGGACCACCCCCCCCAACCTCCACCCCAGCACGGACCCCCCATCCCCCTCCCCGGCACGGACCCCACCCAACCTCCACCCCGGCACGGACCCCCCCATCCCCCTCCCCGGCACGGACCCCCCCCCAACCTCCACCCCGGCTCGGACCCACACCAATCTCCAACACGGCACGGACCACCCATCCCCCTCCCCGGCACGGACCCCCCCCCAACCTCCACCCCCGGCACGGACCCTCTTCTCCAACCTCCACCCCGGCATGGACCCCCCATCCCCCTCCCCGGCACGGACCCCCCCCAACCTCCACCCCGGCACGGACCCCCCCCAACCTCCACCCCGGCACGGACACCCCCCCATCCCCCTCCCCGGCACGGACCCCCACCCAACCTCCATCCCGGCATGGACCCCCCCCATCCCCCTCCCCGGCACGGACCCCCCCCCCAACCTCCATCCCGGCACGGACCCCCCCCCAACCTCCACCCCGGCACGGACCCCCCATCCCCCTCCCCGGCACGGACCCCCCCCCAACCTCCACCCTGGCACGGACCCCCCATCCCCCTCCCCGGCACGGACCCCCCCCCAACCTCCACCCCCGGCACGGACCCCCCCCCCAACCTCCACCCCGGCACTGACCCCCCATCCCCCTCCCCGGCACGGACCCCCCCCCAACATCCACCCCGGCACGGACCCCCCCCCAACCTCCACCCCGGCACGGACCCCCCCCCATCCCCCTCCCCGGCACGGACCCCCTCCCGGCACTCCCCCGGAGCCCAGCCTATTCTAACCACCCCCCCCCCCCCCCGCCGCACACACACACACACAACCCGAGACACACCTCTTCTCACGCATTCAGACTGCGGCCACGCCATCGCCTGCCCAGAGCCAACCCCCCAGGCCGTCACTCACCTCCACGCTGGTCGGCGTGAACCTGGAGCACAGGGTCACACCGATGAAAAGGAGGTTTCATTCACGTCGACATGAACGGTCATCACGTCGACGGGACTTCGGCCCATCCGGAAGTGAGAATATCGGCAGGCCGAAAATTGGCTGCCTTGCACAGACCCGTGACATTCTCCGACGGCAGCGGCGACATTAACGCCCCGCCGACTTTTCTCCCTTCGGAGACTTCGGCAACCGGCGGGGGCGGGATTCACGGCGGCCAACGGCCATTCTCCGACCCTCTGGGGGGTCGGAGAATGACGCCCGTAGTTGTCGTACAATAACCGAACAATCATAAATTCTCCGCTGTCGGGATTCTCTGTTACGTGGGGCTGCCTACAATGGGAAACCCCACTGACCGGCTGGCGCAACAGAGAATCCCGCTGCCGGCGGAGGCGCGCCCCACCAGAAAACTGGTCCAACGGGACAGAGAATCCCGGCCCAAAAATGTACCTATTCACAGAAATACTAAAGTTAAAGAGCATTGGTTTATAGAATCTGTGTGGTAGTATCAGGTATTGCAGTACCCGAGAGGCTGTAGACCATTGGGTAAGCCTAGCAGCTTACCATTGGCTGTTTGGTATGTGGCTCCGCCCTGACAGGCGGGGTATAAGAACAGGTGCCGTCCCAGCAGCCCTCATTCTGTACCGAAGCTGCTGGGGAACAGATCTAGTCTATTAAAGCCTTCAGTTATGATATAACCTCGTCTTTGAGTTTAATTGATCGTGCATCAATTTAATCGACTACTCTTAAGCTGAAAGAATGGATCTCCGCATCAAGCCGGAGTGTCTACAACTCAGCTCTCACGCAGAGAACTCAGCGGCGATATTTATACACTGGCTGGCGTGTTGTAAAGGCTACCTCGAGATGGCCGGAGGCACCCCCTCAGGAGAACAGAAACTGCATCTCCTGCACTCGAGAGTAAGCCCTGGAATCTTCACCCTCATCGAGGAGGCGGAGGACTATGATGATGCGATCAAACTGTTAAAGGAACATTACATACGCCCTGTAAACCAGGTCTACGCATGTCACCTGCTTGCAACTAGACGGCAAAGCCCCGGAGAATCGCTGGAGGACTTCTACCGTGCGCTACTGGTGCTGGGCAGAAACTGTGGCTGCCCGCAAGTTTTGGGCAGCGAGCACACGGAACTTCTAATCCGGGATGCCTTCGTAGCAGGTATGAGCTCTTCAGAGATCCGCCAAAGACTTTTAGAAAGGGACACCCTGGGACTGAGAGAAGCACGGGCCCTGGCAGGGTCCATGGATGTTACCTCCAGAAATGCGCAGTCCTATGCACCCGACCAGGCAGCGGCCCCCTGGGCTGCGTGGCATCCCGCAGCGGCAGCCCCACTGACCTTCCCCGTGTCCCCGCAGGCCTGAGCTGTAAGACGGCCCGCTAACTCCGTTGGGTCCCGTTGTTTCTTCTGCGGGCAGGCGAAGCACCCCCGCCAGTGCTGCCCAGCCCGCACCTCCACCTGCAAAGGGTGCAGCAAGAAGGGCCATTTTGTGGGGGTCTGCCAAGCACGAGCCGTGGCAGCGGTCTCCAACGACTCCGGACCACCACGGCAACCTTCCCTTCGGGCCCCAGGTGGCCAGCACTCACTGTCACCCCCCTATCCTAGGGCCACGTCCGACCCACGGGCGTGGACATCTTGCCCCTCGGACGCCACGCTGGACGGATGGGCGCCGCCATTTTGTCCATCCCTGCCACCATTTTGTCCATCCCCGACCACCATGTGCGATCTATGGGAGACGCCATCTTGGATGGGGCCCCAGGCCCCCAGCACGGCCGACTACATGCTGCCTGATCACAACCCACAACTGCTTCATCTGCCCTCGGTGACGCTGGACCAAAATCGACCTCGGACACTCACAACAGCAACGACGACAATCAGCATCAACGGCCACGAGACGTCTTGCCTGATCAACTCTGGGTGCACGGAGAGCGTTATACACCCCGACATGGTAAGGTGCTGTTCACTTGTTGCCCACCCTGTAAACCAAAGAATCTCCCTGGCCTCCGGGTCACACTCAGTGGAGATAAAGGGGTTCTGCCTAGCAGACCTCACTGTCCAAGGCTCATATCAAAGCTCCAAAACCTAGGACTTGGCTCCCCACTCTGAAACTGGATCCTCGATTTTCTGACCAACAGGCCACAATCAGTAAGAATGAACAACAACACCTCCTCCACAATAGTCCTCAACACCGGCGCCCCGCAAGGTTGCGTACTTAGCCCCCTACTCTACTCCCTGTACACACACGACTGCGTGGCAAAACTTGGTTCCAACTCCATCTACATGTTTGCTGACGATACGACCATAGTGGGCCAGATCTCGAACAACGACGAGTCCGAATACAGGAGGGAGATAGAGAACCTAGTGGAGTGGTGTAGCGACAAATATCTCTCCCTCAATGCCAGCAAAACTAAAGAGCTGGTCATTGACTTCAGGAAGCAAAGTACTGTACACACCCCTGTCAGCATCAACGGGGCCGAGGTGGAGATGGTTGACAGCTTCAAATTCCTAGGGGTGCACATCTCCAAAAATCTGTCCTGGTCCACCCATGTCGACACTACCACCAAGAAAGCACAACAGCGCCTATACTTCCTCAGGAAACTAAAGGAAATTCGGCATGTCCACATTGACTCTTACCAACTTTTACAGATGCACCATAGAGAGCATCCTATCTGGCTGCATCACAGCCTGGTACGGCAACGGCTCGGCCCAGGACCACAAGAAACTTCAGAGAGTCGTGAACAACGCCCAGTCCATCCCACGAACCTGCCTCCCATCCATTGACTCCATCTACACCTCCCGCTGCCTGGGGAAAGCGGGCAGCATAATCAAAGATCCCTCCCACCCGGCTTACTCACTCTTCCAACTTCTTCCATCGGGCAGGAGATACAGAAGTTTGAGAACACGCACGAACAGACTCAAAAACAGCTTCTTCCCCACTGTCATCAGACTCCTAAATGACCCTCTTATGGACTGACCTCATTAACACTACACCCTGTATGCTTCATCCGATGCCAGTGCTTATGTAGTTACATTGTGTATGTTGTGTTGCCCTATTATGTATTTTCTTTTATTCCCTTTTCTTCTCATGTACTTAATGATCTGTTGAGCTGCTGGCAGAAAAATGCTTTTCACTGTACCTCGGCACACGTGACAATAAACAAATCCAATCCAATCCAATTCAACAATTTCTGCCTTTATGTCCTGCCGCACCTCTGCGCGGCTACACTCCTGGGGTTCGACTTCCAATGTAATTTGCAAAGCCTGACCTTTAAATTCGGCGGTCCTAGAGCCCCCCTTACTGCCTGCGGCCTCGCGACCCTTAAGGTCGACCCGCATTCCCTGTTTGCGAACCTCACCCCGGATTGCAAACCCGTCGCCACCAGGAGCAGATGGTACAGTGCTCAGGACCGGACCTTCATCAGGTCAAAGGTCCAAAGGCTACTGAGGGAAGGGGTCATTGAAGCTAGCAACAGTCCCTGGAGAGCTCAAGTAGTGGTGGTAAAGACCGGGGAGAAACATAGGATGGTCATTGACTACAGGCAGACCATCAACAGGTTTACGCAGCTGGACGCGTACCCTCTCCCCCGCATATCCGACCTGGTAAACAGGATCGCACAATACAAGGTCTTCTCCACGGTGGATCTCAAGTCCGCTTACCATCAGCTTCCCCTCCGCACTAGTGACCGCAAGTACATTGCCTTCGAAGCAGATGGGCGGCTCTACCAATTTTTAAGGGTTCCCTTTGGTGTCACTAATGGGGTCTCGGTCTTCCAACGCGAGATGGACCGAATGGTTGACCGGTATGGCTTACGCGCAACGTTCCCGTATCTTGATAACGTCACCATCTGCGGCCAGGACCAGCAGGACCACGACACCAACCTCCGAAAATTTCTTCAGACCGCGAAAATCCTTAACTTAACATACAATAAGGATAAATGCGTCTTTAGCACCGACCGCCTAGCCATTCTCGGCTACGTAGTGCGAAATGGAGCTATAGGCCCCGACCCTGAACGCATGCGCCCCCTCATGGAGCTCCCCCTCCCTCACTGCTCCAAGGCCCTGAAGCGCTGCCTCGGGTTTTTCAGTTATTACGCACAGTGGGTCCCCAACTACGCAGACAAAGCCCGACCCCTAATCCAGTCCACAACCTTCCCGCCAGGCCTTCAGCCGCATCAAAGCAGACATTGCAAAGGCCACGATGTGTGCCATCGACGAGTCCCTCCTCTTCCAGGTCGAGAGCGATGCATCCAACGTAGCTCGAGCCGTCACCCTCAACCAAGCGGGCAGACCCGTGGCCTTCTTCTCCCGTACCCTCCATGCTTCAGAATTTCTCCATTCCTCGGTCGAAAAAGAGGCACAAGCCATAGTAGAAGCTGTGCGACACTGGAGGCATTACCTGGCCGGCAGGAGATTCACTCTCCTCACTGACCAACGGTCGGTGGCGTTCATGTTTGATAATGCACAGCGGGGCAAGATAAAGAATGACAAGATCTTACGGTGGAGGATAGAACTCTCCACCTACAACTACCAGATCTTGTACCGTCCTGGGAAGCTAAACGAGCCTTCCGATGCCCTGTCCCGTGGCACATGTGCCACCGCACAAGTGGACTGCCTCCGAGCCCTCCACAAGGACCTCTGCCACCCGGGGTCACTCACTTTTTCCACTTCATTAAGACCCGCAACCTGCCCTAGTCCATCGAGGAGGTCAGGACTGCCACCAGGGACTGTCAAATCTGCGCGGAGTGCAAACCGCACTTCTACCGGCCAGAGAGGGCGCACCTGATAAAGGCTTCCCGTCCCTTTGAGCGCCTCAGCATGGACTTCAAAGGCCCCCTTCCCTCCGCCGACCGCAACACGTATTTCCTGAACGTGATTGATGAGTACTCCCGGTTCCCGTTCGCCATCCCCTGCCCCGACATGACCACAACCACTATCATCAAGGCCCTCCAGGGTTCTACTGGCCCTGCAGTCCAGGAATCTCCCCGTCTCCTGCTGGCAGGAAGTCCTCCCGGAGGCCCTCCATGCCATTCGGTCGCTGCTCTGTACAACTACCAATCAGACACCTCATGAACGTCTCCTTGTCTTCCCCAGGAAGCCCTCCTCCGGGACCTCACTCCCAACCTGGCTAGCGACACCCGGACCCATCCTGCTTCGGAAGCACGTGCGGGCGCACAAGTCGGACCCGTTGGTCGAGAGGGTCCACCTGCTGCACGCTAACCCCCAGTACGCCTACGTGGCGTTCCCTGACGGCCAGCAAGATACACTCTCCCTCCGGGACCTGGCGCCCGCCGGAACCCCACGCGCACCCGAACCATTATCCCCACCCCCTCCCCCCCCACAGCACCAGACTGGGGGGGTCGGTCCTCCCGCCGCTCCTACCTAGGCCATCCCACCCACCAACGCCCCCTACAGGCGCCCCCCTCTCGTGTCAACCGTTTGCCCCAACAGCGCCGTCTAGGGGTGACGAAGCTGCCATGGACGACGAAGCCACGCTCCCGGAGTCGCAGATGCCCGGACCCCCACCAGAATCACCACAGAGGCTCAGATGATCCAGGAGGACGACCAGGCCACCTGACCAACTGATTGCTACACTGTAACTGTAACTGTAAATGAACACTGACTGTATATATCTTCCACGCTTGTAAATACTCACGGTACCTCCATATCTGATCATACCATGTTAAATGCAATTGTAACCACTGGCCACCACCCCCGCCGGACTCTTTTTTTAACAGGGGGTGAATGTGGTAGTATCAGGTATTGCAGTACCCGAGAGGCTGTAGACCATTGGGTAAGCCTAGCAGCTTACCATTGGCTGTTTGGTACGTGGCTCCGCCCTGACAGGCGGGGTATAAGAACAGGTGCCGTCCCAGCAGCCCTCATTCTGTACCGAAGCTGCTGGGGAACAGATCTAGTCTATTAAAGCCTTCAGTTATGATACAACCTCGTCTTTGAGTTTAATTGATCGTGCATCAATCGGTAAAGAAAAAAATAAATGTAATTCTACTCTAAACATTCTGGCAACGAAACCGTGACAAGAAGCATTAAAAATGTATCAGCACAAAGTCTGGATATGTCTCACAATATTTTACAATGTGACTGTTAGTGTCCAAACTGCTGCACTCAATAACAGTGAAAGAATACGGGAATCAAGAAAAGCATTGGGCTGGATTCTCTGATCTTGCAGCTAAGTGCCAACATGGAGTGGGAACTGCGGCGTTTTACGATGCCAAAATCTGCACCGAACCCTCACCAATTCTGTGACCAGTCAGGGGCTAGCAGCAGCGCTGGATAAAACTCCCTGCTCCCACGCTAAAAGCAGCCGGAGAATGGCCGGGTCCGTGGTCGCGCATGTGCAAGGCGACAACCTGCAGCGGTCACGCCATACAACAGGGCGCCAGATGCGCGCGGACCTAACCTGCCAGATAGTGCCTCCCCGGACCCTCCCATCGCCACCCCCAGACAGCCCTCCACCAGTCCCCCTAGCCCTCGCCAAAGCCCCCTGACCCCCAGGCCAGTGGCATGGCTCCACCGCCCCCGCCCGAATGTGGTGGCACGGGGCACAGTCCGCAGCCGTCACGCGAGGTTGACAAAAGCTGAGAGCACAGGTGATGTACGCCTCGTGAACTCGGCCCATTGGGGGCGGAGCATCGGGGGAGGGCCTTCAGGTGACGCCCTGAGGCCGTCCCAACGGCGTGCGGTGTAATCCTCGATGACTCCGCTTTGTAGGGGGCGGAGCATCTGAAAACAGGCGTCACCCTGATTCTGTCGTAAAAAGGGATTCTCCGCTCGCTCACTGAATATGAGGTTATAATCCCACCCATTATAATACTGACATCACAACAGACTGCTCCTTTCTATCATTATGGATAGCGATCTCCAAAGTTCTACATGGATCCTTCCTCAGCGCTCACCTTTTCCTCATTTTCATGCTCCCCTTCAGTAACGCTATCCACAGGCATTGAATTAGCTTTCCACCACTACCTCGGCGTCAGAAATTAGGCCACGCATGAGTTGTAATGCATTCCAATTGAATATCAGGAAGACCAAAGTTGGCCTGCACCAATAAGATTTCTCCTTGCCTAAAGAATTCATTCCATTCCTGCCACCTTGTTGCTCAGGCTTAGGAAGCACTGCGTTGACAAAACCCATTCATAAACCTAGGACAATATTGGAGGAACATGGAATTCTCTATCCTGGCTAATGTTCACACCTCAACCAACATGACCAGAAGGAGTTTTTTGGCTGTTGCTTTCTGTTGGCGTTTAAAAGGACTTGTTGTACATAAATTGCATTTTGTTTTACATCTACAATAAGAATATTTCAAAATAGTTCATTGCCAGTGGCTAGGAGATTTGGAGAATGTGAAAAGTGCAAGGGGATCAGTTAGCTCAGTTGACTGGATGCTCGAGTAACATCATACACTGTACCCCCTCCATTAGTTGTTGGGGATTGGTTCTTTGCCTTTCCCCTGTTGATATCACGGCACAAACCATGATTGGCAATCCTCAGAAGATTAAGCTATGTAGGGAGAGAAGGGTGCTATATCTATGCAAATTATTTACTTTTCTCCTTCTTCCTCTCTTAATTCCTCAAAGGCTTGATTTGTTCAATCAAGGTCATTGGCGTGATTCAGCCTGGCACAGATCCGAGTGTGCGGGAGAGGACAAGATTGAGATTTGCAGCTGAAGGCTATTTCAAATGAGGAATTAACCTTGTTAGCTAAGGGGATCAGGGGTTATGGGGAGAAGGCAGGAGAATGGGGATGAGAAAAATATCAGCCATGACTGGATGGCGGAGCAGACTCGATGGGCCAAGTGGCCTAATTCTGCTCCTATGTCTTAAGGTCTTATGGTCTGAGCTGTGAGAGCACTTCACACTCTTCAACTCTCAAATGCCTTCTCAAAGGCATAGGTGCCATGTCTCAGTGGATGATTAATGCACTACAAGTCCGACAAACTTTGATGCCTAACAGTGCCTGTACTCCAGGAGCGTCAGCACCATAGAGGCACTGCCATCAATCAAACACTAAAGAGCAGGGCGTCATCACTGCTGATCTTCTCCCGGCCAAAGGATAAGTGTGTGAAGGAGCAGAGGGCAGCTGAGCACGGCCTCCCTAAGGTTCCCGGCAGAGGCGTGGGTCTGGGATCTAGGGGTTGAGTCTGTAGAGCAAGATTTTTCAGCATACTCGTTGGATGGCACTTTGAAATAATGCGGGACAACCATGGCAAGGGTGAGGGGGGTTTGGGGGACTTGAGGGTCCCGGGATGGGAGCCCTAACTGATTGCTGGTCTCACTCCTTCTCCAATCCCTTCCAGACATAACGATGTTGGCTGGTGTGGATCACACGGAGGCTGCCCTCGCTGTGCTGGTAGCAGCTGAGTCAAGGACAAGCCGTAGAAGGCAGCAGTGACAAAGGCAGACTGGAGGAAAAATGAAAATCACTTATTGTCACAAGTAGGCTTCAAATGAAGTTACTGTGAAAAGCCCCTAGTCGCACATTCCGGCGCCTGTTCGGGGAGGCACCCGAGAACAAACAAAAAAGAAAATTACAGCACAGGAACAGGCCCTTTGGCCCTCCAAGCCTGTGCTGACCATGCTACCCGTCTAAACTAAAATGTTCTACACTTCCGGGGTCAGTATCCCTCTATTCCTATCCTATTCATGTATTTGTCAAGATGCCCCTTAAACGTCACTATCGTCCCTGCTTCCAGCACCTCCTCCAGCAGCGAGTTCCAGGCACACACTACCCTCTGTGTAAAAAACTTACCTCGTACATCTCCTTTAAACCTTGCCCCTCGCACCTTAAACCTATGCCCCCTAGTAATTGACCCCTCTACCCTGGGAAAAAGTCTCTGACTATCCACTCTGTCTATGCCCCTCATAATTTTGTAGGCCTCTATCAGATCGCCCCTCAACCTCCTTCGTTCCAGTGAGAACAAACCAAGTTTATTCAACCTCTCCTCATCGCTAATGCATAGCCTATGTGCAGGGGGCTGTTGCACACCATGAAGACCTGGCCGCCCTTCAAGTTGAGGAGGGACTCAGAAGAAGAGGTTAGCGAAGGCCCAAGATGTACAGGCGTCGTTGGTCCTTCCATGAGCTGATGGACACCTTGTGCCGCAGAAGACTGCATCTCAGCAGAGACACAGTGCTGCACCTATGCCATGTCCTCGCCGACATGGTGCCCAGTGGAGGAGGAGGAAACTTGCTCCTGGTCGCCGTGAAGATCACCGCAGCCCTAAACCTTTATGCCACCATGGCATTCCAGGGCTCGAGCATGTGTGGCATATGGAATGGAAATGGAAATTGCTTATTGTCACAAGTAGGCTTCAAATGAAGTTACTGTGAAAAGCCCCTCGTCGCCACATTCCGGCGCCTGTTCGGGGAGGCTGGTACGGGAATTGAACCGTGCTGCTGGCCTGCCTTGGTCTGCTTTCAAAGCCAGCGATTTAGCCCTGTGCTAAACAGCCCATATCCTAATCTTTCACCCGCAGTTGCATCCAGGTGGTCATGAATGCTCTGTATGCCTGTGCATCACAACATATCACCTATGAGCTGGACCAGGCTCACCAAGATGCCTGGGCTGCAGGATTTCCTTCCATCGCTGGGTTGTCCTAGGTCCAGTGGGCGATCAATGGCATGCATGTCACCCCGTGAGCACTGGGGCATCAAGTAGTGTCCTATATTAACAAGAAGGGGTTCCACTCCCTGAAAGTTCAGATCGTGTGCAATCACCACCTCAGATTCATGCACGTGAGTATCGGATTCCCTGGAGGCGTGCATGATAGCTGCATCCTGGGACACTCGGAGATCCCTGGTCTTCTCCAGATTCCTTAGGATGAGGCTGTGTCTGTCAGCTCAACCACCAACACCTCGCCCCCACCCCATTTACCTCCCTCCCTCCCCGTTCCCCTTCCCCCTCATTACTCACCCCTTCCACCCCCCCCGCATCATACTGCCCCCTCACCAACCACCCTGTTCCCCCCTCCAAGGGTCTGTGTAACATCACTCCAGGGTGATTGGCCTGTGTCGACACAGTCAGTGGGTCAATATCCAAGGCAGGAGAGTGATGATAACTGGCTGTGAGGAATACTCTGGTGCTCCTCAGTTCATGCCAAAGGCTGACTCCTGTCTTTCTGCTGACAGCGCGCTCACCCATCCTCTGAATGGGGTCTGCATTGGGGGGTTTGATCTTAGACCATTGTGCTCGGAGGTGGGGGGTTGGGGAAGCTGAGGGCAACAGTGGTGCGGGCAGGTCCCCTGTGGAGATTAATATGACAGGCTTCACATGTATGAGGTGTAACATGTTTTCATTGTAAACATTTCACTGTGATAGATTTTCATTCCCACCTAGCTCCCACCCCCGCCCCCCACCAGTACTCACTCAGAGCTCTGCACTTTTCTTCATCTTGCATTGTCTAGTATTCTTCATCTTGCATTGTCTAGTACTATGTCTAGGTGTGCCCCCAGGATGCACATTGGAGATGGAGGCTGCCTGCTTCTTCCCGGGCCCTTTGACCTTTGATACCCTTGGCAGGTGTCCTCTGCAGCCAGGGGTGCCCGGCCATCTTACCGGTGTCACTGGCTTTGCTGTGCCACCCTGTTCTTTTAAAAAAATATTTTTATTGCAAAAAATTTTCAAATGACAAAACAATCCAACAGAATATAAACAATCACAGTTATTTTTTGTAAAATAATAATAATATCCGAAACCACCCACCTCCCTCCCATCCACTTCGACCTCCCCCTCCCCCCCCCCCCACCCCCCGCCCCCTGCAGTTGCTGCCCCTGCCCTGTATAAGTCCTTAAAGAAGGTAATGAACAGCTCCACCTGGAATAGAATCCTTCCTCCCACCCTCTGATGGCCAACTTAGTCTTTTCCAGTCTCAGAAACTCTGACAAGTCTCCCAACCACGGCGAGCTCTCAGGCGGCGCCAACGATCTCCATCCAAGTAGGACTCACCTCCACGCTATCAGAGAGACGGAGACCAGGGCATCAGCCTTCTACCTGTCCAGGAGGGCCGGCGGGTCTGACACACCAAAGATCACCACTAATGGGTAAGGCTCCAGCCTGACTCCCACGATCTCCGACATAGTCTCAGAAAAGAAGACCCAAAACTCAAACAACTTAGAGCAAGATCAGAACAGGTGTGAATGGTTCGCCAGCCCCTTCGAATAACGCTCACACCTGTCCTCTATTCCAAGGAAGAACCCACTCTGGTCAAGTGGGCTCTGTGAACCACTTTAAATTGTATCAGGCTCAGTATGGCACAAGAAGATGTGGGATTCACCCTGTGCAAGATCTCACTCCCTACACCTTCCTCCAGCCCCAGGTCCAGCTTCTTTTCCACTTCCCCGTTACTTCCTCTAATGGTGCTTCCCTGTCTCCAACAACCACCCATATATATTGGATATTTTCCCTTCCCCTATCTCATCTCAAGATCGCATGCTGTCTGTAATTGTAGGTCCTGGTGACCGAGTGGACAAAAACAGTTCCTTACGAACAAAGTTTCGTACCTGCAAATACCTGAACAAACTCCCCCTCGGGAGTTATCTCCTTCAGTCTCGCAAACTTACCCACCGCAAACAAATCCCTGAACATCTCAACACCGTCCCTCTTCAAAATCTTATACATTGTATCCATCGCAGACTGCACAGTCTCACAGATTTGTGACAGTAATGACATTGCTCCCAATTTAAAATGCTGCCTAAATTAGTTCCAAATTCTGAGAGACGCCACCATCACGGGCTGGCAGTGAACCTGGCTGGAGAGAATGGAAGAGGGGCCGTAAACAATGCTCTCAGCCTCAAACCTATACAGGTTCCTCCCCCACTTAGCCTCCTCCATCTGCTGGGAATAACTATTTCCGCACCACAAGGAAATCTATTTGGGATTGTACCCAGTGCACATGCAGGAAGAAGGAAAACTCCCTCTCTCTCAGGAAGCAAAACCACGCACCCCCCGATCTGCTCCATGAACACTGCCAGCTCCTTCACCATGCCCAAAATTACAAACGATTTGGGACTCGACCATCCTCGAGTCCAATATGCAATTGAAATCTCCCTCCATAATCAATTGGTGCGATCTAACTCTGGGATGGCTTCTTGATTAAAACCCCCTCATGTTTCACGCAACCATCCTAACTGGGGGTCTCTGCACCCACCTCCTCTGCTAGAATCGGACATACCCCACCCATGAGAAAGTCCAACTGGGCCCAAATCTAACCTGATGCCAGGCCCACCCAAAATGGCCACCGTCAACACCCTCACGCAACCCCATAAACAAAGAAACCTTCAACGCCAGCACTCTACTCTCCCCCACTTCCCCCCACCTCCTATCCTGCAATCCTCCCCCGTCCCCAACCTTCCCTCCCTCTTTTGAACTTCAGCTAACCAACCCACCGAGCACCAAAAAACACCCGTCACCCCCCCCGCTCCCCCACCCTCAAACAAAGACAACCCAGCCAACCTAGGCTTGTTACCTTACCCCACAAACAAAACAGAAAACACTGCCCACCCAGGTAACACTTTGCTCCTGTTAACGAGCATTGCTGCTTTTTTCAAATTTATTCATGGGATGTGGGCATCACTGGATTTATTACCATCCTGAGGACATTTAAGAGTCAACCACATTGCTGTGGGTCTGGAGTCACATGCCAGCCAGGCCAGATAAGGACGGCCAATTTCCTTCCCGAAAGGATATTAGTGAACCAGATGGGTTTTTAATAACTGACAATGGTTTCATAGTCGTCATTAGACTTTTAGGGTGGGATTCTCCGACCCCCCGCCGGGTGGGAGAATCGGCGCGACGCGAATCGCACCATGCCCCCCCGGACACCGGGACGCGATTCTCCCACCGCAGTGAAAACGGCCGCGAGCGAATGGCACCGGGCCACGCGGAAAATCGCTACAAACAGCCGTAGCAGCGATTCTCCGGTGGGCCAGCGATTCTCCGGGCCGGATGGGCCGCAGTCCCGCCGGCACGACCGGACGTCACGCCGGCGCCGTTCCAACATGCTGTAAAACAGTGTCAGCCAGTCGTGCTGGCTGACGCTGCGGGAGGAGGTGGGTGAGGAGGCCCCCCCGGGGGAGGGGGGGGGGGGTTGGTGCGTGACGGCATTGGGGGTGGGAACCCCGGGACGGGGAGTGGGACCGCCGTGTCTGTGGGCGGTGTGGGGGAGGCCCGAGGGGGGAAGAGGCGGGGAGGTGGGGGTGGGGATGGCCCCACACATCCACTGTTGGGGGTGGGGGTGGCCCCACACATCCGCTGCAAGGGGTGGGGTGGGGGTGGGGTGGGGTGGGGGAGGTGGGGGGAGGTGGGGGTGGCCCCACACATCCGCTGCAAGGGGTGGGGTGGGGGTGGGGTGGGGTGGGGGAGGTGGGGGGAGGTGGGGGTGGCCCCACACATCCGCTGCAAGGGGTGGGGTGGGGGTGGGGTGGGGGTGGGGGGAGGTGGGGGGAGGTGGGGGTGGCCCCACACATCCACTGCCGGGGGTGGGGTGGGGGAGGTGGGGGTGGCCCCACACATCCGCTGCCAGGGGTGGGGTGGGGATGGGGAGGTGGGGGTGGGGGTGGCCCCACGCATCCACTGCCGGGGGTGCGGGTGGGGGGGAGGTGGGGGTGTGGGTTGCCCCACACATCCACTGCCGGGGGTGTGGTGGGGGGAGGTGGGGGTGTGGGTGGCCCCACACATCCGCTGCCGGGGGTGGCGGTGGGGGCAGTGGGGGCGCGGAAGGCTGCGGGGGGGCCACGGCCTGCCATGACGGCGGACACGCGGTCCTCCACCCAGGCCGTCCGCTGTCGCGATCCAGGGTCCCGGCCGTCCTGACGTGTGCCAGACCGCCCCCGCTCCCACCAGACTGGCGACACCCATCGGCAGGTGGCTCCAGGGCAGCACACATGGCAGCCCCCCCGTGAGGGCAGTGCCAGCGGACAGTGGCCTTGGCAGGGGGGACGGCCAACAGGTGCCAGGTCACCAAGGGGGCGGGGGCAGGGTGCGTGCTGGCAACCGGGCCTGCCATGCTGCCCATGGCACCTGGTCGTGGAGGGGGGTATACCAAGGATGAAACCCTGTCTACTCCCACCCCCTACAGAGCGGACAATGTTCAGCCATCTTCCAGCATTGTTGGCCGCCGTGGCGGGGGCTGCTGCCCTGCATGAGGCCCAGTGAGAGCTGGAGCATGGGCGTGAGAGGGAGGTGGTGGAGCCAACAGTACATCAGCGGGCCGCAGTGGGGCATGTGCAAAGCGGCCAGGCTGCAGTGCCGTACACACGAGAGGCGCAGGAGGGGCACCACGCAGTGCGGGAGCCACAGCAGGGGGATGCCGAGAGGGAGGAGGAGGAGGAGGAGGATCCGATGCAACACCGTGTGTCCCGGCCCCACATGTCCTTCGAGGACCTCCCGGACAGGGCGTGCAGGAGGAGACTGCGGATGAACCGCGAGACTGTCGCCCACATCTGCGACCTGACGGCACACCTGGCACCACACAGGACCGGGAGTGGACATGCCATCCCGGTGGCCGTCAAGGTGACGGTCGCCCTCAACTTCTTCGCGACGGGATCGTTCCAGTCGCCGAGTGGGTACCTGTCTGGCATCTCCCAGCCATCGGTGCACAGGTGCATCCGGGCCGTCACCGATGCCCTGTACGACATCGCGGACTGGTACATACAGTTCCCTGCGGACCGCGCCCACCAGGATGCCAGTGCAGCGGGGTTCGCCACTGTTGCCCAGATGCCCATGGTGCAGGGGCGATCGATGGAGTGCACATCGCCATGCGGCCCACCTCGGAGGAAAGGACCATGTGCCTAAACAGGAAGGGTACACATTCAATGAACGTGCAGGTTGTCTGCGACTACAGGATGACAATCCAGCACGTCTGCGCCAGGTACCCTGGCAGTGTGCATGACTCCTTTATACTGGCACATTCGTTCATCCCTGCCATGTTCGAGGGCCCCCCGGCTGCGGGGCTGGCTGCTGGGCGACAGGGGTTACCTGTTGCGGTCTTGGCTGATGACGCCTATACGGAGGCCACAGACTGACGTGGAGCAACGCTACAACGATGTCCATGCAGCGACCAGGGGTGTGGTCGAGAAGTGCTTTGGGCTGCTCAAGATGCGCTTCAGATGCCTGGACCGCTCTGGAGGATCCCTCCAGTACCCATCAGATAGGGTCGGCCTCATCGTCGTGGTTTGCTGCGTCCTGCATAACATAGCGCAGTAGAGGGGCGGTGTGCTGGAGGAGGAGGAGGAGGACGGTCAGGATGAGGGGAACTCCTCCCCAGATGAGGGGGATGGCGAGGGGGGAGCCGATGCATTGGACATGGGGGATGGACGGGAACACGAGGCTGCCCGGCGCCGCCGGCTGGGCCAGGAGGCACGGGAGGTGCTGGTAGCTGCCCGTTTCGGCGACCATGGTGGGCGGCAGTAGTATGAGCACAGGCAGCGGGTTCAGCACCTCCCCAACGGACGACCAGCCTCACCTCCCCCACCCCCCCCCCACCACCACCACCACAACACCCTCACCTTCCCCGCCCCCAACGCCTATACCACCCCGACACCCGCATGCACACCACCCCTCCATGACACATCCGCCTGCGGCACAACGGGATGGGGGCACGGTCGTTGGTGCACGCGGGTCAGCTACAAGGCATGGAGGATGATGACAGCCTGCTCTGCGATGGGCTCCGAGCCATACATCGTTCGACAATGTCCGACTCATGGCCACATCACGACCCTCCATCTCGGTGGACTCTGCACGCAGCTCTGACACTGCATCTCATGGCCCTGTCGTATGGCCGGGGGTGGGCTGGCGTGGGGGAACCGTGGGCCAGGGGGGGGGGGGGGGGGGCGCAGGTCACATGCAGCGGAGCCCAACCTCTATCACAGCACCCCTCACACACACTGGCACAAAGTGCCCGCCCCACCCCCGCACGCTTCGGACAGAGTACAGAGGCAGTTTGCATAGGTGTGGAATGTGTTTAATAACAGACGTCCTGTACATGTGCTCTCGCCCATCTAACTAATCTGTGCCCTGCACCCGTGCCAACTCACTCATCCGTGTCTATTTTTCTGGCCTTACGGGCTCTATGACTACGTCTAGGTATTCCCCCAGACGGTACAGCAGAAGTGGAGGCGGACTGCTGTGATTCCTGCCCTGTGACTGGTTCCCTGTCGGCGGCCGCTTCCTGGGGCGGCCCAGCCTGGATGGGCCAGGCGGCACCTCGGGCGATTGGGATGGTGTGGTGCCACCCTGTACTGCCCGCTGCCCACCAGGTGCACAGGGGCGGTTGGGGGGGGGGGAGCGGAAGTGGAGCGGAGTCCGGGAACCCCCTTCAGGGGGACCCGGGATGGGCCCCAGCACCTCCTCCCCTACCCGGGGTGCCCGGTGGGCCCCGGGGCTCTCCATGGGATGGGGGTGCGGGCGGATCCAGCACCGAGGGCACCGGCATCACCTGGCGCTGCCAGTCCTGGAGGCCCGCGCTGGTATCGACCAGGGTTCACGGCAATGGTGCTCAGGGAGTGCGGCATCCGTGTCTGGCTCTGTACAACGCCGTCCATCACCCGGCCAATGGCGCTAATGCTGTCAGCGATGGCCTGCAGAGACAGGCCATGGCCTGCTGGGACTGTGCCATGGCCTGCTGGGACTGGGCCATGGCCTGCTGGGACTGGGCCAGGTTGTTGAGAACCTCTGCGATGTTCAGCTGGCTCTGGCCCATGGCTTCCTGTGCAACATCAGCCCTGTCCCGAGGCGCAGAGGCCAAGTGCCCGGATAGCCCCCGGCCTTGCAGGCTCAGATCCATGACCGACACCGTCGCCACCAGTGTCTCCACCACGGATGCCACCAGTGCAGTGTTGGCCTGTGTGGCACTCATGACCGGCACCATTTCCTGCTCCTGGACGCAGATGCACTCCTGCACTTGTGTCTGCAAGTGCTGGAAGCCGGCCGTCACCTTCTCACGCTCCTGGGTCCCCAACTGCATCGGGTCTATGGGTTGGCGGGGGATCTCCAGGGACCCGGGACCCGTCTGAGCGACAGGTGTTTGCCGGGGCTGGGCTGCCCCCCCCACCGTCCGGCCCCTCGGCTGCTCCTACCTCCATCTGCTGGCCCAGAGCGGCTGTGTGGTGCGCACCAGTTAGTGTGCCAGAAGCCTCACCACTAACATGGCCAACCGAGGTGAGTGTCTCCACGATGGCGGGGGTTGGAGGAGATAGCTGTGACGCAACCTCAGTGTCTTCATCGGACCTGTGGTCAGGGGTCCCCTGGGGTGCCGTGTTCTGTCTGTCCGTCCACCTCCGTGTTGGTGTTGTGTTGTGTCCTTTCATGTATGTCTGTCCCCTGTGTGCTGGTGTCCTGTGTGGTCGTGTTGTGTCCGTCTGTACCCTGTGTGCTGGTGTCCTGTATGGTCGTGTCGTGTCCGTCTGTCCCCTGTGTGCTGGTGTCCTGTGTGGTCGTGTCGTGTCCATCTGTCCTCTGTGTGCTGATGTCCTGTGTGGTCGTGTTGTGTCTGTCTATCCCCTGTGTGCTGGTGTCCGATGTGGTTGTGTTGTTGTGTCCGCCTGTCCCCTGTGTGCTGGTGTTCTGTATGGTCGTGTTGTGTCCGTCTGTCCCCTGTGTGCTGGTGTCCTGTATGATCGTGTTGTGTCCGTCTGTCCCCTGTGTGCTGGTGTCCTGTGTGGTCGTGTTGTGTCCGTCTGTCCCCTGTGTGCTGGTGTCCTGTGTGGTCGTGTTGTGTCTGTCTGTCCCCTGTGTGCTGGTGTCCTAAATGGTCGTGCTGTTTCTTCGAGACAGGATCTACTCCCATTTGGAAGCAAATGGACGTATTAGTAAGAGGCAGCACGGTTTTGTGAAGGGGAGGTCGTGTCTCACTAACTTGATAGAGTTTTTTGAGGAGGTCACTAAGATGATTGATGCAGGTAGGGCAGTGGATGTTGTCTATATGGACTTCAGTAAGGCCTTTGACAAGGTCCCTCATGGTAGACTAGTACAAAAGGTGAAGTCACACGGGATCAGGGGTGAGCTGGAAAGGTGGATACAGAACTGGCTAGGCCATAGAAGGCAGAGACTAGCAATGGAAGGATGCTTTTCTAATTGGAGGGCTGTGACCAGTGGTGTTCCACAGGGATCAGTGCTGAGACCTTTGCTCTTTGTAGTATATATAAATGATTTGGAGGAAAATGTAACTGGTCTGATTAGTAAGTTTGCAGACGACACAAAGGTTGGTGGAATTGCGGATAGCGATGAGGACTGTCGGAGGATACAGCAGGATTTAGATTGTTTGGAGACTTGGGCGGAGAGATGGCAGATGGAGTTTAATCCGGACAAATGTGAGGTAATGCATTTTGGAAGGTCTAATGCAGGTAGGGAATATACAGTGAATGGTAGAACCCTCAAGAGTATTGAAAGTCAAAGAGATCTAGGAGTACAGGTCCACAGGTCATTGAAAGGGGCAACACAGGTGGAGAAGGTAGTCAAGAAGGCATACGGCATGCTTGCCTTCATTGGCCGGGGCATTGAGTATAAGAATTGGCAAGTCATGTTGCAGCTGTATAGAACCTTAGTTAGGCCACACTTGGAGTATAGTGTTCAATTCTGGTCGCCCCACTACCAGAAGGATGTGGAGGCTTTAGAGAGGGTGCAGAAGAGATTTACCAGAATGTTGCCTGGTATGGAGGGCATTAGCTATGAGGAGCGGTTGAATAAACTCGGTTTGTTCTCACTGGAACGAAGGAGGTTGAGGGGAGACCTGATAGAGGTATACAAAATTATGAGGGGCATAGACAGAGTGGATAGTCAGAGGCTTTTCCCCAGGGTAGAGGGGTCAATTACTAGGGGGCATACGTTTAAGGTGAGAGGGGCAAGGTTTAGAGTAGATGTACGAGGCAAGTTTTTTACGCAGAGGGTAGTGGGTGCCTGGAACTCGCTACCGGAGGAGGTGGTGGAAGCAGGGACGATAGTGACATTTAAGGGGCATCTTGACAAATACATGAATAGGATGGGAATAGAGGGATACGGTCCCAGGAAGTGTAGAAGATTGTAGTTTAGTCGGGCAGCATGGTCGGCACGGGCTTGGAGGGCCGAAGGGCCTGTTCCTGTGCTGTACATTTCTTTGTTCTTTGTTCTTTGTATCCGTCTGTCCCCTGTGTGCTGGTGTCCTGTGTGGTCGTGTTGTGTCCGTCTGTCCCCTGTGTGCTGGTGTCCTGTATGGTCATGTTGTGTCCGTCTGTCCCCTGTGTGCTGGTGTCCTGTATGGTCGTGTTGTGTCTGTCCGTCCCCTGTGTGCTGGTGTCCTGTATGGCCGTGTCGTGTCCATCTGTCCCCTGTGTGCTGGTGTCCTGTATGGTCGTGTTGTGTCCGTCTGTCCCCTGTGTGCTGGTGTCCTAAATGGTTGTGCCGTGTCCGTCTGTCCCCTGTGTGCTGGTGTCCTGTGTGGTCGTGCCGTGTCCGTCTGTCCCCTGTGTGCTGGTGTCCTGTATGGTCGTGCCGTGTCCGTCTGTCCCCTGTGTGCTGGTGTCCTGTGTGGTCATGTTGTGTCTGTCTGTCCCCTGTGTGCTGGTGTCCTGTGTGGTCGTGTTGTGTCCGTCTGTCCCCTATGTGCTGGTGTCCTGTATGGTCGAGTTGTGTCCGCCTGTCCCCTGTGTGCTGGTGTCCTGTGTGATCATGTTGTGTCCGTCTGTCCCCTGTGTGCTGGTTGATGCACTATCTGAGGAGAGGAAGATGACGGCGCCCACTGGCCGCACGTGTGGGGTGCAGGGACAATAGCGGCGATTGAGCGGGCCTGGCACACTGCAGCGAAATGTCTCTTCTTGCCACAGGCCTTGCAGAGCGCGCTCCACGCCGGGAAGCGCTGTCGGGGGTGTTTTGTCTGTCCGCAGAAGTAGCACTTGGGTCCCCCGGGGTTGGTTGGCTGCCGCGCGGCGCAGGCGTGGGGTTGGCTGAGGGCGGTTGCTGATGTGGTCCACGATGCACAGGGGGGGGTGGGCCGTGCGGTCTGGGGCATAAGCCTGTACATTGCGTGAGGCGACCGTGAGCGAGAGTGCTAATTTCTTGGTCGCCGCGAGGTCAAGCGTGGCCCCTTTTAAGAGGCGCTGGCGGATGTAGGCCGACCCTATGCCCGTAACGAACGCATCTCTCATTAGCAGGTTTGAATGTTCAGTGGCCGAAACGGCCTAGCAGTCACAGTCTCTCACCAGAGCGAGCAGGGCACGCCAGAAATCTTCCTCAGACTCACCGGGAAGTTGGTGCAGTGTGGATAAGAGGTGCCTGGCGTAGATCTTGTTGGTCTGCTGAGCGTAATTCTCCTTCAGTAGTGCCGTGGCCTCTGCATAGGTAGGCGCGTCCTGGACGAGGGGAAAAATGTTCTAGCTCAGCCGTGTGTACAGTATCTGGAGCTTCTGTGCTTCGGAGATTGGGTCTGGCGCAGATCCGATGATGCGCCCGGTTGGTCCGCGTCGGCTGGCCGTCCAGGTGCTGGATGTGGGCGGTGTCCGCCGGGTGCTCCAGGTCGGTCACCACGTGGCCCTGCAACACCATCATGGTTAGGCAGGTGCAGGGGGGTGTGGGTCCCGGTACGGGTTGAGGGGGGAGTGCTGAGGGGAAAGGGCTGAGGAGAGAGTGCTGAGGGGAGAGGGCTGAGGGGAGAGGGCTGAGGAGAGAGTGCTGAGGGGAGAGGGCTGAGGGGAGAGGGCTGAGGGGAGAGGGCTGAGGGGAGAGGGCTGAGGAGAGAGTGCTGAGGGGAGAGGGCTGAGGGGAGAGGGCTGAGGGGAGAGGGCTGAGGGGAGGGGGCTGAGGGGAAAGGGCTGAGGGGAGAGGGCTGAGGGGAGAGGGCTGAGGGGAGAGGGCTGAGGGGAGAGGGCTGAGGGGAGAGTGCTGAGGGGAGAGGGCTGAGGGGAAAGGGTTGAGGGGAGAGGGCTGAGGGGAGAGTGCTGAGGGGAGAGTGCTGAGGGGAGAGTGCTGAGGGGAGAGGGCTGAGGGGAGAGTGCTGAGGGGAGAGTGCTGAGGGGAGAGTGCTGAGGGGAAAGGGTTGAGGGGAGAGGGCTGAGGGCTGAGGGGAGAGGGCTGAGGGGAGAGTGCTGAGGGGAGAGGGCTGAGGGGAGAGTGCTGAGGGGAGAGGGCTGAGGGGAGAGTGCTGAGGGGAGAGGGCTGAGGGGAGAGGGCTGAGGGGAAAGGGCTGAGGGGAGAGTGCTGAGGGGAGAGGGCTGAGGGGAAAGGGCTGAGGGGAAAGGGCTGAGGGGAAAGGGTTGAGGGGAGAGGGCTGATGGCTGAGGGGAGAGGGCTGAGGGGAGAGTGCTGAGGGGAGAGGGCTGAGGGGAGAGGGCTGAGGGGAGAGTGCTGAGGGGAGAGGGCTGAGGGGAGAGTGCTGAGGGGAGAGGGCTGAGGGGAGAGTGCTGAGGGGAGAGGGCTGAGGGGAGAGTGCTGAGGGGAGAGGGCTGAGGGGAAAGGGCTGAGGGGAAAGGGCTGAGGGGAAAGGGCTGAGGGGTGAGTGTTGAGGGGGAGGGCTGAGGGGAGAGGGCTGAGGGGAGAGGGCTGAGGGGAAAGGGCTGAGGGGAGAGTGCTGAGGGGAGAGGGCTGAGGGGAAAGGGCTGAGGGGAAAGGGCTGAGGGGAAAGGGTTGAGGGGAGAGGGCTGATGGCTGAGGGGAGAGGGCTGAGGGGAGAGTGCTGAGGGGAGAGGGCTGAGGGGAGAGTGCTGAGGGGAGAGGGCTGAGGGGAGAGTGCTGAGGGGAGAGGGCTGAGGGGAGAGTGCTGAGGGGAGAGGGCTGAGGGGAAAGGGCTGAGGGGAAAGGGTTGAGGGGAGAGGGCTGATGGCTGAGGGGAGAGGGCTGAGGGGAGAGTGCTGAGGGGAGAGGGCTGAGGGGAGAGGGCTGAGGGGAGAGTGCTGAGGGGAGAGGGCTGAGGGGAGAGTGCTGAGGGGAGAGGGCTGAGGGGAGAGTGCTGAGGGGAGAGGGCTGAGGGGAGAGTGCTGAGGGGAGAGGGCTGAGGGGAAAGGGCTGAGGGGAAAGGGCTGAGGGGAAAGGGCTGAGGGGTGAGTGTTGAGGGGGAGGGCTGAGGGGAGAGGGCTGAGGGGAGAGGGCTGAGGGGAAAGGGCTGAGGGGAAAGGGTTGAGGGGAGAGGGCTGATGGCTGAGGGGAGAGGGCTGAGGGGAGAGTGCTGAGGGGAGAGGGCTGAGGGGAAAGGGCTGAGGGGAAAGGGCTGAGGGGAAAGGGTTGAGGGGAGAGGGCTGATGGCTGAGGGGAGAGGGCTGAGGGGAGAGTGCTGAGGGGAGAGGGCTGAGGGGAGAGGGCTGAGGGGAGAGTGCTGAGGGGAGAGGGCTGAGGGGAGAGTGCTGAGGGGAGAGGGCTGAGGGGAGAGTGCTGAGGGGAGAGGGCTGAGGGGAGAGTGCTGAGGGGAGAGGGCTGAGGGGAAAGGGCTGAGGGGAAAGGGCTGAGGGGAAAGGGCTGAGGGGTGAGTGTTGAGGGGGAGGGCTGAGGGGAGAGGGCTGAGGGGAGAGGGCTGAGGGGAAAGGGCTGAGGGGTGAGTGTTGAGGGGAGGGCTGAGGGGAAAGGGGCCAGGCGGGGGGGGGGGGGGGATCTCACTTGGTGGCGCGCCCCCGATCTCGGCATGGGCAATCTCCCGGTCCTCGGGTGCACCAGCTATGTCCAGTGCCCTCTGCTCGTGCACGGTGAGGGGCCACAAGTCAGGTTCACCCACTCCGGTTGGGGCTCGCTCCCGTTGGTTATGGGCGCTGTTCTCCTGGCGGGGGTGGAATTGTTAGGTTGTCCACTGCATGCAGTTGGATCTATGTTGGCATGGGTGCACAGGGCACATGGCCAACGCGGCTTGTATTGGTGGCGGCAGCCATGTGCCTCACGACTGTGGTTGTACCGTCCCCATGGGAGGGGGTGGATGTCACACATTTTGGGGTAGGGGGGTTGGTGCCATGGGCACACTGCTGGGTACCCACCCTGGCTGCCCTCAGTCGGTCGTCGAGCTTCTTGCGGCACAGCTCGCCAGTCCTGGGTGTCACCGCGGTGGCACTCACGGCCGCACCCACCTCCCTCCACAGACGCGGGGCCACTTTGGCTGGCACCCTCCGGCCGGGTCCGGGGTACAGACGCCCCCTCCTCTCCTCGAGGGCGTCCAGCAGTGTCTCAAGGTCGTGGTGTGTGAACCTGGGCACTGCTTGGCGTGGCGCCATGGTCCCCCGTCGACTTGTGCGCTCGCGTCACCTTGTCGTTTACATGTCATTTACATGCCGCCGGGTCTCCGACGTGGCTCCAAGGCCGCTCCCCCATGAGCCACCTTGTAGGCCGGAGAATGCCGTCTTGGAACGGGCGCCGGCAGCGAGGTAAAACGCGCCCGCACTCTGTCGCCGGAACGGAGAACCATGGCCTTAATTCCAGATTTTTATTGAATTCAAATTCCACCATCTGCCCTGGTGGGATTCGAACCTAGGGTCCCCAGAGCATTACTCTGGGACTCTGGATTATTAGTCCAGTGAAAATACCACTACACCAGTGGCTCTCCAAGTACAGAGCCAAGCAAGAGAAAACCCAAACATCCCCTTTTCCCAATCCCTCATAAAAAATCGTGCATACTGGGATGAAATAAACTGTTCCCCCTTCAGTGAAACAAGAAAACCCATACTACCATGGGAAAGAAAATATAAAATTCAAAACTCCATAACACCCAACAACCACAATCAGATCTCACCCAGTCCATTGTTCCTCACAAAGTCATTCGCCTCCTCTGGCGTATTAAAATAATGGGTCTGGATTCTCCGATTTGCAACTAAGTGCTGACGTCGGTGTGGGAACAGTGGCATTTTACGCCAGAAAAACGGTGCAATAGTTGCACCGATTCCGGGACCGTTGGGGGGGCTTGCAGCCGCACTGGGCAAAGCTCCAGGCTCCCACACCGAAAACGGCTGGAGAATGGTCAGCTCCGTGGCCGCGCATGCACACTGTGGCAGCTTGTGACGGCCGTGCCGTGCAATATGACGGAAGTCATGAGCCGCCTTGTGCTGTGCACGAGACAGCTGCATCCATCGAAGGACCGGAACGTGGTCGAGGTCTGGGACATGAACGGACAGCACCGTCGTCCTCAGGGTACGACCCATGAGCAATTGGGCTGGCGACAGGCCAGTGGACAGGGGGGCGGAGCGATAGGCCAGCAAGGCGAGGTAGAAATCGGACCCAGCATCGGCAGCCTTGCAGAGGAGCCGTTTGACTATATGTACTCCCTTCTCCGCTTTGCCGTTGGATTGGGGGTACAGGAGACTGGATGTCACATGGGCAAAGCTGTACCGCCTGGCAAAGTTGGACCATTCCTGGCTTGCGAAGCAGGGGCCATTGTCCGACATAACCGTGAGGGGGATGCCACGTCGAGCAAAGGTGTCCTTACAGGCACGGATGACTGCAGACGATGTGATATCATTCAACCGTATCACCTCCGGGTAACTTGAAAAGTAGTCCACGATCAGGACATAGTCTCTACCCAGCGCGTGGGACAGGTCGATGCCCATCTTGGTCCAAGGTGACGTGACCAACTCATGGGGATGCAGGGTCTCACGTGGTTGGGCCGGCTGGAAGTGCTGACAAGTGGAGCAGTTGAGCACTGTGTTGGCTATGTCGTCATTTATGCCGGGCCAGTACACTGCCTCTCGGGCTCGTCGGCGGCACTTTTCCACGGCAAGATGACCCTCATGTAGCTGTTCAGGACAAGCTGGCGCATGCTATGCAGGATGACAATGCGGTCCAGTTTCAGAAGAACCCCACCTACTACTGCCAGATCATCTCTGGATTATAGAACTGAGGGCATTGGCCCTTGAGCCACCCGTGTGTTATGAGGCGCATGACACGCTGTATTCTCGCGGCGAATTTGGACGAGGCGTTCATCCGTGGCAGGTAGATTGGAGGCCACGAAGGCCACATGGGCGTCAACCTGGCAGACGAATCCCGCTGGGTCACATTGAGTGTTGACAGCCCTGGAGAGAGCGTCAGCAATGATGAGGTCTTTGCCTGGGGTATATACCAGCTGGAAGTCGTATCACCGGAGTTTGAGAAGAATATGCTGGAGGCGAGGAGTCATGTCGTTCAAGTCTTTCTGTATTATATTGACCAGCGGGCGATGGTCGGTCTCGGTGAATTGAGGAAGTCCGTACACATAATCGTGAAACTTAACCACACTGGTCAGAAGGCCCTGGCACTCCTTTTCTATCTGCGCATAGCATGCTCTGTGGGGGTCATGGTGCGTGACGCATATGCAACGGGGGCCCATGTTGAGGCCTCATCGCGTTGCAGGAGCACTGCCCCAATGCCGGATTGGCTGGCATCGGTCTCTTTTGCTGGATCAAAGAAAGCTAAGACCGGGGCCGTGGTGAGTTTGGTTTTGAGTTCTCTCCATTCGCGCTCATGGGCAGAGAGCCATTGAAAGTCTGTCGTCTTCCTGACCAGGTTCCTGAGAGCCGTGGTATGAGAGGCGAGGTTAGAGGTGAACTTCCCTAAAAGGTTGACCATGCCCAGAAATCGGAGGACCGCCTTCTTGTCCTCTGACGTTTTCATGGCTGTGATAGCAGCCACCTTGTCCGCATCCGGCCGCACACCCAACTGGGAGATGCGGTCCCCGAGGAATTTGAGTTCCGTCTGACCAAAAGAGCATTTGGCCCTGTTGAGGCGGAGGCCCTGCACACCTATACGTTTGAATACGTGCTGGAGGCGACTGACATGCTCCTGCGGGGTGGTGGACCAAATGATTATGTCGTTGACATAGACGCAAACACCTTCAATGCCTTCCATCATTTGTTCCATGATCCTGTGGAACACCTCTGAAGCAGATATGATCCCAAACGGCATCCTGTTGTAACAATATCTGCCAAAGGGGGTATTAAATGTACAGTTTCCTGCTGGATTTGTCGAGCTGGATTTGCCAGAATCTTTTTGAGGCGTCGAGTTTGGTGAAGAGCTTGGCGCGAGCCATCTCACATGTGATCTCTTTGCGCTTGGGAATTGGATAATGCTCCCTCATGATATTGCGAATTAGATCCTTGGGATCAATGCAAATTCTCAATTCGCCGGAAGGCTTTATTACACACACCATGGAACTGACCCAGTCGGTTGGTTCCGTGACTCTGGAAATCACTCCTTGGTCCTGGAGGTCCTGCAGCTGCTGCTTGAGGCGGTCCTTAAGGGGTGCTGGGACCCTGAGAGGTGTGTGCACCACAGGCGTGGCATTCAGTTTCAATAAGATCTTGTAGGTGTATGGGAGCGTGCCCATGCCTTCGAAGACGTCGTGGTGCTGGTTGATGATGGCGTCGAGTTGCGCCCTGAAGTCGGTGTCCTGAAAGGCAGGCGTGTCATCAAGAGAGAGAGAGTGAACTCTCTGAACTAGGTTCAACAGCTTGTATGCCTGCGCGCCAAGCAGGGAGGCTTTTGAGGAGCCCATGATTTCAAAAGGAAGGATGGCTTTGCGTGACCTGTGCGTCACTTCAAGTTGGCACGAGCCGCTGGCATCAATGGCATTGCCATTGTAATCCAATAGCTGGCAGGCTGATGGAAGGATGGCTGGTTTGACACGAAGGCGTTGGAAGTCAGACCGCGCAATGAGATTGGCGGAGGCACCAGTGTCCAGGCGGAATCGTATTTGGGACCGGTTGACCGTCAGGGTGGCACACCACTCATCGTCTGGATCGATGCTGTATGCCGACAGCGGCTGGTGTCTTTGCTTCGGGGACAGCCTGTTTTTTGTCACGACACCGACTCGAAAAGGCGCCTTTGGGTCCTCGGTGTCACTGCTGTGTGGGAGGTCCGTATCGGACTCGGTGACCGTGGGTTGAATTGCCCGGACATTCGAGCGAGGCTGGCTGAAGCGATATGAATTGGCAGGCTGAGCTGCTCGGCATAAGGCAGCACAGTGGCCAAGTCTGCCACATCGTAGGCATTGTCGAGATTTGGCAGGGCATTGCCGTTTTAAATGGGCGGAGCCACAGTTTCCGCACGTCGTAGCGTCAGCACGTTCGCTGCGCCACCGTGCATGCGCGGTGCGGTCGTGCGTGGTGTACGCCTGCGCATTACGTTCTTCGCGTCGCCGTCCCCTCGTTTGGTGGGCACAAGCGCGGGAGTCTGCGAAAAGCGCGCAAAATGGCCGCCCTCATCCAGGCTGAGGCCCTGGAGTTGCTCAATTGCTTGGACCCGTTCAGCCTCGTGGGGACCTTGCTGCGCCGTTTCAGCCGCTTGGATGTGGGAATACCGACTCGTGGCGTTTTCGTGTAAGACACAGGTCTCAATGGCGGTCGCTAGGGTGAGCTGCTTTACTTTGAGGAACTGCTGTCGTAGGGGGTCCGGCTGAACACCAAAACGATCTGGTCGCGTATCATGGAGTCGGAGGTGGGCCCGTAGCTGCGAGACTGCGCAAGAATGCGGAGGTGAGTGAGAAAGGATTGGAAAGGTTCATCCTTACCCTGCAAACGCTGTTGGAACACGTAGTGCTCGAAACTTTCATTCACCTCTACGCTGCAGTGAGTGTCAAACTTGAGGAGGACCGTCTTGAACTTTGTTTTATCTTCATCATCCACAAAGGTGAGAGAATTGAAAATGTGGATGGCATGTTCCCCGGCCGTGGATAGGAAGAGAGCGATCTTCCTGGTATCCGAGGCGTCCTCCCTGTCTGTGGCCTCAAGGAAGAGCTGGAAGCGCTGTTTGAATATAGAACATAGAACATAGAACAATACAGCACAGTACAGGCCCTTCGGCCCACGATGTTGCACCGAAACAAAAGCCATCTAACCTACCCTATGCCATTATCATCCATATGTTTATCCAATAAACTTTTAAATGCCCTCAATGTTGGCGAGTTCACTACTGTAGCAGGTAGGGCATTCCATGGCCTCACTACTCTTTGCGTAAAGAACCTACCTCTGACCTCTGTCCTATATCTATTACCCCTCAGTTTAAAGTTATGTCCCCTCGTGCCAGCCATTTCCATCCGCGGGAGAAGGCTCTCACTGTCCACCCTATCCAACCCCCTGATCATTTTGTATGCCTCTATTAAGTCTCCTCTTAACCTTCTTCTCTCCAACGAAAACAACCTCAAGTCCATCAGCCTTTCCTCATAAGATTTTCCCTCCATACCAAGCAACATCCTGGTAAATCTCCTCTGCACCCGCTCCAAAGCCTCCACGTCCTTCCTATAATGCGGTGACCAGAACTGTACGCAATACTCCCAAATGCGGCCGTACCAGAGTTCTGTACAGCTGCAACATGACCTCCCGACTCCGGAACTCAATCCCTCTACCAATAAAGGCCAACACTCCATAGGCCTTCTTCACAACCCTATCAACCTGGGTGGCAACTTTCAGGGATCTATGTACATGGACACCTAGATCCCTCTGCTCATCCACACTTTCAAGAACCTTACCATTAGCCAAATATTCCGCATTCCTGTTATTCCTTCCAAAGTGAATCACCTCACACTTCTCTACATTAAACTCCATTTGCCACCTCTCAGCCCAGCTCTGCAGCTTATCTATATCCCTCTGTAACCTGCTACATCCTTCCACACTATCGACAACACCACCGACTTTAGTATCGTCTGCAAAATTACTCACCCACCCTTCTGCGCCTTCCTCTAGGTCATTGATAAAAATGACAAACAGTAACGGCCCCAGAACAGATCCTTGTGGTACTCCACTTGTGACTATACTCCATTCTGAACATTTCCCATCAACCACCACCCTCTGTCTTCTTTCAGCTAGCCAATTTCTGATCCACATCTCTAAATCACCCTCAATCCCCAGCCTCCGTATTTTCTGCAATAGCCTACCGTGGGGAACCTTATCAAACGCTTTGCTGAAATCCATATACACCACATCAACTGCTCTACCCTCATCTATCTGTTCAGTCACCTTCTCAAAGAACTCAATAAGGTTTGTGAGGCATGACCTACCCTTCACAAAGCCATGCTGACTATCCCTGATCATATTATTCCTATCTAGATGATTATAAATCTTGTCTCTTATAATCCCCTCCAAGACTTTACCCACTACAGACGTGAGGCTCACCGGTCTATAGTTGCCGGGGTTGTCTCTGCTCCCCTTTTTGAACAAAGGGACCACATTTGCTGTCCTCCAGTCCTCTGGCACTATTCCTGTAGCCAATGATGACATAAAAATCAAAGCCAAAGGTCCAGCAATCTCTTCCCTGGCCTCCCAGAGAATCCTAGGATTAATCCCATCAGGTCCCGGGGACTTATCTATTTTAAGCCTGTCCAGAATTGCCAACACCTCTTCCCTACGTACCTCAATGCCATCTATTCTATTAGCCTGGGGCTCAGCATTCTCCTCCACAACATTATCTTTTTCCTGAGTGAATACTGACGAAAAATATTCATTTAGTATCTCGCCTATCTCTTCAGACTCCACACACAATTTCCCATCCCTGTCCTTGACTGGTCCTACTCTTTCCCTAGTCATTCGCTTATTCCTGACATACCTATAGAAAGCTTTTGGGTTTTCCTTGATCCTTCCTGCCAAATACTTCTCATGTCCCCTCCTTGCTCGTCTTAGCTCTCTCTTTAAATCCTTCCTCGCTACCTTGTAACTATCCATCGCCCCAACTGAAACTTCACACCTCATCTTCACATAGGCCTCCTTCTTCCTCTTAACAAGAGATTCCACTTCCTTGGTAAACCACGGTTCCCTCGCTCGACGCCTTCCTCCCTGCCTGACCGGTACATACTTATCAAGAACACGCAGTAGCTGATCCTTGAACAAGCCCCACTTATCCAGTGTGCCCAACACTTGCAGCCTACTTCTCCACCCTATCCCCCCAAGTCACGTCTAATGGCATCATAATTGCCCTTCCCCCAGCTATAACTCTTGCCCTGCGGTGTATACTTATCCCTTTCCATCATTAACCTAAACGTCACCGAATTGTGGTCACTGTCCCCAAAGTGCTCTCCTACCTCCAAATCCAACACCTGGCCTGGTTCATTACCCAAAACCAAATCCAACGTGGCCTCGCCTCTTGTTGGCCTGTCAACATATTGTTTCAGGAAACCCTCCTGCACACACTGTACAAAAAACGACCCATCTATTGTACTCGAACTATATCTTTTCCAGTCAATATTTGGAAAGTTAAAGTCTCCCATAATAACTACCCTGTTACTTTCGTTCTTATCCAGAATCATCTTCGCCATCCTTTCCTCTACATCCCTAGAACTATTAGGAGGCCTATAAAAAACTCCCAACAGGGTGACCTCTCCTTTCCTGTTTCTAACTTCAGCCCATACTACCTCTGAAGAAGAGTCCCCATCTAGCATCCTCTCCGCCACCGTAATACTGCTCTTGACTAGCAGCGCCACACCTCCCCCTCTTTTGCCTCCTTCTCTGAGCTCACTAAAACACCTAAACCCCGGAACCTGCAACATCCATTCCTGTCCCTGCTCTATCCATGTCTCCGAAATGGCCACAACATCGAAGTCCCAGGTACCAACCCATGCTGCCAGTTCCCCTACCTTATTTCGTATACTCCTGGCATTGAAGTAGACACACTTTAAACCACCTACCTGAACACCGGCCCCCTCCTGCGACGTCAAATCTGTGCTCCTGACCTCTATACTCTCATTCTCCCTTACCCTAAAACTACAATCCAGGTTCCCATGCCCCTGCTGCATTAGTTTAAACCCCCCCAAAGAGCACTAACAAATCTCCCCCCCGGGATATTTGTGCCCCTCAGGTTCAGATGTAGACCATCCTGTCTGTAGAGGTCCCACCTTCCCCAGAAAGAGCCCCAGTTATCCAGAAATCTGAATCCCTCCCGCCTGCACCATCCCTGTAGCCACGTGTTTAAATGCTCTCTCTCCCTATTCCTCATCTCACTATCACGTGGCACGGGCAACAACCCAGAGATAACAACTCTGTTTGTTCTAGTTCTGAGCTTCCATCCTAGCTCCCCGAAAGCCTGCCTGACATCCTTGTCCCCTTTCCTACCTATGTCGTTAGTGCCAATGTGGACCACGACTTGGGGCTGCTCCCCCTCCCCCCTAAGGACCCGGAAAACACGATCCGAGACATCACGTACCCTTGCACCTGGGAGGCAACATACCAAACGTGAGTCTCTCACGCTCCCACAAAATCTCCTATCTGTGCCCCTGACTATAGAGTCCCCAATTACTAATGCTCTGCTCCTCTCACCCCTTCCCTTCTGAGCAACAGGGACAGACTCCGTGCCAGAGGCCCATACCCCATGGCTTACCCCTGGTAAGTCGTCCCCCCCACAAGTATCCAAAGCGGTACACTTGTTTCTCAGGGGAACGACTGCAGGGGATCCCTGCACTGACTGCTTTTTCCCAGTCCCTCTTACAGTTACCCACCTATCTCCAATCTTTGGTGTAACTAATTCCCTGAAGCTGCTATCTATGACCCCTTCTGCCTCCCGAATGATCCGAAGTTCTTCCAACTCCAGCTCCAGTTCCCTAACTCGGTCTTGGAGGAGCTGGAGATGGCAGCACTTCCTGCAGGTAAAATCAGCAGGGACACTAACTGCATCCCTCACCTCAAACATCCTGCAGGAGGAACATTGCACTCCCTTCCCTGCCATTCCTCTAACTTTCTACCAAGATCTGGCTAACAACTAAATTAAATTTTTTATTAAAAAAATAATAATAATAAAATAAAATATGGTACTTACGTCAGACCAATGGGTTTTATTATTAGGTTAGAGGAGGAGGGCGGGTGGGAGACACTACACGTGTAGTGTCTCAGGTTTCCTCTCCACCAGAATTTATTGGTGAGGGTCTTCCCAGACGTCCGCGGGTCGACTTCCTGTTCCCGCCTAAAACACTAATTTAAAAAAAAAAAATTCTCAGCTCCTGCTGAAATTGACTAACCAGCCAGCTCCACTCCCGCCGAAATCGACTGGCCTGCCCCTGCAAAGTCAAGTGGACAGGACAAGGACAGACGTACCTCCCAGCAGCCACTTCCGCACTGCTCCCGCTGAAACTGACTCACCAGCTGTTCTCCCGCCGAAATCGACTGGCCTGCCCCTGCAAAGACAAGTGCTTTTAAAGGACAGACTTACCTCCCAGCAGCCACTTCCGCACTGCTCCCGCTGAAACTGACTCACCAGCTGTTCTCCCGCCGAAATCGACTGGCCTGCCCCTGCAAAGACAAGTGCTTTTAAAGGACAGACTTACCTCCCAGCAGCCACTTCCGCACTGCTCCCACTGAAACTGACTCACCAGCTGTTCTCCCGCCGAAATCGACTGGCCTGCCCCTGCAAAGACAAGTGCTTTTAAAGGACAGACTTACCTCCCAGCAGCCACTTCCGCACTGCTCCCGCTGAAACTGACTCACCAGCTGTTCTCCCGCTGAAATCGACTGGCCTGCCCCTGCAAAGACAAGTGCTTATAAAGGGCAGACTTACCTCCCAGCAGCCACTTCCGCACTGCTCCCGCTGAAACTGACTCACCAGCTGTTCTCCCGCCGAAATCGACTGGCCTGCCCCTGCAAAGACAAGTGCTTTTAAAGGACAGACTTACCACCCAGCAGCCACTTCCGCACTGCTCCCACTGAAACTGACTCACCAGCTGTTCTCCCTCCGAAATCAACTGGCCTGCCCCTGCAAAGACAAGTGCTTTTAAAGGACAGACTTACCTCCCAGCAGCCACTTCCGCACTGCTCCCGCTGAAACTGACTCACCAGCTGTTCTCCTGCCGAAATCGACTGGCCTGCCCCTGCAAAGACAAGTGCTTTTAAAGGACAGACTTACCTCCCAGCAGCCACTTCCGCACTGCTCCCGCTGAAACTGACTCACCAGCTGTTCTCCCGCCGAAATCGACTGGCCTGCCCCTGCAAAGACAAGTGCTTTTAAAGGACAGACTTACCTCCCAGCAGCCACATCCGCACTGCTCCCACTGAAACTGACTCACCAGCTGTTCTCCCGCCGAAATTGACTGGCCTGCCCCTGCAAAGACAAGTGCTTTTAAAGGACAGACTTACCTCCCAGCAGCCACTTCCGCACTGCTCCCGCTGAAACTGACTCACCAGCTGTTCTCCCGCCGAAATCGACTGGCCTGCCCCTGCAAAGACAAGTGCTTTTAAAGGACAGACTTACCTCCCAGCAGCCACTTCCGCACTGCTCCCGCTGAAACTGACTCACCAGCTGTTCTCCCGCCGAAATCGACTGGCCTGCCCCTGCAAAGACAAGTGCTTTTAAAGGACAGACTTACCTCCCAGCAGCCACTTCCGCACTGCTCCCACTGAAACTGACTCACCAGCTGTTCTCCCGCCGAAATCGACTGGCCTGCCCCTGCAAAGACAAGTGCTTTTAAAGGACAGACTTACCTCCCAGCAGCCACTTCCGCACTGCTCCCGCTGAAACTGACTCACCAGCTGTTCTCCCGCTGAAATCGACTGGCCTGCCCCTGCAAAGACAAGTGCTTATAAAGGGCAGACTTACCTCCCAGCAGCCACTTCCGCACTGCTCCCGCTGAAACTGACTCACCAGCTGTTCTCCCGCCGAAATCGACTGGCCTGCCCCTGCAAAGACAAGTGCTTTTAAAGGACAGACTTACCTCCCAGCAGCCACTTCCGCACTGCTCCCGCTGAAACTGACTAACCAGCTGTTCTCCCGCTGAAATCAACTGGCCTGCCCCTGCAAAGACAAGTGCTTATAAAGGGCAGACTTACCTCCCAGCAGCCACTTCCGCACTGCTCCCGCTGAAACTGACTCACCAGCTGTTCTCCCGCCGAAATCGACTGGCCTGCCCCTGCAAAGACAAGTGCTTTTAAAGGACAGACTTACCTCCCAGCAGCCACTTCCGCACTGCTCCCGCTGAAACTGACTAACCAGCTGTTCTCCCGCCGAAATCAACTGGCCTGCCCCTGCAAAGACAAGTGCTTTTAAAGGACAGACTTACCTCCCAGCAGCCACATCCGCACTGCTCCCACTGAAACTGACTCACCAGCTGTTCTCCCGCCGAAATTGACTGGCCTGCCCCTGCAAAGACAAGTGCTTTTAAAGGACAGACTTACCTCCCAGCAGCCACTTCCGCACTGCTCCCGCTGAAACTGACTCACCAGCTGTTCTCCCGCCGAATATCTTCCAGTTGGCCCCTAGGTTGCCGACGATGGGGAGCGGCGGCGGCGGGCAGATGTTGTCCATGTTGCAGGATGACGGAATGCTGGCGGAAGGCAGATCACTTGCAGGTAGGTCTAAGAAGTGCTAATGTCCCTCAACTCCTGGTATCATGTTGTGTTGGGCGTTCTGGATCCGTGGAACACATACAGGTCACCAACACTTGAAATAGTGCAACACTATTTTATTGAGTCATTAACAGTTTAACACACTCTCACTGTGGGTTAACACGATACTAGCTTTAACTAAAGACCTTTGCCTTGTCCTAACCAGTTGATGCACTCAGCACATGGTGAATGTCTGTGCTGCAGGCTATGAGCTCTGTCCTACTAGGAAGCTGCAGCTCAAATGAACGGGAACTCTGATGCCCCCTGTCTTTATAGTGGGTGTGCTCTAACTGGTGATTGGCTGCGGTGTTGTGTGTGTTGATTGGTCCCACTGTGTGTCCATCAGTGTGTGTATCTGCACCATGATATACTGGTGTATATTATGACAACCTGTTCTGCCCTTGAGATGTGCCAGTGTCAGGAGCGGGGATTCGGAAGAAATAGAGACTGCCATAGTCTCCTTGGTGACACACACTCCTAAATCTCAAGGCTCTGCCTATCATCAGCTCTGGGCAAACCTTGTCCAGAGAATCATAGAATCCCCACAGTGCAGCAGAAGGCTATTTGGCCCGTCGAGTCTGCACTGACCCTTCAAAAGAGCACCCTAACTAGGCTCAATGCTCCGCCCTATCCCCTTAACCCCACCAAACCTTTGGACACTTAGGGGCAATTTAGCATTGCCAATTCTCCTAACCTGCACATCTTTGGACTGTGGGAGGAAACCGGAGCACCCGGAGGAAACCCATGCAAACACGGGGAGTATGTGCACACTTCACACAGGCAGTTACCCGGGATCAGAATCAAACCTGGGTCTCTGGCACTTTGATGCAACAGTGCTAACCACTGTGCTGCCGTGCCGCCCTAAGCTAGGCTTGGCATCTGACTGGGACCCAGCTGAGTCCTGGGATCCTGCAGACCTGTGACTGCCGCCTCCCTTGGATGTTCCTGCCTCCACCTGATGTGCATCAGCAGCTGTGTGGTGCTCAGCAGATTGTG
This sequence comes from Scyliorhinus torazame, assembly GCF_047496885.1. Lineage (NCBI taxonomy): Eukaryota > Metazoa > Chordata > Chondrichthyes > Carcharhiniformes > Scyliorhinidae > Scyliorhinus > Scyliorhinus torazame. The sequence goes on along the minus strand of NC_092707.1, from coordinate 117,639,628 downwards.
CCCCATCCACTAAAGCCACCCACCGAGGTATGAGTCTCTGCGCTGTTGGAAGGCACGGGTGACCGTTGTGACGCATTGCCAGTGATCTCCTCGGATGTCTTCTCCGAGTTGTTCTCTTGGGTGGCGGGGGGTGGGGGTGGCGCATAAGTATGACTCTGGATGACCCTGCCTCATATGATGGTGAACCTGTGTGAGAATGGACATGTGATCAGTGAGAGGGAAGGATCATTTTGTCTGACATGAACAACTCATTTGAGACATCAGGGTGAAGAGGCAGTGGATCTCCATCTCTATGGTGCAGACCAACCTCGCTGTTGGTGACTGCTCTCTTCTCCGGCAACCACCCAATCTCCAGGCGACGAGGACCCGAATTTCTGCTGTTCCTCCCCCACCTTGGCCCTTTTCATTTTATTATGTCGTACCTTTTGTTATGGACTATCTTCTCCTGCGCGGACAAAGCAAAGGAATTGTGAGCCGTATGCTTGATAGGTCAGGGGGGTCTATAGCAGGTGGAATGTGTGGGTACCTCTCCTGGACAATGAAGGAGTTATGCTGGTGGGTGTCAGGGAGTTCTGAGGAACAAGCATGGAGATTGGATGTGGGGAGGGTGCGAACTTTCAGCAAGTTGATTGGAGGGAATGAGAGAGCATTTGGGAATTTGGGGTTTGGGGGAATTTGAAGGCAGGCGGAACTGATGCCAGGAGAGAGATGGTAACTTACCCTTGCAGCTCGTTGGAGGTTGTTAATCTTCTTCCAACTTTGGACGATGGTCTCCTTGCCATGCTGCCGGCACCGACTGCCGCTGCAACTACCTCCCAGGCAGTATTGGTGACTTTGCTGCTGGTCTTCCAATCGCCTCGGGGAACAGCATGCCTCACTTCTCATCCACACTGTCGAAAAGCCTGGTCAGGTCGGCATCCCCAAAGCTTGGAGCAGGTCTGTGCGCTGCCACGTTTGCATGGTGACTGGGAGTGAGCGGCGAGGGAGTGTTTAAAAGCAGATTCCCGTTGATAGTGTCGAGTAGTTGAGGCACAAGTCGAGTGAATCAGATGGTGAAGCAGCCAGTAATATTGAGAATCTTGTTGGGGGTAGTTTTTGGCACTAAGTGCTGTTGAATACGGGCCACGAACTCGCCAATGCGACCATTGCGAAACTCCCCCCCCCCCCCAAACGTGCCCAAACCGGACTTTAACTTTGGTCTGCTGAATTGCACTCATTGTTTTTTTCAATTCATTTTTTAATTGCTGTTTAGCACAGGGCTAAATCGCTGGCTTGGGAAGCAGACCAAGGCAGGCTAGCAAAGCGGTTCGATTCCCGTAACAGCCTCCCCGAACAGGCGCCGGAATGTGGCGACTAGGGGCTTTTCACAGTAACTTCATTTGAAGCCTACTTGTGACAATAAGCGATTTTCATTTCATTTCATTTCAATTGGATGTTGGCTTCGGTGGCTAGGCCAAGATTTGTTCATAAATCCTAATTGCCCTTGAGAAGGTGGTGGTGAACTTCTTGAACTGCTGCAATCCATGTGGTGTAGGTACATCTACAGTGCTGTTAGGGAAGGAGGTCCAGGATTTTGACCCAGTGACAGTGGTTATATATTTCCATGTCAGGATGGTGAGAGACGTGGAGGTGAACCTCCATGTGGTGGTGTTCCTATGTATCTGCTGCTCTTGCCCTTCCAGAACAAAGAACAATACAGCACAGGAACAGGTCCTGTACCGGTCATGATACTAACCTTGTGCCAGATCCCTCTATACCCATCCTATCCATGTGTTTGTTAAGATGCCTTTTGAATGCTGTTAATGTATCTGCTTCCACAACCTCCCCTGGCAACGTGTTCCAGGCACTCTCCACCCTCTGTGTAAAAAACCTGCCTCGCACATCTCCTCTAAACTTTGCACCACGGATCTTAAACCTATGTCCTCTGGTGACTGACCCCTCCACCCTGGGAAAGAGTGCCTGCCCTCCTGGGAAAGAGTGCCTGCCCATCCACTCTAACCATGCCCCTCATAATCTTGTAGACCTCGATCAGGTCATCCCTCAACCTCTGTCATTCTAATGAAAGCAGTCCGAGTCTATTTAGCCTCTCCGCAAAACTAACACCCTCCAGCCCAGGCAACATCCTGGTAAACCTCCTCTGCACCCTCTCCAAATCCTCCACATCCTCTGATAGTGTGGCGACTAGAATTATGCAAAATATTCCAAGGTTCCATATAACTGTATCATGACTTGCTAGTTTTTATATTCGATGCCCCATCCAATGAAGGCACGCATTCCGTATACTTTCACAACTACCTTGTCCACTTGTGTTGCCATTTCAAATGGTAGTGGGCATGGATTTTGAAGATGGTGCCTAAGGAGGCTTGACAAGTTCTTGCAGTGCATCTTGTAGATGGTACACACTGCTGCTGCTGTGCATCGGTGGTGGAGGAAGTGAATGTTTGTGGAAGGGGTGCAATCAAATGGGCTGCTTTGTCCCGGAGGCTGTCAAACTTCCCGAGTGTAGTTGGAGCTGCACTCATCCAGGCAAGTAGGGAGTATTCCATCACACTCCTGACTATTGCCTTGTGGATGGTGGACAAGCTTTGGGGAGTCAGGAGGTCAGTTACCCGCTACAGGATTCCGAGCCTCTGACCGGCTCTTGTAGCCACAGTACCTATATGGCTAATCCAGTTTAATTTCTGGTCAAATGTGATGGCAGCACGGTAGCACAGTGGTTAGTACTGTTGCTTCACAACGTCAGGGTCCCAGGTTCGATTCCCCGCTGGGTCACTGTTTGTGTGGAGTCTGCACATTCACCCCGTGCCTGCGTGGCTTTCCTCCGGGTGCTTCGGTTTCCTCCCACAAGTCCCGAAAGACATGCGATTAGGTAATTTGGACATTCCGAATTCTCCCCCTGTGTACTCGAACAGGCGCCGGAATGTGGTGACTAGGGGCTTTTCACAGTGACTTCATTGCACGGGTAATGTAAGCCTACTTATGACAATAAATATTATTATTATTATTATGCTAACCTCCAGGATGTTGATCGTGGGGGATTCAGTAATGGTAATGCCATTGAATGTCAAGAGGCGATGGTTAGATTCTCTCTTATTAGACATGGTCATTACCTGGCACTTGTATGGCACAAATGTTACTTGTTACCTGTCAGCCCAAGACTGGATATTGCCCAGGTCTTGCTGCATTTACACTTGGACTGCTTCAGTATCTGAGGAGACATGAATGGTGCTGAACATTGTGCATCAACGAACATCCTCACAACTGATCTTATGTTGAAAGTATTACGGTCTCAGGCCAGACCCCAACAGTGGTGAGGATATTGGACCAAAACCCCAATATTTTAGTTTATTTTGAAAGACGGTGCGGAAAGAATTATTTGCTCCAGGAGCAATTGCATGAAGAAGCAGAGATTTGGTATTTTTAAAACAAAACTTTATTACTAACAAATTATTAAAATCTTTAACCTCACACCTGAAAATAGCTTACAAATTCCCCTTAAACAATACCACTCAATTCCCAATTAAACAATAAGAAAAAAAAACATACAGCTCTCAATCCCAATGGTGCAGAGTAATACTTGCTTTCCAGAAACAGTTTGGTTCCTGTTTGAACCACTGCAGACTCTGGCTGGGTATCTTCAAAAAGCTGTTTCAACTGGTTTGTTTCGGCTTCCCTCCTTGTCCTCTGACAAGTCTGCACTGCTTTAACTACTATTAATCTTTCTATAACTATCCTCCTGTCAGAGAACTTGTGGACTCAGCATTAGCCAGATCAGAACTCACTCAAAAATCCTGCTCAAAATGTCTGAATACCTTAGCTCCACCGAGCAATGTCATCAACTCCCCGAGCAGAAAACGCGTCAACTCCCTAGGGACTCCCCTAGTCAAACAACAGTATATCAGCCCAGGTTTTTATGATGGTCAATTTAACCTCTGCCTTTTAAAAAGCTTTCTGGGCTTGCAAAACAAGTTTCTTTTTAAAACATGACTACTGCAGTCAAACACATTCTAATTCAAGACTTTTAATCCTTAAAGTACAAAATGTTTATAATCCAATATATCCAAAAACCTGCATTTGTCACAGAAGGAAAGTTATTGATGAAACAGCTGAGGATGGGTGGGCCTAGGACACTACCCTGAGGAACACCTGCAGTGATTTCCCAGGACTGAGATGACTGATCTCCAACAATCACACCCATCTTCCTTTGTGCCAGGTATGACTCCAACCAGCAAAGAGTTTTCCCCCGGATTCCCATGGACTCCAGTTTTGCTAGGGCTCCTTGATGCCAGACTCAGTCAAATTCTGCCTTGATGTCAAGGGCAGTCACTCACACCTCACCTCAGTTCAGTTCTTCTATTCACGTTGGAACCAAGGCTGTAATGAGGTCAGGAGCTGAGCGACCCTGGCGGAACCCAAGCTGAACATCAGTGAGCCAGTCATTGCTAAGTGAGTCCCACTTGATAGCATTGTTAATGACCTTCCATTAGTTTGCTGATAATGGATAGTAGACTGATAGGGAGGTAATCGGCCGGCTTGGATTTGTCCTGCTTTTTGTGCAGAGGACATACCTGGGTAATTTTCCACATTGCTGGGTAGATGCCAGTGGTGTAACTGTACTGGAACAGCTTGACGAGGGGTGTAGCAAGTTCTGGAGCACAAGTCTTCAGTACTATTGCCAGAATGTAATCAGGACCCATATCCTTTGCAGTACCAGTGCCTTCAGTCATTTCTTGATATCATGTGGAGTGATTTGAATTGGCTGATACTGACATCTGTGAGGCTGGGGACCTCAGGAGGAGACCAAGGTGGATCATCCACTTGGCACTTCTGGTTCGAGATTATTGTGCATGCTTCAACATTTTGCATATATGTGCTGGGCTCCTCCATCATTGAGGATGGGGATATTTGTGGAGCCTCCTCCTCCAGTGAGTTGTTTAATTGTCTACCACCATTCACAACTGGATGTGGCAGAACAACAGAGCTTAGATCTGATCTGCTGGTTGTGGGATTGCTTAGCTCATACTGTTTGGCTTGCAAGTAGTCCTGTGTTGTAGCGTGACCAGGTTGACACCTCATTTTTCGATATGGCTGGTGTCGCTCCTGGTATGCTCTCCTGCACTCTTCATTGAACCAGGGTTGATCCCCTGGCTTGGTGGCAATGGTAGAGTGGGGAATATGCCGGGCCATGAGGTTACAGATTGTGGCTGAGTACAATTCTGCTGCTGCTGATGGCCCACAGCGCCTCATGGATGTCCAGTCCTGACTTGTGAGATCTTTTCTCGATCTATCCCATTTTGCACGATTGTAGTACCACACAACATACTGGACGATATCATCAATGTGAAGATGGGACTTTGTTTCCACAAGGACAGTGCGGTGGTGACTCCTTTTTTAAAATAAATTTGGAGTACCCAATTCACTTTTTCCAATTAAGGGGGAATTTAGCCTGGCCAATCAACTTATCCTGCACATCTTTGGTTTTGTGGGGGTGAGACCAACATAGACACGGTGAGAATGTCCAAACTCCACATGGACAGTGACCGGGATCGAACCCTGGTCTTTGGCAGCGTGAGGCAGCAGTACGAACAACTGCGCCACCGTGCTACCCCGCGGTGGTCACTCCTACCGATACTGTCATGGACAGATGCACCTGCAGCAGGCAGGCTGGTGAGGATGAGGTCAAGTATGTTTTTCCCTCTTATTGGTTCCCTCACCACCTGTCACAGACCCAGTCTAGCATTTATGTGCTTTAAGACCTGGTCAGCTTGGTCAGTAATGGTGCTACTGAGATACTCTTGGTGTTCGACGTCAAGCTCCATCACCCAGAGTACATTCTGTGCCTTTGCCATCCTCAGTGCTTCCTCCAAGCGGTGTTCAACATGGAGTAGTACTGACTCATCAGCTGATGGTGATTGATACGTGGTAATCAGCAGGAGGTTTCTTTGCCCATGTTTGACCTGAAGCCTTGAGACTTCATGGGGTCCAGAGTCGATGTTGAGGATGCCCAAGGCAAGTCCCTCCCAACCGTACACCACTGTGACGCCACCTCTGCTGCGTCTGTCCTGTCGGTCAGACAGCACAGACCCAGGAATTGCAATAATGGTCTCTGGGACATTGTCTGTAACATATGATTCCCCGAGTATGAATCAGGTTGTTGCTTGGCTACTTTGTGAGATAGCTCTCTCAATTTTGGCAAAAGCCCCCAAATGTTTGGACAATGCAGGATCGACAGGGCTGGGTTTGCTGTTGTGGTCTGTCCAGTTTCTTTCATTTTTATTAACTTTGTAGTGGTTAGATTCAACTGACTGGCTTGTTAAGCCATTTCAGAGGGAATTTAAGAGTCAACCATATTGCTGTGGAGCTGGAGTCACTTAGAGGCCAGACCAGGTAAGCATGGCAGATTCCCTTCCCTAGAAGCCATTAAAGAATCATAGACTGTGCAGAAGGAGGCCAATTGGCCCATCAAGTCTGCACTGACCCTCTGAAAGAGCACCCTACCTAGGTCCACTCCCTATCCCCATAACCACACATAACCATTGGACACCCTACCTAACCATTGGACATTAAGGGACAATTTAGAATGACCAATCCACCTGACCTGCACATCTTTTGGACTGTAGGAGGAAACCCATGCATACACGGGGAGAATGCGCAAACGTGACACAGGCAGTGACCCAAGGTCGGAATTGAACCTGTATCCTTGCGCTGTGAGGCAGCAGTGCTAACCACTGCACCGCATCAGTGAACCAGCTGGATTTTTATAATGACAATCGGCAATTGTTTCATGGTTATCATTAGACTTCTAATTCCAGATATTTATTGGATTCAATTTCCACCAGCTGCCATGGTGGTATTCGGACCCGGGTCCCAGAGCAGTGGATAGCACTGTGGCTTCACAGCGCCAGGGTCTCAGGTTCGATTCCCTGCTGAGTCACTGTCTGTGAGGAGTCTGCACGTTCTCCCCGTGTCTGCGTGGGTTTCCTCCGGGTACTCCGGTTTGCTCCCACAGTCCAAAGACGTGCAGGTTAGGTAGATTGGCCACGCTAAATTGCCCTTCGTGTCCAAAACGGTTAGGAGGGGTTGTGGGGGTGGGGTGGAAGTGAGGGCTTGGGTGGGTCGGTGCAGACGCGATGGGCCGAGTGGCCTCCTTCTGCACTGTATGTTCTATGTTCTATTACTCTGGGTCTCTGGATCACCAGTTCAATGACAAACCACTACACCACTGCCTCCTCTATCAAAGTCCAAACATCAAAATATTAATGTATTTTCTATTTCCTGAACTGGCAGTCAAGGGCCGTATCCAATTAAATATTGCCATGTTGTACAAAAGATATGTGATTTAATGAATAAAAGGCCTCTTTTTAAGCACATCTTACAGTGCATTATTGTTACTGGTGGCACAAAAAATTGCTCTGTTGGTTCAATTAAATTTCCTCACAACATAAATGAATATCCTCCACAGACAGTTCGAAAATTCTCCATGGATTTACATGGAATCGGGTTATGACAGTGATGCAGAGCAGAGAGGGATGCAATGGATTGTTCTTGGATCTTTAACAAACATCTGACAATAGAAACTGCTGAAGTGAGGGAAGCAATATGTGTGTTAGGCAACTTCCTACTTTCAGCCAAAGAACTCCTATCCAGTGAATCACAAGTTGTCAACTTGCCTCTGATGGGTTATACTCTTCAGTGTCACAGGCACAGAATATTGTTACTTACATTTGCAGTTTATGCAAAGAAAATAAGCAACGGCCCAGTATTGAAAATACAAATGGTGCCCTGTACATTTTTTGATCCCTCCATGTGGGTGACATATTTGGCATTACTTTTCCAAGTGTTGATTTGAGCTGTCTGGAAATAAATATCAACTGCACACACATTACCTGTAGTTACAAGTGTGAACAGAACACAAAATCTTATATTACCCTTAAAATATCAATATTTTTAAAATATGATACACCGTACAGTCCTGTACAATGTAATAGATATTGATTAATTTCTCCTCTTTACATGTTTCAAAGTGGAGGTTTTCCTCGCAGCATTATCGGGATATGGCAGGATCCAAGTCAACAGCTACTGATTCTGTGGGGTGTAATTAATTTTCTGACACAAGTTAATCTCACCCCTTCTAATCTAGAGTTCCCATCCCCAAGAGTCCAGAGTTCTGACTCCTTCTAGTCTAGTGTTCTAACCCCCTCTAACCTGGATTTCTCACACCCTCTTACCTGGATTTCTCACCCTCACTAGTCTAGAATTCTCACTCCCTCTAGTCTAGAATTCTCACCCCCTCTCGTCTAGTTCCCATTCCATCTAGTCTCAGAACCTCTAGCCTAGAGTTCTCACCCCTTTAGTCTGGAGTTCACACTCCCTACAGTCTATAGTTCTCACTCCCTATCGTCTGGAGATATCAGCCCCTCTTGTCTAGGCTTCTCACCCACTCTAGTCTCGTGTTCTCACCCCCCTAGACGAGAGTTCTCACACCCTCTTGTTGTGTCTTCTAAACCACAGTGTGTGTTTATCCCGTATACGGTGGACAAATGATCACACAAGTTGTTCAGTACAATAATGTTTATTAATACTCACACAAGGTTAATACTAATCAATCACACGTTCATGCACATTGGACTATAAACTAACACACTAAACGACCTTAACTTAACTTCCGTGACTGGCAAGTACAGAGCAGGTATAGCCTTATCTGGGATCTGGTCGTCTGGCAGTGCTGCCGTTCTTGCAGCTGGTCGTCTGTGTCCTCTGTTCTGGTCCCTCTGTGGATGGTGTGGATGGGCCTCTTCTTGGCTGGTGATGGGTTCACCATTGTTGTTGGCTGCCGGAACTGTAGTCTGGAAGGCTGCAGTTGAGAGAGCGAGTGGTGGGCTATGCAGCACCTTTTATCCCTGGAGCTTTCGCACTCTTTTGAGCGGTCCCAGGTGAAGGTCCAATGGATCGATCAACACTCGATCACCCTGATCGATCTTGACCAATTGGGGGCAGACACCTTGATGACTGGGCGGGTCCCGGTCGGCCATAGCCGTTAGTGTCTGAGGCATATAGACCTTCCCAAATAAGGAAAGCAGGCACCGCCGAGTCTGCCACTTACTGACAGTTTCTACCTGGAGCCCATTGTCCCGGGAAGACCTTTTAATGGCCTTTCTCCTGTGTTAGTTTCTGCATATGTCTGAGCTGCATCGTTTGTATATTTGCAGGTTGCAATTTGTCTGTGCTCAGGCTTGACCTAATTTCCTATCGATCTTTGCAGGCGGCCATTTTAGATGGCCACATCATAACAATAATCTTTATTGTCACAAGTAGGCATACGTTAACACTGTAATGAAGTTCCTGCGAAAAGCCCATAGTTGCCCCATGCCGGCGCCTGTTCAGGTACACTGAGGGAGAATTCAGAATGTCCAATTCACCTAACAGCACGTCTTTCGGGAGGTTTTGGGAGGAAACCGGAGCTCTCGGAGGAAACCCATGCAGACACGGGGAGAATGTGCAGACTCCACACAGACAGTGACCCAAGCTGGGAATCGAACCTGGGACCATGGAGCTGTGAAGCAACAGTGCTACCCACTGTGCTACCATGCTGCCCTATTGATACTGTGCTGCCCTATCCCGCCTCTTGATCCTGAACGCGAAGCGTGGTGGATTACAGACTCAAACCAATACCTGCTCTGCATCCTCAGTCACCTGTCCGTCAAGTAAGGCCCGAACTCTACTTATTCAAATACATTCTGCATGACACATTACCTAACTTTACACAAATTCATTATAAAACTAAAACTTTTCTTTTTACAATCCTTTTATTGGCATTTTCAAAATTTATAAACAGTTATGAACATTGTTGGCCGTGTTCATTTACTGTATTATACAGAAAGGTTTGTCTAGCCCTTCCCTTAATTTACCCTATTTACATTCTGCAGCCCTCTGGTTCGGGTGTGGTTCATCCCACCCACTCCCACTGCCCACCCCTCCCTGCCACCCTCCCTCCCCCTCCTTGTGTCCCCCTTGGTCATTTTCTTTTTTTGGGGGGGGGGTTCGCCCCCCTTTCTCTCCTCTTCCGTTTATTTTCTTCCCCCGTCAACTTCAGCTGTGTTTCCCCTGTGATTGGGGGGGGGGGGGGCGGGGGTTGGGGTGGGGGGGGTGCCCCCTCCCTCCCACATTGTCCCTTTTGTGTTCCTCCAGCCTTTTCTCCTCTCCCCTCCCCCTCCTCCACCCCCGGTTGCGCGCTCCTATAGTTCCCACCCCGTCTTCATTTTTTCTTTTTCCTCTCCCTTTCCTTCGTAGCTTTCCCGTTTCCCCATCTTATTTACTGTTTCTGGCCTCGAACAGGTTCTGGAACAGGCCGACGAACTGCCCCCAAGTATCCAGGAAGCCTTCCTCTGACCCTCGGATGGTGTACTTCATCTTTTCCAGGTGGAGAAATTCCGAGAGGTCAGGGAGCCAGTCTGCAGCTGTGGGTGGTGCTGCCGATCGCCAGCCGAGCAGGATTCTCCGGCGTGCGATTAGGGAAGCGAAAGCAAGGGCGTTGGCCCCCTTCCCATGTGTAACTCTGGCTGCTCTGATACCCCGAAGATTACCACAATTGGGCATGGCTTCACCGTCAACCCCACAACCTTGAACATTGCCTCAGAGAAGGCTGTCCAGAACCCAGCCAGTTTGGGACATGCCCAGGGCATGTGGGTGCGGTTAGCCGGGCCCCTCTGAACCCATTCACATTTGTCCTCCACCTCTGTGAAGAACCTGCTCATTCGGGTTCTGGCCAGGTGTGCTCTGTGCACCACTTTGAATTGCATGAGGCTAAGCCTTGCTCATGCTGCTCAGTGCTTCGCTCCAGAGTCCCCATCCCACTTCTGTCCCCAGTTCGTCCTCCCATCTCCATCTGGTCTCGTCCAGTGGTGTTGGGCTCTGTCCAGTAGCTGTCCATACATTTTCCCACATAGTCCCCCTTCTTTACAGTCCGTGTTTATCAGTCCTCTAAGTCGTTTCTGGGGCCCCGGGGCACCCTACTGTCTCTTTGCGGAGGAAGTGCGATATTTGCAGGTGCCTCATTTCCTGTCCTAGAATCAGAGAATTTACAGTGCAGAAGGAGGCCATTCGGCCCATCGAGTCTGCACCGGCCCTTGGAAAGAGCTCCCCACTTAAGTCCACGCCTCCACCCGACCCCCTTAACCCCTAAACTTTTTGGACACCATGGAAAATTTAGCACTCTGGGAGGAAACAAGAGCACCCGGAGGAAACCCACGCAGACACGGGGGGAGAATGTGCAGACCCCACACAGACAGAGACCCAAGCCAGGAATCGAACCTGGGACCCTGGCGCTGTGAGCTACAGTGCCAACCACTGTGCCACCGTGCCGCCACACACACACTCTACTACACACACACACACACACATTCTATCACACACCCACACGCTGTACCACACACACACACGTTGTACCACACATACATACACACACGCTGTACCACACACACTCTACCACTCATACACTCTACCACGCACACACACTAACACACACCCTACCACACACACATTACCACACACACACTCTACAACACACACACACACTATCACACACACACACTCACACACATACACACTAACACACACACACTAACACACACTAACACACATACACACTAACACACACACATACACACTAACACACACACACACACACACTAACACACACACACTACCACACACACACACTATCACACACACACACTCTACCACACACACTAACACACACACACTAACACACGCACACACTAACACACACACACACTACCACACACACACACTATCACACACACACGCTAACACACACACACACAACCACACACACACACACTATCACACACACACGCTAACACACACAACAACACACACTCTATCACACACCCTCCAATGTTGCCAGTCTGTGCCCTACATAAAAGTCCCTAACTGTCAGTGTGCCCCCATCCCATCTCCATTTCCTGAAGGTGGTGTCGAGCATGGCTGAGAGGAATCTGTGGTTGCCGTAGATGGGAGCCATGAGGGACATCCTAGTCAGCCCGAAGTGCTGTCTTAATTGGGCTCACGTTTTCAGTGTGGCCGCAACCACTGGGTTGATGTGTATTTTGCCGAGGGAGATGGGAGTGCTGCTGTAGCCAAGGCTCGGAGGGTCGTTCCTTTAAAGATGCCTCCTCCATCTGTACCCACACTGAGTCGGGTTTGTGTACCCATCCCCTCACTCTTTCTGCCGTTCCTGCCCAGTGGTAGTATTGTAGGTTTGGTAATGCCAAGCCCCCTTTGATTTTCCTTCTTTGCAGTGTCGGTTTGGGAATTCTCGGGTTCTTACCTCCCCACACAAACGCCATGATTAAACTGTCTACGTTTTGGAAAAAGGCCTTGGGGATGAAGATCGGTATGGATCTGAACAGGAAGAGGAACCTCAGCAGCACGTTCATTTTGATCGTCTACACTATCCCTGTGAGGGAGAATGGGGGTGCGTCCCATCTCTGTAGGTCCTTTTTAACTTCCTCCACCAGTCTGGTCAGGTTCCACTTGTGGAACTGTGTCCTGTCTCTGGCTATCTGGATCCCCAGGTAGCGGAATCTGTTCTGGGCTGTTTTAAATGGGAGCCCCTCCAGCTTTGTCCCTCCCCCGTTTGGATTCACTGGGAATGCCTCACTTTTGCCCAGGTTGAGTTTATTAACCGAGATGGTTCCAAACTCTTTCAGGATCTGCATGATTGCTTTCAGTCCGTCCTGTGGCTTTGAGACATACAGGGGCAGGTCATCTGCATAGAGTGAGATTCTGTGCTCTCTGTCTCTTCCAGCTTTTCGCGTTCCGCAGATCTATCGCCAGGGGTTCGATTGCTAGCGCGAACATGAGCAGGGACAAGGGGCATCCTTGCCTGTGCCTCTTTGTACCTGGAAGTATTCAGAGCTTGTGGTGTTGGCTCGAACGCTCGCCTTGGGAGCATTGTACAGGAGTCTCACCCTGGCGGTGAATCACGCTCCTAGCCCAAATCGTTCCAGTACCTCGAGGAAGTACTTCCATTCGACTCTGTCGAAGGCCTTTTCTGCGTCCAGGGGGACGATCACCTCTGGTGTTCTCTCTTCGAGGGGTGTCATTATTACGTTCAGCAGCCGCCTGATGTTCGCTGTGAGCTGCCTACCCTTGAGAAAGCCCGTTTGGTCCTCTGCGACCACCTCTGCTACGCAGCCCTCCAACCTTTTGGCCAGGACCTTTGCGAGTATTTTCATGTCAACATTCAGCAGTGAAATGGGTCTATATGATCCGCATTCCGTCAGGTCTTTATCCTTTTTGGGTATCAGTGAGATTGTGGCCTGCGCTGGCGTAGGAGGCAAAGCGCCCCTTGCCAATGAGTCTGCGAATGTGTCCCTTAGGTGTGGGGCCAGGCTGGCGCAAATTTGTTAAAGAAGTCCGCCGGGAACTCGTCAGGTCCTGGCGCCTTTCCCACCTACATGGAGCTGATGCTGTCCATGATTTCTCCCAAATCTATTGGTGCTTCCAGCACCCCCCCCCCACCCTGTCTGTCTTCCCCCACAACTGATAATTCCAGTCCATCGGGGAATTGTTTCATCCCCACTTCCCCGTTGGGGGGCTCGGAGTTGTACAATCCTGTGCAGAGGTTTCGAATGCCTGACTGACCTCTTTTGGTTCTGCTACCAACCTGCCTTTGCTGTTCTCTACCTGCGCTATTTCCCTTGTGGCTGCCTGCTTTCTCAGCTGGTGAGCCAGTAGGCGGCCAGCCTTGTCCCCATATTCATAGAAGGTCCCCTGTGCCTGGCGGAGATGGTGCACTGTTTCCTGGTGGATAGCAGGTTAAAATCCATTTGTAGCTTTTTCTTCTCCGCCAGCAACTCTACAGTCGGAGCCTCGGAGAACTTACTGTCGCCCACTAGAATGGAGTCAAACAGCTGCCGCTTGGCTGCCCTTTCTTCCCTATCTCTGCACGCTCTGTAGGCTATGATCTCTCCTCTAATCATGGCCTTCAGTGCCTCCCAGAACATGGAGGGTTAAACCTCCCCGTTCTGGTTGTTACTAACGAAATCGCCTATGGTCCCGTGATGTTTTCTGGCAGAAGGCCTTGTTGGCCAGGAGGTCCGTGTCCAGTCTCCATGTGAGGCGCTGGGAATGGCCTGTCTCCAACCTTACATCCATGTAATAAGGAGTGTGGTCGGAGATGACAATTGCGCAATATTCTGCTCCCGTGATCCCTGGAATAACCGATTATCCCACTGCAAAAAAGCTGATGCGGGTGCACACCCTGTGAACCTGCAAAAAGAACGAGAACTCCTTTTCTCCCGGGTGCAGGAACATCCATGGGTCTACCCCCCATCTGCTCCATGAATATTCCCAATTACCTAGTGTCATGTGAGAGTACCTTTAAGAAATGGGTGTTTATAAATGGGTATGTATATAAATATCTGTAGTGAGAGTACCTTTAAGAAATGGGTGTTTACTACTGCAGTGAGGTCAGAGAGTGGGTGGAGCTGGGCTGTTTGTCAGCTTTTTACTTTCGCTTTAGGCTTTTTTGCTGCAGAGTGGGTTTGGTTTCATTTTAGTTTTGGAGAAGCTGCAATCACAGCAGGATGTGTGTGAATCTCTGCAAGCTTATGAATGTCCATTTGCTGATTTCAACATGGTAACTGTTCTCAGTAGTGAAGTTAAACCTGAGGTGCTTCTGTTAAAGTTTGTTTTAAATCTTATGGATGTTAAAAGGAAAGCTCAAGGATTACTTAATGTTGTATTCTTTGGGGGTTGTATTTGAATTAATGGTTGCTAAGATGTTCACTGTATGTTCTAAAAAAGGTTAACTTGAGTTCATAGCATAAACATTGTTTTGCTTTAAAAAATACTTTCCCATTTCTGCTATACCTCACCTGTAGAATGGGCTGTGTGCTCCCCATCCCACAATCTATTAAAAGTTGTGGGTCAGGTGAACTCCATGATACACTTTGGGGTTCTCTAAACCCTGGCCGATAATAAATTGGGGGCTCGTCCGGATAAATGACTATATATTGGATTGGCTTAGTGAACTTAAAGACAGTGAGGGGTGAGCATATTGTGGTTGCTTTTCAGGTGTGGTATTTTAGTTTAAGTAGGGAGTGTGTTGTGGACAATGGCTCTTTCAGAGTCTCTGAAGTTTTTTGGGGTGGAGACGGTCTCACGCAGTACATTATGGACAGAGACTAAAAGCAGACTGTTAGATTTGGCAAAAACATTGCAGTTAACATTACCTGACAAAATGCGAAAAGATGAGGTAATGATAGCGGTGGCTAAGCATTTAAAGTTGCCTGAGATACAGTCTGACTCATTAGAAATGGCAAAGATCCAGTTGCAGATTAAGCAATTTGAACATGAAAAAGAATTAAAGCAGCTTGAATATGCAATGAGGGAAAAAGAAAAGGAGAGAGAAGAAAGAAACAAAGAAAGAGATAGAGAGGAAAAGGAAAGAGATAGAGAGGAAAGGGAAAAAGAGAGAGTGTTTGAACATCAGAAAATGGCTATGAAACATAACAGTCAGTTAAAATTGACAGACGTAAAGGGGAATGTGCAGTTGGAGGATAGTGATGAGGATAGTGAGAAAGAGCGTCAGAGTCAAAGCTTGGTGGGGATCAATTTAAATATGTCCAAGCATTGCCAAGATTTGACGAGAAGGAGGTGGAAGCCTTTTTCATTTCATTTGAGAGGGAGCTAAACAAATGAAATGGCCACAGGACATGTGTGTATTACTGATTCAAACAAAGCTGGTAGGTAGGGCTACTGAAGTGTTTGCATCACTACCGGAGGAGGTATCTGGGACGTATGAGGAGGTGAAAAAATCCATCTTGGGTGCATATGAACCAGTGCCTGAAGCCTACAGACAAAAGTTTAGAAATTTAAGGAAAGAACTTGGTCAAACATACATGGAGTTTGAAAGGCTCAAACTGAGTAATTTTGATAGGTGGATAAGGGCTTTGAAAATAGACCAAACATATGAAGCTCTCAGAGAAATTATGCTTTTGAAGGAGTTTAAAAATTAAATTCCTGATGTAGTGAGAGCTCATGTGGAAGAGCAGAGGGTTAAAACTGCGAGATTAGCAGCAGAAATGGCAGATGATTATGAATTAGTTCATAAATCAAAGCTTGGTTTCCGACATCAGTTTCAGCCTGTGAGGGATAGAAACTGGGGACATGAGAAATACTCAAGTGGTAAAGGTAAAGGTGATCTGATGGGAGATAATAAGGAGAGTGTACCTCAGATTTAAAAAGAAATCCATGAGAGTGGAAGAGAAATTAAAAGTTTCAAATGTTTTCACTGTAACAAACTAGGCCATGTAAAGTCACAGTGTTGGTGGTTGGAGAAAAGCACTGGGAAGGCTGATGTCGTAAAACAGGATAAGCCAGTGGAAAATCAGACAACTGAAGTGTTGAAGGACGAATATCCTGGGACTTTTCCGGATTGTGTAGTAACAAGGTCGCAAAGTCACAGGTTAAGACAAGAGGAGAAATCAAAGAGTGAAGATGAAGTGGAAGTTCAATAATCAGAAACAATTTTTGATCGGATGGTTGAAAAAGAACAAGAACAGGTGGAGGATGAGGCGGATATTTTTAGTTCAGGAAATCTGGCTGAGTTACAACAGAAAGATATGGAAATAAAACGGATGTATCAGAAAGCATATACGGAAGAGCAATCTGAGTGTATATCAGTGTTATTACCGTAAAAGTGATGTCTTGATGAGAAAATGGAGACCTTTACATATGCAGGCGGATGGAAAGTGGGCAGAAATACTACTTCATCAAGTAGTATTGCCAGTAGGGTATAGACAGGAGGTGTTGCAAGTTGTACATGAGGTACCAGTGGGAGGTCATTTGGGAATAAGGAAATCTCAAGCTAAAATCCAGAAACATTTTTATTGGCCTGGACTACATAAAGATGTAGTTAAATTTTGTCAATCATGTCACACATGTCAAGTGATAGAGAAACCTCAAGCAGTGATAAAACCAGCGCACTTAATACCCATTCCAGCATTTGAGGAACCTATTACAAGGTTCCTAATTGATTGCGTAGGACCGCTTCCTAAAACGAAAAGTGGGAATCAATATCTTCTGACGATAATGGATGTGTGGACTTCCGGTTGTGGCTATGCCTGGGTAGGTCGCACGTTCGGCAGCTCCCACCAAGACCGGATTTTGGGCCCTTTTGAGGAGCCCCAGCGGCACTTGGACGACAATTCCCGGTGTGAGAAGGCAGCAGTGAGGTTCCCCCAGCATTGTATGGAGTGGACCAGGAGTGGAGCGATTAAAAAAGTGGTTTTGGAGCAGAGAGGAGAGCAGGTGCAGAAAAGTAAGACGGCGGCGGGTAGAGACCAGGCAGCGTGGGCACAATGGTCGCGGGAGCAGCAGGAGTTCCTGAAAAGCTGCTTTGCGGAGCTGAGAGCAGAAATGCTGGCCCCAATGAAGGCGTCGATAGAAAAGCTAGTGGAAACCCAGAAGGCCCAAGGGACGGCGATTAGAGAGGTGCAGCAGAAAGCCTCTGCAAACGAGGACGAGATTCTGGGCCTGGTGGTGAAAGTGGAGGCGCATAAGGCACTGCACAAGAAGTGGCAGGAAAAGTTTGGGGACCTGGAGAATAGGTCGAAGAGGAAGAATCTCCGGATTCTGGGTCTCCCTGAAGGGGTGGAGGGGTCCGACGTTGGGGCATACGTAGCCACAATGCTGAACACGTTAATGGGCGCGGGAGCCTTCCAGCGGCCCTTGGAGCTGGATGGGGCTCACAGAGTCCTGGCAAGGAGGCCTAAAGCCAAAGAGCCGCGAAGGGCTGTAGTGGTGAGGTTTCACCGCTTCATGGACAGGGAGTGCGTCCTGAGATGGGCGAAGAAGGAACGGAGCAGCAGGTGGGAGAATACGGAGATCCGTATTTATCAAGACTGGAGTGCAGAGATGGCTACGAAGAGGGCTGGATTCAACCGGGCCAAGGCGGTGCTCCACCGAAAGGGGGTGAAGTTCGGGCTGTTGCAGCCAGCGCGATTGCGGGTCACTTTTCAAGATCGCGATTTGGTGCACGATCAATTGCACAAAGACTAAGGTTGGGTACAACTGTGGCTTTATTACAGTCAGATGTGTGGCCTCCTGCTGCAGCTGGCGAAATGGCAGGGCACTTGAGATCATGCATATTTATACTGTTCTCCGTGGGTGGAGACAGCCGGCAGGAGCTACCGGCGAACTTGTAGTGCAGGTCCTACCTTACATCTCCTATTACAGTGGTTCACCACATTCACCCCCTGTTAAAAATGAGTCCGGCAGGTGTGACGTGAAACCATATACAATTAGTGCAATTATGTACAGTGGTAGGGAAAGGAAAGTGCATGTTGACGGTCCGGAGTCCGTCAAAGGTTCAGCCGGTCCGGTGCTTCGTTGGGAGCGGCGTAAAGGTGGCGGCGAAGTCGGTGCTGGCAGTGGTGAGGTGGCACCAATGGCGGTGGTGGTGGCGCTGATGCTGGCCAGTCATCGGGGAACTCCGGGAGCGTGCAGAAGTCCTCTTCGTCCTCTCGTGCAGAAAAGGGGAGGAGGGGGGGTCATCTGGTGGGGTCAATATTGGCGGCGCGGTGGGAGGTGGGGGGGCGCATTGGTGGGTGGGTGTGTTGGGGTGGAACCTGACGGTGCCAGGTCCCTGAGTGAGACAGTATCTTGGCAGCCGTCGGGGAACTCAACGTAGGCATATTGAGGGTTGGCGTGGAGCAGGTGAACCCTGTCCACCAAGGGGTCCGCCTTGTGGAGTCGGATGTGCCTACGGAGAAGGACCGGTCCTGGAGCAGCGAGCCAAGTCGGGAGCGGCACCCCGGATGTGGACTTCCTGGGGAAGGTAAAAACACGTTCATGGGGTGTGTTGTTAGTGGTGGTGCACAATAGTGACCGGATGGAGTGTAGAGCGTCAGGGAGGACCTCCTGCCAGCGAGAGGCTGGGAGGTTCCTCGACCGTAGGGCCAGCTGGATGGCCCTCCAAACCATCCCATTCTCCCGTTCTGCTTGCCCGTTTCCCCGGGGGTTGTAGCTGGTCGTCCTGCTGGAGGCTATACCCCTGCTGAGCAGGAACTGACGCAGCTCATCGCTCATGAATGAGGATCCCCTGTCACTGTGAATGTAGGCGGGGAAACCGAACAGAGCGAAGATAGTGCTGAGGGCCTTGATGATGGTGGCAGACGTCATATCGGGGCATGGGATGGCGAAGGGGAATCTTGAGTGCTCATCGACCACACTGAGAATGTATGTGTTACGGTCGGTGGACGGGAGGGGCCCTTTGAAATCCACGCTGAGGCGTTCAAAGGGTTGGGAAGCCTTCACCAGGCGCGCACGGTCCGGCCGGTAGAAGTGCGGCTTGCACTCCGCACAGACCTGGCAGTCCCTGGTGACTGTCCTTACTTCCTCGACGGAGTAGGGCAGATTGCGAGCTTTGACCAGATGGTACAATCGAGTGACCCCCGGGTGAAAAAGGCTGTCGTGTAGGGCCCGGAGTTGGTCCACTTATGCGCTGGCACATGTACCTCGGGAGAGGGTGTCTGGGGGCTCGTTGAGTTTACCGGGGTGATACAAGATCTCGTAATTATAGGTGGAGAACTCGATTCTCCACCGCAAGATTTTATCATTTTTGATCTTGCCCCGCCATGTGTTATTGAACATGAAGGCTACCGACCGTTGGTCCGTAAGGAGAGTGAATCTCTTACCGGCCAGGTAATGCCTCCAATGCAGCACAGCTTCAACGATAGCTTGGGCCTCCTTTTCGACGGATGAGTGTCGATTTCAGAGGCATGAAGGGTGCGGGAAAAGAATGCCACGGGTCTGCCTGCCTGGTTTAGAGTGGCGGCAAGGGCGACGTCTGAAGCGTCGCTTTCTACTTGGAAAGGCAGTGACTCGTCCACTGCGTGCATCCCGGCCTTGGCGATGTCTACTCTGATGCGGGCGAAAGCGTGTTGTGCCTTGGCCGCAAGGGGGAATTGGGTGGACTGAATGAGTGGGCGGGCCTTGTCCGCAGAGTTTGGGACCCACTGAGCGTAGTGGGATAAGAACCCCAGGCAGTGTTTGAGGGCCTTGGGGCAGTGGGGGAGGGGAAGTTCTATGAGGGGGCGCATGCGGTCAGGGTCGGGCTCGAGAAGTCCGTTTTGGACTACATAGCCGAGAGTGGCAAACCGGGTCGTGCTGAACACACACTTCTCTTTGTTATAGGTCAGGTTGAGAAGAGTGGCAGTGCGGAGGAATTTATCGAGGTTGGCATCGTGGTCCTGCTGGTCATGGCCGCAGATGGTGACATTATCTAAGTACGGAAAGGTGGCCCGCAAACCGTACTGGTCGACCATTCGGTCCATCTCTCTTTGGAAGACCGAGACCCCATTTGTGACACCGAAAGGAACCCTAAGGAAGTGGTAGAGGCGACCGTCCGCCTCGAAGGCAGTGTATGGCCGGTCCGACTTCTGGATGGGGAGCTGGTGGTAGGCGGATTTCAGGTCAATTGATGAGAAGACCCGGTATTGCGCAATCTGATTGACCATATGCGTGGAACGGGGTACGCATCGAGCTGCGTGTACCGATTGTTGGTCTGGCTGTAGTCCATGACTATCCTGTGTTTCTCCCCAGTTTTAACCACTGCCACTTGGGCTCTCCAGGGGCTGTTGCTGGCCTCGATAATACCCTCCTTAAGCAGCCGCTGGACTTCGGACCAGATGAAGGTCTTGTCCTGGGTGCTGTACCATCTGCTCCTAGTGGCAACGGGCTTGGAATCCGCGGTTAGATTGGCAATAAGGGAGGGGGGATCAACCTTGAGGGTAGCGAGGCCGCAAACGGTAAGGGGGGGTAAGGGCCCGCCGAATTTGAGGGTGAGGCTCTGGAGGTTGCACTGGAAGTCCAGGCCCAACAGGAGTGCAGCGCAGAGAATAGGAAGGACATAGAGGTGGAAGTTAGTAAATTCTACGCCCTGGACCGTGAGGGTGCCTGTACAAAAGCCTCGGATCAGGACGGAGTGGGATCCAGAGGCTAGGGAGATCCTTTGATTGGCAGGGTGGAACACGAGGGAGCAGCGCCTTACCGTATCTGGGTGAACGAAGCTTTCGGTGCTCCCGGAGTCCAGCAGGCACGAGGTTGCGTGGCTGTTGATTTTAACCGTCGTCGACGTGGTGGCCAGGTTGTGCGGGCGAGATTGGTCCAGCATCATCGAAGCGAGCTGCGGGTAGCCATTGGATGATTCGGGTGGTGAGCGTGTGCGGTTCCGATGTCGGGATGTCCGGAGACCCTGTGGGGGACAAGATGGCGGCGTCCATGGAGCGCACATTGCGGGGTCAGGACAAGATGGCGGCGCCCATGGTGCGCACATTGCGGGGTTGGGACAAGATGGCGGCGCCCATTGGTCGCACATGGACCCGGGAGGAGAAGATGGCGGCTCCCATTGCGCGTCAGGTATGGCGGAGGGGGCGGTGGCGGGTGCGATCGCAGCGACTGCGCGGGCCTGGCACACAGCCGCGAAGTGGTCCGTTTTACTGCAGGCTTTACAAACTGCAGTGCGGGCCGGGCAGTGTTGGCGGGTGTGCTTCTGCTGACCGCAGAAGTAGCAGTGGGGACCCCCAGTGTGCGCGGATCTGCGTGTGGCGCAGGCGTATTGGGAAGGCAGGGCCCCAGCTGAGGAGGTCGTCGGTGGGGTCCAGGAGGGGTAGGGAGGAGTAGATGGGTCTGTGTCACTGGTCTGGACATCGTCTGGGCACGATTCGTAATAAAGAGGCTGAATGGTCCGCACATCCCTGCGAGGTTGTCAGAGTTGGGGAACATTGACAGGTTGAGCTGCTCGACAGCAAGCAGCGTAGTGGCCCACCTTGCCACAGCGGAGGCATTGTCGGGTTCTTGCGGGACATTGCCGCTTTAAATGTGCGGCTCCACAGTTGCCGCACGTCATGACATCATGGCGTTCGTTGCGCCACTGCGCATGCGCGGTTCAGTCTTGCGTCGGGCACGCCTGCGCATCACGTCGCTCAATGTTCCCGTAGTTTTTGGCGCGCACAAGCGCAGGAGGCCTTGAAAAGCGCGCGAAATGTCTGCCCTCGTCCGGGCCGCGGGCCGGGAGGAACTCGATCGCCTGGACCCGTTCGGCCTTGTAGGACGCCTGCCTCACCGATCCGGCCACGTAGGACCCCTGCCGCGCCGATTCAGCCGCCTGAAATTGGGTATAACGGCTAGTCGCGTTTTCGTGCAGGACAGAGGCTTCGATTGCGGAGGCTAAGGTGAGCCCTTTTATTTTTAAGAGCTGCTGACATAGGGTGCCCGAGGTGACCCCAAAAACGATCTGGTCCCGAATCATGGAGTCGAAGGTGGTGTCGTAACCGCAGGACTGCGCAAGTATGCGGAGATGCGTAAGGAATGACTGAAAGGGCTCATCCTTACCTTGCAGGCGCTGCTGGAAGAGATACCTCTCAAAGCTCTCGTTGACCTCGACGTTGAAGTGTTGGTCGAGCTTGAGAAGGACCGTCTTGTATTTAGTCTTGTCCTCGCCTTCCGCGAGCACCAGGGAATTGTAGACATGGATGGCGTGTTGACCTGCCGTGGTGAGGAGGATGGCGATCTTTCTGGTGTCCGAGGCGCTTTCCTTTTCGTTGGCTTCCAAAAAGAGCTGGAGGCGCTGTTTGAACAGCTTCCAATTAACGCCGAGGTTTCCAGCGACTTGCAGCGGCTGCGGTGTGTTGACGGTGTCCATGGCGCAGGATGGCAGATTCCGGAGGATCTTTAGGTAGGTACCAAATTCACTCCTGGTACTATGAAGTGTTGGGTGCTCTGCCACACAGATGAACCAACACGGTTGTGAATGGTACAACGCAGTTTTATTTCAAACATCTATTTACACTGGTAAACTGTTTACTGAGGTTCGACCATGACCCTTGATTCTGTGGACCTATTCCTAATTCAATCTTGTAGTGGCACTCAGCACATGGTGGATGTCTGTGTGGCCTGCAATGAGCTCTGTGCCCTGAGCCGTCTCCTGCTCGAGTGCCCAGGAAGTGTCGTGTTCCCTGTTTTGTACTGTGTATGCTCTTGCCTGTGATTGGCTGTCGTGTTGTGTGTGTTGATTGGTCCGTTGATCTGTCCATCAGTATGTATGTATGTATGTGCTATGATGTTTACCTGAATATCATGACACCTCTCATCTTGTGTTTTCACTCCATCTAGTCTAGCGTTCTCACTCCCTATAGTTTAGAGCTCACACTCCATTTAGTCGAGAGTTCTTACCCACTCTGGTCTAGTCATCTCACCCCTTAGAGTGTAGCATTCTCACCCCTTATAGTCTAGTATTCTCACCCCCTCTAGTCTAGTGTTCTCTGCCCCCTGGTCCAGCATTCAGACACCCTCTAGTGTGAAATTCTCATCTCCTAAAGTCCAGACATCTCAGATTAGTGTTCTCACCACCTCTAGTCTAGAATTCTCACTCACTCTACTCTAGCTCTCACTCCCTTTAGTCCAGTGTTCTCTCCCCTCATAGTCTAGAGTTCTCTCCCCCTATAATCTAGAGTTCTGCCTGCCTATAGTCTAGAGTTCTCTCCCCCTATAATCTAGAGTTCTGCCTGCCTATAGTCTAGAGTTCTCATCGCCTCTAGTCCAGTGTTCTCACTCCATCTAGTCTAGCATTCTCACTCCCTATAGTCCACAGCTCCTACTCACTTTAATCTAGAGTTCTTACCCACTCTAGTCTAGACTTCCTACCCCTTATAGTCTGGAGTTTTCACCCTCTATAGTCTATGGTTCCCACCCCTTCTAGTCCAGAGTTCTCATCCCCTCTTGATAGAGTTTTCAGCCTCTCTAGCTCAGAGTTCTAACCTCAAAAGTCGAGAGTTTGCATCCTCTCTAGCCTAGAATTCTCACTCCCTATAGCCTAGAGATCCCCCCCCCCCCTCCCCACCACCATCCCGCTGCAGTCTCGCATTCTTACCTCCTCTAGTCTAGTGTTCTCACACCCTCTGGGTCAAGAGTTCTCGCCCTCTCTAGCCTGGAGTTCTCACTCCCTATATTCTGCAGTTCCCATTCTCTCTAGTCTAAAGTTCTCACTCCCTATAGCCTAGAGTTCTCTCTTCTCTAGTCTAGAAATATCATCCCTTATTTTCTAGTGTTCTCACCCCCTTTAGTCTTGACTTTTCACGCCTTACAGTCTAGAATTCTCACCCCATCTAGTCTAGAGTTCTCAACATTCAAGTCCACAGGTCTCACCCCCTCCAGTCCAGAGTTCTCACCACCTCTAATTCAGCAACCCCAACCCCTCTAGTCTAGTGGGCACATCCCCTCTAGTCTTGAGTACCGACTCCCTCTGCTCTTTCTGAGAGTTGAAATATTGATCACTCTTCACTCTTAATCTCGTTGAATATCGGGAGTGTTGACGCTGTATCAAAATGAACTGCTAAGTACTATCATACAAAGTCAAAATTTTAATAACTATTTATTGTCAGTCCTAAATTTGCCTTTTATGAATCTGACGCCAAGACTTCTCCTATAACTTCTGTAAGTTTCCAGCAGTTACATTAGTTGAAAGGGCTTTGCTCCACTAAAGCCATGGTAACTACTACATTTTTATTATTTTCATGGAGATATTATTCATTCCTGACATATAGGGCGAGAGATTTTGTAGCGATTAATGTTGCAATGAACACAGCACGATTCATACTGGTATCACAAAAACTTCTCAATTAGCCAGATTCATCAGGACTTGAAACGGAATCTTCCGCTCCCGCCACGGGAGGTGTGGGGGGGACGGGACCAAATATGGTGTGATGGCTAATGTCAGCTTCCCGCCAGCAGGAATTTCGTTTGGAATTTTCTCCTGGCTTTGATGGTAGGCCGGGTTTTCCACTGATCAATGTCAGTGTTATAACCTGCACGAGACCTATTGCGTTGGAGCAATCAGCCTGCCCGTGAGTCTCACCGAATACGAGCTACCCAGCTAAGGGGACAGAGAGCCCCAAATCATCTTTGGTTAAGTTCTGTATAAAGTCAGTCAGGTATGGTACCGAATACACAGACCCGGTTGGGATCTGATGTATATTGTAAATACTAGTGCATTGTAATAACATTTCATTAACCTTCCTGGTTCAGACTCATTTGTGGTCTACAAAACTGGCGACGAGAGTACAACTGGATTACACTATTGGGTGAACCATCTCCCTTACACTGTTGGACCAAGTTGGAATTTATTTTGAATAGGCCTCTGTTTGGAAGATGTACTGCTATATGTGTGTGGTGTGCACCAAATAGTGTCCCAAGAGCTTTTTCTCTAAAGTGCCCAACCGAGGTGAGTGTCTCTACGATGGTGGAGGATGTTGGAGACAGCTGTGATGGAAAGACGGTGTTGTCCGCTGACTGGTGCTCCGGGGTGTTGCAGACTGGTGTTTGGGGGCTCATGTCACTGTCTGGTGCCCTTCGTCACTAGACATGTCCTGGGGTTGTGGCCAGGGACAGGGGAGACCAGAAGAGCCCACCTTGTCGCGGTGGTGGTGCGGAGGTGGTGGGGTGGTGAGGAGGTTGTGCCACGCGTGCCATAGGGACAGCAGAACTCAGTGGGAGCTCCCTTTGTTCCCTGACGCCGACCTCTGCCTCGGCGACTGCCCTCTCCCTGGGTCAACTGTCCAGCTCCAGTACCCGCCGTTCCGCGACAGTGAGGGGCTGCAGTTGCGGAGGTAGTGCACTGCCTTCTCCTGGGGCGGGGAAGCCGGGGGGGGGGGGGGGGGGGAAGGAGGGGGGGAAGGGGGAGAAAGAAAATACTCATGTTTAGCAGTCGGCCACAGGCAGCACAGGGGGTGGGTAGCTGATGGCTTTTATGAACAGGGCACCTGGCCATGGCGAGCAGCATGGGTGCTGTCATGTGATGCAGGATGGGGTACGAGCAGACTGTTGGCGTGTGGGGTTCAGTCACCTTCTGGTGGGGGGTTATAGGTGTGTGGGACGGGGGTTGTTGCCAGTAGCACGGTGCTATCTATTCACCCTGGTCGCACTGAGGATGTTGTGCACCTTTTTCCAGCATTGCTGGCTGGTCCTGGCAGTGGCACCCAGGCCCAAAGTACAGTGGTGGGTGGCAGCCTCCTTGCCACCTGGGGCCTCTCCTCCACGGCGTCAAGCAGGTTCCTGAGCTCCATATCTGCAAAACGGGGTGGTGCTCCTCGGGTTGCCATCTAGTTGGCTGGCACGAGTGTGTGGGGGAGTGGAGTGCTAATATGCGGCTGCAGCTTGTTAGCCTCTCAGATGCCAATCCCGTCCCCGGTGAATCGGACACCATTTTGCATTGGAATTGCTCTAGTTCCACATGGCGCCGGTGCAAGCCCATTAACCGATCCTGATGTGCTCCGGGGCCGGCCCCACTTCCAAGATCACCATTTGTTGCCCATCCATAACTGCCCTTGAGAAAGATCTTGCAATGGCACCACTGGTGGTCTTTCTGTTGTGCTTTGAGGTCTGCTTTGGTGTCCACGTCTCTGAAACATATTGGAACAAGGAAATCACTGCTGCCCAGTAATCATATTCTTAGTCCTAGGTTTGAAATCCTGGTTCTCTATATTCTTTTCCTCAGGCAGCCGGAAGCTGTGCCTGCACATTGGAGACAATGGTGAATGTTACCGTATATGTCTGGTTTCATCATGAGGAGGCCGCCAAGATATGAAAAATGGCCCACATTTTCCAGGATCTCACCATTGACCTCCATCGAAGGTGTTGGGCTGTGGGAGCTGATTGGAAGAGGACCTTAGTTTTCTGGGTGCTTAGTGGAAGCCCCATTTTCTCATGTGCTTTGAAGAAGGGCCTGGAGCTCAGTTTCAGAGTGAGCTTACACACAAGCAGCATCTGCATATTGAAGCTTAATCGTAGAATCCCTAAAGTGCAGAAGGAGGCCATTCGGCCCATCGGGTCTGCACCGACCCTCCCAAAGTGGACCCCATCTGGACCCAATTCCCACCCAATTCTTGTAACCCCACCTAATCTAACTTTTGAACACTAAGGGGCAATTCAGCGTGGCCAATCCTCCAAATCTGCACATCTTCGGACTGTGAGAGGAAACCGGAGTACCTGGAGGAAACCCATGCAGACACGGGAGGATATGCAAACTCCACACAGTTATCGGGTCCCTGGCGCTCTGAGACAGCAGTGCTAACCACTGTGCCGTCATGCTGCCCATGACTAATATTCAAATGGATTTGGTTTTGGGTTGAATTCAGTGTAGTTTGAACAGTTTCCTGTCTATTCTGTAAAACATCACCACACCACTACACCCATTCCAATTCTAATCCACTTGTTTGTTGGCTCTTTTGAGGTCATTTTTTCAGATCATTGGGAGGTTCAAAGAGTGAGCACTCCTCAGCATTATGTAATTCAATTTACAGCCGTGCATTCTAATCCATTCCAATCTACCGATAGCCTGCAAATAAGCATAAAAGTGTAAAATATAAACTTTCAACTGCTGCCTCACACTATGGACTTACCTTTTTATAGAAATCGGCCCATAACCTTAGATCATTTCAGTATATTGTTCATAATATTTTCTGAGTGCAGTCCATAGCTAGTAAAGAGCTGGTTTGAATCTTCAATCTTATAACTTGGTGCAATTGTTGGATGATGTACACAAGTATAGTGTTGGGCCTAATAATAATAATAATAATCTTTATTAGTGTCACAAGTAGGCTTACATTAATACTGCAATGAAGTTACTGTGAAAATCCCCTAGTCGCCACACTCCGGCACCTGTTCGGGTACATGGATGGAGAATTCAGAATGTCCAATTCACCTAACAAGTACATCATTCAGTGCTTGTGGGAGGAAACCGGAGCACCCGGAGGAAACCCATGCAGACACGGGGAGAACATGCAGACTCTGCACAGACAGTGACCCAAGCCGGGAATCGAACCTGGGACCCTGGCGCTGTGAAGCAACAATGCTAACCATTCTGCTACCGATCATGTGTTGCCCTTTGAACATGACCAGAGGAGTTTTTTGTTCCAGTGTAACATAGCCCTTAAGCTGCCATCTTTCAGTTACCAAAACCAAGCAGTGTGATCCATGTTGTGCGCTTCAGGATCCACACACCACACTTGAGGGCTATTATAATTGAGGTGGGATCAAAAAGAAAATATTCGTCCCAAAATTGAACTGTAGCATTAAGAAGTTGAGAAAGCTGACATTTTACACTCACACATGCACTCACACAGGCGTGGGCATGCACATCATCCATATCCCCTCAGGTGAAACAAAGAATTATAGTTGAACGAAAGTGCGAATCAGAATCATTACTTAAGAAAAAGAAGCAATGATTCTGGATGCACAAAATTAGGAGTTTTTACAAAATCATCATAAATCCCTACGGTGTAAATGGGACTTCA
Source organism: Scyliorhinus torazame (assembly GCF_047496885.1). Lineage (NCBI taxonomy): Eukaryota > Metazoa > Chordata > Chondrichthyes > Carcharhiniformes > Scyliorhinidae > Scyliorhinus > Scyliorhinus torazame. The sequence continues at coordinate 117,611,246 of NC_092707.1, read as the reverse complement.
AATATGCATCAGTAAGGATTGAAAGAAAACCTTCAGCTGCTCTTGTCTGACGCCCTGATAGCTCAATAAACCAACAGACCCTGAAGGAGTAAAGTCTCCGACCATGCTGTCTGCATTCGTTCTCAGATGGTTTGAGGCGACATAGATTCCCCAGGTGGCTTTTATTATGGAGCCCGCAAATCCCATTGGAAACTGTAGAACACGGTTCAGACACCACTCCTGAAACAAGGAGAATATCAGGGAAATAATGTAATTTGAAAAGAAATTGATTTTTAAAATGTTGAAAGTTCGGATTCCTAATCTGAGTACCATAGAAATGTCTGACAATTACCATTATGTTCAATTTTCAGCACTTTAGTGTAAAACAGGGAAGCACGTGAAAACTACAGATGGTAGCAAATTATCTTGATGGTGTCTGCAGACGACAGTCTGATTGGTCCCAAAGGGATTAAGAGTGTGCAGGCAACAGTTAATCAAGCAGCAGATTGCAGTATTTTTGCTCAGAATTCAGAAATAATGACAGGGAAAAGCGAGCAATGTGAGAGGAGTGTGAGTGGAAGGAACAGACACAGCTGTCTGATCTACCGATACAAAGCTTCTAGTGAGGGAAGCAATTTACCACAATCTATTGCCCAAGAAACAACATATAACTATTTCGCACAGAACCCTGCCTACTGATTGAAACACGTGTTACACCAACATGAGGTAATTAATATAATTGACATTTTATATATAAGTTTTAAATTCTACTTTTGTACTACTGTAGGTTATCATTTCGTAGAATCATAGAGTCACAACAGTGCAGAAGGAGCCCATTCGGCCCATCGAGTCTGCACCGACCCTGATGGAGCACTCCACCCAAGCCCACCTCCTCGCCCTATCCCAATAACCCCTTAACCTAACCTACACATCCCTGAACACAAAGGGGCAATTTAGCATGGCCAATCCACCTAACTTGCACATCTTTGGACTGTGGGAGGAAACCGGAGGAAACCCACACAGACACGGGGAGAACTTGCAGACTCCACACAGAAAGTCACCTCAGACTGGAACTGAACCCGGGACCCTGGCACTGTGAGGCAGCAGTGCTAACCACTGTGCCACCCCCATTTGTATGTTGCACATAAGGATCAAGGCAGGCGATATATGGACATAAAACGGCAAAGAGTGGATCACTAACATTATCAGTAACATTTGCTCATTGAATGGCGGAGCAGATGGGCCAAATGGCCTACTTCTGCTCCAATATCTTACGGTTATGGACAGATGATCCTGGGGCTTGATCTGCAGTGTGGTACTGGCATTAATGTGTCTTCTTGTGTCAGCTTGTAGCTACATTGGCATCCACTAGTTGATTTGACTGTTCTTTTGAATTCATTTACGGGATGTGGGCGTCGCTGGTTAGGCCAGCATTTATTGCCCATTCCTAGTTGCCCTTCAGAAGGTGGTGATGAGTTGCCTTCTTGAACCGCTGTAGTCGTTGAGGTGTAGGTACACCCACTGTGCTGTTAGAGAGGGAGTTCCAGGAAGCAGTGTGCACCATGCCTTCATCCTGGCACACCCAAAGATTCTGACCTCTTTGAGATGCCCCCCCAGCTGCTGAGTTGGCTCCTGGAAGGCAAGATCCTGTGATCGTGGCTGATGATACCTATCCGGAGGCCACGGACCAACGCCGAGACCCGCTACAACAATCGAGCAGTGCTTCGGCATCCTGAAGAGGCGGTTCAGATGCCTGGACTGCTCTGTCGGTGCCCGCCAGTATGATGCTAAGAGGGGCCACCTTTATCGTTGTGCCCTGCAGTGTCCCCCACAACATCGTGCAGCAGAGGGGCGACGTGCTGGACGAGGAAGATGAATGCCAGGCCTCCTCCAAGGAGGAGGATGCGGGGAAGGCTGAGGATGGGCAGGATATGGGACCCAGGTAGGCCTGGGAGGCCATGCGAAGTACATGCCCGGGCCAACGTGCACAGGACACTCTGATCGCCTCCAGGTTCACCAATTGATGGGGGGGACTGGCCAGCTCATGGGCACCGCATCACCCTGGCTATCCCCACGCCTGCCACCCCCTCCGTGACATATAATTGCCAGACTACGGGAATGTGGGTCCTGGGATGGCAGTAACAGCGGGTCTGGCCCATGGGATGGAGAATGATGACAACCAGCTCTGCGATGAGCTCTGGTGCTCTACATCTTTTGACAATGTCTGACTCCTGCCCACGGTAACACTTTCCACCGTACTCCTAGGTGAACCCTGCATGCGAATTGGCCTTTCCATCACACGGTGCCATCGGATCCCTGGGGTGGCAGTGGTGGGGACGGTCGAGGGGGTGGGTGTGGAGCCCAGCCCTTCCCATAACGTTCACTCATCCACCCCTCCCGCCCCCGCGCCCCCTCTCTGTTCCAGACCAGTCCACCCCAACACCCATCGGACAGAGCACCAAGGCAGGTTGTATAGAACTCTGCAGTCGGGGGGGCATCTCAAAGAGGTCAGAATCATTGTGTGTGCCAGGATAAAGGCATGGTGCACACCGTTTCCTGGAACTCCCTCTCTATCAGCACAGTGGGTGTACCCACATCACATCGCCTGCAGCGGTTCAAGAAGGCAACTCACCACCACCTTGTGAAGGGCAGCTGGGAATGGGCAATGAATGCTGGCCTAACCAGTGACGCCCACATCCCATAAATGCCCTAGCCCCTATAACTAAACTGTGGCCTCCACCCATGCCAACCTATCTGGTGTCTAACATTCTGGCCTTACAGGCCCTAATGCTACGTCAAAGTGGATCCCCAGGTGGTGCCTCAGGAGTGGAGATGGCATACTGTGATTCCTACCCTGCGACTTGGGTCCCGGTTGGCGGCCGTCTTCTGCCTCCCTGTTCTGCCTGCTGCCTGCCAGATTGTGGGGTATGTGTGGAGGGCCTTGCGGGGGTCACCAACATGGGTCCCATTACCTCCTCCTCCCTCTGGATGCCTGACAGCCCCGGGTTACTCCATGGGATGGGGGTGCGTGTGGATCTATCCCCGCGATAGACAAGGCAATGTCCAGCTGGTTCTGGCACATGGCTGCCTGTGAGGTGGCAGCCCTGTCCTGGGCTTAGGCCAGTGCCTGCACAGAGTGCCCCAGGCCTTGGACATGCTGGTCTATAGCTGAAACCCTCGCACCTAATGCCTCCACCGAGGAGGCCACCCATGCGGTGTTGGTCTGAGTGGCATGCATGGCCGGCACCACCTCCTTCTCCTGCACGCGGTTGGACTCCTCCACCTGCGCCTGCAGGTACTGGATGCTCGCCGACATCCCCTCGTGTAGTCCCTGGCTCTGTGACTGCATCTCCACAATCGATGGGACTACTTGTTCCAAAATCCTGAAACCCATCTGGACGACAACTAGTCTTTGGGACCGACCCGCCCTCCGACCATCTGCTCGGGAGTTCCTACTTCCACCTGATGTACCGGATCAGCTGTGTGCTGCGCACCAGAGGGTGTCCCAGGAGCCTCTTCGCTAAAGTGCCCAACCGAGGTTAGTGTCTCTGGGCTGTTGGAGGGTATAGGGGCTGTGACCGGAAATCAGTGTCATCCCCGGATTCGAGCACCGGGATATCCTGGGTTTGGGTCGAGGGCTCCCATCCATGGTGCTGTCCTATGGCCGGTGTCGGCACATGGGGGGGCGCTCAGACTGTGGCACTGGCTGGGGGCGGAGGACAGCAGATGACCCCGCCTCATCACCAGTATCTCCTATAAAACAAGATGCATGATTAGTCCGTGGGCCGGGGGCATGTGGGGGGGGGGGGGGGGGGGTGTTGATGGTGGTATGGGGGTGAGGGCTGTGTGGGTGTCGTTGGTGAAGGTGGTGTGGGGGATGAGGGTGGTGCGGGGGTGGTGTTGTGGGGGCGGGTGACAGACGTGTCACGGGGAACCACAACTAAGCCGGGTCTCACTACCTTGCCTTGCCCGCAGCCGACCTCCGCCCCGGCAAATTCCCTTTCCTCTGGCCCGCTGACCCCGTCCAGGGCGCTCTGCTCAGCTACAGTGAGGGGCCACAGGTCCAGCGGTCCCCCTGCAGTTTTCACCCGCACCTGGCAGTTATAGGCAGCCTTCTCCTGGGGGGAGGCGAGGGGGCTGCTGAAACAGATAACAAAAGTGTTAGACAGTCCGGCGCGTGCAGCCCATGGGGTGGGTTGCTGGTGGCCTCAGTGGCCAGGGTACCCGGCCATGGAGGCCGGTATATGCAGTTTATTATGGCACTGCTGGCTGATCCGGACGGTGTTGCTGACAGTGTTGACCGCCTCTGCCACCTGTACCCAGGCACCTCGATTGGCGCCAGCTGGCAGCCTCCTTCCCAGGCCAGGGTACAGGGTGGCCAGCCTCTCCTCCACCGCATCCAGGAAGGTCTCGAGCTCGGCGTCTGTGAACCTTGGTGCCGCGGGTCTTGCTGTCATCTTGCTGGCTGGTATGGTGCATGTGGAAAGTGAAGTGTGTGTATGCGGCTGAGCGTCAATCGTGAATCCGGCGAATCCAGCACCGCTTCTCATTGGAATCAATTCTGTTCCATGTGGGGCCAGTGTTAGCCCCTTAACAGTAGCAGAATCGGCCCAGGTGCGGCATCAGTTTTTGCAGTCGTGGAACACCATGGGCTGGATTTTCCAATTCTGCAGCTAAGTGCCGACTCCGGCTTGGGAACTATGGCGTTTTAAGATGCCAAAATTGGTGCTGAACCATCACCGATTCCGGGACTGGTGAGGGGCTAGCAGCAGTGCTGGGAAGAACTCCCGGCTCCCATGCCAAAAACGGCCAGAGAATGGCCGGGTCTGTCGCCGCGCATGCGAACTGCAACAACCTGCAGCAGTCGCGCCGTACAACATGGCGGCGACCGCGCGTGGACCCAACCTGCCAGATAGTGCCCCCATGGACCCCCCTTCGCCCCCCCCAGACCACCCCCCAGCTGTCGCCAATGCCCCCCGGCCAGCGGCAAGGCTCTCCCTGACTCTGGCGGCGCTGGACACAGTCCGCAGCGCCAGGTGAGGTTGACAAAAACTGAGAGCACACATGTCCCATGTCGCAGGGAACTCGGCCCATCAGGGTGGGGCATTGGAGGATGGCCTTCAGGTAACGCCCTGAGGCTGTCCCAGCGGCGTGCGGCGTTCTCCCCAATGACGGTGTTTTGGAGGGGGCAGAGTATCCGAAAACACCCGCAAACCCCGACTCGGCCGTAAAAAGGGTTCTCCGTCCGATCGCTGATTACGTAATCGGCATTGGCAAGCGGAGAATCCCGCCCCATGACTCCTGCCCAGGCGTCAACATTTTCACAGGAACGGAGAACCCAGCCGGACGTCTTTTCACTGAAACAATTATTTGCTGAGATATTTCAATCGATGCCTTTGCAATCGGGCGGAGAATAGCTTCCGACGCCGAAATCGCGGTCGACGCTGGTTTGACACCAAATCGGGATGCTCCAGAGTACGGGGGTGGGGGTGGGACATGCGTGGGTGGCGCCTGCAGTGCCAACCGGGACCACCGTGTAGCCTATGGCACCTGGTTGAGCACGGCAGTATGCGCCATGCTAGCATGTTGGCCTTTCACCCCCTGCAGACAATGGCATTCAGACACCAACCCGCGATGCTGGCCGCCGTGGCGAAGGCCTCAGCTCTGCATGAAGCCCTGTGGCAGCGTGAGCGGAGGCCGCAAAGAGAGAAGGCGGAGGCTGCAGCAGAGGAGCGGACTGCAGAGGGTTAGGTGGCAGCCGCTCAGGCTGAAGGGCCGGCCACCCAACAGGCCGAGGAGGAGGAGGTGCCGAGGAGGCACTGGATGAGGCCCCGCGTGAACCGGCGCTGCAAGTCATTCGAGGACCTTTCGGAGCGGGCATGCTGATGGAGACTCCGCATGAGCAGAGAGACAGTGTGACACATCTGCCAGGTGATGGCACACCTGGCACCGCAGTGGTATGGGGGAGGACACCCGCTCCTGGTGACATGTCAAGGTGATGGTCGCCCTCAACGTGTATGTGATGGGGTTCTTCCAGTTGCCGAGTGGGGACCTGTCCGGGATTTCACAGGCATCGGTGCACAGGTGAGGGGTGAGGGTGCAGGGGGTGTGGGGGGGAGGTCCACACATGTGTCATGAGGATCCGTAACTAAACAGGGTGTCTCACTTGCTCACCCGCCGCAGACCTCCGCGTCGGCGACCTCCCGTTCCTCCGGGTCGCCGACCACGTCCAGTGCCCTCTGCTCGGATATGGTGAGGGGCCTCAGGTCTGGTGGTCCCCCTCCAGTCTTCTCCCACTCCCGGCGGTTGTGCGCGCCCTTCTCTTGTGTGGGTGGGGGGGAGGGGGCAAAAAACGATGGCAGATAGACAGTCCACGCATGCAGCCAGAGGTTGGGTAGATGATGGCCTCAGTGGCTAGGGCACCTGGCCATTGCGGCTGGCATGGATGCAGGCATGTGGGCAGGGTGTAGGTCTGGCTCTCCCCCTGGGGGGGAGGGTCTGGGTTACATGTGTGTGGGGGGTAGGGGTGCCAGGGGCATAGCATTGCCTACTCACCCTGGCCGCCATGAGCAAGTCATGCAGTTTCTTCCTGCGCTGGGTACCACTCTGGATGACATGGCCCACGGCGCTGGTCGCGTCTGCCACCTGCCAGGCACGGCGAATGGCGGCGCCTGACAGCCTTCATCCCGGGCTGGGGTACAGGGTCATCTGCCTCTCCTCAATGGTGTGGAGATGCCGGCGTTGGACTGGGGTGAGCACAGTAAGAAGTCTTACAACACAAGGTTAAAGTCCAACAGGTTTGTTTCAATGTCACTAGCTTTCGGAGCGCTGCTCCTTCCTCAGGTGAATGAAGAGGTCTGTTCCAGAAACACATATATAGACAAATTCAAAGATGCCAAACAATGCTTGGAATGTGAGCATTAGCAGGTGATTAAATCTTTACAGATCCAGAGATGGGGTAACCCCAGGTTAAAGAGGTGTGAATTGTATCAAGCCAGGACAGTTGGTAGGATTTCGCAGGCCAGATGGTGGGGGATGAATGTAATGCAACATGAATCCCAGGTCCCGGTTGAGGCCGCACTCATGTGTGCGGAACTTGGCTATAAGTTTCTGCTCAGCGATTCTGCGTTGTCGCGGGTCCATGTTTCTGGAACAGACCTCTTCATTCACCTGAGGAAGGAGCAGTGCTCCGAAAGCTAGTGACATAGAAACAAACCTGTTGGACTTTAGCCTGGTGTTGTAAGACTTCGTACTGTGCTCACCTCAATGGTGTCCAGGAGGGTGTCCAGCTCAGCGACCCTGAACCGTGGCGCTGTTCTCCTTCCAGCCATCTTGTTGACTGGGACGGTGTGTGTGGGATTGGATCGTTTAAGTGCAGCTGCAGTGGGTGAGCCTCATGTGCGGCAATCACGGACCCGGTGAATCCGGCGCCATTTTGCTTGGAACCGGTTGTGTCCCACGTGGCGATGGGGCTGGCCCATTTGGAGTTGCTGAATCGGTGCAGCTGTTGCGCCGTTTTTGCTGTCGTAAAACACCACCGTTCCCACGCCGGCATCAGCACTTCGTCTCAAAATCGGAGAATCCAGCACTTGGGGCCAGATTCTCCATTCCTGAGACTCAGCGATGGATTCTCTGATTTTGAGGCTATGTCCGGAGCATGTGTCTAGTCTTATGACCAAAGATTTGGAGCCACCCACGCACTGATGCTCCGCCCGATGGGGGCTAGCAGCCACGCCACATAAAGCCCCCAGCTTCACCTGCAGGGGCGGATGGAGAAATGCCGGGTCCGTGGCCGCGCTTGCGCATGGTGGCGAGCTGCTACGGCTGTGCCGTACAACATGGCGCCGGCCGTGCGCGGACATGGCCTGCTAGATAGTGCCCCCCGTAACCCACTCGCCACCCCCGGACCACCCCACCAATCCCCCCAGCCGAAGCCCCCCCGGCCAGTGGAATGCCCCCCTCCCCACACGACTATGGTGACGCTGGATACAGTCCGCAGCCGCCACGCGAGATCCACGAAAACAGTGAGCACATGTGTCCTACGCCGTCGGGATGTCGGCCCATCCGGGGCAGAGCATCGGTGGAGGGCCTCAGGTGACATCCTGAGCCTGTCCCAACGGCGTGCAGTGTACTCCGTGATTATGCCGTTTTTGAGGGATTCGAAAATCGCTGCCACCCTGATTTCGGCGTAAAAGTGGATTCTCCGGCCAATCGGCAAATACAATTTTGGCATCGGCAATCGAAGGATCCCGCCCTAAGTGTTGATGCCGCCGCAGGATTCTACGACAGCAAAACTGCGTCGCACCTGGACCAATTTACCGACCGTCAAGGGGCTAGTACCGGCGCCACATGGAACACAACCGATTCCAATGAAAAATTATGTCTGATTCGCCGGATTCGGGATTGGCACTCAGGAGGCTGACAAGCTGCAGCCGCATATACACACCGCACTCCCCACACACACCATCCCAGCCAACAAGATGACAGCAAGACAAGCGGCACCTTGGTTTACAGTTGTGCAACTGGATATATTGCTGGATGCCGTGGAGCAGAGGTGGGCCACCCTGTACCCTGGCTTGAGAAGGAGGCTGCCAGCCGTTGTCGTTTGCCTGGCCTGGAGGCAGGTGGCGAGGTCGTGAGTACTGTGGGCAACACCGCAAAGGCCGGCCAGCAGTGCCGAAAGAAAGTGCACAACCTCCTCAGGGTGGTCAGGGTGCGTAGGCAGCACTGTGCTCCGAGCACCAACCCGCAGCCCACACACCCATAATCCCACCCTCCCACTCCACCAGGGGGCCGGCCGAACCCCCACCCTGCATCACATGCCAGCATGCATATTGGCCGCCATGGCAAGGTGCCCTGGCCACTGAAGCCATCAGCTAACCACCCCCCTGGGATGCATGCTTCGGACTGTCTCACACTGTGCGTTTTCTGCTCAATCCCTACTGCCAGGAGAAGGACGCACACAGCTGCCGAGAGACTGGAGGCGGTCCGCTGGACCTGTGGCCCAGTCACTGCAGCAGAACAGGGGGTACTGGGCATCGTCCAAGGACCCGAAGAAAGGGCAGTCGCCGGGGCGGAGGTCAGCATCGGCAGACGAAATGGTGTGGCTGGTTTAACTCAGTGAGCTAGACAGATGGTTTGTGGTTCAATTCCCATACCAGCTGAGAATTCTGAATTCTCCCTCTGTGTACCCGAACAGGTGCTGGAATGTGGCGACGAGAGGCTTTCACAGTAACTTCATTGCAGTGTTAATGTAAGCCTACTTGTGACAGTAATAAGGATTATTATTATTAATTATTTACATTTAATTTACCCTGTCGAGTTGCGGTGTGAGTTGTGTGTCACCCCCTGCATCCCCCCCCCCCCCAACCATCACCCCCATATTGACACTGACACCAACCACAATCACATCTCCAGTTGTCGAGCAGCGACGACGAGGACACCAGCACGTAGGAGAGCTATCGATCAGTATCCCATGACACCCCGGGGTTCGAGTCCGGGGAAGACACCGACTTCCCTTCGCAGCTGTCTCCAACACCCTCCACCATCCCAGAGACACTCACCTCAGTTGGGACGCTCTCTGGTGTGCACTACACTTGCTCAGGTACATCACGCGGAGGTAGGAAAATAGGAGGGCAGGTTGACCTCAGGGACTAGCTGCCATCCAGACAGGTTTCGGACTTCTGTAACGGACGATCCCATCGATTGTGGAGATGCAGTCACAGACCTATGGACTACATGAGGAGTTGTCGGGCAGGCACATCCAGGCCCAGTCGCCCCGGAAGATGGCCGCCAAAGGGGACCGAGGTCACAGGGCGGGAATCGCAGCAGGCTGCCTCCATTCCTTATGTACTGTCTGGGGATCCACATGGCGCAGCATTAAGGCGAATAAAGTAGACACCAGTTAAGTTGGTGCTGTGCAGGGCACAGTATAGTGTTAGGGGCTAGGGCACAAACCTGTATAAATTTGTTTACATTAAACACCGGTACACAACCTTGCAACCTGCTTCGGTGCTCTGTCAGATGGATGTGAGGGATAGGCTGGACTGGGCTGGTCGCAGTCCAGCCAGTGCTCACCGCTCCGATGTCTTACCCCTATTCCCGCAACATTCCCACCTGCGCCACCCCAGGGAATCGATCGAACCATGTGATGGAATGACCAGCTCACATGCAAGGACCGCCCAGGTGGACAGTGGAAAGTGCTACCATGAGCAGGTGTCAGATGTTGCCGAATGATACAGAGCACCAGAGCTCATCCCAGAGCGGGTTGGCATCATCCTCTATCCCATGGACCACACTGCCAACCCAGGGTTCACACCCTGTAGTGCAGCAGGTACGTAACACAGAGGGGGTTGCAAGGAGAGGGGGGATGGCCCTCCCCCACATCCTTCTCGTCAGACGAGGCCTGGTATTCGTCCTCCTCTTCCAGCAAACCGCCCCTCTGCTGCAAGATGTTGTGGAGGATGCAGCAGGCTGCCACGATGCGGGTGGCCCTCTCACCGTCATACTGGGGGGCCCCTCCAGAGCGGTCCAGGCACCTGAACTGCATCTTCAGGATGCCGAAGCACTGCTCCATCACGCCCCTGGTCACTGTATGGCTGCTGTTTAACGGGTCTGTGGCCTCCAGATAGGCATCATCAGCCACGACCGCTGGAGATAACTCCTGTCCCTTAGGAGCCAATCCCCAGCTGGGGGGACAACTCAAAATGACCAGGAGCGATCAAGTGGGGGATGAACGCATTGTGCACACTGCACAAGTGTCGGGAGCAGACGTGCATGATGCGCATCTGATGGTCACACACCAGCTGCACATTCATTACGTGGAACGCCTTTTGGTCTGTGAAGACCGGCCTCTCATCTGCAGGTGCTCATAGGAGGACTGCAACTCCCCTTGGACCGTGATGGTGGATCCCGCTGTCCGGGAAACCTGGTGGGCTCAGGTCACAGTAAAATGGATGTATTGTGCTGACTGTATATATAGGGGGTCCGTGACTGTGCGGATACATCTGTGCACTGAGCTCTGTGAGATCCCGGACCGGTCCCCACTCGGTGCCTGGAAGTACCCCGCGGCGTAGATGTTCAGGGCAACCATTACCATGACGGCCACCAGGGGCGGGTGTCCTCCCCCATTTCCCTGCGGTGCCAGGTGCACCATGGTCTGGCAGATATGTTGCACTGTCCACCTGCTCAGCTGGAGTCTCCGATGGCATGCCCGGTCCAGCAGGTCCTCAAATGATAGGCGCTGCCGCTACACATGAGGCCTCATGCAGCATCTCCGTTGCACCTCCTCCTTCTCGGCCTTTTGGGAGGCCTGCTCTCCAACCTCACTGGCTTCTCCTGTTCCACTGAGGAAGGGTCCACTGCTGCAGTGCCCTCCTCCTCGAGTAGCTCCATCTCGTACAGCAACAGTGCATCTCCCAGGCTGCGGTGACTAGGAAGAAGGCCACTATTGCTGGTTGAATTCCAATATCCATTGTCTGCAGGGAGTGAAAGGCCGACATGTTAGCATGGTGCGTATCCCCAGTTAGCACTGAGGACCCTGCCCCTGCATGTCCCCCTCCTCCCCCATCTCCACACACCTGGCCCCGTCGGTGCTCAGCACTGTGGGGGGCCTCTGACCCTGGCGCTCATCCCTGCTGCCAGGGGTGCCATCAGCTTGCACTGTCCATGCCACATGTATGCTCCACGCCCCCTGGTCCAACGACCCCCTGCAAGGGCTGCTGTTGGCGTTGCCCTTGGGTGGGCATGTGATGCCCCACCAGCGGGCAGCAGCCGATTTGGGGGCAAGGGTGGTATGACAGGACTGGTGGGGTGGAAGTTGGACGCTGGGGTGGTGGGATGGGGGCTTCCATACGGCCAGTATCACTTCGGAGAACCAAGGGTCAAGGTGGATTGGCAGCAAGATGGCTGCCTTGCAGGCCGCGGCAATGGCGGTCCATGCCTGGACACTCCAGTTCCTTGCGGGGGTCACCCCAGCCCCGTTCCCTGGTTCCCTGGTCACCCCCTGTCACCGTCACCCTCCCCCTCAGCCAGCCTGGCCAGTGTCAGGACTGGCAGCCCATGATCATGCCTCTCCGTGTCCCACCTCCTCTCTCTCCCTCATCATCCATGGCACCTGTGCCCTCAAATTTAAAAGCACAAGTGAAGCTCATCGTAAAGAATTTGCCCTGGCAGAGCATCGCAGAGGCCCCGGAGAATACAGGGTCAGGCCCGCTAATGATATACAAACGCCGTTTACTGAACCTGTGGAGTGGAGCCCAATGACGCCGCTGTCGAGGCCAGAGAATTATGATTTGGCATGAACCTGGCGCCGGCCAAGATTTCAGCATCAAGACCGATTCTCCGCCCATTCACCTTTCCCGATTTCGCCATGGGCCAAACGGAGAATTCGGCCCATTATGGTTTAACTGGCTTATATTTCTGCTCCACAGCAGATGCTTTCAAGCTCAGGTAGCATTTGTACAACATTAAAAACATTCTGATGTGTCTTGCATTGCTGCACACACACAAAAATAAAACAGGCAATCAAACAATTAATTGTTAGAGAGAAGCTGTAAGAATCCCATGATAGCAAAGTCATTGATCCATAGATAAAACTATTTATCGTTAACTCAAGCTCCTGAAACGATGCAGGGAAACTTTTCTCGATGCACTTGTTAAGGCTCTGTCATAAATTCTGTAGGATAGAAAACACACTTTTTGATTTATTTTGTTCTTTCTAATAGAATGCCAGCACTGCACTGCTGAAGTGTGCTAAATACAACATCTTGAACCTGTGTCAATAGTTGCAAAGGTTCTCACAACCTGATTCTTTGCCCTCATGAAGTTTCTGACTCTTACTGGGGAAACTTGTGCCCTCTGGTACCGTTCAAGCCTGTCGGGCTAAATACCATCAAATTCCTAGGGATGGATAATTTTTATCCTATGGTAAATTAAATCGAATTACAGATGAATTGTGCAAACACCAACAATCACTATGAGAGAGTACATGAGGCACATTGGTAATGCGACATGTATAAAAGAGGGATAAATTTAATCTGGATGACTTCTGTTATGACATCCTGGGCGAGAGCGCGGTCAATTCCAGCCCCACAGACCCCAAAGTCCCAGCATAAGTGAACTAACCAGTAAGCTGTATATTTTCCTGAGATCTTTGACCCTTGGCTGCTCCAATGAATTACAGGCACTGGGTTTTTAAGTAAGACATTAAAAAAAAACGTTATTGATGGCAAGAGAAGAGATAAACATGTAATGGTAATAATAGAACAGCAGTCTGCTAATCTACCTATTCCCCTAACACCGTCCCACCCATGCACACATGAGACAGGCACACAGTGGGGGCTAGGGAAGGATAAAAAATAACAGGGATTCAACTGGCAATGAGAGTTTTGAGGATCTTCGGTTGACTGACCTAATTCTCAATGATACAATCTTAGAATTCTTTATCTGAGGGTTTACAGCAGGTTCACCATCCACTCTGCCTTTTCTGCTTGTCTGGTCTTTGTGCAGGGTTTCTGGTTTCACAGGCCTGGTTTTCAGGACATTTTAAGGTTCTCAGGAGAGAGATATCAGACTGGGCCTTTCCCAGCCTTTCGAAGAGGATTACATTTTCCATAGGCCTACCACTGCTTGCAGCCTTTCAATTAAAAGTTACCTACAAGCCTGGCTAGGGTGGAGTTTAATAATCAGCCTTAGCTGATAGAAACTGTTCTCTCCAAGGTTTACACAGTCCTGGAACTAAGCTCTGCAAAATGGAGCCTACCTGTGTTTCCAGAACATTCTGGAACCAGCCCCCAATCAGAATCGAGAGCCCGTTAAGGACCCGGATTTCGAAAGAGCTGGTTGGCTGCTAGCCAAGTCCATCAACATGACATCACGGAACCCAGTCGCGTAGAACACTGGACTGAGGGGTATGCCGGGCCAGTTCAAATAGCCTATTAACCAGAGGTGTGTCAGTTTAAAAATCAAAGTCTGCAGTATTGAAGTAGCCAGCAAGACAGGAATTAAAAAGGGAAACAAGGATCAGACAAGGATTTAAAAGAGATTCATTATACTCCAGAATCAATCTAACATTAATACTTGGGAGAGAAAACTTGAGGGATAGATCTTGATGAGAATAACTGACAACTTCAAAGCATCACAACTAAGCCCAATGCTGTTCTGATCCTACATGCACAGTTCTGTTCTTGGCCTTGAGTTTAGAGGAATGAGATGTGACCTAATTGAAACATAAGATCCTGAGGGAATTAAACAGTGTCTATGCTGAAATTAAGTTTATTCCTTATGGGGTGGTTAGAACTACGAGACACAGTTTAAAAATAAGGGGTCCCCCATTTAAGATGGAGATGAGGAGCAATGTTTTCTCTCAGAGGGTCCTGAATCTGTGGAATTTTCTTCCCCAGAGAGCAGTGGAGGCGGGATCATTGACTATTATAAAGGTGGATTTAGATAGATTTTTGACTAACAAGGGAATCAAACAGTAGAGGGGGTAGATAGGAAAGTGGAGTTGAGACCACCAATAGATCAGCCATGATCTTATCAAATGCTGGAGCAGGCTTGAGGGGCTGAATGGCCTACTCCTGCTCCTAATTCGTATGTTCGCACATATGTTTGTACAGTCTGTGCTGAGCCAACTGATCTCAGAATCTTAGTGAAATATGCATGATGTACCAATCTGGAGAATGACTACTATTCATGAGGGATGCCAGAACACTGGAAACAGTCACAGACTGAACCGGGCAATGAACATTTTTTGATAGAGTAGTTCAACTTTTGATGTTGAGACTGATCAACAGTTTGAGTCGTTTTGGGTTGGAGGTGGCAGGTCTCTTTGAAGAGACATCTAGGTGGTAGAAATGGTCAATTGATTTATCCTGCATAAGCTCCAATGAGCTGGATGCTCTGTTGATATGTCTTGGGCCCAATCCACGTGTGTCAGGAAGTATCCAAGAGGACTGATCCGGTTCTCATCCACAGCCCCCATACCTGATCCTGTGCTTCCTCAGCTGAACTCTGAGCAGTAACTGCAATGCTGCAATTCGGTCCAACCCCCACCCACTACCCCACTCCTGGGTTACAGAGAAGGGAGAATGAGTTGGGTTCCTGACCCTAATTGCTAACTATGAAAGCAGATTTTCATAATCAAGTTAAACATCAACCAGACCATTTACATCACATTCCTTTGCTTTCAGAATATTAATAGGAAATAGCAAAGCAACTAATGAGCCAAAGACAAAACAAGCAACTGCTCCATTGAAAATAGCGAAAATATTTGCACAATTTAATTTTGCTGATCGCAACACATGTAAATGCTATTGAATCTCAGGGGGAGATGCTGGAGTTGGGAAAATCTGTAATATGGAACATCGGAATATATACAGACAACCAGGAATTGCCGATATCAGAATTCCTTGCAAGTGGCCATGCCTTGTAGCTTTGAATAATACATTCCAAAACCATTTTCATACATGAAATATTTAAAACCTTAGTATCCATTTTCTAATCATCTTCTCGTCAGTTTCTTACTCTGCAGCTATGACCTGGGAGATATGAATGCAATTGTTGAAATCAAGCTGAAATAATTTCTAAAAGAAAAGCAGTTGAGCTCACTTAAGGAAAGAAAGGTGACAAGTGAGGGAATGAACTCTTTTTTTCTATAAAAAGGTCATTCTGCAGCTTCAACCCAATAACCTGTAAGTATCAACATTAAGCACCTCCAGGTGTACGAGTCAACAGGCATTCCATATAAAATATTTTCATATAAAATAGGAAATGGAAGTATGGGACTTATTAACATTTTATAGATTTGTTAATTTGTGCTTAAATTTTGAACAGTTCAAGTATTTGATTAATCTCAATGTGAATAATGTACAACGTGCTGAAATCAATCTGAACCATCAAATTTCATCATTAATCTTACATCGATATTGAAGGGAAAGTATCATTTTGGGTTGTGTGGTGTTAACAATTGTATAACCTTAAACCTAAAGTGGAGGAAAAGCATCTGGGCAGGAGCTGAACACCTCGAGTTTCATCACCGAGAGCAAGCTGAAGCCAAGCGTCAACAGTGAAAGGAGAATGCAGCACGGTGGTGCAGTGGGTAGCACCGCTGCCTCATGGCGCCGAGGACCCGGGTTCGATCCTGGCCCTGAATCACTGTCCGTGTGGAGTTTGCACATTCTCCCCATGTCTGCGTGGGTCCCACTCCCACAACCCAAAGATGTGCAGGATAGGTGGATTGGCCAACCTACATTTCCCCTTAATTGGAAAATAAAAGAATTGGGATCTCTAAATTTTTTGAACAACTAGTGAAGGGAGCATGTGAGAACCTGTGACAGTGTCTGTCGGTCACACATTGGACTCCTTAGTCACCTGGGAACTCATTTTTAGTATGGATGCAAATCGCCCTCAGCTCTGAAGGACGGCCTAAGAAGAGGAAGAAGAAGAACCTCAAACTATCAATCACCATTTCTAATGCTGCATTTACTGTTTCTAATATGATGTCCTCTGTCTATTGTGCGGACATTGGTAAAATGCCAAATGGTAATTCAAGTACAGCAAAGTAAGATACCTGGACTGCACAAAGTATTGCTGATTCCTGTCAGTCCTGCTTTCAGTTTGTTATTCAGATATAAGGATTTCTCGCCAATGTAAGATACTGTACCTCAATAAATATTCCAAATCAATCATTTGGCAATAAAACCAGTTATTTTTATTTCAGTAGCTGCTGTTATAATTTTGTCATTTTGATTACATTACCCATGTAGAAGACACATTTTTCTATTCAATGCACTTGTGCTTTAATTAAGAATTTAATTTAAAATACAACATTGGAACAGAAAGAGAAAAGTGTTTTTTAAAAAAATTTAAAGTGCCCAATTCTTTTTGTTTCCAACTAAGGGGCAATTTAGAGTGGCCAATTCACTGACCCTGCACATCTTTGGGTTGTGGGGGTGAAACCCACGCAGACACAGGGGAGAATGTGCAAACTCCACACAGATAGTGACCCGGGGCCGGGATCAAACCCGTGTCCTCAGCGCCGTGAGGAAGCAGTACTAACCACTGAGCCTTATAAGAAGTGAATGATGTTTTATTGTGAAAACAAACATTTGAATGACAATGAAAAAGTAACAATGAATGAGAATAAATGGAATTTAAAGTAAAACAAAATGTCAGTGCTGTACGAAAAAATACATTTTATAATATATTAGTATAATTCGCAAATGCTGAAGCCAGCAGTGATACCCGCTCAACTACAATGCTGGCGCAGTGTGAAATTTGCTGTGTCACTTTTCAAGAATCTCCCTGTGCCACCCGGGCACCCTGGCAGTGCCATCGGGGCACACCGACAGTGCCACCAGGGTGTCACCCTGGCAGTTCCAGGGTGCCACTGGCAGGCTGGCAAAGGCACTGCCAGGGTGCCTGGCTTGTGGTACCCATGTGGCATCTTACCCATGCCAGGGATCGGGCCCAGGGGTGTCCTGCCCCTGTGAGGTGGGATGCAGAGGGCTTGAGCACTCCCTAATTAGTAAGTTGGGCATTGGGCGGAGTCCAGAGGCCATGGAGCGAGATCGCGACATCATTTAAAAATGCCTCCCACCCAATTTCCTCCTGCGTTGGCAAGTTGAGCTTGTTAGTGCAGGAAATGAGTCCCATTTAATAGCGGGGCCATTCTCGGTGCTGCAAGCAGCAGGAAACACCCTGCCAAACTTGTCCAAAACGGGACACTTTTTTTCCCATTTAATCGCGCCCAAATTGTAACGTTTGACTTTTATGGGTGCCAGATTGGACCGGAATAAGTAATTGAGACAATTGGGGAACAATAAAGTACAAACATTCGCTCTTCTGATTATTTCACCCACAGTTTTGACCAAATTGTTGATGCATTATTTGCTCACGGTCATTAGAATCTGTGCAATGTCATAACACTTGTCTCCAAGAATCTCATTTTCAAAACGTCCCATAACATTTTAATTATCATCAGGGCCATAAGAAATCAATATAAATTTCCACCATTTTCTGGTTTTATTTTGATTTGTATTTCTGTCTGATTTCGTTGGAATTTTTAAGAAGATTATCATTGCAATACAGGGGCAGCACGGTGGCGCAGTGGTTAGCATTGTGGCCTCACGGCGCCGAGATCACAGGTTCGATCTGGGTCAGTGTCTGTGTGGAGTTTGCACATTCTCCCCGTGTTTGGTTGGGTTTCGCCCCCCACAACCCAAAAGATGTGCAGTGTAGGTGGATTGGCCACGCTAAATTGCCCCATAATTGGAAAAAAATGAATTGGGTAGTCTAAATTTATTTTAAAAAATCATTGCAATGCAGATGTTTGATCACTTTGTAAACACATTCCTCAGTGTTGATGTATGGACGCAGAGATGTGACTGTGCAGAGCCTGTTTTTCAGGTACAAAATGGCCTCCTTTGTCTCCAGTGTAGCAATCAGGAAGCATGTGCCCATTGTGAGCTGTCTGCCTTATTGGTAAGTGCCAAAACAATCAGCGTGCAGTACCCACATCGAAACAGGTTCGGCCCCTTGCTTATGCAACAAAGGGTCCTAATCTCTGTTTGACGTCGCCACTGTAAGACTGCTCTGCCCCAAGTTATTCAGCACCAGCAGCCCAGGAAAATCATGGTTTAAAGGTTTCCATAAAGAAAAATATATAACTAAGTGTGCAGCTCGTATTGAAAAAATGCGGGACAGTGGACAGCTGGATAGTGATGGCAGGTCAACCCCTCTCCCCGATTACTACCTGCCTCCAGTGGCCATCGCTAACCTTCCAAATCTAATCATTTCCCCTTCTCGACCTGATGAAATAATCCCTGCATTGATAATGAAATAAAAACTGCAATCTGAGCATTTCATGCAGTTAAGCTGATGTCATGCTAATTGACACTTTAAACATTTAAAAGCTTGAAGCACTTTACTCCATTAGATTAATCTATTAATTTTAAAGCAAATACATCTTGCTTATAACTATGATCTGCTGCACACTGCTAGCATTTCCTTTTGCTTAATAATAGGAGACACATGCAGTACCTCACTTATGTCATCCCCTGTGGGAAAGAAAGCAGTTACCTATAATAATTATTTTTTAAACATTTGACAGCATACAAGTTCTGATTCCAACAGTGATGGATACTGGACTCAAACAAAAATAACTCCAATAGTTTAGTATTTCAAATTAGTTTTGTATTATCATTCGAAAAATAATAAAAGAAAGCATTGTATGAACCTGCAGAGCTGACTGAGAGGTAGAAGTGTAGACAGTCTGGACTCTTTTTGAACAGGCAATCTATTGCTGCAATAACAATAAAGCTTCAGGGTCTAGATGGTTGATTGTAACGGATTTGCAGCATTAGATGGTTGGTGTGTTTTGAACTGCTGTCGGTGTATGTTAAATTAAATCACCTAAATGATCGATCACACTTGAAACATTGCGGAATACCACTTGCAGAGAGAAGACTGATGTGATGCAATGGGCTCTTTTACTGGGTTTAAATCCAACTCAGTGAGGTGAAAGTGATTTTTTTATGCAGAGGGTGGTGAGTGCCTGGAACGTGCGATGGGAGAAGCAGATACGATAGTGACGTTTAGGAGGCATCTTGACGAATACATGAGTAGGATGGGAATGGAGGGATACAGACCCCGGGAGTGCTGAAGGTTTTAGTTAGACAGGCATCATGATCTGTCCAAGCTTGGAGGACCGAAAGGCCTGTTCCTGTGCTGTACTGTTCTTTATTCGTTGTAATTCTACTATGAATTTAAAAGATGAAGATCTTGCTTGGCAGACCTCCTCGCCTACCTTGTGGGTATTACAAGTTACCATTGGACCTTCCTATAGGGTGAATTTATTGTGTCTTTCCAGAAATCTTTTCAGGTGATTCCACGTGAGAGATACTGATAAAAAGGAAATTTCAAGGGAATCTGTGATAAAGTGGCATATGAGAAACTGAATCAAAAATAGGAAATTGACAAATGTTCCTGAGGTCTGCCTTGTTCAACTGTTTTATAGTGCAGCCATATCCTAGAGAAGGAAGCTAATTGCACCATCATCCCAGCTATTTTGTATTTGTTCTTGAAACTGTCAAGACAGGGATTTGGGGTATTGTAGCATATGATCCAGTGACACGGGTTTGAATCCCATGACTGTGATTGACAATTTCAAATCAGATATTTAAATAAGTCTTAAATAAAAAGTTCAGGAATACTCATGTTCCTTTGGGAAGAGACTGCCATCCTTCCTTGCTTTGGCCTACATATGACTCCAGGCCCATACAAATGCTCGTAACTCGACTGTGAAATGACCTAGCCACTTAGTTGTATTGAAGAAGGGGGTTCACCACCAACATTTCAAGTATAATTGGAGATGGGCAATAAATATTGGCCTTGTCAGTGACATCTGCATCCAGTGCATGAACAGGAAAAATACCAAAGTTACCCTGATTGTAAGCTGTGTGCTAGGTCACTTTAGGGAGCATTAAGCAATAACCATGGAACGCAGCCAAGAATTACATGGAGACCGGCCGGGCGACTGGTTCCCTTCTGAGAAGGACATTAAAGTCACGATATAACCACCGACTTGCACCAGGCGTGGATCTGGGCACACCAGATAACTAACGGGAAAGGCCAAAATTGACATTTGCGCCAGCCGTGAATCAGTTTGCTATCTAACCGGCCTGCTCCCGATGGCGAGTTCCGGATCATGCCCAGATATGGTGAGCACATCATTAACACCAATTTGCATTAATTTCCATCTCATTAGCGAGATAGATGTCAAATGTAATGGTTTCCTGGAGATCTACCGGCTCCCCAGCAAGAAATCATGCCGGCGTCATTTAGTCCTCCTTCTTTTGAAACGTGAATCTGACAAAATGGCTGCTGAGGGGAACTGAGGAGGTGAGTAGCCATTTCCATTTTCGGACATGCAATCAAGGGCACTGGAGCTGCTGCCCCAGTGCTCGGGGTGAGGGTGAGAGCGACCCTCAGTGGGGTTGGGCTTTGTTGGGGGGCTGAAACGTTCCAGATTCAGGGTCACTCCTGGGCTGGGGGGGTGGGTTGAGGGGCTTTTTGTTTGTGAGGCATACAAGCCATCTTAAAATATTGTTGAGACCAATAACAGGGGCAGCTACAGCTGAAGCCTGTCTGTCCTACCAAACCCTTCCAGGACAGAGCCCTGCTGTGGCTTCTATGCAGAAGGTCACTTTAACTCCCTTTGACTGTGAGCAGCCTCAAGCTTCACAGCTGAAGGCTATTGCTAATAAGGAATTGGCCTTGTTAGTTATGAGAGCACTTCCGAATTCTCAAGTGCTGCTGCAGGATGTGTCTGTTGATTGCTTCTGCTTGTGGCTGTGAATGCCTGGGAGCTGCTGTTGGTGTTTCCTTCCTTTTCGGTGGACAGAAGGAAGGATGTTTTTTTCTGGGATGCCTGGGTCCTGGAACACTGGGCTCAGGGCGACGTGTGAGTCTGGTGGACTTTCCTGTTTGAGGGCGGGAGGGCACTGTGGACCTGGTGCCTGACTTTGTTCCAAATGGGCCACCTGCTAACACCATTGAGGAAATACTTTCGTAGATCACTGGTGCTTTTGTTGCTGGTGTGGGAAGTGCTGCATGTGGCTGGCAAGTCAACGCGGGTTAGGCACGCTGGGGGTCGGGATGCTTGGCTGCCCCTTGAGCACCAGTGGAGTGTGTTGATGCCAGGCTTTGGTTCCGGTGAGATTGGACCGTGTGAGAGGGCCTGCACAGCTATGGCTCCTGGATGGCGAGTGCCACTGATACGTGGAACAGGTCACACATTGATGGACACATTGTTTCTACGACAAAGTTCTAGACATGGCAACACATTCTCAAGCTTGTCCTCCATTTCTGCGAGGGAGCCTGCGCGAGATGGTACCATGTATTTGTTTTTGTTTGTGCAGATGAGCTGATGTAGCTTTGTGTTGATGCCGGTGTGGAGTGGTGACGTATCCATGTTGTTGGCTGGTTACTGTGAAATGTGGAGTGTAGCATAGCTGATTTTCGTGTCTTTGTTACTGTTGACCGTTTAATAAACAAAATATTCTCAAGTGGTGCTGCAGGGTGTGTCTGCTGATTGCTCCTGCTTGTGGTTGCAAATGCCTGAAAGCTGTGTATTTGTTTGCTGCTTTCCCTTCTGCTTCTGTGGCTCAGAATAAGGCAATGGGAGGATGTATGTTTGCCTCCTAACAGTGCAGGAGAGAGGGAAAAGGTGCTCTTTCACTCTTCTGTTGTGCTCTGTGCTACTGTGACTTTCCGGTGTGATTATTCCCACGTTTGAGGGTCCGTTGCTGGGAGCTGCAGGAGGGGGAAGGGGGAGGGGTCAGAGAGGTGGATTCACCTGAATGCAGCTACAGCTGCCTGAAGGCTGTGTGTCTGTTTGCTGCCACCTCTTTTGCTTCTGTGGCCTGGAGCAAGGAAAAGGAGGGAGTCAGACCTACTGCTGGTGCTGGAGAAGGAGAAGGGATGGGGATGGCGGACCGATTTGACTGAGCAAATTTACTGAAGGCATTGAAGAACTGCATTTGCAGATTGCTGGTGGCTTTATTTTACTGTTGACTGGTCAATTTTTAATGTCTGGCAGCCACGTGTTGCTTGCTGTCGCCTCTTTTGCATCTGTGGCCTGGAGCAAGGAAAGGGAAGAAGTAAAAGGGTGGCATGGCAGCACAGCGATTAGCACTGTTGCTTCACAGCACCAGGGACCTGGGTCCCATTCCCGGCTTCGGTCATTGTCTGTGCAAAGTCTGCACGTTCTCCCCGTGTCTGCGTGGGTTTCCTCCAGGGTGCTCCGGTTTCCTCCCACAAGTCCTGAAAGTCATGCTGTTAGGTGATTTGGACATTCTGAATTCTCCCTCTGTGTACCCGAACAGGTGTCGGAATGTGGCAACTGGGGGATTTTCACAGTAACTTCATTGCAGTGTTAGTCACTAAAGAGGTAGTGATGGGCAAGCTAATGGGGCTAAAGGTAGACAAGACTCCTGGCCCTGATGGAATGCATCCCAGAGTACTAAAAGAGATGGCTAGAGAAATTGCAAATGCACTAGTGATAATTTACCAAAATTCACTAGACTCTGGGGTGGTCCCGGCGGATTGGAAATTAGCAAACGTGACACCACTGTTTAAAAAAGGAGGTAGGCAGAAAGCGGGTAATTATAGGCCAGTGAGCTTAACTTCGGTAGTAGGGAAGATGCTGGAATCTATCACCAAGGAAGAAATAGCGAGGCATCTGGATGGAAATTGTCCCATTGTGCAGACGCAGCATGGGTTCATACAGGGCAGGTCATGCTTAACTAATTTAGTGGAATTTTTTGAGGACATTACCAGTGCTGTAGATAACGGGGAGCCAATGGATGTGGTATATCTGGATTTCCAGAAAGCTTTTGACAAGGTGCCACACAAAAGGTTGCTGCATGAGATAAAGATGCATGGCATTAAGGGTAAAGTAGTAGCATAGCATAGATAGAGGTTTGGTTAATTAATAGAAAGCAAAGAGTGGAGATTAATGGGTGTTTCTCTGGTTGGCAATCAGTAGCTAGTGGTGTCCCTCAGGGATCAGTGTTGGGCCCACAATTGTTCACAATTTACACAGATGATTTGGAGTTGGGGACCAAGTGCAATGAGTCCAAGTTTGCAGACGACACTAAGATGAGTGGTAAAGCAAAAAGTGCAGAGGATACCAGAAGCCTGCTGAGGGATTTGGATAGGCTAAGTGAATGGGTTAGGCTCTGGCAGATGGAATACAATGTTGATAAATGTGAGGTTATCCATTTTGGTAGGAATAACAGCAAAAGGGATTATTATTTAATTGATAAAATATTAAAACATGCATCTGTGCAGAGAGACCTGAGTGTGCTAGTGCATGAGTTGCAAAAAGTTGGTTTACAGGTGCAACAGGTGATTACGAAGGCAAATGGAGTTTTGTCCTTCATTGCTAGAGGGATGGAGTTTAAGACTGGGGAGGTTATGCTGCAATTGTATAAGTTGTTAGTGAGGCCCCACCTGGAGTATTGCGTTCAGTTTTGGTCTCCTTACTTGAGAAAGGACGTACTGGCACTGGAGGGTGTGCAGAGGAGATTCACTAGGTTAATCCCAGAGTTGAGCGGGTTGGTTACGAGGAGAGGTTGAGTAGACTGAGACTGTACTCGTTGGAATTTAGAAGGATGCAGGGGGATCTCATAGAAACATATAATATTATGAAGGGAATAGATAGGATAGATGCGGGCAGGTTGTTTCCACTGGCGGGTGAAAGCAGAACTAGGGGGCATAGCCTCAAAATAAGGGGAAGTAGATTTAGGACTGAGCTTAGGAGGAACATCTTCACCCAAAGGGTTGTGAATCTATGGAATTACTTTCCCAGTGAAGCACTTGAGATTCCTTCATTAAATGTTTTTAAGATAAAGATAGATAGTTTATTGAAGAATAAAGGGATTAAGGGTTATGGTGTTCGGGCCGGAAAATGGAGCTGAGTCCACAAAAGATCAGCCATGATCTCATTGAATGGTGGAGCAGGCTCGAGGGGCCAGATGGCCTACTCCTCCTCCTAGTTCTTATGTTCTTATGTTCTAATGTAAACCTACTTGTGACACGAATAAAGATTATTACTGCCAGTGCTGGAGAGGGGGAACGGGTGTTCTTTCGCTCTTCTGGTATGATCTGCATTAGTGTGATTTTCCAGTGTGTTTATTCCCGCCTTTGACGGTTTACTGCAGGGAACTGTGAGAGGGGGAGAGGTGGAGTGGCGCGAATGCTGCTGTGGGTACCTGGAGGCTGTGTGTCTGTTTGCTACCACATCTTTTGTGTGTCTGTTTGCTACCACCTCTGTAGCCTGGAGCAAGGAAAAGGAGGTAGTATGATGACCCACTACCAATGCTGGAGGGGGGAATGGGTGGCGGACTGATTTGTCTGAACAACTTGATGAAGGTATTGAAGAAATGCTTTTGCAGATTGCTGGTGACCTTATTGTACTGTTGACTGTTCAATGTTTAATGTCTGGAAGCCCTGTGTCTGTTTGCTGCCACCTCTTCTGCTTCTGAAGCCTGGAGTGAGAAAAGGGAGGAAATAAGATGACTCACTACCAGTGGTGGGGAAGGGAAGGGTGAGCTCTTTTGCTTTTCTGATGTACGCTGTGTTGGTGTGGCTTTCTGGTGTATTGTTAAACTACCGCCGAGTGACTATCCACTGATGCGAGTCTACTTCTTGGAGCTGCAGGAGGGGGAGAGAGTTATTATATTGTTGATTGCTTAATGCCAGGAGGTTGTGTATTTGTCTGTTGCCCTCCCCCCTTTTGCTTCTGTGGCTTGGAGCAAGGGAAAGGGAGTCAATGAGATGACCTACTACCAATGCTGGAGAGTGGAAAGGGGTTCTCTTTCACTCTTCTGACGTGCTCTCCATCAGTGTGACTTTCCGGTGTATTGTTACCCTACTCCCGAGCAACTTGCCACTGATGTGAGTCTACTGCTGGGATCTGCGGGAGGGAGGGACAGCAGCGGGTTGATTCAGATGCTCGTAACTTCATTGCACTGTTGACTGTTCATGTATAAAGTATAGTTGGTTTCTTTGTATAAATGTACTTTAGTAGTTTTGTGTTTGTACCAATATTTTGTAGTGAAAAGCTGCTTGTGTCTCTGCCTTTTCCTTGTCAGTTGATGGTTTTTCTTTTTATAAATTTAGAGCATTCAATAATTTTTTTCCAATTAGGGGGCAATTTAACGTGGCCAATCCACCTACCCTGCACATTTTTGCTTTGTGGAGGTGAAACCCACGCAGACACGGGGAGAATGTGCAAACTCCACACGGACAGTAACCCGGGAC
This sequence comes from Scyliorhinus torazame, assembly GCF_047496885.1. NCBI lineage: Eukaryota > Metazoa > Chordata > Chondrichthyes > Carcharhiniformes > Scyliorhinidae > Scyliorhinus > Scyliorhinus torazame. The sequence goes on along the minus strand of NC_092707.1, from coordinate 117,585,440 downwards.
CGGGATCGAACCCGGGTCCTCAGCGTCATCGGCAGCAGTGCTAGCCATTGCACCACCATGCCACCTGGTCGGTTGATGGTTAATGTGATTTGTGGACTGTTAAGTTGTTTATTTTTATCTTTTATATAAAGGTATTATTGCTGTTTAATAAACTTAATATTCTCAAGTGGCCTCCTGTGCGTACACATGCCACATCTCAGATGATGATTATTGCATTGCATTTCAATCAAACGTTGAAGCCTGAACAGTTTGCCTGAACTCCAGAAGCGTCAGCGCTATAGAGGCAGCAGCCAACAATCAAACACTCAAGAGCTGGGCTTCAACACTGGAGATATCCTTGCGACCAAAGTGTGAGTGTGTGGATCAGGGGAGGGCACCTGAGTACGGTCTTGCTAATGTTCTCGGCAGGGGCCTGACACAGGGATGAGTGTGCAGAGCGAGGTTCTCCAAGCACAACTGGCTCAGTGGCTATCGTTCTGATAGAAGGCGGGGCATGTAAGGGTGAGGGAATCATAGGGGATTTGAAGGTCCTGGGGTGGAAGCCCTCACTGATTGTTGGTCTATCACTGTCTCCAATTCCCTACAGGTTCAAAATGGATAGAGGTGCCGGTCCTGGATAGGATGCACTTGCGTTGTTGATGGCAGCCCAGGGGTTAGATGCCGGAGAAGGCAGCAGCGTTAATGCAGGCTGGAGGCAGCACCCCATGTCTAGGGGGCCACCGCACATCCTGAAGACCCGGCCGCCCATCAGGCTAAGGAGAAACTCAGCCGGAGATGCCAATGATGGCCCAGGGTGTACAGACATCATTGGTCTTTCGAGTAGATCATGGACAGCATGTGCTGCAGGAGACTCCGTCTCAATGAAGAGACAGTGTGGTACCTATGCCATGTCCTCGTGGACTTGGCACCCTGTGGAGAAGGAGGAAACCTGCTCCCGGTGTCCATGAAAGGTCACCACAGCCCTGAACTTTTATGTAACTGGTTCATTTCAGGCCTTGAGTGCAGACCTGTGTGGCATTTCACAAACTCCAGCACACAAATGCACTGATGCCTTGTATGCCCGGCCATCAGACTATATCCTGTGCTGTATTGTTCTTTGTTCTTTAGGGTTTTGGCGAAGGTTGGTATCATGACTGGTAGAGGTTTGGAGGGCCGAAGGGGCTGTTCGTGTGCTGTATTGTTCTTTGTTCTTTATATCAACTAAGAGCTGAACCAGGCCCACCAAGCTACCCGGGCTGCAGGATTCTCCACCTTTGCCGGGATGCCCCAGGTTCAGGGGGTAATTGATGGCACGAATGTCATCTTGCGTGCACCGGGGCATCATAGAATGCCCTTCATTAACAGGAAGTGATTCCAATCCCTGAATGTCCAACCCATGTGCAAAACCCACCTCTGGATCATGCGCTTGTGTGCCCTCTTCCCAGACAGCTATATCCTGGGACACTTGGAGATCTCCAGCATCTTCGAGGACCACCCCAGGATAACGGGCAGGCTCTTGGGAGATAAGGGGTACCCACTGAGGTCCTGGCTGATGATGCCAGTGCGGAGGCTGGAGACTGAGGTGGAGCCCCGATATAACGAGGACCATGCTGCCACCTGTGCTGTCTTTGAGCTGTCCTCCGGATGGCTCAAAACGCACTCCCAATGCTTGGACCGCTCTGGTGGTGCATTGCAAGTATACCCCCCAGAGGGTCTCCTGTTTGTGGTGGCATGCTGAGCACCCCAAAATCTGGCACAGCAGTGGGGCGAGATACTGGAGGAGCAGGAGGAGAGACATGCAGCTTCGTCTGAGGAGGCGGACCGGGAGGGGATGGTGGATGAGCCCTGGGAGGAGCCGCAGGAGGAGTGGAGGGTGGAACAGGTGGCAGCAAGGGTGCCTGGTGGACCAGGGAGGCCCTAATCCTCGCCCACTTCTCATAGGACACGGATTGCATGTGTTTCCTCTGGGTGCTCCGGTTTCCTCCCACAAGTCCAGAAAGACGTGCTGTGAGGTGATTTGGACATTCTGAATTCTCCCTCTGTGTACCCGAACAGGCGCCGGAATGTGGCGACTAGGGGCTTTTCACAGTAACTTCAATGCAGTAACTTCCTTCCGCCATTCCCCATCTTACCCCATTCACCTCCTTCCTTCATTCCCCTCCTTCCCCATTCCCCTCTTTCCCCATCCCCCTCCCTGCCTCCCATTCCCCTCCTTCCCACCATTTCCCTCCTTCCTTTATTCCCCTCTTTCCCCATTCCCCTCCTTTCTTCATTCCCCTCCTTCCCCATTTCCCTCCTTCCTTCATTCCCCTCCTTCCCCATTCCCCTCCTTCCCCATTCCCCTCCCTTCCTCCCATTCCCCTCCTTCTCCCCATTCCCCTCTTCCCTTCATTCCCCTCCTTCCCCATTCCCCTCCTTCCCACCATTCCCCTCCCTTCCTCCGATTCCCCTCCTTCCCCCCATTCCTCTCCTTCCCCATTCCCCTCCTTCCCCATTCCCCTCACTTCCTCCAATTCCCCTCCTTCCTTGATTCCCCTCCTTCCCCATTCCCCTCCTTCCTTCATTCCCCTCCTTCCCCATTCCCCTCCTTCCCCATTCCCTTACTTCCCCCATTCCCCTCCTTCCTTCATTCCCCTCCTTCCCCATTCCCCTCCTTTCCCATTCCCCTCCCTTCCTCCCATTCCCCTCCTTCCTTCGTTCCCCCCTTCCTTCATTCCCCTCCTTCCTTCATTCCCCTCCCTTTCCCCCATTCCCCTCTGTGGTATTATAGGTATTATGGTACCTGATAGGCTAAAGCACCATTGGTGGAAACTGTATGCTTTCTATTGGCTAGAGTGTATAATAGCTCCGCCTTGATAGGTGGAGTATAAGAACCCATGCCGCCCCAGCAGCCCTCATTCTGTACCTGAGCTGCTGGGGAAACATCTAGCTTATTAAAGCCTTCAGTTGGACTACAACCTCGCTTTAGTGGTCATTGATCGTGCGTCAATTTAATGAGCCAGAATTTTAAGAAGAAAGGATGGAGCTCCGAAACAAGCCAGAGATCTTTAAGCACTGGCTGGCGTGCTTTAAAGGGTATCTCGAGACGGCCGAAAACACACCCATGGGAGAGCAGAAACAGCATGTCCTGCACTCAAGGGTGAGCCAGGAGATTTACACCCTGAACGAGGAAGCGAAAGACTTCGATGCAGCAATCGAGCTGCTAAAAGAACACTATATTCGCCCGGTAAACCAGTTCTACGCCCGGCACCTGCTTGCAACAAGGTGACAAACCCCTGGGGAATGGCTGGAGGAATTCTACAGCGCACTCCTGGTGCTGGAAAGAAGTTGCGGCTGCCCGCATGTTTCGGCGAGCGAACACTCGGAACTCTTAGTCCGGGTCGCTTTCGTGGCAGGTATGCTTTCGTCACAAATTCGCCAGCACCTGTTAGAGAAGGACACCCTGGGTCTCAGGGAGACACGGGCCCTTGCAGGCTCCCTGGACGTGGCAACCATTATCAGAGCATAAGAACATAAGAACTAGGAGCAGGAGTAGGCCATCTGGCCCCTCGTGACTGCTCCACTATTAAATGAGATCATGGCTGATCTTTTGTGGACTCAGCTCCACATTCCGGCCCAAACACCATAACCCTTAATCCCTTTATTCTTCAAAAAACTATCTATCTTTATCTTAAAAACATTTAATGAAGGAGCCTCTACTGCTTCACTGGGCAAGGAATTCCATAGATTCACAACCCTTTGGGTGAAGAAGTTCCTCCTAAACTCAGTCCTAAATCTACTTCCCCTTATTTTGAGGCTATGCCCCCTAGTTCTGCTTTCACCCGCCAGTGGAAACAACCTGCCCGCATCTATCCTATCTATTCCCTTCATAATCTTATATGTTTCTATAAGATCCCCCCTCATCCTTCTAAATTCCAACGAGTACAGTCCCAGTCTACGCAACCTCTCCTCGTAATCCAACCCCTTCAGCTCTGGGATTAACCTAGTGAATCTCCTCTGCACACCCTCCAGTGCCAGTACGTCCTTTCTCAAGTAAGGAGACCAAAACTGAACACAATACTCCAGGTGTGGCCTCACTAACACCTTATACAATTGCAGCAGAACCTCCCTAGTCTTAAACTCCATCCCTCTAGCAATGAAGGACACAATTCCATTTGCCTTCTTAATCACCTGTTGCACCTGAAAACCAACTTTTTGCGACTCATGCACTAGCACACCCAGGTCTCTCTGCACAGCAGCATGTTTTAATATTTTATCATTTAAACAATAATCCCTTTTGCTGTTATTCCTACCAAAATGGATAACCTCGCATTTGTCAACATTGTATTCCATCTGCCAGACCCTAGCCCATTCACTTAGCCTATCCAAATCCCTCTGCAGACTTCCAGTATCCTCTGCACTTTTTGCTTTACCACTTATCTTAGTGTCGTCTGCAAACTTAGACACATTGCCCTTGGTCCCCAACTCCAAATCATCTGTGTAAATTGTGAACAGTTGTGGGCCCAACACTGATCCCTGAGGGACACCACTAGCTACTGATTGCCAACCAGAGAAACACCCATTATTCCCCACTCTTTGCTTTCTATTAATTAACCAATCCTCTATCCATGCTACTACTTTCCCCTTAATGCCATGCATCTTTATCTTATGCAACAACCTTTTGTGTGGCACCTTGTCAAAGGCTTTCTGGAAATCCAGATATACCACATCCATTGGCTTCCCGTTATCTACCGCACTGGTATGTCCTCAAAAAATTTCACTAAATTAGTTAGGCACGACCTGCCCTTTATGAACCCATGCTGCGTCTGCCCAATGGGACAATTTCCATCCAGATGCCTCGCTATTTCTTCCTTGATGATAGATTCCAGCATCTTCCCTACTACCGAAGTTAAGCTCACTGGCCTATAATTACCCGCTTCTGCCTACCTCCTTCTTTAAACAGTGGTGTCACGTTTGCTAATTTCCAATCCGCCGGGACCACCCCAGAGTCTAGTGAATTTTGGTAAATTATCACGAGTGCATTTGCAATTTCCCTAGCCATCTCTTTTAGCACTCTGGGATGCATTCCATCAGGTCCAGGAGACGTGTCTACCTTTAGCCCCATTAGCTTGCCCATCACTACCTCCTTGGTGATAACAATCCTCTCAAGGTCCTCACCTGTCATAGCCTCATTTCCATCAGTCACTGGCATGTTATTTGTGTCTTCCACTGTGAAGACCAACCCAAAAAACCTGTTCAGTTCCTCAGCCATTTCCTCATCTCCCATTATTAAATCTCCCTTCTCATCCTCTAAAGGACCAATATTTACCTTAGCCACTCTTTTTTGTTTTATGTATTTGCAGAAACTATTCAGAGCAACTTGACTCTCATAATCTATCTTACTCTTCTTTATAGCTTTTTAGTAGCTTTCTGTTGCCCCCTAAAGATTTCCCAGTCCTCTAGTCTCCCACTGATCTTTGCTGCTTTGTATGTTTTTTCCTTCAATTAGATACTCTCCCTTATTTCCTTAGATATCCACGGTCGATTTTCCCTCTTTTTACCGTCCTTCCTTTTTGTTGGTATAAACCTTTGCTGAGCACTGTGAAAAATCACTTGGAAGGTTCTCCACTGTTCCTCAACTGTTTCACTATAAAGTATTTGCTAACAGTCTACCTTAGCTAGTTCTTCTCTCATCCCATTGTAATCTCATTTGTTTAAGCACAAAACATTAGTGCTTGATTTTACCTTCTCACCCTCCATCTGTATTTTAAATTCCACCATATTGTGATCACTCCTTCCGAGAGGATCCCTAACTATGAGATCCTGAATCAATCCTGTCTCATTACACAGGACCAGATCTAGGACCGCTTGTTCCCTCGCAGGTTCCATTACATACTGTTCTAGGAAACTATCGCGGATACATTCTATAAACTCCTCCTCAAGGCTGCCTTGACCGACCTGGTTAAACCAATCAACATGTAGATTAAAATCCCCCATGATAACTGCTGTACCATTTCTACATGCATCTGTTATTTCTTTGTTTATTGCCTGCCCCACCATAATGTTACTATTTGGTGGCCTATAGATTACTCCTATCAGTGACTTTTTCGCCTTACTATTCCTGATTTCCACCCAAATGGATTCAACCTTATCCTCCATAGCACCGATGTCATCCCTTACTGTTGCCCGGATGTCATCCTTAAACAACAGAGCTACACCACCTCCCTTACCATCCACTCTGTCCTTCCGAAAAGTTTGATACCCTCGGATATTTAACTCCCAGTCGTGACCATCCTTTAACCATGTTTCAGTAATGGCCACTAAATCATAGTCATTCACGATGATTTGCGCCATCTACTCATTTACCTTATTCCGAATACTACAAGCATTCAGGTAAAGTACACTTATGTTGGCTTTTTTACCTCTGTTCTGAATCTTAACATCTCGATCAGTAACCTCTCCTAAGTTATATTTCCTCTTAACCTTTCTCCTAATTTTCCTTGTCGTTGAACCCATATCTTCATGTAACAACCTGCCGCGTCGCTTACCATTAATGTTTTCACTTCCCGTTTTATTTCTTTTAGTATTCCTGGTCCTATTCACTAAGCTCCCCTCAGTCACTGTACCTTGTACTGTCTCCCTTTTTGATTTTTGACTATGGCTTCTCTGCCTTACACTTTCCCCCTTACTGCCTTTTATTTCTGTCCCTGTTTTACTACCTTCCAACTTCCTGCATCGGTTCCCATCCCCCTGCCACATTAGTTTAAACTCTCCCCAACAGCTCTAGGACATCGGTTCCAGTCCTGCCCAGGTGCAGACCGTCCGGTTTGTACTGGTCCCACCTCCCCCAGAACCGGTTCCAATGTCCCAGGAATTTGAATCCCTCCCTCTTGCACCATCTCTCGAGCCACGCATTCATCCTCTCTATCCTGACATTCCTACTCTGACTAGCTCGTGGCACTGGTAGCAATCCTGAGATTACTACCTTTGAGTTCCTACTTTTTAGTTTAACTCCTAGCTCCCTAAATTCAGCTTGTAGGACCTCGTCCCATTTTTTACCTATATCGTTGGTGCCTATGTGCACCACGACAGCTGGCTGTTCACCCTCCCCCCCCCCCCCCCCCCCCCCCAGAATGTCCTGCAGCCGCTCCGAGACATCCTTGACCCTTGTACCAGGGAGGCAACATACCACCCTGGAGTCTCGATTGCATCCGCAGAACCGCCTCTCTATTCCCCTTACAATTGAGTCCCCTATCACTATAGCCCTGCCATTCTTCTTCCTGCCCAGCTGCGCAGCAGAGCCAGCCACGGTGCCATGAACCTGGCTGCTGCTGCCTTCCCCTGGTGAGCCATCTCCCTCAACAGTATCCAAAGCGGTATATCTGTTTTGCAGGGAGATGACCGCAGAGGACACCTGCACTGCCTTCCTACTCTTGCTCTGCCTTTTGGTCACCCATTTTCTATCTCCCTCAGTACCTTTCACCTGCGGTGTGACCAACTCACTAAACGTGCTATCCACGACGTCCTCAGCATCGCGGATGCTCCAAAGTGAGTCCATCTGCAGCTCCAGAGCCATCAAGCAGTCTAACAGGAGCTGCAACTGGACGCACTTTTTGCACGTGAAGGAGCCAGGGACAGTGGACGCGTCCCTGAGCTCCCACACCGCACACGAGGAGCATGACACGGGTCTGAGATCTCCTGCCATGTCTTTAACCTTCGGTTAACTTCAACAACTACAAATTCAACAAAAAAAAACAAAGAAAAAATAAATAAATATACCAATGAAAAGAAACAGAAACACTACTTCTCTGGGAGGCCAGGGAAGAGATTGCTGGACCTTTGGCTTTGATTTTTATGTCATCATTGGATACAGGAATAGTGCCAGAGGACTGGAGGATAGCAAATGTGGTCCCTTTGTTCAAAAAGGGGAGCAGAGACAACCCCGGCAACTATAGACCGGTGAGCCTCACGTCTGTAGTGGGTAAAGTCTTGGAGGGGATTATAAGAGACAAGATTTATAATCATCTAGATAGGAATAATATGGTCAAGGATAGTCAGCATGGCTTTGTGAAGGGTAGGTCATGCCTCATAAACCTTATCGAGTTCTTTGAGAAGGTGACTGAACAGGTAAACGAGGATAGAGCAGTTGATGTGGTGTATATGGATTTCAGCAAAGCGTTTGATAAGGTTCCCCACGGTAGGCTATTGCAGAAAATACGGAGGCTGGGGATTGAGGGTGATTTAGAGATGTGGATCAGAAATTGGCTAGCTGAAAGAAGACAGAGGGTGGTGGTTGATGGGAAATGTTCAGAATGGAGCTCAGTCACAAGTGGAGTACCACAAGGATCTGTTCTGGGGCCGTTGCTGTTTGTCATTTTTATCAATGACCTAGAGGAAGGCGCAGAAGGGTGGGTGAGTAAATTTGCAGACGATACTAAAGTCGGTGGTGTTGTCGATAGTGTGGAAGGATGTAGCAGGTTACAGAGGGATATAGATAAGCTGCAGAGCTGGGCTGAGAGGTGGCAAATGGAGTTTAATGTAGAGAAGTGTGAGGTGATTCACTTTGGAAGGAATAACAGGAATGCGGAATATTTGGCTAATGGTAAAGTTCTTGAAAGTGTGGATGAGCAGAGGGATCTAGGTGTCCATGTACATAGATCCCTGAAAGTTGCCACCCAGGTTGATAGGGTTGTGAAGAAGGCCTATGGAGTGTTGGCCTTTATTGGTAGAGGGATTGAGTTCCGGAGTCAGGAGGTCATGTTGCAGCTGTACAGAACTCTGGTACGGCCGCATTTGGAGTATTGCGTACAGTTCTGGTCACCGCATTATAGAAAGGACGTGGAGGCTTTGGAGCGGGTGCAGAGGAGATTTACCAGAATGTTGCCTGGTATGGAGGGAAAATCTTATGAGGAAAGGCTGATGGACTTGAGGTTGTTTTCGTTGGAGAAAAGAAGGTTAAGAGGAGACTTAATAGAGGCATACAAAATGATCAGGGGGTTGGATAGGGTGGACAGTGAGAGCCTTCTCCCGCGGATGGAAATGGCTGGCACGAGGGGACATAACTTTAAACTGAGGGGTAATAGATATAGGACAGAGGTGAGAGGTAGGTTCTTTACGCAAAGAGTAGTGAGGCCGTGGAATGCCCTACCTGCTACAGTAGTGAACTCGCCAACATTGAGGGCATTTAAAAGTTTATTGGATAAACATATGGATGATAATGGCATAGTGTAGGTTAGATGGCTTTTGTTTCGGTGCAACATTGTGGGCCGAAGGGCCTGTACTGCGCTGTATTGTTCTATGTTCTATGTTCTACTACTTACCAGTCACTTACCAAAAGTGACTTCCTCCCCACCCAGCTTCGAATTCCCACCTAGATTCAAATTCCCAAACTCACTCTTAGCTGTGTCTCACTCCTGGCTCTGTCTTCTCTGGCTCACTGGGAGAACTCACTGGGAGTGAGTTTACAAGTTGCTCTTTTTAAACTGACCTGAATTGACTCCCCTCCCCCACCTGCTTTTAGATCAAGGTAGATTTAAGTGACTGATACTTAACTGCCAACCAGTTATGTGAGTGGGTGGGGCAGTCCTTGTTAACCCACACTGCACAATACTAGCTTAATTTAAATTAATTTAAACTCCTGAAATTTAAAAGGAGCTGCCTTACTGATTTAATTCAATTCCCACCTAGATTCAAATTCCCAAATTCCCAAACTGACTCTTAGCTGTGTCTCCCTCCTAGCTCTGTCTTCTCTGGCTCACTGGGAGAACTCACTGGTCTTCTCCACGGTGGATATCAAGTCCGCCTACCACCAGCTCCCCATTCGCACTAGTGACCGCAAATATACTGCCTTTGAGGCAGACGGGCGGCTATTTCACTTCTTATGGGTTCACTTTGGTGTCACCAACGGGGTCTCGGTCTTCCAGCGCGAGATGGACCGAATGGTTGACTGGTACGGTTTACGGGCAACATTCCCGTATCTCGACAATGTCACCATCTGCGGCCACGACCAGCAGGACCATGACACCAACCTCCGAAAATTTCATCCAGACCACTAAAATCCTTAACCTAACATACAATAAGGATAATTGCGTGTTTAGCACCGACCGTCTAGCCATTCTCGGCTACGTAGTGCGAAATAGAGTTATAGGCCCAGACCCTGAACACATGCGCCCCCTTATGGAGTTCCCCCTCCCTCACTGCCCCAAGGCCGTGAAACGCTGCCTAGGGTTTTTTAGCTACTACGCCAAGTGGGTCCCCAACTGTGCAGACAAGGCCCATCCCCTGATCCAATCCACAGCTATTCCCCTGTCGAGAGAGGCCCGCCAGACCTTCAGCCGCATCAAAGCAGACATTGCAAAGGCCATGATGCACGCCATCGACGAGTCCCTCCCCTTCCAGGTCGAGAGCGATGCGTCCGACGTAGCTCTGGCGGCCACCCTCAACGAAGCGGGCAGACCCGTGGCCTTCTTCTCACGTACCCTCCATGCTTCCGAAATCCGCCACTCCTCAGTCGAAAAGGTGGCCCAGGCCATAGTAGAAGCTGTGCGACATTGGCTGCATTACCTGGCCGGCCAACTCTTCACTGACCAACGGTCGGTGGCGTTCATGTTCGATAATGCATAGCGGGGCAAGATAAAAAACGGCAAGATCTTGCGGTGGAGGATCGAACTCTCCACCTACAACTACGAGATCTTGTATCGTCCCGGGAGGCTAAACGAGCCTCCTGACTCCTGACGCTCTGTCACGCGGCACATGTGCCACCGCACAAGTGGACCGCCTCCGAGCCCTCCACGAGGACCTCTGCCACCCGGGGGTCACACGCTATTTCCATTTCGTCAAGACCCGCAACCTGCCCTTCTCCATCGAGGAGGTCAGGACTGCCACCAGGGACTGCCAAATCTGCGTGGAGTGGAAACCGTACTTCTACCGGCCAGAGAGAGCCCACCTGATAAAGGCTTCCCGTCCCTTTGAACGCCTCAGCATGGACATCAAAGGCCCCCTCCCCTCCACTGACCGCAACACGTACTTCCTGAACGTGATTGACGAGTACTCCCGGTTCCCATTCGCCATCCCCTGCCCCAACATGACCGCCACCACCGTCATCAAGGCCCTCCGTAGCATCTTTGCACTGTTCGGGTTCCCTGCTTACATACACAGTGATAGGGGGTCCTCCTTTATGAGCGCCGAGCTGCGTCAACTCCTGCTCAGCAAGGGCATCGCCTCGAGCAGGACGACCAGTTACAACCCCCGGATGCCCTCCATTCCATCCGGTCACTACTCTGTACGACCACCAATCAGACATCTCACGAACGTCTCCTTGTCTTCCCTAGGAAGTCCTCCTCTGGGACCTCACTCCCAACCTGGCTGGCAGCACCCGGACCTATCCTGCTCCGAAAACACGTGCGGGCGCACAAGTCAGATCCGTTGGTCGAGAGGATCCATCTGCTCCATGCGAACCCCCAGTACGCCTACGTGGCGTACCCCGATGGCCGACAAGATACGTTCCACCTATGGGACCTGGCACCCGCCGGAACTCCATGCACATTCCAGCCACCAATCACACCCTCCCCTCCACCGCAGCACCTTACAGGAGGATCGGTCCTTCTGCCGCCCTCATCTAGCCCCCCCCACCCACCGAAGCCCCCCGCAGGCGCTCCCTTCCCAGGTCAGCCGTTTTCCCCACTAGTGCCGTCTAGGGGTGGCGAAGCTGCCATGGAGATCGAAGCCACGCTCCCAGAGTTACAGACACCCGAGCCTCCACCGGAGTCAACACCGAGACTCTGATGATCACAGAGGACGACCAGGGCCCCCGATCGACTGATTGCTTCATTTTGACTGTAATCTGTAAATATAAACCATCAAATGTACATAGCTACAAGACTTGTAAATAGTTACTAAACACTGTACGGAGGTATTATGGTACCTCCATAACTTATTATACCATGTTGTTATGTTTTGTAATTTTTGGCCACCACACCCGCCGGACTCTTTTTTTTAACAGGGGGTGAATGTGGTATTTTAGGTATTACGGTACCTGATAGGCTAAAGCACCACTGGTGGAAACTGTATGCTTTCTATTGGCTAGAGTGTATAATAACTCCGCCCTGATAGGCGGAGTATAAGAACCCGTGCCGCCCCAGCAGCCCTCATTCTGTACCTGAGCTGCTGGGGAAACATCTAATTTATTAAAGCCTTCAGTTGGACTACAACCTCGCTTTAGTGGTCATTGATCGTGCATCACCCTCCTTCCCCATTCCCCATTCCCCTCCCTTCCTCCCATTCCCCTCCTTCCCCCCATTCCCCTCTTTCCTTCATTCCCCTTCTTCCCCATTCCCCTCCTTCCCCATTCCCCTCCTTCCCCATTCCGCTCCCTTCCTCCCATTCCCCTCCTTCCCCCATTCTCCTCCTTTCTTCATTCCCCTCCTTCCCCATTCCCCTCCTTCTCCATTCCCCTCCCTGCCTCCCATTCCTCTCCTTCCCCCCATTCCCCTCCTTCCTTCATTCCCCTTCTTCCCCATTCCCCTCCTTCCCCCCATTCCCCTCCTTCCTCCCCCACCATTCTTCGACCGGCCTGACTACCCTGCTCCCCCCCCAGGGTCTGTGTAACATCACCCCAGGTTAATGGTCCTGTTTTGACATTGTCAGCGGGTCAATATACAAGGTGGGAGAGTGATGATCACTCGCTTTGAGGAAAGGTCTGGTGCTCCGCAATTTATGTCAAAGCTTAACTCCTGTCTTACTCTTGAAAGAGCGCTGACACCCATCCTCTGAACAGGATCTGCATCGTGAATGTTTGATCTTGGACCACTGTGCCCGGGGGGGGGGGGGGGGGGGGGGGGGGGGGGGGGGGCAGTGGAGGGCAACAGCAGGCAGAGGACAAGCAAGCCCGCAGTGAAGATTAACCTGACAGAGGCTTCACATGTATCAGGTGTAAGATGTTTTAATTGTGAACATTTGACATTTCCATTCCCCCTGGCAATAGATAATGCCATCCCCACTGCCCCCAGCCCCCCCCCACCCCATGCCCATTTAGTGATCCTCAATATTCTTGATCTTTCGTGGTCTACTGCTACAACTAGGTGTTGTCTCTAGGATGCACATTAGAGGTGAAGGCAGCCTACTGCTTTTCATACACTGTGACCTTTGATACCTTTGGCGGGCATTCTCTGGAGGGCCTGGAACCAGAGGACCTCCGACGACTTATCGGTGTCACTTGCATGACCGTGTCACCCTGTTCTGCCTACTGCCCTTGAGATGCGCCAGTGTCAGGAGGGGGGATTTGGAAGAACCCGAGACTGCCGTCGTCTCCTTGGTGGCAGGCCCTGGGTTGACCTCCAGCGCTTTCTCCTTCTTGCCAGTGTCCGAGGGCCCTCGGAGTCTCCAAAGAATGGAGGGGCAGTTGGAGTGAGCTCCAGAGGTCTCGGTGTCATCTGGCTCTGTCAGTCCTGGAGCTCCCCTTTGTCTGAACCATGGTGTTGACGCCCTCAGTGATGCTCCTCAGTGACTGGGCCATGCTCTGCAGTGCCTCGGAATGCGTCTGGGACACATCCCTCAGCAACTGGGGCATGATGTCAAGGCCCTCAGCCATGGTCATTCACAGGTTGAGCCACGCCTTGGGCACCACCACTAAGACACTGACTTCGTGCTCCAGGCTTTCCACTGCAGCCGCCACCCTAGCAGTGATGGCCTCGGTGCCACGCATTGTTACCATCATCACCTGCTCCTGGAGGCCTTGGGACTCCTCCAATCGGCTATGCACTTACTGGAATGTCGCTGTTCTCCACTCCTCAATCTCACAGCCGTGTCTTCGCAGCTGCATTATCTCTAGGATAACCTTGTCCAGGCATCTGACCGGGACTTAGCAGAGCTCTGTGATCTGACATACCTCCAGCTGCTGACTCCCATGGGTGTTCCTGCCTTCACCTAATGTGCATCAGCAACTGTGTGGTGGTCACCAGATTGTGCCCCAAAAGCCTGTTCACTGATGTTGCCCACCGAGGTTGCCCACCGAGGTGGAAGGCAGGGGTGATAGCTGTGACAACAAGCCAGTGGTCCATTAGGAGTTATCTTCCAAGGTGATCTCTTGGGTGGTGGGGGGAAGAGACCTGATGGCACGGCCCCATCAGAGGGTGATCCTGTGAAAGAATGGACATGTGGTCATTGAGAGAGAATTATCATTTTGTCTGACATAATAATAATCTTTATTACTGTCACAAGTCGGCTTACATTAACACTGCCTGTTCGGGTACACTGAGGGAGAATTCAGAATGTCAAATTCACCTAACAGCACGTCTTTCGGGACTTATGGGAGGAAACTGGAGCACCCGGAGGAAACCCACACAGGCACAGGGAGAACATGTAGACTCCGCACAGACAGTGACCCGAGCCGAGAATCGAACCTGGGACCCTGGTGCTGTGAAGCAACAGTGTTAACCACTGTGCTACCGTGCCATCCGATAATGAACTCACTTGAAACAGGTCATCTGGGTGAAAGAGCAGGTGGATCCTCTCCTCTGTGGTGCAGGCGCACCTCGCTGTCGGCGAAGGTTCTTTCCTTGGTCAACTCCATGCTCTCCAGGGCCCGTTTCTCATGCGTGCTGTAAATGCCGTCACATTTCTATCTCTCTTCAGTTCTGAAGAAGAGTCATATGGACTCTAAATGTTAACTCAATTTCTCTCTCCACAGATGTCATGCCTCAGTGTTGACTGGGAGTGATTAGTGAGGGAGCATTTAAAAGCAACTCTTCCTTGTTCCTTTTTTAATTCTTTTTTTCCAATTAAGGGGTAATTTAGCATGGCCAATTCACCTACCATGTACATCTTTTTGGGTTGTGGGGGTGAGACCCATGCAGACACGGGGAGAATGTGCAAACTTCACACGGACAGTGACCCGGGGCTGAGATGTAACCCGGGTCCTCAGTGCCGTGAGGCAGCAGTGCTAACCACTGTGCCACCGTGCCGCCCATACTCCTCCTTGTTAGTGTCGAGACGTTGAGACGCGTGTCTGGCGAAAGGATGGCAAGATAGCCAGTAATGGAAAGAAGCTCATGAGGGCCCATTTCCGGCATTAAGTGCTATTAATTACAGGTCAGAATCTTGCCAACCTGGCCATCGAAGAACACCTCACCAATCGTGCCCAAAATTACTCTTAGAAATGTTTCCATTAAGTCTCGTCCTAAAGATCCCATTGAGGTTTTAATAATTTCCGTTCATTTCTGCAACAGAGCCAGGGGATGATGTGAGGGGGAGAGCACTTTCAAGCTTTCAGTGCAGGAACCAGCAAGGAGTAGATGGGCCCAAGTGGGTCTAGAGAAGGAGAATCAGTTGCTGGGGAGGAATGACCAGAGAAGTTTCAACGGTTATAATCTACAGTGGGATGGGGCATGGGTACAGGGGGGCTTGTGGGGTGAGAGTACGTTTAAAGTCTTATTCTGACGATAGTAAGCCCATACTTGGAATAAGCCTTTTAATTGCCAAGTTAACAGTTTATCAACAGAGAAAAGTTTACACAAACACTCATGAAAAGTTGAAATAAAAATCGGAAATGCTGAAAAATACTCAACAGGTCAGGCAGCATCTGTGGAGAGAGGAATAGAGTTAACATTTAGAGTCTGTATGACTCTTCTTCAGAACTGGAGAGAGGTAGAAATGCGATGGCATTTACAGTGCGAAGAGAGGGGGTGGAACATGTTATATTACCTTACGTAATATATATAACAATAGTCTTCTTGTAAAGATGAACAAATTTATTGAGTAATATAAATATTTGTGAGTCCTTTGTACTTAATACTCAACTAGTAAAATAAATAAAATACAGTAGGGATAACCAACTATACAACGTAATAATGAAATAACATAACTTCTCTCTCTCTAGCTATTCTATGTCTTGTCTGTTCACTCTCCTGAAGCACACACTCTCAGAAAGAGCGGGAAAGTCCTTTTTATATCACCTGATAGTGAGACATCTAGTGTTGAATTGACTGCACTAGTTTTACATACATTGAGATTATGTATGTTGATATACAGAGATCACTACAAAGCAGGTGGAGCAAAATTGAAGGTCAGCGATAGTTCAGTACAGAGATTTATTCCGCCTTTGAACAGAGAGACCAGGCTTCGAAAGTACTTCATTAGCTCTAAAGTGCTTTGGGACATCTTGAGGTCATAAAAGGGACACTTGCTTTACTGCAGACCTGCTAGAAGAGGCATCTGGATGGAGTGATGATGAAACAGGACTCTGTCCATTAATTGCTTTCAGCCACCCAATTGCCTTCCTCGTGGAAAAACTTGGAATATTCGGTTCCCAACATCATTTGTGTTGAAGTCAAAAGGTCTTCTCTATAAATAGGAAAGAAATCTCAGATGGGAAGTCAACCTGGGTCTCTCTCTCTCGTATTATCTCCCATGGATTATTCAGAACAGAATTGGTGACTTTCAGGCACCCGGTCACAAGCTTCCATTCTCACCTTAGATAAGGTGTGACAGGAAATTATTCAAAAAGGGAGAGGGGGAAAGATATTAAAAATATCTTACTCAATGAGCCAAGCAAAAAGAGATCTGTGTGAATAAGCTAGCTGCTTCTCCCCAGTGTAAGTAATAAAACAGGAATGATACATTTTTGAACAATATATCAAATCAAAAGGCCTAACGTTCTCCAATATCTGAAAATAGCCTAGCACTGAGGGCAGAATTGCAGCTTTGAAGTAGATAACTAAAGGTAGCGTGCAGCAAAAATAGCTGATAACCTCAAGGGTAAAGCATTGATTTATTTTGCTTTTACTCATTATAGCTCCCGCTTTGCTGTTTCTACATTTTAGCAAGTTCAAGTAGTCTGGGTGATCAGAAAAAATGTTTGTAGTCTTCGATTTTATTAAAGAGGCATCAGCTATCCCTGCAGGGGTGCAGACAGTACCATTGGCAGCAGCTTAGTCAAAAACATTTTTCTCAAGTTCCAAAAATATGATTGTAAATATCAAACACTGCTTGAGGGGTACAGTGACATCATGGTTATGATAATGGACTAGTAATCCCGAGGCACTGAAGATCTGCAGAGCTCTACACAACATGGAATTTAAATATGTCAGGAATAATATGCTGCCATTGTTAATGGTGATCATGAAACTACCTCATTATAATAATATAATAATCCATCCGGTTCACTAACGTCCTTCAGTGAAGGGAACCAGCCATCCTTACCTACTCTGGTCTGTGTGTAATTCCAGACTGACAGCAGCATGCCAGACCAGGCACAGTTGGTAGCACTCTCACCTTTTAATCAGAAGGTTGGAGGTACAAGTCCCACTAATATGAGACTGGATTACAATCTAAAGTTGACATTCCGGTGCTGAAGGAGTGCAGAACTGTTGCCATCTTTCAGATGAGATGCACCATCTACCCTCTCAGGTGGGTGTGAAATGGCAGAGATATTCTCCCTGTTGCCCTGGCCAATATTTATCCTTCAATCAACATTACAAAAAACCCAGATTATCTGCTCATTAGCACATTGCTGTTGGTGGTGTGCACATTTTGGCTGTTACATTTGCTGCATTGCAATAGTTGAGATATCCTGTGGTCATGATGCTGGAAAAATGTAAGTCTTTCTATCAAACCGCTCAGCTGTGTTCAAGAAGGTGTCTTATCAGCACCTTCTCAAGGGCAATGATTCTCGGCTTTTCCAGCAATGCCCCCATCCCACAAATTTTTTATTTATTTTTTCAAAAAATGAACTTCAGAAGCAACCAAAACTGCTTTACGGAAAAGATCAGTCACCTGAAGATTTGCCACCTTCTCAGATTCTTTATTCACATCTGTCGATCGGCATGAGTTCCTGGTTTGCCAGACGGGAATGTTTAATCATAGTGCACATTGCAAATATAAATGCTTATGATTGAGTGTGGACACCTATTAAAGCCAGATTGTGGAGAGTTTGAATATACGGTTCATGGAAGACTGAATTGTTCCAAACTCACTGGGTGAGATCTTCCATTTAGGAGACTAAGTGTTGACGCCGGGACTGAATTGCGTGCGGTTGGTATTCCTGTGGGAGGCGCTATTCGGGGAGCAATTCTGGACATGCTAATGGGTCAGCACTCTGCCGGCGCAAATTCAAAGCAATTCCCAGCTCCGCGGGCGTTCTAACCCCTAGGGACGAAGTTGGCGCCAACAGCCTGGCAACTGGAGCTGTTTTTAAGCGCTTCACTTACCACACACTCACTGCAGCCACCAAGATGGCTCAGAGAGGACCTGTTCCCCTGAAGTCGGGAGTCTGAGGTGGATCCACCGCCCATGTCAGTGAGGAGTGGAGCGACGCTCTCTCCAGCATGTGCCGCAGACTCAAACCTGCCCTCCTGAACACTGCCTGGGAGGTGGTGGCAGAGGCAATCAGTGCTACCAATTTCACCAGGAGGAGACAGCTGGTGATCTGGAGGGGTGGTGGTCACTGGCGAGTCCCCTGCCCTGTGAGGGGCAGGGAACCAGGGAGGCTTCCAAAGACTGCCGTGCAGGTGTCCTCTGGTTGGGGTGAGCTCTGCTTCTGAGGAATGCCAACACCTGGTGGGCCCCTGATTGGGTTTATTCCTTGATGAAACAGCTGGGGTATGAGGGTGTTCAGTAGGGCAGCCTGGGTGGGCTCCCAGATGACCAGAAGCCTTTTGAGCATTTAAAGGACACAGGCAGGACTTAGCAGTGTGAACAGCCAGGAGCCTGTAAGTAGAATCAAAGGGGTATGTTTAAAACAGTCATTTACAAACTCAGGGTCGAGTCCCATGGGTGGGTCACGGGCGTGTGTCATAAGGTCGCGGAGAGATCAGTCGCGGCATTCCCGATCACGGGAAGGAGCTCCCAACTCCACAATGGCCGTCCCGCTTAGTGTGTCCCCTTGCAGTGCGCAGGCTCCGAGCACAGTGGGTTAATCTGCCTCCTCAGTACGTCAGGGTGTTGTCCCAGGAGCAGGTTTTTTTTTAAATCGATGGAGTCTTCCCACCAGAAATGGCAAGAGAGAGCAGGTGACGCGCCCGCACACTGATGTCATTGTTCAAGGTGCAAAGTCACTGAAGAGAGATTCCTCCATCTTGTAGCTGCCAGCAAATAAGCAACAGGACTGAAGAATTTAAAATGGATCATTTCATAATAAGGAGGAGAGAACCAGCGACACAAACAGGCCAGGATTGCGCAACTAAATCTGCTGGAAAGAGCTGCACAGGGAGAGTCTACAGCAGGACAAAGCAGTGGTGGTGTGAGCTGTTCAGGAGAGTTCGCAGCAGGACAACATTGTGCTGGTGCGAGCTTCAGGGTCTCTCTTGAACAACACATTAAGAAGAAGCTGCTATCAAGAACAAAGCAGTATAAAGATGATTTCTTGAGGTATGGCTTTATTAATTGTGCCAATGCAAATCAGGATGCAAAGCCCATGTGTGTTATATGCAGGGAAGTACTGGGAAATGAAAGTTTAAAACCCTCAAAACTTCAAAGGCATTTCAAGATAAGCATGACGAGTTTGAGGGCAAACCTCTTGATCTTTATCAAAGGATGCAGTGCGAACCTAAATTGTCAGCTGAAGTCCTTAACAGAAATATAACATTGAATGACAAAGCAAGTGAGATAGTGAGGGCCAAGCAGGTTCACCTGTCTCATTAAAGGTAAGCAAAAATGGTGCGTCGTGAAGGTCAGCTGGTGTGGGTCCCAAAGTTTGGCCGGTTGGTAAATGTGGGTCCCGGGAAAAAAGGTTTGCAAAACACTGGTTTAAAGTAAGATGAAGGACAGCGCGTTGATGGTGTGGTTAGCACTGCTGCCTCACGCTGCCGAGGTCCCGTGTTTGAACCCAGCCACAGGTCACAGTCCGTGTGTAGTTTTTACATTCTCCCAGTGTCTGCGTGGGACTCACCCCACAACCCAAAGATGTGCAGGGTAGGTGAATTGGGTACTCTAAACCTTATTTTTAAAAATTTCCAAGTCAGAGGGCAGCACGGTGGTGCAGTGGTTACCACTACTGCCTCACGGCGCTGAGGACCTGTGTTTGAGGGCAGCGCGATAGCATTGTGGTTAGCACAATTGCTTCACAGCTCCAGAGTCCCAGGTTCGATTCCCGGCTTGGGCCACTGTCTGTGCGGAGTCTGCACGTTCTCCCAGTGTGTGCATGGGTTTCCTCCGGGTGCTCCGGTTTCCTCCCACAGCCCAAAGATGTGCAGGTTAGGTGGATTGGCCTTGATAAATTGCCCTTAGTGTCCAAAATTGCCCTTAGTGTTTGGTGGGGTTACTGGGTAATGGGGATGGGGTGGAGGTGTGAGTTTGGGTAGGGTGCTCTTTCCAGGGGCCAGTGCAGACTCGGTGGGCCGAATGGCCTCCTTCAGCACTGTAAATTCTATGATATGATTGACCACGCTAAATTGCCCCTTAATTGGGAAAAAAAGAATTGGATACTCTAAATTAAAAAAAAAGACAGACTGCAGCAATGGTGACCTGATCCAGGCCACCTCGATCCCGAGTGGGACACACCCAAGTCCATGGACTTGGCACCAAGTCACTAACCACTAATGGCCCCAGCCCGGCAACCACCCCCCAGCAAGCCTGACAGTTTTCAATGGTTTTTCAGTGTTTTTTAGCCTCCTGCTCCCCCTCTGCAGCCATGGTGCCCAGTCCACATTTGTCATACTTGCAGTAATTCACGCCTGGGCGACCTCTGCCTGAGAGGAACAGAGCATGGCAGAAGGGCTTTGCATACTGTGGCCAACCCACTGATCACAATTAAATGCATGTAAATGCCGGTTTTGCATGCCACTGCCGACGCGGGGCACAAACATTGTTATTGCCACCAGTGAGGGACCGGAGCATGGCGTTCGATTTTGGCCGGACACCTGGGCCGGGATTCTCCGATCCTGCGCCGGGTCGGAGAATCACCGGGGGACGTGTAAATCCCGCCATGCCGCTCCGACGCCATGCCGCAATTCGGCGATTCTCCGCACTCGACAGGCCGAGTGCCCGCTGGGTTCTGCCGAGTTCCGCCGGCGTCGTTTGCGTATGGTCCTACCCAACGGAACCTCGGCGTTCTGGCTGCAGGGGCCGTCCTGCTGGGGAGCGGGGGAGCCAACTCCGGGTCTGGCCCCACGGTGGCCAGGCCCGCGATCGGGGGCAACCGATTAGTGGGTGGGCTCATTTCGGGGGGGCCTATGTTCCTCCCGCCGGGCCCCCGTAGGGCTCCGCCATATTGCCCTGGGGCCAGCACGGGGGCCATGTCTTGAATGCACGGACCCGCACCGGCCGTGGCGCGCGCATGTGCGGACCCAGCGGGCCAGCTGTCGGCGCCGGAGCAGCGCATAGCACTCCGGCGCCGTTCTAGCCCCAGAAGAAGGGGTGAATGCCTGAGCCAGGAGGCCCGTTGACGCCGGCGTCGCTCATGCCGGTTTTGACGACAGCGTCAACACTTGGCCGGGATTTCGGAGAATCCCAGCCCTGATTGCGGCTCACATTTGCTGTAAATAAAATCCATTCCATCACTGAAATCAAGATTTTCTTTTAAAACTAATATTCATCGCGGGGAGAGAACAATGCCAACTAGATTTGATAGGCTAGGCATCTTTCTGGAAGACACATACAAAAGCAATATGCGAACACACAGAAAGTATTAGGGAAACTGATGTCGGTGAATCACTTGATTATAAACTACCCGAGAGTAAATCGACACTGCAATATATGAAATGAAATGAAAATATATATTATCCTCTCAGATTCAAAGGCCGCAAAAGGTCATGAACATGATTTATAATTTTGCGTATCAATAAAGGGATTGATGTCATTGAGTCCGACTATGATGAATCCCCCCCACCCCACATCCCGCCCCACCAGTGGCATAACGTCACACTGGTGCAAATCACTACTGGTGTTCAAAAGGGAAAAGAAAGGTGCCTGCTGGCTGTGGGGAATGAGGGACAAAAGGGGATT
Source organism: Scyliorhinus torazame (assembly GCF_047496885.1). Taxonomy (NCBI): domain Eukaryota; kingdom Metazoa; phylum Chordata; class Chondrichthyes; order Carcharhiniformes; family Scyliorhinidae; genus Scyliorhinus; species Scyliorhinus torazame. Next base: position 117,563,546 of record NC_092707.1, on the reverse strand, counting down.
GCCCCACGGCACCCTGACATTATCAAGGGGGCACATGAGGGGCTGTGCCAAGCGGACTCTGGCAGGGGGCTACCCTCCACCATTTTGGTGGTGGGGGGGGGTGTTCCCGTTATGTGTGCTAGGGGTGGAAAGGGGTAAACCTTGATGCCTGTGAGGGAAGGGGGTGCCCCAATGCTTATGGGGAGGGGGGGGGGGGAGAGGGGGGGGGGGGCTCCCGATCTCTGTTGGATGGAGTGTTGGATGGAGGGGGGCTGTACATTTTTAGCTTTGAGATCGGGGCACCCTCAGAATCCCGGCTTTGCTGGTGTGTTTGGGCCCCACCCCTCCAGCTGGTTGTGTGATCCTCGCCAGCACTCTGAAATTGTGCTGCTTAATCAGGAGAGAAAAGGCATCTGCAAAGTTTCACACAGCCTTTCTCGCCTGATCCAGCATTCTGTGCAATTTTGGGAAAATTGCACCCAACGAGCCTAAAATGCTTTGAAACTATCTCAAACATTTTAACAGCATCACAATTGGTTCAACTGTTATCTTTTAATTCATTAACAGATTTCCTGCACATTGCCTACAATGAATCATGAAGGGGCAGTGAGAACCTTTTTAAAAGAACATATGTAAATCTATAGGCATTTTTAATTTTCCATTTCCTAGTTTGTTGGTCTTTATATCACAAACCTTGAGCGGAATATTCAACCCTTCCTGCCGGCGGAATCCTTCAGTCCCGCCAATGGTGCCCCACCCCCATGTGGCACATTCCCCGGTGGCGGAGGGTGCGAGCCAGAGAAAACCCTGTAGACATTGGTGGGACAGAAAGATCCCTCCGCGGGCCAACGGTGTGCCCCCTTCGCCATCGCGAAATATGCCATGGAGGGATTGGGGGCGGGGCACGGTGGCATGGAAAATCCCACCCCTTGTTTCTGGAAGTGAGTCTTCTTAGAGCAGAGAACTTTCAAAAGGGGAGATTTCAAAAGGACGTGTTCAAAATCTTTGCTGATTCTATCAAAACCCAAAGTGTTTCTGGTGGCAGAGAGGTCGGTAATCAGTTAATCCAGATTTAAGATGATTTGTAAAAGAACCAAAGGCGACGTGACAATACCTGAAAGGGTGGTGGAAGCAGATTCAGTAGTAACTTTCAGTCAAGAAGTGGGTCAACATTTGAAGGTGAAAATTGCAGGGAGGAACAGGAGAATGGGATAAATTGGATTGCTCTTTTAAAGAGCCAGTATTGGCATGATGGGTTGAATGGCCTCCTTCTGGGATTCTGTAAATCCTCAATTTAAGGGTGAAACCAAAGTGATTTTGTTGACTGTTCAGCTTTAATATCTCACTTCTTGACTCCCGCAATAGTTTCTTCCTGGATTGATTCGAATGTTTGTTTAGTTCTGATTTGAATTTGAAAATTGAAGTTGAGAAATTTATATTAAATTGGTTAATATGGAAACCACAGCACATACGATAAACCAATACATTTACCACTGATAAACAAGTAGATCAATCTCTGCAACGTTTTAACTTTACTGAATATATGTCCAGGGTACGAAGACTGAGAAACATATAGAACCTAAAGAAAAAGGGAAACTAATTCGCATCTTTCTTATCAAATGGTTTTGCCATTGTATTTAATATTGTAAAAGGATTCGCTCAACCAATATGTTCAAACCAGAGGTTTTATTCTGGGTTTTCCTGGAAAGTTAGCTTTTATATCGAATGAACCAGAACACAAGGGGGTAGAAGTCATTATTCAGCTATACAATGCCCAGTTTAGACCACTCTTGAAGGACTAATCATAGAACCCCTACAGTGTAGAAAGAGGTCATTCTGCCCATCGAGTCTGCACTGACTTTGGAAAGAGCACCATACTTAAGCCCATGCCTCCACCCTATCCCCGTAACCCAACTAAACCAAACTTTTTTTCTTGGTCACTGAGGGACAATTTAGCATGGCCCATTCACCTAACCTGCACACCTTTGGACTGTGGAAGGAAACCGGGGCACCCGGAAGAAATCCACAGACACGTGGAGAAAGTGCAAACTCCACATAGACAGTCATCCGAGGCTGGAATTGAACCCGGGCCCCTGGAGCTGTGCCACCGTGCTGCCCTTGAGCATTCTTGGCACCTCACTTTAGGAAGGAAATGTTGAGATTGTGCCATGGATTTACCATAATCCCTGGAGTCCAAGGAGAAATTCCATATACTGAGACTGTATTCCCTCAAATTTAGAGGATTAAAGGATGACTCGATTAAAGTTATCAAGATATTGGGGCACCAGATAGGGTAGAAGGAAATAAACAATTTCTGCTGGTTGGGATAGCTGGTAGTAAGAGATATAGAACAGGAATTAAAGCCAGTGTGGGCGATTTTACGCCACCATTTTTGTCAGACGGGGTTGATGATGGGAGCGGAAAATCTGGTGGGAGGCCCAAATCGCATTTAATACTATGTAAAGGCATAACACAATTGTTCTCACGTCCCCTGCCAGTGACGCAATGGGAATCCCAACATTTAAAGTCAGGAACCCCATTACAATATATTTAAATCTAATAATCAGACCTCTATGCCTGATAATTCCTCCCCCCCCCCTAACCCCTGCCACTGTTATATAATCCATTCACATCAGTGTAAGAGCGTACCAACATAAATTATGACTGGTCTCACATAGCGTGCACCTGATTAGCAGAACCTGCCAGAGGAGTTCAGGTAAGCACATTACTCAGGGGGGAGAAGGTCATGGCTGGGCAATATCCCTTGGCACTGTCCCTTGGCAATGTCTGTGCACCTTCCCTGGCACTGCCCCCTGGCCTGTGCCAGGACGCAGTGGTGGGAGATCTTCTGTGGGGTGAGGTGTGTGAGGGGGTGTTCCGTGTGGGGTGGGAGGTATTGCGTGTGGGGAAGATGTTCCGTAGGGGATGGGGGGGGGGTTGTGTGAAGGGAGGGTGTTCGTGCTGGGCAAGAGGTTGTGTGTGTGTGTGTGGGAGAGGAGGGGGATGTTCTGTGGTAGAGGGGTTGGTGTTGTGTGGGGGGCGGAGGGTGTTCTATTTTGAATTTTTAGTACTGGGGTAGCCTTCAGAGTTAAATAAAACTTATAAAAACTAAGAAGCTGGCACCCAACCCGCCGACGTTACGTCGTGGGACCTGCCCCTTCAATTTTGTTGACTAGCAGCTGAATGATACGACGGAGAAAGCCGCCTTGGGGCCAACAGCTTCCACGCTGTTTTTCCCACCCACTGCACCATTCTGCAGAGAAATTGGAAAATTCCGCCCCAGGACTATGAAGTGAAGTTTTTTAAAAATTCGACATGCAAAAGTTTGTAAAAATGGAGAACTTTCTTCCACAAATGACAATTGCTGTCAGATCAATTCTTAATTTTTTAATCTCAGATTGATAGAATTTTGTTAACTCAAAGTATTAAGGGATATGGGGCAAAGGTTGGTTCTGTGCAATGAGGCCACAGATCAGCAAAGTTTTCATTGAATGGTAGAACAGACACAAGGGGGTAAATGACCACCTCTTGTTCTTATGTTTCACGAATCATGATTAATGGCAATGGGCGCAATTTAGCTAAATGGGAACAAAGACCCATAGAAAGCGCATTTAGCTGTGTGTTTCCCAGTGCTCAAAGCGCCAAGAAACACAACACTATCTAATGTCACTCAGGTTAGATAAGGTGAGGGCAGCACGGTGGCGCAGTGGGTTAGAACTGCTGTCTCACGAGGTCCCAGGTTCGACCCTGGCTCTGGGTCAGTGTCCGTGTGGACTTTGCACATTCTCCCCATGTTTGCATGGGTTTCGCTCCCACAACCCAAAAGATGTGCAGGGTACGAAAGAGAAAATGCTGGAAAACCTCAGCAGGCCTGGCAGCATCTGTAGGGAGAGAAAGGAGCTAATGTTTCGAGTCCGATGACTCTTTGTCAAAGCTGAGTCATCGGACTCGAAACGTTAGCTCTTTTCTCTCCCTACAGATGCTGCCAGACCTGCTGAGATTTTCCAACATTTTCTCTTTGGTTTCAGATTCCAGCATCCGCAGTAATTTTGCTTTTATTTAGATGTGCAGAGTAGGCCATGCTAAATTGCCCCTTAATTGGAAAGAAAAATGAATTGGGCGCTCTAAATTTAGTTTAAAAAAAGGTTAGATAGGTGGGGAACATGTGGCCAAAGCGACACAGAGCCCTGTTTTCTGCACTGAGGAGTTCTGCTCGCTGGAACTCCTCAGTGTAGCAAGAGATCTGGATGCCATTTAAAAATGGCTTCCCGATCTCTGGATAAAAGCAAATTACTGCGGATGCTGGAATCTGAAACAAAGACAGAAAATACTGGACAATCTCAGCAGGTCTGACAGCATCTCTGGATAGAAAAGGGAACTAACGTTTCGAGTCTGGTTGACTCTTTGTCGAAGCTAGAGAGAGCTGAAAATGGGGTCAGACTTATACTGCGGCGTGGAGCAGTGGGGTTGGATAGCTGCTAAAGCAATCCAAAATGAATCTCTGTATTAGCTGCACTTCATCCACAGTACTGTTAAGGTGGGAGTTCTAGGACTTTAACCCAGCGACAGTGATATATTTCCAAGTCACAGGTGGCACGGTGGCGCAATGGTTAGCACTGCTGTCTACGGTGCTGAGGACCCAGGTTCGATCCCGGTCCTGGGTCATGGTATGGAGTTTGCACATTCTCCCCGTGTCTGTGTGGGTGTCACCCCCACAACCCAAAGATGTGCAGGTTAGGTGGATTGGCCATGCTAAATTGCCCCTTAATTGGAAAAAAAATAATTGTGTACTCTAAATTTTTTTTTTTTAAATTTCCAAGTCAGAGGGCAGCACGGTGGTGCAGTGGTTACCACTACTGCCTCACGGCGCTGAGGACCAGTGTTTGATCCCAGCCCCAGGTCATTGGCCATGTGGAGTTTGCACATTCTCCCCGTGTTTTCGTGGGCTTCACCCCACAACCCAAAGATGTGCAGGGTAGGTGGATTGGTCATGCTAAATTGCCCCTTAATTGGAAAATAATTGGGTACTCTAAATTTATTTTTAAAAAATATTTCTAACTCAGGATAATGAGTAGCTTGGAGGGAAACGTCCAAGTGGTATCCAATCTTCTGCCCTTGCCCTTCCAGCTGATTGCTGTCGTGGATTTGGAAGATGCGGCCCAAGGAACCTTGGTGAGTTCCTGCAGTACATCTTGTAGATGGTACACATGGCTGTCACTATGCACCAGGGATGGAGGAACTGAATGTTTATGGAAGGGGTAGCAATACGTTGCCCTGGATGGTGCCGAGCTTCTTGAGTATTGCTGGAACTACACTCATCCAGGCAAGTGGAGAGTATTCCATCAAACTAAAGAGAGTTTTCTCGAATTTAATGGGATTGGACAGTGCACTTTTGATCTCCTTATGTAACTATGCTGGTTTGTTGGAAACCCTGGAAAAATTGAGCTGGATTCTCCCGCCCGCCCGCTGCAAGAACGCCACAGGCGAGCCATGGACAATGGAGAACTCCATTGGCCTCGGGAGGGATTCTCCGGTCGCTGGGCGAAATCGGCTGGAGAATCCTGCCCATAGTGTAACGGCTGTAGAAGAGGCATATGGATTTGAAATTATAACTCAGTTTCCCTCTCCACAGATGCTGCCAGACCGACTGAATTAATTTAGCATTTTCTGTTTTATAGTCTTTTCACAGTAAAGCTTGCTGGTCGGGGAAAATTAAGTTGGGCAATTGTCAAAAATCTACCTTGGTATCTTGCTCACAACATTCCATGCAGTACATGTAGCAAAGTGGGTAGTGCTGTGATAAATAGTTTATGAGAGTTATCATATAATGTTACAAGAAATATTACCTATTTTCCTCATGGAGTACTGAGGGAATGCTGTGCAATTGGAAGTGTGGCTTTTGGATAAGGTATTAAACCAAGAGTTTAACTGTTCTTGTAAAAGTTTCCACAGTGTTATTTGAAGAACAGAGACAGGAACAGAAGACAATAATTATTTCTTAATGAACACCTAAGGCATATCATTTGATCATTTATCTCATTGCTGGGTGCAAATTGGCTGCCACCTTTCATGCATTACACTAGTGACTACATTTTTAAAAAAGTAATTAATTGGTTTTAAAGTGCTTTGGGGCTTTCTGATGCTGTATAAATGGAAGACGTTTCTTTTCTTTCAAGCATAATTGCTCATGTTTTAAATTCTCGGTATGATCAAGTATGCAGTTGTACATCCTGCCCACTGGGTGGCTTTGCAGCAATTACCTGCAAGCTTTTGACTGATTAAAGTGGGTGTGTGAGTTTGTTATGGTAGAGAAATGGCATCAGATGTTTGTCCCTGCCACTCATTAGCTGGTATATAAGGAAATGGCTGATCAAAGTTGGAGTGCATGATTTGACATTGTCACATCACCTGCAACAAATGTGTTGAATCCGCGGTAAGCAGAACGCATGGACGATAGTAGAAATGAACAAAGAGATTACCCTAACTTACCCTACCCTACCCTACGCTACGATACTCCCCTGAGCGTCTCCTTCCCCAACCTGCACCCAGTCCAGCCTCTATTGGGGCAGCACAGTAGCATAGTGGTTAGCAGAGTTGCTTCCCAAATCCATAGTCCCAGGTTCGATTCCCGGCTTGGGTCACTGTCTGTGTGGAGTCTGCACATTCTCCCCGTGTGTGCGTGGGTTTCCTTTGGGTGCTCCGGTTTCCTCCCACAGTCCAAAGATGTGCAGGTTAGGTGGATTGGCCATGATAAATTGCCCTTCGTGTCCAAAAGGGTTGGGTGGGGTTACAGGGATAAAGGGGGATAGGGTGGAGGCCTGGGGCTTGGGTGGGGTGCTCTTTTCGGGGGCCAGTGAAGACTCGATGGGCTGAGTGGCCTCCTTCTGCACAGTGGATTCTATGATTCTATTGGGGTTATAACACTCCTTCTCGTGTAGTGCGGAGCTATGCCCACATCCATTGGTAAGTGCGCTGGGCCTTTTGACTGTTTTGCCTGTGGATGGTGTTCAGGCACAGACCTTGTGGCGCCAGGAGGCGTATATCAGTCCGGGGAGTGCCGTTTGCACCACGAGCGTCTGGGCGGCGACGGAATTGCTGGTGCGGCGGTGAGAGCAGGCACGGGCACCTCCGGCAGTGGGAGAACGTCTATCTTGGTTCCCGAATCGGAGCTAGGCAGTTATTTGTCTCGCATCTCAGCATCCTCAAAGATGACCTCTGGATCCCCGACAACTGTCGGAGCCAGGGGGGTGCAAAAACGGGGGTGGCAGAGGCAACGGTGAAGACAGCGGAGCTGGGACGTCCGAATCAATGGCTGGTGTGGCTGGCGAATTTGGCACGCAGCTACAGCGGTGATGCACATGGTGATTAGACTCACGGCCCTGTGTCCTTATTTGGTAGGAAACGGGACCCCTTTTCGTTAACACGACACCAGGGATTCAAGCCGCTCCGTCGCTGAAATTCCGGAAATGGGGCCATGGGGCGAACTTGTCAGTGGCCTGTGGCAGCCTGCGTCCGCATCGGTTCGGCCCTGAGCGGGGCGGACTCAAATGGATACGGAGGTGGCGACCCATCAGCATCGCGGCTGGCACGATGACTGCCGTGGCATGCGGGGTTGTCCGGTAGCAGAATAAGAACCTGACAAAGCGGTTCTCCCAGGAACCCGGTGTCTGCTTTTTCATTCCAAGCTTTAAAGTTTGCGCAACCCGCTCGACCAATCTATCCAAAGCTGGGTGGTATGAGATGGTCCTCACATGACGGATCCCATTGGTGGACACGAATGCCACAAATTCCACACTTGTAAGGTGTACCATTGTCTGATGCCAGCACTTCGGGTAAGCTGTGCGTGTTGAAAATGTGCCAGAGGAATTTGCTGGACTTTCTCTATGGTGACATCGACAAGGACGAGGAACATTGCACCCTGAAAGGGGCCCCCGCAAAGTCAAAATGGAGGTGAGACCATGAACGACCTGGCCATTCCCACGGGTGGAGCGGGGCTACAGGAGGCAACTTCTGGTGTGCCTGACACTGGACGCGCAATGTCCGTGACGCTGGCCCCGACACCGGAGAAGTGTTGCAGCTCACTAGGAGTGGTCAGGATGGGTCGCAGTAGGTTAGCAGTCTTGATGAGGAGGGTTGTTGTTTCACCTTAGCGAAAGCTGTCTGCTGTTCTCAGGCCCACTCCCAGTGTTACCCCTTCTTTAACAGACAGTGGAGGGGGCCAGGTTTGGGAGGAACTTGCCATAGTAGTTTATCTGGCCCAGGAATGATCGGAGTTCAGTTGGACCACCTGGTACGGGTGTCTGCCGAATTGCTTGCACCTTCACTTCCACCGGGTGCAAGCCATGGCGGTCTGTGAAGTAGCCGAGGTACATTTCTTCGGCAGCATTGAATACACCGACTACCTCAAGACACCTAAGCATCTCGGCCAGGTTTTGTAGGTGCTTCTGGTCAGACGAACCCGTGATCAGGATCCCGTCTAGATAGACCACCTGGCAAGCATGTTCTTCATTACCTGCTAGAATATCGCACATGCAGAGGAAACCCCAAAGAGCAGGCGGGTGTATTCATATAGCTCCTGGTGCGTGTTCATGGTTAGGGAGGTCTGGACCCGAGTGCCAGGAACAACTGGAGTTAAGTGTGACTCGTGTCAAGTTTCATAAGCGTGTGGCCATCGCTGAGCCTCGTATAAAGATCCTTGATCCAAGGCACTAGATAACAGTGCAGTCGAGACATGCGGTTGACCGTCATCTTACAGTCACCAAACAAACGCACTGATCCATCCAGTTTCATGACTGGGATAACTGCCGTCGCCCAGTCGGAGAATTACACCAGGCGTATGATACCCAAGTTCTCCATCCAGTAGAATTCAGCATCCACCTTGGGCTGTAAGGCATACGGGACAGGTCAGGTGTGGAAGTAGCGCAATTGATTCCGATGGGTCCACGATTATTCAAGCCACATCCCCTTTTATGGTGCCCAAGCCATCCTGGAGCACCGATGGAATCCTTGTCAGACCCCTTCAAGGCCTAGTAGGTGCATGCGGCACACCTGCTGCCAATCTAATCGCAGGTGGCATAACCAGCCACGACCCAACAAACTCACCTTCTTCCATGGACCACCAGCAGAGGAAGGCCAGACCAGATGCAGTTGAATGTGCGGTGACTGACGACTGACACTGCCGCCCCAGTGTCAAGTTCCATTCAGATTGGGTGTTCATTAAGTTGCAGGGAGATCCAGATAGGCGCCTGTGGTGGTATGTATTAAGGGTAATACGGTATACCATGAATGCCGAGGAACCATTGGAGGACAGATGCTGGATCCCGATTGGATCTGTCACCTACTGGGCTCCACCCAGATAGGCGGGGTATAAGAACCTGGGTTAATCCCCGCAGCTGCATTCTGTGACTGAGCTGCTGGGGAACGAGTCTGAACAAGTCTGCTCAATAAAGCCTCGATTGAAGTTCTTTACGTCTCGCCTCGTGTGTGATCGATGGTGCTACAGCGCCACTGGTAGCTGCTGTCGTCATCTTCCACACAGTAAGCCCTGTTACGTGAGGGGCGATCGTGCCTGGTGGGTCTATCCAGTAATAGGTCATGGCAGGGCCTCCTGTTCCCCTGGTCTCTGCAGCCTGTTGCAAACCCCACCCCCCGGCTAGCGATTGTATTCCTGTTTCTCATGGTCGGGAAGAACGCTCAGCGGCACGACATCCTCCGTTAGGTGTCCCACTGTTGGGGGCCGGTTTCCTCAGTTCTAGCCAAGTGTGTTCGGTACTTGCCTAGGCATCCCAGGTTGAGCACCGCCAGTCCCCGGAGTTCCTGAACCCCTTGTTTGGCGCTTTCTGTGGTGATGGCTATCTCCACCACAAGCTGTAGATCCAGGTGGGCTTCAGCTAGTAATTTCTGTTGCGTAGCCGCATCGTGAAGTTCACACACCAAGTGGTCCTGAAGCGCGTCTCATTCAATGTCTCTCCAAATTCGCAAGTCTCAGCCAGTTTTCGGAGGCAGGCCATGAAGTCACTCACCAACTTGGCCTGGGCCTGAGCAGCCGTGTGGAACCGGAAACAGCACATGATGAGCGATGGTTTTGGGTTGAAATGCTCCCCCACTAGTGCCACCAGGGTGGTGAACGACTGGGTATCTGGGGGGTGCGGTTGAGTCAGGCTCTTTATCCACAAGCCGATAGTAATATCACAGTTTGTCTCTCATCATCTATAATAGTATTTGTTCGAAAAAAAAATATTGTGCATTCTACTTATTGCTCCCAGTTGTCTGTACCTGCGTTAAAAGGTTTAAGCGTTCCTATATGCAGTATTTCGACAGTTAGTAGTGGGACCTCCCATAGCCTAGATGAGTTGGGCTGGGCGCGCAGCAACCAGTGTCAATGGCAACTCCACTGAATCCTCATCGCTAGTGTTGAATCTGTGGTAAGCAGGATGCATTGATGATAGTAGAAATTAACAAAGAAGGTTTATTACAATACAATTCCAAAACTCCTCCATTCCTCTAAGGGTTTTTAGTACAAGCTGGGGCTCTCCTTGTTAAGGGGAAGCCCCGCCCCCTTAAAGGGGAAGTTCATATTCCAGGAAGGTCATGGGAAACTGTATGGTCCTGACCCCGGGACCGCCATTGGGGTTATAACAAAATGCTATGAATTTCTGCACCCTAAGTGCCCAAGTAACCTTGAAGGTTGTTAAAATTCCCATTTTTTAATGGATTTCAGCAATAAAGAACCACATGTTCTCATCCTTGTTACCTTGTTAATTGTAGCCAGTGAGTTTCTAAGTAACTGACTTGCATTTATACCATCACGTTTTAATATTAAGTTTTGCTGCATTTTAATTCTGAAATAACCCATACCTTACGTTCATGATGATATAAAATACAGTAGGATGTCAAAATCATTTGAATTATGCATAGTGTAATTGCAATCTTTAACAGCAATAATAGAGATTTATTTTTATAATAGACAGAAGCAGTCGTTTGCAATAATTAAACCTTCATTTCATGTTGATTTTCCCTGTCTGCTGTGTCTCTGTGGCAGGCTGCCTGCCTTATGAGGATTGAACCTAATTATCAACTGACCAGCAGACTAGGGTGTGGAAAATGAGCTACTGCGTGAGCAGGCAGCCCCTTACCTTCTCTGCCAACAGCTCCTGGGTGGAGCACAGCATACTCTTCGCCCAGTTGAATCCTTGAATGGTATTTAATTTCACTGGCACTTGGTTGCCGGATTATAAACCCCATTGTTGATTCAGATTATGTCATTAACCACACTGCTTCTGCTAAATGACTGCTTTGAAATTCCCACCTCAACAGCCACTAAAGTTGCTTCACAGTCTTTTGAAGTAAATGCCACAATGCAAGTAACCCAAGCATGATTTCCTTGTGTTGTCCTATTTGGTGTTGCTTTTTTTAACTTCAAAATTAATTTTATTTACCTGTATATGACAAGGCAAATTCAGTAACCCATTTTATAATGACCTTTTCCTACTACACATTTCCCTTTATATATAATTTTCTTTTTCTGATTCCAGTTATTAGTGATTAGATTCTAGGCAGGCATTAATTTAGTTTGCTCTTTTTTGCATTGAGGGAATGCCACATTTTGATGGTGTGAATTGTTTAGACAGCAGAATGTAGGTCTCCCACATTATCCAGACAATAATATTGGTGAGTAACATGGAAAATCAATGACATCACAGTAATATGATATGCTACAAATGGTCCTTCCACCAAATAACTTACCACAGCTGGTAAGGTTTATGTTGATGCTTCATAAGATACTTTTATTAATCTATATTTCACCTGGAATTTCCTTTTAAATTCCCATTGATAAATTGGCGCAGAATTCAATCATTCAGTCCTATGAACCTGCTCCATCATTCAATAAGATCATGGTTTATCTTCCATGTCATCTTCACCTGCACTACCTGGGGATTCTCTTAGCGCCCAAAGTTTATTGATCTCAGTTTTCAATATACTCAGCAACAGTGCATGTACAATTCTCTGGGGTAGAAAATTCACAAACTTTAGAGTGAAGACATTTCTCCTGGCCTCAGTCCTAAATGGCCAAACCCTTATTCTGAGTCTCTGACCACTAGCTCCAGATTCGTCAATTCTCCCAGCATCTACTGTATAAGGGCCCTCAAGGATTTTGCTTATCAACAGGAAGCTTTGCCCAAAACCGCAAGAAACATCAGAGAGTCGTGAACATCGCCCAGTCATCACTCGAACCTGCCTCCCATCCATTGACGCTATCTACACCCCCCGATGCCTGGGGAAAGCGGGCAGCATAATCAAAGACCCCTCCCACCCTTCTTACTCACTCTTCCATCGGGCAGGAGATACAAAAGTCTGAGAACACGCACGAACAGATTCAAAAACAGCTTCTTCCCCGCTGTTACCAGACTCCTAATTATCCCAATTCCGCCCCTCTAATTTACGGAATTCGAAAGTCCAAGGGCTCCTTGCTGGGGAGTTGATACTTCTGTGGGTTTTTTTTCTTATGGACTGACTTGATTAATACTACACTCCTGTATGCTTCACCTGATGCCGTGTCTATGTATTTACGTTATGTACCTTGTGTTGCCCCTATTATGTATTTTTTTTAATTTTCTTTTCATGTACTGAATGATCTGTTTGAGCTGCTCGCAGAAAAATACTTTTCACTGTACCTCGGTACACGTGACAATAAACCAATCCAATCCAAGAAGTTCTTTTTAATTTTGTATGTGATTTGCCAGTGGGCAATGCCAAAACAGATATTCTTATTCTAACGGGGTGCCTAGATTCTGAACTTTAACGATGAGCAATAACCTGCTACAGGTAAAAAACAAGTTTAGTCCCTCTCCGAAAGTAGATGATTGTGCACAGGCCTGACACATAAATGTCTTTGAAACATGATAAAAAAGGCTGGAGGCTACTAACCTTGTAAACTATCCGTCCCAAGCTCCAATCCTCTGTTTGAAAGCTTCCCAGCCTACTCCCCAAAGAGTGAACAGGCTTGTTCTGATGCCCTCATACAGCTTCATTTTTAAATAGCTTTGCATTTTTTTATTTTTCTTTCCCCCAATTCCACCCCTCTAACTTACGGAATTCGAAACTCCAAGGGCTGCTTGCTGGGGAGTTGATACTTCTGAGTTTTCTTTTCTTCTTTTGTCTCTTATTTAGACGAAACGAGAAATGCAATTAGCTCCACTGCGGCCTCTCTGCATTAAAGATCCAATATCCAGTTTCCTCAACGAACACAGTCTGTTTTCAATGCTGTCACAGACAAATCCAAATGACATTGCCTTTCATTCTGCAGCCTTATTCTACAATTTATTTATTAATATACCCCATCCACATTCTTTGCACAGGACTGAGCATAGAAATTAGGACACATTTGAAAGAAAAAACCTCTACAACAGAAGCCCGATGAAAGTATGAAGTATAATACTGGACGAACAACCCACTGTCCAGATCTACTGGAAGCTGTTTTAGTTGTCAAATTTAAAATTAATTTTTAATAATTGTATCTATCAAATTTACAGAAGCTGTTCTGTGCCGAGTCACCATTTGCTCAATATTATTACCAAGTTATTACTAGTGAGATAGTGTGGTAGTATGTATTGGGGGTCATGTGGGACTGGAAGCCCTAATGTCATTGGCTGACAGATCCCGGGTCCTGGTTGGCCGTTGACCTCATACTCCGCCCTGAAGGCGGAGTATAAGAAGCCGGTGCCTTCCCCCGCAGGCCAGTTTACTATCGGGCTGCTGGGGAACAGACACGCTTAATAAAGCCTCATCGACTTCACTCTATTCGTCTCACGGAGTCTTTGTGCGCTACAGATAGTTACTCATTTTGCTGTCTTTACTATGAAAGAATATAGCTGCTTTCTCGCTTTTAACTGAAATAATCACAGTTGTGTTTTGAAACGTGTTCTAAACAATTAGCCAGTGCGTGATTTTTCAATCATGATGGCATTTGAGCACGTTAGGGCCTGACTGGTTGCTTCATATCCACATTCTTACTTGAAATATTTTTGACAGGGGCTAAGGGTTAAGAATATTCTTTGCCGTGCTAGCCGTCCTGATACTTTTGAGACACTTAACATCAATTTATGGATTTGTGGATGAATCATTATATCAGGTATCAGTTAGATAGGAAATGACACGAAGAACAACCTAGGTTCGGTATTTTCTCTTCTGTTAAACTGAACTAATAGAAGCAAAATTCTTTCCTACATTAGCTTTCAATATTTTATTTTAAGTTGACTGGAACATCAACTGAGCGTCTGAATTCTGTAACTATAAATGGTCTTGACCCACTGAAAAGGTTAATAGTGTACAATATTTTGTAAAACAGCATGTTAATACTTTTTGGCAAGTTCAGCTCTCCTGATGATTCTTTTATTAAATGCACCTTCAGCATTGAATGTAACCATCTGGACCCATATGGTTCCAGGTTTGGTCCCTGGCCTGTGTTGAGTCAATTGACCTCAGTTGAGAAGGCAGGAGAGATGGCAAAATTCTGGACTGGGAGTAAGGGTGGAGATGGAGATGGGCGGAGGGGCTCAGTTATGGTGTTTATCCTGATATGATAATCTGCTGACACTCACCACCATGACTCACAGTTGAACGATGGTACCAAGTGATTGTTGTACACTAGAATCAAGCAGCACCTTCAGAGAGGGGACAGTGGGGACAATTGATGGAAAATCAAAAAGTCTATTTTCTTGGAGAGAGTAGAGGCTTACACTCAGCGTTATCAGTCAAGGGAAAGTGCATGTATGTGGCTATTGGGTGAGGTTCAGAATTGAAATCCAATTATATCAACACTATTGCCTCCCCATAGTCATCCACAGGTGATTAAGCCAATGGCCATCAGTGCCATTATGGCTCACTTGCATGAAAATTAAAAGGGTGTCATCTGACAACAAAGGCACGGCAAGCTTGAATTGTGGGAAATAATGGTAGGTGTGAATGGAGAATGTGTTGCAAAAATAAAGAATGCATCGATATAGGGTGTGAAACATTTGGATTCATATCATTTTAGGATTGTTTTGTTGCATCAGACAAAATAAAGATCGAGTTATGGAGGGCATGAACTTACCAAAAAAATAGAGTCCGTTCAGGATGGGATTAGTGGGGTCGTTCCCGGCACTTATAGCGCTGGAAATGGCCCTGCTTTCTAATGACAATCTATGGGGGTTTTGGGGCCTCGACGGGGATACGGAGCTCCTCAGTGCAGGAAGAGATTTGGCGGCCTGATCTCCTGAACCCCAACGTGATCCCCAGAACCCCCCACCCCCGCCACCAACTTTCCTGTTAGGGGGTCCTCAAGCCCTCCGCACCCCACTGCACAAGGACAGGGCACCCCCAGGCCTGATCTCCAGTGTGGGTAGAATGTCACCTAGGCATCTTGGCACTGCCTGCCTGGCACCCTGGCAGTGGCCCTCCCAGTCTGGAAGTGCCACCTGGTCACCCTGGCAATGCCAGGCTGGCACCCAGGTGGCACTACCATGTCGCTAGGCTGGCAGTGCAAAGGTGGCATTAGCAGTGCCAGGGTGCCACTCAAATACCAGCCACATAGGGGCCTCCGATTGCTTGGGAGTCGAGCCCCCCCACCCCCGAGCCCCCCCAAGTGCCAGTACGCCTGGTCGCCGCTTGTGGGGATCAGTACTAATCGTTCGGCGCCTGACTGGGGTCGCCTCGGCGAGGCCGGTAGATCCCAGGAGCAGGTTCAATCTGATGAAGGCAGAGATAAATGAGCTTTTAAAGTCATTTAACTCTGCGAGTCTGGGTCCCGCCCATTGTGGAGGGCTCCAGATTGACCTTGTTAGAACCCGCGGCTGTCGGGAATCCCGGAAGAGGCCTCTTGCGGGATCTACCCACCACGTCCCGTCCCGATTCCAGCGGGACTCAGAAGTTAAATCGTGTGCAAAATGTGCTATACTGTGAAGTGATTAAAATCCTGATTTTGAATAATAAGCAAATGGATGTGCATGTATGTAAGGTGTGTAACAGCTGAAAATACGCTGAGATCATTTGTTAAGGAAGACAGTGTTTGATCTGATTAGAATGTGTAATTTCTGGGGTTTGAATGTTCCAGCAGTTCAATTAAGAAGGGGGTTATACAGAATGTGGAAATTTAAGAGTGCTTAAATATGACACAGGTGATCTATTCACTACTTTAGCCATGTCTAGAAACTTTGTTCACAATGTGAATTTATTTGTGAAGCTGCAATTTATGAAAATCATGCTGTCAAGACAAAAAAGAATAATGAGCTTGATCATCCATGTATTTTCTGAGCAGTCACCACCTGATCTGCTTTTGTGCAAACTAAATTGTAACCTTAGTCTACGATCAGACATAACTCTCTTAAAGCATCCACACTTACTTTTATTTTCCTTTTTAAATTTAGATTACCCAATTCATTTTTTTCCAATTAAGGGGCAATTTAGCGTGGCCAATCCAGCTAAGCTGCACATCTATTGGGTTGTGGGGGCGAACACCATGCAAATACAGGGAGAATGTGCAAACTCCACACGGACAGTAACCCAGAGCCAGGATTGAACCTGGGACCTCGGCGCCGAGGCCACAGTTCTAACCACTGCACCACTGTGCTGTCCTTTCACTTTTGATTAAAGGTAATAACTCAGTTCACTTTCAACCTGAATCTAGTTGCCAATTTGATGCGAGTAAGGGATGAATTTATCATTAATTCAAATATTGCTCTACTAAAATATTTCGCTTTCAGTCCTTTCAGTGTCCACCCACAGTGGTATAGTGGGAGGTGCCTTGATCGCTCTTAAAACTATCCATTCTTTCTCTTGTTAAAGTTGGCCCAGCAATAAACGAGTGCACATGTCACAGATGTAACAAAGCAAAATATCATGACTAATGATAAAATGGCTAACTCATGTATGTTTCTGAGCCTGCAATAATATTTTAACATGGTCAAATGAGTTTGACATTTCTTGAAGTGAGCAGAAAGCCAGAAAAACAAAAGGAAACATTGTTTATTGCTTCAGGCCAGCATTGTAATAGCATACCAGTCATCCAGCACTGAGACAATTGCTGTTCATTTGTACCTAATGAATCTGCCCGTTAGCTGTTTAATGGGTGAAAGAGTTTAAATACAGGAATGTAACTGGCAATAAAGAGAAAGTCAAAGTAATTCTTAGATGTTAAATGAATCAAATAGATTAACTGATTGAAATATCTGTTACCTAAGCTCCTCTAGAGTCTTATATATGTTTGTTCATACTGGAAATCAAACCAGATCCGTAATTTATCCGGAAGGATTTGTTCTGCAAATGTAGAAAAATCTTTTACAATTTTTAATTATACTTTCTTTGGTAAGAAATTATAATGAAGTTCTTTGAAAGTAATCTGAAGTATGACTACAGTTCTCTGTTTAGAGGTTTTACAAGGCAAATGTTTCATCATTGGTGGTAACTTGGCAAAATGAAATATAATGGTAAGTGCAAACTGTTACCACGTGTGTGGACCAGTTGATACTGATTCCCAGAACTCAAGGCTGAATTTTCCCACAGGCTTCAGGACAGTGACTTTCTAGGAGCGAGACCAACACTGGACGATTCCAGGAGGCACCCGCCTAGTTGCCCACCTCCATGCTCACCATCCAATTAAGGATGGTCGCAGGACTCCTTATCGAACAAGTTAAAGCAGCGCAGAAGTCTCAGCAGCCCCACTAGGGGAGGTGGGCGCTGCAAGGGCAGGAAATGATTGAGAGGGCACCTGAAGATCAGAGGTGAAATGCCTTAGGATACTGGGCCAAAAGGATCTGACTTTCCTGCCCACGACACCAGCTAATTGGGGCCTTAAATATGCAAATTGGTTGACTGCCTTGGTTCAATAGGTAGCTGATCTGACTCCCTAATCACCATTGGAACATTTCCCCAGTGGAGGTATGCATTTGGGAGCTATCCCAAGGTGCGCCTCACTGTTCTCCTTGCTGGCATTCCAGCCTGTACATCTGCTCATACAGAGCTGAGAACATTCTGCTCCAAAAGTCACAAAGAATGGCAGAGCTTTCATGTGAGATCATTTTTTGGAAAGGAGGTTCATATGGATTCAACTAGAAAGAGGCACAAGCAACAATTTGATTTAACCCCACAGTCTGAAAAAGGGAGGTACAAAAACTTTACATTGCTGCAAATGGCACCCTGGCATTTTTCCTTTCGGGGGAATATAAAATGTTTTTTCTGATGCTGAAAAGATCTGCTACCAGTTTCACTTATTTATCATGTGGGTTTTAAGATGTGACTACAGGCTGGAAGTTACTATTGGCATGGCATTTAATATGTTTGTGACATTCCTCTACCTGCTATTTTAATGCAGTGTTTAAGAAAATCTGTAATGTTGTGATCTAAAACACACCATTTGATTCCTCTATTTGCAGCTACCCACGTTTGGTTTCAGGATAGCAGTCTGGTGCCGAGGATTTTAACAGACGTTGAAACATCAGGAAGTCAGCAAGACCACTCTGTGACTCTGGATCCACTACTGCCCCAGTTTCAATGTAAACTGTCTCAAAAATCATTCCTTGGTTGTCTTCTTCTCAAATATTCACTACTCTACTATGCATACAGATTAATCAATTAATCAGTGCACAAGAGAGATGACATTAAAACATAGATGACCCACACAATTCAGTTAATTGTACATGTTATTCTGTCACCTGAATGATCAAAAGCTGTACTTAATGAATATGTAAAGGGTGCAACTTATTATGCAATATTGCAAAAATCATTCAGCTCAGCCTGTTTTTTTTCATGCAGTTACACAGACATATCGAGCACAGATTGATTCCCCTCCCCCACAAGGTGACATCATATAGCAGCATGTTACAGATGCAGACATTAACCATTGAGTGGAAGTCACAGAATACAGAGCAAAAGACATGACAGGCTTATAAATAATGAGGTTATGTTCGATATAGATAAGGGAGATTATGCGCTAACTACCTGCTTCAGTCATGCAGAGATTTCTCTCAGGTGAAATTAAAAGTGAATTATAATCTTCAACCGCAATATTTATCCTGTTACCATCCTTAAGGCACTTTTATATTGCACTAGTGCTACTGATTTCCCACAGTACAGCTATCATGGGTATTGTACAGTCAGCTACAAGGCAAATGTGAAATTGTTAGATTTCACTAACTCTTGCTGCACACAGCCCAATCTTGAGGATCCTGAGAGCACAAAGGGCAGCATAAAAGTCCTTTACTTTTAGTGGTTTCTTTTGCAATACCATTGCGTGAGTGCGCACTGATGCACGATCAATTACACAAAGACGAGAGTTGGATGCAATCGAGGCTTTATTACACTAAGATGTGTGGCCTCCTACAGCAGCTGGCGAAATGGCTGCTGTACGAGGAGCACACATATTTATACTCCGCATACTGGGCGGAGCCAGCAGGCAAGGAACTACCCCCGTACCTGTGGTACAGGGCCTTCCCACAAAGCACCTAATATAGACATCAGTGGTGACTACTGTCATGATATACATCAGTATATCATGGTGCAATCACACACACACTGACACACTGATGGACATACAGTAGGACCAACCAGCATACACAACATCGCAGCCAATCACCAGTGAGAGCACACGCACTATAAAGACAGGGGACACCAGAGTTCCCGCTCATTCTAGCAGCAGCCAGCTCAAAGCACAGAGCTCACAGCCTGCCTCTCAGACATTCACCATGTGCTGACCTAGATAGTGATAGGACAGGGTCCACAGATAAGCTGGTAATGCACGTACTCAAAGTTACAGTATGGTATTACAGTTGAGTTGTTAATAAAATAGAGTTACACCGTCTCCAGCCATGTTGTCCTGTTTGTAGACCAGAACACCCAACACGACAACTACCACATTCAGCCCCTGTTAAAATTGAGTCCGGCGGGTGTGGTGGAGAACTATATACAAATCGATGTTTTAAAGTACAGAAAAAAAATTGAGTCCAGCTGGGGTGGCGGAGAGTTATAAAGAAGGATGATGGTTTTTTTTTTAAGAGTCCCGATCAAATTACAGGTTCAGTCGGTCCGGAGCCTTGATCTGCCGTTGGGAGAGCCGCAGTGATGGCGGCGATTCCTGTGTCGGTCTGGTCTGCGGTGACTCCGGGAGTGTGCCGAAATCCTCTTCATCCTCGGGCGTGGGCATGGGGAGGACGGATTGTCCTGGGGCGGGGATTGCGGCTGGGTGCGTGGGGGAGGGGAGGGTGGCGCCGGGCCGGAGGAGTGTGTGTGTGTGGAACCAGCTGGTGCCAGGTCCCTAAGGGAGACAGTATCTTGGCGGCTGTTGTGATTCACTGCATAGGCATACTGTGGGTTTGCGTGGAGTAGCTGTACCCACTCAACCAACGGGTCCGCCTTGTGGAGTCATATGTGCTTACGGAGGAGTACAGGCCCTGGAGCTGCGAGCCAAGTCGGGAGCGACACCCCGGAGGTCGACTTCCTGGGGAAGGCAAAGAGACGTTCATGGGGTGTGTCATTAGTCGCAGTGCATAGGAGCGACCAAATGGAGTGTAGTGCTTTGGGGAGGACCTCCTGCCAGCAGGAGGCCGGGAGATGTCTGGACCGTAGGGCCAGCTGGATGGCCCTCCAGACCGTCCCATTCTCCCTCTCCACCTGCCCATTTCTCCGGGGGTTATAGCTGGTCGTCCTGCTTGAGGCGATACCCTTGTTGAGCAGGAACTGACACAGCTCATCACTCATAAATGAGGATCCCCTGTCGCTGTGGACGTAGGCGGGGAAGCTGAACAGAGCGAAGATAGTGTTGAGAGCTTTGATGACGGTGGCAGACGTCATGTCGGGGCATGGGATGGCGAAGGGGAATCTGAAATATTCATCCACCACACTGAGGAAGTACGTGTTACGGTCGGTGGAGGGCAGGGGGCCTTTGAGGTCCACGCTGAGGCGTTCAAAGGGGCGGGAGGCCTTCACCAGGCGCGCGCGGTCTGGCTGGTAGAAGTGCGATTTGCACTCCGCGCAGATCTGGCAGTCTCTGGTGATCGCCCTGAATTCCTCGACGGAGTAGGGCAGATTGCGTGCCTTGATGAAATGGTACAACCGTGTGACTCCCGGGTGACAAACGTTGTCGTGCAGAGTCCGGAGTCGGTCCACTTGTGCGCTGGCACATGTACCTCGGGATAGGGCATCGGGGGGCTCGTTGAGCTTACCGGGACGATACAAAATCTCGTAATTGTAGGTGGAGAGCTCGATCCTCCACCTCAAGATTTTATCACTCTTGATCTTGCCCCGCTGTGTGTTGTTAAACATGAAGGCAACCGACCGTTGGTCAGTGAGGAGAGTGAATCTCCTGCCGGCCAGGTAATGCCTCCGATGCCGCACAGCTTCAACGATGGCCTGGGCCTCTTTTTCAACAGAGGAATGCCGAATTTCGGAGGCATGAAGGGTTTGTGAAAAGATTGCCACGGGCCTGCCTGCCTGGTTGAGGGTGGCGGCTAGAGCGACGTCTGATGCGTCGCTCTCGACTTGAAATGGTAACGTCTCGTCGACTGCGTGCATAGCAGCCTTGGCGATGTCAGCTTTAATATGGTTGAAGGCCTGGTGAGCCTCGGCCGTTAGGGGAAAAAGAGTGGATTGAATGAGTGGGCGGGCTTTGTCTGCGTAATTTGGCACCCACTGGGCGTAGTGAGAAAAGGAAAGGCAACGTTTGAGGGCCTTGGGGCAGTGGGGGAGGGGGAGTTCCATGAGGGGGCGCATGCGGTCGGGATCGGGCCCCAGAACTCCGTTCTGGACCACACAGCCGAGGATGGCTAAGCAGTTTGTGCTGAACACGCACTTCTCCTTTTTACAAGTTAGGTTGAGGAGAGTGGCGGTGTGGAGAAATTTGGCAAGGTTGGCGCCATGGTCCTGCTGATCGTGGCCGCAGATGGTGACATTGTCTAGGTACGGGAAAGTGGCCCGCAGCCCGTACCAGTCAACCATTCGGTCCATTTCCCGTTGGAAAACCGAGGCCCCGTTGGTGATGCCAAAGGGAACCCTAAGAAAGTGGTAAAGGCGGCCATCTGCCTCGAAGGCAGTGTATGGGCGGTCCGCCTTACGGATGGGGAGCTGGTGGTTAGGTCGACAATTGAGAAGACCCGGTACTGTGCAGTCAGATTGACCATATCAGATATGCGTGGGAGGGGGTACGCGTTGAGCTGCGTGGACCTATCGATGGTCTGACTGTAGTCCACGACCATTCTGTGTTCCTCCCCAGTTTTCACAACTACCACTTGGGCTCTCCAGGGGCTGTTGCTGGCCTCAATGATGCCTTCCCGAAGCAGTCGCTGGACTTCGGACCTGGTGAAGGTCCTGTCCTGGGCGCTGTACCGTCTGCTCCTGGTGGCGACGGGTTTGCAATCTGGGGTTAAGTTTGCAAATAGGGAAGGTGGTCGACCTTTAGGGTCGCCAGGCGGCACACAGTAAGGGGTGGTAGGGGCCCACCGAATTTCAATGTAATGCTCTGGAGGTTGCAATGGAAATCCAGGCCGAGTAACAAGGCAGCGCAGAGGTTGGGGAGGACATAGAGGCGGAAGCCACTGAACTCCACGCCCTGGACAGTGAGAGTGGCCATGGAGTGGGACCCGTAAGCCAGGGAGATTCTCTGGTTGGCGGGGTGTACCGCGAGGGAGCAGCGCCTTACTGTATCGGGATGGATGAAGCTCTCGGTGCTCCCGGAGTCCAGCAGGCAGGAGATCTCATGCCCATCGATTTTCACGTTGGTAGAGGCCGTTGTTAGGTTGCATGGGCGGGACTGGTCAATCGTGACCGAGGCAAGACGCGGCTGGTCGTCGATGGTAGCAGACAATGGGGTGCCCGGGGGGCATGGGTCCTCGTATGATGGCAACGCCAACGGGCCGCATGTGTTGTGGGGCAAACAATATGGCGGCGCCTGATGATCCTGGGGCGGACAAGATGGCGGCGCCCACGGGCCGCACATGGTGGGGTCGAACATGATGGCGGCGCCCACAGGCCGCACATGGCCCGGGGAGGGGAAGATGGTGGCTCCCACTGGCCGTACGTGGGGGGGGGGTCGGAACAATAGCGGCGAATGCGCGGGCCTGGCATACCGCAGCGAAGTGTCCCTTCTTGCCGCAGGCCTTGCAAAGGATGCTCCGGGCCGGGCAGCATTGTCGGGGGTGTTTTGGCTGCCCACAGAAGTAACATTTGGGGCCCCCGTGGTTGGTTGGCTGCTGCGCGGCACAGGCGTGGGATTGGCTGAGTGGGGTTTCCGATGGGGCGGCCATCTGCTGAGTCCATGATGCGTAGGAGGGGTGGGCCGCGCGGCCGGGGGTGTAGGCCTGGATGTTGCGCGAAGCGACCGTCAGCGAGAGCGCTAGTTTTTTGCTTGCCACGAGGTCGAGCCTGGCCCCTTCGAAGAGGCGCTGGCGGATGTAATCCGACCCTATCGCCGTAACAAAAGTGTCTCTCATGAGCAAGTTCGAGTGTTCCGTGGCCGTGACGGCCTGACAGTCACAGTCTCTGACTAGGGGAATTAGAGCGCGCCAGAAATCTTCCACTGACTCACCAGGAAATTAACTACGAGTGGAGAGGATGTGTCTGACGTAGAGCCTTCAGTAGCGCCATGGCGTCTTCGTAGGTTGGCGCGTCCTGGATAAGTGGAAAGACGTTGGAGCTCAGCCGCATATAGAGGATCTGAATCTTCTGAGCTTCCGGAATTGGGTCTGGTGCAGACCTGATGTATGCTTCGAAACAGGCTAGCCAATGTTCAAAGTCCTTTTTGGCGTTGCCTGATTGCGGATCCAGCTGCAGGCGATCCGGCTTGATGCGGAGGTCCATCGTCTGAAAACTTTAGTGTAATAAATTGATGCATGATCAATTACACAAAGACGAGAGTTGGATGCAATCGAGGCTTTATTACACTAAGGTGTGTGGCCTCCTACAGCAGCTGGCGAAATGGCTGCTGTACAAGGAGCACACATATTTATACTCCGCATACTGGGCGGAGCCAGCAGGCAGGGAACTACCCCCGTACCTGTAGTACAGGGCCTTACCACAAAGCACCTAATATATACATCAGTGGTGACTACCACACGCACGAACTTGACAGATGGAATATAAGGTGACAAAATGTAATGATCACCATTTTGGGAGGAAACATTGAAAAATCTGAATATTTTTTGAATGATGAGAGACTGGGAAATGTTTACTTTAAAGTTAACACATAGGTGCAGCAAGCAATTCGAAATTCAAATAGTATGTTAGCGTTTGTTACTAAGAGATTGGAGGATAAGGGTAAAAAAGCTCACTAAATGTGCAAAGCATCGATGAGATCACATGTGGGGTATTGCGTACAGTTTTGGCCTTCCTGCTTAAGAAAGGACTTACTTGTCCTAGAGGTAGTGCAGCAAAGGTTCACTAAACTGGTTCCTGGGTGAGGGGATTGCCATATTAACAGAAATTGGGTTGCTTCGGCCTAAATCTCAGGACAAAGCAACCCACTTGTTTTGCACCCCACACACCAGTTAAAAAATTCGCTTTCTCCACCACCGACACACAGTGACAGCATTCTACACCATTTTCGAGATGCAGAATGAGAGGTGATCTATCATAAAATCCTTACGGGGCTTTCTAAAAAAATACTCTGGGATATGGGCGTCACTAGCTAGGCCAGCATTTATTGCCCATCTGAAATTGCTCTTCAGAAAGTGATGGTAAGTTGCCTTCTTGAATCACTGCAATTCATATGGTGCAGGTACGCCCAAGTGCTGTTAGGGAGGGAGTTCTAGGATTTTGATCCAGCAACAATAAAGGTACGGCCAATATATTTCCAAGTCAGGATGGAGAGTGGTTTGCAAGAGCACTTGCAGATGGTGGTGTCTCCATGTCCTATGAGGTAGTTGAGGTGTGGATTTAGAACAGTCATTATCAAATCCAGGGTTGCGACCCGCAGTTGGGTTGCAGATGGGCGTCGGGAAGGTCGCGAGGCCCTCCGGCACTGCATTCCCGATCGCAAGGCCATGAGTCACAGTGTTCCTGATTGCGGAAAGTAGCTATTAAAACTGCCGGCTGCGACCGGCTTTCAGAATGCCGGCCTTTCCGCACATATGTGCCCCCTCAGCAGTGTGCAGGCCTGGGGCCCAGCAACGCAGAATGCATTCTCCTGATGTCAGCGCACTGACCCAGCATAAAGATGATTTTTCGAGGTATGCATTTATTAATGGTGCCACTGCAAATCAGGATGCAAAGTTCATGTGTGTTATATAGGGCAGTACATTAGCACAGTGGTTAGCACAGTTGCTTCACAGCTCCAGGGTCCCAGGTTTGATTCCCGGCTTGGGCCACTGACTGTGCGGGGCCTGCACGTTCTCCCCATGTTTGCGTGGGTTTCTACCGGGTGCTCCGGTTTCCTCTCAGTCCAAAATGTGCAGGTTAGGTGGATTGGCCATGTTAAATTGCCCTTAGTGTCCAAAAATGTTAGGTGGGGTTACTGGGTTACGGGGATAGGGTGGAGGTTTGGGGTGCTCTTTCCAAGGGTTGGTGCAGACTCGATGGGATGAATGGCCTCCTTCTGCACTGTAAAATCTATGTCTATATGCAAGGAAGCACTGGCAGATGAAAGTTTAAAACCTTCAAAACTTCAAAGACATTTCACATGCGAGTTCAAGGACATAAGAACATAAGAACATAAGAACTCGGAGCAGGAGTAGGCCATCTGGCCCCTTGAGCCTGCTCCGCCATTCAATGAGATCATGGCTGATCTTTTGTGGACTCAGCTCCACTTTCCGGCCCGAACACCATAACCCATGGGAAACAGGACAAACTTCTTGATCTTTTTCAACGGATGCAGTGAGATCTTAACTCATCAGCTGAAGCCCTTAGCAGCAATGTAATATTGAAAAACAAAGTAAGTGAGATCGTGAGGACCAAGCAGGCTCACCTGTCACATTAAAGATAAGTAAAAATGATGGGTTGCGAAGTTCGGGCTGCATGGGTCGTGAAGGTCAGCCAGCATGGATCGCGAAGGTCGGCCGGCGCGGGTCGTGAAGGTTGGCCAGTGTGGGTCCTGAAGAATGGCTGGTTGGTAAAAATGTGTCCCTGGCAAAAAAGTTTGAAAAATACTGGTTCAGAAGATGCTAGTGAAGGAAACCTGGCAAGTTCCTGTAGTATATTTTGTAGATGGAGCACACTGCTGTCACTGTGCACCAGTGAGTATAGTCATTGAGTATATTCAAACTAGAGGTTGATAGATTTTTTTGGATACTATGGGAATTGAGGGTCTAATAACCATAACAAGAACCATGGGAAACACTAATCAATCTCCGAGTGGGTCTCGTGGAATACGAGCTTCCCCGTTAGTGGACGGAGGCCTGACCACCTGGGGCTCGTTATTAGACTGTATAAAAGCCAGCCTGGACTGGGACCGGCATTCTGGTAGTCCCTACTAGGATTTATAGTGTGTGTATACATCGCTGTAGGGGCCATTTCCTTTGACATTAAATAAACCACTGTTACTCAGCTACGCTGGCCTCTTGGGTCTTCGTATTGGCGATACGGCAAAAGCAGCAATTACGATTCTGGATATTCCAGTCGCATCGGGATATTTCACGCATCATCGTGTTCAATCGGGCTGAAAAATGCCGTTCTTTGCAAAGTTAGTGGACTTCGCTGCAGGCCTGCAAGATTGGGCCCAAGACACCGAGCGAATGCAGTACTTCTTCGAGGCGAACGGCATCAGTGGAGAGGACTGATGGAGGGTAATCCTCCTGATTGCCTGCGGGGCACCGACCCTCCATATAATTAAAACCCAGCAGCCCCGGATTTGGAGTTCTTTGATGAACTGGTAGAGTTGATATCCAATCATTATTGCCCCAAACCATTTGTGATTATGCAACAGTACCGAATTAACACTGCTGTGCGGACTACAGGGTAGTCAGTAATGGACTTCCTGACACAACTCCAAAGGCTGGCTGAACATTGCGAGGTCAGCCCATCACTCTCTGAGATTTTAAGGGGCCATTTGGTGTGCAGAATTAACAATGTGGCAACTCAGAGGAGGTTGTTGGCAGAACCAAGACTGGAGTTGAAAAAAGTTATCAAACTAGCCCTTGTCATGTGAGAACGCTGAGGAGGGAGGTTCAGGAACTCCAGGGTTCTGTTGACTACAATATCCATAGTGTTGGATGAACCCCATTTAGGAGTGCAGCGCCCCCTTCAGGACCGAGGTTGCATGACCAGGTCGCCACCGAAATAGCAACCAAGTGCACAACGCTGCAACCGGACTCAAAAACGGTCAAGGGCCATCACAGACCAATGTGACACATCCCCGGAGGACAATGGGGAGTACTAGTGACATTGCCAAGCCTGCAGTCGCAGAACGTGTGGCAACCAAGGCTGCCAGAATTGGAAAAGAACACGCCTCTCAGGGTAGATGATAAGGCCATCGCAAGCCAGTGCCTTGCACATGGCCCAGCCTGATGCAGCTGAATTTCATCATGGTCCTTAAAAGTTACAGCAAATGTGGGAAGATGGCTCAGCTGGTTAGGTTGCACGTCAACAACTCCAGGTTTACCCTTGTCACCAGTTTAATAAGGCTTGAGGAGTCCAAAGTAAGTAAAAGTGCACAACATTTATTTTACCAAATTATATACAGGAGTACGGGTAGAATCTCATCAGGTACTTTCTTCTGCCGGTCAGTTCCAGACTGTCCGAAGTTTTATACAAGTACGGGTCAGCTATGTCATAATATACACCAGTATATCATGGTGCAGACACACACTGATAGACACACAGTGGGACCAATCAACATACACAACACCGCAGCCAATCACCAGTGAGAGCGCACGCATTATAAAGACAGGGGGCATCAGAGTTCCCGCTCATTCGAGTTGCAGCTAGCTAGGAGCACAGAGCTCACAGCCTGCAACACAGACATTCACCATGTGCTGAGTGCATCAACAGGTTAGGTCAAGGCAGAGGTCTTTAGTTAAAGCTAGTATCGTATTAACCCACAGTCTAAGTATGTTTAAACAGTTAATGATTCAATAAAATGGTGTTGCACTATTTCAAGTGTTGGTGACCTGTATGTGATCCAGAACACCCAACACGTCAAGCTAGTGGGGGATCTCAAACTCCTCAAGGAGCACAGAGAAAACAAACGTCTACACATTATATGTGCCGTGCTGGTTATTACAGATTCGGATTAGGCTTCAGATCAAAGGATAATGGAGTTCGACACAGAGGCTTCCATCTCCATAATCGGTTACCAGACTTTCCGCTGGCTTCGCATGGGAATCCTGACTTTGAGCTTGCGCGATACCAAGGCCAGTTTGGTGACATGTACTGGGGAACCGCTGAACATTATAGGAGCTACTGTGACTCCAGTTACCCATGGGCAGCCGGCAATCAGACCATCGCTAAAAGTGTCACAGGGGCCGTGATTGGCTGCGAACACTTCGTCTGGACTGGCAGCAGATTTTCCGGATGGGCACTGGCAGCCAGTGTGGAGTCCTCAGAAATATCCAGAGGTTTTCAAGGGCGGCCTGGGTAAAAGTAAAGGGTCCAGGGTGAGAATTTATGTCGACTAGAGGCCCAGCCAAATACTTCGAAGCACTGCCACTTCCCTACGCCTTGCTCACTAAGGTGGAATCTCAGTTATGGCGTCTCGAGAGCTTGGGCATCATATGCCTGGTCCGATTTGTAGGGTGGGCTGCATCAAGTGATCCCACTGTTGAAAACGGGTAAGCCAGTTTGCCTGTGCGGCGATTATAAAATGACCATGAATAGGGCATCCCATCTGAACTGATATCCCATGCTGCGTGTGGAGGATCTGTATGCAAAACTAGCAGAGGGCCATCTGTTCAAGAAATTTGATATGAGCCCCGCATATCTCCAACTGGAGCTAGACACAACATCTCAAAAGTATGTGATCTTCAATACCCACAGGGGTCTATACGAGTATACTCGGCTGCCCTTCGGGCTCTCATCCGCATGTGCAATATTCCAGAGAGTGATTAAAGGCATCCAAGAGCTACCCAAAGTGGTGGTGTACCTGGATGGCGTGCTCATTACGAGGGCCACTGAGAAGTAACACTTAGACAATTTGGAAGAGGACCTCAGGCGGTTCTTCCAAACAGGTGTCCACCTAAATAGAAACTTCTTTCCTCAGAGAACTGCTGGGATTTGGAATGCACTACCTGGGAGATTGGTGGAGGCAGATTCCATAGAGATTTCAAAAGAGAGCTGGATACATATTTGAAAGTGAATAATTTAGAGGGCTATGAAGATAGAGCTAGGGAATGGGACCAACTGGATAGCTCTTTTGGAAGCCGGTGCGGACACAAGAGGCCAAATCGTTGAATTTACAGTGCAGAAGGAGGGCATTTGGCCCATTGAGTCTGCACCGGCTTGGAACGAGCACCCACTTAAGGCCACCCCATCCATGTAACCCAACCTAACCTTTTTGGAGACTAAGGACAATTTAGCATGGCCAATCCACCTAACCTGCACATCTTTCGACTGTGGGAGGAAACAGGAGAACCCAGAGGAAATCCACGCAGACACGGGGAGAACGTGCAGATTCCGCACAGACAGTGACCCAAGCCGGGAATCGAACCTGGGACCCTGGAGGTGTGAAGCAACTGTGCTAACCATTGTGCTACCATGCAGCCACCTTTGACCTCCTTTGTCCTGTAAATAACAAAAGAGAGGCAATCGTGTCTTTCAGCCGAAGTAGGTCCCGTGCCTGGGTTACTGCAAGGACAAGGATGGCTTGCACCCAATGAAGGAGACGATCCAGGTCATAAAGGGAGCCCCGACACCAGAAAATATGAACTGAACTGAGCCACAAGAGGAA
The DNA here is from genome assembly GCF_047496885.1 of Scyliorhinus torazame. Lineage (NCBI taxonomy): Eukaryota > Metazoa > Chordata > Chondrichthyes > Carcharhiniformes > Scyliorhinidae > Scyliorhinus > Scyliorhinus torazame. The sequence goes on along the minus strand of NC_092707.1, from coordinate 117,533,728 downwards.
ATGTTTGCCAGAGTCCAGGTGCTATCTTGTGCAAACTCCACACGGACAGTGACCCAGAGCCGGGATCGAACCTGGGACCTCGACGCCGTGAGGCAGCAGTGCTAACCACTGCACCACCGTGCCGCCCATAACATACGCTTCCAGGACTCTGGCAGATGCCATTTCGTGCACATTGAGAAAGCAGGTTTGGCCATGATATATGCAGTGAAAAAATGTCAGCAATACATCTACAGGTGCCACATTTTTATCATCACGGACCATAAGCCTCTGCTGAGCCGCTTCAAGGAGGACAAGGGGATTCTCCCCATAGCCTCAGCCTGAATCCAGTGCTGGGCCTTGTTGTTAGTGGTGAATGAGTATAAGTTTCAGCATCGCCCAGGAGTGCAGATAGCAAATGCTGCGCCCTCAGTCAACTCCCTCTGCCTGTGGGCCCTCCCTCTCCAACAGTGATGGAGGAGATTATGGTGACACTGAACTTCACGGACACTCTGATAATAACATTCGCACAGATTTTTACATGGACCCAGGGGGATCCCATGTTCCACATCATTCTACCCGGTGGGTTACAGGGAAGCCCCCCAGCAGCCCTGCAACCCTAGATCATGAAGCAGGAGGAGCTTAGCGTGGAGGATGGAATCCTTCTATGGGGAGCTCATGTGGTCATCCTGCGGCTGGGTCAATAGTTGATCCTGCAGAAACTGCAGAGTGGACATCTGTGGACTTCAAATATGAAGATATTAGCGAGATGCTATGCCCAGGTGGCCTGGGATCGCTGGCGACATCAAGAGAGTGGGAAAAAAGGTGCCCAGAATGCCAGGAGCACCAAAAGGTCCGTCCGTCGGCCTTGCTCCATCCTTGGGAATGGCCAGGGTGTGCCTAGGTGCGGTTGCATGCTGACTTCGCCGGGTCTTTAATGGGGCCCATGTTTCTGGTCCTCATAGATGATAACTTCAAGTGGCTGGATGTGCAGTGGCTGACATCCACACCTTGAGAACTACTGTGGAGAAATTGGGCACTCCTTTAGTACACAGGGGATACCAGAGGGGATTAGTCAAGGACAATGGGACCCCATTGACTAGCAAGATGTTCCAATCATTTATGCATGCCAAAGGAGTAAGGCACATTCGAACTGCTCCACACCACCCATCCTCGGATGGTTTGGCGGAGCTACTAGCGCTACAAGGGTAACACCGGCGGAGCTACTAGTGGGCCAATGCCTGCAAACCTGCCTGATCCATACATTTCCGAGTCTTAGGAGGAAGGTAGAGTCAAAACAGGACCTTCAGAGGAAATACCACAGCCACCAAAGCTTTAAATCGGGCGACGCTATATATGTCCATATTTTGGTGATGGCACCCTTCAACTCCCTAGCCATGTTGAAAAAAACAGGGCCACGTCATACAGGGTCAGAACCCGCAAGATGAGCGTAGGAAACATGTGGACAACCTCAAGCGCAGAGAACTTACCTCGGAGGAGGCTGTGCCAGGTACATCAGTGCCTCCACAACATCTGGTACCACTATATAGTCAAGCGGCACACCTACTGTGGGCCAGCATCTGGACCGTCAGGACAATGGCTTGGCCAAAGATATGGACACGGAAGCATTCGCACTCACATACGATGTTGAAACTGGAGCCGAACCCCCGGCAGTGTCCCTCCGACGTTCATTACGGAAAAGGCGACCAATGAGTTGCTACCCACCCGCCGAAACCAGCCCCACCACTGGCAGAGTAGTAACCACGTCTAAAGCGGTGAAGAAGGCCCCCTCAGCTGTCCACTGGAAGGGAACATTTGGACTTGGGGTGGGCGGGAAGGTGTGTAATAACCCTCACTAGGCCCATTGGGATACCCTTATCGCTCTCCCAGTGGGACTTATGGAATCATAGAATTTACAGTGCAGAAGGAGGCCATTCGGCCCATTGAGTCTGCACCGGCCCTTGGAAAGCGGACCCTACCTAATGTGGAATATGAGCCCAACTGGGGCTCGTTATTAGATTATAAAAGCCGGCCTGGACTGGGACCAGCATCCTAGTAGTTCCGGCTGGGACGTATAGTCTGTGTGTATGCCACTATAATGGCCTTTTCCTTTGACATTAAATAAACCACTGTTTCCTCAGCCACTCAGACCTCCTTGGTCTTCATAGAGGGATATGGTGAAGTTGAGATTGAAGATCAGCTGTGATCCTGTTGCACAGGGCAATGGACTCAAAAGCCTAAATGACCTACTGCAGCTCCTATTTATGACTTTATGCTTGATATCTCTTGATGAAAAGAAAGTGTAAGTGCATTGTTGGTTATGGTACTGAGCCAAAAAGACTTGATAGATCACTGGTTTGATCCCCACCCTCTTCTGTGAGGAGTTAGCTAGATTGCAGCAAGGCGTGGAGCTTTAATTGGCTTGCGTTAGAGAGAAGAAATGACAGCCATGGTTCCCAGTTCCCAGTATTGAATCCAGTGGTCCCTTATTGAAGGTCGATGAAGTAGCGGAGATGCTTTCCATTGTCAAATAGCTGCCAACACGTATTATCTGGGTGACTTGGCTGATGGGTTGATGCTTCTTCGAACTGAACTATAAGATGAATCAGTGCCTCAAAGGCAACTGGACAGGAGTAGAGAATAGAGACAAATAAAACAAACAAGCGTTGTAATAGCTGTAACAGTTTTATATTCCTCCAGAAATATGGGAATGTGCATGTGTTATAAAGATCACATAGAAGTATTTCTTGCTACCCTGGGACAAATAATCAGCCTGGGTAAACAAGGTCATGGATAAATGAAAGTCAAGAATCAAGCTTTTAAAACAGACTGCAATGCAGTTTGGATTACCATGAGTCAGAGAACTGGAAATGTGCTCTCTCAAGTTTCACCAAAATCACTTGTATCAAACAGGAATACATTAATATTTTAATGAAATTAACCAATTTCCTTAAAGTTTCATACAGACCTTTAGTTATATTCTTCTTTACACCAATAAATTAATTTCATTCATGGACCATAACAATTCCATTGCCAAAGCAACACTAATTAAGAGTTTGACAAGATTGACACTTTTCCTTGTGTTACTAACATTTTTAAAAACTATTTTCTGTTTTTTAAAAAAAATTTAGAATACTCAATTATTTATTTTTCCAATTAAGGGGCAATTTAGAGGCCGGCACGGTGGCGCAGTGGTTAGCACTGCTGCCTCCAGCGCTGAGGACCCGGGTTCGATCCCGACCCCGTGTCACTGTCTGTGTGAAGTTTGTACATTCTCCTTGTGTCTGCGTGGGTTTCACTCCTACAACCCTTAATTGGGAAAAAAATAATTGGATACTCTAAATCTTTTTTAAAAGGGGCAATTTAGTGTGGCCAATCCGCCTACACTGCACATCTTTTTGGGTTGTGACCCACGCAGACACGTGGAGAATGTGCAAACTCTACACAGACAGTGATCCGGGGCTGGGATCAAACCTGGGTCCTCGGCATTGTGAGGCAGCAGTGCTAACCAATGCTCCACCGTGCCGCCCAGAAATATTTTTTCTACTGTCATTGATTACTACACATATTTACTGCTAACTTAAACGTTAAGATTGCAACATCACCAACAAAACAAACTTATTAGATAAATAAATAAATCTACCATTTGGATTTCAACCTTGCTGAGTTAGCTCAGTTCAGATTGGACTGTGATGGGGGCTGCAAACCTAGAACCATGAGCCTAAGCTGGAGATTAGATATATAAGGATACAGGATACAACTGCCTTGATATGGAGCAATTCACAACCTTGAGATGCCCTAAAATGCTTTAGGGATTCTCAAATACTTTGATGTGTAGACATTGTTGTAATGTAACAAAATGTAGCAGCCCAGTTGTCCATAGCAAGATCCCACAACCTGGTTTGCTGGAAAAGGCCATCTCTTTGAGGGAATCCTGCAACAATTCTGAAATATGGGGTGAAATTCTCCAGTATCGGCGCGATGTCCGCCGACCAGCGCCAAAAACGGCGCTAATCAGTCCGGCATCGCGCCGCCCCAAAGGTGCGGAATCCTCCGCATCATGGGGGGCTGAGCCCTAACCTTGAGGGACTAGGCCTGCGCCGGACTAATTTCCGCCCCGACAGCTGGCGGAAAAGGCCTTTGGTGCCCCGCCAGCTGGCGCGGAAATGACATTGCGGGAGCGTTAGCGGCCGCTCACGGCATCCCCGCGCATGCGCTGTGGAGGGAGTCTCTTCCGCCTCAGCCATGGTGGAGACCATGGCAAAGGCGGAAGGAAAAGAGTGCCCCCCTGCAGAGGCCCGCCATGGGCCCCGATCGCGGGCCAAGCCACCGTGGGGGCACCCCCCAGGGCCAGATCGCCCCGCGCCCCCCCCCCAGGACCCCGGAGCCCATCCGGGCCGGAGAATCGCGGGGGGGGGTTAGCCCGCCAACCGGCATGGCGCGATTCCCGCCCCCGCCGAATCTCCGGTGCCGGAGAATTCGGCAACCGGCGGGGGCGGGATTCACGCCAGCCCCCGGCCATTCTCTCACCCGGCGGGGGGTCGGAGAATCTCGCCCATGATTCTGACTATTCAGATACACTTCGACTAACCCTTCAGGAGTGAAAATGTCTTAGGGCCTGCAATGACTACATTTCCGTGAGACAGGCTAAATATGTCTTTTGTTCACAGTGTGTACAAGGTTAAAAGAGTTCATCTCTAACTATTTTTTCCTGGTGTGTACGTGTGTGTATACACTGAGTGACTGATTTATGAGGAGAGATTGGGTTGACTGGGTCTATATTCAGGCGAGTTTAGAAGAGTGCGAGGGGATCTAACTGAAAGGTTTAACATTCTGAAAGGACTGGACAGACTGGATGCAGGGATGTTGTTTCCTCTGGCTTGGCGGGGGTGGTGGTGGTCTAGAACAAGGGATCACTGTCTCAGGATACAGGGTAGGTCAGTTAGGACTGAGATGAGGAGAAATGTCTTCACTCAGAGGGTGGTGAACCTGTGTGTGGTAGTCACCACTAGTTGTATTACATGTATTACGGCACTGCCCGTATAGTAGAGGTACATGGGTAAATCCCTGCCTGCTGGCTCCACCCAGCAGGCGGTGTATAAATGTGTGCGCTCGCCGGTGCTGCAGCCATTCTGGTGGCAGCTACAGGAGGCACAACATCTTTGCTCAATAAAGCCTCGATTATTCCACTACTCTCGTCTTTGTGGTAATTGATAGTGCATCACTGTGGAATTCTCCAAACACAGAAGACTGTGGAGGCTGAGTCACCGAATATATTTAAGACGGGGTGGGTTCACCAATGGGCCTAGTTTTAGAAGTACCAGTGTGGGCAAAAGAGAGAAGATGGGGAATAGGGTAAAGAAGTGGGGGAAGGTTTCAGTGTTGACAGTGAACAAAGAAATGGTCACTTCCCAAAGGCCACAAAGAGCAGGGTTAAATGGCACATATGTATATGCACGGAGTATAGTGAACAAAATTGGGGAACTGGAAGCAGAAATTGCTCTACGCTCATGTGACATAGTAGCATTGACAGAAACATGACTCAAGCCAGAACAGGATGGGATACTTCCCAGGTTTTAAGGTTTTAGTAGGAACAGGGTGGGTAAAAAGGGAGGAGGTGTAGCAGTCTTTGTCATAGATAGTATCGTGGGGCGAAATTCTCCTACTCGCCCCGCCACATTTCTGCCCCGACCGGCCGGCGGGAGTCTCCGTAACACCGGCCGGTCAATGGGGTTTCCCATTGTGGGGCAGCCCCACGCCGTCGGGAAACCCCCGGGTGCCGGCAAAACGGAGACTCCCGCCGGCGGAGAATGACGCCCATAGTTCTTGAACGCGATGCATTTCCTGAATTAGAATCTATATGGTTGGAGGAACAGGAAGGGAGCGGTTAACTTGTTGATATTTATTCCAGACCTCCAAATAGTGGGGAGGAAGTGGAAAAGAACATTCATAGGCAGATTTTTGGAAATCTGCAGGACAAGTAGGGTTGTGATAATTGGGGATTTCAGTTAGTCAAAGGTAGACTGTGAGAAGGGTAGAGTGAGGGGCAAGGAAGGGAAGAAATTCCTGCAGTGTGTGCAGGAGTACATTCTGGAACAGTACATTTCCAGTTCTACCAGGGAGGAAGCTGTGCTAGATCTGGTCCTAGGAAATGGGGCAGGACAGGTGGAGAATGTCAGAGTTGGGGAGCAGTTGGGAAATAGCAATCATATCATATTAAGTTGGAAAAGGATATAAAATGAGTCGCAAACTAAGATCCCAGAGTGGAAAAGGGCAAATTTTAGGGATTCAAAAGTTGAACTGGAGCAGGCTGATTGGAAACACATTTTGGTGGATAAAACAGTGGATGGAAAGTGGGACACTTTTAAAGGAGAGATGAGTAAGTGCCATATGACAGATTGGGTAGCAAATTAGAAATGTTTGGGATTGATGTGTCCTTGGCACCATAGATTAGAAGTTGGCTAGGAGAAAGGAAACAGAGGGTAGTTATAGATGGACATTCCTCAGACTGGAGATGAGTTGAAAGTGGTGTTCCCCAGGCACAATGTTAGGACCCTTGTTTTTTCTGATTTATATAAATGATTTAGAGGTGAGGGCAAAATCTCTAAATTTGCAGACGATATTAAGCCAGGGAGAATAGTCAATTGTAAGGCTGAGTCTGAGCAACTTCAGAGGGACATTGACAAGTTGGCCAAATGGGCAGACCTGGCAGATGAATTTCAATGCAGAGAAATGTGAGGTAACGCATTTTGGGAGAAGAAACACGGGGAGACAATATAGGCTCAATGGTACAACTTTGAGGGGAACACAGGAGCTGAGGGACCTCGGGATTCAAGTGCATAAGTCTTTGAACGTGGCCAGGCAAGCTGAAATAGTTGTTAAAAAGGCTTATAGGATTCTTAGGTTTATAAATAGAGGCACAAGGTATAAAAGCAAGGAAGTGATGCTGCACCCCTACAAATCGTTGGTCAAAACACAGTTCAGTTCTGGGCACCTTATTTAAGAATCATAGAATTTACAGTGCAGAAGGAGGCCATTCGGCCCATCGAGTCTGCACCGGCTCTTGGAAAGAGCACCCTACACAAGGTCAACACCTCCACCCTATCCCCATAACCCAGTAACCCCACCCAACACTAAGGGCAATTTTGGACACTAAGGGCAATTTATCATGGCCAATCCACCTAACCTGCACATCTTTGGACTGTGGGAGGAAACCGGAGCACCCGTAGGAAACCCACGCACACATGGGGAGGATGTGCAGACTCCGCACAGACAGTGACCCAAGCCGGAATCGAACCTGGGACCCTGGAGCTGTGAAGCAATTGTGCTATCCACAATGCTACCGTGCTGCCCCAACTCTGACATTCTCCACCTGTCCTGCCCCATTTCCTAGGACCAGATCTAGCACAGCTTCCTCCCTGGTATCACTGGAAATGTACTGTTCCAGAAAGGATGTTAAATCCCTATAGCATGCAGAGGAAATTTATTCGAATGCTACCATGAATGAGGAACTTTAGATACAACAAACTATTAGAGAAATTGGGCTTGTTCTCTTTGGATCAGCGAAGATTAAGAGGTGATCTTACTGAGGTGTTCAAAATTATTAACAATTTTGACAGGGTAAAGAAGGATGTTCTGTTTCCACGAGTTGGTAAGTCAGTGACTAGGGGGTCACAATTTCAAGATGGCCAGCAAGAGAACTAGGAGTGAGATGAGGAGAAACTTCTTTACTCAGAGAGTTGTTTGGATCTGGAATGTGCTGCCTGGGAGAGTGGTGGAGACAGATTCCATAGGAGCTTTTAAAAGAGAGCTGGATATATATTTGAAAGTGATGAATTTAGAGGGCTAGGGAATGGGACTAGCTAGGTCACTCTTTCAGGAGCCGGTGCAGAGACAATGGGCTGAATGGCCTCCTTCTGCACTGTAAAATTCTATGATTCTCATGAAATAGATAAATTTCTAGACTCTAAAGACGATAAGGAGTTTGACTGGGAGTATGGCATTGAGATAGAGGAACAGCTATGTTCATATTAAACCATAGAATCATAGAATCTACAGTGCAGAAGGAGGCCATTTGGCCCATCGAGACTGCATTGGCCCTTGGAAAGAGCGCCCTAACTAAGCCCATGCCTCCACCCTATCTCCGTATCCCAATATCCCCACCTAATGTTTTGGACACTAAGGGGCAATTTAGCACGGCCAATCCACCTAACATGCACATGGTTGGACTGTGGGAGGAAACCAGAGCACCAGGAGGAAACCCACGCACACACGGGGAGAAAGTACAAACTCCACACAGGCAGTCACCCAAGGCCGGAATTGAACCCGGGCATCTGTGTTTTGGAAAGGAAGGTGTGAGGCAGCAGTACTAATGACTGTGCCACGCAGAGCAGTTTCGAAAGGCCGAATGGCCTAAACCTGATCCTATTTTCAATGTTTCCATGTTTAAATGTAGCATTAGATTTTGGGGGTCAATGTGTGAATAAATTATCCTCTTTATTTAAACTTGCAAAAGGTTGCTCCTGGTTATTTTTTAAATGGCCACATACTCAGGGGTTGAGAAGCATAGATAGGGTGGATCGGAAGGAACTGTTCCCGTTAGCGCAGGGATCAATAACTAAGGAGCATAGACTTAAGGTAAGGGGCAGAAGGTTTAGAGGGAATTTGAGGAAAACATTTTAAACTAGAGGGTGGTGGGAATCTGGAACTCACTGTCTGAAAGGAGGGTAGAGGCGGGAACACTCACAACATTTAAGAACAGTAAGAAGTTTGACAACATCAGGTTAAAGTCCAACTGGTTTATTTGAAATCACTAGCTTTCGGAGCACAGCTCAACCTGATGAAGGAGCTACGTTAATGATTCCAAATTAACCTGTTGAACTTTAACCTGGTGTTGTAAGACTTCTTATTGTGCTCACACTAGCCCAACACCGGCATCTCCATAACAACATTTAAGAAGCATTTAGATGAGCACTTGAAATGTCATAGCTTAGACAATACAATAGAAGGCTACGGACCCAGTGCTGGAAAATGGGATTAGAATAGATAGGTGCTTGATGGCCAGTGCAGATATGTTGGGCTGTAGGGCCTCTTTCCGTGCTGTAAAAACGCTCTGACCCTATGACTCATACACACCTCCCTTTCCAAAACACACATTGCGGACAGTATGAGAAAGGTTACAAGGGTTTCAGTTCTCTCTGGCCCCTGTCCGTAACATTAAAACTCCAATGTCAAGTAATCTGCCAGCATTCGATGTGAAGAATAGCCAATAATGTGAGGGACCATGATACCTCAGAGCAATAATTTGAGAGAAAATACATGGAACATTTAATGTACAAGAAGAGATTTACAATGCTCTGCAAACATGCTGACAGGAAGATCGTCAACAAACTGCCCTGAAGAATTAGTGAACAATTTTAACTGAATTGAATTTGAATTGAAGACAAACATGATTTTACTCTTATATTCTTGCATAAGCATATCCTTGGAATGTTCCAGGTAAGCTGCCTGTAATTTTCCAGTCCAATTAACTTTTTTAAAAATCTTAACTTGAAAAATGTTTTTTAAAATCTATTTATTTAAAGAAATCCAGGCATTAGGTCAATGTGAAAAAGCCACCGCACTATGGATAGAAGTCTTGAATCCAAAGAGGACATTATAATTCCCCAGTTCCAATGCAATGTGAGCCGTGAGTATCACTTGTTTTTTTTTAAATTTAGATACCCAATTGTTTTCCAAAAAAGGGGAAATTTAGCGTGGCCAATCCACCTATCCTGCACATCTTTGGGTTGTGGGGGTGAGACCCACCCAAACACGGGAAGAATGTGCAAACTCCACATGGACAGTGACCCAGGGCCGGGTCCTCGGCTCCATGAGGCAGCAGTGCTAACCACTGTGCCACTGTGCTGTCCTATCTCTTATTTTCAAAGGTGCTTAGCATGCATGATACTAAAATAAATCACCTAAAAATATGACCAATTGAATGCCCAGAGCAAACTTAAAACTAATGGTATCCTCAGATTCTCATTCTGGCCTGTTGGTGCAAGAGTCTGGAATGGGGTTTCATATTTTCCCAAATAAGGAAAAATGTTGCATTGGAGGAAACCATGTCTTAGCTAAATCCTTACATTGATTCCCACTGTAGGCATTTCCTGAAATGACAGCTAAAAACACACGTGACAAATAAACTGTCTACCTAGGATGCTCTTTGAATGATTCAATTGTTTAAAATGTTCAGCTTGCGTGATTCATTTTAAAAAAATGTTCAGTTCAATTTGATTGGTTTTGAATCAAAGAATAAACTAACACATTGAACTGTTGTAAATTAGTTCTAATTTAGTATGGACTCAATGTTCTCAGAGTTGTAGACCCACAGCTATCTGTCACACGTGCCTTTCCCTAACTGCAATTTGCAGACCAAATCCCACAGAAGAAACAGTTTTATGAAAGGATGGTTTCAGGGTAGGAAGAAGAGACGTCTAGAATGAGGGGACATAGATACAAGATTAAAGAAATCCAAGAATTAGGCCACTGTGAATAGGACACAGCACTATGTGTACAAGCCTTGAATCCAACTGGACATAATAATTCCCCAGTGCACAGTGGTTAGCTATGTTGCTTCCCAGTGCCAGAGTCCCAGGTTCCATTCCCGCTTGGGTCATCGACTGTGAACGCTGCACGTGCGCCCAGTGTCTGCGTGGGTTTCCTCCGGGTGCTCCGGTTTCCTCACACGAGTCCCAAAAGATGTGCTTGTTAGGTGAATTGAACATTCTGAATTCTCCCCCAGTGTACCCGAACAGGCGCCGGAGTGTGGTGACTAGGGGATTTCACAGTAACTTCATTGCAGTGTTAATGTAAACCGACTTGTGACACTAATAAAGATTATTATAAAAGATTAAATGCAAGAAATTTTGAATAGGGACCAGGTAAAATGTCTTTACACAGAGAGTTGCGAGGATGTGAAAGTTATTTCCAGGGATGGTTGTTGAAGTCCTGATTAGATTGGATGAAGAAAAGGTGTTGGAGAGATATGGGAAAAGGGTGAGAAAATGTAATTAAAATTATTTTCTCACCCTGACAGTACATGTTGACACTGTACTTGAGTCAATGGGCTGTTTCTGTGTTATAAGGTAAAGATGCTTCAATTTACCACTGTTCTGTTGGGAAGAGGGAGAATCAGCTAAAGTATTTGCACGCGATGGCTATCCAGTGATCCTTTTTGGAATGTGTACAAAGATGGATGTCACTGAAGACAAGATAGGACCTGGTAGTGTGCCCCTCCCCCTCCCTCACCTCTCATAGTCAAGTAGCTTCCTAATATTTATTATCAACTTCGACATGAAAGAATTCTCAATTGGTTGAGACACCAGAGTGTATGAGTCCCCCAACGATGCAGTTCCCATAGGAAAACAGAGAAGAAAATCAGGAGAGGTATAAAATGAAATTAAATGCATACGAACAGCTGTAATTTATTATTTATTTTGTCATAAATCTACAGAGGTTGTAATTTATATACAACAGAAATGTGATTTAAATGGAAGAGACGAGAGTTTGAATTCTCTTTGCAACAAATTAAGGTCACTTCAAAGATAATTTACAGTTTCTCTTCTAACAATGAAGGAGAAAAGAATGACACCCAAAGAAAATGATCATTTACATGAAAATACTTTATAGCACACAGTAATTACAATAGTAACAAGCTTAAATCCTACCAATTCAGATATTTCAATAGATAATAAACCACAGGATGTTGTCTCTTTCATGTACATTCAATCCCAGGAGGTTGATGACCTGCTTAAGAAGTAATTTAAAGAAATGGTGGCAACTGTGTGATTTCACATGAAAAACTTTGTTTTAATCTATAATAAGCTTGTAAAATCTTAACACTCTAAGTGTTAAGTTCATTTCATGTTATTAAACCAGCCACGAGTGGAGTACAGGGGCCAGTAATTGCCTGAATAATATGTTTTTACACTGCAGTATTGTCAGGGCAACTGGGCACAGTAGGGTGGCTGTGTAGCATCTGAAAATTGCAGAGATGCATAATAGACTAAATTAAAAATATTAGCTTTTCACCAACCATGCACATGCCATGGTATTATTTTGTCAGATGAGAAAGTAGATGAAGATTGAATAAAAAATAGGAACTAGAAATGGCTATAATAGCAACTACAAATATTGCTCCTGATATTATACCTGAGTTAATATGGATGCAGCTCAATGCATTCGTCTGAAATTCCTCTCTTCACCAATTTCCTGTTTACCAATTTTCAGTTGGGCAAATTGACGTCCTGTGTTAAAACAGCACAGGAATTTCAGACAAATGTGTTCTTGTTATGCCGCAATACAATTTGAGCGGTGCTAAAAAAAAATTGCATCCTTATCTGGTAATAATCTTTTGCTTTCACTAACATCAAATAAAGCAGTGGAAGGGGTGAGGGTGGTACGTTTAGCACAGGGCTAAATCGCTGGCTTTGATTCAATTTCCGTACCAGCCTCCCCGAACAGGTGCCGGAATGTGGCGACTAGGGGCTTTTCACAGTAATTTCATTTGAAGCCTACTTGTGACAATAAGCGATTTTCATTTTTCATTTCATTTCTGTAACATCACTGCACCAGAGTAAGGTCTTTCATAGGTTCATAATCTAAAATGCATCACAAAGCCATCCATTGCTAAAGTCAAACTTCCAAGAACAACAGCAACACCCGGCTGCACCTCTATTCTGTGTCAGTGCACAAAGTTTGCACAGAATGATAATAGCAAAATGTCACACTTTTCCTGCCTCTGGAACTCTCTCCTCGACGCATTAACTGCCGAGTGCTTAGTTTCTTTTAAGCAAAACATTGAATATGGAACCAACCAATGTTGCTGCACACATTTTTAAAAAATGAATTTACGGAGTGTGGATGTCTCTGGTTAGTCCAGCATTTATTACCCATCCCTAGTTGCCCTTCAGAAGGCTGTGGTGAGTTGTTTTCTTGAACCGCTACAGTCCCTGAGGTGTAGGTACATCCACTGTGCTGTTAGGGAAGGGGGTTCCAGGATTTTGCCCCAGCGACAGTGAAGGAACAGTGATATATTTCCAAGTCAGGGTGGTGAGTGACGTGGAGGGGAACCTCCAGGTGATGGGGTTCCAGGTATCTAGATGGTAGTGGTCGTGGATTTGGAAGATGCTCTAAAGAGCCTTGGTGAGTTCCTGCAGTGATTCTTGCAGATGGTACACATGGCTGCCACTGTTCGTCAGTGGTGAAGGGAGTAAATGTTTGTGGAAGGGGTAGCAATCAAGCAGCAGTTTTGTCTTGGATGGTGTCAAGCTTCTTGCGTGTTGTTGGAGCTGCACCCATCCAGGAAAGTGGAGAGTATTCCATTACACTCATGACATGTGCCTTGTAGATAATGGTCAGGCTTTGGGGAGTCAAGAGATGAGTTACTTGCCACAGGATTCTTAACCTCTGACCTGTTCCTGTAGCCACAGTATTTATATGGCTAGTCCAGTTCAGTTTCTGGTCAATGGTAATCCCAGGATGTTGATTGTGGGGAATTCAGTGATAAGAATGCCATTGAATGTCAAGGGGCGATGGTTTGATTCTCTCTTGTTGGAGTTGGTCATTGCCTGGCACTTGTGTGGCACAAATGTTACTTGCCACTTGTCAGCCCAAGCCTGGATATTGTTCAGGTCTTGCTGCATTTGGGCATGGATTGCTTCAGTGTCTGTGGCATTACGGAATATGACCATGCAAATCTGGCTGTCCCCACAGTTAGCTCCAGTCACGTTTCTTTGTGCCTTTCTGTGATTGAGTAAACCATCAGGATCGGGTCAATGACAGATTTGCCCAATTGCTTTCAGTTGGCTTCCATTGAGATGCCATCTTTTATGAGAACAAAAGCTGGTAAAATATGCAAATTGGCCTGATCAGTATAAATAAATTACAACTGACAATGCTGATTTAATGAGAAATTCTGTAAGTTTAGAACAGTGCACTGAACTCTCAAGTTGCTGAACAATGGCAAAATGGAAATATGAATGAATTTGAAAAATTTAATTCAGCCCAATTTCACTGGAATCAGCAATGCTTTAGTCTGCATCAAATCGCTTAAGAATTAATTATACTCGGCCAGAGCAAAAGGGATCTGATTTTAAGCAGTGCAGGGTGGGCCAGTTAGCAGAAGGTGAGGGCCCTAATGTCCTTATGGTTCTGTTGGATTGCAAACAGAGTCAAGGTGTGAATTTAATTAAAGTCATAAGGAAATAACAAGACCCTAGTCGAAACCAGCAGAAAATCTCGGATTCTGGCTGCATTGGGTTACCCAAATTTCTAGAATCATTCTTTTAAGGCGCTGAATCTCCACACACCCCGTTCATGAAATCAGCTGGAATGGAGTAAAGGGGGGGACACTAATCTTGGGGGATCCCATTTCCCCAGCACAGGTGGGACATGGCATAGGACTGAAGGCTGTTGCTGCAAAGTGAAAGGCCAGTTAATATACTAGGGTGTTTCCTTCATCAAAATCCAGTGAGGAGGTTAAATTTGTAAAGGTAACCTCTGTTACTTTTTCAGACACTGACAGGTCTACCATAAAATCCAGCATTTAAAAATCTCTAGAATTTTTAATGGTCTTTACTTTTAGTGAACCAAGTTGACCTTGTTAACTTTTGTGTAACATTAAATATGATAAATCAAACAACTCTGAGCGTATACATTTTTGTTGCACATGTTACCCCAGATCCAGTGTAGACTCAATAGTTTAGTCGGATATTAATATGTTGCTCTACTGGTTTCCTGTGTGGAGCCACACACTTCCACAGCTCAAGTACCCTGGAGCTAGAATGTCAGGATTTTGTTCTCTGGAGATTTCTCTCCAGCGAATGATCATGTAACTGGTAAAACAGGGCCAGTGAAGGCATTCCACAATTGTCAACAGCAACATTGTGGTGTTGCTGCAATTCAATTACGAATGAAACACTCTGCATTGCCACATATTTAGATTTATGCCTGGCTTTTTCAGGCTTCTTCAATAAACATAGAAGCAGTAAGTAACCAAGGATTAGTACAGCTGCTTCTTGTATTCACTGATAAATACCTTTGAATCTGTCTTATTGTAGCTGAACACCATAAACTTCATTACTAACCATGGTAACCTTTTCAATCTTCAAATTTGAGAGTTTAAATCAATACAACTAAGACTAGAAAAGGGAAACTGGAGATTATTCGGAAGTCAGTGCTGGTAGAATCAGAGAAATGTACAACATGAAAAGAGGACATTCAACCCACTTGGTCGGTGCCAGCCCTTTGGAAGACCAAAGTCCATTAGTTCCACTCTTTTCAATTCCTTTTTGAAAGCTGCTTCTCAATATCTGTAACCACCATTTTATCAGGCAGTGCATTCCAAATCCTAACCGTACGCTGCATTATTTTTTTTCCTCATATGTTGCCTCTGGCTCAATTTACAGACAACAGGAGAATATGGTGAGTATGGTGAGTATTTTTAACCTGGTGTTGTAAGACTTCTTACTGTGCTCACCCCAGTCCAACGCCGGCATCTCCACATCACAGGAGAATAAGCAGCGTGATTAGCTGTGAATTGAAATTTCAACGATCTTAGGAGGACAGAGACTGGTGAATAGTTTGGACAGACAGATGTCAAATCACATTTTATGGCAGGAACTACAACTTGCTGATGAACAGGGGCAGAAAGAACCCATTTCAAGCTAACGTCTAACATTCAATCAGCATCTGTCTTACAAGCATGATCAGATTAGTGTGTGCAGTTTTCAGATTTCGATTAAGTGGAGCAAGTGCTGGGCATGCCCCACACTGAGTTCTTCATTGGTCACTTTGACTGCCAATGGAAGCTAAGTTTATTAAAATTTAAATGTGTAGTCAGGCGCAGCTGGAATGCTATCCCACTTTCCATAATTTCTTTATTCATTTATGGGGTGTGGGTGTCGCTGGCTAGGCCAACATTCATTACCCATCTCTAGTTGCCCTTGAGAAGGTAGTGGTGAGCTGCCATCTTGAACCACTGCAATCCCTGAGGTGTAGGTACACCCATTATACTGTTGGGGAATGGCCACAATTTTCCCAGCCATTGTCTGCTCCAATGCTCTCCTGGAATGTACCTTCCAGACTGATATCACTGATGCAAATGACATAGAGGCTTGACAGCTCCACACATGGGGGGAATTTTCCCATAATTTGCTCTGACTGAAAACCAGCGTCTATCTCTCCAAAAACACCGCCGAGTTTTCAGACCAGATCTTGAGCCACACTGACCAAAACAATCGGTAGGCGTGGTTTACGTCGTCAGTCTGGTGGGACGGGGCCTGATAGCGCCAACAAGGCCGGCTCCACCGGGATCGGGTGCTATCTTTAAAGGACACCCCATGGTGGCACGGTGGTTAGCACTACTGCCTCACGGCGCCGAGGCCCCAGGTTCGATCCCGGTCCCGGGTCACTGTCTGAGTGGAGTTTGCATATTCTCCCCATGTCTGCATGGGTCACACCCCCACAACCCAAAGATGTGCAGGTAGGTGGATTGGCCATGTTAAATTGCCCCGTAATTGGAAAAAAAACAGGATTGGGTACTCTCAATTTATTTTTAAAAATTTTTTAAAGGGTACCCGATCAGAACTGACGTTAAACAACCTCTTACGCCCCATGATGAAGGTATCAGGGTTCGCCGTCATTGACGGGATGCCCCGGGTCCAGAGGGTGATCCACGGGATGCACGTCCCCCTACGAGCACCAGCAGATCACAGGCCACTCTACACAAACCGAAAGGGGTTCCACTCGAATGTGCAGCTGATATGTGACCATCAGCTTCGCATCATGCACGTCTGCGCCCAATGATCGAACAGTGTGCACGACGCCTTCACCCTGGCATACTTGATGATTCCTGACATCTTTGAGACACCCCCGCCCGGCTGGGGGGGTTGGCTCCTGGGTGACATGGGATATCCACTGCTGTCGTGGCTGATGACACCTATCTGGAGGTCACAGACCAATGCGAAGACCCGCTACAGCGACGCCCATTCAGCAACTAGGAGCCTGATCGAGTGGTGCTTTGGGCTCCTGAAGATGCGGTTCAGGTGCCTGGACTGCTCTGGAGGGGCCCTCCAATATGATGCTGACAGGATTACCCACTCGTGGCGACCTGCTGCGTCCTCCACAACATCGCGCAGCAGATTGCGAAGTGCTGGAGGAGGAGGATGAACACTAGGCCTCGTCCGAAGAGGAGGACACGGAGGAGGGGAAGGATGGGCTGGACATGGAGCCCAGGCAGGGATGGGAGACCGCACAACATGTGCGCCAGAGTCAACACGCAAAGGATGCTCTGATCTGCTTCATGTTCACTGACTAGGAGGGGTGGGGGGACTGGCGAGAGACATGGACACCACATCCCACACCCACACCCCTCCCCCTCGCCTGCACCCCCCTCTGCAATACATACCTGCCACACTACGGGGTGGGGGCCCTGGGTTGGCAGTAACAGCGGGTCTGGTCCCTGGGATGGAGAATGATGACGGCCCGCTCTGCGATAAGCCGTGGTGCTCAGCATCGTCTGACATTGCTGACTCACGCCAGGACATTCCACTGTCCACCTTGGTGAACCCTGCATGTGAGCTGGGTCCCATCGATTGCCTGGGTTGATGGTGGTGGGGATGGTAAGTGGGAGGGGCGGGGGGGAGAGCGGTTTCTGGGGAGCCCAGGCAAACCCAACGTCTGCCCATTCACCCCTGCTTCTCTGGCTAGACCAGAGCAGCACACCCCTCACACCCACCTGACAGAGCACCGAGACGGGTTGGAACAATGTGAACAGGTGCTTAATGTGACAACATATATACAGATTTGTGCCCTAGCCGCTATTAGCACAGGGCTAAATCACTGGCTTTGAAAGCCGACCAAGGCAGACCAGCAGCACGGTTCAATTCCCGTACCAGCCTCCCCGAACAGGCGCCGGAATGTGGCGACTAGGGGCTTTTCACAGTAACTTCATTTGAAGCCTACTTGTGACAATATTTCATTTCATTTCAGAGTCAGCGGCACAGACCCCATCACCTCCTCCTCCCTCGGGGCGCCCAATAGCCCCCAGGCTACTCATGGAATGGGGGTGCGAGTGGAGCTATCCCCTGAGGCTCCCCCGCCACTTGCCTCTGCCAGTCCTGGAGGCCTGCTTTGGTCTCGACCAGGGTCTGCATGCTCGCGGCCATGAAGCTCAGGCAATATCATGATTGTGTTGTAATTCGCTAACTGACCACTAGGAGTCTCACTAATATATAAGTGAATGTTATGTTAAAGTCAATATTTTCCCACTTCTGTAGTAGAAAGATTCAACACACTCGTTAAGACAGAATAACAAGCTTTATTTTCGAAAACAACTGCATGCAGTAATGGCTGAAACTTGAAGTCAGAGAGCAGTCAACAAAACTGCTGAGTCTTTCACAAGTTCCGCGCTTTCACGGAGAATTAGCTCAATATTTATACATTATCATTATCACGATTATGTGACAACAGTATGGTCAGGAGTTTGATCGGAAATACAAACGGAAGCATAGACCAGACCATGGTAGTTCATATCACTCATACCATTATTTAGTCCTTGGAGGGAACATTGAAAGGTCGGAATAGACTTGTTTCTTCCTGAACTTATCTTGTTTTAAATTCCTACGGCCCTGGGTTATGACGAGTTAGTTTTATCAGGAGTTGCCGAGGTCCGGTGTTTTGGAATGGCTCGACTTTCGCTGATCTTTTCAGACTTCAAGTTATGCAGAGTTGGCCTACGACCATACTAGTCTGAAAATGGTTAGGGCAGCATTCTTTACCTGGGCCTGGGGAGCTGGAATGAGTAGTTTCAGCCTTTCTTATATTGTATCCAACCTTTTGACCAGTCTTCCCATTGACCAGTTTTCCCATCATGCCATTACTTAATTCATACCATATCACAGTTAGAGTCAGGTGACCCCTCAGACTGGCTGGAGGAAGCTGAAGAGGGAAGTTGCTTGTGCATGATCTTACTGTTACACATCTATTTCTTTGTACATAGTTTACCTAAATTAATATATTTTTAAAAAATTTAGAGTACCGACTGTTAAGGGGCTAGCACCGGCACCATGTGGAACACAATCGTTTCCAATGAGATTCGCTGGTTTTGCTGAGCCCTTAATAATTTCGGGACTAATGAGGGGCTAGCAGCGGCGCCAAATAAAACCCACGGCTCTCGCACAAAAACGACTGGAGAATGGCCTGGTCCGTGGCCGCGCATGCGCACAGCGATGGCCTGCAGTGGTCGCACCGCACAACATGATGCCGGCCCTGCGCAAACCCGACCTTCGAAATAAGGGCCACAGGGCAGCTCATTGCCACCCCCGGCCCTTGTGGAAGCCCCCCCCCAGCCAGCGCCATAGCTCCCGGCCGACTGTAGCAGCAATAGACACACGCCGGTTTCCCGACCGCTCAAACCACACGTCAACGGCACGGTTGGGAACTCGGAGTGAAGCATCGGGGGGAGGGCCTTCCGATGACGAGCCAACGCCGTTCCAACGGCGAGCGGCGCATGATGCGATGGCGTCATTTCAGAGGGGGCAGAGTCGAAAACCAGCATGAAACCGGCACCACGCCCGATTTGGGCGTCGGAAGGGATTCTCCGCCCGACCGCCGATTACGATATTGGCGTCGGGCAATGGAGAATCCCGCCCACCATCTCAGAAATGGAGAATCCCACTCCGATTGTTTCAGCTCTTACCTCAGCCCACCCTACTGCTGCTGAAACTCTCATCATTCCCATTGTCACCTCCAGATTATCCCGGCTAGGCTCACAGCCTCCATCTCCGTGAATATTAGTTCATAGAAAACTCTGTTGTTTACTCCTGTCCCAAACCTGATCACACTGAAACTGCTGGATAAACTCAGGAGGTCAGGCAGCACCTGTGGAAGGAGAAACAGAACTAACTTTCGGAGTCCATGGGCGAGATTCTCCGACCCGGCGGGGGGTCGGAGAATCTCGCTGGCTTGAATCAAGCCCCCGCCGTGTCCCGAATTCTCCGCCACCAGAGAATCGGCGGGGGCGGGAATCGCGCCGCGCCGGTTGGCGGGCTCCCCCCGGCGATTCTCCGGCCCGCGATGGGCCGACGTCCCGCCGCTGTCAACCCTCGCCAGCTGGCGTGGATTCAACCACCTACCTTACCAGCGGGGGCAGACGGGGCGATCTGGCCCCGGGGGGTGCCCCCACGGTGGCCTGGCCCGCGATCGGGGCCCACCGATCGGCAGGCGGGCCTGTGCCGTGGGGGCACTCTTTTCCTTCCGCCTTTGCCATGGTCTTCACTATGGCGGAGGCGGAAGAGACCCCCTCCACTGCTCATGCGCGGGGATGCCGTGAGCGTCCGCTGCCGCTCCCGCACATGCGTCGCCCGGCGAAGTCCTTTCGGCACCAGCTGGTGTGGCGCCAAAGTCCTTTACCACCAGCCCGCGGGGCGGAAATCACTCCGGCACGGGCCTAGCCCCTCAAGGTGAGGGCTTGGTCCCTAAAGGTCCGGAGACTTCCACACCTTTGGGGCGGCCCGACGCCGGAGTGGTTCCCGCCACTCCATTATGCCGGATTCCCCCGCCCCGCGGGGTAGGGGAGAATCCCGGCCCATATGACTCTTCTACAGGACCTGGGGTGAAATTCTCCGGTATCGGCGCAATGTCTGCCAACCGGCGCCAAAAATGGCACAAATCAGTCCGGCATCGCGCCACCCCAAAGGTGCGGAATCCTCCGCCCCTTGACCAGCCGAGTCCTAACCTTGAGGGGCTAGGCCCGCGCCAGACTGATTTCCGCCACGCCAGCTGGTGCGGAAATTACATTGCCGGGCGGCGCATGCGTGGGAGCGTTAGCGGCCGCTCATGGCATCCCCGCGCATGCGCTGTGGAGAGAGACTCTTCCGCCTCCGCCATGGTGGAGACCGTGGCGAAGGCGGAAGGAAAAGAGTGTCCCCACGGCACAGGCCCGCCTGCTGATCGGTGGGCTCCGATCGCGGGCCAGGCCACCGTGGGGGCACCCCCCGGGGCCAGATCTCCCCGCGATCTGCCCCCCCCACGACCCCGGAGCCCGCCCGCGCCGCCTTGTCCCGCCGGTAAGAGAGGTGGTTTAATCCACGCCGGCAGGACAGGCATTCCAGCAGCGGGACTTCGGCCCATCCGGGTCGGAGAATCGCCGGGGGGGGGGGGGCCGCCAACCGGCGCGGCGCGATTGGGCGGGGGGTCGGAGAATCGCGCCCCTGGTTCGGTTCATCCAGCACTAGTGTTGTTGCTGATCTACATTGGCACCTGGAGCTGGATTCTCTCATTCTGGGGCTATGACGCCACGCCGGCATATGGAATGGTGGCATTTTACGCCAGAAAAGACGGCGTAAATCGGCCACAGATTCCCCGTTTGGCTGGGGGCTAACATGCCGCAGAGTAGAGCACACGGCTCTCGCTGCTGATACAGCGCGGAGAATCTCCGGGTCTGTGGCCGCGGATGCGCAGGGCGGCGGCCTGCAGTGGCCGCTCACGGACCCGGCCCACGAAATAGTTCCCCCCTTTGGCTCGCTCGCACACCCTGGACCAACCCCCCACAGTGCCCCTAACCCCTCATAAAGTCCCCCCCTGCCCGCGAATCGGCCCTCCCCGACTGTGGCAGCCGCCACGCCAAGTTCCCGACGGATGAGACCATATGCGACCGACGTCATCGGGATCTCGGCGGGTCGGGGGCAGAGCATTGTGGAGTGGGCCTCAGACAATATCCTGAGGCCGTAGATATGTGACTTTGGAGGGGGGGGGAGCATCCCGAAACCCTCTCCCACCCCCCACCAATCCTTTCATTAGGTGACAGGGTAGTCGAGTGGATGCATGGGACCCTGTCTGCGTCCTCACAGGGCACCTCAAAGACGCCCTCCCATCAGGACATAGAATGGGGTAAATGATGATAGACTTCACCAAGGAGCCTTGCATTGGGGTTCATATTACTGTATCCTGTGTGATGTTAACTCTTGTATGTGCATTGGAATGCTCGGGACTCCCACCTATTTTGTGTGAGAAGCAAATTAACTCAATTAAAAGTAAAAGAGCCGTCCCTTCCCGGAACATCGCCTTAAACAAAAGCGAATACCGAATGAAACTTAAAACATCAAACTTAAAGGAGTTTAAAAGGGTCAATAATGCACCCCAGTCTCAGTGGGGTGCCCGTGGACATTGCATACTCCCTCTCCAGGGACACCTGGCTGTGAATGTAGCCATGGTAGAGGGGCAGACAGTCGGGTTGGATGGCCCTTTGGTCACCGGCTGCCAGGACCTGTGGATGGCAAGTATGCCCAGGTCTAGGAGGAGGTCCTACTCCTTCCTGCCCCCCTCCGTCCCTGGTGGCCATAGGTCAGGAGCGTGGGGCTGAAATGCAAACAAAATGATCACAAAAGGTTTTTCAAAAAACTGAAACAACTTCCATACGCATGGCCCACGGACGCGATGAGGCTGCTGAAAAGGCAGGCACCTTGAGACTCCCAACTATTTTAATGCAACCAATTAAACTAAATTAAACAAACTGAGAGACAATTTAAAAGGGGCAGCTCCTTAAAGGGATACTGTCCCAAACAGAAACAAAGGGTTAGATTCTCTGCCCTGTGACACCGGAAGCGTGGATTGTGATTGGACAGAGAGCCGAGCTGACTGCCGAAATCGATGTTCGCGCTGGGTGCTGAACCAACCGCTATGCTTCGGCCCCCTTCCCCACTGGCGGCGGGATCGGGGTTCACGTCTGTGCGCCAGCAGGTGGGTACTAATGGATGCAAAAGGGACGTTCACTCTGCGGGTCCGGCACCAGATTCTCTGATTCTCTGGGCCAGGAAAATTAGAGTACCCAATTCTTTTTTTTTTCAATTAAGGGGCAATTTAACATGGCCAGTTCACCTATTCTGCACATCTTTTTGGGTTGTGGGGGTGATGTACCGTCAATTACCACAATACGAGAATAGCGAAACAATCAAGGCTTTATTGCACAAGATGTTGTGCCTCCTGCAGCTGGAACCAGAATGGAAGCAGCGCAGGAGAGCATACACTTTTATATGCCGCCTGCTGGGGGGAGCCAGCAGGCTGGGATTTACCATTGTTCCTGTAATACAGTATCAATACCGTAATACATGCAATGTGTTACTAGTGGTGTTTAACACATTCACCCCCTGTTTAAAAATGAGTCCGGCAGGGGTGAAGGAAAACATTACAGATTGAGTCTGTCGGGGGCTCTGACCCTCCGCTGCAATCGCCCGAGTCCTGGTGGTGATGTGGGCGCTGAGGTGGTCACCTGTGACTCCGGGAGAAGTGTTGTCCACTTCTTCGTCACCCCTTAGTGGATCCAGTGAGGGGACGGATCCTGCTGGGGTGGGAGCTGCAGTGAGGTTTGCTGGTTGGAGAGTGGGTGGCGCAGGGGTGAATGAGGCAACCGGGGGGGGGGGGTGGGTAGGAGCAGTATCAGGTCAGAGGCTGTGGGTGGGGACCCAGCGGGTGCCAGGTCCCGGAGTGAGACTGTGTCCTGTCGCCCGTCGGGGTGTGCCACTGTGGTGGTATGCATTGGGGGTATTACGGTACCCTGTGATGCCGAGAGGCTATTGGTGGATAGACTCCGGGTCCCAATTGGATCAGCCGCCTACTGGCTCCACCAAGTAAGGCGGAGTATAAGAGCCCGGGTTCTCCCAGCAGCCGCATTCTGTAACTGTGCTGCTGGGGAACAAGTCTGCACAATGAAGCCATCGATTGACTCCATCTCATCTCGTTTCGTGAGTGATTGATTGTGCTGCAATTTATTACGCAAATTTAAAAGGACATGGAGCTCCGAATCACTCCGGAGTGTCTACGAATCAGCCCCCACGCGGCAAACTCAGCGGCCACTTTTAAACACTGGTTAGCGTGTTTTGAAGGATACCTCCGAACGGCCACCTGCGTACCTACAGAAGACCAGAAAATGCAGGTCCTGCATTCCAGGATGAGCCCGGAAATCTCCACTCTCATAGAGGACGCGGACGATTTCCAGGCGGCGCTCGCCATGCTGAGAGGAATCTACGTTCGGCCCGTCAACCAGGTCTATGCACGCCACCAGCTCGCAACGAGATGGCAAATCCCCGGGGAATCGCTGGGCGAATTCTACAGTGCGTTGTTAATACTGGGGAGAAGCTGCAACTGCCCACCGGTTTCGGCTAATGAGCATACGGAGCTACTAATTCGGGATGCTTTCGTGGCAGGTATGCTTTTGTCCCAAATTCGCCAGCGATTGCTGGAAAGAGACTCACTAAGTCTCAAGGAAGCACGGGTCCTCGCTGCCTCGCTCGACGTGGCATCACAGAACGCCCGTGCCTACGCCCCCGACCACGTGGCAGCCCCTTGGGCACCGTGGACCCCCGCCGCGACCGACCCCCCGGCGCCCCCCACCCCCCCGCAGGCCTGTGCTGCCAGAGCGGCAGACCACCTGGGGGGCCCCGCTGCTACTTATGCAGGCAAACGAAACACCCCCGGCTGCGCTGCCCGGCCCGCTCAGCCCTCTGCAAAGGGTGCGGCAAAAAGGGGCATTTGCAGCAGTGTGCCAGGCCTGGGGGGTCGCCGCAATCTCCGGGGGAGAGCCAGGACCCCAAACTCAACCCCCCCCAATGATCCATGTGCGGCCAATGGGCGCCGCCATCTTGGGTCCCGGACTCCATGCGGGAGGGATGGGCGCCGCCATTTTGTGTTCCCCCAGCCACGTGCGATCAATGGGCGGTGCCATCTTGTCCAGCCCCGACCGTGTGCGACACGGTGGACGCTGCCATCTTGGCTGACGGCTAAGGACCCTGGAATGGACGTCCCCACGGGGCCTGAGGAAAATGCCCCGATGCAGCAACAGCGACTGGCTTCGGTGACCCTGGACCTGTCGCGGCCCCGAACACTCCAAACGGCAACAACGACGGTATTCATAAGCGGGTACGAGATGCCCTGCCTGATCGACTCTGGGAGCACGGAGAGTTTTATACACCCCGATACGGTAAGACGCTGTTCTCTTTCGATCCACCCAAGTAATCAAAAGATTTTCCTGGCAGCAGGATCCCATTCCATAGCGATCAAAGGGTTCTGCATTGCGAACCTCACGGTGCAGGGGAGGGAGTTCAAGAACTACCGGCTTTACGTCCTCCCCCACCTCTGCGCTGCCGCACTCCTGGGGTTGGATTTTCAGTGCAACCTCCGGAGTTTAACGTTTCAATTCGGCGGCCCTATACCCCCACTCACTATCTGCGGCAACGCGACACTCAAGGTCGGCCCACCTTCCCTGTTTGCGAACCTCATCCCGGATTGCAAACCCGTCGCCACTAGGAGCAGACGGTACAACGCCCAGGCTGAACCTTTATCCGGTCAGAAATCCAGCGGCTGCTGAGGGAAGGCATAATCCAAGCCAGCAATAGTCCCTGGAGAGCTCAGGTGGTAGTTGTAAAGACCGGGGAGAAGCAGAGGATGGTCATAGACTATGGTCAAACCATCAATAGGTACATGCAGCTGGATGTGTACCCTCTCCCCCGCATATCCGACATGGTCAATCGGATTGCACAGGACAAGATCTTTTCCACGGTGGACCTGAAGTCCGCCTATCACCAGCTCCCCATCCGCCCGAGCGACCGCAAATACACTGGTTTTGAAGCAGATGGGCGGCTCTCTCACTTCTTAAGGGTTCCATTCGGCATCACTAATGGAGTCTCGGTCTTCCAACGGGAGATGGACCGAATGGTTGACCGGTACAGTTTGCAGGCCACGTTTCCGTACCTCGATAACATCACCATCTGCGGCCACGACCAGCAGGACTATGACGCCAACCTCCGCAAATTCCTCCAGACCGCAAACGCCCTGAATCTCACATACAACAGGGAAAAATGCGTATTTAGCACCGACCGCCTAGCCGTCCTCGGCTACGTAGTGCGAAATGGAGTTATAGGTCCCGACCCTGAACGCATGCACCCCCTCATGGAGTTCCCCCTCCCTCACTGTTCCAAGGCCCTGAAACGCTGCCTGGGCTTTTTCTCTTATTACGCCCAGTGGGTCCCCCACTACGCAGACAAAACCCGTTCGCTAATCCAGTCCACTGTCTTTCCCCGTCGACAGAGGCCCGTCAGGTCTTCAGCCGCATCAAAGCGGATATCGAAAAGGCCACGATGCACACGATCGATGAATCCCTTCCCTTCCAAGTCAAGAGCGACGCGTCTGACGTAGCTCTGGCAGGCCACCCTCAACCAAGCGGGCAGACCCTTGGCCCTTTTCTCATGCACCCTCCACGCTTCAGAAATCCGCCACTCCTCAGTGGAAAAGGAGGACCAGGCCATAGTGGAAGCTGTGCGACATTGGAGGCATTACCTGGCCGGTAGGAAATTCAGTCTCCTCACTGACCAACGGTCGGTTGCCGTCATGTTCGATAATGCACAGCGGGGCAAGATCAAGAATGACAAGATCTTGCGGTGGAGGATCGAACTCTCCACCTATAACTATGAGATCTTGTATTGTCCCGGAAAGCTGAACGAGCCTTCCGATGCCCTATCCCGTGGCACATGTGCCAACGCACAAGTGGACCGTCTCCGAACCCTCCATGAGGACCTCTGCCACCCGGGGGTCACACGGTTCTATCACTTCGTGAAGACCCGCAACCTGCCCAACTCCATCGAGGAGGTCAGAACAGCCACCAGGAACTGCCAATTCTGCGCAGAGTGCAAGCCACACTTCTACAGGCCAGATAAAGCGCACCTGATAAAGGCTTCCCGTCCCTTTGAGCACCTCAGTCTGGACTTCAAAAGCCCCCTCCCCTCCACCGACCGCAACACGTACTTCCTGAACGTGGTTGACGAGTACTCCCGGTTCCCATTCGCCAGCCCCTGCCCCGACATGACTGTGGCCACGGTCATTAAAGCCCTCTGCACCATCTTTACACTGTTCGGTTTCCCCGCCTACATACATAGCGATAGGGGGTCCTCCTTCATGAGCGGCGAACTGCGTCAATTCCTGCTCAGCAAGTCATCGCCTCGAGCAGGACGACCAGTTACAACCCCCGGGGGAACGGTCAGGTCGAGAGGGAGAACGGAACGGTCTGGATGACTGTCCTGCTGGCCCTACGGTCCAGACGTCTCCCAGTTTCCCTCTGGCAGGAAGTCCTCCCGGACGCCCTCCACTCCATCCGGTCGCTGCTTTGTACCACGACAAATCAAACACCTCACGAACGCCTCCTTGTCTTCCCTAGGAAGTCCTCCTCCAGAACGTCACTCCCGACCTGGCTGGCAGCCCCGGGACCCATCCTGCTCCGAAAACATGTGCGGACGCACAAATCGGACCCGTTGGTCGAGAAGGTTCATCTCCTCCACGTGAACCCTCAATACGCCTACGTGGCATACCCCGACGGCCGACAGGACATGGTCTCCCTGCGGGACATGGCGCCCGCTGGAGATCCACACACCCCCCCAACACCAATCGCCCCCTCCCTCCCACCGCGGCACCCCACAGCCGCACCCTTCCCGGGTGGATCGGTGTTTCCCCCGGTCCTGCCTAGGGGTATTGAAGCAGGAAGAGACATCACTACGCTCCCAGAGATGAATGGTGCCCGAGCCAGCACTGCATCACCACCGGGGCTGAGACGATCGGCAAGGCACCCATCCGACTCATCGAATCTATATAGCAAAGCAAGAAATGCCTCTGTAAATAATTCAGTTGCCCAGGAAAAGCGGCATTGTAAATAGTACTGGTAGTTTGATATCGGAGCATAGCCGCTGTGTTAGTGGCATCCCAGGTACCGACTCTTTAAACCCCTACCACCATACGGCCCACTACGCCCGCTGGGTTCTTTTTTAACAAGGGGTGAATGTGGTGGTATGCATTAGGGGTATTATGGTACCCTGTGATGCTGAGAGGCTATTGGTGGATAGATGCCGGGTCCCGATTGGATCAGCCGCCTACTGGCTCCACCCAGTAAGGCGGAGGATAAGAGCCCGGGTTCTCCCAGCAGCCGCATTCTGTAACTGTGCTGCTGGGGAACAAGTCTGCGGAATAAAGCCATCGATTGACTCCATCTCATCTCGTCTCATGTGTGATTGATTGTGCTACAGCCACGTAGGTGTACTGCGGGTTTGCATGGAGGAGATGGACTTTCTCAACCAAGGGATCCGATTTAAGGCTCCGCACATGCTTCCGGAGGAGGACGGGTCCAGGAACTGTCAGCCATGTTGGGAGCGAGACTCCGGAGGTGGACTTCCTAGGGAAGGCAAACACACGCTCGTGAGGGGTCTCATTAGTAGCGGTGCACAGGAACGACCAGATGGAGTGGAGCGTGTCGGGAAGGACCTCCTGCCAGCGAGAGACCGGGAGATTTCTAGACCAAAGGGCCAGCAGGACGACCTTCCAGACCATCCCGTTCTCCCTCTCCACCTGTCCGTTTCCCCGGGGGTTGTAGCTGGTCGTCCTGCTCGAGGCGATGCCCTTGCTGAGCAGGAACTGACGCAGATCATCACCCGATCGCTGTGGATGTAGGTGGGGGAACTGAACAGTGTGAAGATGCTGTGCAGGGCCTTGATGACCGTGGCACAAGTCATGTCGGGACATGGGATGGCGAAAGGGAACCGGGTGTACTCATCAATTACGTTGAGGAAGTACATGTTGCGGTCGGTGGAGGGGAGGGGCCCTTTGAAGTCCATGCTGAGGTGCTCAAAGGGGCGGGAGGCCATCACCAGGTGCGCTCTATCTGGCCGGTAGAATTGCAGCTTCCACTTTGCGCAGACTTGGCAGTCTCTGGTCACGGTCCTGGCCTCCTCAATGGAGTAGGGCAGGTTGCGGGCCTTGACAAAATGGAAGAACCGGGTGACCCCCGGGTGGCAGAGGTCATAGTGGAGAGCCCGGAGGTCAGTCCACTTGTGCGCTGGCACATGTACCGCGGGATAGGGCATCAGGAGGCTCATTGAGCTTCTCCAGGCGATACAAGATCTCATAGTTATCGGTGGAGAGCTCGATCCTCCACATCAAGATCTTGGCATTTCTGATCTTGCCCCGCTGCATATTGTAAACATGAAGGTAACCGACCGTTGGTCAGTGAGGAGAGTGAATCTGCTGCCGGCCAGGTCTTGCCTCCAATGTCGCACAGCTTCTACTATGGCTTGGGCCTCCTTTTCGACAGAGGAGTGCCGGATTTCGGAGGCATGGAGGGTGCGGGAAAAGAAAGCCACGGGTCTGCCCACCTGGTTGAGGGTGACGGCCTCAATTGTTGCACCATTCTTGTCTCGTGTTAATTGACGGTACATCAATTTATTGCACAAGATGTTGTGCCTCCTGCAGCTGGAACCAGAATGGAAGCAGCGCAGGAGAGCAGACACTTTTATACGCTGCCTGCTGGGAGGAGCCAGCAGGCTGGGATTTACCGTTGTACCTCTAATACAGTATCCATACCGTAATACATGCAATGTGTTACTAGTGGTATTTACCACAGGGGGTGAGACCAACGCAGACTCGGGGAGAATGTTCAAACTTCACAGGGACAGTGACCCGGGTCTGGAATCAAACCCGGGTCCTTGGTGCCGCGAGGCAGCAGTGCTAAGCACTGCAACACTCTGCTGCCCCTAATCCTTAAGGGAGTTGACCCCAAAGTCCACTCACCCCACAATGCACCTGTCCATCCCTCCCCTACCAGACCCTCCCCCACACCGCAGCCGCAGAGACCCCCTAAACGGGAGACCCCCCATAGAGACCCCCTAACTAAGGGGACCCTCCATAGAGACCTCCTAAATACAGGGACCCCCTTAATAAAGAGACTCCCCGAGGGATCCCTTAATAGGGAGACTCCCGGGACCCCTTAACTAAAGGGAAATTCCCCTCAGGGACCCATCACAGGGACCCCCTAACTAAAGGGACCCCCCTCCCAAATCCCCCTCCTCCCCTCCCAGAAAAGAGACACCTACCTTGATGCGCGAGAGCAGTCCCGACAGGGTCAGAGACAGAAATTACAGATATAACACTTACCTGGAAGCTGTGACCTGTGTTTAAACCCCTCAGATCCATTAGCTGCAACCCATTCATCCATTTCTGGTCATTTTTTTTATTTCTTCATGGGATGTGGCCACCACAGGCTGTGCCAGCTTATATTGCCCTTCCCTAATTGCCCTTGAAGGGTAGTTAAGAGTCACATTGCTTTGGGGCTGGAATCACATGTAGATCAGACCAAGTAAGGATGGCAGATTTCCTTCCCTCAAGGCCATGAGTAAACCAAATTTCACAATGGTTTCATAGTCATCATTAGACTTTGAATTCCAGATATTTTATTGAGTTTAAATTCCATCACCTGACATGGAGGAATTCAAACCCAGGCCCCCAGACCATTATTCTGGATCTCTGGATTACTAGTCCAGCGACATTATCACTATGCCACCACTTCCCATTGGGCTATGATTGACAGCTTTCACAAAGCAGCTGCAGCCTTGATTCATTCCATTTCATTGGTGAGTGCCTCTAAGTGCTGAAACCCCAATGCTTGCAAATATCAACCATTTCAAAGAGAGGTAAGTGCATTACAATCACACACTTGAGTGATTGGAATGCACTTAGTGATTAGAATATACTTACATCTCTTTGAAATCATGGAATCCCTACAGTACAGAAGGAGGTAATTTGGCCCATCGAGTCTGCAAAAACTTCCAAAAGAACACACCACCCAGGTCAATCATCTGCCTCATCCCCACAACCTCACCTAACCTTTGGAAACTAAGGGGCAATTTATTATGGCCAATCCATACAACCTGCATATTTTTGGACTGTGGGATGAAACTGGAGCACACAAAAGAAACCAACACAGACATGGAGAATGTGTAAACTTCATACAGATGGTCACCCAAGGTTGGAATTGAACTCTGGTCCCTGGCGATGTGAGCAACAGTGCTAGCCACTGTGCTCCTGACGCCCTATGGTTGATATTTGTAAACATTGGGGTTTCAGCATTTAAGAGTTACTCACCCACGAATGGAGATGAATGAATCACATCTGCAGCTGTTTGTGGAAGCAGTCAATCACAGCCCATTACTAGAAATGAATGAATGGCTTGCAGCTACAGGATCTGAGGGGTTTAGGGGGCAGCACATTGGTGCAGTGGTTAGCACTGCTGCCTCACAGCACCAAGGACCCAGGTTTGATCCCGGCCCCGGATCACTGTCCGTGTGGAGTTTGCATATTCTCCCCGTGTCTGCATGGGTCTCAACCCGACAACTCAAAAAGATGTGCAGGGTAGGTGGATTGGCCACACTAAGTTGTCCCTTAATTGGGGGAAAAAATGAATTGGGTACTCTAAATTTTTGAAAAAAAGGATTTGAGGGGTTTGAATACTGGTTACAGCTGCTCTCTTTCCAGGAATGGATGTGTGGTGCCTCCAGGTAAGTGTACAGCTGTCATTTGTGTCACTGCCTCTGTCTGGACTGCTCACTAGCTTATTTTCTCTGTGGCCGGGGGGGGCTTTATTTAGGAGGTCCCTGTGGGAGGTCCTTCTAGTTAAGGGGTCTTTGTGGGGGGGCTTTTCTGTCGGAGAGTTCCTTTAGTTAGGGGGTCTCTGGGGGATCCCTCGTTAGGGAGTCCCTGTCAGGGGTCTCCCTAATTAGGGTATCCTTGAGTGGGTGCGGGGCTGTACTTGGGGGAAGGGGGGGTGCATCCAGAAAATCCAGGGGTGGGGGGCTGCTTTGCGATGCGGGTTGAGGGGGATGGTGGGGGGCTGCTTTGCGGTGTAGGTGGGAGGATGGCCACGGGACTTTGGTTTCGGGCTGGCTGCTCAAAATGGTGACCCGATATCAGGATTCCCTCGAGAATCCCTTTATTTCTCGCCATGCATATAATTTGCATACCGAGGGATATTGAATTGTTTCCTGATTTGCATCCCTGGGGAATATAAATCAGTAGCAATTGGAAAATCTTTCCCAAAGTGCAAATGAATCTTAAAACATGAAACCAAAATGTGATTAAAGGATCGACAAAGCACCCAGACCCTACGGTGCCCACCAAGCATGGAAGACCTCGATGGTGCCCATGGACACCGCATGCTCCCTTTCCAGGGATACCCAGTCACAAATATAGCTGCAGAAGAGGGGCAAACAGTGGGCTTGGACAAGCCCCTCTGTCGCCCGCTGCCTGTACCTGTTTATGGCGAGTTTGACCAGACCCAGTCCCCTCTCCACACCGGGTTCCATAGATCAAGAGCAGGCACTGGAAGTGCAAATAAAACTGGAACAAAAGGTTGTTCAATAAATTGAAAAGGATGTGCGCCTAAACAACTTGCATATACATTGTCCATGAACTCCACAAAAAAGGCAGGCAGCTTGGGAGTCCATGCTTGGGGTTCCAATCAGTGGCAGTGAACTTTAGCTATGTAGATTTCATTAGCATAATTGACTTGTCAATGAAGGGTGACCTAGCATATCAGGGATAATACTGCCTCTTGTGGCAGACAAGGCACAGCTGATCAGAAAAAATCCTGCAATTTGCATGACAGGTACAAATCTAGAGGATACCCTCATTCTCCCATTTCACAGCCCAACACACTAATTCCTGACATACAAATGTCCCATGAAAAGTGGAATAGACATTCAATCGAGCTTAACGCCTTGGTCCCCAGAGTGGTACCTGAGTATGGGGTCCTACTCACAGTCAGTTGTGCTTCCACGAGTGAGACGGTGTTCATTCCTGATTAGGCAGGGATGCAACTCATTCCTTTTTTAAAAAAATATTTTATTGAAAATTTTTGGTCAACCAACACAGTACATTGTGCATCCTTTACACAATATTATAACAACACAAATAACAATGACCTATTTTATAAACAGAAAATGAATAAATAATAAATAACAAAAATGAAAATTAACCCTAATTGGCAACTGCCTTATCACAAGTAACACTCTCCAAAAATATAATTTAACAGTCCAATATATAATTATCTGTAGCAACGACCTATACATATTATACAGTATATATTAACAACCCTGAGAGTCCTTCTGGTTCCTCCTCCCCCCGCCCCCCTCCCCCCCCCCTTCCCCCCCCCCCCCCCGATCCTGGGCTGCTGCTGCTGCCTTCTTTTTTCCATTCCATCTATCTTTCTGCGAGGTATTCGACGAACGGTGCCACCGCCTGGTGAACCCTTGAGCCGACCCCCTTAGGACGAACTTAATCCGCTCTAGCTTTATAAACCCTGCCATGTCATTTATCCAGGTCTCCACCCCCGGGGGCTTGGCTTCTTTCCACATTAGCAATATCCTACGCCGGGCTACTAGGGACGCAAAGGCCAAAACATCGGCCTCTCTCGCCTCCTGCACTCCCGGCTCTTGTGCAACCCCAAATATAGCCAACCCCCAGCTTGGTTCGACCCGGACTCCTACTACTTTTGAAAGCACCTTTGTCACCCCCATCCAAAACCCCTGTAGTGCCGGGCATGACCAAAACATATGGGTATGATTCGCTGGGCTTCTCGAGCACCTCGCACACCTATCCTCCACCCCAAAAAATTTACTGAGCCGTGCTCAAGTCATATGCGCCCTGTGTAATACCTTAAACTGAATCAGGCTTAGCCTGGCACACGAGGACGACGAGTTTACCCTGTGAGGTACCCTCAATAATGATGCTTAGAGATTAAACTGTAAAGAAGGCTTTATTAGGCTAATAACTATGCTACAGATTTGGACGAGAGCTGACTGCTATACAGACCATGAGGCAGGCCTTTATGTATGGCTCCCAGATGGGCGGAGCCAGAGGCGGAATCCCCAGGGTTCCAAGCCTGGTCTTAAAGGGGACATCACCTTACATGATGATAAGGCAGTAACCGTTCATCACATTCACCCCCTGTTTAAAAAGGAGTCCGGCGGGGGTGAAGTGCCATCATAGGTCCATCCGTCTCGGCGGCCGGATCGTCTTCCTCGATCTCCTCAGTTCGGGCAGTGGTGCGGCGGGCATGGACGTCCCTGTTGAGGGCACATCCGGGAGCACAGCGGTCGGAGCTTCGGTCCGGGTCGGGGCAGAGGAACTAGGCAGGGCCGGGGGTAGTGGAGCCGGGGCAGAGGAACTAGGCAGGGCCGGGGGTAGCGGAGCCGGTGCCGGCAGGATGTGTAAAGGGGGGGCGCAAGGGGGGCGCACGGTAGGAGCTCACCAACGGGTGGTAGGGCCGGAAGGGGGTGTGTTGTAGGGGGCGACGGGTCCTGCAGGGGAGCGGCGCGGGAAGGGGCGTCTGTGGTGGAGGATCCAGCGGGCGCCAGATCCCGGAGGGAAACCGTATCTTGCCTGCCGTCGGAGTACTCCACGTAGGCGTAACTGGGGTTGGCGTGGAGCAGTCGGACCTTTTCAACTAGGGGGTCCGTTTTATGGCTCCTCGCGTGCCTCCAGAGAAAAACAGGTCCCGGAGCCGTCAGCCAAGGTGGAAGCGAGACCCCGGAGGTAGACTTCCTGGGGAAGCGAAACAATCGCTCATGAGGGGTCTCATTTGTGGCCGTGCAGAGGAGTGACCTAATGGAGTGTAGGGCATCGGGTAGGACCTCCTGCCAGCGGGTGGTTGGGAGATTTCTCGACCGCAGGGCCAGAAGGACAGCCTTCCACACGGTCGCGTTCTCCCTCTCTACCTGCCCGTTTCCCCGTGGGTTATAGCTGGTCGTTCTGCTCGAGGCGATGCCTTTGCTGAGCAGATACTGACGCAGTTCATCGCTCATGAACGATGTACCCCGGTCGCTGTGGATATAAGCAGGGAAACCGAACAGGGTGAAGATGCTGTGCAGTGCCTTAATCATCGTGGCTGAGGTCATGTCGGTGCAGGGAATGGCGAATGGGAAACGGGAGAACTCATCGATCACGGTGAGGAAATAGGCATAACGGTTGGTGGACGGGAGGGGCCCCTTGAAGTCCACGCTCAGTCGCTCAAAGGGGCCCGAGGCCTTCACGAGCCGAACCTTGTCTGGCCGATAGAAGTGCGGTTTGCACTCCGCACAGACCTGGCAGGCTCTGACCATGGCCTTAACCTCCTTGGTTGAGTAAGGTAGGTTGCGGGACTTGATGAAATGGACGAGCCGGGTAACCCCCGGGTGGCAGAGGTCATTGTGGATGGCTTGCAGGCGGTCCTCCTGCGCGTTGGCGCATGTGCCGCGGGACAGGGCATCTGGGGGCTCGTTGAGCTCCCCTGGACGATACTTGATATCGTACGAGTAGGTGGAGAGTTCGATCCTCCACCTCAAAATTTTATCGTTCTTTATTTTGCCCCGTTGCGTGTTATCGAACATATAGGCGACCGACCGTTGGTCGGTGACGAGGGTAAACCTCCTACCGGCGAGGTAGTGTCTCCAGCGCCGCACAGCCTCCACAATGGCTTGTGCCTCCTTTTCGACTGCAGAGTGTCGAATCTCGGAGGCGGTGAGGGTTCGGGAGAAGAACACTACTGGTCTGCCTCCTTGATTGAGGGTAGCAACCAGGGCGATGTCTGATGCATCGCTCTCTACCTGGAAAGGGATGGTTTCGTCCACCGCGTGCATGGCGGCCTTGATGATGTCGGCCTTGATGCGGTTGAAGGCCAATTGGGCCTCAGCCGAGAGGGGAAAAGTGGTGGTCTTTAGGAGTGGGCGGGCTTTGTCCGCATACTTGGGGACCCACTGGGCGTAATAGGAGAAAAGCCAAAAGCACCGTTTGAGGGCCTTGAGGCTGCGGGGGAGAGGGAGTTCCTTTAGGGGGCGCATGCGGTCGGGGTCGGGACCTAGGACCCCGTCTTCCACGACATAGCCGAGGATGGCCAGCCGGGTGGTGTGGAAAACGCATTTGCCCTCGTTATAGGTCAGGTTAAGGGCTCGGGCGGTCTGGAGGAACTTTTTGAGGTT
Source organism: Scyliorhinus torazame (assembly GCF_047496885.1). Classification (NCBI taxonomy): domain Eukaryota; kingdom Metazoa; phylum Chordata; class Chondrichthyes; order Carcharhiniformes; family Scyliorhinidae; genus Scyliorhinus; species Scyliorhinus torazame. Next base: position 117,497,888 of record NC_092707.1, on the reverse strand, counting down.
AGCGTCATGATCCTGCTGATCATGGCCGCAGATGGTGACATTGTCCAAGTACGGGTATGTAGCCCGCAAACCGTACTGGTCCACCATTTGGTTTGTCGCCCTTTGAAAGACGGAGACCCCATTTGTGACACCAAAGGGGACCCTGAGGAAGTGGAAGAGCCGGCCGGCTGCTTCGAAGGCAGTATAGGGGCGGTCTTTTGGTCGGATGGGGAGCTGGTGGTAGGCAGATTTGAGGTCGACCGTGGAAAGGACTCGGTATTGGGCGATCCGATTTACCATTTCCGTGATGCGAGGAAGGGGGTACGCATCAAGCTGCGTGAATCGGTCTGGCTATAATCCACGACCATCCGTTTCTTCTCCCCGGACCGAACTACCACCACTTGCGCTCTCCAAGGGCTGTTGCTAGCCTCGATGACCCCCTCTCCCAGTAAACGCTGGACTTCTGACTTGATAAAAGCCATATCTTGGGCACTGTAGCGCCGGCTCCTGGTGGCGACGGGCTTACAGTCAGGAGTGAGGTTAGCGAATAGCGAGGGGGGTGCGACTTTCAGTGTCGCAAGGCAGCACACCGTAAGGGGGGGCAAGGGTCCGCCGAACTTCAGTGTCAGGCTTCGGTGGCTGCACTGGAAATCCAGTCCGAGCAGCAGGGGGGCACAGAGGTGAGGGAGGATATAAAATTTGAAACGGGTGTATTTGGCACCCTGGATCGAGAGATCCGCAATACAGTACCCCGTGATTTGTACCGAGTGGGACCCAGATGCGAGGGCTATGGTTTGGGATGTGGGATGGGTGCATAGGGAGCAGCGCCTTACCGTTTCAGGGTGGATAAAGCTCTCCGTGCTCCCGGAGTCAAAGAGGCATGCAGTGTCGCGCCCGTTGACCTGGATCTGCATTATGGAGTCCTGCAGGTGTTTTGGCCGAGTTTGATCGAGGGTGATCGCACCCAGTCTCGGGTAGTCGGAGTCGTAAAATGGCCGCTGCCGTTGGTCGCACGTGTCGGGTCGAGAAGATGGCCGCTCCCATGATTCGCACGAGGCTGATGACGCGTCAGAAGAGGACGTGTCGGGTCGGTGCGCAGCAGCATTGCGAGGCCTGCGGGCCTGGGAGCCCGATTTTCGGGCCGGCTGTTCTTTGTTTTTCTGGCCCCTGGGTCTGGTCAGGCAGACCCTCGCAAAGTGCCCTTTCTTCCCACAGTCGCTGCAGATCGCGGAGCGGGCTGGGCAGCGTGGGCGTGGGTGCTGGCCCTGCCCGCAGAAGTAGCAAGGTGTGCCCCCATGGTGAGCGGGTCGCCGCGTGGCGCAGGCCTGTAATACGGGCGAGTCTGAGGAAGTCCGGGGGGGGGGGGCCGGCAGAGTCCGCGGGGTACATACCCAAGTTGTGTCGGGCCACCTCCAGCGAGGAGGTGAGCGTTAGCGTCTCCTGGAGGTCTTTTGCCCCGTTTTCGAGCAGTCGCTGCCGGATGTAGGTCGAGCGGATGCCGGACACGAAAGAATCTCTGATGTGCAGGTTCATATGGACTTCCCCTGTCACATCCTGATGGTCACAGTCCCTGGCCAGCGCGGTGAGTTTCTCAACAAACTCGTTGAGCGATTCCCCCGAGCGCTGCCGGCAGGTAGAGAGCAGATGCCGGGCGTGCACCTCATTGACGGGTTTGACAAACCGCTTGCGGAGCAACTCAATCACTTCCTCCTAAATCGTCGCCTTTTCGAGCGTGGCGGAGATTCTGTGACTCACCCGGTCGTGGAGTAGGCGCAGCTTGCGTGGCCCCAGGATGGGAGTCTCTGAGGAGTCCAGGTAGGCCTCGAAGCACCGCAGCCAGTATTAAAAAATTTCCTTTGCCTCCGGCGTTCGTGCTTCCAGATTGAGCTTCTCTGGTTTTAGGCCTGCGTCCATCCTGAATCTAGTTTAACCTAATAAATTGAGGTACCCTCAATAATGATGCTTAGAGATTAAACTGTAAAGAAGGCTTTATTAGGCTAATAACTATGCTACAGATTTGGACGAGAGCTGACTGCTATACAGACCATGAGGCAGGCCTTTATGTATGGCTCCCAGATGGGCGGAGCCAGAGGCGGAGTCCCCAGGGTTCCAAGCCTGGTCTTAAAGGGGTCATCACCTTACATGATGATAAGGCAGTAACCGTTCATCACACCCTGCTTAGGGCATCTGCCCACAGCCCCTCCTCGATCTCCTCCCCCAGCTCTTCTTCCCATTTCCCTTTTAGTTCATCTACCATAGTCTCCCCTTCGTCCCTCATTTCCCTATATATATCTGACACCTTACCATCCCCCACCCATGTCTTTGAGATCACTCTGTCCTGCACCTCTTGTGTCGGGAGCTGCGGGAATTCCCTCACCTGTTGCCTCGCAAAAGCCCTCAGTTGTATATACCTGAATGCATTCCCTTGGGGCAACCCATATTTCTCGGTCAGCGCTCCCAGACTCGCGAACTTCCCATCCACAAACAGATCTTTCAGTTGCGTTATTCCTGCTCTTTGCCACATTCCATATCCCCCATCCATTCCCCCCCGGGGCAAACCTATGGTTGTTTCTTATCGGGGACCCCCACAAGGCTCCAGTCTTTCCCCTATGCCGTCTCCACTGTCCCCAAATCTTCAGTGTAGCCACCACCACCGGGCTTGTGGTGTAGGTCCTCGGTGAGAACGGCAATGGGGCTGTCACCATAGCCTGTAGGCTAGTCCCCCTACAGGACGCCCTCTCTAATCTCTTCACGCCGCTCCCTCCTCCTCTCCCATCCACTTACTCATCATTGAAATATTAGCGGCCCAATAATACTCACTTAGGCTCGGTAGTGCCAGCCCCCCCGCTATCCCTGCTACGCTGTAAGAATCCTTTCCTCACTCTCGGGGTCTTCCCGGCCCACACAAAACCCATGATGCTCTTTTCGATCCTTTTAAAAAAAGCCTTCGTGATCACCACCGGGAGGCACTGAAACACAAAGAGGAATCTCGGGAGGACCACCATCTTAACCGCCTGCACCCTCCCTGCCAGTGACAGGGATACCATATCCCATCTCTTGAAATCCTCCTCCATTTGTTCCACCAACCGCGTTAAATTTAACCTATGCAATGTGCCCCAATTCTTGGCTATCTGGATCCCCAGGTAACGAAAGTCACTTGTTACCTTCCTCAACGGTAGGTCCTCTATTTCTCTACTCTGCTCCCCTGGATGCACCACAAACAACTCACTTTTCCCCATGTTCAATTTATACCCTGAAAAATCCCCAAACTCCCCAAGTATCCGCATTATTTCTGGCATCCCCTCCGCCGGGTCTGCCACATATAGTAACAAATCGTCCGCATACAAAGATACCCGGTGTTCTTCTCCTCCTCTAAGTACTCTCCTCCACTTCTTGGAACCCCTCAACGCTATCGCCAGGGGCTCAATCGCCAGTGCAAACAATAATGGGGACAGAGGGCATCCCTGCCTTGTCCCTCTATGGAGCCGAAAATATGCAGATCCCCGTCCATTCGTGACCACGCTCGCCATCGGGGCCCTATACAACAGCTGCACCCATCTAACATACCCCTCTCCAAAACCAAATCTCCTCAACACCTCCCACAAATAATCCCACTCCACTCTATCAAATGCTTTCTCGGCATCCATCGCCACTACTATCTCCGTTTCCCCCTCTGGTGGGGGCATCATCATTACCCCTAACAGCCTCCGTATATTCGTGTTCAGCTGTCTCCCCTTCACAAACCCAGTTTGGTCCTCGTGGACCACCCCCGGGACACATTCCTCTATTCTCATTGCCATTACCTTGGCCAGGATCTTGGCATCTACATTTAGGAGGGAAATAGGTCTATAGGACCCGCATTGTAGCGGGTCCTTTTCCTTCTTTAAGAGAAGCGATATCGTTGCTTCAGACATAGTCGGGGGCAGTTGTCCCCTTTCCTTTGCCTCATTAAAGGTCCTCGTCAATACCGGGGCGAGCAAGTCCACATATTTTCTATAGAATTCGACTGGGAATCCATCCGGTCCCGGGGCCTTTCTCGCCTGCATGCTCCTAATTCCTTTCACCACTTCTTCTACCTCGATCTGTGCTCCCAGTCCCACCCTTTCCTATTCTTCCACCTTGGGAAATTCCAGCCGATCCAAAAAGCCCATCTTTCTCTCCCTCCCATCCGGGGGTTGAGCTTCATATAATTTTTTATAAAATGTCTTGAACACTCCATTCACTCTCTCCGCTCCCCGCTCCATCTCTCCTTCCTCACCCCTCACTCCCCCTATTTCCCTCGCTGCTCCCCTTTTCCTCAATTGGTGTGCCAGCAACCTGCTCGCCTCCTCCCCATATTCATACTGTACACCCTGTGCCTTCCTCCATTGTGCCTCTGCAGTGCCCGTAGTCAGCAAGTCAAATTCTACATGCAGCCTTTGCCTTTCCCTGTACAGTCCCTCCTCCGGTGCTTCCGCATATTGTCTGTCCACCCTCAAAAGTTCTTGCAGCAACCGCTCCCGTTCCTTACTCTCCTGCTTCCCTTTATGTGCCCTTATTGATATCAGCTCCCCTCTAACCACCGCCTTCAGCGCCTCCCAGACCACTCCCACCTGGACCTCCCCATTATCATTGAGTTCCAAGTACTTGTCAATGCAGCCCCTCACCCTTAGACACACACCCTCATCTGCCATTAGTCCCATGTCCATTCTCCAGGGTTGGTGCCCTCCTGTTTCCTCCCCTATCTCCAAGTCTACCCAGTGTGGAGCATGATCCGAAATGGCTATAGCCGTATACTCCGTTCCCCTCACCTTCGGGATCAACGCCCTTCCCAGCACAAAAAAGTCTATTCGCGAGTAGACTTTATGGACATAGGAGAAAAACGAGAACTCCTTACTCCTAGGTCTGCTAAATCTCCACGGGTCTACACCTCCCATCTGCTCCATAAAATCTTTAAGTCCCTTGGCTGCTGCCGGCCTCCTTCCAGTCCTGGACTTCGACCTATCCAGCCCTGGTTCCAACACCGTATTAAAATCTCCCCCCATTATCAGCTTTCCCAGCTCTAGGTCCGGAATGCGTCCTAGCATCTGCCTCATAAAATTGGTATCATCCCAGTTCGGGGCATATACGTTTACCAAAACCACCGTCTCCCCCTGTAGTTTGCCACTCACCATCACGTACCTGCCCCCGTTATCCGCCACTATAGTCTTTGCCTCGAACATTACCCGTTTCCCCACTAATATAGCCACCCCCCTGTTTTTCGCATCTAGCCCCGAATGGAACACCTGCCCCACCCATCCTTTGCGTAGCCTAACCTGGTCTATCAGTTTCAGGTGTGTTTCCTGTAACATAACAACATCTGCCTTAAGTTTCTTAAGGTGTGCGAGTACCCGTGCCCTCTTTATCGGCCCATTCAGCCCTCTCACGTTCCACGTGATCAGCCGGGTTGGGGGGCTTCCTACCCTTGTCGATTAGCCATCCCCTTTTTCCAGCTCCTCACCCGGTTCCCACGCAGCTGTATCTCCCCCAGGCGGTGCCCCCCCGCCCATCCCCTCCCACACCAGCTCTCCCCAGCAGCAGCAACCCAGTAATTCCCCCCTCCCACCCCCCCCCCCCCCCGCTAGATCCCCCGTTAGCGTAATTACTCCCCCCATGTTGCTCCCAGAAGTCAGCAAACTCTGGCCGACCTCGGCTTCCCCCCGTGACCTCGGCTCGCACCGTGCGACGCCCCCTCCTTCCTGCTTCTCTATTCCCGCCATGATTATCATAGCGCGGGAACCAAGCCCGTGCTTCTCCCTTGGCCCCGCCCCCAATGGCCAACGCCCCATCTCCTCCACCTCCCCTCCTCCCCCCATCACCACCTGTGGAAGAGAGAAAAGTTACCACATCGCAGGATTAGTACATAAAACTCCTCTTTCCCCCCTTTTTAACCCCCCTCTTCGCCCCCCACATTTGCCCCACCACTTTGTTCAAACGTTCTTTTTAATAACCCGCTCATTCCAGTTTTTCTTCCACAATAAAAGTCCACGCTTCATCTGCCGTCTCAAAGTAGTGGTGCCTTCCTCGATATGTGACCCACAGTCTTGCCGGTTGCAGCATTCCAAATGTTATCTTCTTTTTATGAAGCACAGCCTTGGCCCGATTAAAGCTCGCCCTCTTTCTCGCCACCTCCGCACTCCAGTCTTGATAAACGCGGATCACCGCGTTCTCCCATTTACTGCTCCGAGTTTTCTTCGCCCATCTAAGGACCATTTCTCTATCCTTAAAACGGAGGAATCTCACCACTATGGCTCTGGGAATTTCTCCTGCTCTCGGTCCTCGCGCCATCACTCGGTATGCTCCCTCCACCTCCAACGGACCCGCCGGGGCCTCCGCTCCCATTAACGAGTGCAGCATCGTGCTCACATATGCCCCGACGTCCGCTCCCTCCACACCTTCAGGAAGACCAAGAATCCTCAGGTTGTTCCTCCTTGCATTGTTCTCCAGTGCCTCCAACCTTTCCACACATCGTTTCTGATGTGCCTCATGCATCTCCGTCTTCACCACCAGGCCCTGTATGTCTTCCTCCTTCTCGGCTGCCTTTGCCTTCACGACCCGAAGCTCCCGCTCCTGGGTCTTTTGTTCCTCCTTTAGCCCTTCGATCGCCTGTAGTATCGGGGCCAACAGCTCTTTCTTCATTTCCTTTTTGAGCTCTTCCACACAGCATTTCAAGAACTCTTGTTGTTCAGGGCCCCATGTTAAACTGCCACCTTCAGACGCCATCTTGGTTTTTGCTTGCCTTCCTTGCCGCTGTTCTAAAGGATCCACTGCAATCCGGCCACTTTCTCCTCCTTTTTTCATCGGTATCCAGGGGGGATTCCCTTCTGGTTTACCGCACAGTGTTTTTAGCCGTCAAAATTGCCGTTGGGGCTCCTATCAAGAGCCCAAAAGTCCGTTTCACAGGGAGCTGCCGAAACGTGCGACTCAGCTGGTCATCGCCGCACCCGGAAGTTGCAACTCATTCCTAAGAACCCCACTCTGCCTTTGCTGTCTGGCCTCTCATGGGACCCCACCAGGAACTTCACAGTCGTACCCAGTGCTGACCCTCAGTATTTACCACCTCCCACCCACTTTTCAGCTCCCAACAACGATGGGCACTCAGTGGTAATTTGGTCACAACACCAGCAAGGAGGACACAGGTTGCATGGCAGCCTTCAGATCCCCTCATAGCAAAGGGCATCCGAATTGAATAGCAGATAAGGCCTGCTAGCGATCCCTCCCCCTGAGTGACTGCGCCCCAACTCTGGCCCCAAGTTGGACTTACCTCTGTTCCCTGCATCCCCTTCAGTGCACCCAGAGCAGTGAAGACGCTGGAGAATCATGGCTGCCTGAGTGTTCACCTCCTTAATCCCCCTTGGAGGCGAGGATAACAGGTTCACACTTTTGTAGACCTGTGTAAATGGCTCGGTTAATATTCCGTGAGGGGTGAATGTCTGGAGTGAGTGCTCGCTAATGACATGCAAATATATTAAAAAGAGGCCCCGGGGCTCCCACAGTGTGATTCTAACAACTCCACCGGCCGGAGAGGGGGAGGAGGTGAAAATCATGAATCCCAATCACAGCAGAGAGAACCCGCAGTGCCACAGATGAAACTCTCGTTGCCTCTGTTGTGCTTCCCAAGGCAGAATCCAAACAGTCTGATCCCAGTAATTGGAGGGTGGAGAGGGTGGAGGGAGGGGGGGTGGGGTGGGTGTGGGGGGGGGTTAAATAAATGCATGGTGTAAGGGAAAACCTAAAAATGAAAGGGTGTACTTTAACGTTAGGTATCTATAATAAAATCAATATTAAATTCCATCACAAACACTAGCATTAGCTATCTAATGACATGGATAGAATTATCTGAACATTTTGGGCAGGATTCAGTTGAACCTGCTGCAGATCCAGGCGCAACGGGTGAATCACATGAGCGTCCCAAATCAGACTCTGTGCCGGGCGGGATGGCTCGCTCCACCTGGCGCGATCTGGATCTCGCTGGGTAAGATCCAGTTCTGAATATTTAAATGAGCCTTACAGCTCATTTAAATACCTGGACACCAGATTCACCCGGCGCCCAGGACTCACCGGGCGTGTCTGCGAGACCTCGCCAGGGGTACCGTTTAGTACTGGTCTACTCAAATCTGGACCAGGAGTAATGGCAGGTAGGGGGAATCTCATAGGCTATTAGAGACCCTCCCCGCATGTTCAGGGCAGGGTGGCTCCTTGGCACTTCCTGGGCACCTTGGTACTGCCAGTATGATATCATGGGCGTCCTTCTCCGACCCCCCAGAGGGTCGGAGAATGGCCGTTGGCCACCGTGAATCCCGCCCCCGCCGGTTGCCGAAGTCTCCGAAGGGAGAAAAGTCGGCGGGGCGTTAATGTCGCCGCTGCCGTCGGAGAATGGCACGGGTCTGCGCAAGGCAGCCGATTTTCGGCCTGCCGATATTCTCCCTTCCGGATGGGCCGAAGTCCCGTCGACGTGATGACCGTTCACGTCGACGTAAATTAAACCTCCTTTTCATCGGCGTGACCCTGTGCTCCAGGTTCACGCCGGCCAGCGTGGAGGTGAGTGATGGCCTGGGGGTTGGCTCTGGGCAGGCGATGGCGTGGCCGCAGTCTGAATGTGTGAGGAGAGGTGTGTCTCGGGTTGTGTGTGTGTGTGTGTGGCGGGGGGGGGGGGGGGGGGTTGGTTAGAGTGGGCTGGGCTCCGGGGGAGTGCCGGGAGGGGGGTCCGTGCCGGGGAGGGGGATGGGGGGGGGTCCGTGCCAGGGAGGAGGTTGGGGTCCGTGCCGGGGAGGAGGTTGGGGGTCCGTGCCGGGGTGGAGGTTGGGGTCCGTGCCGGGGTGGAGGTTCGGGGGGGGGTCCGTGCCGGGGAGGGGGATGGGGGGTCCGTGCCGGCAAAGAGGTTGGGGTCCGTGCCGGGGTGGAGGTTGGGGGGGGGGTCCGTGCCGGGGTGGAGGTTGGGGGGAGGTCCGTACCGGGGAGGGGGATGGGGGGGGTCCGTGCCGGGGTGGAGGTTGGGGGGGTCGTCCGTGCCGGGGAGGGGGATGGGGGGGTCCTTGCCGGGGAGGAGGTTGGGGTCCGTGTCGGGGGTGGAGGCTGGGGGGGGGTCCGTGCCGGGGAGGGGGATGGGGGTTCCGTGCCGGGGGGGGGAATGGGGGGGGGGGGTCCGTGCCGGGGAGGAGGTTGGGGTCCGTGCAGGGGTGGAGGTTGGGGGGGTTCCATGCCGGGGAGGGGATGGAGGGTCCATGCCGGGGAGGATGTTGGGGTCCGTGCCGGGGAGGGGGATGGGGGGGGGTCCATGCCGGGGAGGGGGATGCGAGGGCAAGTGAGTTGGTCCACCTGGCCAGGTGCCAGCCTCCAACAGTTGGACCCATGCGGTCCATGCCACCTGGCTGGGGGGAAGAGGGGATATGGGAAATGATGACATGTCATCGTTCCCCTCCCCCCACCAGGCCGTCATGTTTTCCGATCATCCAGCGATGTTGGCCGACGTGGCGGCAGCCGCTAATGTCTATGTTGCCCTGGATGAGGAGGAGGAGAAGGAGGAGGAGGAGGAGCGTGCCAGAGAGGCGGCGCAGGCTGCCGCAGAGGGACAGGCGGCAGCCGCCCAGGCTGGAGGGACACCTGACCGACAGGACGAGGAGGGGGAGGAGGACGTCGCGGCCCCACGGCAACGGAGGCACCCGAGGGCGCCCCGTGTATACCGGCCCCGGCAGTCATACCAGGACCTCACGGACCGGGAATGCAGGAGGAGACTCCGGATGAGGCGGGAAACCGTGGCACACATCTGCCACCTGCTGGCACACCTGTCACCGCGTGGCACTGGCGGGGGACACCCTCTCCCCGTGTCCGTCAAGGTTACGGTGGCCCTGAACTTTTATGCAACGGGGTCATTCCAGGCGCCGAGTGGGGACCTGTCCGGCATATCGCAGACATCGGTGCATCGGTGCATCCGGGCAGTGACAGATGCCCTATATGTCATGGCGCACCGCTACATCCGCTTCCCCGTGGACCGGGCCAGCCCAAGATACCCGGGCCGTGGGCTTCTCTGCCGTGGCCGGGTTCCCCATGGTCCAGGGCGCGATTGATGGGATGCACGACGCCATGCGGCCACCTGCAGATAACAGGGCCGTGTTCACCAATAGGAAGGGGACCTATTCGATGAACGTACAGGTGGTCTGCGACCACCGCATGATGATCCTGCACGTCTGCGCCCGTTACCCAGGCAGTGTACACGACTCATACGTGTTGTCGCGGTCATCCATCCCAGGCATGTACGAGGGACGCCATCCCCGGCTGAGGGGCTGGTTGCTGGGCGACAGGGGCTACCCATTGCGATCGTGGCTGATGATGCCTATACGGAGGACACGCAATGAGGCGGAGAAACCGCTACAATGATGCCCATGTAGCGACAAGGGAGTGATAGAGAGGTGCTTTGGCGTGCTGAAGATGCGTTTCAGGTGCCTGGACCTCTCTGGGGGCGCCCTCCAGTATCGGTCAGGTAGGGTCGGCCGCATCATTGTGGTGTGCTGCGTCCTGCACAACATAGCCCAGCAGAGGGGCGATGTGCTGCAGGCAGAGGAGGGCGGAGTGGAGGAGCAGCAGGGAAGAGGCGCAGTCCTCCCCAGATGAGGGCGATGGGGGTAATGGTCAGGGCAGACGGGGTAGACACAGGCGGGTGGCTGTCCATCGTTACCGGCTGGCCCAGCGGGCACGGGACAGACTGATAGCCGCCCGCTTCACTGACTAGATGGGCGTGGGAATCGGGTAGTACGGCCACAGACCGCACACCATGGCAACAGCCGACCACCCACACCCCCCCACCCATCCACCCACCCAGCACCCTCACCCCCCTCCCCAACCCCACCCACCCCACCCGCATGCACACCCCCCCCCATTGCCGATCCACCTGCGGCACAACGAGCCGGGCTCACACAGTTGCGGGTGGACGCGTGTTCTATTGCAGGCCATGGAGGATGATGACAACCCGCCCTGCGGTGAGCTCCTGGCTCTACATCATTGGACTATGTCTGACCCATGGCCACAGTACCACCATCCACCCGGACCATCCCTGCATGCGGCTGTGACACTGCAGCGCACGGTCCCGTCCTCTGCCCGGGGATGTTGATGGCGGCCCAGGGGGAAGGGGGCAGACTCACCTGGGGCTGAGGTAAGACCACCCCTCACACACACACTTGCGCTCAACGTACATGACACCCCCGCACGCTTTGGACAGAGCACAAAGGCAGCTTCTGTAGGTGTAACATTGACTTTAATAACCAAAGGAGTTCATGCACGTGCCCTAGCCCCTAAAACTCATCTGTGCCCTGCACCCGTGCCAACTTATTCAGTGTCTAATTGTTTGGCCTTACGGGCCCTTTGACTACGTCTACGTGGTTCCCCAGATGATACAGCAGAACTGGAGGTGGACTCCTGTGATTCCTGCCCTCTGACACTGGATCCCTTTGGCGGCCGTTTCCTGGGGCGTCCTGGCCTAGATGGGCCAGGCTGCGGCCCGGGCGACTGGGATGGCGAGCTGCCAGCCTGTCCTGCCCGTTGCCCACCCGATGCACCTGGGACGGAAGGGGGGGGAGTCCGAGGTGTCGCGGTGTACCGGGACCTCCCCTACAGGGGGAGCCGGGACAGACCACACCACCTCCTCCTCCCTCGGGGTGCCCGATGGCCCCCAGGCCTCTACATGGGTGGGGGATGCGAACGGACTGGCCATCCGACGCCCCCCCCGACATCTGGCACTGCCAGTCCTGGTGGCCCGTGCTGGTATCGACAGGGGTCTGCAGGTTTGCAGCCATGGAGCCCAGGGGGTTGGCAAACCCTGTCTGTGACAGTGCGACGCCGGCTCGCACATGGCCACTGGCGCCGATGCCCTCAGCGATGGCCTGCAGAGACTGGGCCATGGCCTGCAGAGACTGGGCTATGGCGTTGAGCGCCTCTGCCACCTGGCGCTGGCACTGGCTCATGGCCTCCTGTGAGAGGGCAGCCATGTCCTGGGCCACAGACGCCGCCTGCACAGAAAGCCCCAGGCCTCGCAAACCATTCCCCATGTCTGACACCGTCGCACCCATTGCCTCCACCGCGGACGCCACCCGTGCGGTGTCAGCGTGGGTGGCACGCATGACCGGCACCACTCCCAGCTCCTGGACGCGGGTGGACTCCTCCACCTGCGACTGCAGCCGCCGCAAGCCGGCCGTCACCCTCTTCGCTCGTCTCTGGGCCGGTGGTTGCAACGGATCTATGTGTGGGTGTGGTAACTCCAGGAACCCGGGATCCATCTGGGCGGCAGATGTTCGCTTGGGCTGGGCTGCCCTCCGACCGCCCGGCCCCTCTGCTGCTCCTACCTCCACCTGCTGCACCGGGACGGCTGTGTTGTGCGCACCAGTGAGTGTACCAGACGCCTCATCACTAAAGTGCCCAACCGAGGTGAGTGTTTCTGCAATGGTGGAGGGTGTTGGTGACAGCAGTGGCGTTGTGTCGTGCTCTTCGTCCCACTCTGAGTCCATGGCACTTTGGGGTGGGGGGTTCGTCTCCACCCATCCACTCTGAGTCACTGTCCGGTATTTCGTCTTCCTGGGTAGTGCTGTCCCGGGTAGGGGTGTCCTGGGCAGTGCTGTCCCGGGTAGTGGTGTCCCGGGTAGTGGTGTCCTGGGTAGTGGTGTCCTGGGTAGTGGTGTCCTGGGTAGTGGTGTCCTGGCTCGGATGTGACGGGGGCCTGTGGCTGCCCCCCTCGTCGCTGGGTGGTCGCTCCCGCACGTGACGGGGGTGTCGTCTCCCTGTTGCTCCAGGTCTCTCCGTCTCCCGTGGTGTGCGAGGGGCATCCTGCGGGCGTCGCATGCTGGAGGGTCCGGGTCTCTCCGTCTCCCGTGGCCTCCGAGGGGTATCCTGCGGGCGTCGCATGCTGGAGGGTCCGTGTCTCTCCGTCTCCCGTGGTGTGCGAGGGGCATCCTGCGGGCGTCGCATGCTGGAGGGTCCGTGTCTCTCCGTCTCCCGTGGCCTCCGAGGGGCATCCTGCGGGCGGTGTGCATCTGCGGGGATGGGTGCCTGGACGTTTGGTCCTGCGATACACAATGAAGCATGCATGGTTAGACATCAGGCAGTGATCAGGTGATATGGGGGAGGGGGATATAGGGGAGGGGGGATATGGGGACGGGCTGTCGGTGGCTCACTTGCTAGTACGCCCTCGACCTCTGCATCAGCAACCTTCCGGTCGTCAGGTCCGCCAGCCAGTTCCAGGGCCCTTGTGTGCGCGCTTATCCTGTGGGGGGGGGGGGGGGGGGGGGTGGCAGGGGTAAAAGGCAACACTGTTAGGCAGGTGTATGAATGCACGCCATCGGTTGCGCGTGCATTGCAGAGGTTAAGGTTAGGGCTGGATTCACTTGGGGATATGGGGGGGGGATATGGGGGAGGGGGGATATGGGGGAAGGGGGGTATGGGGGAAGGGGGGATATGGGGGAGGGGGGATATGGGGGAGGGGAATATGTGGATGGGGGATATGGAGGAGGGGGTGATATGGGGGATATGGGGGAAGGGGGGATATGGGGGAGGGGGGATATGGGGAGGGGGGATATGGGGGAGGGGGGATATGGGGGAAGGGGGGATATGGCGGAGGGGGGATATGGGGAGGGGGATATGGGGATATTTGGGAAGGGGATATGGGGGAGGGGGATATGGGGGATATTTGGGAAGGGGGATATGGGGGAAGGGGGGATATGGGGAAGGGGGATATGGGGCAGGGGGGATATGGGGGAAGGGGGATATGGGAGAGGGGGGATATGGGGGAGGGGGGATATGGGGGAAGGGGGGATATGGGGGAAGGGGGATATGGGGGAGGGGGGATATGGGGGAGGGGGAATATGTGGATGGGGATATGGGGGAGGGGGTGATATGGGGGATATGGGGGAAGGGGGGATATGGGGGAGGGGGGATATGGGGAGGGGGGATATGGGGGAGGGGGGATATAGGGGAAGGGGGGATATGGCGGAGGGGGGATATGGGGGAGGGGGATATGGGGGATATTTGGGAAGGGGGATATGGGGGAAGGGGGATATGGGGAAGGGGGATATGGGGTAGGGGGGATATGGGGAAGGGGGGATATGGGAGAGGGGGGATATGGGGGAGGGGGGATATGGGGAGGGGGGATATGGGGAGGCTCACCCTGCCTGCTCTGACGAGGTCGTTCACCTTCTTGTGGCACTGGGTGCCTGTCCGTGGTGTCAGGGCCGCAGCGGTGACGGCCTCTGCCACTTCCCTCCACAGACGCCGGCTGTGGCGTGGGGCAACTCTGCGGCCGTGCCCGGGATACAGGGCGTCCCTCCTCTGCTCCACCGCGTCCAGGAGTGCCTCCACATCCCGTGACTCGAACCTCGGGGCTGAGCGGCGGCCAGCCATCCAGTCGGGTGTTCCGGTCGGGTGTTCCGGTCGGGTGGGGGGGAGCAGCGCGGCCTTATGAGCCGTCACGCCGTGCGGCGCGTATGACGCTGCACGGCGTGAACCACTGCGCAAGCGCGGATCCCGTTACGTCGCTGCTAGCCCATTTCGGGCCAGAGACTTTCGACCAATTTTTCCGACGTGACGCAAGTTGGATTTGCGCCGTTTTTTTGCGCCGATCGGCGGACTTTCTGCCGATAACGGAGAATCTCGCCCCATGTTGGTGCCACCTGGACACCCTGGCCATCCTAGGGTGGCACAGCCAGGGGAACTGACAGTTCCCCCCCCTCAACCCAGTGCCAGGGTTCCCAAGTGCCAGGTTGGCACTGCCAGTGGACAGGCCTGCGGGGGCCTTGCCATGTAGAGGGGTTGAGGGGGGACGGTTCCCGAGGGCCTCATCAAGGTTGGAGAGGTGAAGGGGGCACCCAAAGAGCAGGGGTGGGGCCTGAAAGGTGGGGGGTGGCGGGGCCAGTGGAAAGATCACGGCAGCCTTCCAAAATGTGGTGCCTGACTTGCGAGGAGCCTTTCAGCTTGCCGGCAGGACATACATTTTAAGTGCGGCCTTTGTGGGGAGAAGCTCCCCGAGGCCAAAGCAAGGCAAAATGCCATTCGATAGCGGCATGTTTCTCGGCACTGCAGCTGCCAAGAATCACCCCTCTAAACGTACTGTTGAATGCCCTTTATGTGAAATGCAGATTTTAAAAATCAATTCCAGGTGGAAACATAGAAAATAGGAGCAGGATTACACCATTCAGCCCCTCAAGCCTGCTCTGCCATTCAGTATGATCATGGGTGTTCCTCCGTGGGCAGCACATTTCTCCTCATCTCAAATGGCCGACCCTGTATCCTGAGACTGTGGCCCCTTGTTCCAGAGCCCCAGCCAGAGGAAGCAACATCCCTGTATGCAGTCTGTCCAGCCCTGACGATCAGAATTTTATGGGCTGGATTCTCCGACCCGGGATGTCCGGAATATGCTCCCGATGGGACCGGTAATTGGGTGCGGAGCTAAATCGGGATTGGCGACAATGCAATGCTCCGACCCCCGTTGGTTGTGTGAACGAGTTCCACGCCGCACACCGGGGGGAGCAGGAAAATAAATGCAAATGGGTCTTAATGCTGGAAATCATGTGGGCACAGTTCACTTGTGGTCTCTACCATCGTGGCCCTGGCGTGGTGGACCTCGCGGTGGTCCAACAGTTGTCACCCTTGGCCCATCATGAGGTCCACCACACCAAGGCCATAAAGGTAGAGACCACCCTCGGTCAAAATGCACCCCCTCCACTACCACCGCCCTCCCCCCCCCCCCCCCCCCACCCTGCCGCAACGCACATCGACCCGACGCCCCCCTACACTGCGCAGCAGCCACCAATCTCTGGATTTCCTGGGTGCCCCCCCCCCCCACACACCCTCAAGTGCGGGGATAACCTTTCTTTGACGTGGTCAATATTTACAAACATTAGGGTTTCACCACTTTAGCGAATGAAGAGTGAAAGTGTATGGATGGATCAAAGCTGCAGATGGTTTTTACGAGGTGTCAATCACAGACCACTACCCACTACTCTAAAGCTATGAATGGCCTGCAGAGTGGAACTATGGGAACCAGGCGCAGGCACAGCTGCTCTCCTTCCAGGAATGGACATGGAGCTGCAAGGTATGTTTACCATTGCCCCTGTCTGGACTGTTGTCCAGCTTCCAGCTAGGGTCTCTTTTCTGTGGGGTGGGGGGGAGGTGTCTGTGTGTGTGGGGGGAGGGGGTCTGTGAATGGGGCCGTGTGGGGAGCCCCCCTATTACAGGGGTCTGTGGATGGCTCCCCCTATTACAGGGGTCTCTGTGTGGGGGCTCCCCCTATTACAGGGGTCTCTGTGTGGGGGTTCCCCCTATTGCAGGGGTCTGTGGGAGGCTCCCCCTATTACAGGGGTCTCTGTGGGGAGTCCCCCTATTCCAGGGGACCCTGTGGGAGTCCCCCTATTACAGGGGTCTCTGTGGGGGGTCCCCATATTACAGGGTACCCTGATGGGAGTCCCCCTGGTCCAGAGATCCCTGATGGGTCCCCCTATTACAGGGGACCGTGTGGGAGTACCCCTATTACAGGGGACCCTGTGAGAGTCCCCCTATTACAGGGGTCCCTGGTGGGAGTCCCCCTATTACAGGGGACCCTGGTCGGAGTCCCCCGATGACAGGGATCTCTGTGGGGGGATTCCCCTTTTACAGGGATGCACCTGTGAGCCGGTGCTCCGATGCCTGTGAGAACCCGGACAGGTCGCCACTCGGCGACTGGAAAGACCCCTTCGCGTAAAGGTTCAGGGCGACCGTAACCTTGACGGCCACAGGGAGCAGGTCTACTCCCCCATACCCATGCGGTGCCAGGTGTGCCATCATGTGGCAGATATATCTGACAGTCTCCCTGCTCATCCGCAGTCTCCTCCTGCATGCTTTGTCCGGGAGGTCCTCAAAGGACATGCGGTTGCGGTAGATGCATGGCCTCTCCGGAGCCTCCTTGGCACCATCTCCTACTCCTCAGCCTGATGGGCGGCCAGCCCTCCATCCTGAGTAGCTGCCACCTGCCCCTCTGCATCCCTCTCCCCTGCTGCAGCCTCCGCCTCCTCTCTGAGGCATACCCACTCACGCTGCCACAAGGCTGCATGCAGGGCAGCACGATGGCCGCTGTAATGGCGCTCGTTGCGTGGGAACCGCCCCTGTCCTGTCGGGGGCTCCGCGGCTGCTCAGCCTGTACACCCCCCTTCCCTACCCCTCCCCGACCCACCCCCGCAGAAAGCACAGCCGGTGTCCGATACAGGAACCTGCAGTCCCCCCACGCCAACCTCTACCTCCTCTCGCAGCTGCCTCAGCCAGCACCACGATTTTTTTATCGGACATTAGAAACACGGTGTCGGGAAATCGGCCCACCTGAGGCGCAGAGCCGCTGAGACCCCGGAGAATGGCAGATAACGAGATGCGTACTGTACTTCCGGACCGCGCAGCGGGCCCGCATTTTCGTCAACTTCGGGGGTCCGGAGAATGGCGAATCGGCGCAAAACCGGCGTCAAGCCCGATTTCGCCATCAGAGCCAATTCTCCGGCCGATCGCGTTTCGTGATTTCGCCATGATGTCATGGAGAATCCAGCCCCCCCCGGCTTTCCCTGCAGATACGGATGGAGAAATGCTGTGTCCGTGGCTGCGCATGTGCACAGTGGCAACCTGCAGTGGTTGTGCCGTACAACATGGCACCAGTCTCGTACGGACCCAACCTGCCAGACAGTGGCGGAGCATCGGGGGAGGGCCTTCAGGTGATGTCCTGAGGCTGTCCCAACAGCGTGCGGCGTACTTACCGATGATGATGTTTTGGAAGGGGCGGAGCATCCAAAAACAGGTGCCGCCCACGATTTCACCATCAAAAGGGATTCTCCTGAGGGCGGCACATTGCGCAGTGGCTAGCACTGGGACTGCGGTGCTGAGGACCCGAGTTCGAATCCCGGCCCTGGGTGTGATGGGCGCCAGGACTGGGTCTGCGATGGGGCCGGGGTGCTGGGGTGGGGGGGGGGGGCCTGCGTGGCTGAGGCGCGTGGTGACAATTGGGGCCCTGTGTAGCCCATGGCACCTGGTTGTGCACGGGTGTATGCGCCACAATGACATGTTTTCCCCTCACCCCCTGCAGATAATTATGTTCGGTCATCAACCAGCGATGTTGCCGCCATGGCGGCGGCCGCTACCCTGCATGCAGCCTTGTGGCAGCGTGAGCGGGGGAGACTCAGAGAGGAGGCGGAGGCTGCAGCAGGGGAGAGGGATGCAGAGGGGCAGGTGGCAGCTACTCAGATGTGCAGGTTAGGTGGATTGGCCATGCTAAATTATCCCTTAATTGAAAAAATGAATAATTGGGTACTCTAAAAGTATTTAAAAAGGGGGATTCTCCAGCCAATTGACGAATGCGATTTTGGCGTCGGCAATTGGAGAATCCCGCCTATAGTCTCCCAAATGGAGAATCCAACCCATGTTCCTTTCAATTAGATCACCTCTCATTCTGCCACTGAATACAGGCCCAATTGGCCCAATCGCTCCTCATTTGGTGATCCTACCATCCCAGAAGTCGGTCAGATGAACCTTCACTACACTCCCTCTTTGGCCAGTATATAATTTCTTAGGTAAGGAGACCAAATTTGAACACAATACTCCAAATGTGGTCTCACCAAGACCTCTCACAATGAAAGCTAACATACCATTTGCCTTCCTAACTGATTCCTGTAACTGCATGCTTGCTTTCAGTGACTGATGTACAACATTTCCCAATCTGTCACCATTTAAATAATACTCTGCCATTCTGATTCTCCATCCGAAGTGGATAACTTCATGGTTATCCATATTACACTGTATTTGCCTCCTCACTGAGCTTGTTTAAATGACCTTGAAGCCTCTTAACATCCTTCACGCCATTCCCACCTTGTTATGTATCATCCGCAACTTGTAAATATTGGGCGGTATTCTCCCCCCCCCCCCACTCCGGGTGGGAGAATCGGTGGGGCACCGCGCTAGTTGCGCCACACCGCCCCGACACCTGCACGCGATTCTTCCACCCCCTCCCGAAACCAGCGCCGCGAGAATCGCGCCGGGCCGGTCAGAGAATCGCCGCAAACGGCGAGCGCCGATTCTCCGGCCCGGATGGGCGGCGAAAAAAATGACAGTCCCGCCGGGCCGTTCACCCCTGGTCGCTGCCGGCGGGAACTGTGCAGGAACACTGGGGGGCGGCCTGTGGGGAGGGGGGCTCCTTCACCGGGGGGGGGGGGGGGGGAGCTCCGATGGGGTCTGGCCTGCGATCGGGGCCCACCGATCGGCGGGCCAGCCTCCCCCCCTCCCCCCCGGCCTACCTCCTTCCGCGGACGGCCCCAGAACCCCAGCGCCATGTTGGTGAGGGGCCGGCACGCGTAAGAAGTTCCCCGCGCATGCGCAGGATGGCGCGGCCCCAACTGCGCATGCGCGGGTTGGCACGGCGCGCAGGAGGCTGGAGCGGCGTGAACCGCTCCAGCGCCATGCTGGCCCCCTGTGGGGCCAGAATAGGTTGTGCCCGGGCCCTGTTCACGCCATCGTGAAACGCAACGGCGTTCATGACGGCGCGGGCACTTAGTCCCGGGAGCGGAGAATCCCACCCATTATATTCGGTTCCCTCATCCAAATGATTGATGTGTATTGTGAACAGCTAGGGCCCAAGCACTGATCCCTGTGGTACCCTACTCGTCACTGCCTGCCACTCCAAAAAAGACTCATTTATTCCTACTGTCTGTTTCCTGTCTGCGAACCAATTCTCAATCCATGCCAATATATTGCCCCCAATCCCATGTGCTTTCATTTTTCACATTAACCTCTAATGTGGGACTTTATCCAAAAATACTCCAGTAGGTTTGTCAAACATGGGGCGGGATTCTCCCCTACCCGGTGGGGCGGGGGGTCCCGGCGGGATGGAGTGACGTGAACCACTCCGGCGTCGGGCTGCCCCAAAGGTGCGGATTTCTCCGCACCTTTAGGGGCCAAGCCCTCATCTTTAGGGTCGAGGCCCACACCGCAGTGGTTGCCGTCCTGCATGCGCAGGAGCATCAGCGACCGCTGATGTCATCCCCGCGCATGCGCCAGGGGGGTCACCTACGCGTCGGCCATCGCAGAGACCTACATGGCCGACGCATAGTAAAAGAGTGCCCCCATGGCACAGGCCCGCCTGCGGATCGGTGGGCCCCGATCGCGGGCCAGGCCACCGTGGGGACAACCCCCAGGGCCAGATTGCCCTGCGTCCCCCCCAGGACGGGATTCACGCCGCTCCCCGGCGATTCTCCGACCCGGCGTGGGGCCGGAGAATCCCGCCCATGATTTCCCTTTCATAAATCCAGGTTGACTTTGTTGAAATGTTCTAAGAATCCTGGTACATATCCTTTATCATAATGTCTAGCATTTTCCCTACTACTGATGTTAGGCTAACCGGTCTGTAATTCACTGTTTTCTCTCCCCCTTTTGTAAATAGCGGGTTTACATTTGCCACCTCCAATCTGCCGGGACTCTTCCAGAATCTACAGAATTTTGGAAGATGACAACGAATGCATCCATTATTTCTATGGCCACCTCCTTTAGTACCCTGAGATGTAGATTATCAGACCCTGGGGGTTGATCAGCTTTCAGTCCCATTAATTTCTCCAGCATTATTTTTCAGCAATATTAATTTCCTTCACTTCCTCCTTCTCAATTAACCTTTGTTTCCCAGCATTTCTGGAAAGTTATTTGTGCCTTTTTCCATGAAGACAGAACAAAAGTAGTTGTTTAATTGCTCAACCATTTAATTGTTTTCTGTTATAAATTCTCCCGATTCATTTGTCTTCACTAATCTTTTTCTTTTTAAATACTGATAGACGCTTTTGCAGTCCGCTTTTATGTTCCTTGCAAGTTCATTATTTCCCCTCTTATTCAATCTCTTGCCCTTCCTTTGCTGAATTCTTAACTGCTCCTAATCCTCAGGCTTGCTGCTTTTCCTTAATATGTCACACCACTTTGAATCTAATACCATCCTTAATTTCTTTAGTTAACCATGATTGGGCTGTTTTACCTGTTGTGGTTTTGCGCCAGAAAGGAATGTATAACTGTTGCAATGCATACATTAATCCTTCAATATTAGCCATTGCCTATCCGCCATCATGCCTTTTACTGAAGTTCCTCAATTTATCTTAGCCAACTTACACCAGTCATCTCCATAATTTCCTTTGTTTAAATTTAGGACACTAGTTTCAGATCAGACATATTGGGCAGGAGTCTCCGATTGCCGACGCCAAAATCGCGTTCGGCGATTGCCTGGAAAATATGTTTTTACGGCAAAATCGGGGGCGACGCCATTTTTCAGATGCTCCGCCCCCTCAAAAATGGCAGAATCGAGTACGCCGCACGCCATTGGTACTGCCTCAGGACGTCACCCTAGGCCCTCCCCAGATGCTCCGCCCCGGTGGGCTGACTTCCTGACGGTGTCGGTCACGTGTCCACTCAATTTCCGGGGACCTCACATGGCGGCTGCGGACTGTGTCCAGTGCCGCCACAGTTGAGGGGAGGGGGGATTCGTTCCGTTGGCAGGGGGAGCTTCGGCAGGGGCTGGGGTGACTGGTGGGGGCTGGTCCGGGGGTGGTGAGGGGCGCTACAGGGGGCTGCCGCAAGTCTCCGGCGTGCGCATGTAATGAAATGAAATGAAAATCGCTTATTGTCACAAGTAGGCTTCAAATGAAGTTACTGTGAAAAGCCTCTAGTCACCACATTCCGGCGCCTGTTCGGGGAGGCTGGTACGGGAAGGCCATGGTCCCGGCCATTCTGCGTCCATATTTGCAGGTAAAGCTGGGGGCTTTATGTGACGCGCCTGCTAGCCCCCCACCGGGTGGAGCATCGGTGTGGGGGTGACGCCGACTTTTTGGTCGTAAAACCAGACGCTTCCTCCGGACATAGCCACAAAATTGGAGAATCCAGCCCATTCACTTTCCATTCTAATTAAGAATTCTATCATGTTACGATCAGTCTACCTTCATTGGTTCCTCAATGTATGCTCTAAGAGACCATCTCCAAGAATTTATCTGCCATGGTATTATTACAAATTTGGTTTTCCCAGTCCAAATGTGGATTAAAAGCAATCTGATAACTTGACTGGACCAGGTGTTTGAATGTGAATCGTAAGTCAGCCAGTTACCTTTCTACCTGTCTGGCAATGATTTGTGGATAAACTGCATTTGTCACTATGGCTGAATGCGAGTGAGGTATGATTAATATGTTAGATAAATGCTTAGCAATACCAATGGTAAATAAATAACATCCTGCAAAGGGTGATGGTATGTTTTGCTCTTATTTATAAAGGTGAATACAAAATACCTACAAATCTTTTGAAAATGGGGTCAAGTCCCATAATGTGAAAAATATTATTTTAAAAGGTTAGCATCATCTCCAACTGGCCAAAGTTGGGTTTATGCAATCAATATGTATTACGGGACACAAAGTTATAGAAATTGGGTAGAGTCCAAAGAATGAATGTTCAAATAATCTGAATGAGGCAACTTTGAATGAAGAGAATTAGGGAATGGTTGATTCAGCTCTCGGCATCCCTACTAAATCTACATGAGATAATACAAAATTGGTTCATTTACTTTCTCCATCAATGTAGGTACAACTCTGTAGGTGACAAGAAAAAGATTGCTAACACTGTAACATTTGTCCTCATTGGGCAGAATTTGATGTGGGAGACAGGGATCTCTCCCCTCAGCTGGAGAACTGGTGAGAGCAGCACATCGCATCTTTTCGGTAAGGCCCCACTGCATTAAGTGCCAGTGAGGCACTTAACTGGTCAGCAGCAGGTCTTCCCCAGGGTCAAGGTCATTAATTGCCTACTTGAGGCCTCTGGTGGTCAGGCAGGAAGGTTATCCACGATCCTTCCCGTCACAGACTTCATCGGGACAGAGTTGACAAAGTGGTGGGCCTCCCCACCACAAAACTGATCAGAATTTTGTGCTTTTGGATAGTCATCGAAACCCAAGAATACTTCCACCTTCTTCCTGGGGATTAGTTCTAATGTAAGTTTTGTAAATATAATACATACACACACATACAAATAAAATACACACACACGCATACATAAAAATATGGCTCATTTACTTTCCAAAGGACTCCATTTTTTCAGTATTTTATTAAAGATATTCAAAGTCAAACAAAAGGCTTAAAATTCAATAACAGTTCAATTGTATATCTGCTACAAATTTTTAAAAAATCTATTATGGCACAAAATAAATTATGAACACATCAATATAACTCAGTACACACCAACACTTCTCCTCTAAACATACAAGGACGTCTACACTGTACACATAAAAATCTTTTATACAAACATTTCAATGTCAGACAGATCCCTCTGTATTGTTCTGAAGTATTAACTCCTATCTCCCCGAAATTCAAAACTATATCAGAAAGGATCTTTAAAATGTAATTAGTAGTTGAGAGTGATGTACCATTGCAGAATACTATTCCAGTTCTTTTACATTGATGTATTGGGATGGAACCATCATTAAATAAAAGATAAAACATGGCTTACATCATCTTGCCACTAAGTGCCGATAGAGCTTTTCTGGATATTGTTTTATTCAATTTTGTTGGTAGAAAAACAACAAATCTATTGTTGCAAAGTAAACTTTTGTGTATTTTCAAATAGTTTGTAAACCTGGGACTGGATTTCACATGTCCACTTGCCTTAAAACCCACCAGTAGGGGAGTGTAAAACCCAGCCCCTGGTTGTTAATAAAAAGATGTGTAGATGCCATGATTTCTATTGGAGAATATGCAAGTAAATTCATATCTGCCCACCTTTCTCCCCATTATGAGTGATAATATCACCATGAATGTGTTTGGACTAACAGTGTGAAATAGGAAAGTATCTTATGGCCTGACAATTTAACTTTTTCCATGGACGTGTGTATTATGGAACAACTCGAGAGTGCTAGAACTCTGCTCATTTGTGGCTCAGATCCTTAAGTGGTATTCATGACTATTTGTAATATTAGCAGAGGAACACTTAAATGTATTTGTATTACATTCATTTATCCATTATTCAAATGGAGGTAATAATTCATTTGACTTCAATCGCAAATTACTTCTTTTTGTTTAAAACAGCAAAGAATTTCCTATGATTGTATTAAGAGTTTAGCTGCTAATATCACATCCACTGATAGGCTTGTACCTTTGTAGTTTTGATTTTCTTTGTAATTTGGGTAGTCTTCTCAATGCCTTCTTTGTCTAACCTTGAGCAGTCTGTTGGTGAGTCTTGTGTGTTTGAAAATTGATCCCAGTTAAGAGGAAAACGAAGGGGCGAGGGAACCAAATGATAAAAGAGAAATAAATGTTTTGTTTTAGTTTTTCTTAAAGGATTAGATTATAAACTACCTCTCTTTCAGATAATTTGTGAAATTGAATGCTTTAAAAAAAACAATGTTGTGCAAAAGAAAGTAGAATTTCAAGAGGAAAAGGAGAAAAAAAAAAATCAAATGTGCTCAGGATAAATTAGAAAGCTGATCCTTAATGACTCAGCAAGTTTATCCATTGATCAAATTATCTGATCGCGGGCAGAAGGCCCCTGCCCGATTTAGTGGGAAAAAAACCCCAGCCAGAATTCCTAATCTACTGGTTCCTGTCCAAAGCTCTCAATGGCAGGTAAGGACAGGACTGGGATTGGCATTGATGCCCAAAATAGTTAAATAAACTGTCAACCTTCAACTCCAATGCTCAGCTATGAATGATGGCCAACTCCGGTTAGCCACCATACACAATGCACTGCAACACTGCTGGACATGGATTTCTTGCTGAGGTACAGTCCCATGTCCTCAGGAGAGAAGATAAAGTTGACAAAGCAGAATTTTTTTTTTAAACTGTTACAGTTGATGAAGAGCTGTGATTTTCAATTGTTCCTGAAAGTTTTTTTAAACTTGCTTTTCAAGAGCTGAAGGGGAAAATTGTATAATGACCATATTACTCAAAACTTTTATTGCGATTAAAAGTCTCAATTATTTGCCTCATTTAGGTTAATTTTAGTTCTCAGGCTGGTCATAAATTCAGGCACTAGGAGGTTTTTTTACCCTGACGGGAAAAAACTTCCACTCTACTTGCTTTACATCTTCTGTCCACTAACTATCCAGTGGCATTGACAATGGGCAACTCCATAATTTAATCCATTCGCATCTCCTGTCTGGAGGAAAATGTACAGCATAGAGAGCTACCAAACAGGATCAGAAATTAGGAGGAAGACCACCCCTAACACATTATCTTTTCAATGGAAATAATTTTGTTGACAATATGTTAATAAACCATCATTTAATTTGCATGCTCACAATCTGTTGTGAAGGATTCAGTCAAGTTACATGACACACTCACTTATAGTTTACTGAGCATCTTTAAAATGGTGGAATTGTAACAGAAAATGTCAAAATGGCTGATGTGCTGGCCCATCTAGCATCTGTACTGTTTGTCAAAAATGCCTACCACAATATAATCTCGAATAGGGCATAGCTTACTATAAAAATGCTTGTATGATTGCGTTCACAGTCTAACAACTTTGGAGGACAAATATAATGAGTAATCTTGATGGTAAGCAAAGTGTCAGAAGTTGTAATACTATATTATAGAACAGATCACCATTCATTCTGTATTTAATCTTTCCTATTTTAAGGGTTTCTTCGTGCCCATTTTGCAACCTATCATGATTTGGAACCATCATAATAAAGACAAAATTGATGTTTTCAATGTTTTTACGGGTTTACACATCCCAATATATCATGATACCATGACATCCAAAATATTGACACCATCGCAACATTAAAAATTGTGACAAATCAACACAGTAGAATAAAACAAAGTCTTTCTAATATCAAATGCCCAGTTAGCTAAAATATCTAGTAGATAATTACATCATCATGAAAGCCACCACATCCAGCAATCATATTGCACACTTTGGATATGTGGATTATCCTGGGCTATTTCTGATGGTTTAATGGGCAGTTACCCCTTTTAAGTTATCATCCATCACTTGGGCAGTGGACCTTTCCCCTTTGCTTAAAATTCCCTGAACAAGAAAATGCAAGGAATTGGTAATTTAGTAATTAGTTCAGAAATAACTATAATAACCAGCTACACACCACAATGTATTAAATACAGATTTTTATAATGATTGCATTCTTATTTTGACAAGTAGATCAGGAATGTTACATTCTCAGTATAAGACAGAGGAATGGAGCAAAACTCCAATAGCTTTATTATGTACTGCTACACATTACTGTAGAAAATTATTAATGAAAATAGAAAGTGTCTAGAAAACAGTCTGAGGTCGGTTGTGTTTAAATTCTGAGCTGAGAAGAGGTTTAACAGTCTATTGCAGGGTTTGAATTTAACAGTAAGCAACCCATAAATGCACGCGAATAAAGCTTATTGACAAAACTAGGAGGCAACTGTCTTCCAGGTAAAGTATCTATCGTGAGGCAATCTACAATGATAGGCAACTACTGAAAATATTTTGTATGTCTTATTGCCATGTTGAAATGTGCCCTGATTATTTTGGTTTCATATCTTAAAATGTGTGATTTATTTAGGGTCATGATGGGTCCTGTAAACATATATAAATCTTGTTATCAGCGTTATGGATAATGAAAGCCAAGAATTGGAAGCCTCCTTCTTTTGCCAGTAAGGCACATTAATTACAAGCACCAGCCACAAGACGACTGGATGTTTTACTGGTTGAACTTTATGGGATCGGTGCTGCTCCATGAGACAAAGGAGCAGTTGAACTAACCTGTCTGTTCAGGTCACCTTGCTCAAATCACAACCTGTCTTTTGCAGCCTCATGTTAAAAATGCCCTTCACTTGGATGAGGCACCCCAGTATGACCCAAGCCACTAGATAAAACATTATGCTAGTAACATTGGTAAAAACACAACTTGAACCTTCAAACATAGCCATTAGGAGCAAAACTGAAGGGGCCTTGATACCTGGGGTAGGACAATGCCATTGGTAAAGTGAAGTTATTTACAGAAACTACACCGTTACCGAGCCATTATCTACCAATTCAATTCGCAGGCATGAAAGTCCTACTGCCAAGATTTCTGCAAGTGAATATGATTAATTTTAATAAGATAAGTCACTCAGGCATTTTCATCATGTCACCTGCACCTACACTTCCCATTCACTCATGGTAAAATGGGTAGAATATCTTTGCCATAACTATTCATTAATTCCCTTGAGTCACCTACTTCCATATTTGTCAGAAATGGAAACATGAAAAAGGTTCCTGCTGCTTAATATAGCACCTGTTTAGTAATAATTGAAATGCTGATTGAACAAGAAATTGTGATTTCAAAATGAACATGATTTTGTATAGATTTAGAATGGAAATTATCTTATTCAAATATCATCGCAATTTTTATTTATCATCCGGTCAACTTTGAAGAACTATCCAACTGATACATAAACAGCTTTTTTTTCAATGTACCAACTGTTTCATATTAACTCCCATTCTAACTTTTGATTTGAGGTAGCACTTTGAAAAGAGTACTGGTGCTTGACGCAGCATCAATCGGGACACTTTATCAGAATTGAAAACAAAAGAAACTAATCTTATGGGGCTTTGAAACTGTATAGTTGGCTTACAAAATGGTTCTACTAAGGCAGTGATGTTCTTTTCCTAAAAAGTCCTAATTGGGATGAGAAACATTCCTCAAATTATCTATTTGCAATGTTGAGTCATTAAATATAGATAATCATTTTGAGAAATTTCACTCTGTCATGGTCACACATTTTAGAACTATTCACACAAGTTTTAAGTAGTTTGTTTTACTTTTTAAAAATAAATTTAGAATATCCAATTCATTTTTTCCAATTAATGGGGCAATTTAGCGTGTCCAATCCACCTGTCCTGCATATCTTTCGGGTTGCGGGGGCGGAACCCACGCAAACACGGAGAATGTGCAAACTCCACATGGACAGTGACCCAGAGCCGGGATCGAACCTGGGACTCGACGCCATGAGGCAATCGTGCTAACCATTTGCGTCACCGTGCTGCCCAGTAGTTTGTTTTACTCAAGTAGGAGGTGGCACAGGTTCACCAATTACCTGTGTTTATGACCATCCTAATCCAATCATAAATCCAATTGTATAGATTTATCAGGTTTAATTAATGAATGAATAAACTCAATCCGTCTATATTGTTGCCAAACTCAATGCTGTATCAGCAGCAATAACCTTTCACACCTGCATCTGCAAATAGGAAGATCATACCTGACAATAAATATTTCAATAAATATTCTTGGATAGGCACCCTTGGATTCAAGCCCCTTCAGCAATCTAGTTGGTCCAGTCTCCTCAGTGACTGACTGACAGTTTTTACTGAATTTAGTTCACACTTGCTCACACAATAGAATTTGGCATAAATTCGCGCCAGTCAAAACAGACAGCTAAATTTGAACCCTGTGTTGGCAGACAGAAAAAAGGCATTGTACTGGCACTCAGGTTTTTCAGAAGTACAGAACAGTAAAGTCATTTGGTGACTTATTTTTTGCAAAAATTCACTGAAGCCATGTACATTACTTCTATTTTTAGGCATATGGGGTGACATAGGCTTTCTTAAGACCAAACACACCAGTGGTATGATAGTACCAACACTGCAGTATTAAAACATCCTTCTGTCAATAAATGGAAATACTAGATTTTTACTTAGTGGGATGCGCCTACACATGTAAAGAATCATTTTGTTCTCAGTACCTCTAATGGGCAAGAACACCTTGTCAAAAACATATTCTTCACAGTTTCAGCCTATTGTCTCTAGTACAGGAAGAGCTAGCAACAGAATACTTCTGTCTACAATTACATCACTGTGTCAGAAAAAGAAGCCAACACAGTTGCACCATAGCATTTAAGAGTCCATGGGGATCACTGGCAATGTCTGCATCAGAAATATCACGCAGTCTCATTTTAAAAGTTTCTAAGTGTAACAAATGGAAATATTTTTGTAATACAACCCACATGGAGCAATCATACTAAAGAATAAGCCACAACTAAAACTTGAACTTCTATTATTTTCCAAAGATATATGGTAATCATGACAGTATTTCTAATCAAATATTTTTCATGGCATTTTACTTATATTTTGCCATGTTGTTGTACAGTTCATTTGTTTCAATAGCATCTATTTCAACTGGTCTACACATGAGCTTTCTATTTTAAAAGTTATTTTAAATGGGACACAATTCCCATTTACTGAAGCAAGTGATTGTTCGAGAATCTACCTTCTAGTCAGAGATCATTTGAGGCAATCTAGATCACGTCTGGTGCTTAGAAATATAGAAATGTCAGCAAAGAAAAAGGCCATTTAGCCCATCCTGGTTCTCAGAAAGACCATGGGGGTGAGGGGTAATCTTTTGGCAATAGTGCTAACAAGACAATATCAGATCAGCCGCCCATTACAGAACTCCTTAATTTTAGCTAGAATCAAGAGAGATGTGTAATAGCAACCCAATCACATATCTCAATTAAACAAATCACCACAAGTTTAAATTAGCACCCATCCTTCAATGTGAAAATAATAGAATTCATCGCACACTCCAATCTTTTCCCCATATATGAAACAAGGTTCGGCAACTGTCAAGCTTGATGCAGTTTGGGAATCTATGTTTAATTAATTACTTTTGAGGGTTTTTTTTTTTTTTTTTTACATAGGTTAGCCAATAATCTTCCAAACAAGCAGTTAAATTGCGATGCTGAACTAATTTTGTTAATCAGACGTGATAAGAAAGGTTTAATCATGGACAAGATCATTATATTTTTCAAATCATTTGACTAATATTTGCAATATTATTACATGGGGTGATATTTTCATTCCGCCCCCCCCACTGAATATTCAGCCAACTTAAAATCTGGTATAACTTTCATGCAAACTGACATATTGCAGAAGTTTTATATTTGGAAAATTGTCTGGAGTGCAGAACCTAAACAAACATACTTTTGAACTAGAAGTCACAACCAACAAAGTCATCATGGAAGATGTTTGTTGCATCCACAATGTATTTGTGCAACTGAAGAGATCGAGGTACTAGAAATAAATTCCACAACTTATGGGAGAGACATATGGAAGAATCCAAATAATGCCATTTGTTGTAACAGTCTAAAAACAGGCTCTTTGCTACACAGAGGTGTTCTCCAAGCCAATTTAGCCAACTTTTCGATCAACATTGAGAGGCAACCTTTATTAATTTCCCTACTTTGGGATAGCAGCCTAAATCTTTTGTGGTAGGGAGCCTCGAGACTGACCTTTTAATCCTCTGAGCTGTCTATTTCCCCTGAACATTGAATCATTTTGGCCCTGGAGCACATGTAGGCTAGTTAAAAAAGGTACTAGTTTTAATCTATCACAATTTTCTTTTTAAAATAAGTCTAAACAGTCAAGCTATAATGTATAAATATACCTACATACACTGGTACACATATACATGTGCGACCATATTTCTATACATACTTATACACATGCATGCAGTTAAACAAGCACACCCTGCAAAAATAAATTAAAATCCACACAGAACCAACCAGTTAACTAAAAAATGCTGGTATTGGAAATATTTGGATTAAAATAAAATCACATCAGAAAATTCACAATATAAAGGCTTTTTTCCTGAAATCAATGAGCATGGTCCCATTTTAGGCCAGTTGTTTGAGGAATGATGTGCTGGTCTTTGGATAGAGTTCTAAACCATTAACACAAAATGCAGTTCGATGGAACCTTTTGACTTCCACAGGCTGGTACAATGTGACATTGTTACCTATGAAGACTACTGGACGGATAACCATTTCATCACATTGAATTGGAGTGATGTTGCAATAATTCCATATAAAAATGACTACTCATTTTTTGTTACAATCGGAGGAAAGAATTACATTTCAAAAAAGGGGAAAACTCAGGAAGTATTACAACATCATTCCAATTCACTGCTGACATTGCTTCCTTTAGGCCCTGTGTTTTTGGTCAAATTGTCCTCTAATTGTCTGTGACCAGTAATCTTCACAATGCAAACCTGCAAATATCTAAATATTGCATTAGAGTAATTTAAATTTGAAAAACTGAACAATACCAGCTTGCAAAAGCAGTTACTCCAAATGATGATTTGTTGAAATGTTTTTACAAGATGGGTACTTTCATAGCTTGTACTGTAAATTTTTCAGAATTGAAAAATGATCATCCCTTTGTGCATCTATCTCCAGTTTAGGGACGTCTGTTCGTTTTCTTTTTCTATAGTTTGCATGGAAGTTGACATTGTACCAGACTCCGGCAAAAGGTCCAATCGGCAGTATCATGGCACTCAGCTTCCCACTCCCATTCACTTCCTAGTAAGAAGGAAACCCTATGATACAATACCTGCTGAGCATGCTGTACAGATGAATGAAATGGTACTGATGATAACAGATCCATGTTACAGCATTGCCAAGCTGGCACACAGCAGAAACAATATTCCTTTTATTTTCCCCCTTTATGGGCTGTGTTTTAAAATTTCAAAGCATTGAAACATCCTTTCAATATCTTATCTTTTCCCACAAATTAAAATAAAACCTTACAATTATTTCAAGATAAGAAACATCTGTTTTGTTGTTTAATTTAAAATTTATGCACCATAACTTGACTCAAGGATAGCATAAATCAAACAATAAGCGTGTGCCTTTTCTTCCATTTGAGAAATATTAAAATCCACCTTGTTGCTGGGCTACAGAAAAAGGAAGATTGTTTTGTTTTGCTGCGTTCATGGGGCCTTCGATTGTGCTGCATCGATTATAAATGAAACAAAAATGGCCCCTCCCTTTTTGATTGATGATTCTCAAATAAATAACCCAACACAATTCTTTTTTAAAAATATTTAGAGTACCCAATTTATTTTTTCCAATTAAGGGGCAATTTAGAGTGTTCAATCCACCTAACCTGCACATCTTTGGGTTGTGGGGGCGAAACCCACGCAAACACGGGGAGAATGTGCAAACTCCACACGGACAGTGACCCAGAGCCGGGATCGAACCTGGAACCTCGGCACCGTGAGACTGCAGTGCTACCACTGCGCCACCGCCAGCACAATTCTTAGAGTAAATGATTTAACGAGTGGAGTAATAATGGTGGGCATTGAACATTTTCAGTACCACAAAACTGTACTGGATTTTACACTGTGCATAATGCAGGAAATTATACTTCCTTTAGTAAGACCTCCCTGTAAACCTTTAATTTAGAATCCAATGTGAATGCTTGACGACCAACACAGAGTCAGACACGACAAAACCTGAGGGAATGCTATGGCGTTCGGCACCATTGCCTCCAAAGCAAGCTTAACCATAAAAGCTCAGAGAAACCCTGAAGGTGGCAATCCCATTCTCTGGATTCTATAGTCCTGAGCGGTAAGAAGCTGAGACTAATCATAGGGTTTCAAATTCACAGTAGTTTTGTACAATGATCTAAAGCCCATTGAGACGAATGTTCGTCTTTAAACTGAATACAGAAAGCTACGTTGTGTGTCAATCAGCTCCGAGCAATCACAATTCTTCGACTTCAGAATGCCACGAAGATTTATTGAGGTACTGATAGACCACAGCGTGTTAGTTTAGTTTCTTCAGAATCATCCCTGTCATAATAGATACACTGTAATAAATTGGCACAATAAAACTCTATTTCTTCCTCAACTTCATCTAGGTATTCACTAAAAGTTCCACATTAATTGTATTCATATTGTAATATCCTTACAACCCAGCTCATGTAAATCCGCAAACCATTTAGACACATTTTAAACAAGATATATCAGTCTGCACATTTTCGTTTTGTAACCAGCTCGTCTCAATACATAACAAAAAAATCAGTTTATAATCAATACTTTATTAGTTGCTTTCTAAACAGGCTAACGGCAAGGCCAACACTATAAAAGCCCTTCAACCCCCCCACCCCCACCCCATTTGTAAATTCACATTTGATCTGGATCGAGGGCGGCGCGCCCCCAAATGAATCTACTTGTGTAGCGTAAACGGTCTAAAACCAGCAACATGACACTAACTCGTAAAACTAGAACCACAATGAGTTATTATCGCTCTTTTCCATAATCACTGCACAAACCACATGATACTACAGCTGTAACCTTGTTATCCTAAACTTATTTTTTTTCTCAGCCCAACGAGGATAAACATTTCTGGGGTCACCTATTCCTTCAGTTCCTTATAAACCTTTTTATTGACCGATTTATTATTTCGCCCCAGCCCCTTCAGATTCTAAATTGGGATTTTGTTTAACTCCCCCCCCACCCACCCACCAGTCACATTCAATAATATTCTCTGCTACCTTTTTCATCAATCACTAAAATTAGGAAATTCTTCACTTCCATTGACTAATTGTGCTCGTCATCATCAGTGACAACCAGTAATGCCGTTTCTCTAAAGCACCCTGATAAGATCAACTCCCACTTGCCAGAGGAAAGGTTGATTATAAGAGGAGGCAGCCTCGCTTCCCCCAAGATAAGATTTGCATCCAATATATTCGAGTCGGTCCATCCTTTGTAATCTAAAATATCCCTCGGAGGAGATGCATTTCCCCGGGAACCGCTATTTCTAATAGGAAATGTTGGATTCAATCTCCAGCCAGTCTCCTGAGATCATTTTCCGCACCTCCGGGGTGCCGTAATCTGGGAATTCGAAGTGGGAGACGGGGCTGGAGCCGCTGGTCAGTGGGTCAATGTCCTTGTCCAGTGATAGGTTCCCCGCTCCAGCCGCGCTCAGCTCCAGCAGCTCAGCGCCGGCCGCCACATTCAAACTCAAGTCGAAAAGTAAGAGTTCATGGTCAGATTCCTCCGGGGGTCTCCCCGGGATCGAACGGGTGGACATGGAGACAGCGGCCGTCAGTTGGGCGCTTCGCTTGGGGTCGGGAGAAGGCAGCCTGGTGTCCTTGCTGGAATAACCCGAGACATCCGTGCAGGAGCCGTCACTGTCATTGCAATCCGGATTGTAAGGACTGGCCGGCTCCGGCTCCGGCTCCGACTCGGACTGCGAGTCCGCACACTCCGCCACTCTCACTATCTTCGCTTTCTTCGCCTTGGACCTCTCCAGGTGTAGTTTCGCCTTCTGAGGTCGGCTGTGCTTCTTGAAAGATTTCACCTCCTTTCTGCAGCTTTTCTCCTCGGCTCCTGCTCCGGACTCGGACCTGATTTTCTTTCTGGGTCGGTATTTGTAATCGGGATAATCTGCCATATGCTTCAGCCTCAGGCGCTCCGCCTCTCTGATGAACGGGGTCTTTTCATTGTCCTTCAGCATTTTCCACTTCTTCCCCAGGCGCTTGGAGATCTCGGCGTTGTGCATGTCGGGGACTTGCTCCATGATCTTTTTCCTCTCGATCTGGGACCAGACCATGAAAGCGTTCATGGGCCTTTTGATGTGGCCGGTAGGGGTTTTGCACCAGTCTGGGTTGCAGCTCGCCTCCTCCTCGGCTTTGACAGAGGCACTGGTCCAGGGAGCTTCCCCACAATGAGCGGAGAAGCCTGGATTGGGGCTGGAAGCTGCGCTCATGTCACTGATGCCGCTATCTGCCGCCTCCCTACAGCTCTTGCTGCTGGTTTTACTTTCCGAACTCTTTGTCTGTTGCACCATTTTTTTTGTTGTAAAGGGGAGAACAAAATCCTGCAACTTTAAAAAATAATAAATGTTCTGTATAAAAGCCCCTTGATTGCAGCAGCGAAGCCTCACTCCAGCTGCTCACAGCTCATCCCCTCATCAATTTCTGCGTCAATTTCTGTCTCCACATCGCGGCCGCGCGGGATGGATACAATTTCACTGATTGACATTTCCCCTAGCCAATCACAACGCCCTGTTTCCACCACTCACAGCACAGAGGCGTGGCTTCGCCCTGGTTCAATGACATCACTCCCAAATTTACCCAATCAGAGCTCGCTAACTGAACGCTCCACATTGGCGGATTCATCTGGACTGAATCAATGAATGGGTCATTTATGTAAAATATACGGCCAAAAAATAACAACAATAAATAACACTGGGCTCTGGCCATTTCAATTGGACCAAAGGTGAAAGGAAAGGTGGGACTAGGCACCCTCGAATGTCACCAGGACTGCCCCCTCAATCTGAGAGGGCCATTGACCAATCAGTGTTACACACAATTCAAATAAACACTTGCATTTATGTCGCACCTTCCACCATACTGGGACATCCCAATGAAGTACTCTTCGACTGCACTCATTGCCGCAATGTAGCAAACACGGCACCCTGTTGGCACACAGCAAGACACCACTATAACAACACCGTGATGACCAGATGATGTTTTATATGATGTTGTTTGAGGGCTGAGTATTGATCCCAGGACATTTTAGAAAATTCATCTGATCATCTGCAAAAGAGTGTCCAGAGATTTCTTTGATCCACCTGCAAGGGTAGATAGCACTCTTTGGACAAAGGGCCATCTAGACTCGAAACGTTAGCTCTTTTTTCCCCCTACAGATGCCGCCAGGCCTGCAGAGATTTTTCAGCATTTTCTCTTTTGGTTTCAGATTCCAGCATCCGCAGTAATTTGCTTTTATGGCAGTGCAGCACCCTTTTGGGTGGGTGGGATGAGGTTGGATTGGGTGTGCAAAGGGGGTGAGGGAGCACTGAGGTCCCGACCTGGATGGGGGCAAACAGTGCCTTCAAAAGTCCCAGAAGGAGCCGCGAGAGGAGAGAGAGCGTCGAGGGAGCAGAAAAGAGCATCGGAGATCACCACAGCCGGCTGTGCGCCGAGAGCGATATCGCACTTCAAACATGATGTCGCTGACAGACAGGCATGTGACTCATGGATGATGAGTGTTTGCTGGTCCCTGTCCTGCAGCAGAGACTGGTTGCCTTGCCATTGGGCCCAGGACCTCGCTCCGTTGGAACCGCCTGGTGGTTGGTTTGCAACGGCCACCCACATTAAAAGAATCCACGCACAGGCATCGCTCAACCCAACCTCATCCCATCCACCCGATTGAATATTGGGACCTGGAACATCAGGACCCTTATGGACAACCTTGCCAAGCGTAAGCATTGGAAATAGGGTACAGAATCCAAATTGTCCCTCCCATCTGCCTCATCGATCACCACCTGCCCCACCTGTGGCAAAGTCCGCAGTTCCAGGGTTTTATTTTCCAATTAAGGGCCAATCCACCTAACCTGCACACCTTTGGGTCGTGGGGGTGAAACTCACGCAGACATGGGGATAATGTGAAAACTCCACACAGACAGTGACCCGGGGTTGGGATCAAATCAAGGTCCTCAGCACCGTAGGCAGCTGCGCTAATCACTGCGTCACCGTGCCGCCACTGCAGTTCCAGGATTGATCTATTCAGCCACCCCCGGAGTGGAAGCAAGTCATCCTCAACCTTAAGGGGCAGCCAAAGAAAAGGAGTGTCAGCCTAGAATTTGTGCTCAAGTCCCTGGAGTGACACTTGAACCCACAACGTTTTACCTCTCAGATGAGAGTGCAACCTATTGAGCAACAGTTAAAACTCTAATCCCACCAGCAGCATGTCACACCATATTTTACTGCTGCCTGGGAACTTCTGATCCAAAAGACAAAAAAAAGAAGCATGAAGTCAAACTGAACGAAGATGTCAGTGTCATGACTGCTCTGACAGTTTCTGCCTTGTGGTGCCCACTGGTGGTGACATGACTTACGAGTGTAGTGGCAAACACCACATGGTCAGAAGGTCTAGTTCAAATGTAACATTAATGTAAATTGTATACCTGAAGTATAGAATGACCACAGAGACCATCCTTTCAAACATTTGTGAATTGCAGTTTTAGCTATCAGTCCTCATTGAGGTTGTGAGCAGAATTGTACAGGAACAGTTGCAAATGTTTCAGCTGGGGAATTTTCACTGTAATTTCATTGCAGTGTTCATGTAAGCCTACTGTGACACGAATAACGATTATTATTATAAAGTGGAGTTTTAGGTGTAGATTTAACCATCATTTATTAAATGAAAATAAGCTAGGCTTTAGGAGATCTCTGACTTGCTCATTTTTAGTTCGCTTTGAAGTCTTTCTGTGCTTCCAGCAAACACAAAATGCCAAATAAATGAGTTGTTTGTCCTTCTCAAAGTTTCTGCTTGCTGTCCGGCTATCCTCTTTTCTTATGACACCTAACAGAGAAAAATGAATTGAAATAAACATGTGATATAATTGATTAACAATTTATTCACTGAAAGAATATTGCATGGAGTTTTGCAGAATGAGGTACTTTGTAATTAAAATTTTCTGTTGTTGTCAACGCAGAAGAGATTATAAGTTTGTTCAAGAATAGGTTTGCTTGCAGAATATTTCCAAGAGTTGTTTGAAGGAGCTTGAGATCACTCAGCCTTCAGCTTCCATTCACTCAGTTTTCTCTGAATTGTTTGCTCCCAAAGGAGTGGGGCTGACGAGATGAGGTAGGGGGTGGGGAGAAGAGGGCAGTAGTTCTGAGAAGCGATGGGTGAAATGTGATATGAACACTGCAAATTCGCTGACATACACTATCTTGGATATTTAGTCCCACAGAGAGAAGATATTTAGCTCATTTTCTGTGATCTTGCTCTTGGGTAGTCTGGACCAGAACAAAATCAACTTGCATTTAGGTAGCATCCTTTAGGCAGAAAATCATTCCAAGGTGCTTCATGGAGCATTACCAAAATCTGAACTTGATTGACGATGTTTAGTTGATAAGATGAAGTGTTACTTAAACTAGTCTGTCAAGTTAAGCTCTGCCCAGTGGCAAAATGTGGGGACATAAACACATACGGAGGTCATTTAGAAACAAATATCTAAGTGAGGGGTGGGAAATTTGGCAATTTTTTGTAAATTTGCAGAGGATGATCTCACCAGTTAGGCTGTGCCCCAGCAATTATAGCCAAAGCTTCATGAATCAAGAAATAAATAAATCTTGCCTTATGTAGCAACTTCACCTCAGGACATCCCAAAACTCTTCACAATGACGTATTTTTGACATGCAACCACTGGTCTAATGTAGGAAACAGCATCCAATTTGTGCATAGCAAGCTCCCATAAATAGTCATGTGACAATGACCAGGTAAATTGTTCTGGCGATGTAGAATGAGAGATAAATATTAACTAGAAAGAACCCCTCTGCATATATTTGAGATAATGTCAGAGTCTCAACTTTACTTCTCCTCTGAAAGACAGCACCTGCAAGTCCCACAGAACCCTGACATGGAACTGTATTATTGTTCCTTCACTGTCGCCAGGCCAAAATCCTAGAGCTTCCTTTCTAATGGCATTGTGGATATATTGACTCCAGTGGTTGAAGAAGGCCACCCACTGCCACTTTCTCAAGGACAAGAAGGGCTGGGCAATAAATGCTGGCCGAGCCACCAATGCCTACAACCAATGAAATAATACGTTTTAAAAAGAGCACTATTTGATCATCAATTACACTGGAGTGTCAACCTTGACTTTTCTGCTCAAGCGCAGGAATGGGACTTGAACCTACAACCGGGTGACCCGGAGGTGAGAGTGCTGCCAACTGACAGAAGCATCACCAAAGGGATAATTGGCAGTTGGAATTTTAAAAAACTGCTTTTCTTTAAATAAAAATAGGATGTTGTTACTTACTGACGGTTTGTGAACTGTGTGTTGACTCAAGCACGAGTGGGACTCAATTCTGAGGATTGTGTCTGATTGAAAATTAGCAGGAAAAATGGAATCTGTGAAGTTTGCCATTCTATTTGAAGTTATTTTCTAGTTTCCTCCTGATGTGGTACTTCTCCATTCAATTATTTTTTTTATAGGACTTTGTTTAATTACAGATTGGCCCAGAGGGAAGAAGAAACACAATTTCAGATGTACACATAAACCACATAATCATACTGTTTCTTTGGATGTATGCCACTGTTTAATGTCTTCATAACAATTTGATTATACCAGTGGCAATCAGTGCTTACAATATAATAAAGATTAAAATTAAATTACAATTATTTCACTAAATGTGTCACATGTTACAAATTGTCTTTCGTATTTCAAATAGTCATAATATTTGTGCTTACATCCCTCCCGGTCTGTGTCCTCCAAAACCTCTTCGTACCCATCTCTGGATAATTCTGCCTGTTTGAAGGTGATGGTGTATTTTTGTTCATTGAACAGAGCACAGAACACTCTGTGGATAACAATTGTAATATTTTGGGGGAATGAAGAATGGATATTTTGAAAATGGCCTGATTTCTGCTGAGCTATATACAACTTTAACATTTTCTGAGCCTGTTTGAACATCACAGTCAGCAGTAGTAACTCTCTAATGGCAATTTCAGCATCACTTATAATGTGAGTGACATGAAAATCATGAAAGTCCAGGATATTTTGGAATGTTTGACTCCACAAGTGCAGTAACATAGCAAATATTTCCCTAACTTTAACAAGGTAGAGCAATGGAATATTTCTTGGGATTTGGAAGGTTGGTATTTGAGACTATTCTCCCAACATATAAGCTCTAGGGTGACAGAGAACACAACTCTACCATATGAAATCCATTCAACACATTCACCAGTAAGGCACAGGAACAGAATATTTCCAAAGCATCTGCAAATGTTTATTTACCTTGGCTTGATAACATCAACAGATATATTGAGATTTCATCCAGGACAAAACAATCCAATTGATTGGCACTCGATGCATCACCTAGACATTCACTCCCTCCACCGCTGATGCATAGTGGAAGAGGTATACCATTAACAAGATTCACATCAGCACTTTGTAAAAGCTCCTTCAACAGCACCTTCCAAACCCATGACCTCTACTGCCTAGAAGGACAAAGGCAGCAAGAGCATGAGAACACCACAACCAACATGTTCTCCATCAAGTCACACTCCATCCTGACTTGGAAATGTATCGCTGTTCCGTCATTGTCACTGAGTCAAAACTTGAATAACTTCCCTAACAGCATTGTGGGTGTACCTACACCACATCAAAAACAGCTGTTTAAGAAGGTGATTCACCACCACTTTCTCAGGGGCAATAAAAGATGGACAATAAATACTCACCTAGCCACTGACGATCACACCTTGAAAATGAATTAAAAATAACTTTTATGTGAATAGAAGGTTGGAGAGTCAAATAAACACTTTTAGAATCTTTGATTGGCTGAGCCTTTGGTTTTCTGTGATGATAGACATGTATTTTACCCAATAGCAGGGGCTCAATTGTAACTTGAAAAATATTTTCAGAGACTGACTAGATTGCCATCAGCCATTGAATTATTGACATTAAAAGTTATTAGCCCTGAACATGGAATGGGGCTCTTGCTTGTGTTTTGCTTTTCTCAATTATATCTATTCATATTATTCTCATTAATATTGCATTTCTTCCCTGAGATGCAACATACAGCATCGGATTTACAGGTATAAAGAAAATGGACTTTGTGTATTTCAAATCTCATCTGACAATTAGAAAATGATGTTTAGATTCCATCTATATAAACATCTCCAATGTTTCTTCCGGTCTCTAAAAATGTCTTCTTACCCAAAATCTTTATGCCTGGGCTAAGCTACAGATGAATTCTGTCTGTCCTGTGTAATTGCTCCCTCATTATTCAAGGAGCCTGCTCTAGGCTAGAAGGAGATGCTTTGATGACTGGATTTTTAATATCAAGGGCACGGTACCCCGCATAAAACAACCTATTAAGTGGGATCCCGATGGGGAATCTCCTCCTCCTCCTTCAGCCTCAACCACATCTGCCATATCTCCAGTCGGTGAATCCATTGAGCTGTATAGCATAAATCATATCGTCATGAATCAGAGAGGCCCAAGCTCCTTTTTCACTTTAGAGATGCAGCTTCAACTCTTTTGGTGCTGCCGTTGCTCCAATGCAATTGAAAAAACCCAGACTTTTTAACTTCTATATAAAATAAAAAATGTGAAACTGCTAGACAGCACTGATGATAGATAATAAGATGACATATTTTAATTGCGTGTATTAATACAATGGTTCTTACATGAGTGAGTATGGAAGCTGTTCATGTGAATAAAATAATTCCATATTCAGCAATCTCAGTCAGTTGTTGTGTTTATTCCAAGCAATTTTCTGAATGAAGAGTCAGGATCAAGAAAAAAATGTCAATAACGTTTGAGGCAGAAAACAGTCGGGGAAGGATAAATTCCAGAAATTCAGTACTGGTGAATGGGCCAGAAAATGGAACTAAAGAGCAGGCTGTGAGGGTGAGTGACCTGTGGTATACATTTACATAGAGGGGAAAGGAAACTTAAACAGGATGCTGAAAGAGACTGATCTTTGAATAAAATTGCACAATCTTTAGCTGGGGAAGGTATATCTTTCAGATTTGATAATGGGATGAAAATCAAAATACACATTGCAAGGCCAAGTAACAATAGAAACTGAAACATTCAAACTAGTTCGACAACCAAAGAGTAATGCACAAAAACAGGAGAGAAAAGAAAGAAATCTGGAGAAAGAATGTTAATTAAAACTTTGCTAAAGCTGGTATTGGAGAAGCTCTGATATACACATGCAAGAGAAATCAGAAACACTGAACACAGAACAACACAAGAGATTAGAACATGTAACATTAAAAAATTACAGAAATGGGATGCAGAAAAAAATTAAAGCAGGGATGAGATAATTATGGAGAATGTGCATTGTGCAAGATTAAGGAAACAGTAAGAAACAAAAGTTGGACATAGCTTTTAGAACATATGAGAAACTCACTGATTTAATTAAAAATGCAGTTATTTTGAAAACAATGCCAGGAATATAATGTACAATCCACCATTTGAGTGAAGATAATGCCATTTTTTGTATACTCTGTATATATTGCTGTCTTCAACATGAACTGCCACCACTCAGGCTTGGTAAATGTTATTGTAGGAATAAAGGTTGTCTTTAATCAAACTTTACAAGTAAATGATCAGGTTACATACAGTAAATCCTCATTTGAATTTTTGGTTGCATTCCTGAAAATCATGATTTTAAGTGAAACAACTTTAAGTGAATCATCAGTTCCCATAGGAATCAATGTTAAAGATGGAGTTAAGTTCCTTCGAACATTTTTTGCCAAGATAAAAACAGTGTACAAGTTGAAATATTATACTGTACATATGCAGTACTGTGCATTCCCAGCTAGAGTAGCTTGCAAAATAAAAATAAATCACTGAATATAAAAGGAATGCTATATAAATTCAAATTAGATAACACTAAATCATCCTGAGAAACACAACCTCTGTGTCTCACCCACAGCACTCCTGACACTCAGCTCAACTTTTTGCTTGGTTTTCTTTCCCACTCTGTCTCTCTCGCTTCCCTTTCCCACTGTTTCTCTTTTGCTTTCCTTTCCCACTCTGTCTCTCTCTCTCTCTCCCTTTCCTTTCCCACTTTGTCTCTCTATTTCCTTTCCCATTCTGTCTCTCTCTCTCAGTTTCATGTCCCACTTTGTCTCTCTCTCACTTCCCTTTCCCACAGTTTCTTTCTCTCCCCTTCACCACTCTGTCTCTCTCTCTCTCTTTAACTGTCTCCTCTCCTACTCTTCCCTCACCCAGATTCATAGAACATAGAACAATACAGCGCAGTACAGGCCCTTCGGCCCACGATGTTGCACCGAAACAAAAGCCATCTAACCTACACTATACCATTATCATCCATATGTTTACCCAATAAACTTTTAAATGCCCTCAATGTTGGCGAGTTCACTACTGTAGCAGGTAGGGCATTCCACGGCCTCACTACTCTTTGCGTAAAGAACCTACCCCTGACCTCTGTCCTATATCTATTACCCCTCAGTTTAAGGCTATGTCCCCTCGTGCTAGCCATTTCCATCCGCGGGAGAAGGCTCTCACTGTCCACCCTATCTAACCCTCTGATCATTTTGTATGCCTCTATTAAGTCTCCTCTTAACCTTCTTCTCTCTAACGAAAACAACCTCAAGTCCATCAGCCTTTCCTCATAAGATTTTCCCTCCATACCAGGCAACATCCTGGTAAATCTCCTCTGCACCCGTTCCAAAGCCTCCACGTCCTTCCTATAATGCGGTGACCAGAACTGTACGCAATACTCCAAATGCGGCCGTACCAGAGTTCTGTACAGCTGCAACATGACCTCCTGACTCCGGAACTCAATCCCTCTACCAATACAGGCCAACACTCCATAGGCCTTCTTCACCACCCTATCAACCTGGGTGGCAACTTTCAGGGATCTATGTACATGGACACCTAGATCCCTCTGCTCATCCACACTTTCAAGAACTTTTCCATTAGCCAAATATTCCACATTCCTGTTTTTCCTTCCAAAGTGAATCACCTCACACTTCTCGACATTAAACTCCATTTGCCACCTCTCAGCCCAGCACTGCAGCTTATCTATATCCCTCTGTAACCTGCTACTTCCTTCCACACTATCGACAACACCACCGACTTTAGTATCGTCTGCAAATTTACTCACCCACCCTTCTGCGCCTTCCTCTAGGTCATTGATAAAAATGACAAACAGCAACGGCCCCAGAACAGATCCTTGTGGTACTCCACTTGTGACAGAACTCCATTCTGAACATTTCCCATCAACCACCACCCTCTGTCTTCTTTCAGCTAGCCAATTTCTGATCCACATCTCTAAATCACCCTCAATCCCCAGCCTCCGTATTTTCTGCAATAGCCTACCGTGGGGAACCTTATCAAACGCTTTGCTGAAATCCATATACACCACATCAACTGCTCTACCCTCGTCTACCTGTTCAGTCACCTTCTCAAAGAACTCAATAAGGTTTGTGAGGCATGACCGACCCTTCACAAAGCCATGCTGACTATCCCTGATCATATTATTCCTATCTAGATGATTATAAATCTTGTCTCTTATAATCCCCTCCAAGACCTTACCCACTACAGACGTGAGGCTCACCGGTCTATAGTTGCCGGGGTTGTCTCTGCTCCCCTTTTTGAACAAAGGGACCACATTTGCTATCCTCCAGTCCTCTGGCACTATTCCTGTATCCAATGATGCCATAAAAATCAAAGCCAATGGTCCAGCAATCTCTTCCCTGGCCTCCCAGAGAATCCTAGGATAAATCCCATCAGGTCCCGGGGACTTATCTATTTTCAGCCTGTCCAGAATTGCCAACACCTTTTCCCTACGTACCTCAATGCCATCTAATCTATTTACCTGGAGCTCAGCATTCTCCTCCACAACATTATCTTTTTCCTGAGTGAATACTGACGAAAAATATTCATTTAGTATCTCGCCTATCTCTTCAGACTCTACACACAACTTCCCATCCCTGTCCTTGACTGGTCCTACTCTGTCCCTAGTCATTCGCTTATTCCTGACATACCTATAGAAAGCTTTTGGGTTTTCCTTGATCCTTCCTGCCAAATACTTCTCATGTACCCTCCTTGCTCGTCTTAGCTCTCTCTTTAGATCCTTCCTCGCTACCTTGTAACTATCCATCGCCCCAACTGAAACTTCACACCTCATCTTCACATAGGCCTCCTTCTTCCTCTTAACAAGAGATTCCACTTCTTTGGTAAACCACGGTTCCCTCGCTCGGCACCTTCCTCCCCGCCTGACCGGTACATACTTATCAAGAACACGCAGTAGCTGATCCTTGAACAAGCTCCACTTATCCAGTGTGTCCAACACTTGCAGCCTACTTCTCCACCTTATCCCCCCCAAGTCACGTCTAATGGCATCATAATTTCCCTTCCCCCAGCTATAACTCTTGCCTG
This sequence comes from Scyliorhinus torazame, assembly GCF_047496885.1. NCBI lineage: Eukaryota > Metazoa > Chordata > Chondrichthyes > Carcharhiniformes > Scyliorhinidae > Scyliorhinus > Scyliorhinus torazame. The sequence continues at coordinate 117,453,206 of NC_092707.1, read as the reverse complement.
CGGTGTATACTTATCCCTTTCCATCCTTAACGTAAACGTCACCGAATTGTGGTCACTGTCCCCAAAGTGCTCACCTACCTCCAAATCCAACACCTGGCCTGGTTCATTACCCAAAACCAAATCCAATGTGGCCTCGCCTCTTGTTGGCCTGTCAACAAACTGTGTCAGGAAACCCTCCTGCACACACTGTACAAAAAACGACCCATCTAATGTACTCGAACTATATCTTTTCCAGTCAATATTTGGAAAGTTAAAGTCTCCCATAATAACTACCCTATTACTTTCGCTCTTATCCAGGATCATCCTCGCCATCCTTTCCTCTACATCCCTAGAACTATTTGGAGGCCTATAGAAACCTCCCAACAGGGTGACCTCTCCTTTCCTGTTTCTAACCTCAGCCCATACTACCTCGGAAGATGAGTCCCCATCTAGCATCCTCTCCGCCACCGTAATACTGCTCTTGACTAGCAGCGCCACACCTCCCCCTCTTTTGCCTCCTTCTCTGAGCTTACTAAAACACCTAAACCCCGGAACCTGCAACATCCATTCCTGTCCCTGCTCTATCCATGTCTCCGAAATGGCCGCAACATCAAAGTCCCAGGTACCAACCCATGCTGCCAGTTCCCCTACCTTATTTCGTATACTCCTGGCATTGAAGTAGACACACCTCCCAGAAATCACTTCCGCACTGCCCCCACTGAAATGGACTAGCCTGCTCCGCTCCTGCTGAAATCGACTTGGCCTGCAAGGTAAGTAAGTTGTTAATCTGTACTCACCTCACCACAGACAGCGACCTTTTAACTGGTCCCCTCTGCCTCGCAGCCCCCGCGCTTTTTCAAAATTCCCGCGCTGATTCTAAGGTCCCAGCTCTCACTCCCGAACTCAACAGCTGACCTGCAAGGTAAGCAAGTTAATCTGTACTCACCTCACCACAGACAGTGACCTTTTAAATGGTCCCCATTCCTCATGCTCATCCCTACCCCAGCCGGGAGCAGTGACTCAACAACTCAAGGCTCTGTCCACTTCCTTGTGCAAGGCTGCAACTGACCTTGGAGCCTGGATCTTTTCCTGGCAGTCTTCAGGTGCTGACTCTCTGTCCCTGGTTGCAGATGGAGTCGTGAGTGTTGGGGGTGTAGATCCTTCCCTTTCCACCGCAGTTACTCACACTTCACCACTTGCTCGGTGGCCAGCAGCTTTCCAGCCACCCCACATTCCTGCTCCTGGATCTCAGGCCTTGCTCTCTCCCTTCGGCCTCAGCCTCTGGTGTGTGCGGTGGCAGCTTTTGTAGCAGAACATGGTGATGGCTGGCCCAGAGCGCAGCACATAGGGTGGTGGGAACAGAGTGCAGATGACATAAAACCAAAAATGGTGAAGCATATTGGAAAGATGGCCCCAACCCAGACAATTACTGAGCCATCAGTCTAATTTTGATCATCAGCAAAGTGATGGAATGGGTCAACAACAGCGCTATCAAATGACACTTAATAAGCAATAACCCTTAGTTTGGATTCTGCCAGGGCTACTCGGCTCTTGATCTCACCACAGCCTTTGCTCAACCATGAACCAAAAAGCTGAACTCCAGAGGTGAGGTGACAGTGGCTGCCCTTGAAGGTAAGGTAGCATGTGGCCAAAAATGACATCAAGGAACCCTAACAAAACTGGAGTTGATGGGAATCAGGGCGAGATCTCTTCAGTGGTTGGAGTCATACTGTAGAATCCGCCAAAGTCACACACATAGACAAGCAAGTAGAAAACAAAGACTGAGTTTATTTCAATGTACAATAACTTCCACTCCGCGAAGGGTTTCCCTCCCAGACCTGTACACAAGTTGGGATTTATATACTGGTGAGGTTTCACCTTGTTTTTTAAATATTTAGAATACCCAGTTCATTTTTTCCAATTAAGGGGCAATTTAGCGAGGCTAATCCACCGAACCTGCACATGTTTGGATTGTGAGGGCGAAACCCAAGCAAACACGGGGAGAATGTGAAAACTCCACATGGACAGTGACCCAGAGCTGGGATCGAACCTGGGACCTCGCCACCGTGAGACTGAAGGGCTAACCCACTGCGCCACCATGCTGCCCTTGGGTTTCATCTTGTTAAGGGGGAAAACCCTTCCCCCGTTACCAAGAAATTCATATTCTGTGGAGGTGATGGGGAATCTGATAGTCCTTGTACTGTGACCTCTACGGGGGTTATGACACATACCTAGCAAAAAGGAAGGTGGTTGTGGCTGTTGGAGGACAAGCATCAAAGACATTGGGCGTCATTCTCCGACCCCCCGCCGGGTTGGAGAATCGCCGGGGGCTGCCGTGAATCCTGCCCCCGCCGGTTGCCGAAGTCTCCGGTACCGGATATTCGGTGGGGGTGGGAATCGGGCCGCGCCGGTTGGCGGGCCCCCCCGCTGGATTCTCCGGCCCGGATGGGCTGAAGTCCCGCCGATAAATTGCCTGTCCCGCCGGCGTGGATTAAACCACCTTTTGAACGGCGGGACAAGGCGGCGTGGACGGGCTCCGGGGTCCTGGGGGGGGCGCGGGGCGATCTGGCCCCAGGGGGTGCCCCCACGGTGGCCTGGCCCGCGATCGGGGCCCACCGATCTGCGGGCAGGCCTGTGCCATGGGGGCACTCTTTCCCTTCCGCCTCCGTCACGGTCTCCACCATGGCGGAGGCGGAAGAGACTCCCCCCACTGCGCATGCATGGGAAACTGTCAGCGGCCGCTGACGCTCCCGCGCATGCGCCGCCCCGACATGTCATTTCCGCGCCAGCTGGCGGGGCACCAAAGGCCGTTTCCGCCAGCTGGCGGGGCGGAAATTCCTCCAGCGTCGGCCTAGCCCCTCAATGTTGGGGCTCGGCCCCCAAAGATGCGGAGCATTCCGCACCTTTGGGGCGGCGCGATGCCCGTCTGATTGGCGCCGTTTTGGGCGCCAGTCGGCGGACATCGCGCCGTTTCGGGAGAATTGCGCCCATTTTCTCTAACTTAAGGGGTTAGGGGCAGGATTCTCCGATTTCTCAGCCGTGTGTTTCGCGGCAACGCACCATTCACTGATGGCGGGATTCTAACTTCCCACCGCTTGTCAATGTGGTTTCCCATTGTAACCATCCCACACTTCTGTGAAACCCATGGGCGGGGTGCAATGCTGGTGGGAAATGTGAATCGCAATGACCGGAGATTATCGGCAAAAAAATGAGGATGTTTGCTGATGGTTACAAAAAGTGATCAGTACACATTCCCACTCCCAACATGAACTGAAGCGGTTCACGTCCACATGCAACTAGACTTGGACAACACTGAGGGTTGGGAAGATACGTGGCAGGTAACATTCATGCCACACAAGTACCAGGCAATGACCACCTCCAACAAGAGAGAATCATCCCTTGACATACAGCAGCATTACCACAATTGAATCTCCCACTATGAACATCCTGGAGATAACCGTTAACCAGAAAGTGAACTGGACCAATCATATAAATAATGTAAGTAAGTAAAGTAACCATAGTCCCAGATGACCATAGCCTGTTTCCCCTTTGAGGGGACAGCTGACTGGTGGTGGTTTAACCTGAGGGTCACCACACCTCAGGCGAGAGGCAAGGTTGAGAAGGCGGGGCCTTCATGAATAACCTCAGCTGGTATGGGAATTGCACCCGCACTGTTGGCTTCACTCTGCATCATGAATCAGCTGTCTAGCCAACTGTGCTAACCTGGCCCCCAATCATATAAATATTGCGACTACAATGGCAGGCCGAAAGTTGGGAATGCTGTTGTAACTAACTCATCTCCTGACACCCTAAACTCTGTCCACCATCTACAAGTCACAAGTCAGGAGTTTGATGAAATAATGCCCATTTGCTTGGATGAATGCAGCTCCAACACACTCAAGAGGTTCAACACCATCCAGGACAAAGCTGCCTGCTTGATTGGCACCCCATCCACCACCTTAAACACTAACTCCCTCCACTACTGATGAAGAGTGGCAGAAGAGAGTACCATCTACAAAGTGCACTGCAGCTGCTCACCTAGGTTTCTCTGACAGCACCTTAAAAAATCTTTAAAAAACAAAACTAATTTAGAGTACCCAATTCATTTTTTCCAATTAAGGGACAATTTAGTGTGGCCAATCCATCTTTTTTGGGTTGTGAGAGCGAAACCCATGCAAACACGGGGAGAATGTGCAAACCCCACACAGACAGTGACCCAGAGCCAGGATCGAACCTGGGACCTCGGCGCCATGAGGCATCAGGGCTAACCCACTGCGCCACCGTGCTGCCCTTCGCACCTTCCAAACTCTAGGCCTCTACCACTAGAAGGACAAGGACAGCAGATGCCTGGGAACATCACCACCTGCAAGTTCCCCTCCAAGCCGCTCACCATCCGAACTTGGGGATTGGGGCGGGGCCGAGGGCCGGGGGGTTGTTCATTGCTGGTAGGTACTTTGTGCCTTATTGAAGGCTGGGCTCTGAAAGGCACTCCCCTGCCCTTATCTCATTGGACAGCAGCTCATGGAGGAGTGGGCATTCAATCCCTGGGATTTTCAATCCCAGTTTAGATTTGATGATGGCCAGTTAAGTGCCTGATGGGAAATTAATTGCATCAGACCAACACCACGGACCTGCTGGAAATTTTCCCTCAGTGCTTCACCCAATGGGTAAGACCCCCATCAAATACATTAAATACAGCCCATCAGGTGGGGAGGCTAAAGCCTTCAACATGCCTGACTTGCCTAAAGTGTTAAAACATGGTCAGTTCATTTAGTGAAAGCTCAGCTCCGGGATTCTCCATCGGCAGGATCTTCCGCCCTGCTGGCAGCGCACCCACGCATGCACGTTTCCCGATGGCATGGAGTAGCGCAAAATAGGAAACCCCATTGGCTGGCTGCGGGAATGGAGAATCCTGTTGCCAGCAGGGTGTGCCTTGCCGGAAAACGAGGCTGGCGGGACAGAGAATCATGCCCCAGGTTTTCAAGAGAGCATTAGATGCAGAATCGTAATCACAGATTTGTTATGGTGCCTATCGTATCAGCACCAACTCTTCAAACGAACATCATGACTTAGTGCCATTCTCCTGTCTTTTCCCCGTACCTCTGCACATTATTTCTATGCAAATAATCAACTAATGCTCCATTGAACGTCTTGATTAACACAGAATTGAAGTAGAAAAATGCAGGGCTATGAGGAAAGAGATGGGGAATGTAGCTAATTGGAAAGCTCTTGCAGGAACCAGTACAGGCACACTGGTCACCATGGCTACTCCGCTGCCCGGATAGTTAAGTGTCCAGATAGCTAAGTGTCCAGATAGACAACAGCGCCCAGATACCTGACAGTGCCTAGATAGCTAACAGTGCCATTATTAACAGTGTCCAGAAGGCTAACTGTATCCATATAGCTAACTGTGTCCAGATAGCCAACAGTTCCCTCTTGATTTCCATTGACTCCAGTTTAGCTAGGGCTCCTTGATGCCATACTCGGTCAAATGCTGCCTTGATGTCAAGGGAAGTCACTCTCACTCTTCACTGGGGTGGAGTCACCACTCGGGGTGAAGTCATTGCTGGAGGTGACTCCCAGATGACTCTTCTTATACCCCCTCCCTTCTCTCTTTCACGCCTTTCTGGAACGTTCTCTGGCTTCCAGCCAATTAGGTTAATGAAGATGGGCAGCAGCCAATGAGATTGTTGATTCCATATATGGAAAACGCCAGGAGACTCCTAGGGGTCCATTCTCAGGTATATGGAGTGCACATAACCTTTTCCATATATGGTGTTGAGTCTGATTGATACTTGACCTGAAGTGCCTGTGAGTCTGGCTGATACCATCCAATATACAAAACATTGGCCTTAACTGGCCAAAGTCGATCACCTCCGGTCCCGACTTCCAGGACAAGCTCAGACGTGCCCTTGTTCACTTCTGATTAGTGTCTGTGCTTATTAGGCCTGCCCGAATCCCTATCCGGGCTGGCGGTTCAAGCTGTTGGCTGCCGTTTAAGTTAGATTGCCCAATTCTGTATCTGGCCTAGCTTTTTAGGCTGCTGGCCAGTTTGTCATGGCATAAGATACCATGTCCATCTTTGGTAGACCTTACTCTTTCCTGAGTTATTCTCTCTCTCTTAATGTACTGGCAAAACAAATTAGGGTTTTATTTAATTTTGCCTGCTCATATTTTTTCATATCCTCTCTTTGCTTTCCTAATTCCCTTTTTTACTTCACCCCTCTAACCTCTATACACCTCTAAGCTTTCTACAGTATTAAGCTTTTTGTGACTGGCTGTGGGGGGGGGGGGGGGGGGGATTTTTTGGTCCTTGTCGCCAGTGAGATCATCTGGTCCTGTCAACGGCGAAACCCTGCCACAGATTTCCTGGGTTGATTTAATGGGAAATCCTATTGACAGCGGCAGGACCAGAAGATCCCACTGGCATAGTGGGCGAGGAGGTGGACCTGGATCCTTTGGTGGTGATATTTGGGGTTTCGGAAAACCTTGTGAGGCTGATGTCGTGGCCTTCGCCTCTCTGATTGCCCGATGGCAAATCTTGCTGGAGTGGCGGTCGGCATTGCCACTGGGGGCAGCGGCCTGGTTAGGTGACATGTTGGAGAAGATAAAGTATGAGCTAAGGGGCTCAGCAGAGGGGTTTGAGACAAGGTGGGGGATGTTCATGGCCATGTTTGAGGAGCTGTTCGTCACAGGGGAGGGGGGCAGGAGGGAAGGGGGTAATGGGGAGGGAGGGGGAGGGTGAATGAAGGGAAACATTTGTACAGACTGTATAGTTGAGTGTTGGGAAGCATGTTTCCTGGGGTGGTTATGTGTTGTAACGTTTTTGATACACGTTTGTAATAAAATACATTTTAAAAAGAAGAACCCACTGGCAACCAACGATGAGCAGACTCCCATCCTGATTAGTGCTGAGCTTTTAAAGCTGCCACGCTCCGTCTCTCTTGCCCACCTAACACTGAAGAACGTTCCTGGCTGACCTTGCAGCTTGGGACCATCTCCATGTCTCAATCATTCATTGACACCATTGAGCCTCGAATGCATTTTTAACTTCTGATCTGAGCAGTGAACTTATGTGTCTTTCACATGAGGCAATGGCAGCAGGAATTAGAACATAGAACATAGAACATTACAGCGCAGTACAGGCCCTTCGGCCCTCGATGTTGAAGAGCAGAAAATTAAGGCATCAACATATAAATCACTTCTACAAATTTTAATTCTCCTTATGGGAATAGAAGGGCAAGGGGCATGACCTAATGGAATTATTTCTAAGTGTCATTTCAATTGGGTTTGGCTGGGTATTTCTCCCTATCTCTGTTGGTGAGTTCCCCACTGATATTTAACCACTTAGTCAATTACGTGAGCCCTGGGGAGCTTCTTTCCAGGTCAGCCCATACTTAGGGTTAGATCTACCGGCCTCGTCGCACTGTCGCTTGAGCACGACGAGGTTCTTAGATCACGGGAGAGACCAAAATCGGGAAAGTGCCAGTGATCTAACCAGCCCACTCCCATTGACGAAATCAGGATCCCGCCATGGCATGGTGAGAAACTAATAATCACCACTTAATGCCAATCTCCATACAATTAACGGGAACAACCCCCTATCGAATGGCGTCCTGTGATCTAACCGCCTCCCCAGGAAGAGGTCACATGGGCGCCGATCAGTACACCTTTTTAAAAACGTGAAACTGGCAGAATAGCTGCTGTGGGGATCCAAGGAGGTGAGTAACCATCGTCAAAATCGGCCAATCAGCCCTGGGGCACTGGGGTAGCTGGCACAGTGTTCGGGGTGGGGATGGGGGGAGATCACCCAGGCTCTCTGTCTGGTACCTAGGAACCATGGCACTACCATCCTGACAGTGTCCCTGCCATCCTGCCAGTGGCATCCGGGACAGTGCCAGGGTGGCAGTGCCAATATGCCAGGCTGACATTGCCAAGGTGCCTGGGTGCTAGACGGAGAGCCTGGATGCCATCCTGCCCTGTCCCTGACCACCTAGAGGTATCCAATGGTCAGGGAGTAGCCCCAGGTGCCATGCCACCTGGTCCACACCTGGTTTATGTGGACTAGTACTAAACGTTGCCTGCATGACCTCCCACTGGGGAGCCAGTTAGATCACGGGAGGCCATTAGATCGTGCTTCCATCTCACTAAGGAGATGGCGATTGTACTTAATTGTCCTCGATTAGTTTCGCGCTGAGTCTAGGCAGGAGCCGGATCCCACCAATGGGAGCAGGCCGACTAGATTACCAAACACTCGGTGCACACGCTGTTCCCAATTTGGGCCTCTCCCGCGATCAAACAGGCCCACATGGATCCTTGCCAGACACACGCGACCATATCGCGCCTGATATATTCTTGTCTGGGTCCTGCAAAAAACATTTACACATTCCCAGCGACCGTGCCAAACTCCCCTCCCATTGCTGAATGTAAGACCCTCGGGAATCCCCTTCCCCGTGACTCACTGTCAACGACTGCTCTCTATTTCCTGGGTGGTAGCCTCCTGTTGCTAAACAGGCCACTGCTGCCTTACTACCAGTTTTGCTTTGGGTGACACCAGACTGGAGGTTAAAATATGCCGGACATCAGACTGCTCTGCTCAGGAACATTGTCCGCATGTCTCTCCTCACCCACTCCAATCTAGATTAAAATCAGGCCTCATGTCTTACAGACAGTTCTTTTATTCCCTCACTTTTTTTCCCCTTTCCATGAAGCACCTTCTTGTATTTCCTACCTTAAAGGTTTGATACAAGCTGCTCTTGATCAATTGGGGAAGCTGGCAAAACACAAATGGTTTAGGTAGATGAGGCACATCTTTAAATCAGGGTTCATGGGTTCTGGCTCAGAACCTGTGCTGTTTGAGCACAGATGCTACACAGAAAATGGATCTGCCCAAAAGACTGACCTGCCACACCTCAATCCATCAAATAAAAAGAGACCTTGACCTCCTCGTATCTGTAGGTAATCTGTGACTATTGTGTGGGACATGAAACACTGGAGGTTGCAATTGCCACAAAGTTGCTGCAACTTAATCAAAGGTTCTTCTTGCCTTTAAATTCAAATAGAGTGAATAAATGGGAAGCAATGGATTCTGATAGACTTTTATATCCTATTATTATTGATTATGCAATCTTCTTCACTAGCGGATAAAGCATTATGCCCCATTAATCCTGGGGGGAATAGAATCTGAGAATGATAAAGAACATAAGGAGGCCATTCAGCCCATCATCATGCCTTTACTGGCTCTTTGAAAGGACAATTAAACTTGCCCCAGTTCCCCACTCTTTTCACATAGCTCTGTAATTTTCTTCTCTTTATATATTTGTCCAATTCCCTTTAGAAAACTACTGTCATCACAGCAGTGAATTTGTTCACAGCAATTCACTCTGTGAAAGAATTTCTGCTGTTTATGATTATTTTCTCCAAACACCTTATGACTGTTACTATTGGCTGCCAACCTGGATGCCAGTGGAAACTCAGACCTTTCATCATTTTGAATACCTCTATCAAATCACCTCTTAACCTTCTCTACTCTAAGGGGAGAAACCAGCTTCTCTGTTCTCTCACATGACTGAAGTCCCTCATCCCAGACACCATTCTAAGTAAATCTCTTCTGCATTGTCTCTATGGCCTGAAGTGGAACACTCAGAATTGAATACAATACTCCAACTGAGGCCCAACCAATGTTTAATAAATATTTAAGATAACCTCCTTGTAGTCATACTTTATATCTTTATCAATAAAGACTAGAATCCAAATGCTTTTTTAACAGCCTCTCTCTTCTTGCACCTTCAAGGATCTCAGTACATTCACCCCCAGGTCTCTCTGTTCCCGCACTCACTGTTTATCGTTTGCTTTGAAAGTTTCCATTTTGTCCTGGGCTGCCCAACAAAAGGACGATTATTTATTAAATATATTCCTTCTTCTGAGTACGTCAACAAAGAACAAAGAACAAAGAAATGTACAGCACAGGAACAGGCCCTTCGGCCCTCCAAGCCCGTGCCGACCATGCTGCCCGACTAAACTACAATCTTCTACACTTCCTGGGTCCATATCCTTCTATTCCCATCCTATTCATATATTTGTCAAGATGCCCCTTTAATACAGCTGCAACATGACTTGCCAATTCTTATACTCAATGCCCCGGCCAATGAAGGCAAGCATGCCGTATGCCTTCTTGACTACCTTCTCCACCTGTGTTGCCCCTTTCAATGACCTGTGGACCTGTACTCCTAGATCTCTTTGACTTTCAATACTCTTGAGGGTTCTACCATTCACTGTATATTCCCTACCTGCATTAGACCTTCCAAAATGCATTATCTCACATTTGTCCAGATTAAACTCCATCTGCCATCTCTCCGCCCAAGTCTTCAGACAATCTAAATCCTGCTGTATCCTCCGACAGTCCTCATCGCTATCCGCAATTCCACCAACCTTTGTGTCGTCTGCAAACTTACTAATCAGACCAGTTACATTTTCCTCCAAATCATTTATATATACTACAAAGAGCAAAGGTCCCAGCACTGATCCCTGTGGAACACCACTGGTCACAGCCCTCCAATTAGAAAAGCATCCCTCCATTGCTACTCTCTGCCTTCTATGGCCTAGCCAGTTCTGTATCCACCTTGCCAGCTCACCCCTGATCCCGTGTGACTTCACCTTTTGTACTAGACTACCATGAGGGACCTTGTCAAAGGCCTTACTGAAGTCCATATAGACAACATCTACTGCCCTACCTGCATCAATCATCTTAGTGACCTCATCGAAAAACTCTATCAAGTTAGTGAGACACGACCTCCCCTTCACAAAACTGTGCTGCCTCTCACTAATACGTCCATTTGCTTCCAAATGGGAGTAGATCCTGTCTCGAAGAATTCTCTCCAGTAATTTCCCTACCACTGAAGTAAGGCTCACCGGCCTGTAGTTCCCGGGATTATCCTTGCTACCCTTCTTAAACAGAGGAACAACATTGGCTATTCTCCAGTCCTCCGGGACATCCCCTGAAGACAGCGAGGATCCAAAGATTTCTGTCAAGGCCTCAGCAATTTCCTCTCCAGCCTCCTTCAGTATTCTGGGGTAGATCCCATCAGGCCCTGGGGACTTATCTACCTTAATATTTTTTAAGACACCCAACACCTCGTCTTTTTGGATCACAATGTGACCCAGGCTATCTACACCCCCTTCTCCAGACTCAACATCTACCAATTCCTTCTCTTTGGTGAATACTGATGCAAAGTATTCATTTAGTACCTCGCCCATTTCCTCTGGCTCCACACATAGATTCCCTTGCCTATCCTTCAGTGGGCCAACCCTTTCCCTGGCTACCCTCTTGCTTTTTATGTACGTGTAAAAAGCCTTGGGATTTTCCTTAACCCTATTTGCCAATGACTTTTTGTGACCCCTTCTAGCCCTCCTGACTCCTTGCTTAAGTTCCTTCCTACTTTCCTTATATTCCACACAGGCTTCGTCTGTTCCCAGCCTTTTAGCCCTGACAAATGCCTCCTTTTTCTTTTTGACGAGGCCTACAATATCACTCGTCATCCAAGGTTCCCGAAAATTGTCGTATTTATCTTTCTTCCTCACAGGAACATGCCGGTCCTGTATTCCTTTCAACTGACACTTGAAAGCCTCCCACATGTCAGATGTTGATTTGCCCTCAAACATCCGCCCCCAATCTATGTTCTTCAGTTCCCGCCTAATATTGTTATAATTAGCCTTCCCCCAATTTAGCACATTCATCCTCGGACCACTCTTATCCTTGTCCACCAGTACTTTAAAACTTACTGAATTGTGGTCACTGTTACCGAAATGCTCCCCTACTGAAACATCTACCACCTGGCCGGGCTCATTCCCCAATACCAGGTCCAGTACCGCCCCTTCCCTAGTTGGACTGTCTCCATATTGTTTCAAGAAGCCCTCCTGGATGCTCCTTACAAACTCCGCCCCGTCTAAGCCCCTGGCACTAAGTGAGTCCCAGTCAATATTGGGGAAGTTGAAGTCTCCCATCACCACAACCCTGTTGTTTTTACTCTTTTCCAAAATCTGTCTACCTATCTGCTCCTCTATCTCCCGCTGGCTGTTGGGAGGCCTGTAGTATACCCCCAACATTGTGACTGCACCCTTCTTATTCCTGATCTCTGCCCATATAGCCTCACTGCCCTCTGAGGTGTCCTCTCGCAGTACAGCTGTGATATTCTCCCGAACAAGTAGCGCAACTCCACCTCCCCTTTTACATTCCCCTCTATCCCGCCTGAAACATCTAAATCCTGGAACGTTTAGCTGCCAATCCTGCCCTTCCCTCAACCAGGTCTCTGTAATGGCAACAACATCATAGTTCCAAGTACTAATCCAAGCTCTAAGTTCATCTGCCTTACCCGTAATGCTCCTTGCATTAAAACATATGCACTTCAGGCCACCAGACCCGCTGTGTTCAGCAACTTCTCCCTGTCTGCTCTGCCTCAGAGCCACACTGTCCCTATTCCCTAGTTCTCCCTCAATGCTCTCACCTTCTGACCTATTGCTCCCGTGCCCACCCCCCTGCCATACTAGTTTAAACCCTCCCGTGTGACATTAGCAAACCTCGCGGCCAGGATATTTATGCCTCTCCGGTTTAGATGCAACCCGTCCTTCTTATACAGGTCACACCTGCCCCGGAAGAGCTCCCAGTGGTCCAGATAATGGAAACCCTCCCTCCTACACCAGCTGTTTAGCCACGTGTTTAGCTGCTCTATCTTCCTATTTCTAGCCTCACTGGCACGTGGCACAGGGAGTAATCCCGAGATTACAACCCTCGAGGTCCTGTCTTTTAACTTTCTGCCTAGCTCCCTGAACTCCTGCTGCAGGACCTCATGCCCCTTCCTGCCTATGTCGTTAGTACCAATATGTACAACGACCTCTGCCTGTTTGCCCTCCCCCTTCAGGATGCCCTCTACCCGTTCGGAGACATCCTGGACCCTGGCACCAGGGAGGCAACATACCATCCTGGAGTCTCTTTCACGTCCACAGAAGCGCCTATCTGTGTCCCTGACTATAGAGTCCCCTATTACTATTACTCTTCTGCGCTTTGACCCTCCCTTCTGAACATCAGAGCCAGCCGTGGTGCCACTGCTCTGGCTGCTGCTGTTTTCCCCTGATAGGCTATCCCCCCCGACAGTATCCAAAGGGGTATATCTGTTCGAGAGGGGGACAACCACAGGGGATTCCTGCACTGACTGCCTGCCCTTTCTGGTGGTCACCCATTTCTCTGCCTGCACCTTGGGTGTGACCACATTTACATAACTGCGATCTATGACGCTTTCCTCCACCTGCATGCTCCTAAGTGCATCCAATTGCTGCTCCAACCGAACCATGCGGTCTGTGAGGAGCTCCAGTTGGGTGCACTTTCTGCAGATGAAGCCATCCGGGACGCTGGAAGCCTCCCGGACCTGCCACATCTCACAGTCAGAGCACAGCACCCCTCTAACTGACATTGCGTCAATTAATTAAAATTAAAATTTGTCTTTTTTTAAAATATTTTTTTTTAAATTTCAAAGTTACTGTCAACTATCTGTTTCTTAGCACTAGATTTGTAATAGAAATGCGATAGCTAACTATAGTACTCTCCGATCTCTGGCTTAGATATCCCTCTAAATTATAATTAAGTTATTATGTTTAATTAGTTACCAAATACTAGCCACTCTGGCCACAGCTTTTCTGTGATGTCACTTCAGTTTCCCCCCAACACACACAATTTGAAAAAAGGTATAAAAGTAAAAATAAGTAAAAATCACTTACTTACCTTCTTACCTTCTGAGTGTCTTAGATGTTCTCAGGTTCTCTCGCTGACAGAGACTGCTCCTCCACCTCCGAACCTTGACCTGCACAATGCTAATAATATAATAATAATATAATATGGCACTTACCTCACACCAATGGGTCTTATTATTAGGTTAGAGGAGGAGGGCGGGTGGGAGACACTACACGTGTAGTGTCTCGGGTTTCCTCTCCACCAGAATTTATTGGTTGGGGGAGGGGGGGGACGTCCCAGAGGTCCGCGGGTCGAACTTCCGGTTCCCGCCTTATATAAAAACAAATAAAACAGAAAAGAAGAACAGACACGGGACCAGGTAAGGGTTTTTAAATTCACTACTCACCTCCCAGAAGGCCCCTGCGCACCGCTCCCGCCGAAATTCAAATCAGCCAGGATTAATTACAGATGATTGGTCTGATAATGCAGAAGTTTTTTTTTAACTTTCTACCAACACATTTTTCCCTATTATTGAGGAAAATAATGCCTGGGAGTAAACTTGTTAATTCATAGAGAATTAATTTCAGTATTAGTGACTAGGATATAATTTCAAAATTAGTCTGCCACGCTTCAAATCATTTACTCGCAATTTGAAGAATGATGCTTTTGATAATTAGTCCTACTTAATCTTCAGGAAAATTCATTCAATACTATCACTGTGACATTACTGTAAAGAAATTTGAAATGAACATGACTAAAAAACAGGCTAAAAGGTAAACCTCAAGGGCAGCACGGTGGCGCAGTGATAACTGCAGCCTCATGGCGTCGAGATCCCAGGTTCGATCCCGGCCCCGGGTCACTGTCCGTGTGGAGTTTGCACATTCTCCCATGTTTGCGTGGATTTCGCCCCACAACCCAAAAGATGTGCAGGGTAGGTGGATTGGCCACGTTAAATTGCCCCTTAATTGGAAAAAATGAATTGGGTACTCTAAATTTATTAAAGAAAACCTCTTTTACAAGTTTACATTACATGCCACATACATAATTATGAGAGTGATTATCAAGAAAAAAAGACTTGCATTTCTACAGCGACTTTCATGATCATGGAACCTCCGCAAGCACTATACTGGCAATTAATTACTTTTGAGTGTAGATACTTTTGTAATATAAGTAACACAGCAGCTAGTTTACATACAGTGAACTCCAGTCAACAGTATTATGATGAGAGGTTGTGCTTTAGTATGTTGAATGACAGATAAATATTGGCCAGGGAGGCAGGATAGTTCCACTGCTTTGCTTCAGCACAATGCCAAGGGATCTTTTTACATCCACCTGAGAGGACAACCGATCTCCGGCTGTTGTGATTCACCTTTCCCACTGTCAGTGCAACCCCGCCTGCAGACTTCTCGGGGGAGTGGGGTGGCATCAAGGAGAAACCCATTGACAACAAGCACAACAAGAGAATCCCGTTAACAGCGAATGGGGTGCTGCAGAGAAACAAGCAGCGAGGGAACCGGAGAATACAGCCCCTGGTTTCACTATCTCACCTGAGAGGTAGCACCTCCAACACATGCAGCACTCTCTCAGCATGGCACTGGCACTGCAGCACTCTCTCAGCACGGCACTGGCACTGCAGCACTCTCTCAGCACAGCACTGGCACTGCAGCACTCTCTCAGCATGGCACTGCCACTGCAGCACTCCCTCTGCTCAGCATGGGATGGGCACCGCAGCACTCCCTCATCATGGCACTGGCACTGCAGCACTCCCATTGCACAGCATGGCAACGGCACTGCAGCACTCCCTCAGCATTGCACTGGCATTGCAGCACTCTTTCAACATGGCACTGGCACGGCAGCACTCCCAGAGCATGGCACTGGCACTCCAGCATGTCCTCAGCACGGCATTGGCACTGCAGCACACCCTCAGCACGGCACATTAAAGACAATGATGAGGGCGTATTGTCAAGATTATCCAGAGGATTGGGATAAAGGAATCCCATTCGTATAGTTTGCAATTCGGGATGCACCTAATAAGTCTACCAAATTTAGTCCTTTCGAACTAATTTTTGGTCATGCGGTAAGAGGACCACTTAAATTGATTAAGGAAAAATTGGTGGGTGAGAAATCAGAAATTACACTATTGGATTACGTGTCAAATTTTAGGGAACGATTAAATAGAGCAGGTGAATTGGCTAGACAACATTTGAAAGTTGCACAAAATGTGATGAAACGGATGGCGGACAAGAAATCCAAAGTTTGTAGTTTTGCCAGTGGGGATAAAGTTTTAGTGTTGTTACCAGTGGCAGGGGAGCCTTTAAAAGCTAGGCTTTGTGGACCGTATCAGATTGAAAGGAAATTAAGTGAGGTGAATTATGTGGTAAAAACACCAGATAGAAGGAAGACCACTGAGTGTGTTAGCATGGCAGTGGCACTGCAGCACTCTCTCAGCACTGGCACTACAGCACTCTCTCAGCATGGCACTGGCACTGCAGCACTCTCTCAGCACTGGCACTACAGCACTCTCTCAGCATGGCACTGGCACTGCAGCACCCTCTCAGCATGGCACTAGCACTGCAGCACTCTCTCAGCATGGCACTGGCACTGCAGCAGTCTCTCAGCATGGCACTAGCACTGCAGCGCTCTCTCAGCATGGCACTGGCACTGCAGCACCCTCTCAGCATGGCACTGGCACTGCAGCACTCCCTCAGCACTGGCACTGTCGCACTCTCTCAGCATGGCACTAGAACTGCAGCACTCTCTCAGCATGGGCACTGCAGCACTCTCTCAGCATGGCACTAGAACTGCAGCACTCTCTCAGCACTGGCACTACAGCACTCTTTCAGCATGGCACTGGCACTGCAGCACTCTCTCAGCATGGCACTAGCACTGCAGCACTCTCTCAGCACTGGCACTACAGCACTCTCTCAGCATGGCACTGGCACTGCCGAACTCTTTCAGCATGGCACTGGCACTGCAGCACTCCCTTACCATAGCACTGGCACTACAGGACTCTCTCAGCACGGCACTGGCATTACAGCACTCACTCAGCACGGTATCAGCACTGGAGCACTCCCTGAGCACAGCACTGACACTGCAGCACTCTCTCAGCACTGGCACTACAGTACTCTCTCAGCATGGCACTGGCACTGCAGCACTCTCTCAGCATGGCACTGGCACTGCAGCACACTCTCAGCACGGCACTGGCACTGCAGCATTCTCTTAGCATGGCACTGGCACTGCAGCACTCCCTCAGTATGGCACTGGCACTGCAGCACTCCCTCACCATAGAACTGGCACTACAGGACTCTCTCAGCACGGCACTGGCATTACAGCACTCACTCAGCACGGTATCAGCACTGGAGCACTCCCTCAGCACAGCACTGGCACTGCAGAACTCTCTCAGCATGGCACTGACACTGCAGCACTCCCTCAGCATGGTACTGGCACTGCAGCACTTTGTCAGCATGGCACGGGCACTGCAACACTCTCGCTGCTGAGCATGGGCACTACAGCACTCCCTCAACATGGACTGGCACTGCAGCACTCACTCAGCACATCACAGGCACTGCAGCATTCCCTCTGCTCAGCATGGGCACTGCTACACTCTCTCAGCATGGCACTGACACTGCAGCACTCCCTCAGCACAGCACTGGCACTGCAGAACTCTCTCAGCATGGCACTGGCACTGCAGCACTCCCTCAGCATGGTACTGGCACTGCAGCACTTTGTCAGCATGGCACGGGCACTGCAACACTCTCGCTGCTGAGCATGGGCACTACAGCACTCCCTCAACATGGACTGGCACTGCAGCACTCACTCAGCACATCACAGGCACTGCAGCATTCCCTCTGCTCAGCATGGGCACTGCTACACTCTCTCAGCATGGCACTGGCACTGCAGCACTCCCTCTGCACACCACTGGCACTGAAGCACTCTCTCAGCATGGCATGGGCACTGCAGCTCTCTCTCTGCATGGCACTGGCATTGCAGCATTCCCTTTGCACAGCACGGGCACTGCAACACTCCCTCTGCTCAGCATGGCACGGGCACTGCTGCACTCTCTCAGCACGGAACTGGCACTGCAGCACTCCCTCAGCATGGCACTGGCACTGCAGCACTCCCTCAGCATGGCACGGGCACTGCAGTACTCCCTCAGCATGGCACTGGCACTGCAGCACTCCCTCAGCATTGCACTGGCATTGCAGCACTCTTTCAGCATGGCACTGGCACGGCAGCACTCCCAGAGCATGGCACTGGCACTGCAGCATTCCCTCAGCATGGCACGGGCACTGCAGCACTCCCTCAGCATGGCACTGGCACTGCAGCACTCCCTCAGCATGGCACAGGCACTGCAGCACTCTCTCAGCATGGCATTGGCACTGCAGAACTCCCTCAGCACAGCAAAAGCACATGAATCCCCATATTTGTGCTCAAGACCCTAAATGGGACTTGAATCAACAACCTTTGAGCTGAGACAAAGTGTTGCCAATGGAGCAGGAGGATGAAAAGATTTTGCTCTCCCTCACTAATTCCCAACTTTATCTTTTCTTGTTGAGGTATACTTCTGCTGACACTCACACGCACTTGAACCTTGTGAGTGAACACCTATAGGCTATTCAATCGCATGGGGCATCGCGGTAAAACCTGTCCTGTCCTCAACCAGCTCCTGCAAATACCCACTTCCATCAAAGGTCACTGGATAAGATTCTGAAGTGGAAACCCTCACTGATCTTCTCCTCCCTAATGTCAGGATGCTGACATAGCCCCACCGTGTCACACCATCCAACAGCCACTAACTCAGCACATGTTAGGGACCAAACATGGCACGTTTTTGTTTCTAAAATTAAAAAGATAAAGAGGATGGTATTTTGAATTATCAGGTTCCAGAATTGGGTTTCATAGGATTGGATCACTTAAATAAAAGCTCATCAAACCTCCTGAGAATTATCTGGTTCCTTGTTTTCATTCCGAGGGGCTGTTTAGCACAGGGCTAACTCGCTGGCTTTGAAAGCAGACCAGCAGCACGGTTCAATTCCTGTACCAGCCTCCCTGAACCGGTGCCAGAATGTGGCGACTAGGGGCTTTTCACAGTAACTTCATTTGAAGCCTACTTGTGACAATAAGCGATTTTCATTTTCATTTCATCTATTAATTTTCCATTTGGCTTCCAGGACAAAAAGAGAAGCCTACTCCTAAATGACCTTGAGCAGTTCTTTTCCACTCGAGATATTGGATAAACTAGCTTGGTAGCAATTCATATGTTTTCTTAATCAATGAACTGTCTTAAAAATTTAAAAACCCTCCCGAGATTTCAGAAAGAAGAAAACAGGTATTTTGTTTTTTATAAATTACCCAATTAATTTTGTCCAATTAAAGGGCAATTTAGTGTGGCCAATCCACCTACCCTGCACATCTTTTGGGTTGTTGGGGTGAAACCCACGCAAGCACGGGGAGAATGAGCAAACTCCACACAGACAGTGACCCAGAGCCGAGATCGAACCTGGGACCTCGGCGCCGTGAGGCAGCAGTACTAGCCACTGCACCACCGAAAACAGGTGTTTAAGAAGTTGGACTTACGTTAAAATCATAAAATCATAAAATTGAGACAGAATCCTGAACTTAAATATATACATCGCCACAAAGCACTCAGTCATGGCAATGGTGATGATGCAGGGCAGATATATGAGCCATGCATACTTATGTCTGTGGTAAGGTCCATTAGGATATGAAGGTCACGGTAACCTTTATCTTAATTGTTCACTGAAAAATCATAGAACTCTTAAGTTGCAAAGAAAATAATCACCATCATATAAATTTCACTCACTGCGGAGAAAGTATAACATTAAAATGATGTAAAATCAATTATCAATACAATTTAGTACTTGATGATGAATACCTGATTATAAAAGTTGACTGTACAGTTAAATGTATCCCCTGATTGTTTTACCTTTAAATTGTGGGTGTGGATTCTGTGATGTTTCATTGCACAAATAAATAATCAATAACTAAACCTATTAAACTAAATCTAGCAGTGAAAGTAGTAGGCAAGCAGTTAACAAGAAAAGGTTGATTTGGGTAGCAGCTTCTAGATTTATCCAGTGTGTGGAGGGATATCTAACATGTTATTTGACATGCACTTCTGAATCATTCTGTTGGAGTTGTGGGAGAATAGACTGGACATGATGCAGACAGTGAACCTCTATGTCTGAGTGCCCCAGCCTTTGTAATACTTAGTACATAATATTAAAATCCATTCTTAAATATATATCACATTGTATTAAGGAAACTAATTTGTGAAAATGTAGTATGGGTAAACAATGTGATTTATTTGAATTTTGTGAGACCTTTGAGAAGTAGAAGACAGACTAAATCCTTTGCCAGTCGGTTGTACCTATTTTTCCATCTGAATGCTACTATTGATATCCAACTAAGTCAAAATCTTACTCAGTAACCATCTGACTTACTTGAGTCAAGCAACTGAGCAACTGAATGAAGAGCCCATGCATGTGAATTGCTGACCACCTGAGTAAGTAACACAGAGGGGCACAGACCTCTCTGCAGTCTGCCATCTATAAAGTGCGTACAGCCAATAGCAGAATTGGGGCTTGAAAATGTACAGTACAACATTCTCAGTGGATAGAGATTGGGCGGCGAATAGATGACTAAATCAGGCAGTCAATATTTACAATGATTATTTTAAAAATCTAGTTAAATCCTCTTAATGTGCTTCTTATACATCATTGTAATTTTCATTAAAATTCAAGTAGAACATTTGAAAAAGGCACAGAAAATTGAAGATGCACAAATCAATCAGCAACTATTGGGAGGAAGAGAAGGAAGATTTAGCAGACCCTTCTCCAGAACTAAAAGTGGAAAAATGAACAAGAATATAAATATAATCAGCAAAATGTAGAGGGGAAAAGCAAACTTGTTATATTCAGATCACTGGACTAATTGTTCACAATTTTAGGCAAATGTCGTCCTTGGATTTCTCCAGTGGATTTCAGTGTAGATTTTCACATCCCAAACCCACTTTTGGGAATATCTATTTATGGATGGCCCCTCAACAGCAGGATGACTTGCCCTCCGTCTTCGTAACCCTGCACTACGACCCTTCTGGTCAGTAATTTACATAGAGATAAAGGAGCAGCATTCCTGGTATAATGGCTTCAGGTCCTATTGCAGCCTGAACTTGCGGTTTGAATAAGAAACCTCCCCTCCCCCACTCCTTCTGCACCGTTCCCTGAGATGGATGATTGGGGAGGATGGGTTGCTGTTTCACACACTCCTTTGCTGCTCCTTCAATAGCCAAGTTAAGCTCAATGTTTAAAACTTCAGCACTTTTGCCAAATAATATGGAGTTTTGTTGTGGCATAGTTTTCCATTGTGCATTATTCACCTGGAGATACGCAAGCTGAATTTTGGTGAGTCAGATTGGTTTTAGGTCTGTTCTTGAGAATGTCCAACATCTTCCTATTTTTGTAACTTTTAGAAATCAATGCTTTTCTATTTTCCTATGGATGAGTAGCTGTGTGTTACAAATTTTCAGTTAGGCAGGGATTCTAAATTGGATTTGAAATTCAAAATCTCACATGGAAAACAAGCAGGAGTAATTTTAGGAAATGATCTCTGAGAAAACGATATTTGCTGAGTGAGGGTGAGTTTGACTTGACCAATAAACTCCTTGAAATTTGGTGCAAGCACAATGTGTTGTTTTGTGGTAGAAAAGACAAACTTTAGAGGAAGCTCGATTTCCCTCTGGTTGGAAAAGAGCAAAAGAAAAGTCCATTTTTTTTTTGACATTTTTAACTTATTAACAAAATTGTAGAACATGTGCACTTCCTGAAATGTCAATGGGAAAAATAAAAAAATCTCAGAGAATGAAATTTTAACCCAGCTACATCACAGAATACTTTAATAAATAGCTGAAATCCAGCCTTGGGAGTACATTATTTATAAATGGTTTAATGTAAATTCTGGTCAAAACAGTTGTGTTTTAATCTGACTGAGTGTTCACAGCTCTCTTGTGCTGAACAGCATAATTCTATATTTATCGTTTGTGTTGAGGGATATCTAATATATTACTTCACATTTGCTAAATTATCATTCCTATCCCTAAAATACCTACTCGCTGCACACAAGTCACTTCATCTTTAGTTTGTAAAATGAGTTTCAAAAACACTGATGGATGCAGCCTTTTCTTTATTGGAAAGTTATATTTGGCGTCCACCGAACGTAACCTTTTATAAGTTTGGTGATTTATTTTCCCGCTGTGTTATTGGCAACTGTGGGGTAAGCTTTTTGAAATCAGCCTGTCCAGTGGGGTCTTCCACACAACGCACAAGGATGGCAAAGTCTCAGGTACGCAGCATACAAATGGATAGAAACCGTGGGTAGCGTGCCTGTGAGTTTTGTGCTCGTTGCATTCGTATCAAATTTTTCTTTCTGCTAAATTCAGAGAGACTTGAAGCCCATTTTGCTTGAAGCGTTTTTCTTGTGGAAAATACAAATAATGATTGTACTTTCTTGGGGAATATTTGATTATTGAACATTGATAAATCTTATTAGAATATGTTGGTAATATTTCATGTCCGGAAGGATATACAAGAAGCAAGCAATATTTTTAATATAAATGCCTGCATCCGATACTATTTACTGTTTTTACTATTAACAAAGTTTGTCCAGTAGGAAACATTACATTATTACAGTTGGAAAATAATGGAAAGAATACAGAGGTTTATTTTCATCCCTGTCCCTGGCAATGTGAAATTCTCAGCCTAACTCTTTTACCTCCTCAGTACTTTTAGAATCTTTAATCTCTTTCTTTCTAGCTTCTTCACATATGTTTCACATCTCTTTTTAACCCTTTAATTTTCATTCACTTAAAATAATAACCTGAATAGCATGGCAAAAATCATGGTGGTGGGAGGTTTAATCACCACCTTGTTCCTGTAATTGGTTATCATGTCAAATTCAAGGATTGGAGACTATCTAAAATGACTGCAAATATTTTTTTTAAATACCAGCTTCTTGTCACTACATGCATCATGATAAACACATACTCTCCTTACGTCTTTTCGACCTTTCAGTTACCCTGCATGGGAGGTTCTTCAACTCTCCACATTAATGTAATTCTCTGTCAGTCCTCCGTATACGTAGAACTCAAGTCCCCCAAATTAGCCAAATGCTGAACCTAAAACTTTGCGTCAAGTGTTAGCATCGCATGTTTCATGGCCTTGCGCCAGAATCTGACCTTCCCTTTGTTCAGTTGAACTGGTGGAGTGGTGGATGGCCTGGAAATGGAATGTCGTGGTGATTTTATAGCACAGTTTGAGCCACATGAAAAAGCCTTCAGACAAAGACAGCAATGTGCAAACATGTGGAAATCATCGATAAAAGAGCGAGAGGCACCAATAAACATGGCATTACGAGGTAGCACCTGAACCTATTAAAGCAACATCCTCGCTAGCTTGACTCAGCTTCAGTTCTCTCAGTTACATCTTTATTAAACAATTTTACATTTCTTTGTCTCCTCTTTCATCCTCATTCCTTTTAACTTGTTTTTCTGCCTGAAAGAAACATCGACAGTAAATGTATACTCACCCACTTAGGCATCGGAGTGATGCAAATTACTTCACTCAATGTGTTAGCAAGGCATGGTACGCACAAAAATAAAAATGTATACATTAGGGTTTACCTGCATAAAATATTTTAACAATTTCTACCAATACATACTATGTTTATTCACATTCAGATTTTGTCAAAATCAAGTAAATAAAGGAAAATTGAATTCCTCATTTCAAAATCTTCGGAAACAATATACGAAAAAAATTGTAAAATGTTACAAGCAAATGCATTTTAAAATTATTCAGTATGAAATTATTTGTAAACATTAAATCCAATAAAGCTGCTTGATTCTTTCCAATGATCTTTATTATTTTAACACACAAATTTGAGGGTATCCGTTTGTAAATATTCAATATTATACTGCACTGCATTCTGATACTATTACAATTTAAATTATGCAGTGTGTTTTGATGCAACTGTGTATATATTGCAGAAACAAATCTATCAAAATGTAATTTTTGTTTTCATAGAAACTTGTGTAGCTTTGTTGAAAATGACAAATTGGGGCAGCACGGTGGGGCAGTGGTTAGCACTGCTGCTTCACGGCGCCAAAGACCCAGGTACGTTCCCAACTCCAGGTCACTGTCCGTGTGGCGTTTGCACATTTTCCCCGTGTCTGCGTGGATCTCACTCCCACAACCCAAAGATGTGCAGGGTAGGTGGATTGACCAGGCCAAATCACTCCTTAATTGGAAAAAAATCATTGGATGTTCTAAATTTATTTTTAAAAAAGAAAATGACAAATTGATGGAAAATGTAAACTTTCGATAGCGAAACATATTGGGTGACATCTTTGCTTCTCAAGTCAAAGTTCACTGGCGGGCATGGAAGCAGGAATGATTTCCCCTTGGGGAGGCAGACAGCTGATCATGTATGGTCTTAGGCTGCTCAGTTCACTGACTATGCACCCACGAGGAGCTTGCTGGATCTCCTAGCATGGCAGGCAGGAAGTTACTGTCCTCCCTCATGGAGGGAGGAGGCAGGTGCACCATATTTAAAAGGCACCCTGAGTCTCATTCACTTACTGTAGGCCAGGAGCTTCAGTTTAGATATCAATAATGTCCCAGAGAAGAAAACGACAAACGCGGTTCAGTGAAGACTTCCTGGAGACTTTCCTCCAGTCCGTCCAGCACATGATGACAGCAGGAGGTCTTCGTGTGTGACCATGGCGGCCTGGACAGAGGTTGCATGGGAGGTTAGTGGCAATGAGGTCCGGCACAGAAATACCCTGCAGTGCTGGAAACATTCATGGAAACATACATAGAAAATAAGAGCAGGAGGAGGTTATTCGGCCCTTTGAGCCTGCTCCGCCATTCATTATGATCATGGCTGATCATCAAGTTAAATACGCTGATCCCACCTTCCCCCCATATCTCTTGATCCCTTTACCCCCAAGGGCTATGTCTAATTCCATCTTGAAATTACACAATGTTTTCGACTCAACTACTTTTCTTGGCAGCGAATTCCACAGATTCACCACTCTCTGGGTGATGAAATTTCTGCTCACCTCAGTCCTAAAAGCTTCACCCCTTCTCCTCAAACTATGACACCAAGTTCAGGACTCCCCCACCATCGAGAACATTCTTTTCGCCAGGGTAAATGCACCATACACTCACTGCACACTGACACTGATAAGGACACTATCTAAGTGTGTGAGTACACCGGAATATCACACAGAAGTCTCGGTTGCAGCACTCACCAGCAGATGGGACATTTTCATTGAATGTGTGCCAGCCACTTCATGCTCTCAATCTCATATCAGTTGCAGGACTGATCTTTGCCTCTTAATCACTTACTGGGGAGGGCTCAGCAGCTGCCACAGGGATGTATGCTCCTGAATTCCTCATGCAAACATTGGGATGGCAATCAATCATCCTGTCTTTCTTCAGGAGAAGAACGCCCACAACAAGCGTGAGTGCTCCAAGACCAGAGGTGGAACTCTGGAGATTACAATCCTTGCCCCGTGTGAGGAAATGGCTGTGGAGATAGTCAGGGAAGAGCAGAATTGTGTCTGTACTGGAGGTGAGATAGGACTCCCTCAGGAAGCCAGTGGGAATGTCTCCAGTCTGCATGTGTCAGCTGCACTCACTGAGTAACACATATGTTGAATGAAGGAACCTGTTTCGTCATTCACTAAATCTCTCTTCTCTCCATTCCAGGTGCCAGAAAGAAAAGTGGGAAAACCATCAACGTAGACCTGCCCCAGCCCCAGCCCCAAAACTCATCTCCGGGGAAGATGTTTCAAATCCTCAGAAGATGCACTGTCACGGCACTCATCTGCAACCTCCACCAGCACAGTTCCACTCACCTCGGTGGCTGCATGTTCTAGAGTCGGCTCGGGGGTCACACTCTGGTGAACACACCACAGACAGGGCTCCACAGCTGGTGGAAGAAATAATAGTCTCGGAGGACTGCTGGAGACCAGGCCCCTGCTCAGCCCCATGGAGGTGATGAGCCTCTGGACCAGGCTCTAAGAGACATGTTGGAGGTGCAGAGACAGACAGGGGAGCATCAGGCAGAGATGCCAGAGGCCATGCACAAAATGGGTCAAAGACCAAAGGAGTTCATCCATGTTCTGTCTCATGCCATGGCACAGGGGTGCGAGCGCTTGGAAAGGGTTGCGGCCGCCTTGGAGACCCAGGTCCGGCAGAACACACAGAGGCTTCCGGATATGCACACAGACTTGTGTGGACTTCATGTCTAACCATGGGTGCTGTGCAGCTGTAGCTAAGTGAGAGGAAAGCGTGGCACCTTGACCTCTTTCCAGGTGCCCCTTCTCCTCAGGGTGTCAGGTAGGTGCAATCAGGCATCCACAGGGAGGAGGAGCTCAAGCCAGGTACCCTGAGGGCTTCACCCCAGAAATTCCACCTAGCTTCCCCTCTGCCAGTAACCCCATCGCCTCCAACAGGTCGGGCCAAGGAGGTTGCACCTACATCCGAGATGGAGACCATCTGCAGGCAAGGGCCCTCTGGGCCTCCGGTCACCAGAGGATACCCATTAAAGTCATCTCAGTCAACAGGGTGTAGCAGTTAGCAGGCTGCCTCCACCTCAGCTGCAGATGTCAGGGATGCATCAAAACGCTCTCCTTAAATTTCCTGCTGCCCCCATGTCACCTGGTCACAGAAAATCTCAACCATGGTGTTGTGAAAAGAAAGATAAAGAAACATTAAGGAAACAGAGGTGGCAAAGGAAGGGCAGCACGGTGGCGCAGTAGTTGGCACTGCTGCTACACGACACCAAGGACCCAGGTTCAATCCCGGCCCTGGGTCACTGTCCGTGTGGAGTTTGCACATTCTCCCCGTGTTTGCGTGGGTCTCAACCCACAACCCAAAGATGTGCAGAGTAGGTGGATTGGCCACGCTAAATTGCCCCTTAATTGGAAAAGAAATATTGGATACTCTAAATTTATTGTAAAAAGGGGTGGCAAAGGTGTACAAGCAATGTAAATAACTATCGCAATTGTAAATATTTTTTTTATTTTAAAAATAAATTTAGAGTACCAAATTCATTTTTTCCAATTAAGGGGCAATTTAGTGTGGCCAATCCACCTACCCTGCACATTTTGGGTCGTGGAGGCGAAACCCACGCAAACATGGGGAGGCAATATGTGTATAATTGCACCATGTTAATATTTATTTTCAGGGCAGCATGGTGGCGCAGTGGGTTAGCCCTGCTGCCTCACGGCGCCGAGGTCCCAGGTTCGATCCCGGCTCTGGGTCACTGTCTGTGTGGAGTTTGCACATTCTCCCTGTGTTTGCGTGGGTTTTGCCCCCACAACCCAAAGATGTGCAAAGTAGGTGGATTGAACACGCTAAATTGCCCCTTAATTGGAAAAAAATTAATTGGGTACACTAAATTTATAAAATAAAAAAAAATGTTGTATTTTCATCATGCTATCAGTTGCCGAATGATCGTGCGCATTTAAGGGCATCAGACTTCATTGCTGAGCACCAATGGATGAAGTGAGCCTTTATTATCACCATTTATTATCTCACATCATCTGTTATGCAAGGAATTACTGAACTGTGCAGGAGGCAGCCTTGGGCATCACTGGGTACAAAGGGAATCAAAGCTTACCAGGAAAAATGGAACTCAGTACAAACAGATAAGCCATGATTTTACTGAATGGGGCACCAGGTTTTCCCCCAAAAGCCCCCAGCTTGGACACCCCACACTGTCCCTCCATGGACATCCTGCACTATCCCTCCCTGGACACCTGGCACTATCCCTCCCTGGGCACCTGGCGCTACCCATACCGGGACATCCTGCACTATTCTTCCCCGGACACCTGCATTATCTCTCCTCAGACATCCTGCCCTGTCCCTCCTTGGAAATCCTTCATTATCCCTCCCCAGACATACTGCACCATCTCTCCCCGGACATCCTGCACTCTCCCTCCCTGGACATCCTCCACTGATAAAAGTAGGTCTGATGTATAGGCTGCCATTTACAGACACCCCCAAAGAGGACAATTTAGTGGCAACTCACTGTGAATCATGGAATATTAAGCACCTCTTTTATGCAGTCGTTAAAGTGAACGTTCCAATTTCTTCCTGACTTTCCATTTTAATTTTGGTGAGGTAGCTGTTAATGAGCATGCATGACATTCTAATATGCAAAAGGGTTTCCCAAGATTATTCCTCAGGAAACCCGACCTTTCTTTCAATCCTCTTCAAATTCCCGAGAACAGAATTACTGAAGTTCATTGGCTGGATAAACAACCAGTTTCCAGGCCTTTCTTGATGTCATTATCTCCTCGGCCTCACTCTTCATTGCTCTGATTCTGAATTACTACATGTCTTTAAATCCGTCCACTCTACTTTCGGGAACAGATGCTTCAGGACTAAACGTGTGGCTGCTTGCACCTCCCTCCCTAAACCAATCTGCTTTACTCTCTCTCTCTCCCTCTGTTCAAAAGCAAATCGTACATCTTTAATTACTTCCTTAATCTTTCCTGCCTGACGCTCATCATCCTGCTCTCCACCATATGAAGTTCTCGGAGTGATTCTATTCTGTACAAACCTTTATAAATAGAAGTTGTTGTTATTTAACCAGTGACTTGAAGGTGTGTGAGTGCAGCCTGGGAATGACTCAGTGTGTTATTTTTACTTCCCTTGTAAGAATCTCCTGCCTCATGCTTATCACAAACGTCAGTCCAAGATCAAAGAGTCAGTGATGTTCAGAAGTTCCCAACTCTTTGAATTTGTGTTCACAGGAAAGAGAGAGCTTCCACAAGCAAAGTGAGCATCTTACAATTCAAAAGCTGTGACCTTATTCAAGTTATGAGCAGGAGAGTTTGCCACAGAGTAGTGGCGCAGATCATCCATGGCCTAATCAAAGTGTGGAACAGGCTTGAGGGACTGAATGGTCTCTTTATGTTCCTATGAGCGAGATTTTAATTCAATCAAAATCCATTCATTTTATTTATTTATTTTTTAAATTTAGAGTACCCAATTCCTTTTTTCCAATTAAGGGGCAATTTAGCGAGGCTAATCCACCTACCCTGCACATCTTTGGGTTGTGGGGGCGAAACCCACGCGATCACGGGGAGAATGTGCAAACTCCACAGGGACAGTGACCCAGAGCCGGGATCGAATCTGTGACCACGGCGCCGTGAGGCAGCAATGCTAACCACTGCGCCACCGTGCTGCCCAAAATCCATTCATTTTGAGTTAAAATCTGGTCCTATCTTACAGTGCGCTGGTTTGGAGATCATGCGGGATGCCCACTGAGTTCATCTTTCTACTCTGAAATAAATTACAGAATCAGAGATGGGTTGCAGCACAGAAGGAGGCCATTCAGTCCATTGTGTCTGCACTATCCCCTCAAATGGACAATTCACCTGGTGTCACTCCCCCTCCTTCTCCATGTAAATTTGCACAATCTTCCTTTTCAGAAAACCATCCAATTCTCCTTTGAAAGCCTCAGTTGACTCTGTCACTATCACCCTCTCAGGCAGTACATACTCCAGATCTGCACCACTTGATGTGTGAAAAAGGTTCCCCTCAAGTCACCTTTGCCAATTACTTTAGATCTCTGTTCTCTCGTTCTCGATCATTTCACGTGGGGAACAGTTGCTCCCTATCTACTCTGTCCAGACCCCTCAGGATTTTGAGTACCTCTATCAAATCTTCTCTTAACTGTCTCTTTCTAAAGGAAGTCCCAACTTCTCCAATTTATTCTCATACGCTTCTGTAAGTATATAAAGAGGAAGAGAATAGCTCAAGCAAATGTGAGGGCAGCATGGTGGCGCAGTGGTTAGCACTGCTGCCTCACTGCGCCGAGGTCCCAGGTTCGATCCCGGCTCTGGGTCACTGTCCGTGTGGAGTTTGCACATTCTCCCCGTGTTGGCGTGGGTTTCGCCCACACAACCCAAAGATGTGCAGTGTAGGTAGATTGGCCGCATCAAATTGCCCCTTAATTGGAAAAAATTAACTGAGTACTCTAAATCTATTTAAAAAAAAGATAAAGTAAATGTGGGCCCTTTAGAGGACGATACTGATGAGGTAATAACAGGGAACACTCTACAATGGAAAACTCACACTTATCCACATTAAACTCATCTGCCATTTTTGGCCCAATCTCCAGTTTATCTATAGATGTCTGTTAGATCTTTATCTCTTCTTCACTGCCTGCTTTCCCACCTATTTTAGTATAATCTGCAAATTTTGCTATGTTATGGCGGAGGCACTGAACCAATATTTTATAGCTGTCTTCACGATAGAGGATAATAAAAAATTTCTAAAAACTGCAATTAATGCAGAGGAACTTGGTGCAATAGCCATCACTGGCGAGATGGTATTGAATAACCTAATGGGATTAAAGGTAGATGGGTCTCCAAGACCTAATGGTCTGACCCTAGGTTATTAATGGAGGTGGCACCGGAGATAGTGGATGCATTGGTTTTGATATATCAGAATTCCCTGGATTCTGGAAGAGTCCCGGTGGATTGGAAACACGCTAATGTGACGCCTCTATTCAAAAAGGGAGAGTAAAAAGTAGGAAACTATAGACCGGTTAGCCTGGCCTCTGTGTTGGGGAAGTTGCTGGAATCAATCATTAAGGAGGAGATGACTGAACATTTGGAAAGGTAAAGCTCAATCCACCATTGTCAGCATGGCTTTATTTATTTATTTACTTTTTAATACATTTTGAGCATCCAATTGTTTTCCAATTAAGGTTCAATTTAGCGTGGCCAATCTACCTATCCTGCATATCTTTGGGTTGTGGGGGTGAAACCCACGCAAACACGGGAAGAATGTGCAAACTCCACACGGACAGTGACCCAGAGCAAGGAGCGAACCTGGGACCTCAGCGCCATGTGGCAGCTGTGCTACCCACTGCACCAGCATGCTGCCCATCAGCATGGTTTTATGAGGGGTAAGTCATGCTTGACAAATTTGTTTAGGTTCTTTGAGGATGTAACCAGCAAGGTGGATAATGGGGAACCTGAAGATTTGGTACATCTGGACTTCCAGAAGATGTTTGACAAGGTGCAACATAAAAGACTGATCCAGAAGATGAGATCGCAGGGGATTGGGAATAGAGTACTAGATTGGATTCAGCATTGGCTGACTGACAGAAAGCAGAGGGTCAAGATAAATGGGTCCTTCTCTGGCTGGCAAACTGTAAATAGTGGGGTTCCACAGGGATCAGTCTACGGACCTCAACTGTTTACAATCTATATAAGTGATTTGTAAGTAGGGAAAGAGTGTAACACAGCGAAATTTGCAGATTATACTAAAATAGGTGGGAAAGCAGGCAGTGAAGAGGAGATAAAGACCTAACAGACGTATATAGATAAGCTGGAGATTGGGCCAAAAATGGCAGATGTGTTTAATGTGGATAAGTGTGAGTTTTCCATTTTGGTCGACAAAATAGAAAGGCTAATTATTATCTAAATGGAAAGCAGATTCAAAATGCATTTGGGCAGAGGGATCTGGGTGCCTTTGTTCATGAATCGCAGAAAGTCGCTATGCAGGTATAGCATGTAATTAAAAAGGCAAATGCAATGTTAGCGTTTATCGCAAAAAGACTGGAGTAGAAAAGGAGTGACGTGTTGTTGCAACTGTACAGGGCATTGGTGAGACCACACCTGGAGCATTGTGTCTAGTTTTGCTCTCCTTATTTAGGGAAGGTTGTGGTGGCATTGGAGGCAGTTCAGAGGAGGTTGACCAGATTGATTCCGGGGATGAAAGGGTTGACGGATGAGGAGAGATTGGAGTTTAAAAGAATGAGTGGGGATCTGATTGAGGTATTTAAAATACTGAGAGGGATTGATAAGTAAACGTAGACCAAATGTTGCCCCTTGTGAGGCAATTAGAATGAGAGGTCACAGATATAGGTTGAGAGTTGGTGGATTTAGAACCGAGATGCGGAGGAACTACTTCTCGCAGAGGGTGATGAATTTGTGAAACTTGCTGCCCCATCGTGGAGTGGAGTCTGAGTCATTCAATGGTTTCAAGGAGATAGCTATATTTCTGATTAAAACAACATGTTAAAGGGACATGGGGACCAGATAGGGAGGTGGATTTAAGCCAAGGAAGAGATCAGCCATGATCTGATTGAATGGCGGAGCAGGATCGAGGGGCTGATTTGCCGACTTCTGCTCCTAATTCCTATGTTCCGATAACGGAAACCCCTCATCCCTGGAACCATTCCCGTGAATGTTTTCCTCACTCTCTCCAATGCCTTCCCATCCTTCCTAAAGTGCAGTGCCCTGCACTGGGTGCAATAATTTATCTGAAGCCAAGCTAGTGTCCTAGACAAGTTCACCATAACCCCATTGCATGTATTCTCATGCCCCTGTTAATAAAGCCTCACATGAATACATCATTGTAAAATTGTCCTATTCAGGAAAATCAAAGTCAGATTTATTTACAAGTTAACTATTTAGAATAATAATGCAAAGATGGTGGTGTAGTGGTAATGTCACTGGACCCGTAATCCAGAAGCTCAAGCTAATGCTCTGGGGACACAGGTTCAAATCCCTCAACGGCAGCTGGTGGAATTTAAATTCAATTAATATTAGCTGGTATAAAGATGGCACGGTGGTGCAGTGGTTAGCACTGCTGCCTCATGGTGCCGAGGACCCGGTGTTCGATCCTGGCCCCGGGTCACTGTCCATGTGGAATTTGCACATTCTCCTTGTGTCTGCATGAGTCTCACCCCCCCCCCACAGCCCAAAAAGATGTGCTGAGTAGGTGGATTGGCCATGCTAAATTGCCCCTTAATTAGAAAAAGAAAGAATTGGATACTCTAAAATTTAAAAACAATGTTTCCCGGAATATAGCACTAGTCTCAGGACAAATTGTCATAAAAATTCATCTGGTTCACTAATGTTCTTCAGGAAAAGAAATCTGCCACCCTTACCTGGTCTGGCCTCCATATATGCACAGCAATCTGCCCTCTGAAATGGAATTGGTCAAGCAAGCCATTCAATTCATGCGAAATTTGGGATGGGCAACAAATGTAGGCCTTGCCATGAAAGGAAAATGGAATACGAAACACAAGAGAGACTAAAAAAATCTAAAAACAGAATGTAGAATCTGCAGCAAGAGAATAAGCATGAATAATAATCATCTTTATTGTCACAAGTAGGCTTCTGTTAACACTGCAATGAAGTTACTGTGAGAAGCCCCTAGTCGCCTGTTCGGGTACACGTAGGGAGAATTCAGAATGTCCAAATTACCTAACAGCACGTCTTTTGGGACTTGTGGGAAGAAACCGGAGCACCCGGAGGAAACCCACGCAGACACAGGGATGCAAACAATACTCTTTTATTTACTATACACAAATCTCCTCACCCCGAAGCGCCTCCCTCCCTGACCTGCACTCAGGCCGGAGTTTTCATAATATCAGAACTTCCTTTGTTTAAGGAAAAGTCCCACCCCATTAACGGGAAAGTTCATATTCTGTGGAGGTCACGGGGAAACGAATGGTCCAAACCCCATGGCCTCCATGGGGGATATAACACAGAGTCTACAGGAGGTATTTTCTTCCGGGTGCTTTGCTTACAAAGGTAGATTATTTGCAAGACATTTGGATAAAACAGTTCATAATCTTACAATGTGACCTTTGTCAGTGGCTACAGTAAACATTCTGTCCACTATATAAAGTTCAAGTGTCAATCCCAGAAACTGAACTGGAGTTAAACAAGTAAATTAAAATTGTTTATTATCTTTGTGCCAAAATAAGCTTCTCCTGTCACAGGTATTGAGCTCTAGCCATTACATATCTTCCCATCATTACTGTCCCGATGTGTCATCTACCAGAGATAATGAAATTATTCCCCTCCTCAGGTAAATTTGTTTCTATTAGTGCTTCTAAAAAGATCTCACATATACTAACAATCAGCTCCTGAATACAAACAATAAGGAAAGCCACTTAATTCTCATTGAATAATTTAATGTCCTGTTGACTTCTATGGCCCAAAAATAGAGTTAGGCAAAGCTAATTTTTAATTCATATTCATTGGCATCTAAAGTCATGAAATCATTGAACAGTACAGCACAGAGAGAGACTATGTGGCCCATTGAGTCAGCATTGGCTCTTCCACACTATCAGGCATTATATATCACAAATCCTGATCACTTGTTGCATGAAGAAGCTTTTCTTTCATTCACTTCTGATTGTTTTGCCAATCACCCTAAATAGACTTAACACAGAGTTAATCACCATAGCACAAATCATAGACTAGTTATCACTTGCTATTGGCCTGTCAGCCACTGGAAACAATTTCTCCTTATTTACTCCATCTAAACCCTTCATAGGGTGGGATTAACCCACCGACCCATCAAGTGTTTTTCGGTGGCGGAGGTGACTCGCCAATGGGAATTACTGATCCCGCCATTTTTAACGGGATTTCCCGTTGACTGCACCTGTTGTTGTTTGAGATAGGTTTGACACCACCTTCTGGAATTGATAACGTATGGCTCTATTTATAAAGCTTAGGATCCAGATGCTTTATTAACTGCCGTGTTAATTTGTTGTGCCATCTTCAAAGACTTGTGCACAAATGCCCTCCGTTCTCTCAGTTTTGCCCCCTTACTAAAACTGCATTAAAACGGTACCGTTTAGTGCTCGCTTCGGCAGCACACATACTGAAACGGTATCGTTTAGCAGGTATTGGCTCACCTTATTCATCTTACCAACACCTATCACCTCAAACCTTCCTGCGCTGAATTTCATCTGCCATCCATTCCACCACATAACCTT
The DNA here is from genome assembly GCF_047496885.1 of Scyliorhinus torazame. Taxonomy (NCBI): domain Eukaryota; kingdom Metazoa; phylum Chordata; class Chondrichthyes; order Carcharhiniformes; family Scyliorhinidae; genus Scyliorhinus; species Scyliorhinus torazame. Next base: position 117,418,660 of record NC_092707.1, on the reverse strand, counting down.
GAAGTTACAAGATTCAGATTTTCTTTTTACTCTTTTTCCAGGATGTGGGTGTCTCTGGCAAGGCCAGCATTTGTTGCCCATCCCTAATTATCTGTCAACTGAGTGGCTTGCTCGGCCATTTCAGAGGGTAGTTAAGAGTCAAACCCATTGCTGTGGCTCTGGAGTCACATGTAGGCCAGACCAGGGAAGGATGGCAGATTTTCTTCCCCAAAGGACATCAGTGAAGCAGATGGGTTTTTAATGGCAAGCAATGATAATGTCATGGTCACCATTACCAAGTCGAGCTTTCAATTCCAGATTTTATGGATTTAATTTAAATTCCACCAGCTGCTGTGGTGATTTGAAGCTGTCTACCCAGAGAATCAGCCTGAGCCTTGAGGTTACTAGCCCAGTTTCATGATCACCAGATCATCAACTCCTCCAAATAAGAAACTTAACACAGAAATGTTCTCAGCTTGAGTCAGGGTAAAACTTATGGTGGGGTTCTCCGTCCATCGATGTTGGAATCACAAAGTACGATCAAGTGGAGAATAGCGTGTCCGCTGGAAATCGAGGCCGTCACTGGCCGTGGTATGGAATGCCACGCTCCGCTGCCTCAACAGCAGTATGTATGTGTTCCACACCACATGCCAGCGTGGCCATGCAAATTGTACATTAAATGCGTTGGCATATCATTAACCGGCTTGACCCGGCAATTTCTGGGCTGACCCCGATGCTCTGCTTCTGTCAGGCGACGGTGAGATTCACTTGTGGTATTTAAAATTGGGGATCAGGTACCGTGGCTGCTGCGGGAGAGAGAGGGTTTACAAAAAGGGTCCAACTTCGCTATAGTGTTCTGGCCTGGGGGGTTTCTGCCAGGGCCGGGGGAGTAGTGGTGGGTGGCCAGGTGGTGGGCCATAGGGCCGGGGTGGATGGGCTTGAACCACCATTTCAGCAGCCTGCAAGGCTGCCATGCGACTGCGCATGCCACTGACTGCCACTATGGAAATAGCGCCATGGTCGTATGGGTGCCTCCCCAGGCCACCCCCTTAGTAGCCTCTGGCCCCAGCCAACCCATCAATGGGATGGGCAGGCTCCAGCGCAATCAGTGCCATTTTCTTGACTAGGACAAGGGTGTGTGAGGAGTGGAGTGCCTATATGCAGCTCCTGTTTGTCAGGCTCTCCAGTGCCGATCCTGACCCCAGCAAATCACACACCAGCATTCATTGGAATTGCACTAGTTCTACGTGGCGTCTGTGCTAGCCCGTTAGGATAACCTGAAACGCTCCAGAACCGGCACCACTTTCATCAACGTAGAACTCTCGTGATTCAGTCCCGGCACCAGACTTAGTCTCTCTAACGTAGAATCCGCCCTATGTTTTTGGCTCATTGTTGCATCATACTAGATGAAGTGAACTGGGCCATTAAACCAGGGGTTATAGTAATAATGAAGCAGTAGCAAACATTTAAGTGGATATTTCAGAATACTCAAGAATAAGTATATTTTTAAAATTTAGAACACCCAATTATTTTTTTCCAATTAAGGGGCAATGTACAGTGACAAATTCACCTGCCTTACCCTGCACATTTTTGGGTTGTGGGGGTGAGACCCAGGCAGCCACGGGGAAAATGTGAAAACTCCATATGGGCAGTGACGCAGGGTCGGGATCGAACCCGGTTCCTCGACGCCGTGAGACAGCAGTGCTAACCACTGCGCCACTATGCCGTCCTAGTATATTCCTACTTTCAAGAAAAATTCTAAAGGGTGGATCCACCATCTGTGGTTAAGTCAAAAAACGTGAAGGGAAAGCATCAAACTTAAGGAGAAAACATAAAACTGAACAAAGATGAGTGACAGGCCAGATGATTGGTCAGAATATAAAGAACAGCAGAGAATGGCTAAAAGGTTAATCAGGAGAAATAAATTAAAATATGAGAGGAACATAGAACATAGAACATAGAAAATACAGCACAGAACAGGCCCTTCGGCCCACGATGTTGTGCCGAACCTTTGTCCTAGATTAATCATAGATTATCATTGAATTTACAGTGCAGAAGGAGGCCATTCGGCCCCCTGAGTCTGCACCGGCTCTTGGAAAGAGCACCCCACCCAAACTCAACACCTCCACCCAACACCAAGGGCAATTTTGGATACTAAGGGCAATTTATCATGGCCAATCCACATACCCTGCACATCTTTGGACTATGGGAGGAAACCGGAGCACCCGGAGGAAACCCACACAGACACGGGGAGGACGTGCAGACTCCGCACAGTGACCCAAGCCGGAATCGAACCTGGGACCCTGGAGCTGTGAAGCAATTGTGCTATCCACAATGCTACCGTGCTGCCCTTAAAAACAAATAAATCTACACTATATCATTTTACCGTAATCCATGTACCTATCCAATAGCTGCTTGAAGGTCCCTAATGTTGCCGGTTCAAGGAAGCTAACTAGAAATGAAAAAATAGATACCAGAGGCGGGATTCTCCGACCCCCCGCAGGTCGGAGAACCCCTGGGGGCGGCTCGAATCCCGCCCCGCCGCCCCGAAGCTGGCTGCCGTATTCTCCTGCGCCTTTTTTTGGGCGGGGACGGGGTTCACGCCACGTCGGTCGGGGGCCGTTGGTAGCGCCCCCCCCCGGCAATTCTCCAGGCGCCGATGGACCGAGCGGCAGTCCATTTTTGGCCAGTCCCGCCGGCGTGGGTTACGCATGGTTCCACACGGCGTGACCTGGCATGTAAGTCTGCGGGAGCGGTCCTTGGGGGGGGGCGCGGGAGGATCCGACCCCGGGGGGGCCCCCACGATGGCCTGGCCCACGATCTGCAGGCGGGCCTGTGCCGTGGGGGCACTCCTTCCTTCCCTGCAGCCCCTGTAAGGCTCCGCCGTGGCTGGCGCGGAGATGGGAACCCCCCGCGCATGCGGCAAAACATGCCCGCGGTTCCGAGCATGCGCGAGATCACGCCGGCCCTTTGGCGCATGCGTGAACATGCGCAGTCCCTTCGGCGCCGACTGGAGCAGCGCCAACCCCTCCGCCGTCCACCTAGCCCCCAGAAGTGCGGAGAATTCCACACTTTCGAGGGCTGTTGACGCCGGAGTGGTTGGCGCGGTTTTCCCGCCGGCGTGGGGACTTAGTCCCCGAACAGGAGAATCCCGGCTTAAGAGTTTCTACAGGAATTTAAAAAGGAATAGAGTGAGTAAAGTGAGTGTTGTCCCTCTAGAGAATGAGAATGAGGAGTTAATAATAGATAACAAGGAAATGGTGGCTGAAAGGAATAAATATTTTGCTTCTGTAGAGGTTACAAAACAACGTTCCAACAATTATTGTAAATCAGGAGGTGGAAAAAAGAGAGGAACTTAGTAATATTACAATCACTCGGGAAGCAATACCGAACAAACTGATCAAACTGCGGCTGACAAATCTCCGGGTCCTAATGACTTTGTCCTAGGATCTTGAAAGAGGTGTGATGAGACATTAGATGTGTTGGTATTAATTTTTGAAAATTCACGAGTTTCCATCAGACTGGAAAGAAGCAGATATGCCCCCTCTATTTGGGAAGGGAGGGGGACAGAAAACAGTAAACCATGTCAGTTAGCTTGGCATCTGTTTTGGGGAAGTCATTTAAGAGGTTATAACTGGGCACTTAGAGAAACTCAAGTGATTGGCAAGAGTCAGCATGGTTTGTGAAAGGGAAATCCTGTTCAACTGATTTACTGGAGCTCTTTGAAGGAGTAACATGCATTTTGGATAAAAAGGGAGTCTGTAGACATGCCATATTTGGATTTCCAGAAAGCATTTTCTAAGGTGCCATATAAAAGGTTATTGCACAAAGTATGAGCTCATGGTGTAAAGTTTAGCATATTATCATGGGTAGAAGGTTGGCTGGCTGGCTGGCAGAAAACAGAGAGTATGCATCCTGATTGGCAGGATGTGACACGTGGAGACCCGCAGGGGTCTGTGCTGGTGGCCTCAACCTTTTACAATTTATATCAATGACTCAACTGAGGGAAGAGAATGCATTGCAGATAAATTTGCAGATGACACAAAGATAGGCAGCAAAGTATGTTGTGAAGAAGACATAAGTAGGTTTCAGATGAATATAAATAGGTTGAATGAGTGAGGGAAAATCTGACAAATGGAGTATAATGTGGGAAAATGGGAAGATGTTCACTTTGGCAGGAAAAATAAAAAAGCAGAGTGTTACATAAATGGAGAACAATTGCAGAATTCCGAGATGCAGAATGATCTAGGTGTTCCATATGATCTCTACAAAGGACGAGGTCATTTGGCCCAGCGTGTCTGCACTGATCCACTTTTGGTGACGGGGATGTGCTGAGTAGATGCACAAAAAGTGGCTCTACTCCTGGAAACTCGATTTTAGGCACTTTTTACCCAAAATAGTCTGCTAAATCCGGGGGAAAAACCCTCACCCTCCTCCAACACCACTTGTAAGAGATATCCCAAGCAGCAGCAGCCCTAAGAGCCGAAGGATGTCAGAGACAGTAAGAGAGGGAGAGAAAGACTGAGGTGATGGCAAACACGTCGGGTGATGAGGTCCCGGCCACACGTGAACAGGAAGGACCAGATCATAAGCCGTGCTGCCTCCCGATGAATGAATGGAAGGAATTCTGAAGGTAGGAACTCCAAGAGCTCAAGGACCATCAAACTGGAAATGATGGCAATGGCGAAAGTAGCAGAGGCGCTGGTCACCCTGCAAGCAGCATAAGAAAAGTCGGAAAGGTGGCTAGAGATTCAGGAAATGATGATCAGAGAGCTGGAGAAGGCTGCGACTGACCAGAACGATTGAATCGCCTCACTGGAGACAGAGACGGCAAGGTTGGTGGCGACACTAAAGGGGAAGGTTGAGGACCAAGAAAACCGATCGTGCCACCAGAACATCCACATTGTGTGCCAATGGAGTGAACTGGGCAGGAACCCTACGGAATACGTGGCCCTGATGCTAGGCAAACTGGTTAGAAGAGAAAGCTTCCCCAAACCCACAGAAGTGGACAGAGCCCACAGATCACTCCGGCCAAATCCTAAAGCCGGGTAACACCCGTGGGTCATCATTGCGCAACTGCACCGGTACCAAAACAGGGAAAGGATCCTAAACTGGGCAAGACATACAAGGTCCGGTAATTGGGAGAGCCACTCGATCCAGGTATACCAAGACTTTGGGGCAGACATGGCCAAGCGCCGGGCAGAATGTAACAAAGCCAAGGTGGCCCTTTATAAGAACACTGTGCAGTGTGGGATGCTGTATCCTGCCAAGCTCGAGGTGATGTTCCAGGGTAGGGAGTACTATTTCACCGCACCAGTGGATGCAGATGAATCCATCCACAAGCATGGGCTGGGAAGGCAACGTAATCAACAATGAACCACACACCTCAACGTATCGATCAACGAAACATGTAGAAACCACACGGGACTGTACCCCCTCGCCTTCAATTCTGATATTGAGTATCAGAAAGGAGGAGGCAAGAGCAGTAGGATGCAGGAGGGGATGAGGAGGAAGAAGAGGCAAGGGGTAGAGACATGCATCGGTCAGAATAGTCTTCGCCCATCTGAAAAGTATAAAATAAAAGCCGACATAGTCTTTCTCCACTTGAGAAGGACCGACTATGGATAAGAAAGAGCTGGGTGGGGCAGATCTACCATTCCTGCTGCAGGACGAGAGCTAGGGGAGTGGCCATATTGCTCAATAAGAGGATAGCATTCACAGCAGCGAGGACATTTACGGACCAAGGTACGTCATGATTAGTCGTGTCTTGGAAGGGATACCAGCGGTCCTTGTAATACTCCCAACTGGGACAACACGGAATTCATGAAAAAGACCATGGCGGGAATCTCCTGCATAGACATGCATCAATTCATCAGGGGGGGAAGACATTAACTGCGGACAGGATCCACGGACAGACAGATCAAACCCCGGGGTAAAGGTCAAACATGGATAAAGAACTGGCCATGTTCATGGAACAGATGGGGACAGTGGACCCGTGGAGGTTCAACACACCCAGGGGAGAAGGAATTCTCCTTCTCTCAGGTACACAGGGTCTACACCAGGATCGACTTCTTCGTAGTGGGGAAAGTGATACTTCCAGGGATAATGGGAGCGGAATACTCCGCGATCAAAATCTCCCAACAATAGGGCGGCACTGTGGCGCAGTGGTTAGTACTGCTGCCTCAATGCGCTGAGGACCCGGGTTCGATCCCAGCCCTGGGTCACTGGCCATGTGAAGTTTACACATTCTCCCCGTGTTTGTGGAGTCACTCTACGGTTGGAGTCGTGAAGTACTGCCAATCTATCAGTCAACCATGGAGTCAACCATATCCACTTATCGCACTTGTTGGAGATAGTCACAGACACACTAGCAAGGGGCACACTGCCACCAACACTGGCACAAGCCTCAATATTGCTGATTCCCAAAAATGGCAACGACCTGACTGAATGTGAGTCCTACAATCCCAACTCGCTACTCAACATAGATGCAAAGATCCTGGTGAAGGCCCTGGCAAAGCGGCTGGAGAGTTGCATGCCAGAGGTAGTCGCGGAAGACCAGGCGAGCTTTGTCAAGGGCAGGCAGCTAACATCGAACATCAGGCGCCTGCTGAACGTGATAATGATCCCTTCCGGAGAGACAACACCAGAAGTGATCATCTCCCTGGATGCAGAAAAGGCCTTCGACAGAGTCGAGTGGAAGTACCACATAAAGATACTGGAAAGGTTCAGGGTCGGGCCAGGGTTCACCTCCTGGGTGAAACTACTGTACAGTGCTCCCATGGCGAGCGTACGAGCAAACACCACCAGCTCTAAATAATTCCAGCTGCACAAGGCAGGGATGCCCGTTGTCCCCGCTGTTGTTTGTTCTGGCAATCAAGCCACTGGCGATTGCCCTCAGAGCAGCGAAGGGGTGGAGAGGCATCCTGAGGGGAGACAGAGATCATAGAGTTTCACTCTACACAGATGATCTGTTCCTGTACATCTTGAACCTTCGGGCCAGCATGGAAGGGATAAAGAAACTCCTAAAGGGGTTTTGAGCCTTCTCGGGCTGCAAACTCAATCTGAGCAAAAGTGAGATCTTCTCGTGAACCTGCAGGGGGTGTGCGGGGGGGAGGACTGAGCAGGAGGGATTGCTGTCCAGTCAAGCCCAGACCAAATTCCGCTGCCTGGGGATCCAAATAGCCCACGACTGGACACGGATCCACAAATGGAATCTGACGGCTCAGGTGGAGGAAGTCAAAAGGGACCTGGAGAGGTGGGGCCCACTCCCATTCTCTCTAGCCAGGAGAATACAGCCGATCAAAATGAATGTACTGCCCAAGTTCCTATTCCTGCTCAGATCCCCTCGATCTACGTCCCCAAGATGTGGAGTTGCCGGCGTTGCACTGAGGTGAGCACAGCAAGAGGTCTTACTGTGGTTAAAGTCCAACAGGTTTGTTTCAAAACACTAGCTTTCGGAGCACTGCTCCTTCCTCAGGTGAATGAAGAGATATGTTCCAGAAACATACATACAGACAAAGTCAAAGATGCAAGACAATGCTTTGAATGCGAGCATTTGCAGGTAATTAAGTCTTTACAGATCCAGAGATAGGGGTAACCCCAGGTTAAAGAGGTGTGAATTGTCTCAAGCCAGGACAGTTGGTAGGATTTTGCAAGCCCAGGCCAGATGGTGGGGGATGAATGTAATGCGACATGAATCCAAGGTCCCGGTTGAGGCCACACTCATGTGTGCGGTACTTGGCTATAAGTTTCTGCTCGGCGATTCTGCGTTGTCTGCGCGTCCTGAAGGCCGCCTTGGAGAATGCTTACCCAGAGATCAGAGGCTGAATGCCCTTGACTGCTGAAGTGTTCTCTGACTGGAAGGGAACATTCCTACCTGGCGACCGGCGCGCAATGTCCGTTCATCTGTTGTCGCAACCCCAAGACCTTCTTCAACACGGTAAATAAGTTAATCTCTGTGTGGGGTGGGTGAAAACTGAGGATCTAAAAAATATCCTACAAAGGAAAAAAGCATTGGAGGCCTGGCCCTCCCAAACCTACAGTTCTACCACTGGGTGGCCACGGCAGAAAGAGGGAGCGGATGGGTGAAGAAACCTGGAGCAGATGGGTGAAGATGGAGGAGAATTCCTGCATGTCCCACTGAGCCCTATTCACAACCGCAATCCTATCCCCTCGACCAAGTACTCGAAGAGCCTGGTTTTAGTAGTCATGCTCTGGACATGGTACCAGATGGCCAACACTTTGGCCTAATCGAAATGTCCACTATGGCCCCCATCTGCAACAATCACTTGTTTACTCCTGCAATAATGGACGCCACCGTCAAAAGGTGGAGACAGGACGGGGGCACACTGACATTTAGGGACATGTACACAGACGACAGAGTAGCGACCCTGGAGGTACTCACAGAGATGTTCCAATTACCAAAAAGAAACAAACTAAGACACATACAGGTCAAAAACCTCCTCTGTAAGGAAACACCAACGTACCCTCACTCTGTATGCTTCACCCGATGTCTGTGTCCATGTAATTACATTGTGTTGGCGGCATGTGGCACAGTGGTTAGCACTGCTGCCTACGGCACTGAGGACCCAGGTTTGAATCCTGGCCCTGGGTCACTGTCCATGTGGAGTTTGCACATTCTCCTCGTGTCTGTGTGGGTTTCACCCCCACAACTCAAAGATGTGCAGGTTAGGTGGATTGGCCATGCTAAATTGCCCCTTAATTGGAATAGAAAAATAATTGGGTACTCTAAATTTATTTTTTGAAAAGTAATTACATTGTGTATTTGTGTATGTCCGATGTTATTTCATAAATGGAATGACCTTTCTGGACTGTATGCAGAACAATACTTTTTACTGTACCTCGGTACACATGACAATAGATCAAATCAAATCAAATTTGCTAATTGAGGATGTGGGCAACCTAGGGAAAGGAAACTGGGCACCTGTGCAGGCAACTGTTCGAGGAGGTACATGCTCCCCTGGATGAGACAAGGGAATAATGGGAGGAAGAACTAGACATAGAAATAGGGGGAGAACTGGATTGAAGCACTGCACAGGGCGAATCCCACCTCGGCATGCATGATGTGTTGGGTATGCCGGGTCTGCGAGGACTGCGCTTACTGCAGCAGTGAGAGAGACAGGCTTCCAACACTTGAAGAAATGCAACTCGATTTTATTGAACTCTTAACTATCATACATACTTTAACTGTGGGTTGACACTATGCTGACTTGACTGGAGACCTGAGGCTAACCTGACCAGACTATCTTACTACCACATGGTGTATGTTCTAGTTACTGCTCACGGGCTCTGACTGTCTCAGAGGCTGCATCCCAAGAGAATGGGAAAACTAGTGCCCTCTGGCTTTATAGTGGTCGTGTCCTGTCTGGTGATTGGCTGCTGTGTTCTGTGTGTTCACTGGTCATCCTGTGTGTCAATCACTGCCTGTCTGTGCACCATCATATACCTGTGTGTATATTACGACAATGCACAGGGCTGAGCCTAACGCAGCTAAAGGTGGTGCACAGGGCACACCTAACCACAACTCGAATGAGTGGGTTCTCTCTGAAGGTGGAGGACAAATGGGAACTCTGCTGGGGAGGTCCGGCCAACCACACCCACATATTCTGGCCGTGCCCAGATTTGTTGGGTATGTGACGACCTTCTTCTTAAAAAACTTTTTAAAAATCAATTTAGTGTACCCAATTCATTTTTTCCAATTAACGGATGATTTAGTGTGGCCAGTCCACATAAGCTGCACATCTTTGGGTTGTGGGGGCGAAACCCACGCAAACACGGGGAGAATGTGCAAACTCCACACGGACTGTGACCCAGAGCCCGGATCGAACCTGGGACCTCGGCGCCATGAGGCAACCGTGCTAACCACTACGCCACCGTGCTGCCCTTATTTTCCCTTATTGAGCAGTTATGTAATATGTAACTTATGAATTGTGAAAACCCAATAAAAACACTAATTTAAAAAGTGTCTGCACCTACCCTCCAAAAGAACACTCTACCTAAGCCCACTCCCCCGCCCTATCCCCGTAACCCCACGCATTGAGCATGGCTAATTCACCTAACCTGCACATCTTTGGGTGGAAACCGGAGCACCCGAAGAAAGCCGACGCAGACACTGGGAGAACGTGCAAACTTCACACTGACAATCTCCCAAGGCCACAATCAAACCTGGTCCCTTACACTGTGAGGCAGTGGAGCTAACCACTGTGCCACCATGCCGCTCTATTCTAGTACATGAGCCACAAATAGTATGCAGATACAGAAAGTAATTAAGAAGGCTAATGAAATGCTATTGTTTTTTATGAAAGGAACTGAACATAAAGATAAGGATGTTCTACCTCAGTTGAGCAGGGTGTTGGTGAGACCATGAATGGAATTTGCCAAAGGTTGTGCAGTGTGCCGCATCAGGACAGAACAGCCATGTGAAACTCATTGGTTTTACAGCTGCCTCTTCTAGCCAGATCAAACGACACTCTGTGCAATTTCAAAGTTCTGGTGAGGATCACACAGCCAGCTGTGTAGGTGGGGGTTGGTGCATGCCAGAAAATCTGGGATTCACAGAGCAGGTCCCCCTTCATATCTCAAATTGATATTTAAAGGCCCCTCCACTCCCCAGACATCAGGACCCTCCGGCAGACAAGGGGAAGACCCAACAAGGCTCCAACACAGAGGGCCAACCTCCCCTACCACTCAATATTTGGGTTGCTGTCCACCCCCCTCCCCCCGCCCCCCCCCCCCCCCCCCCCACCACACCCCACAGGAATAAGGGTGATCCCACTTCCACCCCTCCATCCTCCCCAACATTGGGGCACCCCCCTCATTCCAAGTGTCTGCTCCAGCCCTTCACTGCCATGCAGGCACAAACCCCCTCTCCACCATCGTTCCACCTCCACATAATGTGAACGTTTCCAATGGGATTCACTAGAAGCCCCGCCCCTGGCACTGCCAATCTGGCCCCATCCCCAGGTCCCACCCCTGGCACTGCCCCCCAGGTGCCAGGGGGCTGTGCCAAGGCATTGTCCGGGCATATCCTTCACTACCTTAGAGCTATGTTCACTTCCGAACCCCCTGTGTGGTCATCACGTCTGGTTGGGGGGGGGGGGGGGGGGAGTTATATTATACTTGGAATGAGCAGATTGTGTTATGAGGAAATGTTGGAAAGGGTGGGCTTGTTTCCACTGGTATCTTGAAGAGTGAGGGGCAACTTGATTGTAATTGATAAGATCCTGAACAGTATGGACAAGGTAAATGTGGAAAGGATGTTTACTCTTGTGGGTGAGTCCAGACCTAGGGGGCCCTGTTTTAAAATTAGGGGTCACCCTTTTAGGACAGTGATGAGCCAAAGAGTCACAGAGTCGAACAGTGCAGAAAAGGCCTTTTGGCCCATCGAGTCTGCACCGACAATAGCTATCCCTAATCTCGTGCTAATGCCATTGACCAGCACCTGTTCCATATCCTTGAACGTGATGGTGTTTCAAGTGCTCATCCAAGTGGTTTTTAAAGGTTGTGAGGTTTCCAGCCTCCACTACCTTCCCAGGAAGTGCATTCCAGATTCCCACCACCCGCTGAGTGAAAAATGTTTTTCTCAAATCCCCTTGGAATTTCCTGCCCCTTACCCTAAAACTGTGCCCAGGTTTGGCCATGTGGGAGGACCTGCACGGTTGCAACTCCTGAATGGAGAATGGCACTGATATGTGGAACAAGTCACACATTGATGGTCAGATCATTTCTATGACAAAGCTCTGGACATGATAACACATTCTCAGGCTTATCCTCTGTTTCTGTTGACGAACCTCTGAGTGGTGATACCGTGTGATGTTTTTTGTGTGAATATGAACTGATACAGCTTTGTATTGGTACTGTCATGTGAGAGTACCTTTATGACATGGATTTTTAAGCAATGTACCTTTGTCAGAGAGTGGGAGGAGCTGAGGTCAGGTCAGCCATTTTGCAGTTTAGTTTTGCAGTTTGGAGGAAAAGAGCTGGGTGTGTGCCTGTGTTTTGCAGTGAGCTGGATCTCTGCCATGAAAGACTATCTCTGGATCATTTGGGTGATTTAAACTTATAATAGTGAAGCCTTTAACCTGATGTGATTTTGTTTAAAGGTGTTAAGTCTCTTGGAAGTTTGAAGGAACATTTTAAGGAATTATTTACTGTTGCAATGTTTTCTGAGTTATCTTTGAAGGAAGTGGTGTTAAGAGATCCAATGTTTATTTAAGAAGTTAAGTTAAGTTCATGGAATAAACATTGTTTTGTGTTTAAAAACCCACGTGTCCATAATTGTAATCCCACACCTAGGGAAAAAGCTGTGTGCTAGGAAAAGCAACAAATCCATTAAAGGGAGAGGTTGGTTGAACTCCATGATACATTTTGGGGTTCTGAAAACGCCTCGCCCATAACAATTGGGGGCTCGAGGGGGATAAAAGTCAATCTATTGGATTGGCTTTTGTGAATTTAAAGACAGTGAAGGATTGTTGCTTTTCCGGTGTGGTATTTTAGTTTAAGGGGGAAGAGTCTTGTGAACAATGGCTCTTCCAGAGGCTCAGAAGTTTTTTGGGGTGGAGAATGTTACACGCAGTACTTTACGGACAGAAACGAAAAGCAGGCTGTTAGATTTGGCAGTTAACATTACCTGACAAAATGCGAAAAGATGAGGTAATTATGGCGGTGGTTAAGCATTTAAAGTTGCCTGAGATAGAGTTTGACTCATTGGAAATGGCAAAAATTCAGTTACAAATTCAACAAATGGAACATGAGAAAGAATTAAAGTGGCTTGCATACGAGAGTGAGAGAGCGAGGAGAAAGAAAGAGAAAGAGAGAGAGGAAAAAGAGAGAGAAAGAGAGAGAGAGGAAAAAGAAAGAGAAAGAGAGAGAGAGGAAAAAGAAAAGGAGAGAGAAGAAAGGAGAAAAGAAAGAATAGCCCTAGCAAAACAAAAAGAAAAAGAAAGGGAGATACAGATCAGGGGGAAAAATAAAGAGAGGGGGTTCAGAAACTGGCTATGAAACATGACAATCAGTTAAAATTGGCAGACGTAAAGAGAAACGTACAGTTAAATGATAGTGATGAAGATAGTGAGAAAGAGCGTCATAGTCGAAGGCTTGGTGGGAATCTATTTAAATATGTCCAAGCATTGCCAAGGTTTGACGAGAAGGAAGTGGAAGCCTTTTTCATTTCATTTGAGAAGGTAGCTAAACAAATGAAATGACCACAGGACATGTGGGTATTACTGATTCAAACAAAGCTGGTAGGTAGAGTTAGTGAAGTGTTTGCATCACTACCGGAGGAGGTATCTGGAACGTATGAGGAGGTGAAGACATCCATCTTAAGTGCATCTGAACTGGTGCCTGAAGCTTACAGACAAAGGTTTAGAAATTTACGGAAAGAATTTGGTCAAACATACATGGAGTTTGAAAGGCTCAAACAGAGTAATTTTGATAGGTGGATAAGGGCTTTGAAAATAGACCAAACGTATGAAGCTCTCAGAGAAATTATACTTTTAGAGGAGTTTAAAAATTCAATTCCTGATGTAGTGAGAACTCATGTGGAAGAACAGAGGGTTAAAACTGCGAGATTAGCAGCGGAAATGGCAGATGATTATGAATTAGTTCATAAATCAAAGATTGGTTTCCGACATCAGTTTCAGCCGGTGAGGGATAGAAACTGGGGACTTGAGAAATGCTCAAGTGGTAAAGGTAAAGGTGATCTGATGGGAGACAATAAAGAGAGTGTACCTCAGATTAAAAACGAAATCCAGGAGGGTGGAAAAGAAATGAAAAATTTCAAATGTTTTCACTGTAATAAACTAGGCCATGTAAAGTCACAGTGTTGGTGGTTGAAGAAAAGCACTGGGAAGGCTGATGTGGTAAAACAGGATAAGACAGTGGGGTTTGTTAGAGTGGTAAAGGAAAGCCCAAGGGAAGCGAAGGAGGCCAAACGATTGTACAGCCTGTTCAAGAAGCAATTGTTAAGAAGGTGCCTGATGTATTTAAAGAATTTACTTGTGTGGGTAAAGTTTACTCATGCATATCAGGAGGAGCAGGTAAAGAAGTCACAATTTTAAGAGATACAGGGGCTAGTCAATCTTTAATGGTAAGAGATGAGGAATTATGTAGTTTGGGAAGAATGTTGCCAGAAAAGGTGGTGATATGTGGAATTCAGGGTGAGAGGAGTAGTGTTCCATTGTATAAGGTAAGGTTGGAAAGTCCAGTGAAGAGTGGTGAAGTGGTAGTAGGAGTAATAGATAAACTATCTTGTCCAGGAATACAGTTTATCTTGGGTAATGATATATCTGGATTGCAGGTGGGAGTGATGCCTACTGTGGTTGATAAGCCAGTGGAAAATTAGTCAACTGAAGTGTTGAAGGATGAATATCCTGGGATTTTTCCGGATTGTGTAGTAACAAGGTCGCAAAGTCACAGGTTAAGACAAGAGGAGAAATCAAAGAGTGAAGATGAAGTTGAAGTGCAATTATCAGAAACGATTTTTGATCAGATGGTTGAAAAAGAACAAGAACAGGAAGGATGAGGCGGATATTTTTAGTTCAGGAAAATTGGCGGAGTTACAACAGAAAGATGTAGAAATAAAACGGATATATCAGAAAGCATATACGGAAGAGGAATCTGAGAGTATACCAGAGTGTTATTACCGTAAAAATGATGTCTTGATGAGAAAATGGAGACCTGTACATATGCAGGCGGATGAAAAGTGGGCAGAAGTTCATCAAGTATTATTGCAGGTAGGGGGGGGCAGCACGGTGGCCTAGTGGTTAGCACAGCTGCCTCACGGTGCTGAGGTCCCAGGTTCGATACCAGCTCTGGGTCACTGTCCGTGTGGAGTTTGCACATTCTCCCCGTGTCTGGGTGTGTTTCGCCCCCACAACCCAAAAATGTGCAGAGTAGGTGGATTGGCCACACTAAATTACCCCTTAATTGGAAAAAATAATTGGGTAATCTAAATTTTTTTTTAAACGTATTGCCGGTAGGGTATAGAAAGGAGGTGTTGCGAGTTGCACATGAGGTACCAGTGGGAGGTCATTTGGGAATAAGAAAAACTCAAGCTAAAATCCAGAAACATTTTTATTGGCCTGGACTACATAAAGATGTAGTTAAATTTTGTCAATCATGTCACACATGTCAAGTTAAAGGGAAACCTCAAGCAGTGATAAAACCAGCGCCCTTAATACCCATTCCAGCATTTGAGGAACCTTTTACAATGGTCCTAATCGATTGTGTAGGATCGCTTCCTAAAACAAAAAGTGGGAATCAATATCTTTTGACTGTAATGGATGTGTCTACTAGGTTTCCAGAGGCCATTCCAGTACGTAATATTACAGCTAAAAGGATTGTGGAGGAGTTACTTAAATTCTTTACTAGATATGGACTACCCACAGAAATTCAATCGGATCAAGGAACGAATTTTACTTCAAAGTTATTCAAAGAAGTTATGGATCGCTTAGAAATAAAACAAACATCCAGAATCGCAGGGAGCGTTAGAAAGGTGGCATCAGATATTAAAGACAATGTTGAGTGCGTATTGTCAAGATTATCCAGAGGATTGGGATAAAGGAATCCCATTCGTATTGTTTGCAATTAGGGATGCACCTAATGAGTCTACCAAATTTAGTCCTTTTGAACTAATTTTTGGTCATGAGGTAAGAGGACCACTTAAATTTAGGAAAAATTGGTGGGTGAGAAATCGGAAATTACACTATTGGATTACGTGTCAAATTTTAGGGAACGATTAAATAGAGCAGGTGAATTGGCTAGACAACATTTGAAAGTTGCACAAAATGTGATGAAACTGGTAGCGGACAAGAAATCCAAAGTTCGTAGTTTTGCAGTGGGGATAAAGTTTTAGTGTTGTTACCAGTGGTCGGGGAGCCTTTAAAAGCTAGGTTTTGTGGACCGTATCAGATTGAAAGGAAATTAAGTGAGGTGAATTATGTGGTAAAAACACCAGATCGTCGGAAGACTCACTGAGTGTGTCATGTGAATATGCTTAAAAGGTCCTTTGAAAGGGAAGGAGAGAAAAAGGAGGTTTTAATGATTCTAACTCAAAGTGACGAACCAAATCCAGATGACTGTGAATTTGATATACCTCAAATTAAATTGGAAAATGAGGATGTTCTTAAAAATTGGGATGAGTTGTTAAGTTACTTTCCAGAGGAAAAACAAACTGACCTGAAAGAGTTATTGATATCACATGGGCAAGTTTGTAGAGATAAATTGGGAAGTACTAAAATGGCTATACATGATGTAGGTGTGGGAAATGCTGTTCCTATCAAACAGCATCCATATAGACTTAATCCTTTAAAATTGGCACAGGTTAACAGAGAGATTGAGATTATGCTGAAGAATGGCATAATTGAAGTGGGTTGCAGCCAATGGAGCTCACCCATAGTGATGGTACCTAAACCAGATGGTACCCTATGGTTGTGTGGACTATAGAAAGGTGAATGCAGTTACAAGAACGGACTCTTATCCTGTCCCACCATTGAAGGATTGCATTGAGAAAGTGGGACAATCTGCTTTTATTTCCAACTTCCAGACATGGAAAGAACATTTAAAACATCATATGGAGTTCTTCGATCAACTTCAGGAGGCGGGTTTGGTGATGAACCTAGCCGAAAGTTAATTTGGAGAAGCCTGAATTACTTTCCTTGCGGAGTTTCCGTTATCTTCAAGACAAAGGGAAATAATGCAATTTCTTAGCATGAATGGCTTTGATCGAACAGTTGTGCAAATGTTTGTGGCGTGATTACTCAACTGATGGAATTGCTGAAGAAACTTTAAAAATTTCAATGGACAACGGACTTTCAACAAGCATTTGACTGCCTGAAAGCTGTGATCACCAATGCTCCTGTATTGGAGAATTGCAAGGGGCTCTGTGGTCAGATTGAACTAAAGTATCTGATTCTAAAGAGAAATGCCGAGGAGTAGAGGAATGGATGGATCGTGCAGAGACTTTGTTCAAAGAGACTGTCAATTGAGAAGGATTTTGGTTGGAGGAAAAAGAACAAAGAAAAATGGACTATATTATTATAACTGTTTGCGTGTGTTGTTTTCTTTTTAAAACGAAAAGGTATATTTACTGTGTACATTTCTTAGTGGATAGTGCAAAAGTGAAAAATGAAACACCTTGATGTTGATGGGTTTTTTTTTCTTGGGGGAGGTGTCATGTGAGAGTACCTTTAAGACATGGATGTTTAAGCAATGTACCTTTAAGAAAACAGTGATGTCAGAGAGTGGGTTGAGCTGTGGTCAGGTCAGCCATTTTGCAGTTTAGTTTTGCAGTTTGGAGGAAAAGAGCTGGGTGTGTGTCTGTGTTTTGCAGTGAGCTGGATCTCTGCCATGAAAGACTATCTCTGGATCATTTGGGTGATTTAAACTTATAATAGTGAAGCCTTTAACCTGATGTGATTTTATTTAAGGGTGTTAAGTCTCTTGGAAGTTTGAAGGAACATTTTAAGGAATTATTTACTGTTGCAATATTTTCTGAGTTATCTTTGAAGTAAGGGGTGTTAAGAGATCCAATGTTTATTTAAGATGTTAAGTTGAGTTCATGGAATAAACAGTGTTTTGTGTTTAAAAACCCACGTGTCCATAATTGTAATCCCACACCTAGGGAAAAAGCCGTGTGCTCGGAAAAGCAACAAATCCATGAAAGGGAGAGGTTGGTTGAACTCATGATACATTTTGGGGTTCTGAAAAGGCCTCGCCCATAACAGTACCAATATGGAACGGTGATGTTTCTTTGTTGTTTATTGGTTAGTGTGATATGTGAAATGTTACATAGTTGATTTTCAAATCTTTGGTACTGCTGAGCATTTAATAAACAAAGTATTCTCAAGCGGTGCTGCAGGTTGTGTTTGCTGCTTACTGCTGCTTGCAGCTGCAAATGCCTGGAGGTTGCATGTTGTTGTTTCCTAATTTTGCTGCAGCCAGCAGTAAGGGAAGGGAGGTTGGGAAGATGGCCTGCTGCCTGAACTGGAGAAGGGGAAGGGGAGCTCTTTCTCTCTTCTGGTATGCTCTGAGTCGGTCCGATTTTCCACTGCTGAGGAGTCTACTGATGTGACCTGCAAGAGGAAGAGAGAGAGGTAAATTGATCAGAATGAGCAGTGTTTGCTGCTTTTTGCTGCTTGCAGCTGCCTGGAGGCTGTGTGTTTGTTTGCTGCCGTCTCTTTGCTTTTGTGGCCTGCAGTAAGGAAAGGGAGGATGGAAAGATGGCAAAGTGCCTGGGCTGGAGAAGGGTAATGGGAGCTCTTTCTGTTTTCTGGTGTGCCCTGGGTTGGTGCGATTTTCCACTTTTGGGGAGTTTACTGCTGGAGCTTCACGAGGGAGAGAGAGAGATGGATTAATCTGAATGAGCAACTTTTTTTTAAAAAATGCATTTTATTCAAACTTGTATCAAAGTAGGTTACAGCAAATGAACACCCCGGGAAACATTCTTCCCAACAATCAGCTATACAGTTTGTCCAGATTTTTATCATTTTTCACCCCCCCCCACCCCCCCTCCCCATCACCCACCCCCACCCCCCTGCGACGAACAGCTCCTCAAACGGTCACAAACATCCCCCACCTTTTCTCAAACTGCCCTGCAGAGCCCCTTAACTCATACTTTATCTTCTCTAACCGCACAAAGTCATACAGGTCACCCACCCATGCTGCTACCCCCAGTGGCGATGCCGACCGCCACTCCAGCAAAATTTGTTGCCGTGCAATCAGAGAGACGAAGGTCAAGACATCAGCCTTCCTCCTCTCCATGAGCTCCGGCTTCTCTGAAACCCCAAATATCGCCACCAAAGGATCCGGGTCCACTCCCTCCTCCACTATCCTGGCTAAGACCGCGAACACTCCCGCCCAGAATCTTCCCAATTTTTCATACCCCAAAACATGTGCGCATGATTCGCTGGCCCCCGCCCACACCTCTCACACTCATCTGCTACCTCCTGAAAGAACCCACTCATTCTCGCCCGAGTCATATGCACCCTGTGCACCACCTTAAACTGTATCAGGCTCATCCTTGCACAAGAGGAGGTCCCGTTTACCCTTCGCAGTGCCGCACTCCATACTCGCCAATTGATCTCCCTTCCCAACTCCGCTTCTTATTTCTCCTTGATCTTCACCACCCACTCGCCTTCCTGCTCCCCCAGCCACTTATATATGTCCCCAATTCTTCCCTCCCCTTCCACATCCGGAAGCAGCAGTCGCTCCAGCACGGTGTATCCCGGCAATCTAGGGAACCACTTCCAGACCTTTTGTGCGAAGTCCCTAACCTGTAGATACCTGAACTCACTCCCCCTCGGCAGCTCTACCCTCTCCCTTAGCTCCTCCAGACTGGCAAACCCTTCCTCCAAATACAAAACTCTCACCTTGACCAGCCCCACTTCCCTCCACCTCCTGTATACACTATTCCCCCCCCGGCTCAAACCCATGATTCTCGCACAGCGGCGTTAGCACCGACATCCCTTCCACCCTAAAATGCCTCCTCAGCTGATTCCATATCTTCACCGTGGACTGCACCACTGGGCTCCCTGAATACCTACTCAGAGCTATTGGCAATGCTGCCATCACCATAGCTCTCAAACTAGACCCCTTGCAAGATTCCTCCTCCATCCTAACCCACTCTACCCCTTCTCCTTCCCACCTCCACCGCACTTTGTCCACATTCGCCGCCCAATAATAATGAAGCAAAGTTTGCAATGCCAACCCCCCTTGCTGCCTCTGCCTCTGTAGCATGGTCCTCCCCACCCTCGGCACCTTCCCCGTCCATATAAAGTCAGAGATGATCGTGTCCACTTTCCGAAAAAAGGCCTTTGATATAAAGATCGGGAGAGCCTGAAAGATAAACAAGAACCTCGGCAGAATATTCATTTTCACCCCTTGGACCCTCCCCGCCAACGTTAAGTGCAGTATATCCCACCTCTTAAGATCCTCCTTGGCCTCCTCCATTAGCTTTGTTAAGTTCCACTTATGGAGCCCCGTCCATTCCCTCGCTACCTGAATCCCCAAGTACATAAACCTATCCCTCACTACCGTAAATTGCATCCCCCCAAATTAGCACGCTGTGCCAGCTCATTCACCGGGAATACCTCACTTTTCCCTACATTCAGCTTGTATCCCGAGAACCGTCCAAATCTCCCCAACAGGCCTATAATCCTTCCCGTACTCTCCAACGGATCCAAAACATGCAGCAAGAGGCCATCGGCATAGAACAACACCCAATGCTCCCTCTGTCCCCTCATTATCCCCTGCCACTCTGCTGACCCCCTGAGAGCCATCGCCAATGGCTCTATGGCCAGCGGAAACAGCACGGTGACTGCAGGCACCCTGCCTCGTACCCCTGTGTAAGTCAAAGCTTTGTGAGCTCATATCATTCGTCCTGAACCTCGCTCTTGGCGCCACAAACAGCAACCGCACCCATGCCACAAATCTCGCCCAAACCCAAACCTTCCCAAAACTTCGAACAAGTACCGCCACTCCACCCGGTCAAATGCCTTCTCCGCGCCCATGGACAGCACCACCTCCGGTATCAGAGCTCTCGACGGATTCATCACCACATTCAACAGTCGTCTTATATTACCCGCGAGCTGCCTGCCCTTCACAAAGCCTGTTTGATCTTCTGCAACCACCCCGGGGACACAATCTTCCCTGCCAACAACTTAGCCAATACTTTCACATCTGGGTTCAATAGTGATATGGGTCTATACGACCCACATTCCACCGGATCCTTCCGTTTTTTTTGGATTAATGTGATTACTGCCTGCTTCATTGTCTCCGGCAACTTCCCCTTCTCCAGTGCTTCATTAAATGTCCCCAACAGATGCGGTACCAAGTCCGCCGCAAATTCCTTATAAAATTCTGCTGGGTACCCATCCGGCCCAGGGGCCTTCCCCGACTTCATACCCCTGATACTATCCAGCATCTCCCTCAGCCCCAGGGGCTCCTCCAACGCCTGCCTCTTTGCTTCCTCCACCTGGACAAATTCCAGCTCGTCCAGAAACCACCCCAGTCCCCCTCTTCTCCTCCTGGGTCTGCCTCATAAAGTCCCTGGTATTACTCTCTAAATGCCTCATTTATCTTCCCTGGCTCTGACCCCACATCCCCAGCCCCAGTCCGGATCTTCAATGCTTCCCTGGACGCAGCCTGCCTCCACAGCTGGTGCGCCAGCATGCGGCTCGCCTTCTCCCCATACTCGTATTGCACCCCTCTTACCCTACGCAGTTGCCCTACCGCCCTCCCCGTTGTCAGCCTGTCAAATTGCCCCTGCAACTTTTTCCTCCTCGCCAATCCCTCCATGGTGGGCACCCTCGAATATTCCCTGTTCACCTCCACTATCACGCTCACTAGACGGTCATGTTCCGCCCTCCTTTCCTTATTCGCACAAACCGTAAATGAGATAATTTCTCCCCAGGCGATTGCCTTCAGTGTTTCCCAAAAATGCCCGCCGACACCGCCCCATTCTGATTGAACTCCACATAATCCCTAATCGCCAACCGCACCTTATCACAAAAACCTCCATCTGCCAACAACCCCGAATCAAACCTCCACCCCGGCCTCTGCTCTCGTCCCGTACTGAACTGAATCTCCAGCCAGTGGGGTGCATGGTCCGAGATAACTATCCCCACATACTCTGCCCTCTCCACCCCAACCAAAATCTCCCAACTCACTACAAAGTAATCAATCCTCGAATACACCTTATAGACATGTGAAAAGAAGGAATACTTCCTTCCCCCTGGGTTCTGAAAGCGCCATGGATCCACCATACCCATCCTCTCCATAAACTCGCCCAGCTCCCTTGCCATTCGTACCCTACCCATCGACCTGGGGCTCGATCTATCCACCCTCGACTCCAGGACACAGTTAAAATCTCCTCCCATGATCAACTGGTACGTGGCTAAATCCGGGATCGCTGCCAGCAACCCCCTCATAAAACCCGCATCATCCAATTTGGGGCATACACATTTACCAACACCACCGGTGCCCCTTCCAATACCCCACTCACAATCACATATCTCCCACCTGGATCCCTCACCTCCTTCGCACTCACAAATCCCATTTTTTTGCTCATTAAAATTGCCACACCCCTCGATTTCAAATCAAACCCCGAGTGAAAAACCTGCCCGACCAATCCCTTCCTCCCTTCCTTAACCTAACCTGGTCCTTTCACACGGAGGTGTGTCTCCTGCAAAAAGACAACCCCCGCTTTCAAGCTCCTGAGGTGCGCGAAAACCCGCGACCTTTTAACCGGCCTATTCAGTCCCCGGACATTCCACGGTACCAACCTTACCGGAGGCTTGCGCCTCCAATCCCCTCTACCGTCCGTCATCTTCCCCACTTAACTCCGGCCCCTTTAATTCCACCATGTACCTAGCCCATCCCAGATGGCCCCTTCTGAATGAGCAACTTAATGAATGTGTTGAAGAAATGCTTTGGAAGATTGCTGGTGGTTTTATTGTGCGTGTGGTGAGTGCTGCATGTTGACTAGCACATCACCGAGAGTCAAACAAGCTGGACGTCGAGGCTGTTTGCCTGCACCTTGAACACCAGTGGAACATGTGTATACAAAGCTTTGGTTCTAATGAAATTAGGCCATATGTGAAGGCCGGTACAACGGAGGCTTATGGACAGAGGCTGATACGTAAAACGACCACACAACAAGGATCGTCCATTTTGATGACCTGCAAGGGGTGATAATGTGTGGTTTTCTTTGTCCAAATGAACTGTTGTTAGCTTTGTGTTTGTACCAATATTCTCTAGCAGAAAGGTACTTATGTGTGTGTGCCATGGTGCCTTGTCCTTGCTGATTAATGGTAGTGTGATTTATGGAAAGTTTAAGTAGTTATTTTTCATCTTTTTGTATAAAGGTACTGTTGATCGTTTAATACTCTCAATATTCTCAAGTGGTGCTGCAGGTTGTATTTGCTGCTTGCTGCTGCTTATAGCTGCAAATGCCTGGAGGCTTTTGTAGCCTGAAAGAAGGACAATTTTTTCTAAAATACCTGGAACCTGGAAACGCGGCCTCGGGGGGGGGGGCGTATGAGTCCAGAAGGCAATCAGGTTTGAAGCAAGAAGAATCTGTGGGATCTGGGGCACGACACTAATCCAAATAAGCCACCTGATGAAAATATTGAAGAAATGCTTTTGCAGATTGCTGATGTTTCTGTTGCTGGTGTAGTGAGTGCTGCATGTAAGTGGCGTGGCACCGTGGGTTAAATATGCTGGAAGTCAAGGATGTTTAATTGCACCTTGAGCGCCAGTAGACTATGTGGATACCAGGATTTGATTCCGGTGAGACTGGGCTATGTGGGATGATCTGCACAGCAGCAGCTCCTGGAGGGAGAAAGACACTGATACGTGGAACAACCAACTCATTGATGGACAGGTCATTTCTGTGACAACATTCTGTACATGTTAAAACATTCTCAGGCTTATCCTCCATTCTGTTGACAACCTGCGAGGGAGTGTTTTTTTTGTGTGAAAATGAGCTGATATAGCTGTGTATTGTTATCAATACAATACAGGGGCAGCACGGTAGTACAGTGGTTAGCACAGTTGCTTCACAGCTACAGAGTCCCAGATTCGATTCCCGGCTTGGGTCGCTGTCTGTGCGGAGTCTGCACGTTCTCCCTGTGTCTGCGTGGGTTTCCTCCGGGTGCTCCGGTTTCCTCCCACTGCCCGAAGATATGCAGGTTAGGAGGATTGGTCATGCTAAATTGCCCTTCGTAGCCAAACATGTTGGGTGGGGTTGCTGGGTTACGGGGATAGGGTGGAGGTGTGGGTTTAGGGAGGGTGCTCTTTCCAAGGGCAGACTTGATGGGCCAAATGGCCTCCTTCTGCACTGCAAATTCTATGAATATGGAGAGGTGATGTTTCCTTGTTCTTTACTGGTTAGTGCAATATTTGGAATGTTATGTAGTTTTTTTTGTTTTTTTAAATGAATTTAGAGTGCCCTATTATTTTTTTCCAATTAAGGGGCAATTTAGCGTGTCCAATCCACCTACCCTGCACCTCTTTGGGAATGTTACATAGTTGATTTCAAATTGGTAATATTGACTGTTTTGCAATAAAATATGACTCCAGTGGCTTCCAGTGGGTACACATGCTATATCTCAGATACTGATTATTGCATTTCAATCAAACCTTGAAGCCTGAACTCTTTGTCTGAACCATAGAAGCAGCAGCCAACAATCAAACACCCAAGAGCTGGGCTTCAACACTGGGGATATTCTTGCATCCATCGGGTGAGGTGTGGATCAGGGCAGGGCACCTGAGCACAATCTCCCGAATGTACCTGGCAGTGGTTTGGAGTCTGGGGTCAAGGGGCTTCTGCTGTGGCCGGGAGTGAATGTGCAGAGCAAGGTTTTACAGCAAAACTGGCTCGCTGGGTGGCACTCTGAGAAAAGGTGGGAAGGTAAGGGAGGGGGAGACATGGGGGAATTGAAGGTCCCAGGGCAGAAGCCCAAACTGATTGTCGGTCTCTCTCCTTCTCCAATTCCTTACAGAGACCAGAATGGATGGTGTTGTCAATCCTACAGAGGATACGCTTGCAGTCTGGACGTGGCGCCACACATGTACGGGGCTGCTGCATACCTTGAAGACCTGGCCACTCATCAGGCCAAGAAGGAACCCAGAGGGGGATGCCGGCGATGGCCCAAGGGGTACAGGAATTGTTGGTCTTTGAAGGAGATGACAGGCATCATGTGCCGCAGGAGACTCCCGCCCAACAAAGAGAAGGTGCGGCACCTGTGCCATGTTCTCGCAGACGTGCCACACTGTGGAGGAGGAGAACATCCACTCCCAGTTGCCGTCAAGTTCACTGCAGCCTGAACATCAATGCCATGCATTCATTCCAGGGCTTGAATGGGGACTTGTGTGGCGTTTCACAAGTTATAGCCCACTAGTGCATCCTTGAGGTTACAGGTGCCCTGTATAACCGGGCATCAGATTTTGTCAACTTTGGGGGCAGCATGGTGGCGCAGTGGTTAGCTCTGCTGCCTCACGGTGCCGAGGTTCCAGGTTCGATCCCGGCTCTGGGTCACTGCCCTTGTGGAGTTTGCACATTCTCCCCGTGTTTGCGTGGGTTTCGCCCCCACAGCCCAAAGATGTGCAGGGTAGGTGGATTGGCCAGGCTAAATTGCCCCTTAATTGGAAAAAATGAATTGGATACACTAAATTTATATTAAAAAAAAGATTTTGTCAAATTTGAGCTGGAACAAATCCAGCACAATGCCCGTATGGCAGGGTTCTCTGCCACATAGGCATATTGGGTTAGCTTATATGAAACCTTTGGTTGACATGGACCATTTTGGGCCAAAGGGATTGTCTCTGTGCCATCGGTTCTATGATTCTATGATCACCAGGATGCCCCAGGACCAGGGGGTAATTGATGGCACGCATGCTGCCTTGCACGCATCGGGGCATCAGGGAGCGCCTTTCATTAACACAAAGTGGTTCCGCTCCCTGAATGTTCAACACATTTGTGACTACCACCTCAAGATTGTGCACGTGTGTGCACATTTCCCAGGGTTTGTGCATAACAGTGAATTCCTGGGATACTCGGAGATCCTCAGCATCTTCAAGGACCACCTCAGGATAACGGGTTTACTCTTGGGGTATAAGGGGTACCTGCTGAGGTCCTGGTTGATGAACTACTGTGGAGGCCAGAGACCAAGGGGGAGACCTAATATAACAAGGCCCATGCTGCCACCTGTGCTGTCATTGAGCTGTTCATCGGACTGCTGAAAATGCGGTTCTGATGCCTGGACATCTCTGGTTGTGCACCGCAGTACACCCCACAGAGGGTCTCCCGCTTTGTGGTGGTCTGCTGTGCTCGCCACAACAGGGCACAGCAGCGGGCAACTGAAGGGTGGAGGAGGGGGAGTTATATCTGGCCTCGTCTGAAGACGGGGCTAAATCAGGGGCTGGTTTAGCACAGGGATAAATCACTGGCTTTGAAAGCAGACCAAGGCAGGCCAGCAGCACAGTTCAATTCCCGTACCAGCCTCCCCGAACAGGCGCCGGAATGTGGCGACTAGGGGCTTTTCACAGTAACTTCATTTGAAGCCTACTTGTGACAATAAGCGATTTCTTCTTCTTCTTCTAAGAGGAGGAGGCAGACAAAGAGGGGCTGGAGGAACAGCCCACGGAGGTGCCACAGGAGGAGTCGGAGGATGGAGGACAGGCAGTGGGAGGGTACGGCATGCCTGGAGGACCAGGGAGGCCCTCACCCTCGCCTGCTTCTCATAAGATAAGGCTTTGTCTGTCAACTCACCCCCTCCCCATTCCCCTCCTTCCCCTTCCCCTCCTTCTTCTCCCGTCCCTCCTTCCTCAATCCCCACATCCTCCCATTCCCCTTCTTTCTCCCTCTTCCCCATCTTCCGCCACTTGCCATCCCCCACCGCCTCCCCCCACCTTGTTCCACCCTCTCAGGGTCTGTGTACCATCACCCCAGTGTGATTGGGCTGTATCGGCACTGTCAGCTGTACAAGGCAGGAGCGTGATGATCTCACTGTGAAGAAAGCTCTGGTGCTCCTCAGTTTATGGCAAAGTCCGAGTCCTGTCTTTCTGCTGACAGCACGCTCACACCCATCCTCTGAATGGAGTCTGCATCAGGGGCGTTCAATCTTAGACCAATGTGTCCGGGGGGTTGGGCGGAGTGGAGGGCAACAGGGGGTGGATGTGCAGGCGGACCTGCAACGAAGGTGACAAAGGCTTCATATTTATGAGGTGTAACATAATTTTCCTGATGATCATTTGGCATTTCCATTCCCTCCAGTTAGATAGTGCCGAAGCCCAGTCAGAGAAATAAGTTTGAAGAAACCTCTTTAAGGAGTACAGAAAGATGGAAAGGTAGAAAGATTTAGGAGGGAATTCCAGAGCTTGGGGCCCAGATAATGGCCAACAATAGTGGGGTAATTAAAATTGGAAATGTTCAAGAGGGCAGAATTAGATGTGCACAGATATCTCAGAGGACTGGAGGATGCAGGGCAGATTACTGAGATGGTGGGGTAGGAAGCTACGCTTGGAGGTGTTTGAGAACAAGGATGAGAATTTAAAACTCAAGGTTTTACTTGAGTGTGAGCCAGTGTGGGTCAGTGAGCACAGGGTTAATGGGGTTTGGTGCAAGTAAGTCTGTGGGCAGCAGAATTTTGGATCATTTAAAGTTGACAATAAGATGAGGGAAGTGCATGAGAAGAGTTAAGTCCAGCAATAACAAAGGCCTGGATAGGGGTTTCAGCAGCAAATAAGCTGGGGCAGGAACAAAGTCAGACATTGTTTCAGTGGTGGAAACAGGCAGTCTTACTGGTGACGCAAATATGTGATCCAAAGCTCATGCTGGGGGTCAAAGTTTGTGAAGAGACCGGTTTAGTCTCAGTTACTGGGAAGAGAGATGGAGCCAGTGACACTCGAAGAAATTTGGAGGATGTGTTCAGGTTGTTTAAAAATGCAAGTACATTTGTTGACAGAAATCCAACCAACTATTATCAAACTATCAGAGCCAAATAGACACTATGCTCTACAAAAGGGATGCTGACTTTACTTCGAAATTTACATGGATTGTACTTTTTTGTACGTAGATCACTGCAGCTACCTTTACTTCACAAAGACTAGTCGCAGAGAAAATATTGCCTGAAAAGTCAATGTGCGAGGTTCACAGTGAAGAGAATGTTACTGTGGGAGACATATCAATATCTCCTGTACACACACTACTTATTGAGACACAGGTTATATCGATGTCATTCACATGCACGGATTTGCTGTTTGCATTTTTCTGATCATCTATAATTTCTCAACAAGCATCTTCAGGAATGAAACAGCAGCATTCTATAGCATTTTAAAATAATTGTGCAGTGTGCAGGGTTTTTAATAAGGGCAGAAAAACAGGATTTCCTGATGGGGCGGGCATCATGCTTTTGTCAGAAGAGGCATCTCCTTCATTAGAGTTTAATTAAAATCTTTACAATTATCTGGTCTGCAAATTCTTTCTTGTCAGTGCTTGCATTTATGTTTGCTGTGCAGGTACAATGGACCAAGAATATTAACTCTTAATGTACGAGCTTTCTCTGCATCCTTCAAATATACCCAACATAGAACCAATAGGCATTTTCAATTTGGAACCTTTATATAGAGATATAACATTTTCTCAAGAACTTTTCATAATATCCTGTCAAATGAAAAAAAAACCAAAGTGAATTAAATGCCATGGAATAACTTGATGCTGTGATACACGGCACACTAGCCTTGCTGATCTTGAAAGGGTCTGTGTGGTTGGTATTTTTCAAACAGTGAAAAAGGGGAAAATATCCATTTCAAATTCTCTTACAAAGTAAGAATATCCAGGAATTTCACAAGAGAGAAGCTCAGGTGGAAATGTATCTTGGTTTTCTTGAATACTTCATTGCCAATTCATTGCCAAGTTCCCCTCCCCCAACCTTCCTCCATATCTTCCATTCCCCATCCCCCGCTCTCTGGGGATTACAAAGAGCGAGTGCATAATAGCTTTGTATTCAACTGAACACAGCAAAAGGTTTAACTGATCCATGGTTTGGGGGTTGGGGCTGGTCACTAGACCTAAACTGGCGAGTACATCTGTACAAAATGACTGAATTTATCGACGTCACAGTTTACTGAAAAAATTGTTCAAAAGAGCATAACATCTGATACAAACCATTTAGAATTGCACCCACTAAGCATGTTCAAACATTCCATGGTTATTTGCATTAGCTGCTGTTCTCTAATGTTAATTTGCACAATTGCAAAGGGTTGCTTTTCACTTCTGGGATGTGGATTAGAATCTCGTCTGAACATGAAGGATGAAAACATCCCTCAAATGCAGTTTCAGAGGATCCTGCAGCACAATCATTTCTCATCAGCACTATGTGGAGGGGCCACAAAGATAGAGAATGGTGAATGGAAAAATCACAGACATGGGGTGAAATGGCTGGCGTAAGGTTGAGGCTGAGGTGCACAAATAGAACAGTTCAGGCACGGTTTTAGCAATGCCTATGGCCTGGAAACCCGAAAGAGTTCGCTAGGGTGTGTGTGTGTGGGGGGGGGGGGGGGGGGTTGGGGTGGGGGGGGGTGGGGGCGACATTACATCCCTAAAATCGTCAAATTAAATTTTCAAAATGGTTGATGAAATGCACTCTCACCTTTTATTCCTGCTACATAAGCTTTTCATTGTCTTTCTGTCAACTGTTTATCACATTTTCCTGCAGATTTTACATTTGGAATAAATAATTTGTTAACACTTTGAGGACTGGGTTTTCTTTGCAACTTTGGAAGCTCATACATTGTCAATATACAAATCTGCATATTTAAGATGTTAATTTTCAGGATTATAAAGCAGGAATGGCCAACATAAAAAGCCACAACACTTTGTCATACACAAACTAAATTCAAAACTTAAGGTTTTATTTTATTTCTTACTTTGAGACCATAGACAGGGCCCAGTTTAGTTCTATTGATCCTGTTGGCTCCTTCAGCCACGTATCTGTTCAGACCTAGTTGTGAAAATTAGCTTTTTTCCCTTTCAGTAACTTTTTCTAGGCTTCCTAAAAGTTGGGGTCCAGTCAGGGATTCTGTGGTACCTCATCCCAGTGATCATAACTCAGTAAATGATTTGGACATGGACAATCCTAGTCCCATCCTTATATGTATTCAATGTACAATTCCAGTAGAAGGCGTACAGTTCACGTGGGTGATCAGTTACCCTTAAGGCCCATTGGAAACTCAGTACAGACCGATCAGTGGCATAAGGTTAAACTCAGCTACTCAGCCATTCAGTACATTGTATAATTGACAAAGTGAGAGAGATATTCTTGATATATAATGGCTATGATTTAACGGCTGTGTCATGACCGGCACGCATCCAGATGAGCCAGTTCGATAGCGGGAAAGGCAGAAATTGAGATTTGTAAGGGTGTGAATCAGTTTGCTATCTAACCGGCCTGCTCCCGATGGCGAGTTCCCGATCTCGCCCAAAGATGGCGAGAAAATCGAAAACCGCATTCATTACAATCTCATTAGTGAGATTTAAGTCAAATCTAACGGTCCCCCTGCAGTCTCCCTGGCGGAAGGACCCAAATTGGCTTCCAGTACATCCTCCGCCGTGACCATGCCTGCTGAGCCCTGGGGGACAACATGCAATCGAAGAGCAGCTGGAGTGAGCCCCTCAGGCCTCTGGGTCATCGAGTGCTGCCGGTCCTGAAGGTTCCCCATTTTCTGCACCGTGATGCATATGCCATCAGCAATGCTCCTCAGTGGGTAGGGCATGCTCTCCAGTGCCTCAGCAAGGACCATTTGCATCTGGGACACATCCCTCAGAGACTGGCACATACTGGGGCATGTGCTCCGCCATGGACATCACTGACTGAGCCATGCCTTGGACACCATCACTCATGGTGTGGATGTCGGGCAACAAACTTTCCACTGCGGTCACCACCCTCGCAATCTTGGCCTCGGTGCCACACTGGAGTGTCGCTAACATCCCCCTCTGAATATCATGGCTGCACCCTAGCGACTGCATGAGCTCCAGAGGCTAGGTATCTGACTGGGGCTCAGCTGAGTCCTGCAGACCCCCGACTGTTGACTCCCCTGGATATTCCTGCCTCCATGCTGTTCACCAAAAGCTGTGTGGTGCTTACCAGATTGTGCTTCAGAAGCCTGTCCACTAATGTTGCCCACCGAGGGGTGTGTCTCTGCGCTGGTGGAAGGTGCAGATAACAGCTGTGATAAGAACATAAGAACATAAGAACTAGGAGCAGGAGTAGGCCATCTGGCCCCTCGAGCCTGCTCCGCCATTCAATGAGATCATGGCTGATCTTTTGTGGACTCAGCTCCAATTTCCGGCCCGAACACCACAACCCTTAATCCTTTTATTCTTCAAAAAACTATCTATCTTTATCTTAAAAACATTTAATGAAGGAGCCTCTACTGCTTCACTGGGCAAGGAATTCCATAGATTCACAACCCTTTGGGTGAAGAAGTTCCTCCTAAACTCAGTCCTAAATCTACTTCCCCTTATTTTGAGGCTATGCTCCCTAGTTCTGCTTTCACCCGCCAGTGGAAACAACCTGCCCGCATCTATCCTATCTATTCCCTTCATAATTTTATATGTTTCTATAAGATCCCCCCTCATCCTTCTAAATTCCAACGAGTACAGTCCCAGTCTACTCAACCCCTCCTCGTAATCCAACCCCTTCAGCTCTGGGATTAACCTAGTGAATCTCCTCTGCACACCCTCCAGTGCCAGTACGTCCTTTCTCAAGTAAGGAGACCAAAACTGTAATGCATGTAATGTAATGTGATGCATCGATGGTGGTCTCCTCGGAGCCCTCCCCCGAGGTTCTCTCTTGGGTGTCGGAGGCGGTGGTGCACCCCCAATGGCGCGCGCGGTCCAATCGGGTGGAGATCCAGCGACAGAAGGGATCATGGATCCAATTTTATGTCGAAGTTATTGGATTGGATTTGTTTATTGTCACGTGTACCGAGGTACATAGAATCATAGAAGTTTACAGCATGGAAACAGGCCCTTCGGCCCAACCAGTCCATGCCGCCCAGTTTTTTACCATTAAGCTAGTCCCAGTTGCCCGCACTTGGCCCATAACCCTCTATACCCATCTTACCCATGTAACCATCTAAATGCTTTTTGAAAGACACAATTGTACCCGCTTCTACTACTACCTCTGGCAGCCCATTCCAGACACTCACTACCCTCTGAGTGAAGAAATTGCCCCTCTGGGCCCTTCTGAATCTCTCCCCTCTCACCTTAAACCTATGCCCTCTAGTTTTAGACTCCCCTACCTTTGGGAAAAGATGTTGACTATCTACCTTATCTATGCCCCTCATAGTGAGGATAAGAGTGACTTTGGCTTCTTCGGTAGCTTCATCGTCCCTGGGTGGGACCAGTGGAAGAACCGATCCACCTGGAAAAGGGGCAGCCGTGGGGTGCGCCCTCATGTGTCCCAGTGAAAAGTATTTTTCTGCGAGCAGCTCAACAGATCATTAAGTACATGAAAAGAAAAGGAAATAAAAGAAAATACATAATAGGGCAACACAAGGTACACAATGTAACTACATAAGTACCGACATCGGATGAAGCGTACAGGGGTGTAGTGTTAATGAGGTCAGTCCATAAGAGGGTCGTTTAGGAGCCTGGTAACAGTTCTTCAAGGAAGTTATGGATATCTTAGGAATAAAGCAATTTAACTCAATTGTGTATCATCCGGAATCACAAGGGGCGTTAGAAAGATGGCATCAAATGTTAAAGACCACGTTGAGGGCATATACTCGGGATTATCCAGAGGATTGGGCTGAAGGAATTCCATTTGTACTAGGGATGCACCTAATGAATCAACTAAATTCAATCCATTTGAATTGATTTTTGGTTATGAAGTGAGGAGACTACATTGTTGGACGATGTGCCAAACTTTAGGGAGAGAATAACTAGGGCTGGTGAGTTGGCTTAGAAACATTTAAAATTGTCACAACATGTAATGAAAAAAGAGGTGGTTAAGACATCAAAAATTTGTGGTCTTGTTCGTGGGGCAAATGTATTAGTATTGTTACAAATGGTAGGTGAACCATGAAAAGCAGGGTTTAGTGGGCCTCATCAAATTGAAAGAAAATTTTGTTTTTAAATGATTTTTATTGGGTTTTTGAACATAGTATATTTACAGTTATGTACACAGAATGAAATATGAAGAAAGCTGCTGAGATATTGTGCAGCAGCTCAAATACAGCAATATTACATTTAACAAATAAGTAGACACATATTTGTTGGGGGGGGGGGGAAACTGAGGAGGTATATATACATTTGGGTGCCGGAGAAACAATTACAGTAGTTATGTCCAATACAGAGAGGGCAATACGTGAATGGATCCGGTGTTAGTGTTGTTACTTGCTTCGCCCAGACGGTTTTCGCTGCCGTTGTTGCGTGTTCACCTCCGCTTTGGCCGTTCGTCCCGTCTTTCTCCCATATTTTCTTGTTCTCTGTTACTGCATTTGCCGAGTTTGTTGTCGTTTCCTGTGCTCTCCTGCCGGCTATCATTCCCTTGCCTCCCTCCCCTCTCAGATTCCCCTCAATTGTTCCCTGTCTCCTCCCTCTTCCCGCTTCCCCCCCTCCCCCCTTCTGCCCTCCTCCCCCCTCCCCTTCTCCTGTGGTTCGCCTTTCTTAGGTTAAACTGTCCCCCCCCCCCCCCCGGTCTATCCCTTCCTCTCACGCCATGGCTACTTTCCCCTGATTCTTGGCTACCTGATTATTCTTCTGCTTGTTCGGTGGCCACAAGCAGATCCCGGAAGAATTGGGTGAATGGCTCTCACGTTCTGTGGAAGCCGTCATCTGACCCTCGGATGGTGACTTTGATTTTCTCCATTTGGAGAGATCCTGAGAGGTCGGACAGCCAGTCTGCAGCTTTGGGTGGTGCTGCTGACCGCCAGCCGAACAGGATTCTACGGCGGGTGATCAGGGAGGCAAAGGCAAGGGCGTCCGCCCTCCTCCCCATAAATAGATCTGGCTGGTCTGAAGACCGCCACTTTCGGGCATGGCTCCACCCTCATCCTCGCCACTTTGGACATTGCCTCAAAGAAGGCCATCCATCACCCATCAAGTCTGGGGCAAGATCACACCATGTGGGCGTGGTTGGCAGGGCCTCCTTGGCACCGCTAAATTGAAAGGAAATTGAGTGAGGTAAATTACATAGACACATATAGAATATAGAAGTAGGAGGAGGTCATTCGGCCCATCAAGCCTGTTCCATCATTTATTATGATCATGGCTGATCATCAAGATCAATACCCCGATCTCACCTTCCCCCCCATATCCCTTGATCCATTTAGCCCCAAGAGCTATATCAAATTCCTTCTTGAAATTACACAACGTTTTGGCCTCAACTATTTTTTGTGGTAGTGAATTCCACAGATTCACCACTCTCTGGGTGAAGAAATTTCTCCTCACCTCAATCCTTAAAGGTTTATCCCTTATTCTCGAACGATGAACTCTAGTTCTGGACTCCCCCACCATCAGGAACATTCTTTCTGAATCTACCCTGTCTAATCCTGTTAGAATTTTATAAGTTTCTATGAGATCCCCTCGCACTCTTCTAAACTCCAATTAATATAATCCTAACCGATTTAGCCACAAGGGTGAAAATGTTAAATTTGAGATGTCCTGACACCAAGAGCCAATGAAAGTCAATGAGGAGGTGGGTGGTAGGTCAGACTTTGTGTGAATAAGGTGTGACCAATCGAGATAAGAGCATTGTAAGAGCACAAGTCTGAATATTGTTAAGCAAACGCGTTTTTAGTTCAATTATCAGTTTCCAAATCCGCTCTTCTCAAGGTTAAGTTCATTTTAAGCAGATCTCAGTTCGATAACGAACCAAACAGCAAGCGTGGATGAGAAGTGAGCTGCAACCTCGGTTTAGCAGCCACAGGAGCATATGCCAGTCCCGCCATCCCAGGAATCAGCCTGGTAAACCAGGTGTGGCCTCACCAATGCCCTATACAATTGCAGTAAAACACCCCTGTTCCTATTCTCAAATCCTCTCACTATGAAGACCAACATACCATTTGCCTTCTTTACTGCCTGCTGCACCTGCACGTTTACTTTCAGCGACTGATGCACGAGGACACCAAGCACTCGCTGGGTATCCACCTCTCTTAATTTACACCAATTCAAATAATCTGCCTTCCTATTTTTCTACTGAAGCAGCTAACCTCACATTTATCCACATTATATTGCATTTGCCATGTATGTGACCACTCACTCAGCCTGTCCAATTCCTGCTGAAGCAGTGTTGCATCCTCCTCACAGCTCGTCCTCCCAACCAAATTTGCATCATATGCAAATTTGGAGATAATACATTTAGTTCCCTCGTCCAAACCATTGTTATATAATGTGGACAGTTGGGGACCTTGCACAGATCCCTGCGGTACCCCACCAGTCACTGCCTGCCAATCAGATAAAGACCCATGCATTCCACCTTTTTGCTTCCTGTCTGCTCACCAGCTTTCTATTCATCTCAAGACACTATCCACAATTCCATCCGCTTTAACTTTACACAGTAATCTGCTATGTGAGACCTTGTCAAAAGCTTTCTGAAAGTTTAAATAAACCACATTCACCGGTTCTCCCTGGTCAACTATAATTGTTGCATCTTCAAAGAATTCCAGCAGATTTGTCAAGCAGGATTTCCCTTTCCTAAATTGACTGATTATACCTATGCTTTCCAAATGCTGTGCTATGAAATCTTTGATAATGGACTATCGCAACTTCCCTACTATATATGTTCACTGGTATATTGTTCCATGTTTTCTCTCTACCTCCCTTATTAAAAAAATGAATTTAGAGTGCACAATTATTAATAGTGGGGTTATATTAGCTACCCTCCAATCTGTAGGAACCATTCCAGAGTCCAAATAATTTTGGAAAATGACCGCCAGTGGATTTACTATTTATAGGGCCACTTCCTTAAACACTTTGGGATGAAGATCCCTGGAGATATTTCCGCCTTCAGTCCCAATAATTCCCCCAAACCATTTCTCTACTAATGCTAATTTCCTTCAGCTCCTCACTGAAACTTGTGTTTCGTAGAACTTGTGGTACATTATTCATGTCTTCATTTGTGAAGACAGAAGCAAAGTATGAATTTAGTTCCTCAGCCATTTCTTTGTTCCCCGTTATGAATTCCCCCATTTCTGACTGTAAGGGCCTACATTAGTTTTTATTAATCTTTTATTAATCTGGATAGTCAGAGGCTTTTCCCCAGGGTAGAGGGGTCAATTACTAGGGGGCATAGGTTTAAGGTGAGAGGGGCAAAGTTTAGAGTAGATGTACGAGGCAAGTTTTTTACGCAGAGGGTAGTGGGTGCCTGGAACTCACTACCGGAGGAGGTAGTGGAGGCAGGGACGATAGGGACATTTAAGGGGCATCTTGACAAATATATGAATAGGATGGGAATAGAAGGATACGGACCCAGGAAGTGTAGAAGATTGTAGTTTAGTCGGGCAGTATGGTCGGCACGGGCTTGGAGGGCCGAAGGGCCTGTTCCTGTGCTGTACATTTCTTTGTTCTTTGTTCTTTGTTTTCTCTTTACATATCTATAAAAACTTTCACAGTCAGTTTTTATGTTGCCCTTTAGTTTTTGTTTTAAATTTAGAGTAGCCAATTAATTTTTTCCAATTAAGGGGCAAATTAGTGTGGCCAATCCACCTACCCTGCACATCTTTTGGATTGTGGGGGCGAAACCCATGCAAACACGGGGAGAATGTGCAAACCCCACACGAACAGTGACCCAGAGCCGGGATTGAACCTGGGACCTTGGCGGCGAGAGGCTGCAGGGCTAACGTACTGCGCCACGTGCTTTAGTTTACTTTCATATTGTTTTTCCCCTTCTTAATAAATCCCTTGGTCAACTTTTGCTGAATTTTAAACTGTTCCCAATCCTCACGTTTTTTGCTTTTTCTTGTTAATTTGTATGCCTTTTCTTTGAATATAATACTATCTCTAATTTCCCTTGTAAGCCATAGTTTGGTCACACTTCCCCTTCTACTCTTGCACCAAATAGGGAAAACAACTTTTGGAGTTGATCTGTTCATTCCCTGAATACCTGCCATTGCCTCTCCTCTGTCCTCCCTTTCAGTAATGTTTCCCAATCCATCATAGCCAACTCATGTCTCATATCATCATAGTTACCTTTATTGCAATTCAGGACCCTAGTCTCAGAATCAACAACCTCAGTATCCACCTTGATAAAGAATTCTTTCATATTATGATCACTCATCTCCAAGGGTTCTCTCACAACGAGATTGGCAACTAATCCTTTCTCATTGCACAACACCCAGTCCAAGATGGCCTGTTCCCTTGTTGGTTCTTCAAAATATTGGTCCAGAAAACCACCCCATATAGACTCCAGAAAGTCTTCCTCTATTGTACTGTGACTAATTTGACTCACCCAATCTATGTGCATATTCAAATCACCCATAATCACAGATGTTCCTTTATCAGGTGCACCTCTGATTTCCTGTCTCATGCTATTCCCAACATTACCACTGCAGTTTGGTGCTGTAAATGATTTTTGTCCCTTGGTGTTTCTTAACTCGACCCATACAGATTTCCATTGTCTGTGCTAATAGTTTTCCCTAATATTGTATCAATATGTTCTTTAATCAATAATGCGACTCCACCACCTTTTCCTTTCTGAATGTCTTGTTAAGAGGAAGAAGGATACTTATGTAAGGCTGAGGAAACAAAGTTCAGACAGGGCACTGGAGGGATACAAGATAGCCAGGAGGGAACTGAAGGAAGGGATTAGGAGAGCTAAGAGAAGGCATGAAAAATCTTTGGCGGGTAGGATCAAGGAAAACCCCAAGGCCTTTTACACATATGTGAGAAATATGAGAATGACTAGAGCGAGAGTGGGTCCGATCAAGGACAGTAGCGGGAGATTGAGTATTGAGTCTGAAGAGATAGAAGAGGTCTTAAACGAGAAATTTTCTTCAGTATTTACGAATGAGAGGGGCCATATTGTTGGAGAGGACAGTGCAAAACAGACTGGTAAGCTCGAGGAGATACTTGTTAGGAAGTAAGATGTGTTGGGCATTTTGAAAAACTTGAGGATAGACAAGTTCCCCAGGCCTGGCGGGATCTATCCAAGGATTTTATGGGAAGCAAGAGATGAAATTGCAGAGCCGTTGGCAATGATCTTTTCGTCCTCACTGTCAACAAGGGTGGTACCAGGGGATTGGAGAGTGGCGAATGTCGTGCCCCTGTTCAAAAAAGGGAATAGGGATAACCCTGGGAATTACAGGCCAGTTAGTCTTACTTCAGTGGTAGGCAAAATAATGGAAAGGGTACTGAGAGATAGGATCTCTGAGCATCTGGAAAAACACTGTTTGATTAGGGATAGTCAGCACGGATTTGTGAGGGGTAGGCCTTGCCTCACAAGTCTTATTGAATTCTTTGAGGAGGTGACCAAGCACGTGGATGAAGGTAAAGCAGTGGATGTAGTGTACATGGATTTTAGTAAGGCATTTGATAATGTTCCCCATGGTAGGCTTATGCAGAAAGTAAGGAGGCATGGGATAGTGGGAAATTTGGCCAGTTGGATAACAAACTGGCTAACCGATAAAAGTCAGGGAGTGGTGGTGGATGGCAAATATTCAGCCTGGAGCCCAGTTACCAGTGGAGTACCGCAGGGATCAATTCTGGGTCCTCTGCTGTTTGTGATTTTCATTAATAACTTGGATGAGGGAGTTGAAGGGTGGGTCAGTAAAGATTGGTGGAATTGAAGGGTGGGTCAGCAAAGATTGGTGGAGTTGTGGATGGTGAGGAGGGCTGTTGTCGGCTGCAAAGAGACATAGATAGGATGCAGAGCTGGGCTGAGAAGTGGCAGTTGGAGTTTAACCCTGAAAAGTGTGAGGTTGTCCATTTTGGAAGGACAAATATGAATGCAGAATACAGGGTTAACAGTAGAGTTCTTGGCAATGTGGAGGAGCAGAGAGATCTTGGGGTCTATGTTCATGGATAGGCACATGGAGCACACCAGAAAGACAGGGAGTGGGATAGCTTGATCTTGGTTTCGGACAATGCTCGGCACAACATCGAGGGCCGAAAGGCCTGTTCTGTGCTGTACTGTTCTATGTCTGTCCTTCCTAAAAACTGAATAGCTCTCAGTGTTTTGATCCTATCCTAAATCACCTTGGAGCCATGTCTCCATAATCCTAACTATATCATATCGCTTTACATCCATCTGCACAACTAATTCATCCATTTTATTTGAAATGCTCCGAGCGTTCAGGTACGAAACATTAAGGTTCGTCCTTTTAATGTTCTTAGCCCTATTTTTTACTGATCTGATTCTGCCCCTTGATTTTTCTGCCTATCTTTTTTCTTGTTCTCCTTGCTGCCTTTTTCTCTAGTTCTTGATTCCCCCTGCTATGAATCCTTCCATATGTTCCCATCCCCTGCCAATATTTTTGAATTATTTGATAAGAGCGCCAAATAGAAGGAAAACTCAGGGTGTGTCATGCTAATATGCTCTAAAGGTATTTTGATAGAGAAGGAGGAACTATTAGCCATTGTAACTCAGGGAGAAGATATAAACCCAGATGATTCTGAATTTGACATTCCTCGAATTAGATTTGACAATGAGGAAATAATAAGAAATTGATATAAATTATTGAGTTAACTTCCAGAGGAAAATCAAAATGATCTAAACGAGTTATTACATTAACAGTAGAGCTGTATGTGGGAATATATTGAGAAGTACAAAAGTAATTTTACATGATGTTGATGTAAGAAACCTTACAGCATGGAGGCAATTTATCAGCCTGTTTTCGAGGTCAACAATAACTAGCAGAGAGGAAAATAAAAAATTAGAAAAGGAATGACAGGAATACACAAGCCAGGGGGAGGAAGGGAGGAAGAGAGGAGGGAAGCTGAGGGGAATAAAGGAAACAACACAGAGGGAGGGGAGGGGGAAGAAGAACCCGACCCCCACCCACAAGGCAGATGCTGTGGAAAACCCAAAGGAAAGAAGAGAGGTAAGGAGGAGAGCGGAATTAGAGGAGGGGGGGCACACCCCTGAGCGAACAGTGAGAAGGGGAGGAGGAGGATAGCGCACCGAGATAGACGGTGATAAAATGTAAATAAATAGATACAAAAGAATCTTATGTACTGTACAATAATGAACAAGAAATGCAAATGTATGTAAAATCGAAAATGCCAGTAAAAATATATATTTTTAAAATGTTGATGTAGGAAATGCTATTCCGATTAAACAACATCCAAATGGGCTCAATCCACTAAAGTTAGCACAGGTACAAAAGGAGATTGATGGCATGCTTAAGAATTATATAATTAAAGTGAGTTGCAGCGATTGGAGCTCACCTATTGAGATGGTACCAAAACTGGATGGGTGACAACAATTGTGTGTGGACTATAGAAAAGTCAACGCAGTTATGAAGTCAGATTCATATCCTATTCCTCATTGGGACGACTGTGTTGAAAAGGTGGGACAAGCATATTTTAGTACCAAACTTAATTACTTAAAGGATATTGGCAAGTACCTTCACTAGACAGGGTGAAGGAAGTTTGGGCTTCTGTGATGCTAAATGGTCTGTATCAGTTGGAATGAAGAATGTGCAAGCAATGTTCCAAAGAGTAATCAACAAGATCATTTCTGTGTACATTGACGATTTGGTGGTGTTCCATCAAATGTGGAAGGAACATTTGGAACATTTAAAGGAATTATTCAATCGACTATAGGAGACTAGATTGGTGGTAAACTTGCCTAAAAGTGAATTTGTGAAAGCTCAAGTCACATTCTTAGGCTATACAATTGGACGTGGTCACGTGGCCCCATGAAATGTGAAGGCAAAGGTTATTGGGGAGTTGCCAATACCATCTACGAGGAGGTATTTTCTTAGATTTTTGGCATCCACTGACAGAACTTCAGGTAATTTCAGTGGATGTCAGAATGTCAGGAGACATTTGAAAGTCTGAGGGCTGGATTCTCCAATCCCCGACACCAAAATCGCGTTCGGAGAGAAGGCGGAGAATCCCCGATGACGCCAAAATCGGGGGCGACGCCGCTTTCGCTATGCTCAACCCCCTGAAAAGTGGCGTACTCTAGGAGTACACCACGCGATGTATCCACGGCCTCAGGCGATGCTCCGTCCCGGACCAACCAAGTTCCTGACGCCGTGGGACTCTCATGGTCTCACCCGTCGTGAACTTAGTGTGGCGACTGCTGACTCAGTCCGGCACCGCCACAGTCAGGGGAGGACCGATCCACAGGCACAGGGGGCTTCATTCGGGGCTGGGGGCACTGTGGGCGGGCAGTCCAGGGCTTGCGATCAGCTGAAGGGGGTTACTACTTTTGCGGTCCGGGTCTGAGGCTGAGTCCGCCACTGAGGGCCCGGATGTGATCCTGGCCCCAGGTCACTGTCTGTGAGGAGTTTGCACATTCTTCCCGTGGCTGCACAGGTTTCACCCCACAACCCAAACATGCGCAGATTAGGTGGATTGGATGCACTAAATGGCCCCTTAATTGGAAAAAAAATCATTGGACACTCTAAATTTATTTAATAAAAGGAAAACAAGGGGACTGACAAGGATTTATAAGAGGTTCCTTACAAGGCATATTGAATGTGCAAGAGGGAACTTAAAAAGGAAACTAAGAGATCAAAAGGGGACATGAAAGGATACTGGCAGGTAAAATTTAGGAAAGTCCTAAGTTGTTTTACAAGTACATTAAGGGTAAAGGGATAACTAGGGAAAGAGTAGGGCCCTTAAGGACCCAGTGGTAATTTGTGTTTGGAGCTGGAGGATGTATCATAGAATCATAGAATTTACAGTGCAAAAGGAGGCCATTCGACCCATCGAGTCTGCACCAGCCCTTGGAAAGAGCATCCCACTTAAACCCACACCTCCACCCTAATTCCACAACCTAGTAACCACACTTAACCTTTTTGGACACTACGGGCAATTTATCATGGCCAATCCACCTAACCATCACATCTTTGGACTGTGGGAGGAAACCGTAGCACCCGGAGGAAACCCACACTGACACGGGGGGAATGTGCAGACTTTGCACAGACAGTGACCCTAACATGGGACCCTGGAGCTATGAAGCAACTGTGCTAACCACTGTGCTACCGTGAAGGTAGGGTTCTAAATGAATACTTTGCGTCGGTGTTCACTAGTGAAAGGGATGGTGTGGGTATAGAAATCAGGGAGAAGGACTGTGGTGAAATTAAAGAAGGTTGAGTGAAGCAAGGGAGGAAATAGCCGGGGGGCGGGGGGGGCAATAATTTTCATTTGCTCACTGGCCACAGGAGAAGTGCCGGTGGAGTGGAGGATAGCCAATGTGGTACCATTATTCAAGTGGGGAGGAAGGGATAAACCAGGGGTGGGATTCTCCGAACCCCCGCCGGGTCGGAGAATCGCCGGGGTGGGCAGAGTGAATCCCATCCCGTCACTCCGACGCCGGCTGCCGAATTCTCCGGCGCCGGTTTTTTGGCGGGTGCGGGGATCACGTCGTGCTGGTTGGGGGCCGTTGGCAGCAGCCCCCCCGGCGATTCTCCAGGCCCCGATGGGCCGACCGGCCACACGTTTACGGCCGGTCCTGCCGGCGTGAAATACACAAGGTCCATACCGACGGGACCTGGCTCTGACGGCAGCCTGCGGAGTCCTGGGGGGGCGAGGGGGAGGGGGGTTCCGGGCAGCCTGGCCCGCGATCAGGGCCCATCGATCTGCAGGCGGGCATGTGCCATGGGGGCACTCTTTCCCTCCGCGCCACCTCTGTAAAGCTCCGCCATGGCCGGCGCGGAGAAGAAACCCCCTGCGCAGGGATCACGGCAGCGGTTCTACGCATGCGTCAAAACACACTGGTGCTCCCACGCATGCACCAACTCGTGCCGGCCGGCGGAGGCCCTTCGGTGCCAGTTGCTGCGGCGCCAACCATTCCAGCGCCGGCCTAGCCCCCGGAGGTGCGGAGGATTCCGCAACTTCCAGGCGGCCCGATGCCGGAGTGGTTCATACCACTCTTTGGCGCCGGTACGGCCCGCCTGCTGGTTGGGGGAGAATCCCGGCCCAGGAAACTACAGGCCAGTCAGTCTAACCTCCATGGTGGGGAAACTATTGGAAGCAATTCTGAAGGACTGAATTGATCTGCATTTGTAGAAGCAGGGATTTAGCAAGAACAGTCAGCCTGGTTTTGTAAAGTGGTCATGTCTGACCAACTTGATTAAATTTTTCGAAGAGGTGTCCAAGTGTGTAGATGAGAGAAATGCATTTGATGTTGTTTACCTGGACTTCAGCAAAGCTTTAGATATGGGCGACTGATAGCAAAGGTAAGAGCCCATGGGATCCAAGGAAATTTGGCAAATTGGATCCAAAATTGGCTGAGTGGCAGGAAGCAGAGGGTGATGGTCAAGGGGTGTGTTTCTGACTGGACGCCTGTGTCCAACGGGATCCCACAGGGATCAGTGTTGGAGCCCTTGCATTTGTGGTTTATG
Source organism: Scyliorhinus torazame (assembly GCF_047496885.1). Taxonomy (NCBI): domain Eukaryota; kingdom Metazoa; phylum Chordata; class Chondrichthyes; order Carcharhiniformes; family Scyliorhinidae; genus Scyliorhinus; species Scyliorhinus torazame. The sequence continues at coordinate 117,375,640 of NC_092707.1, read as the reverse complement.
TAAATGATTTAGATATGAATGTAGGAGGGTTGATTAGTAATTTTGCAGATGATATGAAAATTCGTGGGGCGGTAAATAGTGAGGAGGATAGCCTTAGATTACAGGGGGTTATAGATGGGCTGGTCAGATGGGCTGATCAGTGGAAAATGAAATTCAATCCGGATAAGTGTGAGGTGGTACACTTGGGCAGGACCCTGGGAAGCACCAATGATCAGAGGGACCTTGGTGTGCATGTACACCAGTCCCTTAAGATAATAGAGCAGATGGATACAGTAGTTACGAAAGCATATGGTATACCTGCCTTTATTAGCCGAGGCCTGGAAGGGTAATGAAGGCAGAGACCCTCATAACATTTAATAAGTATTTAGATACCAACACCAGACCCATTTGCGTATTGCTCTCTGTAATTGTTTATCCGGCACCTAAATGTATATCTACCTCCCCAGTGCCCCCCCCCTACAACAGATGCCTACTTATGTGTTAAAAATAATATTGCCAAATGTACAGAGTTGCTGCTGTTGAGCTGGTGCATAATACCCTACCAGTCATTGTATTTATTAATTAATTTTTTTGGTATGTTTGTGTGTGCTCTTCGCTTCTATATATATATATGTACCTTATTCTATGTACACAAAGGTAAATATACTTTGTTCAAAAACCCAATAGAAAAGATTTATTTTTAAAAAGTATTTAGATGCGCATTTGTGATCCCAAGGCATTCAAGGTTAATGGCCAAGTGCTGGAAAATGGGATTAGAATAGTTCGGTGGTTGTTTTTGACTGACACCGACAAAGGCTGAAGGGCCTTTTTGTGCTGTAGACCTCTATGACTCTAAGACTATGACACACACATAACATCCACACTGCATGCACATTTACATAAACACACACAGCTCACACATACAAACACACACACCTACACATAACGCACACACACATATACGGACAACACACATTCACGCACACAAACACATACACCACACATACAGATACAATGAACACACACGACACACATTCACGCACACATACATATACAACTCATATACAGATACAACTAACACACAAATATATATGCAAACACACATACACACATGCAAACCGATATGAACATGCAATACACACACACACATCTACACATAATGCATACACACATACACACACAACACACATATACGGGCAATACACATACAAACACACAACACACACATACATACAAACAACACACACATTTAAACACACATACACATACAGATACAACCAGCACACACACATATATTCACAAACTCACATACATACATATACATACACACTCACACACACACATGAACATGCAACACACACATAGACATACACATACACACAGAGTAAAGGGGGACAGGAAAAGAGGAACATTTACAACTATGGTCAACAACATTTAAAGGACCACATAAATTAACTTTAGTTTACCTGGTTTCCAAAGTCCAAGAAGTCAAAGTCCAGAGAGTGTTAGCTGAGGTTCCTGTGCTTAGATCATTGACAAGCGATGATCAGAGGCTTTTAAAATCAAACAGGTTTGAGGAGTTGAGAGATGGCGGCTGGCTGCTTGTTCAGCTGGGAGCTGCTAGAAAGTTTTTCAGGTTGATGTTAAAGCTGTAAACTGAGCTGTGAGGCTAGAAATGTAATATTAAAATAATCCAAAAGATTAGAACCACGGGGTCATGTGATGTGGCCCATTAATGAGTTTCTAAAAAATAAATTTAGAGCATCCAATCCTTTTTTTCTCAATTAAGGGGCAATTTCACCTGGCCAATTCACCTACCTTGCACATCTTTGGGTTGTGGGGGTGAGACCCACGCAAACACGGAGAGAATGTGTAAACTCCACAAAGACAGTGACCCGGGGCCGGGATTGAACCGGTGTCCTTGACGCCCTGAGGCAGCGGTGCTTACCAATGTGTCCCCGTAGCTGCCCCTTGATTAATGAGTTCATTACAGCTTTGTAAGCAGTTGCCGGCTAAAACCCATTCTTTCCCTGAAGAACAAAATGGTGGCTGCTAATACTTCTTCAGGTATCAAGAGTTTTGATGTCTCTGGGGCCGGATTTCTGGCCGCATTGCACCCGGTGCAAATCTCGATATGTCATGACAATTGCAGGAAGGGCAGCACGGTGGCGCAGTGGTTAGCATTGCTGCCTCACGGTGCCAAGGTCTCAGGTTCGATCCTTGCTCTGGGTTACTGTCCATGTGGAGTTTGCACATTCTCCCTGTGTCTGTGTGGGTTTCGCCCCCGCAACGCAAAGATGTGCAAGGTAGGTGGATTGGCCACGCTAAATTGACCCTTAATTGGAAAAATGAATTGGGTACTCTAAATTTATTTTGAGAAAGGAAAATTGCAGGAGAGCCCAGTGGGATGCGATTCTTCAGCCTCCCAACTGCATGTTTCTCTGATATGGAGGATTACCTGTCATGGGGAGGGGGGTTCTCTATTATGGGTCGTTCTGTGCCAAGTGGGGATCCCTGTTATGGGGGTCACTGGTGAGGGTCTCTGATTGGGAGGGTCTGATGGGGGGTCTCTCGTGGGGCTCTCTGGTGGAGGGGTCTGATGAGGGTCTCTGATGTGGGGTCATCGGGGTTTCAGGCCACCCTCATGTGTGCATTTTGTGTCGGGAGATGACACAGAAATTCCCATGGTGCAGGCGGGAGGACTTGCCAGGAGAGCAAGATTGTGTTGTGGAGGGAGAGGGGGACCAGCTGCCGGACCTCACTATCAGGATGCACAATAGCGTGATTCGCAACTGAATCCCTTCTGATCCACGCCATGCATATATTTGCATGACAAGGGGCACTGAATCGTTTCTGGGCACCGCTCCCAGCACCAGGACAAAACCAAAGCGGATTCAGCTCTGGTGGGAGAACATAGGGCTGGATTCTCCAATTTTGCGACTAAGTGCCGACGCCGGTGTGGGAACAGTGGCATTTAATGATGCCAAAATTGGTGGCGATCCGTCACTGATTCCGGGACCGGCGAGGAGCTAGCAGTGGTGCCGGGTAAAACTCCCGGCTCCCGCGCCGAAAATGGCTCGAGAGTGGCTGGGACCGTGGCAGTCGCACTGTATAACAGCGCTGGCCGCACGTGGACCCGACCTGCCAGATAGTGCCCCCCTGGAACCCCCCTCGCCACCACAAGAACAGCCCCCACCAGACCCCCAGCTCCTGCTGAAGCCCTGCCGGCCAGCGGCATGCCCCCCCTTCCCCCCCCCCCTCCCGACTGTGATGGCGCTGGTCACAGCCCGCAGCCGCCACGCGAGGTTGACGAAAACGCAGAGCAAATATGATCCGTGCCGTCGTGGACTCGGCCCATCGGGGTTAGAGCATCAGGGGAGGGCCTTCAGCTGATGTCCTGAGGCCGTCCCAATGGCGCGCGGCGTACTCACCGATGATGCTCTTTTGGAGGCGGCACAGCATCCGTCCCCGATTTTGGCATCAAAAGGGATTCTCCGCCCGATCGCCGATTACGATATCGCGGTCGGGCAACGGGCCCCACTCAGCGTCTCCCGAACAGAGAATCCGGCCCAATGTTTCTCTTCCCACAGATGCTGCCAGACCTGCTGAGTGAATCCAGCATTTTCTGTTTTTAGAATCTTTTACAGCCTCGTCTTGGCTTCAAGGAATTATATTGTGGTATTTTATCCTCAGTGCCACTGTCAGTGCAAAGAACAAGGACGGGGAAGTTGGAATTCATTTTACCCAATTCACTCTGAAAATTAAGGGCAGAATTTTCCACTTGCTGCGTGTGAGTTGCTGGGGCAGGGGTATGTGAATTTGAGTGTAATATGGGTGCCTAAGTCAATGGCTACCAGCCCTCTGCCAAAATCCCATCTCTGCAATTTTATTTGCCAATTAATGGCCATTTAAGGGCCTCTTCCTGCCCACTACAATTTTTCATATGGTTGTTGAGGGGGGAACCAAGTTTGAAGATCCTACTGCTTGAGTTATTGGCAGGAAAGAGGGGTGGAATTCGTTCTTAATGGGCTCCCATGTGTCCATCTTAGGTTCCCTCCCCCAGGTCTGGTTCTTTCCCCTGCCCAATGGTCAGTGCAGAATGCCTTTTCCTCCCTCTGGCTTCCTATACTAGCCTCGCCAAACCACAACCCTCTCACCTTACTCCTTATCTGGCTCCAGCCATGAAGCAGTCACAAATTTGCCACTGCTCTGCCTATCCAGGTGGAGGCAGGAAGCCCCCCCACCCCCCACCCTCCCCCACCCCCACCCAAGCCAATTAATGCTCCTTGAAACATTAAATGAATGCGATGCAATCTGCTGTAGCGGGGCTGGGTCCCCCATTGTCATAATATACACCAGTATATCATGGTGCAGACACACACTGATGGACACAAAGTGGGACCAAACAACACACACAATCACCAGTGAGAGCACACGCACGATAAGGACAGGGGGCATCAGAGTTCCCGCTCTTTCGAGTTGCAGCTAGCTAGGAGGACAGAGCTCACAGCCTGTAACACAGACATTCACCATGTGCTGAGTGCATCGACTGGTTAGGCCAAGGCAAAGGTCTTTAGTTAAATCTAGTTTCGTATTAACCCACAGTCTGAGTATGTTGAAACAGTTAGTGATTCAATAAAATAGTGTTGCACTATTTCAAGTGTTGGTGACCTGTAAGTGATCCAGAACACCCAACACATCATGATACCAGGAGTTGAGGGATATTAGCACTTCTTAGACCTACCTGCAAGTGATCTGCCTTCCGCCAGCATTCCGTCATCCTGCAACATGGACAACATCAGCCCGCCGCCGCCGCTCCCCACCGCCGGCAACCTCGGGGCCAACTGGAAGATTTTCAAACAGCGCTTCCAGCTCTTCCTCGAAGGCACAGACAGGGAGGGCGCCTCGTATACCAGAAAGATTGCTCTTCTCCTCTCCACGGCCGGGGACCATGCCATCCACATTTTCAATTCTCTCACCTTTGCGGATGATGAAGATAAAACAAAGTTCAACACGGTCCTCCTCAAATTTGACACTCACTGCAGCGTAGAGGTGAATGAAAGTTTTGAGCGCCACGTGTTCCAGCAGTGTTTACAGGGTAAGGCTGAACCTTTCCAATCCTTTCTCACTCACCTCCGCATCCTTGCGTAGTCTTGCAGCTACGGGCCCACCTCCGACTCCATGATACGCGACCAGATCGTTTTTGGTGTTCAGTCGGACCCCCTACGTCAGCAGCTCCTCAGAGTAAAGCAACTCACCCTAGCGACCGCCATCGAGACCTGTGTCTTACATGAAAACGCCACAAGTCGATATTCCCATGTACAAGTGGCTGAAACGGCGCGGCAAGGTCCCCACGAGGCAGAACGGGTCCAAGTGATTGAGCACCTCCAGGGCCGCAGCCTGGATGAGGGCGGCCATTTTGCGCACTTTTCGCGGACTCCCACGCTTGTGCGCACCAAACGAAGGGACGGCAACATTGAGGAACGTAATGCGCAGGCGCGCACCACGCACGACCGCACCGCGCTTGCGCTGTGGCGCAGCGAACGTGCTGATGTCACGACGTGCGGCTACTGTGGCTCCGCCCATTTAAAGCGGCAATGCCCTGCAAAATCTCGACAAGTCCTACGATGTGGCAGACTTGGCCACAATGCTGCCTTATGCCGAGCAGCTCAGCCTGCCAATTCATATCGCTTCAGCCAGCCTCGCAGGAATGTTCGGGCAATTCAACCCACGGTCACCGAGTCCGATGCGGACCTCCCACACAGCAGTGACACCGAGGACCCGAAGGCGCCTTTTCGAGTCGGTGTTGTAACGAAAAACAGGCTGTCCTCGAAGCAAAGACATAAGCCGCTGTCGGTATACAGCATCGATCCAGACGATGAGTGGTGTGCCACCCTGACGGTCAACCGGTCCCAAATACGATTCCGCCTGGACACTGGTGCCTCCGCCAATCTCATGCCGTGGTCTGACTTCCAAAGCCTTCGTGTCAAAGCAGCCATCCTTACATCAGCCCTGCCAGCTATTAGATTATAATGGCAACGTCATTCCTGCTAGCGGCTCGTGCCAACTTGAAGTGACGCACAGGTCACGCAAAGCAATCCTTCCTTTCGAGATCGTGGGCTCCTCGAAAGACTCCATGCTTGGCGTACAGGCATGCAACTGTTGGACCTCATTCAGAGAGTGCACTCTCTCTCTCCTGATGACACGTCTGCCTTCCAGGACGCTAACTTCAGGGCGCAACTCAACGCCATCATCGACCAGCACCGCGACGTCTTCGAAGGCATGGGCATGCTCCCATATACTTACAAGATCTTACTCAAACAGAACGCCACGCCTGTGGCGCATGCACCTCGCAGGGTCCGAGCACCCCTTAAGGACCGCCTCAAGCAGCAGCTGCAGGGCCTCCAGGACCAGGGAGTGATCTCCAGAGTTACGGAACCAACCGACTGGGTCAGTTCCATGGTGTGTGTAAAAATGCCTTCCGGCAAGCTGAGAATTTGCATTGATCCCAAGGATCTGAATCGCAATATCATGAAGGAGCATTATCCAATTCCCAAGTGCGAAGAGATCACATGCGAGATGGCTCGCGCCAAGTTCTTCACCAAACTCGACGCCGCGAAAGGATTCTGGCAAATCCAGCTTGACAAATCCAGCAGGAAACTGTGTACATTCAATACCCCCTTTGGCAGATATTGTTACAACAGGATGCCGTTTGGGATCATATCTGCTTCAGAAGTCTTCCACAGGATCATGGAACAAATGATGGAAGGCATTGAAGGTGTTCGCGTCTGTGTCGACGACATAATCATTTGGTCCACCACCCCGCAGGAGCATGTCGGTCGCCTCCAGCGCATGTTCAAACGCATACGTGAGCAGGGCCTATGCCTCAACAGAGCCAAATGCTCGTTTGGTCAGACGGAACTCAAGTTCCTCGGGGACCACATCTCCCAGTTGGGTGTGCGGCCGGATGTGGACAAGGTGGCTGCTATCACAGCCATGGAAACGCCAGAGGACAAGAAGGCGGTCCTCCGATTTCTGGGCATGGTCAACTTTTTACGGAAATTCATCCCTAACCTTGCCTCTCATACCACGGCTCTCAGGAACCTGGTCCGGAAGACGACAGACTTCCAATGGCTTCCTGCCCACGAGCGCGAATGGAGAGAACTCAAAACCAAACTCACCATGACCCCGGTCTTTGCTTTCTTTGATCCAGCAAAAGAGACCGATGCCAGCCAATCTGGCATTGGGGCAGTGCTCCTGCAACACGATGTGACCTCATCATGGGCCCCCGTTGCATGTGCGTCACGCGCCATGACCCTCACGGAACAGCGCCAAGCGTAGATAGAAAAGGAGTGCCTGGGCCTTCTGACCGGTGTCGTCAAGTTTCACGATTGTGTGTATGGCCTTCCTCAGTTCACCGGCGAGACCGACCATCGCCCGCTGGTCAATATAATACAGAAAGACTTGAATGACATGACGCTTCGCCTCCAGCGTATTCTTCTCAAGCTCCGGCGATACGACTTCCAGCTGGTATACACCCCAGGCAAAGACCTCATCATTGCCGACGCTCTCTCCTGGGCTGTCAACACTCCATGTGACCCAGCGGGATTCGTCTGCCAGGTTGACGCCCATGTGGCCTTCGTGGCCTCCAATCTACCTGCCACGGATGAACGCCTCGTCCAAATTCGCCGCGAGACGGCGGCTGACCCTTTGCTACAGCGTGTCATGCGCCACCTAACAGATGGATGGCTCAAGGGCCAATGCCCGCAGTTCTATAACGTCAGAGATGATCTGGCGGTAGTAGATAGTGTTCTCCTGAAACTGGACCGCATTGTCATCCCGCAAAGCATGCACCAGCTCGTCTTGGAACAGCTACACGAGGGCCACCTTGGCTTGGAAAAGTGCCGCCGGTGGGCCCGAGAGGCAGTGTACTGGCCCGGCATCAATGACGACATAGCCAACACAGTGCTCAACTGCCCCACTTGTCAGCGCTTCCAGCTGGCCCAACCACGTGAGACCCTACAGCCCCATGAGTTGGTCACGTCCCCTTGGACCAAGGTGGGCATCGACCTGTTCCACGCACTGGGCAGGGACTATGTCCTGATTGTGGACTACTTTTGAAACTACCCGGAGGTGGTACGTTTACACGACATCACATCGTCTGCAGTCATCCGTGCCTGTAAGGACACCTTTGCTCGACATGGCATCCCACTCACTGTGATGTCGGACAATGACCCCTGCTTCGCAAGCCAGGAATGGTCCAACTTTGCCAGGAGGTACAACTTTGTGCATGTGCCATCCAGTCCCCTGTACCCCCAATCCAACGGCAAAGCGGAAAAGGGCGTCCACATAGTCAAACCACTCCTCTGCAAGGCTGCCGATGCTGGGTACGATTTCTACCTCGCCTTGCTGGCCTATCGCTCGGTCCCACTGTCCACTGGCCTGTCGCCAGCCCAGCTGCTCATGGGTCGCACCCTGAGGACGACGGTGCCGTCCATTCATGTCCCAGACCTCGACCATGTTCCGGTCCTTCGCCGGATGCAGCTGTCTCGTGCACAGCACAAGGTGGCTCATGACACCTGTGCAGCTGATCTCCCTGCTCTGGCTCCAGATGACATTGTCCGCTTTCATCTTCCGGATGGTGGCTGGTCTGCAACCGCTGTGGTTCTTCGGCAGGTGGCCCCCCACTCGTTCCTGGTTCATCTACCGGATGGTTCCATTCTGCGCCGCAATCGACGTGCCCTTCGTCTCGTTCCGCCCTCGCTACGTGATCCTCCACCATTGCCACGCCCTCCTGTTGACCCTGACCTGGACTATGCAGAGATTCTGGTCACTCTGCATCCTCCTCACTCTGACGCAGTCCAGCCCGCTCCTCAGCCGGTGGCTCCCGGCCCACTCTTGAGGCGGTCAACCAGAATTTGTCGCCCACCTCAGAGACTTAATTTGTGAACTTTGTGGACTTATGGACTTTCTGATTTGTTCTGTTCTTCCGTTTAATCGTTCAAGTGGTTTGTATATAGTGTTCATCTCGTTATTTGTGTGACACACTGTTATTTCTGCACCAGGCACCTTCCCATGTAAATAGCTTAGTTTTCTGTACATAGTCCTGTAAATATTTCGCACAAAAGTAGTCAGGAGCATTCACCACACACTATTTATTGCCACGCAGGTACATTTTTTATAAAAGGGGGGATATCATAATATACACCACTATATCATGGTGCAGACACACACTGATGGACACACAGTGGGACCAATCAACACACACAACACCGCAGCCAATCACCAGTGAGAGCACACGCACTATAAAGACAGGGGGCATCAGAGTTCCCGCTCATTCGAGTTGCAGCTAGCTAGGAGGACAGAGCTCACAGTCTGTGACACAGACATTCACCATGTGCTGAGTGCATCGATTGGTTAGGACAAGGCAAAGGTCTTTAGTTAAAGCTAGTATCGTATTAACCCACAGTCTGAGTATGTTTAAACAGTTAGTGATTCAATAAAATAGTGTTGCACTGTTTCAAGTGTTGGTGACCTGTCTGTGATCCAGAACACCCAACACATCACCCATGTTTACTTTTTTGCCTCGGGCGAAGGGGTGGGTGGATGGTGCAAGACCGTGCCCCAAGTTGTTAACTTGGAGAATGAGTTTGTAGGGGGAGAGCAACTAAACCACAATACGGCCCACCTTCCATGGAGCTAGAGACAATGTGGCTGGTGGGAATATTATCCAATCAAGCATCAGCATGCTGCACAAATGGGGCCTTGTTTTACAGCCTCTCCCCCAGGATTGTTTGCAGATGGATTATACCCATGGTGTAATTATGGATAGAGCAGAGCGAATTTCCCTTTCCTGACACAGAAGCTTTTTAATAAGTCCATACTGGTAAAGATATCGATGTGCAGCACAAACTGCACTTATGGTGTCTGTAGAGTTGGTCTGAGAGGAACAGCGTTCAGTGCTTTTGGAAGTGACTGAAAGTGCATGGATCACGAACCGAGTAGTTTGTGTATTTTTGGTGGCCGGGAAATGAGGGAGTTTTAATAAGTAAACGAGCTGTCCACACCGAGTAAAACAAAGAAACCTAGTTTTATTTGCCTGCAACATTTACACTACCGGGTTCCTGTTCTGGTCGGTATCTGACTGGCCGACCTTTTATACAGACGTTAACACAGATTGCCCGATCCTAACGGGGGAGATCGTACTCCGCAAGGACTACGGGGAAGATAATCATCCCCACCCGTAGGCCCCGTGCGGGCTGTTACAGAAGGCAAATTGTAAAACTCGGGAAATGGCAGAGCAAAACCATAAGGTGGGTCCCTATTCTTTGGGGTCTGTGTTACAAGGAAAGACTGGAGAATGTTGAGACGTTCACTTTGGGAAGGAGATACCTGAGGTAATATATAAGACAGTAATTGGTGTGAGAAAGATTAATTCAGAATACAACTAAATTAAACTATGGAAGCAGGACCATGTGCCACAGATTCTAATGAGTAAATCCTAACTGTAGCATTGTCATCAAGTTCTTCCAGTCCAGTGACAGGAACCGTGAATAGTTTGAGAAACAACTATGACTTTGGAGGGTAGGTTTGCTCTGACTGGATGAGCTAAGTTGAGGCAAACTGCCTATCATCTGTAAGTGTCTCGTGAAACAGCTCCCGTCTTTTCAATTTATAATCAGCAGCAAAAACATGTTCAATGTGGGCAGAATATGGAGATTACAGATAAAGTGCAGCAAGTCATTGCTGAAATTATTGTGGCCTGGGGTCAGGGAGACTGAACCTACTTCTGGCATAAGAGGGGAAAGAGACAGAGTGAGAGAGAGAGAGAGCGAGAGAAAGAGGGGGTAGGGCAGGAGGGCAATCATATTGAACCGGGGGATGGGAAATGAGAAGGAGAGAAATGTTGTTGCAGATGGTGGAAAGGTTTGGTTCAGTGGAGAATGGAGGGCAATAATTGTTATTGACTTAATCTGGACATATTTTAAAATAGCAAATGCGCTGACTTACAAAGCACAATGCAATTTTAAAGGATTAGTGTTGCTTCCAAACATTGAGTGTGGAAAACCAACCAGAGTCAAATTTTTACTGTTGCAAACATACAAAACAGATGGAAGCAAGATAAATAGGCACTTATTTATGAAAGTTTTATTGAATGTAAGTGTAAGCTTACCTATATATAAAAACCAGCATCTCCTTCAATGGTGAGGTTGATAAAGCAGATTACAGACCAGAGTTTCCCACATTTCATTAGGAGTATGCGCTAAGTTGTCAATGCAGCAATCCTGCTTGTAGGAAACTATAATTGTTCTCAACATACAGGTATAGGACGATAACATCAGTCAGAATTCAATCTTCGTGCTCCTTTCTGGTGAGAGGTATTGTGGTGCCATGGATCCTGTTGCTCTCTCTAAGCCCGAGGTTCTGTGTTCAAATCCCACTTCTGGACTTGATGATCATGGAAGGTGCATTCATAACATGGTCAAACACAACCTGTAAATCCTTCCAATAGAGCAGAGAGTTTCCTCATCAGCCATGTTTGATGTGGAATGGTACCCCTTAAGTTATAATGACAGGCTAGCAACTTGTCCCAGGGGAAGCAGACATGAGGATATGCTTTATTTGCCTCATGCACCACTGGATGTGTCAAAGAAATGGTGAATGAAGATCTTTTCTAGAGAGCACATATACACAAACATCAAGAAGATAGGACTGAGCTAACTCAAGACCATTGTTGAATGGCTTGCCAAAACTCGCTGCCTGAGTTCACATTTGAAAAGTGACAATTTGGGCAAAGCATTGTGGGCCTTATAATTGACCACAATGTCCCTGGGTAAGGGAACAATATTTAGTGTTCCTTTACCTGTTCTGTATATAACAATGTTACACAGAAAATGCTTGTGGGGTTGCCAAGTGAGGAAGGACTGTCATAGAATCCATACAGTGCAGAGGGAGGCCATTCCGCCCATCAAGTCTGCACTGACCTTCATAATGACACTCTACCTAGGCCCACACCCCCACCCTATTCCCATAATCTATTAACCCCACCTAACCTTTTCGACACTAAGGGGCAATTTAGCATTGCCAATCCACCTCACCTGCACATCTTTGGACTGTGGGAGGAAACCGGACACCCGGGGGAAACCCAACGCAAACACGGGGAGAACATGCAAACTCCACACTGACAGTCACCCAAGGCCGGAATTGAACCCGGGTCCTTGATGCAAGAAGGCACTCTCTGGGACTTACGTTGGAGATGGTACAATGAAAGTTCGCTAAATTAACCCTTGGGATGAGGATGGTGTCCTGTGAAGCGAGGCTGAGTAAATTGGGCCTATATTTTCTCAAATTTGGTGAATGAGAGGTGAACCGATTGAAACCTAGCGACTTCTGAGGGGTTTGACAAGGTGGACACCGAGATATGTTTCCGCTGTTCAGGAAATTGAGAACATGGGGGCAAAGTCTCAGGATAAGGGGCTGATCATTTAGGACTGAGATGAGGAGACATTTCTTCACTCAAAGGGTTATGAATCTGTGTAATTCCCTATTCCAGAGGGTTGTGGATTTTCCATTGTTAGATATATTTAAGGCTGGGATAGACAGACTTTTAGCCTCACGGGGAATTAAGGGACATGGAGAGCCAGCAGGAGAATGGAATTGAAGTCCAAGATAAGCCACAATCGTATTGACTAATGCAGTCGGCTTGATGGGTTGAATGGCCTACACTTCCTCCTATTACTTATGTTCCTGTGTTGATGCCAATCAATGAACTGCTCAGTAGCTTCAAGTGAGAAGAGAAAAGAGACAAAACAATTAACTGCTTCCTCGACCCAATTCCCACCAATTTGCTGACCTTCCAATCTTCCTTCCTGACACCATGTTAGCTATTACTTTTAACTGTTTCACCTCCCCTTCAAATCTGCTTTCACCAGCCTCTCCCTCAAAAAAAACATCCTTCAACACTGATTCGGAGAAAACTATTGCCCAACTCCAATGCCGCTTTCAGCTCCAAAGTTGTTGAATGTCAAGATTAGCATCTCCCAGTCTATGCACATCTATCCTGCAACTGCATTCCATCTAATCAGGTTTCTGTCCCTGCCACACTTTCATCAGAGGAACAATCAACTTCTTATGTGACACTGGTAAACTACCGCTCCTCATTTTCCTTGATCAGTCTGCATTCTTTTTTTAAAAAAAATTTAGAGTACCCAATTTTTTTTTTCCAATTATGGGGCAATTTAGCGTGGCCAATCCATCTAACCTACACATCTTTTGGGTTGTGGGGGTGAAATCCATGCAACATGGGGAGAATGCGCAAACTCCACATGGACAGTGACCCAGGGCCGGGATTCGAACCCGGGTCCTCAGCGCCGCAGTCCCAGTGGTAACTACTGAACCACATGCCGCCCCTCAGTCTGCATTCTTTGACAAGGTTAACCGCACCATCCACCTCAAATATCTCTCCACTGAGTGGGACTGCCTTCTCTGTTTGCATTCTTATCCACCTAATTACAATTAGAGAATCAACTGTAATGGCTTTTCCTCCTGCTCCCGCACTGATACCTCTGGTATCTTTCGTGAATCAATTCTTGACTACCTTCTTTATCTCACCTGTAAGCTGCACCTCGGTGACATCATCCCAAATCACAACAAGTTCCTTGCAAATGTTGACAACACCAAGCTTGACTTAACCACCACCTCTCTCAACCCTTCCACTGTCTCAAAATTGCCATGTTGCTTGTCTGACATCCAGTCCTGTGTGAGCAAGATTTTTTCCTACTTTAATATCGAGAAGATCACTGGGATAAGCTACCAAACACATATCTGTGTCATCATTAAGGTTGCCTACTTACAGCTCTGTAACATTGTCCACTATGCCTCTCATTGGCTATTTAAATCCCCAATCAAACCTTTCTTACTTCTGGACTTGTTTTTTCCAGTGCTCTCCTAACCACCCTCCCATCCACCTCTTTCCTTAAACTTGAATATATCCAGGGCAGCACGGTGGTGCAGTGGTTAGCATTGCTGCCTCACGACGCCGAGGTCCTCGGTTCGATCCCAGCTCTGGGTCATTGTCTGTGTGGAGTTTGCACATTCTCCCCCTGTTGGCGTGGGTTTGACCCCCACAACCCAAAGATGTGCAAGGTAGGTGAATTGGCCATGTTAAATTGCCCCTTAATTGAAAAAAATGAATTGGGTACTCTAAATTTTTTTTTTTTAAACTTGAATAGATCCAAAAGTTCATTTTATTGTGCACCATCCTATTCACTTACTACCGCTGTGATAGCTGACCTACATTAGCTCCCAGTCTGGTGTTTCTGTGGAATTAAAGTTCCCATCCTTGTTTTCCAATCTCACCATGGCCTCACCCCCTCTCTACTTCTATAACCTCTTCCAGTCCAACAAACCTTCAAGGTCTTTGCATTTGTCCAACGCTGGCCCTTTCTGCGTCTCTAATTTTGATCACTGTACCATAGGCAGCCTTGGATGCTACTGGCAAGACTCCCAGCTCTGGAATTTCCTATCTAAATCTCTGTGACTATTTTACACCTCTCTCTCCTCCTACATATTTAAACGTACTTTTTTGACCAAGCTTTTAATCACCTGTTCTGCTATCTCCCTATTTGGCTCAGTGTAAAATCATTAGCTCCTCTGTGAAGTGACATGGGATGGTGCTATGTAAATGGAAATTATTGTTGATTATTTGTGTTGCAAGTGAGTCCACAGGGTGATGCACTATCAATTACGACGAGACGAGAGTAGAGCGTAATCAAGGCTTTATTACACAGAGATGTGTGGCCTCCTATAGCTGCTGCCGAAATGGCTGCAGTTCGGAGAACACACACATTTATACTCCGCCTACTGGGTGGAGCCAGCAGGCAGGGATCTACCCCCGTACCTGTAGTACAGGGGCCTTACCGTAATACCCTCGCATGCAGTGCAGTATATACAGTATAATACAACAGTGGTGACTACCATACTGGGATTTCTTTCCATTAGAATGAGCCCCTCCTTGGATCAGAATTATTCAAAATGACCTTTGAGTAGAAACTGTTTTTATTTTTGGACATTGTCCACAGAGAAGCAAATTACTAACAACATTCAATTTGTTCGTAAGTTTAGAAAGTTGTACCAAATTTAATGAATATATTTCCATTTCAAGTGAACATTTGGATAAAAGGGGCAGAGGTGACTCAAACACGATGGGGTAGATTCTTATTTCAATCGGAAGAAATATAAAATTAGTTGCTGCCTCCTCATTAACATTCTACAGCATCGCACAAGGACAGGATCAGGCATTTGTTAGCAGTGAATATGAATGTGCTTTGCCCTTGCAGCCAAGCCACCAACATCTCCTCAGTAAGACTTTCCAGCGAAAACGTTGGTGTTTGAAATCTCTCAGTTCCTCCTCCCCAGCTGTCAGAGTGTCAGTGGTGGTATATTGAGCGCGTCAACATAGCAGAGTGGGCATGCTTCCTGCTGTTTGAGGCCAGATCTGCTGCCTAGATCCTCCATGTGCTGAGTACACAGGAGGCAGACGTCATT
This sequence comes from Scyliorhinus torazame, assembly GCF_047496885.1. Classification (NCBI taxonomy): domain Eukaryota; kingdom Metazoa; phylum Chordata; class Chondrichthyes; order Carcharhiniformes; family Scyliorhinidae; genus Scyliorhinus; species Scyliorhinus torazame. Next base: position 117,360,115 of record NC_092707.1, on the reverse strand, counting down.
CATCCTTGAGGATTTTTAAAAAAATGCGTGGCGATTTATTTATTTGTGGTTGACATTGCTGAGGAACTGTTTCCACCTTGTAACAAAAGTAAGCTGCGTTTCAGATTGACCTCCACTTTAATCTCACTGAGTATTTGTTACTCACGAAGATGCTCTCTAGATTGATGCCATACAGAATGAAAGTGCAATGTCATATTTAGTACAATTTCCGCTGCGGATTCATGCTTTATTTGTGATATCTTGTGTACCTCTGGGATCCCACAAAATTGCATTCTGTGAAAGATAGCACAGAGAGAAAATGTTGGATTAAGCAGGTGAAAGAGTTTAGATCCAGTATACACCACTCAGAGGCCAATCCATTGCCCGGTAGTTGTTTGTTATCTGCTTCACAGGTCGAGTCATTGAGAGTTTAGGGGCAGGGTGAAGAAATTCACAGATGTTTAAATTCCTGCTTGTGTTAAACAGAGCAAAGCTGCTTGCCTGTTGACCTGGAATATGAAATCAGAGGGCAACATTTTGCAGCATGGTCTTGGTGGGGGTGGGAGTGTAGAATGTGGCGAACTGTTCAAATGTCCATTGATCTCGGCGGAACTGGAACAACCCACAGCGGGACCGGAATGACCCATGGCAGAACTGGAAAATCCCACCAAAGGGACTGGAACATCCCACGGCACGACCGCAACATCCCGTGGCGGGACCAGAACATCCTGCAGTGGAACTGGAAAATCCCACCACTGGGCAGAATTGTGTGCCCACATTAGCCATTAGCGAAAATGGCATTGCGGTGAAAAAGACAGCACCCCCCCCGGTGGCCATGAAAGAACGGGAACCACACTTAAATGCAATATAATATCATTAGCGAGCCCTCCCACCAGGACATCCCCCCTCACTGAACATTCATTGGTCACAACTGTACCAAAACGAGAACTTGGTGACCTCACCTCCGATGGGGATATCGGAGGTGAGCGCTCAGGTCACCATCACCACCCAGGGTGCCAATCGCAGAGGAGACACCGGAGAGGACACGGGGGAACCAGATATGTTCAACTTTGGGCTGGGGGTAGGGGGGTGGAATCAGTATCGACATCTTGGGGGGTGGGATCGTTGTCAGGCCTTCGTGGCTGTGAGCCTTGAGGTTGAACAGGGTCTGGTGGCTAGTTTGCAGGCAGTGCTTCCGGTGTCCTCCTTGCTGGGCTTGTGGCAATATAACCGCCGAGGGATTATCCTTCTAGACTGGCAGCTGGAAAGTGTGTCGAAGCAGATGAATCCATGGGGTCAGAGCAAGGGGCAACTGTGAGGTTCTTGCGTGAGGCGCCATGAGAGAGCAGGCTGCATGGGCAGAGTGGGGGGACCCTGTCAAGGGGTATTTTCCAGCCTCATGAAGCCTGAAGACCCTCACATGGGGGAGGGCGACAGCAACAAAACCCACACTCAGGCAGCACTATGAAGTCTGAGGGCAAGAGATGTCTGGAAGTTTAACGCTACAGGTTATGTTACCCAGGCTGTCAGGGATTAGTGTAAGGGTGGCTGACTGTTCAAGTTGGAAGGCTTGAGCCCTTGAGAGTTATGGGAATGTGGGTACCCTCTAAGGATGAAGTTGACATGCTAATTACAGTCTTCATATGCATAATTGGATTGGATTTGTTTATTGTCACATGTACCGAGGTACAGTGACAATAAACAAATCCAATCCAATCCAATCAGGTGTGCTTCTCCTTCTGCAAGGGCAGCTGACCCATCATTGATCAGTCAGTTGTGCCAATTTAGGCAGCATTGAAATATTTGAGTGAGTTACTGATTGGCATCCAATTGAGGGTGCATGCGATGTCCACTGGCATGCTTGAGGCCTTGCATGTATGTTGGGTTCATTAGTGATCATGTTAATCACATTTTGGTTTTATGCAAAAGTTATATTTGTGATTTGCTTATTGTTTAAGGCAGTTTCCCTTTAAGGGAATGTCCCTTTAATTTGTCCCTCAATGTATTTGGTTTAGTTTACCTGGTTATTTTTGTTGATCAAAATAGTTGGAAGTCGAGCCCCCAAGCATTGAACGCCAAGGCTCATACTTACATCTACAAAACAGAGATGTGCCACAGACGTGGCCCTCAATGGTGACTTCATTGTGGTAAATTCGCTCATCAGGCATCCAGTTTAAGAGATAATGGGGAAGCATCTTTTTCCCCCCTCAGGTTAGAACACAAGTCCATCGAATGCTTTCAACTGCCCTCACTCCTCACCAGGAGTGGGTGCACACAGACCACTGAGGCCCTCAAGGGTCGAAGCACTTCATTCAGGTGGAGTTTAAAGGGGCAGCTGTGGGGAAGTGGCTACTGTGTGACAGGGGAGGGAGTGAGGCTCATTGGAAAGACATGGGTTGCGCATGGGTGGATGTTGCAGATCCTGACAGGGCTGTGGGCAGGGAATTGTCAGGACTCTTCATCGCTCACTTTGATGTTCTCTTCCTTTCAGTTTATGATTCTGGAGAATCATGGAGCCAGTCGAGTTGGTTATGATTGAGACCAACCAGCAGCAGCAACATTGAAGTGCCACTGTATGCAGCTAGGACCAGCGCCCTGCAGGGGACGATGAGGCTGGGCCTGTTGCTCTTCCACGAGTAGGTCCACAGATGACGGAGCTTCGGAAAGGACACTACCGGCCATGGGTATTCTGGCCTAGAACTTGCTACCTCCAAATGTCAGTTCACTGTCGGAGAAGACTACCCCAGGGAATGGTGGACCACCTGTGCCAGGTGATGCAAGAGTTGGCACCACATGGACTGGGCGGTCACCCAATGCCTGTGGCCCTGAATGTCACTGTCGCTCTGAACTTCTTATGTTAGTGGCTTGTTTCAGGGCTGTACTGGTGACCTGTGTGGCATATCTCAGTCAGCCATGCACAAATGCATAAGGGAGGTCACAGATGCGCTATTTGTAAGGACTCATGTGTACATCAGCTTGGACCGGGACCAGGTGGGCTAAGATGCTAGGGCCATGGGCTTCGTCCATGTAGTAGGCATGTCCCAGGTGCAGGTTGTCATCAACTGCAGTCACATGCCTCTGCATTCCCCTTGGTGACATGGGACTCCATTTGTGAACCGCAAGGGATACCAGTCACTCAATATCCAGATCGCCTGTGACCACACGATGTTCCTCATGCAGGTGAGTGCCAGTTCCCAGGGAACATGCCAGCTACATCCTGGGGCAGTCACAGATTCCAGCTGGACGAGACCTTCCAACTCGATGGGCTGAATGGCCTAAATCTGCTCCTATATTTTATGAACGTATGAACTTACTGCCTGTGGAGCAGTTACTGGGATTAGACCAATGCAGTGTTGCTAACACAGTGAGGTGAAAATTGAGTAGCACATTGGATGCTCTTGTAAATTTATCATCCTTCCCCACCCCAACATCCCTCTACTGCCACCCCCCCCCCCCCCGCTTCATCCCCCAGTTGCTCCTTACTTCTGATATGAGTTACTGAGGTTTAGAGATGAAATATCAGAGGCCTGTTGTCTGTATCTGGATGTGAGCAGCATTTCCTGAAGTTCATGGCTAATGGCAGTGAATGACTGGCAGACTAGTGGTACATTTGCTTAATTAGGTGCAATCTGAAACTCACTGTAAAAATGAACAAGCTTTGTTTGATTACAGTTCCAACTGACATTCCTGAGGGAACCACAGATATTTGCAGCACAGAGCCAACCATTTGGCCCACCTTTGCTAGAATGTTCAAAACCTAATTTGACTTCCCTGCTCTCTCTCCACATGGCTGTGCATATTCCTCTGATTCAAGTATAGTTTCACCTTTTCCTTAAAAGATGTACTGGACTCAACCATTCCTTGTAGCAAATCACTCCATGTTCTAACAACTCACTGTGGTCATCTAAAATGGCCACCCGCAGAGGATGATGGGAATTGCAATATACACAACTTGTGTATATTGCAAACAGCAACTTAGACTTATACAGAACCTCGCACCTGCTGGAGGCCACTCACAGGTCTCCCCAGGACAAGGGGCTTCAGATTGAAACTTAACATGAGTAGCAGACCCAAGGGAGCCTATTTGCCTTATTTGGGAGTGCCTACATGCCTTGGACAATAACAACTAGTACCCGCCCAGCTATCAAGGTATCCGCCCATTATTGGCCAGAATCACGGTGATTGAAATCCTATCGATCCATTGGATCCCTACCTGGGACCGCCCAAAAGAACGCAAAAGAGCGGAGGATAAGAGGAACTGCACAACCAGCAATCTGTCTCTTTTGGGGGACCGGTTTCTGTCATCCAACTGCAGCACATCGACCAGCCATGTTCAAGGATTCGCGACCTCCACCTGAAAGACGACACTGAGCCTAGACGAACCAAACAACATCCAGCCACCACACATGGGGAACCAGATAAGGCCTTATCGAACCTGCATAGAGCTGGTCACTTGGGAGTTAAGTAAAGGTTGTTTAAACTGATTGATATATTCTAATGTGTAGTAGCGTGTAAGTTATTAAGTATAGAACTAATCCTATGTAATAATAAACTGTGTTTCCACTGAAATACTTGTATGGTCATTTGTCCAATACACGGAACACACTCGCATATTGTGGAAATTAATAGTAATAAAGATAGAAGTCAACATCACTGAGGAATGGAATGTTTTCCTCATCTTTCATCTCACTTTATTCGTGATAACATTATGACTGACTTCCCAATCAGGGGAAATATCTTCCACATCGCCTGCTCTCCTTCTCCACTCCTGTGGAAATAGCCTGCACTGATCGAAGTATTAAGGATGACATCAGTGTGGTAGTGAGAGATTATATAGGTTCTATGGAGAAAATGGTTGAATCCATTTGGGTGGAAATTAGAAATAGTAAGGAGAAAAGGTCATTGGTTGGCATGGTTATAGGCCACCAAATAATAATAATCATATAATATAATCTTTGTCCGTGTCACCAGTAGGCTTGCATTAACACAGCAATGAAGTAACTGAAAATCCCCTGGTTGCCACACTCTGGCACCTGTTCGGGTACACTGAGGGAGAATTCAGAATGTCCAATTCACTTAACACGCATGTCTTTCAGGACTTGTGGAGGAAACCGGAGCACCTGGAGGAAACCCACGCAGACGTGGGGAGAACGAGCAGCCTCCGCACAGATAGTGACCAAGCCGGGAATTGAACCCGGGTCTCTGGCACTGTGAAGCAACGGTGCTAACCACTGTGCTACCACGCTGCCCATATAACATTATGGTGGGGTGGGCAATAAACAAAGAAATAGCTGATGCGTGTAAAAATGGTACGGCAATTATCATGGGGGATTTAAATCTACAAGTCGATTGGTTAAACCAGGTCAGTCAGGGCAGCGTTGAGGAAGTTCATAGAATCCATCCACGATAGTTTTCTCAAACAGTATGTCATGGAACCTACGAGGGAGCAAGCTATCCTAGATCTGGTCCTGTGTAATGAGACAGGAATAATTAATGATCTCATAGTTAGGGATCCTTTCGGAAGGAGCGATCACAGTATGGTTGAATTTAAAATACAGATGGCGGATGAGAAGGTAAAATGTAATACCAGTGTCTGGGAAAAAAGACTTTATGATGGGGCAATTGAGGAACAATGGAGGACTTTTAAAGCGATTTTTCACAGGGCTCAACAAAAGTATATACCAGTGAAAATGAAGGACTGTAGGAAAAGGGATAATCAGCCATGGATATCTAAAGAAATAAAGGAGGGTATCAAATTGAAATAAAATGCATACAAAGTGGAAAAGATTAGTGGGAAACTAGAGAATTGGGAAATCTTTTTAAGAATAAATTTAGAGTACCCAATTCATTTTTTCCTATTAAGGGGCAATTTAACGTGGCTAATCCACCTAGCCTGCACATCTTTGGGTTGTGGGGGCGAAACCCATGCAAACACGAGGAGAATGTGCAAACTCCACACAGGCAATGACCCAGAGCCGAGATTGAACTTGGGATGTCGGCGCCGTGAGGCTGCAGTACTAACTACTGCACCGCCGTGCTGCTCAAGAATTGGAAAATCTTTAAAGGTCAACAGAAAGCCATGAAGAAAAGCTATAAAGAAATGTAAGATATATTATGAGAGTAAACTAGCTCAGAATATTAAAACATTTAGCAAATGTTTCTACAAATATATAAAATGAAAAAGCGTGGCTACGGTAAACATTGGTCCCTTAGAGGATGAGAAGGGGGAATTGAGGAAATGGCTGGGGCATTGAACAGGTATTTTGTGTCGGTCTTCACAGTGGAAGACATAAATAATATGCCAATAACTGTTGGCAAGGAAGCTATGGCAGTTGAAGACCTAGAAACGATCATTAGCACTAAGGAGGTAGTGTTGGGCAAGCTAATGGGGCAAAAAGTAGGCAAATCTCCTGGCCCTGATGGAATGCATCCTCAGGTACTAAACGAGATGACGGAGGAAATACCAAATGCGCTTGTGGTAATTTACCAAAATGCGCTGGACTCTGGGGCAGTTCCAGCAGATTGGACACAGCAAATGTGATGTCACTGTTTAAAAAAGGAGGTAGACAAAAGGGGGGTAACGAGAGGCCCATAAATTAGCTAAACATGACCTGCCTTTCATGAACTCATGCTGCGTCTGCTCAATGGGACAGTTTCTATCCAGGTGCCTCGCTATTTCGTCCTTAATGATAGATTCAAGGGCAGCACGGTGGCACAGTGGTTAGCACTGCTGTCTCAGGGCACCGAGATCCTAGGTTCGATCCCGGCTCTGGGTCACAGCCCGTGTGGAGTTTGCACATTCTCCCTGTGTTTGTGTGGGCTTTGCCCCCACAACCCAAAGATGTGCAGGGTAGGTGGATTGGCCACCCTAAAATTGCCCCTTAATTGGAAAAAATGAATTGGGTACTCTAAATTTGTAAAATAAAATGATAGATTCAAGCATTTTCCTCACTACAGATGTTAAGCTAACCGGCCAGTGAAAAATCACTTTGAAAGTCCGCCACTGTTCCTCAATTGTCCCATCATAAAGTCTTTATTCCCAGTCGACCTTAGCCAACTCCTCCCTCATCCCATTGTTTAAGCACAAGACGCTGGTATTGGATTTACCTTCTCACCCTCCATCTGTATTTTAAATTCAACCATACTGTGATCGCTCCTTTCAAGAGGACCCCTAACTATGAGATCATTAATTATTTCTGTCTCATTACATTGGACCAGATCTAGGATAGCTTCTTCCCTTTAATGTTTTTCATAATTTTCCTTGTAGTTGAACCCACCTCCCCAATGCTAACCTTCTGCTTTGTTCCCATTAACCATTATATTTCCGTAGTGTTACCCTTCCCTTCCTCCCTGCTTGTTAGTTTCATGTCCTTGTGACCTCCCTATTTATCCTTTCTGCTGGAACACTGGTCCCAGATAGGATCAAGTGAACAATAATAATAAGAAGAAGAATCTTCATTGTCACAAGTCGTCTTACATTAACACTGTGATGAAGTTACTGTGAAAAGCCCCTAGTCGCCACATCCCGGCGCTTGTTCGGGTACACTGAGGGAGATTTCAGACTGTGGGAGGAAACCGGAGCACCCGGAGGAAACCCACGCACACACGAGGAGAACGTGCAGACTCCGCACAGACAGTGATCCAAGCCGGGAATCAAACCTGGGACCCTGGAGCTGTGAAGCAATTGTGCTAACCACTATGCTACCGTGCTGCCCCTCACCCTAGCACCGGGCGGGCAACATACCATGCGGGACTCTCGATCCAGCTTATAAAGGATACTATCAATCCCCCTAATTATAGAATCCCCTCTCACGCGCCGAGGACCCAGGTTTGATCACGGCCCTGAGTCACTGTCCATGTGGAGTTAGCACATTCGCACATTCCTCCCGTGCCTGCGTAGATATCTCTCTATCTCTCTCTCTCTCTCTCCGCCCGCCCCCCCCCAAACCCAAAACCCAAAAATGTGCAGGGTAGGTGGATTGGCCATGCTAAATTGGAAAAAATAATTGGGTATTCTAAATTAAAATATATATATGAAATCCCCTACAACTACCACTTGTTTTTTGCTCCCCCGCCGCCCCCCTCCCTGCTTGATTGGCCTCTTGTGCCGTGGTGCAGTGGTCAGTTAGCTCATTCTCCCTACAGTCCTTTTCCTCATCCATATAGGGAGAAATTACCTCGTAGCTGTTGGACAAGGTCAAGAGCTGAGGTTCCTCCATTCATGAATTAAGGATCCCTCTACCTGCCTCACTCACAGTCACACCCTGCTGTCCTTGACCACTGGCCGAATTTGAGGTACTTAATCTATGGGGTGTGACTGCCTCCTGAAACAAAGCATCCAGACAACTCTCCCTCTCCCAGATGTGCCACAGTGTCCGAAGCTCAGACTCCAGCTCATCAATTCTGAGCTGAAATTCCTCAAGCAACCAACACTTACTGCAGATGTGGTCACTGCAGCTCGCAATGGGATCTGCCAGCTCCCACATCATGCAGCTACAGCACATCACCTGCTCAGCCTTCTCTACTTAGTTAATTAATTAGTTAATTCGTTTTGCAATATGTTTTTCAAATTTAGCACGGATTCCCTGGGCGGGATTCTCCCTTTTAGGGACTAAGTCCCCACGCCCGCCGGAAAACGGGCGAGAATCACTCCAGACTTTTTTTCGAAAGTCTGGGGTGATTCTCCGTTTTCCAGGGGGCTAGCAGGGTCCCGGTGTGCATCCCGCAGCTCTGGCTGCTGGCGGGGCCCTGCTGTCCAGACCGCCTGCGGCCGCCACGCGCACGGTGGCCGCAAGCGGGTCCGCGCATGCGTGCGGTGGCCCACTTCGGCGTGGGCGCTGCCGACATGGCAGAGCCACACAGCGGGCCGACGCGGAGTAAGGTAGGTCCCCCCAGATCGCGATGGCCCGCCGACCAGTGGCCCCCGATCACGGGCCTGGCTACCGCTGAGGCCCCCCCCCCCCCGGAGATTCCCCCCACCAGGACCACCACCGCGTTCGCGGGTCCGAGTTCCCGCCGGGTCGTACCAGATGTAAACCACTCCAGCTGGTGTTTGGCCGGTCGACCGTGGAGAATCACCGCGGGGGCCTCTTCCAACGGCCCCCGACCGGCGCCGCGTCGACCGCGCGCGCGCGCAACTGGCGGAGAATCGCGGGTTTCCGGCGTGAATGGCTATTTTCCACCCCCGGGCGCGATTCCAGTGCGGAGGGTCAGAGAAACCCGCCCCCTATCTGCCAGTCAGGTTACAGCTTTCCTGTGATGTCACTTGTTCAGGTTTTTTTCAGCTTCAGTGAAATCCCCGGGGTAAGTTTCTTTATTCTCACTGAGTTCGATGCTCCTCCCTCCCTGCTCCCTGGAGCCTAGCCCTCCTTATTACCTCAGTCTGAAAGTAATTTCTAACCAGTAGCCCTTACAGATTACAAACCACTAAACGTTATTTCAAACTAAGTGATGTAAAGACTTGTCACCCTTACCCACTACTTACCAATCAGTTCTCTCCCTTGTAGCCTCAGCTGCAGCAGGGCAAGAACCTTCTCTGAAGATTTAAAGTTACACAGCAAGGAGAAAAAGCAAAGAGCACCACTTCTCGCTCTGCACCGAATTCCCACTCTGTTTCAAATTCTCAAGTTTAAAGCTCCCTCTGTTTGTGCCTTCCTCTGGATGTGGCCTCTCCCACTGCTCATTACAGGCATTTCCTCAAAGTGGTCCATGAACTAATAATTTGCGTGTCTATGTATATAGCCCCCTTTTAATTTGTGAATACTTCACTTTAAAAATAACCAGCAGCAAAGCAGCCTTAAATAAGCTAAAAGCTTGTTTATTACCAAAACATCTGCTGCAAGATATTTCAGTAAAAGTGATAAAGTGATGAACAAAAATACAGACACAAAGATTAAAATGCAGATAAAGAAAAAAAAGATACTTGAAGATCCAATTTCAATCAGTCAGAGATATCGTTGTGGGCTCTTGATTGAATTCCTTCTTTCTGGAGTGAATGTGTTGAAACTTTTTAAAATAAATTTAGAGTACCCAATTCATTTTTTCCAGTTAAGGGGCAATTTAGCGTGGCCAATCCACCTACCCTGCACATCTTTTGGGTTGTGGAGGCGAAACCCATGCAAACACGGGGAGAATGTGCAAACTCCACACGGACAGTGACCCAGAGTCAGGATCGAACCTGGGAGGCAGCAGTGCTAACCACTGCACCACCGTGCTGCCCAAGGTGTTGAAACTGGAGGCTTTTTAAGAGAAGGGCAATGGCTTCTGCAGTTGAATATTCAGAGATTTGCTTTTTCTGGTGGGCTCAGAATGTCAACAGGTTTTTGGGAAAGTGATTAAGATATTTCCTATTCCTCATTAATTCTGTACTTACGGCACTTGCAGATTGCTTGGACTCTTTCAGCAGAACAACAGTTGATTTCTTAAGACCTTCCTCTTTGTCCTCCCTTGGCCAAGAACCCTATCTAATGTGGTACCTCAGAGTTCTTCCTGGGATTCTACGCAAAATGGCTGTTCTCAGCTCGACTTTATACAGTTCTTAAAACACAAAAATCGCTGCTTGTCATAATATGCACTCATGCACATAATGAGATACAGACAGGCAGTGACAGACACCTAGTCCAGCCAATCAACACACAGGACAGAACACAACCAATCACCAGGCAGAACACCAGAGGGGGGTTTCCCACTATAAAACACAACGGGGCATCAACACTCTGCCTCTTTCCACTGGTGACAACTGTAGTGACAGTCAGGGTGTATATATCAGTTAGCACCTTCTACACGTGGCTCAGAGCTAGTCTGGTCTAGTTAGTTATAGTTAGCATACTTAGATGAGTAGAGTGTCAACCCACAGCAAGCTGTCTGCACTGCTCCAGAAGTTCAATAAAATGTATTGAACTAATGTCTAAGTTTGGTGTCTACTTTATAGTACAACTGCATCCAGTTGCAGTCCGTGTTACCCCAGGGCGAATAACACGACATGGTACCAGTAATCTACTTTATCTAAGTGGTTTACCTCGAGTGATTCAGTGACGACCAGCAAGTGCCTTCCAGCGGCATGGAGAAGATCCAGACCCCTCCACAGCTACGGATCTCCGGCAATCTCGGCGCCAACTGGCGGGTCTTCAAGCAGAGGTTCCTTCTCTACATTAAGGCCTCAGGCCTCGAGGATGCATCTGATGCCAGAAAAATCACGCTGCTCCTATCAACTGCGGGGGACCAAGCCATTCAAATTTTCAAGTCTCTCACTTTTGCCGACGGCGATGACAAGACCAAATTCAAGACCATTTTAGCTAAATTCGACAGTCACTGTGAAGTTGAAACGAACGAGAGCTTTGAGCGCTATGACTTCCAGCAACGCCTTCAGGGTAAGGATGAACCTTTCCAATCCTTTATAACTAATCTCCGTATATTAGCTCAGTACTGCAACTATGGTGACACCGCTGATTCCATCATCAGGGATCAGATTGTGTTTGGGGTTCACTCCGACTCTTTGCAGGAGCAGCTCCTCAAAATTAAAAACATGACCCTGCCAGTCACAATCGAGACGTGTAAAGTGCATGAACAGGCGAGAAATTGGTACTCCCGTTTCAAATCGGCAGAACAGGAACAACTTGCCTCCCACGAGGCAGAGAGTGTACAGGCCATCGCCCGGATGCGGCGCCTCAATGTCAATGAAGGCAGCCATTTTGCTTGCTTTCCCCGGGGTCCTAAGCATGCGCACCACGAACGGGAGAATGAAGCGGCCGAAGACCAAACTGCGCAAGTGCGAACGTCTGCTGACCGCACTGCGCATGTGCGACGACGCATGGAGCGTAACGACGTCAACGTCATGATGTACCTGAACTGTGCCCACTTAAAGCGGCAATGCCCTGCAAAAGGCAGGCGATGATTAAATTGTGGGAAGCCTGGTCATTATGCAGCCTTGTGCAGGTCTGCACCACCGGTCAAGGGCCAGCGATCCCATTTCCAACGCAAACGCGTTTGATGTGTACAGCAAGGTCTACTGGATTCTGATCCTGGTAGCACTACGGATCCAGAGGATGACTGCCTGGAGTCCCCATATCGTGTGGGCATCATCACTACATGTGAATATGCCTTCACAAATTCAGCAAGATGCCTATCTAGCCTCAATGTGGATTCTGCGGACGAATGGCGTGCTGTCATACACTTTAACCAATGCAGCATCCAGTTCAAGCTGGACACTGGTGCTTCAGCCAATCTCATCTCTCAAGCTGATTTTGAAAGCATTAAAAAGCAACCCAAAATTCTTCCACCAGCCTGCCAGCTCCTTGATTATAATGGCAATGCCATAACTGCATTAGGATCTTGTCATCTGATGGTCTCCAATAAGACCATCAATGCCACACTGCGCTTCGAAATCGTCAAGCCTGACCAGGCAACCCTGCTTGGTGCCCATGCATGCACACGACTCAACGTTGTACAGCGAGTCTATGCCATGTCCTCTTCCAATGTGGATCTTCAGGCTGATATTGATGACATCCTGGTGCAATACCCGGATGTATTTAGTGGAATGGGTACGCTGCCATACTGCTGCAAGATCTTACTCAGGCCTAATGCCACGCCTGAAATCCATGCACTACGCCGGGTGCCGGCTCCTCTGAAGGAATGTTTAAAGGCACAGCTGCAGGAGCTCCAAGACCAGGGCATACTCTCAAAAGTGACGGAACCGACTGACTGGGTCAGCTCGATGTCTATGTGAAGAAGCCCTCAGGAGAGTTGCGGATATGCATAGATCCCAAAGATCTTAACCGGAACATAATGCGGGAACACTATCCGATCCCGAAGCGGGAGGAACTGACCAGTGAGATGGCGCACGCCAAATTCTTCACGAAGCTAGATGCATCGCGTGGTTTCTGGCAGATACAACTGGACGAGTCCAGCAGGAAGCTCTGCACATTCAGTACACCTTTCGGAAGGTACTGTTATAACCGGATGCCGTTCGGCATTGTCTCAGTCTCTGAAATCTTCTACAGGATCATGGAGCAGATGATGGAGGGCATTGAGGGTGTGCGTGTCTATGTGGATGAAGTAATCATATGGTCTACGACCCCCGAGGAACACATATCTCGTCTCAAACAAGTCTTTCGACGTGTCCATGCAAACAGCCTCAAGTTGAACAAGGCCAAGTGCTCCTTTGTCCTTTGGCATGTCATCCATCAAGTTCTTGGGTGACCAGATATCCCAGCAAGGTGTGCAACTAGATTCGGACAAAGTCAAGGCCATTAACGCCATGAAGACCCCGGATGACAAAAAGGCGGTACTACCATTCCTCGGTATGGTAAACTTCTTGGGAAAGAACATTCCTAACCTGGCCTCACACACCACGGCTCTCAGGCATCTGGTGAAGAAGTCCACTGCATTCCAGTGGCTACCCACACATATCTCGTCTCAAACAAGATCGTGACGTCTCCGTGGTCCAAGGTGGGAATTGACCTTTTTCACGCCAATGGGCGTGACTATGTGCTCATCATAGATTACTTCTCAAGTTACCCGGAAGTTGTGAAGCTGTCAGACCTCACATCAAGGACAGTCATCAAGGCCTGCAAGGAGACATTTGCCAGGCACGGTATTCCACTCAGTGTCATGAGTGACAATGGTCCCTGCTTCCACAGCCAAGAGTGGTCCAATTTCACCAAGTCATACCAATTCAAACACATTACCTCAAGCCCACACTACCCACAGTCCAACGGGAAGGTTGAGAAAGGGGTCCATATAGTGAAGCAACTGCTCTGCAAGGCTGTGGACACTGCTTCTGACTTCAACCTTGCGTTGTTGGCGTACAGGGCAACCCCTCTGTCCACCGGTATGTCTCCGGCTCAACTCCTCATGAATAGAGACCTGCGGACGACTGTTCCAGCCATACACTTACCAGACCTGGATCACCTCCCAGTGCTGCAAAAGGTGCAGCAACTCGGGAACCGGCAAAAGCTGACGTACGATGCTCATGCTACCGATTTGCCTGTGCTATCTCCGGAAGATGCTGTTCAGATCAAGCTACCTGATGGAGGCTGGTCAGTCCCAGCTGTTGTTCTTCGACAGGCTGCTCCCAGATCGTTTGTGGTTCGCATGGCTGATGGCTCCATTGTTAGGCGCAACAGAAGGGCACTACGCAAACTTGCCTGCCCACCACCGAATCTCACCTTTCCAGATGTTATTATGGTTCCTCAGGATACCTCGCACCACGAGGCCACCAATCTGGCAGCAATCGCGCCTGTCAAGGTGCCATCGTCCCCACCTCCACCTCTCAGGCGGTCGACAAGGATCCAACGCCAGCCCCAAAGATTGGACTTATAGACATTTATCTTGTAAATATTGTTCTGTATCTGCACGCTAGACAGCTTTCATGAACATATTCATTCACTCGCCATTTAATGTAAATATTTATGCATGTAAATACAGTTGCATATGCTCTAAGCAACCGACAAATGTTTTTTCTAAAAAAGGGGGATGTCATGATATGCACTCATGCACATAATGAGATACAGACAGGCAGTGACAGACACCTAGTACAGCCAATCAACACACAGGACAGAACACAACCAATCACCAGGCAGAACACCAGAGGGGGGTTTCCCACTATAAAACACACGAGGCACTCTGTCTCTTTCCACTAGTGACAACTGTAGTGACAGTCAGGGTGTATATATCAGTTAGCACCTGCTACACGTGGCTCAGAGCTAGTCTGGTCTAGTTAGTTATAGTTAGCACAGTTAGATTAGAAGTTCAATAAAAGGTATTGAACTAACGTCTAAGTTTGGTATCTACTTTACAGTTCAAACTGCATCCAGTTGCAGTCCGTGTTACCCCAGAGTGAATAACACGACACACTGTGCCACCATGCTGCCCAAGGTGTTGAAACTGGAGGCTTTTTAAGAGAAGGGCAATGGCTTCTGCAGTTGAATGTTCAGAAATTTGCTTTTTCTGGTGGGCTCAGAATGTCAACAGGTTTTTGGGAAAGTGATTAAGATATTTCCTATTCCTCATTAATTCTGAACTTATAACACTTGCAGATTGCTTGGACTCTTTCAGCAGAACAACAGTTGATTTCTTAAGACCTTCCTCTTTGTCCTCCCTTGGCCAAGAACCCTATCTAATGTGGTACCTCAGAGTTCTTCCTGGGATTCTACGCAAAATGGCTGTTCTCAGCTCGACTTTATACAGTTCTTAAAACACAAAAATCGCTGCTGTGTCAGCTTCCAAGGGGTTAATTTCACCAGGCAAAGAAGTTAATTATGCTGAGGCCCTTTGAAGTCCCTTCTGTCTCTTGTTCCCTCAGAAGTAAAAACGTTTTCACACCTTTTAGAAGATTGAATGGACATCCCTAGGGGGGTCTTTTGAATTTTAATGACTCTCTGAAGCCAACTCGAGATATATGAGTCTGAAAAGGTTTTAACTAACGCAGAAAAGTGCCAGGTTGGCTGCTCGTACTTCTGTTTTGAAAAAGGCTTTTAAACACAGTATAATGGTTTGCAAATGGAAATGTACCTTTAAAACAGTTGCCTTTAAAATCTGTAACATCAGAATTGCACACTTATGACACCCCGTAGTTCTTTTGCACTGCTGCCTCATAGCGCCAGGGACCCAAGTTTGATTCTGGTCTGGGGTGACTGTCTGCGGGGCGCTTTCACGTTCTCCCCATGTCTGCGTGGGTTTCCTCCCACAGTCCAAAGAAGTGCAGGTTAGGTGGATTGGCCTTGATAAATTGCCTCTTAGTGTCCAAAGTTATGTAGGTTACGTTGAATTACGGGGATAGGGCAGGGGACTGGCACTAGATAGGGTGCTCTTTCAGAGGGTCACTGCAGCCACGATAGACCGATGGCCTCTCTCTGCACTGTAGAAATCCTATAAAAGGGATTCCATTTATTATTTTAAATCTGATTTCTGGTTATCGATCCACTTGCCAGAGGAAACTTCCCACTTCCTCCACCAAAACCCCTATAACTTAAAAAATCTCTGTTAGGTCACACCTTCCCTGCTTTAAGCAGAACAATCCTAGCTTCTCCAGTCTTTAATCCCAGATATTATCCTGATAAACCTCATCCATACCCACCTTTAGGATTTACATCATTCCATGGTGTGGGAGGGTGGAACGTGGCACAGTGGTTAGCACTGCTGCCTGTGGTGCTGAGGACCCAGGTTCGAATCCCGGCCCTGGGCCTCTGTCCGTGTGGAGTTTGCACATTCTCCCCGTGTCTGTGTGGGTTTCGCCCCCACAACCCAAAGATGTGCAGGTTAGGTGGATTGGCCATGTTAAATTGCCCCTTAATTGGAAAAAAAAATAATTGGGTACTCTAAATTTTTTTTAAAAGAAAAATTCCATGGTGTGGGCCCTGTATTAAACATATTGGCCAGGTTTTCAAAAAGACACGGTGGAGACCCGGTGCGGGCGGGAATTAAAAATTGTGGCCCCGGAGGTTGTCTTGACATCCCAACACTTCTCAAACAGTTTTAAAACTTGAAAGGGCCAGGAGGGAGGTGGGCAGCAGGAGACATGGATCATTGCTGTTTAATGGCCCATTAAAGCTCATTAAGGAATTTGGTGAGAGGCCTATCAGTTTGAGATTGGAATTTTCAAATGTTTTTCCTGCGAACCCAAACAGTTACGTGCACGTTTGTGCTCTGCTGCTGGGTTTCCTGCCGGGCACTGGTAAATTCCTTTCCATTCCGTTCTCAGTTTCCTTGGTGGGCCTCTAGTGCTGCCACGATTGCTGCTGGTCCTCTTCTTGTTCTGTTCTGTTCTAATCAGCAAGGTAGTGGCAGGCCTCACCATAGGCTGGGGAGCCAACATAGGCTGGTACCAGCCCAGAAGCTTCCCCGTCCTGGAGACACTCAGTGCCACAAATTGCGCTCGAAGCTCACCTCCTGGCCAAAGAGGTCATTTGTTTTTTAAAATAGTGCCACAAGAACGTCATAGCTCTGCTGTGGGGTCGGGACTCAGGATTCATCTCGGTATTGGCTTCCTGATTCTGCATTAAAAATTCAGTGTAATACTTTAGCTGATGCCAACCCAGTGATTCATAAACGTGTGACATGACTTCCTTGCTTCTGTGTTCAATGCTCGTAACTACTTCACAATTAGCTGCATTAAATTGCATCTGCCATATGTCTGCCCAATTCACCAATCTACCCATATTCTCCTGAAATCTGCTACCCCCATGCTCATTATTTCCCACATTACCAAATTTTATATCATCTGTAAATTTTTTAATTGAACTCCTTGTGCAATAGGGCGATTTACATCTGACAAGGAAATCAATGATCCTGAAACAGACCCCTATAGGAGACCACAGTGTGCTTCACTCCAGTGAGAAAAATATCTGTTCACCATTATTCTTTGTTTCCTGTCCCTTAGACAATTATCTATCCAGCTCGCCCCTTACTCCATTTAATACCATGGATGCGATTCAGCCGACTCGAGTTAAAGTCCGCTGAATGATGTGTTTGCGGGGAGTTTTTTGATGCCTGCAGCGCCATGAAGGTCCCTGCTATTCAACGGCACCTTATCTCTTTTTGGTCTCGGCAAGGAACTTCCCATCGAGGCCACTCTTTAAGAAATTTCCTGCATGGCAAGCTAAGCTACTCATGGATAGGGGCGCCATTTTTAAAGGCAGCCGCGATCTATCGAGCCCCTTCACTGTGGCTTCAGTACCCCTAACGTACCTCGTCAAGGGTCCTTGAGCCCCCCTCCCCACCTCACCCACCCCTTATGGGCAAGCCCTGTCCAGAGCTCGACCTCCGAAAAGGGCAATCTGGAACCAGGGCATCATGGCACTGCCATCCTGAGCGCCAACTCTCAGATACCTCCTCTTACCTCCCCTGGACCATGACCAGACCACTGAACATCAAGCCATTATCTCCAACACCGTTAGTGACCTGATTTCCTCCGGGTGCCTTCCCCCTACGGCTTCCAACCTCATAGTCTCCCAACCCCGGACAGCCCGCTTTTACCTACTTCCCAAAATCCACAAAAAGGACTGTCCCGGCAGGCCCATTGTGTCAGCATGCCCCTGCCCCACCGAACTTATTTCCTCTTACCTTGACTCCATCCTCACTCCTCTGGTCCATTCCCTCCCCACCTACATCCGGGATTCCTCTGATGTCCTGCGTCATATTTACAGCTTCCAGTTCTCGGGCCCTAACCACATCCTGTTCACCATGGATGTGCAATCTCGCTACACCTCCATCCCACACCAGGGTGGCCTGAGAGCTCTTCGCTTCTTTCTCGAAAAGAGGCCCGGACAATTCCCATCCACCACCACTCTCCTCCGCCTGGCTGAACTCGTTCTATCTCTCAACAACTTCTCCTTTAACTCATCCCACTTTCTCCAATCAAAGGTGTAGCAATGGGTACCCGCATGGGTCCACCTACGCTTGCCTTTTTATGGGGTATGTGGAACATTCCTTGTTCCAGGCCTACCCAGATCCCCTCCCACACTTCTTTACCGATACATTGATGACTATTTTGGTGCTGCATCATGCTCTCGTCCAGACCTGGAAAAGTCATCAACTTCGCTTCCAGTTTCCACTGCTCCATCACTTTCACCTGGTCCATCTCAGGCACTTCCCTTCCCTTCCTTGATCTTTCTGTCTGCATTTCCGGCAATAGACTATCCACTAATATCCACTACAAGGCACTGACTCCCACAGCTATCTGGACTACAGCTCTTCACACCCTACACCCTGTAAGGACTCCATTCCTTTCTCTCAACTCCTTTGCCTCCGTCGCATTTGTTCCGATGATGCCACTTTCCAAAATGGTGCTTCGAAAATGTGTTCCTTCTTCCTCAACCGTGATTTCCCACCTATAGTTGTTGACAGGGCCCTCAACAGTGTGCGGTCCACTAACGTCGCCCTCTCCCCTCCCTCCCAGAACGCGGATAGAGTCCCCCTCATTCTCACATTTCACCCCACCAGCCTCCGTATGCAAAGCATAATCATCCGCCATTTTCGCCAAATCCAGCGTGATGCCACCACCAAACACATCTTCCCTTCACTCCCTCTGTCAGCATTCCACAGAGACCATTCCCTCCGAGATAATCTAGTCCAATCCTCCACCATACCCAGTACCTCTCCCATCACCCATGGCACCTTCCCATGCAATCGCAGAAGGTGTAACATCTGCCCTTTTACCTCTTCCATGCTTAACATCCCAGGCCCAAAACACTCATTACAGGTTAAGCAGCGTTTCACTTGCACCTCTTTCAATTTGGTCTACTGCATTCGCTGCTCCCAATGTGGTCTCCACTATATCGGAGAGACCAAACGCAGACTGGGTGATCGCTTTGCTGAGCACCTTCGGTCTGTGCACATTCAGGACCCTGACCTTCCCGTTGCTTGCCATTTTAACAAAAGACCCTGCTGCCATGTCCACATGTCTGTCCTTGGCCTGCTGCAATGTTTCAGTGACGCTCAACGCAAACTGGAGGAACAACATCTCATCTTCCGGTTAAGCACGCTACAGCCTTCCGGCCTCAACATCGAATTCAACAATTTCAGATTATTAGCTCTACCCCACCTCGACCCATTTGTTTTCATCCCATTTCATTTTAACTGTCTTTTACCATTTATTTCTTTCTTGTCTTTCATTATATATATATA
Source organism: Scyliorhinus torazame (assembly GCF_047496885.1). Lineage (NCBI taxonomy): Eukaryota > Metazoa > Chordata > Chondrichthyes > Carcharhiniformes > Scyliorhinidae > Scyliorhinus > Scyliorhinus torazame. Next base: position 117,340,513 of record NC_092707.1, on the reverse strand, counting down.
ACCCCCCCACCTTATCCACCTTTCCTTACCCTTTCTCCTCTTTGCTTCCCCCTTCCCCTCCCCCATATCTACAGTTCACCCTCTGATGTTAGTGTCTCTGCTGTTTAGCCTTTGACATCTTTCTGGGGACTGCCATTAGCACTCTTTCCCCTTGGTTTCTGTGGCCATTAGCACCCTGTTCCCTTGGCTTCTGTGGCTATGACTCATCTTTCATTCTCACTCCACAGTATAAATATTTCCCACTTTCTCTGTCTGTTAGCTTTGACAAAGAGTCACCAGACTCGAAAAGTTAGCTCTTTTCTCTCCCTACAGATGCTGCCAGATCTGCTGAGATTTTCCAGCATTTTCTCTTTCACTAGCCATATAAATACCGTGGTTAAAAGAGTAGGTCAGAGGCTGGGAATTCTGCAGAGTACATCTCGCCTCCTGACTCTCCAAAGCTGGTCCACCATCTGTAAGGCACAAATCAGGAGTGCAATGGAATGCTGTCCACTGGTTTTGGATATGTACAGCTCCAACAACATTCAAGAGGCTCAACGCCATCTGGGACAATGCAGCCCACTTGATTGGCACCTCATCCATCACCTTCAACATCCACTCACCTCACCACTGACGCCCAGCAGCAGTAGTGTCTACAACATACAAGATGCACTGCAACAACTCATCAAGTGTCCTTAGACAGCACCTTCCAAACCTGTGACCTATATCTTCTTGAAGGACAAAGGCAGCAGATACATGGGAACACCAGTACCTGCAAGTTCCCCTCCAAGTCACTCACCATCCTGACTTGGAAATATATTGGCCGTTCCTTCACTGTCACTTTGGTCAAAATCCTGGAACTCCCTCTCTGACAGCACTGTGGGTGTACCTACACCACATGGACTGCAGAGTTCAAGAAGGCAACTCACCACCACCTTCTGAAGGGATGGGCAATGAATGCTGACCTAGCCAGTGACGCTTGTGTCCTGGGAAATAATTTTCAAACTTATTAGACTGAGTAAGACATCACAGCTGATCCTGAACGTGATCCTGCCCTCAAGCACTATCCACATGCACATGGGTCCTAGCAGAACTCAGTGGATTGCAGTCATTGCCCTTTGAAAGGGAGCAAGACATAGAATTATAGAACCAATTCCTGAAATATTGTGAAACTGAAGAAAATAATTTGGGTTACAGAATATTGTAGGATATATAGATTATATCGTAGAATGTAAAATATAATGCAGAATATATAGTGGAATATAGTTGCCAATTCAACCTATGGAGCTCTATTTGAAATAAAATATGTTTTAAAAAAATATTAGAGTATCCAATTCATTTTTTCCAATTAAGGGGCATTTTAGCATGGCCAATTCACCTACCCTGCACATCTTTTGGGTTGTGGGGGCGCAAGCCATGCAAATAAGGGGAGGATGTGCAAATTCCACACAGACAGTGACCCAGAGCCGAGATCAAACCTGGGACCTCGGTGCCGTGAGGCAGCAGCACTAACCACTGCACCACCCTGCTGCCTAGAAATAAAACATGTTTTAACCTGCTTATTTTCAATAGATTCAATTCTTTCTCCACTCCTTAGGAGAATCAATGTCGTAAAGATGCATAAAGAATTAACCTGTCCACATCAGAAAGAATAATATCCAAATTTGATTGTTTGTGATAACGTATTTTTGTAGTTAACATACATTTGAGATGATAGTAGGACTATTTAAAAGGAACTGGAATTTGAGCTTCAGTAAGCAATTCATCTTTTGATAATGTTCAAGACTCCCCAATGTTTAAAAATTGAGTAACAGACCAAACAGAATAGAAAGGTCTCCTTCCTGTTAAATCCTGATCTAGGCTGAATTCATTGATCATATCTAGGGCACTGATAGAGGCACTAAAACCGGCCTCTGCTCCTCTGAGTTCGGAAGGGAAAAATTGAACTGATTGCCATAGCAACCCCTGCTGCAAGTAAGATGAAGAGAGCACTGGGTTTGTTTACGTTCTTGAGCTACATCGAATAGCTTCCTGACACTCACGGCTAAGCCTCAAACATTTGGTCAAGGTGCTAGAGGGACCTTGTGCAAGAACACAGCAAGAAGGAGTAAATACCTTCAGTAGTAGACAAAAGAAGGCAATTGATGAGGAAACATGATATTCTGTGCTGATGTGAGGCTGCAAGAGTCGAACTTTGTCACCAACAGTGTCTGCAGCGTGTGTTGCTAAAACTAGAACCTCAATTCAATGAGTGGCCAAAATTGGCACTGGTGGTGTCATAACTGTCACAAAAAGACAAATTTCACATAATTTCTCCAGGCTGGATTTCAAATCCAAGGGCCTTTTCTCTTTTTAGTACAAAGCTGCCTTTTGCTGTCATGTCACATTCAATTATAATGGGCGACTCCAATTCAAATCAGTGGCAGGTTGAAGGAAATCAAATCCTTCGGTCTCCAAGGGCAGTGACTGAGATTCAAATGTTCAACATGTTTCAGTTCTTGACGAACAATAAATGAACTACTTTAAATCTCAATACTATTTTAAATGGATTTTTGCTCCATTAAGACATTTCATGCAATCTGCTAAGTATATATTCAGCAATATTGAAGGGGCTCAATTTCTAGATACATAAAGTCAAAGAAAAAAATCTTTATGTGCATCTTGATTTTTATTTTTTTCTCTATTTGTGCTTGATGCTTTTTAGTCCTCTCTCTCTTCAGTCTTGATAAAGGATTTTTGATCTGTCCAAATGTTAGAATTTATGTCCATTTATTCAGCCAGTTCCCTTTAATTCATAGAATCCATAGAAACCCAGCAGCGCAGAAGGAGGCCATTCTGCACATCGAGTATGCATCGATTCTCTGAAAGAGCACCCTACCTAGGACCACTTCCCCGCCCTATTCCTGTAACCCCGTGCATTGATCATGGCCAATGCACCTAATTATAATTAATTATACGCATATCTTTATTTTAGCATAGTGTAATTAACTTTGTGTAATAATGTTTGTTGTTTGTGCCCATCCAAATGAGCAGCTGGAGTTCACCTAAAAGACTATTGTGTGCAATGAGCACATCGCAGGTGAGATTTACACCAGCCCTTAAATCAAGGACGCGATTTAACCACTGCGTTGCGCCCGGCGCAGTTCTGGGTGTGGCAGAAATAGCGGGAAAGTGCAAAATCACGATTCGCACCGAGCGCAAGCCAGTTGCAATTCACCTGGCCCGGTGGTGAGTACGGATCCCGTCCAAAAACGGCGAGCATATCATTAAACCTAATTGGCATCTATTTCAATCTCATTAATGAGATTAAAGTCGATGCAATGGCCTCCTGGGAATTAACTGACTCCCCAGTGAGCAATCACACAGGCGTCGTTTAATACTCCTTTTTAAAAATATGAAGCTGGATCAATGGCAAATGAGGGGAAGTGAGGAGATGGGAAGCCATTTCCAATTTCCAACATGCAACTCAAGGGCACCGGAGCTGCTGCCCCAGTGCTCAGGGCGAGGAGTTGGAGGCCTCGCAAGGGCGATGAGCTTGGTCGCTGGGCTGAAGTGTTCAAGGTCAGGAGCCACCCCCGACGAGTGAGTGTGCAGAGCAAGATTTGCCAATACAACTGGATCGCTGGACAGAGAGAAGGCAGGAGAGTCAGGATGAGGGTAAAGGGCGGCGGAGGGACGGGACTTGTGGGATTTGAAGGTCCCGGGATGGAAGCCCTAACTGATTGTCAGTCTCTCTTCTTCTCCAATTCATTCCAAATTAAAACATTTTTGCTGGTGTTGATTCCGTGGAAGCTGCCCTCATCGCTTGTGGCAGCCAGGGCAGGCAGACACCGGAGAAGGCGGCAAAGGCGATGACCCAGGCTGGAGATGGCACCCTATCCGCCGCACACCCTGAAGGCCCAATGCCCATCAGGCCAAGGAGGAACCCGGGGGAAGGTGGGGTGGCAGCAACAGCCCAAGGTGTACAGGGGACGTTGGTTTTTCGATGAGCTGACAGACAGCATGTGCCGCAGGAGACTCCGTCTCAATAAAGAGACCGGCCGGCATTTGTGCCTCATCCTCGTGGACATGGCACCGGTGGAGGAGAAGGACACTTGCTCGTGGTGGCCGTGAAGCCCTGAATATCTATGCAGCTGGATCATTCCTAGGCTCAAGCGGGGACCTGCACGGCATTTCTCAAGCTACAGCTTTCATTTTCCAAAGCAACGGAAGCATTTGTAAAAGTTTTCCACTTGTTGTAGACAGGGTTTGGAGTGCTAATAAATTTTCAGACAGGATTTTATTGAAATTTAAGATCTGGAACACACAGCTGGTACAGGGAATAATATTCTTATTTAATTTAATAAGTTTCCTTTTTTATGATTTGGGAATTTACTCTTTTGGCACTTTTGTATTGAGTGATGACACTGGGGCGACTCTATGTTTTCCTGATTGGCCAGTTTAAAAAGAATAGTCAGGGTTTTAATTGCTTATTGTCAGGTGTAAATAATTACTGGCCAAGCAATTTAGAACCAATTAGGAAGAACAGCTGTGTAAGTATCTCGATAAAAGTGTTTCTGATCTGATTTCTTTGAATTAATACATCTCAGCAAGGTAGGTAATTTAAGGTCACCACAATTGGTCTCAGCTTTGCTTCCTTTTGCCTGGACAATCATTCGAGGTAGTGTACAATAATGGACCGTGTAATCAGAGGCCAGGGAAAGGGTGGAGGTTCGATCTTCAAAACCCATGTGAAACACAGGAATGGGCCTGCAAAATTGAGAGCTGTGGACTTTGCTGAATGTCATGGGTGTTGCCAAGGATATAATTCATGACCTCGGTCGTGCTGCTCTTTAACAAAGGTAGTGTTCCGTGACCCTTACAGATTCAAAAGAAGGACTGAGTTGTTCATTGCAGCGGAGGGTATCCACACTGGTCAGTTTATCTACTGTCGCAAGAAGGCTCAGTTGAACATTGGAAATGTCCTCCCTGTGGGTACTATGCCACATAGTGTGTTGCCTGGAGGAGAAGCCTGGTGACTGTGGTAAACCTGCATGTGCCTCTGGTACCCATGCCACAGTAATTTCCAATAATCCTGAGACTAAGAAAAGTCATGTCAAGTTGCCATCAGGTTCGAAGAAAGTTGTTTCCTCGGCTAATAGAACTATTGTTGGTGTTGTTGCTGGTGGTGTTCGTATTGACAAACCCATACTGAAGGGCAGGTCAAGAGAAACTGCTGGCCACGTGTCCGTCGTGTCGCTATGAATCCTGTAGAACATCCTTTTGGTGGTGGTAACTAGCAGCATATGGGGAAGCCATCAACCATCAGAAGAGATGCTCTAGCTGGTCGCAAGGTCAGCCTCATTGCTGCTCACTGTACTGGTACACTGCACAGTATGAAGGCTGTCCAGGAGAAGGAGAACTAGTTTCTTAATGTATATTCACAAATTTGCTCAAATAAAAATCATTGAAAAATTTTTTTTTAGAAAATGGGAGATTCAGCCAAGATTCCATCCTTATAAGAGCGCATATGATTTACATGTTATTTTGAATAGATTGCTGCTCGCACTCACACAAGTAAAAGATTGACTAATAAAAGTAAAATACTGCGGATGCTGGAAATCTGAAATAAAAACAGAAAATGCTGGAAAAGCTCAGCAGGTCAGGCAGCCTCTGTGGAGAGAAAAGTTTCGGATCCTCATGACCCTTCTGAAGAATGGCTACGGTTGAATGCCTGCAGGAGAGGCTCGGAGTTCAGTGGCATTATCAGGGAAAGCAGAATGGAAAGTATTGTTTGAAGTAGGGTTTAAAACTTTGATGTTATTAGAAGGGTTTTGCTTAAGCTGAAGTTTGATTCCAGTTTGAACTCATTGCAAAAGTATTTTATTATCCCAAGAATTTGAAAGATATAGACAATAAAAAGAAACAGTTTTACCCCGAGAGCAGCATTCATAATCTCAGAACATCTCAGAGTGCTTGAGAGCCAAAAAAGTACTTTTGAAATATAATCCCTGTTATAAAGTAAGAAATACAGCAGCCGATTTTTGGAAACAAAACTCTTACAGACAGCAATGTAATAATGGCCTGATAATCAGATAGTTTGATCTTAATTGGTCAGGACATCAGGGATAACTCCCCTGATCTTCTTCAAAATGGTGCCATGGGATTTTTTACATTCACTTGAGTGCAGATTGGAATTCATTGGAAAGATAATGGCCGGTATACTCCGACCCAGCACTGGATCAGAGAATCCCCGGGGGGTGCGTAAATCGTGCCCCGATGCCGGCTTCCCCATTCTTCGGCGCTGATTCTTGGGCACCCGCGGTATTCCCGCCGCACCGGTCGGGGCCATTGACAGCGGCCCCCGCGGCGATTCTCCTGGCCCCGATGGGGCAAGTGGCCGACGGGTTTGGCTGAGTCCATCCGGCGTGGATTACTCAGGTCCCACATGGTGGGACCTGGAAGGTGAGTGCGCGGGGGCCGTCCTGGAGGGGGGGGCAGGGGGAGCCGACCCCGGGGGGTGCCCCCACAGTGGCCTGGCCCGCGATCGGGGCCTACCGACCGGCAGGCGGGCTGGTTCCGCGGGGGCCTATTTTATTCCACCACGGGCCCCTGTAGAGCTCCGTCATACTGGCCGGGGGCCGGTGCGGAGAAGGGAACCCCCGGGCGTGCACGGAATTACGTCGGCCTTTCCGCGCATGCGCGCGGAATCACACCGGCCGTTCCCTTCATGCGCGAACTCGCACGGGCCTTTCCGCGCCAGTTGGAGCTGTGGGGACAACTCCGGCGCTAATCTAGCCCCCTAGGAAGGGGAGCATTCCCCATTATCGGGGACCATTGACACCGGAGTGGTTGGCGCCGCTTTTCACGGTGGCATGGGAACATAGCCCCATTATTAGAGAATCCCGCCCGATGGGCATGATTTTACGGCCTCATTACGCTGGAGTGAGAGCTCGATGCGGCAGTCAGATTGCGTGAGAGACCAAAGTAGGGAACCGCGCGGGCGCCAGTTGGTTTGCGATCTAACCCGCTCGCTCCCATTAATGAAATCAGGATCCCGCCATAGCGTGGCGAGAAACCAATAATCACCACTTAAGGCCAAGCTCCATACAATTAATGGGAAGAACCCCTATCTAATGGCCTCCCGTGATCTAACGCTCTCCCCACCAAGTGGTCACGCGGGTGCCGATTAGTGCGCTTTTTTAAAAATGTGAAGCTGGTGGAAGGGCACTGTGGGATTTCGAGGAGGTGAGTGACCAGCTTCACTCTGGGGAATGAGGCTGGAGGCACTGGGGTTGCTGCCCCAGTGCGGTGGGAGGAGTGGGCTGCCATCAGCACTGCCCCTGCCTGTCTGGCCCACCGGCTACCCATAACTCCCACTGACCGTGGAGGCCTCTGGCCGCATGGCTGAAAGCTATTGCTAACAGGAAATTAGCAAATTAGCAATCGTAGTTAAGTGAGCACTACACATATCCCAAGTAGATATGGGGCTGGTTTAGCATAGTGGGCAAAACAGCTGGCTTGCAATGCAGAACAATGGCAGCAGTGCGGGTTCAATTCCTGTACCAGCCTCCCCGATCAGGCGCTGGTGTGTGGCGACTAGGGGCTTTTCACAGTAGCTTCATTGAAGCCTACTTTTGACAATAAGCAATTATTATTATTAGATTCCCATGGGTTGGCTTGTAGCATGTGGGAGTTATTGCCTAACATCCCAAACAGACAGTGTTGCCGGGACACCGCAGGAAGCAATACTACGGACGCAGCAGCCAACGTCCGAGCACCCAGGGCTTTGGCCCAGCAATGGGGACATTTCCGTGACCAGAGGGTAGGTGTGTGCACCGGAGAGGGGACAAGTGCCTGGTCCATGATGTGTTGGGTAAGCTGGGTCGAGGTGAACTGCACTTGATGCAGTGTAGCGAGAGACAGACCTCCAACACTTGATAAAATGCAACACGATTTTATTCAACATCCAAACTATTATACATGTTCAACTGTGGGTCGACACTATGCTGACTTGACTGGAGACCTGACACTAGTCTGACCAGACTTACTTAGCTACCACATGGTGTAGGCACTGGCTAGCTCACGAGCTCTGACTGTCTCAGAGGCTGGGTCCCGAGAGAGCGGGAAAACTGGTGCCCTCTGGCTTTATAGTGGTCGTGTCCTGTCTGGTGATTGGCTGCTCTGTTCAGTGTGTTTACTGGTCATTCTGTGTGTCAATCACTGCCTGTCTGCATTCCATTGTATAGAGAGATGCATATTATGACAGTCCAGGCAATGTTACGTTTGAGTGTCTGGAGTACAAGCTCTGGGGTCCGGTGACCAGGAGCCCCTGCTGCGGGCGAGGGTGCATGGGCAGGACGTGTTGGATGGCAGGGGGAAGGGGGGGGCACAATGTGGGAATGGAGAGTCCCAGGGTAGAAGACACCGCTGGTTGCCAGTCTCTTGCCTTCTCCAATTGCTTACAGATATTACACGAGATGGATGGGTGCCCTACATCAACAGGCAGGGGGTCCAAGGGCAGCACGGTGGCACAATGGAAGCACTGCAATCTCACGGCACCGAGGTCCCAGGTTCAATCCCGGCTCTGAGGCACTGTCCGTGTGGAGTTTGCACATTCTTCCCGTATTTGCGTGGGTTTCGCCCCCACAACCCAAAGATGTGCAGGGTAGGTGGATAGAACACTTAAATTGCCCCTTAATTGGAAAAAATTAATTGGGTACTCTCAATTTATAAAAAAAAGGGAAGGGGTTCCACTCCCTAAACACCCTGCCCGTGTACAGCCACCACATGAAGATCATGCATGTGTGAGCACGGTTCCCGGGCAGTGTGCACGGCCGTTACATCCTGGAGTATCCTTGAGGCGAAAATGTTGTGTAATTTCAAGAAGGAATTAGATAGAGACCTTGGGGCTAAAGGATCAAGGGATATGGGAGGTGGAAGGTGGGATCAGGGTATTGAACTCGATGATCAACCATGATCATAATTAATGGCAGAGCAGGCACGAAGGGCTGAATGGCCTCCTCCTGCTTTTCTTTTCTTTGTTTCAGTCGGACACCTGACCTCTTCGAGGTCCACCCCAGGATGGCTGGTTGGCTCTTGGGAAATAAGGGGTACCCACTGAGGACCCAGCTAATGACGCCAGTGTGGAGGCTGGTGACCAATGCGGAGACCCGATACAACAAGATCCATGCAGCCACCCGGGCTGTCATTGAGTGGCGCATCGGACCCCTCAAAATGCAGTTCCGATGCCTCGACCGCTCCGTTTGTGCACTGCAGTATGCCCCCCAGAGGATAACCTGCTGTGCCCCCCACAACATGGCACAGCAGTGGGGTGATGTGTTGGAGGTAGAGGGGGAGGAACACGCGGCCACCTTGAAAAAGGAAGGCAAGGTTGCGCCGTACTAGGAGGGACTGGAGGACGAGCCAGGGTAGGATTCGCAGGACCAGCTGGAGAATGGAGACCGGATGGTAGAGGCGAGGGTCCAGCAAGCCAGGAGGGCCAGGGAGATGCTCATCCTCATCTGTATCCTATAGGGCATGGCTTTGTCCGTTAGGCAGGGGATTGGTGGTCGGCTCACGTTGCGGAGGAAAGTGTCAGAGGAGTTATAGTTCTCAGGTGCAACATTTTTTAATGTTGTACCAGTGTGCCCAATTGCCCCAAGCACCCTATGGTGCTGCCCACTTTCCCCACCACTCCCCACTACCCCCATCATGCCCCCTATCCCCCTTTCTCCCCCCAGTGCCCTCTCATTAATCCTCGCCCTGCTTAGTTTTCTGCTGCGACTAGGTGTGTCCCACGGATGCAGGAGGCTGCCTGCTGCTTACTGCGTCTCCTGGCCTTCGATGCCCCGGCGGGTGTCCTCTGGGGACCCTGGGCCGGAAGACCCCGGCCCACTTACCGGCGGCACATGCCTTGTTATGTCACCCTGTTCCGGGGGCTGACTCCGAAATACGCCATCGTCAGGGGGGTGAAAATCAGGAGAGCTAGTGGTCGCCGCCGCCACTCCGTAGGGTGGCTCCAGGTCGGCAGCCATAAGGTGATGGGGTCAGCTCTGGTGGAGCAGCAGCTGGATGGAACCCGGCTGTCCCTGCGTCATTTGGCTCTGCCAGCCCTACCGGCTCCCCAATGTCTGCAACATGGTATCAGTCCCCTCGGCGATGCTCCTCAGTGACTGCGACATGCTCTGGAGTGGCCCGGCAATGCGTATCTGTGGCTGAGACATGCTCTGGAGGGCCACGGCAATTCCCACCTGAGACTGGGACATGCTCCGCACTGCCTCATAAAGGTCCACATTGGACTGAGATACGTCCTCCTGGAGTCAGACATGCTGTTGAGGCCCTCAACCATGGCTGTCACTGACTGAGCAACGCCTTGGGCACCTCCACCCACGCTGATGTCGTGCACCAGGCACTCCACGCTAGCAGCGTTGGCCTCAGTGCCTCGCATTGCCGGCACTCCCACCTGCGCCCGTAGGTCCTGGGACTCCTTCAATTGGCTATGGACGTGCTGGAGTGCACTGACTTACCCCCCTGGATATCACGGCCACACCTTATCGACTGCATCTGACTGGAACCCAGACCTCTGACTGCTGTCTCGTCTGGGCGTTTCTGCCTCCACTTGTTGTACGTCAGCAACTGTGTTGTGCTCACTAGAATGTGCTCCAGAAGCCTGACAACTACTGTTGTCTACCGAGGTGCGTGTCTCTGCATGGGTGGAGGGTGGGCATGACAGAGTGCTGCGAATATGGTGGTCTCCTTGGAGATCCCCTCCAAGGTGTTCTCATGGGAGTGGGGGGAGGGGGGTGGGGGAAACGACGCAACCCCAGATGGGCCGACACCATCAGATGGAGATTCCATGGGATAATGGACACGTGGTCAGTGGAGGGATGGATCATTCTATATGGCACTTACAACTCACGTGTGACAGGTCATCTGGGTGGCAGCCAGTGGCTCCTCACCTCTGCGCCATACGCCAACCTCTACATTGGTAACCCATCTGTCATCGGCCACCCCGGAACCTTTAGGGCCCGCTCCTTTTGGGGGTGATCCCAGGGACCATTGTGGCATGGTGGCACAGTAGCTAGCATTGCTGCCTCACAGTGCCAAGGACTCAGATTCAATCCAGGCCTTGGATTACTGTCTGTGTGGAGTTTGCATATTCTCCTCATGTCTCATGGGTTTCCTCCGGGTGCTCCAGTTTCCCCCCACAGTCCAAAGATGTGCAGGTTAGATGGATTTGCCTTGCTAAATTACCCCTTGGTGAATTTAAAAAAAGGTTTAGGTGGAGTTACTGGGTTTCAGAGGGAGGGTGAGGGCATTGGTCTAGACAGGGTGCTCTTTCTGAGGTTTGATGCAGACCCAATGGGCCGAATGGCATCCTTCTGCACTGCAGGGATTCTATGACTTGGATGTCTGGCACACTGCCATCCATCTGGGCCCTCTCCCATCTGTTGTGGGCCAACTTCCCCTGAGGGGACACAGAGAGGGCAATATGAACCGCACACATCGTTCATCGCGGAGGGCAGGGAGAGAAGGGATCGGAACTGGGGGAATAGGGGGATGTGGGTGAGAGCCAGCGTTGAGCAGCACTGCTGGACATGGGTGAGCCGGGGCACGGTATGGTGCTGGGTGGGGGTGATGCCAGACACATGGTCGTCAGGGGGTGGCTGGGATGGCTGGGTGGCGGGGGGGAGAGTGGGGGGGGGGGGGGGTTGCTGGGGTGGTGGTGGTGGGGGGCGATGCCAGGAGGCCGGTGCCAACTCATCCGTGTGGCCCGGTAGAGGTGGCTGATCTTCTTACGGCACTGGATGCCGGTCCTCCTGGTGACCCTCCCGGAGCTGGCGGCTCCTGCCACCTCCTCCCAGGTGACATAGTCTACCCTGTGGCTGACCCTCCGAGCCCTTCGGGGGAACAGGGCATCTCATCTGGACTCGACCACGTTCAACAACCTGGCCAGGTCAGCATCCCCAAACCATTGGGCTGGTCGCCTCGGTGGCATGGCTGCGAGCTGTGTGGAGTTTGCTCTGCAGGATCGGTTTAAGTCCTGCTCCCATCGGGGATCCATCGAGCACGGCCTGGTGAATCAGCCAGCGTTACCATCATTTGCGACGTGAAGCCCGTGGGGCCTCGTTAAGTGGACCAATTAACATTTGATACCGTTGATGGCCTCGGCAGGTCGAGTGTCGGGAAGCTTGTGGCAGTACCCGCTTACTACCACACTGAAAAACGTTTCCATTAAATCGTGCCAACACCTCCAGCAGTGCAGCACACCCTCAGTACTGCACTAGACTAACAACCCTGATTTTCAGTCCCACTCAAATCTCTGCAGTAGGACTGGAACCCAGAGCCTTCTGATTGGAGACGGGGGGGTGTTACCACTGAGCACAGCTGACACATATTGATTCATAAAAGTGCTATAAATTTACTCTTTAAAAAATGGTAATCAATATAGGTAGAACTAATAGAGACTCATTAAACCAATACGATGAATTATCTGGCAAAAAACAGGCTCCCTTCTGTCCATAAAAGGGTCTCAGGAACTACAAAGGCAAAGGACGTATTTGCTTGACTAACAGATTCTGAGTGGATGAAGTGTCAGCACTCCATCAGATCAAGCTGCATTGTAGTGACAGGTTTACTTGTCATCACTGATGGATCTGAGTCTAAACAAGTAAAACATCTGTATTTAGTACAGAATGTTACTGCAGTAAGCACTAGAAAACTGACAGATGACCCCAGGGACCATTGTGAATCAACAGATGATATTGTCAAATAAATGTCTGTAGAACTTAACATTAATAAAATACCCCAACAGCAGTAGATTAAAGCAGTAAGTCAGCACAAGTAAATAATTATGTTTGTCAAATGGGCATGTTTCCAATTTAAATTCCGATACTGGGAGAAGGTATCTTAATGGGAACAAAACCTGTACTTCAGCTTCCAACAACTTTCTCCAACTCCTATTTAACAGACAAGAGCTAATTGTTCAAACTTTTCAATTACTAACCCATTGCAGTCTCAATTCTAATGCTACGAACAGTACACCTTGAACATTGGTCTTGTACTGTTCTAAGCTTCAGCCAATTTCCCTTGAACCTTCTGCCTATAGATCCCCGCTGCATTGAAATCAAAGATCATTGTACAGTGCCCTACTCATTGCCAGTACCTCCAACCTATGGAATTCTTCAAATTTGGATTTGTCTCTTCCTATAATCTTCAGGCTTCCCAGATTCATGCTCAGGTCATCCTAATTGTTGCTTCTTGATGACCTCATCCTCACTCATGTTTCAAAAAGAACAGCTACGCCTCTACATGCCAGGCAAGAACAGTCCCAATGTCATTCTCCCTTGTCCAATACACTTGTAAATATGCACGTTCCTCCACTGGTTCAGTTGTAAAGCCAGTGAACAACAGATTAGAAATACCAGGGTAGATTCCCAATCTCTGCTAAAGTAGCTGAGCTCAGCAGGAGTTGTAGTCAGGCCTCTGAAATGAGCTCAATTTTTCTTGCTAAAGAGAAAGGAATGTCCAATTGGACTCCTCCTTCTCATTGATCCAGTGATCTCTCCAGGAAAGTCTTTACATCCGATTAGACATTGCTGTGATCTCACCAGGTTCAAAATCATGAGGCAGAGTAGATAGGGAGGGATGTTCTCACTCATAAAGGGATCAGGAACGAGAGGGCACAGATTTAAAAAGATTTGCAAAATAAACAAATATGATGTGAGAAAAAACCTTTTCACACAAGTAGTTCTGGTCTGGAATGCACTGCCTGAAAGTGTGGTGGAGGCAGGTTCAATCAAGGCATTAAAGAGAGAATTAGATGATTACTTGAATAGAAACAATGTGCAGGGGTACAAGGAAAAGACAGGATAATGGCACCAAGTCATGATGCTGGGTTGGAGAGCTGGTGCAGACATGATGGGCCAAATGGCCTCCTTCTGCGTGATAACAATTCTGTAATTCTGTTAAATAGCTTGCAAACGCTCATCTGGACTCTTGAATAAAGAAGAGTTCTTCAGCGAGGATAGAAGAGAGTGACAGTGCCAATGTAATTAGAGTCTGATATCTGGGTTAGGAATGGTTCTTCTTGTTTCTGGGAAGCTGCTTAGTCAGAAGAGTAATACTTTTGCTGCTTTGAGATCAAATATTCCTTCTGTTACCTTTTTATTAGGAGGAATAAAAGTAGACTCCTAATAATTCAGAGGAGGGGGGTCGTTGCCTCTCCGTCCCTCCGCCATCCGCCCTACCCAGAATTGAATAAAATCTTTCTTTTTTTTTGAAAATCTTTTTATTGGGGTTTCTCATATTTATAAACAGTTGTTGCTTATAAACATTACATTTTTCTTGCCCACGCTAATTTGCTTTATTTTAGAGAGGTTTGTTTTGTCCTTCATTTGACTAACTGTACATACATTTACAGGGTAGCACGGTGGAGCAGTGGGTTAGCCCTGATGCCTCACGGTGCCGAGGTCCCAGGTTCGATCCTGGCTCTGGGTCACTGTCCGTGTGGAGTTTGTACATTCTCCCCGTGTTTGCGTGGGTTTCACCCCCACAACCCAAAGATGTGCAGGCCAGGAGGATTGGCCATGCTAAAATTGCCCCTTATTGGAAAAAATGAATTGGATACTCTAACACTTAAACAAAACAAAACTGCACATACATTTTGCTGCCCTCTGGATTGGTCTATGATATTCCCCCTTCCTCCCCCTCCACCCTCCATTGGTTTCAGCCCCCTTCCTCTTCTCTTGTGGTTTCCCATTTTCCTCACCCCCGGGCTGCGCAGTCCTTTGGTTCTTCATGTTTTTTTTTCCCTGGCTTACTCCTCGTTGCTGGCCTCGAACAGGTTTTGGAACAGGCCAACGAACTGCCCCCAAGTATCCAGGAAGCCTTCCTCTGACCCTCGGGTGGCGTACTTAATTTTCTCCAGGTGGAGAAATTCCGAGAGGTCAGCGAGCCAGTCTGCAGCTGTGGGTGGTGATAAAATCTTTCGTTAACATCAAATCTGCTTTCCTCTCCTATCCCAATACTCCTCGATTCCCTTAGTGTCTAAAACACTTTTGATCTCGACCTTGAATATACGCAATGTCCAAGCATCTACAGGTTTCTAGGGAAGAAAATGGTGAAGATTCACAACACTCAGAGTGAAGAAATTGTTCTCTGGCCGCGATCTACCGACCTTGTTGCGCCCGACTCAGGACATGATGAGGCTGTTAAATCACACGAGAGGTCTCTCGCGAGATGTTGGGCGGGATCTATTCGTCGTGTTGCACCCGAAAAGTAGAGCAGCGCAGCCCAATGTGACCGGTAGATGCTGGGAGATTCCATTTCCGGGATTTAATCGACTGCCCATGTCTCCCGAGACGTGGCGATGGCGAGACTTTCTGGCAAATCAGCATATGAGAGTGAGACAGCTAGTCTCACTCTAATGTGCGTCCCTGAGATCTACCCAAGGCGTGGGACCTAACTTCCTTGCCTTGGAGACCTTGGGGGAGTGCCTTCAGTGCTTGTTTCCACAAACAGGGACCAGATGGAATGGCGTTCATGGGGGTCTCCCAGGGGTTTAGAAGCCTCCAGGTGTTACACTGGCACTGCTGGTGCCAACTGGGTGCCATCTTAGCACTGCCAAGGTGCCCAGGTGGCACTGCAAAGAGTGTAGGCAAGCACTGTCAAGGTGCCGAGCTGGCATTTTTTGAGTGGTGGTGATTGGGCTTGGGTGTGGGGGTTCTGGGAGGGACTGGTGTCCCCTTTATAATGAGTTGGGACTTGGGGTGGGTTCAGGGATCATGTCGGGGACACAAGAGATTGGGCCACTTTTAAATGGCGTCCTGATCTGTCGCTGCACTGAGGAGTTCTGGTGAGCAGAAAATGAGGCCCAGTGCAGGCACGGTGGGGAGTTCCCCACTGAGGCCGCTGATCTACCTCAATGGGTGTTAGGTAGCAGTGTGTTTCTCCTCATGCCGGGAAACACCCGGCTAATCTCACGCTACGGGACTCTGTCCCCATTCAGGTAGATTGCACCCTTAATGGCCTCATGGCAGGATCCAGATTCGAATATTCAAGTGCTCACTTGAATATGTTTGCGCCGGAGTTACCCAAGGCATGTGAACTAACACCTGCGCCTCAGAGACTCTGATCGAGTGCCATTTAGCACTGGTCTCTAACAACGTGGACCAAGTGTAATGGTGCTTGTGGGGCCCCTCCCAGGTGATTGGGGCCTGGATGGCCGGGCTCTGGGCAGGGTGGTATCCTGGCACCCCCAATGCCACCTGGGAATGTGGCTCGGCAATCCTGGCAGTGCCACCCAGGCACTCTGACAGTGCCACCAGGTGCCACCCTGTCACTACCAGTGTGCCCAGGTGGCACTGCGAGGCTGTCAGAGGCACTGCCAGGCTGTCAGGGGCAACGTGCCTGTGTGGCATGTTGCACGTGCTGGGGATTGGATCCAGTGGTGCCTTGCCTTATGAGGTGGGGTGCAGGGGCTCAATTACTCCCTCAATGGTAATTTGGGGCATTTGGGGAGTCCGAAGTGGTGGGGTGGGTCTAGAGATTGGGGAGCCATTTAAAAATAGCGCACCGATCTTTTCCTGCACTGGCGAGCGGAGCTCCTTAGTGCAGGAAATGGGACTAAGTGTAGCCTCGGCAGGACATACCTTGCCGAGGCCCAGAAATGAAGCAGAGCCCCATTTAATGGTTGGGTCGTTTCTCAGCGCTGCCTGCACTGGGAAAGACGCAGGTAAACGCACCCGACACGTCACTCTGTTTCATTTCCGTTAAATCGCACCCTCAGTCTTAAATAGCCGACCCTTTTCCCTGGGATTGTGACTTCTAATTTTAGAATCACCAGACAGGGAAAGCAACAACTCAGGATCTACCCTGACAAGCTGACATACCTTTCAATGAGATCACCTCTCATTCTTCTTAACCCTAGAGGAAACAAGTCCACCTCATAGGACAACATTCTCACGCCAACATTTCGTCTGTTTTTTTTCCCCAGAAACATTCTCCAGCTGTTCTTTCTTGGTCACACATCAGTTAATTAAAATAATTGGTCAGGCAGGTTGCTGTCTGGTCTCAGCCATTGTCACTCTGAATCAGTAATCAGCAGCTGTAAAAGACGAAGATGATGAGCGTTCTTTCTCTGTCTCTCTCTTGGCTTAGACATTCGGTTCTTTGTCGATTCTGTGACCCACCACCTGAGGCATTGCATGCAATATACCACACCATTTTAAACCTTTCTTGAATAAACAGTTGAAAATAACTGATCATTGTTTACTTGAATTTAGACTAAGTATAATTTAATCAGGAAGCTCAAGGAACTCTGCTCTCTTTGTGCCTGCATTTATTCCTTGCTGGTGTTTCCTGTTTTGATTTTCATGGGGCTGAAGTGTTAAGGAAGGCTGCAGCCAGTGCTGTGGCCTCATTAGTGAATACGCCCAAAGTCAGAACAGGAAGCTCGGAGAGTTGCAGCAGTTCAAAATATATGCAAATTAATGGGAACATTGATTTAGACCTTATATATGTGTCCCATGGGACTCCTTGGTTTGCACACAAGTGACCAGTGAAGACAAAAAGCTTGGACACTGCTAAATTAATGGACCACATAAATCTGTTTTTTTTAAATTTTGGACTCATTCCTGAATGAAGAGCTGTCAGAATTTCTTGGTGCTTTTAAAGGTTCCCTTGATGCCGTGTTTCATTTGTCCACAGTCATTTTAAAAAAGTTTTCTGCCAGGTGCCACACTGATGGAAAGATTAATGGGAAACAGCTTTGGTTGTAGTAATGAAGAAGTTTCCTTAACAGGACGCACATTAACAACATTGAGACCATTATGAAACCATGCATTCAAACCTAAAACCATTTTGATTCCTGACTGTGGCGAAACAGCTAACTAATTTATAAAAGTAATTTACAACTTAATAGTTTATTTAAAACAGGTTTGTAGAATCAATGCTGATCAATTATTAAAGGAGCTTCTGTAGCATTTTAAAATCTATTTGGAACCCAAATCGTGATAAACCACAGCCAACTAAAGTCAGCATTTTAAATCCAGATACCTTGACACAACTTTAATAAGTCCATAGTTTGCAGCAATCATAGAATCCCTACAGTGCAGAAGGAGGCCATTCGGCCCATCGGGTCTGCACCGACCCTCCGAAAGAGCACTCTACCCAGACCCACATTCCCGCCAAACCTGCCCTATCCCTGTAACCTAATCATAAGACCGTAAGATATAGGAGCAGAATTAGTCCACTCGGCCCATCGAGTCTGCTCCGCCATTCAATCATGGCTGACATTTTTCTCATCTCCATTCTCCTCCCTTCTCCCCATAACCCCTGATCCCCTTATTAACCTGCACAGGTGGGAAGGTATTTAATTGAGAGAGGGGCAATTATACTGCTATTAGACAGGAGCTGAGGAGCATAAATTGGGAACAGATGTTCTCTGGGAAATGCACAACAGTAATGTTGGGGTTGTTTAAGGAGCACTTGCTGTGAGTGCTGGATAGTTTTGTCCCACTGAGACAAGGAAGGAATGGTAAGGTGAAGAAGCCTTGGATGATAAGAGAAGTGGAGCTTCTAGTCAAGAGGAAGAAAGAAGCTTACGTAAGGTTGAGGAAGCATGGGTCTGGCATGGCTCTAGAGGGTTACAAGGTAGCCAGAAAGGAACTCAAAAATGGACATAGGAGAGCTAGAAGGGGGCATGAAAAAGCCCTGGCGGGAAGGATTAGGGAAAACCCCATGGCGTTCTACACTTATGTGAGAAACAAAAGGATGATCAGAGTGAGAGTAGGGCTGATCAGGGATAGTGGAGGGAACTTGTGCCTAGAGTCCGAGGAGGTAGGGGAGGTCCTAAATGAATATTTTGCTTCAGTATTCAGGAGAGAGGGGGACCGTGTTGCTCGTGAGAACAGCGTGAACCAGGTTAATAGGCTCAAACAGGTTGATATTAAGAAGGAGGATGTGCTGGAAATTTTGAAAAGCATCAAGATAGATAAGTCCTCTGGGCCAGACGGGATATACCCAAGGTTACTATGGGAAGCAAGGCAGAAGATTGCTGCGCCATTGGCAATGATATTTGCGTCCTTACTTGCCACTGGAGTAGTACCAAAGGATGATTGGAGGGAGGTGAATGTTGTTCCCCTGTTCAAGAAAGGGAACAGGGAAATCCCTTGGAATTACAGACCAGTCAGTCTTACATCTGTGGTTGGCAGCATGGTGGCGCAGTGGGTTAGCCCTGCTGCCTCACGGCGCCGAGGTCCCAGGTTCAAACCCATCTCTGGGTCACTGTCCGTGTGGAGTTTGCACATTCTACCCGTGCTTGCGTGGGTTTCACCCCCACTGCCCAAAGATGTGCAGGCTAGGTGGATTGGCCTTGCTAAATTGCCCCTTAATTGGAAAAAAATGATTTGGGTACTCTTAAAAAAATATTTTTTGAAAGTCTTGCGTCTGTGGTGAGCAAAATGCTGGAAAGGATCCTGAGAGATAGGATTTATGATTATTCAGAAAAACATAGTTTAATTAAAGATAGTCAGCATGGCTTTGTGAGGGGCAGGTCATGCCTCACCAGCCTCATTGAATTTTTTGAGGATGTGACGAGACACATTGATGAAGATTGGGCAGTGGATGTGTGTGTATGGATTTCAGTAAGGCATTTGACAAGGTTCCCCATGGTAGGCTCATTCAGAAAGTTAGGGGGCATGAGATACAGGGAAATTTGGCTGTCTGGATACAGAATTGGCTGGCCGAAAGAAGACAGCGAATGGTAGTGGATGGAAAATATTCTGCCTGGAGGCCGGTGACCAATGGTGCCCCACAGGGATCTGTTCTGGGACCTCTGCTCTTTGTGGTTTTTATAAATGACTTGGATGAGGAAGTGGAAAGGTGGGTTAGTAAGTTTGCCGATGACACAAAGGTTGGTGGAATTGTAGATCGTGTCGAGGGCTGTTGCAGGTTACAACAGGACATTGACAGGATGCAGAACTAGGCTGAGAAGTGGCAGATGGAGTTCAACCTAGCTAAATGTAAAGTGATTCATTTTGAAAGGTCAAATTTGAATGTTGAATACAGGGTTAAAGGCAAGATTCTTGGAAATGTGGAGGTCCACGTACATAGATCCTCAAAGTTGCCACCCAGGTTGGTAGGGTTGTTGAGAAGGCGTATGGTGTGCTGGCTTTCATTAACAGGGGGATTGAGTTTAAGAACCATGAGGTTTTGCTGCAGCTTTATAAAACCCTGGTTAGACCACACTTGGAATATGGTGTCCAGTTCTGGTCGCCTCATTATAGGAAGGATGTGGATGCTTTGAAGAGGGTGCAGAGGAGATTTACCAAGATGCTGCCTGGACTGGAGGGCACGTACTATGAAGAAAGGTGGAGGGAGCTAGGGCTTTTCTCACTGGAGCGAAGAAAGAAGAGAGGTGACTTGATAGAAGTGTACAAGGTGGTGAGAGGCATGGATAAAGTGGATAAAACCAGAGACTTTTCCCCAGGGTGAAAATGGCTGTCACGAGGGGACATAATTTTAAGGTGATTGGAGGGAGGTATAGGGGAGATGGCAGAGGTAGGTTCTTTACACAGAGAGTGGTGGGTGTGTGGAATGCACTGCCAGCAGAGGTGGTGGAGTCAGAGTCATTAGGGACATTTAAGCGACTCTTGGACAGACACATGGACAGCAGTAGATTGAAGGGGTGTAGGTTAGGTTGATCTTAGATTTGGATAAATGGTCGGCACACATCGTGGGCTGAAGGGCCTGTACTGTTCTATGTTCTATCCCTGGACCCTAAGGGCAATTTAGCATGACCAATCCACCTAACCTGCACCTCCCTGGACACTAAGGGCGAGATTCCCCTGTCTCGTTGCGCTCTCGCTCGAGCAAATCGTGACCGGTGAATAGTGGGAGAGGCGTTAATTGAGAACAGCGGCAGGAACCAAACTGTTTGCAATGCAACCATCCTGCTCCTGTAGCCAAAATCGCGATCTCGCCGTAGCGTGGCGAGAAACCAATTATCACCACTTACGCCCCATTTCCATAATATTAACGGGAGCTACCTCATATCCAACGGCTTCCCATGATTCAGTGACCCCCCTGGAAAGTGGTCACGCTGGCACTGGCACTCCTGGCGGATGGGCGTCTGCGGGGAGTCGAGGAGGTGAGTAGACAATTTGCTCACAAGCAATGACCCCGGAGGGCACTGGGCATGTTGCCCCTGTGCTCTGGGAGTGGGGGTACAACAGGAGTCGCAACCCCGGTTGAGGGTGGGCCGCCATGGGTGGTTTGGGTGCGGTTCCACCATGCCAACCCCTGGACCATGTCCTGGGTGCAACCGTAGCCCCAGCCTGTCTGGACCACCCACCTCCCACTGACCGCGAGGCCTCTGGCCTTGCAGCTGAAGCCTATTGTTAATAGGGAATTGGCAATCATATTTTTTTTAAAGTAAATTTAGAGTACCCAATTAATTTTTTCCAAATAAGGAGCAATTTAGCATAGCCAATCCACCTAGCTTGCACAATTTTATTTTTTGGGTTGTGGGGGCGAAACCCACACAAACACAGGGAGAATGTGCAAACTCCACACAGACAGTGACCCAGAGCCGGTATCGAACCTGGGACCTCGGCGCCGTGAGGCTACAGTCCTAACCCACTACGCCACCATGCTGCTCTGTTATTTATATTTTAAACCCCTAAGCCCCAGTATACTGTAATTCTAGTGAATCTACAGTGCATCCCCAACACCTCATCTACCCCCTTCCCTGACCAAGGCCAACAGATAATTGATCAATCCTCATCGTTTGGTCTCACCCATGAATAACAGCCACTTGGGTGAGGGTCCTATGGAATTATAATGCAATTTGAAGCTGTGCCTTTAGAAGAGCAAGGAGGAATATTGTAGCATGATGTATATTCAAAGATTGGAACAATTCAAAACCATCCTTTTGTGTTTTAGAGTGACAAACCAAAATAAATGACGATAATAGGGAATGCTAATAAGTCTGAGAAGAATAAAATGGCAAATGACTCGGGATAGTAATGGTGAGAACTGATATTTGAGAATTGCCACAAATGCATCCAGCTACTCTTTCCACTATTTCCTGCGATTACAGTTGATGTTAATGGAAGGATTGGGCGAATACTGAAAGGAATCACAGTGCAATATTGAAAAGGAATAGAAAGGAGTGCCCTTCGATTAACAAAGTCACTGAACAATTATTTTGTCAAAAGAAGACTTGGCAACCTTCACAATTGTTTCCTAAACATGTTTCAATTCTGATTTAATCGTGAATTGCTGGCAGAGATAAGAGTCAATTTTTTTGTGTTGCAAGAAGCTCATTTTTTCATCATATTTTGAAGATTATATTCGTTGCTTATTTCAGAATTTGATTGCCTCCTTTGTGAAGACAAAGTAAAACCGTAATCTGCTTCTGTTGTGTATTGGGCGATTTTGAGGTGCAGGAGCTTTAAGGAAATGTGTTGGCCAAAACATTTCTAAATCTATTATTGTGTTGTTTTCCTGTGTATTGATCATTTTAAAGTAAAACCTGTTTTCCTGTGTATTGATCATTTTAAAGTAAAACCTATTTCTTTTAAGTGAAAAATATTTGTACCAATAGGCATTTTATTTCGAACCATATGGTACTTTGAATCACTCGCCTTTATTGCAGCTAGAATTTCATTATGTAGCAGTTTAATTATTTAATTCAAATCTATCAAAAACATGAATTACAGTAAATTTACTTCTGACTGGGGGATGGTATATGGAGGGATTTCTGATTTTATTGATTTATATTAATAATCTAAATCTGGATGTGCAGGGCCCAATTTCAAAATTAGGTGATGCCAGACTTAGGAGTATTGTGAACTGTGAGCATGATAGTGATAGACTTCAAGATGTTGTAGACCGGCTGGTGGGATGGGGGGACATTTAATATAGGGAAGTGTGAAGTGAGACATTTTGGTCTGAGGAACGAGGACAGGTGACATTGGATTGGATTGGATTTGTTTATTGTCACGTGTACCGAGATACAGTGAAAAGTATTTTTCTGCGAGCAGCACAACAGATCGTTAAATACATGAAAAGGAAATAAAAGAAAATACATAATAGGGCAACACAACATATACAATGTAACTACATAAGCACTGGCCTCAGATGAAGCTTACAGGTGTAGTATTAATGAGGTCAGTCCATAAGAGGGACTGTTGTAAGACTTCGTACTGTGCTCACCCCAGTCCAACGCCGGCATCTCCACATCATAAGAGGGTCATTTAGGAGTCTGGTGACAGTGGGGAAGAAGCTGTATTTGAGTCTGTTTGTGCGTGTTCTCAGACTTCTGTATCTCCTGCCCGATGGAAGAAGTTGGAAGAGTGAGTAAGCCGGGTGGGAGGGATCTTTGATTATGCTGCCTGTTTTCCCCAGGCAGTGGGAGGTGCAGGTGGAATCAATGGATGGGAGGCAGGTTCATGTGATGAACTGGGCGGTGTTCACGACTCTCTGAAGCTTCTTGCAGTCCTGGGCCGAGCAGTTGCCATACCAGGCTGTGATGCAGCCCGATAGGATCTTTCTATGGTGCATCTGTAAAATAATGGGTAGAATTCTAAAGGAAATGCAGGAGAGTGGTGACCCGGTGTGCTCTGACAACGCTACACCACTGGTCTGCTGTTCCGATGACACAGACTGAATTAATATATCGAGAATGTTTTTAACATACAAACATACAAAGTAGGAGCTGGAGTAGGCCACTGGCGCCCTCTCGGGCTTGCTCTGCCATTCAAGATCATGGCAGATCTGAGTGTAATCTATCATCTACCCCCGAATACCTTTCACCCCCTTGTTGGAAAGACTCTATCGAGCTCTGCCTTTAACATATTCAAAGGCTCTTCCTCCACCCCTTTCGTGGAAGAGAGTTCCAGAGACTCACGATCCTCTGAAAGAAAAAAGTTCTCCTCATCTTGGTCTTAAATGGATGACCCATTTATTTTTAAACAGTGACCCCTAGTTTTAGATTCACCCACAAGAGGAAACATCTTTTTCACATCCAACCTGTCAATACCCCTCAGCATCGTAAAGGGTTTGATCAAGTCGCCTTTCTCTTCCAAACTGCAAACAAAGAACAAAGAACAAAGACATGTACAGCACAGGAACAGGCCCTTCGGCCCTCCAAGCCCGTGCCGACCATACTGCCCGACTAAACTACAATCTTCTACACTTCCTGGGTCCGTATCCTTCTATTCCCATCCTATTCATATATTTGTCAAGATGCCCCTTAAATGTCCCTATCGTCCCTGCTTCCACTACCTCCTCCGGTAGTGAGTTCCAGGCACCCACTACCCTCTGCGTAAAAACTTGCCTCGTACATCTACTCTAAACCTTGCCCCTCTCACCTTAAACCTATGCCCCCTAGTAATTGACCCCTCTACCCTGGGGAAAAGCCTCTGACTATCCACTCTGTCTATGACCCTCATAATTTTGTATACCTCTATCAGGTCGCCCCTCAACCTCCTTCGTTACAGTGAGAACAAACCGAGTTTATTCAATCGCTCCTCATAGCTTATGCCCTCCATACCAGGCAACATTCTGGTAAATCTCTTCTGCACCCTCTCTAAAGCCTCCACATCCTTCTGGTAGTGTGGCGACCAGAATTGAACACTATACTCCAAGTGTGGCCTAACTAAGGTTCTATACAGCTCCAACATGACTTGCCAATTCTTATACTCAATGCCCCGGCCAATGAAGGCAAGCATGCCGTATGCCTTCTTGACTACCTTCTCCACCTGTGTTGCCCCTTTCAATGACCTGTGGACCTGTACTCCTAGATCTCTTTGACTTTCAATACTCCTGAGGGTTCTACCATTCACTGTATATTCCCTACCTGCATTAGCCCTTCCAAAATGCATTACCTCACATTTGTACGGATTAAACTCCATCTGCCATCTCTCCGCCCAAGTCTCCAGACAATCTAAATCCTGCTGTATCCTCCGACAGTCCTCATCGCTATCCGCAATTCCACCAGCCTTTGTGTCGTCTGCAAACTTACTAATCAGACCAGTTACATTTTCCTCCAAATCATTTATATATACTACAAAGAGCAAAGGTCCCAGCACTGATCCCTGTGGAACACCACTGGTCACAGCCCTCCAATTTGAAAAGCATCCCTCCATTGCTACCCTCTGCCTTCTATGGCCTAGCCAGTTCTGTATCCACCTTGCCAGTTCACCCCTGATCCCGTGTGACTTCACCTTTTGCACTAGTCTACCATGAGGGACCTTGTCAAAGGCCTTACTGAAGTCCATATAGACAACATCTACTGCCCTACCTGCATCAATCATCTTAGTGACCTCCTCGAAAAACTCTATCAAGTTAGTGAGACACGACCTTCCCTTCACAAAACCGTGCTGCCTCTCACTAATATGTCCATTTGCTTCCAAATGGGAGTAGATCCTGTCTCGGAGAATTCTCTCCAGTAATTTCCCTACCACTGAAGTAAGTAGATACAAACAGACTGTCCAAGCTTTTCTCATCAGCTATTAGCTCAGTAAACCTTCTCTGAGCTGCTTCCAATTCATTTATATCCTTCCTTTATTAAGGCAACCAATACTGTACACAATACTCCAGATGTGGTCTCACCAATGCCTTGTACAATTGAAACATAACCTCCCTACTTTTGTAATCAATAAACCATAATATTCTATTAGTTTATCTCGTTACTTGCTGTATCTGTATGATTCATATACTCGGACACTCTGAACCTCCGAACCCTGCAATCCTTCACCATTCAGATGATGTGCTTCCTTTTCATTCTTCCTGCCAAAATGGGCCATTTCACATTTGCCCACAATGTACTCCATTTGCCAGATGTTTACCCACTCACTTAATCTGTATATGTCCCCTTTTAGCCTCCTTATGTCCTTTTCAAAATTTATTTTCTTACCGTTCTTTGTCTCA
The DNA here is from genome assembly GCF_047496885.1 of Scyliorhinus torazame. Classification (NCBI taxonomy): domain Eukaryota; kingdom Metazoa; phylum Chordata; class Chondrichthyes; order Carcharhiniformes; family Scyliorhinidae; genus Scyliorhinus; species Scyliorhinus torazame. The sequence continues at coordinate 117,314,614 of NC_092707.1, read as the reverse complement.
GCAGAAAATTTAACAACCATACCTTCAGTCGTTTTATTCAAGTCATTTATACAAATTGTAAAATGTTGAGTCCCCAGCACTGATTGCTGTGGCACACCGCTCGTCACATCCTGCCAAACAGCAAATGATCCATTCATGCCAAATCTATTTCCTGTTAGCCAGCTAATCTTATATTCATGTTGTTACAGTATCCAATATGTTACCACGTGCTTTTATTTTTGGCATTAACCTTTAAAGTGGCACTTTATCAAATGCCTTCTGGAAATCTAAATACAGTGCATCCACCAGTTCTCCTTCATCCACAGCACAAAGAACTCCAATAAATTGGTTAAACATGATTTCCCTTTGACAAAAACATGTTGACTGCCTTGAATTTAAGTGCCGTGCCATAATATCTTTAATGATGGCTTCTAACATTTTCCCTTTTACAGATATTAACCTAACTGGCCTGTAGTTTCCCGCTTTCAGTCTCTGTTATAACCCCCACGAGACTCTGAAATGAAGACCCATCTGAGGTTTCGACGGAGACCTGGCCAGGCATCAGTCACCAGTGGTAACCCACGGGGATGACTCGACTAATCTCCCTGTGAGCCTCATGGAGTACGAGCTCCCCCCTGAAGGGCTTCTGGTAGTTAACTCAGGACATTAAAGGGCCGGCCCAGGTAGGAGCTGAGTGCAGAGTAGACCCGACTGGGACTTTACTCGTAAATATCTTACTTTTAGTAATAAACCATTCTTTTTAACCATTTGGAGGACAGCCACCTCTCTTTACAAAGGTATAAGGTTTGCACCATTTTGAAAATGCTGCTCTTTGGCAGACTTGGTGCATTCGGTGTGGTCATGGAGGACTGGGCTCAATATAAGGAGGGTATGCGCTTTTTTAAAAGGCAAACGCTATCGTTGGGGACTTTTGCCAGACGGAAATTTTTCTGACTACCTGTAGGGCCCACATTTGCAGATTCATAAAGAGTCTGACCTACTCCGCAGCCCCAGACTCCAAGGTGTTTGAAAAGCTAGTGGCGCTTGTGGCAAACACTACGAGCTGTCAGTTATCATACAGAGGTATTAATTTAATACAGCCAAGAGGACCCCAGGAAGTTCCTTTACCGGGTTTTTGGAGCAACAGTGAAAATTGGCAGAGTTTTGCGACTATGGGCCATCGCTACCCGAGATGCTACGGTATTGCCTTGTAGGCGGAGAAAATAATATGGCAACCCAGCTGAAATTGCTGGCCTATCCATTGCTGGACCTAAAAAAGGCCATTGAGATCTCCCTCTAACAGGAGAGGGCAGAGAAAGGAGTTCAGGAACTCCAGGAGATGTCAGGGAAGGAGACGAGCAGCGTAGATGCACTCCATTCCAGTGGACTGCGTCCCCTAGAATGGGGGCTCCCAGAACTCTGCCCTGGCGTGAACATCGCTGGACCAGGCCCGTTGGTCAAGGGCCACTACAGCCAAGCGGGACACCTCCCCGGAATTGATGGAGGAAGATCCAAGGCGGTACAACCCTTGTGGCCAACTCATCGCTGGGTTAGGAAACCACAGGTCAGCCAGCAAGCTTGCCATAGGGGGATGCCAGCCCAGAGCCTGGATCCTCCACTTGGAACAACCTGATGACGAGGAGTGTATGCAATTGAATTGCATCACCGCACCACAAGTTGCCCCATCAGGATTACCATCCAGGTGAACAAGGCTGCTGTTTGGAATGTCACCGGCTTGCGCAATTTTTCAGCGTGTTATGGAGAACATCCTGAGAGGTCTACCGCATGTGGCGGTCTACTTAGACGACGTCCTGGTCACCGGAGCCACGGAAAGGGAGCACCTGATCAACCTGGAGGAAGTCTTCTGCCAGTTTTCCGAGAAGGCATCTGCCTCAAGAGGGGAAAAAGTGTTTTCTACGCCAAGGAAGTTGCATACTTGGGAGTATCATGTGGATCGTGACAGACTGCATCTGCTAGGGAAGGTGTGGACGATTAGACAAGCCCCCGCTCCGGAAAACATGACAGATTTACAGTCATTCTTAAGTCTCGTAAACTACTACAGGAAATTTATTCCTGGCCCCACGACCATCCACACCCCACTGCACACCTGCTGAAGAAGCACCAAGAATGCATGTGGAAAGCACCTCAACAGGAAGCTTTTGCCAGGGTGACGCAGCAGCTAACGTCGTCCAGATTATTGACACAATACAACCCCTTCGAGCCTCTTTTGGTTACGTGTGAAGTCTCACCTTACGGAATGGGAGCTGTATTGTCCCACCATATGGCTGACGGAAGAGAAAGGTCGATAGCATTTGCGTCAAGGACATTGGCCACTGCGGAGTGCAATTACGCCCAGATCGAAAAAGAAGGGCTAGCCGTCATATTCACGGTGAAGAAGTTTCATCAGTATGTGTATGAGTACTATTTCACCATGGACCCAAGCCATTCCTAGGGATTTTTATAGAGGACAAGGTGATCCGGCCAATAGGTTCCACCCAGATTCAACGATGGACCTTGGTGCTAGCAACGTAAGACTATGCCTTTGAGAATCGCTCAGGCACGCAAATTGCAGGTGCGGATGCATTGACAGGCTTCTGCTGCCAACACTTCCCCGTCCCCACTGGGAGCCAACAAAGTCTTTTCAACTTCACTTTATTGGCACCTTGCCGGTCACCACCGCCCAGATATGCAACTGGACGCAAGAGGACTCTGCATTGGCGGAAGTACGCCACATCGTCTTACAGTAAGGGAAGCTGCCTGAAGAACCATGGGTCTTTGAAGCAAAAATGCAGGAGCTCAGCGTGGACGATGGCATCCTTCGGTGGGGAGGGGCCAAGTCAGAGCAGAGATGCCATCATAGAATTTACTGTGCAGAAAGAGGCCAGTCGGCCCATCGAGTCTGCACCGGCCCTTACAAAGAGCACCCTACTCAAGCCCACATATCTACCCTATCCCCGTAACCCAGTAAACCCCCACGTAATCGTTTTGGACACTTAAGGGCAATTAAACATGTCCAATCCACCTAACCCGCACACCTTTGGACTGTGGGAGGAAACCAGAGCACCCGGAGGAAACCCACATGCACACGGGGAGAGTGTGCAGACTCTGCACAGACAGTGACCCAGCCGGGAATCGAACCTGGGTCCCTGGAGCTGTGAAGCAATTGTGCTAACCACTATGCTACCGTGCCGCCATCCTTCAGGATCTGCACAACAAATACCCAGGGGTGTCAAAAATGAAGGTGCTGGCCCACAGCTATGTGTGGTGGCCAGGCCTGGGTGACGTGATCAAACAACTGGCCCCCAACGCAGCTCATGCCAGGAATAGCAGAAGCTCCTGCTACCCGCTGCATCCATGGTGCGCCTACGCGCTGATTTTGTTGGGCATTTTCCAGGGTCAATGATTTTGCTCACAGAAGACTCCCATTCCAAGTGACTGGAAGTCCATCGTATGGTCATCCACCACATTGAAACATATGGTTGAGAAGCTACGGCTCTCCTTCAGCCCCCACAGCATTCTGGAGGTACTGGTCACAGACATTGGCACCCCTTTTCCAGCGACGAGTTCAAGTGGTTTATGAAGACAAATGGGGTGAGGCACTTACACATGGTCCCATATCACCCTTCCTCTAAGGGTTTGGCAAAGCAAGTTGTGCTGACCTTCATGAGAGGGATGAAGAAACAGACCCCAGGGTCCGTGGAGATGCAACTACAAAATTTTTGTTTAGCTATCGAACCAGGTTGCATGTTGCGACTGGCGTAGCACTAGCGGAACTGTTGATGGACCGGAGGCTCAGGTCCTGCCTCAGCCTCGCGTTCCCCGATATTGGCTGAAAAGCACAACGTGGTCAGGAGCTGTAGAGGTGAAGCCAAGGCAGGTGGATGTGGACCAGGAGTTTCAAACTAGGGAACGCAGTGTACGTCCAAAACTTTGGAGATGGTGCCTGTTGGAATCCAGGGACAGTGCTACAACAGACCGGATCGATTTTGTGTCCGGTGAAGACACCAGAACGGTGGGCGGCATGGTGGCGCAGTGGCTATCACTGCTGCCTCATGGCGGCGAGGACCCAGTTCAATCCCGGCCCCGGGTCACGGTCCATATGGAGTTTGCACATTCTCCCTGGTCTGCGTGGGTCTCACCCCCACAACCCAAAGATATGAGGGATAGGCTAAATTGCCCCTTAATTGAAAACATTTTAAAAAGACACAAGAACGTGTAAGCACCTTGACCACCTCAGGATCAAGCGGCCAGTATTAGGCCACTCCCCATTAGAGGAACCGTCTTCCAGCCACATCATCCCAGCACATTGGCCCCTGGGGGCCCTGACACCCAGATGCGAAAGGTGGTGGGCTCTGACTCTGAAATGAAGACCCATCCGAGATTTTCGACGGAGACCTGGCCAGAGATCAGTCACCAGTGGTAACCCACGGGAACGACCCGATTGATCACCCCGTGAGCCCCATGGAGTACGAGCTCTGCCACTGACAGCCGGAGGGCCATCAGCGGGTTAGTTAACTCAGTACCTTAAAAACCAACCCAGGTAGGAGCCAAGCTGCATCGTAGTCCCAACCGGGACTGGGTCTGTTACTTGTAAATACTTCACTTATGGTAATAAACCAAAATAATAATAAACCTCCCTATTTGATTAACGGAGTTACATTCATCATTTTACAATCAAATGGAACCTTCCATGAATCTAGGGAGTTTAAAAAAAATACATTTTTAATTGCATTTCCAAGAGGTCTACTACTTGTCATCCATCAATAGACCTAACAGAACAGCAATAATTTAGTTTCAGCAAAATGTATCAGGTTTACCAATCTAGATTTCCCGTCATTGTTCAATTAGCTATTCTGTAAATAAACCATGCACATTTATTTCAGAAAATTAAAGATTAAAAAGACATACTTGAAAAACAACCTCTTTTCCATTATATATACATTTGTTTGCTTTGGCAAACTATGTTATATTCTTTCAATTGCAGCCTATTCTTTCAATTGCAGCCCATTCAATAGTGTTAGATGTTGTTTATGGATTGTGGTCTTGTTTCCGTATCCACTTTCAGTGGTTTGCATTGAGCAGTACAATCTGAAGAGGGAGCTCTTCCTGGATATATTCAGCTCAGCCCATCCAGTTAAAGTATGTTCTGTTTTCTGTGAAGAAATGTGAGGAGTAAATAGCTGTGAGGGAATATTCACTGTGATAAACCCTCTTGATTTCTGTGATTGTAGGATCATGTGTATTGCCCTACAGATTAAATACAGCAAATTACAAGTGAAGAAGGCTCTCAGTGGGGTGCACACCTTCAGAATGCTGTGTTTTCTCAGTATGACAATTACCTGGTTCTTCCTTGAGGCTTTTCCCAACCTGATGGTTGCTCTAACTACAAAACTGAATAAAGAAATCTTCATTGGCAGCACTCAAAGATGAGTCTTCGGGCCAATCCATGTCCAACAACCAATATAAGAACATAAGAACTAGGAGTAGGCCATCTGGCCTCTCGAGCCTGCTCCGCTATTCAATGAGATCATGGCTGACCTTTTGTGGACTCAGCTCCACTTTCCGGCCCGAACACCATAACCCTTAATCCCTTTATTCTTCAAAAAACTATCTATCTTTATGTTAAAAACATTTAATGAAGGAGCCTCAACTGCTTCACTGGGCAAGGAATTCCATAGATTCACAACCCTTTGGGTGAAGAAGTTCTTCCTAAACTCAGTCCTAAATCTACTTCCCCTTATTTTGAGGCTATGCCCCCTAGTTCTGCTTTCACCCGCCATATTCAATGAATGGCCTGACACTGGGAAGTCCTAAGGAACAAAGACACCTTGGCGTGTTTGTAAATAGATCTCTGAAGCAGAATGGCAGATTAATAGGGTGGTGAAAAAAGCAGACGGTACACTTGCCTGTATCAATCATGGCCTAGATTACAAAGGCAGGGAGGTCATGTTGGAGTTATATAGAACTTTGGTGAGGCCACAACTGGAGTACTGTGCGCAGTTCTGGTCGCCACATTATAGGAAGGATGTGATTGCACTGGAGAGGGTGAAAAGGCGTTTCACCAGGATGTTGCCTGGGATGGAACATTTCAGTTATGAAGAGAGGTTGGATAGGCTTGGGTTGTTTTTACTGGAGCAGAGAAGACTGAGGGGTGACTTGATCGAGGTGTACAAGATTTGAGGGGCATGGACATGGTGGGTAGGGAAGAGCTGTTCCCCTTAGTTGAAGGGTCGGCTACGAGGGGACACAAGTTTAAGTTGAGGGGCGGGAGGTTCAGGGAGGATTTGAGGAAAAACCTTTTTACCCAGAGGGTGGTGACGGTCTGGAACGCACTGCCTGGGAGGGTAGTAGAGGTGGTTTGCCTCACATCCTTTAAAAAGTACCTGGATGTTTACTTGGCATGTCTTAACATTCGAGGCTATGGGCCAAGTGCTGGCATATGAGATGAGGATTAGCAGATCTGGTGTCTTTCATGCATCGGTGCAGACTCGATAGGCCAAAGGGCCTTTTCTGCCCTGTATTATTCTGTGAACCTGCTCTGAAAACTCTGCTCACATTTTGATAGCTGTGATAAATTTCACTCCAGCAGCTGAGGCAACCCACAACATTCTCAAGCAACCAACAACATTCTAATCTGTGTTCTAAACTGAACAACCCACAACATTCTGAAACCAAAAGTCAATTTGCCCTACCTCTCAAATGTTAATGGAGCCTTAAAAAAATACCAGAATTCAGCCCTGAACCTTTGCCAAAAGCTGGACAGTTCTTCCTTTTATCTTGGCCCATACCTTATCTGAGTATCAAACCTCACCAAAATCTCTCAATTAGCTTTTGAGATATAGGTGGGAATTCTCCAGCCGTTGGGATTCTCTTTTCTCGCCAGCTACAGCCCTGCCCACATTTTCCTGCCGCCATGGGGTGGCATCAATGGTAAAACCCATTGACAAGCGGTGGGAAGAAAGAATCCCGCCACCACCCGCCTCTGAGAAACATGCGGCTGGGGAGAATCCTGCCCATGTTGTGTCCAGACTAACCGGGGTGAAAACCGTACTCCTGCCCATCTTCAAGTAGTTTCAATTTATAGGTAATTTCCTTTCAAGAAAATGAAGCAATTCTTGTTTAAAGTAGACTTCGATAGAGTATTCAAAATTCTAATTTAATAAAGCAAATTATATATTCCATAGAAATCTTAATCCATAGAATTCCTATAAGGAGGCCATTTGGCCCATCAATTTTGGACAGACCCTCCGAAAGAGCATCCTACCTATGCACACTCCCCCCGGAACTCTATCTAACTTGTACATCTTTGAGGGGCAGCACGGTGGCGCAGCGGTTAGCATTGCTGCCTCACGGCGCCGAGGTCCCAGATTCGATCCCGGCTCTGGGTCACTGTCCTTGTGGAGTTTGCACAGTCTCCCCGTGTTTGCGTGGGTTTCGCCCCCACAACCCACAAATGTGCAGGGTAGGTGGATTGGCCACGCTAAATTGCCCCTTAATTTGAAAAAATGAATTGGGTACTCTAAATTTTTTTTTTTTAAACTTGCACATCTTTGGACACTAAGGGCAATTTAGCATGCCCAATCCACCGAACCTGTACATGTCTGGACTGGGGGAGAAAACCGAAACATCCGGAGGAAACCCACGCAGACACGGGGAGAAGGTGCAGACTCCACATGGACAGGCACCCGAGGTCGGAATTGAATCCATGTCCCTGGCTTTGAGAGGCAGCAGTGCTAACCACTGTGCCACCATGTCACAAGTGAATATTTAATTTTCCTTCTTAAATCCAAGCAATCTTGTGAATTTAAAAATCCTTCTCCAGTATATCTATCAGCTAGAAAGTAATCAATTTCATTTTGTTTTGGTTAACAATGTAGCGCCCATTATGGCACAATCTCCTGTGAATCATTTTATATTAAACCGTCTAATGTTCTTAGTTACAGCATGAAAATTAAGAAATGACTATAAATCAGAATAATAAATCCAGAGAATGTGGTTGGGTTCTTTCTATTAATGTAAGAAAAATCTCACCACAAATGTTTCAGAATATGTTGGTTTTTGAACAGACTGATGATCCCACCCTTGCCTATTTGGACTGGCTGCGGAGGATTCTGACTTGTACCTGCGTTAGAATAATAAATCATCCAGTAGGAAAAGTAAAGATTTATTTTTCAGAGGCTTCACATTTTAATTAGAAAGTGAAGTCCCCTTTGGCATGCAAAAATTAACCATCGTCTCTTTAATTGTCACTTCTCAAAGCCATCAAACAGATGAAGCAATATCAAAATGAAAAGATTTAGATCCTGTTAAACTAACACAGATGAGAATAGGAGCAGATGCTTCTAAAGACTCCACTGATGCTTGACATGCTGATTTGAAATGGGGCATTTGTGCGGCTGGAGGAGATTACACTTCCTTTCCTAGTTGCAAAAATAAATTGCTTGGAACTAGATCACAGGAACTGGATTTTGTGTCCAACTAGTGATGATGATTACCCCTCACTCGCGCATTAGGTCCAATGACATCAATACTGTTTACCAATAAATTATTTGGAAAAGCAATGCAGTGAAAATGACTACTTTTTGAAATTGTGGCCCAATAGCTGAACAGGAAATGTGCCAATTTTCTCTCTATGGATACTGTGGCTTGTTTCTTTTTTAAAAAATATAAATTTAGAGTACCCAATTCATTTTTTTTTTTCAATTAAGGGGCAATTTAGCCTGGCCAATCCACCTAACCTGTACATATTTGGGTTGTGGGGGTAAGACCCACGCAGACATAGGGACAATGTGCAAACTCCACATGGATGGTGTTCCAGGGCCAGGATCGAACCCTGTTCCGGGGCCAGGATCGAACCCAAGTCACCGGCGCCATGAAGCAGCAGTACGAACTTCTTCTCCATTCTTCCCTGCTGTCCCTCATGCAGGACGATGTGACGTAACTTCGTCAAGGTTCGATCCTATTATGTCCACTCGCGTATCCGCGAGGCTGTGACCAGCAAGATGTCCATACAATTTAGCGCCATTACAACTTTGTCTGTTGTCTGCTACTGGCGGGGCTGGGGGCGGGGTAGGGGGTGCGCGATTCAGCAATGGGAGTCAGCTCCGGGCAAACAGGTGCGCAATTTGTGCTCCGAGGTGATATGCAAAGGCTAATACGCTGCCAACAATAGTGTCCATCGCTGATCCTGGCTGACAATATTGATGAGATTGCCCTGTCTTCCTCAAACAGGCTGAACACCGGTCCGTGGTCCATTATGATTGCAAAGTGAGGCAGCATGGTGGTGCAGTGGTTAGCACTGCAGCCTCACGGCGCCAAGGTCCCAGGTTCGATCCTTGCTCTGGGTCACTGAGTGTGCCTGCGCTCTACGTCAGCCAAGGTTCAAGATGCATAGGCCATTGGCCTCTCCACCCATTGTCCATCTGGTGAGTCAGTACCACCTCGATGCTATATGGGATAGCATGTGATCAGGAACGGTCTGGAAGGGTTGTAAAGCGTTAGCAGCCTAGAAGTCGACAGTTGTCACTTTACTTTGACAAATGCCTCTTCTTGCGATGTCCCCCATTCCCATTCCTGATGTTTTTTTAGGAGTGCATGTAGTGGTGTCAATATGGTTGCCAAATTCAGAATGAAGTTTTCATAATAGTTTTTAAGTCACCTTACTCCCAGGTACCATAGGCTGCTTTCCCCTTTGAGGAGGGGAGCTGACTGGTGGTGGTTTAATCTGAGGATCATCACACCTCAGGCGAGGGGCAAGGTTGAGAAGGTGGACCTTCATGAATAAGCTCAGCTGATACAGGAATTGCTGTTGGCCTTGCTTTTGTATCATGAACCAGTTACCTCGCCAGATGAGCTAAACCTGTCTCCCCAAAATAGTTTTTGTGTCCAAGGAATGCTGTAGCTCTGTTGTATTCTCAGGCATGGGGACCTACTTAATAGCTCGGACCTTTTCCTCCATTAGGTGCAAGCCGGCCTTGTCGACCCGGTGCCCCAGGTATATAGCCTCTTTAAGCTGGAATGCACACATGCCTCTTTTTAGGCAGACGCCTGCCTCAGAGAAACAGCAGAGGACTTCCTGTAAATTATCCAGGTGCTATATCCCAGTGGTTCCGGTAATCAAAACGCTGTCTTAAGTAAATTGGCAATCTTGGGAGACCTTGCAGATGCTCTCCATAAATCGTTGGAAGGTCACACAGGTGGATGATACTCCGAATGGAAGCCTGGTGTATTCGTACAGACCCCTGTGGGTATTGCTGGTCATATATTTCCTAGACGCCACATCCAACTTCAACTGGAGGTATGCGTGGCTCTTGACCAATTTGGAGAATGAATGATCCCCAAGCAACTTTGCATAAAGGCCCTCCATGCGCGGCATCGGGAACCCGTCCAACCGGGAGGCCTTGTTCACCGTCAATTTGTAATCGGCACACAGGCGGACAGGTCTCATCAGGCTTCAGCACTGGGATTATAGCTGCCCACTCCGTGATCTGCACAGGACAAATAATGCCCAAACCTTCCAGCTGACTGATCTCCTCATTTACTTTCAATAAAAGGGCATAAGGAATTGGGTGAGACCGAAAATACTTTGGTTGAGCTTCTGGGTTCACGTACATTTTGGCCATGGCTCTCTTTATTTTTCCCAATCCATCATGGAAAATTTCTGGCTACTTTCCCAGGACCTTGTACAAACTGTCTGCCCATTTTGAAAATCTGCTGCCAACCCAGGTGGAGCCTCTACGACCAGCCTTGTTCTTGTGCAGCGGAATTCTAACGCGGGCCGGACGTCCAAAATCGCAGCCTGTAGTTCCATTTTTCCTCGTCGCCAGTATACTATCCACAGGAGTTCCGAGAAGGTTTAGCCATAAAGATTAATTAAGTCAAAGAAAAGTAAGGACTGGAACACGACAAACAGCACATCAGTCCCTGCTGGGACTATCGAACTGCCAGCTCCAATCATGGCCAGCATTTAGGTGCCTGATTCACGAGCCCCAGCTGCTAGGCCTCTACCCCTCAGCGGGGGAGCTCATATTCCAGGAGCCCCATGGGTAGATCAATTGGATCATCCCCGTGGGTGTCGTGAGGGTTATTACAGATGTTAAAATGTTTTGTAAGACTTACAGTCTATCTGCTTAGCTTAAACCTAAGAATAATGAGAATAATGGGGCACTTTTAAATTGTTACCTATACATCTAAAGCATCATAAAATGTGAAGCTCTATTCTATTATGAACTATTTAGCACTTGCAATACATGTTCAAATCATAAAAGAAGTTAGACACAATTACCCATAGGCAATGCTCTTGCAATACATCTTGACAATACAATACCCCATTGGCAAGAAAATACCGAAAATATTTGCAAAGGATATACATGGGCGGCACGGTAGCACTATTGCTTCACAGCTCCAGGGTCCCCGGTTCGATTCCTAGCTTGGGTCACTATCTGTGCGGAGTCTGTGCATTCTCCGTGTCTGCGTGGGTTTCCTCCGGGTGCTCCGGTTTCCTCCCACAAGTCCGGAAAGCTGAGCTGTTAAGTGAATTGGACATTCTGAATTTTCCCTCAGTGTACCCGAACAGGACCGGAATGTGGCGACTAGTGGCTTTTCACAACTTCATCGCAGTGTTTATGTAAGCCTACTTGTGACAATAAAGATTATTATTATTACATACAACCATCCGCGAATGATCAGTTCAGTACTTATTGTAGGTCATCTCCAGTGATGGGCTAGTCATCTTGGGCGTGATTCCCCATTACCCGACGGTGAAATCGGGAACAGCAATTGGGCGGAGAATGGCTCCCGATGCTGAAATTGCGGCAAGCGGCAGGTCGTGAACATCAACTCTCTCAAAATCGGCGTCATCGAGATGCACGCAGTCGCAACCGCCGTTGAATATTATTATCAGGGCACCTGCGATACTCAGCCTCCGATGGGCCGAGTTCCCGACGGCGCGGGCCACATGTGAGAGAGAGGGAATGCGGACTGTGTCCAGCACCGCCATACTCTGCCAAGGACCGCGCCAGACTGTCCTTGGGGCTGTTTAGCCTGGGGCTGTTTAGCACAGGGCTAAATCGATGGCTTTGAAAGCAGAGCAAGGCAGGCCAGCAGCACGGTTCAGCCTCCCCGAACAGGCGCCGGAATGTGGCGACTAGGGTCTTTTCACAGTAACTTCATTTGAAGCCTACTTGTGACAATAAGCGATTTTCATTTCATTTTTCATTTCACTGGCCGGGGAGAATCTGCCAGGGCTATGGGGAGTAGAGGGGGGTGGCCGAGAGGCGGGCTGTGGGTTCGGGCTGGATAGGTACACGGTCCAGCACAACTGGCTCCATCTTGTCAGACGCGCTCAGTGCGTGTGGGGGGTGTAGGCGTACGCGGGACTTCAGCTTGTCAGCCCTGCGTGTGTCCAGCATGGACCCGATGATTCTCCCACTGTTTTTCGCCCGTTCTGTGGGTGTTTCATGCGGCACCGGTGCTAGTCTCTCACCTGTGGCAGAATCGGTGCGGGTGTGGCGCCGGTTTTTCCATCGTGGAACACCACAGATCCTCCTTTGGTGTCAGCACTTAGACGCAGGAACGGAGAATCCAGCCCATTGTCTTTTATACAGTTGCTCTCTTCTAGTAGAATCTCTACAGTGCAGAAGGATACCATTCGGCCCATCGAATCTGCACCGATTCTCTGAAAGAGCACTCCACCCAAGCCCAATTTCCCACCCAATCGAAGGGACAATATTAGCATTTCCATTCTGCCTAAAGATCTAAGCAAATGTTCCTTCAATCTTCAACTCAAGTTGGCTGAGTTTGCAATCTTTCAAATATGAAACTCCAAACTATTACTTTGTCTTTTCAGAAGTTGTGCTTGTTTTTTGAAGGAAAGCCTTCAAGGTCTGCGAGACATAAATATATTTGTCTGAATAAATGACCTTGCTGCTTTCTGATGATGCTGTCTGGAATGCCTCAAAGTTCAACAACTGTTAAAAAGAACAGCTAATGCGGCTCCCAGCTCTGCATTTTTCTCAAAGCCCTACTGATTAAATTGGTCAAGCCTATTTTACCTGTTGAGATAGACTTAACTATATGCCACAGTTACTGATCCCATTTAAGAATGGAAGAGACTACTGTTTTGCAGTTTGTTTATCTGCATCACTGTGAAAATCCAAAGCTCCCAACACTGGAAACTTTGAAATGTCTTATTTTTTTATAAATTCTAATAAAAGTAAATTACTTCCTGTTGAGAATCTGTTAATGTGGTATTGCTGTAGTAAAGTATGGCAGACTTTTCTCAAGTGTTTTTCATTATTATGAAGCAGAAATGTAGGCAAGGCATTAAATGGAAGTTAACATTTTTAGCTTTTTTATTATGCTTTTTGAAATATGCAACTTAACTTCCAGAAATTGCACGGAGTTTAGGTGTGCGTTGCCACACATATTCCCCGTGGTGTAACTGAATAATGAAGATCTGCCAGCCATTGATTGGCTGGTAGCTCTTGGTGGGTTAATGGGACTTCTATGGATCCTTGATCCTGGATAAGGCCTACTGTTACCTGGGTAAGGCCTACTGCTTCCTGCGTAAGGTTTACTTCTGCTGGGTAAGGCCTCCTTCTGTCCAGTTTCATAATAATTATTATAATCTTTATTGTCACAAGTAGGCTTACATTAACATTGCAATGAAGTTACTGTGAAAAGCCCCTCGTCACCACATTCCGGTGCCTGTTTGGGTACACAGAGGGAGAATTCAGAATGTCCAATTCACCGAACAGTACGTCTTTCGGGACATGAGGAAGGAGGAAGAGCAATTCAGGCAGCAAATATGAACACCTCTTGTTTCCACTGATCACCTTAACTTAAAATGTCCCCCTATGGTGGGCAAAAGAGATCTTGCCCGACAGCTGGACAGCCAGTGAGAGCCCCACGATGCACACTTTGAGGAAGGCCCACTAGAATTAAATGGCCAGTCTTGGCCCTTCCTCAGGATTAAGAACCCGAGGAACTGCTGTCCAATCGGAGGCTGGCATCTGTCCGTTTCAGGCAGAACCAATGGGAGTAATGTCATCAGCTGGCAATGCACCCACCAAATCTGTATAGTACATGAAATAAATGTTCATTGGGAGTGCATGACAAGGCTGTAACGCAGTTGAGGGTGTGATAAACTAAGACTGAAGCTTCGGTAGTCTATGACTTCCACCAGATCTCCAGAGTGTACGACTGTCTTAAAAACTTGAGCACATGATATATTTTAATAAAGCATCCAAACTGTACACCATGGGTATGATTCTCTGGCCTCGATACACTTTTTCTCGAGTGAAGTGAGGCCGGTAAATAGCGGGAGAGGCCAAAAATCACGTCATGTGCCAAACAGTTTGCGATGCAACCGGCCCGCTCCCGTAGGCAAAATCGGGATCTCGCCGTAGCGTAGCGAGAAACCAATTATCACCACTTAAGCTCTTATTTCCATACAATTAACAGGAGCCACCCCATATCCAATGGCCTCCCGTGATTCAGCGGCCTCCCCAGCAAGTGGTCACTTTGGAGCCAATTAGTACTCGTTTTGAAAAACGTGAACCTGGCGGAAGGGCTTCTGTGGGGAGCCGAGACGGTGAGTAGCCACCTTCGCTCACAGGCAAAGAGCATGAGGGTGCTGGGCTTGCCACCCCAGTGCCCGGCAGAGGTGGGGAACTCTCGGCTGGGGATGGGAGATCCTCTGCACGTGTGAGCCGTCATGGGAGGTTGGGGGGGAGGCGCTGGGGGTCAACCGCTCATGTCACTATCATGCCAACCCCGGATCGTGTGCACTTGTTCCGGTTGCAATCCTTGTCCCTGCCTGTCTACCCCACCGACCACCCATAATCTCCACAGACTGCCGAGGCCTCCAGCCGTGCAGGTGAAGGCTATTGTTGATAGGGAATTGGCAATCGTGGTTAAGGGAGCACTTCACACAACCCAAGTGGATTCCTGTGGGTGGGCGGCCATGTAGCATGTGGGAGTCATTGCCTAGTAGCCCAATCAAACCGCGATGCCTGGATAAGGTGCCTGAAAGGGGGCAGCACGGTAGCATTGTGGATAGCACAACAGCTCCAGGGTCACAGGTTCGATTCCGGCTTGGGTCACTGTCTGTGCGGAGTCTGCACATCCTCCCTGTGTGTGCGTGGGTTTCCTCCGGGTGCTCCGGTTTCCTCCCACAGTCCAAAGATGTGCAGGTTAGGTGGATTGGCCATGATAAATTGCCCTTAGTGTCCAAAATTGCCCTTAGTGTTGGGTGCGGTTACTGGATAATGGGGATAGGGTGGAGATGTTGACCTTGGGTAGGGTGCTCTTTCCAAGAGCTGGTGCAGACTCGATGGGCCGAATGGCCTCCTTCTGCACTGTAAATTCTATGATAAACTGCGGGAGTTAACACCAAACATGCAGCAGCCAACATCCGAACACCCAGGGGATGGACAACAGCTCCAGGGACATGTCCATGGCCGGAGGGTGGGTGAGTGCAACAGGTGTCTGCCTCCATCTGATGTACATCAGCAGCTGTGTGGTGCTCACCAGATTGTGCCCCAGAAGTCTGTCCACTAACATTTCCCATTGAGGTGCATGAGGTACATCTGTGCCGCGACTGTTATGGTGGCATCCTTGGAGCTCCCCTCCGAGGTGGTCTCCTGGGAGGCTGGAGAAGGGCCGTCTGGGATGGGCCAACGCCGTCGACTGGAGGACATGCGGGACAATGGACATGTGGTCAGTGGGAGGGATGGGTCGGTCAGAAAGGCAATCAGTCAGTAAGGCAAGAACAACTCATGGTGACATGTCCTGTGGCTGGGGCCCGTTGGTTTCTCATTCCTGCGGCATCCGCCAGTCTCCGCGTTCCTGATCGCTCTGTCCTCGGCCACCCCTATCACCTCGAAGGTGAGGAGAATTCTTACATCCGGCACCCCACAGCCGGTTTAGGCCTTCTCCCGCCGATTGTGGGAGAGTTTTACCTGAGGAGACACAGAGAGGGCGTCTTTGTCGCATATGTGGTTCACAGTGGTGGGGCGTGAGGGCAGAAAGGTCTTGGGGGGGTGAAGGTGTTGGTGTGCACTCACTCGTGCTGCCCGGTGTAGGTCGTTCATCTTTTCCCAGCACTGGAGGCCAGTCCTCCTGGTCAGTGTGGCCACTGCCACTTTGTGCCAGGCAGCAATGGCTGCCCTATGGCTGACCATCCGGGACCCTCGGGGGAAGAGGACATCCCTCCTGGTCTCCACTGCATCTAACAGCCTCCCTAGATCTCTATCCCTGAATCTTGGGGCCAGTCTCCTGGGTGCCATTGTTGCGAGCTGGCTGGAGGTGGTTAAGCAAGTGCTGCTTAAGTTATTAGAGGGGGGGGGGGCAGCATGGTGGTGCAGTGGTGTGTAGGGTTAGGAGTATTGGCCACACTAAATTGCCCCTTAATTGGTAAAAAAAAATAATTGGGTACTCTAAATTTTTTTTTTAAAAAGTCATTGGGGTGGTGGTGGCTGGGGCAGGGAGGGAGGGGGCTGACAAATGCGTTGCCAGCAAATCATCTGGCAAGCCTACATTTGCGGTGGGAAGCCCATGGGGCCTTGTTTTCTTTTTTCTTTATATACATTTAGAATTCCCAATTATTTTTTCCAATTAAGGGGCAATTTAGCGTGGCCAATCTACCTACCCTGCACATCTTTGGGCTGTGGGGGCGAAACCCACGCAAACACAGGGAAAATGTGCAAACTCCACATCCCAGGGCCGGGATTCGAACCCAGGTCCTCAGTGCCGTGAGGCAGCAATGCTAACCATTGTGCCACTATGCTGCCCTCATGGGGCCTTGTTAAGTGGACCAATTAACGTTGAATTGAGTTGTCAGCCTCGCTGGGCCAAGTGCTGGGAAGTTCGCGGCTGTTCCCGCTCGCTAGCACACTTCGAAATCTTTCCGCAGAATCATGCCCCATACTTTTCCTTTACCTCAGAATAAATTCAGTAGCAGTTTGTGCACCAGTTCAGAGTGTCATGATATACACCAGTATAACATGGTGCAGATACACACACACAGTGGGACCAATCAACATACACAACACCGTAGCCAATCACCAGTTAGAGCACACTCACTATAAAGACAGGGGTCATCAGAGTTCCCGCTCATTCGGGATGCAGCCTCCTACAAGGACAGAGCTTACAGCTTACAGCACAGATCCTCACCATGTGCTGAGTGCATAGACTGGTTCGGACAGACATAGGTCTTTAGTTTAATCTAACATTGTGTTAACCCACAGTGAAAGTATGTTCAACAGTTTCTAACTTAATAAATAGTGTTGCACTATTTTAAGTGTTGGTGGCCTGTATGTGTTCCACGGATCCAGAGCACTCAACACATCATGATACCAGGAGTTGAGGGATATTAGAACTTCTTAGACCTACCTGCAAAGGATCTGCCTTCCACCAGCATACAGTCATCCTGCAAAATGGACAGCGTCCGCCCGCCGCCGTCGCTCCGCATCACCAGTAACCTGGGGGCCAACTGGGAGATATTCAAACAACGCTTCCAGCTCTACCTGAAAGCCACAGACCGGGAAGATGCCTCAGACACCAAGAAGATCGGTCGCTTCCTATCCACGGCCGGGGACCATGCCGTCCACATTTTCAATTCTCTCACCTTTGCTGATGATGAAGATAAATCAAAATTGAAGACGATCCTCCTCAAGTTTGACTGTAACATAGAGGTGAATGAAAGTTTTGAGCGCTATGTATTCCAACAGCGTTTACAGGGTAAGGATGAACCTTTCCAGTCCTTTCTCACCCACCTCCGCATCCTTGCGCAGTCCTGTAATTACTTGGTGGCCTGTATGTGTTCCACGGATCCACGGCCCACCTCCGACTCCATGATACGCGACCAGATCATTTTCGGTGTTCAGTCGGAGGTGTTCACCTCAAGGTAAAGCAGCTAACCCGAGCGACCGCCATCGAGACCTGCTTGCTACACGAACACGCCACTAGTCGGTATTCCCACATCCAAGCGGCTGAAACGGCGCGGCCAGGTCCCCATGACCAGAATGGGTCCAAGCAATCGAGCAACTCCAGGGCCTCAGCCTGGATGAGAGCGGCCGTTTTGCACGCTTTTCGCGGGCTCCCGCGCCTGTGCGCACCGAACGAGGGGACGGCAACGCGACAAACGTACTGCGCAGGCACGCACCACGTACGGCCGCGCCGCGCATGCGCGGTGGCACAGCGAACGTACTGACGCTACAACGTGCGGCAACTGTGGCTCCGCCCACTTAAAGCGGCAATGCCCTGCCAAATCCCGACAATGCCTGAGATGTGGCAAACTTGGACACTATGCTGCTTTATGCAGATCAGTTCGGCCTGCCAATTCGTATCGCTCCGGCAAGACTCGCAGGAATGTCCGGGCCATTCAACCCACGGTCACCGAGTCCGATGCGGACCTACTATCTGATATTGACATCGAGGACCCGAAGACACCTTTTCGAATCGGTATCGTTACAAAAAACAAGGTGTCCCCAAAGCAAAGAATCCAGCCTCTATCGGTATAGAGCATCAATCCAGACGATGAATGGTGTGCCACCCTTACGGTCAACCGGTCCCAAATACGATTCCGCCTGGACACTGGTGCCTCCGCCAGTCTGACCTCCAAAGCCTTTGTGTCAAACCAGCCATCCTGCCATCAGCCTGCCAGCTATTAGATTGTAATGGCAATGCCATTGCTGCCAGCGGCTCGTGTCAGCTCGAAGTGACTTCAAAGCCATCCTTCCCTTTGAAATTGTGGGCTCCTCAAAAGCCTCCCTGCTTGGCGCGCAGGCATGCAAGCTGTTGAACCTAGTTCAGCGAGTTCACTCTCTCTCTCCTGCTGACACGTCTGCCTTTCAGGACACCGACTTCAGGGCGCAGCTCGACGCCATTATCAACCAGTACCACAAAGTCTTCGAGGGTATGGGCACGCTCCCGTACACCTACAAGATTTTATTAAAACCGAATGCCATGCCTGTGGTGCATGCACCTCGCAGGGTCCCAGCACCCCTTAAGGACCGCCTCAAGCAGCAGCTGCAGGACCTCCAGAACCAAGGAGCGATTTCCAAAGTCACAGAACCAACCGACTGGGTCAGTTCCATGCTATGTGTAAAAAAGCCTTCCGGCGAATTGAGAATTTGCATTGATCCCAAGGATCTAAATCGCAATATCATGAGGGAGCATTATCCAATTCCCAAGCGCGAAGAGCTCACATGTGAGATGGCTCGTGCCAAGCTCTTCACCAAACTCAACGCCTCAAAAGGATTCTGACAAATTCAGCTCGATAAATCCAGCAGGAATCTTTGCACATTTAATTCCCCCTTTGGCAGATATTGTTACAACAGGATGCCGTTCGGGATCATATCTGCATCAGAAGTCTTCCACAGGATTATGGAACAAATGATGGAAGGCATTGAAGGTGTACGCGTCTATGTCAATGACATAATCCTTTGGTCCACCACCCCGGAGGAGCATGTTAGTCGCCTCCAGCGCATATTCAGACGTGGACATGAGCATGGCCTCTGCCTCAACAGGGCCAAATGCTCTTTTGGTCAGATGGAACTCAAGTTCCTCGGGGACCACATCTCCCAATTGGGTGTGCAGCCGGATGCGGACAAGGTAGCTGCCATCACAGCAAGAAAACACCAGAGGACAAGAAGGCGGTCCTCCGATTTCTGGGCATGGTCAATTTTTTAGGGAAATTTATCCCTAACCTCGCCTCTCATACCACGGCTCTCAGGAACCTGGTCAGGAAGACAACAGACTTCCAATGGCTCCCTGACCACGAGCGCAAATGGAGAGAACTCAAAGCAAAACTGACCATGGCCTCGGTCTTAGCTTTCTTTGATCCAGCAAAGGAGACCAAAATTTCGACCGATGCCAGTCAATCCAGCATTGGGGCAGTGCTCTTTCAACGTGATGAGGTCTCATCATGGGCCCCCGTTCCATATGCGTCGCGTGCGATGACCCCCACGAAGCAGCGCTATGCGCAGATAGAAAAGGAGTGCCTGGGCCTTCTGACCGGTGTGGTTAACTTTCATGATTATGTCTACGGACTTCCTCAATTCACCATAGAGACCGACCATCGTCCGCTGGTCAATATAATACAGAAAGACTTGAACGATATGACGCCTCACCTCCAGCGTATTCTTCTCAGGCTCCGGCGATATGACTTCCAGCTGGTATACGCCCCAGGCAAAGACCTCATCATTGCTGACGCTCTCTCCAGGGCAGTCAACACTCCACGTGACCCAGTGAGATTTGTCTGCCAGGTTGACGTCCATGTGGCCTTCGTGGCCTCCAATCTACCTGCCACGGATGAACGCCTCGTCCAAATTCGCCGCGAGACATCGGCTGACCCTTTGCTACAGCGTGTCATGCGCCACCTAACAGACGGGTGGCTCAAGGGCCAATGCCCTCAGTTCTATAACATCAAAGATGATCTGGCGGTAGTCGACGGGGTTCTTCTAAAACTGGACCGCATTCTCATCCTGCATAGCATGCGACAACTTGTCCTGGAACAACTACACGAGGGCCACCTTGGCGTGGAAAAGTGCCGCCGACGGGTCCGAGAGACAGTGTACTGGCCCGGCATCAATGAGGACATAGCCAACACAGTGCTCAACTGCCCCACTTGTCAGCGCTTCCAGCCGGCCCAACCACGTGAGATCCTGCAGCCCCATGAGTTGGTCACGTCACCATGGACCAAGGTGGGCATCGACCTGTTCCACGCGCTGGGTAGAGACTATGTCCTGATCATGGACTACTTTTCAAATTACCCGGAGGTGATACGGTTGCACGACATCACCTCGTCTGCCGTCATTCGTGCATGTAAAGAAACATTTGCTCGACACGGCATCCAGCTCATGGTTATGTCGGACAATGGCCCCTGCTTCGCCAGCCAGGAATGGTCCAACTTTGCCAGGCGGTACAATTTTGCCCATGTTACATCCAGTCCCCTGTACCCCCAATCCAACGGCAAAGCGGAAAAGGGCGTCCACATAGTCAAACCACTCCTCTGCAAGGCTGCCGATGCTGGGTCCGATTTCCACCTTGCCTTGCTGGCCTATCGCTCCGCCCCGCTGTCCACTGGCCTGTTGCCAGCCCAGTTACTCATGGGTCGTACCCTGAGGACGACGGTGCCGTCCATCCATGTCCCAGACCTCAACCACGTTCCAGTCCTTCGCCGGATGCAACTGTCTCGTGCACAGCACAAGGCAACTCATGACTCCCATGCAGCTGATCTCCCTGCTCTGGCTCCAGATGACAACGTCCGCGTCCATCTTCCGGATGTGGGTTGGTCTGCGACAGCTGTTGTCCTTCTCAGAACCTTTCAGCTGGCAGAGATTCTAGTGAAATCGGACCACTGTGAAAATGTCCAGAAAATCACTCCTTGCAGAGGGAAACAAGGTTCATATTTTGAATGCCGCAACATACATTCAAACTAAAAAGCTGAACTGTTAATCATTATAGAACCATAGACTTCCTATAGTGCAGAAGGAGGCCATTTGGCCCATTCAGTGGTCATCGATCCTCTGAAAGAGCACATCACCTCGGCCCACTCCCCTGCCCTGTCCCGCAGGGCCCTACCTAACCTGCACATTTTTGGATTTATCCTTCACCTTTATTTGTATAATTGTAAACAATTGCAATTTGACAGTGCATGCCCTTTTTTAGAGTGCACAAGTTTTTAAAAATAAATTTAGAGTACCCAATTCATTTTTTCCAATTAAATGGCAATTTAACATGGTCAATCCACCTACGCTGCACATCTTTAAGTTGTGGGGGTGAAACCCACACAGGCATGGGGAGAATGGGCAAACTCCACACGGACAGTGACCCAGAGCCGGGATCGAACATGGTAACTTGGCGTTGTGAGGCAGCAGTGCTGACCACAGTGCCACCGTGCTGCCTCAGAGTACACTTAAATTGATGTGTGTGACATCTGCAATGTGATTTCCAGAACTTCGATATCTCAGAAACTGAGGGGGTTGGTTTAGCCAGTTGGCTGGACAGCTGGTCTGTGATGCAGAGTGAGGCCAACAGCGCAGGTTCAGTTCCCTTATCAGCTGAGATTATTCATGTAGGCCCTGGCTTCTCAACATTGCCCCTCGCCTGAGGTGTGGCGATCTCCAGGTTGTATCACCACCGGTCAGCTATCCCCCTCAAAGGGGAAAGCAGCCTATGGTCATCTGGGACTATGGCGACTTTACTTACTTACTATCACAGAAGCTGCAATAGATTCAACTGATAATCAGTCTAGTTTATCAGGAGTGCCAGACATATGACAGTAACCCCCGACTCACTCTTTCCATTTAATTTAATCATTGAGGAGTACATCTCATTTAATCATTTCTGTTACAAAGCTATTTGGCAAAATATTGTCAGTCAAAAATATGGCAGAAAAAAATATATGTATAGTGGGGAGCTAGCTGCATGAGATGGGTGTGAAGAGAGTTGTCGCTGGCAATTCAGGGCACTGTCTCCAAAGACCAGCAATGTGGCATAGCTGGCAGTAGCTCAGCACTGTGGCAATACCTGCAAGAGCTGACAGCAGAAGGTGGCAAAAAGCCATTTACTCAATACACAGCCAAATTATACATACAGTTTTGTTGCTAGGCAATCTGATGCACAGTTCATGCTGCTGGGAATTAGCATAGGCCAGTAGTATTGGACAGAAATGTCATGATCCTGCTACCAGCCCAAAAGCAAGAGATGAAATCATTGGAATGCTCACAGATGCATCAGTCATTTGTTTCAATTGTGGGCAGATTGTGCTAACTGGTCCCTATCATAACAATAATCTTTATCATTGGCACATGTAGGCTGACATGAACACTGCAATGAAGTTACTGTGAAAAGCCCCTAGTCGCCACACTCCGCGCCTGTTCGGGTACATAGAGTGAGAATTCAGAACGTCCAATTCACCTAACAGCACATCTTTTGGGACTTGTGGGAGGAAACCGGAGCACCCGGAGGAAACCCACGCAGACACGGGGAGAACGAGCAGACTCCGGACACCCAAGCCGGGAATCGAACCTGGGAACCTGGCACTGTGAAGCAACAGTGCGAACCACTGTGCTACCGTGTTGTACTGAAAAGCAGCAGACTCAACAAAACTGAATGCACTGGTAATCTTGTGTGCCATGTCAATGCCATCTTTATGTTTCAGGTCGCTGACAGATGTTTTTGCAACAGATGGAACAAATCTGGGGCGGAATTCTCTGATACTGGGGCTAAGTGTTGATGCCATCGTAAACGCCGGAGAGTTTTGCGACGGCGTCACCTGGCCCCTAGGATCAGCGATCCTGCGCCGCACAGGGGGCCAGCATGGCACTGGAGAACCTCACGCTGCTCCAGCTGCCGATACGGGCATCAGCACGGGTGGCGCATGTACGTGCATGTGCGTGGGTTGCCGGTCCCGACGCAACATGGCGGAGACCTACAGGGGCCCGGAGCGGAGGAACATAGGCCCCCACCAGGATAAGCCCGCCCGCCGATTGGTAAGCCCTGATCGCGGGCCAGGCCAACATGGAGGCCCCCCCCGGAGTCGGATCCCCCCTCCCACCCACCAGGCCGCCCCCGCAGCATGAACGCCGAGGTCCCACCGGGTAGGACCACACGAGAACGGTGCCGGCGGGACTTGGCCTAACTCAGCTGGCACTCGGCCCATCGCGCGGGGAGAATCGCCAGGGGATCACATTAAGTGGCCCCCCCGACCAACGCCGCGCCGTCTGCGCTGGTGCCAATGGCGCTGATTCTCCGGTCGGCGGAGAATCAGTGGACCGGCATTGCGTGATTCGTGCGCCCCCCCCCCCCCTGCCGATTCTCCAACCCGGCGCGAGGTCAAAGAATCCTGCCTCAGGTTTTTTTCCTTTTTTTCTCTGGTTGTCGATTACTGTTCGTCCCTGGTTTTGATCAGGCAAAAATCCTTTTCTCTGAGTTGTTGATGAACTTTGAATACAGTGTAAGTGTCCTTCCCGTTGATTCCTTTATTTCCCCTTTCTTTATTTTTGCTGTTATCATTTTGGTCCGTGGGTGCTTAATGGGTGTGTATCTTTAAATCAAGCAGGGGAAGAGAGGAATTCAAAAGTTACAAAAGAGAACCCTGTGCTAGTTTTCGGACAGCAGAACTTAGATATTTCAGCACCTGAGAAATCGGTGGGAGTCGGTTCGAGTGATTGGCTGGTGACCAATGAATTGGCCAAGAGCCTGTATTCTGCCCAGTAACAAGTGGTGGTTGGGTTCTGTCTGAGTGGGAATATTTTCAGAGAACCAGGGGAAGGACAGTTAGAGTTCTTTTTTTATAAATTTAGAGTACCCAATTCATTTTTTCTAATTAAGGGGCAATTTAGTGTGGCCAATCAACCTACCCTGCACATCTTTGGGTTGTGGGGGCGAAACCCACGCAAACACAGGGAAAATGTGCAAATCCACACGGACAGTGACCCAGAGCAGGGATCGAACCTGGGACCTCGGCGCCGTGAGGCAGTAGTGCTAACCCACTGCACCACCGTGCTGCCCGACAGTTGGAGTTCTTGATACTCAGAGGAAAGAAGCTGCTTTCTTTCTCCTTCATGTTTTACCCAGAAAAGCTGCATAGTTGTACACAGAATCTGCAATGAAAACCTCAAACTGAAACCTTGGATTCAAGGAAGGTGTGCTATGAACCAACCATCTGAAACAGACTATTATCCCTTTACTTATTATTTTACCCCCTCCTCTCCCCTCTGTGTTTGTCTGCCTTGAGTGTGTGTGTGCAGAGGGTGGGACAAGTTTAAGTTGGGGGGGGGATTAGGAATTGGATAATAGGGCAGCACGGTGGCACAGTGGTTAGCACTGCAGTCTCACAACGCTGAGGACCTGGGTTTGATCCTGTCCCTGGGTCATGTCCGTGTGGAGTTAGCACATTCTCCCCGTGTCTGCGTGGTTCTCACCCCCACAACCTAAAGATGTGCATGGTAGGTGGATTGGTCGTGCTAAATTGCCCCTTAATGGGAAAATAAAAGAATTGAGTACTCTAAATTTCTTTTTTTTAAATACTGTAACATAAGTCTAGTAGTATTACACTAGACATTCTTCCAATCTTGTCTCCTTTAAGATATCTCTTCATAGATCATAGATCATAGAATTTAAAGTGCAGAAGGAGGCCATTCAGCCCATCGAGTCTGCACCAGCTCTTGGAAAGAGGTACGACTTAAGCCCCACGCGTCCACCCCATCCCCTTTATCCCCCTAACCCCACCTAATATTTTTGGACACAAAGGGCAATTTAGAATGGCCAATCCACCTTTCCTGCGCATCTTTGGACTGTGGGAGGAAACCGGAGCACCCGGAGGAAAGCCACACACACACGGGGAGAACGTGCAGACTCCACACAGACAGTGACCCAAGCAGGAATTGAACTTGGGACCATGGAGTTGCGAAGCAACTGTGCTAACCACTGTGCTACCGTGCTACTAGAAGGAGTTCTTGCCAATCAATTTCTCTGTGATACTTGTGACAATAATTCAACAGCAGCTCCTGTTATTTCAAAAACATTTCCTTCATGATTAAATCTGAGATATACAGGGACTATTCTTTTAATGCCATCTGCAAAAAATTATGTATGCTCTAAATATTGGCTGTTACATCTGCATAAATATTACCTAATGAAAACAAAACAGAATAGCTTTTTTCTGCAGCATTTTTAATTTCAGCTTCCACCAACACCCTTTTAATACCTGTTTTTTGAGAAAAGAGTGTGGACAGGCAAGAGTTCTTTCACATTATTAGAAATGTGAGTAGATTCACTCAAGGCCCTCATTAACATGCTGAATGTATGCGTAAATGGAGCTGGAGCTGAGAATGATCAGGAGTGAACAGCATTGAAAATCTCAAAAAGAAATTGCTCTCAGGAATGTTTGGTGGAAGGGCTTAAATCCCCATTTCCTGGTTCATGATTGCTGAGTCCCATTGATGAAAAACCACTATTGTAAAGTGAATTGGATATATACTTGAAAAGGAGACATTTGCAGGTCAGAAGACTAATTAGATTCCTTTAAAAAGCCAGTACAGACAGGATGGGTTGAATGGCATATTTCTGTGTTGATGTGCAGGCTGGATGGATTGGCCACACTAAATTGCCCCTTAGTTGGAAAAAATGAATTGGGTACTCATAATCTATGAGAAAAATGTTTTAAAAAAAGATTCCAGGGAGGAACCTGACTTGGTAGATCTATCTCTTTTTTTTAAACCATGGAGGAAGTTACTGAACACATTCACAGGGGTCTGCTGATGAACTTTCAACAAACAAAATAAAACATTTATTAAACAAGAAAAATGAACGATATTACACTGATCAAAAAGGTTGATAAAAATGAATAAAAACACAAGAAGGTTATTCAAGTGTTCACTGTTCTTTTACCCAAGCTATATTTTACAGACATACAAATGTGGAAAGATAAAACAATTTTCATATCTATATTATACTCTAATATTCAGGGTAGGTATGCAGTACATGCAAATTAACTGGTGAACTGTGGTTAGACACACCACACTCAAAAATAAATGACAGAAGGCAGCATAGTGGTGCAGTGGGTTAGCACTGCTGCCTCACGGTGCCGAGGTCCCAGGTTCGATCCTGGCTATGGGTCACTGTCCGTGTGGTGTTTTCACATTCTCCCTGTGCTTGTGTGGGTTTCGACCCCACAACGCAAAAGATGTACAGGCTGGGTGGATTGGCCACGCTAAATTGCCCCTTAATTGGAAAAAATGAATTGGGTACTCTAAATTTATAAAAATAAAATAAATGACAGATACAACCAAAGCAGATTCCATGGATTTCTCAACTACCACCCAGACACTTGTCACACGTGAGCCAATCAGTCTCAAATAACTTCTATCTTTCTCATGAGGGTTTCCAATCTCCACAATCAAAATTTCACCTTGGTTTCTGGCCCCATATGGTTGCTTTGACAGGCATCCACCTCCATGGTTTCAATCTCACCTTCCAAGATACCTTGCCCCTGGACCGCTGCATACATTCAAGCTCCACCTTTCAAGCACACTTTCAGATCTTTGGCCATGGCAAACAGAATACCACTGCTCCAAAAGGCCCATTGTAAGTAGTCATCTACCTTTGGCTACCTTCTTGGATCACCAGGGCTCAAGTCCACTTTGCTGCCCACAGCCTTTAATTAACTTGGAGCCCTTTTCTCTGCTCCTTTCATTTTTCTTGACTCAATAGGATCTATCTTTGATTCCTGTCTTTGGCCCTGCTTGGAATTTTCTTCTGAAACTTTTGGCTGTCTCGCTCCCTGGTTTAGGATCTCCTTCTTGGTTTAGGACCTTCTCCCTGCCCCCCCGCGCCCCTGTGTCCTGCTTCCTGGGACCCCCTTCTCTCGAATGATGCTCCAGTTCAGGTCATTTGACCTGCAGTTTTGGCCATTTTTCTCTCTTTCTTCTTTTCCTTTTGCGTAGGTGTACAGGCCAATTCTCAGGCTAAAGAACTTTAAAAGACTAACTGCATATGGCCTCCTTCTGCACTATAAATTCTATGATTCTATGATACTATGATGTATTTGTCACAGTATCTTTCAAAATATTACTTATTTTATTGGGGGAGTAAGGGAATATTTATCTCTTTGAGAGAAAATATCCAGAACCTCCAGTAACATAACATTTCAACGGTAGTCGAGGTAGAATTCTCCTGACTATCGTGAGCCACATCCCCCTTTCTATAATGATCTGAGGGAACACATTTCACCTAAAACACTGCTACAATTTTACAACCCTTTCCTTTCCTGGGACAGCCTTTTCTGATGATTCTTTAAGCATTCCACTGGTTCATCATTCAGTTTCCAACTTTGGGCTTTAAGGTGTCCTTTTTTATGGCAATGAAAGCATACCAGTTTAATTTCACCCCTTTTATTCTCTACACAATCAATTTTCGTGACTGGAACATCTTCAGCTTTCTCCATTAAGCTAGACTCTTTCTTGTTGCTCCAGTTTCCCTGTTGATTCCCATATGACCATTTACCCACATACCTACATATAATTGTGTGAGATATCAAGGTATCAGCCAAAACTGCCACTTCTTTGATACTTGACACTCATCTAAATAAGTCTTAATAGTTACTGGAATGCTATTTTGGAATTCTTCAACATAATTTCCCTCTCATTCTCAAAATCTTTCTCTAACGTCAGTAATTGATACCATTGATCCCAGAGCGTTTCTTTTTCTCTTGAAAATTCCACAAATGTCTGATTAGGTTTCTTTCTATGGTCCTAAATTGATAAGCTTCAGGGACAAGCTCGTAAACACTGAGTAATGGCCTTTAAACTGCTTCATAATCTGCAGACTGCTCTTCTGACAGATTGCTGTACTATCAGGATGTTCTGTGACATCAAGGTGCAGGCATCTTCAACTTCACAACTATCTTTTCAAATAAGTGAAATATCTTTGAACCCCATCCTCTGTAAATTTAAGCACCAAATGTAGACATTTAGTTAAATCAAAATCCTCAGTGGAATCAAAATCTTCCTCTGAATCACAATCTCTCCTTTCTTCCTCAATTCTAAACTCCTCTCTAGTCAGGCCATAGGACGGGATTTTCCGACCTCCCGCCGGGTCGGAGAATCGCTGGGGGGGGGGCGGCGTGAATCACGCCCCGCCGCTCCGATGCCGACTGCCGAATTCTCCAGCGGCAGTTTACGGGGTCCTCGGGGATGCGCAGAGGGATCTGGCCCCGGGGGGGGGGAGACACGGTGGCCTGGTCCGCGATCAGGGCCCACCGATCGTGGGGGCACTCTTTTCCTCCGTGCCGGCCTCTGTAAGGCTCCGCCATGGCCGGCGCGGAGAAGAAACCCCCTGCGCATGCTCAGGAAACACGCCGGCGGTTCTGCGCATGCGCCAACTCGCGCCAGCCGGCGGCAGGCTTTCGGTGCTGGTTGGCGTGGCGCCAACCCCTCCAGCGTCGGCCTAGCCCCCGGAAGTGCAGATGATTCTGCAACTTCCAGGCGGCTCGACGCCTGAGTGGTTCACGCCGCTCTTGCCGCCGGTAAGGGCCGCCCCGCCAATTCCGGGAGAATCCCAGCCATGGTGCCTGATTTCTTTCTCACTTTGAAACTCAAGCTCAAGCTTTCACGTTTCCATTTCTTTTCCTCTTTGTTCTTCTCATTTGAATTTTCTCATTTCTCTTTCTCTAATTCAAGCTGCTTCATCTGCAACTGAATTTTAGCTAACTCTAGCTGTGATACACTCATTTCAGATTTTTCTCCTTTTAATTCTAAATGCTGGGTAGTTAATTTGATCATATCATCCTTATGATGTCTGCTTTTATTTCTACATGCAATCTATCTGCTAATTCTCATAATGTAGTCTTATTAAATGTGCAGGTTAGGAGGATTGGCCATGCTAAATCACCCCTCAATTGGAAAAAAATGAATTCTGTTATGAGAATGTCACTTTAAGAAATGTTTGGCTGCTCATGTTACTTGAGTGATGTCAGAGTGTGGGTGGAGTTGAGCTCTGGCTCTGCTTTTTAGTTTCACTTTGAGAAAAGCTTGGGTGTGTCTGTGTTTTTTTGGTTTCATTTTCAGTGTTGGAGCTGAAGCCAGACAAAGCAGGTGTACTGCTGTTCTCTCTGCCATGAAAAGACTATCTCTTGATCATTTGGTGAATTCAGAATTATAAATGCTTTCAGTAGTGAATGTAAACCTGATGTGCTTCTGTTAAAAAGTGTTTCTTTTGTCCTCTGAATGTTGTTTGGGAAGTTATTACGGATTACTTAGTGTTGTATTCTTTGGGGGTTGTATTTGAATTAATGGTTGCTAAGATGTTCACTGTATGTTTTAAAAAGGTTAACTTGAGTTCATAGAATAAACATTGTTTTGCTTTAAAAACTACTTTTCCATTTCTGCTATACCACACCTGTAGAGCGGGCCGTGTGCTCCCCATACCACAATCTATTTAAGGTTGTGGGTCAGGTGAACTCCATGATACACTTTGGGGTTCTCTAAAACCTGGCCCATAACAAATGGGTACTCTAAGTTTAAAAAAAAGAATATTAGGGCAGCACGGTGGCACAGTGGGTTAGCCCTGCTGCCTCACGGCGCCGAGGTCCCAGGTTCGATCCTGGCTCTGGGTCACTGTCCTTGTGGAGTTTGCACATTCTCTCCATGTTTGCGTGGGTTTCGCCCTACAACCCAAAGTTGTGCAGGCTAGGTGGATTGGCCACACTAAATTGCCCCTTAATTGGAAACAATGAATTGGGTACTCTAAATCTATTTTTAAAATGAATATTAAAAAGGCTAGCTGCGCATGTACAGCCTTCCCCCCACCGGCACATCTGTGAAAGGCCTGAATTACATAACAAAAACCCTGAACTGTGCATCTGTGGCCACTCCCTGGCTGACTCATGCACAGTGGTCACTGGGCTCCAATCTCTGACTTTGAATTTCATCAGGCTTTCAAGAGTTCAACTCTCACAAAGATGTGGCGCAATGATTAGCACCGCTGCCTCATGGCGCCGAGGATCCAGGTCACGGACACATTCTCCCCATTTCTGTGTGGGTCTCACTCCCACAACCCAAAATGTTGTACAGGGCAGGTGAATTGGCCAGACTAAATTGCCCCTTAGTAAAATAATTGGGTACTCTAAATTTATTTTTTAAAAACCCTCGCAAAGATGAATTTTTGAAGTGTTTGAAACGTCTTAATGCATTTGTGAAGTACATAGTTTTCCTCCAACATTGCCCAGCACAGTTGTCCTGTCAGCCTGATCTTTTAACATATGGCTCTGTGGGGCCATTGGGGACTGTGCGAACTTAGCAGCATTGGAAGTAGCTCCATATTGTTCTGATTCCCATCAATTACAACTTGATGGGTGGACATTTATGCAAGGAACATCATGCATTCTGAAAGAAAGACTAAACAAATGTAAATGTTTATTTTTATATTGAGAGCCTCCGTTCATCAAGAAGTTTATATTGTGATTTCTGGATGAATTTTCTGATCTACAACACATCTTCTGGTCCCGCCAATTGTCCACCCCCACGCTAGGTCTCCAGCCAGTGAGGTGTGCCTTCAATAGGAAACCCCATCGACAGCAGCAGGTCTAGAAGATCCCACCACCGGCCAATGTCAGGCTGCCTTCACCGCTGCGAAACACCCAGTAGGTTGCGCAGAAGTACCCACCTGGTCGGTATCTTTAACATTCTGCAATTTGTTTTGTCATTCAGGCTTCATATACATAAACACTTCCATCTAGCTGTAGTTGTTCTACTGCCAACGATTTAAATTGTTTGAACTGGGGGTACTAGGCTAGCGGATAGATTAACAGAGAAGCATGAGTAGACCTCTGAGGGAATATTTCGTAATGCTCAGAATTAGTACACTTCTACTGTAAAGGAAAATTCTAAGGGGCGGACCCACCATCTGTGATTAACTAAAGAAGTTAAGGGAAAGTACCAAACATAAGGAAAAAGCACATAACTGCGCAAAGGTGAGTGCACAGATCAGATGACTGGTCAGAATATAAAGAACAGCAGAAAATGAAAGGTTAATCAGGAGAAATATGAGGGGAAACTAGCTAGAAATGTAAAAATGGAGAGCAAGAGTTTCTGCCGGTATTTAAAAAGGACAAGAGTAAATAAAGTGAGTGCTGGTCTTCTAAATAGTGACAGTGGACAGTTATTAGTAGATAATAATGAAATTAGAGATAAAATGAACAAATATTTTGCTTCTGTCTTCACTATGGGGGGGATGCAAAATAATATTCCAGCAATTAGTATAAATCAAGAGGTGGAAGGGAGAGAGGAACTTGGTGAAAATACAATCACGAGTGAAGCGGTACTGATAAAATTGATGGAAAATAGATGGTATCTAACAAGTCTCCGGGTTCTGGTGGGTTTCAGCCTGGAGTCATAAAATGGGGGCAGGTCTGTGGGGTATTTTTGGGGGACAGGTCAGTGGGGTATTTTTTGTTGTGCTGGTTATGTACAGCCATGTTGGCTGGTTTGGAGTTGTGTTTCTGTCCATTGTGTTAATATATAAATGCCTCGGGCAGCACAGTGGCGCAGTGGGTAGCACTGCTGCCTCACGGCGCCGAGGTTCCAGGTTCGATCCCGGCCCCGGGTCACTGTCTGTGTGGAGTTTGCACATTCTCCTCGTGTTTGCGTGGGTTTCGCCCCCACAACCCAAAGATGTGCTGGGTAGGTGGATTGGCCACGCTAAATTGCCCCTTAATTGGAAAAAAATTATTGGGTACTCTAAATTTTTTTTAAAAATATATAAATGCCTCAATAAAATATTTTTCAAAAACAAGAGGTGGCTAATGAGGTAGTAGATGCATTGGTGTTAATTTTCCAAAATTCTCTTGATTCTGGAAAGGTTCCATCAGATTGGAAAGTAGAAAATGTGACTCTTATATTCAAGAAGGGAGGGAGGCAGGAAACAATAAACTTAGTTTGACTGGGGTGGTGCTGGAATCGATCATTAAGGAGGTATATAGCTGGCCACTCAAAAATGTAAGGTCACTGGGAACAGTCAACATGGTTTTGTGAAAGGGAAATCATGTTTAACCAATTTATTGGAGTTCTTTGATGAGTAACATGCACTGTGGATAAAGAGGAACCATTGGATTTCCAGAAGGCATTTGATAAGGTGCCACATCAAACTTTATTGTGAAAAATAAAAGATGGTAGAGGAGGCAACATATTATCAGTGGATAGCAGATTGGCTGGCTGACAGAACAACATAAATGGGTATTTTTCTAATGAGCGAGTGTAAATGCATTGATGCGGTTCAGAGAAGGTTTACCAGATTGATACCTGGAATGAGCAGATTTCTCAGTGAGTTGTGTGACTTTTGAATTCTCTGCCTCAGAAGGAGGTGGGGGCAGATTAATTGAATATTTTTAAGATGGTGGTAGATATATTCTTGTTGGACAAGGGAATGAAAGGTTATCGGGAGTAGATAGGAATGTGAGGTGCAATCCACCCAAAAAATGCCGAAGTGTCATTTTGGCCCAGTTTGGTGGGATATTTCCCACCTGCATTTTGTGTGAGATCCAGACCTATACTCACCCACAATTAGGGCGCGATCTATCGGCCATGTCCCGCTGGAACCGTGGTGCGACGTGGCCGGTATATTCCGGGAGTGGCCACCTCCAGGATTCCCGACGGCCGTTATGCCTTACGAGATCTAACCAGAGTTTAAGATCCCACCTAACCTTACTTGTGCCGGATCAAACGGCCACCCGGCATCTATTGGCCTTGCTGAGGAGGCCCCAGCTGGGTGCCATTCAGTACTGGTTCCCACAAACAGGGATCAGGCAGAATGGTACCTGAGGAGGTCTCCCAGACAATGGGAGGACCTGGGTGGTTGGCCTCCAGGCAGGGTAGTAACCTGACACTGTTGGTGCCAGCCTGGAACCTTGGCACTGCCAGCCTGGCACCCTGACAGTGCCACCCAGGTGCCCACCTGGCACAGCCAGGGTGCCCAGGTGACACTACTATGCTGACAGGGACACTGCCAGGGTGCCAGGGTGGTATTTTGCCCACACCAGGGATCAGGACTGGAGGTGCCCTGCCCGTGTGAAGTGGGGTGCGGGCCCAAGGATCCTCTTATAGCTGAGTTGGGGACTTCGGGAGGATCTGGCGGGTGCGTTGGGGGGTCGAGTGATTGGAAAAGATGCTGAGTGTGGCATCTGGGGGGTGTTCTCTGCCGGGCCCGAAATAGTGACAGAGTGCTGTTAGATAGCGGGATTATTCCCAGCACTATAAGCGCCGGAAACAACGCCTCTAATACCGTCCAAATTGGACACTACGTTTTCTTAGTTAGATCACACTGTTAGTCATTTTTGGGGGGCTTGGAGAGTTTCTCGCCGGTAAAGTCCACACTTCAAATTTCTTCCTGCTGTGGGGAACCGAACTCACCGGCCAGACCATCTTCTCAGAGATTGGGGTGCCATTTTGAAAGGGTGACCCAATCTCAAAGTGAGCTTGTCAGTGTCGCCACCCCCCCCCCCCCTACACCCATGGACAATGCGACCCACGTAGACATGGGCAACACCCCCCATCATCAACCCTCAAGGGGCAACCTCCCACCTATCAATAAAAGTTAGCATTAGCCCCCCCTCCACTACCCAGGCATGAGTGGGATCCTGCCCCACACCTATCCATCCGTGGGCATCGGGCAGCACTCCTCACCCCCCCCCCCCCAAAGTGAGCATACCACACGGTGGAATCACTGAGGGCCCCCCACCTATAGGACCTTCCTCTCAGTTCCTCCCTTTCAGCCTCCCCTTCCAGGACCCCCTTCAACTCCCCAACCTGCATGATGCCCCTTCATACCCCCCCCCTTCAAACATCCCCTTTCATGGGCATGGCCCCCTCGGGCCCTGTCTCTCAGAACTGCCAACCTGGTACCCTGGAACTGCCAATCTGGCATGCGGGCACTGCCCCTGACACCCTGGCAGTGCCAACCTGACACTGCCAGTTTGGCGCTGCCAGGATGCCAGCGGAAGTGCCAGGGTACTGCCCAGTCCCTGACCATCCGGGAGACCCTAATGGCCTCTGAGACCCCCGGAGTGGCCATCACGCCTGCTGTCCGCTTGTGGTGGCACGTACTAATCAGTGCCTGGGTGAGGTTTCGCCAATGCGGCCAGTGATTCTGGGAGCCTCAAACCGGGAGCCTAATGTCTCATTTAAATATGATTACCTGGATCACGCCCAGCGAGGGCCTGATCCAGACTGAGCCAGGTGCAGCAGAGTCAGGTGACTTGCGCGTGGCTCGGTGCCCAGCACAAAGCCCATTTTGAGCCTGGGTACTTTAAATTTTTTTTTTAAATTAGGCATCTTGCCAAATGCATGGTTAGGATGGATAAAGAGGGATACGGCACAAGGAACTGCTGAGCATTTTGGCCACGGTTGGTATCATGACTGGTGCAGGCTTGGAGGGCCTGTTCCTGTGCTGTATTGTTCCTTGTTCTGTTTATTATCGAGGCCCTGAGTGTTAGAATGCTATTGAAAGTACTAAATTTAATTTTTTTGAGAACTTAGGTCAAACCAAACACAGAAAGGATGGAATCTACTCTCCCTGGTGACTGATAAATGGGAACGAAAAAGCTTCCACCCCCAACCCTCCTGTTTATTCTTTTCTCCATTTACATTTTCCAGCTTTTACTTACTACTCTGGTTAAATACTTCAATGAAATACTCAATTATTTCAAACTCATGAGTTGCTGTGAAATGCTTAACTTGCTAAGAATTGCTGACAGTATATTGTTTTAAAGGTTACATTGACCAAGACCATTTTTTGGAGTGGGTATTACTGGTGCTTGTAGCTGCATGTTTAACATGTTGTTGTACAAGATCCTATAGTGAAAGCATTTTAACTGGAAGGCGGTTGGAAGGTATAGGGCTGTAACTAAATTTGATCTGAGCTGATTTCAAGGTGCAAATCACTGCAAACACAGCTGGTGCCCATCCACTGGGTCATATGTCAGCATTGATTAACAACATCAGAGCTGGGAGCAGGAGTAGGCCATTCAGCCCTTTCTGACTGGCCCACCATTCAATAAGATTGATCTCCTATACTTTTTATATCCCTGGTTTCCTTACAGTCCAAGAATCCATTGCTCACAGTCTTTGAAATGCTCAGTAAGTGAGCATCCACGCCTCGTCACGGCAAAGACCTCCAAACACAACCCGAGAGGGAAGATATTTCTCCTCATCTCAATGGTAAAAGGTCAGCTCCTTATTGAGACTTTAACATTTTAAAAGATGAAAGCTTTCACCAAAGAATCAGGAATTAATTGTTTTAACTATTTCATGTCACACCACCATAGAGCTAGTTCAGAAAGTAAATTCATGATTCTAAAATCCTGCAAGCTGCTTGCTGACAGCAAACCCGATTGTCTACTTCGCTGAGTTTTAAGAAATTAATTCAAGGGATATGGGTGCCGCTGACTCATAGAGTTGTCGTGTTAAGCACACTGAGATAACACAGGCTGCAACTGGATGCAGCTATGACTGAAATAGACTCCAGGGGCGAGATTCTCCGACCCCCCGCCGGGTCGGAGAATCGTCGGGGGCTGGCGTGAATCCCGCCCCCGCCGGTTGCCGAATTCTCCGGCACCGGATATTCGGCGGGGGCGGGAATCGCGCTGCGCCGGTTGGCGCCCCCCCCCCCCCCCCCCCCCCCCCCCCCGCGCGATTCTCCCGCCCGGATGGGCCGAAGTCCCGCTGCTAAAATGCCTGTCCCGCCGGCATAGATTAAACCACCTACCTTACCGGCGGGACAAGGCGGCGCGGGTGGGCTCCGGGGTCCTGGGGGGGGGGCACGGGGCGGTCTGGCCCCGGGGGGTGCCCCCACGGTGGCCTGGCCCGGGATCAGGGCCCACCGATCCGCGGGCGGGCCTGTGCCGTGGGGGCACTCTTTTCTTTCCGCCTTCGCCACGGTCTCCACCATGGCGGAGGTGGAAGAGACTCCCTCCACTGCGCATGCGTGGGAATGCTGTCAGCGGCCGCTAACGCTCCCACGCATGCGCCGCCCGGAGATGTCATTTCCGCGCCAGCTGGCGGGGCACCAAAGGCCTTTTCCGCCAGCTGGCAGGGCGGAAATTCGTCCGGCGCGGGCCTAGCCCCTTAAGGTTGGGGCTCGGTCCCCCAAGATGCGGAGCATTCCGCACCTTTGGGGCGGCGCAATGCCCGACTGATTTGCGCCGTTTTGGGCGCCAGTCGGTGGACATCGCGCCGATACCGGAGAATTTCACCCCAGACCTTGAAGTTAGTTCAATTTGATTTATTGAACCTGTCACACAGTTAGCACAGTTCTCTGTGAGTTCGACTCTCTGCTAACCTAAGTGTGATTAATCTGTCTGACTGAACCAGAGCCATCTCTTAGCCATGTGCTGGAGGTGTTATGTGATATATACACCCTGACTCACTCTGTAGATGTCCCTAGTGGAAAGAGGCGGAGTGTGAGTGCCTCCTGCCTTTTATAGTGGGAAACCACCCCCATGTGTGCTGCCTGCTGATTGCTTATGTCCTCTTCTCTGTGTTCGTTATCTGCCTGTCTGTATCTCATTATGCGCATGTCTGCATATCATGACATCTCCCCTTTTGAAATGTTTTTCTGCAGCCTATGTGAAAGTATTTACATGTGTAGGCCAATAAACCAATGTATTTACATGAGATGGCAGATGGGATCATATGTACATATGAAAACAGGTGTCTAATGTGCGAGAACAGAACATAGCAAACAAAAGAAATGTTCATAAGTCCAGTCTCTGGGGCTTGCGTCTGACCCTGGTCGACCGCCGGAGAGGAGGTGGTGGGGATGACGGCGCCTTGATGGGCGGGATTGCAGCCAGACTGGTGGCCTCGTGGTTCGAGGTGTCAGGAGGTGGCACAATAACAGATGGAAACAACAAAGAATGTGGTTGCGGGTGGGCAACTGTGCGCAGTGCCCGTCTGTTGGCCGCACAACAGAGCCATCAGCCATACGCACAATGTATGATTGAGGCGCAGCCTGTCGGACAACGACCACTGGAGCTGACCAGCCTCCATCAGGTAGCTTGATCCGAACAGCATCCGCCGGGGATAATACAGGTAAATTGGTGGCATGAGCATCATAGTCCTGCTTTTGCCGGTCCCTGAGTTTCTGCACCTTCTGCAGCACCGGGAGGTGATCCAGGTCAGGCAAGTGTATGGCTGGAAGAGTCGTCCGCAGGTCCCTGTTCATCAGGAGTTGAGCCGGTGACATGCCGGTAGACAGAGGGGTTGCCCTGTACGCAAGCAGCGCAAGGTTGACGGCAGAAGCAGAATCCGCAGCCTTGCAGATGAGGTGCTGCACTATGTGCACCCCTTTCTCAACCTTCCAATTGGACTGCGGGTAATGCGGGCTGGAAGTGCCGTGATGAAACTGATATAGCTGGGCAAATCTTGACCACTCTTAGCTGTTGAAGCAAGGACCGTTGTCACTCATGACAGTGAGGGGAATGCCATGCCTGGAGAACGTCTCCTTACAGGCCTCGATGACGGTCTTGGATGTGAGGTCCGAGAGCTTCACAACTTCTGGATAGTTGGAAAAATAATCGATGATGAGAACATAATCACGACCATTGGCGTGAAAGAGGTCGGTGCCCACCTTGGACCATGGTGAGGTCACGATTTCGTGCTGCTGAAGCGTCTCCTTGCTCTGTGCTGGCTGGAAGTGTTGACAGGTCAGACAGTTGAGGACCATGTTCGAGATGCCCTGACTAATCCCAGGCCAGTAGACAGCTTGCCTGGCTCTGCACCTGCACTTCTCGATACCCAGGTGTCCCTCGTGGATTTGCCGGAGCACCAAGCTCTGGAGACTGCGTGGAATGACAATGCGATCCAGCTTGAGGAGGATACCATCAACCACCGTCAGGTCATCCTTCACATTGAAGAATTGAGGGCACTGCCCTTTTTGCCAACCATTGGTGAGGTGGTGCATGACACGCTGCAGCAGCGGGTCTTTGGCTGTCTCGTCACGAATGTGAATCATCTTTTCATCCGACGCCGAGAGGTTACTGGCCCACAGCTGCACCTGTGATTCGATCTGTTGGATGAATGCCGGCGGGTCGGCAGGCAAGGTTATGGAGCGGGACAAGGCATCGCAATAATGAGCTCCTTGCCAGGCGTGTACACAAGCTCAAAGTCATGCCGTCTGAGCCTGAGAAGGACGCGCTGCAGCCGGGGTGTCATGTCGTTCAGGTCCTTGTGGATAATGTGGACCAGAGGCCTGTGGTTCGTCTCGACGGTGAACGTCGGCAGGCCGTAGACATAATCGGGGAGCTTGAGAATTCCAGTGAGAAGGCCCAGGCATTCCTTTTCAATTTGGGCGTACCGCTGCTTGGTGGGTGTCATCCCCTGTGATGCCTAGGCAACCGATGCCCAGGATGAGGTGTCATCGCACTGGAGCAACACCGCGCCGATGCCGTCCAGGCTCGCATCTGTCGAGATTTTCGTTTCCCTGTCAGGGTCACAAAATGCCAGTACAGGTGCAGTGGGGAGCTTGGCTTTCAGCTCCAACCACTCTGCTTGATGAGCTGCCGGCCACTCAAAGGCAGTAGACTTTTTCACCCGGTGTCTGAGGGCCGTGGTGTGTGAGGCCAGGTTTGGGATAAACTTGCCCAAGAAGTTTGCTATTCCTAGGAAGCGCAGCACCGCCTTCTTGTCGTCAGGGGTCTTCATGGCTTCGATGGCCTTGACCTTGTCTGTGGCCGGGCGCACACCCTGCTGAGATATCTGGTCACCCAAGAACTTCAGTGTCGGCATGCCAAAGAACACTTTGCCCTGTTCAGCTTGAGGCCATCGGCATGGACACGGCGGAATACCTGCTGGAGACAAGAGATGTGCTCTTCAGGAGTTGTGGACCAAATGATAACGTCGTCCACATACACACGAACCCCTTCAATGCCCTCCATCATCTGCTCCATGATTCTATGGAAGATCTCCGAGGCCGAGACAATGCCAAACGGCATACGATTGTAGCAGTTCCTGCCAAATGGTGTGTTGAAGGTGCAGAGCCTTCGGCTGGACTCATCCAGCTGGATTTGTGTGAACCCGTGTGATGCATCTAACTTTGTGAAAAACCAGGCGTGTGCCATCTCACTTGCTAGTTCCTCCCGCTTCGGGATGGGGTAGTATTCCCGCATTATATTCTGGTTGAGATCCTTGGGATCAATACAGATGCGCAGCTCCCCCGAAGGCTTTTTTACACAGACCTTCGAGCTGACCCAGTCAGTCGGTTCTGTGGCTTTGGAGATGATGCCCTGGTCCTGAAGATTTTCCAATTGCGCCTTCAGGCGCTTCTTCAGTGGAGCTGGGACCCAGCATGGAGAGTGGACCACAGGCGTGGCATCAGGATCTTGTACCGATATGGCAGAGTGGCCATCCGGATACTGAGCGAGGATGTAATCAATGCCGGCTTGAAGAACCCTGTTGGGGGAGGTCATTGTGTAGACCTGCTACACAAGGTTTAGCTGCTTGCATGCATGTGCCCTGCCTGGCTTGACGATTTCAAACCTTAGCCTTGCGCGAATGCTCCTGTTGGAGACAAGCAGATGGCAGGATCCCAGTGCTGAGATGGCATCGCCGTTATAGTCCAGGAGCTGGCAGGCTGCTGGAAGGAGCTTGGGTGGCTTCTTGAAATCCGCCTGTGAAAGGAGATTGGCAGATGCACCTGTGTCCAGCTTGAACTGGACCGAGCATTGATTTACTTGCATCACCGCACGCCATTCGTCCGCAGTATCCACAGTGAGGATGGGCAGGCTCCGTGATGATGTCGGTGAGGCATGTTCACGTGTGGTGATGATGCCCACATGGTAGGGGGACTCCAGGCAATCGTCCTCTGGATCCGTAATGCTGCCAGGATCAGAATCCTGTAAACCTTGCTGGACACTCCGAATGCACCTGCGTTGGAGTTGGGAGCGCTGGCCCTTGACTGGTGGTGCAGACCTGCACAAGGCTACATAGTGTCCAGGCTTCCCGCAATTTAAACAGCGCCTACCTCTTGCTGGGCAGTGTTTCTTTAAGTGGGCGGTGCCACAGTTCGGGCACGTCATGACGTCGTTACGCTCTGTGCGTTGTCACACATGCGCAGTGCGGTCGGCAGACGTTCGCACCTGCGTAGTGTGGTGATCCAACGCTTTGTTATCCCATTCGCATCGCGCATGCGTGGGGCTCCGGGAAGAGCGCGCGAAATGGCCGCTTGCGTCAAAGCTGAGGCGCTGCATCCAGGCGATGGCCTGCACACTCTGTGCCTCGTGGGACGCAAGTTTCTCAGTTTCAGCCGATTTGTATTGGGAATACCGATTTTTGGCGTGCTCATGCACTGTACATGTTTCAATCACGACTGGCAGGTTCAGATGCTTGATTTTTAAAACCTGCTCTCTCAGAGGATCAGAGTGAATGCCAAAAATGATTTGCTCCTTGACCATGGAGTCAGCAATATCACCAAAGTTGCAGGATAACGCTAGTAGACGGAGATTAGTAAGAAAGGAGTTGAAAGATTCGTCGTTACCTTGTAGGCGTTGTTTGAATATGTAGCGCTTGAAGATTTCATTGGTGTCCACTTCACAATGACTATCAAACTTGTCCAGGATGACCTGAAATCCGCACCTTTGGGGTGGCCCGACGCTGGAGTGGTTCATGCCACTCCCTCCCGCCGGGACCCCCCGCCCCGATTTCTCCGCACCTTTAGGGGCCAAGCTCTCATCTTGAGGGGCTAGGCCCGCGCCGGAGTGGTTGGCGCGCGCCGGCCGGCGGGAAAGGCCTTTGGCGCCATGCCAGTCAGGGCCAAAGGGACTCCGCGGTCGGAGAAAGTCCGCGCATGCACGGGTGCGTCGGCGGCTGCTGACCTCATCCCCGCGCATGCGCAGGGGGGGGTCACCTCCACATCGGCCATTGCCTCGCGGAAGGAAAAGAGTGCCCCCACGGCACAGGCCCGCCCGCGGATTGGTGGGCCCCGATCGCGGGCCAGGCCACTGTGGAATC
Source organism: Scyliorhinus torazame (assembly GCF_047496885.1). Taxonomy (NCBI): domain Eukaryota; kingdom Metazoa; phylum Chordata; class Chondrichthyes; order Carcharhiniformes; family Scyliorhinidae; genus Scyliorhinus; species Scyliorhinus torazame. The sequence continues at coordinate 117,273,125 of NC_092707.1, read as the reverse complement.
ACCCCTTGGGCCAGATCGCTCCGCGCCCCCCCCCCCCCCCCAGGACCCCGGAGCCCGCCCGTGCCGCTAATCCCGTCGGTAAGGTAGGTGGTTTGATTCACACCGGCAGGACTGGCATGACAGCAGCGGGACTTCGGCCCATCGCGGGCCGGAGAATCGCCCCCGCCGAATTTTCGGTGCCGGAGAATTCGGCGGCCGGCGGGGCCTGGATTCACGCCCCCCCCCCCCCCCCCCCACCCCCACCCCCCGCCGATTCTCCGACCCGCCCCAGATCTTGAAGTTAGTTCAATTTAATTTATTGAACCTGTCACACAGTTCTCTGTGAGTTCGACTCTCTGCTAACCTAATGTGATCTCTCTGTCTGACTGAACCAGACTAGCTCTTAGCCACGTGCTGTATGCGTTACGTGATATATACACCGGACTTACTCTGTAGATGTCCCTAGTGGAAAGAGGCAGAGTGTGAGTGCCTCGTGCCTTTTATAGTGGGAAATCACCCCCATGTGTGCTGCCTGCTGATTGCTTATGTCCTGTTCTCTGTGTTCATTATCTGCCTGTCTGTATCTCATTACGTGCATATCTGCATATCATGACAAAAGTCATGGAGTTTTACAGCATAGAAACAGGCCCTTCGGCCCATTGTGTCTGCGCTGACAATCAAGCATCGATTTTAATCCCATTTTACAGCATTTTGCCCAGAGCCTTGTTTGCTACTGCACTTCAAGTGCTCATCTAAATGCTTCTTAAATGTTGTGAGGGTTCCCGCCTCTACCTGCTACTGTGTGTCGATGATGCTTGTGAATGTTTGTGGATGGGGTGCCAATCAAGCAGGCTGCTTTGTCCTGGGTGGTGTCAAGCTTTCGAGTGTTGTTGGAGCTGCCCTCATCCAGGCAAGTGGAGAGTATTCAATCACACTCCTGCTTGTACCTTGTAGATTGTGGACTGGCTTTCAGGATCAGGACGTGTGATTGCTCGCCTCTGACCTGGTTTTGTAGCCACTGGCCGGAATTCTCTGGTCATTGCAATTCACTTTTCCCGCCGGCAGCGTACCCCTGCCTGTGAGTTTCCCGGTGGTGTGGAGTGGTTTCAATGGAAAATTCCATTGACAAGTGACAGGAAGATAGAATCCCGCCACCAACGATCTACGTGCTGCCAAGAAACAGGTGGCTAGCGGACAAGAGAATCCAGCCCCCTGTACTAATAGTGGGAATTTAGCAATGCTATTGCCATTGAATGTCAGGGGACGATAGTTAGCTTCTCCCTTGTTAGAGATGGTCATTGCCTATCACTTGTGTGGCGCGAATGTTACTTACCATTTGTCAGTCTAACTGAATATTCTCCAGGTCTTGCTGCATTTGGACAATTAACACACTTCCCCAATCTTTCATATTACTAATGGTGCTCATATTATTTGCAAATCAATAGAGGTATATTTTGGGGGAATGCATTTGAATCAGATAACACACAAAATCCCCAATATGTTTCGATGTTTGTGTGTCTGAATTCAGCATTCCCAGTGATGTGGTGAAAGTTGGATGTGTCACGGTAATGGTTTGAATAGATTGGATTCCCATCCAATTCCCAGAAACAAACCTGTTGGACTTTAACCTGGTGTTGTAAGACTTCTTACTGTGCTCATCTAATCCTAGTCATGAATTTCCCAGATTTCACCATCCCAGTAAAATGCTTTAAATTTTTCTCAATTCTGTCTATGAAAAGATAAGTCGGAACAACATTTTACCTGGATTTACACAATTGAGGAATATGTTGGCAGCATGAATCTGCAGACGACCAAGGTTAGCCAGGCCAGACAGCCTGCCCCCTCCGTCAGCAATGTGAGCTTGCCTGAAGGCATTGGTAACTATGGAAACTAAGAGATCTTTCACACAAGGTGATATTACGTAGCTGATTGCTGCCAATCAATAGATACTATCTGTTTACAATCTACAAACAAATCCGAAATGCCAATTCCAGCTCTGAGTTTGACCATAAGGTTGAATAGGCCAAAATACTTGCAAAAACATTAAAGCAAAACAATATGGCTCTGAATATCAGAGTAAAATGGGACCTATTTCCCTGTTCACTGAGATCATGGCTGAACATACGAATATCGTGTATTGTATTTGCAGGATAAAAGATTGGAAATGCTGAAGCACGTGGGTTGAACATAATAATCAACAGAGGTTTATTAGATGGCTGTGAACTGTACAAAGGCTTGATCTCAACTGAGGCAAAGCCTGCAAAGCTGCCAATAATGTCACGGACTATTACGTGACTAAACTCATAAAGTGACCATAGAATGTTATTCTATCATTTTTAGATCCAAAGTGGGTGACCTCACATTTGGTTGCTGTCATGGACAGAATATATGGGGCGGGATTCTCTGGTTGCTGAAAACGCGTTTGACGATCGGCCGGAGAATACCCGTTTCCGACAAAATCGGGGGCGCCGCCAGATGGCGCGCGCCGTACCGATGGCTTTAGGCTGTTGGCTGAGGCCCACCTCCCGATGCTCCGCCCCCAAACGGCGTCGGTCGCGTATGCTATCATCCGTCGGGAACCTGGCGTGGTGGCTGCGGACTCAGTCCAGTGCAGCCAGTTGGGGGAGGGCCGAATCGCGGTCAGGAGGGACTTTGTCAGGGGCTGGGGACACTTTTGGGGGTTAGTCCAGGGCATGCGAGCTGGCCAAATGGGGGTATACGAGCAACCGGCGCCAAGTTGCACGGTGCGTCCGCTGCGGGCCGCTGCCGTGCACATGCGCGCCTACAGACCCGGCAATTCTCCAGGCCATATCGGCAGCTAGAGACAGGTGCTCTACGGTGCTCGGCTGCTAGGTCCCAGCCAAATGGAGGGTCGGTGACCATTTTATGCCAAATTTTCCATCGTAAAACGCCACCATTCCCTTGCTGGCATGGGGACATAGCCTCAGAATCGGAGAATCCAGCCCAAGGATTCTTTTTTCCCACTATCGGTTTGTTCTATGTGAATAGGATATGCCCCTTTTTACCCCTGAATTGGGTATCCCAATTTAATAATAATTAAGCAGCAAGCTTTTGTGAGTTTGAAAATAATGAGGTTGTATATTCTCACACACTTACCCCGTCTTAAAAGCAACATCTCACTCTCACACACACTAAAATTAGATATGGATGAAAGTAATGTTCTTTTCCAGGTTCTGGTTATCCCAGTCTCTGATTTACAAACTCTGCTCTTCCACATGGCAGTTCTGCAGCCCTTTGAATGATTTTGGTGAGTTAAAGCAGAGGTGAGGGTCATATACAGCAAAGAGCACACATCAGGTTCTGAGGTTTCTTGTGCTCAAATTTCTAGGAGGTTGGTTCTCAGGTGAACTCTGAAGCTGAAATTATATTCTTTGGTTGCCTGCTGTCACACATCACGGGCGAGATTCTCCGACCCCCCCCGCCGGGTCGGAGAATCGCCGAGGGCTGGCGTGAATCCCGCCACCGCCGGTTGCCGAAGTCTCCGGCACCGGATATTCGGCGGGGGTGGGAATCGCGCCACGCCGGTTGGCGGGCCCCCCTGCGCGATTCTTCGGCCCGGATGGGCCAAAGTCCCGCCGCTAAAATGCCTGTCCCGCCGGTGTAAATTAAACCACCTACCTTACCGGCGGGACAAGGCGGCGCGGGCGGGCTCCGGGGTCCTGGGGGGGGCGCGGGGTGATCTGGCCCTGGGGGGTGCCCCCACGGTGGCCTGGCCCGCGATCGGGGCCCACCGATCCGCGGGCGGGCCTGTGCATTGGGGGCACTCTTTCCCTTCCGCCTTCGCCACGGTCTCCACCATGGCGGAGGCAGAAGAGACTCCCTCCAATGCGTATGCGCGGGAATGCCGTCAGCGGCCGCTAATGCTCCCGCGCATGAGCCACCCGGAGATGTCATTTCCGCGCCGGCTGGCGGGGCACCAAAGGCCTTTTCCACCAGCTGGCGGGGCGGAAATTCGTCCGGCGCCGACCTAGCCCCTCAATGTTGGGGCTCGGCCCCCAAAGATGCAGAGCATTCCGCACCTTTGGGGCGGCGCGAAGCCCGACTGATTTGCGCCGTTTTGGGCGCCAGTCGGCGGACATAGCGCCGTTTCCGGAGAATTTCGCCCCTTGTTTCCATGTCTGATTCACAGACTGGCTGAACTGATGTTTTTGATGACCTCAGTGGTTTTAACAGCAAACAGCTTCTAGCTGTTCCTTTAAGCAGGCCAAGGAAACATGGCTGTCTAACCATGTGACTTTTCACAAATTCAAACTAGTTTCCAAGTAAAGGGGTGGTGCTCTTGTTGATTTCACAATCTACATTTTGATTTAACACTTTTGAGATTTCCCAGACTTGTTTGGATGGGGAATTTAAGAAGGACACAGGGAGTCCACACCGAGTAAAATATCAACCAATTTTTATTTATTTGAACGAATATATACATTACCCGGTAAATGCCTACTGGGTTCTCTCTGGTTGGTGCCTTACTGGCCGACCTTATATACATCGGGTAATTGAGATGCCCTGCCCCTAGCTCCGCAAGGAGCACGGGGAAGACAAGCATTCCCACCCCGTAGGTCCTGTGCAGAATATTACAGGGAAATCCATCATGATACAATGGAAGGTTGCTGGAGTCCATCCAGGGTCTGACAAAAATGGCATTTTGGCCTTCACCTTTTTTTCCAGCCTGCAACAATGAGACAGACAGTCTAGAAATTCTATGGTGCTCTTGTGTTGGCCCATCCTTAAGCAAACAGATGTGTGAATTCTCTAGATGGCTGTGAATGCCATGTTTAATTAGGTATTCACTTGATACTGTCTGTCATGCAAATACTGAAGCTCAAAGAACTGCAGCAGCCATTTTAATTACTTGTTTGTGTACAGTATTGACTGAAAGTTCATAAAATGACACCACTGTATAAGGCATGATATTGCATTGAAATTCATTTGACAGAGATTTGTACACTAATTTAACAGTAACTCTGTTTGATTTTACGCTTCCATCTACACTTCCTGCAATACTGCCTATGCCTTTCATCATTGGAACTTTTCCATCCCAATCATCTAAGTTGTTAATCAATCCAGGTGATAGCCAAGACCCCAACGATGATTCTGTGAGACACGACTCGTAACATCAATTACACCTCCTGCCCATGATCCCTGCTTTCTATTTCCTGTCGTTCAACCAGTTTCTTAACCAGGTCAATTATTTTATCTTCAATTCCTTGTAAATGTCAACTGATTTACCAGTTTTTGTTTAAGACTGAAGACTGGTTTGCAGAGAGCAATGAGGTAAACCAGCCTCAAATAGGCCTTAACTGGGGTCCACCAGCCTAGACACCCTACAGAGAGTTTATTCATGTTTTGTTCAAATGTTCCGAATTGGACCCTACACTGGTAAAGAGTTGCTTGGCAGCATGGGGCACATGGATGCTTCGAGATCAGCCTGTACTGGCATGAGCATCTGCCAGCACCATACTAATCAGTTGTCCTTCTACTAATGCCATAAAACCAGTAGCATTAACACAGAAGAGCACCCTGTGGTATGATCCTAGTGTAACAGCCATTATATTTATTTACCTACTGTTAGAAAATAAAAAGAGAAGGTAAAATTGGATTTAAATTCAAATTAGACAAAATTCAGTGTTGTTAGTAACTTTCCCCTGATTGATGTGTTCCTTGTCTAAGTAATGACAGGAGGCATTGTTTAGTGGTAGTGCAAAGCATGCATGGCTATCTTGAACACTTGGTCCGCATAAACCATACTGCATTGACAAGACTCAACAAAAATACTAAAAAATGTAAAATTATTACCACAGAAATTGTATATGTTGCTGCATCAGAGAAATTCCAGCCCCGGTTTATCATTACAATTTTTAAAAAATATATATAAATTTAGAGTACCCAATTAATTCTTTTCCAATTAAGGGGCAATTGGGCACGGTCAATCCACCTAACCTGCACATCTTTGGGTTGCGGGGGTGAAACCCACGCAGACACGGGGAGAATGTGCAAACTCCACACGGACGGTGACCCAGGGCCGGGATTCGAATCCGGGTCCTCAGCGCCGCAGTCCCAGTGATAACCTCTTCTTGCTGGCCTCTTCTTGCAATTGTAATGATTCAGACTTTAACCGCTTTTTTTTTTTAGAAATTTAGAGTACCCAATTCATTTTTTCCAATTAAGGGGCAATTTAGCGTGGCCAATCCACCTACCCTGCACATCTTTGGGTTGTGGGGGTGAAACCCACGCAAACACGGGGAGACTGTGCAAACTCCACACGGACAGTGACCCAAAGCCAGGATCGAACCTGGGACCTCGGCGCCACGATGCAGCTGTGCTAACCACTGCACCACCGTGCTGCCCCGTTTTTTTGTTTTTGAGTGCACTGCACCTTACAATCATACAAAAAAGCTTTCCTTCCAGATTTCAGTAATTTTGTCTCATAAACCGCAAGTTCAAATGATGAAATTAAGGTAACACTTATTGGCCAGCTGGCATCTTGAGACCATGACAGCCTGTTTAGTCTGTGGGACTCTCCTGATATCTGGATAGCTGTCAGCGTCCTTCTCAATAGAAAGATTAATGAGTGTGATGGTCATGTTTGTGTGGCGCAGGATGAAAAGTGAATTATATAACTGCCCGAATGTGTCACTCTGCCGACACCAACGTGACAGGATGCTTGCTCTTTTTAAATGAAAGTTATTGAACCCAGTTTAGTCTTGCAATATTTTATTTCCAAAGGTCTTTAATGAACAGGTATCATTGACATCATTGGACATTTTTTGTAAGGTCCAGGAAACGACTTTTTTGCAAAATATTTGTTTCATCACCCTATTAACAATGACTGTTCAGCACGGTAGGAATTGGCATGAAAAATCTAATTATCAATTGGTTTCATTCGAATTTTTTAATAGATTTTATTCAAAATGAACATGAAGGAAGGTAATAAGTATAAAATAACAAACCTCTCCTGCAATGTTGACAGGAGAAATAAAATGTTACTTACATTTGACTATAATCCTTTTTATTTATCAATATATCAGGAATTATGGATTTCTATAAATGGATGAGATAGGTGGACCATCAATACTTATATTTGTGAATAGATTTTTAATATGTGAAATTGCTCTTACTTTGTTAACTAACCTGCTGGAAAATAAAAGACAGCAGTAAATATATTCTTAGACAGTTTTATTGCAATATTGTAAAAAAAACAATTAGCTGTTTTCTGGATTCCTATCCATTTCTCGCTTTGGACAAAACATTCTATTGGCTCACACATCTGGACTACCACATCTGGACATTGTTGTTTGTATTCATAAATATTTAATACAAATAAAGATGTTTGGGGACATATAAGAATATGTGTTACAAGAAAAAGCCATTCAACTCATCAAGCTAAATATATTTCAGTGAAATGGTACCTTTATTTAAATAGATGGGTGGGCTTATTAATAAGCCAGAATTTGTAAAGTGTTAAATATTATATAAACCCAGAAGTTACAAAATGATATTCACTTTGTGTCAAATTCCTAAGTTCACCATAAGAATTAAGAATGTAAGAAATAGGAGCAGGGGTCCACCATGGGCTGGATTCTCCATCTGGGAGTCTTTTTAAGACATAGAATCATAGAATTCCTACAGTGCAGAAGAACGATATTTGGACCATCACGTCTGGACCTACCCTCCGAAAGAGCACCCTACCCAGGCCATTCCTCTTCCCAATCCCCTTAACCCCATGACCCCACCTAACATTTGGACATTAGGGGGCAATTGATCATGGCCAATCCACCTAACCTGCACATCTTTGGACTGTGGGAGGAAATCGGAGCACCCGGAGGTAACCCGCGCAGACACAGGGCGAACGGGCAAACTCTGTACAGTGACCCAAGGGCAGAATTGAACCCGGGTCGCTGGTGCTGTGAGGCAGTAGTGCAAACCATTGTGCCACTTTGTCGCCCTGCTGCAGCTGAATCGCTCTGATTTGCACCAGCGCTAGGAGTGGTGCCCAGAAGCGATCCACTTGTCATGGGAGTATCCCTTTAAGAAATGTTTTTGTCTTATCACATCGTTTCAGTGATGTCATTGTGTGGGTGGAGCTGGGCTGTGGCTCTGTGAGTTTTTACTTTCGCCTTGAGTTTGGAGCTGGTCTGTGGGTTTTACTTTCACTTTAAGTTTTGGACTGGGCAGGGGCAGCACGGTGGCGCAGTGGGTTAGCCCTGCTGTCTCACGGCGCCGAGGTCCCAGGTTCGATCCCGGCTCTGGGTCACTGTCTGTGTGGCGTTTGCACATTCTCCCCGTACCTGCGTTGGTTTCGCCCCCACAACCCAAAGATGTGCAGGGTAGGTGGATTGGACACGCTAAATTGGACACTGCATTAATTGGAAAAAATTAATTGAGTACCCTAAATTTTTATTTTTTTAAATTTTAACAAAGCTTTGGACTGGGTTATGAACTGCACAGGTTGAAAGAAGTGTTTCTCTTTCTTCATTTTGAAAGCTGTTTCAAGACTGCTTAATAACATAAAAGAGATAATTGCTTTCTGGAAGGAATTCAAACCTGCTGTTTGAGAAGGGGAACAGAGTATCACTAACAGGCCGTGTGCTGGGCCACACCTTTAAAAAGGGTTTTGGGTTTGTGGGATCTTGTTATTGAATTGGAACAGTTAAAGGGGAAATTCATTAAGGGTTATGCATAGATTACTGTAGCTGTGTGGGGTCTTTATGTATGTAGTTGATAAAATTCTTACTGTGTGTGTTTATAAAGATGTTAATTAAATTCACAGAATAAAGCTTGTTTTTTGAATAAAAGCGCCTAAGAACTCTGTTGAATAACAACTGAAAGGCAGGTACTTGTGCTCATTGTAACCAAAATGAATGAACAGTTATAGGCCAGGTGAACTCCATAATGTACTTTGGTGTTTTCTAAACCCTGGCCCATAACACACTCTCCCCAGCCATGCAAGGAGGCATGGAGGATCGGGTGTCCAGCCCGTTAATAGGATGTAAATAGGACGGGTCATTATGACACATTTGCATCCTCCTGCTGGCGCAGGGTGAAAACCTTGATGCTGCCAGCAGCAGGGGAACAGAGCATCGGAAACACATCGACGCCCCCTGTTTTTTCCCCAATTCTTTGCCGCATCAGGAACTCTGCTACTTGGCGGGCGGCGGAGATTCCAGCCACATACGTCCCACTGAGCCCACTCCAACATTCAATACAGTCATAGCTGATTTTCTATCTCGAATCCACTCTCTATGTCCCTTAATTCCCTGCGATGAAGCATCTACAATCCTCTGCAGTACAGAATTCAAAACGTTCACAATACTCTGAGTGAAGACAATTCTCTTCATTTCAATCCTAAATGATCAACATTGAGATTGTGCCCCCATGTTTGAGATTCCCTAGCAGGGAAACAACCCCGTTAAGCGCCTTCAGAATCTTTTATATCTCAATGAGATCAGCCTTCATTTTTCTAAACTGCGATGTGTATAGACCTAATTTACTGAACCTCACATCGTGGAACAACCCTCTCATGCCAGGAAATTAATCTAGTGCACCTGTGCTGTACTGTCTCCAATGCAAGGGTGGGTTTTTTTCACTTAAAGAAGAAACGTGACTGGTGGCCCGGAGAACCCAGCCCCTGTTGTTACGAATACTTGGTCCATGGTTCATACATATGAACATGTGAATTAAGAGCAGGAGTAGCCCATTCGGCCCCTCAGACCTGCTCTGTTATTCAATAAGATCATGGCTGATTTGATTGTGGCTTCAAATTCACATTCCTGCCGACCTCATGTAACCTTACATTCTTGACTAATAAGGGAATAAATCTACCTTTGCTTACAAAATATTCAATGGTCCTGCCTCCACTGCTGTCCAGGGAAGAGAGTTGCAAAGACTCACAGCCCTCTGAGAGAAAATGTTTCTCCTCATCTCCACTTTAAATGGGAGACCCCTTCTTATTTTTAAACTGAGCCCCTAAATTCTAGTCTCTTCCACAAGTGGAAGCAACCTCTCAACATCCACCCTGTTAAGATCCCTCAACATATGTTTCAATAAGGTCACCTTTCATTCATATAAAAGTTTTAGGGCATACTTTTTAATTTTAGAAATCAAAGTTTGACTCTAGAGATAGTGGCCAGAATCCTCTGACCTTTGGGATTCTTTTTTGCCGCTGACAGTGAACCCCCGTCTGTGGATTTCCTGGCAGTGTGGGGTGACTTCAATCGGAAATCCCATAGGCAAGTGACCGGAAGAGAAAATCCGGCCGTCAGCAAACAGCGTGCCAATGAGAAAGACGTAGCTGGGGGCTGGAGACTCCAGGATACTTGGAGTATACTATACTTAAAACATTGGGGCCATGTTGCATTAAAAGGGTAACATCTAGTAAGTTAAGATCATAAAACAGCAGGCGGGCTTACCAAACTGGAGGACTGGAGACCTGGGGCTAGATTCTCTGGCCTCTGGCCACTAGGTGTGTTTCCTAGTGTCCACCATTTACCGGCGGCAGGATCTTCTTGTTTCACCACTGTCAATGGGATGTTCCATTGAATCCACCCCACACTGCTGGGAAACCCATGGTGAGAGCGCACCATCGGCAGGACCAGAAGCTCCCCCTGGTGTGAAGAGCCAGACATCCAGCCCCTAATGTCTACACTGCTTACAAAGAAGTGCAGTCCAGAGAGATGTTTTTGTCTTGGAAGTTGGAACTAAATTAGTTTAAAAGGATTCAATAAACCCTGAAATGGCCCTGTTACGGGCAGTACGGCGGCACAATGGTTAGCACTGTTGCTTCACAGCTCCAGGTTCCCAGGTTCGATTCCAGGCTTGGGTCACTGTCTGTGCGGAGTCTGCAGGTTCTCCCCGTGTCTGCGTGGGTTTCCTCCAGGTGTTCCGGTTTCGTCCCACAGGTCCCAAACGATTTGCTGTTAGGTGAATTGGACATTCTAAATTCTCCCTCCGTGTACCCGAACAGGCGCCGGAGAGTGGCGACTAGGGGATTTTCACAGTAACTTCATTGCTGTGTTAATGGAAGCCTACTTGTGACACTAATAAAAATTATTATTTTTAAAAAGGGCTTAAAACTCATTTACTTCATCAGATCAAAAAATAAATTGGAAATGAGGGATAATTAATTTAAACGTCAGTTTTGGGATAACCCAGAGCAGACTATGTTGTCATGGAGACAGGTGGTGTTTAGAATGGTTCTCTGGTTTCAATTTATCTGGGTGTTTGCTGGCAGAGTTCTTTACTTGCAGTTTGAACTTCATGTTATTTGCTGCTGATCGAAAAGAGTTAGCCAAAGGTTGGGATTTACCACTCTGGGCCCAAGTCCCGTGGCGGAGGCAAGAGTATTCCATGGAACCCAGGAGGAAATGGCCCTGAATCGCGCGATGCTTGTAGGCCTGAAGCCACTAATATTTTGATCCAGATCACTCTAACCATGCAGATCGGGTGACCCGCGCGAGGTTTTGCTCCCGGCACAAAGCCCATTTGGGCCCCCCCCGCAATGCATCCGTTGGGCCCAACACAGTGAGAAATCCATTGATCCTAATCCAGCTATGATTGTGCTTTGATTAATTAATAATAATCAGTGGTGACCTGTTTTTCTCGACGTAGTTTTTTCCATGCTGGCCAGCACAGCTTGTGTTTGGACTAAATCTTTTGGTTTTCTACTTTTTCAAGATGGAATACTAAAATAAATTGTTTTTATTGTGAACAGAGGTACTGTTTTATTGTTTTACTGCATTCTGTTATTCTAGGAAAAAAGACCATGTTGCTGAGTAATCTTATCTGGTGTGGTCACCTGAAACATCAGAAGGTGAAGTTTAATTGATGGATATAACACCTAACTGATGACAGATCAGACAACAACATTGTGGTAATACCAGGTATTGCAGTACCTGAGAGGTGGATGCCCATTGGCTAGACCTAGGAGTCTACCATTGGCTAACTCACATAGCTCCGCCCTGAGAGGCGGGGTATAAGAACCAATGCCGTCCCAGCAGCCTTCACCTTCTGTATTGAAGCTGCTGGGTACAGTTCTAGCTGATTAAAGCCAATTAGTATGACTCTCCTTGTCTCACGAGTAATTGATTGTGCATCAAACATCAATACCTGTATTAAAAAGCCTTGTGGTTCTTGTTAGAAGAAATTATAAGAGCCGAGCATTTTTGGGGGAAGAACTGGACTAGACCACAAGAGGCTGGAATGCAGCCACAATTTTGCTTGAAAGGGGATGTTGCTTTGGCGACGGTGCTGCAGCCAGAGTGGAATAGCCACCATAGACAACGGGAAGAAGGGCCAGGAATGGAGTGACTGGCTGTAGCACCAATCCATTGGGGTTACTCAGTGACCCTGGTATTGTATGTACCGAGGGCACCAATTCTGGAGGAGCTATAATGGAACAGATCAAAATGGGGTTTATCGTTTGTGTTTAAATAAACAGCTACTAGACTCCTCAACGACTCTCCCTCGGACTGATCTGTTCCCTGTAAGTAGTACACACAAGAGGACAGGCCTGAAATGCAGCAAAAGGTTGAACAACCTCATTTGTGCCGCCAGGGTAAGCAAGCCCTCTACTGCTCAAACTCACCTCATAGATGAGGAAGTAGGACATGGGCTTCAGTGGCCAGGTCACCTTCTACATTTCTCAATGTGATGTATTGAGATCTCATAGTCATAACTGCAGTCCATGTGGTCTATAGGTAGCGAAGCGACTGTGCGTCATTGGCCCTGCCACACATAGTGCTCATATTGTGGAAGGTGGGGGGGTGGGGGTTTGGAGAATGGCGTAGTGGGCACCAGTAAGCACAGCTGATGCCATGCCTCCTTGGGCCTTATCCTTCTATCTGCAGGAGCTCATCACTCTGAGGGTGCTGCCAAAGAACCTCAGTGGACCAGCTGCAGTGCTTCTTCCTCAGAGAATCAGAGAATCCTGACAGTGCAGAAGGAGGCCATTTGGCCCTTTGAGTCTGCACCTACCCTTCGAAAGAGCACCCGACCTAGGCCCAATTCCCCCACCATATCCCCATAACTACATAACCCAGGGCGCTCCTCTACCAGACCAGAGACACACAACCTGATGGGTAAAAGAATTAGTTCAGACAGGGTCTCACATTCTGGTGTTCACCGAATGGACATGTTTCTGTAGGAGGAGGCAGGGTCAGCCAAGCTCATTGGCACTCATAGGACTGCTGGGAAGAGGCCCCTGCAAAGTCTGAGTCATATGATGAGCCTGTGGGACTGGTCCTGAACAGGGTGCTTGAGATGCATCAAGAGGTAGGGGAACATCAGGCAGAGATGTTGGAGGCCCCCAACAGAATGGTACGTGAGGTGGAGGAGCACATCTGCCTGCTATCTGATGAAGTGATACTGACATGTAATCTCTAGGGGGAGAGTGGCAGGTGTTATGGAGACCTTTGTTCAGCAGCACACTGGTCTACCAGAGATTCAGACCTGCAATCCATCACAATGCCCATGGGGGTGGTTTCACAGTGTCTGGGTGAGAGGGAGACAGGGCACCTTGGCCTCGACCTCCATCCAGGTGTGCTCTTCTTTTTTGTTTTTTAGGTGTGCCCTCCTGAAAGAGTCAGGGAGGGACCCTCGGGCACCCAAAGGGAGGAGGAGCAGCATGTGGAGACCACTGGGACCTCCACTCAGGAATCTCAGAGAGTGTGCAGCCCTTCAGAATCCCTGTGACCTCTTCAACTTTGGCTTCTGTGACTCCAGGGGGTGCAGCTGCACCAGAGTCAGAGACACAACATAAGCTGCAGTCCTACAGGCCTTGAGGGCACAGAGGATGCCTGCCAAAGTCACCAAGCACAACAGGCCACAGTGGCAGCTGCAGCTGGTAGATGTGGCAGGCAATGAAAATGAAGAAACTTTGATTTTACATGGGGTTGCATGAGTGCACTTTAATTGTTCAATGTTTATACACTTTTGTACTTCAATGAGATCTGACGTGGCTTAATTGTGATTCTTAGTCATTAAACCTGTGTGCACTGACCCCCAAGTCCCAATCCCCCCTGCCTGCACCCTCCACCATCCTCTTTTCAGGGAACACCCCTCGGCTGGGCCTACATCCCCTAGAATGATGCGTGCACAGGGAGGCAAAGACCTTTGTCAGGGCCTTTGTGAACCGTGTGCAAGAAGCCTCTCACACACACTGATCATTTGTCTTTCACACACTCATCAGTTTGAATACCTTTGCATTGGTTTTTAAAATAAACTTAGAGTATCCAATTCATTTTTCTCCAATTAAGGGGCAATTTAGCGTGGCCAATCCACCTACCCTGCACATCTTTTGGGTTGTGGGGGCCAAACCCACACAAACACGGGGAGAATGTGCAAACTCCACACGGACAGTGACCCAGAACCGGGATCGAACCTGGGACCTCGGCGCCGTGAGGCTGCAGTGCTAATCCACTGCGCCACCGTGCTGCCCATCTTTGCATTGTTTACATTATATGCTGGGATTCCCCTTCAGTTCTCGTGTTGAGCTGACTTTAACTCTATCCACGTGATGTGAGAAACAGAAGCTGGAAGATTACCTGGTTGAAGCGAGTGAGAGATTCTACAGTGGGCCTCACTGTGTCTTGTTGCAAAGATAATAACCAGCAGGTTAGATTTGAAATATTGGAGAAGTAACCAGAACAAAGAACTGAGGCCTCCACAGTTGAGAGAGGGTAAATTAAAGTTTTACCTCAGAGAATAGCTAGAGCTGAGGAAAGGGGCTTCCGGTTGCGGCTATGCAGAACTAAGTCGCACGTTCGGCAGCTCCCGCTAGAAAGGGACTTTTAGGCTCTTTTTAGAGCCCGTAAAGGTGCTTGCTCTACGTTTCCCAGTGTGGGAAGGAGATAGCAACATTCCCCCAATAGTGTATGGCTTGGACCAGGAGTGGGGCGATCAAAAAAGTGGCAGTGAAGCAAAAGAAGGTGCGAGGGAGGAAGACCAAGATGGCGGCAGGTGGAGACCAGGCAGCGTGGATGCAGTGGGCGCAGGAGCAGCAGGAGTTTCTTCAGCGCTGCTTTAGGGGGGGGAAGGGGAAGTTCCACCCCGGGAGGGCGGGGGTCAGCGGGAGTCGGCTGACTTACGGGAGTGCAATGGGGGGAGCAATGCAGTTAGGGGGGGACCTAGCTGCGGGGGGGGGGGGGGGGTGCCGGGTTGCTGCTGGAATGGCCAAGGGGGAGCTGGAGTCAGTAGAGGAGGTCGGGGCGCGGGTCTGCCGCTGTGGGGAACGTACAGGGGGCGCGGGCACGTGGCTGGCCTAGGAGGGGATATGGCTAGTCGGTGAGGGAGGGGGGCGGATCAGGGGGGAATGCCGGAGGTGATGAGGATTCTCAGGGAGTTTGGGGATTTCTCCGGGTATGAGCTCAATATGGGGAAGAGCGAGTTGTTCGTTGTTCACCCAGGGGACCAGGAGAGGGGGATTGGTGAGCTCCCACTAAAAAGGGCGGAGAGGAGTTTCAGGTACCTGGGGGTCCAGGTGGCCAGGAGTTGGGGGGTCCTGCATAAGTTTAACTTCACGAGACTGGTGGAGCAAATGGAGGAGAAGTTTAAGAGGTGGGACGTGCTGTCACTCTCTCTGGCGGGTAGGGTGCAGTCAGTTAAAATGATGGTACTCCCGAGATTTTTGTTCCTGTTCCAGTGCCTCCCCATCCTAATTCCTAAGGCCTTCTTCAGGCGGGTTAATAGGAGCATTATGGGGTTTGTGTGGGCGGAGAAGACCCCGAGGGTGAGAAGGGTGTTCCTGGAGCGGTGCAGGGATAGGGGGGTTTGGCGCTGCCTAACCTCTGCGGGTATTATTGGGCCACCAATGCGACGATGGTGCGCAAGTGGGTGATGGAGGGGGAGGGGGCAGCATGGAAGAGGCTGGAGATGGCGTCCTGTGTGGGCACGAGCTTCCTCCAACGAGGTATACCACGAGCCCGGTTGTGGCGGCTACCCTCAAAATTTGGGGGCAATGGAGACATCACAGGGGGGAGGTGGGGTCCTCGGTGTGGTCCCCGATACGGGGGAACCACTGGTTTGTCCCGGGGAAGATGGACGGAGAGTTCCTGAGCTGGCACAGAGCAGGTATTAGAAGGATGGGGGACCTGTTTGTGGACAGGAAGTTCGCGAGCCTGGGTGAGCTGGAGGAGATGTTCGGGCTCCCCCCGGGGAACACCTTCAGATATATGCAGGTCGGGGTGTTTGTTTGGCGGCAGGTGGTGGAGTTCCCACTGTTGCCACCACGCAGGGTCCAGGACAGGGTGCTGTCGGGGGTGTGGGTTGGAGAGGGGAGGTTCTCGGCAACATATCAGGTGATGCAGGAGGAGGAGGAGGCCTTGGTGAAGGAGCTAAAGGGTAATTGGGAGGAGGAGTTGGGTGAGGAGATTGACGAGGTGACGTGGGCGGATGCCCTGGGGAGAGTGAACTCTTCCTCCTCTTGCACGAGGCTCAGACTCATACAATTTAAGGTGCTGCATAGGGCTCACATGACCCGGGCAAGGATAAGCCAGTTCTTTGGGTGTGAGGACAGGTGTGTTAAGTGCTCAGGGAGCCCAGCAAACCACACCCACATGTTCTGGGCGTGCCCAGCGCTGGAGGACTTTTGGAAGGGTGTAGCAAGAACGGTGTCGAGGGTGGTAGGTATTGGTTCATTTTTCTTGAGTGGGCGTGTATATTTGCTTTTGTGTTGATGGAGGCTGTTAATTTATTATTTATGTATATGGGGGGGGGGGGGGGGGTCTTTTCTTTCTGTATTTTGTTGTTGATATTTTGTGAAAATTTGAATTAAAAAATTTTTTTTAAAAGAGCTGAGGAAAATTCTCTAGAGGATTGTAGCATAGTTATGAATAGTCCCAACAGAAGTGCTTAACGTTAACATTGATCTGTCCTATAAGAGAACTCTTGGGAAAAGCAGAAGGTAAACCTAAGTGCATAACATATAAAGTTAGAAGCCATGCTGTCAAGTTCATAGGGCTTGTTTTGTTTAAGTCTTTTATATACAATAAAAATTGTTTTGTTAATAAAGTGTAATCTTGCAGCTTCTATTGGTTAAAATTAGATATTCTTTTTAAATGTTAATGGACCCGAACAGGATTATAACACTGTCCATATCACTTTGCCCTCCTCAGAGTTTACATTCCCACCTAGCTTTATATTGTCAGCAAACTTAAATACTCTTAGTCTCTTTATTTATATATTTATATAATTAAATGGCAGAGAGCCCACACTAAGCTTGTCAAGAGTCATAGATGTTTACAGCATGGAAACAGGCCCTTCGGCCCAGCTTGTCCATGCCGCCCAGTTTCTATCACTAAGCTAGTCCCACTTGCCCGCATTTGGTCCACATCCCTCCATGCCCACCCTGCCCATGTAACTGTCTAACTGCTTTTTTTTTGTAAATTTAGAGTACCCAATTCATTTTTTCCAATTAAGGGCCAATTTAGTGTGGCCAATCCACCTAGCTTGCACATTTTTGGGTTGTGGGGGCGAAACCCACAGTGGGTTAACCCTGCTGCCTCACGGCGCCGAGGTCCCAGGTTCAATCCCAACTCTGGGTCACTGTCCGTGTGGAGTTTGCACATTCTCCCCGTGCTTGCGTGGGATTCGCCCCCACAACCCAAAGATATGCAGGGTTGGCCATGCTAAATTGCCCCTTAATTGGATAAAATTAATTGGGTACTCTAAATTTATTTTTAAAAGATCTATGCCCCTCATTATTTTATAGACCTCTATAAGATCACCTCTAAGCCTCCTACGCTCCAGAGAAAAAGGTCCCAGCCTCTACTTATAACTCAGACCATCAAATCCTGGTAGCATCCTCGTAAATCTTTTCTGCACCCTTTCTAGTTTAACAATATCCTTCCGATAAGTGTGACCGGAACTGAACACAGTATTCCATGTGTGGTCTTCCCAATGTTTTGTACAACTTCAACAAGACATCCCAACTCCTGTATTGAATATTCTGACCAATAAAACCTAGCATGCTGAAATCCTTCTTCACCACCCTGTCCACCTGCGACTCCACCTTCAAGGAGCTATGAACCTGTACTCCGAGATCTCTTTGTTCTGCAACTCTTCTCAACTTCCGACCAGTAACTGAGTAGGACTTGTGGTGCTCTACTAGTTACAACCATCTAACTTGAAAGTGTGCCTATTATCCATACCTGCTAATTCCAATCTTGCATATTATTCTTTTGTTTGACACTTTATTCATTGCTTTTTGGAAATCCAAGTGTACTATATCTATTATACTAGTCAGCACGGTGGCACAGTGTTAGCAGTACTGCCTCACAGCGCCCGGGATCCGGGTTCAGTTCCAGCTTTGGGCGGCTGTCCGTGTGGAGTTTGTATGTTCTCCCTGTGTCTGTGTGTGTTTCCTCCGGGTGCTCGGTTTCTTCCCAAAGGCCAACGATGTGCAGGTGAGATGGATTGGACATGACAAATTGTTCCTTGGTGTCCAAAAGATTAGTTGGCGTTACTGGGTTTCAGTGATAGGGTCAGGGCATGGGCAGTGGCTCTGCAGACTTGATGGGCCAAATGGCCTCCTTCTGCACTGTAGAGAGTCTATGATTCTATGATTTGTCGAGGGCCGGTTTAGCTCACTTGGCTAGACAGCTGGGTCATGATGCAGAGCAAGGCCAGAAGCATGGTTTGAATTCCTGTACCAGTTGAGGTTATTTATTTTAAAAATAAATTTAGAGTACCCAATTATTTTTCTTTCCAATTGAAGGGCAATTTAACATGGCCAATCCACCTAACCTGCACATCTTTGGGTCGTGGGGGTGAAATCCACGCAGACATGGGGAGAATGTGCAAACTCCATACGGACAATGACCCTGGGCCGGGATTCGAACCCGGGTCCTCAGCGCCGCTGTCCCAATGCTATCCACTGCGCCACATGCCACCCTGCCAGTTGAGGTTATTTATGAAGGCTCGTCTCCCAACCTTGTCCTTCGCCTGAGCTGTGGTGATCCTCAGGTTAAATCATCAAAGGGGAAAGCAGCCATGGCATAATGGGGGTTTTACCTTACCTATACTAGTTACATCCAAAAAAGCTGCAATAAATTTGTCCTACACAATTTCCCATTTGGAAAACCATGTTGAACACTGGCTGATCATATGTCAATTTTCTAAATGCTTTGTTAATATTTTCTTAATAATAAATTTCACAATGTTCTTGATGACTGATATAATTTATCAGGTAGTTCCCTGTATTCTCTCTCCATTCTTTTTTGAATTGTGATGCTATATTTACTAACTTCCTGTGTGCTGTGACCTTTCCAGAATCTAGAGAATTTTGGATGATCATAACCTGTGAATCCGCCATCTCTGTAGCAACACTTTTTGAACCATAGGATGTAAGCTATCAAATCCTGGGGATTTATTGGCGTTTAGGCCCATACATTTCCCGAATAATCTTCTCTGCAGTCATTAATTACTTTAAATTCCTCACTCTTACTACCCCATCTTTATGTCCTACATCTGGAAGGTAATTTGTGTCTCTGACTTTGAAGGCAGACACAAAATATTTATTCAACATTTCTGTTATTTCTTAATTTTCCATGATAATTTATCCTGGGCTGGATTCTCCGATCCCCGACGCCGAAATCGCGTTCGGCGACGTGGTGTAGAATCCCCGATGACGCTGAAATCGGGGGGCAGCGCCACTTTCACGATGTTCCGCCCCCTGAAAAGCAACATACTCAGAGAGTACGCCGCGCGCCATATCCACGGCCTCCGAACGTTGGCAGAGGCCCGCCCCGCGCTGCTTTGTCCCCAACCGTCCGAGTTCCTGACGGTGTGGGTCTCTCATGGTCTCACCCTTCGGGGGCTCAGCATGGCGGATGCGGACTCAGTCCAGCGCCGTCACAGTCGGGGGGAGGGCCAATCCGCGGACAGGGAGTGACATATTCGGGGCTGGGGGCACTGGGGCGGTCCAAGGCGCGCGAGCTAGCCGAAGGGAGAGACTATTTCACGGGCCGGTTCCGCGAGCGGCATCTGCCATGAAGCACGGTGCGGCCGCTGCAGGCTGCCACTGTGCGCATGCGCGGCCACGGAACCGTCAATTCGATTGGCCGTATCGACAGTTGGAGCTGGGAGTTCTACGCTGCCTGGATGCTAGCCCGGGCCCCCCCCCCCCCCACCTCCCGCCTGTCTCCAGAACAGGGAATAGGTGGCTACTTTGTGCCAGTTTTTCTGGCTTAAAACCCCACCGTTTTCACGCCGGCGTGGGGACTGAGTCTCCAGAATGGAGAATCCAGCCCCCCGTCTTTGCCTCCAGGAAATGTTTACTTTACTTACTCTTTTAGAAAAGCTCTTACTAACTGTTTTTTGTATTCCTTGCTAGCTTACTCCCATGTTATTTGGTCATATCAATGTTTTGGCTGCCTTTATCTGGTTTCCAAAACTCTCCAAGTCCTCCTGGTTACTACAGTTTGTAACTTTTTTTTCCAATTAAGGGGCAATTTAGCGTGTCCAATCCACCTACCCTGCACATCTTTGTGGGTTGTGGGGGTGAGACCCACGCAGACATGTGGAGAATGTGCAAATTCAACACAGACAGTGACCTGGGGCCGGCATTGAACCCCGATCCTCGGCGCCATGAGGCAGTACTGCCAACCGCTCCACCATCGTGCCCCCATATATTTATATTTTCTTTTTGTTATTCGTTCATGGAATGTGGGTGTCTTTGGCCAGGTCAGCATTCTGAGGGCATTTAAGAGTCAACCACATTGCTGTGGGTCTGGAGTCACAAGTAGGCCAAACCAGGTAAGGACGGCAGATTTCCTTCCCGAAAGGACATTAGTGAACCAGATGGATTTTTACGAAAATCGACAATGGGTTCATGGTCATCATTAGACTTTTAATTCCATTTTTTTATTGAATTGAAATTCCACCATCTGGGGCGGCATGGTGGCGCAGTGGTTAGCACTGCTGCCTCATGGCGCCGAGATCAACAAACAAAGAACAAAGAAATGTACAGCACAGGAACAGGCCCTTCGGCCCTCCAAGCCCGTGCCGACCATGCTGCCCGACTAAACTACAATCTTCTACACTTCCTGGGTCCGTATCCCTCTATTCCCATCCTATTCATGTATTTGTCAAGATGCCCCTTAAATGTCCCTATCGTCCCTGCTTCCACTACCTCCTCCGGTAGTGAGTTCCAGGCACCCACTACCCCCTGCGTAAAAAACTTGCCTCGTACATCTACTCTAAACCTTGCCCCTCTCACCTTAAACCTATGCCCCCTAGTAATTGACCCCTCTACCCTGGGGAAAAGCCTCTGACTATCCACTCTGTCTATGCCCCTCATAATTTTGTAGACCTCTATCAGGTCTCCCCTCAACCTCCTTCGTTCCAGTGAGAACAAACCGAGTTTATTCAACCGCTCCTCATAGCTAATGCCCTCCATACCAGGCAACATTCTGGTAAATCTCTTCTGCACCCGCTCTAAAGCCTCCACATCCTTCTGGTAGTGTGGCGACCAGAATTGAACACTATACTCCAAGTGTGGCCTAACTAAGGTTCTATACAGCTGCAACACGACTTGCCAATTCTTATACTCAATGCCCCGGCCAATGAAGGCAAGCATGCCGTATGCCTTCTTGACTACCTTCTCCACCTGTGTTGCCCCTTTCAATGACCTGTGGACCTGTACTCCTAGATCTCTTTGACTTTCAATACTCTTGAGGGTTCTACCATTCACTGTATATTCCCTACCTGCATTAGACCTTCCAAAATGCATTACCTCACATTTGTCCGGATTAAACTCCATCTGCCATCTCTCCGCCCAAGTCTCCAAACAATCTAAATCCTGCTGTATCCTCTGACAGTCCTCATCGCTATCCGCAATTCCACCAACCTTTGTGTCATCTGCAAACTTACTAATCAGACCAGTTACATTTTCCTCCAAATCATTTATATAGACTATAAACAGCAAAGATCCCAGCACTGATCCCTGCGGAACACCACTGGTCACAGCCCTCCAATTAGAAAAGCATCCTTCCATTGCTACTCTCTGCCTTCTATGACCTAGCCAGTTCTATATCCACGTTGCCAGCTCACCCCTGATCCCGTGTGACTTCACCTTTTGTACTAGTCTACCATGAGGGACCTTGTCAAAGGCCTTACTGAAGTCCATATAGACAACATCCACTGCCCTACCTGCATCAATCATCTTAGTGACCTCCTCGAAAAACTCTTATCAAGTTAGTGAGACACGACCTCCCCTTCACAAAACCATGCTGCCTCTCACTAATACGTCCATTTGCTTCCAAATGGGAGTAGATCCTGTCTCGAAGAATTCTCTCCAGTAATTTCCCTACCACTGAAGTAAGGCTCACCGGCCTGGAGTTCCCTGGATTATCCTTGCTACCCTTCTTAAACAGAGGAACAACATTGGCTATTCTCCAGTCCTCCGGGACATCACCTGAAGACAGTGAGTATCCAAAGATTTCTGTCAAGGCCTCAGCAATTTCCTCTCCAGCCTCCTTCAGTATTCTGGGGTAGATCCCATCAGGCCCTGGGGACTTCTCTACCTTAATATTTTTTAAGACACCCAACACCTCGTCTTTTTGGATCTCAATGTGACCCAGGCTATCTACACACCCTTCTCCAGACTCAACATCTACCAATTCCTTCTCTTTGGTGAATACTGATGCAAAGTATTCATTTAGTACCTCGCCCATTTCCTCTGGCTCCACACATAGATTCCCTTGCCTATCCTTCAGTGGGCCAACCCTTTCCCTGGCTACCCTCTTGCTTTTTATGTACGTGTAAAAAGCCTTGGAATTTTCCTTAACCCTATTTGCCAATGACCCTGGTTCAATCGTGGCCCCGGGTCGCTGTTTGTGTGGAATTTGCATATTCTCCCTGTATCCGTGTGGGTCTCACCCCCACAACCCGAAAGATGTGCAGGGTCAGTGGATTGGCCACCTCTTGATTGGAAAAAAATAATTGGATACTCTAAATTTATTTAAAAAAAAGAAATTCTACCATCTGCCATGGTGGAATTCAAACCCAGGTCCACAGAGCATTACCTTGGGTCCCTGAATTACTAGTCCAGTGACAATACCACTATGCCACTGCCTCCCATCAGTTGTTTGTAACATTATATGACTTTTTCAAAAATCAAACAGTGTCCTTAACTTCCTGAGATTCTAAACTCATGTTCATGCCATCACCAAGACTACCTATTTCCACCTCTGTATTATCACCCAATGTCCCCCCCGTCCCAGCTGCTGAAACCCTCCGTCATGCCTTTGTTACCTCTAGACCCGGTGGCCTGTCGGTGGTTGGCTTGGCCTCCGGTGCACGGCGTCGTGCGTGGAGGACGGAGAAAGCTTAACGCGGATGACTTGCGGTTGCTGGCAGCGTTTGCTGGCTTCAAAGGTGCCCGCCTCAGTGCTCTCATTTTGCCTTCTGGACCCTGCGGCTTCGGTCGTGTGTGTGCGTGTGCTGCGCTTTTGTTGCGCTGGAGCTCGCTCTCCTTCCACACCTTGCACATCATTTGGGTTGTGGGGGCAAAACCCACGTAAACACGGGGAGAATGTGCAAACTCCACACGGACAGTGACCCAGAGCCCGGATCGAACCCGGTACCTCGGCACCGTGATGTCGCAGTGCTAACCCACTGCGCCATCGTGCTGCCCTCAGACTCAACTATTCTAACATGACACATTATACCCTTCATAAAATTGAGGTCACCCAAAAATCTGCTGCCTGTGTCTTGTCATAGAATCATAGAATTTACAGTGCAGAAGGAGGCCATTCGGCCC
Source organism: Scyliorhinus torazame (assembly GCF_047496885.1). Lineage (NCBI taxonomy): Eukaryota > Metazoa > Chordata > Chondrichthyes > Carcharhiniformes > Scyliorhinidae > Scyliorhinus > Scyliorhinus torazame. Next base: position 117,249,373 of record NC_092707.1, on the reverse strand, counting down.
ACCGAATCTGCACCGGCTCTTGGAAAGAGCATCTTATTTAAGGCCACGCCTCCACCCTATCCCCGTAACCCAGTAGCCCCACCCAATCTGTTTGGACGCTAAGGGCAATTTAGCGCGTCCAATCCACCTAACCTGCACATCTTTGGACGTGGGAGGAAACCGGAGCACCCGGAGGAAACCCACGCAGACACGGGGAGAACGTGCAGACTCCGCACAGACACTGACCCAAGCCAGGAATCAAACTTGGGTCCCTGGAGCTGTAAAGCCACTGTGCTACCGTGCTGTGCTACCGTCTTAACTCTCAACAAGCCACATTCCCCTATCACTTCTCTTCTCTTTGACCTACATTGGCACCAAGCCAAGCAATACCTTGATTTTAAAATGTTCACATTTGTTTTCAAATCCCTCCATGGCTTCATGTCTTACTCTGACTGTAATCTCCTGCAGCCACACAACGCTCTGAGATGTTTGCACTCACCTAACTGCGGTCTCTTGCACCCCCAATTTTAACTGCTCCACCATTGGTGGCTGTGCCTTCAGTTGCCTGACCCCCAAGCTCTGGAATTCCCTCTCTGTACCACTCTGTCTCTCTCCCTTGCTTTCCTCCATTATAAAACTCCTAAAACCTAAAATCTTTTTGACTAAGCTTTTGGTCATCTGATCTAATGGGCTGGATTCTCCTATCCTGCGGCTGTGTCGCAGGATCCGTCTGGTCTTACGACCAGAAAGTCGGCAGCGCCCCCGCACCAACCCTCCGCCCGGTGGGGGACTAGCAGTCGCACAGCATAAAGCCCCCCTGCGGATACGGCCGGAGAATAGCCGGGTCGGTGGCCCCCTATGCACACGGTGGCGGCCTGCGCAGCCGCGCTGTGAAACATGGCGCCGGCCACGCGCTGACCCGGCCTGGCAAAAACTTCCCCCCTGGGACCAACCTCGCCACCCCCCCCCCGGATCACCCCCCACCAGTCCCCCCAACCCCCGACAAAAGCCCCCAGCCAGCGGAATGGCTCCCCGCCCCAGCTGTGGCAGCCCTGGCTCAGCCGCCACGCGGGTCCCCAAACGGTATGAGTACACGTGTCCCACGCCGCCAGGGCTCTGCCCATCGGGGGCGGAGGATCGAGGGAGGGACTCAGATGACATCCTGAGGCCATCCGTATGGTGTGTCGCGTACTCCCCGAGTACGCCGGTTTTGAGCAGGCGGAGCTTCGCAAAAACAGCGCAGCCCACCGATTCCGGTGTAAACGGGGATTCTCCGGCCGATCGCCCAACACGATTTCGGCTTCGGCAATCGGAGAATCCCGCCTAATGTCTCCTTATGTGGGTCTGTGTCATTCCTTATATTAATAATAATCTTATTTTATAATGCTCCTATAAAGGCACCTTGGGACATTTCCTTGTGTTATCGGTGCTATGTAAATATAAGTTATTGTTGCCATATACCACAGATGGATCTTTCTCACTGAATTTTTGTTTTTTTATGGAACACATAGTTGTTGTACTTTTATGAATTGTTCCTATAATTGTTCACTACTGTTTACCGCCATTTATTTTAGTCTATTTACACAACCAATCTCAGCCAGCTCAGAATCACAGGAAGAAACCATTAGGGCATCATGTCTTCACCAGCTCTCCATCGGAGCAATTCACCTAGTGCCATCTCCCGGCCTTCTCCCTGGCTGTAGCTCTGCATAGTCTTCCTTTGCAGATAACAATCCAATCCCCTCTTGAATGACTCGATTGTGCCTCCACTACACTCTCAGGCAGCATATTCCCTATTCCCAGAGGCTGCTCCCCCCTTTGAGAGCTGACTGGTGGTGATTTAACGTGAGAGTCACCACACCTCAGGCGAGGAGTGAGAAAGCAAGACCTTCATGGACGACTGCAGCTAGTACAGGAATTGAACCCGCACTGCTGCTGTTACTCGGCATCACAAACCAGCCATCCAACCAACTGGCAACATTTGTGGTCCTTTGAAAGACATTCAAACAAAAAACAATGTCAGGTTGTAGCTGATCGGGAAATGTAAAAGGAATAACTAATTACTGCACTGGATGAAGCTCTGTTCGTGATTTTGTTGCTTATTTCATAAATAACTAGCAAGTGACCTGATGTTTCAGTGGGAATGATTTGGAGCCACGTTCGTGATCCACGGGGTCGCCGATGCAGGCAGAAAATCAGGAGAAACGCAATTCTCTCTGGAGAGAACACGGGGTGAAATTCTCCCGAAACGGCGCGATGTCCGCCGACTGGCGCCCAAAACGGCGCCAATCAAACGGGCATCGCGCCGCCCCAAAGGTGCGGAATGCTCCGCATCTTTGGGGGCCGAGCCCCAACATTGAGGGGCTAGGCCGGCGCCGGAGGAATTTCCGCCCCGCCAGCTGGCGGAAACGGCCTTTGTTGCCCTGCCAGCTGGCGCGGAAATGACATCCCCGGGCGGCGCATGCGCGGGAGCGTCAGCGGCCGCTGACAGTTTCCCGCGCATGCGCAGTGGAGGGAGTGTCTTCCGCCTCCGCCATGGTGCAGACCGTGGCGGAGGCGGAAGGGAAAGAGTGCCCCCACGGCACAGGCCCGCCCGCGGATTGGTGGGCCCCAATCGCGGGCCAGGCCACCGTGGGGCACCCCCCGGGGCCAGATCGCCCCGCGCGCCCCCCAGGACCCCGGAGCCCGCCCGCGCCGCCTTGTCCCGCCGTTCAAAAGGTGGTTTAATCCATGCCGGCGGGACAGGCAATTTATCGGCGGGACTTCGGCCCATTCAGGCCGGAGAATCGAGCGGGGGGGCCCGCCAACCGGCGCGGCGCGATTCCCGCCCCCGCCGAATATCGGGTGCCGGAGACTTCGGCAAACGGCGGGGGCGTGATTCACGGCAGCCCCCGGCGATTCTCCAACCCGGCGGGGGGTCGGAGAATGACGCCCATGATGTCACATCAGCAACGTTTACAACAACTATTTGAAGATGTGAAGAATCATGCACGGGAATCCCCCCTGGGGTGCAACGGTAAGTATAGCCCCCGGGGCAAGAGGGACATGCCCAGGCAGTGCCAGCCTGTGCCAAGAGGAAGTGTCAGGGTGCAATGGCAGGGCACAGTACAAGGGTAGGCCCTCTGAGGAGACACATGGAGGGGGGTGGGGGTTGTTACCTCTATGTGTGGTAGGGGGGAGAGTGCGAGGCCATTGGGGGGGGGGAAACTTTCAGGCATGGGGGGGGTAATGTGCAGTGAGGGGGAACTTACAAACATTGGAAAGGGGAGCAGGCAGTGAGGAAGGAGGGGACATTAGCAATACTTCTGTAGGGGGGGCGTGGAAGGAGAGCTCCCGATGATTGTGCCGGGGGTGAGGCAATGCAGCGGTACCTCTGTGGTGGGGCTGGTGGAATTGATCAGTTCTGATTGGGGTGCCCTTTAAAGATGGCACTCCGATCTTTGTGGAGGCGGCCTTGCTGACTGTATCAGACTGTGCCCTGCCAGAGTGACAGCAGAAACCCCGCGCACTCATGAGGCTCAAGATCTGCTCAAGATCTGGAGGGATTCTCCGATAATCGGCGCGATGGCTGGGACACGGCGCCAAAAATGGCGCGGATCACTCCGGCGTCGGGCCCTCCCAAACGGCGCAAAGTCTCCGGCCCCAAATGGGCTAGTAGCAGCGTGACGCCATTCACGACGGCGTCACACGCCGCGGACACGCGGCGTCACAGCACAAAAGACGACGCCTCCCCCCCGGAGACCCGATAAGATGGCCGCCCGCCGCACAGCGCCGAGGTTCCAGGAGCACGACATCGAGGCGCTCCTGGACGCAGTGGAGCAGCAGATGGAGGCCCTGTACCCCGGACACGGCCGCAGGGTCGCCTCACGCCTCAGCCGGCGCCTTTGGAGGGAGGTGGCAGAGGCCGTCAGCGCTGTGGCTGTGACACCAAGGACAGGCGCCCAGTGTCACAAGAAGGTGAATTACCTCGTCAGGGCAACCAGGGTGAGTAACCCCCCCCCCCGATGTGCGGCACACCCCGAGGTGCAGCCAACCCTAACGCTAACTCCAACCCTAACCCTAATGTGCTGCGCACCTCTGCCAATATACGCACAACCGCTGGCCTGCATTCATATACATGTCTATGTTGCCCTTTATTCCTACCACCCACCCGCCCGCCCCCCACAGGAGAAGCGCGCACACAACAAACAGGGAGTGTGAGAGGACTGGAGGGGGCCCAGCTGATGAGAGACCACTCACCGTTCATGAGGAGAGGGCCCTGGAACTGGCAGGCGGACCCGAGGACCGGGAGGTTGCCGATGCAGAGGTCGGGGCACACCATCAAGTGAGACACCCACGGCCTGTCCCCATTCCCCTATATCCCCCCTCCCCCATATTCCCCCCTCCCCCAGATCCCCCTTAACCCCTACCCCCATATCCCCCTCCCCATATCCCCTTCCCCATATCCCCCCTCCCCCATATTCCCCCTCCCCATATCCCTCTTAACCCCTTCCCCCATATCCCCTCCCCCATATCCCCTCTCCCCATATCCCCATATCCCCCCTCCCCCATATCCCCCATATCCCCCCTCCCCCTTATCCCCTCCCCCATATCCCCCCTCCCCCATATCCCCCTACCCCATATCCACCAAATCCCCCCTCCCCCATATCCCCCGATCACCGCCTGCGTGTCTAACCATGCATGCTGTATTGTGTATTGCAGGACCAAACATCGAGGCACCCGTCCCCGCGGATGCCGACCGCCCGCAGGACGCCCCAGGGCAGCCACGAGACAGGGAGAGACCCGGCCTCTCCAGCATGCGACACCCCCACGATGCCCCAGGGTGGCCACGAGACAGGGACAGGCCCGGAGCAACAGGGAGACGACGACCCCATCTCGTGCGAGTGCGGCGACGCAGGCATGTGACACCCAGCGATGAGGGGGGTTGCCACAGGCCCCCGTCGCCACCGAGCCAGGACAGCCCTACCCAGGACACCCCTACCCAGGACAGCCCTACCCAGGACACCCCTACCCAGGACACCGCTAACCAGGACAGCCCTACCCAGGACACCACTACCCAGGACGCCACTACCCAGGACACCCCTACCCAGGACAGCCCTACCCAGGACACCACTATCCAGGACACCACTACCCAGGACAGCACTACCCAGGACACCACTACCCAGGACAGCACTACCCAGGACACCCCTACCCAGGACAGCCCTACCCAGGACACCACTATCCAGGACAGCCCTACCCAGGACACCATTACCCAGGACACCTCTACCCAGGACACCATTACCCAGGACACCACTACCCAGGACACCACTACCCAGGACACCCCTACCCAGGACACCCCTACCCAGGACACCACTACCCAGGACACCACTACCCAGGACACCCCTACCCAGGACACCCCTACCCAGGACACCCCTACCCAGGACAGCCCTACCAAGGACAGCCCTACCCAGGACACCCCTACCCAAGACACCACTACCCAGGACACCTCTACCCGGGACACTGACACACACGACACCCCTACCCGTGACACTGACACACATGACACCGAAATACAGGACACTGACACACAGTGGACGGGTGGAGACGAACCACCACCCCAGATTACCATGGACTCAACACCACTGCTATCTCCAACACCCTCCACCATCGCAGAGACACTCACCTCGGTTGGGCACTTTAGCGATGAGGCGACTGGTACACTCGCTGGTGCGCACAACACAGCTGTCCCGGTACAGCAGGTGGAGGTAGGAGCAGCAGAGGGGCCGGGAGGTTGGAGGGCATCCTGGCGTAAGCAAACGTTTGCTGCCCAGGCGGGTCCCGGGTTCCTGCAGTTACCACACCCACCCATAGACCCTATGCAGCCACTGAACCAGGGACGATCGAAGGGGGTGACGGCCGGCTTGCAGCAGCTGCAGATGCAGGTGGAGGAGTGCACCCGCGTCCAGGAGCTGGGAGTGGTGCCGGTCATGCGTGCCACCCAGGCCAAAACTGCACGGGTGGCGTCCGCGGTGGAGGCAATGGGTGCGACGGTGTCAGACATGGGGAGCAGCATGCGAGGCCTGGGGAGTTCCGTGAAGGCGGCGTCTGTGGCCCAGGACATGGCTGCCCTCTCACAGGAAGCCATGAGCCAGAGCCAGCGGCAGATGGCAGAGGCGTTCAATGCCGTGGCCCTGTCTCAGCAGGCCATGGCCCAGTCTCTACAGGCAGTGACCCAGTCTCAGCAGGCAGTGGCCCAGTCTCAGCAGGCAGCGGCCCAGTCTCAGCAGTCCATCGCTGAGGGCACGGGCGCCATTGCCCATGTGCTGGCCGGTGTCACTCAGACACAGACAGGGATGGCCAACTCCCTGAGCTCCATGGCTGCAAACCTGCAGACCCTTGTCGATACCAGGGCGGGCCTCCAGGACTTTCAGCGCCAGGTGTCGGGGGGGCGTCGGATGGCCGGTCCATTCGTACCCCCGACCCATTGAGCACCCCAAGGGAGGAGGAGGTGCTAGGGCCCGTTCCGGGTCCCCCTGTAGGGGAGGTCCCGGAACACCGCAGCCCCTCGGACTCCCCCGCTTCCGTCCCAGGTGCATGTGGTGGGCAACGGGCAGGACAGGCTAGCAGCTCGCCATCCCAGTCACCCGAGCTGCAGCTGGACCATCTAGGCCGGGCCGCCCCAGGAAACGGTCACCAAAGGGATCCCGAGTCACAGGGCAGGAATCACAGGAGTCCACCTCCAGTTCTGCTGTACCATCTGGGGAACCACCTAGGCGTAGTCAAAGGGCCCGTAAGGCCAAACAATTAGACAGAGTAAGTTGGCATGGGTGCAGGACACAGGCGAGTTATAGGGGCTAGGGCATGTGTATGGACTGTTTGTTATTAAAATCACTTTCACACATACAGAATCTGCCTTTGTGCTCTGTCCAAAGCGTGCGGGGGTGTCATGTGCGTTGAGCGCCAGTGTGTGTGTGAGGGGTGGTCTTACGTTGGCCCAGGTGAGTGTGCCCCCCCCCCTCCCCCCGGGCCGCCCTCGCCATCCCCCCCCCAGGCAGAGGACGGGACCGTGCACTGCAGTGTCACAGCCGCATGCAGGGACGGTCCGGGTGGAGGGTGGTACTGTGGCCATGGGTCAGACATTGTCTAACAATGTGGAGCCAGGAGCTCATCGCAGAGCGGGTTGTCATCATCCTCCATGGCCTGCAATAGGCATGCTTCCACCGGCGACCGTGTGAACCCGGCCCGTTGTGCCACAGGTGGATCTGCATGGAGGGGTGGTGTGGATGTGGGCGGGGTGGGTGTGGTTGGTGGGTGGGTGGGGGGGGGGGGGGGGTGAGGGTGTTGGTGGTGGGTGGGTGGGGGGCTGAGGGTGTTGGTGATTGGTGGTGGGTGGGGGGGGTGGGGTGAGAGTGGTCAGATGTTGCCGTGGTGTGCGGTATGTGCCCATACTCGCCGATTCCCACACCCCCTTAGTCAGTGAATCGGGCGGCTATCAGCCTGTCCCCTGCCCGCTGGCCCAGCCGGTAACGGTGGGCAGCCTCGCGCCTATGTCCAGCCCGTCTGCCCTGACCAATGCCCCCATCCCCCTCATCTGGGTAGGTCTGAGCCTCGTCTTGCTGCTCCTCCCCTTCCCCCTCCTCTGCCTGCAGCACATCGCCCCTCTGCTGGGCTATGTTGTGCAGGACGCAGCAGACCACAACGATGAGGCCGACCCTATCTGACGGGTACCGGAGGGCCCCCCAGAGCGGTCCAGGCACCTGCAATGCATTTTTAGCAGGCCAAAGCACCTCTCTATCACACCCCTGGTCGCTGCATGGGAATCATTGTAGCTGTTCTCCGCGTCACTCTGTGGCCTCCGTATAGGCGTCATCAGCCACGACCGCACCGGGTAACCCCTGTCGCCCAGCAACCAGCGACTCAGCCGGGGGTGGCGTCCCTCGAACATGCCGGGGATGTAAGACTGCGACAAAACTTATGAGTCATGTACACTTCCCGGGTACCGGGCACAGACGTGCAGGATCATCATGCAGTGGTCGCAGACCACCTGGATGTTCATCGAATAGGTCCCCTTCCTATTGGTGAACACGGCCCTGTTATCTGCAGGTGGCTGCATGGCGACGTGCATCCCATCGATCGCGTCCTGGACCATGGGGAACCCGGCCACGGCAGAGATGCCCATGGCCCGGGCATCCTGGCTGGCCCGGTCCACAGGGAAGCGGATGTAGCGGTGCGCAATGGCATATAGGGCGTCTGTCACTGCCCGGATGCACCGGTGCACCGATGTCTGTGAGATGCCGGACAGGTCCCTACTCGGCGCCTGGAATGACCCCGTGGCATAAATATTCAGGGCCACCATAACCTTGACGGACACGGGGAAAGGGTGTCCCCCGCCAGTGCTGTACACAAGGTGCCAGGTGTGCCATCGGGTGACAGATGTGTGCCATGGTTTCCCCGCTCATCCGGAGTCTCCTCCTGCATGCCCAGTCCGTGAGGTCCTGGTACGACGAGCGGGGCCGGTACACACGGGGCCTCCTCGGGCGTCTCCGTGGCACCACGACGTCCTCCTCCCTCTCCTCGTGCTCCTCCTCCTCCTCGTCCTGTCGGGCGGTCGGCCCTCCAGCCTGGGCAGCTGCCACCTGCCCCTCTGTGGCAGCCTGCGCCGCCTCCCTGGCACGCTCCTCCTCCTCCTCCTGCTCCCCCAGGGCAACATGTAGAAGTGCGGCTGCTGCTACGGCGGCCAACGTCGCTGGCAGATCAGCAAACATGACGGCCTGCAGCGGGTGGGGGTGGGTGGGGGGGCTGGGGAACGATGACATGTCATCATTGCCTGTACCCCCCCGCAGCCAGATGCCATGGGCTCGGCTGTTGGAAGCTGGCACCTGGCCAGGCGGGCGACCTCCCATGCCCTCTCCCCCCTCCCCGGCACTCACCCTCTCCCCCCACCCCGGCACGCTCCCTCTCCCCCCACCCCGGCACGCTCCCTCTCCCCCCACCCCGGCACTCGCCCTCTCCCTGGCACTCGCCCTCTCCCCCCACCCCGGCACTCGCCCTCTCCCCTCTCCCCGGCACTCGCCCTCTCCCCCCACCCGGGCACTCGCCCTCTCCCCCCTCCCCGGCACTCGCCCTCTACCCCCTCCCTGGCACTCGCCCTCTCCCCCCCTCCCCGCACAAGCCCTCACCCCGGCACTCACCCTCTCCCTGGCACTCGCCCTCTGCCCCCTCCCCGGCACACGCCCTCACCCCGGCACTCACCCTCTCCCCGGCACTCGCCTTCTCCCCCTCCCCGGCACTCGCCCTTTCCCCCCAACCCGGCACTCGCCTTCTATCCCCTCCCCGGCACTCGCCTTCTCCCACCTTCCCGGCACTCGCCCTTTCCCCTCACCCCGGCACTCGCCCTCTCCCCCCACCCGGGCACTCGCCCTCTTCCCCCCACCCCGGCACTCACCCTCTCCCCCCTCCCCGGCACTCGCCCTCTCCCCCCTCCCCGGCACTCGCCCTCTCCCCCCTCCCCGGCACTCGCCCTCTCCCCCCTCCCCGGCACTCGCCCTCTCCCCCCTCCCCGGCACTCCCCCACTCCCCCCTCCCCGCACAAGCCCTCACCCCGGCACTCACCCTCTCCCTGGCACTCGTCCTCTGCCCCCTCCCCGGCACACGCCCTCACCCCGGCACTCACCCTCTCCCCGGCACTCGCCTTCTCCCCCTCCCCGGCACTCGCCCTTTCCCCCCAACCCGGCACTCGCCTTCTATCCCCTCCCCGGCACTCGCCTTCTCCCACCTTCCCGGCACTCGCCCTTTCCCCTCACCCCGGCACTCGCCCTCTCCCCCCACCACCACCCACCCATCTCACCCCCCCTTGCACTCCCCCTCTCATCCCCCCCCCACACACACACACAGGCTGCGGCCGCGCTGTCACATCTCCTGCGGCCACCCCACACCGTGACTTACCTCCGCGAGCTGACACCGTTATATAGGTGGTTTAATTTACGCAGGCGTGACCCGTGGTCACGTCTGCGGTACTTCGGCCCATCCGGCCGGGGGAATTCGGGCAACCCCGGGGTCCATAGCGTTGCGCCGGTCCCCGCCATTCTCCGAGGCGGGCGGCGCGATTCACGCCTCGGCGACTTTTCTGGGTTCGGAGAATTCGGGGGACAGCGGGGGCGGAATCACACCGACCCCTGGCGATTCTCCGATCCGGCGGGGGGTCGGAGAATCTCGCCCCGTCTGTGCAGTGGAGAGCTTCACGCTGGTTTTCAATCTGAGCATGACACTTTGAAAAATATGGTAAGATTCGGTCCAATATGTTTTATCACAGTGATAACCTCTGCTATACTCACCCCAGTTTGGCACAATGCTAACCTGGAGTGCTGGCTTTGTTGAATATTTCTTCATTAGAATTGAGTATGAAAAATGTGTGCAGGAAGTTTCACATGAATGTTGGTTGGCTGCAAAATGCTGGTTTTGTAAGGCTGTTGCTTGCTCTTAAAGAGGAACTGTCAGCAATTATTTTGCTGGAGAGGCTAAAGAAAGCAACAGTCTCAACATCATGTGTACAATTGGGAGAAAGCTGGAAAATGACCTAGAGTTATGACCCGTATTCCTTCATGGTCACTGAAGCGGTCTAAAAAAAAACCTCAAAGAAAATGAATAGCTTGCCGATTGCCTCTAGTGACTTACTGCCAGTACAAGCTGGTCTCTTCTGACAAACTCCTGTATGAGTGATCTGGTTCCAAACTGTGGGTCCTTGGACGTTGATGGCAACAACTATTGCTTGCGAAAATGTAGCATCAATTTTCCTGAGATACCAGTGAGAGGAAGGGGATAGAGACTCTCGTTTCAGTTTCCAAAGATTAGTGTCCAGTGCAGCAAGATTAGGATTGAAATCAGGAGATCAAAGGACCAATCTGAATTTACACTGCTGTTGGCCCATAATTTCCTGATTTTGAATGAGTGCCAACTTGGAGTCATTATTCCTTCCTGTATTTTCCAGATATTAAAAATCACTGAATTTAGAAATATGGTTAGGTTGAAATGAGGTCAAGTTGAATCGTTGTGAAAAGTGCACTGCATTGATCAATGCTGGAGCAGTGCTGGGGGAGGGGATGGAGGCCATTATGAATCAATGCCCCTCCAATTCATAACAGCACAATGGAAACTGCTATACAATAGATTCCTGTTCTCCCAGCTCTGTGAACAGCAGCAGCAATTGGTCAGACTCCAGAAACACGTTGGCAAGGAAACCGACTGCTTTGGCAAAGAGGCACACATTTATAGGAAAGAGGTATTCAAGATATTAAAAACAGGAATGAATAAATGCTGAGTCACAAGAAAATAACTTTGGACATTCAGTGGCCTTGATTTTGCAATTGCCCCAAAGCAGGTTGGGGCTATTCCCCTGTCATTTGCTTATTTTATACGGGTGGAGTGCTGGCCAGGTTGGAAATCTGCCTCAAGGTAACTTAATTCAATGTGAGACGTGATTGGGTTGCCTGCAGTACGACATCCTAGATTCCAAAAATTATACGTTCTATACATGGGTTACAAAGAGCTCCATTAAATTTAACCTGTTACTTGTCTAGCAGAATGGAAAAATGTCTCCAAAATGACAACAACATTTGAAGTCATACCATCCCCAGGATAAGAAATCAAATGCAGGCCACTTTCGTTACCCAATCGTTACTCAGCTTGGGGAGCTAATGGTCCTCGTATCCCTGGCCGAAAGGGAGGTGAGATTCTTGCTTGATATTGTGTTCATGAATGCTGTTCATGAATCCTTGGGGAGGGGGGTGGAGACAGGAAGAATTTGGCTCTGTTTTGATGCCCTGGATGTTTCAATAATCTGCTGGCACTCCTTTCTATGTGCAGATATGAAGTATGTCCACTGGGGTTCCGACATCCTTGGAACTCAATCTCCAGCATCGTAGTTGAGCCTGATAGTTTTCTTATTTAGCTTTTGCACATGGATAGGGTTCACTGGATATCAATCAGGAGCAGGAATGATAGTTTTCTTATTTAGCTTTTGCACATGGATAGGGTTCACTGGATATCAATCAGGAGCAGGAATATTCCACCCTGCCCCAGGATTGCTGAATTCAATGGTACTATCACAACTGAGATCAGCTTCCTCAGGTCTCGGGGCATTGAATTTTAAACTTGCGTGAGTTACTACTATTTCTCCCCAAATGGCAATCAAACCTTTACCCATTCTTTGCCACCTCAACTCCAGATTTCTGTACCCATTTCCAGTTAAGTTTGTACCAAACTGTATTTATATATCACACTCGTATCCAAATTAAATTGTACCTTCCACCTGTCTATGCATTCCACTAACCTTGCTGTGTCACCTTGGCATCTTTTCAGTCTTTGCTGATTGTCTAATCTTTTATTTTTGTGTGATCAGTCACTTTTGATTTCATTGTACCTAAGTCTAAATCATTTACACACACAAAATAAGTGGATTTAGCACTGACCATGGGACACACAACTTCAACTCTTCCATTGTTCCCAAGGCAATGTGCAATTTGGATCTAAAATAAATTCAGATGCATGAAGCAAAGGTCGATGTGTGTTTTTGTGACTGAAAGGCTGTTTCCAGTGGGGTTTTGGTACTAGGTCTCTTGCTTGGTGTGGTATATACAAATGATTTGGACTAGAGTGTGGGGGGGTGGTGGTAAGATTAAGAAATTTGCAGAAAGTACAAAAATTGGCCACGTGGTTGATGGTGAAATAGAAATATGTCGACTGCAGGAAGATATCAGTGGACTAGTCAGATGGATGGGGCAATGGCAAATGGAGTTCATTCCAGAGAAGTGTGAAGTGATGCTTTTGGGAAGAGCTAACAAGATAAGAGAAGCCACAATAAATGGAAAGATACTGAGAAGTGTAGAGAAACAGAGGGACCTTGGAGTACATGACCACAGATCCCTGAAGGTGACTGGTCAGTTAGTTAAAGTGGTCAAGACGGTAGACAGGATATTGGCCTTTATTGGCTGAGGTATCACATATGAACTGGGAGGTTATGCTGGAAACTGTATGAAAAACTAGTTAGGTCACAGCTGGAGCACTGTGTGAAGATGCAGTCACCATGCTATAGGAAAAGTTGTGGTTGCAGTAGAGAGGGTACACAGAGGAGATTTACGAGGATGCTGTACAGGAGAATTTTAAATTACGAGGAAAGATTGGATAGTTTGTGGTTTTTTTTGGAACAGATGTGACTGAGGGGAGATCTATTGGAAGTGTATAAAATTATGAGGGGGTCGAGATACACTGGATTGGGAGGTTCTATTCCCCTTGGTTGAAAGGTCCATAACATAGGGCATACATTTAGTGTAAGAAATAGGAAGTTCAGAAAGGATTCAAGAGGAAAATGTTTTCACTCAGAGGCTTCTGGGGATCTGAAACTCACAGCCTAAAAGACTGATATAAAGAAATGCTGGTAACATTTTAAGAAGTTCTTGGGGTTGCACTTGGAAGTGCTGCAAGCTACAGAGCTATTTGTCAAGAACTGGAAAGTGAGATTATGCTGGATGACTACTTGTTGGCCAGTGTCATCATGATGGGCCAAATGGCCTCTTTCCATGCTGTACATTTCTTGCAACATAGACGTCAGTGTCTGGAAGACCCTTGCTCAGAAGAAACCTATTTGGTGGAACCGCCTGGTTGAAGGGACTCAAATTCTTCAAGGACACCCGACAGAAAGAGGAGGCCCGGAAAAGAATTCTGAGAAAGAAATACCCGCGACCTAGAGTCCAAGAACAGATCCCACCTCCCGGAAAAACTTGCCAAGTGTGCAGTCAAAGATGTGGCTCATCAGCCACGCAAGGACCCACAGAATCCATGAGCAGTAACGGAGCGTCTTAGGCTGACAATCATACTCGTTAGCGAGTGTTTGCCTAAGTAGGTTAAGTGACTTCTGAGAATGCGTATATTACATTTACTGGATTTGTTTTATCTATCCAATTGGGAACTTATCATAGAATTTACAGTGCAGCAGGAGGCCATTCGGCCCATCATGTCTACACCAGCCTCTGAAAGTGCACCCTATCCCCGTAATCCAGCAACTGCACCTAACCTTTGAACACTACGGGGCAATTTAGCGCAACCAATCCACCTAACCTACACTTCTTTGGACTGTGAGAGGAAACCCACGCAGACACGGGGAGAATGTGCAGACTCCGCACAGGCAGTGACCCAAGCCGCGAATCAAACCCAGGTCCCTGGAGCTGTGAAGCAACAGTGCTAACCACTGTGAATAAGTGCAGCACGGTAGCAAAGATATATTATGTTTGTCAAAGATGCATTGCATTGGCTACCCTTGACTAACCTAAGCATTTTTAAATGTTAAATCAAATTGTAGATTTCAGATGATTGCCCAGAACTGAGATTAGACCAACTAAGGATTAATTTATTCCATCTTTTTTCTAAATTTAGAGTACCCAATTATTTTTTTCCAATTAAGGGGCAATTTAGCGTGGCCAATCCACCTACCCAGCACATCTTTGTGTTGTGGGGGCGAAACCCACCCAAACACGGGGAGAATGTGCAAACTCCACACGGACAGTGACCCAGAGCCGGGATCGAACCTGGGACCTCGGCACCGTGAGGCGTGCTGCCCTATTCATTCCATCTTTAACCTTTCCTCCCTTTTTGCCTACTGTCCAACTCAAGGGAAGTTTCCATTATCGGGTGATTATGGCAGTAATCACTGCTGACCTGTCGCACCGAAATAAAAGGAAAATAAATTAGGATAGCGACCAAAATGTTGGCAAATGATTGGGTTTTATTGAAGTTATCAGACTAAGAGGACGAGGTAGGAGACGGAGGGGTTCCTGCCCACCGGACTCAGGCGCGTGAAGTCACCATTTTGAGGTCGGCTGTGCTTCTTGAAAGATTTCACCTTCTTTCTGCAGCTTTTCTCCTCGCCTCCTGCTCCGGACTCGGACCTGATTTTCTTTCTGGGTCGGTATTTGTAATCGGGATAATCTGCCATATGCTTCAGCCTCAGGCGCTCCGCCTCTCTGATGAACGGGGTCTTTTCATTGTCCTTCAGCATTTTCCACTTCTTCCCCAGGCGCTTGGAGATCTCGGCGTTGTGCATGTCGGGGACTTGCTCCATGATCTTTTTCCTCTCGATCTGGGACCAGACCATGAAAGCGTTCATGGGCCTTTTGATGTGGCCGGTAGGGGTTTTGCACCAGTCTGGGTTGCAGCTCGCCTCCTCCTCGGCTTTGACAGAGGCACTGGTCCAGGGAGCTTCCCCACAATGAGCGGAGAAGCCTGGATTGGGGCTGGAAGCTGCGCTCATGTCACTGATGCCGCTATCTGCCGCCTCCCTACAGCTCTTGCTGCTGGTTTTACTTTCCGAACTCTTGGTCTGTTGCACCATTTTTTTTTTTGTTGTAAAGGGGAGAACAAAATCCTGCAACTTTAAAAAATAATAAATGTTCTGTATAAAAGCCCCTTGATTGCAGCAGCGAAGCCTCAGTCCAGCTGCTCACAGCTCACCCCCTCGTCAATTTCTGTCTCCACATCGCGGCCGCGCAGGATGGATACAATTTCACTGATTGACATTTCCCCCAGCCAATCACAACGCTCCGTTTCCAACACTCACAGCATAGAGGCGTGGCTTCGCCTGGTTCAATGACATCACTCCCAAATCCACCCAATCAGAACTCGCTAACTGAACGCTCCACATTGGCGGACTCATCCGGACTGAATCAATGAATGGGTCATTTGTGTAAAATATATGGCCACAAAATAACAACAATAAATAACACTGGGCTCATTTCAATGGGTCAACGGTGAAAGGAAAGGTGGGATGGCAAAGTCATTGAGCCAGGAGTGACCATCCCTGCCCATTTGCGACCCTTCCCCCACAGGCCCAATTGAGGATCTCTTGCTTCTCCCCCCCCCCCCCCCACCCACACAATTAAGGGTCTCGTTCGTCCCCCCCCCCTTCCCCCCCCCCCCCCCAGCCCAATTGAGGGTCTCTTGTCTCTCCCCCCCAATTGAGGGCCCCTTTCCTCCCCCCCCCACCCCTCCCAGCCCAATTGAGGGTCTCCTGCTGCCCCCAGGCCAAATTGAGGGTCACTTCCCTCTCCCCTCCAAATATGGGCCTCTTCCCCCCCCCCCCCCCCAGCCCAATTGAGGGTCTCTTTCCCCCCACTCCCCTGCCTAATTGAAGGTCCCATGCTCATGACCAAGGCGGAACCATAAGGGACAACACTGCTGACAGGCTTAGGACATGTATTTCCTGCAATCCACATACGAGGAAGAATTGAAATGGCCTGAAGGAATGAGCAGGAGATCGTCCCTTCGGCAGATTACTCTTACAATTTGTGGTAAACCACTGATCATACACTACATGTATTACGGTACACTGCCATTGTACTCCACTCATTACAGTAAATCCCGGCCTGCTGGCTCCACCCAGCAGGCTCTGTATAAAAGTGTAAGTTCTCCTGCACTGCAGGAGGCTTAACATCTAGCACAATAAAGCCTCAATAGTTCACCATACGTCTTGTTGTCATTGATGGTGCATCAATTTATTGTGCTAGAATTTTGAAGATGAACGTCTTACAAAAGCCGGATCGCCCGGAGCCGAACCGTCACGCAGCCGACTCCACAGCGACCTTCGAGCACTGACTAGCCTACTTTGAAGGATATATCGGAGCATCCACAGAAGTCATCTCAGACCCACAGAAGCCCCAACTACTCTACGCACAGGTGAGCCCACAAGTCTTCCTCCTCATTCGGGATGCTCCCACCGACACGGAGGCGATAGAACTACTGAAAGGACAGTATATCAGGACTGTAAATCAGGTGTTCACCAGGCACCTCCTGGCCACGAGACGGCAACTCCAGGGGGAGTCTCAGGACGTTTTCCTGTGTGCCTTGCGGATACTTGGCAGAAACTGTAGTTGCAAGGCGGTGTCGCAGTCCAACACACGGAACTGCTGATCAGGGACGCCTATGTCACAAGCATTAAGTCCAACTACGTCCGCCAGTGCTTATTAGAAGGGGGTACACTCGGCCTCACAGAGACAGTACAGCTCGCTAACTCCTTAGAAGTGGCCTCCTGCAACCTGGAGTCCTACACCTCCGACCGTGCGGCACCGTCGTGGGCGTCATGGGCCCCACCGTCATCCGACCCGGGTGCACTGCATGCCGGTGCGCCACGGCAGCCAGCTAACTCCGGAGGCCCCAAATGCTACTTTTGTGGCCAGAACAAGCACCCCAGACAACGCTGCCCAGCACGGAGCGCGACCTGCAACGGGTGTGGCAAGAAGGGTCACTCCGTCACCATTTGCCAGGCCCGATCGGTCGCTGCCATTTCTAGGCCCAGCATCACTACTGCAACATCCCCCATGTGCGAT
Source organism: Scyliorhinus torazame (assembly GCF_047496885.1). Classification (NCBI taxonomy): domain Eukaryota; kingdom Metazoa; phylum Chordata; class Chondrichthyes; order Carcharhiniformes; family Scyliorhinidae; genus Scyliorhinus; species Scyliorhinus torazame. The sequence continues at coordinate 117,232,043 of NC_092707.1, read as the reverse complement.
CCAGGGGCGCCACCATCTTCCCCGCCCCCCGCCACGTGTGGCCCGTGGGCGGCGCCATCTTGGATGTCGCCCGCCATGTGCGCCCGGTGGGCGCCGCCATCTTCAGCTCCATCTTGGAACGCACCCCAGGACCCCTGCTCGCCTGGCCGAACACTGGCCGCTGATACCTCCGCCACCACCGATCGGCCCTCCCACCAACTTCTGCAGCTCGCCTCCATCACACTCGATCAGTCCCGGCCTCGCAACCTCGCGACCGCTACAACGACTGTACGGATCGACGGGACGAGACGACCTGCAATACCCTAGATCTGTATGGAATGGGATCCGGAGTCCAGGGATATTTTCTGGGTGACGGTGAGAACCGGGAGGGAGCAGTGCCTTACCATAGCTGGGTGGATGAATCGCTCCCGGAATCGAAGAGGCAGGTCGTCTCGTGCCCGTCGATCCGTCAACCAGATTGCGCAGTATCGAGCCTTCTCCACCGTTGACTTGAAATCCGCATACCACCAGCTCCCCATCCGCCTGGAGAACCGCCAATACACAGCATGTGAAGCAGATGGCCGCCTCTACCATTTCCTTAGGGTTCCCTTCGGCGTCACCAATGGGGTCGCGGTCTTCAGCGAGAAATAAACCGAATGGTTGACCAGTACAGGTTGCGCGCCACGTTCCCGTATCTGGATAATGTTACCATCTGCGGCCATGACCAGCAGGACCACGACACGAATCTCCAGAAATTCCTCCACACCGCAAAACTCCTTAACCTTACCTATAATAAGGAGAAATGCATTTTCCGCACAACCCGCTTCGCCATTCTTGGCTACGTTGTGAAAAAAGGAGTCCTAGGGCCCGACCCCGATCGCATGCGCCCCCTCCTGGAACTTCCCCTCCCTCACTGTCCCACGGCTCTGAAATGATGCCTGGGATTCTTCTCATATTACGCCCAGTGGGTCCCTAATTATGCGGACAAGGCCCGCCCACTCATCAAGTCCACTATTTCCCCCTGACGGCGGAGGCCCGCCGCGCCTTCAACCACATCAAGGCAGACATTGCCAAAGGCACGATGCATGCAGTCGACGAGTCCCTCCCCTTTCAGGTGGCGAGCGATGCATCGGACGTGGCTCTGGTCGCCACTCTCAACCAGGCGTGCAGACCTGTGGCTTTCTTCTCCCGTACCCTCCATGCCTCCGAAATTCGGCACTCCTCTGTCGAAAAGGAATTGTGGAAGCTGTGCGACATTGGAGACATTACCTGGTCGGCAGGCGATTCACTTTCCTCACTGACCAACGGTCGGTTGCCTTCATGTTTAGTAACACACAGCGGGGCAAGATTAAGAACGACAAGATCTTGAGGTGGAGGATCGAACTCTCCACCTATAACTACGATATCTTGTATCGACCTGGGAAGTTCAATGAGCCCCCAGATGCCCTGTCCCGTGGTACATGTGCCAGCGCACAAGTAGACCGACTTCGGGCTCTCCACAACGACCCCTGTCACCCGGTTCTTCCACTTTATCACCTGCCGTACTCCATCGAGGAGGTCAGGACCGTCACCAGGGACTGCCAGGTCTGCGCGAGTGTAAACCGCACTTCTACCGGCCGGACAGAACACATCTAGTGAAGGCCTCCCGCCCCTCAGAGCGCCTCAGCATCGCCTTCAAAGGACCCCTCCCCTCCACTGACCGCAATGTGTACTTTCTCAATAATATTGATGAGTACTCCCATTTCCCTTTTGCCATCCCATGCCCTGACGTGACTTCTGCCACTGTCATCAAGGCCCTACACAGTATCTTCACCTTGTTCGGTTTCCCCACCTACATCCACAGTGATCGGGGATCCTCGTTCATGAGTGATGAGCTGCGTCAGTTCCTGCTCAGCAAAGGCATAGCCTCGAGCAGGACGACCAGCTACAACCCCCGGGGAAATGAGCAGGTGGAGAGGGAGAACACGACGGTCTGGAAGGCCGTCCTGCTAGCCCTTTGGTCTAGGAGTCTCCCGGTCTCCCGCTGGCAGGAGGTCCTCCCCGATACACTCTACTCCATCCGGTCACTCCTGTGCATTGCTACCAGTGAGACCAGTCACAAACATGTGTTTGCCTTCCCTAGGAAGTCCACCTCCGGGGTCTTGCTCCCAACCTGGCTGATAGTTCCTGGGCCCGTCCTCCTCCGGAAGCATGCGAGGAGCCATAAATAGGATCCCCTTGTCGAAAAAGTCCTACTCCTCCATGCAAACCCACAGTATGCCTACGTGGCACACCATGACGGGCGACAGGACACAGTCCCCCTCCGAGACCTGGCACCCGCTGGTTCCCCATCCACTACCACTACCACCCCCGACCTGGTAAAGACTCCCCCCCCCCCCCCGGTTGCCAACCCTGCCCCTGCGCCGTTCCCCCCCCCCCCCCCACCCAGCGACTATCACCACCATCCTGCCCTGGCGGCAGCACCCCCCCCCCCCCCCCACCCCCCTCCACCCCACCCCCACCCCCGGCTCCACTACTGGGTGAAGAAGGAGAGGACAACACGATCCCGGAGTCACAGGTACCCACATCGGCGCCCACACCACAGTCGGGACTGAGGCGATCGCGGCGGAGGGTCCAAGCCCCCGACAGACTCGACCTGTAACTTCGCTTCACCCCCGCTGGACTCTTTTTTTAAACAGGGGGTGAAAGTGGTAAACCACTGATCATACATTACCTGCATTACGGTACACTGCCATTGTACTCCAGTCATGACAGTAAATCCCAGCCTGCTGGCTCCACCCAGCAGGCTCTGTATAAAAGTGTACGCTCTCCTGCACTGCCCCTAGTCTTGGTTCCAGCTGCAGGAGGTTTAACATCTCGCACAATAAAGCCACAATAGTTCACCATTCGTCTCGTAGTCATTGATGGTACATCACTATTGAAAGGAAAGGTAGCACGTGGCATTCTCAAGAGTCACCAAGACAGCAATCAGCGTTAAATGCCCCATCAATCTGAGAAGCACATGACTAAGCACAGTTGCACGTGAATCAATCAGATGAAGAAAGACCCATAATTATATAGCATCTTCCACCAATTTACAAAACTCCAAAGCAAGATTACAGCCAATGAAGTACTTATGGAGTATTGTCACAGACAGGTGACATTAAATTTCCACATAGCAAAGCTCTCACACACAGCAATATGGAATGACCAGATCATTTATTTTCCTGGTGTTGATTGAGGGATAAATATTGACCAGAACATTGTGCATAATTCCCCTGCGCCGAGGTCTTTGACATCAAACCGTGAGGAAGGCAGAAAGGGTCACAGTTCAAAATCTCATCCAAAAGACTGGACCTTTAACAGTGCAGCACTCCCTCAGTATTGCACTGGAGTGTCAGCCTTGACTTTTCTGCTCAAGCAGGAATGGGACTTGAACCTACAACTGGGTGACCCAGAGATGAGAGTGCTACCAACTGACAGAAGCATCACCAAAGGGATAATTGGCAATCGGGAGTAAAATGCCTGTTAGGGGGGCAGCACGGTGGCGCAGTGGATTAGCCCTGCTGCCTCACGGCGCCGAGGTCCCAGGTTCAATCCCAGCTCTGGATCACTGTCCATGTGGAGTTTGCACATTCTCACCATGTTTGCATGGGTCTCGCCCCCACAACACAAAGATGTGTCGGGTAGGTGGATTGGCCACGCTAAATTGCCCCTTAATTGGAAAAAATGAATTTGGTACTCTAAATTTTTTTTTAAAGCCTGTTAGTTTTTGTAAAAACATGGGGCGCGATTCCCCACTCCTGCGCCGGTTGGGAGAATCGCCTGGGCCGCCAAAATTTCCCGGGACGCTGGTCCGACGCCCTCCCGCGATTCTCCCAAGCGGCGGGAACAGCCCGGTCGAGTTTCGCGGGCCGCAGGCCGGAGAATCGCTGGAGACACCCAAAATGGCGATTCTCCGGCACCCCCGCGATTCTCAGGCCTGGATGGGCCGAGCGGCCAGGCCAAAACGGCGTGAACGCTGGGGGGGCGGCCTGCGGGGGAGCGAGGGGGGATCCTGCACCGGGGGGTACCTCAAATGTGGGGTGGCCCGCGATCGGTGCCTGCCGATCGTCGCGCCGTTCTCTCTGAAGGAGGACCTCCTTCCTTCCGCGGCCCCGCAAGATCCATCAGACATCTTCTTGCGGGGCAGACTTAGAGAGGACGGCAACCACGCATGCGCGGGTTGGCGCCGGCCAACCCGCACATGCGGGATGACGCCCATTATGCGGCGCCGGCCGCGTCATCTATGCAGCGCCGCTTTTATGCGGGCGACAAGGCCTGGCGCGTGTAGATGACGTGGCCCCGATCCTAGCCCATTGTCAGGGCCTGAATCGGTCGGGATAGGGGCCGTTTCACGCCGTCGTGAACCTCGACGGCGTTCACGACGGCGCGGCCACTTCGGCGTGGGAATGGAAAATCCCGCCCAATCTTGCGGGGCGGACTTAGAGAGGATGGCAACCACGCATGCGCGGGTTGGCGCCGGCCAACCCGCGCTTGCGTGGATGACGCCCGTTATGCAGCGCCGGCCGCATCATCTTTGCGGCGCCGCCTTTACGCAGGCAACAAGGCCTGGCGCGTGTAGATGACGCGGCCCCGATCCTGGGCTGAATCGGTCGGGATCGGGGCCGTTTCGCGCCGTCGTGAACCTCGACGGCGTTCACGACGGCGCGGCCACTTCGGCGCGGGAGTGGAGAATCCCGCCCATGATGTTGTCACTTAGAGACGGTTTGTGAATTGTGGGTTGATTCAAGCATGATTGGGACTCAATTCTGAAAATGAGCAGGAAAAATGGTCACACTTTCTCAGAATCTGTGAAGTTTGCCATTTTATTTGAAGTTATTTTTTAGTTTCCTCCTGATGTGGTACTTCTCCATATTTTTTATAGGACTTTGCTTAATTACAGATTGGCCCAGAGGGAAGAAGAAACAATTTCAGTTGTACACATAAACCACATAATCATACTGTTTTTTTGGATGTATGCCACTGTTTAATGTCTTCATAACAATTTGATTATACCAGTGGCAATCAGTGCTTACAATGTAATAAAGATTAAAACTAAATTACAATTATTTCACTCAGTGTGTCACATGTTACAACTTGTCTTACATATTTCAAATAGTCATAATATTTGTGCTTACATCCCTCCCAGTCTGTGTCCTCCAAAACCTCTTCGTACCCATCTCTGGATAATTCCGCTTATTCGAAGGTGATGTTTTTGTTTATTGAACAGAGCACAGAACACTCTGTGGATAACAATTGTATTATTTTGGGGGAATGAAGAATGTACATTTTTTAAATGGCCTGATTTCTGCTGAGCTATCTACATTTTCTGAGCCTGTTTGACCATCACAGTAACTCTCTAATGGCAATTACAGCAGCACTTTATAATGTGTATGACACTGAATCATGAAAGTCCAGGATATTTTGGAATGTTTGACTCCACAAGTGCAGTAACATAGCAAATATTTCCCTTTGACAAGGTAGAGTAATGGAATATTTCTTGGGATTTGGAAGGTTGGTATTTGAGACTATTCTCTCAACATATAAGCTCTGGGGTGACAGAGAACACAACTCTACCATGTGGAATCCATTCAACACATTCACCAGTAAGGATAGATGGATTTGTTTATTGTCACGTGTACCGAGGTACAGGGAAAAGTATTTTTCTGCGAGCAGCTCAAACAGATCATTAAGTACATGAAAATAAAGGAAATTAAAAATAAAATACATAATAGGGCAACACAAGGTACACAATGTAAATATATAGAGCCCGGCATCGGGTGAAGCATACAGGGGTGTAGCATGAACCAGGTCAGTCCATAAGAGGGTCGTTTAGGAGTCTGGGGTGGAATTCTCCCCTACCCGGCGGAGCGGGGGTCCCGGCGGGATGGAGTGCGTGAACCACTCCGGCATCTGGCCACCCCAAAGGTGCAAATCCGCACCTTTAGGGGACAAGCCCTAACCTTTCGGGGCTAGGCCCACGCCAGCGAGGTTGCCGTCCCGCCGGCTGGCGTGGAAGGCCTTTAACGCCACGCCAGCCGGGGCCGAAGGGACTCCGCTGGCCGGTGGAAGTCCACGCATGCGTGGGAACGACAGCAGCTGCTGACGTCATCCCCGCGCATGCGCGGGGGGGGGTCACCTACGTGTCGGCCATCGTGGAGACCTACACGGCCGAAGCATAGTAAAGGATTGCCCCCAAGGCACAGGCCAGCCTGCAGATCGGTGGGCACTGATCGCGGGCCAGGCCACCATGGGGGCACCCCCCGGGGCCAGATCGCACCCCCCCCCCCCCCCAGGACCCCGCCGGTAAGGGACCTGGTTCAATTCACGCCGGCGGGACCGGCATAGCAGCAGCGGGACCTCGACCCATCACGGGCCGGAGATTCGCCGAGGGTGGCCCGCCGACCGGCGTGGCGCGATTCCCACCCCCGCCGAAACTCCGGTGCTGGAGAATTCGGCGGCCGGCGGTGATGGGAATCACGACACCCCCTGGCGATTCTCCGACCCAGCGGGGGGTCGGTGAATCCCGCCCCTGGCAACAGCAGGGAAGAAGCTGTTTTTGAGTCTGTTTGTGCGTGTTCTCAGTCTTTTGTGTCTTCTGCCCGATGGAAGAAGTTGGAAGAGTGAGTAAGCCGGGTGGGAGGGGTCTTTGATTATGCTGCCCGCTTTCCCCAGGCAGCGGGAGGTGTAGATGGAGTCAATGGATGGGAGGCAGGTTTGTGTGATGGACTGGGCTGTGTTCACGACTCTCTGAAGTTTCTTGCGGTCCTGGGCCGAGCAGTTGCCATACCAGGCTGTGATGCAGCCTGATAGGATCTTTCTATGGTGCATCTGTAAAAGTTGGAAAGAGTCAGTGTGGACATGCTGGATTTCCTTAGTTTTCTGAGGAAGTATAGGTGCTGTTGTGCTTTCCTGGTGGTAACGTCAACGTGGGTGGACCAGGACAGATTTTTGGAGATGTGCACCCTTAGGAATTTGAAGCTGTTAACCATCTCCACCTCGGCCCCATTGATGCTGACAGGAGTGTGTACAGTACTTTGCTTCCAGCTCTTTAGTTTTGCTGGCATTGAGGGATAGATTGTTGTTGTTACACCACTCCACTAGGTTCTCAATCTCCCTCCTGTATTCTGACTTGTCGTTATTCGAGATCCGGCCCAATATGGTCGTGTCGTCAGCAAACTTGTAGATGGAGTTGGAACCAGATTTTGCCATGCAGTCATGTGTGTTCGGGGAGTAGAGTAGGGGGCTAAGTACGCAGCCTTGCGGGGCCCCGGTATTGAGGACTATTGTGGAGGAGGTGTTGTTGTTTATTCTCACTGATTGTGGTCTGAGGGTCAGAAAGTCGAGGATCCAGTTGCAGAGTGAGGAGCCAAGTCCTAGGTTTTGGAGCTTTGATATGAGGCACAGCAACTGGATATTTCCAAAGCATCTGCAAATATTTATTTACCTTGGCCTGATAACATCAACTGGTATATTGCGATTTCATCCAGGACAAACAGTCCAATTGATTGGCACCCCACCTACCACCTAGACATTCACTCCTTCCATTACTGACCCACATTGGCAGCAATGCATACCATCTGCAAGATGCACAGCAGCAATTTGCCAAGGCTCCTTTAACAGCACCTTCCAAACGTGTGACCGGCACCACCAAGGGCAGCCGACACATGGGGAACCCCGCCACCTGGAAATTCACCTCCATGTCACTCACCATCCTGGGGCGTCATTCTCCGACCCCCCAGAGGGTCGGAGAATGGCCGTTGGCCGCCGTGAATCCCGCCCCCGCCGGTTGTCGAAGTCTCCGAAGGGAGAAAAGTCGGCGGGGCGTTAATGGCGCCGCTGCCGCGGAGAATGTCACGGGTCTGCGCAAGGCAGCCGATTTTCGGCCTGCCGATATTCTCCCTTCCGGATGGGCCGAAGTCCCGTCGACGTGATGACCGTTCACGTCGACGTAACTTAAACCTCCTTTTCATCGGCGTGATCCTGTGCTCCAGGTTCACGCCGACCAGCATGGAGGTGAGTGACGGCCTGGGGGGTTGGCTCTGGGCAGGCGATGGCGTGGCCGCAGTCTGAATGCGTGAGGAGAGGTGTGTCTCGGGTTGTGTGTGTGTGTGGCGGGGGGGGGGGGGGTGGTTAGAGTAGGCTGGGCTCCGGGGGAGTGCCGGGAGGGGGTCCGTGCCGGGGAGGGGGATGGGGGGGTCCGTGCCGGGGTGGAGGTTGGGGGGGGGGTCCGTGCCGGGGAGGGGGATGGGGGGGTCCGTGCCGGGGTGGAGGTTGGGGGGGGGTCCGTGCCGGGGTGGAGGTTGGGGGGGGGTCCGTGCCGGGGCGGGGGTGTCCGTGCCGGGGTGGAGGTTGGAGGTTGGGGGGGGGGTCCGTACCGGGGTGGAGGTTGGGGGCGGGGTTCGTGCCGGGGAGGGGGATGGGGGTGTCCGTGCCGGGGTGGAGGTTGGGGGGGGGGGTCCGTGCCGGGGAGGGGGATGGGGGGGGTCCGTGCCGGGGAGGGGGATGGGGGTGTCCGTGCCGGGGTGGAGGTTGGGGGGGGGGGTCCGTGCCGGGGTGGAGGTTGGGGGCGGGGTCCCTGCTGGGGAGGGGGATGGGAGGGCAAGTGAGTTGGTCCACCTGGCCAGGTGCCAGCCTCCAACAGTTGGACCCATGCGGTCCATGCCACCTGGCTGGGGGAAGGAGGGGATATGGGCAATGATGACATGTCGTCGTTCCCCTCCCCCCATCAGGCCGTCATGTTTTCAGATCATCCAGCGATGTTGGCCGCCGTGGCGGCAGCCGCTCATGTCTATGTTGCCCTGGATGAGGAGGAGGAGGAGGAGGAGCGTGCCAGAGAGGCGGCGCAGGCTGCTGCAGAGGGGCAGGCAGCAGCCGCCCAGGCTGGAGGGACACCCGACCGACAGGACGAGGAGGGGGAAGGGGACATCGCGGCCCCACGGCAACGGAGGCACCCGAGGGCGCCCCGTGTGTACCGGCCCAGGCAGTCATACCAGGACCTCACGGACCGGGAATGCAGGAGGAGACTCCGGATGAGCCGGGAAACCGTGGCACACACCTGCCACCTGCTGGCACACCTGTCACCGCGTGGCACTGGCGGGGGACACCCTCTCCCCGTGTCCGTCAAGGTTACGGTGGCCCTGAACATTTATGAAACGGGGTTATTCCAGGCACCGAGGGGGACCTGTCCGGCATATCGCAGACATCGGTGCACCGGTGCATCCGGGCAGTGACAGATGCCCTATATGCCATGGCGCACCGCTACATCCGCTTCCCCGTGGACCGGGCCAGCCAAGATGCCCGGGCCGTGGGCTTCTCTGCCGTGGCCGGGTTCCCCATGGTCCAGGGCGCGATCGATGGGATGCACTTCGCCGTGCGGCCACCTGCAGATAACAGGGCCGTGTTCACTAATAGGAAGGGGACCTATTCGATGAACGTACAGGTGGTCTGCGATCACCGCATGATTATGCTGCACGTCTGCGCCCGTCACCCAGGCAGTGTACACGACTCATTCGTGTTGTCGCGGTCATCCATCCCTGGCATGTACGAGGGACGCCATCCCCAGCTGAGGGGCTGGTTACTGGGCGACAGAGGCTACCCATTGCGATCGTGGCTGATGACGCCTATACGGAGGCCACGCAATGAGGCGGAGAATCGCTACAATGATGCCCATGTAGCGACAAGGGGAGTGATAGAGAGGTGCTTTGGCGTGCTGAAGATGCGTTTCAGGTGCCTGGACCTCTCTGGGGGCGCTCTCCAGTATCGGTCAGATAGGGTCGGCCGCATCATTGTGGTGTGCTGCGTCCTGCACAACATAGCCCAACAGAGGGGCGATGTGCCGCAGGCAGAGGAGGGCGGAGTGGAGGAGCAGCAGGAAGAGGCCCAGTCCTCCCCAGATGAGGGGGATGGGGGTAATGGTCAGGGCAGACGGGGTAGACACAGGCGGGTGGCTGTCCACCGTTACCGGCTGGCCCAGCGGGCACGGGACAGACTGATAGACGCCCGCTTCACTGACTAGATGGGCGTGGGAATCGGGTAGTATGGCCACAGACCGCACACCATGGCAACAGCCGACCACTCACACTCCCCACCCATCCACCCACCCAGCACCCTCACCCCCCTCCCCAACCCCACCCACCCCACCCGCATGCACACCACCCCCCCCCCCCATTGCCGATCCACCTGCGGCACAACGGGCCGGGCTCACACAGTTGCGGGTGGACGCGTGTCTATCGCAGGCCATGGAGGATGATGACAACCCGCCCTGCGGTGAGCTCCTGGCTCTACATCGTTGGACTATGTCTGACCCATGGCCACAGTACCACCATCCACCCGAACCATCCCTGCATTCGGCTGTGACACTGCAGCGCACGGTCCCGTCCTCTGCCCGGGGGATGTTGATGGCGGCCCTGGGGGAAGGGGGCAGACTCACCTGGGGCTGAAGTAAGACCACCCCTCACACACACACTTGCGCTCAACGTACATGACACCCCCGCACACTTTGGACAGAGCACAAAGGCAGCTTCTGTAGGTGTAACATTGACTTTAATAACCAAAGGAGTTCATGCACGTGCCCTAGCCCCTAAAACTCATCTGTGCCCTGCAACCTGTGCCAACTTACTCAGTGTCTAATTGTTTGGCCTTACGGGCCCTTTGACTACGTCTACGTGGTTCCCCAGACGGTACAGCAGAACTGGAGGTGGACTCCTGTGATTCCTGCCCTCTGACACTGGATCCGTTTGGCGGCCGTTTCCTGGGGCGTCCTGGCCTAGATGGGCCAGAATGCGGCCCGGGCGACTGGGATGGCGAGCTGCCAGCCTGTCCTGCCCGTTGCCCACCCGATGCACCTGGGACGAAAGGGGGGGAGTCCGAGGTGTCGCGGTGTACCGGGACCTCCCCTACAGAGGGAGCCGGGACGGACCACACCACCTCCTCCTCCCTCGGGGTGCCCGATAGCCCCCAGGCCTCTACATGGGTGGGGGATGCGAACGGACTGGCCATCCGACGCCCCCCCGACATCTGGCGCTGCCAGTCCTGGAGGCCCGTGCTGGTATCGACAGGGGTCTGCAGGTTTGCAGCCATGGAGCCCAGGGGGTTGGCAAACCCTGTCTGTGACAGTGCGACGCCGGCTCGCACATGGCCACTGGCGCCGATGCCCTCAGCGATGGCCTGCAGAGACTGGGCCATGGCCTGCTGAGACTGGGCCATGGCCTGCAGAGACTGGGCCATGGCCTGCTGAGACTGGGCTATGGCGTTGAGCGCCTCTGCCATCTGGCGCTGGCACTGGCTCATGGCCTCCTGTGAGAGGGCAGCCATTTCCTGGGCCACAGACGCCGCCTGCACGGAAAGCCCCAGGCCTCGCAAACTGTTCCCCATGTCTGACACTGTCGCACCCATTGCCTCCACCGCGGACGCCACCCGTGCAGTGTCGGCCTGGTGGCACGCATGACCGGCACCATTTCCAGCTCCTGGACGCAGGTGGACTCCTCCACCTGCGACCGCAGCCGCTGCAAGCCGCCCGTCACCCTCTTCACTTGTCTCCGGGTCGGTGGTTGCATCGGATCTATGTGTGGGTGTGGTAACTCCAGGAACCCGGGATCCATCTGGGCGGCAGATGTTCGCTTGGCCTGGGCTGCCCTCCGACCGCCCGGTCACTCTGCTGCTCCTACCTCCACCTGCTGTACCGGGACGGCTGTGTTGTGCGCACCAGTGAGTGTACCAGACGCCTCATCACTAAAGTGCTCAACCGAGGTGAGTGTTTCTGCGATGGTGGAGGGTGTTGGTGACAGCAGTGGCGTTGTGTCGTGCTCTTCGTCCCACTCTGACTCCATGGCACTTTGGGGTGGGGGTTCATCTCCACCCATCCACTCTGTGTCACTGTCCGGTATTTCGTCTTCCTGGGTAGTGCTGTCCCGGGTACTGCTGTCCCGGGTAGTGGTGTCCCAGGTAGTGGTGTCCTGGGTAGTGGTGTCCTGGGTAGTGGTGTCCTGGGTAGTGGTGTCCTGGGTAGTGGTGTCCTGGCTCGGATGTGACGGTGGCCTGTGGCTGCCCCCCTCATCGCTGGGTGGTCGCTCCCGCACGTGACGGGGGTGTCGTCTCCCTGTTGCTCCAGGTCTCTCCGTCTCCCGTGGTGTGCGAGGGGCATCCTGCGGGCGTCGCATGCTGGAGGGTGCGGGTCTCTCCGTCTCCCGTGGTCTCCGAGGAGCATCCTGCGGGCGTCGCATGCCGGAGGGTCCGGGTCTCTCCGTCTTCCGTGGCCTCCGAGGGGCATCCTGCGGGCGTCGCATGCCGGAGGATCCGGGTCTCTCCATCTCCCGTGGCCTCCGAGGGGCATCCTGCGGGCGGTCTGCATCTGCGGGGATGGGTGCCTGGACGTTTGGTCCTGCGATACACAATGAAGCATGCATGGTTAGACATCAGGCAGTGATCAGGTGATACGGGGGAGGGGGATATAGGGGAGGGGGGATATGGGGACGGTCTGTCGGTGGCTCACTTGCTACTACGCCCCCGACCTCTGCATCAGCAACCTCCCGGTCCTCAGGTCCACCAGCCAGTTCCAGGGCCCTTTCCTGGTGTTCGGTCAGTGGCCTCTCATCAGCGGGCCTCCTCCAGTCCTCACATGCTCCCTATTGTTGTGTGCGCGCTTCTCCTGTTGGGGGGGGGGGGGGGGCGGCAGGGGTAAAAGGCAACACTGTTAGGCAGGTATATGAATGCACGCCATCGGTTGCGCGTGCATTGCAGAGGTTAAGGTTAGGGCTGGATTCACTTGGGGATATGGGGAGGGGGGATATGGGGGGGGGGGATATGGGGGAGGGGGATATGGGGGAGGGGGGATATGGGGGAGGGGGAATATGGGGGAGGGGGGGATATGGGGGAGGGGGGATATGGGGAGGGGGGAATATGGGGGAGGGGGGATATGGGGGAGGGGGGATATGGGGGAGGGGGATATGGGGGAGGGGGGATATGGGGGAGGGGGGATATGGGGGAGGGGGGATATGGGGGAGGGGGGGATATGGGGGAGGGGGGAATATGGGGGAGGGGGGATATGGGGGAGGGGGGGGATATGGAGGAGGGGGGATATGGGGAGGGGGGGATATGGGGGCTGCTCACCCTGCCTGCTCTGACGAGGTCGTTCACCTTCTTGTGGCACTGGGTGCCTGTCCGTGGTGTCAGGGCCACAGCGGTGACGGCCTCTGCCACTTCCCTCCACAGACGCCGGCTGTGGCGTGGGGCAACTCTGCAGCCGTGCCCGGTATACAGGGCGTCCCTCCTCTGCTCCACCGCGTCCAGGAGCGCCTCCACATCGCGTGACTCGAACCTCGGGGCTGAGCGGCGGCCAGCCATCCAGTCGGGTGTTGCGGTCAGGTGTTCCGGTCGGGTGGGGGGGAGCAGCGCGGCCTTATGAGCCGTCATGCCGTGCGGCGCGTATGACGCTGCACGGCGTGAACCACTGCGCAAGCGCGTTACGTCGCTGCTAGCCCATTTCGGGCCGGAGACTATCGACCCATTTTTCCGACGTGACGCAAGTCGGATTTGCGCCGTTTTTAGCGCCAATCGGCGGACTTTCCGCCGATAACGGAGAATTTCGCCCCTGATTTGGAAATATAGGGCGAGATTCTCCGACCCCCCGCCGGGCGGAGAATCGCCGGGGGCTGGCGTGAATCCCGCCCCTGCCGGTTGCCGAATTCTCTGGCACCGGATATTCGGCGGGGGCGGGAATCGCACCGCGCCGGTTGGCGGACGCCCCCCCCCCCCCCTGCGATTCTGCGGCCCGGATGGGCCGAAGTCCCGCTGCTAAAATGCCTGTCCCGCCGGTGTAGATTAAACCACCTACCTTACCGGCGGGACAAGGTGCGCGGGCGGGCTCCGGGGTCCTGGGGAGGTGCGGGGCGATCTGGCCCCGGGGGGTGCCCCCACGGTGATCCGGCCTGCGATCGGGGCCCACCGATCCGCGGGCGGGCCTGTGCCGTGGGGGCACTCTTTTCCTTCCGCCTTCGCCACGGTCTACACCACGGCGGAGGCGGAAGAGGCTCCCTCCACTGCGCATGCGCGGGAATGCCGTCAGCGGCCGCTAACGCTCCCGCGCATGCGCCGCCCAGAGATGTCATTTCCGCGCCAGTTGGCGGGGCACCAAAGGCCTTTTCCGCCAGCTGGCGGGGCGGAAATTCGTCCGGCGTGGGCCTAGCCCCTTAAGGTTGGGGCTCGGCCCCCAAGATGCGGAGCATTCTGCTCCTTTGGGGCGGCGCGATGCCCGACTGATTTGCGCCGTTTTGGGCGCCAGTCCAATCGCGCCGATACCGGAGAATTTCGCCCATAGTGTTGTTCCTTCACTGTTGCTTGGTCAGAATCTTGGAACTTCCTCACTAACAGCATTGTGGTTTACACACACCACATATACTGCAGTGATTCAAAATGGGGACTCACCACCACCTTTTCAAGTGCAATTAATGGTGGGTAATAAAAAACACATGACAATGATGTTCACACATTGGGAATGAATTTAAAAGAACATTTATGAGGATTAAATGGATGGGTGGAATGAAATAAATCCTTTACAGAATCTTTGGTTGGTTAAGCTTTCAGTTCAGTGTATGGTAGTTGACATACATATATAGTCATATTTTACCAATGTCAGAGGTTTAATGGCAACAATAAAAAATACTTTTGGCAACTGTCTGTGGAAGCATCAATCATTGAATTATTGACATTAAAAGCTATTCGCCCTGAACATGGAATGGGGCTCTTGCTTGTATTTTGCTTTTCTCAATTATATCTATTCATATTATTCTCATTAATATTGCATTTCTTCCCTGAGATACAACATACAACATCGGGTTTACAGCTATGAAGAAAATGGACTTTGTGTATTTTGAATCTCATCTCACCATTAGAAAATGATGTTCAGAGGGTAGCACGGTGGCGCAGTGGTTAGCATTGCTGCCTCACGGCGCCGAGGTCCCAGGTTCAATCCCGGCTCTGGGTCACTGTCCGCATGGAGTTTGCACAGTCTCCCTGTGTTTGCGTGGGTTTCGCCCCCATAACCCAAAAGATGTGCCGGGTAGGTGGATTGGCCACCCTAAATTGCCACTTAATTGGAAAAAATTATTTGGGTACTCTAAATTTATTTTAAAAAAAGAAGAAAAAAAAGAAAATGATGTTCAGAGTCAATCTACAAAAACATCTCCAATGTTTCTTCCAGTCTCTAAAAATGTCTTCTTATCCACAATATTTTTTTAAAATAAATTTGGAGTGCCCAATTCATTATTGAATTCATTACATATCCTGCACATCTTAGGGTTATGGGGGCGAAACCCACGCAAACACAAGGGGAATGTTCAAACTCCACACGGACAGTGACACTGAGCCGGGATCAAACCTGGGACCTCAGTGCCGTGAGGCAGCTGTGCTAACCACTGCGCCCTTACCCACAATCTTTATCGCTGGGCTAAACTACAGATGAATTCTGTCTGTCTTGTGTAATTGCTCCCTCATTATTCAAGTAGCCTGCTCTAGAATAGAAGGAGATGCTTTGATGACTGGATTTTTAATATCAAGGGCACGGTACCCCGCATAAAACAACCTATTAAGTGGGATCCCGATGGGGAATCTCCTCCTCCTCCTTCAGCCTCAACCACATCTGCCATATCTCCAGTCGGTGAATCCATTGAGCTGTATAGCATAAATCATATCGTCATGAATCAGAGAGGCCCAAGCTCCTTTTTCACTTTAGAGATGCAGCTTCAACTCTTTTGGTGCTGCCATTTCTATAATGCAATTACTTTTCTGAAAACAGACTTTTTAACTTCTTTATAAAATATAAAATGTGAAACTGCTAGACAGCACTGATGATAGATAATAAGATGACATATTTTAATTGCGTGTATTAATACAATGGTTCTTACATGAGTGAGTATGGAAGCTGTTCATGTGAATAAAATAATTCCATATTCAGCAATCTCAGTCAGTTGTTGTGTTTATTCCAAGCAATTTTCTGATTGAAGAGTCAGGATCAAGAAAAAATGTCAATAACGTTCGAGGCAGAAAACAGTCGGGGAAGGATAAATTCCAGAAATTCAGTGCTGGTGAATGGGCCAGAAAATGGAACTAAAGAGCAGGCTGTGAGGGTGAGTGACCTGTGGTATACATTTACATAGAGGGGAAAGGAAACTTAAACAGGATGCTGAAAGAGACGATCGTTGAATAAAATTGCACAATCTTTAGCTGGGGAAGGTATATCTTTCAGCCTTGATAATGGGGATGAAAATCACAATACACATTGCAAGGCCAAATAACAATAGAAACTGAAACATTCAAACATGTTTGACAACCAAAGAGTAATGCACAAAAACAGGAGAGAAAAGAAAGAAATCTGGAGAAAGAATGTTAATTAAAACTTTGCTAAAGCTGGAATTGGAGAAGCTCTGATATACACATGCAAGAAAAATCAGAAACACTGAACACAGAAGAATACAAACAGATTAGAAAATGTAACATTAAAAAATGACAGAAATGGGATGCAGAAAAAAATTAAAGCAGGGATTAGATAATTAACGAGAATGTGCATTGTGCAAGATTAAGGAAACAGGAAGAAATGAAAGTGGGACATAGCATTTAGAGCATATGAGAAACTCACCAATTCAATTAAAAATGCGGTTATTTTCAAAATGAAGTCAGGAACATAGGGCGGGATTCCCTTATCCTGAGGCTAAGTGTTGACGCCGTCATAAACGCCGTCGCGTTTCCCGACGGCGTCAACATGGCCTCAGGATCAGCAATTCTGACTCCTACAGGGGGCCAGCACGGTACTGAAGTGACCCACGCCGCTCCAGCTGCTGATCCTGGCGTCAACTGGGCGCCGCGGGGTCCGCGCATGCGCAGTTGCACCGCCGCCAACGCATACATGCGCAGTGGCACCGGCGCCAACACATGCATCCGCAGTGGCTCCCTTCTCCGCGATGGCCCCGCTGCAACATGGCATAGGGCTACAGGGGCCGGCGCGGAAGAAAGGAGGCTCTCAGCCCAAGAGGCCGGCCCACCATTCGGTGGGCATTCGCATCCCGGCGCCGGGGCGGCATGGCATGATTTGCCCCGATTCTGCGCCCTGCCCCGGCTGAGAGAATCCCACCCATAATGTACAATCTACCATTTGAGTGAAGATAATGCTTATTTTGTATACTCTCTATATATTGCTGTCTTCGACATGAACTGCCACCACTCAGACTTGGTAAATGCTGTTGTAACAACAGAGATTATCTTCAATCAAACTCTACATGTAAAGAAGCTAGTTACATTTTGCTAAAATCGCTTGGATCCAAGGAAATTTTATGTACCTTTGAGACTTTCCTAAGTCTAAATTACAATCAAGCAAAGATTTCATTTAAAATATTGTACGGGACGTCAATCTGTTGAACGCGTCACAGGGACCACATTTGAGGACTCTGGTCATTGACTTTTTTGTATCATGTCTATTTCCTCCTCCATCTGTTATGGCAATTGTCCAGGTATATTTGAAGAATAAAACACATTATTTTTCCAGGTTGAAAGACGTACAATTTAGGATCTTTCTACAAGTGGGTTTGGTACCAGGTGATTGGAATGAAATCTGGAGAATTGGCTGACTAAATATGTAACAATGCGATGTTTTATAGTCTTGGTGCAATAAAATACTTATTTCTATGATCCCATCAAAATCCTAACTTCAATGTACAGTTATTTATGTGCTTCTATGTTGTCACATTCGCCAAAAGAAGATATTGTATATTAAAGCTATTATTCCAACATGTTGTCCAAGGAAATATTTATCTTTCACAAAATAACTTATTCAATGTAAGCAAGTGTGAGGTTAACTATTTTGGACGATGAAAGGATCGAGCGGAGTACTTTTTAAATGGAAAGAGGTTAGGTACAGTGGATGTCCAAAGAGACTTGGGGGTTCAGGTGCAAAGATCCTTAAAATGCCATGAACAAGTGCAGAAAATAATCAAAAAAGCTAGTGGAATGCTCGCCTTTATATCTAGCAGATTGGAGTGTAAAGACACAGAAGTTATGCTGCAGTTATACAAATCCCAGGTTAGACCTCACTTGGAGTACTGTTAGCAGTTCTGGCCTTGGAGGGAGTGCAACGTAGGTTTACAAAAATTCTACCTGGACTACGGGGGTTAAATTATGAGGAGAAATTACACAAATTAAGTCTGTTTTCACTGGAATCTAGAAGGTTGAGGAATGATATGATCGAAGGATTTAAGAAATTAATGGGAGAGAAAAGGTAGAGAAAGGTAAACTATTTCCACTGGTTGGAGATTCTAAAATTAGGGGGCAGAGTCTAAAAGTTGGGGCTAGACTGTACAGGACAGATGTTAGTAAGCACTTCTTCACTCAAAGGGTGGTAGAGGTTTGGGGCTCTCTCCCACAAGCAGCAGTTGAAGCTGGAATAGTTGTTAAATTTAAATCCGAGGTAGATAGATTTTTGTTAAGCAAAGATATTAAGGGATATAGGCCAAAGGCAGGTACACGGAGTTAGGTCACAGATCAGCCATGGGGCGACATTCTCCGACCCCCCCTGCCGGGTCGGAGAATCGCCGGGGGCTGGCGTGAATCCCGCCCCCGCCGGTTGCCGAAGTCTCCGGCACCGGAGATTCGGCGGGGGCGGGAATCACGCCGCCCCGGTTGGTGGGCCCCCCCACTCGATTCTCTGGCCCGGATGGGCCGAAGTCCCGCCGATAAATTGCCTGTCCCGCCGGCGTAAATTGAACCACCAACCTTACCGGTGGGACAAGGCGGCATGGGTGGGCTCCGGGGTCCTGGGGGGGGCGCGGGGCGATCTGGCCCCGGGGGGTGCCCCCACGGTGGCCTGGCCCACGATCGGGGCCCACCGATCTGCGGGCGGGCCTGTGCCGTGGGGGCACTCTTTCCCTTCCGCCTCCGCCACGGTCTCCACCATGGCGGAGGCGGAAGAGACTCCCTCCACTGCGCATGCGTGGGAAACTGTCAGCAGCCGCTGACGCTCCCGCGCATGCGCCGCCCAGAGATGTCATTTCCGCGCCAGCTGGCGGGGCACCAAAGGCCTTTTCCGCCAGCTGGCGGGGCGGAAATTCCTCCGGCATCGGCCTAGCCCCTCAATGTTGGGGCTCAGTCCCCAAAGATGCGGAGCATTCCGCACCTTTGGGGCGGCGCGATGCCCGTCTGATTTACACCGTTTTGGGCGCCAGTCGGCGGACATCGCGCCGTTTCGGGAGAATTTCGCCCATGATCTCATTAAATGGCAGGACAGGCTTTAGGGGCTGAATGGCCTACTCCAGTTCTTATGCTCCTATGAAACTAAATAACAAACTCATATTTGTGACACTTGGTTTGAAGTGCTATGGGGGCGATTCTCCGAGCCCCGCACCGGGCCGGAGAATCGCCGCAACAGCGCCACGACGCCGGCGCGCAATTCTCCGAGGTGCGTAGAATCGGAGCCATTTGCGCTGGCACATTTGGCGCGGCACCGTCCGTGGGCCGCTGGAATCGGGGGGGCCGCCGATTCTCCAGCCTGAATGGGCTCAGCGGCAGCGCGGATACGACAGAGTCCCGCCGGCGCCGTTCACACCCGGTCGCTGCCGGCGGGAACTCTGCGCGAATGGTCAGGAGGCGGCCTGTGGGGGGGGGGGCGGGGGTGAGGGGGGCTCCTTCACCGGGGGGGGCACATCCGATGGGGTCTGGCCCGCGATCGGGGCCTACCGATTGGCGATCGGGGCCTCTCCCTCCCCAGGCCTACTTTCTGACGTGGCTGGCCCCTAAACACCGACTCTATCTTGAGTCGGGGCCGGCGCGCTAAACAGGTCCCCCGCGCATACGCAGGATGGCGCGGCCAAACTGCGCATGCGCAGGATTGAGCTGGCCCAACTGCGCATGCGCGGGTTGGCGCAGCGCACATTTGGCGGCGCGAAATGAGGCTGGAACGGCGTGAACCGCTCCAGAGCCGTGTTGGCCCCCTGTGGGGGCCAGAATCGTATGTAACCGGGCCCGGTTCGCACCATCGTGAAACGCGACGGTGTTCACGGCGGCGTGAACTTTTGGGCCCTATATTGGAAAATCGCCCCTATGTTTCTTGGGTAATTGTCAAAAGAAATTCTTAAAAATGATAGGTTGTACAACAATTACTGAATTGCATCTTCCTCCCTTTACCCAATTATTTATAATAATTAAAAAAAATAAAAATTTAGAGTACCCAATTCATTTTTTTCAATTAAGGGGCAAATTAGTGTGGCCAATCCACCTAGCCAGCACATCTTTTGGGTTGTGGGGGTGAAACCCACACAAACATGGGAAGAATGTCCAAACTCCACACGGACAGTGACCCAGAGCCAGGATCGAACCTGGAACCTCGGCGCCGTGAGGCAGTAATGTTAACCACTGCACCATCGTGCTGCCCTATTTATAATAATTTTCATTTATATTTTCACTGATCAATATTTGCAGAACTTGAGAAAATGGCCTCTTTCAAACTTATGATAGAACTGCAAAAACCCATCATTGCTAATGAAATAAGCTTTGCAGTCAATCCCAATATCTGTGAGGCAGACTAAATGCATGCTATGTAGCAAAGCACTATCCTATGGATAGGGGTAAATGATGACACAACCACCAGATCAGACCAAAGCTCTGCACTCCTATTATTTCCAGCCGTGAATAGAGGTAGAGAATTATACAAGGAATCAGGGGCGTCATTCTCCGACCCCCCGCCGGGTCGGAGAATGGCCGTTGGCCGCCGTGAATCCCGCCC
Source organism: Scyliorhinus torazame (assembly GCF_047496885.1). Classification (NCBI taxonomy): domain Eukaryota; kingdom Metazoa; phylum Chordata; class Chondrichthyes; order Carcharhiniformes; family Scyliorhinidae; genus Scyliorhinus; species Scyliorhinus torazame. The sequence continues at coordinate 117,211,279 of NC_092707.1, read as the reverse complement.
CCGCCCCCGCCGAAGTCTCCGAAGGGAGAAAAGTCGGCGGGGCGTTAATGGCGCCGCTGCCGCGGAGAATGTCACGGGTCTGCGCAAGGCAGCCGATTTTCGGCCTGCCGATATTCTCCCTTCCGGATGGGCCGAAGTCCCGTCGACGTGATGACCGTTCACGTTGACGTCAATCAAACCTCCTTTTCATCGGCGTGACCCGGTGCTCCAGGCTCACGCCGACCAGCGAGGAGGTGAGTGACGGCCTGGGGGGTTGGCTCTGGGCAGGAAATGGCGTGGCCGCAGACTGATTGCCTGAGGAGAGGTGTGTCTCGGCTTGTGTGTGTGTGCGGCGGGGGGGGGGGGGGGGGGGGTTAGAGTAGGCTGGGCTCCGGGGGAGTGCCGGGAGGGGGTCCGTGCCGGGGTGGAGGTTGGGGGTTGGGGAGGGGGTCCGTGCCGGGGTGGAGGTTGGGGGTTGGGGAGGGGGTCCGTGCCGGGGTGGAGGTTGGGGGGGGTCCGTGCCGGGGTGGAGGTTGGGGAGGGGGTCCGTGCCGGGGTGGAGGTTGGGGAGGGGGTCCGTGCCGGGGTGGAGGTTGGGTGTTGTGGAGGGGGTCCGTGCCGGGGTGGAGGTTGGGGGGGGGGGGTCCGTGCCGGGGTGGAGGTTGGGGGTTGGGGAGGGGTTCCGTGCCGGGGTGGAGGTTGGGGGGGGGTCCGTGCTGGGGTGGAGGTTGGGGGTTGGGGAGGGGGTCCGTGCCGGGGTGGAGGTTGGGGGTTGGGGAGGGGGTCCGTGCCGGGGTGGAGGTTGGGGGTTGGGGAGGGGGTCCGTGCCGGGGTGGAGGTTGGGGGTTGGGGAGGGGGTCCGTGCCGGGGTGGAGGTTGGGGGGGGGTCCGTGCCGGGGTGGAGGTTGGGGGTTGGGGAGGGGGTCCGTGCCGGGGTGGAGGTTGGGGGTTGGGGAGGGGGTCCGTGCCGGGGTGGAGGTTGGGGGTTGGGGAGGGGGTCCGTGCCGGGGTGGAGGTTGGGGGTTGGGGAGGGGGTCCGTGCCGGGGTGGAGGTTGGGGGTTGGGGAGGGGGTCCGTGCCGGGGTGGAGGTTGGGGGTTGGGGAGGGGGTCCGTGCCGGGGTGGAGGTTGGGGGTTGGGGAGGGGGTCCGTGCCGGGGTGGAGGTTGGGGGTTGGGGAGGGGGTCCGTGCCGGGGTGGAGGTTGGGGGTTGGGGAGGGGGTCCGTGCCGGGGTGGAGGTTGGGAGGGGGTCCGTGCCGGGGTGGAGGTTGGGGGTTGGGGAGGGGGTCCGTGCCGGGGTGGAGGTTGGGGGTTGGGGAGGGGGTCCGTGCCGGGGTGGAGGTTGGGGGGGGGTCCGTGCCGGGGTGGAGGTTGGGGAGGGGGTCCGTGCCGGGGTGGAGGTTGGGGAGGGGGTCCGTGCCGGGGTGGAGGTTGGGGGTTGTGGAGGGGGTCCGTGCCGGGGTGGAGGTTGGGGGTTGGGGAGGGGGTCCGTGCCGGGGTGGAGGTTGGGGGGGGTCCGTGCCGGGGTGGAGGTTGGGGAGGGGGTCCGTGCCGGGGTGGAGGTTGGGGGTTGTGGAGGGGGTCCGTGCCGGGGTGGAGGTTGGGGGTTGGGGAGGGGGTCCGTGCCGGGGTGGAGGTTGGGGGGGGTCCGTGCCGGGGTGGAGGTTGGGGGTTGTGGAGGGGGTCCGTGCCGGGGTGGAGGTTGGGGGTTGGGGAGGGGGTCCGTGCCGGGGTGGGTGATGGGAGGGCAAATGAGTTGGTCCACCTGGCCAGGTGCCAGCCTCCAACAGTTGGACCCATGCGGTCCATGCCACCTGGCTGGGGGGAGGAGGGGATATGGGCAATGATGACATGTCGTCGTTCCCCTCCCCCCACCAGGTCGTCATGTTTTCAGATCATCCAGCGATGTTGGCCGCCGTGGTGGCAGCCGCTCATGTCTATGTTGCCCTGGATGAGGAGGAGGAGGAGGAGGAGGAGGAGGAGGAGCGTGCCAGAGAGGCGGCGCAGGCTGCCGCAGAGGGGCAGGCGGCAGCCGCCCAGGCTGGAGGGACACCTGACCGACAGGACGAGGAGGGGGAGGAGGACGTCGCGGCCCCACGGCAACGGAGGCACCCGAGGGCGCCCCGTGTGTACCGGCCCCGGCAGTCATACCAGGACCTCACGGACCGGGAATGCAGGAGGAGACTCCGGATGAGCCGGGAAACCGTGGCACACATCTGCCACCTGCTGGCACACCTGTCACCGCGTGGCACTGGCGGGGGACACCCTCTCCCCGTGTCCGTCAAGGTTACGGTGGCCCTGAACTTTTATGCAACGGGGTCATTCCAGGCACCGAGTGGGGACCTGTCCGGCATATCGCAGACATCGGTGCATCGGTGCATCCGGGCAGTGACAGATGCCCTTTATGCCATGGCGCACCGCTACATCCGCTTCCCCGTGGACCGGGCCAGCCAAGATGCCCGGGCCGTGGGCTTCTCTGCCATTGCCGGGTTCCCCATGGTCCAGGGCGCGATCGATGGGATGCACGTCGCCGTGCGGCCACCTGCAGATAACAGGGCCGTGTTCACTAATAGGAAGGGGACCTATTCGATGAACGTACAGGTGGTCTGCGACCACCGCATGATGATCCTGCACGTCTGCGCCCGTTACCCAGGCAGTGTACACGACTCATTCGTGTTGTCGCGGTCATCCATCCCCGGCATGTACGAGGGACGCCATCCCCGGCTGAGGGGCTGGTTGCTGGGCGACAGGGGCTACCCATTGCGATCGTGGCTGATGACGCCTATACGGAGGCCACGCAATGAGGCGGAGAACCGCTACAATGATGCCCATGTAGCGACAAGGGGAGTGATCGAGAGGTGCTTTGGCGTGCTGAAGATGCGTTTCAGGTGCCTGGACCTCTCTGGGGGCGCCCTCCAGTATCGGTCAGATAGGGTCGGCCGCATCATTGTGGTGTGCTGCGTCCTGCACAACATAGCCCAGCAGAGGGGCGATGTGCCGCAGGCAGAGGAGGGCGGAGTGGAGGAGCAGCAGGAAGAGGCCCAGTCCTCCCCAGATGAGGGGGATGGGGGCAATGGTCAGGGCAGACGGGGTAGACACAGACGGGTGGCTGTCCACCGTTACCGGCTGGCCCAGCGGGCACGGGACAGACTGATAGACGCCCGCTTCACTGACTAGATGGGCGTGGGAATCGGGTAGTATGGCCACAGACCGCACACCATGACAACAGCCGACCACCCACACCCCCCACCCATCCATCCACCCAGCACCATCACCCCCCTCCCCAACCCCACACACCCCACCCGCATGCACACCACCCCCCCACTCCCAATTGCCGATCCACCGGCGGCACAACGGGCCGGGCTCACCCAGTTGCGGGTGGACGCGTGTCTATCGCAGGCCATGGGGAATGATGACAACCCGCCTCCGATGAGCTCCTGGCTCTACATCGTTGGACTATGTCTGACCCATGGCCACAGTACCACCATCCACCCGGACCATCCCTGCATGCGGCTGTGACACTGCAGCGCACGGTCCCGTCCTCTGCCCGGGGGATGTTGATGGCGGCCCAGGGGGAAGGGGGCAGACTCACCTGGGGCTGAGGTAAGACCACCCCTCACACACACACTTGCGCTCAACGTACATGACACCCCCGCACACTTTGGACAGAGCACAAAGGCAGCTTCGGTAGGTGTAACATTGACTTTAATAACCAAAGGAGTTCATGCACGTGCCCTAGCGCCTAAAACTCATCTGTGCCCTGCACCCGTGCCAACTTACTCAGTGTCTAATTGTTTGGCCTTACGGGCCCTTTGACTACGTCTACGTGGTTCCCCAGACGGTACAGCAGAACTGGAGGTGGACTCCTGTGATTCCTGCCCTCTGACACTGGATCCCTTTGGCGGCCGTTTCCTGGGGCGTCCTGGCCTAGATGGGCCAGGCTGCGGCCCGGGCGACTGGGATGGCGAGCTGCCAGCCTGTCCTGCCCGTTGCCCACCCGATGCACCTGGGACGGAAGGGGGGGAGTCCGAGGTGTCGCGGTGTACCGGGACCTCCCTACAGAGGGAGCCGGGACGGACCACACCACCTCCTCCTCCCTCGGGGTGCCCGATGGCCCCCAGGCCTCTACATGGGTGGGGGATGCGAACGGACTGGCCATCCGACGCGCCCCCGACATCTGGCGCTGCCAGTCCTGGAGGCCCGTGCTGGTATCGACAGGGGTCTGCAGGTTTGCAGCCATGGAGCCCAGGGGGTTGTCGAACCCTGTCTGCGACAGTGCGACGCCAGCTCGCACATGGCCACTGGCGCCGATGCCCTCAGCGATGCCCTGCTGAGACTGGGCCATGGCCTGCAGAGACTGGGCCATGGCCTGCAGAGACTGGGCCATGGCCTGCAGAGACTGGGCTATGGCCTGCTGAGACTGGGCCATGGCCTGCTGAGACTGGGCTATGGCGTTGAGCGCCTCTGCCATCTGGCGCTGGCACTGGCTCATGGCCTCCTGTGAGAGGGCAGCCATTTCCTGGGCCACAGACGCCGCCTGCACGGAAGGCCCCAGGCCTCGCAAACCGTTCCCCATGTCTGACACCGTCGCACCCATTGCCTCCACCGCGGACGCCACCCGTGCGGTGTCAGCCTGGGTGGCACGCATGACCGGGACCACTCCCAGCTCCTGGACGCGGGTGGACTCCTCCACCTGCGACCGCAGCCGCCGCAAGCCACCCGTCACCCTATTCGCTCGTCTCCATGTCGGTGGTTGCATCGGATCTATGTGTGGGTGTGGTAACTGCAGGAACCCGGGATCCATCTGGGCGGCAGATGTTCGCTTGGCCTGGGCTGCCCTCCGACCGCCCGGTCCCTCTGCTGCTCCTACCTCCACCTGCTGTACCGGGACGGCTGTGTTGTGCGCACCAGTGAGTGTACCAGACGCCTCATCACTAAAGTGCCCAACCGTGGTGAGTGTTTCTGCGATGGTGGAGGGTGTTGGTGACAGCAGTGGCGTTGTGTCGTGCTCTTCGTCCCACTCTGAGTCCATGGCACTTTGGGGTGGGGGTTCGTCTCCACCCATCCACTCTGAGTCACTGTCCGGTCTTTCGTCTTCCCGGGTAGGGGTGTCCTGGGTAGTGCTGTCCCGGGTAGTGCTGTCCCGGGTAGTGCTGTCCCGGGTAGGGGTGTCCTGGGTAGTGGTGTCCCAGGTAGGGGTGTCCTGGATAGTGGTGTCCTGGGTAGTGGTGTCCTGGCTCGGATGTGACGGGGGCCTGTGGCTGCCCCCCTCATCGCTGGGTGGTCGCTCCCGCACGTGACGGGGGTGTCGTCTCCCTGTTGCTCCAGGTCTCTCCGTCTCCCGTGGTCTCCGAGGGGCATCCTGCGGGCGTCGCATGCTGGAGGGTTCGGGTCTCTCCGTCTCCCGTGGTCTCCGAGGGGCATCCTGCGGGCGTCGCATGCTGGAGGGTGCGGGTCTCTCCGTCTCCTGTGGTCTCCGAGGGGCATCCTGTGGGCGTCGCATGCTGGAGGGTCCGGGTCTCTCTGTCTCCCGTGGTCTCCGAGGGGCATCCTGCGGGCGTCGCATGCTGGAGGGTGCGGGTCTCTCCGTCTCCCGTGGTCTCGGAGGGGCATCCTGCGGGCGTCGCATGCTGGAGGGTGCGGGTCTCTCCGTCTCCCGTGGTCTCCGAGGGGCATCCTGCGGGCGGTCTGCATCTGCGGGGATGGGTGCCTGGACGTTTGGTCCTGCGATACACAATGAAGCATGCATGGTTAGACATCAGGCAGTGATCAGGTGATACGGGAGAGGGGGATATAGGGGAGGGGGGATATGGGGACGGGCTGTTGGTGGCTCACTTGCTCGTGGGGCCCCGACCTCTGCATCAGCAACCTCCCGGTCCTCAGGTCCGCCAGCCAGTTCCAGGGCCCTTTCCTTGTGTACGGTCAGTGGCCTCTCATCAGCGTGCCCTCCTCCAGTCCTCACATGCTCCCTATTGTTGTGTGCGCGCTTCTCCTGGGGGGGGGGGGGTGGTGGCAGGGGTAAAAGGCAACAGTGTTAGGCAGGTATATGAATGCACGCCATCGGTTGCGCGTGCATTGCAGAGGTTAAGGTTAGGCTGGATTCACTTGGGGATATGGGGGATATGGGGAGGGGGGAATATGGGGGATATGGTGGAGGGGGGATATGGGGGAGGGGGGGATATGGGGAATATGGGGGAGGGGGGATATGGGGGATATGGGGGAGGGGGGATATGGGGGATATGGGGGAGGGGGGATATGGGGGATATGGGGGAGGGGGGATATGGGGGAGGGGGGGATATGGGGAATATGGGGGAGGGGGGATATGGGGACATGGGGGAGGGGGGGATATGGGGGAGGGGGGATATGGGGGATATGGGGGAGGGGGGATATGGGGGAGGGGGGATATGGGGGATATGGGGGAGGGGGGATATGGGGGATATGGGGGAGGGGGGGAATATGGGGGATATGGTGGAGGGGGGATATGGGGGATATGGGGGAGGTGGGATATGGGGGATATGGGGGAGGGGGGGATATGGGGGAGGGGGGGATTTGGGGGAGGGGGGATATGGGGGATATGGGGGAGGGGGGATATGTGGGAGGGGGGATATGGGGAGGGGGGATATGGGGGATATGGGGGAGAGGGGATATGGGGGAGGGGGTGATATGGGGGAGGGGGGGATTTGGGGGAGAGGGGATATGGGGGATATGGGGGACGCTCACCCTGCCTGCTCTGACGAGGTCGTTCACCTTCTTGTGGCACTGGGTGCCTGTCCGTGGTGTTAGGGCCACAGCGGTGACGGCCTCTGCCACCTCCCTCCACAGACGCCGGCTGTGGCGTGGGGCAACTCTGCGGCCGTGCCCGGGATACAGGGCGTCCCTCCTCTGCTCCACCGCATCCAGGAGCGCCTCCACATCGCGTGACTCGAACCTCGGGGCTGAGCGACGGCCAGCCATCAAGTCGGGTGTTGCGGTCGGCTGTTCCGGTCGGGTGGGGGGGAGCTGCGCGGCCTTATGAGCCGTCACGCCGTGCAGCGCGTATGACGCTGCACGGCGTGAACCACTGCGCAAGCGCGGATCCCGTTACGTCGCTGCTAGCCCATTTCGGGCCGCAGACTATCGGCCCATTTTTATGACGTGACGCAAGTGGGATTTGCGCCGTTTTTTGCGCCGATCGGCGGAGTTTCCGCCGATAACGGAGAATTTCGCCCCAGAGGAGGACCCAAAAACCTCCCTATCCTCAATGATGGGAGAATGGAGCATATTAATGCAAAAGACAAGATTGAAGCATTTGCGCCATCGTGGAAGTTCCATCGGCCTCCTCCTGAGCTCTCTTCCGACAATTTGATTCATCACACATTATATAAAGAAAAGTGGCACAGTGGTTAGCACTGCTGCCTAAGGTGCTGAGGACCCGGGTTCGGGTCTGTGTAGAGTTTGCACATTCTCTTTGTGGCTGCGTGGGTTTCACCCCCACAACCCAAAGATGTGCAGGGTTAGGTGTATTGGCCACACTAAATTGGCCCTTAATTGGAAAAAAATAATTGAGTACTCTAAATTCAGTTTAAAAATTAATTATATAAAGAAAAGACTGAGGGCTCTGAATACAGGAAAGTCAATGGGCCCTGACAATATATCTGGTGATACTTCACTCTTTCCCTGTGCCAAACTCTTCTCCCATTGCTGAATGTAAGATCCTCGGGGATCCCCTTCCCCGTGACTCACTGTCAACGACTGCTCTCTATTTCCTGGGTGGCAGCTTCCTGTTGCTAAACAGGTCACTGCTGCCTTACTACCAGTTTTGCTTTGGGTGACACCTGACAGGAAGTACTTTGGGCCTCACGCTGCTGTGCTCAGGAACATTGTCCACTTGTCTCTTCTCGCCCACTCCAATCTAGGTTAAAATCAGGCCTTGTGTCTTATGGCCAGTTATTTCATTCTCTTGCCTATTTTGTCTCTTCCATTTCTATGAAGCACCTTCTGATATTTCCTACCTTAAAGGTTTGATACAAGCTGCTCTTGGTCAATTGGGGAAGCTGGCAAAACACAAATGGTTTAGGTAGATGAGGCACATCTTTAAATCAGGGTTCATGGGTTCTGGCTCAGAACCTGTGCTGTTTGAGCACAGATGCTACACAGAAAATGGATCTTCCCAAAAGACTGACCTGCCACACCTCAGTCCATCAAATAAAAAGAGACCTTGACCTCCTCGTACCTGTAGCTAATCTGTGGCTATTGTGTGGGAAATGAAACCTGGAGGTTGCAATTGCCACAATGTTGCTGCAACTTAATCAAAGGTTCTTGTTGCCTTTATAATTCAAAAACAAGGAATAAATGGGAAGCAATGGATTCTGAGAGACTTTTACACCCTATTATTATTGATTATGCAATCTTCTTCACTAGTGGATAAAGCAATGTGCCCCACAAATCCCGTTGGATATGGCGAGGCATTGCAAACTGGGTAGATCCCGGGAGCTGGGTGCCCCGGCTTTTATCGGCCACGCTGCGCCGCGGCGAGGTGCTTTTCGGGCAAAGCGTGGCTGTTGGATCGCACCCATGTGAACCCCTCTATCCTTCCCTTAACATTCTCTACTCTAAGGGGAAAAAACAGCTTCTCTGGTCTCTCACATAACTGAAGTCCCTCATCCCAGACACCATTCTAGTAAATTTCTGCCTCGTCTCTATGGCCTGAAGTGTAGCACTCAGAATTGAACACAATACTCCAACTGAGGCCCAACCAGTGTTTAATAAAGGTTTACGATAACCTCCTTGTTGTCATACTTTTTATCTTTATTAACCAAGACAAGAATCCAAATGCTTTTTTAACAGTCTCTCTCTTCCTCCACCTTCAAGGATCTCAGTACATTCATCCCAGGTCTCTCTGTTCCCGCACTCACTGTTTATCGTTTGCTCCCTGGGCTGCCCAACACAGGGACAATTATTTATTAAATATATTCCTTCTTCTGAATACATCAGCCATGATTAATTACAGATGATTGGTCTGATAATGCAGAAGTTTTTTTTAACTTTATGCCATTAAATTTTTCCCTACTGTTTAGGAATATAATGTCTGGGAGTACACTTGTTAATTCATAGAGAATTAATTTCAGTATTAGTGACTAGGATATAATTTCAAAATTAGTCTGCCACGCTTCAAATCATTTACTCGCAATTTGAAGAATGATGCTTTTGATAATTAGTCCTATTTAATCTTCAGGAGAATTCATTTCTAATTCATACATAACCTAAAAAATTATTGCTACCACACTACAGCAAAGATATCTGAAAATTAGCATGACTTAAAAAAATTAAAAGGTAAACCTGTTTTCCAAACTTATAAACTAGCCGACAACCATATCTTTATTAGATGGATTATCACGAAAGAAACACATGTATTTGTATTATGACTTTCACAATCTCAGAACATCCAAAACCACAGGCAATTATGTACTTTTGCAATATTGTTGGAGCATAAAAAACACTACAACTAATTTGTAGACCACAAAATTACAACAGTGAGCTAGAATAAAAAGCAGCCACAATATATGGTTTAATAAGTCAATAATTAGATTTCATTCCAATTTGTGGTAACGTTTGTATTTAAACTTCCAAAATTTAAATGTTTCTGAACCCATTGTATAAATCTTAAAATCATGGTCATAAAACTCAAATGGTTACAGTTATTCTGGGCATGGTTTAATGCTCAGAAAACAGAGGTCCATTTTGGGCGCGTATAATGGGGTCTTTATTGGGCTGGATTCTGCGTTTTTGGGGCAATGTCAAAATGGTGGAGTTTTACTCCTGAAAATCCTTGATTAAAGGGATACAAATTCACAGCCCTGCAGGGGGCTAGCAGGGAACCGGAGTAAATCACGCAGCTTTTGCTGCAGATACGGGCCCCCGCACTTCCGGGTCAGAAACAGCGCTTGCACATGGCGGCGGCCTCCAACGGTCTTGCGGACTTGGACGACGGACGTAGACCCCAATAGAGACCCCCCGATCGGCCGGTGCCTGACCCCGCACAATCATTCCCCGGCCGCCTATAAGGCCCCCCCCCCGGGCCTGGAATCCGCCCGCCCCCAACCAGGGCGGCCGCGGACTGAGTCCGCAGCTGCCACGCGAGTATCCCGACCGGCTGGACCAGGCTAGTTCCACGCCTTTGGGACTTCGGCTGGTCGGGGGCGGAGAATGTTGGAGCGGGCCTCTGGCAATGGGCCCCGGCGGTGCGGCGTACACCCTGGTGACACCGCTTTTCGGTGCCCAGAGAATCAACGAACCGGCGCCGGTCCCGATTTCCACGTCAAATTGGATTCTCTGCCCAAGCACCTGCCGTGATTTTGGCATCAGGGTCTGGAGAATCCAGCCTCTTGGCGCCTGCAGCGCAAAGGACAAACTCACAATCAAGCAGGACTCTATCATTTTTTTATCTTGGTGAGGAATGCCACGCCGAAGCTGCACTTACCTCACTTTGCAGAAAGAGATCTCAAACACCACATCGCAGTCTCCGGAGGTCCCACCGCTGCCCCCACTCACCTCTTAAGGGCCTCCGAGCCCCCTTCACCCCAACTCTTCAGGGCAACCCAAGACCCAATCCCTGGCATGGACAACCTGGCACCTGGGTACCTGGCAGTGCCCGCCAGCTTGGCAGTGCCACCCAGACACTCTGGCCCTGGTACCTGGGGGGCAGTGCCAAGGCGCCAGGTTGCCAGTACCAAGGCACCCAGGTGCCAGCAGGTGTGCCAGGGTATTACCTTGCCCAGAGCCCGATGACCCAGGGGCCTGAAATTGCGTGAGAGGCTCCCCCAGGCACTGTTACCCCTAGTCCACATTTGTGTGCAGTTGTTCGTTCCCAGGCCTCGGGAAGAATCAGGCGCTGACATATTTAAATAAGCCTAATGGCTCACTTAAAAGTGTTAACCTGGATCTTGCCCAGTGAGATCCAGATCTTGATGTCTCGTGACAGCCCAGTAGATCTCGCGAGGCGTTCCGAGTGTAGCGAATCTCGCGAGTAGTCTCTCGTAAGATTTAACAGCCTTGTCACGTCAACAAGTTGGATGAGATGAGGCCGTTTGATCGTGCCCAACCTTTGTTAAATTATCCTACCGCTCCATTTAAATGAAATACAACAATTTGGGCAGTGTGGCAGCTTTCAAGTATTCAGGCCACACCAAAGTATTTTAGATAATGATTTACCTTTGAGGTGCAGTCTGTACTATTTTGTCGACAAATGGCATGGCTGATTGATGCTCGTTAGGTAAGGAATATATATTGACCTGGGTCTCAGGAGAACCGTCCTCCACCTTTTCAAAAGGTATCTCATCAAAGCTCCTCTGATCGCAGTGGTTAGCACTGATGCCTCATGGCACCTAGGACCCGGGTTCGATCCCGGCTCCGGGTCACTGTCCATGTGGAGTTTGCAACATTCTCCCCGTGTCTGCATAGGTCTCAATCCACTCCCCCAAAAAATGTGCATAATGGATTGGTCACATTACATTGCCCATTAATTGGAACAAAATAATTGGGTACTCCAAATAAAATAAAAAATCAGAGCCTTCTGATATTGCAATACTCCTGAGTTCTGGTTGAAGTGTCATTGGAATATGGGTTCAAACCTGCAACGGGGTAGGACTCACCATCTTCTGATTCAGCAGTGCAGCACTTAAGGGTCAGCCTAGATATTGTTACGCTCAAGGCCTGGAATGGGTATTAAACTCACAATTCTCTGATCCAGAGGCAAGAGTGCTTGCAACTGAGCCTCAACAAACACAAAAAGAACAGGTGGATTTAGTCTCTATTGTACTTTGTGTTGTGTCGCAGCATTTATAACTGGATTTCAATTTTCATTGCTCTGGATTAGAATCCGTGAAAAGGACATGAGCTGTCAGATAGAGCAGTAGGATGAGAAGACTTTGGGCTGGATTCTCCGCCGGTGAATCTGATACGCAGGCAGCACACTCACACCTGCGGGTTTCCTGGCGGCATGGGGGTGGCCACAATGGGAAATCCCATTGGCAGGTGGTGGGAACGGAGAATCCCACTGCCGCCGAGGGCGCGTCGTCCAGGAAAAGGTAGTGGGTGGGCTGGAGAATCCCCCCTTTATATTTACTCTCCCCCATTGATTCCCCTCTGCATTCATTCTTGTCGAGGTATACTTCTGCTGACACTCAAACACACTTGAACCTTGTGAGTGAACATCTATAGGCTATTCAATTAAATGGGGCTGGGGCATCACGGTAAAACCTGCCTGTCCTCAACCAGATCCTGCAAATACCCATTTCCATCAAAGGTCACTGAATAAGATTCTGGAATGGGAACCCTGACTGATCTTCTCTTCCCTAATGTCAGGACGCTGGTGCCAATTATCGCATCACTGTGTGTTAATTGTACTGTTAAGGTTAAGGACATACAGGTGGAAAGTATTGATTGATCTTTTGAGCACACTTAATAAGAGATTTCTGGGGCACTGTGTCATGAGAATGTCGCTTTAAGAAATGTTTGGCTGCTCATGTTACTGCAGTGATGTCAGAGTGTGGGTGGAGCTGAGCTCTGGCTCTGCTTTTTAGTTTCACTTTGAGAAAAGCTTGGGTGTGTCTGTGCCCTTTTGGTTTCGTTTTCAGTGTTGGAGCTGAAGCCAGACAAAGCAGCTGTACTGCTGTTCTCTCTGCCATGAAAAGACTGTCTCTTGATTATTTGGTGAATTCAGAATTATAAATGTTCTTTAATCTAATGTGCTTCTGCTGAAAGTTTTTTTAAAAGTCTTCTGGATGTTAAAAGGACAGCTTAAGAATTACTTAGTGTTGTATTCTTTGGGGGTTGTATTTGAATTAATGGTTGCTAAGAGGTTCACTGTATGTTTTAAAAAGGTTAACTTGAGTTCATAGAATAAACATTGTTTTGCTTTAAAAAATGCTTTCCCATTTTTGCTGTACCACCTGTAGAACATAGAACATAGAAAATACAGCACAGAACAGGCCCTTCGGCCCACGATGTTGTGCCGAACCTTTGTCCTAGATTAATCATAGATTATCATTGAATTTACAGTGCAGAAGGAGGCCATTCGGCCCTTTGAGTCTGCACCGGCTCTTGGAAAAAGCACCCCACCCAAACTCCACACCTCCACCCAACACCAAGGGCAATTTGGACATTAAGGGCAATTTATCATTGGCCAATTCACCTAACCCGCACATCTTTGGACAGTGGGAGGAAACCGGAGCACCCGGAGGAAACCCACGCAGACACGGGGAGGACGTGCAGACTCCGCACAGACAGTGACCCAAGCCGGAATCGAACCTGTAGAGTGGGCCGTGTGCTCCCCATACCACAATCTATTAAAAGTTGTGGGTCAGGTGAACTCCATGATACACTTTGGGGTTCTCGAAACCCTGGCCCATAACAACTGGGTGTTGATTTGCGGGGGGTGGGGGGGGTGGAAGGTAGGTAGATATATGTAATGTTTCATTCTATAAATAAATAAATATAGTGCTGGATTCTCCGGTCCCCCAGCCGCGTGTTTCTTGGCGGCGCGCTGTTTTCTGACAGCGGCGTTCTCTAATCCCGCTGCATGTTAATGGGATTTCCCATTATAGCCACCCCACACCGCCGGGAAACCCATTGGTGGGCGTGTGCTGCCAGCGGGAAAAGAGAATCGCAACGGCCGGAGAATGCCAGCCATAGTATTAAGTATTAAGATTAGTGTCTGGATTCCGACTTTACCATCTGGTTTCAAATGACTTAAAACTCTACCATTCCATCAGGGAGGTACTAACTCACTACAGACCATTGTTGTTAAAAAATTATAAAGATTTACTGGGGTAAAGGAGGGTAGGATTTTTAAAAGGAATCATCTGGTTCCTCGTTTTCATTCCGATCTATTAATTTTCCATTTGGTTTCATGGACCAAAAGAGTAGTCTGCTCCTAAATCATCTTGAACAAATCTTTTCCATTCGAGATATTGGATAAAGCGGCTTGGTATCAAATTCATATATTGTCCTAAAAAATGAACTGTTTTGGTGCAGTCTTAAAAATGAAAAACCCTCCCGAGATTTCAGAAAGATGAAAACAGATATTTTAAATGTTGACAATACGTTAAAATCATAGAATTGAGGCAGAATCCTGAAGTTAAAAATATACTCCTGCAGTGGTTAGCATTGCTGCCTCGTGGGGCTGAGGACCTGAGTTTGATCCCGGCCCCGGGTCACTGTCTGTGTGGAGTTTACACATTCTCCCCATGTTTGCATCGGTTTCACCCCCACAACCCAAAGGGGTGCAGGGTAGGTGGATTGGACATGCTAAATTGCCCCTTAATTGGTAAAAAAATTGGGTACTTTAAATTAAAAAATATATCTACATCGCCATAAAGCACTCAGTCATGGCAATGGTGATGATGCAGGACAGATACATGAGCCATGCATACTTATGTCTGTGGTAAGGTCCATTAGGGTATGAAGGTCACAGTAACCTTTATCTTAATTGTTCACTGGAAATCATAGAACTCTTAAGTTGCAAAGAAAATAATCACCATCATATAAATTTCACATATTGCAGAGAAATAATAACATTAAAATGATGTAAAATCAATTATCAATACAATTTAGTACTTGATGATGAATACCTTATTATAAAACATTGACTGGATAGTCAAATGGATCACTGGGCGGCACGTGGCGCAGTGGTTAACACTGCTGCCTCCTGGTGCCAAGGATTAGGGTTCAATCTTGGCTACAGGTCACTGTCCGTGTGGAGTTTGCACATTCTTTCCGTGTCTGCATGGTTTTCACCCCCACAATCCAAAGATGTACAGGGTAGGTGGATTGGCCACGCTGATTTGGCCCTTAATTGGAATTTTTTAAAAATGTATCACTGTTTGTTTTAGATTTGAAGTTCTGGTGGATTCTGTGTTGTTTCATTGCATAAATAAATAATCAATAACTAAACCTATTAAACTAAATCTAGCAGTGAAAGTAGTAGGAAAGCAGTTAACAAGAAAAAGGTTCATTTGGGTAGCAGCTTCTAGATTTATCCAGTGTGTGGAGGGATATCTAACATGTTATTTGACATGCACTTCTGAATCATTCTGTTGGAGTTGTGGGAGAATAGACTGGACTGCAAGTGAAGAGACATGGGGCGAAATTCCCCGGTATCGGCGCAAATCAGTTCGGCATCGCGCCGCCCCAAAGTTGCGGAATCCTCCGCATCTTAGGGGGCCCAGCCCTAACCTTGCGGGGCTAGGCCCGCGCGGACTGATTTCCGCCCCGCCAGCTGGCTGAAAAGGCCTTTGGTGCCCCGCCAGCTGGCGCGGAAATGACATTGCCGGGCGGCGAAGGCGCGAGATCGTTAGCGGCCGCTCACGGCATCCCCGCGCATGCACTGTGGAGAGAGTCTCTTCCGCCATGGTGGAGACCGTGGCGAAGGCGGAAGGAAAAGAGTGCCCCCACGGCACAGGCCCGCCCGCGGATCGGTGGGCCCCGATCGCGGGCCAGGCCACCATGGGGGCACCCCCCGGTGCCAGATCGCCCCGCGCCCCCCCCAGGACCCCGGAGCCCGCCCGCGCCGCCTTGTTCCGCAGGTAAGGTAGGTGGTTTAATCCACGCCGGCGGGACAGGCATTCTAGCAGCGAGACTCTGGCCCATCTGGGCCGGAGAATCGCGGGGGTGGGGGGGGGGGCCAACCGGTGCGGTGCGATTCCCGCCCTCACCGAATCTCCGGTGGCAGACAATTCGGCAACTGGCGGGGGCGGGATTCACGCCAGCCCCCGGCGATTCTCCGACCCGGCGGGGGGGGGGGTCGGAGAATCTCGCCCATGATGCAGACAGTGAACCTCTATGTCCGAGTACCCCAACCTTTGTAATACTTTGTACATAACATTAAAACCCATTCTTAAATATATATCACATTGTATTAAGGAATCTAATTTGTGAAAGTGTTGTATGGGTAAACAAGTGATTTATTTTAATTTTGTGAGACTTTAAAAAAATAAAATTAGAGTACCTAATTAATTTTTTCCAATTAAGGGGCAATTTGGCGTGGCCAAATCCACCTACCCTGCACATCTTTTTGGGTTGCGGGGTGAAACCCACGCAAACACGGGGAGAATGTGCAAACTCCACACGGACAGTGACCCAGAGCCGGGATCGAACCTGGGACCTCGGCCCCGTGAGGCAGCAGGGCTAACCCACTGCGCCACCGCGCTGCCCGAATTGTGTGAGACTTTTAAGGAGTAGAAGAGAAACTAAGGGCGGGATTCTCCGATTGCCGACAACGAAATCGCATTTGGCGATTGGCTGGAGAATCCTTTTTGATGCCGAAATCGGGATGGTGCCTGTTTTTGGATGCTCCATCCCCTCCTAAACGATGTCTTCAGTGCGTTGGGACGGCCTCAGATGTCACCTGAAAGCCCTCCCCCGATGGGCCGACGTCCCGACGGCGTGGATCACTTGTGGCCTGAGGTTTTGTCAAATTTGCATGACGGCTGCAGACTGTGTCCAGATCCCCCACAGTCGGGGGGGGAGCCACTCCACTGGCCATGGGGGGCCTAGGAGGGCGCAGCGTGACTGGTGGGGGGTGGTCCGGGGGTGGCGAGGGAGATTCCAGGGGGGCACTATCTGGCAGACTGCGTCCATACGCAGCCATGATGTACGGCGGGACTGCTGCAGGTTGTTGCCGTGTGCATGCGCGGCCATGGACCCAGTAATTCTCCGTCCTTATCTGCAGGAAAATCCAAGGGGGTTTACGTGGCGCGGCTGCTAGCCCCCCATCGGGTGGATCATCGGTGCGGGGGCAGCGCCGCGTTTTGTTCGTAATACTAGACACATGCTGCGGACATTGCCTCAAAATCGGAGAATCCAGCCCTTAACTCCTTTCCAGTCAGTTTTATCTATTTTGTTCACCTGAATGCTACTTTTGATATCCAACTAAGTCAAAATCTTACTCAGTAACCATCTGACTTACTTGAGTCAAGCAACTGAGCAACTGAATGAAGAGCCCATGCATGTGAATTGCTGACCACCTGAGTAAGTCACACAGAGGGGCACAGACCTCTCTGCAGTCTGCCATCTATAAAGTGCGTACAGCCAATAGCAGAATTGGGGCTTGAAAATGTACAGTACAACATTCCCAGTGGATAGAGATTGGGCGGCGAATAGATTACTAAATCAGGCAGTCAATATTTACAATCATTAAAAAAAGATCTAGTTAACTCCTCTTAATGTGCCTCTTATACATCATTGCAATTGTCATTAGAATTCAAATGGAAATTTTTCACACATTTGAAAAAGGCACAGAAAATTGAAGATGCACAAATCAATCAGCAACTATTGGGAGGAAGAGAAGGAAGATTTGGCAGACCCTTCTCCAGAACTAAAAGTGGAAATATCAACAAGAATATAAATATAATCAGCAAAATGTAGAGGGGAAAAGCAAACTTGTTATATTCAGATCACTGGACTAATAGTTCACAATCTTCCTCGGGTTTCTCCAGTGGATTTCAGTGTAGATTTTCACATCCCAAACCCACTTTTGGGAATATCTATTTATGTATGGCCCCTCAACAGCAGGCTGACTTGCCCTCCGTCTTCGTAACCCTGCACTACGACCCTTCTGGTCAGTAATTTACATAGAGATAAAGGAGCAGCATTCCTGGTATAATGGCTTCAGGTCCTATTGCAGCCTGAACTTGCGGTTTGAATAAGAAACCTCCCCTCCCCCACTCCTTCTGCACCGTTCCCTGAGATGGATGATTGGGGAGGATGGGTTGCTGTTTCACACACTCCTTTGCTGCTCCTTCAATAGCCAAGTTAAGCTCAATGTTTAAAACTTCAGCACTTTTGCCAAATAATATGGAGTTTTGTTGTGGCATAGTTTTCCATTGTGCATTATTCACCTGGAGATACGCAAGCTGAATTTTGGTGAGTCAGATTGGTTTTAGGTCTGTTCTTGAGAATGTCCAACATCTTCCTATTTTTGTAACTTTTAGTAATCAATGCTTTTCTATTTTCCTATGGATGAGTAGCTGTGTGTTACAAATTTTCAGTTAGGCAGGGATTCTAAATTGGATTTGAAATTCAAAATCTCACATGGAAAACAAGCAGGAGTAATTTTAGGAAATGATCTCTGAGAAAACGATATTTGCTGAGTGAGGGTGAGTTTGACTTGACCAATAAACTCCTTGAAATTTGGTGCAAGCGCAATGTGTTGTTTTGTGGTATAAAAGACAAACTTTAGAGGAAGCTCGATTTCCCTCTGGTGGAAAAGGACAAGACTAAATATTTTGATGTATTAACAAAATTGTAGGAAACATACCCTTCCTGAAATGTCAATAATAGAAATGAGAAAAACTTAGAGAATAAGATTTCGATACAGCCACATGGCAGAATATACGTTATGTGTGCTAAATGATTGAATGCACATTCAGATAAGAAAAGTAGGGTTGAAATGAGTGAGTGTTCCAAGGTCCCTTGTGCAGAACAATGCAATTCTCTTGCAAATTCCTAAAGTTTGCTCCCTGCATCATTTGGTTCATTTTCTATTTGTGAAGTAACAGTACACAAATAGTGGAGAGTGAAGCCGTCGCTTTAGAGAGAAACTTTATTTGGCATCCACATATATATTAGAAATATTATTGTTCATTTTTCATGCTGCATTATTCGAGATGGTGGGAAAATATTTGTGGAATTTGCTTGTCCAGTGGGAAAGGGGTAAAGTCCCAGGTACATAAGTTATGGATGGATAGAAAATTGTGGATGTCTTTTATATTATTTGCTGCCTGCATACAAGGCCCATTAACGAGTGCAGGTTCACTTACTGCATTCATATCAAATCTTTCTTTCTGCCACTTTAACAGAGGCACGGAACCCATTTACTCGTAAGTGTTTTTATTACAGAAGTTGCACAGAATTATTGTACTCTATTGTAAAACATTTGACTGCTGAATATTGTTAAACCTTATTGGAATATTTTGGTGATGTTGCATGTCCAGAATATATACAAGAAACACAGCATTGTCATTTTAGGTAAATGCTAGCCTCCTATAAAGCTTTCTGTTGTTGCTAAAAATGCTTCCCCAGTAAGAAACATCAACATTATTGTGGTTGGAAGATAATGGAAATAATAGAGATTTGTTTTCATTCTTGTCCCTGGAAGTGTGGAAACCTTCAGTAATTTTAGAATCTTCACTATTTTTCTTCCTGGCTTCCCTCTTTCATTTTTCTTCACATTTATTTCCTGTCTTTTCGTAACTCTTGATTTTTCACTCGCTTCAAATAATAACCTGAATATCTTTACAATAATCATGATGATGGGAAGGTTTACTCTACACTTTGTTCCTATAATTTGTTAACATGTCAAACCCAAGGACTGGGAAATATTTTGAATGCCTGCAGTTTTTTAAAATCCTGAGCATCTTGTCACCATGCACGATTCCATGTCTATACGCTCCTTATGTCTTTTCAACTTTTCAGTTGCCCTTCACTGAAGGTTCTTCAACTCCCCTCATGAATGTAATTCTAAGGGTAGCACGATGGCGCAGTGGGTTAGCCCTGCTGTCTCACAGCACTGAGGTCCCAGGTTCGATCCCGGCCCTGGGTCACTGTCCGTGTGGAGTTTGCACATTCTCCCCGTGTTGGCGTGGGTTTCGCCCCCACAACCCAGAAATGTACAGGGTAGGTGGATTGGCCACGCTAAATTGCCCCTTAATTGGAAAAAAATGAATTGGGTACTCTAAATTTGAAAAAAAAATGAATGTGATTCTTCTGCCAGTCCATCATATACACACGCATAAACTACTTGCAATGACAAAGTCTTATGATTCAAATTTGGCCAGCAGCGCATGTTTCATGACCGTGCGCCAGAATCTGACCTTCCCTTTGTTCAGTTGAACTGGTGGAGTGGTGGATGGCCTGGAAATGGAATGTCGTGGTGATTTTATAGCACAGTTTGAGCCACATGAAAAAGCCTTCAGACAAAGACAGCAATGTGCAAACATGTGGAAATCATCGATAAAAGAGCGAGAGGCACCAATAAACATGGCATTACGAGGTAGCACCTGAACCTATTAAAGCAACATCCTCGCTAGCTTGACTCAGCTTCAGTTCTCTTTATTAAACATTGTGCATTTATTTGGCTCCTGTTTTGTCCATGTTCCCTTTTTCTGCCTGAAATAAACATCACCCACTTAGGCACCTGAGTGCTGCTTTGCAAATTCATTCATTCAATGTGTTAGCAAGGCATGTTATGCACAAAACTGAAAGGGTATACTTTAGGGGTGTGATCTATCGTCCTCGCTGCACCCGACTCGGGACGCGACGAGGCTGGCTTTATTTATTTTTAAGTTTTTAAAAATAAATTTAGAGTACCCAATTATTTTTTTCCAATTAAGGGGCAATTTAGTGTGGCCGAACCACCTACCCTGCACATCTTTGGATTGTGGGGGTGGGGCACGCAGACACTGGGAGAATGTGCAAACACCACACAGAACGTGACCCGGGGCCTGGGTCCTCAGTGCCGTAGGCAGCTGTGCTAACCACTGTGCCACCGTGCCACCCTATGCCTTGTGAAATCTAATGAGATTTTGCGAGGCGTCGATATCTGGACCCCACGCATTGAGGTTGGGACCCAGAATGTGACCTCATGACTGACTGTATTTTCTCCTTTTTTTGTTTCACTGCATGCGGGTGTATGGACTAAAGGAGCCAATGTTGTGTATATTTAGACAAGGGAAGTGATGGGACTTTCACTCGAAATGAGGGCTCTTTGGGGTGTAGGTGGATATGCGGGGTTTGTGTGCTAAAAGGGGATTTCTGGGCTTTCCTAGGGCCGGGCAAGGGGGAAAGGGACCCGGGCGGGGGCCTCCACGCTGGCCGGCTTAACGGGAGTGAGGTGGGGGGAGGGGTTGCGGCCATCGGAGCCTGGCAGAACAGGGTCCAAGTGGTCTAGCCGGGGTGGAATGTTGGGGGGAAGGAACCGAGGTTGGGGGAGGAGTGTTACAAGAGGCAGTGGACGGGAGGAGTTGGAGACTGGGCGGGGGGGGGGGGGGGGGGGGAGGTGTACAACTCTTGGGTGTCATGTACGGTACTCTTTCAGAGGTTGGATGGCGTTGAGTGTAGGGGGGGGGAGGGGGAGTGGACTCTATCGGTCAATGGTGACCATGGGCGATCCCGGACTCCTTTTTCTTTTTCTTCTTTGTTTTTTGTTGCCACCATGGGAGGGTTTATTTTATTGGATGCATATATTGACAGGTGGGCCATTGTTTGGGGTGGTGGGAGGGTGGGATCGTTGGTATTGTTAAGGGGATTGATTTTGTATTTGTTACCGTTTACTGTTTGAGGGTGGGGTGTAAATTTTGAAGGAAAATGTGAAAATGGAGAATAAAAACATTTTTAAAAAAGACTAATTTGCAGCCACTTAGTGGGCCGGGCACCATATTCTCCCAGCCTGCATGATTTTCTGGCCCTCTGGGCTGGGAATCACGTGGACGAGAATCACTATAGGTCTTGACAAGTGTGGCCCACACGGCGGGCTGAGGGGGTAACACTTTAAGGGAGTTGCCCCCAAAGTCCATCCGAGGGCCACCTTCCCCTCCACAATGAAAGCCCTGCCCACTCCACCCCGCACCAGACCCCCCTTACCGCCCCTTTAACAGAGACCCTCAAAATAAGAACCCCCCCCAGATGCCCCCTGAATAAAGAGACCTCCATAGAGAACCCCTATATAAGGAGACCCCGCACGGAGACACTCTGAATAAAGGGACCCTACAGTTACTCCCTCAATCAGGAGACCCCCACAGAGACCCTCAAAATAAAAAGACCCCACAGATACCCCCTAAATCAAGTGAAAGTAGGTGAGTTAGTTCCTCAATTCAAAACTTTTGCAATCAAATTAACAAAGAAGCACAGGTTGTAAAATGTTACAACAATGTATTTTATAATTATTCAGTGTCAAATTCCTTGTAAACATTAAATACAATAAAGCTGCCCAATACTTTCCAATGATCTGTTTAATTTCAACACACTAACTTAATGGAATCCATTTATAAATATTCAACAATGGACTGCATTGCGGGGTGGTGCCTGGTGGCTGACATGGGGACCCTGGCCAGTGCTCAACTCCAATGGCTGCCTAACCGCCACCCCCTCCCCCCTCCCCCACCACCCATCCCCTCCCAGCGCCTCTCTGCACCCATCCCTCACATCCTTGTGACAGAGCACCGGGGGAGGCAGGTTGGAACATTTGTGAAAGGTGTTTATTGTGAACAGGTGAACATGTATCAACAGGTTTGTGCTTTAGCCCCTAGAGCTATTCTGTGTGCTGCACCCGTGCCACTGATGTCTAACATTCTGGCGTTACGGGACCTAATTCTATGTCTAGGTGGATCCCCAGGCAGCACATCACGCGAGGATCCGGCCTGCTGCTATTCCTGCTTTATGACTTGGATACCCTTTGGTGGCAGTCCTCTGGAGCGACCGGGCATGGCGGGGGTAATGGGGTTGGAGTGGTGTGGGGGAGGTAGGGTGCGGGGAGGTGGGGTGGTGGGGTGCCGGGGTTGGTGTGGTGTGGGGGAGGTGGGGTAATGTGGTTAGAGTGGTGTGGGGATGGTGGGATAATAGGGTTGAGGTGGTGTGTGGATGGTGGGAAAATAGGGTTGGGGTGGTGTGAGGGATGTAGGATGCTGGGGTTAGGGTCGTGTGGGGAGGTGAGGTGATGGAGTTAGGGTGGTGTGGGGGGGGGGTGAAGTGATGGGGTTGGGGTGGTGTGGGGAGGTGAGGTGATGGGGTTGGGGTGGTGTGGGGAGGTGAGGTGATGGGGTTGGGGTGGTGTGGGGGAGGTGAGGTGATGGGGTTGGGGTGGTGTGGGGGAGGTGAGGTGCTAGGGTTGGGGTGGTGTGGGGAGGTGAGGTGATGGGGTTGGGTGGGGGGGTGAGGTGATGGGGTTGGGGTGGTGTGGAGGAGGTCAGGTGATGGGGTTGGGGTGATGTGGGGAGGTGAGGTGACGGGGTTAGGTGGGGGAGGTGAGGTGCTGGGATTGGGGTGGTGTGGGGGAGGTGAGGTGATGGGGTTGGGGTGGTGTGGGGAGGTGAGGTGATGGGGTTGGGGTGGTGTGGGGGAAGTGAGGTGATGGGGTTGGGTGGGGGGGTGAGGTGATGGGGTTGGGTGGTGTGGGGAGGTGAGGTGCTGGGGAATGGGTGGTGTGAGGGAGGTGAGGTGATGGGGTTGGGGTGGTGTGGGGGTGGTGTGGTGATGGGGTTGGGGTGGTGTGGGGAGGTGAGGTGATGGAGTTGGGTGGGGGGGTGAGGTGATGGGGTTGGAGTGGTGTGGGGGAGGTGAGGTGATGGGGTTGGGGTGGTGTGGGGAGGTGAGGTGCTGGGGATGGGGTGGTGTGAGGGAGGTGAGGTGATGGGGTTGGGGTGGTGTGGGGGTGGTGTGGTGATGGGGTTGGGGTGGTGTGGGGAGGTGAGGTGATGGGGTTGGGGTGGTGTGGGGGGGGGGTGAGGTGATGGAGTTGGGTGGGGGGGTGAGGTGATGGGGTTGGAGTGGTGTGGGTGAGGTGATGGCGTTGGGGTGGTGTGGGGAGGTGAGGTGATGGAGTTGGGTGGGGGGGGTGAGGTGATGGGGTTGGGGTGGTGTGGGGAGGTGAGTTGATGGGGTTGGGTTGGTGTGCGGAGGTGAGGTGCTGGGGATGGGGTGGTGTGAGGGAGGTGAGGTGATGGGGTTGGGGTGGTGTGGGGGAAGTGAGGTGATGGGGTTGGGGTGGTGTGGGGGAGGTGAGGTGATGGGGTTGGGGTGGTGTGCGGGAGGTGAGGTGATGGGGTTGGGGTGGTGTGGGGGAGGTGAGGTGATGGGGTTGGGGTGGTGTAGGAGAGGTGAGGTGATGGGGGTAGGCTGGTATGGGGGAGGTGAGGTGATGGGGATGGGGTGGTGTGGGGAGGTGACGTGCTGGGGATGGGGTGGTGTGAGGGAGGTGAGGTGAAGGGGTTGGGGTGGTGTGGGGGTGGTGCGGTGTGGGGAGGTGAGGTGATGGGGTTGGAGTGGTGTGGGGGGTGAGGTGATGGGGTTGGGGTGGTGTGGGGGGGTGAGGTGATGGAGTTGGGGTTGTGTGGGGGGGTGAGGTGATGGGGTTGGGGTGGTGTGGGGAGGTGAGGTGATGGAGTTGGGTGGGGGGGGTGAGGTGATGGGGTTGGGGTGGTGTGGGGGAGGTGAGGCGATGGGGTTGGGGTGATGTGGGGAGGTCAGGTGCTGGGGATGGGGTGGTGTGAGGGAGGTGAGGTGATGGGGTCGGGGTGGTGTGGGGGTGGTGTGGTGATGGGGTTGGGTGATGTGGGGAGGTGAGGTGATGGAGTTGGGTGGGGGGGTGAGGTGATGGGGTTGGGGTGGTGTGGGGGAGGTGAGGTGATGGGGTTGGGTTGGTGTCGGGAGGTGAAGTGCTGGGGATGGGGTGGTGTGAGGGAGGTGAGGTGATGGGGTTGGGGTGGTGTAGGGGCGGTGTGGTGATAGGGTTGGGGTGGTGTGGGGTGGTGAGGTGATGGGGTTGGGGTTGTGTGGGGGGGTGATGTGATGGGGTTGGGGTGGTGTGGGGCGGTGAGGTGATGGGGTTGGGGTGGTGTGGGGGGGTGAGGTGATGGGGTTGGGGTGGTGTGGGGAGGTGAGGTGCTGGGGACGGGGTGGTGTGAGGGAGGTGAGGTGATGGGGTTGGGGTGGTGTGGGGGTGGTGTGGTGATGGGGTTGGGGTGGTGTGGGGAGGTGAGGTGATGGGGATGGGGTGGTGTGGGGAGGTGAGGTGCTGGGGAAGGGGTGGTGTGAGGGAGGTGAGGTGATGAGGTTGGGGTGGTGTGGGGGTGGTGTGGTGATGGGGTTGGGGTGGTGTGGGGAGGTGAGGTGATGGGGTTGGGGTGGTGTGGGGGGGTGAGGTGATGGGGTTGGGGTGGTGTGAGGGGGTGAGATGATGGGGTTGGGGTTGTGTGGGGGGTGTGGTGATGGGTTTGGGGTGGTGTGGGGAGGTGAGGTGATGGAGTTAGGTGGGGGGGTGAGGTGATGGGGTTGGGGTGGTGTGGGGGAGGTGAGGCGATGGGGTTGGGGTGATGTGGGGAGGTGAGGTGCTGGGGATGGGGTGGTGTGAGGGAGGTGAGGTGATGGGGTTGGGGTGGTGTGGGGGTGGTGTGGTGATGGGGTTGGGGTGGTGTGGGGAGTTGAGGTGATGGAGTTGTGTGGGGGGGTGAGGTGATGGTGTTGGGGTGGTGTGGGGGAGGTGAGGTGATGGGGTTGGGGTGGTGTGGGGAGGTGAGGTGCTGGGGATGGGGTGGTGTGAGGGAGGTGAGGTGATGGGGTTGGGGTGGTGTGGGGGTGGTGTGGTGATGGGGTTGGGGTGGTGTGGGGGAGGTGAGGTGATGGGGTTGGGGTGGTGTGGGGGGATGAGGTGATGGGGTTGGGTGGTGTGGGGGTGGTGTGGTGATGGGGAATGGGTGGTGTGAGGGAGGTGAGGTGATGGGGTTGGGGTGGTGTGCGGGTGGTGTGGTGATGGGGTTGGGGTGGTGTGGGGAGGTGAGGTGATGGAGTTGGGTGGGGGGGTGAGGTGATGGGGTTGGAGTGGTGTGGGGGAGGTGAGGTGATGGGGTTGGGGTGGTGTGGGGAGGTGAGGTGCTGGGCATGGGGTGGTGTGAGGGAGGTGAGGTGATGGGGTTGGGGTGGTGTGGGGGTGGTGTGATGATGGGGTTGGGGTGGTGTGGGGAGGTGAGGTGATGGGGTTGGGGTGGTGTGGGGGGATGAGGTGATGGGGTTGGCGTCGTGTGGGGGCGGTGTGGTGATAGGGTTGGGGTGGTGTGGGGAGGTGAGGTGATGGGGTTGGGGTGGTGTGGGGGGGTGAGGTGATGGAGTTGGGTGGGGGGGTGAGGTGATGGGGTTGGAGTGGTGTGGGGGAGGTGAGGTGATGGGGTTGGGGTGGTGTGGGGAGGTGAGCTGATGGAGTTGGGTGGGGGGGGTGAGGTGATGGGGTTGGGGTGGTGTGGGGGAGGTGAGGTGATGGGGTTGGGTTGGTGTGGGGAGGTGAGGTGCTGGGGATGGGGTGGTGTGAGGGAGGTGAGGTGATGGGGTTGGGGTGGTGTGGGGGTGGTGTGGTGATGGGGTTGGGGTGGTGTGGGGAGGTGAGGTGATGGGGATGGGGTGGTGTGAGGGAGGTGAGGTGATGAGGTTGGGGTGGTGTGGGGGTGGTGTGGTGATGGGGTTGGGGTGGTGTGGGGAGGTGAGGTGATTTGATTGGGGTGGTGTGGGGGGGTGAGGTGATGTGGTTCGGGTGGTGTGTGGGGGTGAGGTGATGGGGTTGGGGTTGTGTGGGGGGTGTGGTGATGGGTTTGGGGTGGTGTGGGGAGGTGAGGTGATGGAGTTGGGTGGGGGGGTGAGGTGATGGGGTTGGGGTGGTGTGGGGGAGGTGAGACGATGGGGTTGGGGTGGTGTGGGGAGGCGAGGTGCTGGGGATGGGGTGGTGTGAGGGAGGTGAGGTGATGGGGTTGGGGTGGTGTGGGGGTGGTGTGGTGATGGGGTTGGGGTGGTGTGGAGAGGTGAGGTGATGGAGTTGGGTGGGGGGGTGAGGTGATGGGGTTGGAGTGGTGTGGGGGAGGTGAGGTGATGGGGTTGGGGTGGTGTGGGGGGGTGAGGTGATGGGGTTGGGGTGGTGTGAGGGGGTGAGGTGATGGGGTTGGGGTGGTGTGAGGGGGTGAGGTGATGGGGTTGGGGTTGTGTGGGGGGTGTGGTGATGGGTTTGGGGTGGTGTGGGGAGGTGAGGTGATGGAGTTAGGTGGGGGGGTGAGGTGATGGGGTTGGGGTGGTGTGGGGGAGGTGAGGCGATGGGGTTGGGGTGATGTGGGGAGGTGAGGTGCTGGGGATGGGGTGGTGTGAGGGAGGTGAGGTGATGGGGTTGGGGTGGTGTGGGGGTGGTGTGGTGATGGGGTTGGGGTGGTGTGGGGAGTTGAGGTGATGGAGTTGGGTGGGGGGGGTGAGGTGATGGTGTTGGGGTGGTGTGGGGGAGGTGAGGTGATGGGGTTGGGGTGGTGTGGGGAGGTGAGGTGCTGGGGATGGGGTGGTGTGAGGGAGGTGAGGTGATGGGGTTGGGGTGGTGTGGGGGTGGTGTGGTGATGGGGTTGGGGTGGTGTGGGGGAGGTGAGGTGATGGGGTTGGGGTGGTGTGGGGGGATGAGGTGATGGGTTGGGTGGTGTGGGGGTGGTGTGGCGATGGGGAATGGGTGGTGTGAGGGAGGTGAGGTGATGGGGTTGGGGTGGTGTGCGGGTGGTGTGGTGATGGGGTTGGGGTGGTGTGGGGAGGTGAGGTGATGGAGTTGGGGTGGTGTGGGGAGGTGAGGTGATGGGGTTGGGGTGGTGTGGGGAGGTGAGGTGCTGGGCATGGGGTGGTGTGAGGGAGGTGAGGTGATGGGGTTGGGGTGGTGTGGGGGTGGTGTGGTGATGGGGTTGGGGTGGTGTGGGGAGGTGAGGTGATGGGGTTGGGGTGGTGTGGGGGGATGAGGTGATGGGGTTGGCGTGGTGTGGGGGCGGTGTGGTGATAGGGTTGGGGTGGTGTGGGGAGGTGAGGTGATGGGGTTGGGGTGGTGTGGGGGGGTGAGGTGATGGAGTTGGGTGGGGGGGTGAGGTGATGGGGTTGGAGTGGTGTGGGGGAGGTGAGGTGATGGGGTTGGGGTGGTGTGGGGAGGTGAGGTGATGGAGTTGGGTGGGGGGGGGGTGAGGTGATGGGGTTGGGGTGGTGTGGGGGAGGTGAGGTGATGGGGTTGGGTTGGTGTGGGGAGGTGAGGTGCTGGGGATGGGGTGGTGTGAGGGAGGTGAGGTGATGGGGTTGGGGTGGTGTGGGGGCGGTGTGGTGATAGGGGTGGGGTGTTGTGGGAGGTGAGGTGATGGGGTTGGGGTGGTGTGGGGGGGTCAGGTGATGGGGTTGGGGTGGTGTGGGGAGGTGAGGTGCTGGGGACGGGGTGGTGTGAGGGAGGTGAGGTGATGGGGTTGGGGTGGTGTGGGGGTGGTGTGGTGATGGGGTTGGGGTGGCGTGGGGAGGTGAGGTGATGGGGATGGGGTGGTGTGAGGGAGGTGAGGTGATGAGGTTGGGGTGGTGTGGGGGTGGTGTGGTGATGGGGTTGGGGTGGTGTGGGGAGGTGAGGTGATGGGATTGGGGTGGTGTGTGGGGGTGAGGTGATGGGGTTCGGGTGGTGTGGGGGGGTGAGGTGCTGGGGTTGGGGTTGTGTGGGGGGTGTGGTGATGGGTTTGGGGTGGTGTGGGGAGGTGAGGTGATGGAGTTGGGTGGGGGGGTGAGGTGATGGGGTTGGGGTGGTGTGGGGGAGGTGAGACGATGGGGTTGGGGTGGTGTGGGGAGGCGAGGTGCTGGGGATGGGGTGGTGTGAGGGAGGTGAGGTGATGGGGTTGGGGTGGTGTGGGGGTGGTGTGGTGATGGGGTTGGGGTGGTGTGGAGAGGTGAGGTGATGGAGTTGGGTGGGGGGGTGAGGTGATGGGGTTGGAGTGGTGTGGGGGAGGTGAGGTGATGGGGTTGGGGTGGTGTGGGGAGGTGAGGTGCTGGGGATGGGGTGGTGTGAGGGAGGTGAGGTGATGGGGTTGGGGTCGTGTGGGGGTGGTGTGGTGATGGGTTTGGGGTGGTGTGGGGAGGTGAGGTGATGGGGTTGGGGTGGTGTGGGGGGATGAGGTGATGGGGTTGGGTGGTGTGGGGAGGTGAGGTGCTGGGGATGGGGTCGTGTGAGGGAGGTGAGGTGATGGGGTTGGGGTGGTGCGGGGGTGGTGTGGTGATGGGGTTGGGGTGGTGTGGGGAGGTGAGGTGATGGGGATGGGGTGGTGTGGGGGGATGAGGTGATGGGGTTGGGTGGTGTGGGGGTGGTGTGGTGATGGGGAATGGGTGGTGTGAAGGAGGTGAGGTGATGGGGTTGGGGTGGTGTGCGGGTGGTGTGGTGATGGGGTTGGGGTGGTGTGGGGAGGTGAGGTGATGGAGTTGGGTGGGGGGGTGAGGTGATGGGGTTGGAGTGGTGTGGGGGAGGTGAGGTGATGGGGTTGGGGTGGTGTGGGGAGGTGAGGTGCTGGGCATGGGGTGGTGTGAGGGAGGTGAGGTGATGGGGTTGGTGTGGTGTGGGGGTGGTGTGGTGATGGGGTTGGGGTGGTGTGGGGAGGTGAGCTGATGGGGTTGGGGTGGTGTGGGGGGATGAGGTGATGGGGTTGGCGTGGTGTGGGGGCGGTGTGGTGATAGGGTTGGGGTGGTGTGGGGAGGTGAGGTGATGGGGTTGGGGTGGTGTGGGGGGGTGAGGTGATGGAGTTGGGTGGGGGGGTGAGGTGATGGGGTTGGAGTGGTGTGGGGGAGGTGAGCTGATGGGGTTGGGGTGGTGTGGGGAGGTGAGGTGATGGAGTTGGGTGGGGGGGGTGAGGTGATGGGGTTGGGGTGGTGTGGGGGA
The DNA here is from genome assembly GCF_047496885.1 of Scyliorhinus torazame. Classification (NCBI taxonomy): domain Eukaryota; kingdom Metazoa; phylum Chordata; class Chondrichthyes; order Carcharhiniformes; family Scyliorhinidae; genus Scyliorhinus; species Scyliorhinus torazame. The sequence continues at coordinate 117,181,876 of NC_092707.1, read as the reverse complement.
GGTGAGGTGATGGGGTTGGGTTGGTGTGGGGAGGTGAGGTGCTGGGGATGGGGTGGTGTGGGGGCGGTGTGGTGATAGGGTTGGGGTGGTGTGGGAGGTGAGGTGATGGGGTTGGGGTGGTGTGGGGGGGTCAGGTGATGGGGTTGGGGTGGTGTGGGGAGGTGAGGTGCTGGGGACGGGGTGGTGTGAGGGAGGTGAGGTGATGGAGTTGGGGTGGTGTGGGGGTGGTGTGGTGATGGGGTTGGGGTGGTGTGGGGAGGTGAGGTGATGGGGAATGGGTGGTGTGAGGGAGGTGAGGTGATGAGGTTGGGGTGGTGTGGGGGTGGTGTGGTGATGGGGTTGGGGTGGTGTGGGGAGGTGAGGTGATGGGATTGGGGTGGTGTGGGGGGTGAGGTGATGGGGTTCGGGTGGTGTGGGGGGTTGAGGTGATGGGGTTGGGGTTGTGTGGGGGGTGTGGTGATAGGTTTGGGGTGGTGTGGGGAGGTGAGGTGATGGAGTTGGGTGGGGGGGTGAGGTGATGGGGTTGGGGTGGTGTGGGGGAGGTGAGACGATGGGGTTGGGGTGGTGTGGGGAGGCGAGGTGCTGGGGATGGGGTGGTGTGAGGGAGGTGAGGTGATGGGGTTGGGGTGGTGTGGGGGTGGTGTGGTGATGGGGTTGAGGTGGTGTGGAGAGGTGAGGTGATGGAGTTGGGTGGGGGGGTGAGGTGATGGGGTTGGAGTGATGTGGGGGAGGTGAGGTGATGGGGTTGGGGTGGTGTGGGGAGGTGAGGTGCTGGGGATGGGGTGGTGTGAGGGAGGTGAGGTGATGGGGTTGGGGTGGTGTGGGGGTGGTGTGGTGATGGGGTTGGGGTGGTGTGGGGAGGTGAGGTGATGGGGTTGGGGTGGTGTGGGGGGATGAGGTGATGGGGTTGGGTGGTGTGGGGAGGTGAGGTGCTGGGGATGGGGTCGTGTGAGGGAGGTGAGGTGATGGGGTTGGGGTGGTGCGGGGTGGTGTGGTGATGGGGTTGGGGTGGTGTGGGGAGGTGAGGTGATGGGGATGGGGTGGTGTGGGGAGGTGAGGTGCTGGGGATGGGGTGGTGTGAGGGAGGTGACGTGATGGGGTTGGGGTGGGGTGGGGGCGGTGTGGTGATGGGGTTGGGGTGGTGTGGGGAGGTGGGGTAATGGGGTTGGGGTGGTATGGGGGGTGAGGTGATGGGGTTGGGGTGGTGTGGGGGGTTTAGGTGATGGGTTGGGGTGGTATGGGGGGTGAGGTGATGGGGTTGGGGTGGTGTGGGGAGGTGAGGTGGTGGAGTTGGGTGGGGGGGTGAGGTGATGGGGTTGGGGTGGTGTGGGGGAGGTGAGGCGATGGGGTTGGGGTGATGTGGGGGAGGTGATGTGATGGGGTTGGGGTGGTGTGGGGGTGGTGTAGTGATGGGTTTGGGGCGGTGTGGGTAGGTGAGGTGATGGGGTTGGGGTGGTGTGGGGGTGTGAAGTGATGGGTTTGGGGTGGTGTGGGGGTGGTGTGGTGATGGGGTTGGTGTGGTGTGGGGAGGTGAGGTGATGGAGTTGGGTGGGGGGGTGAGGTGATGGGGTTGGGTTGGTGTGGGGGAGGTGAGGTGATGGGGTTGGCGTGGTGTGGGGAGGTGAGGTGATGGGGTTTGGGTGGTGTGGGGGGGTGAGGTGATGGGGTTGGGGTGGTGTGCTGGTGGTGTGGTGATGGGGTTGGGGTGGTGTGGGGGAGGTGAGGTGATGGGGTTGGGGTGGTGTGGGGGAGGTGAGGTGATGGGGTTGGGGTGTGTGTGGGTGGTGTGGTGATGGGGTTGGGGTGATGTGGGGGAGGTGAGGTGATGGGGTTGGCGTGGTGTGGGGAGGTGAGGTGATGGGGTTTGGGTGGTGTGGGGTGTGAGGTGATGGGGTTGGGGTGGTGTGGGGGAGGTGAGGTGATGGGGTTGAGGTGGTGTGGGGGTGGTCTGCTGATGGGGTTGGGGTGGTGTGGGGGGTGAGGTGATGGGGTTGTGGTGGTGTTGGGGTGGTGAGGTGATGGGGTTGGGGTGGTGTGGGGGAGGTGAGGTGATGGGGTTGGGGTGGTGTGGGGGGTGAGGCGATGGGGTTGGGGTGGTGTGGGGGAGGTGAGGTGATGGGGTTGGGGTGGTGTGGGGGTGGTCTGCTGATGGGGTTGGGGTGGTGTGGGGGGTGAGGTGATGGGGTTGGGGTGGTGTGGGGGTGGTGAGGTGATGGGGTTGGGGTGGTGTGGGGGAGGTGAGGTGATGGGGTTGGCGTGGTGTGGGGAGGTGAGTTGATGGGGTTTGGGTGGTGTGGGGGGGTGAGGTGATGGGGTTGGGGTGGTGTGCTGGTGGTGTGGTGATGGGGTTGGGGTGATGTGGGGGAGGTGAGGTAATGGGGTTGGCGTGGTGTGGGGAGGTGAGGTGATGGGGTTTGGGTGGTGTGGGGGGTGAGGTGATGGGGTTGGTGTGGTGTGCTGGTGGTGTGGTGATGGGGTTGGGGTGGTGTGGGGGAGGTGAGGTGATGGGGTTGAGGTGGTGTGGGGGTGGTCTGCTGATGGGGTTGGGGTGGTGTGGTGGGTGAGGTGATGGGGTTGTGGTGGTGTTGGGGTGGTGAGGTGATGGGGTTGGGGTGGTGTGGGGGAGGTGAGGTGAAGGGGTTGGGGTGGTGTGGGGGGTGAGGCGATGGGGTTGGGGTGGTGTGGGGGAGGTGAGGTGATGGGGTTGGGGTGGTGTGGGGGTGGTCTGCTGATGGGGTTGGGGTAGTGTGGGGGGTGAGGTGATGGGGTTGGGGTGGTGTGGCGGTGGTGAGATGATGGGGTTGGGGTGGTGTGGGGGAGGTGAGGTGATGGGGTTGGGGTGGTGTGGGGAAGGTGAGGTGATATGGTTGGGGTTGTGTGTGGGGGGTGAGGTGATGGGGTTGGGTTGGTGTGGGGGAGGTGAGGTGATGGGGTTGGGGTGGTGTGGGGGAGGTGAGGTGATGGGGTTGGGGTGGTGTGGGGGAGGTGAGGTGATGGGGTTGGGGTGGTGTGAGGGAGGTGAGGTGATGGGGTTGGGGTGGTGTGGGGGGGTGGTGTGGTGATGGGGTTGGGGTGGTGTGGGGTGGTGAGGTGATGGGGTTGGGGTGTTGTGTGGGGGTGAGGTGATGGGGTTGGGGTGGTGTGGGGGGGTGAGGTGATGGGATTGGGGTTGTGTGGGGGTGTGAGGTGATGGGGTTGGGGTGGTGTGGGGAGGTGAGGTGATGGAGTGGGTGGGAGGGGTGAGATGATGGGGTTGGGGTGGTGTGGGAGAGGTGAGGCGATGGGTTTGGCGTGATATGGGGGAGATGAGGTGATGGGGTTGGGGTGTGTGTGGGTGGTGTGGTGATGGGGTTGGGGTCGTGTGGGGAGGTGAGGTGATGGGGTTGGGGTGGTGTGGGGGGGTGAGGTGATGGGGTTGGGGAGGTGTGGTGATGGGGTTGGGGTGGTGTGGGGGTGGTGTGGTGATGGGGTTGGGGTGATGTGGGGGAGGTGAGGTGATGGGGTTGGGGTGGTGTGGGTGTGGTGTGGTGATGGGGTTGGGGTGGTGTGGGGGAGGTGAGGTGATGGGGTCGTGGTGGTGTGGGGTGGTGTGGTGATGGGGTTGGGGTGGTGTGGGGGGTGAGGTGATGGGGATGTGGTGGTGTTGGGAAGGTGAGATGATGGGGCTGGGGTTGTGTGTGGGGGGTGAGGTGATGGGGTTGGGGTGGTGTGGGCGAGGTGGGGTGATGGGGTTGGGGTGGTGTGGGGGAGGTGAGGTGCTGGGGTTGGGTGGAGGGGGTGAGGTGATGGGGTTGGGGTGGTGTGGGGGAGGTGAGGTGATGGGGTTGGGGTGGTGTGGGGGAGGTTAGGTGATGGGGTTGGGGTGGTGTGGGGGAGGTGAGGTGATGGGGTTGGGGTGGTGTTGGGAAGGTGAGATGATGGGGCTGGGGTTGTGTGTGGGGGGTGAGGTGATGGATTTGGGGTGGTCTGGGGGAGGTGAGGTGCTGGGGTTGGGTGGAGGGGGTGAGGTGATGGGGTTGGGGTGGTGTGGGGGAGGTGAGGTGATGGGGTTGGGGTGGTGTGAGGGAGGTGAGGTGTTTGGGTTGGGGTTGTGTTGGGAGGTGAGGTGATGGGGTTGGGGTGGTGTGAGGGAGGTGAGGTGATGGGGTTGGGGTTGCGTGGGGGGGGTGAGGTGATGGGGTTGGGGTGGTGTGGGGGAGGTGAGGTGATGGGGTTGGGGTTGTGTGTGGGGGGTGAGGTGGTGGGGTTGGGGTGGTGTGGGGGGGGTGATGTGATGGGGTTGGGGTGGTGTGGGGGGGTGAGGTGATGGGGTTGTGGTGGTGTGAGGGAGGTGAGGTGATGGGGTTGGGGTGGTGTGGGGGTGGTGAGGTGATGGGGTTGGGGTGGTGTGGGGGAGGTGAGGTGATGGGGTTGGGGTGGTGTGGGGAGGTGAGGTGATGGGGTTGGGGTGCTGTGGGGGCGGTGAGGTGATGGGGTTGGGGTGGTGTGGGGGGGTGAGGTGATGGGGTTGGGGTGGTGTGGGGGAGGTGAGGTGATGGGGTTGGGGTGGTGTGGGGAAGGTGAGGTGATGGGGTTGGGGTGGTGTGGGGGGGTGAGGTGATGTGGTTGGGGTGGTGTGGGGGGGAGGTGATGGGGTTGGGGTGGTGTGGGGAAGGTGAGGTGATGGGGTTGGGGTGATGTGGGGGGGTGAGGTGATGGGGTTGGGGTGGTGTGGGGGAGGTGAGTTGATGGGGTTGGGGTGGTGTGGGGAAGGTGAGGTGATGGGGTTGGGATTGTGTGTGGGGGGTGAGGTGATAGGGTTGGGGTGGTGTGGGGGAGGTGAGGTGCTGGGGTTGGGGTGGTGTGAGGGAGGTGTGGTGTTTGGGTTGGGGTGGTGTGGGGGGGTGAGGTGATGGGGTTGGGGTTGTGTGGGGGAGGTGAGGTGATGGGGTTGGGGTTGTGTGGGGGAGGTGAGGTGATGGGGTTGAGTGGGGGGGGTGAGGTGATGGGGCTGGGGTGTTGTGAGGTGTTTGAGTTGGGGTGGTGAGGTGATGGGGTTGGGGTGGTGTGGGGGATGTGTGGTGATGGGGTTGGGGATGGGTGGGGGAGGTGATGTGATGGGGTCGGGGTGGTGTGAGGGAGGTGAGGTGATGGGGTTGGGTTGGTGTGGGGGAGGTGAGGTGATGGGGTTGGGGTGGTGTGGGGGAGGTGAGGTGATGGGGTTGGGGTGGTGTGGGGGAGGTGAGGTGATGGGGTTGGGGTGGTGTGAGGGAGGTGAGGTGATGGGGTTGGGGTGGTGTGGGGGGGTGGTGTGCTGTTGGGGTTGGGGTGGTGTGCGGTGGTGAGGTGATGGGGTTGGGGTGTTGTGTGGGGGTGAGGTGATGGGCTTGGGGTGGTGTGGGGAGGTGAGGTGATGGAGTGGGTGGGGGGGGTGAGATGATGGGGTTGGGGTGGTGTGGGAGAGGTGGGGCGATGGGTTTGGCGTGATATGGGGGAGATGAGGTGATGGGGTTGGGGTGTGTGTGGGTGGTGTGGTGATGGGGTTGGGGTGGTGTGGGGAGGTGAGGTGATGGGGTTGGGGTGGTGTGGGGGGGGGTGAGGTGATGGGGTTGGGGAGGTTTGGTGATGGGGTTGGGGTGGTGTGGGGGTGGTGTGGTGATGGGGTTGGGGTGATGTGGGGGAGGTGAGGTGATGGGGTTGGGGTGGTGTGGGTGTGGTGTGGTGATGGGGTTGGGGTGGTGTGGGGGAGGTGAGGTGATGGGGTTGGGGTGGTGTGGGGTGGAGTGGTGATGGGGTTGGGGTGGTGTGGGGGGTGAGGTGATGGCGATGTGGTGGTGTGGGGGAGGTGAGGTGATGGGGTTGGGGTGGTGTGGGGGAGGTGAGGTGATGGGGTTGGGGTGGTGTTGGGAAGGTGAGATGATGGGGCTGGGGTTGTGTGTGGGGGGTGAGGTGATGGGGTTGGGGTGGTGTGGGCGAGGTGGGGTGATGGGGTTGGCGTGGTGTGGGGGAGGTGAGGTGCTGGGGTTGGGTGGAGGGGGTGAGGTGATGGGGTTGGGGTGGTGTGGGGGAGGTGAGGTGATGGGGTTGGGGTGGTGTGGGGGAGGTGAGGTGATGGGGTTGGGGTGGTGTGGAGGAGGTGAGGTGATGGGGTTGGGGTGGTGTTGGGAAGGTGAGATGATGGGGCTGGGGTTGTGTGTGGGGGGTGAGGTGATGGAGTTGGGGTGGTGTGGGGGAGGTGAGGTGCTGGGGTTGGGTGGAGGGGGTGAGGTGATGGGGTTGGGGTGGTGTGGGCGAGGTGAGGTGATGGGGTTGGGGTGGTGTGAGGGAGGTGAGGTATTTGGGTTGGGGTTGTGTTGGGAGGTGAGGTGATGGGGTTGGGGTGGTGTGAGGGAGGTGAGGTGATGGGGTTGGGGTTGCGTGGGGGGGGTGAGGTGATGGGGTTGGGGTGGTGTGGGAGAGGTGAGGTGATGGCGTTGGGGTTGTGTGTGGGGGGTGAGGTGATGGGGTTGGGGTGGTGTGGGGGGGGTGATGTGATGGGGTTGGGGTGGTGTGGGGGGGTGAGGTGATGGGGTTGTGGTGGTGTGAGGGAGGTGAGGTGATGGGGTTGGGGTGGTGTGGGGGTGGTGAGGTGATGGGGTTGAGGTGGTGTGGGGGAGGTGAGGTGATGGGGTTAGGGTGGTGTGGAGAGGTGAGGTGATGGGGTTGGGGTGGTGTGGGGAGGTGAGGTGATGGGGTTGGGGTGCTGTGGGGGAGGTGAGGTGATGGGGTTGGGGTGGTGTGGGGGGGTGAGGTGATGGGGTTGGGGTGGTGTGGGGGAGGTGAGGTGATGGGGTTGGGGTGGTGTGGGGAAGGTGAGTTGATGGGGTTGGGGTGGTGTGGGGGGGTGAGGTGATGTGGTTGGGGTGGTGTGGGGGGGAGGTGATGGGGTTGGGGTGGTGTGGGGAAGGTGAGGTGATGGGGTTGGGGTGGTGTGGGGGGGTGAGGTGATGGGGTTGGGGTGGTGTGGGGGAGGTGAGTTGATGGGGTTGGGGTGGTGTGGGGAATGTGAGGTGATGGGGTTGGGATTGTGTGTGGGGGGTGAGGTGATAGGGTTGGGGTGGTGTGGGGGAGGTGAGGTGCTGGGGTTGGGGTGGTGTGAGGGAGGTGTGGTGTTTGGGTTTGGGTGGTGTGGGGGGGTGAGGTGATGGGGTTGGGGTTGTGTGGGGGAGGTGAGGTGATGGGGTTGGGGTTGTGTGGGGGAGGTGAGGTGATGGGGTTGAGTGGGGGGGGTGAGGTGATGGGGTTGGGGTGTTGTGAGGTGTTTGAGTTGGGGTGGTGAGGTGATGGGGTTGGGGTGGTGTGGGGGATGTGTGGTGATGGGGTTGGGGATGGGTGGGGGAGGTGATGTGATGGGGTCGGGGTGGTGTGAGGGAGGTGAGGTGATGGGGTTGTGGTGGTGTGAGGGAGGTGAGGTGATGGGATTGGGGTGGTGTGGGGCGGTGAGGTGATGGGGTTGGGGTGGTGTGGGGGGGTGAGGTGATGGGGTTGGGGTTGTGTGGGGGGTGTGGTGATGGGTTTGGGGTGGTGTGGGGAGGTGAGGTGATGGAGTTGGGTGGAGGGGTGAGGTGATGGGGTTGGGGTGGTGTGGGGGAGGTGAGGCGATGGGGTTGGGTTGGTGTGGGGAGGCGAGGTGCTGGGGATGGGGTGGTGTGAGGGAGGTGAGGTGATGGGGTTGGGGTGGTGTGGGGGTGGTGTGGTGATGGGGTTGGGGTGGTGTGGGGAGGTGAGGTGATGGAGTTGGGTGGGGGGGTGAGGTGATGGGGTTGGAGTGGTGTGGGGGAGGTGAGGTGATGGGGTTGGGGTGGTGTGGGGAGGTGAGGTGCTGGGGATGGGGTGGTGTGAGGGAGATGAGGTGATGGGGTTGGGGTCGTGTGGGGGTGGTGTGGTGATGGGGTTGGGGTGGTGTGGGGGGATGAGGTGATGGGGTTGGGTGGTGTGGGGAGGTGAGGTGCTGGGGATGGGGTCGTGTGAGGGAGGTGAGGTGATGGGGTTGGGGTGGTGCGGGGGTGGTGTGGTGATGGGGTTGGGGTGGTGTGGGGAGGTGAGGTGATGGGGATGGGGTAGTGTGGGGAGGTGAGGTGCTGGGGATGGGGTGGTGTGAGGGAGGTGACGTGATGGGGTTGGGGTGGTGTGGGGGCGGTGTGCTGATGGGGTTGGGGTGGTGTGGGGAGGTGAGGTAATGGGGTTGGGGTGGTATGGGGGGGTGAGGTGATGGGGTTGGGGTGGTGTGGGGGGTTTAGGTGATATGGTTGGGGTGGTGTGGGGGGTGAGGTGATGGGGTTGGGGTGGTGTGGGGAGGTGAGGTGGTGGAGTTGCGTGGGGGGGTGAGGTGATGGGGTTGGGGTGGTGTGGGGGAGGTGAGGCGATGGGGTTGGGGTGATGTGGGGAGGTGAGGTAATGGGGTTGGGGTGGTGTGGGGGTGGTGTAGTGATGGGTTCGGGGCGGTGTGGGTAGGTGAGGTGATGGGGTTGGGGTGGTGTGGGGGTGTGAAGTGATGGGTTTGGGGTGGTGTGGGGAGGTGAGGTGATGGAGTTGGGTGGGGGGGTGAGGTGATGGGGTTGGGTTGGTGTGGGGGAGGGGAGGTGATGGGGTTGGCGTGGTGTGGGGAGGTGAGGTGATGGGGTTTTGGTGGTGTGGGGGGGTGAGGTGATGGGGTTGGGGTGGTGTGCTGGTGGTGTGGTGATGGGGTTGGGGTGATGTGGGGGAGGAAGGTGATGGGGTTGGCGTGGTGTGGGGAGGTGAGGTGATGGGGTTTGGGTGGTGTGGGGTGGTGAGGTGATGGGGTTGGGGTGGTGTGCTGGTGGTGTGGTGATGGGGTTGGGGTGGTGTGGGGGAGGTGAGGTGATGGGGTTGGGGTGGTGTGGGGGGGTTGAGGTGATGGGGTGGTGTGGGGAGGTGAGGTGAGGGGGTTGGGGTGGTGTGGGGGGCTGAGGTGATGGGGTTGGGGTGGTATGGGGGAGGTGAGGTGATGGGGTTGGGGTGGTGCGGGGAAGGTGAGGTGATATGGTTGGGGTTGTGTCTGGGGGGTGAGGTGATGGGGTTGGGTTGGTGTGGGGGAGGTGAGGTGATGGGGTTGGGGTGGTGTGGGGGAGGTGAGGTGATGGGGTTGGGGTGGTGTGGGGGAGGTGAGGTGATGGGGGTTGGGGTGGTGTGGGGGTGGTGTGGTGATGGGGTTGGGGTGGTGTGGGGTGGTGAGGTGATGGGTTTGGGGTGTTGTGTGGGGGTGAGGTGATGGGGTTGGGGTGGTGTGGGGGGGTGAGGTGATGGAATTGGAGTTGTGTGGGGGTGTGAGGTGATGTGGTTGGGGTGGTGTGGGGAGGTGAGGTGATGGAGTGGGTGGGGGGGTGAGATGATGGGGTTGGGGTGGTGTGGGAGAGGTGAGGCGATGGGTTTGGCGTGATATGGGGGAGATGAGGTGATGGGGTTGGGGTGTGTGTGGGTGGTGTGGTGATGGGGTTGGGGTGGTGTGGGGAGGTGAGGTGATGGGGTTGGGGCGGTGTGGGGGGGTGAGGTGATGGGGTTGGGGAGGTGTGGTGATGGGGTTGGGGTGGTGTGGGGGTGGTGTGGTGATGGGGTTGGGGTGATGTGGGGGAGGTGAGGTGATGGGGTTGGGGTGGTGTGGGTGTGGTGTGGTGATGGGGTTGGGGTGGTGTGGGGGAGGTGAGGTGATGGGGTTGGGGTGGTGTGGGGTGGTGTGGTGATGGGGTTGGTGTGGTGTGGGGGGTGAGGTGATGGGGTTGTGGTGGTGTGGGGGAGGTGAGGTGATGGGGTTGGGGTGGTGTGGGGGAGGTGAGGTGATGGGGTTGGGGTGGTGTTGGGAAGGTGAGATGATGGGGCTGGGGTTGTGTGTGGGGGGTGAGGTGATGGGGTTGGGGTGGTGTGGGCGAGGTGGGGTGATGGGGTTGGGGTGATGTGGGGGAGGTGAGGTGCTGCGGTTGGGTGGAGGGGGTGAGGTGATGGGGTTGGGGTGGTGTGGGGGAGGTGAGGTGATGGGGTTGGGGTGGTGTGGGGGAGGTGAGGTGATGGGGTTGGGGTGGTGTGGGGGAGGTGAGGTGATGGGGTTGGGGTGGTGTTGGGAAGGTGAGATGATGGGGCTGGGGTTGTGTGTGGGGGGTGAGGTGATGGGGTTGGGGTGGTGTGGGGGAGGTGAGGTGCTGGGGTTGGGTGGAGGGGGTGAGGTGATGGGGTTGGGGTGGTGTGGGGGAGGTGAGGTGATGGGGTTGGGGTGGTGTGAGGGAGGTGAGGTGTTTGGGTTGGGGTTGTGTTGGGAGGTGAGGTGATGGGGTTGGGGTGGTGTGAGGGAGGTGAGGTGATGGGGTTGGGGTTGCGTGGGGGGGGGTGCGGTGATGGGGTTGGGGTGGTGTGGGGGAGGTGAGGTGATGGGGTTGGGGTTGTGTGTGGGGGGTGAGGTGATGGGGTTGGGGTGGTTTGGGGGGGGTGATGTGATGGGGTTGGGGTGGTGTGGGGTGGTGAGGTGATGGGGTTGTGGTGGTGTGAGGGAGGTGAGGTGATGGGGTTGGGGTGGTGTGGGGGTGGTGAGGTGATGGGGTTGGGGTGGTGTGGGGGAGGTGAGGTGATGGGGTTAGGGTGGTGTGGAGAGGTGAGGTGATGGGTTTGGGGTGGTGTGGGGAGGTGAGGTGATGGGGTTGGGGTGCTGTGGGGGAGGTGAGGTGATGGGGTTGGGGTGGTGTGGGGGGGTGAGGTGATGGGGTTGGGGTGGTGTGGGGGAGGTGAGGTGATGGGGTTGGGGTGTTGTGGGGAAGGTGAGGTGATGGAGTTGGGGTGGTGTGGGGGGTGAGGTGATGTGGTTGGGGTGGTGTGGGGGGGAGGTGATGGGGTTGGGGTGGTGTGGGGAAGGTGAGGTGATGGGGTTGGGGTGGTGTGGGGGGGTGAGGTGATGGGGTTGGGGTGGTGTGGGGGAGGTGAGTTGATGGGGTTGGGGTGGTCTGGGGAACGTGAGGTGATGGGGTTGGGATTGTGTGTGGGGGGTGAGGTGATAGGGTTGGGGTGGTGTGGGGGAGGTGAGGTGCTGGGGTTGGGGTGGTGTGAGGGAGGTGAGGTGTTTGGGTTGGGGTGGTGTGGGGGGGTGAGGTGATGGGGTTGGGGTTGTGTGGGGGAGGTGAGGTGATGGGGTTGGGGTTGTGTGGGGGAGGTGAGGTGATGGGGTTGAGTGGGGGGGGGTGAGGTGATGGGGCTGGGGTGTTGTGAGGTGTTTGAGTTGGGGTGGTGAGGTGATGGGGTTGGGGTGGTGTGGGGGATGTGTGGGGATGGGGTTGGGGATGGGTGGGGGAGGTGATGTGATGGGGTCGGGGTGGTGTGAGGGAGGTGTGGTGATGGGGTTGGGGATGGGTGGGGGAGGTGAGGTGATGGGGTTGGGGTGAGGTGAGGTGTTTGGGTTGGGGGGGTGAGTTGATGGGGTTGGGGTGGTGTGAGGGACGTGTGGTGATGGTGTTGGGGGTGGGTGGTGGAGGTGAGGTGATGGGGTTGGGGTGGTGTGGGGGAGGTAAGGTGATGGGGTTGGGGTGGTGTGGGGGAGGTGAGGTGATGGGGTTGGGGTGGTGTGAGGGAGGTGTGGTGATGGGGTTGGGGATGGGTGGGGGAGGTGAGGTGATGGGGTTGGGGTGGTGTGGGGGTGGTGTGGTGATGGGGTTGGGGTGGTGTGGGGAGGTGAGGTGATGGGGTTGGGGTGTTGTGTGGGGGTGAGGTGATGTGGTTGGGGTTGTGTGTGGGGGGTGAGGTGATGGGGTTGGGTTGGTGTGGGGGAGGTGAGGTGATGGGGTTGGGGTGGTGTGGGGGAGGTGAGGTGATGGGGTTGGGGTGGTGTGGGGGAGGTGAGGTGATGGGGTTGGGGTGGTGTGAGGGAGGTGAGGTGATGGGGTTGGGGTGGTGTGGGGGTGGTGTGGTGATGTGGTTGGGGTGGTGTGGGGAGGTGAGGTGATGGGGTTGGGGTGTTGTGTGGGGGTGAGGTGATGGGGTTGGGGTGGTGTGGGGGGGTGAGGTGATGGGATTGGGGTTGTGTGGGGGTATGAGGTGATGGGGTTGGGGTGGTGTGGGGGAGGTGAGGTGATGGGGTTGGGGTGGTGTGAGGGAGGTGAGGTGATGGGGTTGGGGTGGTGTGGGGGTGGTGTGGTGATGGGGTTGGGGTGGTGTGGGGAGGTGAGGTGATGGGGTTGGGGTGTTGTGTGGGGGTGAGGTGATGGGGTTGGGGTGGTGTGGGGGAGTGAGGTGATGGGATTGGGGTTGTGTGGGGGTATGAGGTGATGGGGTTGGGGTGGTGTGGGGAGGTGAGGTGATGGAGTGGGTGGGGGGGGGGTGAGATGATGGGGTTGGGGTGGTGTGGGAGAGGTGAGGCGATGGGTTTGGGGTGATATGGGGGAGATGAGGTGATGGGGTTGGGGTGTGTGTGGGTGGTGTGGTGATGGGTTTGGGGTGATGTGGGGGAGGTGAGGTGATGGGGTTGGGGTGGTGTGGGTGTGGTGTGGTGATGGGGTTGGGGTGGTGTGGGGGAGGTGAGGTGATGGGGTTGAGGTGGTGTGGGGTGGTGTGGTGATGGGGTTGGGGTGGTGTGGGGGGTGAGGTGATGGGGTTGTGGTGGTGTGGGGGAGGTGAGGTGATGGGGTTGGGGTGGTGTTGGGAAGGTGAGATGATGGGGCTGGTGTTGTGTGTGGGGGGTGAGGTGATGGGGTTGGGGTGGTGTGGGAGAGGTGGGGTGATGGGGTTGGGCTGGTGTGGGGGAGGTGAGGTGCTGGGGTTGGGGTGGTGTTGGGAGGTGAGGTGTTTGGGTTGGGGTGGTGTGGGGGAGGTGAGGTGTTTGGGTTGGGGTGGTGTTGGGAGGTGAGGTGATGGGGTTGGGGTGGTGTGAGGGAGGTGAGCTGATGGGGTTGGGGTTGCGTGGGGGTGGGTGAGGTGATGGGGTTGGGGTGGTGTGGGGGAGGTGAGGTGATGGGGTTGGGGTTGTGTGTGGGGGGTGAGGTGATGGGGTTGGGGTGGTGTGGGGGGATGATGTGATGGGGTTGGGGTGGTGTGGGGGAGGTGAGGTGTTTGGGTTGGGGTGGTGTTGGGAGGTGAGGTGATGGGGTTGGGGTGGTGTGAGGGAGGTGAGGTGATGGGGTTGGGGTTGCGTGGGGGGGGTGAGGTGATGGGGTTGGGGTGGTGTGGGGGAGGTGAGGTGATGGGGTTGGGGTTGTGTGTGGGGGGTGAGGTGATGGGGTTGGGGTGGTGTGGGGGGGGTGATGTGATGGGGTTGGGGTGGTGTGGGGGGGGTGAGGTGATGGGGTTGTGGTGGTGTGAGGGAGGTGAGATGATGGGGTTGGGGTGGTGTGGGGGTGGTGAGGTGATGGGGTTGGGGTGGTGTGGGGGAGGTGAGGTGATGGGGTTAGGGTGGTGTGGGGAGGTGAGGTGATGGGGTTGGGGTGGTGTGGGGAGGTGAGGTGATGGGGTTGGGGTGCTGTGGGGGAGGTGAGGTGATGGGGTTGGGGTGGTGTGGGGGGGTGAGGTGATGGGGTTGGGGTGGTGTGGGGGAGGTGAGGTGATGGGGTGGTGTGGGGAAGGTGAGGTGATGGGGTTGGGGTGGTGTGGGGGGGGTGAGGTGATGTGGTTGGGGTGGTGTGGGGGGGGGAGGTGATGGGGTTGGGGTGGTGTGGGGAAGGTGAGGTGATGGGTTTGGGGTGGTGTGGGGGGGTGAGGTGATGGGGTTGGAGTGGTGTGGGGGAGGTGAGTTGATGGGGTTGGGGTGGTGTGGGGAAGGTGAGGTGATGGGGTTGGGATTGTGTGTGGGGGATGAGGTGATGGGGTTGTGGTGGTTTGGGGGAGGTGAGGTGTTTGGGTTGGGGTGGTGTGGGGGGGTGAGGTGATGGGGTTGGGGTTGTGTGGGGGAGGTGAGGTGATGGGGTTGAGTGGGGGGGGTGAGGTGATGGGGCTGGGGTGTTGTGAGGTGTTTGAGATGGGGTGGTGAGGTGATGAGGTTGGGGTGGTGTGGGGGATGTGTGGTGATGGGGTTGGGGTGGTGTGGGGGAGGTGATGTGATGGGGTTGGGGTGGTGTGAGGGAGGTGTGGTGATGGGGTTGGGGATGGGTGGGGGAGGTGAGGTGATGGGGTTGGGGTGGTGTGAGGGACGTGTGGTGATGGTGTTGGGGGTGGGTGGTGGAGGTGAGGTGATGGGGTTGGGGTGGTGTGGGGGAGGTGAGGTGATGGGGTTGGGGTGGTGTGAGGGAGGTGTGGTGATGGGGTTGGGGATGGGTGGGGGAGGTGAGGTGATGGGGTTGGGTGGGGGGGTGAGGTGATGGGGTTGGGGTGGTGTGAGGGAGGTGAGGTGTTTGGGTTGGGGTGGTGTGGGGAGGTGAGGTGATGGGGTTGGGGTTGGGTGGGGGATGTGAGGTAATGGGGTTGGGGTTGGGTGGGGGAGGTGAGGTGTTTGGGTTGGGCTGGTGTGGGGGGGTGAGGTGATGGGGTTGGCGTGGTGTGAGGTGTTTGGGTTGGGGTGGTGAGGTGATGGGGTTGGGTGGGGGAATTGAGGTGCTGGGATTGGGTGGGGTTGGTGAGGTGGTGGGGTTGGGGTAATGTGGGGGACGTGAAGTGATGGGGTGACGGGGTAGTGTAGGTGTGCTGTGGTGGTTGTGCCACATGTGCCATGTGGACACTGCAACGCAGTGGCGTCTCCCTTGGCTCGCTGATGCCGGCCTCTGCCTCAGCGACTGACCGTGCCCCGCAGCCCACCGATGAGGTCCAGTGGCCACCACTCTGTGATGGTAAGGAGCCACAGACTGCAATGGGCTCCCTCCTGTCTTCTCTCTCTCTCTCTGTGGTTGAGCTCTGCCATCTCCTGGGGGCGGGGGTGGGGAGTGTTCGGGGGGGGGGGGGGGGGGGGGGGGCGGGGGGCGGGAATCAGAAAATGCAGTGTTAGGTAGCGGGATGCACGCAGCACCATGGGTCGGTAGCTGGTGGCCTTTGTGACCAGGGGACCCTGCCGTGGCGGGTGGTATGGTATGTGCTAGCATGTAGTGCAGTGTGTGGTATGGGCAGGCTGCTGGTGGGTGTGGTTTGGTCGGCCTCGGGAGGGGGGGGATATGGATGTGTGGATTTGGGTAGGTGCCATGTACTCACCCTGACCATTCTGAGGAGGTCATGCAGCTATTTTTCGGCACAGCTGTCCAGCCGTGGCAGTGGGGCCCACGGTGCTCGCAACCTCAGCCGCCTATGCACAGTAACCTCCTTCCCACCCTGGGGGACAGGGTACTCCACCTCTCCTCCATGGCATCCAGCAGGTTCTCGAGATCCACAATTGCGAACCAGGGTGCTACTCTGCAGGTTCATAGAATCATAGAATTTACAGTGTGGAAGGAGGCCATTCGGCCCAACGAGTCTGCACCGGCCTTGGAAATTGCACCCTAATTAAGCCCCACGTCACCACCCCATCCCCTTCATACCCGTAACCCAGTAACCCCAAATAACCTTTTTGGACATTAAGGGCCGTTTAGAATGGCCAATCCACCGAACCTGCACATCTGTGGACTGTGGGAGGAAACCGGATCACCCGGAGGAAACCCACTCACACACGGGGAGAACGTGCAGACTCCGCACAGACAGTGACCCAAGCCGGGAATCAAACCCGGGATCCTGGAGCTGCGAAGCAACAGTGCTAACCACTGTGCTACCGTTCTGCCCTTTACATCTTGTTGGCTGGAATGAGTGTGAGTGGGGAGTGGAGTGCTTGTATGCGGCTACAGATTGTCAGCCTCTCAAGTGCCAATCTCTACCCTGGCGAATTGGACACCCCGGGCGAAATTCTCCCCCAACGGCGCGATGTCTGCCGACTGGCGCCCAAAACGGCGCCAATCAGACGGGCATCGCACATCTTTGGGTGCCGAGCCCCAACATTGAGGGGCTAGGCCGACGCCGGAGGGATTTCCGCCCCGCCAGCTGGCGGAAATAGCGTTTGTTGCCCCGCCAGCTGGCTCGGAAATGCGGCGCATGCGCGGGAGCGCCAGCGGCCGCTGACAGTTTCCCGGCGCATGCGCGGGAGCGTCAGCAGCCGCTGAAAGTTACCCGCGCATGCACAGTGGGGAGAGTCTCTTCCGCCTCCGCCATGGTGGAGGCCGTAGCGGAGGCGGAAGGGAAAGAGTGCCCCCATGGCACAGGCCCACCCACGGATCGGTGGGCCCCGATCGCGGGCCAGGCCACCGTGGGGGCACCCCCTGGGGTCAGATCGCCCCGCGCCCCCCCCCCCAGGACCCCGGAGCCCACCCACGCTGCCTGGTCGCGCCGGTAAATACCAGGTTTGATTTACGCTGGCGGGACAGGCAATTTCTGGGCGGGACTTCGGCCCATCCGGGCCGGAGAATTGAACGGGGGGTCCCGCCAACCGGCGCGGCCCGATTCCCGTCCCCGCCCAATCTCCGGTACCGGAAACTTCGGCGGGGGCGAGGGCGGGATTCACGGCGGCCAATGGACATTCTCCGACCCGGCGGGGGGTCGGAGAATGACGCCCCCCTTTTTCTTTAGAATTGCTCTAATTCCACGAGGCGCCAGTGCCCATTAACGAATCCTGAATTGCTCTGGCACTGAAACTACTTTGCTGGTGTTAGGCCACCCCCCATTCAATCCCGGCATTAGCACTAAGTCTTGAAACGGGTAATCCGGCCCGAGGTGCCAGTTTGCCAACGCCCTGAGGAAAGAGTAGCTTGGAAGTGGTTGTAATTGTCTTGCATTTACTCCCTTACATTGAAGAGCATAGACTCAATTTGCTGCCACAATACATTGCTAAAACCGTATTTAATCTAAATCCAGTCATTCTATATTTAGATATTATTTGTGTCATTTTACTGACTGTTAGTGTGTCACCAAAGGTCAAATGCATGTAATAAAATCTTGGGAGTGTTTTCCTGATATTCCTATTTCTGTTTAATTTTGTGACTTTTTGTTTATCGTGATGAAGTGGTAAATAAGGGCAGCACGGTGGCACAGTGGTTAGCACTGCTGCCTCACGGCGCCAGGGACCCAGGCACAATTTCAGCCTTGGGTCACTGTCGGTGTGGTGTTTGCACTTTTCCCCTGTGTCTGCGTGGGTTTTCTCTGGGTGCTCCGGTTTCCTCCCACAGTCTAAAGATATACAGGTTAAGAGGATTGCCCATGATAAAGTGCCCCTCAGTGTCCAAAAGGTTAGGTGGGGTTATTGGGTTATGGGCATTGGGTGGGGGCGTGTGTCTAGATAGGATGCTCTTTCAGAGGGTTGGTGCAAACTCGATGGGCCGAAGGGCCTCCTTTTCACTAATGGGATTCTATGAATACTTTGGGGCTGAAGGTTTGTCAGGTATCAGTTCAGTGATATAATGTACCCCCCCTCCGCCCCCACCCACTCATGCAACCCCGAGCGAACTCTTTCGGGTTTCCAGGCCATAGGCATTGCTAAAACCTTGCCTGAATTGTTCCATTAATGCACCTCAGCCTCAACCTTACGCCAGCCATTTCACCCCATGTCTGTGATTTTTCCATTCACCATTCTCTATCTTTGTGGCCCCTCCACATAGTGCTGATGAGAAATGATCGTGCTGCAGGATCCTCTGAAACTGCATTTGAGGGATGTTTTCATCCTTCATGTTCAGACGAGATTCTAATCCACATCCCAGAAGTGAAAAGCAACCCTTTGCAATTGTGAAAATTAACATTAGAGAACAGCAGCTAATGCAAATACCCATGGAATGTTTGAACATGCTTAGTGGGTGCAATTCTAAATGGTTTGTATCAGACTCTTTTGAACAATTTTTTCAGTAAACTGTGGCGTCGATAAATTCAGTCATTTTGTACAGATGTACTCGCCAGTTTAGGTCTAGTGACCAGCCCCAACCCCCAAACCATGGATCAGTTAAACCTTTTGCTGTGTTCAGTTGAATACAAAGCTATTATGCACTCGCTCTTTGTATCCCCAGAGAGCGGGGGATGGGGAATGGAAGATATGGAGGAAGGTTGGGGGAGGGGAACTTGGCAATGAATTGGCAATGAAGTATTCAAGAAAACCAAGATACATTTCCACCTGAGCTTCTCTCTTGTGAAATTCCTGGATATTCTTACTTTGTAAGAGAATTTGAAATGGATATTTTCCCCTTTTTCACTATTTGAAAGCAACATTCTAAAATACCAACCACACAGACCCTTTCACGATCAGCAAGGCTGATCACAGCATCAAGTTATTCAATGGCATTTAATTCACTTTGTTTTTTTTTCATTTGACAGGATATTATGAAAAGTTCTTGAGAAAATGTTATATCTCTATATAAAGGTTCCAAATTGAAAATGCCTATTGGTTCTATGTTGGGTATATTTGAAGGATGCAGAGAAAGCTCGTACATTAAGAGTTAATATTCTTGGTCCATTGTACCTGCACAGCAAACATAGATGCAAGCACTCACAGGAAAGAATTTGCAGACCAGATAATTGTAAAGATTTTAATTAAACTCTAATGAAGGAGATGCCTCTTCTGACAAAAGCATGATGCCCGCCCCATCAGGAAATCCTGTTTTTCTGCCCTTATTAAAAACCCTGCACACTGCACAATTATTTTAAAATGCTATAGAATGCTGCTGTTTCATTCCTGAAGATGCTTGTTGAGAAATTATAGATGATCAGAAAAATGCAAACAGCAAATCCGTGCATGTGAATGACATCGATATAACCTGTGTTTAAATAAGTAGTGTGTGTACAGGAGATATTGATATGTCTCCCACAGTAACATTCTCTTCACTGTGAACCTCGCACATTGACTTTTCAGGCAATATTTTCACTGCGACTAGACTTTGTGGAGTGAAGTTATCTACATACAAAAAAGTACAATACTCAACCAGTCATAAAATATTAAGTCGGCACATGTGGACAGTCTGCTTGGACAGCAGTCTTGTGAATGCTTTTGCTGTAGAGACACATGTAGATTTCAAAGTAAAGTTAGCATCCCTTTTGTCGAGCATCTTGTCTATTTGGCTTTGATAGTTTGATAATAGTTGGTTGGATTTCTGTCAAAAGAACTTCAATTTTTAAAGAACCTGAACACATCTTCCAAATTTCTGCGAGTGTCACTGGCTCCATCCCTCTTCCCAGTAACTGTCTGAGACTGAGCCGGTCTCTTCACAAACCTTGACCCCCAGCACGAGCTTTGGATCACATATTTGCGTCACCAGTAAGACTGCCTGTTTCCACCACTGAAACAATGGGTGAGATTCTCCGACCCCCCCGCCGGGGGGTGCCCCCACGGTGGCCTGGCCCACAATCGGGGCCCACCGATCCGCGGGCGGGCCTGTGCCGTGGGGGCACTCTTTTCCTTCCGCCTTCGTCACGGTCTCCACCATGGCGGAGGCGGAAGAGACTCCCTCCACAGCGCATGCGCGGGGATGACGTGAATGGCCGCTAACGCTCCCGCGCATGCGCCACCCGGAGATGTCATTTCCACGCCAGCGGGGCACCAAAGGCCTTTTCCGCCAGCTGGCGGGGCGGAAATTAGTCCGGCGCGGGCCTAGCCCCTTAAGGTTGGGACTCGGCCCCCCAAGATGCGAGGATTCCGCACCTTTGGGGCGCCGCGATGCCCGACTGATTTGCGCCGTTTTGGGCGCCGGTCAGCGGACATCGCACCGATACCGGAGAATTTTGCCCAATGTCTGACTTTGTTCCTGCCCTAGCTTATTTGTTGCTGAAACCCTTAACCAGACCTTTGTTATTGGGGCTGGTTTAGCTAGCTTGTAATGCAGAACAAGACCAGCAGCGTGGGTTCAATTCCCATACCGGCCTCCCCAAACAGGTGCCGGAATGTGGCGACTAGAGGCTTTTCACAGTAACTTAATTGAAGACGACTTGTGACAATAATGGGCGGGATTCTCCCCTACCCGGCGGGGCGGGGGCCCGGCGGGATGGAGTGGCGTGAACTACTCCGGCATCGGGCCGCCCCAAAAAGGTGCGGAATCCGCACCTTTTAGGGCCCAAGCCCTCACCTTGAGGGGCTAGGCCCGCGCCGGAGTGGTTGGCGCACCGCCGACAGGCGGGAAAGGCCTTTGGCACCACGCCAGCCGGGGCTGAAAGGACTTTGCCAGGCGGCGGAAGTCCGCGCATGCGTGGGAGCGTCAGCGGCTGCTGACGTCATCCCTGCGCATGTGTCGGGGGGGGGGGTCTCTTACGCATCGGCCATGGTGGAGACTGGCTGAGGCAGAGGAAAAAGAGTGTCCCCAAGGCACAGGCCCGCCCGCGGATTGATGGGCCCTGATCACGCGCTGGGAAGAGAGGTGGTTTGATTCTTGCCGGCGGGACCAGCATTCCAGCAGCGGGACTTCGGCCCATCGCGGGCTGGAGAATCGCTGGCGGGGGGGGGGGGCCTGCTGACCGGCGTGGTGCGATTCCCGCCTCCGCCGAATACCTGGTGCCGGAGAATTCGGCAACCGGTGGGGGCGGGATTCACGCCAGCCCCCGCCGATTCTCCGACCCGGCGGGGGGTCGGAGATTCCCGCTCCTTATTGTCAACTTTAAATGATTCAAAATCCTGCTATCACGTACTTACTTGCACCGAACCCCATTAACCCTGTGCACACTGACCCTCACTGGCTCACACTCAAGTAAAACCTTGAGTTTTAAATTGTCATCCTTGTTCTCAAACACCTCCAAGACTGGCCCCCTACCCCATCATCTCAGTAATCTGCCCTGCATCCTCCAGTCCTCTGAGATATCTGTGCACATCTAATTCTGCCCTCTTTTTTAATTACCCCACTATTGTTCGCCATTACATGGCCCCCAAGCTCTGGAAGTCCCTCCTGAATCTTTCTGCCTTTCTATCTTTCTTTACTTCTCTAAGCGGTTTCTTAAAACATATTTCTTTGACCGAGCTTTGGTCCCCTATCTGAATATGGTTTGATGTGGCTCAGTGCTAATGTGTATTTTCTAATGCTCCTGTGATGCACCTTGGCATATTCTATTACATTAAAGATGTAAAATGAATATAAGTTGTTGTTGTTTTTGTTTTTTTGGCTCATAGTGAATGATTCACTATTGTGTCGACAAATCCTGATTGGAGAGGAGAATCCCCTAATTCATTTCCTCCTTGAGGTTATGCTTATTAACATCTCGACATTAAAAATAAAATTTAATATCATATTACACTCTGATGCAGCATGTAATGGGAATTAAAAAAATTATTCCTCAGTGTGTGGGTGGCACTGGCTAGGCCAGCATTTATTCCCTATCTGGTATTACTGGGTGGAGCCTCTCTGGGATGAACTCCACCCACATGAGCCTGAAAACTTCAATGGGATCCTACAACCAATAGAGGAGCTGGATTTAAACAGCAGGCCTTGGGTGTCAAGGGGTGCGATCTACTGGTCTCTTTACACTCGCCCACAAGTGAAACTAGGCCAGTGAAAAGCGGGAGAGGCCAAAAACGAAATTGGCACCAGGAACCAAACAGTTTGCGATGCAACCGGCCCGCTCTCATGGGCAAAATCGGGATCTCGCCGTAGCGTGGCGAGAATCCAATCACCACTTAAGCCCCATTTACAGACAATTAACAAGAGCCACTCCTTATCCAACGGCCTCCTGTCATTCATCGGCCTCCCCAGCAAATGCTCACACTGGCGCCAATTAGTACTACTCTTTTTGAAAAATGTGAACCTGGCGGAAGGGCTTCTGTAGGGAGCTGATGTAAGATGTAGCAAATCCATCATTTGTATGAACTCCATAGGATACACGGACAGTATATCAAACCTGACATAACATGGCCAATTTTAAGTGGAGAAACGGACATTTTAAAGACAGCATTATTTTGAAAAGGTTACAAAATTATGAGGGGCATAGACAGACTGGATAGTCAGAGGCTTTTCCCCAGGGTAGAGGGGTCAATTACTAGGGGGCATGGGTTTAAGGTGCGAGGGGCAAGGTTTAGAGTAGACGTACGAGGCAAGTTTTTTACACAGAGGGTAGTGGGTGCCTGGAACTCGCTACCGGAGGAGATGGTGGAAGCAGGGACGATAGTGACATTTAAGGGGCATCTTGACAAATACATGAATAGGATGGGAATAGAGGGATACGGACCCAGGAAGAGTAGAAGATTGTAGTTTAGTTGGGCAGCATGGTAGGCACGGGCTTGGAGGGACGAAAGGCCTGTTCCTGTGCTGTACTTTTTTTTGTTCTTTGTTCTATTCAAGCAAAATGGCTGCAGACAGACACAGAAATACACAGCCTGAGCAAATCTGGAACCTGACAAAGGGACGATCAGTCATGGGCCAACTACCCTGAAAGTTATGCTAAACGGGCCTGTTAGCCCTGGCTCGAAACTGGAAAACAATGGAGGAGCATATTGGTGGCTATTGCAAGTCTACAAGATTCTAACAGGTTCGAGCCCCAGCCTTTGTTGTGCAAACCATCCTGATGGGAAAAAGGTTAACACCTCATGAAGGGCAGCACGGTGGCGCAGTGGGTTAGCACTGCTGTCTCACAGCGCCGAGGTCCCAGGTTCGATCCCTGCCCTGCGTCACTGTCCGTGTGGAGTTTGCACATTCTCCCCGTGTTTGCGTGGGTTTCGCCCTCACAACCCAAAGTTGTGCAGGCTAGGTGGATTGGCCACACCAAATTGCCCCTTAATTGGAAAAAATGAATTGGGTACTCTAAATTTTTTTTTTAAAAACACCTCATGAAGGCCATCCTGAACCATTCCTCACCCCATCAGCCAGAGGTACTCTCATCAAATTCAACTGACCGATGGGAGGAGCCAGCCAAAATTGTAAAGGTGGTTTCCTTTTAAAATATCGGACTCAGAGCAGAAGGACGGGACAGAGAGAACAGAGGAGAAGACTACTTAGCTGGTGGGCAAGCAAGAAGTGAAGGTGGTATTTTCAGCAGTTAATTCAGAGGCAGTCCACTGAAAGGTTCTGTGAAGTGAAGAACAATGAATTCAGGTGTCCAGTCAGACAACTACTTCGTGAGAAAAGACAGCAACAAGCAAGACGGCTCAGTTTTTGGTGAGTATTTTCTCTCAGACTTTCAGAAATCCCCAATTAGATTAGAGGTTGAGGAGGGATCTGGGATCTTTTTGTAAATTGTGTAATCCTCACAATTTACGTTGTGCCGTTATAGTTTTCTTTCCATAGCATAGTATTGTGGTATCTGTGTTTTATTGACTTTGTTTGGTTGAGCCTATTCTTGAATAAATTATTTTTAAAAATTAACTTTGACGAGTCTCTCTCTCTCTCATCATCCATCCTGGTGAGTCACGAAAAGGCCACAACATAATTCCAACTGTAAAGGGTCCGAGTATCATCATCATAGATTATCATAGAATTTACAGTGCAGAAGGAGGCCATTCGGCCCATCGAGTCTGCACCGACTCTTGGAAAGAGCACCCTACCCAAGGTCAACACCGCCACCCTATCCCCATAACCCAGTAACCCCACCCAACACTAAGGGCAATTTTGGACACTAAGGGCAATTTATCATGGCCAATCCACCTAACCTGCACATCTTTGGACTGTGGGAGGAAACCGGAGCACCCGGAGGAAACCCACGCACA
Source organism: Scyliorhinus torazame (assembly GCF_047496885.1). Classification (NCBI taxonomy): domain Eukaryota; kingdom Metazoa; phylum Chordata; class Chondrichthyes; order Carcharhiniformes; family Scyliorhinidae; genus Scyliorhinus; species Scyliorhinus torazame. The sequence goes on along the minus strand of NC_092707.1, from coordinate 117,158,331 downwards.
CACGGGGAGGATGTGCAGACTCCGCACAGACAGTGACCCAAGCCGGAATCGAACCTGGGACCCTGGAGCTGTGAAGCAATTGTGCTATCCACAAAGCTACCGTGCTTCAGAAACGCTCACTCAAGGGGGTCTACTAGTCAGGAATAAACAGTGGCCCTGCTCTCTCTCTCTTGTGAAGTTGTCCCAGTGTGGCACTTGCGGGTTGTATCTCACTACCTACAAGAGAGAGACACACACGGTCGTCGGTGGTAGCCAGGGTAATTCGTGTGGCATAAGGGTGAGCTCACTGATCAGGAATAAATAGTGGGCAGGATTCTCCGGTCGGCAACGCCAAAATCGCGTTCGGCGATTGGCCGGAGAATCCCTGTTTGTGCCAAAATTGACACCGCTTTTGCGATGCGCCGGTCCCTCAAAAACTGCGTACTCAAGGAGTACGCTGCACGCTGTCGGGACGGCCACAGGATATCAGCTGAGGCCCTCCCCCGATGCTCTGCCCCCGATGGGCCGGGTTCCCAACGGCGTGGGTATTACTTTTCGTGAACCCGCCGTGGCGGTTGAGGACTGAGTCCAGCGCCGCTACAGTCGGGAGGGAGCCATTCCGCTGGCAGGGGGGAGCTTTGGTGGGGGCTGGGGCACTGATTGGGGGTGGTCGGGGGGTGGCGGGTCTGGCTACAGGGGGACATTATTTGGCAGGCTGTGTCCGCATGCAGCCAGCGCCATGTTGCATGGTGCGGCCGTCACAAGCGCGGCCATGGACCTGGCCATCTCCTGCCATTTTTGCCATGGGGGCCGGGTGCTTTACCCAGCGTGGCTGCAAGCCCCCCATGGGTCCCGGAATCGGTGCAGCTATTGTGCCATCTGTTCTGCCGTAAAATACCACTGTTCCAACTCCGGTGTCAGCAGTTATTCTGCAAATCGGAGAATCCAGCCCAGTGAATCTTGCTCCCTCCCTCTTGCGAAGCTGTCCCTGCGTGATACTTCCGGGTCGTGGTTTCAACACATGCAGGAGAGAGACACCCACAGTTATCAGTGGCATCCAAGACCAGTCAGTGTGGAGTAAAAGAACCTTTACTATGAGGAGGTGAGTAGCTATCTTTGCTCACAGGCAAAGAGCCCGGGGACACTGGGCTTGCTGCCACTATGCTCAGCGGGTTGGTGGGGGATCCTTGACTGGGGCCAAGGGACCCTCCGCAGGGGTACGCCGCCATGGGAGGATGGGGGGGCAACTGCTCGCGGCACCATCATGCCAACCCCTGGATCGTGTGTACCAATTCTGTGGCAAACCTTGTCCATGCCCGTCTGCCCCTCAGACCACCCATAACCCCCACCGACTGCCGAGGCCTCTGGCAGTGCAGCTGATGGCTATTGCTAATAGGGAATTGGCAATCGTGTTTAAGTGAGCACTTCACACAACCCAAATGTATTCCCGCGGGGTTGGGCGGACCATGTAGCATGTGGGAGTCATTGCCGAGCTTCCCAATCAGACCATGATGCCTGGACAGTGTACCCGAACACTGCGGGAGGCAGCACCACACATGCAGCAGCCAAAATCCAAACACCCAGGGGATGGGACACAGCTCCGGGTACTGTCCACGGCCAGAGGGTAGGTGAGTGACACGGGGAGGGGGCAGCACCTGGTCCGGTTGACGTGAGCGGATGTCGGGGTACACGGTCTGGGGTCTGGTGAGCTGGGAGTACGTGGGTTAGGCATTCCGGGCAGGGTGGTGGGGGCGGGGGCAGTGGGGAATGGAGGGTCCTGGGGTGGGAGCCACCATTATTTGTCAGTCTAACACCTTCTCCCAATTCTTCACAGACATTAAACGCTATGCCAGGGATGTTGGAGGCAGAGGTTGCCCTCTGCTGGCACTACGCAATGCGGCCAGACGCCGGAGAAGGCGGCAGCCAAAGTGTCTGCAGATGTTCGAGTCGGCAGCTCATGTGCCCTTCTCCGTCCCAAACCCTGAGGACCCGACATCAGGCCAGGGAGATGTAATGATATGTATAATCTAAGGAGAGTAAAGGGTTAAGAAGGTGTGTTCATATATATCAACACTAGATGGCATCACTGAGTAGTTATAAAAGGCTGTATATCTTTTTTTAAAATAAATTTAGTGTACCCAATTAATTTTTCCCCAATTAAGAGGCAATTTAGCGAGGCCAATCCACCTACTCTGCACATGTTTTGGGTTGTGGGGGCGAAACCCACGAAAACACGGGGAGAATGTGCAAACTCCACACAGACAGTGACCCAGAGCTGGGACCTCGGCACTGTGAGGCAGCAGCACTAACCACTGCGCCACTGTGCTGCCCAAGGCTGCACATCTAAGCATTCTCGGAGAAGCTGGTAAGAGGCTGTTGGAGAAGAAGGATAGTGTGCGGTTGAGTTAGCGTGTAGGCTGTATTAGTGAGAGATAATTAATTACTGTAACATAGATTCAATACTATTATTTTATTAGCTGTTACTCAGTACAGTGTGCGAACCATTTCAAGTAGTGTAACATAAACTAGCTATGGTTTAAACATATAGTTTTATGTTCTTTGTAAACACTACGACTTTGGCTATCTTGGAGAACAATACAAGGAACATAACAGGAGGGATCCAGATGGGGAGTCCCACAACGGCCCAGGGTGTACAGGTGCCGCTGGTCATTTGAACAAATGACAGATAGCGTGTGTCGCAGGTCGTTCTGCCTCAGCGAGGGGATGGTGCGGCACCTGTGTCATATCCTCGCAGTCTTGGCGCCACGTGGGGGAGGACACCCGCTCCCAGTGGCCATCAAGGTCACTGCAGCCCTGAACATTTACGCCATGGGATCATTCCAGGGCTCGAGAGGGGACCTGTGAGGGCTCTCACAGGCCACAGCCCACTGGTGCATCCGGCAGGTCACAGATGCCCTGTATGCCCAGGCGGAAGACTACATTGTCTTTGACATGGACCAAGCCCAGCAAAATGCCTGGGCAGCAGGTTTCTCCACTATCGCCAGGATGTCCAAGGTCCAGGGGGTAATAGGTGCCACGCATGTGGCCCTGCGCTCACCAGGCCACCTGGGGCTGCCCTATGTGAACAGAAAGGGGTTCCACTCCCTGAACATCAACACATTTGCGGCCATCATATGTGTGCAAGCTTCCCGGGGAGTGTGCGCGACAGGTCCATCCTGGGGCAGTTGGTCATCCCCGCTCCTCAAGGAGCAGCCCAGGATGGGCGGTTGGCTCTTGGGGGATAAGGGGCACCCACTGAGGACCTGGCTCATGACGCCATTATGGAGGCCTGAGACTGAAGCGGAGACCCGGTACAACAAGGCCCATGCAGCCACCTGGGGTGTCATTGAGCAGTGCAACTGCTGAAAATGCAGTTCCGCTGCCTCGACTGCTCCGATGGTGCCCTTCAGTACACTGCCCGGAGGGCCGCCTGCTTTGTTGTGGTCTGCTGTGTCCTCCACAACCTGGCACAGCAGCAGCGGGGCGACAAGCTGGAGGTTGTGATGAGGAACATGTAGCCACCGAAGAGGAGGAGGAGGAGGACAAGGAAAGTGAGGGTAATGGGGAGGCTCTGGACCAGAAGGGGCTGGAGGATCAGGCCGGGGAGGAACCTAAGGCCGAGGCACAGGCTGCAGAACAGGTGGCACCGGTGACGGTCCGGCAAGCCCGGAGGGCCAGGAAGGCCCTCATACCTGTCCGCTTCACCTAGGACGTGGAGTGCTCCGTCATCGCTACCTTACCCACCCACCACCCCCATTTCCCACCCTCCCAGAGTCTGTATCGCATCACTGCAAGGTGCTGGGACTGTGTCGGCACTGTCAGTGGGTCACTGTCAAGGGCAGGTGGTTGATGATAACACGCAGAGAGCTGGCTACTGATGTCCCGCAATCTGTGCCAGAGTCTGACCCCTGCCTGTCTGCTGAGTGCTCGCTCACACCCATCACCTGCACGCGGAAGAAAGTGACAGAAGTTTCCTACTGGTTGTGCACAAGGATGTTTATTGTTCAATACAGGTCCCCACTCTCCCGATGGTGCCGCTCCCCTCCCAACCCCTATCCTCCACACCCCTTTCACCCCCCACCCCCTACCTATCCTGTCGCCCCCTCACCCGGTGCCCTCAGTGATCCTTGATATGCTTTGCCCTCCTAGCTCAACTATTACATATAGGTGTCTCCCCAGGACGCACATCTTAAGGGGTGGTAACCAGATGATTGCCTCGCCCCATGGCCTTCATTGCCCCTGGCGGGCATCCTCTGAGAGCTCTGGAGCCGGAGGGCCCTGGCTCACATGTCGATGGCACATGTACAATCGTGCTGCCCTGTCCCATGTACTTGCCCCGAGATGCGGCCTCATCAGAGGGTTGGAACTCAGGAGAGCTCGTGGCCACCGTCGCCGCCCCTTGGGATGAATCCGGGTTGGTACTCAGCATCCTTTTCTTCCCGTCAGTGTCCATAGGGCTCTGGAACAGAGGGGAGGCTGGTTCGAGCCCCAGCTACCCCTGCATCATCTGGCTCTGGCAGCCCTGGCAGCTCCCCAATGTCTGCAGCATAGTGTTGATGCCCTCGGCGATGCTCCTCAGTGATTGGGACATGAGCTGCAGCACCTCGGCCTGAGAGCGGGACACGTCCCGCAGAACCTCATCAAGGTCAGCCTGGTACTGGGTCACTGTGGCACAATCAATTACTCACGAGTCGAGAAGTGATGAAGTCAATTGAGGCTTTATTAAGCAAGACTTGTTCCCCAGCAGCTCAGTTACAGAATGCGGCTGCTGGGAGAACCCGGGCTCTTATACTCTGCCTTACTGGGTGGAGCCAGCAGGCGGCAGATCCAATCAGGACCCAGTGTGTGTCTACCAATAGCCTCTCGGCATCACAGGTACCGTACTGCCCCTAATAAATACCACCACATTCACCCCTTGTTAAAAAGGAACCTGGCGGGGTGGTGGGTCGCATGGTGGTAGGGGTTTACAAAGCTGGTCCTGGAATTATCTCCACACAGTGGCTATGCCTTGATCTCAACAGTTAACTATTTACAGATTTTGGCTGACTTATTTACAGATTTTTGCTTTGTCACCAGGATTCCACGAGTCGAGTGGGTGCCCTGGTCATCCTTGTCGATCGTCTCAGCCCCGGTGGTGGTGCAGGTGCTGGCTCGGACACTGTCGTCTCTGGGAGCGTTGCACTGTTTGTTCCTGTTTCACTACTCCTGGGCGGGCACGGGAGGAGGACCGATCCACCCGGGTAGGGAGCGGCCGTGGGGTGCGCCGGCGGGAGGGAGGGGGTGATTGGTGTTGGGGGGGTGTGTGTGGGTCCGGTGGACGCCAGGTCCCGCAGGGAGACCGTGTCCTGTCGGCCGTCTGGATATGCCACGTAGGCGTACTGAGGGTTTGCATGGAGAAGATGAACCCTCTCGACCAACGGGTCCGATTTGTGCGCCCGCACATGCTTTCGGAGCAAGATGGGTCCTGGGGCTGCCAGCCAGGTCGGCAGCGACGTTCCGGAGGAGGACTTCCTAGGGAAGACAAGGAGGCGCTTGTGAGGCGTTTGATTAGTTGTGGTACACAGCAGCGACTGGATGGAGTGGAGGGCATCCGGGATGTACTTCCTGCCAACGGGAAACTGGGAGACCTCTGGACCGTAGGGCCAGTAGGAGCGTCTTCCAGACCGTACCGTTCTCCCTCTCTACCTGACCGTTCTCCCGGGGGTTGTAACTGGTCGTCCTGCTTGAGGCAATGCCCTTGCTGAGCAGGAATTGACCCAGTTCGTCGCTCATGAAGGAGGACCCCCTGTTGCTATGGATGTATGAGGGGAAACTGAACAGTGTAAAGATGGTGCAGAGGGCTTTAATGATCGTGGCCGCGGTCATGTAGGGACAGGGGATGGCGAATGGGAACCGGGAGTATTCGTCCACCACATTTAGGAAGTACATGTTGTGGTCGGTGGAGGGGAGGGGGCCTTTGAAATCCAGACTGAGGCGCTCAAAGGGACGGGAAGCCTTTATCAGGTGCGCTCTATCTGGCCTGAAAAAGTGCGGTTTGCACTCTGAGCAGATTTGGCAGTTCCTGGTGGCTGTTCGGACCTCCTCAACAGAGTAGGGCAGGTTGCTGGTCTTCACAAAGTGGTAGAATCGAGTGACCCCCGGGTGGCAGAGGTCCTCATGGAGGGCTTGGAGACAGTCTACTTGAGCGTTGGCACATGTGCCGCAGGATAGGGCATCGGACGTCTTGTTCAGCTTTCCGGGACGATACAAGATCTCATAGTTATAGGTGGAGAGCTCGATCCTCCACCTCAAGATCTTGTCAAAGAACAAAGAACAAAGAAATGTACAGGCCAGGAACAGGCCCTTCAGCCCTCCAAGCCCGTGCCGACCATGTTGCCCAACTAAACTACAATCTTCTACACTTCCTGGGTCCGTATCCCTCTATTCCCATCCGATTCATGTATTTGTCAAGATGCCCCTTAAATGTCACTATCGTCCCTGCTTCCACCACCTCCTCCGGTAGCGAGTTCCAGGCACCCACTACCCTCTGTGTAAAAAACTTGCCTCGTACATCTACTCTAAACCTTGCCCCTCTCACCTTAAACCTATGCCCCCTAGTAATTGACCTCTCTACCCTGGGGAAAAGCCTCTGACTATCCACTCTGTCTATGCCCCTCATAATTTTGTAGACCTCTATCAGGTCGCCCCTCAACCTCCGTCGTTCCAGTGAGAACAAACCGAGTTTATTCAACCTCTCCTCATAGCTAATGCCCTCCATACCAGGCAACATTCTGGTAAATGTCTTCTGCACCCTCTCGAAAGCCTCCACATCCTTCTGGTAGTGTGGTGACCAGAATTGAACACTATACTCCAAGTGTGGCCCAACTAAGGTTCTATACAGCTGCAACATGACTTGCCAATTCTTAGACTCAATGCCCCGGCCAATGAAGGCAAGCATGCCTTATGCCTTCTTGACTACCTTCTCCACCTGTGTTGCCCCTTTCAGTGACCTGTGGACCTGTACTCCTAGATCTCTCTGACTTTCAATACTCTTGAGGGTTCTACCATTCACTGTATATTCCCTACCTGCAATAGACCTTCCAAAATGCATTACCTCACATTTGTCCGGATTAAACTCCATCTGCCATCTCTCCGCCCAAGTCTCCAAACAATCCAAATCCTGCTGTATCCTCTAACAGTCCTCATCGCTATCCGTAATTCCACCAACCTTTGTGTCGTCTGCAAACTTACTAATCAGACCAGTTACATTTTCCTCCAAATCATTTATATATACTACAAACAGCAGAGGTCCCAGCACTGATCCCTGCGGAACACCACTGGTCACAGCCCTCCAATTAGAAAAGCATTCTTCCATTGCTACTCTCTGCCTTCTATGACCTAGCCAGTTCTGTATCCACCTTGCCAGCTCACCCCTGATCCCGTGTGACTTCACCTTTTGTAATAGTCTACCATGAGGGACCTTGTCAAAGGCCTTACTGAAGACAATATAGACAACATCCACTGCCCTACCTGCATCAATCATCTTTGTGACCTCCTCGAAAAACTCTATCAAGTTAGTGAGACACGACCTCCCCTCTACAAAACCATGCTGCCTCTCACTAATACGTCCATTTGCTTCCAAATGGGAGTAGATCCTGTCTCGAAGAATTCTCTCCAGTAATTTCCCTACCACTGAAGTAAGGCTCACCGGCCTGTAGTTCCCGGAATTATCCTTGCTACCCTTCTTAAACAGAGGAACAACATTGGCTATTCTCCAGTCCTCCGCGACATCACCTGAAGACAGTGAGGATCCAAAGATTTCTGTCAAGGCCTCAGCAATTTCCTCTCCAGCCTCCTTCAGTATTCTGGGGTAGATCCCATCAGGCCCTGGGGACTTCTCTACCTTAATATTTTTTAAGACACCCAACACCTCGTCTTTTTGGATCTCAATGTGACCCAGGCTATCTATTCACCCTTCTCCAGACTCAACATCTACCAATTCCTTCTCTTTGGTGAATACTAATGCAAAGCATTCATTTAGTACCTCGCCCATTTCCTCTGGCTCCACACATAGATTCCCTTGCCTATCCTTCAGTGGGCCAACCCTTTCCTTGGCTACCCTCTTGCTTTTTATGTACGTGTAAAAAGCCAGCTGTTTAGCCACGTGTTTAGCTGCTCTATCTTCCTATTTCTAGCCTCACTGGCACGTGGCACAGTGAGTAATCCCGAGATTACAACCCTAGAGATCCTGTCTTAACTTTCTGCCTAGCTCCCTGAACTCCTGCTGCAGGACCTCATGCCCCTTCCTGCCTATGTCGTTAGTACCAATATGTACAACGACCTCTGCCTGTTTGCCCTCCCCCTTCAGGGTGCCCTCTACCCGTTCGGAGACATCCTGGACCCTGGCACCAGGGAGGCAACATACCATCCTGGCGTCTCTTTCACGTCCACAGAAGCGCCTATTTGTGCCCCTGACTATAGAGTCCCCTATTACTATTGCTCTTCTGCGCTTTGACCCTCCCTTCTGAACATCAGAGCCAGCCGTGGTGCCACTGCTCTGGCTGCTGCTGTTTTCCCCTGATAGGCTACCCCCCCGACAGTATCCAAAGGGGTATACCTGTTCGAGAGGGGGACAACCACAGGGGATTCCTGCACTGACTGCCTGCCCTTTCTGGTGGTCACCCATTTCTCTGCCTGCACCTTGGGTGTGACCACATTTATATAACTGCAATCTATGACGCTTTCCGCCACCTGCATGCTCCTAAGTGCATCCAATTGCTGCTCCAACCGAACCATGCGGTCTGTGAGGAGCTCTTGTTGTTCTTGATTTTGCCCCGCTATGCATTATCGAACATAAAGGCTACCAACCATTGGTCAGTGAGGAGAGTGAATCTCCTGCCGGCCAGGTAATGCCTCCAATGTCCACAGACTCCACTATGGCTTGGGCTTCCTTTTCCACTGAGGAGTGGCAGATTTCTGAGGCGTGGAGGGTACGGGAGAAAAAGGCCACGGGTCTACCCGCTTGGTTGAGAGTGGCCGCCAGAGCTACGTCGGATGCGTCGTTCTCGACTTGGAAGGGGAGGGACTCGTCGATTGCGTGCATCGTGGCCTTTGCGATATCCGCTTTGATGCGGCTGAAGGCCTGGCGGGCCTCTGTCGACAGGGGGAAGGTAGTGGACTGGATTAACGGGTGGGCCTTGTCTGCGTATTGGGGAACCCACTGGGCGTAATACGAGAAGAAGCCCAGGCAGTGTTTCAGGGCTTTGGAGCAGTTGGGGAGGGGAAATTCCATGAGGGGGCGCATGCGTTCGGGGTCGGGGTCTATCACTCCATTGCACACTACGTATCCTAGGATGTCCAGACGGTTGGTGCTAAACACGCATTTTTCCTCGTTATAGGTGAGGTTCAGGGCGTTAGTGGTCTGGAGGAATTTGCGGAGGTTGGCGTCGTGGTCCTGCTGGTCATGGCCGCAGGTGGTTACATTGTCGAGGTATGGGAACGTGGCCCGCAAACCGTGCGGGTCAACCATTCGGTCCATCTCCCGTTGGAAGACCGAGACTCCGTTAGTGACGCCAAATGGGACCCTTAAAAAGTGGTGGAGCCGGCCGTCTGCCTCGAAGGCCGTGTACTTGCGGTCACTCGGGCGGATGGGGAGCTGGTGGTATGCGGACTTGAGGTCCAACGTGGAAAAGACCTTGTACTGTGCAATCCGATTGACCATGTCGGATATGCGGGTGAGAGGGTATGCATCGAGCTGCGTGTACCTGTTGATGGTTTGACTATAGTCTAAGACCATCCTCTGCTTCTCCCCGGTCTTTACAACTACCACCTGGGCTCTCCAGGGACTATTGCTGGCCTGGATTATGCCTTCCCTCAGCAGCCGCTGGACTTCAGATCGGATAAACGTCCGGTCCTGGGCGCTGTATCGTCTGCTCCTAGTGGCGACGGGTTTGCAATCCGGGGTGAGGTTCGCAAACAAGGAAGGCGGTTCAACCTTGAGGGTCGCGAGGCTGCAGATAGTGAGGGGGGGGGGGGGGGTATAGGGCCGCCGAATTGGAATGTTAGGCTCTGGAGGTTACATTGGAAATCTAACCCTAGGAGAGTGGGAGCGCAGAGGTGGGGAAGGACATAAAGCCGATAATTCTTAAACTCCCTCCCTTGCACCGTTAGGTTCGCGATGCAGAACCCTTTGATTTCTACGGAATGGGATCCTGCTGCCAGGAAAATCTTTTGGGTGCTCGGACGAATGGAAAGAAAACAGCGTCTTACCGTATCCGGATGGATAAAACTTTCCGTGCTCCCAGAGTCGATCAGACATGGGATTTTGTACCCGTTGACCAGCACGTTGTTGTTGCCGTTTGGAGCGCCCGGGGCCGCGATTGGTCCAGGGTCACCGAAGCCAGTCGTGGTTGTTGCATCGCGGCGTTTTCTTCAGACCCCGTGGAGCCGTCTATGCTGGGGTCCTTGGCTATCAGCCAAAATGGCGGCGTCCATGGATCACACGCGGTCGGGGGCAGACAAAATGGCCGTGCCCACGGATCGCACGTGGCCGGGGGGGGGCCACAAGATGGCAGCGCCCATCCTCCCCGCGTGGCGTCCGGGACCCAAAATGGCGGCGCCCGTTGGCCGCACATGGATCGTTGGGGGGGTTGAGTCTGCTGTCCCCGTTCTCCCCCGGAGATTGCGGCGACCCCCCGGGACTGGCACACCGCTGAGTAGTGCCCCTTTTTGCCGCAACTTTTACAGATGGCCGAGCGGGCCGGGCAGCGCTGCCGGGGGTGTTTCGACTGCCCGCAAAAATAGCAGCGGGGCCCACCCGGGTGGTCTGGTGCTCTGGCCGTGCAGGCTTGCGGAGGGGTGGGGGGGTGCCGGGGAGTCGGTCGCAACGGGGGTCCACGGAGCCCAAGGGGCTGCTGCGCGGTAGGGGGCCGTAGGTGCGGGCATTTTGTGAGGCCACGTCGAGGGAGGCCACAAGGGCCCGTGCCTCTGTGAGCCCTAATGAGTCTCTCTCTAGCAGTCACTGGCGAATTTGGGAAGAGGTCATACCTGCCACAAAAGCATCCCTAATTAGGAGCTCCGTATGTTCATTTGCGCTCACCGATGGGCAGTTGCAGTTCCTTCCCAATATCAGCAGCGCGCTGTAGAACTCGTCCAGCAGTTCTCCGGGGATTTGCCATCTCATCGCGAGTTGGTGGCGTGCGTAGACTTGGTTTACGGGCCAAATGTAGACCCCTTTCAGCATGGTGAGCGCCGTCGGGAAATCCCCCGCATCTTCGATGAGCGTGTAGATCTCCAGGCTCACTCTGGAATGCAGGACCTGCATTTTCTGGTCTTCCATGGTCCGGCCGGGGGCCGTTCGAAGGTAACCTTCGAAGCACGCTAGCCAGTGTTTAAATACGGCCGCTGAGTTTGCTGCATGGGGGCTGATTCGCAGACACTCCGGGGCGATCCGGAGCTCCATAGTCTTTTTAAGTTTGCTTCATAAATTGTGGCACAATCAATTACTAACGAGTCGAGAAGTGATGAAGTCAATCGAGGCTTTATTAAGCAAGACTTGTTCCCCAGCAGAATGCGGCTGCTGGGAGAACCCGGGCTCTTATACTCCGCCTTACTGGGTGGAGCCAGCAGGTGGTAGATCCAATCAGGACCCAGTGTCTGTCTACCAATAGCCTCTCGGCATCACAGGTACCATAATACCCCTAATACATACCACCACAGTCACATCCTCCAGCAAGGCAGACATGCTGCCGAGACCTTCAGCCTTGGCCGTCACCAACAGCGCGATGCCTTGGACACCTTCACTCATGGTGCTGATGTTGTGCAGCAGGCTCTTCACTGCGATCTCCACCCTAGCAGTGTTGTCCTCGGTGCCACTCATTGCTGGTGCCATCTCCTGCGCCCGTAGCCTCTGGGACTCCTCCAATCAGCTATGGACCTGCTGGAGTGATGCTGACATCTCCCTCTAAATGTCCCGGCCTCTCCCTATCGTCTCCATCAGCTCCGGGTGACCCTGTACCAGAGGCTCAGCATCAGGCTGGGACCCAGCTGGGTCCTGGGATCCAGCAGCCCTCCGACTGCTGTCTCACCTGGGGGTTCCTGCCTCCACCTGATGTGCATCAGCAGCAGTGTGGTGCTCACCAGATTGGGCCCCAGAAGCCCCACCGACGTGTATGTATCTGCACTGGTGGGGGGTGGGGATGAGAGCTGTGCTGCGACTATAACAGTTGCATCCTTGGAGCTCTTCTCCGAGGTGGCCTCCTCGGAGTCAGGAGAGGGGGCCGCCCGGGATGGGCCGGCTCCATTGGCTGGAGCACCTGCCGGAGAATGGGCATGTGGTCAGTGGGAGGGATGGGTCAGTCAGTAAGGTAATCCGGGTGGAGCCCAGTAGTTCATCATCATTGCGGCATCTGCCAGCCTCCTGGTTGGTGACCGTCCTGTTCTCGGCCACACCGGTCACCCCCAGGGCCCGCTCCTCGAGGGAGGTGAGGATTCTCAAGCCTGACAACCCACCGCCAGTCTGGGCTCTCTCCCGCCGATCATGGGATAGCTTTTCCTGAGGGGACACAGAGAGGGCATCGTTAGCCACACGCGTGGTTCACAGTTGTGTAGGTGGGGGGGCGGGGTGTGTGAAGGGAGGGTTGGGGTTGAGGGAGGGTTGAAGTGGTGCATGGAGGGAGGTTTACAGCACTGAAAGCAAGTCCTCCTGGTCACACTGCCTGAGCTGACTGCTGCCACCTGGTCTCAGGCAGCACTGGCTGCCTTGTGGCTCACCCTCCGGGGCCCACAGGGGAACAAGACAACCCTCCTGGCCTCCATCATATCCAGGAGCCTCCCCAGGTCAGCATCCCGAATCTTGGGGCTGGTCTCCTCGGCGCCATTGGTGTGAGATGGCTGGGTTTGGCTGAGTAAGTGCAGCCTAAGTGCTGCTTGCGTTGTTAGCGGGTGGCTGACGAGCGTGGTCCCGGCGAATCAGCCGGCGAGCCATCATTTGGGGCGTGAAGCCCGCGAGGCCTCGTTAAGTGGATCAATTAACATCGAATAGCGTTGCCGGCCTCGCTGGGCCGAGCGTCGGGAAACATGCCGTAATTCCCGCTCGTTAGCACAAAAAATATTTCCGGAAAATCGTACCCAATGACTTGTTGCCTCCTCCCTACATTTTCAGTTGCTGCCTGTTCTCCTTCCAGCTCAACAGTTTAACATCCCTGCTCTAGATTTTCAGTAAATATACTGGTTCATTATCACAGAGCAATGCTGCAGTACATGATGTAAGAGTGAGTCCCTCCTTGCCAAAAGCATAAGTTTTGTTCTAACTCAAGCTGAGAATACTTCTGTATTCATTTTTTAAACTTGAAACTTGGGAGTATAATAAAGAGTGAGAGAGGCAGCGTTAGACTTCAGGAGGAAATAGACAAACTGGTGAATGGGCAGACACATGGAACATGAAAATCAATGCACAAAAGTGTGAGGTTATACCTTTTGCGAAGTATAAGGATAGGCGAAAAATACTCAATGGTGACATATAATGCCCTCCTCAGAGGCACGTTTGGCGGTTCGAGGGCATTTAATCAGGCTAGAGGATGTGGGTTGGGGTCCCCATCACTTTAATACCTCTGCCCAGTTAAATCCGGGGTACGAAGGCCTGTGAGTGAAACATAGAAAATAAAGCAGGAGGAGGCCATTCGGCCCTTCAAGCCTGCTCCACCATTCATTATGATCATGGCTGATCATCAAGCTCAATACCCTGGATCTTGCCTTCTCCCCATATCCCTTGATCCCTTTAGCCCCAAGAGCAATATCATAGATTATCATAGATTATCATAGAATTTACAGTGCAGAAGGAGGCCATTCAGCCCATAGAGTCTGCACCGGCTCTTGGAAAGAGCACCCTACCCAAGGTCAACACCGCCGCCCTATCCCCATAACCCAGTAACCCCACCCAACACTAAGGGCAATTTTGGACACTCAGGGCAATTTATCATGGCCAATCCACCCAACCCGCACATCTTTGGACTGTGGGAGGAAACCGGAGCACCCGGAGGAAACCCACGCACACACGGGGAGGATGTGCAGACTCCGCACAGACAGTGACCCAAGCCGGAATCGAACCTGGGACCCTGGAGCTGTGAAGCAATTGTGCTATCCACAAGGCTACCGTGCTGCCCGTAAATATCTAATTCCTTCTGGAAATTACACAATGTTTTGGCCTCAACTACTTTCTGGGGTAGTGAATTCCACAGATTCACCACTCTTTGGGTGAAGAAATTTCTCCTCACCTCAGCCCTAAAAGATCTTTACCTCTTATCCTCAAACTATGACTCCTAGTTCTGGACTCCCCCACCATTGGGAGCATTCTTTCTGAATCTACCGTGTCTAATCCTGTTAGAATTTTATAAGTTTCTATGAGATCTCCTCTCACTCTTCTAAACTCCAATGAATATAATCCTAACTGACTGAGTCTCTCCTTATATGACCGGAGAGGTCGAGGCAGCGGAACTACATCTTGAGCAGTCCGAAGCACCGCTCAATCACAGCCTGGGTGGCTGCATGGGCCTCGTTGTATCGGGTCTCCGCTTCAGTCTCCCGCCTCCGTACTGGCGGCATTAGCCACATCCCCCAAGAACCAGCTACCCATCCTGGGGTTGTCCTCGAAGAGGCCGGGGATGCACAACTGCCCCAGGATGTAGCTGTCATGCACAGTCCCTGGAAGCGTGCACACACGTGCATGATCTTCATGTGATGGTCGCACACGAGCTGGATGTTCCGGGAGTGGAACCCCTTCCTGTTAACGTAGGGCACTCCCTGATGGCCCGTTGTGTGCAATGCGAAATGCCTGCAGTCAATCAGCCCCGGGAGCTGGGGCATCCCGGTGATGGCAGAGAATCCTGCTGCCCGGGCATCTTGTTGGGCTTGGCCCATGTCAAAGTTTATTTTGTTTTCTGCCCGGGCAAACAGGGCATCCGTGACCTGTCGGGTGCACCTGTGGGCTATTGCCTGCGAGGTGCCAAAGGTCCCCGCTCGAGATCTGGAATGATACCGAGGCGGAAATGTTCAGGGCTGCAGTGACGTTGATGGTCACCAGGGGCGGGTGTCCTCCTCCTCCACGTGAAGCCAAGTCCACGAGGACATGGCACAGGTGCCACACCATCTCCTTGTTGAGGCGGAGCCTTCTGCGGCACGCTCTGTCCATCATCTATTTAAACGACCAGTGACGCCTGTACACCCTGGGCCGTCGCGGGACTCCCTCTCTGGGTCCTCCCCTGGCCTGATGGACAGCCGAGTCCTCAGGGTGTGGTGGGGGGGTCTGATACATGGGCCTCCGCCTTGAGCATCTACAGATGCTGCTGCTACGGCCGTCTCTAGCGTCTGGCCGCCCAGCCTACTAGCAGCACCACGAGGGCAAGTTCTGCAAGCTCCAAAATACCGTCCATACTGTTCAATATCTGTAAGGAATTGGGAGAGAGTGTTAAACTGACAAAAAGCTGTGGCTCCATTCCCCCATTGATCCTCCCTCCCCCACGCCCGGAACGTCCTACTCACGTGGTGTCAGCTGCAGAGGGCCCCCTTCACCAGACCCCAGACCCTGTACCCCAAACAGCCACTGATAACGCCACCTGGACTGGATGCTGGTCCCCTCCCCATGGCACTCATCCACTCACTGGTCATGGACATGACCCTGGAGCTGTGTTCCATCCTCTACATGTTCAGTTGTTGGCTCATGCATGTGTGGTGTTGTCTTCTGCAGTGTTCAGGCACAGTGTCCAGGCATTGCGGTCTGATTGAGATGCTGGGCAATGACTCCCACATGCTACATGGCCCGCCCACCCACGGGAATCCACTTGGGTTGTGTGAAGTGCTCATGTAACCATGATTGGCAATTCCCTATAAGCAATAGCATTCATCCGCAAGACAAGAGACCACGGCAGTCGTTGGGCTTATGGGTGGTCGATGGGGCAGACGGGAGGTTTCAAGGGTTGCCCCGGAATGGGTACACACGATCCAGAGGTTGGCGTGGTGGTGTCGTGTATGGTTGCCCTCTCAGTGCCTTCCCCCCATCCTTCCATGGCAGCCCACCGCTGCGGAGGGTCTGCCCGCCCCCCAGCCGAGGGTCGTCCCCCCCCCCCCCCAGCAAAGGGTCCCCCACACCCCGCTGAGCACTGGGACGGCAAGCCCCATGGACTCTTTTTCTGAAAATGTTTTTATTGGGTTTTGTTGTACATGGTCTCAATACAAATATACACACACAAAAAGAAGAAAAGAAAAAACAAATAATGAGAAAGGGTTTTTTTTTTACAAAAAGGGGGTGGGGATGGCTTCTGGGTGGTGCTCCTAATGCTATTTACATTTTGGTCAGCTTTTTATTACTGTTCAATTGCGTGACCTTTGGCCTTCGATTGTTACTTCTTCCAGTTCTTTTGCCCTCTTTTCGCCTTACTGTGTTTGTTGTGGCCATTGTCCTCCCCTATGCTATCTACCCCCTTTGTGTTCCCTTCTCTTTTCTCCCTTCTGGTTCTCCTCTATTGTTTCCCGGGTTCAACAGCGGGCAATCAGGGGGGCAAAGGCAAGGGCGTCCGCCCTCCTCCTCATGAATAGATTGGCTGTTCTGATACCCCGAAGATTACCTCTTTTGGGCATGGCTCCACCCTCATCCCTACCACTTTATACATTGCCTCGAAGAAGACTGTCCAGTACGCAGCAAGTCTGGGGTAAGACCAGAACACGTGGGCATGGCTGGCCAGGCCTCCTGTTCACATCTGTCCTCCACCTCTGGGAAGAACCTACTCATTCGGGTTCTGGTTAAGCGGGCTCTATGTACCACCTTTAGTTGTGTTAGGTTGAGTCTTGTGCATGTGGAGGTAGAGTTGATCCTGTGTAGAGCTTCGCTCCAGAGTCCCCATCCTATTTCAAACCCCAGGTCTTCCTCCCATTTCCTCCCGGTCGCATCCAGTTTGGCATCGACCCTCTCTATAAGTCGACTATACATGTCACTACAATTCCCTCTACATAGAATGTCTGCGTCTAGTGCCCCTGGGTTCTTTGCCTGTGAGCAAAGATGGCTACTCACTTCCTCAGCTCCCTGCAGAGGATATTCTGCCAGGTTCACATTTTTAAAAAGGAGTACTAATCGTGCCACCATGGACACTTGCTGGGGCGGCCGATGAATCATGGGAGGCTGTTGGATCTAGGGTCACTCCTGTTAATTGTATGGAAATAAGGCTTAAGTAGTGATAATTGGTATCTCGCCTCACTCTCCTGAGATCCTGATTTTGCTTATGGGAGGGGGCCGGTTGCATCACAAACCATTTGGTGCCTGGCGTGGTCCTGGTTTTCGGCCTCTCCCACTATTAACTGGCCTCGTTTCGCTCAAGTGAGTGCAATGAGACCGGAGAATGACGCCCATTGTTTCTTTGTCTGCATAACACTCTAGTTGTGACTTAACCAAAGCTTTGTTAAGATTCAGCATTACTGCCCTGTTTTTGTATTCAGTACCTATATTTATGATGCCCAAGGTCCCATATACTTTGCTAACTACTCTCTCAATGTGTTCTGCCACATTCAACGATCTATGCACATGAGCCCACAAGTCCCTGCAGACTCTTTAGAATGGTGCCATTAAATATATATTGCCTCTCGCTATCCCTTCTGTTGCTGCATAAATCTTTGAAGGTGGCAGGACAGGTTAACAAATCAGTTACTAAAGAATATGGGATCACGGGCATAGAGTGCAAAGGCCAGAAATCATTCGTTCAGCCACAACTGGTGTACTATCCTCCCTTCTGGGCATCGTGCTTTAAGGATGTAGAGGAAGATACCTTGTTATGGGTCCTGGAAAGGAGTCATCTTTGGTTGTAAGCCACAGATTCCTGTTCTCCCAGCTCACGAACAGCAACAGCAATTGGTCAAACTCCAGAAACATGTTGGCAAGGAAACCAACTGCTTTGGCAAAGAGGCTGACATTTACAGGAAAGAGGTATTCAGGATATTAAAAACAGGAATGAAGAAATAAATGCTGAGAGTCACAAGAAAACAATCTTGGACATTCAGTGGCCTTGATTTTGCAATTGCTCTGGTACCTGTAATACAGTGGCAGTACCGTAATACATGCAATGTGCCCCTGTCATTTGCTTATTTTATACGGGTGGAGTGCTGGCCAGGTTGGAAACCTGCCTCATGTTAACTTAATTCAGTGTGAGACGTGATTGGGTTGCCTGCAGTACGACTTCCCACAGATTCCAAAAACAACATATCATAGACTCGATTCAAAGTTAATCACTTGAAAAAAATTAATCCTGTTGATTTTCTTTTAATTGGATGGAAAAGAATGACAATAAATGACTTTGATTTCGTCCCAACCCCAGTGTAGGAAGTCAAATAGAGGCCACTTTCATGACCCAATCGGCCCTGGCTGGCACTCACCTTCTATGTTCAAATATGAAGTATGATCTCTGGGGTTCCAACATCCTTGGAACTGACTCTCCAGTTTAACGGCAGAGTGTTGACGCCATCATAAAAACCGGAGGTTTTCACGACGGCATCATCGGACCACCAAGTGTAGCGATCCTCTACCCTACAGGATGCCAGCATGGCACTGGAGTGACCCACGCCACTCCAGCTGCCGATACCGGTGTCAAATGGGCGGCGCGGGTCTACGCATGCGCGCTGCGACCGGCGCGAATACCCCGACGCAATATGGCATAGGGCTACAAGGGCTGGTGCAGAGTAAAAAAGGCCCCCACCAGGAGAGGCCAGCCCGCCGACCGGTAGGCTCCAATCTCGGGCCAGGCCACGGTGGAGGCCCCCCCCCCGGGCCGGACCCCTCCTCCGCCCCCCCCCACCAGGCCACCCCAGACAGGATGGACGGTGAGGTCCCGCCGGGTAAGACCACATGTGAACGGTGCCGGCAGGACTCGGGCTTTTTTGGCTGCCACTCAGCCCATCCTGGGCGGAGAATCGCCGGGGGGGGGGGGGGGGGGGGGGGGGGTGCGCATAGAGCAGCCCCCGACCGGTGCCATGCTGGCGCCGATTCTCCGGGTGGCGTCACGCGATTCGCACCCGGCCCGGCGATTTTCCGAACCGGCGTGGGCTGAGAGAATCCCGCCCTCTGTGTCTATTTGGGTGCTTTGTTAACTGTCAGCCAGTGACGTTCTGTGAGGAGGAGGATTTCCCTGCAGACATCAGGAATTTCGATGTATGCTAGTACAGGAAACCACACAAGATGTGTTAGTCTCACCATTCCAGAAATTACCCTCAAAGCCTCCCAGAGGTAGTCATCTACCACACGTGTGTGGCAGCTCCTGAGCCAGATTGAGCAGCAGTGTTCTGCCGGTGGGTAGGCCAGGGCGAGTGAAGCCGTGCACAGTTGCTATCCCAGGTGATACCTACCAGTTTCTGCATGAGACGCACTCTTGTCGTGACATTGGCTCCAGTGTATTGGAGCTGTTTCTGGTAGGTCAATGTGTGCTGAAGAGTCATACCAAAGTATTTTGGTATTGGGTGATGATGAGTCGTGGACCACAGAACTGAGCTGGAAGTTTGTCCCAACATTTGGTTTGTTCAGGTGGAAGAGCGAAATGACAGTCTGGGCAGGGATTGGTCAAATGCAAACAGCATCCCCTGAAACCAGGCCCTTTGAGCCTGCTCCACCATTTATTATCTTTTAAAAAAAATTTAGAGTACCCAATTCATTTTTTCCAATTAAGGGGCAATTTAGCGTGGCCAATTCACCTACCCTGCACATCTTTGGGTTGTGGGGGCGAAGCCCACGCAAACATGGGGAAATGTGCAAACTCCACACGGAGAGTGACCCAGGGCTGGGATCGAACCTGGGACCTCGGCGCAGTGAGGCATCAGTGCTATCCACTGCGCCACCGTGCTGCCCCCACTCCACCATTTATTATGATAATGGCTGATTATCCAACTTGATAACCTAATCCTGTCTTCCCCCATATCCTTTGATCCCCTTCGCCCCAAGTGCTATTTCTATGCCTCTTGAAAACATATTTCACAGGCCGACAACTCTCTGGGTGAATAAATATCTCCTTATCTCTGTCCTAATTGATCTACCCCGTATCCTCAGACTGTAACCACTGGTTCTGGACATCCTCACCATCTGGAACATCCATATTGTATCCACCCTGTCTGGTCCTGTTAGAATTTTACAGGTTTCTTTGGGATTCCCCCCCTCATTCTTCTGAATGCCTGGGAATACAATTCTAACCGACTCAATATTTCCTCATACGCCTGTCCTGTCATTTCAGGAATCCATCTGGTAAACTTTTGCTGCACTCCCTGGATAACAAGAACATCCTGCCTCAGATAGGGAGAGCAAAACTGCACACAATATTCCAGGTGTGGCCTCGCCAAGGTCCTGCATAATTGCAGCAAGACATCCCTGCTCCTGCACTCGAACATCTCACTATGAAGGCCAACGTACCAATAACCTTCTTTACCGCCTGTTGCACCCTGCATGCTTACCTTGAAGCGACTGGCATAAGAGGACATTCTACTGGAGGACAGGCCGGAGAAGGTGTGACCACTTGTTCCATAAGTGGAACAGGAGAAATAACATGAATACTGACTGGCCATCCAAGTCACACCATTGGCCACACACTGAATTGCTGCCCTGAGATATCCATTCCTGATGGCATCGCAACCATTCACAATGTCTCAATTGAAGCTGTTAAATGGATTGCTAACCTCAACATCGAACTATTACTACTTCCCCAACGATACCCATCAGTTTCGGGCAGGCGGAGGAATCAGGTGCTGGTCTGCCAGGAGAGTTGGAGGGTTGGAGTGTTGTGCATATTTAATGAAATTCCAAGCGCAGACTCTGGCCAACAAGCTGCCTGCCACCGCACTTTGTCTCAAAATGGGAGAATTCTGCCCAACATTGATGCAACAGGAGAAGAAGCCATTAGAGGAAATGTCGTGGGCTGGACTCTCCGATCCTGCAGCTACGTCCACAGGATCCATCTGGTCTTACGACCAGAAAGTTGGTGGTGCCCATGCATTGATCCTCTGCCCAGTGGGGGGGGGCTAGCAGTCGCACAGCCTAGAACCCCCAGCTTTACCGGCAGATACAGCCACAGAATGGCCAGGTCCATGGTCGCGCACGTGCACAGCGGACCCAGCCTGCCAAAAACTGCCCCCCCTGTAATTCCAGTCGCCACCTCCGGACCACCCCCCACCAATCCCCTCAGCCCCTGCCGAAGCCCCCCCCCCCCACCCCGACGGTGGCGCTGCTGGACATAGTCTGCAGCCGCCATGTGAGGTCCTCGAACGGTGTTAGCACACGCGAGCGACGCCGTCGGGGACTCGGCCCATCGGGCTGGAGCATTGGGGGAGGGCCACAGGTGAAGTCCTGAGGCCATCCCGAAGGCATGCAGCGTACTGTTTGTGTACGCCGTTTATCAGGGGGCGCAGGATCGCAAAAACGGTGCCGCCCCGACTCCAGCATAAAAGTGGATTCTCCGGCTGATCGCCGGAGATCCAGCCCCATGTCTCTGATTGGACATGTAAAGGTGGACCCAAAAAGGGCTTTCCACCGAGAAAAGGCATTAGTTGAGAATGAAAGGTTGAAGAAGATAGTAAAAAATAATGTACACGATCAGTCTTCCTCTATCGAGTTCTCTGAAGCTCACAAGGATTCTTTTCTACAATTGAGGTGCTGTATAGATTCACATTGTTGTTGTCGGTCATTGGGAGATCTTTGGGGAACTTTATTTAATATTTAATTTGTAATTTGTAAGAGTACCCAATTCATTTTTCCAATTAAGGGGCAATTTAGCCTGGCCAATCCACCTACCCTGCACATCTTTGGGTTGAGGGGACGAAACCCACGCAAACATGGGGAGAATGTGCAAACTCCACACGGCCAGTGACCCAGAGCCGGGATCGAACCTAGGACCTCGGCGCCGTGAGGCAGCAGTGCTACCCACTGTGCCACCGTGCTGCCCTGGTAATTTCACTTCTAAATCATATGGAATAGTCTCTCATTTTATTAGCTAAAAATATGGAACAAAAATAAATTAAAATGATTGGGCAATATATTTCTCGATAATTGTACACAAATAAAAGAAGGAAGTGCCTGTGGGAGAGAATAGTTCCAATTTAAACTCCTGGCTCTCTTGTGATTTCATAGATTATAGATTTTAGCAAACACTTACTGTTGAAGAATAATTGTTTATTTAAAATGTGCTCTGCTGTCCGCCAGCAAATTGAATGTTCTTCATTGATGTTGGCCGCAGGTATTGTTTAGGTTCAATGAAGGTTGGAATAAAAAGAACAATGTTACAAATGTTGGAAATCTAAAAAAGAACAGAAGATGTTGGAAATACACAGAAGGTGTGCCAGCATCTGTACGAGAAAGCGGATAACGGGGACGATCGAACCAAATGGGAAACCTGGGCATCATTCTCCAACCCCCCGGCCGTTGGCCGCCGTGAATCCCGCCCCCCGCCCCCGCCGAAGTCTCCGGTACCGGAGATTGGGCGGGGGCGGGAATCGGGCCGCGCCGGTTGGCGGGACCCCCCGCTCAATTCTCCGGCCCGCATGGGCCGAAGCCCCGCCCAGAAATTGTCTGTCCCGCCGGCGTAAATTAAACCTGGTATTTACTGGCGGGACCAGGCGGCGTGGGCGGGCTCCGGGGTCCTGGGGGGGGCGCGGGGCGATCTGACCCCGGGGGGGGGGTGCCCCCACGGTGGCCTGGCCCGCGATCGGGGCCCACCGATCCGCGGGCGGGCCTGTGCCGTGGAGGCACTCTTTCCCTTCCGCCTCCGCCGAGCCTCCACCATGGCCGAGGCGGAAGTGACTCTCCCCACTGCGCATGCGCGGGAAACTGTCAGCGGCCGCTGACGCTCCCGCGCATGCGCCGCATTTCCGCGCCAGCTGGCGGGGCAACAAACGCCATTTCCGCCAGCTGGCGGGGCAACAAACGCCATTTCCGCCAGCTGGCGGGCGGAAATCCCTCCGGCGTCGACCTAGCCCCTCAATTTCGCCCCCTGTCTCATAGCTTACGCGTATAGCCGGGTGTTTCCCGGCACTCGCACCTCCACAAAACGCAACGCTATCTAACATGATTCAGGTTAGATACGGGGCCTCAGCGGGGAACACAAGGCCGAGGCTGCACTTAGTCATGTTTCCTGCACTGAGGAGCTGCACTCGCCAAAACCTCTCTGTGCAGACAGAGACCGTAACACCATTTTTAAATAGCGTCCCGATCTCTTGAGCCCCCGAACATTCTACAAGCCCCAACTCACATACAAGGGGTCCTCGGGCCCCCCCACACCTGCGCAGGGCACCCCCCTGGCCCGAACCCCACCACACAAGAAATGCCAGATTGGCACTGCCAACCTGTCAGTGACACCCAGGCACCTTGGCCAGGCCAGGACCCAGGTAGCACTGCCAAGGTGCCAGGCTGGGAGTGCCAAGGTGGACCAGCAGTGGCAAGGTGCCACCCTCCACAGAGGGCAAGCACTACGGGCCTCCAATTCCCTGGAGACCCCTACGAGTGCCGTTCCGTCTGTCCTGTTTGTGGGGGCCAATACTGAACGACACTCGCCCGATCTCTCCAAGGTGAGGGAGTTAGATCCCAACGCCTTGGTTACCTCAGGGAACTGCATATTAAAGTGAGACTCACTATCTCGCTGTAATATGCAGAATTGCCAAAAACTGATACCGCCCACAATAGCCAGGTTACACATCGAGTGTGGCGAGCTGGGTAGATCACGGGAGCGGGTCACCCGGCATTTACCGGCGACATTGCCCCACGGTGTGCTGCTATTCGGGCACAGCATGGCCAGTAGATCGTGCCCAACATTTCAGTTCCAGTTCTTGAAATACATAGATTAGTGACCATAGATGCTGATCAAGAACTTTGCTTTATTGTTTCTGACTGGAGTTTAATATGTTTAAGAAAACATACTTTTTGTGTCTTGAGAGACATTAAAGCCGGGATTCTCCCAGCCTCCGCACCACAATTGCGCTCGGCGCGGGGGTTGAGAATGGGCGTCAGACCCGCAATCGGGTCCGACGCAGCTCCCGCGATTCTCCGGGGACCCGCGAATCGACGCGCCGCCGGTCAGGGCCCAATGAAAGAGGCCCCCGATGCGAGTCTCTGCCGGCAACTGGCCGACATTCCGCCGGTGTGGTTCACTCATGGTTCCACCCAGCGGGCACTCGGAGAGGCGGCTGCGGACTCAGTCCGTGGCTGCCCTAGTGGGGGGCGGGGGGTCTCCAGGATGGCCAGGCTTGCGATCAGGGGCCACCGATCGGCGGGCGCACGCGATCTCGGGGGGACCTATATTGTCGGGGCCGGCCCACGGTGTGGGTCCGCCATGTTGCGCGAGACTGCCGCCGCAGGCCACGCGCATTGCCGGGCCCCCAGCCGGAAGTGCAGGACCCCGTATCAGCAGCCGGAGTTGCGAGGACCTCTCCGGGGTCCCGCTAACCTTCCTCAGGTAGGAGAATCATTCTGGAATTTCTCCAGGAAAGTCCGGAGTGATTCGCGCCCGTTTTCTCACGGGCATGGGGACAGCCCCATTATCAGAGAATTCCGCCCTAAAGATCTTTCTATTTCTGGTATTTATAATTTCATCACAGAACCATCTAACCTATACTGAGAGTGATTTCGCATTCTCCCTTCCTAATGTGCACACAGCTGCATGATAATTAACAAAATGCACTTTATTTCCTCATTTGCTCAATAAGTGGTTAACTGAGCCATACAGACTTGTATTCCTCAAGTTCACCCAGTGCTCTTTGCTAAGCTTTTTATTTGTTTTATGTGTTAGTGATTCTGAGATATTGTGATAGTGCAGGTATTGCATTTGGCTTAAGCACTCCTGGATTGGATTGAATTGGATTTTGTTTATTGTCACGTGTACCGAGGTACAGTGAAAAGTATTTACCTGCGAGCAGCTCAACAGATCATTAAGTACATGAAAAGAAAAGGAAATAAACGAAAATACGTAATAGGGCAACACAAGGTACACAATGTAACTACATAACACGAGTATCGGATGAAGCACATAGGGTATAGTGTTAATGGAATAAGGAAGGGAAAAATCAACCAGGATACTATTTTTTATTGCTAACCAACGATCTCCCAACTGTTATGTTCTGTGTTATGACCGTAGTAACAATGTACACAGAACATCTAGTCTTTAACTAGTAAAATGATTTATTAACAAACATGCGGAGAGATAACTAACAAACTATAATACAGAAGATGACTGATGCGATTTGTAGTTAAGAAGGCATACGGCATGCTTGCCTTCATTGGCCGGGGCATTGAGTATAAGAATTGGCAAGTTATGTTGCAGCTGTATAGAACCTTAGTTAGGCCACACTTGGAGTATAGTGTTCAATTCTGGTCGCCACACTACCAGAAGGATGTGGAGGCTTTAGAGAGGGTGCAGAAGAGATTTACCAGAATGTTGCCTGGTATGGAGGGCATTAGCTATGAGGAGTGGTTGAATAAACTCGGTTTGTTCTCACTGGAACAAAGGAGGTTGAGGGGCGACCTGATAGAGGTATACAAAATTATGAGGGGCATAGACAGAGTGGATAGTCAGAGGCTTTTCCCCAGGGTAGAGGGGTCAATTACTAGGGGGCATAGGTTTAAGGTGAGAGGGGCAATGTTTAGAGTAGATGTACGAGGCAAGTTTTTTATGCAGAGGGCAGTGGGTGCCTGGAACTCGCTACCGGAGGAGGTAGTGGAAGCAGGGACGATAGGGACATTTAAGGGGCATCTTGACAAATATATGAATAGGATGGGAATAGAAGGATACGGACCCAGGAAGTGTAAAAGATTGTAGTTTAGTCGGGCAGCATGGTCGGCACGGGCTTGGAGGGCCGAAGGGCCTGTTCCTGTGCTGTACATTTCTTTGTTCTTTGTTTGTTTTGTTTATGATTGAATTCAGTGAATTCTCCTGGAGCTCCTCCTTGTGCGACTGCCCTCTAGTACGACTTACTACCAACTGTCGGGTGTCTCGAGTCACATGGTAGATCTCTATCACCACCAGCTATTTGCAAGTCGCATCGCTAACTATATACAAAACTGTGCACAGGCATATCACCACACCAACCACCAGAAGTGGGTGTTGGGTAGAGGCAGGATTCTGTTCTGATCTATATTGCTCCCTAGTTGAATAGTCTGCCTTCAGTGACTGTCAAAGTTTACACATCCTGCGGGCAGTACAGTGGTGCAGTGGTTAACACTGTTGCCTCACGGCACTGAGGACCCTGGTTCGATTCCGACCCCGGGTCACTGTCCGTGTGGAGTTTGCACATTCTCCCCGTGTCCACGTGGGTCTCGCCCCCCACAACCCAAAGATGTGCAGGTTAGGTGGATTGGCCATGATAAATTGCCCCTTCATGTCCAAAGGTTAGGTGGGGTTACTGGGTTATGGGGATAGGGTGGAGATGTGGGATTAAGTAGGGTGATCTTTCCAAGGGCCAATGCAGACCTGATGGGTTGAAAGGCCTCCTCATAACTGTAGATTCTATGACCTATTGTCTCAGATACAGGACTGTAAATGTGTGGAGGTCTGAACAGAAGATCATTAGCTGCAAGGATTATACAAAGGGCCCACAATGGTCCCATCATTTTTTTTTACCCCTTGAAGTGGATATTCTTATATTGAAAAATCACTGGAAACTCAATCTTGATATTTGTTCTCAAAATGAGGTGGGACTTGACCAACCAATCCTTGGCTTCAGAGGCTACCAACTGGGCCACAGCTAATGCAGCCTTTTGAACTGGAGTGGACAGTCACCCTGATTACAACCCATGCTTCTTCCCACAGTGGTAAACAGAAATGCAATATCATTTCCCAAATCTGAGAAAACACCCAGACAACCTGGAGCTGATTTCAATTGTGCTAACAGACTATAACCTGAGCCCAGGTAAACTGTCTCTCCTTCAGATTGGAGCTGGTCTCCATATTGTATTGTACATTGTTTAAACTCACATATAATGACAAGGACAAAATTCCTTTTGGGACAAGTGAACCAGGTCCTATTTTAAATTCACAATACTTGACATATTAAAAATCTCATTCGGAAAGAGAATGTAGCAATGTTATTTTTTGAAGTACAGGTAGTTCTGGTTCCATTATTGTGTACAAGAACAAAGCCTGTGGCGCATGTCAACTCTTGACAGGTATGTTCACCTTACTCGAATTATTGTACCGTTGAGGTATGGTACTGGTAGCAATGAATTTTAATGAGTAGGAAAATTATTGATGAAGTATCTGGCTAGAAGCTCAACTTTGTATTGAAAGCACTAGTTCTATACATTATTCTGGTACCAGTCTGTAAATTATCCTTTCCATCTAAAATAAATTTAAGTGTGGAAATGAAATTTAAACACAACTTTGGACCAAGGAGGACTAACAATTTGTTTTGAGCACATTCTGGTAAACATTTTTTTTTTTCAATTTACAGTACCCAATTCATTTTTTCCAATTAAGGGGCAATTTAGCGTGGCCAATCCACCTACCCTGCACATCTTTGGGTTGTGGGGGCGAAACCCACGCAAACACGGGGAGAATGTGCAAACTCCACACGGACAGTGACCCAGAGCCGGGATCGAACCTGGGACCTCGGCGCCGTGAGGCAGCTGTGCTACACTGCGCCACCATGCTGCCCACGTTCTGGTAAACGTAACGTGCTGGTTCAGCAGTTCATAAAATTTGGAACTTTTCTGCATGTTAGCACTGTCATTGCAGCAACATGAGTTGAAGGAGCACTCTTAAAATGTGCTGTAATAATTTAAATTAAGGTGATGTGACCTCAAGTTAATGCTCCTTGCAATAGAGCTATTTGTTCTAAAGCTTCTGACTTCTTTTTTACATGATCTGTTTATTAAGCAACCGTACTGATTGTGTTTTGGAGGTGTGATACTAGGGAGCATGGCAGTTTAAAGCAATGAAGCTTTATTTACAGTGTGTTATCACTTACATCGCTGCTCTCTCTGTTTCCCACGCTAGTACTTCTGCGGTCATTTCCGGCTAATACATTAACACAACAGAGCTTCCTAGAGCTGATAAGAATTCATGCAAATACTTAACACTGGTGAGTCAGGGCTTTTATTTCAAAAGCAGATAATTTGTTACTTCTGTGCAATATTTCTTTTGGCGGCAGATTAATTTTCAATATTTCAGTCTATTTCAAAACAAAATACATTTCTATTGCTCCAAGAAATGTGAATCCAAATTACAGATCTTTTATTTTGCTGAATATTTTATGTGTAAAATCATATGTTCGGTAAATTTTAAGGGCGGTGGTAATGTGTCTATAAGTACACCACAAAATAGATCAAATTCATATGTTAAATACAACTCAAAAGAAATTTACAAAGAAATTTGTGGTGATTGTCACTTTAAGATCAGCCTTACTGAGTAAAGGTCATTTGGTCTGAACAACCAATCAACACCTATTGTGTAGAGTCTCGCTAAAGGGAGGAGTTTTCCTCGTTAGAAAGAGTGTACTATGGAGTAGCTCGAAGCATGCAGCTTATGAAGCAGCCTTGTAAATAAAGTTCAGTTGTTCAATTTAAGAAGCCTCTGGAAATACATCTGCACATCTGGCGATGAGTATAAACAATCCAGGCACTGCCTCAAGCCCTACACCTGTGAGTATCGTGTTTTAAACAAATGCCGAAAGAAAAAGATATATACTCACCAGAATGCCTTTCTTCGGGTGAATAGACCCATTCAACTCCTCCATGGAGAACTGGAGTAAATATATTGAGTGCTTTGGGTTATATATCCAGGCAAATGAAATAGAGAAGGAAGTAAAGTGAAAAGCAATTTTCCTGAACATCTGTGGAAGTCAGATATACAATCGAATCATATTTGCAGTCTCACATCCTCAAGTGTGTCCAACTTCAAATCATTCAGTAAGCTCATGAATTTAGTGAAGGGTCATTAAAATTTTTTTTTTAGAGTATCCAATTCATTCCTTTTGTAATTAAGGGACAAATTAGCGTGGCCAGTCCACCAACCCTGCACACCTTTGGTTTGTGGGGGTGAGACCCACATAGGCATAGGGGGAGAATGTACAAATTCCATACGGACAGTGACCTGGGGCGTCATTCTCCGACCCCACAGCGGGTCGGAGAATGGCCGTTGGCCGCCGTGAATCCCGCCACCGCCGGTTGCCGAAGTCTCCGAAGGGAGAAAAGTCGGCGGGGCGTTAATGGCGCCGCTGACGTCGGAGAATGGTACGGGTGGGCGCAAGGCAGCCGATTTTGGGCCTGCCGATATTCTCCCGTCCGGATGGGCCTAAGTCCCGTCGACGTGATGACCGGTCACGTTGACGTAAATCAAATCTCCTTTTAATCGGCGTCAACCTGTGCTCCAGGTTTACGCCGACCAGCGTGGAGGTGGGTGACGGCCTGGGGGGGTGGTTAGAGTGGGCTGAGCTCCGGGGGAGTGCCGGGAGGGGGGGTCCGTGCCGTGGAGGAGGATGGGGGGGTCCGTGCCGGGGAGGGCCGGGGAGGGGGATGGGGGGGGGGGTCCGTGCCAGGGAGGAGGGGGGGTCCGTGCCGGGGAGGAGGATGGGAGGGGGCCCGTGCCGGGGAGGAGGATGGGAGGGGGCCCGTGCCGGAGAGGTGGATGGGGGGCCCGTGCCGGGGAGGAGGATGGGGGGCCCGTGCCGAGGAGGAGGATGGGGTCCGTGCCGGGGAGGAGGATGGGGGGGGGTCCGTGCCGGGGAGGAGGATGGGGTCCGTGCCGGGGAGGAGGATGGGGGGGGTCCGTGCCGGGGAGGAGGATGGGGGGCCCGTGCTGGGGAGGAGGATGGTGTTTGTGCCGGGGAGGAGGATGGGGTCCGTGCCGGGGAGGAGGATGGGGGGGTCCGTGCCGGGGAGGAGGATGGGGTCCGTGTCAGGGAGGAGGATGGGGGGGGGTCCGTGCCGGGGAGGGCCGGGGAGGAGGATGGGGTCCGTGCCGGGGAGGAGGATGGTGCGGGGTCCGTGCCGGGGAGGAGGATGGGGTCCGTGCCGGGGAGGAGGATGGGGGGGGTCCGTGCCGGGGAGGAGGATGGGGGGGGGGGCCCATGCCGGGGAGGAGGATGGGGGGCCCGTGCCAGAGAGGAGGATGGGGTCCGTGCCGGAGAGGAGGATGGGGTCCGTGCCGGGGAGGGGGATGGGGGGGTCCGTGCTGGGGAGGGCCGGGGAGGAGGATGGGGGGGGTCCGTGCCGGGGAGGGCTGGGGAGGAGGATGGGGGGGGGGGGTCCGTGCCGGGGAGGGCCGGGGAGGAGGATGGGGGGGGCCCGTGCCGGGGAGGAGGATGGGGTCCGTGCCGGGGAGGAGGATGGGGGGGTCCGTGCCGGGGAGGAGGATGGGGGGGGCCCGTGCTGGGGAGGAGGATGGGGGGCCCGTGCCGGGGAGGAGGATGGGGTCCGTGCCGGGGAGGAGGATGGGGGGGGGGTCCGTGCCGGGGAGGGCCGGGGAGGAGGATGGGGGGTCTGTGCCGGGGAGGGCCGGGGAGGAGGATGGGGGGGGCCCGTGCCGGGGAGGGCCGGGGAGGAGGATGGGGGGTCTGTGCCGGGGAGGGCCGGGGAAGAGGATGGGGGGCCCATGCCGGGGAGGAGGATGGGGTCCGTGCCGGGGAGGAGGATGGGGGGGGGGTCAGTGCCGGGGAGGGCCAAGGAGGAGGATGGGGGGGGGTCCATGCTGGGGAGGGCCGTGGAGGAGGATGGGGGGGGTCCGTGCCGGGGAGGAGGATGGGTGGGGGTCGTGCCGGGGAGGAGGATCGGGGGCCCGTGCCGGGGAGGAGGATGGGGTCCGTGCCAGGAAGGAGGATGGGGGGGTCCGTGCCCGGGAGGGCCGGGGAGGTGGATGGGGGGGTCCGTGCCGGGGAGGAGGATGGGGGCCCATGCCGGGGTGGAGGATGGGGGTGTCCGTGCCAGGGAGGAGGATGGGGGGGTCCGTGCCGGGGAGGGCCGGGGACGAGGATGGGGGGGGTCCGTGCCGGGGAGGGCCAGGGAGGAGGATGGGGGGGTCCGTGCCGGGGAGATGGATGGGGTCCGTGCCGGGGAGGAGGATTGGGGGGGCGGGGTCCGTGCCGGGGAGGAGGATGAGGGGGGGCCCGTGCCGGGGAGGAGGATGGGGGGCCCGTGCCGGGGAGGAGGATGGGGGGGGGGTCCGTGCTGGGGAGGGCCGGGGAGGAGGATGGGGGGGGTCCGTGCCGGGGAGGAGGATTGGGGGGGGCCGTGCCGGGGAGGAGGATGGGTGGCCCGTGCCGGGGAGGAGGATGGGGTCCGTGCCGGGGAGGAGGATGGGGGGGTCCGTGCCGGGGAGGGCCGGGGAGGTGGATGGGGGGGGTCCGTGCCGGGGAGGAGGATGGGGGCCCGTGCCGGGGAGGAGGATGGGGGGGTCCGTGCTAGGGAGGAGGATGGGGGGGGTCCGTGCCGGGGAGGAGGATGTGGTCCGTGCCGGGGAGGAGGATGGGGGGGCCCATGCCGGGGAGGAGGATGGGGGGCCCGTGCCGGGGAGGAGGATGGGGGGGTCCGTGCCGGGGAGGGCCGGGGAGGAGGATGGGGGAGGTCCGTGCCGGGGAGGAGGATGGGTGGTCCGTGCCGGGGAGGGGGGGGTGCATGGGCAAGTGAGTTGGTCCACCTGGCCAGGTGCCAGCCTCCAACAGTTGGACACATGCGGTCAATGACATCTGGCTGGGGGGAGGAGGGGGGATGGGCAATGATGACATGTCGTCGTTCACCCCCCCCCCCCCCCCCCCCCCCCGCCCCCCCCCCCCCCACCAGGCTGTCATGTTTTCCGATCATCCAGCGATGTTGGCCGCCTTGGCGGCAGCCGCTAATGTCTATGTTGCCCTGGATGAGGAGGAGGAGCATGCCAGAGAGGCGGCGCAGGCTGCCGCAGAGGGGCAGGCGGCAGCCGCCCAGGCTGGAGGGACACCTGACCGACAGGACGAGGAGGGGGAGGAGGACGTCGCGGCCCCACGGCAACGGAGGAACCCGAGGGCGCCCCGTGTGTACCGGCCCCGGCAGTCATACCAGGACCTCACGGACAGGGAATGCAGGAGGAGACTCCGGATGAGGCGGGAAACCGTGGCACACATCTGCCACCTGCAGGCACACCTGTCACCGCGTGGCACTGGCGGGGGACACCCTCTCCCCATGTCCATCAAGGTTACGGTGGCCCTGAACTTTTATGCAACGGGGTCATTCCAGGCACCGAGTGGGGACCTGTCCGGCATATCGTTGACATCGGTGCACCGGTGCATCCGGGCAGTGACAGACGCCCTATATGCCATGGCGCACCGCTACATCCGCTTCCCTGTGGACCGGGCCAGCCAAGATGCCCGGGCCGTGGGCTTCTCTGCCGTGGCCTGGTTCCCCATGGTCCAGTCCGCGATTGATGGGATGCACGTCGCCGTGCGGCCACCTGCAGATAACAGGGCCGTGTTCACCAATAGGAAGGGGACCTAATCGATGAACATACAGGTGGCCTGCGACCACCGCATGATGATCCTGCAAGTCTGTGCCCATTACCCGGACAGTGTACACGACTCATACGTGTTGTCGCGGTCATCCATCCCCGGCATGTACGAGGGACGCCATCCCCGGCTGAGGGGCTGGTTGCTGGGCGACAGGGGCTACCCATTGCGATCGTGGCTGATGACGCCTATACGGAGGCCACGCAATGAGGCGGAGAACCGCTACAATGATGCCCATGTAGCGACAAGGGGAGTGATAGAGAGATGCTTTGGCGTGCTGAGGTGCCTGGACCTCTCTGGGGGCGCCCTCCTGTATCGGTCAGATAGGGTTGGCCGCATCATTGTGGTGTGCTGCGTCCTGCACAACATAGCCCAGCAGAGGGGCGATGTGCCACAGGCAGAGGAGGGCGGAGTGGAGGAGCAGCAGGAAGAGGTGCAGTCCTCCCCAGATGAGGGGGATGGGGGCAATGGTCAGGGCAGACGGGCTAGACACAGGCGGGTGGCTGTCCACCGTTACCGGCTGGCCCAGCGGGCGCGGGATAGGCTGATAGCCGCCCGCTTCACTGACTAGATGGGCGTGGGAATCGGGTAGTACGGCCACAGACCGCACACCATGGCAACAGCCGACCTCCCACCCCCCCCACCCTTCCACCCACCCAGCACCCTCACCCCCCTCCCCAACCCCACCCACCCCACCCGCATGCACATTGCCCCCCCATTGCCGATCCACCTGCGGCACAACGGCCGGGCTCACACAGTTGCGGGTGGACGCGTGTCTATTGCAGGCCATGGAGGATGATGACAACCCGCCCTGCGATGAGCTCCTGCATCCACATCGTTGGACTATGTCTGACCCATGGCCACAGTACCACCATCCACCCGGACCATTCCTGCATGCGCCTGTGACACTGCAGCGCACGGTCCCGCCCTCTGCCCGGGGGGATGTTGATGGCGGTCCAGGGGGAAGGGGCAGACTCACCTGTAGCGTAGGTAAGACCACCCCTCACACACACACTTGCGCTCAACGTACATGACACCCCCGCACGCTTTGGACAGAGCACAAAGGCAGCTTCTGTAGGTGTAACATTGACTTTAATAACCAAAGGAGTTCATGCACGTGCCCTAGCCCCTAAAACCCATCTGTGCCCTGCACCCGTGCCAACTTACTCAGTGTCTAATTGTTTGGCCTTACGGGCCCTTTGACTACGTCTACGTGGTTCCCCAGACGGTACAGCAGAACTGGAGGTGGACTCCTGTGATTCCTGCCCTCTGACACGGGATCCCTTTGGCGGTTGTTTCCTGGGGCGTCCTGGCCTAGATGGGACAGGCTGCGGCCCGGGCGACTGGGATGGCGAGCTGCCAGCCTGTCCTGCCCGTTGCCCACCCGATGCACCTGGGACGGATGGGGGGGAGTCCGAGGTGTCGCGGTGTTCCGGGACCTCCCCTACAGGGGGACCCGGGACGGACCACACCACCTCCTCCTCCCTCGGGGTGCCCGATGGCCCCCAGGCCTCTACATGGGTGGGGGATGCGAACGGACTGGCCATCCGACGCCCCCCCCCGACATCTGGCGCTGCCAGTCCTGGAGGCCCGTGCTGGTATCGACAGGGGTCTGCAGGTTTGCAGCCATGGAGCCCAGGGGATTGGCAAACCCTGTCTGTGACTGTGCGACGCCGGCTCGCACATGGGCACTGGCGCCGCTGCCCTCAGCGATGGCCTGCAGAGACTGGGCTATGGCCTGCTGAGAAGGGCTATGGCCTGCTGAGACTGGGCCATGGCCTGCAGAGACTGGGCTATGGCCTGTTGAGACTGGGCCATGGCCTGCAGAGACTGGGCTATGGCGTTGAGCGCCTCTGCCATCTGCCGCTGGCGCTGGCTCATGGCCTCCTGTGAGAGGGCAGCCATGTCCTGGGCCACAGACGCCGCCTGCACGGAAAGCCCCAGGCCTCGCAAACCGTTCCCCATGTCTGACACCGTCGCACCCATTGCCTCCACCACGGACGCCACCCGTGCGGTGTCGGCCTGGGTGGCACGTATGACCGGCACCACTCCCAGCTCCTGGACGCGGGTGGACTCCTCCACCTGCAACTGCAGCCGCCGCAAGCCAGCCGTCACCCTCTTCGCTCGTCTCCGGGTCGGTGGTTGCATCGGATCTATGGATGGGTGTGGTAACTCCAGGAACCCGGGATCCATCTGGGCGGCAGATGTTTGCTTGGGCAGGGCTGCCCTCCGACCGCCCGGCCCCTCTGCTGCTCCTACCTCCACCTGCTGTACCGGGACGGCTGTGTTGTGCGCACCAGTGAGTGTACCAGACGCCTCATCACTAAAGTGCCCAACCGAGGTGAGTGTTTCTGCGATGGTGGAGGGTGTTGGTGACAGCAGTGGCGTTGAGTCGTGCTCTTCGTCCCACTCTGAGTCCATGGCACTTTGGGGCGGGGGTTCGTCTCCACTCTGCGTCACTGTCCGGTATTTCGTCTTCCTGGGTAGTGCTGTGCCGGGTAGGGGTGTCCCAGGTAGAGGTGACCTGGGTAGCGGTGTCCTGGGTAGTGGTGTCCTGGCTCGGCTGTGACGGGGGCCTGTGGCTGCCCCTCTCGTTGCTGGGTGGCACACGCCTGCGTCGTCGCACCCGCACATGACGGGGGCGTCGTCTCCCTGTTGCTCCAGGTCTCTCCGTCTCCCGTGGTCTCCGAGGGGCATCCTGCGGGCGGTCTGCATCTGCGGGGATGGGTGCCTCGACGTTTGCTCCTGCGATACACAATGAAGCATGCATGGTTAGACATCAGGCAGTGATCAGGTGATACGGGGGAGGGGGATATGGGGGAGGGGGGATATGGGGGAGGGGGGATATGGGGGAGGGGGATATGGGGGATATGGGGGAGGGGGGATATGGGGGAGGGGGGAAATGGGGGATATGGGGGAGAGGGGATATGGGGGAGGGGGGATATGGGGGATATGGATATCGGGCGGGGGGGGGGAGGCTCACCCTGCCTGCTCTGACGAGGTTGTTCACCTTCTTGTGGCACTGGGTGCCTGTCCATGGTGTCAGGGCCGCAGCGGTGACGGCCTCTGCCACCTCCCTCCACAGATGCCGGCTGTGGCGTGGGGCAACTCTGCGGCCATGCCCGGGATACAGGGCCTCCCTCCTCTGCTCCACTGCGTCCAGGAGCGCCTCCACATCCCGTGACTCGAACCTTGGGGCTGAGCGGCGGCCGGCCATCCAGTCGGGTGTTGCGGTCGGGTGTTCCGGTCGGGTGGGGGGGAGCAGCGCGCCCTTATGAGCCGTCACGCCGTGCGGCGTGTATGATGCTGCACGGCGTGAACCACGTGAGCAAGCGCGGATCCCGTCACGTCGCTGCTAGCCCATTTCGGGCCGGAGACTTCACGATGATTTTTGCGGCTTGACGCAAGTCGGATTTGCGCCGATCGGCGGACTTTGCGCCGATAACGGAGAATCTCGCCCCTGGTGTGAAGGGTCATTTTAAACCCAAACCATCAGTCATAAACCAAAGATTGAAATTTAATTTGAGGGTGAGAGCCCGAGGTGAATCGGTCTTTATTCACATTGCTAAACTAAAGCAATTATCAGAGCCTTGTGATTTTGGAGTGACCCTAAACGACATGCTGCAGGATTGGTTAGTTTGTGGCATGAGCAACACCTTCATTCAATGCCAATTGCTCACAGAAGTCGAGCTAAATTTCAAACAAGCAATGGAAAGTGCTGAAAAAGATTCACAGGAGCTGCAGAGCACACAAAATGGTGCCGTATACCAATGAGGACAGGAACCTGCAGCCAGCAGTGGTGCCAAAGCCGCCGAAGCAGCCACAAAGCAGGAAACATTTCCAATTATCCCCAGGACAGAAAGATATAATGGGAGCAACCAGACAATGATTCCTAAAGCGAAATGCTACTGAGATGGGAGTAACTGTTCTCCTGAATCATGTAAGTTTAAGGAGACTGATGTTATTATTGTCACAAAAGAAGACATGTGATAAAATATTGCGGATCTAAGTCAAGACTGCTGAGTAACTGATCAGCCAAGATGTTACAAGTAGACAATATGAAAGAGCCTGACGCCATTGAATCCGATATCCACTCTCTTTTTAATCTTAAAGCAGTCAAGACAGACTCCCTTACTGTAACATTCTGTGTAAATGGCAAGCCTGGTAATAATAGTGACGAGTGAAGGACCAAGTCTTCTCGCCCATGATAGGTTTAAAAAAACCAAGTTACCTGAGCTGAGATCTTTCACGTGCAGGCAGAATAGTTAAAAAAAAACCAACAATATCTTCGATAAGACCATAAGACCATAAGACATAGAAGCAGAATTAGGCCACTAGGTCCATCGAGTCTGCTCCGCCATTCAATCATTGCCCACTCTCCTAGCTTGTCTAAATCTTTCTGCAGCCCCCTTGCTTCCTCAATACTACCTGTCCCTCTACAGATCTTTGTATCATCTGCAAACTTAGCAACAGTGCCTTCAGTTCCTTCTTCCAGATCATTAATGTATATTGTGAAAAGTTGTGGTCCCAGCACAGACCCCTGAGGCACACCACTAGTCACCGGCTGCCATCCTGAAAAAGATCCCTTTATCCCCACTCTCTGCCTTCTGCCAGGATCTTACCCTTATCATCATGGGCTCTTAACTTATTTAACAATCTCCGATGCGGCACCTTGTCAAAGGCCTTCTGGAAATCTAAATAAATCACGTCCACTGGTTCTCCTTTGTCTAACTTCTGAGTTACCTCCTCAAAGGACTTCAACAGATTTGTCAGACATGACCTCCCTTTGATAAAGCCGTGCTGACTCAGTCCTATTTTATCATTCACTTCCAAGTATTCTGCGATAGCATCTTTAATAACGGACTCTAAAATCTTACCAATGAGCTAAGTCAGGCTAACCGGCCTATAATTTCCCATCTTCTGCCGCCCTCCCTTCTTAAACAGTGGTGTTACATTAGCCACTTTCCAGCCCTCTGGGACCCTTCCTGCCTCCAGCGATTCCTGAAAGATCACCACCACTGCATCCACAATTTCCTCAGCATTCTCTTTTAGAACCCTGGGGTAGTCCATCTGGTCCAGGTGACTTATCCACCTTCAGACCTTTCAGTTTCCCCAGAATCTTCTCCTTAGTGATGGCCACTGCACTCACCTCTGCCCCCTGATTCTCCTGGAACTCTAGCATCTCACTGGTATCTTCCACCGTGAAGACTGATGCAAAGTAACTATTCAGTTTGTCTGCCATTTCTTTGTTTCCTATTACTTCTCCAGCCACGTTTTCCAGTGGTATAATGTCTATTTTTGCCTCTCTCTTACCTTTTATATATTGAAAGAAACTCTTCCTATCTTCTTTTATATTACTAGCTAGCCTGCACTCATATTTCATCTCCCCTTCTTGCTTTTTTGGTTATCCTCTGCTTGCTTTTAAAGACTTCCCAATCCTCTGGCTTCTCACTAATCTTCGCCATTTTGTATGCTTTTTCTTTTGCTTTTATGCTGTTCTTGACTTCCCTCGTCAACCACGGATGCCTTGTCCTCCCCTTAGCATGTTTCCTCCTCCTTGGGATGAATTTCTGCTGTGCCTCCTGAATAACCCCCAAAAACACCTGTCATTGCTGTTCCACTGTCTTCCCTGCTCGGCTCCTTTTCCAGTCAACTCTGGCCAGCTCCTCCCTCATGTCTTTGTAGTTACCCTTATATAATTGTAATACCGTTACATCTGACTCCAGCTTCTCCCTCTCAAACTGCAGGTTAATTCTTTCGTATTGTGGTCACTGCTCCCTAAGGGTTCATTCACCTTAAGATCCCTCATCAAGTCTGCCTCATTACACATCACCAAAAAATCTCTTAAACATTCCACAAATTCCTTTTCTTGGGATCCACTACCAACCTGATTTTCCCAGTTGACGTGCATATTGAAGTGCATATGATTATTGTAATATTGCCTTTTTTAGATGCTTTCTCTATCTCCTGATTTATTTTCTGCCCCACGTCCTGATTACTGCTTGGGGGCCTGTACATAACTCCCATCAGGGCCTTTTTACCTTTGCGATTCCTCAACTGTACCAACAGAGATTCTATGCCTTCTGATCCTATATCACTCCTTGCTACCGATTTAACTTCACTCCTTACTAACAATGATGATTTAGGCAAAATCAATGGCTTTCAAGCTAAGATTTATATTGATCCAGAGGCAACTGCCCAATTCTTTTGGGAAAAATCAGTGCCATATGTCTTAAGAGAGAAGGTGGATACTGAGTTAAACAGGTCGGAAGAATTAAACATCATCCAGCCAGTTCAGTTTCCGGAATGTGCAGCACCCACTGTTCCTGTATTGAAACCGAACAAGATCATCCACATTTGCAATGATTATAAGCGGGCAGTTAATCTGGTCACCAAGCCGACCAGCTTGGTACGGTAGCAGAGTGGCGGCACGGTAGCACTGTGTCTTCACAGCGCCAGGGTCCCAGGTTCGATTCCCGGCTTGGGTCACTGTCTGTACGGAGTCTGCATGTTCTCCCCGTGTCTGCGTGGGTTTCATCAGAGTTCTCCGGTTTCCTCCCTCAGGTCCCGAAAGATGTGTATGTTATGTAAATTGGACATTCTGAATTCTCCCTCTGTGTTCCCGAACAGGTGCCGGAATGTGGCGACTGGGGGCTTTTCACAGTAACTTCATTGCAGCCTACTTGTGACAATAAAGATTATTAAAAGAAAAGCTGGATAGAAATCCAATCCTAAGAGTTGAAGACTTGAATGCAAAGCTGGCAGGAGGTTAATCTTACACAAAGCTGGATATGTATCACACGTATCTGAAACTCAAATTAAATGACACTTCCTGCGAGTATGTCACAATAAACATGCAGAAAGGCCTAATCCAGTATACACACATGTGCAATGTTCCAAAGAACAATGTAGAGTCTGCTACAGGGGTTATCGCAGGTTGTAGTGTATCTTCACAATATTTTTAATACTGGATTGACAGAGGCCAAGCATCTAAAATATTTAGAAGAGGTGTTAAAGAGGTTTCAGGGAGTTGAAGTCTGCCTCAAGAAAGAGAAGTGCACCTTTCAAGCCACTAGGATGAGATGCCTAGGATACCATGTAGAGTCACAAGGATTGCATCCTATCAAAGAAAAGTTAAGTTGATGAAGGAGGCGCCTGCCCCACAAATACAACCAAACTCTAAATTGTTTTGGGGGATGATAAACTACTGTGGATTGTTCTTTACCCAACTTATTCACTGTACTGGCTCCCTTGTATTTTCTGCTAAAGAAACAGCATTGTTGGTCCTTTCCTGGGAACAATGTTTTTTGCTTGTGATCGAATAACGCTCTGAATGGACAGAGATTTTTGCTGTGAAGCCACTGACATCGCATGCTACTATTGGAAGATTATGCCAATGCTTTTCGACTCACGGATGACCAGAAGCCATGGTATCAGACCATACGGTATGGAACGGTATTCACAAGTGCTGAATTTCAAAATTTCACCAGTCTCAACGTAGTAAATACATCAGAACTGCATCTCACCACCCAGCCACAAACAGATTAGCTGAGAGAGCTGGCCTAAAGAAACTGCCAGGAGGAACTTTGGAAACCAAATTTTCATGCTTTCTTCCTAGCTGTTGTACTACTCCGCATGCAATAATGGGACTTCCACCTGCTCATGAAGTGTAGTTTCAGAATGACACTGAGCCTCGTGTTTCCAAATTTGTCAGAGAGGGTAGAGACCAACCAAGATAGGCAGAAAACAAGCCATGATTCTCATAACAGAGTATGGAAATTTATGGCAGATGAAGCCATCTATAAAAAACTTTGGTAGTGAATTAAGTTAGATCCCTTGAATTATGTTCTCTAAGACTGGACCTCTTTCATAGCAAGTTGACATAGAGGGACAAACCGTTCTAACACATGGACCACTTGCAGAGTGCAAAGATGCTCCAGCAGTCAGTGTCGTCATTTAGAAATATTTTCGCACCCGTAAGTACCAAAGTACCTGATCGACCTATTATAGAATAACTGATGTTTCCGTTGAAGTAAATAGCAGTGAACTGCCTTTGCCAAAAGGGGTATTATTACAGTCGATCCTGTGGAAGCACCTCAGCTAACAGAATTTCGGCACTGTACCAGAAACAGAAAACCTTCTCATGGACTTGATTTTTAATTATTGAACCAATGTATTTGGTGTGTAGTTAGAATTCAGGACTAAGTAGAAAAATTATTATTTATCAGATTTTGATAGTGTTTTCTATTTCCCCTATAAGTAATTAAGGATTGTAAAAAGGAGTTAAAGAGGCTGGATGTGGTGATTGTCATTTTAAGACCAATCTTACTGAGTAAGGATCACGTGGTCTGAACAAACAATCAGCTTCTAGTGCAAGGAATGTTTCAACGGGGAGGAGTTTTCCTGGTTAGAAAGAGTACTATGGTCTAGCTCGAATAGCAATACAGCTATTGAAGCAACCCTGTAAATAACGTTCATTTGTTCAACTTAAAAAGCCTCTGGAGTACATCTTCACAAAATTCAATCAGGATACCATTTCAGGATTGCAGCCGGTGACTAGTGGTGTGCCTCAGGGGTATGTGCTGGGGCCACAACTTTTCACAATATACATTAATGATCTGGAACAATGAACTGAAGGTACTGTTGCTAAGTTTGCAGGTGATACAAAGATCTGTAGAGGGACAGGTATTATTGAGGAAGCAGAGGGGCTGCAGATGGACGTGGACAGGCTACAGGCTAGTAAAGTGGGCAAAGAAGTGGCAGATGGAATAGAATGTGGAAAAGTGTGAGGTTATACACTTTGGAAGGAGAAATGGAGTCATGGACTATTTTCTAAATGGGGAAATGATTAGGAAATCAGAAGCACAAAGGGACTTGGGAGTCCTTGTTCACGATTCTCTTAATGTTAACGTGCAGGTTCAGTCAGCAGTTAGGAAGGCAAATGCAATTTTAGCATTCATGTCGAAAGAGCTAGAATATAAGAGCAGGGATGTACTTCTGAAGCTATATAAGGCTCTGGTCAGACCGCATTTGTTGTGTTGTGAGCAGTTTTGAGCCCCATATCTAAGGAAGGATGTGCTGGCCTTGGAAAGAGTCCAGAGGAGGTTCACAAGAATGATACCTTGAATGAAGAGCTTGTTGTATTAGGAATGGTTGAGGACTCTGAGGTTGTACTCAGAGTTTAGAAGGATGAGGGGGGATCTTATTGAAACTTATAAGATACTGCGAGGCCTAGATAGATTGGATGTGGAGAGGATGTTTCCACTTGTAGGAAAGACTAGTACCAGAGGACACAATCTCAGATTAAAGGGACGATCGTTTAAAACAGAGAATTAAAAAAAAAAAATTTAGAGTACCCAACTGTTTGTTTTTCCAATTAAGGGCCAATTTAGCCTGGCCAATCCACCTAGCCTGCACATCTTTGGGCTGTGGGGGTGAAACCCATGCAGACACGAGGAGAATGTGCAAACTCCACATGGACAGTGGGCCGGGATTCGAACCTGGGCCCTCAGCGCCGTAGGCAATATTGCTAACCACTGTGCCACGTGCCGTCCTTTTGAAACAGATGAGGAGGAATTTCTTCATCCAGAGAGTGGTTAATCTGTGGAACTCTTTGCCGCAGAAGGCTGTGGAGACCAAATCACTGAGTGTCTTTCAGACAGAGATAGATAGGTTCATGATTAATAAGGGGATCAGGGGTTATGGGTTGAAGGCGGAAGAATGGGGATGAGAAAATATCAGCCATGATTGAATGGCGGAGCAGACTCGATGGGCCGAGTGGCCTAATTCTGCTCCTATGTCTTATGGGTTTATGAATCTTTCAGTTTGTTGGGTGTATTAAGTGCAGTTTAAAGGGAAAAGCAAATTAAGACAGATGCTGGGAACCTGAAAAAAACCAGAAAATGTTGGAAATACTGAGGTCCGGTAGCATATGTGGAGAGAGAAAGAGAGTTAACATTTCAGATCAGTGACTTGTAAGGAAAGGCAATTTAGATGACACAAAATACTTGGTTATTTTTCATTCCAAGTAGAACTATCATGAATGCTTTGAGCCTTGCTCCAGATTTGCGGGGTACTGGACAGCCTTCTTCGAGGCAATGTCCAAAGTGGTGGGGATGAGGGTGGAGCCATGCCCGAAAGTGGCGGTCTTCGGGGTTTCAGACCAGCCAGATCTATTCCTGGGGAGGAGGGCGGACACCCTTGCCTTTGCCTCCCTGATCGCCCGCCGTAGAATCCTGTTCGGCTGGCGGTCAGCAGCACCATCCAAAACTGCAGACTGGCTGTCCGACCTCTCGGAATCTCTCCAAATGGAGAAAATCAAATTCGCCATCCGAGGGTCAGACAACGGCTTCCACAGAACGTGGGAGCCATTCACCCAATTGTTCCGGGACCTGTTTGTGGCCAACGAACAAGCAGAAGAATAGCCAGGTAGCCAAGAGTCAGGGGAAAGTAGCAAAGGCATGAGAGGGAGGGATAGACCGGGGGAGGGGGGGGGGGGGGAACAGCTAAACCTTAGAGAAAAGAAAGACGAACCACAGGAGAAGAGGAGGGGGGAAGGGGGCATAAGTGGGGGAGTAGGGGGGGAAGAGTGAGGAGACAGGGAACAATAGAGGGGAACCAGAGAAGTGGGGGGGAGGCAGGGGAATGGTAGCCGGGAGGAGGGCATGGGAATCGATAACAAACTTGGCATCTACGGAACAGAGAGCAAGGAAAATCCGGGCGAAAGACGGGACGAACAGTTGAAGCGGAGGTGAACGTGAGACGCAATGGCAGCGAAATCTGTCCGGGAGAAGAAAGTGACAACACCAACACCAGATCCATTCGCGTATTGCCCTCTGTAATTGTTTCTCTGGCACCCAAATGTATATGTACCTCCCCAGTAACCCCCCCCCTCCCCCCCCACTCCCCACACCCCCACCTCACCCCCACAAACAGATGCCTACTTACGTGTTAAAAATAATATTGCCAATTGTACAGAGTTGCTGCTGTTGAGCTGGTGCATAATACCCTACCAGTTATTTTATTTATTTATTTTTTATTTTTTGGTATGTTTGTGTGTGC
This sequence comes from Scyliorhinus torazame, assembly GCF_047496885.1. Taxonomy (NCBI): domain Eukaryota; kingdom Metazoa; phylum Chordata; class Chondrichthyes; order Carcharhiniformes; family Scyliorhinidae; genus Scyliorhinus; species Scyliorhinus torazame. The sequence continues at coordinate 117,114,846 of NC_092707.1, read as the reverse complement.
TCTTCTCTTCTATATATATATTTTATTCTGTGTACATAACAGTAAATATACTTTGTTCAAAAACCCAATAAAAAACATTTTAAAAAAAATGAATGCTTTGAGCTGGGAATCTGGTAGGAAATCAGAACATATCGTCAGACACTGTGAGGGAATCCATGTATTCTTGGATAAGGACATTGCTCTGCATAGGGCAGGGTCAAAATTAAGCACACGTACACCTTACAAGGAACAGAACTGTGGCGAAAAGCTTGGTACAATAGTTCATAACACTCATAAGAAGGTTCACAGGCTGATCATCCAACAAATCAGGCACTAGGGCTACATTCACAGGACTATAGATTACAAAATTTAATCAACCTTTTATCCTTGTTCAAGTTTTTCTTTCTCTTTAGACTAGTTAGATCTTCATTCACTTTAAAAATGCAACAATGTCTTGATTGGAGTTAAATATCATTGTTCAGAGCTGCACTTTGCTCAAGAACTAAGACTATTCTTTAATTCAGTAATGGTGGCTCACCTCACTCTTGAAAAAAGACGATTTGTTTTTTAACTCTGTTACCTGCAGTACCAAAATGCCATTAACCTTGTGATGGTGTCAAACCTTTGAGAGTAAATCCTAGTCATTTTGTTAAATTGTATTGAACATTTTTATGCATGTGTATCAGTTTTATATTATATATTGTATGTATGTTTACTGTAATATTAAGTTGTGGTGTGTTCCATTTGCACTTGTGACTTCAGTTGAAAGCGTATGGGAAGTGATGAGTGCCTTGTAAAATGAGAATTGAAGAGAGGCAGAAGGAATGTGACTCAAAGCGAATTGTCAAAGACCTGACAGGAAAGGCCCACGTTATTAATGGGGCAATGACTATTTCTCTGCCACCAGCCACAATTTGAAATGGATGGCAATGATGGAAATTATAATTTAAATATGTTAATGAATTTCCACAGATTGTGCATGTTGGAGCAACTATTTTTGCTGACAGATACCATGGACAGGAAGACAGTCATTTTGTTTGTGGGTGATCAGTGCTTTTTGAGAAAGGAAGCAAAGCAATTCTCCATTCAGACTCGATTCCGACTTCAGACTAATACCAACATCAACAGTGTTCCAGGGAACAGCGGTTTTGTCAAACCTTTATTTCCACTGGTTGTTAAAGCAAAGCAAAATCATAGACACTGGGGTTATTGGAGGGATTTGCTTAAAAATAGAGGAAAATGAGAAATATGCTGCATTCTCCATTCCAGTCACAGCTAAAAGGAGAATTATATTCTTCCTCCCAACAGGAAAAACCACCCTGCAGACACAGATAATTAAAATGTTCCAGGATTTCAATGCACAAGCTCAAGGCTGTAATACTGTAAATCCTCCCCCACCCCCAAAATTCAAATGCCTGGGGGAAGGTTTATTTGAAATCAGATACACAAATGAAAACAAATTTGCAGAAAGCTTGCGAATGGTAAGATGAAACTATCAGAAAGTGACCGTGCAGCATTTGTGAATATGGTGTCAATGCGAGAGGCTTTGTAAAGTGTGATGCAAATACACTGCAAGGGAAAGAATGATTTTTAGAAACGTGGAATGGGTTCTCCGGTCCCCCAGCTGCATGTGTCTTGGCCGCGTGCTGTTCACTGGTGGCGGGGTTCTCTCTTCCCACCGCTTGTCAATGGGATTTCCCATTGTATCCACCCCATGCCACTGGGAAACACGCTGGCAAGGGTGCGCTGTCAGCAGGAAAAGTGAATTGCAAAGACCGGAGAATTCTGGCCCTTCTGTTTCAGAATCATCAGATTCACTAAGCAAAGTGTGCTTGTCGGGTTAATACGTCATTTAGTAAATCCTGTCAGCATCAGCATTCTTTAATCCTTTTTGGTTCTTTCTCGTCCCATAGAACATAATAATCCCTTTTTTATCTGTGCCCCTTCATTTCTATCCCTTGGCTGGGTACTTTATGTTAATAGTTTTAAGAGTCATATGAAATTTGTGCTGAAACTAATTATCCAAAATTATAGTTGGGGGCAAGAGAAGTGTTACATATTAGACATAGTTGTGCATTATACATTTATGGTAATTTGTATGTTGTATTGACCATGATGTCCAATAACCAATTGAATTAGTATTAGTTGGGGCAGGTAGCACAGTGGTTAGCACTGTTGATTTACAGCGCTAGGGACCCGGGTTCGATTCCCGGCTTGGGTCACTGGCTGTGAGGTGTCTGTATGCGTTTCCTCCAGGTACTCCGGTTTCCTCCCACAAGTCCCGAACAGGAGCCGGAGTAGGGCGACTAGGGGATTTTCACAGTAATTTAATTGCAGTGTTAATATAAGCCTACTTGTGACACTAATAAAGATTATTATTGTTAGAACGAATATAGCAGGAAGAAACAAGCGGAAAGTGATATCAATAATAAACTTGCTATGCTCCACCAAAGGCTACTGCCAACTTTCTCTAATTCCACCAAGGGCTCACACAGCAGGCTGTTCAATACTGAAGAACTGTGACTTGCTCAGCACTCACACACACACAGAATATGGGATAGTTTCAGATTCCTCTGAGTCAGCTTTTCAACTCTTATGTCCTGGTCTTGCACCAACCAGGTTGGGGTTATTTTCTTTGGAACAAAGAAATGGGCCGGGATTCTCCCCTATCCGGCGGGGCGGGGGAATCCGGCGTAATGGAGTGGCGGAATTCTCCGCACCTTTAGGGGCCAAGCCCTCACCTTGAGGGGCTAGGCTCGGGGCGGAGTGATATCCGCCCCGCCGGCTGGCGGGAAAGGCCTTTGGCGCCACGCCAGCCGGCGCCGAAAGGACTTCGCCGGGCGACGCGTGCGCGGAAGCGGCATCCCCACGCATGCGCAGTGGAGGGGGCACAAATGTAGAGTAATTAGTAGATGAATTAGCGGAGGGTTGAGGAGAAATGGTTTAATTTAAAGTTTAGTGTTTTGAAGCACATTGGCCGAAAAGGACCCTCACAACATTTTGGAAATGTAATTGAAGTGCCAGAACCTACAAAAGCTGGGAAGTGAGATGCGGCTGGACAGCAGATTTTTTAGCCGTAACATACATGATGGGCTGAATCATATATGTGCTATATTTCTTTATTTCCTGGCACACACACCTTGGGCGGGATTCTCCGAAAACCGGTGCGACGGCTGGGATCCGGCTCCAAAAACGGCGCAGATCACTGCCCCCCCAAACGGCCCCCCCTAAACAGCACAAAGTCTCCGGGCCCGAATGGGCTAGCAGTGGCGTGACGCCATTCGCGCGGCGTCATCAACGCTGCGCAGCGTCACAGCACAAAAGACGCGGCCCCCCCTGCCCACCCCCCACAGGAGAAGCGCGCACACAACAACAGGGACTTAAGAGGACTGGAGGGGGCCCAGCTGACGAGAGGACTGGAGAGGGCCCAGTTCATGAGGAAAGGGACCTGGAACTGGCAGGTGGACCTAAGGACCGGGAGGTTGCCGATGCAGAGGTCGGGGGCCCACCGGCAGGTGACCCACCCACGGCCCGTCCCTCTTCCCCCATATCGCCCCTCCCCATATCGCCCCTCCCCATATCCCCCTCCCCATATCCACCCTCCCCATATCCCCCCTCCCCATATCCACCCCATATCCCCCCTGCCCCATATCCCCCTCCCCATATCCGCCCTCCCCCATATCCCCCCTCCCCATATCCCCCTCCCTATATCCCCCCTCCCCCATATCCCCCTCCCCATGTCCGCCCTCCCCATATACCCCCTCCCCCATATCCCCCTCCCCATATCCCCCTCCCCATATCTCCCCTCCCCTTATCCCCCCTCCCCATATCCCCCCTCCCCATATCCCCCTGCCCCATATCCCCCCTCCCCCATATCCCCCCTCCCCATATCCCCCTCCCATATCCCTCATATCCACCCTCCCCATATCCCCCATACCCCCCTCCCCATATCCCCCTCCCATATCCCCCCTCCCCCATATCCCCCATAACCCCTCCTCCATAATCCCCACTCCCCCATATCCCCCCTCCCCATATCCCCTCCCCATATCCCCCCTCCCCATATCCCCCTCCCCATATGCCCCCTCCCCCATATCCCCCTATCCCCCTCCCCATATCCCCCCTCCCCCATATCCCCCTCCCCCTATCCCCCCTCCCCCATATCCCCCGATCACCGCCTGCGTGTCTAACCATGCATGCTGTATTGTGTATTGCAGGACCAAACGTCGAGGCACCCAGCCCCGCGGATGCCGACTGCCCACAGGTCGCCCCAGGGCAGCCACGAGAGAGGGAGAGACCCCACCCCTCTGGCATGCGACGCCCGTAGGCCACCCCAGGGTGGCCACGAGAGAGTGAGAGACCCGGAGCAAAAGGGAGACGACGCCCCCGTCTCGTACGGGTGCGGCGACGCAGGCGTATGACACCCAGCGATGAGGTGGGCAGCCACAGGCCCCCGTCGCAGTCGAACCAGGACACCACTACCCAGGACAGCCCTACCCAGGACAGCCCTACCCAGGACACCACTACCCAGGATAGCCCTACCCAGGACACCACTACCCAGGACACCGCTACCCAGGACATCACTACTCAGGACACCACTACCCAGGACACCGCTACCCAGGACTCCCCTACCCAGGACACCACTACCCAGGACAGCCCTACCCAGGACATCACTACTCAGGACACCACTACCCAGGACACCACTACCCAGGACACCGCTACCCAGGACTCCCCTACCCAGGACACCACTACCCAGGATAGCCCTACCCAGGACACCACTACCCAGGACACCACTACCCAGGACATCACTACCCAGGACACCACTACCCAGGACAGCCCTACCCAGGACACCCCTACCCAGGACACCCCTACCCAGGACAGCCCTACCCAGGACACCACTACCCAGGACACCACTACCCAGGACACCACTACCCAGGACAGCCCTACCCAGGACACCGACACACATGACACTGAAATACAGGACACTGACACACAGTGGACGGGTGGGCAGGAACCACCACCCCAGGGGACCATGGACTCTGGGTCGGATGATGCTCACGACACAATGCCACTGCTGTCTCCAACACCCTCCACCATCGCAGAGACACTCACCTCGGTTGGGCACTTTAGTGATGAGGCGTCTGGTACACTCGCTGGTGCGCACAACACAGCCGTCCCGGTACAGCAGGTGGAGGTAGGAGCAGCAGAGGGGCCGGGAGGTAGGAGGGCATCCTGGTGTAAGCAAACATTTGCTGCCCAGGCGGGTCCCGGGTTCCTGCATTTACCACACCCACCCATAGACCCGATGCAGCCACTGAACCAGGGACGATCGAAGAGGGTGATGGGCGGCTTGCAGCGGCTGCAGATGCAGGTGGAGGAGTCCACCCGCGTCCAGGGGCTGGGAGTGGTGCCGGTCATGCGTGCCACCCAGGCCGAAACTGCACGGGTGTCGTCCGCGGTGGAGGCAATGGGTGTGACGGTGTCAGACATGGGGAGCAGCATGCGAGGCCGAGGGCTTTCCGTGCAGGCAGCGACTGTGGCCCAGGACATGGCTGCCCTCTCACAGGAATCCATGAGCCAGAGCCAGCGGTAGATGGCAGAGGCGTTCAACGCCGTGGCCCAGTCTCAGCAGGCCATGGGGCAGTCTCTGCAGGCCATGGTCTAGTCTCAGCAGGCCATCGCTGAGGGCATCGGCGCCATTGCCCATGTGTTAGCCAGTGTCGCACGGTCACAGACAGGGATGGGCAACTCCCTGAGCTCCATGGCTGCAAACCCGCAGACCCTTGTCGATACCAGCACGGGCCTCCAGGACTGGCAGCGCCAGGTGTCGGGGGTGGGGGGTGTCGGATGGCCGGTCCATTCGCACCCCCGACCCATGTAGAGGCCCGGGGGCCATCGGGCACCCCGAGGGAGGAGGAGGTGCTGGAGCCTGTCCCGGGTCCCCCTGTAGGGGAGGCCCCGGAACACTGCAGCACCTCAGACTCCCCCCCTTCCGTCCCAGGTGCATTGGGTGGGTAACGGGCAGGACAGTCTGGCAGCTCGCCATCCCAGTCGCCCGGGCCGCAGCCTGGCCCATCTAGGCCAGGATGCCCCAGGAAACGGCCGCCAAAGGGATCCCGTGTCAGAGGGCAGGAATCGCAGGAGTCCACCTCCAGTTCTTTTTTTTAATTTTAGAGTATCCAATTCATTTTTTCCAATTAATGGGCAATTTAGCATGGCCAATCCACCTACCTGCACATCTTTGGGTTGTGGGGGCAAAACTATCACACCTCTTGTCGCTGCCTGGGCATCATTGTAGCTGTTCTCCACATCACTCTGTGTCCTCCGTATAGACGTCATCAGCAACGACTGCAACGGGAAGACCCTGTCGCCCAGCAACCAGCCCCTCAGCCGTGGGTGGCGTCCCTCGAACATGCCGGGGATGTAAGACCCCGACAACACGGATGAGTCATGAACACTTCCCGGGTAACGGGCGCAGACGTGTAGGATAATCATGCGGTGGTCGCAGACCACCTGGATGTTCATGGAATAGGTCCCCTTCCTATTGGTGAACACGGCCCTGTTATCTGCAGGTGGCTGCACGGCGACGTGCATCCCATCGATCGAACCGTGGACCATGGGAAAACCGGCCACGGCAGAGAACCCCACGGCCCGGGCATCCTGGCTGGCCCGGTCCACAGGGAAGCGGATGTAGCGGTCCGCAATGGCATATAGGGCGTCTGTCACTGCCCGGATGCACCGGTGCACCGATGTCTGCGATATGCCGGACAGGTCCCTACTCGGCGACTGGATTGACCCCGTGGCATAAAGGTTCAGGGCCACCGTAACCTTGACGGACACGGGGAGAGGGTGTCCTCCCCGAGTGCCACGCGGTGCCAGGTGTGCCAGCAGGTGGCAGATGTATGCCACGGTTTCCTGGCTCATCCGAAGTCTCCTGCTGCATGCCCGATCCGTGAGGTCATGGTTCGACGAACGGGGCCTCCTTGGGCGTCTCCGTTGTCATGGCGACACAACATCCTCCTCCCCCTCCTCGCCCTGTCGGGCAGGTGGCCCTGCAGCCTGGGCGGTTGCCGCCTGCTCCTCTGCGGCAAGCACCTCGGCGGCAACCTGCACCGACTCTCTGGCACGCTCCTCCTCCTCCAGGGCAATATGTAGAATAGTGGCTGCTGCCATGGCGGTGAACAGCGCTGGCTGATCAGAAAACATGATGGCCTGCGGAGGGGTGGGGGGGGGGGGGGGGGGGGTATGTCAACATGTCATCATTGGCCTTGCCCTCCCCCCCCCCCCTCCCCCGCAGCCAGGTGCCATGGGCTGCATGGGCACGACTGTTGGAGGATGGCATCTGGCCAGACGGACAACCTCCCTTGCGCTCACCCCCCTCCCCGGCACTCCCCCCCCCCCTCCCCAGCACTCGCACTCACCCCCCCTCCCCGGCACTCAACCCCCCCCCCGGCACTCTCCCTCCCTCCCCGGCACTCACTCTCTCCCCCCCTCCCCGGCACTCACCCCCCCTCCCCGGCACTCTTCCCCCCTCCCCGGCACTCTCCCCCCCTCCCCGGAACTCTCCCCCCCTCCCCGGCACTCACTCTCTCCCCCCTCCCCGGCACACGCACTCACCCCCCCCTCCCCGGCACTCACTCCACAGCCCCCCCCCACAGCCCCCCCCCCCCACAGCCCCCCCCCCCCACACACCCCTCCCCCACACACACAGACTGCAGCCACGCCATCACTTCTCCTGCGTCCACCCCCCACACCGTGACCTACCTCCACACTGTACGGCGTCAACTATCAGCACTGGTTGACGCCGTTATATAGGTGTTTTGACTTCAGCCCATCCGGCCGAGAGAATACTGGCAGCCCCGGGGTCCATAGCGTCGCGCCGGCCCCCACCATTCTCCGAGGCGGGCGGCACGATTGACGCCTCACAGACCTTTCAGCGTTCGGAGACTTCGGGAGACAGGGGGGGCGGGATTCACGCCGGCCCCCGGAGATTCTCCGACCCGGAGGGGGCTCGGAGAATCCCGCCCCTTATTTGGGAATACCAGTCTGATAGTCACACATGCACTTCCATACATCTACCACCAGATGGAACTAGGCTGTTAAGTGATCAGGAAAATTTGCGCCACCCAAGTGCCAGGCAACGTCAATCATCAACAAAAGACAGGGGCGGCATGTGGTGCAATGGTTAGCACTGGGACTACGGCACTGAGGAGCCAGGTTCGAATCCGCGGCCCTGGGTCACTGTCCGTGTGGAGTTTGCACATTCTCCCCCACAACCCATGTGCAGGGTAGGTGGATTGGCCATGCTAAATTGCCCCTTAATGGAAAAGAAAAATAATTGGGTACTCTAAACTAATTTAAAAAAAGCTTCACCAAGAGAGAATCTAAACATCTCCCCTTGACATTCAATGGCATTACCATCGCTGAATCCCCCACTATCAACATCCTGACAACTTACCATTGGCCAGAAACTGAACTGGACTAGCCATACTAAAACTGTGGCTCCCAGAGCAGGTCAGAGGCTAGGGATTCTGCAGGGAGTAACTCACCTCCTGACCACCCAAAGTCTGTCCACCATCGACAAGGCAGTAGTCAGGAGTGTGATGAAATACTTTCCACTTGCCTGGATGAATGCATCGCCAACAACACTCAAGAAGCTTGACATCCCATTTGATTGACACCGCATCCACCATCCCACTCTCTCCATCACCGACGCACAGTGGCAGCTGTGTGTACCATATACAAGATGCACTGCAGCAAGGCCCCTGAAACGGCACCTTCAAAACCCACAACCTCTACCACTCAGAAGGGCAGCAGATACCTGGCAACACCACCACCTGCAAGTTCCCCTTCAAGTCACTCACACAGAACATAGAACATACAGTGCAGAAGGAGGCCATTCGGCACATCGAGTCTGCACCGACCCACCCCAGCCCTCACTTCCATCCTATCCCCGCAACCCAATAACCCCTCCTAACCTTTTTGGTCACAAAGGGCAATTTATCATAGCCAATCCACCTAACCTGCACATCTTTGGGCTGGGAGGAAACCGGAGGAAACCCACGCAGACACGGGAAGAACGTGCAGACTCCATACAGACAGTGACCCAGCGGGGAATCGAACCTGGGATGCTAGCGCTGTGAAGCCACAGTGCTATCCACTTGTGCTACCATGCTGCACCTTCCTGACTTGGAAATATATGGCCGTTCCTTCACAGTCGCTGGGTAAAAATCCTGGAACTCCCTCCCTAACAGCACTGTGGGTGTACCTACCACTCAAGGACTGCTGTGGTTCCAGAAGGCAGCTCACTACCACTTTCTCAAGGGCAATTAGGGATGGGCAATAAATGCTGGCCTAGCCAGTGACGCCCATATCCTAGGAACGAATAAAAAGAACTTCATGAGTGTCGGAAGCTGTTGAATTCCCTTACCTGTACCTCCAAAATTCGTAATGTGCCCTGAGGGGAATTTCCTTTGTCCTGTCTTTCCATGATTAGTTTGTAATTAAAACTGTGGAGAAAATAGGAAGAGCTGTTCGCTGTAACGTGGGCTGCTCAGCCACATAAGAAAGAGCAGATATTCATATCTCCATTCCCAGACTATGATTTTGAATAATAAGGAGGTGTTATCTGATGTAAGTGGGGTACACTGCAGGGATCCTGCATTGAAAACTGCAGCTTTGGTGATTTAATTGGAATCAGCTTCATGCAAAGGTGATCCTGAGCAAATCAAACTAATTGTTGACAGAAATCCCATCCAAGTGTGCATGTTGACACAATCCCCGGGACTAAACCATTTACCACACTATTTCAGATAAAAGAATGTTTTCTTCTTTTAGTCTGGGATAACAAATGATTTGTGATCTTTTTTTCTCTAGTGCTTTGTAATTTAATGTTTACCCATTTTTACTGCTGGATTGAGTTACTTCTTCTGCTGGGAACAAGTCATAGGGGGAAAACAACACACAAGCAGGCCCTTGTATTTCCAGGAGTTTGCTCGGTCTAACTGCTGTGCCATTCCTGTTCAATAGGGTGAGAAAATGGTACAAAATCCTAAAATGTACATACATTTTAAACATACATGTTTTTTCAATGTCTCTCTTCCTCCCCTTCTTTCAGTAACCAAAGTCACCAAGCATTCATTCTGTCAGCGCAAATCACTGGGTAATGATCAGGAGCAGGAAAGCTGCCTGATTATCCTTTCCTCAGCCGGGGAATGCTGAGGCAAATTGTCACACTGCAATCGCTGTGGTTGAGATCAGCTGACTCAACGCAGACAAAGAATTGAACACCATCGTTTCAACTCGGTGATTCAGTACTGGACAGTGCCTCACTGCTTTTACCCACAAAGGTGGGGGGGGGGGGCGCGATCCCCATGAATACATTTCAAAATTGTCTTTTATTAAATCCCAATGCTTGTCGTCATGAAGATAATTTAAAGTGTTTCTCCCAAATTGTTACACATATGTAGATCCTGCAACATGACATCATTTATCTCCTTCTAGCGAGAGCAGAGATTATGCAAATTACATGTATTTGCCTCATTTGCAGCATTATGCATTCATTCACATATTAATGAGGCTTGTGGCAGTTGGAGATCAGCACAGTAAACCTTTCTTGTCTAATACATGCATGCAGCCCCCTCTGATCAGAAAATTCATTGCTTGCGTCTCCCTTCAGGGGCTCAAGACTCAGCACTGCAGCAGGCCAGGAGAAGGCCCCCATGCCGCTTTCCTCTGTTGCCTGACTCAACAGCCAGAATGGAGTCATCCTTAGCACCACCCACTCAACTACTCTTAAAGTCGAATGATTTCATTCTGGCACATCAAAGGTATCAAAGCAATGTCTGATCACCTCAAAGGCAAGCACATTGGACAGTTTTAAATTGGGAATATGAATTTCAGGCTAAAGGAGAAGCATAATTACTTGTTATTTAAAAGGGAATTGTTGAAATGTAGAGCTAACTGTGCTCTCAGACAGTTATAGACATAAGCTTGTCAGGTATTAAAATAATCTCACTGAACCATATGCTGTTGTGCAAAATTTAGACATTTTGCATAACTAAACGTCCTCCTTCTCAAACATCATGGATTTAGGGTCTGTTTTGCACAGGCCTGCTATATATTTAAAAAAAAATTTTTTTTACTGTACCCAATTAATTTTTTCCAATTAAGGGGCAATTTAGCATGGCCAATCCACCTACCCTGCACATCTTTGGGTTGTGGGGGCGAAACCCACGCAGACACGGGGAGAATGTGCAAACTCCACATGGACAGTGACCCAGAGCCGGGATCGAACCTGGGACCTCAATGCAGTGAGGCAGCAGTGCGAACCCACTGCGCCACCGTGCTGCCACGCTGTGTTTATTATAAGGAGTTGTTCAGTCCAATGCCATAAAAATCAAACACTTTTAAATGTAAAACAATTCTCTGATTTTGAAAAATGTTAACATACTTAGTTATAACACCATCTTGTGAATGAGGACCGATCTTTCTTTCTTCAAATTCTGTACAATATAAATAATTAGCAGTGATCATAGTCCGTTGTTAAGAGGTAACTGGAGCCAAGATGATAGTGACAGGAAATTCCAAGCCCAGAATTTTGACAGGTTGCATTTAACATTCAGAACATTTTCAGACACAACTGCAATCGTCGACATCAATGAGTCAAATGCACAGAGATGACAGAGAGCTCGAGACAGCCTGTAATTTAATAACAATAAACTTAACCCTCAGATGAAAACCTGTCTGATGGTAACATCTGCTTCGTATATAAAACTGATTCTTTAATTAAAAAAGATACATTCCAGTTTTTTCCTGCTATTCTCCTCTCTTGTGAAGGAGGCGGCTTCGTTACTGAGGTAGTTTCATGGGCAGTGGTCATGTGCCATTCAACAGGTGTAAGATGCTTTGATGGTCAGCGCTATCCAAATGTGGAGGTGATCACAGCCATGTGGGAATTGCTGCACAGTGATCAGGAACTGAGGGCGGGATTCTCCCAGCCCTGGGCCGGGCCGGAGAATCCCCACGACCGGCCACGCCGCCGCGCCGCCGGCATGCAATTCTCCGCAGAGAGCGATGGGCAGTTAAAACGCTGAGTCCCGCCGGCGCCGTCCACACCTGCTCGCAGCCGACGGGAACTCTGCGTGCAAGGATCGGGTGGCGGCCTGTGGGGAGGAGGGGCCTCCGATGTGGCCTGGCCCGCAATCGGGGCCCACCCATCGGCTGGCAGGCCTCTCTGTCCCCGGCCTCTATTCCCACGTGCCGGCCGCAGTACTCCTGCGCCATGTTGCGTCGGGGCCGGTGCGTTGAAGGAGGCCACCGCGCATGCACGTGCTGGCGCCTGCGCCACTGCGCATGCACGGATCCCGCGGCACACAGTTCGCGCCAGGATCTGTAGCTTGAGTGGCGCGAACCGCTCCAGCGCCATGCTGGCCCCCTGTAGGGGCCAGAATTACTCCTGGCATCGGCCTGTTCACACTGTCGTAAAATGCGCCGCTGTTTACGACGGCGTGGGCACTCTGCTGCGGGATGAGAGAATCCCGCCCTGAAACCCTGGCAGATTTTCCTGAACCTCCAAGTTCTGGGGCCATTTGCAGTTGCTGTGAGAGGCAGGCCATTATCCTCCGATCCTTAACAGGACGGTGGTCCCAGCAGCATCTCTTAACTGACCATCACTAGTAAAATCACCTCCACAGTCCTCTTGCCTACCCATGCTGGTTCAGGAGCCACTTTCAGTCTCAGCGGTGGTGCTTTCTTGATTCCTGCCTGTAAAATTCTGGCCGATGAATCTCCTTGGTGAGCAGGAACAAAGCTTTCTTAAAATATATTTTACGAAAGCTATGAATAAATATTCCAAAATTAAATATCAGCGTTATGATTGTTACAGGAATTTAGAAATTCCTTTCCTCACCACCCACTATTGATAGTCCATTTGATATCAGAATAAGATTAATCTGCTAATTAGTTTCCTGTGTTTAGCCAGTGCGACAGATTTGTTTTGACAGTTGAACTCACTTCTGTTGACTGGTTCAAGTGATAACAGCCAGGATAGGGGTTGAGCTAAATACTAGCGGGAATTCTTTGGGATTCTCTGTTCACAGCAGCACCTCGCCCCTGCCTGCAGGTTTCCCAGCGGCGTGGGATGGCTTCAATGGGAATATCCATTTACAAGCAGCAGGAGTATAGAATCCCACCACCAGTGAATGGGGCGCTGCTGAGAAACAGGCAGTTGGGGACTGGAGAATCTTCTTAATTTCTATGACATGGGTTCAAAACCAACTCAAACAGAATCATGAGTGCAATTTCCCCGACCCCCCAGTGGCAGATTTTCCCATGGCAGAGTTGGTGAGCCGTTGGCCAGTGGTGGGGGAGGGGATCTTCTGGTCCCACCGCAATCGATGACCATTTGTATAGCTCACCGGCCCCGCTGCCAGGGAATCCACCATGTGGGGTCACCGTTGGTGGGACCAGAAGATCCACTGGTGGGCAGGGCTGGAAAATCCCATCCAGAGAATGGTTACGGTACAGAAGGAGGCCATTCATAGGAGTACATGGGCACCGAAACAGGCCATTCAGCCCAATTAGTCCATGCCAGTGTTTATGCTCCACCCGAGTCTCCTCCCATCTTTTCTCATCTAAATCCATCATTGAAAATTTCTCTTCCATTCTTCCTCACATGGTCATTTAGCTTAATCTTCAATACATCTATACTATTTGATTCAATCAATCCCCGTGGGAGTGAGTTCCACATTTTCATCACTCTCTGGGTAAACAAGGCCCTTCTGAATTCCCTATTGGATTTCTTTGTGACTGTCTTATATTGACGGTTTCTAATTTTAAGCTTCCCCCACAAGAGGAAACATTCTCTCTGTGTCCATTGTATCCATTGTAGCAAAACCTATCGCTATTTCAAGACTTTGTTTCGGCCATCTGTCAGACTTCTTTTTCCAAGAGACTCAGAGCCTGGAGGTGCATGGGTGGCACTGCCAATGTGCCAGGCTCACAGTGCCAAGATGCCCAGGTGTCAAGTTGCCCATGTCAGGTTTCGGGTACAGGGGTGCCCTGCCCTTAAGAGGTGGGGTGAGGAAGGGCTGGGGACCACATAAGAGGTAAGTTGGGGGGGTCCGGAGGCCAGGGTGGAGTGGCTGAGAGGGTTGAGAGCTCGGAGTGGCATTTATAAGAAAGGTAAGTGCAGCCTCGGTGGGGCATTCCTCGTCAAGGCCCAAAAAACAAACAAAGTCCTGTTTGATAGCAGGGTCATTCTTGGCGCTGCAGGCTCCGAGAAACACCCCGCTATTCACGCCCAAATTGCACCCTCAGTCTGTCCATGGTACGTATAAATATGATACATATATGCATGAAACATATGACACATAGGCCATCCATCTGCCTTCACCCGACCCTTCAGTAATCGGGCAGATGGGACTGTCAAAAGTCAATTCAATTTTTGGTGCGGTTCCCAAGAACCTCTCCTCTCACGTCACGGGCAGTGTACTCCCCATGCACTGGGCATCCCGGTAGCACAGTGGTTAGCACAGTTGCTTCACAGCTCCAGGGCCCCAGGTTCGATTCCCAGCTTGGGTCAACAAAGAACAAAGAACAAAGAAAAGTACAGCACAGGAACAGGCCCTTCAGCCCTCCAAGCCTGCGCAGACAATGCTGCCCATCTAAACTAAAATCTTCTACACTTCCGGGGTCCGCATCCCTCTATTCCCATCCTATTCATGTATTTATCAAGATGCCCCTTAGACGTCACTATCGTCCCTGCTTCCACCCGGCAGCGAGTTCCAGGCACCCATTACCTTCTGTGTGAAAAACTTGCCTCGCACATCTCCTCTAAACCTTGCCCCTCGCACCTTAAACCTATGCCCCCTAGTAACTGACCCCTCTACCCTGGGTTACTGTCTGTGTGGAATTTGCACTTTCTCCCCGTGTCTGCGTGGGTTTCCTCCGGGTGCTCCGGTTTCCTCACGCAGTCCCAGGTTAGGTGGATTGGGCATGATAAATTGCCCTGAGTGTCCAGAAAGATTAGGTGGGGTTACTGGGTTACAGGGATGGGGTGGAAGCGTGGGTTTTAAGTGGGGTGCTCTTTCCAAGAGCCGGTGCAGACTCGATGAGCTGAATGGCCTCCTTCTGCTCTGTAAATTCTATGATATGTGTGTGGTAAATTTATAAGTGTAAAGTTGCCGGAATCCCAGATGACCCTTTGAGGGGGAGAGATGGCTGTTGGTGATTTAACCTGAGGATCAATACTCCTCAGGCAAAGGGAAAGGTTGAGAAGGCGGGACTTTATGAATAACCTCAGCCGGTACGGGGATTGAACCCATGCTGCTGGCCTTGATCTGTATCAGGAACCACCTGTCTAGCCAGGTGAGCTAAACCGGGTAAGTTGACACCAGCCCCCCTGGCATCAGCCCTGCCTACCACTACCCTGACCTCCCTCCTGGCCTACCCCCCCCATCCCCAACACCCCGTCCCCCAACAAGTTGTCAGCTGGCACCTCGCAACATCCCCTCCTCCCAGCATATTACCGAGCCCATGCCCCAGCACACCCTGGCACCCACAAGCACAACCCCTCCATGGCCATGAGCAGTGCCCATAAAAGCCAACTGCCATAGATGCCCCCTATTGCATCAAGCATGCAGCTCACACTGCCTTCTCTTTATACCCACAGGAGAATTTAGTCAATGATAGGTGGGAAAGGCACTGACGGGCGGTGGGGTTCCGGATACCAGAATCCTCACCCACGATGAGGAGCAGACTCTGATGATCATGGAGTTGGCGTAGGGTAGAGCAGTCACCAACAGTGAGGTTGGCCTACGCTGCAGAGGTGAGGATCCATTGCCCCTTCACCCAGATGACCTGTCTCAAGTGAATTGTTCATGTCAGACAAAATGATCCCTTCCTCTCACTGACCACATGTCTCTTCTCTCGCAGGATCTCCAGCCGAAGGTGCCGGGCCATCTGGGGTCACTCCCCGCCGCACCCCTCCCCCGCCCCCATCCACCCAAGAGAACCCCTCAGGGGAGAACTCCAAGGATGCCACCATCGAGGCATCACAGCTATAATCCCCACCATCCACCAGCGGAGAGACACATACCTCAGTGAGCAGCAGGCTTCTGGGGAACAATCTGGTGAGCACTACACAGTTGCTGATGAACATCGGGTGAAGTCAGGAATGTCCAAGAGAGTCAGCAGTCGGAGGCTTGCTGAGTCCCAATCAGATGCCGAGCCTCTGGACAAGGTTATCCCAGAGCTGATGCAGATGCTAGGACAAGGCCATGAGATTGAGGAGGGGATGGTAGGACACTCCGGCGTGTGCATAGTCGATTGGCGGAGTCCCAAAGGCTACGGGTGCAGGAGATGGCGCCGACAAATCTCCACTCCCGTTGCTGGTCAATGGGATTTCCCATTGAAGCCACCTGATGCCGCCGGCAAACCCGCGGGCGGGGGTGTGCTGCCGGTGGGAACAGAGAATCCTAACGGCTATTCATTGTGAGAAGCAAGGGTTGGCCGCCATTTCCCCAAACAGTGCTCTTGGCATTCAATATTCTGAAATATACCCTTGGTGTGAATAAATTGCACAATCTATTCAGCCACCTGACTTCCAATCTTCAGAATGAAATATTTATTGACCCCAATGATATGATAGAGGTAATGGAATCAATCAAAATGCTGTGCACTTTAACTCAAGCCGTATGTTTAACCAAAACTGAGAGGAAATGGTCTTTTAGACAGATTATAAGATGCTTCATGATAAAATAAAAGTAAACCAGGCACAAGTTTTTCAAAAATCAGAGGGGAGTAGGACAAGAGGACAACATTTAAAGTTTATGAAAGGTAAGATTAGGACAGTTGAAGAATTATTTCTTTACCCATGGCGATCAAGTGTCCAGGAAGTAGTTGAGACAGAAATATTGACTCATTACTCAAAATTTGTATGTTGTAATGGAAAGATTGTGGTTGACATCTCGATATGAATTTATTTTTATGCTTTACGATGAAAATAAATAGGAAAATGTTGTTTATTTACTAGAAATAAAGTGCAGAGCCAATTTTCATTTTGCTATTGACTTCTGTGAGAAAAATGAATGAATTTGATCTCAGAGCATGTGGACTTCCTTGAGTTTAGATTGAAAAAAAACCCACATCCGATATTTAGGTTGGTTTATTTACATCTACCGGTTTGGTTACCCTGTTGAAACATTATTTTAAAATATGTAAATCTGCCTTGATAAGTCCTAAATTGTGAAGCACCTCTAGTGATTTGGGTAAAATGTAACTGAATGTGTTCATTCTAACGCCCAATGTCGTCACATATATAAAAACTAAACAGCATGCATTATAAGCATGCACAAAAATGACTACTTTGTACCAGGAAGGTAAGGGGAAGAAAAATAACTTTTGGGATCTCAAAATAACAAAACAAACCCACTATCTAAGTCACAAAACTTAATCGTTGTGAAGCCAAGTCAGGCATTGTGGCCAAAAGCACAAATCACAGTGAGTAATCCTCAATAATGACTCTAGCACCATAAATGTGGACAAATGGCGTGAAAACTGATTGATATAATCTGTTGTTCACATCAACTTTATGTCTGTAAATCTGCCTCCTGCTTATGAATTTGATGCATGGAAGGTGAGGCACTTGCTTAACATCATAATTATCTGACAGAATGAAAGATGACATTTTTAACCTTCTCTTATGAACCCTACAGAAAAACCCTATTAGTTTCTATAGTAACTGTATAGTGTTAAAATCATCTGTGTGTTGTACAGAAACAGTGTGTGCCTTCGAGGATGACAGAGAATTCAACTTTATCCTGAATAAAACGCCTTATTTGTGCTGCCAGAATAGAAGGAGCTTAGATCAGTTAAACCATATCAAACATCTCTTTTCAGTTTATTTGCATACTTAAAGATTGATTAGATGAAGCGGTGTGAACCCCTAACACACATCACATTCCCAGCACATTCAAGTGTAGTTGTTCCTTGTACAGAAAGCATCATCAATGCTAGGTCTGTATGCTACTCGTAAGAACTTGTTTGCATTCGATCCAAATGATCAATCGACCAGTCTAAACCTGCAGGAATCTACATTGTGGCTGAAATAGATTTGAAAACATTTGTACTGCGGAGAATTAGATTTTATTTGGAAGTCCACAATTCAAGTCTCCAAAGACAAATACAAAGTTAATCATCAGTGTCATCATGAGAAACATTCCACAGGTCAAATGACCATATTTCGACCCCAAATTCTAGAAAACACAAAAAGACTACCATGGTTCATCTGCGAGCATTTCAACTTAAAGATGCCGAGCACTCAGCCAGATTGACTCCCAGGGAATAAATGGATTCACCATATACAACTGGCTTGTTCTGTCTAGTCTATTGCTAACAATAAAGTAAATATTTGTCCAGGAACTGTTCAAGAAGGGAACAAGGAAAAAGATGGAAAATTATAGGCCAATTAGCCTAACCTCGGTTGTTGGCAAGATTCTAGAATCCATTGTTAAGGATGAGGGGCGAAATTCTCCGGAAACGGCGCGATGTCCGCCGACTGGCACCCAAAACGGCGCAAATCAGACGGGCATCGCGCCGCCCCAAAGGTGCGGAATGCTCCGCATCTTTGGGGGCCGAGCCCCAACCTTAAGGGGCTAGGCCCGCGCCGGACGGATTTCCGCCCCACCAGCTGGCGGAAAAGGCCTTTGGTGCCCCGCCAGCTGGCGCGGAAATGACATCTCCGGGCGGCGCATGCGCGGGAGCCTTAGCGGCCGCTGACGGCATTCCTGCACATGCGCAGTGGAGGGAGTCTCTTCTGCCTCTGCACGAATACCATGGGCCCTTATTTTACTCAGCAGTCTCCCGTGAGGTGGAGACCGTGGCGGAGGCGGAAGGGAAAGAGTGCCCCCACGGCACAGGCCCGCCCGCGGACCGTTGGGCCCCGATCGCGGGCCAGGCCACCGTGGGGCACCCCCCGGGGCCAGATCGCCCCACGCACCCCCCAGGACCCCGGAGCCCGTCCGCGCCGCCTTGTCCCGCCAGTAAGGTAGGTGATTTAATTTACGCCGGCGGAACAGGCATTTTAGCGGTGGGACTTCGGCCCATCCGGGCCGGAGAATCGCACGGGGGGGCCCGTCAACCGGCGCGACGCGATTCCCGCCCCCGCCGAATATCCGGTGCCGGAGACTTCGGCAACTGGCGGGGGCAGGATTCACGCCCGCCCCCGGCGGGGGGGTCGGAGAATCTCGCCCCTGATTTCTAAATTCTTGTAAGTGCAGGATCGGATTAGGACAAGTCAGCATGGATTTAGTCAGGGGAGGTCATGCCTGACAAACCTGTTAGAGTTCTTTGAAGAGATAACAAATAGGTTAGACCAAGGAGAGCCAATGGATGTTATTTATCTTGACTTCCAAAAGGCCTTTGATAAGGTGCCTCACGGGAGACTGCTGAGTAAAATAAGGGCCCATGGTATTCGAGGCAAGGTACTGACATGGATTGACGATTGGCTGTCAGGCAGAAGGCAGAGAATTGGGATAAAAGGTTATTTTTCGGAATGGCAACCGGTGACGAGTGGTGTCCCGCAGGGTTCAGTGTTGGGGCCACAGCTGTTCTCTTTATATATTAACGATCTAGATGACGGGACTGGGGGCATTCTGGCTAAGTTTGCCGATGATACAAAGATAGGTGGAGGGGCAGGTAGTATGGAGGAGGTGGGGAGGCTGCAGAAAGATTTAGACAGTTTAGGAGAGTTGTCCAAGAAATGGCTGATGAAATTCAACGTGGGCAAGTGCGAAGTCTTGCACTTTGGAAAAAAGAATAGAGGCATGGACTATTTTCTAAACGGTGACAAAATTCATAATGCTGAAGTGCAAAGGGACTTGGGAGTCCTAGTCCAGGATTCTCTCAAGGTAAACTTGCAGGTTGAGTCCGTAATTAAGAAAGCAAATGCAATGTTGTCATTTATCTCAAGAGGCTTGGAATATAAAAGCAGGGATGTACTTCTGAAGCTTTATAAAGCATTAGTCAGGCCTCATTTAGAATACTGTGAGCACTTTTGGGCCCCACACCTCAGGAAGGACATACTGGCACTGGAGCGGGTCCAGCGGAGATTCACACGGATGATCCCAGGAATGGTAGGCCTAACATACGATGAACGTCTTATATTCATTGGAGTTTAGGAGGTTGAGGGGAGATCTAATAGAAACTTACAAGATAATGAATGGCTTAGATAGGGTGGACGTAGGGAAGTTTTCTCCATTAGCAGGGGAGACTAGGACCCCGGGGCACAGCCTTAGAATAAAAGGGAGTCACTTTAGAACAGAGATGAGGAGAAATTTCTTCAGCCAGAGAGTGGTGGGTCTGTGGAATTCATTGCCACAGAGGGCGGTGGAGGCCGGGACGTTGAGTGTCTTGAAGACAGAAGTTAATAAATTCTTGATTTCTCGAGGAATTGAGGGCTATGGAGAGAGAGCAGGTAAATGGAGTTGAAATCAGCCATGATTGAATGGTGGAGTAGACTCGATGGGCCGAATGGCCTTACTTCCGCTCCTATGTCTTATGGTCTTATGGTTGCTCTGACTCTGACCTGCACTCCCAATCAATTGGAGCCTGCTGCTGGGAGCACAGAATTGTTGAACATACCCTCATACTTTTTTCCATTTCAGGGGCGTCATTCTCCGACCCCCAGCGGGTCGGAGAATGGCCGTTGGCCGCCGTGAATCCCGCCCCCGCCGGTTGCCGAAGTCTCCGTAGGGAGAAAAGTCGGCGGGGCGTTCATGGCGCCGCAGACGTCGGAGAATGGCACGTGTGGGCGCAAGGCAGCCGATTTTGGGCATGCCGATATTCTCCCGTCCGGATGGGCCGAAGTCCCGTCGACGTGATGACAGGTCACGTCGACGTAAATCAAACCTCCTTTTAATCGGCGCCAACCTGTGCTCCAGGTTCACGCCGACCAGCGTGGAGGTGGGTGACGGCCTGGGGGTTGGCCGCTGGGCAGGCGATGGCGTGGCCGCAGTCTGAATGTGGGGGAGAGGTGTGTCTCGGGTTGTGTGTGTGTGTGTGCGGCGGGGGGGGGTGGTTAGAGTGGGCTGGGCTCCGGGGGAGTGCCGGGAGGGGGGTCAGTGCCGGGGAGGGACGGGGAGGAGGATGGGGGGTCCGTGCCGGGGAGGAGGATGGGGGGCCCGTGCCGGGGAGGAGGATGGGGGGTCCGTGCCGGGGAGGAGGATGGGGGGGTCCGTGCCGGGGAGGAGGATGGGGGGGGTCCGTGCCGGGGAGGAGGATGGGGGCCGTGCTGGGGAGGAGGATGGGGGGCCTGTGCCGGGGAGGGGGATGGGGGGTCCGTGCCAGGGAGGAGGATGGGGAGGTCCGTGCCGGGGAGGAGGATGGGGTCCGTGCCGGGGAGGAGGATGGGGGGGTCTGTGCCGGGGAGGAGGATGGGGGGGTCCGTGCCGGGGAGGAGGATGGGGGCCGTGCCGGGGAGGAGGATGGGGGGGTCCGTGCCGGGGAGGAGGATGGGGGGCCTGTGCCGGGGAAGGGGATGGGGGGTCCGTGCCGGGGAGGAGGATGGGGTGTCCGTGCCGGGGTGGAGGATGGGGTCCGTGCCGGGGAGGAGGATGGGGGGCCCGTGCCGGGGAGGGGGATGGGGGGTCCGTGCCGGGGAGGAGGATGGGGGGGTCCGTGTCAGGGAGGAGGATGGGTCCGCGGCGGGGAGGAGGATGGGGGGTCCGTGCCGGGGAGGAGGATGGGGGGCCCGTGCCGGGGAGGGGGATGGGGGGTCCGTGCCGGGGAGATGGATGGGGGCGGTGCCGGGGAGGAGGATGGGGTGTCCGTGCCGGGGAGGAGGATGGGGGGTCCGTGCCGGGGAGGAGGATGGGGGGGGTTCCGTGCCGGGGAGGAGGATGGGGGGTCCGTGCCGGGGAGGAGGATGGGGTCCGTGCCGGGGAGGAGGATGGGGGGGGTCCGTGCGGGGAGGAGGATGGGGTCCGTGCTGGGGAGGAGGATGGGGGGCCCGTGCCGGGGAGGGGGATGGGGGGTCCGTGCCGGGGAGGAGGATGGGGGAGGTGCCGGGGAGGAGGATGGGGGGTCCGTGCCGGGGAGGAGGATGGGGGACCTGTGCCCGGGAGGGGGATGGGGGGTCCGTGCCGGGGAGGAGGATGGGGGAGGTGCCGGGGAGGAGGATGGGGGGTCCGTGCCGGGGATGAGGATGGGGGACCTGTGCCCGGGAGGGGGATGGGGGGTCCGTGCCGGGGAGGAGGATGGAGGCGTCCGTGCCGGGGAGGAGGATGGGGTCCGTGCCGGGGAAGAGGATGGGGGGTCCGTGCCGGGGAGGAGGATGGGGGGCCCGTGCCGGGGAGGAGGATGGGGGGGGTCCGTGCCGGGGAGGAGGATGGGGTCCGTGCCGGGGAGGAGGATGGGGGGGGTCCGTGCCGGGGAGGAGGATGGGGTCCGTGCCGGGGAGGAGGATGGGGGGCCCGTGCCGGGGAGGGGGATGGGGGGTCCGTGCCGGGGAGGAGGATGGGGGACCTGTGCCCGGGAGGGGGATGGGGGGTCCGTGCCGGGGAGGAGGATGGAGGCGTCCGTGCCGGGGAGGAGGATGGGGTCCGTGCCGGGGAAGAGGATGGGGGGCCCGTGCCGGGAAGGGGGATGGGGGGACCGTGCCGGGGAGGGGGGTCGGGGCCACGCTGGGGAGGAGGATGGGGGTTCCGTGCCAGGGAGGAGGATGGGGGGCCCGTGCCGGGGAGGGGGAAGGGGGGTCCGTGCCGGGGAGGAGGATGGGGTCCGTGCCGGGGAGGAGAACGGGGGAGTCCGTGCCGGGGAGGAGGATGGGGTCCGTGCCGGGGAGGAGGATGGGGGGCCCGTGCCGGGGAGGAGGATGGGGGGGGTCCGTGCCGGGGAGGAGGATGGGGTCCGTGCCGGGGAGGAGGATGGGGGATCCGTGCCGGGGAGGAGGATGGGGGGCCCGTGCCGGGGAGGGGGATGGGGGGTCCGTGCCAGGGAGGAGGATGGGGGGGTCCGTGCTGGAGAGGAGGATGGGGTCCGTGCCGGGGAAGAGGATGGGGGGCCCATGCCGGGGAGGGGGATGGGGGGACCGTGCCGGTGAGGGGGATGGGGGCCACGCTGGGGAGGAGGATGGGGGGTCCGTGCCGGGGAGGAGGATGGGGGGGGTCCGTGCCGGGGAGGAGGATGGGGTCCGTGCCGGGGAGGAGGATGGGGGATCCGTGCCGGGGAGGAGGATGGGGGGCCCGTGCCGGGGAGGGGGATGGGGGGTCCGTGCCAGGGAGGAGGATGGGGGGGTCCGTGCTGGAGAGGAGGATGGGGTCCGTGCCGGTGAGGAGGATGGGGGGCCCGTGCTGGGGAGGGGGATGGGGGGTCCGTGCCGGGGAGGAGGATGGGGGGGGGGGGTCCGTGCCGGGGAGGAGGATGGGGTCCGTGCCGGGGAGGAGGATGGGGGTCCGTGCCGGGGAGGAGGATGGGGTCCGTGCCGGGGAGGAGGATGGGGTCCGTGCCGGTGAGGAGGATGGGGGGTCCGTGCCGGTGAGGAGGATGGGGGGCCCGTGCCGGTGAGGAGGATGGGGGGCCCGTGCCGGGGAGGAGGATGGGGGGTCCGTGCCGGGGAGGAGGATGGGGGGCCCGTGCTGGGAGGGTGATGGGGGGTCCGTGCCGGGGAGGTGGATAGGGGGGTCCGTGCCGGGGAGGAGGATGGGGGGCCCCGTGCCGGGGAGGGGGATGGGGGGTCCGTGCCGGGGAGGAGGATGGGGGGGGTCCGTGCCAGGGAGGAGGATGGGTCCGCGGCGGGGAGGAGGATGGGGGGTCCGTGCCGGGGAGGGTGATGGGGGGTCCGTGCCGGGGAGGAGGATGGGGTCCGTGCCGGTGAGGAGGATGGGGGGCGTCCGTGCTGGGGAGGAGGATGGGGGGGTCCGTGCCTGGGAGGGGGATGGGGGGTCCATGCCGGGGAGGAGGATGGGGGGCCCGTGCCGGGGAGGAGGATGGGGGGCCCGTGCGGGGAGGAGGATGGGGGGTCTGTGCCGGGGAGGAGGATGGGGTCCGTGCCGGGGAGGAGGATGGGGGGCCCGTGCCGGGGAGGAGGATGGGGGGTCCGTGACGGGGAGGAGGATGGGGGGGGTCCGTGCCGGGGGGGAGGATGGGGTCCGTGCCGGGGAGGTGGATGGTGGGCCCGTGCTGGGGAGGGTGATGGGGGGTCCATGCCGGTGAGGAGGATGGGGGGGTCCGTGCCGGGGAGGAGGATGGGGTCCGTACCGGGGAGGGGGATGGGGGGCCCGTGCCGGGGAGGAGGATGGGGGGTCTGTGCCGTGGAGGAGGATGGGGTCCGTCCCGGGGAGGAGGAGGGGGTCCGTGCCGGGGAGGAGGATGGGGCGCCCATGCCGGGGAGGAGGATGGGGGGGTCCGTGCGGGGGAGGAGGATGGGGGGTTCCGTGCCGGGGAGGAAGATGGGGGGGGTCTGTGCCGGGGAGGAGGATGGGGGTCCGTGCCGGGGAGCGGGGGTGCGAGGGCAAGTGATTTGGTCCACCTGGCCAGGTGCCAGCCTCCAACAGTTGGACCCATGCGGTCCATGCCACCTGGCTGGGGGGAGGAGGGGGTATGGGCAATGATGACATGTCGTCGTTCCCCCCCCCACACCAGGCCGTCATGTTTTCCGATCATCCAGCGATGTTGGCCGCCGTGGCGGCAGCCGCTAATGTCTATGTTGCCCTGGATGAGGAGGAGGAGGAGGAGGAGGAGGAGGAGCATGCCAGAGAGGCGGCGCAGGCTGCCGCAGAGGGG
This sequence comes from Scyliorhinus torazame, assembly GCF_047496885.1. Classification (NCBI taxonomy): domain Eukaryota; kingdom Metazoa; phylum Chordata; class Chondrichthyes; order Carcharhiniformes; family Scyliorhinidae; genus Scyliorhinus; species Scyliorhinus torazame. The sequence goes on along the minus strand of NC_092707.1, from coordinate 117,090,087 downwards.
CAGGCGGCAGCCGCCCAGGCTGGAGGGACACCTGACCGACAGGACGAGGAGGGGGAGGAGGACGTCGCAGCCACACGGCAACGGAGGCACCCGAGGGCGCCCCTTGTGTACCGGCCCTGGCAGTCATACCAGGACCTCACGGACCGGGAATGCAGGAGGAGACTCCGGATGAGGCGGGAAACCGTGGCACACATCTGCCACCTGCTGGCACACCTGTCACCGCGTGGCACTGGCGGGGGACACCCTCTCCCCGTGTCCGTCAAGGTTACGGTGGCCCTGAACTTTTATGCAACGGGGTCATTCCAGGCAGCGAGTGGGGACCTGTCCGGCATATCGCAGACATCGGTGCACCGGTGCATCCGGGCAGTGACAGACGCCCTATATGCCATGGCGCACCGCTACATCCGCTTCCCTGTGGACCGGGCCAGCCAAGATGCCCGGGCCGTGGGCTTCTCTGCCGTGGCCGGGTTCCCCATGGTCCAGGGTGCGATTGATGGGATGCACGTCGCTGTGCGGCCACCTGCAGATAACAGGGCCGTGTTCACCAATAGGAAGGGGACCTATTCGATGAACATACAGGTGGCCTGCGACCACCGCATGATGATCCTGCAAGTCTGCGCCCGTTACCCAGGCAGTGTACACGACTCATACGTGTTGTCGCGGTCATCCATCACCGGCATGTACGAGGGACGCCATCCCCGGCTGAGGGACTGGTTGCTGGGCGACAAGGGCTACCCATTGCGATCGTGGCTGATGACGCCTATACGGAGGCCACGCAATGAGGCGGAGAACCACTACAATGATGCCCATGTAGCAACAAGGGGAGTGATAGAGAGATGCTTTGGCGTGCTGAAGATGCGTTTCAGGTGCCTGGACCTCTCTGGGGGCGCCCTCCAGTATCGGTCAGATAGGGTCGGCCGCATCATTGTGGTGTGCTGCGTCCTGCACAACATAGCCCAGCAGAGGGGCGATGTGCCGCAGGCAGAGGAGGGCAGAGTGGAGGAGCAGCAGGAAGAGGCGCAGTCCTCCCCAGATGAGGGGGATGGGGGCAATGGTCTGGGCAGACGGGGTAGACACAGGCGGGTGGCTGTCCACCGTCACCGGCTGGCTCAGCGGGCACGGGACAGGCTGATCGCCGCCCGCTTCACTGACTAGATGGGCGTGGGAATCGGGTAGTATGGCCACAGACCGCACACCATGGCAACAGCCGACCACCCACACCCCCCACCCATCCACCCACCCAGCACCCTCACCCCCCTCCCCAACCCCATCCACTCCACCCGCATGCACACCACCCCCCCCATTGCCGATCCACCTGCGGCACAACGGCCGGGCTCACACAGTTGCCGGTGGACGCGTGTCCATTGCAGGCCATGGAGGATGATGACAACCCGCCCTGCGGTGAGCTCCTGGCTCCACATCGTTGGACTATGTCTGACCCATGGCCACAGTACCACCATCCACCCGCACCATCCCTGCATGTGGCTGTGACACTGCAGCGCACGGTCCCGTCCTCTGCCCGGGGGGATGTCGATGGCGGCGCAGGGGGAAGGGGCAGACTCACCTGGGGCTGAGGTAAGACCACCCCTCACACACACACTTGCGCTCAATGTACATGACACCCCCGCACACTTTGGACAGAGCACAAAGGCAGCTTCTGTTGGTGTAACATTGACTTTAATAACGAAAGGAGTTCATGCACGTGCCCTAGCCCCTAAAACTCATCTGTGCCCTGCACCCGTGCCAACTTACTCAGTGTCTAATTGTTTGGCCTTACGGGCCCTTTGACTACGTCTACGTGGTTCCCCAGACGGTACAGCAGAACTGGAGGTGGACTCCTGTGATTCCTGCCCTCTGACACGGGATCCCTTTGGCGGCCGTTTCCTGGGGCGTCCTGGCCTAGATGGGCCAGGCTGCGGCCCGGGCGACTGGGATGGCGAGCTGCCAGCCTGTCCTGCCCGTTGCCCACCCGATGCACCTGGGAGGGAAGGGGGGGAGTCCGAGGTGTCGCGGTGGTCCGGGACCTTCCCTACAGGGGAAGCCGGGACGGACCACACCACCTCCTCCTCCCTCGGGGTGCCCGATGGCCCCCAGGCCTCTACATGGGTGGGGGATGCGAACGGACTGGCCATCCGAAGCCCCCCCGACGGGATGCGAACGGACTGGCCACCCGACGCCCCCCCGACATCTGGCGCTGCCAGTCCTGGAGGCCCGTGCTGGTATCGACAGGGGTCTGCAGGTTTGCAGCCATGGTGCCCAGGGGATTGGCGAACCCTGTCTGTGACTGTGTGACGCCGGCTCGCACGTGGCCAATGGCGCCGATGCCCTGAGCGATGGCCTGCAGAGACTGGGCTATGGCCTGCTGAGACTGGGCTATGGCCTGCTGAGACTGGGACATGGCCTGCTAAGACTGGGCCATGGCCTGCTGAGACTGGGCTATGGCCTGCTGAGACTGGGCCATGGCGTTGTGCGCCTGTGCCATCTGGCGCTGGCACTGGCTCATGGCCTCCTGTGAGAGGGCAGAAATGTCCTGGGCCACAGACGCCGCCTGCACAGAAAGCCCCAGGCCTCGCAAACCGTTCCCCATGTCTGACACCGTCGCACCCATTGCCTCCACCGCGGACGCCACCCGTGCGGTGTCGGCCTGGGTGGCACGTATGACCGGCACCACTCCCAGCTCCTGGACGCGGGTGGACTCCTCCACCTGCGACTGCAGCCGCTGCAAGCCGGCCGTCTCCCTCTTCGCTCGTCTCCGGTTCGGTGGTTGCATCGGATCTATGGGTGGGTGTGGTAACTCCAGGAACTCGGGATCCATCTGGGCAGCAGATGTTCGCTTGGGCTGGGCTGCCCTCCGACCGCCCGGCCCCTCTGCTGCTCCTACCTCCACCTGCTGTACCGGGACGGCTGTGTTGTGCGCACCAGTGAGTGTACCAGACGCCTCATCACTAAAGTGCCCAACCGAGGTGAGTGTTTCTGCGATGGTGGAGGGTGTTGGTGACAGCAGTGGCGTTGTGTCGTGCTCTTCGTCCCACTCTGAGTCCATGGTACTTTGGGGTGGGGGTTCGTCTCCACCCATCCACTCTGTGTCACTGTCCGGTATTTCGTCTTCCTGGGTAGTGCTGTCCCGGGTAGGGGTGTCCTGGGTAGTGGTGTCCTGGGTAGTGCTGTCCTGGGTAGTGGTGTCCTGGGTAGTGGTGTCCTGGCTCGCCTGTGACGGGTGCCTGTGGCTGCCCCTCTCGTCGCTGGGTGGCACACGCCTGCGTCGTCGCACCCGCACGAGAGGGGGGCGTCGTCTCCCTGTTGCTCCAGGTCTCTCCGTCTCCCGTGGTCTCCAAGGGACATCCTGCGGGCATCGCATGCCGGAGGATCCGGGTCTCTCCGTCTCCCGTGGTGTGCGAGGGGCATCCTGCGGGCGTCGCATGCCAGAGGGTCCGGGTCTCTCCGTCTCCCGTGGTGTGCGAGGGGCATCCTGCGGGCGTCGCATGCCGGAGGGTCCGGGTCTCTCCATCTCCCGTGGCCTCCGGGGGGCATCCTGCGGGCGGTCTTCATCTGCGGGGATGGGTGCCTCGACGTTTCCTCCTGCGATACACAATGAAGCATGCATGGTTAGACACGCAGGCAGTGATCAGGTGATATGGGGGAGGGGGATATAGGGGAGGAGGGATATGGGGATGGGCTGTCGGTGGCTCACTTGCTAGTACGCCCCCGACCTCTGCATCAGCAACCTCCCGGTCCTCAGGTCCACCAGCCAGTTCCAGGGCCCTTTCCTCGTGTTCGGTCAGTGGCCTCTCATCAGCGGGGCCTCCTCCAGTCCTCACATGCTCCCTATTGTTGTGTGCACGCTTTTCCTGTGGGGGGTGGTGGCAGGGGTCAAAGGCAACAGTGTTAGACAGGTATATGAATGCACGCCATCGGTTGCGCGTGTATTGCAGAGGTTAAGGTTAGGGCTGGATTCACTTGGGGATATGGAGGATATGGGGGAGGGGGGGATATGGGGGATATGGGGGATGGGGACATGGGGGATATGGGGGAGGGGGACATGGGGGATATGGGGGAGGGGGGATATGGGGGATATGGGGGAGGGGGATATGGGGGAGGGGGATATGGGGGTTATGGGGAGGGGGATATGGGGGAGGGGGGATATGGGGAGGGGGGATATGGGGAGGGGGTATATGGGGGATATGGGGGAGGGGGGATATGGGGGATATGGGGAGGGGGGATATGGGGGAGGGGGATATGGGGGATATGGGGGAGGGAGGATATGGGGGAGGGGGATATGGGGGAGGGGGGATATGGGGGAGGGGGATATGGGGGAGGGGGATATGGGGATATGGGGGAGGGGGGATATGGGGAGGGGGGACATGGGGAGGGGGGATATGGGGGAGGGGGGATATGGGGGAGGGGGATATGGGGAGGGGGATATGGGGATATGGGGGAGGGGGGATATGGGGGATATGGGGGAGGGGGGATATGGGGGATATGGGGAGGGGGGATATGGGGGAGGGGGATATGGGGAGGGGGGATATGGGGAGCGGTGATATGGGGGAGGGGGATATGGGGGATATGGGGAGGGGGGATATGGGGTAGGGGGGATATGGGGATATGGGGGAGGGGGGATATGGGGGATATGGGGAGAGGGGATATGGGGGATATGGGGAGGGGGATATGGGGGAGGGGGGATATGGGGGATATGGATATCGGGCAGGGCAGGGCGGAGGCTCACCCTGGCTGCTCTGATGAGGTTGTTCACCTTCTTGTAGCACTGGGTGCCTGTCCGTGGTTTCAGGGCCACAGCGGTGACGGCCTCTGCCACCTCCCTCCACAGACGCCGGCTGTGGCGTGGGGCAACTCTGCGGCCGTGCCCGGGATACAGGGCCTCCCTCCTCTGCTCCACTGCGTCCAGGAGCGCCTCCACATCCCGTGACTCGAACCTCGGGGCTGAGCGGCGGGCGGCCATCCGGTCGGGTGTTCCGGTCGGGTGTTCCGGTCGGGTGGGGGGTGCAGCGCGTCCTTATGAGCCGTCACGCCGTGCGGCGTGCATGACGCTGCACGGCGTGAACCACGTGAGCAAGCGTGGATCCCGTCACGTCGCTGCTAGCCCATTTCGGGCCGGAGACTTCGCGACGTTTTTGCCGGCGGGATGCAGGTCGGATTTGCGTCGTTTTTTGCGCCGATCAGCGGACTTTGCGTCGATAACGGAGAATTTCGCCCCAGATTTTTTATTTATCTCTACTTTCCAAGGCCTTTTCTACTGCCTGACTGACATGACCTTTATTTATTACCCAGCATTAGTTACTGATTTCTCATTGTGGTGAATGTTTCGCCCCCACAACCTAAAGATGTGCAGGTTAGGTGGATTGGCCACGCTAAATTGCCCCTTAATTGGAAAAAATAATTGGGTACTCTAAATTTATATTTAAAAAATGGCTAAATGCGCTTGCCATAGGACTTTGTTCACTTTTGGGAGAATCACGCCTATTGTCTTGGCAGAGCAATGTCTACAATTCACCACAATCAAGTATATATTTTTAAAGTTGTAATATAAGTTGTAATATTAGTTTCTTCCCATCATCCCCATGGACTGTTGCTCAGGCTTTGCCTCCAGTAATTGGCCATTCTTCATGAATTGCCCTACTCGATGCTTGTCATCAGGCTGGAGGGTTGGTCTTACCTCCACATCACAATTTCCTGAAAGAAGGCTGGAAAATGATCCAGATTGAGCAGCAGGATATATATATCCCTTTGCTTCCCCAAGGAGACTGCCGCCAATAGGCTGGCTGAGATCAGTTAATCCCGCATTGGCGATAGCTTGAATCTGGATCCTTCCTGGTCTCACTGGCTTAATACATGATGGTATTCAGTGGAATGATATATTACACACGTAATACAACATAGTTTGTCACTAATTGGATCAGGTAGAGACCAGGGGCGGAATTCTCCGATCGCCGACGGCAAAATCATGTTCGGCAATTGGCTGGAGAATCCCTGTTTGCTCCGGAATTGGGGCGGCGCCGCTTTTGCGATACTCCGCCCCATCGAAAACGGTGTACTCGAAGAGTACGGCACACGCCGTCGGGATCGCACCTGAGGCCCTCCCCCGATGCTCCGCCCCCGATGGGCCGATGGCAGGGAACACTTACGGTATTTTATTTTGTGGACCCTGCGTGGCGGCTGAGGACTGTGTCCTAGGCCGCCACAGTCAGGGGGGGGAGCCGTGCCGCTGATCGGGGGGGGGGGGTTTCGGCAAGGGCTGGAGGGGGGCTGGTGGAGGGTGGTCCAGGGTGGTGAGAGGGGTTACTGGGGTCATTATTTGGCAGGCCTGGTCCGTGCGCAGCCGACGCCATGTTGCACGACACGGCAGCTGTCGGTTGCCACAGTGCACATTTTCCAGCCATTTTTGCCATGGGAGCCTGGAGCTTTACCTGGCGTGGCTGCAAGCCCCCCAACGGTCCCGGAATCGGTGCAGCTGTTGCGCCATTTTTTCTGGCACAAAACGCCACTGTTCCCACGCCATCATCAGCACTTAGTCTGCAAATCGGAGAATCCAGGCCCACGTCATTCGTCAAAGCTTTGCAAGAATCATCTGCTGTTGAATATTGCTGTGCCTGCTACTCAACTCCTTACAAATCACTTAAGTAGCTGACATTTACATCGCACAATTGTAATAACATTGCTGCATTTCCAGAGCTGGAAATTGCTCTGAGTTATTTTCAAAACGTTCCCTAATAGTTAGCTATTGGCCGCTATCTACCGGCCTTGTCGCCCCCGACTTGGAACAAGACAAGGCCGTTAAATCTTGCGAGATGCCTCTCGTGAGATTTAATGGCCTTGTTACGCCTTGCGAGATCTCATGAGGTGTCGTGAACTGGATCCCGCCCACAAGTGTGCAGTCAAGCTCACTTGAATATGTTTGTGCCAGAGTTACCCAAGGCCCGGGATCTATTGCCTGCTCCTCAGAGACCCCAAGTGAGTGCCGTTTAGCACTTGGCTCCACTAATGTGGACCAGGTGTAATAGTGCTTGGGGGTTCTCCCAGGTGATCTGGGCCCCTGGATGGTTGGGCTCTGGGCAGGGTGGTACCCTGGCACCCCCCAAGTGACTTGGAACACATGGCACTGCCAGCCAGGCACCGTGGCAGAACCACTGCCAGGCTAGTGTTTCCCAGGTCACATCTAGCTCATGCCAAAGACTGGGTCTGGGGATGCCCTGTCCTTATGAGGTGTGGTGTGGAGGGTTCAAAGACTCCCTTATTGGGATGTTGGTAAGGGTTTGGGGGGTGTCCAGAGGCCATGGTGGAGAGTCAAGGGACCAGGTACCATTTGAAAATGGTGTCCCAATCACTTCCTGCACTGGGGAGTGGAGCTCATTAGTGCAAGAAATGGGACAAAGTGTGGCCTCGGCAGGGCATTCCTCGCCAAGGCCCAGAAATGAATCTCATTTAATAGTGCAGCTGGAAGCACCTGGCTAGGCCCACCCGACATGGGACTCTGTTTCTTTTCCATTTAATTGTGCCCATTGAGATGACTTAATTTTAAAATGATCTTCATTTTAAAAAAAATTTAGAGTACCCAATTATTTTTTTCTAATTAAGGGGCAATTTAGCGTGGCCAATCCACCTAGCCTGCACATCTTTGGGTTGTGGGGGTGAAACCCACGCAGACACAGGGAGAATGTGCAAACTCCACACAGACAGTGACCCAGGGCCAGGATTCGAACCCGGGTCCTCAGCTGCCACCATGCTGCCTTAAAATGATCTTCATTTATAACCATCTGTCAAATAAAGTAGTTGAGAAATAAGTGCCACATTCGCCCACATGGTCTTAAAGGCCATTCTGTTCCTGGAAATTCATCCACATCATTGGGACCACGGTAGCACAAGTGGTTAGCACTGTGGCTTCACAGCGCCAGGGTCCCAGGTTCGATTCCCCGCTGGGACACTGTGTGCAGTCTGCACGTTCTCCCCGTGTCTGCGTGGGTTTCCTCCGGGTGCTCCGGTTTCCTCCCACAGTCCAAAGATGTGCAGGTTAGGTGGATTGGCCATGATAAATTGCCCTTAGTGCCCAAAAAGGTTAGGAGGTGTTATGGGGATAGGGAGGAAGCGAGGGCTTAAGTGGGTTGGTGCAGGCTTGATGGGCTGAATGGCCTCCTTCTGCACTGTATGTCCTATGCTATCTATCTATTGGGTATCTGATCGGTTTTTCATTAGCTTTTTGAACTTGAAATTTGCAGTCATGTCAAACCAATTAGAATGATCTCACACGTTACTTTCAGCAGTTGTCCCCAGGGTCTCGAGGTTAATCTTGGACAACAGGTCAGACACTGGGTGAAGAATCTGTATGGAGCTGTGGATGGGACCAGCTCCGCGTAAACCCTATATCCCATCTTGACCGGCAGTCACTTTCCAGCTGGTATCACTCGATGGGAATCAAAAGCTGGAACTCCAATTGATGTCCACGCTAACCCAGTGAGGCAGGAATCCCATTGGAGAGGCTCTGACAACCTTGCTAGTTGAGGTCTGCAAAAGGCTAATCACACTTGGAATTTTTGGTCAATATAGATTGACACACTTAGTGACTGAGCCATCAGGAGATTTACAGTAAAGTTTTAAGCAAACTTAAGTGTAGAATTTCTGTGACGAGCAAGCCTGAGAACAATAAGAACAATAGTTTGCATTTAAATAGTGACCGTAATATAACAGGATGCTCCAAAGAGCTTCACAGAAATGTTTTTAGACAACATTTAACACAAAGTCACAGAGATATAGGAACAGGTGACCAAAAGTTTGGTTTAAAAGGTAGGTTTTTCGGCGTGACTTAAAAGGGAGAGGCGGTGAGGTTTAGGGAGGGAACGTGAGGCCAACTCAAAGGACGGCCACCAATGTTGGGGCAACGCAAATCATTGCGGCTGGGGGGTCAAAGGGAGTGTGTACAAAAGACTGGAATTGGAGGAGTGTAGAGGTGTCAATGCAAGGTTTGCTAGATGTCTTCAATGACATGATCATGATCTGTATTTATCTTTGCAAATTTTTTTTCCAACCGATTTTTGAACATCTGTAATGGATTTTTAAAATCCCAGTCACAGAGCATTTTTAAAACATTTGTGCACTGCCTTGGAATATCGAACGCTTTAATTTTATTTTTCTTCTCCTTATCACTGTCCATTTTAAAATCTTTACAATGTTCGTCTGTTTGTATTAATTATGGCGAGTGAGGCAGGAAGCTGCTATGATGCAGTTGAAGTCAGGCTCACAGGCCTTAAGCAGAATTAATTTGATTATTATGGTGGTGAAGCTGGGGTTCCAGGGCCTAGCTGTTGCTGCTCTGTCTCCTGCTGGTGGAGCACAATTATTTTCACCCACCGCTAGCCAGCGAAGCAAAATGTAGGCTCCAATATTGCATCCTCGGAGGTGCATCTCTCACGGACTGTCACTCTGTGGAAGGAAGTTCACAGACTGGCTGCCACTAAGAGAAATTGAATTGATGGACTTTACGAGGACGAAGGGAAAAAAAAGGGTAAATCGAAAATAAAAAATCTTGCTCAGCAGAGTTGCAGTAAAACTGAAAGAAGAAGCAATCCATTCCGGAGGCACCTTGGGATAGAGGAAAATTAGGAAAGCATTACCACTGTGTTTCCATGACTACCATTAACCTTGACCCCACTGAAGTATGACATTTGTATTCATCTGAAAAATGATCTGTTGAAGGCATTGACACACTGAATGGTGGATCAGATTTGCCTTGAATCCCTTTGGTATGAAACCCCATTGAATGGCTCTTCTGTGCTGCATATTTTACAGCTGGCATCTTGAAAACAGAGTCCTATTTTTGAAACATAGTTTGGCATAATTAATTTATTGTTATACCAAACGTACTTATGAAGCAGTAGTACATTCCCAATGTCTGCTCCTAAATATGTAATTCTAAATATCAAATCAGATGACAAGTAAGTTATTTCCTGGGTCCCTTTGCTGCACTTGTTTTCTGTGATAACTATTGCACCTGGATCATTGCTGTTCAAAGAGAACTGTGGTTTACTCATACTCCCTCAACATAGCTGCCATTTCTTTTCTTTCTCCAGATTTTCCCTGTACTTGGGCGTCATTCTCCGACCCCCCGCCGGGTCGGAGAATGGCCGTTGGCCGCCGTGAATCCCGCCCCCGCACCCGCCGAAGTGTCCAAAGGGAGAAAAGTCGGCGGGGCGTTAATGGCGCCGCTGCCGCGGAGAATGTCACGGGTCTGCGCAAGGCAGCCGATTTTCGGCCTGCCGATATTCTCCCTTCCGGATGGGCCGAAGTCCCGTCGACGTGATGACCGTTCACGTCGACGTGAATTAAACCTCCTTTTCATCGGCGTGACCCGGTGCTCCAGGCTCACGCCGACCAGCGAGGAGGTGAGTGACGGCCTGGGGGGTTGGCTCTGGGCAGGAAATGGCGTTGCCGCAGACTGATTACGTGAGGAGAGGTGTGTCTCGGCTTGTGTGTGTGTGTGTGCGGCGGGGGGGGGGGTGGTTGGAGTAGGCTGGGCTCCGGGGGAGTGCCGGGAGGGGGTCCGTGCTGGGGTGGAGGTTGGGGGGGGGGGGACCGTGCTGGGGTGGAGGTTGGGGGGAGGGGTCCGTGCTGGGGTGGAGGTTGGGGGTTGGGGGGGGTCCGTGCTGGGGTGGAGGTTGGTGGGGGGGGTCCGTGCTGGGGTGGAGGTTGGGGGGGGGGGCCGTGCTGGGGTGGAGGTTGGGGGGGGGGTCCATGCTGGGGTGGAGGTTGGGGGTTGGGGGGGGTCCGGGCTGGGGTGGAGGTTGGGGGTTGGGGAGGGGGTCCGTGCCGAGGTGGAGGTTGGGGGGTGGAGGTTGGGGGGTGGGGTCCGTGCCGGGGTGGAGGTTGGGGGGGGGGTCCGTGCTGGGGTGGAGGTTGGGGGTTGGGGAGGGGGTCCGTGCCGGGGTGGAGGTTGGGGGGGGGGTCCGTGCTGGGGTGGAGGTTGGGGGCGGGGTCCGTGCTGGGGTGGAGGTTGGGGGGGGGTCTGGCTGGGGTGGAGGTTGGGGGGGGGTACGTGCTGGAGTGGAGGTTGGGGGTGGGGCCCGTGCCGGGGTGGAGGTTGGGGGGGTCCGTGCTGGGGTGGAGGTTGGGGGGGGGTCCGTGCTGGGGTGGAGGTTGGGGGGTGTCCGTGCTGGGGTGGAGGTTGGGGGTTGGGGAGGGGGTCGGTGCCGGGGTGGAGGTTGGGGGGTGGAGGTTGGGGGGTGGGGTCCGTGCCGGGGTGGAGGTTGGGGGGGGGTCCATGCTGGGGTGGAGGTTGGGGGTTGGAGAGGGGGTCCGTGCCGGGGTGGAGGTTGGGGGGGGGTCCGTGCTGGGGTGGAGGTTGGGGGGGGGTCCGTGCTGGGGTGGAGGTTGGGGGGGGGTCCGTGCTGGGGTGGAGGTTGGGGGTGGGGTCCGTGCCGGGGTGGAGGTTGGGGGTGGGGTCCGTGCCGGGGTGGAGGTTGGGGGGAGGGTCCGTGCTGGGGTGGAGGTTGGGGGGGGGTCCGTGCTGGGGTGGAGGTTGGGGGTTGGGGAGGGGGTCTGTGCTGGGGTGGAGGTTGGGGGTTGGGGAGGGGGTCCGTGCCGGGGTGGAGGTTGGGGGGGGGTCCGTGCTGGGGTGGAGGTTGGGGGGGGGGTCCGTGCCGGGGTGGGTGATGGGAGGGCAAATGAGTTGGTCCACCTGGCCAGGTGCCAGCCTCCAACAGTTGGACCCATGCGGTCCATGCCACCTGGCTGGGGGGAGGAGGGGATATGGGCAATGATGACATGTCGTCGTTCCCCTCCCCCCCCCACCAGGCTGTCATGTTTTCAGACCATCCAGCGATGTTGGCCGCCGTGGTGGCAGCCGCTCATGTCTATGTTGCCCTGGATGAGGAGGAGGAGGAGGAGGAGGAGCGTGCCAGAGAGGCGGCGCAGGCTGCCGCAGAGGGGCAGGCGGCAGCCGCCCAGGCTGGAGGGACACCTGACCGACAGGACGAGGAGGGGGAGGAGGACATCGCGGCCCCACGGCAACGGAGGCACCCGAGGGCGCCCCGTGGGTACCGGCCCCGGCAGTCATACCAGGACCTCACAGACCGGGAATGCAGGAGGAGACTCCGGATGAGCCGGGGAACCGTGGCATACATCTGCTACCTGCTGGCACACCTGTCACCACGTGGCACTGGCGGGGTCACCCTCTCCCCGTGTCCGTCAAGGTTACGGTGGCCCTGAACTTTTATGCAACGGGGTCATTCCAGGCACCAAGTGGGGACCTGTCCGGCATATCGCAGACATCGGCGCATCGGTGCATCCGGGCAGTGACAGATGCCCTTTATGCCATGGCGCACCGCTACATCCGCTTCCCCGTGGACCGGGCCAGCCAGGATGCCCGGGCCGTGGGCTTCTCTGCCGTTGCCGGGTTCCCCATGGTCCAGGGCGCGATCGGTGGGATGCACGTCGCGGTGAGGCCACCTGCAGAGAACAGGGCCGTGTTCACTAATAGGAAGGGGACCTATTCGATGAACGTACAGGTGGTCTGCGACCACCGCATGATGATCCTGCACGTCTGCGCCCGTCACCCAGGCAGTGTACACGACTCATTCGTGTTGTCGCGGTCATCCATCCCCGGCATGTACGAGCGACGCCATCCCCGGCTGAGGGGCTGGTTGCTGGGCGACAGGGGCTACCCATTGCGATCGTGGCTGATGACGCCTATACGGAGGCCACGCAATGAGGCGGAGAACCGCTACAATGATGCCCATGTAGCGACAAGGGGAGTGATCGAGAGGTGCTTTGGCGTGCTGAAGATGCGTTTCAGGTGCCTGGACCTCTCTGGGGGCGCCCTCCAGTATCGGTCAGATAGGGTCGGCCGCATCATTGTGGTGTGCTGCGTCCTGCACAACATAGCCCAGCAGAGGGGCGATGTGCCGCAGGCAGAGGAGGGCGGAGTGGAGGAGCAGCAGGAAGAGGCGCAGTCCTCCCCAGATGAGGGGGATGGGGGCAATGGTCAGGGCAGACGGGGTAGACACAGGCGGGTGGCTGTCCACCGTTACCGGCTGGCCCAGCGGGCACGGGACAGACTGATAGACGCCCGCTTCACTGACTAGATGGGCGTGGGAATCGGGTAGTATGGCCACAGACCGCACACCATGGCAACAGCCGACCACCCACACCCCCCACCCATCCACCCACCCAGCACCCTCACCCCCCTCCCCAACCCCACACACCCCACCCGCATGCACACCACCCCCCCACCCCCAATTGCCGATCCACCGGCGGCACAACGGGCCGGGCTCACACAGTTGCGGGTGGACGCGTGTCTATCGCAGGCCATGGAGGATGATGACAACCCGCCTCCGATGATCTCCTGGCTCTACATCGTTGGACTATGTCTGACCCATGGCCACAGTACCACCATCCACCCGGACCATCCCTGCATGCGGCTGTGACACTGCAGCGCACGGTCCCGTCCTCTGCCCGGGGGATGTTGATGGCGGCCCAGGGGGAAGGGGGCAGACTCACCTGGGGCTGAGGCAAGACCACCCGTCACACACACACTTGCGCTCAACGTACATGACACGCCCGCACACTTTGGACAGAGCAAAAGGCAGCTTCGGTAGGTGTAACATTGACTTTAATAACCAAAGGAGTTCATGCACGTGCCCTAGCCCCTAAAACTCATCTGTGCCCTGCACCCATGCCAACTTACTCAGTGTCTAATTGTTTGGCCATACGGGCCCTTTGACTACGTCTACGTGGTTCCCCAGACGGTACAGCAGAACTGGAGGTGGACTCCTGTGATTCCTGCCCTCTGACACTGGATCCCTTTGGCGGCCGTTTCCTGGGGCGTCCTGGCCTTGATGGGCCAGGCTGCGGCCCGGGCGACTGGGATGGCGAGCTGCCAGCCTGTCCTGCCCGTTGCCCACCCGATGCACCTGGGACGGAAGGGGGGGTTTCCGAGGTGTCGCGGTGTACCGGGACCTCCCCTACAGAGGGAGCCGGGACGGACCACACCACCTCCTCCTCCCTCGGGGTGCCCGATGGCCCCCAGGCCTCTACATGGGTGGGGGATGCGAACGGACTGGCCATCCGACGCGCCCCCGACATCTGGCGCTGCCAGTCCTGGAGGCCTGCAGAGACTGGGCTATGGCCTGCTGAGACTGGGCCATGGCCTGCTGAGACTGGGCTATGGCGTTGAGCGCCTCTGCCATCTGGCGCTGGCACTGGCTCATGGCCTCCTGTGAGAGGGCAGCCATTTCCTGGGCAGACGCCGCCTGCACGGAAGGCCCCAGGCCTCGCAAACCGTTCCCCATGTCTGACACCGTCGCACCCATTGCCTCCACCGCGGACGCCACCCGTGCGGTGTCAGCCTGGGTGGCACGCATGACCGGGACCCCTCCCAGCTCCTGGACGTGGCTGCCCTCCGACCACCCGGTCCCTCTGCTGCTCCTACCTCCACCTGCTGTACCGGGACGGCTGTGTTGTGCGCACCAGTGAGTGTACCAGACGCCTCATCACTAAAGTGCCCAACCGTGGTGAGTGTTTCTGCGATGGTGGAGGGTGTTGGTGACAGCAGTGGTGTTGTGTCATGCTCTTCGTCCCACTCTGACTCCATGGCACTTTGGGGTGGGGGTTCGTCTCCACCCATCCACTTGAGTCACTGTCCGGTATTTCGTCTTCCCGGGTAGGGGTGTCCTGGGTAGTGCTGTCCCGGGTAGGGGAGTCCTGGGTAGTGGTGTCCCGGGTAGGGGTGTCCTGGGTAGTGGTGTCCCGGGTAGGGGTGTCCTGGATAGTTGTGTCCTGGGTAGTGGTGTCCTGGCTCGGATGTGACGGGGGCCTATGGCTGCCCCCCTTATCGCTGGGTGGCCGCTCCCGCACGTGACGGGGGTGTCGTCTCCCTGTTGCTCCAGGTCTCTCCGTCTCCCGTGGTGTGCGAGGGGCATCCTGCGGGCGTCGCATGCTGGAGGGTGCGGGTCTCTCCGTCTCCTGTGGTCTCCGAGGGGCATCCTGCGGGCGTCGCATGCTGGAGGGTGCGGGTCTCTCCGTCTCCGGTGGTCTCCGAGGGGCATCCTGCGGGCGTCGCATGCTGGAGGGTGCGGGTCTCTCCGTCTCCCGTGGTGTGCGAGGGGCATCCTGCGGGCGTCGCATGCTGGAGGGTCCGGGTCTCTCCGTCTCCCGTGGTGTGCGAGGGGCATCCTGCGGGCGTCGCATGCTGGAGGGTCCGGGTCTCTCCGTCTCCCGTGGTGTGCGAGGGGCATCCTGCGGGCGTCGCATGCTGGAGGGTGCGGGTCTCTCCGTCTCCTGTGGTCTCCGAGGGGCATCCTGCGGGCGGTGTGCATCTGCGGGGATGGGTGCCTGGACGTTTGGTCCTGCGATACACAATGAAGCATGCATGGTTAGACATCAGGCAGTGATCAGGTGATACAGGGAGGGGGATATAGGGGAGGGGGGATATGGGGACGGGCTGTTGATGGCTCACTTGCTCGTGGGCCCCCGACCTCTGCATCAGCAACCTCCCGGTCCTCAGGTCCGCCAGCCAGTTCCAGGGCCCTTTCCTCGTGTACGGTCAGTGGCCTCTCATCAGCGGGCCCTCCTCCAGTCCTCACATGCTCCCTATTGTTGTGTGCGCGCTTCTCCTGTGGGGGGGGGGGGGGTGGTGGTGGCAGGGGTAAAAGGCAACAGTGTTAGGCAGGTATATGAATGCACGCCATCGGTTGCGTGTGCATTGCAGAGGTTAAGGTTAGGGCTGGATTCACTTAGGGATATGGGGGATATGGGGGAGGGGGGATATGGGGGAGGGGGGATATGGGGAGGGGGATATGGGGAGGGGGGATATGGGGGAGGGGGGATATGGGGGGGATATGGGGAGGGGGATATGGGGGAGGGGGGATATGGGGGAGGGGGGATATCGGGGAGGGGGGATATGGGGGAGGGGGATATGGGGAGGGGGGATATGGGGAGGGGGGATATGGGGGATATGGGGAGGGGGATATGGGGGGGATATGGGAGGATATGGGGGGATATGGGGAGGGGGGATATGGGGGAGGGGGGATATGGGGAGGGGGGATATGGGGGAGGGGGGATATGGGGGAGGGGGCATATGGGGGAGGGGGGATATGGGGGGGATATGGGGAGGGGGGATATGGGGGAGGGAGGGATATGGGGGAGGGGGGATATGGGGGAGGGGGGATATGGGGGAGGGGGGGATATGGGGGAGGGGGGATATGGGGAGGGGGGGATATGGGGGAGGGGGGATATGGGGGAGGGGGGATATGGGGGAGGGGGGATATGGGGAGGGGGGATATGGGGAGGGGGGATATGGGGAGGGGGGGATATGGGGGAGGGGGGATATGGGGGAGGGGGGAAATGGGGAGGGGGATATGGGGGAGGGGGGCATATGGGGGAGGGGGGATATGGGGGAGGGGGTTATGGGGGAGGGGGGATATGGGGGAGGGGGGATATGGGGGAGGGGGGATATGGGGGAGGCGGGATATGGGGGAGGGGGGATATGGGGAGGGGGGATATGGGGAGGGGGGATATGGGGGAGGGGGGATATGGGGAGGGGGGATTTGGGGGAGGGGGGATATGGGGGAGGGGGGGATATGGAGGAGGGGGTGATATGGCGGAGGGGGGATATGGGGGAGGCTCACCCTGCCTGCTCTGACGAGGTCGTTCACCTTCTTGTGGCACTGGGTGCCTGTCCGTGGTGTCAGGGCCACAGCGGTGACGGCCTCTGCCACCTCCCTCCACAGACGCCGGCTGTGGCATGGGGCAACTCTGCGGCCGTGCCCGGGATACATGGCGTCCCTCCTCTGCTCCACCGCGTCCAGGAGCGCCTCCACATCGCGTGACTCGAACCTCGGGGCTGAGCGACGGCCAGCCATCAAGTCGGGTGTTGCGGTCGGCTGTTCCGGTCAGGTGGGGGGGAGCTGCGCGGCCTTATGAGCCGTCACGCCGTGCAGCGCGTATGACGCTGCACGGCGTGAACCACTGCGCAAGCGCGGATCCCGTTACGTCGCTGCTAGCCCATTTCGGGCCGCAGACTATCGGCCCATTTTTATGACGTGACGCAAGTGGGATTTGCGCCGTTTTTTGCGCCGATCGGCGGACTTTCCGCCGATAATGGAGAATTTCGCCCCTTGTCTTTTTTTCCAGCACTTGATGACTGATACTGGGCAATGGGTCCAGAGACAGCAGTTCCCTAATGGTACATAAAATGGGCTGGTGTGTGAACCTGGACAATGACTATCACCAGGCTATTTGATCAGGGAGGCCTCAATATCCATAGTCTCTTTGCTCTGCACTCAGGCATAAATACTTGAAACAAGGACCACGACAGAGCAATTCAGTTCGCTCCCAACCATTCATTATTTCTTCAGAAGCTTCAGCGGGCATTAGAAGTTGCAGCCACTGTGTGTTTGATCGATGAAGATAATATACGATTGTGCTTTACCCATTTACTCCAGAATCAAAATTTGCTTTCTTTTAAAGTTTTCTACCTCATACCTTAAATATGAAATGAAAATCGCTTATTGTCACAAGTAGGCTTCAATGAAGTTACTGTGAAAACCCCCTAGTCACCACATTCCAGCACCTGTTCAGGGAGGCTGGTACAGGAATCGAACCGTGCTGCTGGCCTGCCTTGGTCTGCTTTAAAAGCCAGCAATTTAGCCGAGTGAGCTAAACTAGCCCCAATATTTCAGTCTTATACGTTTTCAATGATAGTCATAAGTCAAAGTTTTCTTTTGAGAAACAATCAATGACTGACTGGCAGGTGGCATGGTGACGCAGTGGTTAGCACTGCTTCCCCACGGCGCCAAGAACCCAGGATCTATCCCAGCCCTGGGTCATTGTCCATGCAGGGTCTGCACATTCTCCCCGTGTCTGCGTGGGTCTCACCCCCACAACCCAAAGATGTGCAGGGTAGGTAAATTAGCCACGCTAAATTGCCCCTTAATTGAAAATTTAAAAAAAATAATTCTTTAAACACATTGACTGACTGGTAATATTCTCTTGCTCCTGAATGGCTGCTATGAGTTCAAAGGAAAATGAGTTCGACCAATCTTAGTCCAGTCCCTTATGGATATGTGTGCGCCATGCAAAACCATCCTCAAATTTGTTCCTAATTAACACTAATTTAGCAATTTTATGTCAGGTACCACAGGGGTTGAGAAATAGATTGGTGTAACAGGGAGTGTTCTTCTGAGGTCAGTGCCGAGGTTCATTGTCAGGGCAGTGCAAGGGAGTTTTGCATTCCATTTTGTTCTGCTGTGGGAGTGCTTGAGACAGCTACTGATTGTAATTACGAATCAAGTTCCATTCTATGGCACAACCATCTTTCAATTTGATAGGAGACACTGTACTATTCGTACTATTTATGTAGTATTTTAGCAGAGAGAAATACTAAAAGAAAGGTTCATAAAAAGATAAAAAATTTGAAACTATCCTGTTGTATTAATTTAATAACATACATATCTTATTTTTTTCTATCCCCATATCAATGATCTCTTTATTAAACTGCAAATATTGTAAATTGGTCGCATTTTGTTTTCATTATGAATGTTGTAGGAAGTGTCTCTTCCCTCATGGGAAATAAACCTAATTCAAAAGATTGTCTGAAGAGATGTTTTCATATATAATGCTGGAGAGCAGCATGCTGAGATACTACATGTATTGCATAGATGCAATTTGAATAAATTATATATACTGTCCTATGATACCCATGCATATGAATGATGCAATTGCTTAGAAAATTAAGTATTTCCAAATGTTAAGGCTTACAAAGTGTTTGAATTAACTGTTGCTCTATTCATTACAGATTGTCCCTGTGCTTTTTGATATGTACTTAGATTTTTAGAATGGCAAGGGGTTGAAACAGATAATGCTGCAAATAAAGGTAACTTGAATTTATCTAAAACCTTGAATGCAGGATAAAGTTTCCCTCAAAAGCACAAACTGACAAAAATTGGAGTAAGAGAGATGAGGAGGTTTAGGGACAAGATAGGTGAAGGCACCAATCGTGGAACAAAAGGAATGGGGAATGCATAAGAGACCAGACTTGGAGGAATGCAGAATTCACAGAGGATTGTAGAACCGAAAGAGATTACAGAGATAGGGAAAATAAAGCCCTGGAGGGAATTGAACACTTTCATGAGAATTTTATGCTTAAGGATTTGCAGGGTTAATTAAAGGAGGGAGGGAGATTGCCTGGATTGCTCCACAGGGAGCCAGCATGGACTCAATGGGCTAGATGGCTTCCTTCTGTGCCATAAATGACTCTCGGTGAGAGTCAATGGAAGCACAGGGGTGTTGGATGGATGGGATCTGGTGCAGGTTAAGATACAAGCACCAGAGGTTTGGAGAAGCATGAGTTAATGGAGGGTAGAGGGTGGAAGGTCGACCAGGAAAGCATTTGAGCATAGTCTGGAGGTAGCAAAAGCACAACAACAAATTAGTCAGGATGGACACTGATGTTACAGAGTTGGATGGAGAGGAATGTTATGATGGAGACATTCCACCAATGGGGGAATCTGGGATGAAACGGTTCCTTGATGGACTGGAATGCCAGTCGTGGGGGAGGGGAGTAAACGGGGCCTGGAAGCACCACTAGCACTGGGCGAGATCATGGACAGCATTAGCTCCATGCAAGCAGGGAAGGTGCCGGGACCAGATGGGTTCCCGGCGGACTTCTACAAAAAATTTGCGACATCACTGGCGCCGCACCTGCGGGAGACGTTCACAGACTCGCTGGCTAGGGGCCCACTGCCACCCACGTTAGCACAGGCCTCAATTTCGCTGATACCTAAGAAAGATAAAGATCCAACAGAATGTGGGTCATACAGACCCACCTCACTGCTGAACGCAGATGCCAAAATACAGGCCAAAATCCTAGCCAAAAGGCTTGAAGACTGCGTATCAGAGGTGGTCGCAGAGGACCAGACGGGCTTTGTCAAAAGTAGACAGCTTATCTCGAACATCAGGCGCCTGCTGAACGTGATAATGACCCCCTCCGGGGTGAGAACACCAGAGGTGATCGTCTCCCTAGACGCAGAAAAGACCTTCGACAGGGTCGAATTGAAATACCTCATAGAGGTACTGGAGCAGTTCGGGCTTGGAACAGGGTTCACCTCCTGGGTGAAGCTCATATTCAACGCTCCCATGACGAGCGTATGGACCAACAACACCAACTCCCGAAGCTGCACAGGGCCACCAGACAAGGATGCCCACTGACCCCGCTGCTGTTTGCTCTCGCGATCGAGCCATTAGCAATTGCGCTCAGAGCAGCAAATAGCTAGAGGGGAATCTGAAGGGGAGGCAGAGAGCAAAGAGTCTCACTCTATGCAGATGACCTGCTCCTCTACATTTCGGACCCACAAAGCAGCATGGACGGAATCATCGCGCTCTTGAAAGAGTTTGGCGCCTTCTCGGGCTACAAACTCAACATGAGCAAAAGCGAGATCTTCCCGGTACACCCACAAGTAGGGGGGGCAGCCCTAACGGGACTGCCGTTTAAACAAGCCCAACACAAATTCCGCTACCTGGGGATCCAAATAGCCCATGACTGGAAAGAGATCCACAAATGGAACCTCACGGGTGGGATTCTCCGACCACCCGCCGGGTGGGAAAATCATCAGGGATCGGCGTGAATCCCGCCCCCGCTGTCCTCCTAATTCACCCGCCCTCCAAAAATTGCCCCGGCATGAGTCTCGCCGCCTGCCTCGCGAAGGGCTGAAGTCCCGCCCGTTCTTTGCCAGTCCCGCCGGCGTAAATTAGAGTAGGTCCCTTACCGGCGGGACATGGCAGTGCGGGCGGGCATCGGGGTTCCTGGGGGGGTCGCGGGGTCCCTGGGGGGTCGCGGGGGGATCTGGCCCCGGGAGGTGCCCCCACGGTGGCCTGGCCCGCGGTCGGGGTCCACCGATCCGCGGGCGGGCCTGTGCCGTGGGGGCACTCTATTGTTCCACACCGGAGGCCGTAGTCCTCCGCCATTCCCGGTGCGGAAGCGAATCCCTCTGCGCATGCGCGGGGATGATGCCAGCACGCATCATCCCCAGGAGCTGGCGCTCCTGGAGGCCCTTCGGCGCCGATTGGCGTGTCGCCAAGCCCCTTTCCCGCCGGCCGGCGTGGCGCCAACCACTCCGGGGAGGGCCTAGTCCCTGAAGGAGCGGAGGATTCCGCACCTTTGGGGCGGCCCGACGCCGGAGTGGTTCACGCCACTCCGTCCCGCCGGGACCACCCGCCCCACCGGGTAGGGGAGAATCCCGCCCCACCAGTCTGACAGAGGAAGTCAAAAAGGACCTGCAAAGATGAAACACTCCCACTCTCTCTCGCGGGGAGAGTCCAGACGATCAAAATGAAGGTACTGCCCAGGTACCTCTTCATACTTAGATCCATCCCGATCTACATCCCCAAGGCCTTTTTCAAAGCACTAGACAAACTAATCATAGCGTTCGTATGGGGGGGGGGGGGGGGGGGCAGAATGCTAGGATCCCAAAGAATGCCCTGCAAAAAACAAAATCCAGGGGGGGCGGCTAGCCCTCCCAAACCTACAATTCTACCACTGGGCGGCGACAGCCGAGTCAATGAGGGGATGGATCAAGGAGCCAGAAGCCGAGTGGGAGCGCGTGGAAGAGGCCTCCCGCATGGGGACCTCCCTCCGGGCCCTCACCATGGTGGCACTCCCATCCCCACCCAAAAAACACTCCAGCAGCCCGGTGGTGATCGCCACCCTCCAGTCCTGGAACCAACTACGGCAGCAATTTGGCCTGACCAAAATGTCGGACAAAGCTCCCATCTGTAACAACCATAGGTTCACACCAGCGCTGACTGATGCCACCTTCAAAATGTGGGGACAGGACGGAGAGACACTGACAGTCAGGGACCTATACACGGCGGCAGGATCGCAACACCGGACGAACTGACAGAGAAATTCCAGCGAGCCAGGGGGAACGAGCTAAGGTACCTGCAACTCAAAAGCTTCCTCCAAAAGGAGACAAGGATGTACCCACAACCACGACAGACATTACTGGAAGAGTTACTGGATGCAAGTATCCTAGATAAAGGGAACTGTAGCGACATGTATGATCGGCTGGTAGAAAGGGCCGACACCATATTGGACGCAACAAGAAAGAAATGGGAGGAAGATCTGGGGATTGAAATAGGGTGGGGACTCTGGAGCGAAGCACTGCATAGGGTCAACTCCATCTCCACGTGCGCAAGGCTCAACCTGACGGAACTAAAACTGGCACATGGAGCCTACTTTTTTTTTTTTGGTTGTAGGGGTGAAACCCACGCAGACACGGGGAGAATGTGCAAACTCCACACAGACAATGACCCAGGGCCAGGATTCGAACCCGGGTCCTCAGCGCCGTAGGCAGCAATACTAACCATTGTGCCACGTGCCGCCCTTCATAGAGCCCACTTAACAAGAGTAGGTTCTTCCCGGAGGTGGAGGATAAATGTGAATGGTGCCAAGGAGGCCTGACCAACCACGCCCACATGTACTGGTCTTGCCCCAGACTTGTGGGGTACTGGACAGCCTTCTTTGAGGCAATGTCCAAAGTAATGGGGATGAGGGTGGAGCCATGCCCGAAAGTAGCGGTCTTCGGGGCACCCCCCCGGGGCCAGTCGCCCCGCGCCCCCCCCCCCCCAGGACCCCGGAGCCCGCCCGCGCCACCGTGTCCCGCCGTCCCAAAGGTGGTTCAATCCACGCTTGAATTCCATTGCCACTGATCAGCCCATTTGACCAGCCTGTCTATATCCTCCTGTAATCTAAGGATATCCTCCTCATTATTTACCACCCCACAAATTGTCGTATCGGTTGACTGATTAATATTTATTTTCACAGGTACCGAAGTACAGAGAAAAGTATTTTTCTGTGGCCAAGGGAACGTACACAGTACATACATGGTAGACAAAAGAATAATCAACAGATTATTGCGAAACCCACGCAAACACGGGGAGAATGTGCAACCTCCACACGTTCAGTGACCCAGTGCCGGGATTGAACCTGGGTTCGCGGCTCCATGAGGCAGCAGTGCTAACCCACTGCTCCACCGTGCTAGACTACTTCAAATGCATTTCCCTCATCTACACATCTGGTCACCTATTTGAAAAATTCAATCAACTTTGTCAGATACGACTTACCCTTTTGTGAGTAAGCAAATAGGGTGCAATTTGACCAACTCGTCACGTCTGACTTGGTGTTGGGAAGAGGTCGTTGAATCTCGCAAGAGGCCTCTTATAAGCTTTGTGACGCTCAAAACACCTCGCGAGATTTAATGGAGTCTCACGAGATGCTGTGATCTGGATCTCACTGGGCGAGGTCCGGTCTGCAGATTTAAATGATCCATTAGGCTCATTTAAATATGCAACCGCCGGATTCTCCCAGCGCCCATGATCCAACGGCCACTCCTGGAAGGCCTCACCAGGGCGCCATTTAGTAATGGTTTCCATAAATGTGGACCAGTTGTAATAGCACCTGATTGGGTCTCCCAGGCCATTAAAGACCTCCTGGGTGTCGGGGACAGGGCAATGTGGCACCCTAGCTCTTCCTCTGGCACCTGGGCACCTTGGCACTGCCAGCCTGGCACCCTGCGCTACCAGGCTGGCAGGGGCACTGTCAGGATGGCAGTGCCAAAGTTCTTGGTGCCAGGTTGGCACTGCCAAGGCCCAAGGAACCTTACCAGGTGGAGGGGGGTTGGAAATGTGATCTCGGGGCCTCCCCAAGGTTGAGGGGGAATGGGGCTGAAAGCGGGGAGTGGGGGGACTGAAAGGCACGGGGGGGGGGGGGTGGATTGGGACATCCAGACAAAATGGCTCCCAGATCTCTGATGTGCCTTTTCTGCTGGGCTCGCCAGCAGGAAATGACTCAATGCGGCCTCGATGGAGAGAAACTCCTCGAAGCTAAAGGAAAACGGGCAAAGTGCCATTGAATAGCCAGGTGTTTCTCAGCATTGCAGCTGCCAAGAAACACCCCACTAAACACGTCCTAACCTGGACACTGATTTTTTTTCCAGTTAAATCGCACCCATAGTTATAAGGAACAAAAAGAGGCAATTCGGCCCGTCTCATATGTGCCGGCCAACAAATACCTATCTATTCTAATAGTCCATAGTCTTGTATGCTCTGGTGTTTCAAGTGTTCATTTTAATGTTTCTTAAATGTTGTGCAGGTTCCCACCTCTACCCTCATTTCAGGCAGAGAGTTCCAGTTTCCTACTATACTCTGGGTGAAAAACGGTTTTCCTGAAATCCCCTCCAAATCTCCTGCCCGTGACAGTAAGCCTATGCCTCCTCGTTATTGACTTCTTTAAAGTAAACAACCTCAGCCTTTCTTCGTAGCTGAAACACTCCAGGCAACATCCTGGTGAACCTCCTCTGCACCATTTCTAGTGCAATCACATCCTTTCTATAGTTGGCGATCAGAATGCAGAAAGTGCTCTAGCTGTAGTCTAACCAGCGTTTTATACAGCTCCATCATAACCACCCAGCTATTAGAATTCCATAGAATCCCTACAGTGCAAAAGGAGGCCATTTGGCCCACAGAGTCTATACCGGCCCTCTGAGAGAGCACCCTACCTAGGCTCACTCCCCTGCCCTATCCCTGTAACCCCACCGAACCTGCACATCTTTGGACACTAAGAGGCAATTTAACATGCCCAGTCCACCTAATCTGCACATCTTTGGACTGTGAGAGGAAGCCCGAGCATCCGGAGGAAACCCACGCAGACTCGGAGAACATGCAAACTCCACAGTCACCCAAGGCTGGAATCGATCCCGGGTCCCTGGTGTTGTGAGGCAGCAGTGCTAACCACTGTGTCACTATAGCGCCCTTATCATCTATACCTCGGTCAATAAAGGCAAGCATCCCATCTGCCTTCTTAACCATATTATCTACCTCTCCTGCTGCCTTCAGGGGCCTATGGGCCTGCACCCCAAGGACCCCTGTACTTCCTGGGGTCCTACAGTTCATTGTGTATTCCCTTGTCTTGATAGTCCTCCCAAAATGCATCACCTCACACTTTTCAGGGTGAAATTCCATTTGCCAATGTTCTGCCCATCTGACCAACCCGTCTATGTTTGTCCTATAATCTAAGGCTTTCCTCCTCGCTATTTACAGCACCATCAATTTTTGTGTTATCTGTGAACTTACTGATCATACCATCCACATTCCCACCTAGATCATAAATGTACACTACAAACAGCAAGGGATCCAGCATCGAGTCACAAAAACAACCTTCGATCAACACCGTTTGCCTTCTGCCACTAAGCCAATTTTGGATCCAATTTGCCAAATACTTGGATTCCTTGGGCCTGTGCCCTCTTGATCAATCTCCCATGCGGGACCTTGTCAAAAGACACTGCAAATACACTGCATTCTGCAAATACACTGCATTCTGCAAATACACAGCATTCTGCAAATACACCGCAGATATGCAGCATTCTGCAAATACTGTATATACACAGCATTCTGCAAATGTACTGTATTCTGCAAATACATTGCAGATACGCAGCATTCTGCAAATGCACTGCACAATACACATTGGGTTGGATTCTCTGATTTTGAGACTAAGTGCCGACGCCGGCGTGGAAACAGTGGTGTTCCACAACAGCAAAGAAGGTGCAGCAGGTGCACCGATTCAGCAACTCTAAATGGGCTAGCCCCATCGCCACGTGGAACGCAACTGGTTCCATGAAAAATGGCGCCAGATTCGGTGCGTCCATGAGGCTTACATGCCACAGCCGCACTTAAACGATCCTTCCTACACACACATCGTCCCAGCAAATGTTTCAGGGACGCTGAGCTGGGCACCCTCCTGGACGCCGTGGAGGAGAGAAGGACCTCGGCCGGGAGAAGGCCACCAGGCACCACCATTCAGCGTGCCTGTGCGCAGGTGGCAGAGGCGGTCAGTGCCGTGGACAACGTTGCCCGGACTGGCCAGCAGAGCCGGGAGAGACTGCATGACCTCCTCAGGACGGCCAGGGGGAGTTGGCCGCTCCATGCCCCTGGCACTAACCCACCCCTCCCCCTCCGCACACCCGTAACACTACCCCCCGCCACCCCCCAAAGGGAATGGCTGAAACCCCACCCTGCCCCACATGCCAGCATCCATGCCAGCCGCAATGGCCGTGTGCCTTGGCTGCTGATGCCATCATCCACCCTACCCCTGGGCTGCATGTGTCGGACCGTCTAACAATGTTATTGTTGTGTTTCTGACCCCCGCCAGGAGAAGGCCGCGCACAAGCACTGGGAGCGGGAGATGACCGGAGGGGGACCACCAGACCTGTGGCCCCTCACCGTGCTCGAGCAGAGAGTACTGGACGTGATCGGCGGCCCAGAGGAAAGGGAGGTCACCGAGGTGGAGGTCGGCGGTGGGCGAGCAACTGAGACCCTGCTTAGTTGCACATCCCCATGACTCATGTGTGGTCACGCTCCCCCCCATTGCCACCGCCCCCCCCCACACCCCCTTCAGCCCACACCCCCCTAGCACCCTGTTGTACCTTCTAAACCACAGTGTGTGTCTGTAACCCATATACGGTGGACAAATGACCACACCGGTTGTTCAATACGGTAATAGTTTATTACACGTACACACAGTGAATATACACATACAAGTTGCACTCGAAACTAAGACAGAAGAACGACCCTATATAATGTTGTGGAGGAGAATGCTGAGACCCAGGCTATTAGAATAGATGGCATTGAGGTACGTAGGGAAGAGGTGTTGGCAATTCTGGACAGGCTGAAAATAGATAAGTCCCCGGGGCCTGATGGGATTTATCCTAGGATTCTCTGGGAGGCCAGGGAAGAGATTGCTGGACCTTTGGCTTTGATTTTTATGTCATCATTGGCTACAGGAATAGTGCCAGAGGACTGGAGGATAGCAAATGTGGTCCCTTTGTTCAAAAAGGGGAGCAGAGACAACCCCGGCAACTATAGACCGGTGAGCCTCACGTCTGTAGTGGGTAAAGTCTTGGAGGGGATTATAAGAGACAAGATTTATAATCATCTAGATAGGAATAATATGATCAGGGATAGTCAGCATGGCTTTGTGAAGGGTAGGTCATGCCTCACAAACCTTATCGAGTTCTTCGAGAAGGTGACTGAACAGGTAGACGAGGGTAGAGCAGTTGATGTGGTGTATATGGATTTCAGTAAAGCGTTTGATAAGGTTCCCCACGGTAGGCTATTGCAGAAAATACGGAGGCTGGTGATTGAGGGTGATTTAGAGATGTGGATCAGAAATTGGCTAGCTGAAAGAAGACAGAGGGTGGTGGTTGATGGGAAATGTTCAGAATGGAGTTCAGTTACAAGTGGCATACAACAAGGATCTGTTCTGGGGCTGTTGCTGTTTGTCATTTTTATCAATGACCTAGAGGAAGGCGCAGAAGGGTGGGTGAGTAAATTTGCAGATGACACTAAAGTCGGTGGTGTTGTCGACAGTGTGGAAGGATGTAGCAGGTTACAGAGGGACATAGATAAGCTGCAGAGCTGGGCTGAGAGGTGGCAACTGGAGTTTAATGTAGAGAAGTGTGAGGTGATTCACTTTGGAAGGAATAACAGGAATGCGGAATATTTGGCTAATGGTAAAGTTCTTGAAAGTGTGGATGAGCAGAGGGATCTCGGTGTCCATGTGCATAGATCCCTGAAAGTTACCACCCAGGTTGATAGGGTTGTGAAGAAGGCCTATGGAGTGTTGGCCTTTATTGGTAGAGGGATTGAGTTCCGGAGTCAGGAGGTCATGTTGCAGCTGTACAGAACTCTGGTACGGCCGCATTTGGAGTATTGCGTGCAGTTCTGGTCACCCGCATTATAGGAAGGACGTGGAGGCTTTGGAGCGGGTGCAGAGGAGATTTACCAGGATGTTGCCTGGTATGGAGGGAAAATCTTATGAGGAAAGGCTGATGGACTTGAGGTTGTTTTCGTTGGAGAGAAGAAGGTTAAGAGGAGACTTAATAGAGGCATACAAAATGATCAGGGGGTTAGATAGGGTGGACAGTGAGAGCCTTCTCCCGCGGATGGAAATGGCTGGCATGAGGGGACATAGCTTTAAACTGAGGGGTAATAGATATAGGACAGAGGTCAGAGGTAGGTTCTTTACGCAAAGAGTAGTGAGGCCGTGGAATGCCCTACCTGCAACAGTAGTGAACTCGCCAACATTGAGGGCATTTAAAAGTTTATTGGATAAACATATGGATGATAATCGCATAGTGTAGGTTAGATGGCTTTTGTTTCGGTGCAACATCGTGGGCAGAAGGGCCTGTACTGCGCTGTATCGTTCTATGTTCTATGTTCTAACTTCACGTCCAGGTGACTGGCAAGTACAGAGCACATATGGCCTCATCTGGAATCCGTCGCCTGGCAGCCCTGATTGTCTGTTGCTGGTCGTTTGTGTTTCCGACTCTGGTCCCTCTGTGGATGGCGTGGATAGTCTTCTCCTTGGCTAGTGAAGGTATCACCGCTGTTGCCGTTGGTGGTTGAGAGAACGAATGACGGAGCAGACTCGAGGGTCCGAATAGCCCCCTCCTGCGTTCAACCGCTATGTCCCGAGGCACCGTCTGGGCTGCAGCCTTTGAGAATTTGCAAGCTGCCACCCGTCCGTGGCCATGTGCTGCCCTCTGTCCTTGCGGGCAGCCACCTCAGACGTCCACAGATCCCCGCTCCTGATCCTTAAGGTGAAGCATGGTGGATCATACAGTCAGACCAATATCTGCTCTACATCCCTAGTCACCTGTCAGATAGGACCCTAACTCCACATGCACAACTCCCTAATACAGAATACACGAAGAACGAAGACAAATATAAACATACATTCCATAATGGACCTAATTCGGTTCCAAACATGGAAGTGTCTGTACTGTAAGAGACGATTGGCAGTCTAATGCAGAGGTGGGACAATATCGAAAACCTGATTCAGAAGTGGAGGAATACTGTCCGGTACAAACTGCAGAACGTACAGACGGTGCAGATCAATGTAAA
Source organism: Scyliorhinus torazame (assembly GCF_047496885.1). Lineage (NCBI taxonomy): Eukaryota > Metazoa > Chordata > Chondrichthyes > Carcharhiniformes > Scyliorhinidae > Scyliorhinus > Scyliorhinus torazame. The sequence goes on along the minus strand of NC_092707.1, from coordinate 117,061,131 downwards.
CAGGCTGGCCTTAAGAATTTACAGTTCTACAAATGTCATATACAAGCCAACCTGGACACTCAGTGCAAAACAAGTGTCAGTCCCCGGGGATGGTTGGTTTGGCTGAATTAAAGGAGCCCGTGCAGCAAACATGGGTCCCATGTCCTGGCGCTTCGTGATCTCTGCTGTCCACCTATGAAATTGGACCATGAGGATGATAAGGTAGATCAAGGTAAACAGGATCAGCATGACAGCCAGGTGGGGACGGAGTCGAATGCCTCCGAAGGTCAGAGCCCATTCCCACCAAGTTCTGGCCTTGCCTTCTGCAGCTGCCAGGTGACATCCTGGGGTTGCTGTCTCCGGGCGTCCTGGGGGACCAAGCATAGTTTCTGTTATTAGCGCGTGCCTAATGTCTGCGTTCATTCTATCATACTGTCACTATCCGTGATCACCCCGCCCTTTCCACATTTAAACATGTTCGAACCCAACACAGCCTTCTCTTGGCTGAGGCTTGGAGTGGTCGGAACTTGTATTCAACCACCCCCCTTCTTAACGCAACCATATACTGGTTGAGGCTTGGCTTAACCACTCGCACTCCAGGACAGCCAGCTGTATGCAGTTTAGCCCCAGGAGCACAGAGGTCTGACCTGAGGAGGGGGGGTGGGGGGTGAGAATTGTAGGGCAGCCCGATTCCTTCACAGCAGCAATCACCATCGGGTTGCTAAGCGTAAATAGCCTGTGGGGTCGGTCCAAAGGGACCTCAGTTGAAGAGTGATGAAGAGGATGAGTTGTGACCTGGGTCACTGAATACATTGTCCGTCCCATAACCAAACGGTGGGGCAACGGTTCTGGTCTGAGACCTGCCTATAGAAGACTTCTGTCGGGCCCTAATCCCACTCGTCTGGGACTGAGGCTGTCAGGCCGTTACGGCCACTGAACATTCAAACCTCCTTATGCGGGATCCGTTTGTTACGGGGATTGCGTCGGACCTCATACGCCAGCGACTGTTAGAGGGGGACACGCTCGACCTACCAGAGACAAAGAAACTAGCGCTCTCCATGACGGTCGCCTCACGCAACGTTCAGGTCTACACCCCCAGCCACGCGGCCCACCCCTCCTACGCATCGTGGACACAACAGACGACCGCCCCAGCGGGGGCCTTACCCAGCCAATACGCCTGCGCCACTCGCCAGCCAGCAAACCCCGGGGGTCCCCAATGTTATTTCTGCGGCCAGCAGAAACATCCCCACCAATGCTGCCTGGCCCGCGCTGCCCTTTGTAAGGCTTGCAGCAAGAAGGGACACTTTGCCGCCGTGTGCCAGGCCCGTGCAGTCGCCGCTATCGCCCCCACCCCCCTCGTTTACGGACAATGGGTGCCGCAATCTTCACCTCCCCGGATCATGCGCGGCCAGTGTGCGCCGCCATCTTCGCCCCCTCAGACCACGCGGGGCCAGTGGGCGCCGCCATCTTCTCTCCCTCAGACCAAGCGCGGCCAGTGGGGGCCGCTATCTTCCCCCCCGAGCAACACGTGCGGCCCATGGGCACCGCCATTTTGTTCAACCCCCGCCACGTGCGGCCCATGGGTGCCGCCATTTTGTATTCCTCTAGATCTTCAGCCGCCATTTTGTCGTCCTCGAGATCCGCCATCTTGTCTCCCCCACGGCACATGGGCACCGCCAACGTTCCAGGACCAGGGCCCCCCGGGCTCCCTGTCATCCTACAACAGCAACGACCGACCACGACTCGCTTCAGTGACCATCGACCAGTCTCGTCCGCACAACCTGGCCACCGCATCGACCAGCGTTAAAATCAACGGACACGTGACCTCTTGCCTGCTGGACTCCGGGAGCACCGAAGGCTTCATCCATCTGGATACGGTAAGGCGCTGCTCCCTCGCAGTACACCCCACCATCCAAAGAATCTCCCTGGCCTCCGGATCCCATTCCGTGGCGATCCGGGGGTACTGTACAGTCACACTCACGGTCCAGGGCGTAGAATTCAGCGGCATCCGCCTCTACGTCCTCGCTAACCTCAGCGCTGCCTTACTACTCGGCCTGGACTTCCAGTGTAACCTCCAGAGCCTAACCCTGAAATTCGGCGGGCCCCTACCACCCCTCACTGTGTGCGGCCTCGCGACCCGATAGGTCGATCCGCCTGCCCTCTTCGCAAATCTAACCTCGGATTGCAAACCCGTCGCCACCAGGAGCAGATGGTACAGCACCCAGGACAAGACCTTCATCAGGTCCGAGGTCCAGCGGCTGCTTCGGGAGGGCATCATCGAGCCCAGCAACAGCCCCTGGAGAGCCCAAGTGGTAGTAGTTAAAACTAGGGAGAAACACAGAATGGTCGTGGACTACAGCCAGACCATCAATCGATACACGCAGTTCGACGAGTACCCCCTCCCACGCATATCTGATATGGTCAATCAGATTGCACAGTACCGGGTCTTCTCAACGGTAGACCTCAAATCCGCCTACCACAAGCTCCCAATTCGTAAATTGGACCGTCCATACACTGCCTTCGAGGCAGACGGTCGCCTCTATCACTTCCTCAGGGTTCCCTTCGGCGTCACCAACGGGATCTCGGTATTCAAAAGGGAGATGGACCGAATGGTTGACCGGTACGGTTTGCGGGCCACCTTTCCGTACCTAGACAATGTCACCATCTGCGGCCATGATCAGCAGGACCATGACACCAACCTTGCCAAATTTCCCCGCACCGCCACTCTCCTAAACCTCACCTACAACAAGGAGAAATGCCCCCACTGCCCCAAGGCCCTCAAACGCTGCCTGGGGTTCTTTTCGTACTACGCTCAGTAGGTCCCAAACTATGCGGACAAGGCCCACCCACTCACACAATCAACCCATTTTCCCCTGACGGCCGAGGCACAACAGGCCTTCGCCCGTATCCGAGCCGATATCGGCAAGGCCAGGATGCATGCAATAGACGATGTCATGATATTCAGGTAAACATCATGGTACAAACATACATATATACTGATGGACAGATCAACGGACCAATCAACACACACACAACACCACAGCCAATCACAGGCAAGAGCATACACACTACAAAACAGGGAACACAACACTTCCCGGGCATTCCAGCAGGAGACAGCTCAGGGCACAGAGCTCACAGCCAGCCACTCAGACATCCACCATGTGCTGAGTGCCACTCCAATATAGTATGAGGAATAGGTCCACAGATTCTAGGGTTATGATCGAACCTCAGTAACCAGTTTGCCACTGTAAATAAATGTTAGTAATAAAACTGAGTTGTACCATTCGCAACCGTATTGGTTCGTCTGTGTAGCAGAGTACCCAACACATCATAGTACCAGGAGTAACTGTGGGACCTACCTACGAATCCTCCGGAATCTGCCATCCTGCGCCATGGACACCGTCAGCACACCGCAGGCGCTACAAGTCGCTGGAAACCTCGGCGTTAATTGGAAGCTGCTCAAACAGCGCTTCCAGCTCTTCCTGGAAGCCAACGAAAAGGAGAGTGCTTCGGACACCAGAAAGATCGCCATCCTCCTCTCCACGGCAGGTCAACACGCCATCCATGTCTACAACTCCCTGGTGTTCGCGGAAGGTGAGGACAAGACCAAGTACAAGTCGGTCCATCTCAAACTCGACCAACACTTCAACGTTGAGGTCAACGAGAGCTTCGAGAGGTATCTCTTCCAGCAGCGCCTGCAGGGTAACGATGAGCCCTTTCAATCCTTCCTTACGCATCTCCGTATCCTCGCGCAGTCCTGCGGTTACGACACCACCTCCGATTCAATGATTTGGGACCAGATTGTTTTTGGGGTCACCTCGGGCACTCTACGCCAGCAGTTATTAAAAATTAAAGGCCTCACCCTAGCATCCGCAATCGAAGCCTGTGTCCTGCATGAAAACGCGACTAGCCGCTATACCCAATTTCAGGCGGCCGAATCGGCGCGGCAGGGGTCCTACGTGGCCGGATCGGTGGGGCAGGCGTTCCACGAGGCCGAACGGGTCCAGGCGATCGAGTTCCTCCCGGCCTGAGGCCCGGACGAGGGCGGCCATTTCGCGCGCTTTCCGGGGCCTCCCGCGTTCGTGCGCGGCAAAAAAGACGTCGACACAGTGGGACGTGAAGCGCAGGCGTGCTCGACGCAAGACCGAACAGCGCATGCGTGGTGGCGCAACGAATGGCATGATGTCACAACATGCGGCAATTGCGGAGCCGCACATTTAAAGCGGCAATGTCCCGCAAGAACCCGACAGTGCCTCCGCTGTGGCAAGGTGGGCAACTACGCAGCCTGCTGTCGAGCAGCTCAACCTGCCAATGTTCCCCAATTCCGACAACCTCGCAGGAATGTGCGGACCATTCAGCCTCCTTACTACGAGTCGTGCCCAGACGATATCCAGACCAGTGACACAGACGACCGGGACGCCTTCCGTGTTGTGGTCATTAATGGGAACTGGATGTCTCCAGACAGGACCCACCAGCCGTTGCAAGTGAACACTGTCAATCCGGGTGATGAATGGTGTGCCACCCTAACGGTCAACCAATCACCGATAACATTCCGTCTGGACACTGGCGCCTCCACCAACCTCATAGCATGGTCAGTCTTCTACGCCATGAAGGTCAGACCACCAATTCGGCCATCCCGTTGCAAGATGGTCGACTACAATGGGAACGTTATCCAGACTGTGGGATCCTGCGAGGTTCTCCACCTCGTGCAAAGAGTCCACGCTCTGTCTCCAGAAGGCAGATCTGACTTCCCGGATGCAGAATTCAGGGCATAGCTCCAATCGCTCTTCGCCCACAACCAGGAGGCATTTGAGGGCATGGGAACACTGCCCTACACCTACAGAATACGGCTCAAACCGGACGCCACCCCGGTCATTCACGCACCTCGCAGGGTCCCAGCGCCACTCAAAGACCGCCTCAAGAAGCAGCTGCAGGATCTCCAGGACCAAGGGGTGCTGTCCCGGGTCACGGAGCCCACGCCATGTGTCAGCCCCATGGTGTGTGTTAAGAATCCCTCCGGCGAGCTCCGGATCTGCACTGATCCAAAAGACCTCAACAACAACATAATGAGGGAACACTACCCCATACCCAAACGGGAAGAAATCACGAGTGAAATGGTCCGGGCTAAAATTTTCACAAAACCAGATGCCTCGAAGGGTTTTTGGCAGATCCAACTGGATCAGTCCAGCCGAAAGCTGTGCACCTTCAACACCCCTTTCGGCAGGTTCTGCTACAACCGAATGCTATTTGGCATCACCTCGGCATCCGAGATCTTTCACAGGATCATGGAGCAGATGATGGAAGGCATCGAAGGGGTGCGCGTCTACGTGGACGACGTCATCATCTGGTCCACCACACCACAGGAGCACATCAATCGTCTCCAGCGCGTCTTTGCGTGCATACGGGAACACGGCCTGCGCATCAACCGAGCCAAATGTTCTTTCGGCCAAACCGAGCTGAAGTTTCTGGGGGACCACATACCCCAGTCAGGGGTCCGTCCGGATGCAGACAAGGTGAGAGCCATTACAGCCATGCCGCAGCCGGCAGACAAGAAAGCAGTGCTACGCTTTCTAGGCATGGTCAACTTCCTGGGGAAGTTCATTCCCAACCTTGCCTCCCACACGACAGCTCTGCGCCACCTAGTCAAGAAGTCCACGGAGTTCCAGTGGCTGCCCACACACCAGAAGGAATGGGAGGATCTCAAAATTAAGCTCACCACAGCCCCGGTATTGGCATTTTTCGACACATCTCGTGACACTAAAATTTCGACTGATGCCAGCCAGACCGGCATTGGGGCGGTACTCCTACAGCGGGATGACACTGTGTCATGGGCCCCGGTCGCCTATGCCTCGTGGCCCATGACCCCCACAGATCAGCGCTAAGCGCAGATCGAAAAGGAGTGCCTGGGTTTGCTGACCGGAATAGACAAGTTCCATGACTACGTGCATGGTCTCCCCCAGTTTACCGTTGAGACTGACCATCGCCCCCTGGTCAGCATCATACATAAGGACCTGAACGAGATGACCCCTCGCCTCCAGCACATCCTACTTAAACTCAGGAGGTATGACTTCCAACTGGTCTACACCCCGGGAAAGGACCTTATCATTGCGGTTGCCCTAACTAGAGCAGTGAGTACGCCGCCAGATTCGGAGGGGTTCGTCTGTCAGGTCGAAGCACAGGTGGCCTTCACATCGGCAAATCTGCCAGCTGACGACTCCAGTCTGGCCCGTATTCGCCAGGAGACTGCGGCTGACCCCCTTCTACAACGGGTGATGCGCCACATGATGGGAGGGTGGCTCAAAGGACGGTGCCCGCAGTTCTACAATGTCCGAGACGACTTGGCCGTCATTGATGGTGTCCTCCTAAAGCTGGACCAGATTGTGATTCCGCACAGCACGCACAAGCTGGTCCTCGACCAACTACACGAAGGCCATCTGGGGGTCGAGAAGTGCAGACGGAGGGCCCGAGAGGCGGTATACTGGCCGGGCATCAGTGATGACATTGCCAATATGGTGCTCAACTGCCCCACCTGCCAAAGGTTTCAACCGGCGCAAACTCCTGAGATCCTTCAGCCCCATGAGCTGGTGACGTCCCCCTGGGCGAAGGTGGGTGTGGTCCTTTTTCACGCGCACGGCAGGGACTATGTAATTGTCATAGATTACTTTTCAAACTATCCAGAGGTCATACGCCTGCACGATTTGACATTGTCCGCTGTCATAAGGGCATGCAAAGACACCTTCGCTCGCCACGGCATTCCGATTACTGTCATGTCGGACAATGGGCCCTGTTTTGCAAGCCAGGAATGGTCGTCCTTTGCTGCTTCGTATGGCTTCACACACGTGACGTCCAGCCCTCTGCATCCCCAGTCCAATATAGTATTAGGAATAGGTCCACGGATTCTAGGGTTATGATCGAACCTCAGTAACCAGTTTACCACTGTAAATAAATGTTAGTAATAAAACTGAGTTGTACCATTCGCAACCGTATTGGTTCGTCTGTGTAGCAGTGTACCCAACACACCAGAAGAGACACTGCCCTTTCAAGTAGAGAGCGAGGCATCAGACGTCGCCCTAGCCGCCACCCTCAATCAGGCAGGCAGACCCGTGGCAATCTTTTCCCACACCCTTCATGCCTCAGAAATTCAGCACTCTTCCGTCGAAAAAGAGGCCCAAGCTATTGTTGAAGCTGTGCGGCATTGGAGGCATTACCTGGCCGGCAGGAGATTCACTCTCCTCACTGACCAACAGTCGGTAGCCTTCATGTTGAATAACACACAGCGGGGCAAGATCAAGAATGATAAGATCTTGAGGTGGAGGATCGAGCTCTCCACCTACAATTACGAGATTTTGTATCGCCCCGGTAAGCTCAACAAGCCCCCAGACGCCCTAACCCGAGGTACATGTGCCAGCGCACAAGTAGACTGACTCCGGGCCCTGCACGACAGCCTTTGTCACCCGGGAGTCACACGGTTGTACCATTTCATAAAGGCCCGCAATCTGCCCTATTCCGTCGAGGAAGTATGGACAATCACCAGGGACTGGCAGGGGGGTGGGCACGGGAGCAATAGGTCAGAAGGTGAGAGCATTGAGGGAGAACTAGGGAATAGGGACAGTGTGGCTCTGAGGCAGAGCAGACGGGGAGAAGTTGCTGAACACAGTGGGTCTGGTGGCCTGAAGTGCATATGTTTTAATGCAAGGAGCATTACGGGTAAGGCAGATGAACTTAGAGCTTGGATTACTACTTGGAACTATGATGTTGTTGCCATTACAGAGACCTGGTTGAGGGAAGGGCAGGATTGGCAGCTAAACGTTCCAGGATTTAGATGCTTCAGGCGGGATAGAGGGGGATGTAAAAGGGGAGGCGGAGTTGCGCTACTTGTTCGGGAGAATATCACAGCTATACTGCGAGAGGACACCTCAGAGGGCAGTGAGGCTATATGGGTAGAGATCAGGAATAAGAAGGGTGCAGTCACAATGTTGGGGGTATACTACAGGCCTCCCAACAGCCAGCGGGAGATAGAGGAGCAGATAGGTAGACAGATTTTGGAAAAGAGTAAAAACAACAGGGTTGTGGTGATGGGAGACTTCAACTTCCCCAATATTGACTGGGACTCACTTAGTGCCAGGGGCTTAGACGGGGCGGAGTTTGTAAGGAGCATCCAGGAGGGCTTCTTAAAACAATATGTAAACAGTGCAACTAGGGAAGGGGCGGTACTGGACCTGGTATTGGGGAATGAGCCCGGCCAGGTGGTAGATGTTTCAGTAGGGGAGCATTTCGGTAACAGTGACCACAATTCAGTAAGTTTTAAAGTACTGGTGGACAAGGATAAGAGTGGTCTGAGGATGAATGTGCTAAATTAGGGGAAGGCTAATTATAACAATATTAGGCGGGAACTGAAGAACATAGATTGGGGGCGGATGTTTGAGGGCAAATCAACATCTGACATGTGGGAGGCTTTCAAGTGTCAGTTGAAAGGAATACAGGACAGGCATGTTCCTGTGAGGAAGAAAGATAAATACGGCAATTTTCGGGAACCTTGGATGACGAGTGATATTGTAGGCCTCGTCAAAAAGAAAAAGGAGGCATTTGTCAGGGCTAAAAGGCTGGGAACAGACGAAGCCTGTGTGGCATATAAGGAAAGTAGGAAGGAACTTAAGCAAGGAGTCAGGAGGGCTAGAAGGGGTCATGAAAAGTCATTGGCAAATAGGGTTAAGGAAAATCCCAAGGCTTTTTACACGTACATAAAAAGCAAGAGGGTAGCCAGGGAAAGGGTTGGCCCACTGAAGGATAGGCAAGGGAATCTATGTGTGGAGACAGAGGAAATGGGCGAGGTACTAAATGAATACTTTGCATCAGTATTCACCAAAGAGAAGGAATTGGTAGATGTTGAGTCTGGAGAAGGGGGTGTAGATAGCCTGGGTCACATTGTGATCCAAAAAGACGAGGTGTTGGGTGTCTTAAAAAATATTAAGGTAGATAAGTCCCCAGGGCCGGATGGGATCTACCCCAGAATACTGAAGGAGGCTGGAGAGGAAATTGCTGAGGCCTTGACAGAAATCTTTGGATCCTCGCTGTCTTCAGGGGATGTCCCGGAGGACTGGAGAATAGCCAATGTTGTTCCTCTGTTTAAGAAGGGTAGCAAGGATAATCCCGGGAACTACAGGCCGGTGAGCCTTACTTCAGTGGTAGGGAAATTACTGGAGAGAATTCTTCGAGACAGGATCTACTCCCATTTGGAAGCAAATGGACGTATTAGTGAGAGGCAGCACGGTTTTGTGAAGGGGAGGTCGTGTCTCACTAACTTGATAGAGTTTTTCGAGGAGGTCACTAAGATGATTGATGCAGGTAGGGCAGTAGATGTTGTCTATATGGACTTCAGTAAGGCCTTTGACAAGGTCCCTCATGGTAGACTAGTACAAAAGGTGAAGTCACACGGGATCAGGGGTGAACTGGCAAGGTGGATACTGAACTGGCTAGGCCATAGAAGGCAGAGGGTAGCAATGGAGGGATGCTTTTCTAATTGGAGGGCTGTGACCAGTGGTGTTCCACAGGGATCAGTGCTGGGACCTTTGCTCTTTGTAGTATATATAAATGATTTGGAGGAAAATGTAACTGGTCTGATTAGTAAGTTTGCAGACGACACAAAGGTTGGTGGAATTGCGGATAGCGATGAGGACTGTCTGAGGATACAGCAGGATTTAGATTGTCTGGAGACTTGGGCGGAGAGATGGCAGATGGAGTTTAATCCGGACAAATGTGAGGTAATGCATTTTGGAAGGGCTAATGCAGGTAGGGAATATACAGTGAATGGTAGAACCCTCAAGAGTATTGAAAGTCAAAGAGATCTAGGAGTACAGGTCCACAGGTCATTGAAAGGGGCAACACAGGTGGAGAAGGTAGTCAAGAAGGCATACGGCATGCTTGCCTTCATTGGCCGGGGCATTGAGTATAAGAATTGGCAAGTCATGTTGCAGCTGTATAGAACCTTAGTTAGGCCACACTTGGAGTATAGTGTTCAATTCTGGTCGCCACACTACCAGAAGGATGTGGAGGCTTTAGAGAGGGTGCAGAAGAGATTTACCAGAATATTGCCTGGTATGGAGGGCATAAGCTATGAGGAGCGATTGAATAAACTCGGTTTGTTCTCACTGGAACGAAGGAGGTTGAGGGGCGACCTGATAGAGGTATACAAAATTATGAGGGGCATAGTCAGAGTGGATAGTCAGAGGCTTTTCCCCAGGGTAGAGGGGTCAATTACGAGGGGGCATAGGTTTAAGGTGAGAGGGGCAAAGTTTAGAGTAGATGTACGAGGCAAGTTTTTTACGCAGAGGGTAGTGGGTGCCTGGAACTCACTACCGGAGGAGGTAGTGGAAGCAGGGACGATAGGGACATTTAAGGGGCATCTTGACAAATATATGAATAGGATGGGAATAGAAGGATACGGACCCAGGAAGTGTAGAAGATTGTAGTTTAGTCGGGCAGTATGGTCAGCACGGGCTTGGAGGGCCGAAGGGCCTGTTCCTGTGCTGTACATTTCTTTGTTCTTTGTTCTTTGTCTGTGCGGACTGCAAGCCGCACTTCTACCGGCCAGACCGTGCACGTCTGGTGAAGGCTTCCCGCCCCTTTGAACACCTCAGCGTGGATTTCAAAGGGCTCCTCCCCTCCAATGTAACACGTATTTTCTCAAATTGGTCGATGAGTACTCCAGATTCCCCTTCGCCATCCCATGCCCCGACATGACCTCTGCCACCGTCATCAAAGCCCTCAACACAATCCTCGCTCTGTTCGGTTTCCCCGCCTACATCCACAACGAATGAACGGACATCGCGCAACAATCACCAGGCAGGAATGTTCCCTTCCAGTCGGAGAACACTTCAGCAGTCAAGGGCATTCAGCCTCTGATCTCCGGGTAAGCGTTCTCCAAGGCGGCCTTCAGGACGCGCAACAACGCAGAATCGCCGAGCAGAAACTTATAGCTAAGTTCCGCACACATGAGTGCGGCCTCAACCGGGACCTGGGATTCATGTCACATTACATTCATGCCCCACCATCTGGCCTGCAAAATCCTACCAACTGTCCTGGCTTGATGCAACTCACACCTCTTTAACCTGGGGTTACCCCATCTCTGGATCTGTAAAGATTTAATCACCTGCTAATGGTCGCATTCCAAGCATTGTTTGGCATCTTTGAATTTGTCTATATATGTGTTTCTGGAACATACCTCTTCATTCACCTGAGGAAAGAGCAGCGCTCCGAAAGCTAGTGACATCGAAACAAACCTGTTGGACTTTAACTTGGTGTTGTAAGACTTCTTACTGTGCTCACCCCAGTCCAACGCCGGCATCTCCACATCATACATCCACAGTGACAGGGGATCCTCATTCATGAGTGATGAGCTGCGTCAGTTCCTGCTCAGCAGGGATATCGCCTCCAGCAGAATGACAAGCTACAACCCCCGGGGAAATGGATAGGTATAGAGGGAGAATGGGATGGTATGGAGGGCCGTCCAACTGGCCCTATGGTCCAGGAACCTCCCGGCCCTCCGCTGGCAGGAGGTCCTTCCCTGAGGCACTCCACCCCATTCGGTCACTACTGTGCACCGCCACTAACAACGCACCCCATGAACGCCTTTTTACCTTCCCCAGGAAGTCCACATCCGGAGTGTTGCTCCCGACTTGGCTCGCAGCTCCAGGACCCGTCCTGCTCCGTAGGCATGTCCGACTCCACAAGGCGGAACCGTTGGTGGAAAGGGTGCAATTGCTCCATGCGAACCCCCAGTATGCCTACGTGGCGTACCCCGACGGCCGCCAGGATACTGTCTCCCTCAGGGACCTGGCACCAGCAGGTCACACACACACACACACCCCCCCGGCCCGGCACCACCCTCCCCTCCCCCGGCGCTCCCAGCAGCAACCCCCCAGGGATCACCTGTCCTCCCCCTGCCCACGCTCGAGGATGAAGAGGATTTTGGCACGCTCCCGGAGGCTCCGGACATCAGACCAGCATCGGCATCGCCGCCACCACTACGCTCCCAGCGGCACATCAAGGCCCCGGACCGGTTAAACCTCTAACTGGTCCACTGGACTTCAAAAGACAGTTTTTTTCCTCTCTATCAAAAATTGTAAATGTAAATGTAAAAAGGAAACCATTTGTTGTATATAGTTCTCCACCACCCCCGCCGGACTCAATTTTAACAGCCCCTGGAGAGCCCAAGTGGTAGTTGTAAAGACTGGGGAGAAACACAGGATGGTTATTGGCTACAGTCAGACAATCAATCGGTACATGCAGTGTGGTAAACCACTGTTGCACCTCTATTAGGTGATGTATGGTACGATCTGTACTACAGGTACGTTGGTAGTCCCTGCCTGCTGGCTCCACCCAGTAGGCGGAGTATGAATATGTGTGTCCTCCAGGCTGCAGCAATTTCACCAGCTGCTGTGGGAGGCCACACATCTTAGAGCAATAAAGCCTCAGTTGTACCCAACTCAAGTCTTTGTGCAATTGATCGTGCATCAGCCCGTTGACCTGGACGACCATCATGGAGCTCCGCAGGTGCTTCGGCCGCGACTGGTCGAGGGTGACTGCTCCAACCTGCGGTAGTCTGTGTCATCCGGGGAATCGGAGTCACAAAATGGCCGCCCCCATCGGTCGCACATGTCGGGTTGAGCAGAAGATGGCGGGCAAGATGGCCACCCCCACGAATCGCACAAGGCCGATGACGCATCTAAAAAGGACGTGTCCGGCAGGCACGCAGCCACGTTGCGGGGCCTGCGGGCCTGAGAGTCCGTTGGTCGGGCCTGGTGAGTTTTCTGCTTCTGGGCCTTCGGTCTGGCCAGGCAGACTCTAGTGAAATGCCCCTTTTTGCCGCAGTCGCTACATGTTGCGGAGCGGGCTGGGCAATGCTCTCTTGGATGTTGGCCCTGACCACAGAAGTAGCACAACGGTCCCCCGTTCTGGGCAGGCAGCCGCGCGGCACAAGCCTGTGGCGTGGTCGGGTCTGGTGAAGTATGCGTGCGGCTCGCAGGGTCCGCGGGGTACGCGCCGAGGTTCTGGTAGGCCACCTCTAACGACGTGGCTAATTTTACCGTTTCCTGCAGGTCGTTTGCCCCGTTTTCTAGGAGTCACTGCCTGATGTAATTCGAGCGGATTCCAGTCAAGTAGGCGTCCCGGATCTGCAGCTTCATGTGGTCCTCTGTCGACACGGCTTGGTATTCGCAGTTTCTAGCGAGTATGGTGAGCTTTTCCAAATACTCGTCGAGCGATTCCCCGGAGCGCTGCCAGTGGGTAGTGAGTAGATACCGCACGAACACCTCAATGACGGGCTTGATGAAGCGCTTCATTAGAATCTCGGCTGCAGCGTCATACGAGATCGCCTTCTCGATTAAAACGGAGATTCTGTGGCTCACCCGGGCGTGGAGGAGGTGTAGCTTGCGAGTTTCGAGGAGCCGATATGTGCCTCGAAGCAGCGCAGCCAGTGCGAGAAGATCTCCTTGGCTTCTGGCGTGCGGGCATCTAGATCGAGTTTCACTGGCTTGAGAGCGGGGTCCATCGTGTGGTTGTTTGTGTATTAAATTGATATACCATCAATTATGACACAACAGAGAGATCAAGTGAATGAAGGCTTTAATACGCAAAGAACTTAGCTAGCCAGAGACTTCAGTACAAACTGAGCATCACCCACTGGACGCAACTTTATATACAGCCCCGGGGAGGCGTAGCCAGAGGCAGAGTCCACCAGGGTTCCAACCCAAGCCTCAAAGGCATATCACACCAAACCTTAAAGGCATATCGCCTATCTGGTGAATACATTCACCACAATGAGAAATTAGTAACTAATGCTGGGTAATAAATAAAGGTCATGTCAGTCAGGCAGTAGAAAAGGCCTTGGAAAGTAGAGATAAATAAACATCTGAAAAAAGTATGAAGGTATGTTCAGCAATTCTGTGCTCCCAGCAGCAGGCTCCACTTGATTGGGAGTGCAGGTCAGAGTCAGAGCAACCATAAGACCATAAGACATAGGAGGGGGAGTAAGGCCATTCGGCCCATCGAGTCCACTCCACCATTCAATCATGGCTGATTTCAACTCCATTTACCTGCTCTCTCTTCATAGCCCTTAATTCCTTGAGAAATCAAGAATTTATTAACTTCTGTCTTCAAGACACTCAACGTCCCGGCCTCCACCGCCCTCTGTGGCAATGAATTCCACAGATCCACCACTCTCTGGCTGAAGAAATTCCTCCTCATCTCTATTCTAAAGTGACTCCCTTTTATTCTAAGGCTGTGCCCTCGGGTCCTAGTCTCCCCTGCTAATGGAAACAACTTCCCTACGTCCACCCTATCTAAGCCATTCATTATCTTGTAAGTTTCTATTAAATCTCCCCTCAACCTCCTAAACTCCAATGAATATAATCCCAGGATCCTCAGACGTTCATCGTATGTTAGGCCTACCATTCCTGGGATCATCCGTGTGAATCTCCGCTGGACCCGCTCCAGTGCCAATATGTCCTTCCTGAGGTATGGGGCCCAAAATTGCTCACAGTATTCTAAATGAGGCCTAACTAATGCTTTATAAAGCTTCAGAAGTACATCCCTGCTTTTATATTCCAAGCCTCTTGAGATAAATGACAACATTGCATTTGCTTTCTTAATTACGGACTCAACCTGCAAGTTTACCTTTAGAGAATCCTGGACTAGGACTCCCAAGTCCCTTTGCACTTCAGCATTATGAATTTTGTCACCGTTTAGAAAATAGTCCATGCCTCTATTCTTTTTTCAAAAGTGCAAGACTTCGCACTTGCCCACGTTGAATTTCATAAGCCATTTCTTGGACCACTCTCCTAAACTGTCTAAATCTTTCTGCAGCCTCCCCACCTCCTCCATACTACCTGCCCCTCCACCTGTCTTTGTATCATCGGCAAACTTAGCCAGAATGCCCCCAGTCCCGTCATCTAGATCGTTAATATATAAAGAGAATAGCTGGGCCCCCAACACTGAACCCTGCGGGACACCACTCGTCACTGGTTGCCATTCCGAAAAAGAACCTTTTATCCCAACTCTCTGCCTTCTGCCTGACAGCCAATCGTCAATCCATGTCAGTACCTTGCCTCGAATACCATGGGCCCTTATTTTACTCAGCAGTCTCCCGTGAGGCACCTTATCAAAGGCCTTTTGGAAGTCAAGATAGATAACATCCATTGGCTCTCCTTGGTCTAACCTATTTGTTATCTCTTCAAAGAACTCTAACAGGTTTGTCAGGCATGACCTCCCCTCACTAAATCCATGCTGACTTGTCCTAATCCGACCCTGCACTTACAAGATTTTAGAAATCAGGGGCGAGATTCTCCGACCCCCCGCCGGGCCGGAGAATCGCCAGGGGCTGGCGTGAATCCCGCCCCCACCAGTTGCCGAAGTCTCCGGCACTGGATATTCGGCGGGGGCGGGAATCGCGTCGCGCCGGTTGGCGGGGCCACCCGCGCGATTCTCCGGCCCGAATGGGCCGAAGTCCTGCCGCTAAAATGCGTGTCCCGCCGGCGTAAATTAAACCACCTACCTTACTGGCGGGACAAGGCGGCGCGGGCGGGCTCCGGGGTCCTGGGGGGTGCGTGGGGCGATCTGGCCCCGGGGGGTCCCCCACTGTGGCCTGGCCCGCGATCGGGTCCCACCGATCCGCGGGCGGGCCTGTGCCGTGTGGGCACTCTTTCCCTTCCGCCTCCGCCACAGTCTCCACCATGGCGGAGGCAGAAGAGACTCCCTCCACAGCGCATGCGCGGGAATGCCGTCAGCGGCCGCTAATGCTCCCGCGCATGCGCCGCCCGGAGATGTCATTTCCGCGCCAGCTGGCGGGGCACCAAAGGCCTTTTCTGCCAGCTGGCGGGGTGGAAATTCATCCGGCGCGGGCCTAGCCCCTTTGGGGGCTCGGCCCCCAAAGATGCGGAGCATTCCGCACCTTTGGGGCGGCGCGATGCCCGTCTGATTTGCGCCGTTTTGGGCGCCAGTCGGCGGACATCGCGCCGTTTCCGGAGAATTTCGCCCCTCATCCTTAACAATGGATTCTAGAATCTTGCCAACAACCGAGGTTAGGCTATTTGGCCTATAATTTTCCATCTTTTTCCTTGTTCCCTTCTTGAACAGTTCCTGGACAAATATTTACTTTATTGTTAGCAATAGACTAGACAGAACAAGCCAGTTGTATATGGTGAATCCATTTATTCCCTGGGAGTCAATCTGGCTGAGTGCTCGGCATCTTTAAGTTGAAATGCTCGCAGATGAACCATGGTATCTTTTTGTGTTTTCTAGAATTTGGGGTCGAAATATGGTCATTTGACCTATGGAATGTTTCTCATGATGACACTGATGATTAACTTTGTATTTGTCTTTGGAGACTTGAATTGTGGACTTCGAAATAAAATCTAATTCTCCGCAGTACTAATGTTTTCAAATCTATTTCAGCCACAATGTAGATTCCTGCAGGTTTAGACTGGTCGATTGATCATTTGGATCGAATGCAAACAAGTTCTTACGGAGTAGCATACAGACCTAGCATTGATGATGCTTTCTGTACAAGGAACAACTACACTTGAATGTGCTGGGAATGTGATGTGTGTTCGGGGTTCACACCGCTTCATCTAATCAATCTTTAAGTGTGCAAATAAACTGAAAAGAGAAGTTTGATATGGTTTAACTGATCTAAGCTCCTTCTATTCTGGCAGCACAAATAAGGCGTTTTATTCAGGATAAAGCCCACACCTCCACCCTATCCCCAGTAACCCCACTCAACCTTTTTGGACACTAAGGGCATTTAGCCTGGCTAATCCACCTAACATGCACATCTTTGGACTGTGGGAGGAAATCGGAGCACCCGGAGGAAACCCACGCAGACACGGGGAGAAAGTGCAGACTCCACACAGACACGGAACTGGGATCGAACCAGATTGCACTGCCAGCAGACATGGGCACTGTGAGGGTGCCAGGTAGGCACTGCCAAGGTGCCAAGCTGGCATTTCTTGTGCGTGTGTGATTGGGCCGGGGTTGCTTAGCTTGGTGGGAGGTCTAGGATAATTTCGCGGGCCTCGGGGATTGGGACATCATTTTTAAAAGACGGCCCAATCTCTTGCTACAATGAGGAGCTACGCTGTACAAAATACACTGTACAAAATGGTGCCTCGGACGCGCGTTCCCTGTTCAGGCCCCTTTTTCAACTCGAGTCGCGTTGAATAGCAATGTATTTCTCGGCACTGTGAGCATTGGGAAACACGCGGCTAAGCATGCTCGCTATGGGACTTTGTTCCCTTTTGTGAGAATCGTGTCCAGAGATTCAGGGTAAATGGGTCTTTTTCTGGATGGCATGATGTAACTAGTGGGGTGCCACAGGGCTTGGTCCTTGGGCTCAACTATTTACAATCTATATTAATGACTTGGATACAGGGATAGAAGGTTCTATCGCCAAATTTGCCAATGACACGAAAATGGGTGGGACAGGAAGTTGCAGTGAGGAAATAAGCACCGCGTCCAAAAGGTTAGGTGGGTTATGGGATAGGCGAAGGCCTGGGTGGGGTCCTCCTTCGGAGGGTCAGTGCAGACCTGATTGGTCAATGGCCTCGTTCTGCACTGTAGGGATTCTATTCTATTGTAAAAATTATTGGCAAATATTAGTGGGAGACTAGAGGACTGGGAAGTCTTTAGGGGACAACAAAAAGCTACTAAAAAAGCCATAAAGAAGAGTAAGGTAGACTATGAAAGTAAACTGGCTCAGAACATAAAAGCAGATAGTAAAAGCTTCTACAAATACATAAGACAAAAAAGGGTGGCTAAGGTAAATATTGGTCCTTTGGACGATGAGAAGGGAGATTTAATAATAGGAGACGGGGAAATGGCTGAGGAGCTGAACAGGTTTTTTGGGTCAGTCGTCACAGTGGAGGACACAAACAACATGCCAGTGACTGATGGAGATAAAGATATGATAGGTGAGGACCTTGAGATGATTGTAATCACTAAGGAGGCAGTATTGGGCAAGCTTATGGGGCTAAAGGTAGACAAGTCTCCTGGTCCTGATGGGATGCATCCCAGAGTGTTAAAAGAGATGGCTAGGGAAATTGTAAACGCACTAGTGATAATTTATCAAAATTCACTAGACTCTGGGGTGGTCCCAGAGGATTGGAAAGTAGCAAACGTGACACCACTGTTTAAAAAAGGAGGTCGGCAGAAAGCGGGTAATTATAGGCCGGTAAGCTTAACTTCGGTTGTCGGGAAAATGCTGGAATCTATCATTAAGGAGGAAATAGCGGGGCACCTGGAGGGAAATTGTCCCATTGGGCAGACGTAGCATGGGTTCACAAAGGGTAGGTCGTGTCTGACTAATTTGGTAGAATTTTTTGAGGACGTTACCAGTGCAGTAGCTAACGGGGAGCCAATGGATGTGGTATATCTGGATTTCCAGAAAGCTTTTGACAAGGTGCCACACAAAAGGTTGCTGCATAAACTAAAGATGCATGGCATTGAGGGTAAAGTGGTAGCATGGGTAGAGGGTTGGTTAACTAACAGAAAGCAGAGAGTGGGGATAAATGGGTGTTTCTCTGGTTGGCAACCTGTAACTAGTGGGGTCCTTCAAGGATCAGTGTTGGGCCCGCAGTTGTTCACAATTTACATAGACGATTTGGAGTTGGGGACCAAGTGCAATGTATCAAAGTTTGCAGACGACACTAAGATGAGTGGTAAAGCAAAAAGTGCAGAGGATACCGGAAGTCTGCAGAAGGATTTGGATAGCTTAGGTGAATGGGCTAGGGTCTGGCAGATGGAATTCAATGTGGCCAAGTGTGAGGCTATCCATTTTGGGAGGAATAACAGCAGAATGGATTATTATTTAAACGGTAAGATGTTAAAACATGCTGCTGTGCAGAGGGACCTGGGTGTGCTGGTGCACGAGTCGCAAAAAGTTGGTGTGCAGGTGCAACAGGTGATTAAGAAGGCTAAACGAGTTTTGTCTTTCATTGCTAGAGGGATGGAGTTTGAGACTAGGGAGGTTATGCTGCAATTGTATAGGGTGTTGGTGAGGCCGCATCTGGAGTATTGTGTTCAGTTTTGGTCTCCTTACCTGAGAAAGGACATATTGGCACTGGAGGGAGTGGAGAGGAGATTCACTAGGTTGATCCCAGAGTTGAGGGGATTAGACTATGACGAGAGGTTGAGTAGACTGGGACTGTACTCATTGGAGTTTAGAAGGATGCGGGGGGATCTTATTGAAACATATAAAATTATGAAGGGAATAGATAGGATAGATGTGGGCAGGTTGTTTTCACTGGTCGGGGAAAGCAGAACTAGGGGACATAGCCTCAAAATAAGGGGAAGTAGATTTAGGACGGAGTGAAGGAACATCTTCACCCAAAGGGTTGTGAATCTTTGGAATTCCTTGCCCAGTGAAGCAGTTGAGACTCCTTCTTTAAACGTTTTTAAGAAAAAGATAGATACCTTTCTAAAGAATAAAGGGATTCGGGGATATGGTGTACGGGCCGGAGAGTGGAGCTGAGTCCACAAAGATCAGCCATGATCTCATTAAATGGCGGAGCAGGCTCGAGGGGCCAGATGGCCTACTCCTGTTCCTAGTTCTTATGTTCTTATGTATATTGTATTCTATTGCTGGTCAAGGAGACACAGCCTGAGTGAGTGAGACACAGACAGAGTGAGAATTTGGTAATTTGGTGCAGTGAGGTAATTCGGTGAAGAGTGGGAGAAGGTGCTTTTTCCCGACTGTTTTGTTCTCTCTCTTTCTTCGGGCCTAATTTTGGGAGCCGTTCGGAGGAGGAGGAGCAGTCTCTGTGAGTATAAAAATCTAACGGTAACTTCCTGTTTTCCAGTATTTTTTTCCAAAAGTGACGTCAGAGGGAAGCTGTGATCTGATTGGTTGATAGCAAATCTGCCCCAAATTTTGAAAAAAGCACAGCTAAACTCGTAAACTTAAATTAAACAAATTAATTAATTAGTGATGGCTGGTCAGGTGATGTGCTTGAGCTGCTTAATGGGGGAGCTGGCAGATCCCATTGCGAGCTGCAGCGACCACATCTGCAGTAAGTGTTGGCTGCTCGAAGAGCTCCGGCTCAGAGTTGATGAGCTGGAGTCTGAGCTTCAAACACTGAGGCACATCCGGGAGGGGGAGACTTACCTGGACACTGTGTTTCAGGAGGCAGTCACACCTGTCAGAGTAAGTAGTTTAAATCTTGCCAGTGGCCAGGGACAGCAGGGTGTGACTGCAAGTCAGGCAGGTAAAGGCAACCAGCAGTCAGGAACTCTGGAGCCTCAGCCCTTGACCCTGTCCAACAGGTATGAGGCACTTGCTCCCTGTGTGGATGGCGAACAGGTCTGCAGGAAGGATGAGTCAGCTGACCAAGGCACCATGGTTCAGCAGGCCATTCAAGGGGAGGGAGTAAATAGGCAAGTTGTAGTTGTAGGGGATTCTATTATCAGGGGGATAGATAGTATCCTTTGTGAGCAGGATAAAGAGTCCCGCATGGTATGTTGCCTGCCCGGTGCTAGGGTGCGGGACATCTCTGACCAGCTTGAAAGGATACTGGAGAGGGAGGGGGAGGATCCAGTTATTGTGGTCCATGTCGGTACCAACAACATAGGCAAGTCTAGAAAGGAGGACCTGTTTAGAGATTATAAAGAGCTAGGATTCAAATTAAAAA
Source organism: Scyliorhinus torazame (assembly GCF_047496885.1). Taxonomy (NCBI): domain Eukaryota; kingdom Metazoa; phylum Chordata; class Chondrichthyes; order Carcharhiniformes; family Scyliorhinidae; genus Scyliorhinus; species Scyliorhinus torazame. The sequence goes on along the minus strand of NC_092707.1, from coordinate 117,040,474 downwards.
ACAGGTCCTCAAGGGTCATAATCTCTGGATTTCTGCCCAAGCCACGTGCAAATTGGCATAGGGAGGCAAGAATAAGGGAAGTTAACACGTGGCTGATAGAGTGGTGTGGGAAAGAGGGGTTCCTTTTCATGGGACACTGGCATCAGTTTTGGGACAGGGGAGACCTATACCGTTGGGATGGTCTCCACCTGAACCGAGCTGGGACCAGTGTTCTGGCGAAAAGAGTAAATAGGGTGGTCAATAGGACTTTAAACTAGAGATTGGGGGGAAGGGAAAGTCAGGGAATCAAGAGGTGAAGTAATCAGTGGGAAGCGTAGCTGCTTAGGAATACAAAAAAGCACGAAAAGACAGAACTCAGGAGAGGTTACGATAGGCCCCATCCCACAAAATATGACACAGTGTATGGAAAGGCTCAGTAAACCAAGGTCCACCGCACTAAGAAAACAAAAAGGGACGGTCAATAGAGAATTAAAGGTGCTATATTTAAATGCGTGCAGTTTACGGAACAAGGTAGATGAGCTAGTGGCCCAGATTGTGACTGGCAGGTATGATGTGGTAGGCATCACAGAGACATGGTTGCAGGGGGTTCAGGACTGGCATTTAAACATCCAGGGATTCACAACCTATCGAAAAGACAGAGAGGTGGGCAGAGGGGGCGGGGTTGCCTTGTTAATTAGGAATGAAATTAAATCAATAGCACTAAACGACATAGGGTCAGATGATGTGGAGTCTGTGTGGGTAGAGTTGAGGAACCACAAAGGCAAAAAAACCACAATGGGAGTTATGTACAGGCCTCCTAACAGTGATCAGGACCGGGGGCACAAAATGCACCACAAAATAGAAAGTGCATGTCAGAAAGGCAAGGTCACAATGATCATGGGGGACTTCAATATGCAGGTGGACTGGGTAAATAATGCTGCCAGTGGACCCAAGGAAAGGGAATTCATTGAATGTTTACAGGAGGGCTTTTTGGAACAGCTTGTGATGGAGCCCACAAGGGGACAGGCCACTCTGGACTTAGTGTTATGTAATGAGCCAGACTTGATTAAAGATCTGAAAGTAAGGGAACATTTAGGAGCAGTGATCATAATATGGTAGAATTCAATCTGCAATTTGAAAGAAAGAAGGTAGAATCAGATGTAAAGGTGTTACAGTTAAATAAAGGTAACTACAGGGGCATGAAGGAGGAACTGACGAAAATCAACTGGGAGCAGAGCCTAGTGGGAAAGACAGTAGAACAGCAATGGCAGGAGTTTCTGGGAGTAATTGAGGACACAGTACAGAAGTTCATCCCAAAGAAAAGAAAGGTTATCAGAGGGGGGATTAGGCAGCCATGGCTGACAAAGGAAGTTAGGGAATGCATCAAAGCAAAAGAGAAAGCCTATAATGTGGCAAAGAGCAGTGGGAAGTCAGAAGATTGGGAAGGCTACAAAAACAAACAGAGGATAACAAAGAGGGAAATAAGGAAAGAGAGGATCAATTATGAAGGTAGGCTAGCCAGTAACATTAGGAATGATAGTAAAAGTTTCTTTAAATACATTAAAAACAAACGGGAGGCAAAAGTAGACATTGGGCCGCTCCAAAATGACGCTGGTAATCTAGTGATGTGAGACAAAGAAATAGCTGAGGAACTAAATAAGTACTTTGCGTCAGTCTTCACAGTAGAAGACATGAATAATATCCCAACAATTCAGGAGAGTCAGGGGGCAGAGTTGAATATGGTAGCCATCACAAAGGAGAAAGTGCTAGAGAAACTAAGAGGTCTAAAAATTTATAAATCTCCGGGCCCAGATGGGCTACATCCTAGAGTTCTAAAGGAGATAGCTGAAGAAATAGTGGAGGCGTTAGTTATGATCTTTCAAAAGCCACTGGAGTCAGGGAAAGTCACAGAGGATTGGAAAATCGCTGTTGTAACCCCCCTGTTCAAGAAGGGAACAAGGAAAAAGATGCAAAATTATAGGCCAATTAGCCTAACCTCAGTTGTTGGCAAGATTCTAGAATCCATTGTTAAGGATGAGATTTCTAAATTCTTGGAAGTGCAGGGTCGGATTAGGACAAGTCAGCATGGATTTAGTAAGGGGAGGTCATGCCTGACAAACCTGTTAGAGTTCTTTGAAGAGATAACAAATAGGTTAGACCAACGAGACCCAATGGATGTTATCTATCTTGACTTCCAAAAGGCCTTTGATAAGGTGCCTCACGGGAGACTGCTGAGTAAAATAAGGGCCCATGGTATTCGAGGCAAGGTACTAACATGGATTGACGATTGGCTGTCAGGCAGAAGGCAGAGAGTTGGGATAAAAGGTTCTTTTTCGGAATGGCAACTGGTGACGAGTGGTGTCCCGCAGGGTTCAGTGTTGGGGCCACAGCTGTTCTCTTTACATATTAACGATCTAGATGACGGGACTGGGGACATTCTGGCTAAGTTTGCCGATGATACAAAGATAGGTGGAGGGGCAGGTAGTATGGAGGAGGTGGGGAGGCTGCAGAAAGATTTAGACAGTTTAGGAGAGTGGTCCAAGAAATGGCTGATGAAATTCAACGTGGGCAAGTGCGAGGTCTTGCACTTTGGAAAAAAGAATAGAGACATGGACTATTTTCTAAATGGTGACAAAATTCATAATGCTGAAGTGCAAAGGGACTTGGGAGTCCTAGTCCAGGATTCTCTAAAGGTAAACTTGCAGGTTGAGTCCGTAATTAAGAAAGCAAATTCAATGTTGTCATTTATCTCAAGAGGCTTGGAATATAAAAGCAGGGATGTACTTCTGAAGCTTTATAAAGCATTAGTTGGGCCCCATTTAGAATACTGTGAGCAATTTTGGGCCCCATACCTCAGGAAGGACATACTGGCACTGGAGCGGGTCCAGCGGAGATTCACACGGATGATCCCAGGAATGGTAGGCCTAACATACGATGAACGTCTGAGGATCCTGGGATTATATTCATTGGAGTTTAGGAGGTTGAGGGGAGATCTAATAGAAACTTACAAGATAATGAATGGCTTAGATAGGGTGGATGTAGGGAAGTTGTTTCCAATAGCAGGGGAGACTAGGACCCGGGGCACAGACTTAGAATAAAAGGGAGTCACTTTAGAACAGAGATGAGGAGAAATTTCTTCAGCCAGAGAGTGGTGGGTCTGTGGAATTCATTGCCACAGAGGGCGGTGGAGGCCGGGACGTTGAGTGTCTTTAAGACAGAAGTTGATAAATTCTTGATTTCTCGAGGAATTAAGGGCTATGGAGAGAGAGCGGGTAAATGGAGTTGAAATCAGCCATGATTGAATGGTGGAGTGGACTCGATGGGCCGAATGGCCTTACTTCCGCTCCTATGTCTTATGGTCTTTTGGTCTTATGGTAAATGGAGACAGATAGGTTCGGTGAGTTTGCCAAAATGTGGCAGATGGAGTTTAATGTGGATAAATGTGAGGTCATCCATTTTGGTGGGAAAAATAGAAATGAAATGAAATGAAATGAATGAAATTAAATGAAAATCGCTTATTGTCACAAGTAGGCTTCAAATGAAGTTACTGTGAAAAGCCCCTAGTCACCACATTCCGGCGTCTGTTCGGGGAGGCTAGTACGGGAATTGAACCCGCGCTGTCTAAATGGGGAGAGACTTCGGGGTGCTCCAGTGCAGAGCGATCTGGGTGTCCTCGTGTATGAGTCGCATGCAGGTAATAAAGCGAATGTAATGTTGGCATCTATAACTGAAGGAATACAGTATAAATGTAAGGAAGGGTTGTTACATCTATACAAGGCATTGATGAGACCACACCTGGAGTATTGTGCACAATTTTGGTCCCCTCATTTTAGGGAAGATGTAGTGGCATTGGAGGCAGTTCAGAGGAGGTTCACTAGATTGATTCCAGAGATGAGGGGTTTGTCTTATGAAGAGAGATGGAGCAGTTTAGGCCTATACTCGTAGAGTTCATAAGAAGGAGGGTAGATCAAATTGAGGTATACAAGATAATAAAAGGTATGGATAAAGTAAACTCTTGTGAGGAAATTTAGAACAAGTGGTCATAGTCTCAGGATAAGAGGTAGCAAATTTAAAACAGAGATGAGGAGAAACTACTTCTCCCAAAGGGTTGTGAATCTGTGGAATTCGCTATCCCAGAGTGCGGTGGATGCTGGGACAGTGAATAAATTTAAGGAGGAGTTAGACAGATTTCTAATTAATAATGGGTTGAATGGTTATGGAGAACGGGCAGGACGGTGGAGTTCACGCTATGATGAGATCAGCCAAGATCGTATTGAACAGTGGAGCAGGTTCGAGAGGCTAAATTGTCTACTTCAGCTCCTAATTCTAATATTCTAAGAAAGAACTATTTTGTTTAATTCCACCTTCCAGCTCTTGGTCGGTAGAATCATAGAATCCGTGCAGTGCAGAAGGAGGCCATTCGGCCAATCGAGTCTGCACCGATCCCCTACCCTACCCCTGTAACCCCACCAAGGGACAATTTAACATATCCAATCCACCTAACCTTTTGGACTGTGCCAGGAAATCGAAGCACAGTGGCACAGTGGTTAGCACTGTTGCCTCTCAGCTCTAGGGACCCGGGTTCCATTCCACCCTCGGGTGACTGTGTGGAGTTTGCACATTCTCCCCATGTCAGCGTGAGTTTCCTCCAGGTGCTCTGGTTTCTTCCCATAGTCCAAAGATGTGCAGGTTAGGTGGATTGACTATGCTAAATTGCCCCTGACTGTCCAATGGTTGGATGGGGTTACTTAGTGGGTTACGGGGATAGGCTGGAGGTGTGGGTTTAAGTAGGATGCTCTTTCACGACCGGTGTAGACTAAATGGACCAAATGGCTTCCTTCAGCGCTGTAAATGCTATGATTTCTAGGAAACCCACGCAGACACGGGAAAAATGTGCAAACTCCACACAGACAGTTGAACGAGGTGGGAATCAAACGCGGGTCCCTGACACTGTTAGGCAGCAGTGCTAACCACTATGCCACCGTGGAGCCCTGTAGGTAACAGCACCTCAAACTCAAATCTGGTGTTCTTGATTAATAAGGGGATTCTTGATTAATAAGGGGATCAGGGATTATATCAATAATAATATTTCTTAGTGTCACAAGTAGACTTACATTGACACCACATTCCGGCGCCTGTTCGTGTACACTGAGGGAGAATTCAGAATGTCCAATTCACATAACAAGCACGTTATGGGGAGAAGGCAGGAGAATGAGGTTGAGAAACATATCAGCCATGATCGAATGGCGGAGCAGACTTGATGGATCGAATTGGGAATTCAGATCGGAGGTGATGGAGGCTAGGGCAGTTGCATGCTCCTCCTGTAGGATATGGGTGGTGAGGGACACTGCTGTGTCCTCACTGACTACACCTGCGGGAAGTGCACGCAACTCTAGCTCCTCAGAGACCGCGTTAGGGAGCTCGAGCTGGATGAACTTCAGATCATCTGGGAGGCAGAAAGGGTGATAGAGAGGAGTTACTGGGAGGTAGCCACACCCAAGGTGCAGGACAAGAGTAGCTGGGTTACAGTCAGGGAAGGAAAAGAAATGGGCAGACAGTGCAGGAATCCACTGTGGCCGTTCCCCTTCAAAACAAGTATACCGTTTTGGATGCTGTTGAGGGGGATGACCTACCGGGGGAAGGCCCTAAGGCCCGGTCTCTGGCACTGAACCTGGCTCTGTGGCTCAGAAGAGAAGGGGGGAGAATAGAAAAGCAATAGTGACAGGAGACTCAATGGTTAGGGGAACGGATAGGAGATTCTGTGGTCACAAACGAGACTCCCGGAGGGTATGTTGCTTCCCGGGTGCCAGGGTCAGGGATGTCTCGGATCGAGTCTGCAGGATTCTTTAGGGGGATGGTGAGCAACCAGAAGTCGTGGTGCACATAGGCACCAATGACATAGCTAAGAAAAGGGATGAGGATCTAAAAAGTGATTTTAGGGAGTTAGTTTGGAAGCAAAAGAGCAGGACCAGAGAGTAGTAATCTCAGGATTGCTACCAGTGCCACATGCAAGTGAAACAAGGAACAGAGAGCGAGTGCAGCTGAACACGTGGGAAGGGAAGGCTTCAGATATGTGGATCATTGGAATACCTTCTGGGGAAGGTGGGACCTGTACATGAAGGACGGATTGTACCTAAACTGGAGGGGCACCAATATTCTAGGTGGGAAGTTTGCGAGAGCTCTTCGGGAGGGGGATGGGAACCAGACCTATGGGTCAGAGGATAGGGCAGCTGTTGAACAGGCAGGAATGGTATGCAGCGAGTCTGAGAGGAAAGATAGACAGTTGATAGGGCAAAGTTGCACTCAGTGGAATGGTTTAAAGTGTGCCTGTTTCAATGCAAGGAGTGTCAGGAATAAGGGAGATGAACTTAGAGCATGGATGAGTACTTGGAACTAAGATGTTGTGGCCATTACGGAGACATGGATTTCACAGGGGCAGGAATGGTTGTTAGATGTTCTGGGGGTTAGATGTTTTAAGAAGAATAGGGAGGGAGGTTAAAGAGGAATGGCACTGTTAATTAGGGAGTACATCACAGCTGCAGAAAAGGAGGTAGTTGAGGAGGGTTTGTCTACTGAGTCAGTATGGGTGGAAGTCAGAAACAAGAAAGACGCAGTCACTTTATTGGGAGTTTTCTATAGACCCTCCAATAGCAGCAGAGAGATGGAGGAACAGATTGGGCGGCAGATCTTGGGCGATCTATAAAGAATTCTCTCAATTTTGACAAAGAGTCATCCAGATTAGAAACGTTAGCTTCCTTTTCTCTCCACAGATGCTGTCAGACCTGCTGAGATTGTTCAGTATTTTCTGTTTTTGTTTCAGATTCCGGCATCCGCAGCAGTTTACTTTTATTTAAGTACTTTTGGAAGTGTAGTCACTGTTGTAATGTAGGAAACACAGCAGCCAATTTACACACAGCAAGCTCCTAGAAACAGCAACGTGACCAAGTAACATGCTTTTGTCATGCTGATCAAGGACAACTGGAAAACTCACCTGATCTTCTTCAAGGTCGTCCCATGGGATTTTTTACATCCACTCAATCAGGTAGACGGGGACACAGTTTAATGTCTCTTCTGAAAGGCAGTGCCTCTGGCACTTCCTCAGTACTGCACTGGAGTAGCGGATTTGATTTTTATACTCAAGCCCTGGCTGTGGAAGATCAACTAATAGCAGAGGTGAGGTAACGTGAACAGGCAGGTGCAGAGTTAGTTGTCACTCTGGACAGCAGAGATGTTAAGGAAAGATCTGATGAAGATAGAATCACTTTGTTATTTAAGAAACGGTGGGAGATAACCTGACAGAAGCAAGAAGGAAAGTGAGGATGAACCAATTCTTGTTGCGAGGAGACAGAGAAAGCCATAGAGCGGTTAACTGGGAAATGGAGTAATTCAAAGTTATCAGTCACCAGGAAGTGAATCATAAATGATGGAGATGAAGAAACTGGAAGAGAGATGTCGAGGAGGTAAATTTTGTCTTGCGCTCAGTAGATTGATTTCTTCCAGTACTGTGGAGATGGGCTTGGAGGCAATTTTTTTTCCAAAAAAGGGGCAATTTAGCATGGCCAATCCACCTACCCTGCACATCCTTTTGGGTTGTGGGGGTGAGACCCACGCAGACATGTGGAGAATGTGCAAACTCAACACAGACAGTGACCTGGGGCCGGCATTGAACCCCGATCCTCGGCGCCATGAGGCAGTAGTGCCAACCGCTCCACAGACATGGTGGAGGCAAATTTACAGATTCTCTGCCATCATGGACAATTTCCTGAGACAATGTAAAAATGTTCTTTCATCTATTACCAATTGAAATTGAAAACGTCCCTGATTAAGGGTTTCTTCCAAGGGACATAGAATCAGAAAATATTGAGACAAGGAAGCAAGCCACTTACTTATCACATCATCCAAATCATCAACTTGTTCTCATCCCATTTGACTCTCTCCCGCTGCCCCAAGAAATGGTTTTGGTTTGAATAATTCTTTGCAGCATATTCTAATCATTAAACAACATTTTTCTAATCTTCATTCTTTTTCTGATTATCCTAAATATTTACACTTTCATTATTGCTTTGGTGAGTAATGAAAGCCAACCATCACCATTTATCTTTGTATACTTAGAAATCTCTATATCAGATAACCCCTTCACCTTCTCAGCTTTAGAGAAAAAGCCTCTTTACAGAATTGCAGCCTGCTCAGTGAATCAAGCTTCACCCTTTTCAATGCTTTTATATCCTTTCAAACCAGCTAATACTCCATCTGTGGCCTTAGTAGGAATGTCAAGGTCTCTTTTCTCTTTTTGTTGCTGATAGACTTACTCTGTACTTGTGCCATTTATGGTTTTCATCTTTCTACCTATGCCCAATTTGGCCCCAGAAAGCTGCCGCACTGGATGGCATTTTATTAGCCAAAGAAAGATCCACTCCCAGTGTAGCAAAGCTTATTTGTGAGAAAATTCACAATGCACAACCTATAAATCACCCTGCTCAGCAACTAAATCATCATTGCCTTTGCACAACTGGTGGAAATGATCACTGACTTCCAGAAGGACATGCTTTTTAATAAGCAATATCGTGGAATATTATTGCTGTACATGCCTAGATTGTGTACTCTCCACACAATCATTTTGAACAAGCCTTTCCTATTGGCACAATCGGTGGAGCTACAGCACACAGTGCAATGTGCCAGGCAGGCTGCTCAAATAAAGAGAGACTTCCTGCTGGGCAGGACAATTAAACTGCGGGATACAAATCTGACTGGAGAAACATATGGTACATCTGCATCGATGGGTAGGTGGTAGTAAGGGACAGAACCCCTTTTTAATATTTCTTTCTAAACTGCTGGATTGTATTATTGTGGGCACCAGCTCTCTAAAACTTAAGACTCTGCCAATAGATTCAACGAACTTGAATTGGTAATAATTTTCAAAGTTGATGTGATTTGGCTCATCAGTCAAACCATGTTATCACGCATTCTCTATTTTCATAATGATTTGGTTTACAAGTTATTGTGCGTGAAGGGAATTTGATTTTATGCAGCGAATCTTAACCATGATATTTACATCACAATGAATAGCAATGGGAAATTCCTACATGGGCTGTACTGGGTCTCCTGTGTTCAGTCCCTGATGCATTCCTCTGTGCAGATCCAGCAGACAAGCTTAAAATTACAATATTGAGCGCATGGTGGAGTTATTATTGAAGTGGTATTCTAATCATAGTTTTATCTAAGTTAACAAGTGGAATGTGTGATGCATAAAACATTTATATTATGAAAGTGGTCTTGTGCATGACAACCACATTTCATAACTGCATTTAAATCCCAGCAACACCCCAGAGCAACTGCACATATTTTGTAGTATTGCTCGATTAATCCACCTTAGTCGGGGAAGGAACTTGCACTAAAATGTTATAAATCATGAATGAAATGAGTACTCTGAACCTGCTGCTACTTCATAATGATTTTATATTGCATGTACTTGAAACGGGTGCGACTTTTAATTGTTTTTTTACATCCAGAAGCCCAATTGAACATAACATGTTCATGATTTTATTTATGTATCATTTTGGTGAAAAGAATCTCAGTAAATTGACCCTGGGCACATATTCAGCTCTGTAACCGCATTCATTCTGCTACCCCGAAACATTTTGCTGTTGGTCCAACTCCCTCGGCAAGTGCACGGTCAATTCCAGCCCTGCTTGACCTAGAGTTATAACACAATTGAAATGAATAAATATTTCTGAGAAAAGCACGCAAAGTTTTTGGCCCTTGGCTGCCCAATAACTACAGCCACCAGGTTTGTAAATTTAAACACAATTAAGTTTATTAATAACAGGAACTATAATTAAATATGCAGCAAGTACAACAGGTTAGCTATTATCTAATTTTTACCCTCCCGCCCCTCCCCCCACTTAAACTCACCCCACCCTCTACACGCACACACAAGACAGACAAACACAGTGGGGAGAAGAGGGGTGTAAAATAATAAGTAAAATATAAAGATGAAAGTCTTTGTTTCAGATATTAGTGATCGCAGAGGAGTCCACAATGAGAGGAGTAAAGAACCTTGTTTTTAATTAATAAAGAACTATTTACACACTGCACTCCAGGTCCCAGCCCGGACTACTCTACTCGGCTCCCATTCGGGCTGAGCTTCTAGTGCCAGAATCCATTACTCTGCTGATGGGCCCCCACCCCTCAGCAGGAAGCTTGTATTCCACCAGACCTATGGGGAAGCTAATGGGTCCGTCCCCTTAGGTCTTATGCAGGTTATATCACAGGTGGTTGTTTCTAGCACACTTTCCTTCAAGGCTTTCAGTTTGAGGTTTTCTGTTTCCAGTCTGTAATGGCTTTCACTGTAGGTTCATTCAGGTGCCTGCAGTTTCAGAAATGCAGCAGGTTTTCTGGAGGAAACATGAGGGATCGAGAGGGAGCGAGCAGGTCCTTGTCTCTCAGCGTCCAGGTCACCAACTCTGCTTCCCTTAGGTCCCACTCAGGCAGGACCCAAACACCACCTGTTACCAGGCAAAATACGACCGAAAAGTCTGAGGTCTTCTGTTTTGTAACTTTTGAATTCCTCACTTTCCTTGATCGACTTAAAGACATTTGTCCATTAAGCATCCATGGATCAAAATGATAACAGCAAAAATAAAGAAAGGTGAAATAAAAGAATCAATAGAAATGGCCTTTACACTGTACTTCACATTCAATATTCAAAGGAAGCGATTCACAGTGATCCAGTGATCTCTGTGGTGTGGATTTCCTGTTTCCTGACAACAGTTTAAATCTGGCCAGGGGATCTCCAGGAACGCATAGAGGTGATGTCACCAAACAAGTAAACAGCAAAAAACATTGAAATAATTACACACAGCAACACCAGGAAGTTGAAAGTGTTTTAAATATCCTTCACTTTTAATTTGAATATTCGGATATGAAATAAACTGTAAGCTGCCTTCACCTCCATGCTCACTTCTTTGGCAGGAGTCCGCCCCCTGCTCAACAGACACAACACTTTCACCCACCTTCAGTATTCTCCCTCCACCTGGATCCCTCCCTCCGGCGACTGAACAGCTCTTGATCTTTTCATTGAGAACTGTTGGTGTGACACCAACCACCTCAATTTCTCTGCTCCACTCAACCACTCTCATCTGTCTCCCTCTGAACGTGCTGCACTCTTATCTTTGCTAATAGATTCTAGAATTTTCCCCACTGCTGATGTCAGGCTTACTGGTCTATAATTCTCTCTTTCTCTCTTTTTAAATAGTGGAGTTACATAAGCCACCCTCCAATCTGCAGGAACTGTTCCAGAGTATATAGAATCCTGGAAGATGACCACCTGCATCCACTATTTCTAGAGACACTTCCTTAAGTACTTTGGGATGCAGATTATCAGGCCCTGGGGATTTATCAGCCTTCAATCCCATCAATTTCCCTAACACCATTTCTTTACTAATATTGACCCCCTTCAGTTCCTCTCTCTCACTAAATCCAGCGTTCCCCAAAACTCCTGGTGTCTGATTTGTGCCCTCAATTGTGAAGACAGAACCAAAATATGTATTTATTTGCTCAGTCATTTCTTTGTCCCCTATTATGCATTCCCCTGTTTCAGACTGTAAGGAATCTATGTTTGTCTTCACCAATCTTTTTCTCTTCACATACTTATAGAAACTTTTACAATCAGCCTAATTTCCTGTTTTATGCCATTCCAAACATAACCACTGCAGTTTGTGTGTCTATATATGATGGCCACTATTTTTTTTGTCCCTTAGTGTTTCTCAGCTCGACCCATACAGATTCCGCATTGTCGGAGCTGATGTCCTTCCTCACTATTGCGTTAATTTCCTCTTTAACCATGAGCGGCACGGTAGCACAGTGGTTCGCACTGTTGCTTCACAGCGCCAGGTTCGATTCCTGGCTCGGCTTTTCCCCGTGTTTCCATGGGTTTCCTCCGGGTGCTCCGGTTTCCTCCCACAAGTGCCGAAAGACGTGCTGTTAGGCGAATTGGACATTCTGAATTCTCCCTCTGTGTACCCGAACAGGCGCCAGAATGTGGCGACTAGGGGATTAACAGCGTTAATGCAAGCCTACTTGTGACAAGAATAAAGATTATTATTACTCTGCTCTCTCAGGTCCAACCCTGACTGTCATCAAACCCACCGACAAGGGTGGCTATTGTTATCATAGAATTTACAGTGCAGAAGGAGACCATTCAGCCCATCGAGTCTGCACCAGCTCTTGGAAAGAGCATCCCACCCAAGGTCAACACCTCCACCCTATCCCCATAACCCAGTAACCCCACCCAACACTAAGGGCAATTTTGGACACTAAGGGAAATTTATCATGGCCAATCCACCTAACCTGCACATCTTTGGACTGTGGGAGGAAACCGGAGCATCCGGAGGAAACCCATGCAGACACGGGGAGAACGTGCAGACTCCGCACAGACAGCGACCCAAGCTGGAATCGAACCTTGGACCCTGGAGCTGTGAAGCAATTGTGCTAACCACTATGCTACCGTGCCGCTCATGGTTAAAGAGGAAATTAACGCAATAGTGAGGAAGGACATCAGCTCCGACAATGCGGAATCTGTATGGGTCGAGCTGAGAAACACTAAGGGACAAAAAAAAATAGTGGCCATCGTATATAGACACACAAACTGCAGTGGTTATGTTTGGAATGGCATAAAACAGGAAATTAGGCTGATTGTATAAGTTTCTATAAGTATGTGAAGAGAAAAAGATTGGTGAAGACAAATATAGATTCCTTACAGTCTGAAACAGGGGAATGCATAATAGGGGACAAAGAAATGGCCTATTATCTAGCATACTGACCTTTACCATGCAGAAGCTGAGTGAGCGCCAACTCTCAGACATTTCCTCCTACCTCCCATGGACCAGGACTCCACCACAAAACATCAAGTTATTGTTTCCAGGGGTGTCAGTGACCTCATCGCATCTTCCCTCCACAGCTTCCAACCTCATAGTCTCCCAACGCCGGACAGCCCACTTCTATCTCCTCCCCCAAATCCACAAACAGGACTGTCCCGGTAGACCCATCATTCCAGTCTGTTCTTGCCCCAAGGAATCAATTGCTTCCTGTCTTCACTGTATGTTTTTCTCCCCTTATCCAGTCCCTTCCCACCTCCATTTGTGATTCTATTGATACCCTACATCATTTCAACCATTTCAAGTTTCCTGGCTCTAACCACCTCCTCTTCACCTGTGGACATCCAATCCCTCTACACCTCCATCCACAACCAGGACAGTTTAAGGGCTCTATGTTTCTTTCTATGAACAATCCCCATTCATTGTCACCCTCTGTGATGATATGCATAAGCAGCCATGTGTATAGGATTAGACAAGGGGCTGGATTCTCCAAAAAAGGGGCTATGTCCCTACGCCGGCATAAAAATGCTGCCGTTTCACGCCAGACTTTCCTTACAAAAACAAAGACCTATTCACCTACGTGCAGGGGGCTGGCAGGGCCCCGGAGTGCTTCTCGCAGCTTTCGCTGTGCGAATGGGCCCCCGCACTTCCGGTTCCAAGTCCGCGCATGTGTATGGCGGCGGCCTCCAACGGCCACGCCGAGCGCGATGGCAGACTCAGCCGGCGGGCCTGGACCAGCAAAGAAGGTCCCATCGATCTGCCTCGCGCCGCTCCATCTAACCCGCCCGATCACTGCCCCGGCCGCCCATAAGGTCCCCCGCCCCCCCCCCCCCCCCCCCCCCCCCGGTACTTGATCCCCAGCCCCCCACCAGGGCGGCCGCAGACTGAGTCCGAAGCCGCCGTGCGAGAGTCCTGATCGGCCAGACATGGTTAGAACCACGCCGTCGGGAATTCGGCCGGTCGGGATCGGAGCATCGCTGGGAGGGCTTCTGGCAATGGCCCCCCAGCAGTGCCGCATAAATCGTGCATGAGCGATTCGCCGGGCATGATTCGGGCGTAAAAGTGGATTCTCCGCCCCCGCGCCAAACGCGATTTTGGCACGGGGCTGCGGAGAATTCAGCCCAAGACCTCCAACCAGCAGGTGGCAGTAGAGAACAACCACATGACACTGTTACCCCAGGGAGTCGATAGACGGTCTTCATAGTGGATAGCCACAATTTGTAGTAGCTCGTAGTTTCTCACAACTCATTTGCATCGGTGCTGCTTCCTGCTTTCATCGTGAACTCGAAAAATGTATCCATTTTGCTTCCAATTTTCATCCCTCTCTCACCTTCACATGGTCCATCTCCAACCCTTTCCTGTTCTCATGTTTTTAATTTCAGACAGTGCTGACCTTTATCCTGCGACTAACTGTCGCGTCTTCAGTACTGTCATTACCACTACCATTGCCTTTGTTCATGACATCTTTGTCACTTTATCTCCCCTGCTCGCCCACCTACCCTAACCTTCCCTTTTGCTTCATCCGCTCCTCCCCATTATTTATTTATTAAATTTTTTTTTTTTTTTTAAGAGTACCCAATTCAATTTTTCCAATTAAGGGGCAATTTAGCGTGTTCAATCCACCTAGCCTGCACATCTTTGGGTTGTGGGAGCGAAACCCACGCAAACACGGGGAGAATGTGCAAACTCCACACGGACAGTGACCCAGAGCCGGGATCGAACCTGGGATGTCGGCGCCGTGAGGCCGCAGTGCTAACCCACTGCGCCACCATGCTGCCCTTGCTCCCCATTATTTTAACTGTGGAAAACTGATCACATTTCTGCCCCTTTTCAGTTTTGGAGAAGAGTTTTTTTAATATAAATTTAGAGTACCCAATTCATTTTTTCCAATTAAGGGGCAATTTAGTGTGGCCAATCCACCTACCCTGCACATCTCTGGGTTGTGGGGGTGAGACCCATGCAGACACGGGGAGAATGTGTAAACTCCACATGGACAGTGACCCAGGGCTGGGATCGAACCTGGGACCTCGGCGCCATGAGGCAGCAGTGCTAACAGAACAGATGTCGCCAGGCCCACGAGAGCTTTCTCGGCATTTTCTGTTTTTATTTCAGATCTCCCTCATCTGCACTATTTTGCTTTCATTAAATAAAATAGAAGCTAAATGAAGTTAAAAATTACGTACAAAACAAGTGGGGCGGGATTCTTCACTTCGCCGGCAGCGCACTCACGCCCGCAGATTTCCTAACGGCGTGGGGGTTCCCACAATGGGGAACCCAGTTAGCCGGCTGCTGGGATGGAGGGTCCCGCTGCCGGCGGGAATGTGCCAAGCCGGAAAACGTGTCTGGCGGGTTAGAGAATCCCGCCCATGGAATTTATCATCTCTGGAGAAATTTGAAATTCCAAAACATAAAATTAGCTTCCGAGGGCCAATGAAAGTGTTTGTGATAATTATGAACTTAGGGCGTGATCGAACAAATTATTGGCAAATCTGTGTATTAAAGTATGACAGCTAATTTAATATGCAGATTCCCACGGTACCCGAGGTGTTGGTATTATCCCTTTAGCCTCAGAGACCTCGGGCGAGCTCCGTTCAAGACTAGTCTCTACAAACAGGGACCAGGCGGAACGGCACTCGGGGGGGTCTCCCAGGGGATCGGAGGCCCCAGGTGCATACCCTTTGGGCAGGGTGCCATCTGGGCAGCCTGGCACTGCCAGCATGGCATGTTGACAGTGCACCTGGATGCCAGCCTGGCACTGCCAAGATGCCATGCTGCCATTTTTTGTGCGGTGACGATTGGGCTGGAGGTGCCCTGTGCAGGTGTTGAGGTGTGTGGGGGGATGGGACCCAGGGACCCTCCCATAATGAGTTGGGGCTTGGGGGTGTCATAATATACACCAGTATATCATGGTGCAGACACACACTGGGACCAATCAACATACACAACACCCCAGCCAATCACAAGTGAGAGCACACGCACTATAAAGACAGGTGCTCTTTGCTCCTAGCTAGCTGCTACTCGAATGAGCGGGAACACTGATGTCCCCTGTCTTTATAGTGCATGTGCTTTCACTGGTGATTGGCTGCGGTGTTGTGTATGTTGATTGGTCCCACTGTGTGTCCATCAGTGTGTGTCTGCACCATGATATACTGGTGTATATTGTGACATCCCCCCTGAAGCCACGAACAGGGAGGGCGCCTCGGACACCAGAAAGATTGCTCTTCTCCTCTCCACGGCCGGGGACCATGCCATCCATATTTTCAACTCTCTCACCTTTGCAGATGACGAAGACAAGACGAAGTTCAAGACGGTTCTCCTCAAATTTGACACTCATTGCAGCGTAGAGGTGAATGAAAGTTTCGAACGCTACGTGTTCCAGCAGCGTTTGCAGGGTAAGGACGAACCTTTCCAATCCTTTTTAACTCACCTCCGCATCCTTGCGCAATCTTGCAGCTACGGGCCCACCTCCGACTCCATGATACACGGCCAGGTCGTTTTCAGTGTTCATTTGGACCCCCTCCTCAAAGTAAAGCAACTCACCCTAGCGACTGCCATCGAGACCTGTGTCCTACATGAAAATGCTACCAGTCGGTACTCCCATATACAAGTGGCTGAAACGGTGCGGCAAGGTCCCCACGAGGCAGAACGGGTCCAAGTGATTGAACACCTCCAGGGCCTCAGCCTGGATGAGGGCGGCCATTTCGCACGCTTTTCGCGGACTCCCGTGCTTGTACTCACCAAACGAGGGGACGGCGACATGGGGGAATGTAATGCACAGGCACGCACCACGCAGGACCGCACCACGCATGCGCGGTGGCGCAGCAAACGTGCTGACGTCACGATGTGCGGCAATTGTGGCTCCGCCCATTTAAAGCGGCAATGTCCCGCAAAATCTCGACAGTGCCTACGATGTGGAAGACTTGGCCACTATGCTGCCTGCTGTCGAGCAGCTCAGCCTTCCAATTCATATCGCTTCAGCCAGCCTCGCAGGAATGTTCGGGCAATTCAACCCACGGTCACCGAGTCCGATTCCAACCTCCCACACAGCAGTGACACCGAGGACCCGAAGGCACCTTTTCGAGTCGGTGTCAGGCTGTCCCCGAAGCAAAGACACCAGCCGCTGTCGGTATACAGCATCGATCCAGACGTTGAGTGGTGTGCCACCCTGACGGTCAACCAGAATTCGTCGCCCACCTCAGAGACTTAATTTGTGAACTTTGCACTAATGGACTCTCTGGTCTGTTCTGTTCTTTCGTTTAATCGTTCAAGTGGTTTGTATATAGTGTTCAGCTCGTTATTTGTGTGACACACTATTTTTTTTCTGCACCAGGCACCTTCCCATGTAAATAGCTTAGTTTTATGTACATAGTCCTGTAAATATTTCGCACACACGTAGTCAGGAACATTCACCACACACTATTTATTGTCACGTAGGCACATTTTTTTATATGAAAGGGGGGATGTCATAATATACACCAGTATATCATGGTGCAGACACACACTGATGGACACACAGTGGGACCAATCAACATACACAACACCGCAGCCAATCACCAGTGAGAGCACACGCACTATAAAGACAGGGGACATCAGAGTTCCCGCTCATTCGAGTAGCAGTTAGCTAGGAGCACAGAGCTCACAGCCTGCAACACAGACACTCACCATGTGCTGAGTGCATCAACTGGTTAGGACAAGGTAAAGGTGGTTAGTTAAAGCTGGTATCGTATTTCCCCACAGTTCAAGTATGTTTAAATAGTTAACCTTTTAATAAAATAGTGTTGGACTACTTCAAGTGTCGGTGACCTGTATGTGATCCAGAACACCGAACACATCAGGGGGAGGATCGGGAGTCGGGTCGGGAGCTTCAGAGATCGGGATGCCATCTAAAAATTATGTCCAGGGAGGCATGTGGTGCAGTGGTTAGCACTGAGACTGCGGTGCTGAGGACCCGAATTCGAATCCTGGTCCTGGGTCACTGTCCGTGTGGAGTTTGCACATTCTCCCCGTGTCTGCGTGCGATCTCCCCACAACCCAAAGATGTTCTGGTTAGGTGGATTGGCCACGCTAAATTGCCCCTTAATTGAGAAAAAAAAAAGTTGGGTACTCCAAAAATTAAAAAAGAAAATGGTGTCCCAATCTATCACTGCACTGAGGAGTGCAGGCGAGCCACAGCTCCTCACTTCAGTACCCGAGTGCCGTTTAATAGCATTGTGTCTCTCGGCGCTGCGAGCGCCAGGAAATATGCAGCTAAATACGCTCACTATGGGATTTTGTTCCCATTTAGTTAAGTCGCATCCTTAGTGTATACTGTTAAAAACCCAGTTTCACCTCGTTCAACAAGGTATAATGTTTCACAGTGGGGAACAAGCAGAAGTTCTCATCAATTTCCCAACTCCACAAGTTGCTGTTTCAGCTATGATAGGGTAATGACGGTAAAGAGTCAGTTTTACTGTTATTCCTACTGTAATATACAGTTCTCAAGAAAGATTTATGCTATAAAATGCATTTTACGTCAAGCGTGGGCGCAATTCTCCGGAAACATTTCTAAGTGTGGTCGTAGCGGGAATTGCCACAAGCTTCCTGGTGCTCGGCCCAGTGAGGCCAGCGATGCAATTCAAAGTTAATTTGTCCACTTAACGAGGCCTCACGAGCTTCTCGTCACAAATGAAGGCTCACCGGCTGATTCGCCTGGACAGCGCTCGCCAGCCCCCCGCTAACAAGGGCGAGCAGCGCTTAATCTGCACTTGTTCAGCCAACCCCAGCAAGCTCGCAACAATGGCTCCGAGGAGACCGGCCCCAAGATTCGGAGGTGTTGATCTGGGGAGGCTGCTAAATGGCATGGAGGCCAGGAGGGATGTCCTGTTCCTCCGAGGACCCCGAAGGGCGAGCCACAAGGCAGCCAGTGCTGCCTGGGATGAGGTGGCGACAGCTGTCAGCTCGGAGTGTGTCCAGGAGGACTGGCCTTCAGTGCACGAAGAAGGTCAATGACCTACATCGGGCAGCACGAGTGAGCAGACACCAAAGCCCCCTGCCCCTCCAAGGGAGCATCTACCCCCCCAATTCTCCATGCGACCCCCGGCCCTTCCTCCAACCTCCACCCCCCTCAACCCCAGCCCCTCCTTCACAACCCTGCTCCCATCCCTGTGAAGCACGCGTGTGGCTCATGATGCCCTCTTTGTGTCTCCTCATGAAAAACTCTCCCATAATCATCTGGAGTGGGCCCAGACTGGCGGAGCGGTGTCAGACATAAGGGGCGGGATTCTTCGGAAACCGGCGGGGCGGGCAACTCCGTCGCAAGGAGTGGCGTGAACCACTCAGGCATCGGGCCACCCTGAAGGTGCGGAATCCTCTGCACCTTCAATGCCTAGGCCGGCGCCAGAGTAGTTTGCGGCGTGCCGGCCGGCGTGGAAGGGGCGTGGCACCATGTCAACCGGCGCTGAAGGGCCTCCGTCGGCCGGCACGAGTTGGCGCATGTGCGGGAGCGCCAGCGTGTACTGGCATCATCCCAGCGCATGCGCAGGGGGGGTTCATCTCCGCGCCGGCCATCGCGGACTGGAACACCAGGCGGCGCGGAGGAATACAGTGCCCCCATGGCACAGGCCCGCCCGCGGATCGGTGGGCCCCGATCGCGGGCCAGGCCACCATGGGGGCGCCCCCCGGGGCCAGATCCCCCCGCACCCCCCGAGGACCCCGGAGACCACCTGTGGAGCCAGGTCCCACCAACAAATACCTGTTGTAACATAGCCGGCGGGATCCGCCAAAAACGGGCGGCCACTTGGCCCATCGCGGGCCGGAGAATCACCGGGGGGGCTGCTGTAAGCAGCCGCTGACCGGCGCGGCGCGATTCCCGCCCCCGCCAAATCCGCGGCATCGGAGAATTCGCCGGGGGGTCGGAGAATCCTGCCGAAGAATCCTCAATCCTTCGAGAACGGGCCTTGGAGGTGACTGGTGTGGCCGAGGACAGATTGGTCAGCCAAGGGGAAGCTGGCAGACGCTGCAGAGGTAAGGAACCACTGGGCTCCATCCGGAGGACCTATCAAATGTGAGTAGGCATTGCCTTATGTTTCAGGCGGGATAGAGGGGGATGTAAAAGGGGAGGCGGAGTTGCGCTACTGGTTCGGGAGAATATCACAGCTGTACTGCGAGAGGACACCTCAGAGGGCAGTGAGGCTATATGGGTAGAGATCAGGAATAAGAAGGGCGCAGTCACAATGTTGGGGGTTTACTACAGGCCTCCCAACAGCCAGCGGGAGACAGAGGAGCAGATAGGTAGACAGATTTTGGAAAAGAGTAAAAACAACAGGGTTGTGGTGATGGGAGACTTCAACTTCCCCAATATTGACTGGGACTCACTTAGTGCCAGGGGCTTAGACGGGGCGGAGTTTGTAAGGAGCATCCAGGAGGGCTTCTTAAAACAATATGTAGACAGCCCAACTAGGGAAGGGGCGGTACTGGACCTGGTATTGGGGAATGAGCCCGGCCAGGTGGTAGATGTTTCAGTAGGGGAGCATTTCGGTAACAGTGACCACAATTCAGTAAGTTTTAAAGTACTGGTGGACAAGGATGAGAGTGGTCCTAGGATGAATGTGCTAAATTGGGGGAAGGCTAATTATAACAATATTAGGCTGGAACTGAAGAACATAGATTGGGGGCGGATGTTTGAGGGCAAATCAACATCTGACATGTGGGAGGCTTTCAAGTGGCAGTTGAAAGGAATTCAGGACCGGCATGTTCCTGTGAGGAAGAAGGATAAATACGGCAATTTTCGGGAACCTTGGATGACGAGAGATATTGTAGGCCTCGTCAAAAAGAAAAAGGAGGCATTTGTCAGGGCTAAAAGGCTGGGAACAGACGAAGCCTGCGATGAATATAAGGAAAGTAGGAAGGAACTTAAGCAAGGAGTCAGGAGGGCTAGAAGGGGTCACGAAAAGTCATTGGCAAATAGGGTTAAGGAAAATCCCAAGGCTTTTTACACGTACATAAAAAGCAAGAGAGTAGCCAGGGAAAGAGTTGGCCCACTGAAGGATAGGCAAGGGAATCTATGTGTGGAGCCAGAGGAAATGGGCGAGGTACTAAATGAATACTTTGCATCAGTATTCACCAAAGAGAAGAAATTGGTAGATGTTGAGTCTGGAGAAGGGTGTGTAGATAGCCTGGGTCACATTGAGATCCAAAAAGACGAGGTGTTGGGTGTCTTAAAAAATATTAAGGTAGATAAGTCCCCAGGGCCTGATGGGATCTACCCCAGAATACTGAAGGAGGCTGGAGAGGAAATTGCTGAGGCCTTGGCAGAAATCTTTGGATCCTCGCTGTCTTCAGGGGATGTCCCGGAGGACTGGAGAATAGCCAATGTTGTTCCTCTGTTTAAGAAGGGTAGCAAGGATAATCCCGGGAACTACAGGCTGGTGAGCCTTACTTCAGTGGTAGGGAAATTACTGGAGAGAATTCTTCGAGACAGGGTCTACTCCCATTTGGAAGCAAATGGACGTATTAGTGAGAGGCAGCACGGTTTTGTGAAGGGGAGGTCGTGTCTCACTAACTTGATAGAGTTTTTCGAGGAGGTCACTAAGATGATTGATGCAGGTAGGGCAGTGGATGTTGTCTATATGGACTTCAGTAAGGCCTTTGACAAGGTCCCTCATGGTAGACTAGTACAAAAGGCGAAGTCACACGGGATCAGGGGTGAGATGGAAAGGTGGATACAGAACTGGCTAGGCCATAGAAGGCAGAGTGTAGCAATGGAAGGATGCTTTTCTCATTGGAGGGCTGTGACCAGTGGTGTTCCACAGGGATCAGTGCTGGGACCTTTGCTCTTTGTAGTATATATAAATGATTTGGAGGAAAATGTAACTGGTCTGATTAGTAAGTTTGCAGACGACACAAAGGTTGGTGGAATTGCGGATAGCGATGAGGACTGTTGGAGGATACGGCAGGATTTAGATTGTTTGGAGACTTGGGCGGAGAGATGGCAGATGGAGTTTAATCCGGACAAATGTGAGGTAATGCATTTTGGAAGGTCTAATGCAGGTAGGGAATATACAGTGAATGGTAGAACCCTCAAGAGTATTGAAAGTCAAAGAGATCTAGGAGTACAGGTCCACAGGTCATTGAAAGGGGCAACACAGGTGGAGAAGGTAGTCAAGAAGGCATACGGCATGCTTGCCTTCATTGGCCGGGGCATTGAGTATAAGAATTGGCAAGTCATGTTGCAGCTGTATAGAACCTTAGTTAGGCCACACTTGGAGTATAGTGTTCAATTCTTGTCGCCACACTACCAGAAGGATGTGGAGGCTTTAGAGAGGGTGCAGAAGAGATTTACCAGAATGTTGCCTGGTATGGAGGGCATTAGCTATGAGGAGCGGTTGAATAAACTCGGTTTGTTCTCACTGGAACGAAGGAGGTTGAGGGGAGACCTAATAGAGGTATACAAAATTATAACGGCATAGACAGAGTGGATAGTCAGAGGCTTTTCCCCAGGGTAGAGGGGTCAATTACTAGGGGGCATAGGTTTAAGGTGAGAGGGGCAAGGTTTAGAGTAGATGTACGAGGCAAGTTTTTTACGCAGAGGGTAGTGGGTGCCTGGAACTCGCTACCGGAGGAGGTGGTGGAAGCAGGGACGATAGTGACATTTAAGGGGCATCTTGACAAATACATGAATAGGATGGGAATAGAGGGATACGGACCCAGGAAGTGTAGAAGATTGTAGTTGAGTCGTGCAGCATGGTCGGCACGGGCTTGGAGGGCCGAAGGGCCTGTTCCTTGCTGTACATTTCTTTGTTCTTTGTTCTTTGTTGTTCTTACTGACTGACCCATCCCTCCCACTGACCACATGTCCATTCTCCCGGAGGTCCTCCAGCTGACAGCGCCGGCCCATCGCGGGTGACATCCTCTCCTGACTCCGGGGAGAACACCTCAGAGGAGGACTCCAAGGATGCCACTGTCGTCACGGCACAGCTGTCATCCCCACTCCCCAGCGCAGATACACACACCTTGGTGGGATATGTTAGTGGACAGACTTCTGGGGCACAATCTGGTGAGCACCACACCATTGATGATGCACATCAGGTGGAGGCAGGAACCCACGGGTGAGACAACAGTCGGAGGGCTGCTGGATCCCAGGACCCAGCTGGGTCCCAGCCTGATGCTGAGCCTGTGGTACAGAGGTACCCGGAGCTGATGGAGACGATAGGGACAAACCTGGCTGTTCAGAGGGAGATGCCAGCGTCACTCCAGCAGATCCATAGCCACTTGGAGGAGTCCCAGAGGCTATGGGCACAGGAGATGGCGCCGGCAATGAGTGGCACCGAGGCCAACACTGCTAGGGTGGCGACCGCAGTGGAGAGCCTGGTGCACAATGCCAGCACCATTAGTGAAGGTGTCCAAGGTGTCGCGCGGTTGGTGATGGACATGGCTGAGGGTCCAAGCAGAATGCCTGACTCACTGGGGGGATGTCACTCAGTACCAGGCTGACCTTGATGAGGTTCTGTGGGACATGCCCCGCTCTCAGATGGGCATAGCCGAGGTGCTGCAGAGCATGCCCCAATCATTGAGGAGCATCGCTGAGGGCGTCAACACGATGGTGTGGACCATGGGTTGGCAGAGCCTGATGATGCAGGGGCAGCTGGGGCTCAAACCAGCTGCCCCTCCTTCCCAGGATGAACCCCGAGGCCCTATGGGCACTGGTCGTGAGGAGGGTGCGCTGGGTGCCAAACCGGGAGCGGGGATGGTGGCCACCAGCTCCTTCGAGTTCCACCCCTCTGATGAGGCTATGCCTCGAAGTGAGCTGACGGAACAGGGTGACACGGGGGTGGGGTTTGTACAACACATAAAACACTTTTTCGCACAACCATAATGATGCCTCTATCTCTCCCTTCCGCAATACGGGCTGACTCCTCGGACACTTTGCCCATCTTTCCAGGCTTCCCCCCCTGCGTCCATGGCACTCACCCACTATCCTGCCGTGGGCATGTCCCCGGAGCTCTGTACCATCTCCTCGGTGTTCAGATGTTGTGTGTGTGATGTTGCCTCCCGCAGTGTTCAAGCACAGTGTCCAGGCATCAGGGTGTGATTGGGATGCTAGGCAATGACCCGCACATGCTACACGACCAGTCCACCCATGGGAATCCACTTGGGTTGTGTGAAGTGTTCACTTAGCCATGATTGCCAATTCCCTATTAGCAATAGCCTTCAGCCGCGCAGCCGGAGGCTTCAGCAGTCAATAGGGGTTATGGATGGTCGTTGGGGCAGATGGGCAGGGATAGGGGTTGCCACCGGAATGGGCACACACGATCCAGAGGTTGGCATGGTGGTGCCGCGAGCAGTTGCCCTCCCTTCCCCCGGTTTCCTGCCCCAGCGCACCCCCCTTCCCCATGGTGACCCCCCATTGTGGAGGACTCCCCACCCCCAGCCGAGGGAGCCCCACCCCCCACTGAGCACAGGGGTGGCAAGCCCAGCACCCCCGGGCTCTTTGCCTGTGAGCACAATAGCTGCTCCCCTTCTCAGCTCCCCACAGAAGCCCTTCCGCCAGGTTCATGTTTTTGAAAAGGAGTACTAATCGGCGCCAGCATGAGCACTTGCAGGGGAGGATGCTGAATGATAGGAAGTTGTTGGATATGGGTTGGCTCGCATTGATTGTATGGAAATGGGGCTTATGTGGTGATAATTGGTTTCTCGCCACGCCACAGCGAGAACCCGATTTTACCTAAGGCAGCAGGCCAGTTGCATCGCAATTGGTTTGGCGCCTGGCGTGGATCTTGTTTTTGGCCTCTCCTGCTATTCATCGGCCTTGTTCTGCTTGAGCAAGAATGCAACAAGGCTGGAGAATCATGCCCTTTGTCATGCGAGAGTGCCTTGAAGACATGGATGTTTAAGCAATGTACCTTTAAGAAAACAGTGATGTCATAGAGTGGGTGGAGCTCAGCTCAGTTCAGCCATTTTGCAGTCTGTGTTTTGCAGGCTTTTAGTTTCAGTTTAAAAGCAGTGTCTGTGTGTTTCCAGAGAGCTGCAAGTTTTGCAGTTTGGTTTTGCTGAGGGCAGCTAAAAAGTAGAAAGCCAGTTTGCGACCGTCTCTGCAATTCTACAGAAAATAAATATACCCTTTAACCTGATGTGATACTGTTTAATGGTGTTAAGTCTCTTGGAAGTTGGAAGGAACATTTTAAGGAGTTATTTACTGTTGCAATATTTTCTGAGCTATCTTTGAAGTAAGGGGTGTTAAGAGATCCAATGTTTATTTAAGATGTTAAGTTGAGTTCATGGAATAAACAGTGTTTTGTGTTTAAAAACCCACGTGTCCATAATTATAATCTCACACCGAGGGAAAAAGCCGTGTGCTCGGAAAAGCAACAAATCCATCAAAGGGAGAGATTGGTTGAACTTCATGATACATTTTGGGGTTCTGAAAAGCCTCACCCATAACACCTTGTGTGTAAGAATTCTCCCACCCTTGGGATTCTCTTTTCCCACTGGCTGCGCACCCCCACCGTAGGCTTCCTGGCGGCATAGGGTGGCTTTAATGGGAATTCCATTGACAAGCATCAGAAGAATGGAATCCCACCGCCAGCGAACAGTGCACCACCGAGAAAACGGGGCTGGGGGACTGGCGAATTCTGTCCCTTTTGTAAGGGAAGGGTTAATCTGAGTTACCCAAGGGTAGCTACAAATGGACTCTTTATAACATTTCCATACATTGCATTTGCAATTGTATTGTGTTCATTTTCCATACATCATGAAATATCTACAAGTTTGTATGTGAACTGAGGTGATGGAATTACTGACAGATCAATGTGCAAGGAGTAATGAACCTCTGCTTGCAATGACATGCATGGAAAAAGGAAAGCATGATTGAAAAAACAGAACTCATCAATCACAACTTAGCCTCCACCTTGTTTATTCCGATGGATCGGCAATTCCATACAGGGCGTGATTTCAGTCAATCTTGTTTGGAGATGGTGCCAGGTTTTGACGATCAAGGCTTCTTGTAAAGTTTGCACTTCAATGAACTGGAGAACTCAAACTATAGGAGCTGATCTTATGGCAGGATGTGTGATGTTTCTTACGGAAGGGTTGTGGTCGTCATCACTGTTTGTATAATACGTATACGAGAGGTAATACGGTAAGGCTCCTGTACTACAGGTACGGGGGTAGATCCCTGCCTGCTGGCTCCGCCCAGTAGGTGGAGTGTAAATGTGTGTGCTCACCGAGCTGCAGCCATTTCGGCAGCAGCTGCAGGAGGCTGCACATCTCTGCTTAATAAAGCTTTGATTACTCTCTACTCTCGTCTCGTCATAATTCATGGTGCACCAATTTATTAAGTAGAGATTTTACAGCGATGGACCTACGCATCAAGCCAGATCGCCTGCAGCTGCACCCTCAAGCAGACAACGCCACGTCGGCCTTCAACCACTGGCTAGCTTGCTTTGAAGCCTACATCGGAGCAGCGACAGAACAACCCTCAGAAGCAAGAAACTCCAGATCCTGTACACACGGTTGAGCTCCGATATATTTCCCCTAATCCGGGACGCGCCCAACTACACTGAGGCCATGGCGCTTCTGAAAGAGAAGTACACCCAGCCGATCAACAAACTCTATGCCAGGCACCTCCTGTCCACACGGCAACAAATCCCCGGTGAGTCATTGGACGATTTCTGGCGTGCCCTGCATGCCCTGGCAAGAAACTGCGATTGCCAGGCAGTTTCGGCCGTTGAACATACTGAACTCCTAATCAGGGATGCTTTCGTTACAGGCAGAGGGTCGACTTACATCCGCCAGCACCTCTTAGAAGGGGGGTACGCTCGACCTCGCGGCGACCAAGAAACTCGCAACCTCACTAACGGTAGCCTCCTGTCATGTACAAGTGTACGCCCCCGACTGCACGGCGCCCCCCTCATGGAAATCGTGGGCCCCACCAGCGGCTGCACCCAGCCAACCACAAGCCTGCGCTGCGTGGCAGCCAGCAAACCCCGGGGAGCCCAGGTGCTAGTTCTGCGGGCAGACAAAGCACCCCCGGCAGCGCTGCCCGGCGTGGAGTGCAATCTGCAAGAACTGCGGGAAGAAGGGGCATTTCACTGCGGTGTGCCAGGCCCGGTCGATTGTCACTGTATCCAGGCCCATTGTTCCTGCACCATCCACGTGCAACCCGTGGGCGCCGCCATCTTCCTCTCAGCAGAACACGTGCGGCCCGTGGGCGCCACCATCTTCCCCCATCAGACCTCCTGCGGCCCGTGGGCGCCGCCATTTTCGGCGCCATTTTGGATGGCGCCTCAGGACCCCTGCTTGTCGGGCACCTCATCTGGCCGCTCATCGCCCGCAACCGCCGCCGACCAGCCCGGGGCCCACCAACACTAGCCGCAGCTCGCCTCCATCACGCTCGACCAGTCCCAGCCACACAACCTCACAACTGCGACAACGACGGTGAAAGTCGATGGCCACAAGACATCTTGCCTTCTCGACTCCGGGAGCTCGGAGAACTTCATCCACCCCACTACGGTAAGGGGCTGCTCCCTTGCTGTACACCCCGTTACCCAAAGAATCTCCCTGGCCTCCGGATCCCACTCCATGGAGATCCGGTGGTACTACATGGCCACCCTCACGTCCAGGGCGTAGAGTTCAGCAACTTCCGGCTCTACGTCCTCCCCAACCTCTGCGCTGCCTTGCTACTCGGCCTGGACTTCCAGTGCCACCTCCAAAGTCTAACTCTAAAATTTGGTGGACCCCTACCACCCCTCACCGTATGCGGCCTCACAAACCCTCCCTGTTTGCAAACCTCACCCCGGATTGCAAGCCCTTTGCCATCAGGAGCAGATGATACAGTGCCCAGGACAGGACCTTCATCAGGTCGGAGGCCGAGCCGCTACTGCGGGAAGGCATTAATGAGGCCAGCAACAGCCCCTGGAGAGCCCAACTGGTAGTTGTAAAGACTGGGGAGAAACACAGGACTACAGTCAGACCATTAATCGGTACACGCAGTGTGGTAAACCACTGTTGTACATTTATTAGGAGATGTACGGTAAGACCTTGTACTACAGGTACAGCGGTAGTCACTGCCGGTTGGCTCCGCCCAGTAGGCGGAATATAAATATGTGTGTCCTCCGTACAGCAGCCATTTCGCCAGCTGCTTTGGGAGGCCACATACCTTAGAGCAATAAAGCCTCAGTTGTATTCAACTCTCGTCTTTGTTCAATTGATCGTGCATCAATTTATCACTCTAAGATTTACAGAAGATGGACCTCCGCACCAAGCCGGATCGCGTGCAGCTGGATCCACAATCAAGCGACGCCAAAAAGGACTTTCAGCACTGGCTAGCTTGTTTTGAGGCGTACATCAGGAAGCCCAAGCTATTGTTGAAGCTGTGCAGCATTGGAGGCATTACCTGGCAGGCAGGAGATTCACGCTCCTCACTGACCAGCAGTCGGTAGCCTTCATGTTTAATAACACACATCGGGGAATAATCAAAAATGATATAACCTTGAGGTGGAGGATCGAGCTCTCCATCAACAACTACGAGATGATGTATCGCTCCGGCAAACTCAACGAGCCCTCAGGCGCCCTATGCCGAGGTACATGTGCCAGCGCATAAGTAGACTGACTCCGGACCCTGCACGACAACCGGGAGTCACATGGTTGACACCCGGGAGTCACATGACACCCGGGAGTCACATGGTTGTACCATTTCATAAAGGCCCGCAACCTGCCCTACTACGTCGTGGAAGTACGGACAATCACCAGGGACTGCCAGGTCTGTGCGGTGTGCAAACCGCACTTCTACCAGCCAGACTTTGCACGCCTGGTGAAGGCCACCCGCCCCTTTGAACGCCTCAGCGTGGATTTCAAAGGGCCCCTCCCCTCCACCGACCGTAACACGTATTTCCTCAGTGTGGTCGATGAATACTCCAGATTCCCCTTCGCCATCCCATGCCCCGACATGACCTCTGCCACCGTCATCAAAGCCTTCAACACAATCTTCACTCTGTTCGGTTTCCCCGCCTACATTCACAGTGACCGGGGATCCTCCTTCATGAGTGATGAGCTGCGTCAGTTCCTGCTCAGCAGGGGTATCGCCTCCAGCAGAACGACCAGCTATAACCCCCGGGGAAACGGGCAGGTAGAGAGGGCGAACGGGACGGTCTGGAGGGCCGTCCAACTGGCCCTACGGTCCAGGAACCTCCCGGCCTCCCGCTGGCAGGAGGTCCTCCCTGATGCACTACACTCCATTCGGTCACTACTGTGCACCGCCACTAACAACACACCCCATGAACGTCTTTTTGCCTTACCCAGGAAGTCCACATCCGGAGTGACGCTCCCGACTTGGCTCGCAGCTCCAGGACCCGTACTCCTCCTTAGACATGACCGACTCCACAAGGCGGACCCGTTGGTAGAAAGGGTGCAGTTGCTCCACGCGAACCCCCAGTATGCCTACGTAGCATACCCCGACGGCCGCCAGGATACTGTCTCCCTCAGGGACCTGGCACCAGCAGGTTCCACACACACACACACACACACCTCTGGCCTGGCTCCACCCCCCCTCCCACGCACTCCCAGCAGCAACCCTCCCAGGACCATCTGTCCTTCCCCTGCCCACGCTCGAGGATGAAGAGGATTTCGGCACGCTCCTGGAATCACCAAGGTCCAGACCAACGTCGGAATCGCCGCCACCACTGCTTCGCTCCAAGCGGCACATCGAGGCCCCAGACCGACTAAACTTATATCTGGTTCGGGACTGTTTACCCACTGGACTTCAAAAGAAAACTTTTTCTTGCAATACTGTAGATTAAACTCAAACTTGCTGTATATAGTTCTCCACCACCCCCGCCGGACTCAATTTTAACAGGGGTGAATGTGGTAAACCACTGTTGTACATATATTAGGAGATGTACGGTAAGACCCTGTACTACAGGGCCTTACCAGTACAGCGGTAGTCCCTGCCTGTTGGCTCCGCCCAGTAGGCGGAGTATAAATATGTGTGTCCTCCGTACAGCAGCCATTTCACCAGCTGCTGTGGGACGCCACACATCTTAGAGTAATAAGTTGTATTCAACTCTCACTTTGTCAAATTGATTGTGCATCACACAGCTCGACGCGTACCCCCTCCCATGCATATCTTATATGGTCGATCAGATTGCACAGTACCGGGTCTTCTCTACAGTGGACCTGAAATCTGCCTACCACCAGCTCCCCATCCGAAAGGCGGACCGCCAATACACTACGTTCGAAGCAGACGGCCGCCTTTACCGCTTCCTTAAGGTTCCCTTCGGCGACTCTAATGGGGTCTCGGTCTTCCATAGGGAGATGGACCGAACGGTTGACCGGTACGGACTGCGGGCCACCTTCCCATACCTCGATAACGTCACCATCTGCGGCTACGCCCAGCAGAACCACGACGCTAACCTTTTCAAATTTCTCCACACCGCCAAACTCCTGAACCTCGCGTACAACAAGGAGAAGTGCGTGTTCAGCACCAACCGCTTAGCCATCCTTGGCTATGTGGTGCAAAATGGAGTTCTAGGGCCCGACCCCGATCGCATGCGCCCCCTCATGGAACTCCCCCTCCGCCACTGCCCCAAGGCCCTCAAACGATGCCTGGGGTTCTTCTTATACTACGCCCAGTGGGTCCATAACTATGCGGACAAGGCCCGCCTACTCATCCACTCCACAGTTTTCCCCCTGACGGCTGAGGCCCACCAGGCCTTCAACCATATCAAGGCGGACATCGCCAAGGCCGCGATGCATGCGGTCGATGAGACCCTCCCCTTTCAAGTCGAGAGCGATGCATCAGACGTCGCTCTGGCCGCCACCCTCAACCAGGCATGCAGACCCGTGGCATTCTTTTCCCGCACCCTCCATGCCTCTGAAATTCGGCACTCCTCTGTCGAAAAGGAGGCCCAAGCCATTGTTGAAGCTGTGCAGCATTGGAGGCATTACCTTGCCGGCAGGAGATTCACTCTCCTCACTGACCAACGGTCGGTTGCCTTCATGTTCAATAATACACAGCGGAGCAAGATCAAAAATGATAAAATCTTGAGGTGGAGGATCGAGCTCTCCACCTACAATTACGAGATTTTGTATTGCCCCGGTAAGCTCAACAACCTGTCCGATGCCCTATCCCAAGGTACATGTGCCAGCGCACAAGTGGACCAACTCCGGGCCCTACACGATGGTCTCTGTCACCCACGGGTCACCCGGTTCTTTCACTTCATAAAGGCACGCAACCTACCCTACTCCATTGCGGAAGTCAGGATGGTCACCAAAGACTGCCAGGTCTGCGCGGAGTGCAAACCGCACTTCTACTGGCCAGACCGAGCGCATCTGGTGAAGGCCTCCCGCCCCTTTGAACACCTCTGCATGGATTTCAAAGGGCCCCTCCCCTCCTCCGACCGAAACACGTACTCCCTGAATGTGGTCGATGACTACTCCAGATTCCCCTTCGCCATCCCATGACCCGATATGACGTCTGCCACAGTCATCAAAGCCCTGTTCGGTTTCCCCGCTTACGTCCACAGTGACCGGGGATCCTCCTTTATGAGTGATGAGCTGCGTCAGTTCCTGCTCAGCCAGGGCATTGCCTCGAGCAGGACGACCAGCTACAACCCCCGGGGAAACGGGTAAGTGGAGAGGAAGAACGGGACGGTCTGGAAAGCCGTCCTACTGGCCGTACGGTCTAAATATGTCCCGGTCTCCCGCTGGCAGGAGGTCCTCTCCGAGGCCCTCCACTCCATCCGATCGCTACTTTGCACTGCGACTAATGAAACCCCCCATGAACGTCTCCTTGCCTTCCCTAGGAAGTCCACCTCCGGAGGGTTTCACTCCCAACATGGCTGGCAGCCCCAGGACCCGTCCTCCTGCGCAAGCACGTGCGGCTCCACAAGGCGGACCCGTTGGTCGAAAGGGTACAGCTGCGGCATGCAAACCCGCAGTACGCCTAGTACCCCGATGGCCTCCAAGACACAGTCTCCCTCAGGGACCTGGCACCAGCTGGTTCCACCCCCCCCTAATTGCCCCGACGCCACCCACCCTCCCCCCAGTGTACCTCACCACAGCCCCCGCTCCAGGACGATCCGTCCTCCCATTGGTTCCACCCAGGGATGAGGATGAGGACTACATGCCCGGAGTCACAGGCGACCAAGCGGTGCCTGCATCACCACCGGGACTGCGGCGCTCACAACGGAGGATCAAGGCACCCGACCGACTAAATTTGTGAACTTTCGCCAAACTGTGCTCTTTAAAAATGCTCACATACCATGTAAATAGTTTTTCCACCACCCCCGCTGGACTCTTTTTTAACAGGGGGTGAATGTGGTAGTCACCACTGTTTGTATAATACGTATATGAGAGGTAATACGGTAAGGTTTCTGTACTACAGGTACGGGGGTAGATCACCCCCTGTTTAAAAAACACACAGAGTCCGACGGGGGTGTAGTGGACTCACAAGTCTATTCATTTCAGCGGCCTGATCGTCCTCGTCGACCTCCTCAGCTCGGGCGGTGGTGCGGCGGACACGGACGTCTTAGGTGAGGGTACATCCGGGAGCACGGTGGTCGGAGCTTTGGTCCGGGTCGGGGTAGGGGGTCGGCGCGCAGGGGGGATAGCTGGGGCTGGGGGTAGCAGTGCCGGCGTCGGCGGGGAGTGTGGTGGGGGGGAACTAGGGGGCACGCATGATCGGTGTCCACCACTGGAGAGGGGAACCGGGCGGGGGGGGCATCAGTGGGTGCCAGGTCCCGCAGGGAGTCGTATATATGGGGCCGCCCTGTAGGCGGCACCCAGTAAGCACCCGTCTTGGCATCAGGCTATTTCTCAGCTTATTAAAGCCTTCTTGACCGGGGTACGTGCCTAGATTGTGGTGGGCCACTTCCAGCAAGGTGGCGAGCGTTAGCGTCTCCTGGTGGTCTTTTGCTCCATTTTTGAGGAGTTGCTGCCGGAAATAGGTCGAACGGATGCCGGACACGAAAGCGTCTCGGATGTGCAGGTTCATATGGACTTCCCCTGTCACATCCTGATGGTCACAGTCCCTGGCAAGCACGGTGAGTTTCTCAACAAACTCGTCTAGCGATTCCCCCGAGCGCTGCCAGCAGGTAGAGAGCAGATGCCGGGCGTGCACCTCATTGATGGGTTTGACAAACCGCTTGCGGAGTAACTCGACCGCCTCTTCATAAGTCGTCGCCTTTTCGAGCGTGGCGGAGATTCTGTGACTCACCCGGGCGTGGAGTAGACGCAGCTTGCGTGGCCCCAGGATGGGAGTCTCTGCGGAGTCCAGGTAGGCCTCGAAGCACCGCAGCCAGTATTAAAAAATTTCCTTCGCCTCCGGAGTTCGTGCTTCCAGATTGAGCTTCTCTGGTTTTAGGCCTGCGTCCATCCTGAATCTAGTTTAGTCTAATAAATTCAGGTACCCTCAATAACGAAACTTAGAGTTTAAACTGTAAAGAAGACTTTATTAGACTAAGAACTATGTTAGAGCTGAGACAAGTGCTGACTGCTACACAGCCCATGAGGCAGCCCTTTATATATGGCTGACAGATGGGCGGAGCCAGAGGTGGAGTCCCCAGGGTTCCAAGCCCGGTCTTAAAGGGGACATCACCTTACATGATGATAAGGCAGTAACCGTTCATCACACAGGGTGTATGATGTTTCTTATGGAAGAGTGTGTGATGTTTGTGACGTTTCTTATGGCAGCGTTTGTGATGTTTCTTATGGCAGGGTGTGTGATGTTTCTTATGGCAGGGTGTGTGATGTTTCTTATGGCAGGGTGTGTGATGTTTCTTATGGCAGGGTGTGTGATGTTCCATATTGCAGGGTGTGTGATGTTTCTTATGGCAGGGTGTGTGATGTTTCTTATGGCAGGGTTTGTGATGTTCCATATGGCAGGGTTTGTGATGTTTCTTATGGCAGGGTGTGTGATGTTTCTTATGGCAGGGTGTGTGATGTTTCTTATGGCAGGGTGTGTGATGTTTCTTATGGCAGGGTGTGTGATGTTTCTTATGGCAGGGTGTGTGATGTTCCATATGGCAGGGTGTGTGATGTTTCTTATGGCAGGGTGTGTGATGTTTCTTATGGCAGGGTGTGTGATGTTCCATATGGCAGGGTGTGTGATGTTCCATATGGCAGGGTGTGTGATGTTTCTTATGGCAGGGTGTGTGATGTTTCTTATGGCAGGGTTTGTGATGTTCCATATGGCAGGGTGTGTGATGTTCCATATGGCAGGGTGTGTGATGTTTCTTATGGCAGGGTGTGTGATGTTCCATATGGCAGGGTGTGTGATGTTCCATATGGCAGGGTGTGTGATGTTTCTTATGGCAGGGTGTGTGATGTTCCATATGGTAGGGTGTGTGATGTTCCATATGGCAGGGTGTGTGATGTTTCTAATGGCAGGGTTTGTGATGTTCCATATGGCAGGGTGTGTGATGTTCCATATGGCAGGGTGTGTGATGTTCCATATGGCAGGGTGTGTGATGTTTCTTATGGCAGGGTGTGTGATGTTTCTTATGGCAGGGTGTGTGATGTTTCTTATGGCAGGGTGTGTGATGTTCCATATGGCAGGGTGTGTGATGTTTCTTATGGCAGGGTTTGTGATGTTTCTTATGGCAGGGTGTGTGATGTTTCTTATGGCAGGGTGTGTGATGTTCCATATGGCAGGGTGTGTGATGTTTCTTATGGCAGGGTTTGTGATGTTCCATATGGCAGGGTGTGTGATGTTTCTTATGGCAGGGTGTGTGATGTTCCATATGGCAGGGTGTGTGATGTTCCATATGGCAGGGTGTGTGATGTTCCATATGGCAGGGTGTGTGATGTTCCATATGGCAGGGTGTGTGATGTTTCTTATGGCAGGGTGTGTGATGTTCCTTATGGCAGGGTGTGTGATGTTCCATATGGCAGGGTGTGTGATGTTCCTTATGGTAGGGTGTGTGATGTTTCTTATGGCAGGGTGTGTGATGTTCCTTATGGCAGGGTGTGTGATGTTCCATATGGCAGGGTGTGTGATGTTTCTTATGGCAGGGTGTGTGATGTTTCTTATGGCAGGGTGTGTGATGTTCCATATGGCAGGGTGTGTGATGTTTCCTATGGCAGGGTGTGTGATGTTCCATATGGCAGGGTTTGTGATGTTTCTTATGGCAGGGTGTGTGATGTTTCCTATGGCAGGGTGTGTGATGTTCCATATGGCAGGGTGTGTGATGTTTCTTATGGCAGGGTGTGTGATGTTCCATATGGCAGGGTGTGTGATGTTTCTTAGGGAAGGTGTGTGATGTTTCTTATGGCAGGGTGTGTGATGTTTCTTATGGCAGGGTGTGTGATGTTCCATATGGCAGGGTGTGTGATGTTCCATATGGCAGGGTGTGTGATGTTTCTTATGGCAGGGTTTGTGATGTTCCATATGGCAGGGTGTGTGATGTTTCTTATGGCAGGGTGTGTGATGTTTCTTAGGGAAGGTGTGTGATGTTTCTTATGGCAGGGTGTGTGATGTTTCTTAGGGAAGGTGTGTGATGTTTCTTATGGCAGGGTGTGTGATGTTCCATATGGCAGGGTGTGTGATGTTTCTTATGGCAGGGTTTGTGATGTTCCATATGGCAGGGTGTGTGATGTTTCTTATGGCAGGGTGTGTGATGTTTCTTATGGCAGGGTTTGTGATGTTCCATATGGCAGGGTGTGTGATGTTTCTTATGGCAGGGTGTGTGATGTTCCATATGGCAGGGTGTGTGATGTTTCTTATGGCAGGGTTTGTGATGTTCCATATGGCAGGGTGTGTGATGTTTCTTATGGCAGGGTGTGTGATGTTTCTTAGGGATGGTGTGTGATGTTTCTTATGGCAGGGTGTGTGATGTTCCATATGGCAAGGTGTGTGATGTTTCTTATGGCAGGGTTTGTGATGTTCCATATGGCAGGGTGTGTGATGTTTCTTATGGCAGGGTGTGTGATGTTTCTTATGGCAGAGTGTGTGATGTTTCTTATGGCAGGGTGTGTGATGTTCCATATGGCAGGGTGTGTGATGTTTCTTAGGGAAGGTGTGTGATGTTTCTTATGGCAGGGTGTGTGATGTTCCATATGGCAGGGTGTGTGATGTTCCATATGGCAGGGTGTGTGATGTTTCTTAGGGATGGTGTGTTATGTTTCTAATGGCAGGGTGTGTGATGTTCCATATGGCAGGGTGTGTGATGTTTCTTATGGCAGAGTGTGTGATGTTTCTAATGTCAGGGTGTGTGATGTTTCTTAGGGATGGTGTGTGATGTTTCTTATGGCAGGGTGTGTGATGTTTCTTAGGGATGGTGTGTGATGTTTCTTATGGCAGGGTGTGTGATGTTTCTTATGGCAGGGTGTGTGATGTTTCTTATGGCAGAGTGTGTGATGTTCCATATGGCAGGGTGTGTGATGTTTCTTATGGCAGGGTGTGTGATGTTTCTTAGGGAGGGTGTGTGATGTTTCATATGGTAGGGTGTGTGATTTTTCTTATGGCAGAGTGTGTGATGTTTCTAATGTCAGGGTGTGTGATGTTCCATATGGCAGGGTGTGTGATGTTTCTTATGGCAGGGTGTGTGATGTTCCATATGGCAGGGTGTGTGATGTTTCTTAGGGAAGGTGTGTGATGTTTCTTATGGCAGGGTGTGTGATGTTTCTTATGGCAGGGTGTGTGATGTTTCTTATGGCAGGGTGTGTGATGTTTCTTAGGGAAGGTGTGTGATGTTCCATATGGCAGGGTGTGTGATGTTTCTTATGGATGAGTGTGTGATGTTTCTAATGGCAGGGTGTGTGATGTTTCTTAGGGAAGGTGTGTGATGTTTCATATGGCAGGGTGTGTGATGTTCCTTATGGCAGAGTGTGTGATGTTTCTAATGGCAGAGTGTGTGATGTTCCATATGGCAGGGAGTGTGATGTTTCTTATGGCAGGGTGTGTGATGTTCCATATGGCAGGGTGTGTGATGTT
Source organism: Scyliorhinus torazame (assembly GCF_047496885.1). NCBI lineage: Eukaryota > Metazoa > Chordata > Chondrichthyes > Carcharhiniformes > Scyliorhinidae > Scyliorhinus > Scyliorhinus torazame. Next base: position 117,003,715 of record NC_092707.1, on the reverse strand, counting down.
TCATATGGCAGAGTGTGTGATGTTTCTTATGGCAGAGTGTGTGATGTTCCATATGGCAGGGTGTGTGATGTTCCTTATGGCAGGGTGTGTGATGTTTCTTATGGCAGAGTGTGTGATGTTCCATATGGCAGGGTGTGTGATGTTTCTTATGGCAGGGTGTGTGATGTTTCTTATGGCAGGGTGTGTGATGTTTCTTATGGCAGGGTGTGTGATGTTTCTTATGGCAGGGTGTGTGATGTTTCTTATGGCAGGGTGTGTGATGTTTCTTATGGCAGGGTGTGTGATGTTCCATATGGCAGGGTGTGTGATGTTTCTTAGGGATGGTGTGTTATGTTTCTAATGGCAGGGTGTGTGATGTTCCATATGGCAGGGTGTGTGATGTTTCTTATGGCAGAGTGTGTGATGTTTCTAATGTCAGGGTGTGTGATGTTTCTTAGGGATGGTGTGTGATGTTTCTTATGGCAGGGTGTGTGATGTTTCTTAGGGATGGTGTGTGATGTTTCTTATGGCAGGGTGTGTGATGTTTCTTATGGCAGGGTGTGTGATGTTTCTTATGGCAGAGTGTGTGATGTTCCATATGGCAGGGTGTGTGATGTTTCTTATGGCAGGGTGTGTGATGTTTCTTAGGGAGGGTGTGTGATGTTTCATATGGTAGGGTGTGTGATTTTTCTTATGGCAGAGTGTGTGATGTTTCTAATGTCAGGGTGTGTGATGTTCCATATGGCAGGGTGTGTGATGTTTCTTATGGCAGGGTGTGTGATGTTCCATATGGCAGGGTGTGTGATGTTTCTTAGGGAAGGTGTGTGATGTTTCTTATGGCAGGGTGTGTGATGTTTCTTATGGCAGGGTGTGTGATGTTTCTTATGGCAGGGTGTGTGATGTTTCTTAGGGAAGGTGTGTGATGTTCCATATGGCAGGGTGTGTGATGTTTCTTATGGATGAGTGTGTGATGTTTCTAATGGCAGGGTGTGTGATGTTTCTTAGGGAAGGTGTGTGATGTTTCATATGGCAGGGTGTGTGATGTTCCTTATGGCAGAGTGTGTGATGTTTCTTATGGCAGAGTGTGTGATGTTCCATATGGCAGGGTGTGTGATGTTTCTTATGGCAGGGTGTGTGATGTTCCATATGGCAGGGTGTGTGATGTTTCATATGGCAGAGTGTGTGATGTTTCTTATGGCAGAGTGTGTGATGTTCCATATGGCAGGGTGTGTGATGTTTCTTATGGCAGGGTGTGTGATGTTTCTTATGGCAGGGTGTGTGATGTTTCTTATGGCAGGGTGTGTGATGTTTCTTATGGCAGGGTGTGTGATGTTTCTTATGGCAGGGTGTGTGATGTTTCTTATGGCAGGGTGTGTGATGTTTCTTATGGCAGGGTGTGTGATGTTTCTTATGGCAGGGTGTGTGATGTTCCATATGGCAGGGTGTGTGATGTTCCATATGGCAGAGTGTGTGATGTTTCTTAGGGAAGGTGTGTGATGTTTCTTATGGCAGGGTGTGTGATGTTTCTTATGGCAGGGTGTGTGATGTTCCATATGGCAGGGTGTGTGATGTTTCTTAGGGAAGGTGTGTGATGTTTCTTATGGCAGGATGTGTGATGTTTCTTATGGCAGGGTGTGTGATGTTTCTTTGGGATGGTGTGTGATGTTTCTTATGGCAGAGTGTGTGATGTTCCATATGGCAGGGTGTGTGATGTTTCTTATGGCAGGGTGTGTGATGTTTCTAATGTCAGGGTGTGTGATGTTTCTTAGGGATGGTGTGTGATGTTTCTTATGGCAGGGTGTGTGATGTTCCTTATGGCAGGCTGTGTGATGTTCCTTATGGCAGGATGCGTGATGTTCCATGTGGCAGGATGCGTGATGTTCCATATGGTAGGGTGCGTGATGTTTCTTATGGCAGGGTGTGTGATGTTTCTTATGGCAGGGTGTGTGATGTTTCTTATGGCAGGGTGTGTGATGTTTCTTATGGCAGGGTGTGTGATGTTCCTTATGGCAGCCTGTGTGATGTTCCTTATGGCAGGATGCGTGATGTTCCATATGGCAGGATGCGTGATGTTCCATATGGTAGGGTGTGTGATGTTTCTTATGGCAGGGTGTGTGATGTTTCACATGGCAGGGTGTGTGATGTTCCATATTGCAGGGTGTGTGATGTTTCTTAGGGATGGTGTGTGATGTTTCTTATGGCAGGGTGTGTGATGTTTCTTATGGCAGGGTGTGTGATGTTTCTTATGGCAGGGTGTGTGATGTTTCTTAGGGATGGTGTGTGATGTTTCTTATGGCAGGGTGTGTGATGTTCCTTATGGCAGAGTGTGTGATGTTCCTTATGGCAGGCTGTGTGATGTTCCTTATGGCAGGGTGTGTGATGTTTCTTATGGCAGGGTTTGTGATGTTCCATATGGCAGGGTGTGTGATGTTTCTTATGGCAGGGTGTGTGATGTTTCTTAGGGAAGGTGTGTGATGTTTCTTATGGCAGGGTGTGTGATGTTCCATATGGCAGGGTGTGTGATGTTTCTTATGGCAGGGTTTGTGATGTTCCATATGGCAGGGTGTGTGATGTTTCTTATGGCAGGGTGTGTGATGTTTCTTATGGCAGGGTTTGTGATGTTCCATATGGCAGGGTGTGTGATGTTTCTTATGGCAGGGTGTGTGATGTTTCTTATGGCAGGGTGTGTGATGTTTCTTAGGGATGGTGTGTGATGTTTCTTATGGCAGGGTGTGTGATGTTCCATATGGTAGGGTGTGTGATGTTCCATATGGCAGGGTGTGTGATGTTTCTTATGGCAGGGTTTGTGATGTTCCATATGGCAGGGTGTGTGATGTTCCATATGGCAGGGTGTGTGATGTTTCTCATGGCAGGGTTTGTGATGTTCCATATGGCAGGGTGTGTGATGTTTCTTATGGCAGGGTGTGTGATGTTTCTTATGGCAGGGTGTGTGATGTTCCATATGGCAGGGTGTGTGATGTTTCTTAGGGAAGGTGTGTGATGTTTCTTATGGCAGGGTGTGTGATGTTCCATATGGCAGGGTGTGTGATGTTTCTTATGGCAGAGTGTGTGATGTTTCTAATGTCAGGGTGTGTGATGTTTCTTAGGGATGGTGTGTGATGTTTCTTATGGCAGGGTGTGTGATGTTTCTTAGGGATGGTGTGTGATGTTTCTTATGGCAGGGTGTGTGATGTTTCTTATGGCAGGGTGTGTGATGTTTCTTATGGCAGAGTGTGTGATGTTCCATATGGCAGGGTGTGTGATGTTTCTTATGGCAGGGTGTGTGATGTTTCTTAGGGAGGGTGTGTGATGTTTCATATGGTAGGGTGTGTGATTTTTCTTATGGCAGAGTGTGTGATGTTTCTAATGTCAGGGTGTGTGATGTTTCTTATGGCAGGGTGTGTGATGTTCCATATGGCAGGGTGTGTGATGTTTCTTATGGCAGGGTGTGTGATGTTCCATATGGCAGGGTGTGTGATGTTTCTTAGGGAAGGTGTGTGATGTTTCTTATGGCAGGGTGTGTGATGTTTCTTATGGCAGGGTGTGTGATGTTTCTTATGGCAGGGTGTGTGATGTTTCTTAGGGAAGGTGTGTGATGTTCCATATGGCAGGGTGTGTGATGTTTCTTATGGATGAGTGTGTGATGTTTCTAATGGCAGGGTGTGTGATGTTTCTTATGGCAGAGTGTGTGATGTTCCATATGGCAGGGTGTGTGATGTTTCTTAGCGAAGGTGTGTGATGTTTCATATGGCAGGGTGTGTGATGTTTCTTAGGGAAGGTGTGTGATGTTTCATATGGCAGGGTGTGTGATGTTTCTTATGGCAGGGTGTGTGATGTTCCATATGGCAGGGTATGTGATGTTTCACATGGCAGGGTGTGTGATGTTTCTTATGGCAGGGTGTGTGATGTTCCATATGGCAGGGTGTGTGATGTTTCTTATGGCAGGGTGTGTGATGTTCCATATGGCAGGGTGTGTGATGTTTCTTATGGCAGGGTGTGTGATGTTCCATATGGCAGGGTGTGTGATGTTTCTTATGGCAGGGTGTGTGATGTTCCATATGGCAGGGTGTGTGATGTTCCATATGGCAGGGTGTGTGATGTTTCTTATGGCAGGGTGTGTGATGTTTCTTATGGCAGGGTGTGTGATGTTCCATATGGCAGGGTGTGTGATGTTTCTTATGGCAGAGTGTGTGATGTTTCTAATGGCAGGGTGTGTGATGTTTCTTATGGCAGGGTGTGTGATGTTTCTTATGGCAGGGTGTGTGATGTTTCTTATGGCAGGGTGTGTGATGTTTCTTAGGGAAGGTGTGTGATGTTTCATATGGCAGGGTGTGTGATGTTTCTTATGGCAGGGTGTGTGATGTTTCTTATGGCAGGGTGTGTGATGTTTCTTATGGCAGGGTGTGTGATGTTTCTTATGGCAGGGTGTGTGATGTTTCTTAGGGAAGGTGTGTGATGTTTCATATGGCAGGGTGTGTGATGTTTCTTATGGCAGGGTGTGTGATGTTTCTTATGGCAGAGTGTGTGATGTTTCTAATGGCAGAGTGTGTGATGTTCCATATGGCAGAGTGTGTGATGTTTCTTAGGGAAGGTGTGTGATGTTTCTTATGGCAGAGTGTGTGATGTTTCTTATGGCAGAGTGTGTGATGTTCCATATGGCAGGGTGTGTGATGTTTCTTATGGCAGGGTGTGTGATGTTCCATATGGCAGGGTGTGTGATGTTTCTTATGGCAGGGTGTGTGATGTTCCATATGGCAGGGTGTGTGATGTTTCTTATGGCAGAGTGTGTGATGTTTCTTATGGCAGAGTGTGTGATGTTCCATATGGCAGGGTGTGTGATGTTCCTTATGGCAGGGTGTGTGATGTTTCTTATGGCAGGGTGTGTGATGTTTCTTATGGCAGGGTTTGTGATGTTCCATATGGCAGGGTGTGTGATGTTCCATATGGCAGGGTGTGTGATGTTTCTTATGGCAGGGTGTGTGATGTTTCTTATGGCAGGGTGTGTGATGTTTCTTATGGCAGGGTGTGTGATGTTTCTTATGGCAGGGTGTGTGATGTTTCTTATGGCAGGGTGTGTGATGTTTCTAATGTCAGGGTATGTGATGTTTCTTATGGCAGGGTGTGTGATGTTCCATATGGCAGGGTGTGTGATGTTTCTTAGGGATGGTGTGTGATGTTCCATATGGCAGGGTGTGTGATGTTTCTTATGGCAGGGTGTGTGATGTTTCTTATGGTAGGGTGTGTGATGTTTCTTATGGCAGGGTGTGTGATGTTTCTTAGGGATGGTGTGTGATGTTTCTTATGGCAGGCTGTGTGATGTTTCTTATGGCAGGGTGTGTGATGTTTCTTATGGTAGGGTGTGTGATGTTTCTTAGGGATGGTGTGTGATGTTTCTTATGGCAGAGTGTGTGATGTTCCATATGGCAGGGTGTGTGATGTTTCTTATGGCAGGGTGTGTGATGTTTCTAATGTCAGGGTGTGTGATGTTTCTTAGGGATGGTGTGTGATGTTTCTTATGGCAGGCTGTGTGATGTTCCTTATGGCAGGATGCGTGATGTTCCATATGGCAGGATGCGTGATGTTCCATATGGTAGGGTGTGTGATGTTTCTTATGGCAGGGTGTGTGATGTTTCTTATGGCAGGGTGTGTGATGTTCCATATGGCAGGGTGTGTGATGTTTCTTATGGCAGGGTGTGTGATGTTTCTTATGGCAGGGTGTGTGATGTTCCATATGGCAGGGTGTGTGATGTTTCTTATGGCAGTGTGTGTGATGTTTCTTATGGCAGGGTGTGTGATGTTTCTTATGGCAGGGTGTGTGATGTTCCTTATGGCAGCCTGTGTGATGTTCCTTATGGCAGGATGCGTGATGTTCCATATGGCAGGATGCGTGATGTTCCATATGGTAGGGTGTGTGATGTTTCTTATGGCAGGGTGTGTGATGTTTCTTATAGCAGGGTGTGTGATGTTTCTTATGGCAGGGTGTGTGATGTTTCTTATGGCAGGGTGTGTGATGTTTCTTAGGGATGGTGTGTGATGTTTCTTATGGCAGGGTGTGTGATGTTTCTTATGGCAGCGTGTGTGATGTTTCACATGGAAGGGTGTGTGATGTTCCATATGGCAGGATGCGTGATGTTCCATATGGCAGGATGCGTGATGTTCCATATGGTAGGGTGTGTGATGTTTCTTATGGCAGGGTGTGTGATGTTCCTTATGGCAGGGTTTGTGATGTTTCTTAGGGAAGGTGTGTGATGTTTCTTATGGCAGGGTGTGTGATGTTTCTTATGGCAGGGTGTGTGATGTTCCATATTGCAGGGTGTGTGATGTTTCTTATGGCAGGGTGTGTGATGTTCCATATGGCAGGGTGTGTGATGTTTCTTATGGCAGGGTTTGTGATGTTTCTTAGGGAAGGTGTGTGATGTTTCTTATGGCAGGGTGTGTGATGTTTCTTATGGCAGGGTGTGTGATATTCCATATGGCAGGGTGTGTGATGTTTCTTATGGCAGGGTGTGTGATGTTCCATATGGCAGGGTGTGTGATGTTTCTTCTGGCAGGGTTTGTGATGTTTCTTAGGGAAGGTGTGTGATGTTTCTTATGGCAGGGTGTGTGATGTTTCTTATGGCAGGGTGTGTGATGTTCCATATGGCAGGGTGTGTGATGTTCCATATGGCAGGGTGTGTGATGTTTCATATGGCAGGGTGTGTGATGTTTCTTATGGCAGGGTGTGTGATGTTCCATATGGCAGGGTGTGTGATGTTTCTTATGGCAGGGTATGTGATGTTTCTTATGGCAGGGTGTGTGATGTTTCTTATGGCAGGGTTTGTGATGTTTCTTATGGCAGGGTGTGTGATGTTCCATATGGCAGGGTGTGTGATGTTCCATATGGCAGGGTGTGTGATGTTTCTTAGGGAAGGTATGTGATGTTTCTTATGGCAGGGTGTGTGATGTTTCATATGGCAGGGTGTGTGATGTTCCATATGGCAGGGTGTGTGATGTTCCATATGGCAGGGTTTGTGATGTTTCTTAGGGAAGGTGTGTAATGTTTCTTATGGCAGGGTGTGTGATGTTTCTTATGGCAGAGTGTGTGATGTTTCTTATGGCAGGGTGTGTGATGTTTCTTATGGCAGGGTGTGTGATGTTTCTTATGGCAGGGTGTGTGATGTTTCTTAGGGAAGGTGTGTGATGTTTCTTATGGCAGGGTGTGTGATGTTTCTTATGGCAGGGTGTGTGATGTTCCATATGGCAGGGTGTGTGATGTTCCATATGGCAGGGTGTGAGATGTTTCATATGGCAGGGTGTGTGATGTTTCTTATGGCAGGGTGTGTGATGTTTCTTATGGCAGGGTTTGTGATGTTTCTTATGGCAGGGTGTGTGATGTTTCTTATGGCAGGGTGTGTGATGTTCCATATGGCAGGGTGTGTGATGTTCCATATGGCAGGGTGTGTGATGTTTCTTAGGGAAGGTATGTGATGTTTCTTCTGGCAGGGTGTGTGATGTTCCATATGGCAGGGTGTGTGATGTTTCTTATGGCAGGGTGTGTGATGTTTCTTATGGCAGGGTTTGTGATGTTTCTTATGGCAGGGTGTGTGATGTTTCTTATGGCAGGGTGTGTGATGTTCCATATGGCAGGGTGTGTGATGTTCCATATGGCAGGGTGTGTGATGTTTCATATGGCAGGGTGTGTGATGTTCCATATGGCAGGGTGTGTGATGTTTCTTATGGCAGGGTGTGTGATGTTTCATATGGCAGGGTGTGTGATGTTCCATATGGCAGGGTGTGAGATGTTTCATATGGCAGGGTGTGTGATGTTTCTTATGGCAGGGTGTGTGATGTTTCTTATGGCAGGGTTTGTGATGTTTCTTATGGCAGGGTGTGTGATGTTTCTTATGGCAGGGTGTGTGATGTTCCATATGGCAGGGTGTGTGATGTTTCTTAGGGAAGGTATGTGATGTTTCTTATGGCAGGGTGTGTGATGTTTCATATGGCAGGTTGTGTGATGTTTCTTATGGCAGGGTGTGTGATGTTCCATATGGCAGGGTGTGTGATGTTTCTTATGGCAGGGTGTGTGATGTTCCATATGGCAGGGTGTGTGATGTTTCTTATGGCAGGGTGTGTGATGTTCCATATGGCAGGGTGTGTGATGTTTCTTATGGCAGGGTGTGTGATGTTTCTTATGGCAGGGTGTGTGATGTTTCTTATGGCAGGGTGTGTGATGTTTCTTATGGCAGGGTGTGTGATGTTCCTTATGGCAGCCTGTGTGATGTTCCTTATGGCAGGGTGTGTGATGTTCCATATGGCAGGGTGTGTGATGTTTCTTAGGGAAGGTATGTGATGTTTCTTATGGCAGGGTGTGTGATGTTTCATATGGCAGAGTGTGTGATGTTCCATTTGGCAGGGTGTGTGATGTTTCTTATGGCAGGGTTTGTGATGTTTCTTATGGCAGGGTTTGTGATGTTTCTTATGGCAGGGTGTGTGATGTTCCATATGGCAGGGTGTGTGATGTTCCATATGGCAGGGTGTGTGATGTTTCTTAGGGAAGGTATGTGATGTTTCTTATGGCAGGGTGTGTGATGTTTCATATGGCAGGGTTTGTGATGTTTCTTATGGCAGGGTGTGTGATGTTCCATATGGCAGGGTATGTGATGTTTCTTATGGCAGGGTGTGTGATGTTTCTTATGGCAGGGTTTGTGATGTTTCTTATGGCAGGGTTTGTGATGTTTCTTATGGCAGGGTTTGTGATGTTTCTTATGGCAGGGTGTGTGATGTTCCATATGGCAGGGTGTGTGATGTTCCATATGGCAGGGTGTGTGATGTTTCTTAGGGAAGGTATGTGATGTTTCTTATGGCAGGGTGTGTGATGTTTCATATGGCAGGGTTTGTGATGTTTCTTATGGCAGGGTGTGTGATGTTTCTTAGGGAAGGTATGTGATGTTTCTTATGGCAGGGTGTGTGATGTTTCTTATGGCAGGGTTTGTGATGTTTCTTATGGCAGGGTGTGTGATGTTCCATATGGCAGGGTGTGTGATGTTCCATATGGCAGGGTGTGTGATGTTTCTTAGGGAAGGTGTGTGATGTTTCTTATGGCAGGGTGTGTGATGTTTCTTATGGCAGGTTGTGTGATGTTTCTTAGGGATGGTGTGTGATGTTTCTTATGGCAGGGTGTGTGATGTTTCTTATGGCAGGTTGTGTGATGTTTCTTAGGGATGGTGTGTGATGTTTCTTATGGCAGGGTATGTGATGTTTCTTATGGCAGGGTGTGTGATGTTTCTTATGGCAGGGTTTGTGATGTTTCTTATGGCAGGGTGTGTGATGTTCCATATGGCAGGGTGTGTGATGTTCCATATGGCAGGGTGTGTGATGTTTCTTAGGGAAGGTATGTGATGTTTCGTATGGCAGGGTGTGTGATGTTTCATATGGCAGGGTGTGTGATGTTCCATATGGCAGGGTGAGTGATGTTCCATATGGCAGGGTTTGTGATGTTTCTTAGGGAAGGTGTGTAATGTTTCTTATGGCAGGGTGTGTGATGTTTCTTATGGCAGAGTGTGTGATGTTTCTTATGGCAGGGTGTGTGATGTTTCTTATGGCAGGGTGTGTGATGTTTCTTATGGCAGGGTGTGTGATGTTTCTTAGGGAAGGTGTGTGATGTTTTTTATGGCAGGGTGTGTGATGTTTCTTATGGCAGGGTGTGTGATGTTCCATATGGCAGGGTGTGTGATGTTCCATATGGCAGGGTGTGAGATGTTTCATATGGCAGGGTGTGTGATGTTTCTTATGGCAGGGTGTGTGATGTTTCTTATGGCAGGGTTTGTGATGTTTCTTATGGCAGGGTTTGTGATGTTTCTTATGGCAGGGTGTGTGATGTTCCATATGGCAGGGTGTGTGATGTTCCATATGGCAGGGTGTGTGATGTTTCTTCGGGAAGGTATGTGATGTTTCTTCTGGCAGGGTGTGTGATGTTTCATATGGCAGGGTGTGTGATGTTTCTTATGGCAGGGTGTGTGATGTTCCATATGGCAGGGTGTGTGATGTTTCTTATGGCAGGGTGTGTGATGTTTCATATGGCAGGGTGTGTGATGTTCCATATGGCAGGGTGTGAGATGTTTCATATGGCAGGGTGTGTGATGTTTCTTATGGCAGGGTGTGTGATGTTTCTTATGGCAGGGTTTGTGATGTTTCTTATGGCAGGGTGTGTGATGTTTCTTATGGCAGGGTGTGTGATGTTCCATATGGCAGGGTGTGTGATGTTTCTTAGGGAAGGTATGTGATGTTTCTTATGGCAGGGTGTGTGATGTTTCATATGGCAGGGTGTGTGATGTTTCTTATGGCAGGGTGTGTGATGTTCCATATGGCAGGGTGTGTGATGTTTCTTATGGCAGGGTGTGTGATGTTCCATATGGCAGGGTGTGTGATGTTTCTTATGGCAGGGTGTGTGATGTTTCTTATGGCAGGGTTTGTGATGTTTCTTATGGCAGGGTGTGTGATGTTTCTTATGGCAGGGTGTGTGATGTTCCATATGGCAGGGTGTGTGATGTTCCATATGGCAGGGTGTGTGATGTTTCTTAGGGAAGGTATGTGATGTTTCTTCTGGCAGGGTGTGTGATGTTTCATATGGCAGGGTGTGTGATGTTTCTTATGGCAGGGTGTGTGATGTTCCATATGGCAGGGTGTGTGATGTTTCTTATGGCAGGGTGTGTGATGTTTCATATGGCAGGGTGTGTGATGTTCCATATGGCAGGGTGTGAGATGTTTCATATGGCAGGGTGTGTGATGTTTCTTATGGCAGGGTGTGTGATGTTTCTTATGGCAGGGTTTGTGATGTTTCTTATGGCAGGGTGTGTGATGTTTCTTATGGCAGGGTGTGTGATGTTCCATATGGCAGGGTGTGTGATGTTTCTTAGGGAAGGTATGTGATGTTTCTTATGGCAGGGTGTGTGATGTTTCATATGGCAGGGTGTGTGATGTTTCTTATGGCAGGGTGTGTGATGTTCCATATGGCAGGGTGTGTGATGTTTCTTATGGCAGGGTGTGTGATGTTCCATATGGCAGGGTGTGTGATGTTTCTTATGGCAGGGTGTGTGATGTTTCTTATGGCAGGGTGTGTGATGTTTCTTATGGCAGGGTGTGTGATGTTTCTTATGGCAGGGTGTGTGATGTTTCTTATGGCAGGGTGTGTGATGTTACTTATGGCAGCCTGTGTGATGTTCCTTATGGCAGGGTGTGTGATGTTCCATATGGCAGGGTGTGTGATGTTTCTTAGGGAAGGTATGTGATGTTTCTTATGGCAGGGTGTGTGATGTTTCATATGGCAGAGTGTGTGATGTTCCATATGGCAGGGTGTGTGATGTTTCTTATGGCAGGGTTTGTGATGTTTCTTATGGCAGGGTGTGTGATGTTCCATATGGCAGGGTGTGTGATGTTCCATATGGCAGTGTGTGTGATGTTTCTTAGGGAAGGTATGTGATGTTTCTTATGGCAGGGTGTGTGATGTTTCATATGGCAGGGTTTGTGATGTTTCTTATGGCAGGGTGTGTGATGTTCCATATGGCAGGGTATGTGATGTTTCTTATGGCAGGGTGTGTGATGTTTCTTATGGCAGGGTTTGTGATGTTTCTTATGGCAGGGTTTGTGATGTTTCTTATGGCAGGGTTTGTGATGTTTCTTATGGCAGGGTGTGTGATGTTCCATATGGCAGGGTGTGTGATGTTCCATATGGCAGGGTGTGTGATGTTTCTTAGGGAAGGTATGTGATGTTTCTTATGGCAGGGTGTGTGATGTTTCATATGGCAGGGTTTGTGATGTTTCTTATGGCAGGGTGTGTGATGTTTCTTAGGGAAGGTATGTGATGTTTCTTATGGCAGGGTGTGTGATGTTTCTTATGGCAGGGTTTGTGATGTTTCTTATGGCAGGGTGTGTGATGTTCCATATGGCAGGGTGTGTGATGTTCCATATGGCAGGGTGTGTGATGTTTCTTAGGGAAGGTGTGTGATGTTTCTTATGGCAGGGTGTGTGATGTTTCTTATGGCAGGTTGTGTGATGTTTCTTAGGGATGGTGTGTGATGTTTCTTATGGCAGGGTGTGTGATGTTTCTTATGGCAGGTTGTGTGATGTTTCTTAGGGATGGTGTGTGATGTTTCTTATGGCAGGGTGTGTGATGTTTCTTATGGCAGGGTGTGTGATGTTTCTTATGGCAGGGTGTGTGATGTTTCTTATGGCAGGTTGTGTGATGTTTCTTAGGGATGGTGTGTGATGTTTCTTATGGCAGGGTGTGTGATGTTTCTTATGGCAGGGTGTGTGATGTTTCTTATGGCAGGGTGTGTGATGTTTCTTATGGCAGGGTGTGTGATGTTTCACATGGCAGGGTGTGTGATGTTTCACATGGCAGGGTGTGTGATGTTTCTTATGGCAGGTTGTGTGATGTTTCTTATGGCAGGGTGTGTGATGTTTCTTATGGCAGGGTGTGTTGTTTCTTATGGCAGGGTGTGTGATGTTTCTTATGGCAGGGTGTGTGATGTTTCACATGGCAGGGTGTGTGATGTTTCTTATGGCAGGGTGTGTGATGTTTCTTATGGCAGGGTTTGTGATGTTTCTTATGGCAGGGTGTGTGATGTTTCACATGGCAGGGTGTGTGATGTTTCTTATGGCAGGGTGTGTGATGTTTCTTATGGCAGGGTGTGTGATGTTTCTTAGGGATGGTGTGTGATGTTTCTTATGGCAGGGTGTGTGATGTTTCTTATGGCAGGGTGTGTGATGTTTCTTATGGTAGGGTGTGTGATGTTCCATATTGCAGGGTGTGTGATGTTTCTTATGGCAGGGTGTGTGATGTTTCTTATGGCAGGGTGTGTGATGTTTCACCAGGCAGGGTGTGTGATGTTTCTTTGGGAAGGTGTGTGATGTTTCTTATGGCAGGGTGTGTGATGTTTCACATGGCAGGGTGTGTGATGTTTCTTAAGGCAGGGTGTGTGATGTTTCTTATGGCAGGGTGTGTGATGTTTCACATGGCAGGGTGTGTGATGTTTCATATGGCAGGGTGTGTGATGTTTCTTATGGCAGGGTGTGTGATGTTCCATATGGCAGGGTGTGTGATGTTTCTTATGGCAGGGTGTGTGATGTTTCTTATGGCAGGGTGTGTTATGTTTCTTAGGGATGGTGTGTGATGTTTCTTATGGCAGGGTGTGTGATGTTTCTTTGGGATGGTGTGTGATGTTTCTTATGGCAGGGTGTGTGATGTTTCTTATGGCAGGGTGTGTGATGTTTCTTAGGGATGGTGTGTGATGTTTCTTATGGCAGGGTGTGTGATGTTTCTTAGGGATGGTGTGTGATGTTTCTTATGGCAGGGTGTGTGATGTTTCTTATGGCAGGGTGTGTGATGTTTCTTAGGGATGGTGTGTGATGTTTCTTATGGCAGGGTGTGTGATGTTTCTTATGGCAGGGTGTGTGATGTTTCTTATGGCAGAGTGTGTGATGTTTCTTATGGCAGGGTGTGTGATGTTTCTTATGGCAGGGTGTGTGATGTTTCTTATGGCAGGGTGTGTGATGTTACTTATGGCAGCCTGTGTGATGTTTCTTATGGCAGGGTGTGTGATGTTTCTTAGGGATGGTGTGTGATGTTTCTTATGGCAGGGTGTGTGATGTTTCTTATGGCAGGGTGTGTGATGTTTCTTATGGCAGAGTGTGTGATGTTCCATATGGCAGGGTGTGTGATGTTTCTTATGGCAGGGTGTGTGATGTTTCTTAGGGAGGGTGTGTGATGTTTCATATGGTAGGGTGTGTGATTTTTCTTATGGCAGAGTGTGTGATGTTTCTAATGTCAGGGTGTGTGATGTTTCTTATGGCAGGGTGTGTGATGTTCCATATGGCAGGGTGTGTGATGTTTCTTCTGGCAGGGTGTGTGATGTTCCATATGGCAGGGTGTGTGATGTTTCTTAGGGAAGGTGTGTGATGTTTCTTATGGCAGGGTGTGTGATGTTTCTTATGGCAGGGTGTGTGATGTTTCTTATGGCAGGGTGTGTGATGTTTCTTAGGGAAGGTGTGTGATGTTCCATATGGCAGGGTGTGTGATGTTTCTTATGGATGAGTGTGTGATGTTTCTAATGGCAGGGTGTGTGATGTTTCTTATGGCAGAGTGTGTGATGTTCCATATGGCAGGGTGTGTGATGTTTCTTAGCGAAGGTGTGTGATGTTTCATATGGCAGGGTGTGTGATGTTTCTTAGGGAAGGTGTGTGATGTTTCATATGGCAGGGTGTGTGATGTTTCTTATGGCAGGGTGTGTGATGTTCCATATGGCAGGGTATGTGATGTTTCACATGGCAGGGTGTGTGATGTTTCTTATGGCAGAGTGTGTGATGTTTCTTATGGCAGGGTGTGTGATGTTCCATATGGCAGGGTGTGTGATGTTTCTTATGGCAGGGTGTGTGATGTTCCATATGGCAGGGTGTGTGATGTTTCTTATGGCAGGGTGTGTGATGTTCCATATGGCAGGGTGTGTGATGTTTCTTATGGCAGGGTGTGTGATGTTCCATATGGCAGGGTGTGTGATGTTCCATATGGCAGGGTGTGTGATGTTTCTTATGGCAGGGTGTGTGATGTTTCTTATGGCAGGGTGTGTGATGTTCCATATGGCAGGGTGTGTGATGTTTCTTATGGCAGAGTGTGTGATGTTTCTAATGGCAGGGTGTGTGATGTTTCTTATGGCAGGGTGTGTGATGTTTCTTATGGCAGGGTGTGTGATGTTTCTTATGGCAGGGTGTGTGATGTTTCTTAGGGAAGGTGTGTGATGTTTCATATGGCAGGGTGTGTGATGTTTCTTATGGCAGGGTGTGTGATGTTTCTTATGGCAGGGTGTGTGATGTTTCTTATGGCAGGGTGTGTGATGTTTCTTATGGCAGGGTGTGTGATGTTTCTTAGGGAAGGTGTGTGATGTTTCATATGGCAGGGTGTGTGATGTTTCTTATGGCAGGGTGTGTGATGTTTCTTATGGCAGAGTGTGTGATGTTTCTAATGGCAGAGTGTGTGATGTTCCATATGGCAGAGTGTGTGATGTTTCTTAGGGAAGGTGTGTGATGTTTCTTATGGCAGAGTGTGTGATGTTTCTTATGGCAGAGTGTGTGATGTTCCATATGGCAGGGTGTGTGATGTTTCTTATGGCAGGGTGTGTGATGTTCCATATGGCAGGGTGTGTGATGTTTCTTATGGCAGGGTGTGTGATGTTCCATATGGCAGGGTGTGTGATGTTTCTTATGGCAGAGTGTGTGATGTTTCTTATGGCAGAGTGTGTGATGTTCCATATGGCAGGGTGTGTGATGTTCCTTATGGCAGGGTGTGTGATGTTTCTTATGGCAGGGTGTGTGATGTTTCTTATGGCAGGGTTTGTGATGTTCCATATGGCAGGGTGTGTGATGTTCCATATGGCAGGGTGTGTGATGTTTCTTATGGCAGGGTGTGTGATGTTTCTTATGGCAGGGTGTGTGATGTTTCTTATGGCAGGGTGTGTGATGTTTCTTATGGCAGGGTGTGTGATGTTTCTTATGGCAGGGTGTGTGATGTTTCTAATGTCAGGGTATGTGATGTTTCTTATGGCAGGGTGTGTGATGTTCCATATGGCAGGGTGTGTGATGTTTCTTAGGGATGGTGTGTGATGTTCCATATGGCAGGGTGTGTGATGTTTCTTATGGCAGGGTGTGTGATGTTTCTTATGGTAGGGTGTGTGATGTTTCTTATGGCAGGGTGTGTGATGTTTCTTAGGGATGGTGTGTGATGTTTCTTATGGCAGGCTGTGTGATGTTTCTTATGGCAGGGTGTGTGATGTTTCTTATGGTAGGGTGTGTGATGTTTCTTAGGGATGGTGTGTGATGTTTCTTATGGCAGAGTGTGTGATGTTCCATATGGCAGGGTGTGTGATGTTTCTTATGGCAGGGTGTGTGATGTTTCTAATGTCAGGGTGTGTGATGTTTCTTAGGGATGGTGTGTGATGTTTCTTATGGCAGGCTGTGTGATGTTCCTTATGGCAGGATGCGTGATGTTCCATATGGCAGGATGCGTGATGTTCCATATGGTAGGGTGTGTGATGTTTCTTATGGCAGGGTGTGTGATGTTTCTTATGGCAGGGTGTGTGATGTTCCATATGGCAGGGTGTGTGATGTTTCTTATGGCAGGGTGTGTGATGTTTCTTATGGCAGGGTGTGTGATGTTCCATATGGCAGGGTGTGTGATGTTTCTTATGGCAGTGTGTGTGATGTTTCTTATGGCAGGGTGTGTGATGTTTCTTATGGCAGGGTGTGTGATGTTCCTTATGGCAGCCTGTGTGATGTTCCTTATGGCAGGATGCGTGATGTTCCATATGGCAGGATGCGTGATGTTCCATATGGTAGGGTGTGTGATGTTTCTTATGGCAGGGTGTGTGATGTTTCTTATAGCAGGGTGTGTGATGTTTCTTATGGCAGGGTGTGTGATGTTTCTTATGGCAGGGTGTGTGATGTTTCTTAGGGATGGTGTGTGATGTTTCTTATGGCAGGGTGTGTGATGTTTCTTATGGCAGCGTGTGTGATGTTTCACATGGAAGGGTGTGTGATGTTCCATATGGCAGGATGCGTGATGTTCCATATGGCAGGATGCGTGATGTTCCATATGGTAGGGTGTGTGATGTTTCTTATGGCAGGGTGTGTGATGTTCCTTATGGCAGGGTTTGTGATGTTTCTTAGGGAAGGTGTGTGATGTTTCTTATGGCAGGGTGTGTGATGTTTCTTATGGCAGGGTGTGTGATGTTCCATATTGCAGGGTGTGTGATGTTTCTTATGGCAGGGTGTGTGATGTTCCATATGGCAGGGTGTGTGATGTTTCTTATGGCAGGGTTTGTGATGTTTCTTAGGGAAGGTGTGTGATGTTTCTTATGGCAGGGTGTGTGATGTTTCTTATGGCAGGGTGTGTGATATTCCATATGGCAGGGTGTGTGATGTTTCTTATGGCAGGGTGTGTGATGTTCCATATGGCAGGGTGTGTGATGTTTCTTATGGCAGGGTTTGTGATGTTTCTTAGGGAAGGTGTGTGATGTTTCTTATGGCAGGGTGTGTGATGTTTCTTATGGCAGGGTGTGTGATGTTCCATATGGCAGGGTGTGTGATGTTCCATATGGCAGGGTGTGTGATGTTTCATATGGCAGGGTGTGTGATGTTTCTTATGGCAGGGTGTGTGATGTTCCATATGGCAGGGTGTGTGATGTTTCTTATGGCAGGGTATGTGATGTTTCTTATGGCAGGGTGTGTGATGTTTCTTATGGCAGGGTTTGTGATGTTTCTTATGGCAGGGTGTGTGATGTTCCATATGGCAGGGTGTGTGATGTTCCATATGGCAGGGTGTGTGATGTTTCTTAGGGAAGGTATGTGATGTTTCTTATGGCAGGGTGTGTGATGTTTCATATGGCAGGGTGTGTGATGTTCCATATGGCAGGGTGTGTGATGTTCCATATGGCAGGGTTTGTGATGTTTCTTAGGGAAGGTGTGTAATGTTTCTTATGGCAGGGTGTGTGATGTTTCTTATGGCAGAGTGTGTGATGTTTCTTATGGCAGGGTGTGTGATGTTTCTTATGGCAGGGTGTGTGATGTTTCTTATGGCAGGGTGTGTGATGTTTCTTAGGGAAGGTGTGTGATGTTTCTTATGGCAGGGTGTGTGATGTTTCTTATGGCAGGGTGTGTGATGTTCCATATGGCAGGGTGTGTGATGTTCCATATGGCAGGGTGTGAGATGTTTCATATGGCAGGGTGTGTGATGTTTCTTATGGCAGGGTGTGTGATGTTTCTTATGGCAGGGTTTGTGATGTTTCTTATGGCAGGGTGTGTGATGTTTCTTATGGCAGGGTGTGTGATGTTCCATATGGCAGGGTGTGTGATGTTCCATATGGCAGGGTGTGTGATGTTTCTTAGGGAAGGTATGTGATGTTTCTTCTGGCAGGGTGTGTGATGTTCCATATGGCAGGGTGTGTGATGTTTCTTATGGCAGGGTGTGTGATGTTTCTTATGGCAGGGTTTGTGATGTTTCTTATGGCAGGGTGTGTGATGTTTCTTATGGCAGGGTGTGTGATGTTCCATATGGCAGGGTGTGTGATGTTCCATATGGCAGGGTGTGTGATGTTTCATATGGCAGGGTGTGTGATGTTCCATATGGCAGGGTGTGTGATGTTTCTTATGGCAGGGTGTGTGATGTTTCATATGGCAGGGTGTGTGATGTTCCATATGGCAGGGTGTGAGATGTTTCATATGGCAGGGTGTGTGATGTTTCTTATGGCAGGGTGTGTGATGTTTCTTATGGCAGGGTGTGTGATGTTTCTTATGGCAGGGTTTGTGATGTTTCTTATGGCAGGGTGTGTGATGTTTCTTATGGCAGGGTGTGTGATGTTCCATATGGCAGGGTGTGTGATGTTTCTTAGGGAAGGTATGTGATGTTTCTTATGGCAGGGTGTGTGATGTTTCATATGGCAGGTTGTGTGATGTTTCTTATGGCAGGGTGTGTGATGTTCCATATGGCAGGGTGTGTGATGTTTCTTATGGCAGGGTGTGTGATGTTCCATATGGCAGGGTGTGTGATGTTTCTTATGGCAGGGTGTGTGATGTTCCATATGGCAGGGTGTGTGATGTTTCTTTTGGCAGGGTGTGTGATGTTTCTTATGGCAGGGTGTGTGATGTTTCTTATGGCAGGGTGTGTGATGTTTCTTATGGCAGGGTGTGTGATGTTCCTTATGGCAGCCTGTGTGATGTTCCTTATGGCAGGGTGTGTGATGTTCCATATGGCAGGGTGTGTGATGTTTCTTAGGGAAGGTATGTGATGTTTCTTATGGCAGGGTGTGTGATGTTTCATATGGCAGAGTGTGTGATGTTCCATATGGCAGGGTGTGTGATGTTTCTTATGGCAGGGTTTGTGATGTTTCTTATGGCAGGGTTTGTGATGTTTCTTATGGCAGGGTGTGTGATGTTCCATATGGCAGGGTGTGTGATGTTCCATATGGCAGGGTGTGTGATGTTTCTTAGGGAAGGTATGTGATGTTTCTTATGGCAGGGTGTGTGATGTTTCATATGGCAGGGTTTGTGATGTTTCTTATGGCAGGGTGTGTGATGTTCCATATGGCAGGGTATGTGATGTTTCTTATGGCAGGGTGTGTGATGTTTCTTATGGCAGGGTTTGTGATGTTTCTTATGGCAGGGTTTGTGATGTTTCTTATGGCAGGGTTTGTGATGTTTCTTATGGCAGGGTGTGTGATGTTCCATATGGCAGGGTGTGTGATGTTCCATATGGCAGGGTGTGTGATGTTTCTTAGGGAAGGTATGTGATGTTTCTTATGGCAGGGTGTGTGATGTTTCATATGGCAGGGTTTGTGATGTTTCTTATGGCAGGGTGTGTGATGTTTCTTAGGGAAGGTATGTGATGTTTCTTATGGCAGGGTGTGTGATGTTTCTTATGGCAGGGTTTGTGATGTTTCTTATGGCAGGGTGTGTGATGTTCCATATGGCAGGGTGTGTGATGTTCCATATGGCAGGGTGTGTGATGTTTCTTAGGGAAGGTGTGTGATGTTTCTTATGGCAGGGTGTGTGATGTTTCTTATGGCAGGTTGTGTGATGTTTCTTAGGGATGGTGTGTGATGTTTCTTATGGCAGGGTGTGTGATGTTTCTTATGGCAGGTTGTGTGATGTTTCTTAGGGATGGTGTGTGATGTTTCTTATGGCAGGGTATGTGATGTTTCTTATGGCAGGGTGTGTGATGTTTCTTATGGCAGGGTTTGTGATGTTTCTTATGGCAGGGTGTGTGATGTTCCATATGGCAGGGTGTGTGATGTTCCATATGGCAGGGTGTGTGATGTTTCTTAGGGAAGGTATGTGATGTTTCGTATGGCAGGGTGTGTGATGTTTCATATGGCAGGGTGTGTGATGTTCCATATGGCAGGGTGAGTGATGTTCCATATGGCAGGGTTTGTGATGTTTCTTAGGGAAGGTGTGTAATGTTTCTTATGGCAGGGTGTGTGATGTTTCTTATGGCAGAGTGTGTGATGTTTCTTATGGCAGGGTGTGTGATGTTTCTTATGGCAGGGTGTGTGATGTTTCTTATGGCAGGGTGTGTGATGTTTCTTAGGGAAGGTGTGTGATGTTTTTTATGGCAGGGTGTGTGATGTTTCTTATGGCAGGGTGTGTGATGTTCCATATGGCAGGGTGTGTGATGTTCCATATGGCAGGGTGTGAGATGTTTCATATGGCAGGGTGTGTGATGTTTCTTATGGCAGGGTGTGTGATGTTTCTTATGGCAGGGTTTGTGATGTTTCTTATGGCAGGGTTTGTGATGTTTCTTATGGCAGGGTGTGTGATGTTCCATATGGCAGGGTGTGTGATGTTCCATATGGCAGGGTGTGTGATGTTTCTTCGGGAAGGTATGTGATGTTTCTTCTGGCAGGGTGTGTGATGTTTCATATGGCAGGGTGTGTGATGTTTCTTATGGCAGGGTGTGTGATGTTCCATATGGCAGGGTGTGTGATGTTTCTTATGGCAGGGTGTGTGATGTTTCATATGGCAGGGTGTGTGATGTTCCATATGGCAGGGTGTGAGATGTTTCATATGGCAGGGTGTGTGATGTTTCTTATGGCAGGGTGTGTGATGTTTCTTATGGCAGGGTTTGTGATGTTTCTTATGGCAGGGTGTGTGATGTTTCTTATGGCAGGGTGTGTGATGTTCCATATGGCAGGGTGTGTGATGTTTCTTAGGGAAGGTATGTGATGTTTCTTATGGCAGGGTGTGTGATGTTTCATATGGCAGGGTGTGTGATGTTTCTTATGGCAGGGTGTGTGATGTTCCATATGGCAGGGTGTGTGATGTTTCTTATGGCAGGGTGTGTGATGTTCCATATGGCAGGGTGTGTGATGTTTCTTATGGCAGGGTGTGTGATGTTTCTTATGGCAGGGTTTGTGATGTTTCTTATGGCAGGGTGTGTGATGTTTCTTATGGCAGGGTGTGTGATGTTCCATATGGCAGGGTGTGTGATGTTCCATATGGCAGGGTGTGTGATGTTTCTTAGGGAAGGTATGTGATGTTTCTTCTGGCAGGGTGTGTGATGTTTCATATGGCAGGGTGTGTGATGTTTCTTATGGCAGGGTGTGTGATGTTCCATATGGCAGGGTGTGTGATGTTTCTTATGGCAGGGTGTGTGATGTTTCATATGGCAGGGTGTGTGATGTTCCATATGGCAGGGTGTGAGATGTTTCATATGGCAGGGTGTGTGATGTTTCTTATGGCAGGGTGTGTGATGTTTCTTATGGCAGGGTTTGTGATGTTTCTTATGGCAGGGTGTGTGATGTTTCTTATGGCAGGGTGTGTGATGTTCCATATGGCAGGGTGTGTGATGTTTCTTAGGGAAGGTATGTGATGTTTCTTATGGCAGGGTGTGTGATGTTTCATATGGCAGGGTGTGTGATGTTTCTGATGGCAGGGTGTGTGATGTTCCATATGGCAGGGTGTGTGATGTTTCTTATGGCAGGGTGTGTGATGTTCCATATGGCAGGGTGTGTGATGTTTCTTATGGCAGGGTGTGTGATGTTTCTTATGGCAGGGTGTGTGATGTTTCTTATGGCAGGGTGTGTGATGTTTCTTATGGCAGGGTGTGTGATGTTTCTTATGGCAGGGTGTGTGATGTTACTTATGGCAGCCTGTGTGATGTTCCTTATGGCAGGGTGTGTGATGTTCCATATGGCAGGGTGTGTGATGTTTCTTAGGGAAGGTATGTGATGTTTCTTATGGCAGGGTGTGTGATGTTTCATATGGCAGAGTGTGTGATGTTCCATATGGCAGGGTGTGTGATGTTTCTTATGGCAGGGTTTGTGATGTTTCTTATGGCAGGGTGTGTGATGTTCCATATGGCAGGGTGTGTGATGTTCCATATGGCAGGGTGTGTGATGTTTCTTAGGGAAGGTATGTGATGTTTCTTATGGCAGGGTGTGTGATGTTTCATATGGCAGGGTTTGTGATGTTTCTTATGGCAGGGTGTGTGATGTTCCATATGGCAGGGTATGTGATGTTTCTTATGGCAGGGTGTGTGATGTTTCTTATGGCAGGGTTTGTGATGTTTCTTATGGCAGGGTTTGTGATGTTTCTTATGGCAGGGTTTGTGATGTTTCTTATGGCAGGGTGTGTGATGTTCCATATGGCAGGGTGTGTGATGTTCCATATGGCAGGGTGTGTGATGTTTCTTAGGGAAGGTATGTGATGTTTCTTATGGCAGGGTGTGTGATGTTTCATATGGCAGGGTTTGTGATGTTTCTTATGGCAGGGTGTGTGATGTTTCTTAGGGAAGGTATGTGATGTTTCTTATGGCAGGGTGTGTGATGTTTCTTATGGCAGGGTTTGTGATGTTTCTTATGGCAGAGTGTGTGATGTTCCATATGGCAGGGTGTGTGATGTTCCATATGGCAGGGTGTGTGATGTTTCTTAGGGAAGGTGTGTGATGTTTCTTATGGCAGGGTGTGTGATGTTTCTTATGGCAGGTTGTGTGATGTTTCTTAGGGATGGTGTGTGATGTTTCTTATGGCAGGGTGTGTGATGTTTCTTATGGCAGGTTGTGTGATGTTTCTTAGGGATGGTGTGTGATGTTTCTTATGGCAGGGTGTGTGATGTTTCTTATGGCAGGGTGTGTGATGTTTCTTATGGCAGGGTGTGTGATGTTTCTTATGGCAGGTTGTGTGATGTTTCTTAGGGATGGTGTGTGATGTTTCTTATGGCAGGGTGTGTGATGTTTCTTATGGCAGGGTGTGTGATGTTTCTTATGGCAGGGTGTGTGATGTTTCTTATGGCAGGGTGTGTGATGTTTCTTATGGCAGGGTGTGTGATGTTTCACATGGCAGGGTGTGTGATGTTTCACATGGCAGGGTGTGTGATGTTTCTTATGGCAGGTTGTGTGATGTTTCTTATGGCAGGGTGTGTGATGTTTCTTCTGGCAGGGTGTGTTGTTTCTTATGGCAGGGTGTGTGATGTTTCTTATGGCAGGGTGTGTGATGTTTCACATGGCAGGGTGTGTGATGTTTCTTATGGCAGGGTGTGTGATGTTTCTTATGGCAGGGTTTGTGATGTTTCTTATGGCAGGGTGTGTGATGTTTCACATGGCAGGGTGTGTGATGTTTCTTATGGCAGGGTGTGTGATGTTTCTTATGGCAGGGTGTGTGATGTTTCTTAGGGATGGTGTGTGATGTTTCTTATGGCAGGGTGTGTGATGTTTCTTATGGCAGGGTGTGTGATGTTTCTTATGGTAGGGTGTGTGATGTTCCATATTGCAGGGTGTGTGATGTTTCTTATGGCAGGGTGTGTGATGTTTCTTATGGCAGGGTGTGTGATGTTTCACCAGGCAGGGTGTGTGATGTTTCTTTGGGAAGGTGTGTGATGTTTCTTATGGCAGGGTGTGTGATGTTTCACATGGCAGGGTGTGTGATGTTTCTTAAGGCAGGGTGTGTGATGTTTCTTATGGCAGGGTGTGTGATGTTTCACATGGCAGGGTGTGTGATGTTTCATATGGCAGGGTGTGTGATGTTTCTTATGGCAGGGTGTGTGATGTTCCATATGGCAGGGTGTGTGATGTTTCTTATGGCAGGGTGTGTGATGTTTCTTATGGCAGGGTGTGTTATGTTTCTTAGGGATGGTGTGTGATGTTTCTTATGGCAGGGTGTGTGATGTTTCTTTGGGATGGTGTGTGATGTTTCTTATGGCAGGGTGTGTGATGTTTCTTATGGCAGGGTGTGTGATGTTTCTTAGGGATGGTGTGTGATGTTTCTTATGGCAGGGTGTGTGATGTTTCTTAGGGATGGTGTGTGATGTTTCTTATGGCAGGGTGTGTGATGTTTCTTATGGCAGGGTGTGTGATGTTTCTTAGGGATGGTGTGTGATGTTTCTTATGGCAGGGTGTGTGATGTTTCTTATGGCAGGGTGTGTGATGTTTCTTAGGGATGATGTGTGATGTTTCTTATGGCAGGGTGTGTGATGTTTCTTATGGCAGGGTGTGTGATGTTTCTTCGGGATGGTGTGTGATGTTTCTTATGGCAGGGTGTGTGATGTTTCTTATGGCAGGGTGTGTGATGTTTCTTAGGGATGATGTGTGATGTTTCTTATGGCAGGGTGTGTGATGTTTCTTATGGCAGGGTGTGTGATGTTTCTTATGGCAGGGTGTGTGATGTTTCTTCGGGATGGTGTGTGATGTTTCTTATGGCAGGGTGTGTGATGTTTCTTATGGCAGGGTGTGTGATGTTTCTTAGGGATGATGTGTGATGTTTCTTATGGCAGGGTGTGTGATGTTTCTTATGGCAGGGTGTGTGATGTTTCTTCGGGATGGTGTGTGATGTTTCTTATGGCAGGGTGTGTGATGTTTCTTAGGGATGGTGTGTGATGTTTCTTATGGCAGGGTGTGTGATGTTTCTTATGGCAGGGTGTGTGATGTTTCTTAGGGATGATGTGTGATGTTTCTTATGGCAGGGTGTGTGATGTTTCTTATGGCAGGGTGTGTGATGTTTCTTCGGGATGGTGTGTGATGTTTCTTATGGCAGGGTGTGTGATGTTTCTTCGGGATGGTGTGTGATGTTTCTTAGGGATGGTGTGTGATGTTTCTTAGGGATGATGTGTGATGTTTCTTAGGGATGGTGTGTGATGTTCCGATCAGCGTTTATGATGATAGGTTGTATTGTACCTTTTGTTAATGTCAGGCCATTGATATCATTCAAGTATTGTGTGAACAGAAGAACATAAGACTTTGAAGAAGAAGTAGGTCATTCAGCCCTTCGAGCCTGCTCTGCCATTCAATTTGGACATGCCTGATCGGATTGTGGCCTCAACTCCACTTTCCTGTCTGTCCACGATAAACCTTGACTCCCTGGTCGATCAAAATGCTACCTAACTCTGACTGGAATAAATTCAATGACCCAGCCTCCCATGCTCTCTGGGGAACAGAATTCTGCAGACTAATGGCCCTCAGGGAAGAAAAATCTGCTCGCCTCATTCTTAAAAGGGATTCTTAAACCGTGACGCCTATTTCTAGCCTCTTCCACAAGTTGAAACATTGGGTGGAATTTTCCCATCCTGCCCAATTCTACTCTATACTTCCATTAATAAATCCCAGGATACTATATGTGATGCACGATCAATGACCACTAAAACGAGGTTGTCCAACTGAAGGCTTTAATAAGCTAGATGTTTCCCCCAGCAGCTCAGGTACAGAATGAAGGCTGCTGGGGCGGCATGGATTCTTATACCCCGCCTAGCAGGGCGGAGCTACCATACATCCTAACCAATAGAAAGCAGTTTCCACCAATGGTGCTCCAGCCTATCAAGTACCGTAATACCTATAATACCACATTCACCCCTTGTGAAAAAGAGTCCAGCGGGGCTGGTTGCCTGATACTGCAAACATGGCAACGTGGTAGAATTAGTTATGGAGGTACCGTAATACCTCCGCACAGTGTTTGGTAACTATTTACAATTCTGATAGCTATGTACATTTGATGGTTTACATTTACAGTTTACATTTTACAGTCAACAATTTAAAATGAAGCAATCAGTCGATTGGGGGCCCTGGTCGTCCTCTGTGATTGTCGGAGCTTCGGCAGTGACTCCGGTGGAGGCGCGGGCATCTGTGACTCCGGGAGTGTGGCTTTGATCTCCATGGCAGCTTCAGCACCCCTAGACCGCGCTGGTGGGGAAAATGGTTGACCTGGGAAGGGAGCGCCAGCGGGGAGCGTCGGTAGGTGGGGGGGCCTAGACGGGGCCGGCAGAAGGACCGATCCTCCTGTAAGGTGCCCCGGTGGAGGGGAGGGTGGGACTGGTGGCTGAGGTGTGCGTGGGGTTCCGGCAGGCGGCAGGTCTCATAGAGAGACCGGATCTTGTCGGCCGTTGGGGTATGCCACGTAGGCGTACTGGGGGTTAGCATGGAGCAGATGGACCCTCTCGACCAACGGGTCCGACTTGTGCGCCCGCACGTGTTTTCAGAGCAGGATGGGTCCGGGTGCTGCCAGCCAGGTCGGGAGCGAGGTCCCAGAGGAGGACTTCCTTAGGAAGACAAGGAGACGTTCGTGAGGTGTCTGGTTGGTGGTGGTACAAAGCAGTGACCGGATGGAGTGGAGGGCATCCGGGAGGACTTCCTGCCAGCGGGAGACTGGGACGTTCCTGGACCGTAGGGCCAGTGGGACGGTCTTCCAGACTGTTCCGTTCTCCCTCTCTACCTGTCCGTTACCCCGGGAGTTACATAGAACATAGAACATAGAACAATACAGCGCAGTACAGGCCCTTCGGCCCACGATGTTGCACCGAAACAAAAGCCATCTAACCTACACTATGCCATTATCATCCATATGTATATCCAATAAACTTTTAAATGCCCTCAATGTTGGCGAGTTCACTACTGTAGCAGGTAGGGCCTCACTACTCTTTGCGTAAAGAACCTACCTCTGACCTCTGTCCTATATCTATTACCCCTCAGTTTAAAGTTACGTCCCCTCGTGCCAGCCATTTCCATCCGCGGGAGAAGGCTCTCACTGTCCACCCTATCCAACCCACTGATCATTTTGTATGCCTCTATTAAGTCTCCTCTTAACCTTCTTCTCTCCAACGAAAACAACCTCAAGTCCATCAGCCTTTCCTCATAAGATTTTCCCTCCACACCAGGCAACATCCTGGTAAATCTCCTCTGCACCTGCTCCAAAGCCTCCACGTCCTTCCTATAATGCGGTGACCAGAACTGTACGCAATACTCCAAATGCGGCCGTACCAGAGTTCTGTACAGCTGCAACATGACCTCCCGACTCCGGAACTCAATCCCTCTACCAATAAAGGACACCTAGATCCCTCTGCTCATCCACACTTTCAAGAACCTTACCATTAGCCAAATATTCCGCATTCCTGTTATTCCTTCCAAAGTGAATCACCTCACACTTCTCTACATTAAACTCCATTTGCCACTTCTCAGCCCAGCTCTGCAGCTTATCTATATCCCTCTGTAACCTGCTACATCCTTCCACTCTATCGACAACACCACCGACTTTAGTATCGTCTGCAAATTTACTTACCCACCCTTCTGCGCCTTCCTCTAGGTCATTGATAAAAATGACAAACAGCAACGGCCCCAGAACAGATCCTTGTGGTACTCCACTTGTGACTGTACTCCATTCTGAACATTTCCCATCAACCACCACCCTCTGTCTTCTTTCAGCTAGCCAATTTCTGATCCACATCTCTAAATCACCCTCAATCCCCAGCCTCCGTATTTTCTGCAATAGCCTACCGTGGGGAACCTTATCAAACGCTTTGCTGAAATCCATATACACCACATCAACTGCTCTACCCTCATCTACCTGTTCAGTCACCTTCTCAAAGAACTCAATAAGGTTTGTGACGCATGACCTACCCTTCACAAAGCCATGCTGACTATCCCTGATCATATTATTCCTATCTAGATGATTATAAATCTTGTCTCTTATAATCCCCTCCAAGACTTTACCCACTACAGACGTGAGGCTCACCGGTCTATAGTTGCCGGGGTTGTCTCTGCTCCCCTTTTTGAACAAAGGGACCACAGTTGAACTGGTCGTCCTGCTCGAGGCGGTGCCCTTGCTGAGCAAGAATTGACGCAGCTCATGGCTCATAAAGGAGGACCCCCTATCACTGTGTATGTACGTGGGGAAACCGAACAGTGTAAAGATACCCTGGAGGGCCTTGATGACGGTGGTTGCGGTCAGGTCGGGGCAGGAGATGGCGAATGGGAACTGGGAGTACTCATCAATCACGTTCAGGAAGTACGTGTTGCGGTCGGTGGAGGGAGGGGGCCTTTGAAGTCCATGCTGAGGCGTTCAAAGGGACGGGAAGCCTTTATCCGGTGCGCTTTCTCTGGCCGGTAGAAGTGCGGTTTGCACTCCGCGCAGATTTGGCAGTTCCTGGTGGCTGTCCTGACCTCCTCGATGGAGTAGGGCAGGTTGCGGGTCTTGACAAAATGGAAAAAGCGAGTGACCCCCGGGTGGCAGAGGTCCTCGTGGAGGGCTCGGAGGCGGTCCACTTGTGCGGTGGCACATGTGCCGCGGGACAGGGCGTCAGGAGGCTCATTAAGCTTCCCGGGACGATACAAGATCTCGTAGTTGTAGGTGGAGAGTTCAATCCTCCACCGCAAGATCTTGTCGTTTTTTATTTTGCCCCGCTGTGCATTATCAAACATGAAAGCAACCGACCGTTGGTCCGTGAGGAGAGTGAATCTCCTGCCGGCCAGGTAATGCCTCCAATGTCGCACAGCTTCTACTATGGCCTGGGCCTCCTTTTCAACTGAGGAGTGGCGGATTTCGGAAACATGGAGGGTACGAGAGAAGAAGGCCACCGGTCTGCCCGCTTGGTTGAGGGTGGCCGCCAGAGCTACGTCAGATGCATCGCTCTCGACCTGGAAGGGGAGGGACTCATCGATGGCGTGCATCGTGGCCTTTGCAATGTCTGCTTTGATGCGGCTGAAGGCCAGGCGGGCCTCTATCGACAGGGGAAAAGCTGTGGATTGGATCAGGGGACGTGCCTTGTCCACATAGTTGGGGACCCACTGGGCGTAGTAGCTGAAAAACCCTTCAGCAACGTCTCAGGGCCTTGGAGCAGTGAGGGAGGGGGAACTCCATAAGGGAGCTCAGGCGTTCAGGGTCGGGGCCTATAACTCCATTTCGCACCAGGTAACCGAGGATGGCTAGGCGGTTGGTGCTAAACACGCATTTATCCTTGTTGTATGTAAGGTTAAGGATTTTTGCGGTCTGGAGGAATTTTCAGAGGTTGGTGTCGTGGTCCTGCTGGTCATGGCCGCAGATGGTGACATTATCGAGATACGGGAATGTTGCCCGTAAACCGTACCGGTCAACCATTCGGTCCATCTCGCGTTGGAAGATCGAGACCCCGTTGGTGACACCGAAGGGAACCCTTAAGAAGTGACAGAGCCGCCCATCTGCCTCGAAGGCAGTGTACTTGCGGTCATTAGTGCGGATGGGGAGCTGGTGGTAGGCAGACTTGAGATCCACCATGGAGAAGACCTTATAATGCGCGATCCTGTTTACCAGGTCGGATATGCGGGGGAGAAGGTACGCATTCAGCTGCGTAAACCTGTTGATGGTCTGACTGTAGTCGATGACCATCCTATGCTTCTCCCCGGTCTTTACCACCACTACTTGAGCTCTCCAGGGGCTGTTCCTGGCTTCAATGACCCCTTCCCTCAGTAGCCTTTGGACCTCTGACCTAATAAAGATCCGGTCCTGGGCACTGTACTGTCTGCTCCTGGTGGCAACGGGTTTGCAATCCGGGGTGAGGTTCGCAAACAGGGAAGGTGGGTCGACCTTAAGGGTCACGAGGCCGCAGACAGTAAGCGGGCGGTATAGGACCGCCGAATTTGATGGTTAGACTTTGGAGGTTACACTGGAAGTCTAAACCCAGGAGTGTAGCCGCGCAGAGGTGGGGAAGAACGTAGAGACGGAAATTTTTGAACTCCCTTCCTTGGACTGTGAGGTTTGCTACACAAAACCCCTTTATCTCCACTGAGTGTGAACCGGAGGCCAGGGAGATTTTTTGATTAACTGGGTGGATGAGGGGAGAACAACGCCTTACCGTGTCAGGGTGTATGAAGCTCTCCGTGCTCCCAGAGTCGATTAGGCAGGACGTCTCGTGCCCGTTGATGAATACAGTCGTTGTAGCAGTTGAGAGTGTTCGCGGCCGGGACTGATCCAGAGTCACCGAGGCTAATCGCAGCAGTTGAGAGTTCTCTTCGGGCAGTGCGTGGTCAGCCGAGCCGGGGTCCTGGGGGTTCATCCAAGATGGCGGCTCTCATTGGTCGCACATGGCTGGGGGTGCACAAATTGGCGGCGCCCATCCCTCCAACGTGACGCCCGCGGAACAAGATGGCGGCACCCGGGGTCCGCACGTGGCCCTGGAATAGGAAGATGGCGGCGACCGCTGGCCGCACGGGGACCGTGGAGAAGTTTGTGGTTGCGGTTCCCATTCGCCGCCGGAGACCGCGGCAACCGCACAGGCCTGACATACCCCCACGAAATGGCCCTTCATGCCGCATCCCCTGCAGGTGCATGCGTGGGCCGGGCAGCGCTGGCGGGGGAGCTTGGCTTACCTGCAAAAGTAGCAGCGGGGCCCCCCGGGGTTGTCAGGCCGCCTTGCAGCGCAGGCTTGTGAGGAGATGGGTGAAGTCTCGGGGTCGGCCACGGAGGGGTTCCACGCTGCCCAGGGGGCTGCCGCGCAGTCGGGAACGTTAGCGTGGGCGTTCCGGGAGGCCACGTCCAGGGAGCCTGCAAGGGCTCCCTGAGACCCAGAGTGTCTTTTTCTAACAGTCGCTGGCGGATTTGTGAGGATAGCATACCTGCCACAAAATGCGTCCCGGACTAAGAGTTCAGTGTGTTCGCTCACCGAAACTTGCGGGCAGCTGCAGCTTCTCGCCAACACCAGGAGTGCACGGTAGAATTATTCCTGCGATTCCCCAGGGGTTTGTTGCCTTGTTGCAAGCAGGTGCCGGGCGTAGACCTGGTTTACTGGGCGAATATAGTGTCCTTTTAGCAGCTCTATTGCTGCATCGAAGTCTTCCGCTTCCTTGATGAGGGTGTAAATCTCTGGGCTCACCCTTGAGTGCAAGCCTTGCAGTTTCTGCTCTCCCGTGGGT
Source organism: Scyliorhinus torazame (assembly GCF_047496885.1). NCBI lineage: Eukaryota > Metazoa > Chordata > Chondrichthyes > Carcharhiniformes > Scyliorhinidae > Scyliorhinus > Scyliorhinus torazame. The sequence continues at coordinate 116,973,072 of NC_092707.1, read as the reverse complement.
GTGTTTTCGGTTGTCCCAAGATACCCTTTAAAGCATGCCAGCCAGTGCTTGAAGATTGCCGCTGAGTTCACCGCTTGGGGGCTGAGTTGCAGACACTCCAGCTTGATTCGGAGCTCCATCCTTTCTTCTTAAAAAAAATTCTGGCTTATTAAATTGATGCACGATCAATGACCACTAAAGCGAGGTTGTAGTCCAACTGAAGGCTTTAATAAGCTAGATGTTTCCGCCAGCAGCTCAGGTACAGAATGAAGGCTGCTGGGGCGGCACGGGTTCTTATACCCCGCCTAGCAGGGCGGTGCTATGATACATCCTAACAAATAGAAGACATACAGTTTCCACCAATGGTGCTCCAGCCTATCAGGTACCGTAATACCTATAATACCACAATATGCTTTATTAATTGCTCCCTCCACCTGTTCTACCATCTTTAACAAATTGTACACATATATACCCAAGACCCACTGCTCCTGCACCCTCTTAAAAATTTAACCCCTAATTTTATATTTCCCCTCCATGTTCTTCCAACCAAAATATATCAACTCACTCTTCTTACATTGAATTTAATCTGCCACCTATCTGCCCACTTGTCTATGGCTTTGCGAGGTTCCACACTGTCCTCTTTACAGTTTACAACACTTCCAAGTTTTCTATCATCCACAAATTTTGAAACTGCCCCCTACACACCAAGATCTAGATCATTAATATATCTGGACTATGGTGCTATTATGCCTTCCAGGTGATTTACACCTGAGTTCCATTCTGTAACTCTGATATATCAGCATAATCAATTTCCAGCAATACTCACAGCTCACAATTACAATATTCTTTGAAGGCCGAGGGGAGGTTGTGCTCACAGAACATTTACAGAGTCTGCCGAGGTGAGAAAAGCACAAAACTTTATTTCGGAACAACTTACTATGGCTTCATCTTACCATGAGGTTAACAAAAAAGCGAACACAAGATCGTGAGAGGTTACATCACTTCCTGTGATGATGTATGCGGTGTTTAATTGGCACATTGCACAGTTAGAGTGACCCTCTTTTCAACATTTCGCCGCAAGTCTCTGATTCTCTCCAAAATACTACAACAACATTCCAGCTATGAGCGGAAATGCTGGTTTATGTTTCCCTACTGCAGCTCATTGATGCTCATTCTATTTTGTTCCATCTTAGCTGAAGGCCTAACACAATATAGACTGGAAACTGAGCCCGGAACCTTCTGGATATTTTACGACAACACCAGATGGTGACTACCCATTGAACAATTGGAGTGCCAAATACATTTGAGGTGAAATTTTGCAATGTGGTTTGAATCAATCTAAACCAGTAAGAGTTTAGGGTAATTTGATTCATGGGAACTGAAACACCTGGGACAGGCTTGTGTCTGAAATTTGCATCACTGCTGATTTCTGTTAGTATTATATGGACAAGGCAAAATACTACATTTGCAGCCACTAAATTTTCTTTTACATTTTTTGTACAATATTTTCCTCCAATTACACGTGAGAGAAAATATCCATAGCTCTCTGGGGTAAAGAATTCTCAGGACTAAGAACCCTTTGAATGAAGACATTTCTCCTCACCTCAGTTCTAAAGGGCTGACCTCTTATTCTGAGTATGACCTCATGTCCTAGACTCCCCAGGCTGAAAAAACATTTTCTCAGCACTTTTTTCAGAATCCACCCGGTCAAGCCCCTGAGGAATTCTATTGTTTCATATTTTTGGGTCATGCTAATTGGCTCTGGTCATTGTTCGATATCTATTGGCAGTGGAAGAGGTTTCCTGGCACTAGCCTATCCTCGGGAGATGACTGTTTTTGTGAAGTGGCATTGGTTTGAGTCATTATTTTCTTCCCCAGTTGAAAATAATGGGATCCTTAGTAAGCATGAAAAAGTCATTGTGTTCAGAGGACATACACTTTTCCTCAAATTCCTGTCTTTGATCGGATCCTGTGGAAGGAATATGCCCAATTACTTTCATCGCATTTTATACTTCTCCACAAATTGAATAAAATTATGAAATGTGATTCAGCTGCCATGCTGAACAGCACGACAGGAACAGGAATTATTCATCAATGCAGTCTGAGACTTTCAATGAGTCAATCAGTTGTCAAATGAATCAACTTACTTTGTGAAGACATCAAATACATTGATTTATAGAATTATCAACACCGTTTGGCACAAGGTATCTCCTTATTCATGGAACTAATATATATGAGAACCATGGAATATCGATGGACTTTCTCCATAGCGAGCAGACTAATCATCTCCCTGATCCATGGATAGAGGCAATTCTGAGATAATCCTCTTACACTTTTACATATCTGAGAAAATAAAGTAACTTTATTCACAAGGCTAAGGGGGAGGTGATGACGTAGTGGTATTGTCAGTGGACTAGTGACCCAGAGACCCTAAGGTAATGCTCTGGGGACCAGTGTTGGAATCCCACCACAGCAGATGGTGAAATTTGAATTTAATAAAAGTCTAATGATGATCCTAATGATAACTGGCGGCTGGTTTAGCACTGTGGGCTAAACAGCCGGCTTGTAATGCAGAACAATTCCAGCAGCGCAGGTTCAATTCCTGTAGCACCCCGAACAGGCGCCGGAATGTGGCGACTAGGGGCTTTTCACAGTAACTTCATTGAAGCCTGCTTGTTGCAATAAGTGATTATTATTATTGAAGCCATTGTGAATTGCCGTAAAAACTCATCTGGTTCACTAATATTCTTTAGGGAAGAAAATTTACCATTCTCACCTGGTTTGACCTACATATAACTCCAGGTCAACACCAACGTGGTTGACTCTTAAAAATGTCTACAGTTCAAGGGCAATTTGGGATGGGCAGTACATGCTGACCCAGCCAGCAATGCCTACATCCCATGAATGATTTTTTTAAAAGTGAACTCTAATTCAATCAAGGACTTCGTGTTAGTGTATTATGTGAACCCAAGAATTGTTTGAAGATCACTACTTCATGGGTTGCTAAAATGCACAGAATTAAGCCACTCAGCTGATCATGTCTTTGAAAGAACTATCCACAGTCCCATTTCCCTGCTCTTTCTCATGTCCCTGCAACTTTTCCTCTTTCAACAACTTATATTTATATCGTACCTTTAAAGTAATAAAACAACCCAAGGCGCTTCAAGTGTATATCCAATTCCCTTTTGTAAGTTCTCATTGAATCTGCTTCCACCTCCCTTTCCAACAGTACTTTCCAGATTGCAACAACAAGCCCATTTTATTTTTATTGCTGACAACATTCACAGAATATTTCCGCCTGGAGCTAAGATTCCAGTTGGTATCAAGGTTGACATTATGCTGTGTTTCTTCTGATGTGTTGCAGATTGTTGAAGTAATGGCAGACTGAGAACTGAAGGAAGTGTAGCTAATTGCAATTAGCTGATGCTATTCTCAGAGAAATGATTCACATTTAAATACATGAAAGTAATAAATTTGAACAAATGCCGGATTAAGCTAAATGATGATTTTTTTTTTTTATTGCTTTGTTTCTAAAAGGCTTACAGAGGCAAAGCTTTCTTTCAAATTTTTATTTTTCCAATTAAGGGCAATTTAGCGTGGCCAATCCACCAATTCTGCACATCTTTGGGTTCTGGGGGTGAGATCCATGCAGGCACGGGGAGAATGTGTAAACCTCACACGGACAGTGACCCGGGAGCGGGATTGAACCCGGGTCCTTGGCGCCTTGAGGCAGCAGTGCTAACCACTCGCCAGCCCCAAGACAGGTTTCTCTGATTTATTTTTCGACACAGGTGACACAAGGGGCGAGATTCTCCGACCCCCCGCCGGGTCGGAGAATCGCCGGGGGCTGGCGTGAATCCCGCCCCTGCCGGTTGCCGAATTCTCCGGCACCGGAGATTCGGCGGGGGCGGGAATCGCGCCGCGCCGGTTGGCGGGCCCCCTCCCCCGCAATTCTCCAGCCCGGATGGGCCGAAGTCCCGCTGCTAGAATGCCTGTCCCACCGGCGTGGATTAAACCACCTCTCTTACCGGCGGGACAAGGCGGCGCGGGCGGGCTCCGGGGTCCTGGGGGGGGGGGCGGGCGCGGGGCGATCTGGCCCCGGGGGGTGCCCCCACGGTGGCCTGGCCCGCGATCGGGGCCCACCGATCCGCGGGCGGGCCTGTGCCATGGGGGCACTCTTCTCCTTCCGCCTTCGCCACGGTCTCCACCATGGCAGAGGCGGAAGAGACTCCCTCTACAGCGGATGCGCGGGGATGCCGTGAGCGGCCGCTAACGCTCCCGTGCATATGCCGCCCGGCAATGTCATTTCCGCGCCAGCTGGCGGGGCACCAAAGGCCTTTTCCGCCAGCTAGCGGGGCGGAAATCAGTCCGGCGCGGGCCTAGCCCCTCAAGGTTAGGGCTCAGCCCCCCAAGATTCCGTACCTTTGGGGCGGCGCGATGCCGGGCTGATTAGCGCTGTTTTTGGCGCTGGTCGGCGGACATCGCGCCGATACCGGAGAATTTCGCCCAAGGTGTCCGTGTGCTTGTATTTCAATGGGTCCCCTTGCCCCGTACTTTGCTGAGATAGCCTGTATTTCAGATGTTCACTCGAATGTAGTTGCAGGCTGCTCCAGTTGCTTAGCGGGTAAAGACACCACCTAGTGTGGTCCTGCACCAACAGATCACAGCTTCGATTCTGAACTGAGTAGGTGAGCAATTGAGGCACAACAATTAGGATCAGCACCAATGAGCGAGAGAAGGGAGAAGGTAAGCCAAGTTTTCCACTCGCGGTTGATATTTTTTAACCTGTGATTCTTGCTGGAAGTTGGATTTGTGCGTGTGCTCAGGTTCAATTATGGTGCTCATCCTGGTTGCATAGCACACAGGTACCCGCTATCTGGTCCCACATACGAAGGATAACCACTTTGCTGAGATATTAAAGGCTGATCGTGCACATGGAAGGCGAGGGCAACCTTAGACCTCCCTCCAATCTGCTTTGTTGCATATCTCTTAAAATAATTAATAAGAAAGATTTTAATTTGATGATGCTCTATGGAGCCTGTAAGAAACATTCCAAAATGCCTCACCAATTATTTGCACAGTGGTTAGCACTGTTGCTTCATGACACCAGTGTCCCAGGTTCGATTCCCGGCTTGGGTCACTGTCTGTGCAGAGTCTGCACGTTTTCCCTGTGTCTGCGTGAGTTTCCTCGGGGGCTCCGGTTTCCTCCCACAAGTCCCGAAAGACTTGCTGTTAGGTGAATTAGACAGTCTGAATTCTCCCTCTGTGTACCCGAATAGGCGCCAGAATGTGATGACTAGGGGCTTTTCAAGTAACTTCATTGCAGTGTTAATGTAAGCCTACTTGTGACATTAATAAAGATTATTATTATTGAAATACTCCATTGTTATGGAGGCAAAAGATAAACTTCATTTAGCGTGTAGTTTAATCCTATTTGATTTTGATTTATTATTTTCCCATATTCATGTAAACTTTATCACAACAGAATCTGCAGAAGAGATGTGAACATTGGATACAACCCATTGTTACTCATGTTTAACTGAACTTATCTTTAGCCAGCATCTCTAAAGGAGTATAAAAGCTGCAGATTCCACCCAAATTTGCTCATTGTTTTCTAAGAAAATACTGGGGTCAGGGTCAAGAATAGTATTAAAATTAATCCCAGGATGTGGGGGACAAGGAGAGGAGAGGAGCCAGGATGAGACTTGAATTTAAGGGTTTGGAATTGGAATGAAAGTCACCAAACTCCCAGAGGACCATAGGTTGCTCTCTCCCTTGTTGAATGAAATGAAAATCACTTATTGTCACAAGTAGGCTTCAAATGAAGTTACTGCGAAAAGCCCCTCGTCGCCACATTCCGGCACCTGTTCAGGGAGGCTTTTACGGGAATCGAACCGTGCTGCTGGCCTGCCTTGATCTGCTTCCCAAGCCAGCAATTTAGCCCTGTGCTAAAGGGAGAGCTGACTGGTGGTGAGCCTGAGGGTCACCAATCCTCAGGCTCGGGGCAAAGTTGAGAAAGCTGGGCTTTCATGAATACCCTCAGCTAGTACAGGAATTCAACCCCCGCTGTTGGCATCGCTTCACATCACGAATCAGCCATCCAGCTCAATTGGAATATTTAATTATGGAAGCTACCTTTCCTGCCTCATACTAAGAAACTTTAAAGTGCAGCCATAGCGCACGATTCAACGGGAAAAAAACAGCGTCTGCTTTGGTGCTTATGTCACCAGCATGCCAATGCCTGGATAATGTGTACCCATTCCGGAGGCAACCCTGCCCCTGCCCGTCTGCCCCACCGACCACCCATAACCCCCACCGACTGCCGAGGCCTCTGGCCGTGCAGCTGAAGGCTATTGCTAATAGGGAATTGGCAATCGTGGTCAAGTGAGCACTTCACACAACCCAAGTGTATTTCCATGGGGGGGCGGACCATGTAGCATGTGGGAGTTGTAGCCTGGCTTCCCAATCACACCTTGGCGCCTGGACACTGATCCTGAACACTGCGGGAGGCAACACCACACACGCAGCAGCCAACATCCGAATACGCAGGAGACGCAGCTCTGGGGATATGTCCATGACCAGAGGGTGGTGAGTGCTATGGGGGGGGGGGAGATGCCTGGAGAGATGGCCCATGGGTTCGGTGGTCGGGCCGCTTTACGGAAGAAGGTGACAGAGGCGACATACTGGTTATGCTCAAGGGTTTTCAATGTGTCACAGGTGACATACAATTCCGCACTCGCAAAGGTGCCACTCCTCACTGCCCACCACTTCCTCACTTCCCCCTCACCTCCTACCTGTCCCCCACCCTCTCACCCCCATCCCACGGTGCCCTCAGTGATCATCTACATGCTTCATCTTCCCAGCTCTACCGCTACGTCTAGGTGTCTCCCCAGGATGCACATCTGAGGTGGAGGCGCCAGCTGCTTACCTCGCCCCATGGCCTACGAAGCCCCTAATGGGCATCCTGTGGGAGCCAGAGGACTCCGGTGCACTTCTCGATAGCACATGCACAGCCGTGCACCTTGTCCCGTGTGCTGATATAGAGTTGCGGCCTCATCAGGGGGGTGGAACCTGGGGGAGCGGTGGCCACCGTCCCCACTCCATGGAACAGGTCTGGGTTGGCATCCAGTGCCCGTTCCTACCGCTCGGTGCCTATAGTGTTCAGGGGTTCACCTTGAGATGGAGGGGCAGCTGGTTCGAGCCCCGGTTCTCCCTGCATCATCTGGCTCTGCCAGCCCTGGCGGCTCTTCGATGTCTGCACCATGGTGTCGACGTCCTCGGTGATGCTCCTCAGTGACTGGCCATGCTCTGCAGTGCCTCAGCAATGCCCACCTGCGACAAGGTCCACAATGCCTCAGCCATCGCCATCTGATAGCGGGACATGTCCCACAGAACCTCATCAAGGTCAGCCTGGTAATGGTTCATGTCCCACAACGAGTCGGACATTCTGCCCAGACCATGATCATCACTGACTGTATGGCGCCTTGTACATCTTCCTGGAATGGATTCATGGTTAAAAGTGGAGCAAAAACGTTTAAAAGTGTCATTTGGAATACCTGTTCTGGAGTTTGGAATGCAAACCACTAAGGGAAAGCATAATTATGGCAGAAAATTTTAAAGTGTGCTTTTGGGATTGGAGGTTGGAAACTCTTACTTCACAATCATCTGAGGAGTGTTCTGAGGAAACATCCACAAACATTCACCTGGAGTTCAGAGTGGAAAGTGCATTTGCCCACAGTCATCTTGTGTGCTTAAAAGGGATTTTGTGTTAATGAGATGATTATAGTTTAAGATATACTTTGTAATCTGTGTTAATCCTAAAACTTGTGTCTAATTGTTGAGATAAAGGGAGGGGGTAAAAGAGTATTGTATTGAAATCCCAGTTTTTTCATGTTCAATAAATGTTCTTTCCTATTGGTTCAACTAATTAACTGTCCTGTGACTATGTTCCTCCATGTTTTATAAAATAAAATGAAAGTTATGGGCCTGGATTCTCCGATTCTGAGGCTATGTCCCCAGGCCGACGTGGGAATGGTGGAAAAAAGGGCGTAAAGTGGCCACCAATCCTCCTGGGGGCTAGCATACCGGCAGCGTAGAGTACCCGGCTGTAACTGCTGATACGGCCCGGAGAATTGCTGGGTCCGTGGCTACGCATGCGCACGGCAGCAGCCTGCAGCGGCTGTGCCATGCGACATGGCGGAGGCCGCTCGCAGACCCTGCCCGCGAAATAGCCCCCCCACTTTGGCTGGCTGGCATGCCCCGACCACCCTTCACAGTGCTCCCAGCCCCTGATAAAGTCCCCCTCTGCCCGCGGATCGGCCCTCCCAATACTGTGGCGGCTGTGGACTGAGTCCGCAGCCACCACGCCGAGTTCCCGACGGATGAGACCACATGCGACCGACACCGTCGGGAACTCGGCCGGTAGGGGGCGGAGAATCAGGGGGTGGGCCTCAGGCAATGTCCTGAGGCCGTAGATATGTCGCGTGCCGTACTCTACGAGTACGCTGCTTTGGAGGGGGTGGAGCACAGCGAAAGCGGCACCGCCCCCGATCTGGTCGCGAACTTTGATTCTCCGGCCGATCGCCGAACGCGATTTCGGCGTCGGCGACTGGAGAATCCAGCCCATGGTATTTTGAGTCAGGGTTCCATTCTGGGATCTTCTCATCCAGTTGTAGCATCAACCAGGATCGTAACAATTTATAATAGATGAATCACTCCTTTTTACATACGTTCATTAAAGAGCCCTCCATGCTTCCCCAATCTCTGATCATCTATTTGGAAGATTTTCTTTATTGATGTGTATTAAACAATTAATTACTTAGCGATGATGATTTTATAAAATAGGTACAAATTCTATAAAAAGAATTCACAAGGGAGAAAGAAAAAAAGTGTTCACAGGGTTGAATGAGAACATTTCCAAGAGTTGAATGGAATCTAATGAGCTCCGACCCGAATGACTGAATATTACTGGGTAATCTTTGCTGGGGTAGCTCCCAGAATGCAGTCCTGCTTAACAGGGACAATAATGCCGAGATCTGGGCGATTCATGCCTCTCTCAATCTTCTGATTCTTACATTCAGGGGCATCGTAAGAACACTAAGTTCAACAGCCGGACAAGAACCTTCTTCAAGGGGAGCAGACAAACCTCCATTACTCCATAACTGCTTGTTCTACAGCTGCCTGGGGTTACAGTCCCCACTTTGTGTCTGAGAGTTGTTGATGCCTAGGTTTGACTCACAAACCCAGTTTTTATTTGCGCTGTGGATCTGTCCATATTGCTGAGTAAATTAATTAACCCATTCTTTCCCATGAGCCAAGGAAATTCTGACAACTAAGGCATGAACTAATTGTTCATGGAATCACGAGAGATTAGAAATTTTCAACATGTGAGTTACGCACAGAAAACATCCACATTCTTCCAGTCCGCAATTTTTGATTTGATTTGATCTTTGATTTGATTTATTTTACATTGCTTCATGCTTCATGGGAGATAGAGAACTTAATGGCGTGGTGTAATTACAACAATCTCTTCCTCAACTTCAGCAAAACTAAGGAGCTGGTCATTGACTTCAGAAAGCAAAGTACCGTACACGTCCCTGTCAGCATCAATGATGCTGAGATTGGAGATGGTTGACAGCTTCAAATTCCTAGGTGTGCACATTACTAACAATCTGTCCTGGTCCACCCACGTCAACGCTATGACCAAGGAAACACAACAGCACCTATACTCCCTCAGGAAATTAAGGAAATTTGGCATGTTCACATTGAGTCTTACCAACTTTTACAGATGCACCATAGAAACTAACCTATCTGGCTGCATCACAGCCTGGACTGGCAACTGCTCGGCCCAAGACCATAAAAAACTACAGAGGATCGTGAACGTTAATGATGGAAAGGGATAAGTATACACCGCAGGGCAAGAGTTATAGCTGGGGGAAGGGCAATTATGATGCCATTAGACGTGACTTGGGGGGGATAAGGTGGAGAAGTAGGCTGCAAGTGTTGGGCACACTGGATAAGTGGAGCTTGTTCAAGGATCAGCTACTGCGTGTTCTTGATAAGTATGTACCGGTCAGGCAGGGAGGAAGGCGTAGAGCGAGGGAACCGTGGTTTACCAAAGAAGTGGAATCTCTTGTTAAGAGGAAGAAGGAGGCCTATGTGAAGATGAGGTGTGAAGTTTCAGTTGGGGCGATGGATAGTTACAAGGTAGCGAGGAAGGATCTAAAGAGAGAGCTAAGACGAGCAAGGAGGAGACATGAGAAGTATTTGGCAGGTAGGATCAAGCAAAACCCAAAAGCTTTCTATAGGTATGTCAGGAATAAGCGAATGACTAGGGAAAGAGTAGGACCAGTCAAGGACAGGGATGGGAAGTTGTGTGTGGAGTCTGAAGAGATAGGCGAGATACTAAATGAATATTTTTCGTCAGTATTCACTCAGGAAAAAGATAATGTTGTGGAGGAGAATGCTGAGACCCAGGCTATTAGAATAGATGGCATGGAGGTACGTAGGGAAGAGGTGTTGGCAATTCTGGACAGGCTGAAAATAGATAAGTCCCCGGGGCCTGATGGATTTATCCAAGGATTCTCTGGGAGGCCAGGGAAGAGATTGCTGGACCTTTGGCTTTGATTTTTATGTCATCATTGGCTACAGGAGTAGTGCCAGAGGACTGGAGGACAGCAAATGTGGTCCCTTTGTTCAAAAAGGGGAGCAGAGACAACCCCGGCAACTATAGACCGGTGAGCCTCACGTCTGTAGTGGGTAAAGTCTTGGAGGGGATTATAAGAGACAAGATTTATAATCATCTAGATAGGAATAACATGATCAGGGATAGTCAGCATGGCTTTGTGAAGGGTAGGTCATGCCTCACAAACCTTATTGAGTTCTTTGAGAAGGTGACTGAACAGGTAGATGAGGGTAGAGCAGTTGATGTGGTGTATATGGATTTCAGCAAAGCGTTTGATAAGGTTCCCCACGGTAGGCTATTGCAGAAAATACGGAGGCTGGGGATTGAGGGTGATTTAGAGATGTGGATCAGAAATTGGCTAGCTGAAAGAAGACAGAGGGTGGTGGTTGATGGGAAATGTTCAGAATGGAGTTCAGTTACAAGTGGAGTACCACAAGGATCTGTTCTGGGGCCGTTGCTGTTTGTCATTTTTATCAATGACCTAGAGGAAGGCGCAGAAGGGTGGGTGAGTAAATTTGCAGACGATACTAAAGTCGGTGGTGTTGTCGACAGTGTGGAAGGATGTAGCAGGTTACAGAGTAGATAAGCTGCAGAGCTGGGCTGAGAGGTGGCAAATGGAGTTTAATGTAGAGAAGTGTGAGGTGATTCACTTTGGAAGGAATAACAGGAATGCGGAATATTTGGCTAATGGAAAAGTTCTTGAAAGTGTGGATGAGCAGAGGGATCTAGGTGTCCATGTACATAGATCCCTGAAAGTTGCCACCCAGGTTGATAGGGTTGTGAAGAAGGCCTATGGAGTATTGGCCTTTATTGGTAGAGGGATTGAGTTCCGGAGTCAGGAGGTCATGTTGCAGCTGTACAGAACTCTGGTACGGCCGCATTTGGAGTATTGCGTACAGTTCTGGTCACCGCATTATAGGAAGGACGTGGAGGCTTTGGAGCGGGTGCAGAGGAGATTTACCAGGATGTTGCCTGGTATGGAGGGAAAATCTTATGAGGAAAGGCTGATGGACTTGAGGTTGTTTTCGTTAGAGAGAAGAAGGTTAAGAGGAGACTTAATAGAGGCATACAAAATGATCAGGGGGTTAGATAGGGTGGACAGTGAGAGCCTTCTCCCGCGGATGGAAATGGTTGGCACGAGGGGACATAGCTTTAAACTGAGGGGTAATAGATATAGGACAGAGGTCAGAGGTAGGTTCTTTACGCAAAGAGTAGTGAGGCCGTGGAATGCCCTACCTGCAACAGTAGTGAACTCGCCAACATTGAGGGCATTTAAAAGTTTATTGGATGAACATATGGATGATAATGGCATAGTGTAGGTTAGATGGCTTTTGTTTCGGTGCAACATCGTGGGCCGAAGGGACTGTACTGCGCTGTATCGTTCTATGTTCTATGTAACCCTCCCACCTAGGTTATTTTCTCTTCCAACCTCTTCCATCGGACAGGAGATACAAATATCTGAGCTAACACACTAGCAGATCCAAAAAAGCTTCTTCCCCGCTGTTACCAGTCTCCTGAATGACCCTCTTATGGACTGAACTGATCTCTTCACACATTCTCTCTACTGAGTAGTACTGCACTCCGTATGCATCATCATCTGGGGCTGGATTCTCCTACCCCCCGCCGGGTTGGAGAATCGCTGGGGGCTGGCGTGAATTCCGCCCCCGCCGTGTCCCGAAGTCTCCGCCACCAAAGATTCGGCGGGGGCGGGAATCGCACTGCGCCGGTCGGCGGGGGCGGGAATCGCGCCGCGCCAGTCGGCGGGCCCACTCCCGCCGATTCTCCGGCCTACGGTGGGCCGAAGTCCCGCTGCTGGAATGCCTGTCCCGCCAGCGTGGATTAAACCACCTTTTGAATGGCGGGTCAAGGCGACGCGGGCAGGCTCCAGGCTCCTGGGGGGGGGGGGGGGGCGTGGGGTGATCTGGCCCCGGGGGGTGCCCCACGGTGGCCTGGCTCGCGATCAGGGCCCACCGATCCGCGGGGGGGCCTGTGCCGTGGGGGCACTCTTTTTCTTTCGCCTTCGCCATGGTCTTCACTATGGCGGAGGTGGAAGAGACCCCTCTCCTGCGCATGCGCGGGGATGATGTCTGCAGCCGCTGACGCTCCCGCGCATGCTCGGACCCGCGTCGCCCGGCGAAGCCCTTTCGGCCCCGGCTGGCGTGGCGCCAAAGGCCTTTCCCGCCAGCCGGTGGAGCGGAAACCGCTCCGGCGCGGGCCTAGCCCCTCAAGGTGAGGGTTTGGCCCCTAAAGGTGCAGAGAAAGGTCGGGCTGCCCCAGTGGTTCCCGCCACTCCATTACGCCGGGACCCCCCGCCCCGCTGGGTAGGGGAGAATCCCGCCCCTGATGTCTATGCCTAGACATAGATATTGAGGTATTTATCGTATGTCCTATGTTTTGTCATGTATGGAACGATCTGTTGAGACTGTATGCAGAACAATACTTTTCACTGTACCTCGGTACACGTGACAATAAATCAAAATCAAAATCCAATTGGCCCATTCAGGCCCCTCCCCCAAAACTAGTCACATCCTAAGGTTGAAATTGTGAGATTTCTGCTGCCGGTGCTGGTTTTTAAAAATGTGTTTTTTCATGGGATGTGGGTGTCGCTCACAAAGGTCAACATTAGGTCATCCCGAGTTGCACCTGAACTGAGTGGCTTGCTAGGCTGGTTCAGACGGTAGTTAAGAGTCAATCGTATTGCTGCGGATAAAGGCAAAATACTGCAGATGCTGGAAATCTAAAATTATAAACAGAAAATTCTGGCAAATCCCAGCAGGTCCGGCAGCATCTGTGGAGAGAGAATCAGAGTCAACGTTTCGAGTCGAATGTGACCCTTCCTCAGAAGTGAAGGAGTTAAAGATGTGATGGATTTTATGCTGTTGAAAGGGGAGAGGGGGTTGAATCATGCCCCATAGATGCATCGGCACCAGTGGGCATATTTAAAAATTCTTTCACGTCAAAAAATATTTAAGTTGCAAGAAACTGATCAGTTTGCAGCAATGAAACTATTAAAAGGTTCAATGGTTTTTAAATCAGGTCACACACTGTGGGGAGCTGGAAACCCATATTTAGCCGTAAAAATAAAACTGCACCAGGTTACGAGCAAAAGATAGAAAATAAACAATAATGTTCTATTACCTTGCTTGGTTCTGTTGGTTTAATGAAGACTTTGTGATTATGCAAATGAATTTTCGTAGTGACTTGAACTGTAATCTAGCCAGTGCAGTATTGAGTGCATTTTCCTGCTGCAATTTCTCAATTGCACCCAAAGCAAAGACTGAGTATGCAAATAATTAGTACGTAATGGATGAAAGCAACACAAAGGCAGTTCAATCATGTCACATCACTTCAGGATTAAATTTATAATTGAATTCAGTGCCTGAAATTGATATAAACTGATGAGATTAATTTTGGATCAGATTTCTTAAATAAAATAACAGCATTAGATAACTAATCTATGGAACAGTTTGAAGTTCATATGCGAATAGCTAGCAATATTTCCAGAGCTTATATGACCGTATCCTTTCCAGCTGGCATGGAGGAACTAATGGCCGCATCTTGCTTTGGGAAGATGGTATTAACATTTTGAGTTATCAGAATTAGATGTACTATCCATTTCTCCGAGATCTGCTGTTCTTCGATAAACTCACCTTGTTGTTGCGTCTGGACTACTTTATTTAAATCTCATTCTCCTGGTGTTTAAGTGAAACATTAATTTCAATGTTTGGTTAACACAGCTCTACAATTTTAAATTTGGTAACCTTCATCTTTATTGGAGATGCACTTTGCAATATCCTCTTCTACATGTTCAAGGTCAGGAATTGCTCTACCTGCCAACACAAAGATGACTGCAAGTGGATAATGTTAATTTCTTAGTGTCTAATGTGTCTGGCATTTAGCCCCTGCTGCTGTTGCTGTTCACTTCAGCAGAAAAAGGGTTGAATTCTCCTGTAGGCTTCGGGATCCTGATGTTGGGGCAAAATGAACACTTTGACAACAGCAGGCCCAATACTATTGACCGCCTTGGAGCTTACTAGCCCATTAATGATGGTGGGTGGGTTCCCATCACCAGGCTGTCAGCTCTGAAACCTTAGCAGCCCCAACAAAAGAGGAGGATGGTGCTGAGAAAGGGCAAGGATGGAGAGGTCATCTCAACATGGAGGCACATTTGGTGGGGTAAGTTTAAAATAAAGTAAAACAGACCCTTCTGATCAGAAGGGACAAGACCGGGACAGCTTGTTGGAGCCACAGGCCCTGCCTTTCCTGCCCATGTGGTCTCCATCTCCCGTGGTCACCGCAGATTGCCATAGGAAAGCCTTCTCCAACGAGCGGACATTTCCCTCCCACCTCCACCACCTCCACCACCCCACCGCAAGGCTGGGAAATTACTGCCCAAGGTGTCCCACACCAGGATAGGAGTTATTGTCATGTGAATTATAGACAAATCTTGTTACAAGCCGATGTAGCTTCTTGTGCTCTGATGTTACCCACTCTGATTCCAGTTACCTCGTGTTTAAATATATTTGGTACATGACCACACACTGTTGGAAAGTGAGAATTTCAGTCCGATTCTATAAAGGAAAGCTAATCTATAGATAACCATTGTCACAATACCTATGGGTTATCATTCTTTCAATGTGATAGATTCATAACTTGTGCGGGCACAAATAAAGTACAAAGCTCTATCTTGGGAATGAATCAGTGGAATGTACCATTCGCAGCACCTGTATTCGACTTGTTGGATTGCAATATAATACGATTTTAAAGCAAAGTTTGAAATTCACTTCACACTTTACATCTCCCCCTCCCCCTCAATTGGTTCTGCATTAAGAGAGCATTACAATATGAAGGAGGCAGTTTAAAGAGGTCTGACTGTATTAATGAGCGATTGGTGAATATTACATTTCCAAAAAAACAAAGAATAAATACATTAACCATGAATGGTTCAAGGTTGCAGTTGAATTTCTCTGACAAACACTGTTTGTAATGATCTGTCAGGCTATTTATTTTGCAATCAGAAAAGAAGCTCAGAGTTAAGTCAAATGAGAAGAGGAATATTGTGTACAGTGGCCTCAGTTGACCCATTTTCCATCACTTGGCTGTTGCTATGATTACAGACTGGTTATTTATTTGGTGAATAATATTCTGGTAAGCAGAGTGCCTGTGCAACCACATGTGGTGGATCTAATGTGTTGTAGGGAAGCAGAAAATATCAATTTCTCATCTGGCTAGTCAGTGGAGAATCTTCCAATTCACTTGTTAATTATATCAAATCTTCTATTAAAGGTTATAGTCCTCAAATTCCAAATTGAAATTCATATTCAAATGCCACCATTTCTCCGAAAAAAATATGGAAAGTATTTCAGAAACAGTTGGAGGAACAGATATCTTCTGGGTTCATGTTCCCACAGTATCCCAGACATTGAATATGTTCCTGCATCTTGTGAACTTATTCTCCAATCTTTCCTGCAGTTTAAAGGTTAGAAATGTGACGAATGTTAGGGCATCTTTTCAAGTTCAGTGGGATCATTAGGACCAGTGGGAAATGTACGAGGAAGAGCTGGGAAATTATGTGTGGGCCCTCCCCGTGGCTGCTTAGCAAAGTGCACAATCATCTGGCCAGCCCATGAGGTGCAAATCTGATGTCATTTCCGGCCTGCTTATGATGGGATCACTCTGTACCCTCTGTTTGCTCAGCTGTAGTGAATGTAAAGATAAGCTCCATATGTGAAGGAATTCTAATAATGGCTCAGTGCATTCGGGATTTAAAAAAATTATAATTGCTTTCTTTCCTGCTACTTCTTTGAGATTGGAAACATGTTTCCTTCAAATGTTTTTTGATTAATAGTGCCAGCTTGATATTGTCTGAAAAATTATATGAAAGACCAAAATAAATATTTCAGTGGCAAGAGTTCACAGAATTGAAAGAGCACAAATGAATAGCAGTTCTGAAAATGGTTTTCGTGTTACAAACTTCCACTGAAGCTCAGGGAGCAGCAACACTACAGACTTCAGAGTCACATGCAGTTAACCGGAGAATGTAATAAAAATAATGATGTCGACTTGCTTCTAAAGTGCCAGAAGTATGGTACCTCATGGTGAAATACAAAAACTGAGGTCTCACAGAGAGCAGGACCATTTCAGCAACAACTGCATCTGCAGTTCAGAGTACCCGACTATGGGAAACTACCTCCACAAGCTCTGGGTTATGGTACCAGTAGCAGAGCTGTACCATCTGTTGCAAGGAGCTTTCTAGTCAAGTTGCACCAAACAGATCACATTACAAACGGCACTCAAAGTAACCGTAACCTTTCCTGCTGCCACTTGCTTCGAGAAGTCTATCTGTAGATGATTTAGAGAATTAGCTGCTTGACATTTATCATGTAAAGTTAAAGTGCATGGGATTGTGGGTAGTGTCTTGAGATGGGTAGAAAGCTGGTGAGCAGACCAGAAGCAAAATTTTGGAATAAATGGGTCTTTTTCCGATTAGCAGGCAGTGACTAGTGCGGTACCGCAGGGACCTGTGCTAAGACCCCAACTGTTACATTATATATTAATGATTTGGAAGATGATTCAAAGTTGGATGGTTGGGCGAGCTGTGAGGAATATACAGAGATGCTTCAGCGGGATTTGGACAGGCTGAGTGAGTGGGCAGATGCAGTATAATGTGGATGAATGTGAGGTTATCTGCTTTGGTAGCAAAAATTGGAATACAGATTATTATTTGAATGGGTGTAAATTGAGAGAGGTGGATGCTCAGCGAGACCTTGGTGTCCTCGCACATCAGTCACTGAAAGTAAACACGCAGGCACAGCAAGTTGTAAAGAAGGCAAATAAGACCATAAGACCCGAAGACATAGGAGCAGAATTAGGTCACTCGGCCCATCGTGTCTGCACCACCATTCAATCATGGCTGATATTTTTCTCATCCCCATTCTCCTGCCTTCTCCCCATAACCCCTGATCCCCTTATTAATCAAGAACCTATCTATCTGTTGGTATGTTGGCCTTCACAGTGAGAGGATTTGAGTTTAGAAAAAATTATGTTTTACTTGGTGAGGCCACACCTGGAGTATTGTGCGCAGTTTTGGTGTCCTTATCTGTGGAAGGATGTTCTTGCTGTGGAAGGAGTGCAGTGAAAGTTTACTCCTCCTCCTGCTTCTATTTTCTATGTATGTTTCTATGTTGGTGGTTGATGTTTGGCCCAAACTTTACAAGCATTCCTCACTCAATAACATAAGAACATAAGAACTAGGAGCAGGAGTAAGCCATCTGGCCCCTCGAGCCTGCTCCACCATTCAATGAGATCATGGCTGATCTTTTGTGGACTCAGCTCCACTTTCCGGCCCAAACATCATAACCCTTAATCCCTTTATTCTTCAAAAAACTATCTATCTTTATCTTAAAAACATTTAATG
This sequence comes from Scyliorhinus torazame, assembly GCF_047496885.1. Taxonomy (NCBI): domain Eukaryota; kingdom Metazoa; phylum Chordata; class Chondrichthyes; order Carcharhiniformes; family Scyliorhinidae; genus Scyliorhinus; species Scyliorhinus torazame. Next base: position 116,954,992 of record NC_092707.1, on the reverse strand, counting down.
AATGAGCCTCTACTGCTTCACTGGGCAAGGAATTCCATAGATTCACAACCCTTTGGGTGAAGAAGTTCCTCCTACACTCCGTCCTAAATCTACTTCCCCTTATTTTGAGGCTATGCCCCCTAGTTCTGCTTTCACCCGCCAGTGGAAACAACCTGCCCGCATCTATCCTATCTATTCCCTTCATAATCTTATATGTTTCTATAAGATCCCCCCTCATCCTTCTAAATTCCAACGAGTACAGTCCCAGTCTACTCAACCTCTCCTCGTAATCCAACCCCTTCAGCTCTGGGATTAACCTAGTGAATCTCCTCTGCACACCCTCCAGTGCCAGTACGTCCTTTCTCAAGGAAGGAGACCAAAACTGAACACAATACTCCAGGTGTGGCCTCACTAACACCTTATACAATTGCAGCAGAACCTCCCTAGTCTTAAACTCCATCCCTCTAGCAATGAAGGACACAATTCCATTTGCTTCTTAATCACCTGTTGCACCTGAAAACCAACTTTTTTGCGACTCATGCACTAGCACACCCAGGTCTCTCTGCACAGCAGCATGTTTTAATATTTTATCATTTAAATAATAATCCCTTTTGCTGTTGTTCCTACCAAAATGGATAATCTCACATTTGTCAACATTGTATTCCATCTGCCAGACCCTAGCCCATTCACTTAGCCTATCCAAATCCCTCTGCAGACTTCCAGTATCCTCTGCACTTTTTGCTTTACCACTTATCTGAGTGTCGTCTGCAAACTTGGACACATTGCCCTTGGTCCCCAACTCCAAATCATCAATGTAAATTGTGAACAGTTGTGGGCCCAACACTGATCCCTGAGGGACACCACTAGCTACTGATTGCCAACCAGAGAAACACCCATTAATCCCCACTCTTTGCTTTCTATTAATTAAGCAATCCTCTATCCATGCTACTACTTTCCCCTTAATGCCATGCATCTTTATCTTATGCAACAACCTTTTGTGTGGCACCTTGTCAAAGGCTTTCTGGAAATCCAGATATACCACATCCATTGGCTCCCCGTTATCTACCGCACTGTTAATGTCCTCAAAAAATTCCACTAAATTAGTTAGGCACGACCTGCCCTTTATGAACCCATGCTGCGTCTGTCCAATGGGACAATTTCCATCCTGATGCCTCGCTATTTCTTTCTTGATGATAGATTCCAGCATCTTCTCTACTACCGAAGTTAAGCTCACTGGCCTATAATTACCCGCTTTCTGCCTACCTCCTTTTTTAAACAGTGGTGTCACGTTTGCTAATTTCCAATCCGCCAGGACCACCCCAGAGTCTAGTGAATTTTGGTAAATTATCACTAGTGCATTTGCAATTTCCCTAGCCATCTCTTTTAGCACTCTGGGATGCATTCCATCAGGTCCAGGAGACTTGTCTACCTTTAGCCCCATTAGCTTGCCCATCACTACCTCCTTGGTGATAACAATCCTCTCAAGGTCTTCACCTGTCATGGCCTCATTTCCATCAGTCACTGGCATGTTATTTGTGTCTTCCACTGTGAAGACCGACACAAAAAACCTGTTCAGTTCCTCAGCCATTTCCTCATCTCCCATTACTAAATCTCCCTTCTCATCCTCTAAAGGACCAATATTTACCTTAGCCACTCTTTTTTGTTTTATGTATTTGTAGAAACTTTTACTATCTGTTTTTATATTGTGAGCAAGTTTACTCTCATAATCTATCTTACTCTTCTTTATAGCTTTTTTAGTAGCTTTCTGTTGCCCCCTAAAGATTTCCCAGTCCTCTAGTCTCCCACTGATCTTTACTACTTTGTATGTTTTTTCCTTCAATTTGATACTCGCCCTTATTTCCTTAGATATCCACGGTCGATTTTCCCTCTTTTTACCGCCCTTCCTTTTTGTTGGTATAAACCTTTGCTGAGCACTGTGAAAAATCACTTGGAAGGTTCTCCACTGTTTCTCAACTGTTTCACTATAAAGTCTTTGCTCCCAGTCTACCTTAGCTAGGTCTTCTCTCATCCCATTGTAATCTCCTTTGTTTAAGCACAAAACTCTAGTGCTTGATTTTACCTTCTCACCCTCCATCTGTATTTTAAATTCCACCATATTGTGATCGCTCCTTCCGAGAGGATCCCTAACCTTGAGATCCTGAATCAATCCTGTCTCATTACACAGGACCAGATCTAGGACCGCTTGTTCCCTTGTAGGTTCCATTACATACTGTTCTAGGAAACTATCGCGGATACATTCTATAAACTCCTCCTCAAGGCTGCCTTGGCCGGCCTGGTTAAACCAATCGACATGTAGATTAAAATCCCTAATGATAACTGCTGTACCATTTCTACATGCATCTGTTATTTCTTTGTTTATTGCCTGCCCCACCATAATGTTACTATTTGGTGGCCGATAAATTACTCCTATCAGTGACTTTTTCGTCTTACTATTCCTGATTTCCACCCAAATGGATTCAACCTTATCCTCCATAGCACCGATGTCATCCCCTACTGTTGCCCGGATGTCATCCTTAAATAACAGAGCTACACCACCTCCCTTACCATCCACTCTGTCCTTCCGAAAGGTTTGATTCCCTCGGATATTTAACTCCCAGTCATGACCATCCTTTAACCATGTTTCAGTAATGGCTACTAAATCACAGTCATTCACGATGATTTGCGCCATCAGCTCATTTACCTTATTCCGAATACTACGAGCATTCAGGTAAAGTACACTTATGTTGGCTTTTTTACCTCTGTTCTGAATCTTAACACCTCGATCAGTAACCTCTCCTAAGTTATATTTCCTCTTAACCTTTCTCCTAATTTTCCTTGTCGTCGAACCCATATCTTCCTGTAACAACCTGCCGCGTCGCTTACCATTAATGTTTTCACTTCCCGTTTTATTTCTTTTCGTATTCCTTGTCCTATTCACTGAGCTCCCCTCAGTCACTGTACCTTGTACTGTCGCCCTTTTTGATTTTTGACTATGGCTTCTCTGCCTTACACTTTCCCCCTTACTGCCTTTTATTTCTGTCCCTGTTTTACTACCTTCCAACTTCCTGCATCGGTTCCCATCCCCCTGCCACATTAGTTTAAACTCTCCCCAACAGCTCTAACAAACACCCTCCCTAGGACATCGGTTCCAGTCCTGCCCAGGTGCAGACTGTCCGGTTTGTACTGGTCCCACCTCCCCCAGAACCGGTTCCAATGTCCCAGGAATTTGAATCCCTCCCTCTTGCATCATCTCTCGAGCCACGTATTCATCCTCTCTATCCTGACATTCCTACTCTGACTAGCTCGTGGCACTGGTAGCAATCCTGAGATTACTACCTTTGAGGTCCTACTTTTTAGTTTAACTCCTAGCTCCCGAAATTCAGCTTGTAGGACCTCATCCCGTTTTTTACCTATATCGTTGGTGCCTATGTGCACCACGACAGCTGGCTGTTCACCCTCCACCCCCAGAATGTCCTGCAGCCACTCCGAGACATCCTTGACCCTTGCACCAGGGAGGCAACATACCATCCTGGAGTCTCGATTGCATCCGCAGAACCGCCTGTCTATTCCCCTTACAATTGAGTCCCCTATCACTATAGCCCTGCCATTCTTCTTCCTGCCCAGCTGTGCAGCAGAGCCAGCCACGGTGCCATGAACCTGGCTGCTGCTGCCTTCCCCTGGTGAGTCATCTCCCTCAACAGTATCCAAAGGGGTATATCTGTTTTGCAGGGAGATGACCGCAGAGGATACCTGCACTGCCTTCCTACTCTTGCTCTGTCTTTTGGTCACCCATTTACTATCTCCCTCAGTACCTTTTACCTGCGGTGTGACCAACTCGCTAAACGTGCTATCCACGACGTCCTCAGCATCGCGGACGCTCCAAAGTGAGTCCATCCTCAGCTCCAGAGCCGTCAAGTGGTCTAACAGGAGCTGCAACTGGACACACTTCTTGCACGTGAAGGAGCCAGGGACAGTGGACGTGTCCCTGAGCTCCCACATCGCACATGAGGAGCATGACACGGGTCTGAGATCTCCTGCCATGTCTTAAACCTTCAGTTAACTTCAACAATTTCAATTTCCCCCCCCCCCCAAAAAAATAATAAAAATACATAAACAACGAAGAAAAAAATAAATAAATATACCAATGAAAAGAAACAGAAATACTACTTACCAGTCACTTACCAGGGATAAAAAGCACTTCCTCCCCACCCAGCTTCAAATTCCCACCTCGATTCAAATTCCCAAACTCACTCTTAGCTGTGTCTCACTCCTGGCTCTGTCTTCTCTGGCTCACTGGGAGAACTCACTGGGAGTGAGTTTACAAGCTGCTCTTTTTAAACTGTCCTGAATTGACTCCCCTCCCCCACCTGCTTTTAGATCAAGGTAGATTTAAGTGACTGACACTTAACTGCCAACCAGTTATGTGAGTGGGTGGGGCAGCCTTTGTTAACCCACACTGCACAATACCAGCTTAATTTAAATTAATTTAAACTCCTGAAATTTAAAAGGAGCTGCCTTACTGATTCAATTCAATTCAATTCAATTCCCACCTCGATTCAAATTCCCAAACTCACTCTTAGCTGTGTCTCACTCCTGGCTCTGTCTTCTCTCTGGCTCACTGGGAGAACACTAAAATCCATTGCAAAGATCAAACATTGCAAAATGTTTTAATCCCCTATTTATTATTTTGCCACACATAGTATATGTTCTATTTATATGTAAGAGTAAATTCACCCATCCCATGATCCCAGCAGCAGATTTCATTGGAAGGAGATGTGGGTTGGCTCTGGAGCCAACTCGTCCTTTGAGTTGGGATTAGTAAATTTACCTTGCAATGGCGGCATGTAGAGGGGAAGTCGCACGTTGGGTGACTCCTGCTTGAGGCGTGTTTTTAGGAGTTTTAAAGTCCAGTCTGGGGGGTAATTTGCGAATGATTGGTTGTCGGAAGATATAAGGAAGGCAAAGAATGTCAAAAGGTTTGAGAAAAACAGCCGTGAAGAAGGGAGGTAGTGAGGGTTCACCGTTGAGTGAGAGGGCCAGCCAGGGAGCTGGCAAGATGGCGGAGGCTGGGTTGCTGGGTGGGGCCGCACTGCTTACGGCAGAGAAGGTGACTGAGGTGATGTCTTTGGAGCTGGAGAAGCAGTTTGCGAAGCATATGGAGGGGTTGAGGAAGGAGATGGCAGTGGCTTTGAAGGGGTTGGTGGAGGAGGCAATTGCCCCGGTGCGAGGGGCTGTGGCGAAGACATCGGTCAAGGTGAGGGAGCAGGATGAGAAGATGAAGGGAGTGCAAGAGGTCATGTGGCAGTACAGTGATCAGCTCACCTCGATGGGGGATGAGCTGCGATGGGTGGTCGAGGACAATAAGGGGCTTTGAGCAAAGCTGGAGGACTTGGAGAACTGCTCGAAGCGGCAAAATCTGAGTATTGTGGGCCTGTCCGAAGGGGTGGAGGGCTCAAGGCCGACGGAGTACTTCGCCAAGATGTTGGCGGAATTGATGGCTGATGGAGAGGAGCCCATCGGTCGCTGAGGCCTACGCTGAAGTTGAATGAGCTACCAAGGGCAGTTATCATCTGCTTCCACAAGTACCCACATGAAGGAGAAGGTGTTGAACTGGGCGAAGCAGAAGCGGGAGGTGCAGTGGGCTGGTGCTGGTGTTCTCATATACCAGAACTTGATGGTGGAACTGGCAAGGAGTCGAGCGGCTTTCGGCCGGGTTAAGACAGAATTACACAACAGCAGGGTGCGATTTGGAGTGGTGTGTCCAGCGAAGCTGAGGGAGACCTACAACCCCAGAGATTACTATTTCAGGGCGGCACGTGGCACAGTGGTTAGCACTGGGACTATGGCGCTGAGGACCTAGGTTCGAATCCCGGCCCTGGGTCACTGTCCGCGTGGTGTTTGCACAGTCTCCCCGTGTCTGCGTTGGTTTCACCCCCACAAACTCAAAGATGCGCAGGTCAGGTGGATTGGCCACGCTAAATTGCCCCTTAATTGGAAATAAAATAATTGGGTACTCTAACTTTATTTTTAAAAAAGAGATTTCTACTTTGAGACGGTGGAGACATTTGTGAAGGGAGAAGGCTTGGGACAGAAGTGAAGAATGGAACTGAAGATGGGTTGTGAACTATGTGAATGGGGAGTTGGGAGTGTATAAATGTTTTGTTTTTCAATCTACATTATTAATTTTTTTTTACTTCACGCTGTTATAGAGGTTACATTTTTTGATTGTTATTTGTTGTTGCGATGGTTTTATTTTGTTGAGGCGTTTGGGTTTGATTGTTTTCCTGGGACTGGACGGGTGAGGAGGGGAAGCCTTGGGAAGCGCTAGCTAACTTAAGTCGGCTAGTGAACAGAGGTGTGGTGGGGGGAGAGGCTGCGGACATTGGAGCCTGGCGAGCAGGTTTCGATGGGCCTCAGAGGTGTGAAATTGGGGGGGAAGGGATCGATACTGGGTGAGGGTTCTTCAAGAGGACATGTAGGGGGGGGGTCGGGGTTGGAGGGGAGGGCATTTGATGTTAACAATGGGTAGGGGCGGGTCAGGCTCATGGGGCAGGGCCCGGAGTATGATGATGGTGGATAAGAAGGGAGAGGGGGGTGAGAGACACACGGTTAGGATTGTTACGTGGAACATGAGGGGGTTGGGAGGCCCAGCCAAAAGATGAAGGGTGCTGGTGTATCAGAAAGGTTTGAAGACTGATGTGGCGATGCTGCAAGGAGACTCTCTTGAGGGTGAAAGATCAGGTGAGGCTGAGGAAGGGCTGGGTTAGCCAGGTGTTTCATTCGGGATTTGACGGCAGAGCTCAAGGGGTTAGAAAAAGAGCACGGTTCCAGATGGAAAAGGTGGTTGTGAACCAGGGAGGGAGGTATGTGACAGTGACAGGGGCATTGGAGGGAGGCTGGTGGCGCTCGTAAGCATGTATGGTCCGAACTGAGATGATGTAGGATTCGTAAAGAAGGTGTGTGGGGCCATCCCCGACTTGGATTCACATGAAGTGGGTGGAAATTGGAACTTGGTGCAGGAGCCAAGATTGGACTGGTCACGACACGCTCGCTTCTCCCATCAGGGGGGGGGGGGCTGTAAGATTGGGACTGTAATTGAGGAATACGTGGGTTTTAATAGCACGGGAGAGGTTTCGCAGGTGGTGGTTTGGAAAGCTCTAAAGGCGATGGTGAGGGGGGAGGTGATCTCGTATCAGGTGAAGGTGGATAAGGAGGCGAGGGTGGAGTGGCAATTGTAATAGTGGCAATGTTTAAAGGTAGACAGGAGTTATGCAGAAGACGGGGATCCAGCGAAGTTGGGAAAGAGGAAGGAGTTACAGGCGAGTTTTGACCGGCTGTCCACAAGGAAGACGGTGCGCCAATTGAGGCAGGCAAGGGGAGCAGTTTACGAATATGGAGAGAAAGTAGGGTGCATGTTGGCAGGCCAGCTTCGGAGGGAGGCAGCGGCGAGGGAAATCGTTCAGATGCGGGATATAAAATTATGAAGGGAATAGATAGGATAGATGCGGGCAGGTTGTTTCCACTGGTCGGAGAAAGCAGAACTAGGGGGCATAGCCTCAAAATAAGGGGAAGTAGATTTAGGACCGAGTTTAGGAGGAACTTCTTCACCCAAAGGGTTGTGAATCTCTGGAAATCCTTGCCCAGTGAAGCAGTTGAGGCTCCTTCTTTAAACGTTTTTAAGAAAAAGATAGATACCTTTCTAAAGAATAAAGGGATTCGGGGATATGGTGTACGGGCCGGAGAGTGGAGCTGAGTCCACAAAGATCAGCCATGATCTCATTGAATGGCGGAGCAGGCTCGAGGGGCCAGATGGCCTACTCCTGTTCCTAGTTCTAATGTTCTTATGTTCTTATGGGATAGGACAGGGAGGTTGGTGGTGGCTCCGGATAGGGTGTTTGATGAGTTCTGCGAGAGATTGTATAGGTCAGAGCCACCAGGATAGGATCGGGAGATGCAGGAATTCCTGGATGCGTTGGATTACCCGAGGTTGGGGGAGGAGAATAGGGCCATATTGGAGGGGGCGATAGTGCAGCAGGAGATAAAAGATGCGATTGGGAGGCTGCAGTCGGGGAAGGTAGCAGGGCCAGATGGGTTTTTGGTGGAGTATCATGTTATGGGCAAGGCGTTTTCAGAACCCCAAAATGTATCATGGAGTTCAACCAACCTCTCCCTTTAATGGATTTGTTGCTTTTCCTAGCACACGGCTTTTTCCCTCGGTGTGGGATTACAATTATGGACACGTGGGTTTTTAAACACAAAACACTGTTTATTCCATGAACTCAACTTAACATCTTAAATAAACATTGGATCTCTTAACACCCCTTACTTCAAAGATAACTCAGAAAATATTGCAACAGTAAATAATTCCTTCAAATGTTCCTTCAAACATCCAAGAGACTTAACACCTTAAACAAAATCACATCAGGTTAAAGGTTTTACTATTATGAGTTTAAATCACCCAAATGATCCAGAGATGGTCTTTTATGGCAGACGTCACAGCAAATCCAGCTCACTGCAAAACACAGACACTCACAAGCTATTTTCAAACTAACTGCAGCTCTCTGGAAACACACAGACATACAGCAGCTCTTTTTCAAAACTGAAACTAAAAACCTGCAAAATGGCTGACCTGAGCACAGCCCCACCCACTCTCTGACATCACTGTTTTCTTAACAGTACATTGCTTAAACATCCATGTCTTAAAGGTACCCTCACATGACACCTCCCCCCAAGAAAAAAAAATAAACCATCAACTTCAAGATGGTTTCATTTTTCACTTTTGCACCATCCACTAAGAAATGTACACAGTAAATATACCTTTTCGTTTTAAAAAAAAACAACACATGCAAACAGGCATAATAATATAGTCCATTTTTCTTTGTTCTTCTTCCTCCAACCGAAATCCTTCTCGATTGAATGTCTCTTTGAACAAAGTCTCTGCACGATCCATCCATTCCTCTACTCCTCGGCATTTCTCTTTAGAATCAGATACTTTAGTTCAATCTGACCACAGTGTCCCTTGCAATTCCCCAATACAGGAGCATTGGTGATCACAGCTTTCAGGCAGTCAAATGCCTGTTGAAAGTCAGCTGTCCATTGACATTTTTTGCATTTCTTCAGCAATTCCATCAACGGAGTAATCACACTACAAAACCTTTGCACAACTGTTCGATCAAATCCACTCATGCTAAGAAATCGCATTATTTCCCTTCGTCTTGAGGGTATCGGAAACTCCGCAAGGAAAGTGATTCGGGCTTCTCCAAATTAACTTTCGGCTAGGTTCATCACCAAACCCACCTCCTGAAGTCGATCGAAGAACTCCATACGATGGTTTAGATGTTCTTTCCACGTCTGGAAGTTGGAAATAAAAGCAGATTGTTCCACTTTCTCCATGCAATCCTTCAATGGTGGAACAGGATAAGAGTCCGTTCTTGTAACTGCATTCACCTTTCTATAGTCCACACACAATCGTTGGGTACCGTCTGGTTTAGGTACCATCACTATGGGTGAGCTCCATTGGCTGCAACCCACTTCAATTATGCCATTCTTCAGCATACTCTCAATCTCTCTGTTAACATGAGCCAATATAAAAGGATTAAGTCTATATGGATGTTGTTTGATAGGAACAGCATTTCCCACATCTACATCATGTGTAGCCATTTTAGTACTTCCCAATTTATCTCTACAAACTTGCCCATTTGATATCAATAATTCTTTCAGGTCAGTTTGTTTTTCCTCTGGAAGGTAACTGAACAATTCATCCCAATTTTTAAGAACATCCACATTTTCCAATGTAATTTGAGGTATGTCAAATTCACAGTCATCTGGATTTGGTTCGTCACTTTGCGTTTGAATCATTAAAACCTCCTTTTTCTCTCCTTCCCTTTCAAAGTACCTTTTAAGCATATTCACATGACACACTCGGTGAGTCTTCCTTCTATCTGGTGTTTTTACCACATAATTCACCTCACTTCATTTCCTTTCAATCTGATACGGTCCACAAAACCTAGCTTTTAAAGGCTCCCCTACCACTGGTAACAACACTAAAACTTTAACCCCACTGGCAAAACTACAAACTTTGGATTTCTTGTCCGCTACCCGTTTCATCACATTTTGTGCCACTTTCAAATGTTGTCCAGCCAATTCACCTGCTCTATTTAATCGTTCCCTAAAATTTGACACGTAATCCAATAGCGTAATTTCCGATTTCTCACCCACCAATTTTTCCTTAATCAATTTAAGTGGTCCTCTTACCTCATGACCAAAAATTAGTTCAAAAGGACTAAATTTGGTAGACTCATTAGGTGCATCCCTAATTGCAAACAATACGAATGGGATTCCTTTATCCCAATCCTCTGGATAATCTTGACAATACGCCCTCAACATTGCCTTTAATGTCTGAGGCCACCTTTCTAACGCTCCCTGCAATTCTGGATGGTACACAGTGGATTTAAATTGTTATATTCCTAAGCTATCCATAACTTCTTTGAATAACTTTGAAGTAAAATTTGTTCCTTGAGCCGATTGAATTTCTGTGGGTAGTCGAAATCTATTAAAGAATTTAAGTAACTCCTCCACAATCCTTTTAGCTGTAATATTACGTATTGGAATGGCCTCTGGAAACCTAGTAGACACATCCATTACAGTCAAAAGATATTGATTCCCACTTTTTGTTTTAGGAAGCGGTCCTACACAATCGATTAGGACCCTTGTAAAAGGTTCCTCAAATGCTGGAATGGGTATTAGAACATATAGAACATAGAACAATACAGCGCAGTACAGGCCCTTCGGCCCACGATGTTGCACCGAAACAAAAGCCATCTAACCTACACTATGCCATTATCATCCATATGTTTATCCAATAAACTTTTAAATGCCCTCAATGTTGGCGAGTTCACTACTGTAGCAGGTAGGGCATTCCACGGCCTCACTACTCTTTGCGTAAAGAACCTACCTCTGACCTCTGTCCTATATCTATTACCCCTCAGTTTAAAGTTATGTCCCCTCGTGCCAGCCATATCCATCCACGGGAGAAGGCTCTCACTGTCCACCCTATCCAACCCCCTGATCATTTTGTATGCCTCTATTAAGTCTCCTCTTAACCTTCTTCTCTCCAACGAAAACAACCTCAAGTCCGTCAGCCTTTCCTCATAAGATTTTCCCTCCATACCAGGCAACATCCTGGTAAATCTCCTCTGCACCCGCTCCAAAGCCTCCACGTCCTTCCTATAATGCGGTGACCAGAACTGTACGCAATACTCCAAATGCGGCCGGACCAGAGTTCTGTACAGCTGCAACATGACCTCCCGACTCCGGAACTCAATCCCTCTACCAATAAAGGCCAACACTCCATAGGCCTTCTTCACAACCCTATCAACCTGGGTGGCAACTTTCAGGGATCTATGTACATGGACACCTAGATCCCTCTGCTCAGCCACACTTTCAAGAACTTTACCATTAGCCAAATATTCCGCATTCCTGTTATTCCTTCCAAAGTGAATCACCTCACACTTCTCTACATTAAACTCCATTTGCCACCTCTCAGCCCAGCTCTGCAGCTTATCTATATCCCTCTGTAACCTGCTACATCCTTCCACACTATCGACAACACCACCGACTTTAGTATCGTCTGCAAATTTACTCACCCACCCTTCTGCGCCTTCCTCTAGGTCATTGATAAAAATGACAAACAGCAACGGCCCCAGAACAGATCCTTGTGGTACTCCACTTGTGACTGTACTCCATTCTGAACATTTCCCATCAACCACCACCCTCTGTCTTCTTTCAGCTAGCCAATTTCTGATCCACATCTCTAAATCACCCTCAATCCCCAGCCTCCGTATTTTTTGCAATAGCCTACCGTGGGGAACCTTATCAAACGCTTTGCTGAAATCCATATACACCACATCAACTGCTCTACCCTCGTCTACCTGTTCAGTCACCTTCTCAAAGAACTCAATAAGGTTTGTGAGGCATGACCTACCCTTCACAAAGCCATGCTGACTATCCCTGATCATATTATTCCTATCTAGATGATTATAAATCTTGTCCCTTATAATCCCCTCCAAGACTTTACCCACTACAGACGTGAGGCTCACCGGTCTATAGTTGCCGGGGTTGTCTCTGCTCCCCTTTTTGAACAAAGGGACCACATTTGCTGTCCTCCAGTCCTCTGGCACTATTCCTGTAGCCAATGATGACATAAAAATCAAAGCCAAAGGTCCAGCAATCTCTTCCCTGGCCTCCCATAGAATCCTAGGATAAATCCCATCAGGTCCCGGGGACTTATCTATTTTCAGCCTGTCCAGAATTGCCAACACCTCTTCCCTACGTACCTCAATGCCATCTACTCTATTAGCCTGGGGCTCAGCATTCTCCTCCACAACATTATCTTTTTCCTGAGTGAATACTGACGAAAAATATTCATTTAGTATCTCGCTTATCTCTTCAGACTCCACACACAATTTCCCATCCCTGTCCTTGACTGGTCCTACTCTTTCCCTAGTCATTCGCTTATTCCTGACATACCTATAGAAAGCTTTTGGGTTTTCCTTGATCCTTCCTGCCAAATACTTCTCATGTCCCCTCCTTGCTCGTCTTAGCTCTCTCTTTAGATCCTTCCTCGCTACCTTGTAACTATCCATCGCCCCAACCGAAACTTCACACTTCATCTTCACATAGGCCTTCTTCTTCCTCTTAACAAGAGATTCCACTTCCCTGGTAAACCACGGTTCCCTCGCTCGACGCCTTCCTCCCTGTCTGACCGGTACATACTTATCAAGAACACGCAGTAGCTGATCCTTGAACAAGCCCCACTTATCCAGTGTGCCCAACACTTGCAGCCTACTTCTCCACCTTATCCCCCCCAAGTCACGTCTAATGGCATCATAATTGCCCTTCCCCCAGCTATAACTCTTGCCCTGCAGTGTATACTTATCCCTTTCCATCATTAACGTAAACGTCACCGAATTGTGGTCACTGTCCCCAAAGTGCTCTCCTACCTCCAAATCCAACACCTGGCCTGGTTCATTACCCAAAACCAAATCCAACGTGGCCTCGCCTCTTGTTGGCCTGTCAACATATTGTTTCAGGAAACCCTCCTGCACACACTGTACAAAAAACGACCCATCTATTGTACTCGAACTATATCTTTTCCAGTCAATATTTGGAAAGTTAAAGTCTCCCATAATAACTACCCTGTTACTTTCGCTCATATCCAGAATCATCTTCGCCATCCTTTCCTCTACATCCCTAGAACTATTAGGAGGCCTATAAAAAACTCCCAACAGGGTGACCTCTCCTTTCCTGTTTCTAACTTCAGCCCATACTACCTCGGAAGAAGAGTCCCCATCTAGCATCCTCTCCGCCACCGTAATACTGCTCTTGACTAGCAGCGCCACACCTCCCCCTCTTTTGCCTCCTTCTCTGAGCTTACTAAAACACCTAAACCCCGGAACCTGCAACATCCATTCCTGTCCCTGCTCTATCCATGTCTCCGAAATGGCCACAACATCGAAGTCCCAGGTACCAACCCACGCTGCCAGTTCCCCTACCTTGTTTCGTATACTCCTGGCATTGAAGTAGACACACTTCAAACCACCTACCTGAACGCTGGCCCCCTCCTGCAACGTCAAATCTGTGCTCCTGACCTCTATACTCTCATTCTCCCTTACCCTAAAACTACAATCCAGGTTCCCATGCCCCTGCTGCATTAGTTTAAACCCCCCCAAAGAGCACTAACAAATCTCCCCCCCAGGATATTTGTGCCCCTCAGGTTCAGATGTAGACCATCCTGTCTGTAGAGGTCCCACCTTCCCCAGAAAGAGCCCCAGTTATCCAAAAATCTGAAACCCTCCCGCCTGCACCATCCCTGTAGCCACGTGTTTAAATGCTCTCTCTCCCTATTCCTCATCTCACTATCACGTGGCACGGGCAACAACCCAGAGATAACAACTCTATTTGTTCTAGTTCTGAGCTTCCATCCTAGCTCCCTGAAAGCCTGCCTGACATCCTTGTCCCCTTTCCTACCTATGTCGTTGGTGCCAATGTGGACCACGACTTGGGGCTGCTCCCCCTCCCCCCTAAGGACCCGGAAAACACGATCCGAGACATCACGTACCCTTGCACCTGGGAGGCAACATACCAAACGCGAGTCTCTCACGCTCCCACAAAATCTCCTATCTGTGCCCCTGACTATAGAGTCCCCAATTACTAATGCTCTGCTCCTCTCCCCCCTTCCCTTCTGAGCAACAGGGACAGACTCCGTGCCAGAGGCCCGTACCCCATGGCTTACCCCTGGTAAGTCGTCCCCCCCACAAGTATCCAAAGCGGTATACTTGTTTCTCAGGGGAACGACCGCAGGGGATCCCTGCACTGACTGTTTTTTCCCAGTCCCTCTTACAGTTACCCACCTATCTCCAATCTTTGGTGTAACTAATTCCCTGAAGCTGCTATCTATGACCCCTTCTGCCTCCCGAATGATCCGAAGTTCTTCCAACTCCAGCGCCAGTTCCCTAACTCGGTCTTGGAGGAGCTGGAGATGGCAGCACTTCCTGCAGGTAAAATCAGCAGGGACACTAACTGCATCCCTCACCTCAAACATCCTGCAGGAGGAACATTGCACTCCCTTCCCTGCCATTCCTCTAACTTTCTACCAAGATCTGGCTAACAACTAAATTAAATTTTTATAAAAAATAATAATAATATAATAAAAATATGGTACTTACCTCAGACCAATGGGTTTTATTATTAGGTTAGAGGAGGAGGGCGGGTGGGAGACACTACACGTGTAGTGTCTCGGGTTTCCTCTCCACCAGAATTTATTGGTGAGGGTCTTCCCAGACGTCCGCGGGTCGACTTCCTGATCCCGCCTAAAAAACTAATTTAAAAAAAAAAAGAAAAATTCTCAGCTCCTGCTGAAACTGACTCACCACTCACCAGCTGTTCTCCCGCCGAAATCGACTGGCCTGCCCCTGCAAAGAGAAGTGCTTTTAAAGGTTGACTTACCTCCCAGCAACCTCCTTCCGCAATGCTCCCGCTGAAATTGACTAACCAGCTGCTCTCACGCCGCCGAAATCGACTGGCCTGCCCCTGCAAAGAGAAGTGCTTTTAAAGGTTGACTTACCTCCCAGCAACCTCCTTCCGCAATGGTCCCGCTGAAACTGACTAACCAGCTGCTCTCACGCCGCCGAAATCGACTGGCCTGCCCCTGCAAAGAGAAGTGCTTTTAAAGGTTGACTTACCTCCCAGCAACCTCCTTCCGCAATGCTCCCGCTGAAATTGACTAACCAGCTGCTCTCACGCCGCCAAAATCGACTGGCCTGCCCCTGCAAAGAGAAGTGCTTTTAAAGGTTGACTTACCTCCCAGCAACCTCCTTCCGCAATGCTCCCGCTGAAATTGACTAACCAGCTGCTCTCACGCCGCCGAAATCGACTTAATCGTATTAAGGATGCTGGTTTAATCACTGCTTGAGGTTTCCCTATCACTTGACATGTGTGACATGATTGACAAAATCTAACTACATCTTTCTGTAGTCCAGGCCAACAAAAATGTTTTTGGATTTTAGCTTGAGTTTTCCTTATTCCCAAATGACCTCCCACTGGTACCTCATGTGCAACTCGCAACACCTCCTTTCTATACCCTACCGGAAATACTACTTGATGAACTTCTGCCTACTTTTCATCTGCCTGCACATGTACAGGTCTCCATTTTCTCATCAAGACATCATTTTTACGGTAATAACACTCTGGTATACTCTCAGATTCCTCTTCCGTATATGCTTTCTGATATATCTGTTTTATTTCTACATCTTTCTGTTGTAACTCCGCCAATTTTCCTGAACTAAAAATATCCGCCTCATCCTCCACCTGTTCTTGTTCTTTTTCAATCATCTGATCAAAAATCGTTTCTGATAATTGCACTTCAACTTCATCTTCACTCCTTGATTTCTCCTCTTGTCTTAACCTGTGACTTTGCGACCTTGTTACTACACAATCCAGAAAAATCCCAGGATATTCGTCCTTCAACACTTCTGTTGACTGATTTTCCAATGGCTTATCAACCACAATAGGCATCACTCACACCTGCGTTCCAGCTATATCATTACCCAAGATAAACTGTATTCCTGGACAAGATAGTTTATCTCTTACTCCTACTACCACTTCTCCACTCTTCACTGGACTTTCCAACATTACCTTATATAATGGAACGCTACTCCTCTCACCCTGAATTCCACATATCACTACCTTTTCTGGCAACATTCTTCCCAAACTACATAATTCCTCATCTCTTACCATTAAACATTGACTATCTCCTGTATCTCTTAAAATTGTGACTTCTTTACCTGCTCCTCCTGATACACATGAGTAAACTTTACCCACACAAGTAAATTTTTTAAGACATCTGGCACCTTCTTAACAATTACTTCTTGAACCGGCTGTACAATTGTTTGCACCTCCTTCGCTTCCCTTGGGCTTTCCTTTACCACTCTAACAAACCGCACTGTCTTATCCTGTTTTACCACATCAGCCTTCCCAGTGCTTTTCTTCAACCACCAACACTGTGACTTTACATGGCCTAGTTTATTACAGTGAAAACATTTGAAACTTTTCATCTCTTTTCCACCCTCCTGGATTTCTTTTTTAATCTGAGGTACACTCTCTTTATTGTCTCCCATCAGATCACCTTTACCTTTACCACTTGAGTATTTCTCATGTCCCCAGTTTCTATCCCTCACCGGCTGAAACTGATGTCGGAAACCAATCTTTGATTTATGAACTAATTCATAATGATCTGTCATTTCCGCTGCTAATCTCGCAGTTTTAACCCTCTGTTCTTCCACATGAGTTCTCACTACATCAGGAATTGAATTTTGAAACTCCTCCAAAAGTATAATTTCTCTGAGAGCTTCACACGTTTGGTCTATTTTCAAAGCCCTTATCCACCTATCAAAATTACTCTGTTTGAGCCTTTCAAACTCCATGTGTGTTTGACCAAATTCTTTCCCTAAATTTCTAAACCTTTGTCTGTAAGCACCAGGCACTAGTTCATATGCACTTCAGATGGATTTCTTCACCTCCTCATACGTCCCAGATACCTCCTCCGGTAGTGATGCAAACACTTCACTAGCTCTACCTACCAGCTTTGTTTGAATCAGTAACACCCACATGTCCTGTGGCCATTGCATTTGTTCAGCTACTTTCTCAAATGAAATGAAAAAGGCTTCCACCTCCTTCTTGTCAAACCTCGGCAATGCTTGGACATATTTAAATAGATTCCCACCATGCCTTCGACTATGACGCTCTTTCTCACTATCCTTATCACTATCATCCAACTGTACGATTCCCTTTATGTCTGCGAATTTTAACTGATGGTCATATTTCGTGGCCATTTTCTGAAGTTCAAACTCCCTATCTTTATCTTTTCCCCTGATCTGTATCTCCCTTTCTTTTCTTTTTGTTCTGCTAGGGCTATTCTTTCTTTTGTCATTTCTTCTCTCTCCTTTTCTTCTTCCTCTCTCTTTCTCTTTCTTTTTCCTCTCTCCCTCTTTCTCTTTCTTTTCCTCTCTGTCACTCTCTTATGCAAGCCGCTTTAATTCTTTCTCATGTTCCATTTATTTAATTTGCAACTGAATTGTTGCCATTTCCAATGAGTCAAACTCTATCTCAGGCAACTTTAAATGCTTAACCACCGCCATAATTACCTCACCTTTTCGCATTTTGTCAGGCAAAGTTAACTGCAATGCTCTTGCCAAATCTAACAGTCTGCTTTTTGTTTCTGTTCGTAAAGTACTACGTGTAACATTCTCCACCCCCAAAAACTTCTGAGCCTCTGAAAGAGCCATTGTTCACAACACTCTCCCCACTTAAACTAAAATACCACACCGGAAAAGCAACAATCCTTCACTGTCTTTAAGTTCACAAAAGCCAATCCAATAGATAGACTTTTATGTCCCTCGAGCCCCCAATTGTTATGGGTGAGGCGTTTTCAGAACCCCAAAATGTATCATGGAGTTCAACCAACCTCTCCCTTTCTTGTTCCCTAGGTGTGGGATTACAATTATGGACACGTGGGTTTTTAAACACAAAACACTGTTTATTCCATGAACTCAACTTAACATCTTAAATAAACATTGGATCTCTTAACACCCCTTACTTCAAAGATAACTCAGAAAATATTGCAACAGTAAATAATTCCTTCAAATGTTCCTTCAAACTTTCAAGAGACTTAACACCTTTAAACAAAATCACATCAGGTTAAAGGTTTTACTATTCTGAGTTTAAATCACCCAAATGATCCAGAGATGGTCTTTTATGGCAGACATCACAGCAAATCCAACTCACTGCAAAACACAGACACTGACAAGCTCTTTTCAAACTAACTGCAACTCCCTGGAAACACACAGACACACACCAGCTCTTTTTCATAACTGAAACTAAAAACCTGCAAAATGGCTGACCTGAGCTCAGCCCCACCCACTCTCTGACATCACTGTTTTCTTAAAGGTACATTGCTTAAACATCCATGTCTTAAAGGTACCCTCAGATGACAATCACAAGAAATTTAAAGATAAGTTGGCGCCACTGATGGTGGGGATGTTTGAGGAGGTGATCGGGAAGGGGGTGTTGCCACAGACTTTGGGGCAGGCATCGATCTCCCTGTTGTTCAAGAAGGATAAGGATCCGACAGAATGTGGGTCGTAAAGGCCCACATCACTTTTGAATGTGGACGCATAGGTTGGAGGAGTGCCTCCCGAAGGTGATAGGGGAAGATCAGACAGGGTTTGTGATGGGGAGGCAGCTCTTTTCTAACATTAGGAGGTCATTGAATGTGGTTATGGCATCGGTGGAGGGGAGGGAGACAGAGATGGTTGTGGCTTTGGACGCCCAGAAAGCGTTTGATTGAGTGGACTCGGGGTATTTGATGGCTGTTCTGGAGAGGTTTGGGATTGGGCCACAATTTGTAGATTGAGTAAGATTGCTGTATGGAGAGCCAAGGGCAAGAATAACATGTATTTGGGATATTTTACTCTGCACCGTGGGACCAGGTAGGGATGTCCTATGTCTCCCCTGTTGTTCGCGCTTGCAATTGAGCCTTTGGCCATCGCGTTGAGGTATTTGGAGGTGTGGAGAGGGATAGTGCGGGAGTGGGTAGAGCATAGGGTCTCTTTGTACGTGGACGACTTGCTGTTGTACGTATTGGAACCGAGTGTGGTGATTGATGGCATATTGGTGCTGCTTCGAGTGTTTGGGTCTTTTTTGGGGTGTAAATTAAATTTAGATAAAAGTGAATATGTTGTGGTGTGTCAGCCAGGGCTGGGGACAGGGGGGGGGGCTACCATTCCGTAGGGCGGGCACTCACTTTCAATGTCTGGGGGCTGAAGATGGCATGGGACTGGAGGGGGCTCCGAAGGTATAATGTTACTAGTTTGGCGGGGAGGGTGAGAGCGGATTTCGTAAGGTGGGATCGTCTCCCTCTGTCACTGGCAGGTCAGGTGCAGGCAATGAAAATGAACGTGTTGCCGTGAATTTTGTTTATTTTTCAGTACCTGCCAAACTTCCTGCCAAAGGCATTTTTCAAGGAGGTTGAAAATATGATTGTGTGAGGAAGGTGGCCAGGATTAGGAAGGGGCTGTTGCAGAGAGGATGGCAGTCAGGGGGGTTGGGTCTCCCGTATTTACTGTATTACACAGGGCGGCGAATGCTGAGAATGTGAGGGGTTGGGTTCGAGGGGGGGGACTCCCAGTGGGTTAGAATGGAGGAGAGACTGTGCAAGGGGCTGGGGCTGAGGGAGTTTGCAACAGTGACGCTCCTAATGGCCCCGGGGAAATATTCAGGGAGTCCGGTGATAGTAGCGACGTTGAAACTCTCGAGGCAGCTGCGCCAGCACTTTAGGCTGGGGACCGGGTCAAGGGAAAAGCCGATTCGGGGGAATCACAGATTTGAGCCAGGGAATTCAAATTTTCAGAGATGGGAGGAGAAGGGAGTCAGGGCGCTGAAGGATTTGTTTCTGGGGCTAGTTTGCAGGATTGGAGGAGTGTGGTAATCTCCACTAGAACATAGAAAAATGTTGTACATATTAGAAGATATGTGGTAAGACCCTGTACTACAGGTACGGGGGTAGTCACTGCCTGCTGGCTCCGCCCAGTAGGCGGAGTATAAATATGTGTGCTCCCTATACAGCAGCCATTTCGGCAGCTGCTGTAGGAGGCCACACATCTTAGAGTAATAAAGCCTCAGTTGTATTCAACTCTCGTCTCTGCAATTGATCGTGCATCAATTTATTACTCTAAGATTTTCAGAAGATGGACCTCCGCATCAAGCTGGATCGCCTGCAGCTGGATCTGCAATCAAGCGACGCCAAAAAGGACTTTCAACACTGGCTAGCTTGTTTTGAAGCTTACATCAGGTCTGCACCAGACCCAATCCCGGAAGCTCAGAAGATCCAGATACTCTACTTGCAGCTGAGCTCCAACGTCTTTCCTCTTATCCAGGACGCGTCGAACTACGACGAAGCCATGGCGCTACTGAAAGAGAATTACGCCCAGCAGACGAACACGTTCTTCACCAGACACGTACTCTCTACTCGCAATCAACTCCCTGGTGAGTCCGTAGAAGATTTCTGGCGTGCTTTAATTCCTCTGGTCAGAGACTGTGACTGTCAGGCCATCACGGCCACAGAACATTCAAACCTCCTCATGCGAGACACCTTCGTTACAGGGATAGGGTCAGACCTCATACGCCAGCGACTTTTAGAGGGGGCCACGCTCGACCTCGCAGCAACAAAAAAACTGGCGATATCGATGACAGCCACCTCGCGCAATATTCAGGCCTACACCCCCAGCAGCGCGGCCCACCCCTCCTTCACATCGTGGACTCCGCAGACGGCCGCCTCACCGGGAGCCTCACCCAGCCAATGCGCCTGTGCCACGCGCCAGCCAGCCAACCCCGGGGGCCCCCGATGTTACTTCTGCGGGCAACAGAAACACCCCCGCCAATGCTGCCCGGCCCGCACCACCCTTTGCAAGGCCTGCGGCAAGAAGGGGCACTTTGCTTCGATGTGCCAGGCCCTCTCAGTCGCCGCTATTGCCCCGATCCCCCTCGCGTATGGACAATGGGTGTCGCCATCTTCACCTCCCCGGACCACGCGCGGCCAGTGGGAGCCACCATCTTCCCCTTCTCGCACCACGTGCGGCCCATGGGCGCCACCATCTTTTTCAACCCTCGCCACGTGTGGCCCGTGGGCACCGCCATCTTGTCCACCCCAAGATCATCAGGTGTCACCATCTTGCCTTCCCCATGGCACATGGGCACCACCATTGTTCCAGAACCCGTGCCCCCTGAGCACCCCATCGTTCGACACCAGCGACGACCAGCCACAACTCGCCTCGGTCACGATCGACCAGTCTCGCCCGCACAATCTAGCCACCACCTCGAAAAGCGTGAAGATCGATGGGCACGAGACCTCTTGCCTGCTGGACTCCGGGAGCACCGAAAGATTTATCCATCCAGATACAGTAAGGTGCTGCTCCCTTGATAAGATAAGATAAGATAAGTGGTAAAGCAAAAAGTGCAGAGGATACTGGAAGTCTGCAGAGGGATTTGGATAGGCTAAGAGAATGGGCTAGGGTCTGGCAGATGGAATACAATGTTGACAAATGTGAGGTTATCCATTTTGGTAGGAATAACAGCAAAAGGGATTATTATTTAAATGATAAAATATTAAACATGCTACTGTGCAGAGAGACCTGGGTGTGCTAGTGCATGAGTCGCAAAAAGTTGGTTTACAGGTACAACAGGTGATTAAGAAGGCAAATGGAATTTTGTCCTTCATTGCTAGAGGGATGGAGTTTAAGACTAGGGAGGTTATGCTGCAATTGTATAAGGTGTTAGTGAGGCCACAACTGGTGTATTGTGTTCAGTTTTGGTCTCCTTACTTGAGAAAGGACGTACTGGCACTGGAGGGTGTGCAGAGGAGATTCACTAGGTTAATCCCAGAGCTGAAGGGGTTGGATTACGAGGAGAGGTTGAGTAGACTGGGACTGTACTTGCTGGAATTTAGAAGGATGAGGGGGGATCGTATAGAAACAAATAAAATTATGAAGGGAATAGATAGGATAGATGCGGGTAGGTTGTTTCCACTGGCGGGTGAAAGCAGAACTAGGGGGCATAGCCTCAAAATAAGGGGAAGTAGATTTAGGACTGAGTTTAGGAGGAACTTCTTCACCCAAAGGGTTGTGAATCTATGGAATTCCTTGCCCAGTGAAGCAGTAGAGGCTCCTTCATTAAATGTTTATAAGATAAAGATAGATAGTTTTTTGAAGAATAAAGGGATTAAGGGTTATGGTGTTCGGGCCGGAAAGTGGAGCTGAGTCCACAAAAGATCAGCCACGATCTCATTGAATGGTGGAGCAGGCTCGAGGGGCCAGATGGCCTACTCCTGCTTCTAGTTCTTATGTTCTTATGTTCTTGCGGTACACCCCGCCAATCAAAGAATCTCCCTGGCCTCTGGATCCCACTCCATGGCGATCCGGGGGTACTGTATAGTGACACTCACGGTCCAGGGTGTAGAATTCAGCGGCTTCCGCCTCTACGCCCTCCCCAACCTCTGCGCTGCCCTGCTACTCGGCCTGGACTTCCAGTGTAACATCCAGAGCCGAACCTTGAAATTCGGCGGGCCCCTACCACCCCTTACTGTGTGCGGCCTCGCGACCCTAAAGGTCGACCCACCTTCCCTATTCGCAAACCTAACCCCGGGTTGCAAACCCGACGCCACCAGGAGCAGATGGTACAGCACCCAGGACAGGACCTTCATCAGGTTCGAGGTCCAGTGGCTGCTTCGGGAAGGCATCATCGAGGCCAGCAACTTGGAGAGCCCAAGTTGTAGTGGTGAAAACTGGGGAGAAGCACAGAATGGTCGTGGACTACAGCCAGACCATCAATAGGTACACACAGCTCAACATGTACCCCCTCCCACACATATCTGATATGGTCAATCAGATTGCACAGTACCGGGTCTTCTCAACTGTAGATCTCAAATCCGCCTACCACCAGCTCCCCATCCGTAAGGCGGACCACCCATACACTGCATTTGAGGCAGTTGGCCGCATCTACCATTTTCTCAGGGTTCCCTTCGGCATCACCAACGGGGTCTCGGTCTTCCAAAGGGAGATGGACCGAATGGTCGACCGGTACGGGTTGCGGGCCACCTTCCCGTACCTAGACAATGTCACCATCTGCGACCATGATCAGCAGGACCACAATGCCAACCTTGCAAAATTTCTCCACACCGCCACTCTCCTAAACCTCACCTACAACAAGGAGAAGTGCGTATTCAGCACGAACCGCTGAGCCATCCTCGGCTATGTGGTACAGAACGGAGCTCTGGGGCCTGATCCCGACCGCATGCGCCCCCTCATGGAGCTCCCCCTTCCCACTGCCCCAAAGCCCTCTAACGCTGCCTGGGGTTCTTTTCATACAATGCCAGTGGGTCCCAAACTACGAGGACAAGGCCCGCCCACTCATCCAGTCCACTCTTTTCCCCCTGACGGCCGAGGCTCAACATGCCTTCAACCGTATTAGAGCCGATATCGCCAAGGCCGCAATGCACGCAGCAACCGAGACGCTGCCCTTTCAAGTAGAGAGAGATGCATCAGACGTCGCCCTAGCCGCCACACTCAATCAGGCAGGCAGGCCCATGACATTCTCTTCCCGCACTCTTCATGCCTCCGAAATTCGGCACTCCTCCGTCGAAAAAGAGGCTTAAGCCATCGTTGAAGCTGTGCAGCATTGGAGGCATTACCTGGCCGGCAGGAATTTTACTCTCCTCACTGACCAACGGTCGGTAGCCTTCATGTTCAATAACACACAGCGGGGTAAGATCAAAAATGATAAAATCTTGAGGTGGAGGATCGAGCTCTCCACCTACAACTACGAGATTTTGTATCACCCCGCAAGCTCAACGAGCCCCCAGATACCCTATCCCGAGGTACATGTGCCAGCGCACAGGTGGACCGACTCCGGACCCTGCACGATAACCTTTGTCACCCGGGAGTCACACGGTTGTACCATTTTATAAAGGCCCGCAATCTGCTCTACTCCATCGAGGAAGTCAGGGCAATCACCAGGGACTGCCAGGTCTGTGCGGAGCACAAACCGCACTTCTACCAGCTGGACCGCGCGCGCCTGGTGAAGGCCTCCCGCCCCTTTGAACGTCTCAGCGTGGATTTCAAAGGGCCCCTCCCCTCCACCGACCATAACACGTATTTCCTCAGTGTGGTCGATGAATACTCCAGATTCCCCTTCGCCATCCAATGCCCCGCTATGACCTCTGCCACCATCTTCAAAGCCCTCAACACAATCTTTGCGCTGTTCGGCTTCCCCGCTCATATCCACAGTGACAGGCGATCCTCATTCATGAGTGATGAGCTGCATCAGTACCTGCTCAGCAGGGGTAACGCCTCTAGCAGGACGACCAGCTATAACCCCCGGGGAAACGGGCAGGTGGAGAGGGAGAACGGGACGCTCTGGAGGGCTATCCAACTAGCCCTATGGTCCAGAAATCTCCCGGTCTCCCGCTGGCAGGAGGTCCTCCCCGATGCACTGCACTCCATTCGGTTGCTACTGTGCACCGCCACTAACAACACACCCCATGAACGTCTCTTTGCCTTCCCCAGGAAGTCCACATTCGGGGTGTCGCCCCGACTTGGCTCGCAGCTCCAGGACCCGTACTCCTCCATAGGCACGTCCGACTCCACAAGGCGGACCCGTTGGCTGAAAGGGTGCAATTACTCCACACTAACCCCCAGTATGCCTACGTAGCGTACCCCGACGGCCGCCAGGATACTGTCTCCCTCAGGGACCTGGCACCAGCAGGTTCCACCCCCCCCCCCCCCCCCCCGGGCCTGGCTCCACCCCCCTCCCCCAGCGCACCCAGCAGCAACCCCCCAGGACCATCCATCCTCCCCCTGCCCACGCCCGAGGATGAAGAGGATTACGACACGCTCCCGGAGTCACCGAGGACCAGACCAACACCGGAATCGACGCCACCCCTGCGTCGCTCCCAATGCCACATCAAGGCCCCGGACCGGCTAAATCTATGATTGGTTCGGGACTATCAAACCACCTTGTACTGGACTTCAGAAATAAATATTTTTTTCGCTTCTGTATATTAAACTTGCTCTGTATATAGTTCTCCACCACCCCTGCTGGATTCAATTTTAACAGGGGGTGAATGGGGTAATCACCACTGTTGTACATATTAGAAGATATGTGGTAAGACCCTGTACTACAGGTACGGGGGTAGTCCCTGCCTGCTGGCTCCGCCCAGTAGGTGGAGTATAAATATATGTGCTCCCTATACAGCAGCCATTTTGCCAGCTGCTGTAGGAGGCCACACATCTTAGAGTAATAAAGCCTCAGTTGTATTCAACTCTCGTCTCTGTGCAATTGATCGTGCATCAAGGAGCTGGGGGTGAAATATGGGTTGGGACAGGGGGAAATGTTTAGGAACATGCAGGTGCGAGATTTCGCTAAGAAGGAGATGCAGAGCTTTAGATGGTGCCGGCCTCCACACTGTTGGAGGAGGTGTTGACGACAGGGGGATTGGAGAAGGGGGTGGTGTCAGCGATTTATGGGGCGATTCTGGGAGATGAGAAGGCACCGCTGGAGGGGATTAAGACAAAATGGGAGGAAGAGTTGGGGGAGGGCATGGAGGAGGGGTTGTGGTGTGAGGTGCTCTGGAGGTTGAATGCTTCAACTTTGTGCGTGAGGTTGGGGCTGATACAGCTGAAGGTGATGTTTAGGGCATACCTCACAAAGGTGAATATGAGCCGACTCTTTGAGAGGTAGAGGATGCTTGTGAACGTTGTGGGGTGGGCCGCGAAAATCACATTCATATGTTTTGGTTCTGTCCAAAGCTGGACTAATGTCTTAGCCTTCGCCTCATTGACCTCCCAAAGGCAGATCCTGTTGGGGTGGAGGTCAGTTTCTCCACCCTGTGCCCTGGCATGGCTGGGGGATCTGTTGGAGTTTTTAAACTCTTGAGAAGGTGAAGTTTGAGTTGAGGGAAAGGATGGAAGGGTTCTACAATTCATGGGCTTTGTTCATTATGCACTTTCAAGAGTTGGATGACATCGAACATTAGGGGTGGGAGTTGGGGAGGGGGCTGGGGGGGTTGTTGGACCATGTATGTTTTGGTGACTATGTATGGATAGTGGATTCCGGATTCCTTTTCTTTGATGTTTGTATTTAAATGTTGAGGGTTGTTTGGGAGTTGGTGGGAGGAAGGGATTGTTGGCCAGGGGATTGACATTGTATTTGTTACCGTTGATTGCTTGTTGGTGGGTGTAAATTTGGGTGAAAATATGAAAAAGGAAGAGAATAAAAATATTTTTTTTAATGTATTGGATATGTACTAAATATATTCTGTCTATGTGTAATGTCAGAAATATAATATACCATGGGCGGGATTCTCCGTTGCCCGATGCCAATATCATAATCGGCAATTGGGCAGAGAATCCCTTCTGATGCCCATATCGGGGACGGCGCCGGTTTGCCGCCGGTTTTCCATTCTCTGTCTCCTCCAAAATTGCGTCATCGCATTGCGCACCGCACACCGTTGGAATGCCTTTGGAGCATCATCGGAAGACCTTCCCCGATGCACATGGTTTCAACAGTCGGGAACCCGGCATGGTGGCTGAGGACTGTGTCCAGTGCCGTCACAGTCGGCAGGGAGCCATGCTGCTGGCCAGGGGGGAGCTTCCGCGAAGGCTGGGGGTACTGGTGGGGCTGGCCAGGGGTGACCAGGGGGGCAGTATTTGGCAGGTCGGGTCTGCGCAAGGGCGGCGCATGTTGTACGGCACGACCGCTGCAGGTCGTCACCGTGCTCATGCGCGGCCATGGACCCCGCCATTCTCTAGCCGTTTTTGGCACGGGAGCCAGGAGTTTTACCCAGCGCAGCAGCTAGCCCCTGACCTATCCCAGGATTGGTGAGGGTTCGGCGCTGATTTTGGTGTCGTAAAATGCAACATTGTCCATGCCGGCATTGGCACGTAGCTGCAAAATCGGAGAATCCAGCCCCATATATTTCTTAAATTCATTAATCCTGTATCTGATGGTTAAGTCATGAACAATGGATGTGATGCTCATGTTCTGTGTCACTGCTATACCTGAGTAACTCTAATCTATTTGTTTTTGTCAATAAAAGCTGGGTGCAAAAGATCCCACAAAGTTAATTTAAAGGAATGCCGGGAGTTCTACCTGGGATATGTATCTCAATAAACAGCACAGGAACAGATTGTTTGGCTGTGTACAACACTTTAAAATACATCCTGTGCTCGTGAAAGGCATTGGAGAAAGCCTTGTCTAAGGGAGTGAAGTAATTGTTTAATAGATAGAAGGTGCAGAAAGGAGCAGTAAATCAAGACAAAATCCAACAATTAGTGCAAGACAAGCAATGACACAATTGGGAATGAGACATTTAAAAAGAAACTTTGACAGCAAGCAGTTTCAATGGGATCAATGAGTATTAATGTAAATTGTTATTAGTGCCACAGTGATTATTTAAATTCATTGGTCGTGTTGCTGGTGGGTCAGCATTTATTGTCCATCACTAGTGCCTTTGAGAAGGTGGTAGTGAGCTGTCTCTTGAACCGCTGCAGTCCATGTGGTGCAAATACACCCACAGCGCTATTTGGGAGGGAATTCCAGGATTTTGACCTAACGACAGTAAGGGAACGGTGATATATTTCCAAGTCAGGATGGTGAGTGGCTTGGAGGGGAACTTGCAGGCGGTAATGAAAAAAAAAAATTAAAATCGCTTATTGTCACAAGTAGGCTTCAAATGAAGTTACTGTGAAAAGCCCCTAGTCGCCACATTCCGGAGTCTCTTCAGGGAGGCTCATACGGGAATTGAACCGTGCTGCTGGCCTGCCTTGGTCAGTTTAAAAGCCAGCAATTTAGCCCTGTGCTAAACCAGCCCCTTTATTCCCATGGGTGGGACTTTCTGGCCCTTCCTGCCGATGGGATCTTTTGGTCCTGCTGAAAGTGACACTCTGCTGCAGGTCTCCCGGGCGACGGGATGGGCAAGACACATATAATACCGTAGATATCGTCAGGACCAGGAGATCCCACTGACGGCCAATGGCAAGCCGCCTCTGCCACTGGAAAACACATTTGGATAATCACCCCTCCAATGTTTCTGAATGCAATGTTTCTGAAGAACTGACATGTTTGTAAAGCCTAGGAGTGCATTGATGAAACGTTGGCTGGAATATTCCAGCTCCAGATGTTGAAGTATTGTGCAGAAACACAGAGCCTTCTTCTTCAAGCATTAGAACACACTCCAACTCACTTCTATAATCATCTAAACAATATTATGGCAGGATTGCCCTCAAAAGCATATAATATTGTAGATTTTTGCTTTAGAATCATACCATTATTCTACTGTGGCTTTATTCAGATAGTATTATGTTCATACTGTCTGTGTCCATTTTGCAAGGATTACAATTCTCCCCAGTGAGTCAGCAGGAAACAGCAAAACGGGTTTTGTTATTTGACTACATCAGAGGCAGTTGTATTCAATGCTCCAGTGCAAGATTACAACTGATACTCGATATACTATTTCCCACTTCAAAATATCCAGCTGGAGTTAAGCACCCCCACTGTTGTCATTGTGGAATATATGCTGCAACCTGTTCTAGGAGATAACCTGATACCATGTCATCTGATTTTCCTTTTAAAAGTTGCCTGCAATGAAAAATATAGTTGTGAAAATGAAACAGTGCGTGAATAATTGGTAACATGCTGTGAGTGAAGCACATTTGCAATAAAAGATAATTTGATATTCGGAGGAAAGATATGACAAATTTGAACAGCAGTAATTAAACAAAATAGAATTGCAATGCAGAAAACTGATAAAATCTCTCATAATTATAACTTTTCTCCAACCTTACAATTAAATTAATATTTGCTGTTATTTACATGATTAAAATGTATTGTCTTCAAGAAAATCCCACCACGCCAGATGGTGAAATTTGAATTTAATAAAAATCGAGAATTATAAGTCTAATTATGATCATGAAACCATTGATTATTATTGTAAAAACCCAGCTCGTTCACTAATGTCCTTTAGGGAAGGACATCTGCGTCCTTACCTGGTCTGGGCCAACATGTGACTCCAGACGCACAGCAATCCGGTGAACTCCTAAATGTCTTCTGAAATGGCCGAAAAAGCCACTCAGTTCAAGAGTAAATAGGGCTGGGCAATAAATGCTGGCCTTGCCAGTGACACCCACATCCCATGAATAAATTAAAAACATATTATACAATATTTCTGTTTGGAAGAAGCAAACTATAAATGATTATGGAGCTGAACTTACTTGGCTATTCCACTGACTATTGAAGCTTTTAAAAATGCTTTCATTTATTCTTTCACAGGACGTGGGCTTCGTTGACTAGGCCAACATTTATTGCTCATCCCTAATTTCCCTTGAGAAGATGCTGGGGAGCCGCTTTCGTGAACTGCTATGGTTTGTGTGGAGTAGGTACACCCACAGTGCTGTTAGGAAGGAAGCTCCAGAATTTTGATCGAGCAACAATGAAGGAACAATAATATACGTCCAAGTCAGGATATTGTGTGATTTTTTTTAGGGAAGCTTGCAGGTGAAGGTTTTCCCACCTGCCTGCAGCCCTTCTTCTTCGAGGTGATAGTGGTCATGGATTTTGAAGATGCCGTTGAAGGAACCTTAGTGAGTTTCTGCAGTGTAACTTGTAGATAGGACACACTGCTGCTACTGTGGTGGAGGGAGTGAACACTGGCTGAGTTGTTTGGAAGAAAGTTTGGATCCACTTACACTAAACCAGATATAAACACAGTGTTTCCACACAATTAGCTGCTTGCTCCTTACCAAGGCACTGGCACAGAATAGGTCTTTGGCTACCAGCCTATCATTAGCTACCAGCTTCCAGAAAGGCACAGTGTAAGGTTCCTTCCTGTTTATTCCCTTATTTCTCCTTTTGTTTTATTTTGCCATTCTTATTTTTGATCCAAGGATGATTAATGGACATGTCCCTTTCAGGCAAGCAGCAGAATTCAGAAGTTACAGGAGAGAACCTTCTGCTGGTTTAAACAAGAGCTCCAGACCTGTCGGCGCCAGAAAGAGAGAGATGGGGTGGGACTGGGTTTGATTGATTGGCTAGTGGCCAATGATTTGGTCCAAAAGGCCATAGTCTGCCTGGTAATAGGTGGTGAATCAATCCTATCCCAGTGGAATGATTTTCAGAGCCCCAAGGAGTTTCAGTTTGACCAGGCAGCAAAGAGACAAGGACCTGCTTTATCTCGCCAGAAAGGCTGTGACTTCTTTATTTCTGAACTTGCAGAGAAACTGAATGAATCTATCTACAGGAAAACCAATACAGACTGTAAACAAGGACCTGAACCTGTTATCACTCTCCAGAAAATCTGTGATGGCTATATTTGTGAAACGACAGAGATCTGAATGAATCTACAATAAAGACTTTGAACTAATAGCAAAGTTTGAAGAGGAGTAAGGTGTTAAAACACCACCACCTGAAACAAAGGCTCTTTTTTTCCTTTTACCTCTTATTTTTCTTACTCCTTTCGTCCCGTCTGTGTTTGTCTATCTTGTGTGTGCGTGTGTAGAGGGGGGGGGCAAGTCAAAATGGGAATTAGGAACTGGAATATAGTTAACTAGTTGTATTTACTGCATAATTCATTATAATTATTATAAATAAGCAGTAATTATGTTTAAATTTACAATCCTGGTTACTGTGATTATTGGGCAGCCAAGGGGCAACTCTTTAGGATTTTTTCCAAGAATTATTGGCTAATTCACTTGCATTGTGCCTCCGTCAAGTGGGGCTGGAAATGACTGTGAACTAGCCCTAGGTGTCGTAACAGCAGGTCGATCCCACTAGGGCAGGAAAGGTGTTGAGACCTCTGAAACAGAGGAAAATGTTTTTTGAAAAAATGTTTGCATCAGATCCTCAGTTAATTGGGTTTTCTCTGAAGGAGCCTGGACATTGCTGCTATAATTATTAGTCATGTGGACGATGCCCTCATGGATGGTGGTCAAACATTGAACTTTATGATGTGTAAAGCTGAGGCGGGGCTTAGAGATACCCATTAGTGACCCACACTCCTGGTCCACCCTGTTCCTGCTGTGAATGGGCCTGTTTTACAGGCTTTATTTTGTTCTGTTGACACCCTGCATGAATGATGAGATTATGCATTTCGAGATGAATTAAAATGTTATCTTCAAGTAATAAATTATGCTTGAAATCACAAAAAAAGGTTTTCCAACATTTTTCCATGAAAGAAAACAAATATTTTAATGATCTTCCCTGTTCTCCCCAGAATTTTGTGGCTTTTCATTTTTTCTGTAATATGTGTATGATGAAACTTTTGCTTCTGATGAGACACTTCAAAAAAAATAAATTTAGAGTACCCAATTCATTTTTTTCAATTAAGGGGCAATTTAGCGTGGCCAATCCACCTAACCTGCACATCTTTAGGTTGTGGGGGCGAAACCCACGCAAACACGGGGAGAATGTGCAAACTCCAGACGGACAGTGACCCAGGGCCGGGACCGAACCTGGGACCTCGGTGCCGTGCGGCAACAATGCTAACCACTGTGCCACCGTGCTGCCCAAGAGACTTTTTACTGATAATATTATCACCATGATTATCATAGAATTTACAGTGCAGAAGGAGGCCATTCGACCCAGCGAGTCTGCATCGGCTCTTGGAAAGAGCACCCTACCCAAGGTCAACATCTAGAATTCACAGTGCAGAAGGAGGCCATTCAGCCCAGCGAGTCTGCAGCATCTCTTGGAAAGAGCACCCTATCCAAGGTCAACACCACCACCCTATCCCCATAACCCAGTAATCCCACCCAACACTAAGGACAATTTTGGACACTAAGGACAATTTATCATGGCCAATCCACCTAACCTGCACATCTTTGGACTGTGGGAGGAAACCGGAGCACCCGGAGGAAACCCACGCACACACGGGGAGGACGTGCAGACTCCGCACAGACAGTGACCCAAGCTGGAATCGAACCTGGGACCCTGGAGCTGTGAAGCAATTGTGGTATCCACGATGCTACCGTGCTTGTGCATCAATGATACTACTCTGTAATTTCACTGACCAAATGTATATTGAACTGTTTAAAAAGGACTTTTTTGAAAGCATGAAAAGATATTAAAGATCTGGAAAGGACCGCAATGGATCATCGCCCTGGGAAAGGAGGTGGGAAGGCTGGTAGTGAAACAAGGCAACCTGAGAGGAAAGGTTGAGGATCAGGAGAACCGGCCGAGGCGGCAAAACCTACGGATCATGGGCCAACCGGAGGGGATCGAAGGTAGGAACCCCATGGACGATGTGGCCCAAATGCTGGGTAATCTGGTGGGAAGGGATAGCTTCCCCAACCCATCCGAAATCAACAGAACGCACCGATTGCTCTGACCCAAAAAAACCCTCATCAGGATAGTCACCTGGAGTATTAGGGGACTTAATGGCTCGGTGAAAATATCCAAAGTCTTCGCCCACCTAAGCAACATGAAAGCCGAAGGTCTTTCTCCAAGAAGATCAGGGACAGCAGAGGCAAATTAGTAGCGGAACCAGACAAGGATAACAAGGCATTTGAGGGCTTCTACCAGGGGCTGTACACCTTGGAGCCCCCAGCGGGGGACTCGGGGATGAAGCAGTTCCTTGATGGACTGGACATGTCAGTTGTGGGGGAAGACAGGAAACGGAGCCTGGAAGCACCGCTAGAACTGGTAGAGGTCATGGAGAGCAGACGGGGAAGGTGCCAGGACCAGGCGGTTTCCCGGCGGACCTCTACAAAAGATTTATGACAGCACTGGCCCCACACCTGCAGGAGATGTTCACAGACTAGCTGGCGAGGGGCACACTGGCACCTATGCAGGCACAAACTGGCGGAGATTTAAAAAGAGCAGGAGCTGCGAGTCGGAGCGGAGATTTAAAATACGCCGGAGCTGCGAGTCGGAGCGGAGATTTAAAAAGATCAAGGCCTAGTTTCGGGAGCCGTTCGGAGGAGGAGGAGCAGTCTCTGTCAGGGAGAGAACATCTGAAACCCTCAGAAGGTAAGAAGGTAAGTAAGTGATTTTTACTCATTTTTACTTTTATTACCTTTTCAAATTGTGTGTGTGTGTGTGTGTGTGTGGGGGGGGGGGGGGGGAAACTGAAGTGACATCACAGAAAAGCTGTGACCTGAGTGGCTGGTTGGGAAGCTGCACTAAATTTAAAAAAATTAAGCATTGGTAACTAAATAAACATAATTACTTAATTATAATTTAGTACTATATTTAGCTTTCACATTTATGGTAGAAATCTAGTGCTAGGAAACAGATAACAGTAACTTAAAAAAATTTTTTAAAAAACTTTTAATTTCAATTTACTAATTAATTGACGCAATGTCAGTTAGAGGGGTGCAGTGCTCTGACTGTGAGATGTGGCAGGTCCGGGAGGCTTCCAGCTTTCCAGATGGCTTCATCTGCAGAACGTGCACCCAACTGGGGCTCCTCACAGACCGCATGGTTCGGTTGGAGCAGCAATTGGATGCACTTAGGAGCATGCAGGTGGCGGAAAGCGTCATTGATCGCAGTTATATAAATGTGGTCACACCCATGGTGCAGACAGAGAAATGGGCGACCGTCAGAAAGGGCAGGCAGTCAGTGCAGGAATCCCCTGTGGTTGTCCCCCTCTCGAACAGGTATACCCCTTTGGACACTGTCGGGGGGGATAGCCTATCAGGGGAAAACAGCAGCAGCCAGAGCAGTGGCACCACGGCTGGCTCTGATGTTCAGAAGGGAGGGTCAAAGCGCAGAAGAGCAATAGTAATAGGGGCCTCTATAGTCAGGGGCACAGATAGGCGCTTCTGTGGACATGAAAGAGACTCCAGGATGGTATGTTGCCTCCCTGGTGCCAGGGTCCAGGATGTCTCCGAACGGGTAGAGGGCATCCTGAAGGGGAGGGCAAACAGGCAGAGGTCGTTGTACATATTGGTACTAACAACATAGGCAGGAAGGGGCATGAGGTCCTGCAGCAGG
The DNA here is from genome assembly GCF_047496885.1 of Scyliorhinus torazame. Classification (NCBI taxonomy): domain Eukaryota; kingdom Metazoa; phylum Chordata; class Chondrichthyes; order Carcharhiniformes; family Scyliorhinidae; genus Scyliorhinus; species Scyliorhinus torazame. The sequence continues at coordinate 116,920,918 of NC_092707.1, read as the reverse complement.
AGTTCAGGGAGCTAGGCAGAAAGACAAAAGACAGGACCTCGAGGGTTGTAATCTCGGGATTACTCCTTGTGCCACGTGCCAGTGAGGCTAGAAATAGGAAGATAGAGCAGCTAAACAGTGGCTAAACAGCTGGTGTAGGAGGGAGGGTTTCCGTTATCTGGACCACTGGGAGCTCTTCTGGGGCAGGTGTGACCTATATAGGAAGGACAGGTTACATCTAAACTGGAGAGGCATAAATATCCTGGCCGCGAGGTTTGCTAGTGTCACACGGGAGGGTTTAAACTAGTATGGCAGGGGGGTGGGCATGGGAGAAATAGGTCAGAAGGTGAGAGCATTGAGGGAGAACTAGGGAATAGGGACAGTGAGGCTCTGAGGCAGAGCAGACAGGGAGAAGTTGCTGAACACAGCGGGTCTGGTGGCCTGAAGTGCATATGTTTTAATGCAAGAGGTATTACGGGTAAGGCAGATGAACTTAGAGCTTGAATTAGTACTTGGAACTATGATGTTTTTGCCATTACAGAGACCTGGTTGAGGGAAGGGCAGGATTGGCAGCTAAATGTTCCAGGATTTAGATGTTCCAGGCGGGATAGAGGGGGATATAACAGGGGTGGCGGAGTTGCGCTACTGGTTCGGGAGGATATCACAACTGTACTACGGGAGGACACCTCAGAGGGCAGTGAGGCTATATGGGTAGAGATCAGGAATAAGAAGGGTGCAGTCACAATGTTGGGAGTTTACTACAGGCCTCCCAACAGCCAGCGGGAGATAGAGGAGCAGATAGGCAGACAGATTTTGGAAAAGAGTAAAAACAACAGGGTTGTGGTGATGGGAGACTTCAACTTCCCCAATATTGACTGGGACTCACTTAACCAGGGGCTTAGACGGGGCAGAGTTTGTAAGGAGCACCCAGGAGGGTTTCTTAAAACAATATGTAGACAGTCCAACTAGGGAAGGGGCGGTACTGGACCTGGTATTGGGGAATGAGCCTGGCCAGGTGGTAGAAGTTTCAGTAGGGGAGCATTTCAGGAACAGTGACCACAATTCAGTAAGTTTTAAAGTGCTGGTGGACAAGGGTAAGAGTGGTCCTAGGGTGAATGTGCTAAATTGGGGGAAGGCTAATTATAACAATATTAGGCGGGAACTGAAGAACCTAGATTGGGGGCGGATGTTTGAGGGTAAATCAACATCTGACATGTGGGAGGCTTTCAAGTGTCAGTTGAAAGGAATTCAGGACCGGCATGTTCCTGTGAGGAAGAAGGATACATACGGCAATTTTCGGGAACCTTGGATAACGAGAGATATTGTAGGCCTCGTCAAAAAGAAAAAGGAGGCATTTGTCAGGGCTAAAAGGCTGGGAACAGACAAAGCCTGTGTGGAATATAAGGAAAGTAGGAAGGAACTTAAGCAAGGAGTCAGGAGGGCTAGAAGGGGTCATGAAAGGTCATTGGCAAATAGGGTTAAGGAAAATCCCAAGGCTTTTTACACGTACATAAAAAGCAAGAGGGTAGCCAGGGAAAGAGTTGGCCCACTGAAGGGTAGGCAAGGGAATCTATGTGTGGAGCCAGAGGAAATGGGCGAGGTACTAAATGAATACTTTGCATCAGTATTCACCAAAGAGAAGGAACTGGTAGATATTGAGTCTGGAGAAGGGTGTGTAGATAGCCTGGGTCACATTGAGATCCAAAAAGACGAGGTGTTGGGCGGCTTAAAAAATATTAAGGTAGATAAGTCCCCAGGGCCTGATGGGATCTACCCCAGAATACTGAAGGAGGCTGGAGAGGAAAATGCTGAGGCCTTAACAGAAATCTTTGGATCCTCACTGTCTTCAGGTGATGTCCCGGAGGACTGGAGAATAGCCAGTGTTGTTCCTCTGTTTAAGAAGGGTAGCAAGGATAGTCCAGGGAACTACAGGCCGGTGAGCCTTACTTCAGTGGTATGGAAATTACTGGAGAGAATTCTTCGAGACAGAATCTACTCCCATTTGGAAGCAAATGGACGTATTAGTGAGAGGCAGCATGGTTTTGTGAAGGGGAGGTCGTGTCTCACTAACTTGATAGAGTTTTTCAAGGAGATCACAAAGATGATTGATGCAGGTAGGGCAGTGGATGTTGTCTATATGGACTTCAGTAAGGCCTTTGACAAGGTCCCTCATGGTAGACTAGTACAAAAGGTGAAGTTACACGGGATCAGGGGTGAGCTGGCAAGGTCATAGAAGGCAGAGAGTAGCAATGGAAGGATGCTTTTCTCATTGGAGGGCTGTGACCAGTGGTGTTCCGCAGGGATCAGTGCTGGGACCTTTGCTGTTTGTAGTATATGTAAATGATTTGGAGGAAAATGTAACTGGTCTGATTAGTAAGTTTGCAGACGGCACAAAGGTTGGTGGAATTGCGGATAGCGATGAGGACTGTCAGAGGATACAGATACGGGCGGTGCTGGTGCGGTTTCATCGGTTCGCTGATCGGGAGTGCGTACTCAGGTGGGCCAAGAAAGGGGAGAACCGGGTTGCTGCTGGTATGGTCAAGGGGGAGCTGGAGCGAGTAGAGGGGGTTGGTATGGGACCTGCCGGCGTGGGGAACGGGCCGGGCATGGGGTGCGGGCGCGTGGCTGGCCGAGGAAGGGTTATGGCTAGTCGGCGGGGGAGAGGGGCGGGTAGCCCCCTGATCCGGCTGATAACCTGGAATGTAAGGGGACTGAACGGGCCGGTCAAGCGGGCCCGGGTGTTCGCGCACCTGAAGGGGCTGAAGGCAGATGTGGTCATGCTCCAGGAGACACACCTGAAGGTGGCAAACCAGGTAAGATTGAAGAAGCTGGATGCCAAAAATCGGGGGGTGGCGATCTTGGTGGGAAAGAGGGTGTCGTTCGAAGCGTCGAGCATTGTGACAGACAATGGCGGCAGGTACGTAATGGTAAGTGGTAAGCTGCAAGGGGAGAGGGTCGTGCTGGTCAACGTGTACGCCCCGAACTGGAATGATGCGGGTTTTATGCGGCGCATGTTGGGTCGGATCCTAGACTTGGAAGTGGGGGGCCTGATAATGGGGGGGGGGGACTTTAACACGGTGTTGGATCCGGCACTGGACTGCTCCAGGTCTAGGACGGGTAGGAGGCCAGCGGCGGCTAAGGTGCTGAGGGGTTTATGGACCAGATGGGAGCGGTGGACCCTTGGAGATTTGCAAGGCCGGGGGCTAGGGAATTTTAATTCTTCTCGCATGTTCATAAGGCCTATTCCCCGATCGACTTTTTTGTTATGAGCAGGGCGCTGATAGCGAGAGTAGAGGATACCGAGTACTCGGCGATAGCCATTTCGGATCACGCCCCGCATTGGGTAGACCTAGAGCTGGGGGAGGAGAGGGACCAGCGCCCAGAGTGGTACTTGGAGGTGGGGCTGTTGGCGGACGGGGAGGTGAGCGAGCGGGTCCGAGGAAGCATACAGAGATACCTGGAGGCCAACGGTAACGGGGAGATCCAAGTGGGGATGGTCTGGGAGGTGCTGAAGGCGGTGGTTAGGGGAGAACAGATCTCCATTAGGGCCAACAAGGAGAGGAGAGAGCAGAGGGAGAGGGAGAGGCTGGTGGGGGATATGGTGAGGGTAAACAGGAGGTACGCGGAGGTGCCGGAGGTGGGACTGTTGAGGACGAGGCGTAGCCTCCAGGCCGAATTCGACCTGTTGACCACCAGGAAGGCAGAGGTGCAGTGGAGGAAGGCCCAGGGGGCGATTTATGAATATGGGGAAAAGGCAAGTCGGATGCTGGCGCATCAGCTTCGGAAGCAGGACGCAGCTAGGGAGATCGGGCGAGTTAAGGATAGGGGAGGGAGTGTGGTACGGAGTGGGGTTGGCATCAATGGGGTCTTCAGGGACTTTTATGAGGAACTGTATCGGTCCGAGCCCCCACTGGAGGAGGGAGGGATGGGCCGCTTTCTGGACCAATTGAGGTTCCCAAAGGTGGAGGAGGGACTGGTGGTGGGATTAGGGGCCCCAATTGGGCTGGAGGAGCTGGCCAAAGGGATAGGGAGCATGCAGGCGGGGAAGGCACCGGGGCCGGACGGTTTCCCGGTCGAATTCTACAAAAAATATGTGGACCTGTTGGGCCCGTTGCTGGTTAGGACCTTCAATGAGGCAAGGGAGGGGGGTCCTTTACCCTCGACGATGTCCCAGGCACTGATCTCCTTGATCCCGAAGCGGGACAAGGATCCCCTGCAGTGTGGTTCTTACAGGCCAATTTTGTTGTTAAATGTAGATGCCAAGGTGCTGGCGAAGGTCTTAGCCACGAGAATTGAGGATTGGGTGCCGCAGGTTATCCACGAAGACCAGACAGGGTTCGTGAAGGGAAGGCAGTTGAACGCGAATGTGCAGAGGCTCCTGAACGTTATTATGATACCGGCGAGGGAGGGGGAGGCGGAGATAGTGGTGGCGATGGACGCTTAGAAGGCCTTCGATAGGGTAGAGTGGGTGTACTTGTGGGAGGTGCTGAAGAGGTTCGGGTTTGGGGAGGGGTTCGTCAGGTGGGTTAGGCTGTTGTATGAGGTCCCGATGGCAAGTGTGGCCACGAACAAGAGAAGGTCTGAGTACTTTCGGTTGCATCGAGGGACGAGGCATGGGTGCCCCCCCCTGCTCTTCGCACTGGCGATTGAACCCCTGGCTATGGCACTGAGGGAGTCGAGGAACTGGAGGGGACTGGTGCGGGGTGGGGAGGAGCAGAGGGTGTCGCTCTATGCGGACGACTTGCTGCTATATGTGGCGGACCCGGTGGGGGGAATGCCGGAGGTAATGAGGATCCTCATGGAGTTCGGGGATTTCTCAGGGTACAAGCTCAACATGGGGAAAAGCGAGTTGTTCGTGGTTCACTCAGGGGACCAGGAGAGGGGGACTGGCGAGCTCCCACTAAAAAGGGCGGAGAGGAGCTTCAGGTATTTGGGAGTCCAGGTAGCCCGGAGCTGGGGGGCCCTGCATAGACTTAATTTCACGAAGCTGGTGGAGCAAATGGAGGAGGAGTTTAAGAGGTGGGACGTGTTGCCGCTGTCCCTGGCGGGTAGGGTGCAGTCAATCAAAATGACGGTGCTTCCAAGGTTTTTGTTCCTGTTCCAGTGCCTCCCCATTCCTATCCCGAAGGCCTTCTTTAGGCGGGTTAACAGGAGTATAATGGGGTTTGTGTGGGCGCGAGGGACTCCGAGGGTGAGAAGGGTGTTCCTGGAGCGGAGTCGAGATGGGGGGGGGCTGGCGCTGCCCAACCTCTGTGGGTACTACTGGGCCGCCAATGCGGCGATGCTGCGCAAGTGGGTGATGGAGGGGGAGGGCTGCATGGAAGAGGCTGGAGACGGTGTCTTGTGAGGATACGAGTCTGGAGGCGCTGGCAATGGCGCCGCTGCCGCTCCCTCCAATGAGGTATACCACGAGCCCGGTGGTGGCGGTGTAGCCATGTAAAATGGCTGCGTTCCGATTAATCTGGTCAAAACCCAGTTTAAAACGGCTAACCCGAAAGACTGCTGGGAAAAGCAGCCAAGAAGACACAAGCAGGCAGCTGCAGACAGTTTTGCATATTCGGCTCTGGGGAGGTAGCCCAGATCGATACCCAGGGCTATCAACAGCCCATCAACCCAGGTATTCACAGTTGCATTCAGGACTGTTTGCAACCAATCTATTCAGACATCCACAGTTAAATCGGCTATCCCCGGGAACAATTGCAACATATTAGCAATTGAATACCGGGCCAGACCTGTCGGCGCCTGCAGTGGCCGAAACAAAGACAGGTGAGCGACCACCACCCGATCGAGGAATCGCCTCACCATTGGACACATCGACCCCAGAGATTGGGGACAGAATCCAATCACTTGGGACTCAGGGTCAAGGGCCGCCCCAGGAGGCGGGAAGCCCCTGGGCCCTATAAAAGTGAAGGTCCAAGTTCAGATCTCACTCTCTCTCATCTTCGCCTGCTCGAGACCTTCGCAAGACCAGCCACCGTGTATAGTAAGTTTGAATCCAGCGATCGCTATCCGGTAGAGACACCTAGCCACCGACCTGTAGCAGCCTTTTGAATCTCGCGGGCCAGATTTGATTGGACAAGCCATTCGTTTCCCTGACCTGGTGGGCTCTTCCTAAGTTAAGTATTGGCCAGTAGTGATAGGTTTATTATATAGAAAGTAGTATTAGGGTATTAATATTGCTTGTTGTATATAATAAATGACCGTTGTTTTAATCCTTACTAAGCGGTGTGCTGTGTTATTAATCATAACCTGAACTTGAACCACGTGGCGGTATCATAAAGATAACTGGCGACTCATGAGCAAAGGTGACCTAAACAGAGCAAATAGACTAAGGTTAAAAAGAGCAACAGCGGCTACCCTCAAAATCTGGGGGCAATGGAGGCGGCACAGGGGGGAAGTGGGGGCCTTGGTGTGGACACCGATACGGGGGAACCACCGGTTTATCCCAGGGAGAATAGGTGGAGGGTTTCCGGGTGGCACAGGGCAGGGATAAGAAGGTTGGGGGACCTGTTTGTGGGTGGGAAATTCGCGAGCCTGGGTGAGCTGGAGGAGAAGTACGGGCTCCCCCCAGGGAACACCTTTAGGTATCTACAGGTAAGGGCATTTGCCAGGCGGCAAGTGGTGGAACTCCCGTGGCTGCTGCCACGCCTGGTACAGGACAGGGTGCTCTCGGAGGGGTGGATGGGAGTGGGGAAGATCTCGGCAACATACCAGGTGATGCAGGAGGAGGAGGCCTCGGTGGTGGAGTTGAAAGATAAGTGGGAGGAGGAGTTGGGGGAGGAGATCGAGGAGGGCACGTGGGCAGATGCTCTTGGGAGGATGAACTCTTCCTCTTCGTGCGCGAGACTCAGCCTCATACAGTTTAAGGTGCTGCACAGGGCACACATGACCGGAACAAGGATGAGCCGGTTTTTTGGTGGTGAGGACAGGTGTGTTAAGTGCTCAGGGAGCACAGCAAATCACACCCATATGTTCTGGGCATGCCCAGCACTGGAGGAATTCTGGAAGGGCGTAGCAAGGACGGTGTCGAGGGTGGTAGGATCCAGGGTCAAACCGGGCTGGGGCTCGCAATATTTGGGGTTGCAGGGGAGCCGGGAGTGCAGGAGGCGAAAGAGGCCGGTATTCTGGCCTTTGCGTCCCTGGTAGCCCGATGAAGGATTCTTTTTCAGTGGAGGGATGCGAGGCCCCCAAGCGTGGAATCCTGGATCAACGATATGGCGGGGTTTATTAAATTGAAGAGGGTGAAATTCGCCTTAAGGGGATCGGTACAAGGATTCTTCAGGCGGTGGCAACCGTTCTTAGACTTCCTGGCAGAACGGTAGACAATGGTCAGCAGCAGCAGCAACCCGGGGGGGCGGGGGGGGGGGGGGGGGGGGGGGGGGGGAGGGGGGTGGGTTCTATTTTACTTTTGTTTGTCTATACTGGGGGATCTGAGGGGGTGTATATATTTGCTATGTTTGCTTATATGTTTCGGCGGGTTTTAATTAATTATTTATGTATGGGGGGGAGGGGGGCACGGGGTTGTTTTGTTTTGTATTTAATTCTATTGGGTTCCTTTTACATTTTGTTGTTGATATTTTGTGAAAACTTGAATAAAAATTATTTTTACAAAATGAAAGTACTGCCCAAGCTCCACTTCCTGTTTAGATTCATCCCAATCTACATCCCCAAGGTCTTTTCAACTCACTTGATAGACTGATTATGCCGTTTATTTGGGAGTGGGGGGATGCGGGGTGGCGAGGGGGGTGGGGGGGGGGGGGGGGAAAGAATGCATGGATTCCAAAGAGAGTACTGCAGTGAACGAGATCCATGAGGGGGCCTAGCTTTCCCAAACCTACAATATTACCAGTGGGCACTGACCGCAGAGAGAGTAAAGGGGTCGATAAGGAACCAGAGAATAGTGGGTGCTCATGGAGGAGGGCTCCTGCAAAAGGACCTTCTTCCGGACCCAACCACGGCGGCACTCTCATCCCCACATAATAAATATTCAACAAGACCAGTGGTGGTAGAAGCACTTCAGTCATGGAACCAACCAGAACAGCATTTCGGGATAACTGAGATGTCCGATAAAGCCCCCATATGCAACAACCACAGGTTCACACCGACGAACATGGATGCCTCGTTCACAGGTGGAGACAGGATGGAGCACTGCACAGGATCATCTCCACCTCCACATGTGCAAGGCTAAGCCTAATGTAGTTAAATGTGGTACACAGAGCCCAATTAACCAGAACGCGAATGAGCAGGTTTTTCCCGGAGGTGGAGGACAAATGCGAACGGTGCCAAAGAGGCCTGGACAACCACGGCCACATTAGGGATAACAGTCTGCAGTTTATTTTCAGTAAGCCATTTGAGGATATGTGTGAGAAGTGGACTATCGATCACACTATTTCTTCTCCTCCGAACTCTAGATCTAACAGTCTAGCTGAATTAACGATTCAAAGAAAAAGCACAAAGAACAGCACAGGAACAGGCCCTTTGGTCCTCCAAGCCTGTGTCGATCATGATGCCTGTCCAAACTAAAACCTTCTGCACTTCCAGGATCCGTATCCCTCTCTTCCCATCCTATTCATGTATTCATCATGATGTCTCTTAAACGTTGCTATCATATCTGCTTCCACCGCCTTTCCCGGAAATGCGTTCCTGGCACACATCACCCTCTGTGTAAAGATCTGCCTCGCACATCTCCTCTAAACTTTCCCTCTCGCACCTTAAACCTATGTCCCCCAAGTAATTGACTTTTCCACACTGGGAAAAAGCATCTGATTATCTACTCTGTCCATGCCATTCATAATTTTGTGAACCTCTATCAGGTCGCCCTTCAATCTCCGTCATTGCAGTGAATCTGAATTTATCCAACCTCTCACTCATAGCTAATGCCCCCCATAGCAGGCAACATCCTGGTAAACCTCGTCTAGACCCTCTCCAAAGCAGACACGTCCTTCTGGTAGTGTGGCGACCAGAATTGTACGCAATATTCCAAATTGGCAAGTAACTAAGGTTCTGCAGAGCTGCAGCATGACTTGCCAGTTTTTATACTCAATGCCCCGACCGACGAAGGCAAGCATGCCGTCTTGACTATTTTCCCCACCTGCGTTGCCACTTTCAGTGATCTATGAACTGTATGCCCGGATCTCTCTGCCTGTCAGTACTCCGATTGGTTCTGTCAATTATTGTATATTTCCCACCTGTATTAGGTGTTCCAAAATGCAGTACCTCACATTTGTCCCGATTAAACTCCATCTTCCATTTCTCCTCCTAAGTCTCCAATCTATCCATATCATGCTGTATCCTCTGACAATCCTCTTCACTATTTGCAATTCCACTAATCTTTGTGTCGTCTGCAAATTTACTAATCATATCATAGAATCATATCATAGAATCATAGAATTTACAGTGCTGAAGGAGGCCATTCGGCCCATCGAGTCTGCATCAGCCCTCGGAAAGAGCACCCTACCCCAGCCCACACCTCCATCCTATCCCTGTAACCCAGTAACCCCACTTAACTTGTTTTGGACACTAAGGGCAATTTGGCATGGCCAATCCACCTAACCAGCACATCTTTGGACTGTGGGAGGAAATCGGAGCACCCGAAGAAAACCCACGCACACACGAGGAGAATGTGCAGACTCCGCACAGACAGTGACCCAAGCCGGGAATCGAACCTGGGACCCTGGAGCTGTGAACCAACTGTGCTAACCACTATGCTACCGTGCTACATTTTCTTCCAAATCGTTTATATATACTATGAACAGCAAAGGTCTCAGCACTGATCCGTGCGAAACACCACTAGTCGCAGCCTTCCATTCAGAAAAGCACCCTTCCACCACTACACTCTGTCTTCTATGACCAAGCCAGTTCTATATCCATTCCTGCTACCCTTCTTAAACAAAAGGAACAACATTGGCTATTCTCCAGTCCTCTGGGACCTCACCTATAGCCAATGAGGTTACAAAGATTTCTCTCAAGCCCCAGCAATTTCCTCCCTTGCCTCCCTCAATATACTGGGGTAGATCTCATCAGGCCATGGGGACTTATCTACCTTAATCTTTTTAAAATGCCAAACACCTTTTTTATATCGACATGACCCAGAATATCTACACGCCTTTCCCTAGACTCATCATCCACCAAGCCCTTCTCTTTGATGAATGCTGATACAAAGTACTCATTTTGTACCTCGCCCATTTCCTTTGGCTCCATGCATAGATTCCTTCTTCTGTCCTTGAGTGCGCCAACCCTTTCCCTGGCTACCATGTTGCTCTTTATCGACATGTAAAATGCCTTGGGATTCTCCTTAATTTAACTCTCCTAACTCCTTGCTTAAGTTGGCACAGAAAACTTCTGGGGCGTCATTCTCCGACCCCCCCGCCGGGTCGGAGAATGGCCGTTGGCTGCCGTGAATCCCGCCCCCGCACCCGCCGAAGTCTCCGGTACCGGAGATTGGGCGGGGGCGGGAATCGGGCCGCGCCGGTTGGCGGGACCCCCCGCTCAATTCTCCGGCCCGGATGGGCCGAAGTCCCGCCCAGAAATTGCCTGTCAAACAAACAACAAAGGACAAAGAAATGTACAGCACAGGAACAGGCCCTTTGGCCCTCCAAGCCCGTGCCGACCATGCTGCCCGACTAAACTACAATCTTCTACACTTCCTGGGTCCGTATCCTTCCATTCCCATCCTATTCATATATTTGTCAAGATGCCCCTTAAATGTCCCTATCGTCCCTGCTTCCACTACCTCCTCCGGTAGCGAGTTCCAGGCACCCACTACCCTCTGCGTAAAAAACTTGCCTTGTACATCTACTCTAAACCTTGCCCCTCTCACCTTAAACCTATGCCCCCTAGTAATTGGCCTCTCTACCCTGGGGAAAAGCCTCTGACTATCCACTCTGTCTATGCCCCTCATAATTTTGTATACCTCTATCAGGTCGCCCCTCAACCTCCTTCGTTCCAGTGAGAACAAACCGAGTTTATTCAATCGCTCCTCATAGCTAATGCCCTCCATACCAGGCAACATTCTGGGAAATCTCTTCTGCACCCTCTCTAAAGCCTCCACATCCTTCTGGTAGTGTGGCGACCAGAATTGAACACTATACTCCAAGTGTGGCCTAACTAAGGTTCTATACAGCTGCAACATGACTTGCCAATTCTTATACTCAATGCCCCGGCCAATGAAGGCAAGCATGTCGTATGCCTTCTTGACTACCTTCTCCACCTGTGTTGCCCCTTTCAATGACCAGTGGACCTGTACTCCTAGATCTCTTTGACTTTCAATACTCTTGAGGGTTCTACCATTCACTGTATATTCCCTACCTGCATTAGACCTTCCAAAATGCATTACCTCACATTTGTCCGGATTAAACTCCATCTGCCATCTCTCCGCCCAAGTCTCCAGACAATCTAAATCCTGCTGTATCCTCCGACAGTCCTCATCGCTATCCGCAATTCCACCAACCTTTGTGTCGTCTGCAAACTTACTAATCAGACCAGTTACATTTTCCTCCAAATCATTTATATATACTACAAAGAGCAAAGGTCCCAGCACTGATCCCTGTGGAACACCACTGGTCACAGCCCTCCAATTAGAAAAGCATCCCTCCATTGCTACTCTCTGCCTTCTATGGCATAGCCAGCTCTGTATCCACCTTGCCAGCTCACCCCTGATCCCGTGTGACTTCACCTTTTGTACTAGTCTACCATGAGGGACCTTGTCAAAGGCCTTACTGAAGTCCATATAGACAACATCTACTGCCCTACCTGCATCAATCATCTTAGTGACCTCCTCGAAAAACTCTATCAAGTTAGTGAGACACGACCTCCCCTTCACAAAACCGTGCTGCCTCTCACTAATACGTCCATTTGCTTCCAAATGGGAGTAGATCCTGTCTCGAAGAATTCTCTCCAGTAATTTCCCTATCACTGAAGTAAGGCTCAACGGCCTGTAGTTCCCGGGATTATCCTTGCTATCCTTCTTAAACAGAGAAACAACATTGGCTATTCTCCAGTCCTCCGGGACATCCCCTGAAGACAGCGAGGATCCAAAGATTTCTGTCAAGGCCTCAGCAATTTCCTCTCCAGCCTCCTTCAGTATTCTGGGGTAGATCCCATCAGGCCCTGGGGACTTATCTACCTTAATATTTTTTAAGACACCCAACACCTCGTCTTTTTGGATCACAATGTGACCCAGGCTATCTACACCCCCTTCTCCAGACTCAACATCTACCAATTCCTTCTCTTTGGTGAATACTGATGCAAAGTATTCATTTAGTACCTCGCCCATTTCCTCTGGCTCCACACATAGATTCCCTTGCCTATCCTTCAGTGGGCCAACCCTTTCCCTGGCTACCCTCTTGCTTTTTATGTACGTGTAAAAAGCCTTGGGATTTTCCTTAACCCTATTTGCCAATGATTTTTCGTGACCCCTTCTAGCCCTCCTGACTCCTTGCTTAAGTTCCTTCCTACTTTCCTTATATTCCACGCAGGCTTCGTCTGTTCCCAGCCTTTTAGCCCTGACAAATGCCTCCTTTTTCTTTTTGACGAGGCCTACAATATCACTCGTCATCCAAGGTTCCCGAAAATTGCCGTATTTATCTTTCTTCTTCACAGGAACATGCCGGTCCTGTATTCCTTTCAACTGCCACTTGAAAGCCTCCCACATGTCAGATGTTGATTTGCCCTCAAACATCCGCCCCCAATTTATGTTCTTCAGTTCCCGCCTAATATTGTTATAATTAGCCTTCCCCCAATTTAGCACATTCATCCTCGGACCACTCTTATCCTTGTCCACCAGTACTATAAAACTTACTGAATTGTGGTCACTGTTACCGAAATGCTCCCCTACTGAAACATCTACCACCTGGCCGGGCTCATTCCCCAATACCAGGTCCAGTACCGCCCCTTCCCTAGTTGGACTGTCTACATATTGTTTTAAGAAGCCCTCCTGGATGCTCCTTACAAACTCCGCCCCGTCTAAGCCCCTGGCACTAAGTGAGTCCCAGTCAATATTGGGGAAGTTGAAGTCTCCCATCACCACAACCCTGTTGTTTTTACTCTTTTCCAAAATCTGTCTACCTATCTGCTCCTCTATCTCCCGCTGGCTGTTGGGAGGCCTATAGTATACCCCCAACATTGTGACTGCACCCTTCTTATTCCTGATCTCTACCCATATAGCCTCACTGCCCTCTGAGGTGTCCTCTCGCAGTACAGCTGTGATATTCTCCCGAACAAGTAGCGCAACTCCGCCTCCCCTTTTACATCCCCCTCTATCCCGCCTGAAACATCTAAATCCTGGAACGTTTAGCTGCCAATCCTGCCCTTCCCTCAACCAGGTCTCTGTAATGGCAACAACATCATAGTTCCAAGTACTAATCCAAGCTCTAAGTTCATCTGCCTTACCCGTAATGCTCCTTGCATTAAAACATATGCACTTCAGGCCACCAGACCCGCTGTGTTCAGCAACTTCTCCCCGTCTGCTCTGCCTCAGAGCCACACTGTCCCTATTCCCTAGTTCTCCCTCAATGCTCTCACCTTCTGACCTATTGCTCCCGTGCCCACCCCCCTGCCATACCCGCCAGCGTAAATCAAAGCTGGTATTTACCGGCGGGACCAGGTGGCGTGGGCGGGCTCCAGGGTCCTGGGGGGGGCGCGGGGCAATCTGACCCCGGGGGGGTGCCCCCACGGTGGCCTGGCCCGCGATCGGGGCCCACCAATCCGCGGGAGGGCCTGTGCCGTGGGGGCACTCTTTCCCTTCCGCCTCCGCCACGGCCTCCACTATGGCGGAGGTGGAAGAGACTCTCCCCACTGCGCATGCGCGGGAAACTGTCGGTGGCCGCTGATGCTCCCGTGCATGCGCCGCATTTCCGCGCCAGCTGGCGGGGCACCAAACGCCATTTCCGCCAGCTGGCAGGGCAACAAACGCCATTTCCGCCAGCTGGCGGGCGGAAATCCCTCCGGCGCCGGCCTAGCCCCTCAATGTTGGGGCTCGGCCCCCAAAGGTGCGGAACATTCCGCACCTTTGGGCCGGCGCGATGCCCGTCTGATTGGCGCCAGTCGGCGAACATCGCGCCGTTGGGGGAGAATTTTGCCCCTGATTCTGAAATATAGGCTAAGCAAGACCTATACATTGCAATGTTACATCTGAGAGAAATCTTTCAGTGCAACTATTTACTCACCAGTCGAGCTCATGTTTGGTAGACCAGTACGTAACAATCTACCTACTCTCACCCATTCTACTCTAACAGAAACTAGAGCAACTTTCAATACTACAAGCGGATATTACCAATGTGCATGGTGAAAAATGCAGGTACAGAATTGCCAACTTTACATTTGGGACAATCGGTTCGCAACCAGGACCCCACAAAAGTTAAATGGCAACCAGCCGAGGTGACAAGGATTTGTTCAGCACCGAGATCATATGAAACCATTACACAAAAAGGTGCAATGGTGAAGTACAACCGAAGACAACTCAGATCTATCCCGGCTCTTCAACCACCATACAGTCCGGTTGCAATGAGGACAAGAACCCAAATGCAACCAGGAACAATATCCAAGAATAACAATCCCACAGGTCACTGCGAGCAATAAAAGAAATCCCCAGTTACCAAAACAAGGTTTGGGTGTACCATAGTTATACTTCTTTGGAAGGGGAGAAAGTATATTTTAAAATAAAGGGGGATGTTGCAAAATATCTTTAAGGGATAGCAGCATGCCATCATTAGAAGGGAAGTGTGTCATGTGATCCAGCCTCAGTTTAGCTGATGGGTCGGAGGCTTCAGACCCGTCTCAGTATGGTTTTTCCTGGTATAGGCGGGAAAGTGCACCACAGCCAAGGGCCAAAGGGTGTTGCTCTGTTTGATGAAGACTGTCCAGACTCTTTGTTCCAGATGACGCAGTATATGTTTGAAATTTTGCAGACAGCATCCGGTGGATCTCCATGTCAATCATCTGTCGGGCAGCGCCGGTATCTTTATTAAGTGCAGGCACAAGGTCGCATCATGCAAAAGCACTTGATCACATTTGATCCAGACGACCAATTCTTCATAAAATTCCTCAAGGGAGGAAAGTTCTTGACAAACCCAATCTGATGCCCGAAGAGACCAGAGTATTGCCCCAAGGGGGCCCTGGCGACAACATGAGTGAGGTAGATATAGATTCTGACATGGAAACACAGGCATCGGAGGTCTCTGACAAGGAGCGAACAGTGCAGCAACCTCAGACAGTGCATCCACCATGGCGTTCCAGTCAGAAGTGGCTCAAATTCAAGCTCTCCTGCTAAGGGGCCGTGGAGCCCTAAATCACCCTTGGTTAGGTTCTGTATAAAGTACCGACTGCACAGTCCCGGCTGGGATCTGATGTATATTGTAAATACTAGTGTGTTGTGTTGCTAACTTTTGGTTGGTTCACTTGGCTCTGTTTTATCACCTTTGCTCTCGAGTCGCCAGGTATCTTTATGATACCGCCACGTGGTTCAAGTTCGAGTAATGACCAATAACTCAATACACCGATTAGTAAGATTTAAATCAAAGCACATTTATTATACACAGTAATCGCTACTCATGCACAAATTCTACGTCTAAGCTACTTCTACAACGAACAGGCCTGTACTTAGCTTCGGACTGGCCCACCAGGTCAGGGGAACAAATGGCCTTTCGTTCGGGTTCTGAGTCTGCGGGATTCGACGTTGGTACGGATTGATAGCTAGGAGCCCCTATCTCATAGAGAACGTTGTCTTAAGACTTACGATCTCTCGGCGGCAGTTGAACCAGTCACGGTCAATGTTGGTTCGCGTTGCTGGGTGATCCGGTCAAGAAGAACGATTTGAACTTGGGGGCTTAACTTTATAGTCCCCAGGGGCTTCCCGCCTTTCGGGGCGGACCCTGTACCTGGTTCTAGGTGATTGGACTTCGTTCCAATCACTTGGTTCGATTTCTCCAATACTGGAGCGGTTCCCTGATAGATGGGCGGTCTTGAGGTGTTCGTTAACCTCTTTTGTGTTGGCTCCTGCTGGCGCCGGGGAGTCTGGCTTAGTTTTGTTTGTCCCAAATGTTGCTATTGTTCCCGGGGATTGCTTATTGGTATGTAGATAGTTGCTACATTATTCTGCAGATGGCTGCGAGTATCGATGCTGTCTGGGCCTTTGCAGAGTTAAGTACACAGCAAACTTGCACCTGCTGGTTTCTGCCTGTGTTGGCTGAATTTCCCTTCAGCCTTTGCCGTTCGCCATTTTAAATCGGGACTTGGCCAACTCAGGTGGCTACAGTTGTTATAAACCAAGTTTTCTTTAACCTCCTCGGCTCGGACTCATTTGTGGTCTACAAAAATAAGACAAATTGTTTACTCGCCAGTAAAAGACTTTTCCTTGTGAAGATCCATTTCTCGATCCAACATCTAAACCAGCTTTCAAAAGAAACAGTACTTGATATCCTCATCAGAAACCATTTTCTGTTTCATTGCAAATCCTATGTCCTGAGGGAATAGTATATCTGAGGCCTGTTTCAGAACAAAATCACATTCCATCTATATGGTAGAATGTGATTTTTTTGGGGGTTGAAGATATTGGCAATTCATCAATCCTTTAGTCATATTTAATGAATTCCTTTCTCAATTGGGCACAGTACTACAGAATTGGCTAAATCTGATATTGTTTTTGTTTCCAAGATGAAACGCAAAGTGGGAGGACGGGCTGTTCAGTGGATACAGCCCTATCTGATTGGTAAATGGAGTTTTCTGTTGTTCCGTTCTTTGAGGTTATTCTATTCTTTGACAACTGCTTTGAAGACTAAACATGAACTGGCTGACTGGACTTAGTAAACTACTACTCTGTTGTGGCTTGTTAAAAATATAACCTCACCCTGCTGAATAAACAAGACTCTGCACAACCATTGATTATTGTAGTTTATTTATTTTAGTACTCAGTAATGTCATGTCCTCAAACCTTTAATATGCCCATGGCTGAGTGTACGAGTTCTATTAAGTTTTCAATTTTCTCCTGAAGGTGCTGATTCGTTGCTGGGGTACAGTTCCATGGCAACCTATAATACCTCCCCATGTGGCCATTACTTAGGGAATGAACGGCTGCAGATTATTTATCGTCCATCACAGGCATGCTTGTAGCGCGGGCCACAGGATTAGAGATCAGAAATGGAAACCTTAGCTAACCTTTATCCCCTCCATAGCCCAGGGGCACTGAGCTCAATTGCACTTCTCCGAGTGTTACACTGGCTGAAATTAACTCCATACAAACCAGGGATTCAAACTGGAACGCTATAGTCTGCCTGACTCAGTGCAAGGGCAACCTTCCCCACAAAGATACCGGGAGATCACGAGCATCATTATACGTCCTCATCAA
The DNA here is from genome assembly GCF_047496885.1 of Scyliorhinus torazame. Taxonomy (NCBI): domain Eukaryota; kingdom Metazoa; phylum Chordata; class Chondrichthyes; order Carcharhiniformes; family Scyliorhinidae; genus Scyliorhinus; species Scyliorhinus torazame. The sequence goes on along the minus strand of NC_092707.1, from coordinate 116,903,598 downwards.
GTTGACTGATTTAAGTGCGGCTAATTGTCAGTTTTATAGACTTGAAAACAGGCCACTGCATCAATCACTCCCAGGTCAAATCTGGTAATGGTCTGGTGCAGTTTGGAGCTCTGGAGAATAGTGTGACATGCGCTAAATTCCAGACAACTGCTTTTTACAGCATCACACCACTATGGCCTCTGTTTATGGGAATTAGGTCAGAATAGGAGGTTTGTTTCAAACTGCAGACAGAAATCCACTGGGACCAAAGTAAATGGATGGTGTTCTGGCAGTTTGCCTCCAAATTCTAACTCTCGGTAACACTCCGGATAAACTCAGCAACGTTACTGCAAACATTAGATTCTTATAATCTTCTTACATTTGAAAAGGTTACCGTATGGAGGCCCAAGTAGGCATATCATTGATGCTCATTAATGCTGTACACTGCCTATTTGGTTAAAAAAAAATACAACCACCAGAGGGATGGATTGGTAGAGGACTGTCATTGAGCAGCATCTGAAGTTGGCATTTGGGAAGTGGGCAGGTGGAGTAAGTGAAGCAGGATATTCAAAGATGATGCACAGATGATTGATGAATCCCATGCCATTGCTCTGTCATGCAGTGTCAAGTTGGCAACTGTGGCAAATTTATAAATTTCAACTTTGTACCAGCACTAATAGGAGTTGATTTTCACTTGAATCACCTGGTGTTAACCTGGCAATAAGAGCCTCAAACTTTTGACGTTCACCTTACCATCCATTAGTGCTGAAAATGCAGCTGGTTCCAGATTGAAAGGGATGTATGAGCCCGCCCCTGCAATTTTCGGGTGGTACACTCCTTATGGTATGCAAATCGAGATTCTATGACATAAAAAGAACCCCAAAGGCCATTTTAGATTGGAACTATTTGAAACATGAGTCAAGTATGGGCTGTGGAAGAGATCCAGGTAAAATAGTCTGAACTGTCCAGAAACCCCCATTCAAACCTCCTTTCAACCCCAACCCAACCACCAAATCTACTTCACTGGCAAACTTCGGATGGCTCTGATGCTGTTACATCAATAGGTACCCAGAAAAAATGAGCACTGTTCAAACCAATTCTGGCTTTTGGGTATCACAGTGCAAAGCCCGGATCTCGCCTCTCACCTGATCTGAGTCGGAAGGTCAAACAAGATAGGATCACCTTGATTTTAAGGTAAGGGGCTGGATTTCTCCATTTCTGAGACTAAGTGTTGGTGCCAACGGAGAATCCATGGACTTCTACGACAGAAACACCGGCGCCGCACCTGGGCTGATTTCGCTACCGTTGAGGGTCTAGCACCGGTGCCGCGTGGAACACAATCGATTCCACTGAAAAATGGTGTGGGATACGCCAGGTTCGTGATTGACACTGGGGAGTCTGACAAGCTGCAGCAGCATGTACACATTACAATCCCTGCACACACTTATCTCAGCCAAAAAGATGGCAATGGTTGTGCTGGAGTGCGCCCATACAGCTGATGGGTCGGCTGGAGCCAGAGGGCACCCGGGGGATTCATTGGGGGGGGGAACCTATATGACCCATGGTACCAGCTACATGGCTGCCTTGCCAGCTGCGGCAATGGTGCTCTGTGCCCGTCCACCTTGATCCCACAGCTCACCTCCTCGCCACCCCCCACTACTCCCCCCAGCCCTGGCAGAAGCCCCCCGGCCAGCGGCACAACTGTCAGCAAACTATGGCGATATTGGACACTTTCCGTACGCCCTCTCTCTCCCTCAGCAGCCACGTTTCACGATTTATAAAAGCACAAGCGATCCACGGCGTCGGGAACTCGGCCCATCGGAGACGGAAAATCACGGAGGCCCTGGAGCGTACCCGGTCGGGCCCACTAATGATATGCAAACGGTGCCGACTGTACGTGCGGAGAGAAATGCATTGACGCCGTTTTTGAGGTGACGGGGAATCGTGATTTGGCACCAAATCGGCACCTGCCCCGATTTTGGCGTCAGACCCTATTCTCCACCAAATCGCATTTCCCGGTTTCGGCAAGGGCTAACGGAAAATCCCGCCCAACAACCTTTGAGCAGAGTGGAAATCCAACTCAATTTCCATTTTATCCGAAGTTCTGAATATGTGCCTCCAAAGCCAGAAATCCCAGTTACAGCTTCGATAAGAAGGAGCACAAGTGAATCACCAGTTAATGCCCACCTCCTGAATACAATTAAAAACCAATGAATACACAATTATCATGTTGGGCTCTGACACTGCAGTCGCAGAAATGGTAGAGAGAGTTCAACAGGGCAGATGTGCTGTTAAACTCAAACATCCAGAAGTTGTTGCCCGAGATACAATGAACAAAGAACAAAGAAAAGTACAGCACAGGAACAGGCCCTTCGGCCCTCCAAGCCCGTGCCGACCATGCTGCCCGACTAAACTACAATCTTCTACACTTCCTGGGTCCGTATCCCTCTATTCCCATCCTATTCATGTATTTGTCAAGATGCCCCTTAAATGTCACTATCGTCCCTGCTTCCACCACCTCCTCCGGTAGCGAGTTCCAGGCACCCACTACCCTCTGTGTAAAAAACTTGCCCCGTACATCTCCTCTAAACCTTGCCCCTCGCACCTTAAACCTATGCCCCCTAGTAATTGACCCCTCTACCCTGGGGAAAAGCCTCTGACTATCCACTCTGTCTATGCCCCTCCTAATTTTGTAGACCTCTATCAGGTCGCCCCTCAACCTCCGTCGTTCCAGTGAGAACAAACCGAGTTTATTCAACCGCCACAGAGATGTGCCACTCCATCATTAGCTTTGCAAACGCAGTATCACGTTGTCTGCTTCACCATTGAAACGCTTTGAACAGCGTGAGGTTTCTTGTAATTGTGTAGTAGACACAAAGTAAACGTCACAGAAAGCTAAGTCATGTCCATTTTAGTCTGAGTCCTCATTTAACCGCATGATGAATGTTCATTACTGCCACACAATCTTTCCAGCACTAAAAATTGACCAATCCATGGATGGGAGTTTTAACCCTTCAGGTTAAGTTTGTTGTTGGAGTATATAAAACTGTAACATTTTTGAAGTTTTTTCGTTTTCCTTTCTTATTTTTCCATCTCTCGTAATCCAACCTCTCCCTTAATTTCTCTTTCGGTATGTTCTTTGACATTGAATTCATTCACTCTAATGTACACTGCCACCTCAGTCCATAGAATCCCAACAGAAGGAGGCCATTCGGCCCATCAAAAGCAGGATTCTCCCGAATCCCCACGATGGCCCGACGCCGGTGCAAACCACTCCAGCGTCAGGCCGACCGGAAGTTACGGAATCCTCCGTACTTCCGGAGGCTAGGCCAGCGGTGGAGGGCCGGCGTGAGTTTGCGCATGTGTGGAACTGCCGCTGTGGTTTCGCGCATGCGCAGACCGGCTGGCGTATTCCAGCGCATGCACAAGAGGGTGTCTTCTCCGCGCCGGTCATGGCGGAGCCCTACAGGGGCCGGTGCGGAAGGAAGGAGCGCCCCCATGGCACAGGCCCGCCCACAGATCGGTGGGCCCCGATCGCGGGCCAGGCCACAGCGGGCCCCCCCCCCCCCCCCCCCCCCCCCCCCGCAGGGCCGGATCCCCTGAGGACCGCACCAGCCGGCCTACCAGCCCTGTGGGACCATGTCCAATTCACGCTGGCGGGACTGGCCAGTAATCGACGGCCGCTCGGCCCATCGGGGCCCGGAGAATTGCCCGGGGGGGGGACAGGGGGGCACTGCGCCCCTGCCCGAAAACTGGCGCTGGGGAATACGGCAGCTGGCGTCAGAGCTGCGAGGCAGGATTCACGCCGCCCCCCCCGGGAATTCTCCGACCCAGCGGGGGTGTCGGAGAATCCCGCCCCCAGTCGGCAGCGACCCTCCGAAAGAGCACCCTACCTCGGCCTGCTCCTCTGCTTTATCCCGGTAACCTCGTAACCCCACCTAACCTGCCTGTATTGGGGGCACTAAGGTTAAATTTAGCCTGGCCAATCCACCTAACCGTCACATCTTGGGTGACATGGCTGCACAGTGGTTAGCACTACTTCCTCACAGTGTCAGGGACCGGGGTTCTGTGTGGTGTTTGTATGTTCTTCCCGTGCCTGTGTGGGTTTCCACCGGGCGCTCCAGTTTCCTCCCACAGTCCAAAGATGTGCAGGTTAGGTGGATTGGCCATGCTAAATTGCACCCTTAGTGTCCAGGGATATGCAGGTTAGATGGGGTTACGGGGATAGGGGGGAGTGGGCCTAGGTAGGGTGCCCTTTCAGAGGGTTGATGCAGACCCAATAGCCCGAAAGACCTCCTCCTGCACTTTAGGGATTCTATGATCTGTGGATTGTGGGAGGAAACTGGAACATCCAGAGGAAACCCATGCAGACAAGGGGAGAATGTGCAAACTCCACACAGACAGTCACCCAAGGCTGGAATCGAACCTGGGTCCCTGGCGCTGTGAGGCAGCAGTGCCAATCAATCTCACAGTCCTTCAATCTGGTTAAAGGGAGACTCAGTTTGTTTTGTTACTCAAATCCCAGATCCCTTGTTGCCCTCACTGCAACATTTTCACTCTACCTCCAGCAATTTGCTCTGTGAGAAATTTGTAACTCCAAAGGCAAAGGGGCACATCTAACTAATCGAGGTTCCATTAGGCACCCTGTTATGACAAAGTATGGCCCTGTGTAACTTCACATCAGCACAAAACAAAATCACATTGGTTGCAATCTAAAATAACTATTAGAATGATGCAGTTCTCTCATTGATAACTGAACATTTCAAATTCCTCTGAATCTCAGTTCTCGCACAACTACCAATATATGTCCACACAAATGACATGTGGTATTGGACATGATGTACATGTATGTATAAAATAGTTGACTGCAGCGTGTTAACTACATGTTGTAAATAATTATTACCGTGAATTTTTTAGCTGAGTACAAAAAGCTGGCATCAGTAAAAGTGACCATGAAGCTATCAGATTGTATTAAAATGCAGTGAGTTCATTCATCTGGCCTATCTCTGACTCCAGTCTTGGTTGGCTCTTGACTTCCCTCTGATGTGGTCTAGCAAAACGTTCAGTCGTATCAAAGTATTTTGAAGCTCATCATCAGCTCTCTGGCCAATCAGGCGTTGACAATCTGGCCATGGCAGTAATGCCCACATCCTAAAAAACGTAAGCGTCAATTTGAAGAGTCAGATTCAGGTCACAGAAAAGTATAACGTGAGTATTAATTACAGCTGTAGTTCCGGAGAATTATGTGAGCTCATCATGTCGAACTTTAGCACAATGCAATGGGCTGGATTCTCCGGTCCCACAGCTGCATGTTTCTCAGCAGCGTGTCGTTTGCTGGCGGTGGGATTCTCGCTTCCTCGATTTCTCATTGACGCCATCCCACGCCATTGGGAAACCCACAGGCCAGGGGTGCGCTGCCAGCGGTAAAACTGAATCCCCTACAGCCCGAATATTCTGGCCAATACGTATCCACTGTAAGGTCCCCATACCGGGCAGCCCTTGTCCCTGCTGGTACACTGGAAACTAGAGTTGTGCAAAAGAGCTATAATCAATGTTCAGTACTGGATTCATAATCAAACTAGATGGATTATGGAGCGAAAAGTCAAACATTGTAGAGATATCAGGAACTGATAAAGGCTTGGTGAAGCTCAGGGATGCAGAGTTGGCAGGGATCTTGGTATTACCGTGCAGGAAAGCAGAAAAGTAAAAAATACAAGGCAAGTAGAAAGCAAAGGAAACATACATTAATATCAAGCTTAATCATATGCTTGGGACATCACAATGAGCTTCACAACTAATGAATTATTCCTGAAGTACAGTTTCTTCCTGTCATGTTGTTCACCCTGGGGTAACACAGATTGCACACGATGCAATTAACTGATCAAGTATACACCAAATGAAGGCGTTGGTTCAATAAAAGATTCATTGAACCCTAGCAACAAAACACACAGCTGCCTGTGGGTTGACTCTCTACTACCCTAAGTAAACTCAAGCTAACTATCTAGACCAGGCTAGCTCTGATCCAGGTGTTGGAGGTGTTGAATGATTTGTACACCCTGACTATCACTATAGCTATCACCAGTGGAAAGAGGCAGGGTGCTGATGCCTCGTGTGTTTTCTAGGTGTAAGTCCCCCTCTGGTGTCCTGTCTTGTGATTGGTTGTGTTCTGTTCTGTACATTGATTGACTCACCTGGGTGTCTGTCACTGCCTGCTTTTACCTCATGATGTGCATGGGTGCATATTATGACACTTCCTATTTTGGAAAATACACCAAGCAATTTGTACAAAGGAAAAGTCTGAAGAATTGAGTGGCCATTTTTAAAAATCCCTTTTTTTAAAAAAATGTTGTCGGCTGCTTAGATCAGAAACAACATATTTACAAGAGTAACTATATACAAAATCGGTGAGTGGATGGATATGTACATGTAAGGTGTCTAGCGTGCAGAAACATAACATCATATATACAGGGAATTATTTATAAGTCCAATCGTTGAGGCTGTCGACGGATTCTCGTGGACCGCCTGAGAGGGAGAGGCGGAGATGATGGTGTCTTGACCGGTTGGCATGCAGCCAGGCTGGTGGCCTCATGGAGCGAGGTGTCCCATTCGGGCAAAATGACATCTGGGAAAGTGAGATCCGGTGGTGGGCATGCAAGTTTGGGTAGCGCCCTTCTGTTGCGCCTTACAATCGATCCATCCGCCATGCGAACCACGAACGACCTGGGAGCAGCCTGTCGAACCACAACAGCAGGAGCTGACCAGCCGCCACCAGCCAACTGAATGCGAACAATGTCCTTCGGAGAGAGGAGCGGCAGATTCGTAGCGTGAGCATCATATGTGATCTTGTTGCTAACTTTTGGTTGGTTCAATTTGCTCTGTTTTATAACCTTTGCTCTAGAGTCGCCAGGTATCTTTATGATACCATCACGAGGTTCAAGTTCAAGTACTGATCAATAACTCAACACACCAATTAGTAAGATTCAAATCAAAACACATTTATTATACACAGTAAATCATTACTCATGCATAAACTCTACTTTCTAGACTATTCTCTATCACTAAAAGGCCTATACTTAGCTTCGGAATTGGCCCACCAGGTCAGGGGAACAAATGGCCTTTCGTTCGCTCTGAGTCTGCAGGATTCAAAAGCTGGTATGGACTGGTAGCTAGGAGCGCCTATCTCGTAGCGTGCATTGACTGGAGACTTACTTGGTTAATGCGGCAGCGTGGGCAGTTCACTCTCAAGGGTTGATTCGCTGCTGAGTGACCCTGCCAAGAAGGACAAATTGAACTTGGGGACTCTATTTTATAGTCCCCAGGGGCTTCCCGCCCTTCGGGGCGGACTCCGTACCTGGTTCCAAATGATTGGACTGCGTCCCGATCACTTGGATTGATTTCTCCAATACTGGAGTTGTTCCCTGATTGCTGGGCGGTCCCTAAATGTCCGTTGGCCTTCCTTTGTGCAAGTTCCAATACACAGGATTTCTGCACTTGCTCGTTTTTGCCTGTGTTGGCTGAATTTCCCTGTAGCCTTTGTGGTTCTCCATTTTAAGTCGGGAAGTGGTCAACCCAGGTGGCTACACCCCTTCCTTGTGATCTCTAACGCGAAGCGTGAAGGATCACATAACTGCATTGTCTTCTCTTCCTGACCCAGCGAGCACTCTTCCGTGGCCTCTACACTGACCATAACTATGCAGTAAAAACTTTAACTAACAATTTCTAAGTGGCGCTATGTCAGTCAGAGACACGCATTACAACACAAAAAAAAACGGTACCTCTAACTGTCCTCAATAAACTACACACACTAAAACATTCAGTCATATTAACTTCCTAAACAATACAAAATAATAGCAGCATTCACATTTTTCCTCTGGCTTGGCAGTCAAGCACAGGGGTGTACAATATTTCCATTTCTTTATTTACAAAAGATGCAACACAAATGGTCTTTATTGTAGATCAAGGGGTTCGGGGGCCTGGTGAAAAACGAAAATAGGGGATCACATTCTGTAAACCGGAGTGTGAGAGCGGTAGGCTCTCCTTCTCCATTTCCTCATGCGGATAGTCTGCACGATGCTGCAGAGTATCGCCAACACTAATAGGGATTCGACTACATAGGAAAGTACCATGTTAAGAGCTTATCACACCATGATGGTGTGGTGCTGCCTGTTACTGGGCTCTGGGTGCTATGGGGAAGTGAATCATTAACGGCCGGGAGGGGGGGTTGGGGTCAGGTTGTTCCCATTCGCGCGCAACCGAATACACATTATAATGGTGGTGATCAACACGGAGGATGTCCTCATTGTTCTTCTTCTTTCTCTTCTCTTCTTTTCTTTCCTTGGGGCTTCTGGGGTTCTGCGGGATGAAGCTTAGTTTCTGTTACTATCTTGGTTAATATCTCGTCTGTTAGTATGTCTGTCCTTGAGTGCCAATTCCCCTTTACAATTTGTCACCATGTGTGATTCCCTCATTTAAAAAAAAAACGAATATTCAGGACAAGACACACTTAAAAATACTGAAACAGTGCGAGCCGTCTCGCAGGCTGTGCGATTTACCATCCAAATGGTTGAGGATGTAAATAGCAGAGGGATGGCAACCTAAGGGTTGCCGGAAAACAAAACAAAACGTTTTGAACCAAGAGTGCCGAAATGAGGTGCGTATGGGCCGCGACGGGTAAGATTTGGATGGAATCCCCGGGTAGGACGGCGACCAATGCTGTGTGTGCTCTACCCGAGCATAGCTGACCAGAGTGGGGGTCCTCAGGCAGGGCGGAGACCAATGCCGTTTCTCCACTGCCTGAGCAACCGGCAAAAATGTAGTCATCGTGGGGGGTTGCCGTATTGGTTCTTCCGTCGAACCAGAAGAGCAGTTATGAACGGGGGCTGGCAAGCTCTCAGCGGTTTCTGCCGATGAGCGTGCTGGCAAGTTCTCAAAGGTTTCTGCTGACAAATAAGGCGTGGGGCCGTGGAAAAAAAATTCCGATCTTACGTACAACACATAACAATAACAATAAAAAACAACATTAAACAAGATGCTACAGGTTCCATCAGAAAGGACACCGTTTCTCCCAAGCGGTTCCTTTTTAAAACATCATCTGGACAACTCAGTTATCAGTTGCGAACAGGGTCGCAAAGGGGTTCTCGCTTTGGGAGTCAGACTCAAAGTCGTCATCTTCTCCCGGATGCGATACTCTCGAATGTATAAGGGCTGATAGGGCTGCATGGTGCGATTTGGGGTCCATCTCGTCGTTCCGGACGAGCCTGTATGAATTATCGCGGTGCCAAAAGGTGGTGTCTAGTTCTGTGGGGACGGAATCGTCATCGTAGGGTGGTGGTCTTTGTTGGGGTTTATTGAGAAAAGTGATGAGGAAGGGATCACTCGAATCGTGGTCAGATTCGCTGGGTGTGGGTCCTGTTGCCTGGGGATAGTAGGAAGGTGTGCTGTGGCTATTGTCTGAGTCACAGTCGCTGTCTCTGCTGCTGCTGTCAGTGGGCATTCCGGGGCGGAGTCTAGAGGTCGGGGGTGGAGATGAGGGCGAGTCCGTGGATGTGGTGGGCATGTTGGGGGAGGGTAGGGATATGTTGGCTGTGGGCAGTGTGTGGTCTGCTGCGTCGAGCATGACGTGGTGTGTGTGGTTCGACTGTGGGCCATATGCCTTAAGCTGGTTAATATGGAACCACGCAGTCTTTCCGTTGGGGTACTTAATTTTATAGACGGAGGGGCTTACTTTGTCCGCAATGGAGTACGGACCTGAATACTTCGGTGACAGGAATGTGCTGGGGTTGTAAATTGAGAGCATGATCTGCTGTCCTACCTCAAACTCAGTCGCATGCACTGTCTTGTCGAAACAGGCCTTGCTCTGTTTCTTCCTTGTGCCTAATCTTACTGCGGCTGCTAGCTGAGCCGTTTTTACATTTTCAACCAACTGCTTTACTGCGTTCTCATGTGTGAGGGCCGTCACTTCGGGGCTGGTCAAGTCCAATCCTAGTAAAAATTCTGTGCCTTTCATGGGGCGTCCGGTCATGAGAGTGTGTGGGGTGTAACCTGTGGAAGTTGAGCCAGTATTTCTCAAAAACATCAGCGCAAAAGGGAGGACTGAATCCCAAGTGGTGTTGTTTTGCTGGACCATTTTTCTGAGGGTGGCTTTTAGGGTCCGATTCATGCGCTCCATGATACCACTTGACTGGGGGTGGTATGCGATGTGGAATTTTGGGGTAATGCCAAATATCGTGAGGACATTCTTCATGATACGTCCCATAAAATGGGAACCTTGGTCGGATTCAATGCTGCGGGGGAGTCCCCATCTCGTAAAGATGTGATGGGTTAAGATCTTGGCTGTGGTCTTTGCCGTGTTAGTTCTGGATGGGAATGCCTCTACCCATTTTGTAAAAGTGTCAATGACAACTAATACGTACTTGTAACCATTCCTGCAAGGGGGCAATGGTCCTATAAAATCAATCTGGAGGTTAGTCCAGGGGCCATTAACGGGGCGGGTGTGGCTAAGTTGAGCTTTCTTTGCATTTCTGTCCGGATTGTTCTGGGCACAGATAAGGCAATTCTCAATGTAGTGCGTTACGTCTTCTTTTAAACTTGGCCACCAACAGAGCTGCCTGAGGTGGGCTGTAGTGAGATCAATTCCCTGATGTCCATGACCGTCATGGAATAAACAAATAAGTTGATTCCTGTCCTGTTCAGGAACCACATAAAGGGTGTCTTTTAACACCACACTGTCATGTGTGGTCAGTGCATTTTTAAGCCTATCATAGGGTGCTGTAACTTTTCCTTTTAAAAATCTCCCTGAGATTGCTATCCTGCTTCTGGGCCTGCACTAAATCCTCAATATTAGTCTGTGAGACCTGAACTGCATTCACTGGGGCGCTTTCGGAAGGTGTCCAAAAATATCCATGCCTGGAACCTGCTTTTGCCAGTGTGTCGGCATTTACATTTCCAGGGGGGGAGGAACGGTGGTGACTGCGAACTTTAACAATACCAAAGGTCCTGTCCTGTGCTTTCTCTAAAATGTGGTGGAGCAATGAGGCTGAAGGGAGGGGTTTTCCGTCTGCGGAAACAAATCCTCTTGCTTTCCACAGGGGTAGGAATTCTGTAAGGCTGTTGCAGACATAGAGGCTGTCCAAGTATATGTATGCTGGGCTGGGGAAGGAATCTGGGTGATCTATAATATGCGCAACGGCTGCTAGTTCTGCCACCTGCGCACCTAAGTGTCCTGGTAGTTTTAGTGAGATTTCTTCTAGGGCGCGTCCCTGCACGTCCTCGACATATATGCTGCATCCTATAATGCGCTTCCCTTCTAATACTGTGGAAGAACCATCCACATATATCCTTACGGGTTCGCACGTGTCTGTGTGCTGGGGGCTCTGGGGTGAACTACCTATCTTTCTGGGGGGTGTTTTCGCAATAAAGCGGCCTGTGTTGTGGTGCGGTGGGATGATTTCACATTCATGGGGGGTGCCTGGGTACTGAAGGTTATCGGCAAAGAAAGTGTGGGTCTTTGTCCTTTTAACAGTGGTGTCCCGTCCCTGCAAAAGAAGGGTCCATCTTGCTGCTCTAATTTGGCTTACTGTACCATCCTTAAGTCATCCGTCTAGTAAAAGTTGAGTGGGGGTGTGTTCCGTGAGCATTGTGACGGGGTTTAGTCCGGTTATGTCGGAAAAATACTGAACCGCCCAGAAAACTGCGAGCAGCTGCCTTTCACAGGCTGAAAATCCCTGCTCCACAGGATTTCAAAGTCTGGAGGCGTAAGCCACGGGTCTTAACTGTTCGTGCCGTAGGGGGAAAGCAGGACTGGAACTTGTAGTGCGGGGGCTGTAATGAGGGCTCTTTTCAAAGCATCCACAGGATCCGTATATTGCAGAAGCCATTCCCAAGGGGCTCCTTTCTTTAGGAGTTCCGAGAGGGTTGCTGCCTTAGTGGCGAAACCGTCAATGTGGTTTCGGCAGTAACCAACCAGTCCTAAAAATGACCGGAGGGCTGAAACATTCTGGGGAAATGGCAATTTGGCAATCGAGTCAATTCTTTTGTGCTCGATCTCGCGTTTACCGTGCCTGATAATCGTACCCAAATATATCACTTTGTTTTCCAAAACCTGGGCCTTTTTTGGGTTTACTTTGCAGCCAATCTGTTGTAGGAGTTCCAGGAGTTCGGCCAGAATCTCGATGTGCTCTGCCTTGGTGTCTGTCTGCAGTAATAGGTCGTCCACATACTGGACCAGGGGTAAGCCATGGGGTACGGGCCTCTGGCACGGATTCTGTCCCTGTTGCTCAGAAGGGAAGGGGGGAGAGGAGCATAGCATTAGTAATTGGGGACTCGATAGTCAGGGGCACAGATAGGAGATTTTGTGGGAGCGTGAGAGTGTGGCTAAGTTGAGCTTTCTTTGCATTTCTGTCCGGATTGTTCTGGGCACAGATAAGGCAATTCTCAATGTAGTGCGTTACGTCTTCTTTTAAACTTGGCCACCAACAGAGCTGCCTGAGGTGGGCTGTAGTGGGATCAATTCCCTGATGTCCATGACCGTCATGGAATAAACAAATAAGTTGATTCCTGTCCTGTTCAGGAACCACATAAAGGGTGTCTTTTAACACCACACCGTCATGTGTGGTCAGTGCATTTTTAAGCCTATCATAGGGTGCTGTAACTTTTCCTTTTGCTCCCAGGTGCAAGGGTACGTGATGTCTCGGATCATGTTTTCCGGGTCCTTAAGGGGGAGGGGGAGCAGCCCCAAGTCGTGGTCCACATTGGCACTAACGACATAGGTAGGAAAGGGGATAAGGATGTCAGGCAGGCTTTCAGGGAGCTAGGATGGAAGCTCAGAACTAGAACAAACAGAGTTGTTATCTCTGGGTTGTTGCCCGTGCCACGTGATAGTGAGATGAGGAATAGGGAGAGAGAACAATTAAACACGTGGCTACAGGGATGGTGCAGGCGGGAGGGATTCAGATTTCTGGATAACTGGGGCTCTTTCTGGGGAAGGTGGGACCTCTACAGACAGGATGGTCTACATCTGAACCTGAGGGGCACAAATATCCTGGGGGGGGAGATTTGTTAGTGCTCTTTGGGGGGGTTTAACTAATGCAGCAGGGGCATGGGAACCTGGATTGTAGTTTTAGGGTACGGGAGAATGAGAGTATAGAGGTCAGGAGCACAGATTTGACGTCGCAGGAGGGGGCCAGTGTTCAGGTAGGTGGTTTGAAGTGTGTCTACTTTAATGCCAGGAGTATACGAAATAAGGTAGGAGAACTGGCAGCATGGGTTGGTACCTGGGACTTTGATGTTGTGGCCATTTCGGAGACATGGATAGAGCAGGGACAGGAATGGATGTTGCAGGTTCCGGGGTTTAGGTGTTTTAGTAAGCTCAGAGAAGGAGGCAAAAGAGGGGGAGGTGTGGCGCTGCTAGTCAAGAGCAGTATTACGGTGGCGGAGAGGATGCTAGATGGGGACTCATCTTCCGAGGTAGTATGGGCTGAGGTTAGAAACATGAAAGGAGAGGTCACACTGTTGGGAGTCTTCTATAGGCCTCCAAATAGTTCTAGGGATGTAGAGGAAAGGATGGCGAGGATGATCCTGGATAAGAGCGAAAGTAACAGGGTAGTTATTATGGGAGACTTTAACTTTCCAAATATTGACTGGAAAAGATATAGTTCGAGTACATTAGATGGGTCGTTTTTTGTACAGTGTGTGCAGGAGGGTTTCCTGACACAGTTTGTTGACAGGCCAACAAGAGGCGAGGCCACATTGGATTTGATTTTGGGTAATGAACCAGGCCAGGTGTTGGATTTGGAGGTAGGTGGGCACTTTGGGGACAGTGACCACGATTCGGTGACGTTTACGTTAATGATGGAAAGGGATAAGTATACACCGCAGGGCAAGAGTTATAGCTGGGGGAAGGGAAATTATGATGCCATTAGACGTGACTTGGGGGGGATAAGGTGGAGAAGTAGGCTGCAAGTGTTGGACACACTGGATAAGTGGAGCTTGTTCAAGGATCAGCTACTGCGTGTTCTTGATAAGTATGTACCGGTCAGGCAATGGAGGAAGGTGCCGAGCGAGGGAACCGTGGTTTACCAAAGAAGTGGAATCTCTTGTTAAGAGGAAGAAGGAGGCCTATGTGAAGATGAGGTGTGAAGTTTCAGTTGGGGCGATGGATAGTTACAAGGTAGCGAGGAAGGATCTAAAGAGAGAGCTAAGACGAGCAAGGAGGGGACATGAGAAGTATTTGGCAGGAAGGATCAAGGAAAACCCAAAAGCTTTCTATAGGCATGTCAGGAATAAGCGAATGACGAGGGAAAGAGTAGGACCAGTCAAGGACAGGGATGGGAAGTTGTGTGTAGAGTCTGAAGAGATAGGCGAGATACTAAATGAATATTTTTTGTCAGTATTCACTCAGGAAAAAGATAATGTTGTGGAGGAGAATGCTGAGCTCCAGGTAAATAGATTAGATGGCATTGAGGTACGTAGGGAAGAGGTGTTGGCAATTCTGGACAGGCTGAAAATAGATAAGTCCCCGGGACCTGATGGGATTTATCCTAGGATTCTCTGGGAGGCCAGGGAAGAGATTGCTGGACCATTGGCTTTGATTTTTATGGCATCATTGGATACAGGAATAGTGCCAGAGGACTGGAGGATAGCAAATGTGGTCCCTTTGTTCAAAAAGGGGAGCAGAGACAACCCCGGCAACTATAGACCGGTGAGCCTCACGTCTGTAGTGGGTAAAGTCTTGGAGGGGATTATAAGAGACAAGATTTATAATCATCTAGATAGGAATAATATGATCAGGGATAGTCAGCATGGCTTTGTGAAGGGTAGGTCATGCCTCACAAACCTTATCGAGTTCTTTGAGAAGGTGACTGAACAGGTAGACGAGGGTAGAGCAGTTGATGTGGTGTATATGGATTTCAGCAAAGCGTTTGATAAGGTTCCCCACGGTAGGCTATTGCAGAAAATACAGAGGCTGGCGATTGAGGGTGATTTAGAGATGTGGATCAGAAATTGGCTAGCTGAAAGAAATGTTCAGAATGGAGTTCAGTCACAAGTGGAGTACCACAAGGATCTGTTCTGGGGCCGTTGCTGTTTGTCATTTTTAACAATGACCTAGAGGAAGGCGCAGAAGGGTGGGTGAGTAAATTTGCAGACGATACTAAAGTCGGTGGTGTTGTCGATAGTGTGGAAGGATGTAGCAGGTTACAGAGGGATATAGATAAGCTGCAGAGCTGGGCTGAGAGGTGGCAAATGGAGTTTAATGTAGAGAAGTGTGAGGTGATTCACTTTGGAAGGAATAACAGGAATGTGGAATATTTGGCTAATGGTAAAGTTCTTGAAAGTGTGGATGAGCAGAGGGATCTAGGTGTCCATGTACATAGATCCCTGAAAGTTGCCACCCAGGTTGATAGGGTTGTGAAGAAGGCCTATGGAGTGTTGGCCTTTATTGGTAGAGGGATTGAGTTCCAGAGTCAGGAGGTCATGTTGCAGCTGTACAGAACTCTGGTACGGCCGCATTTGGAGTATTGCGTACAGTTCTGGTCACCGCATTATGGGAAGGACGTGGAGGCTTTGGAGCGGGTGCAGAGGAGATTTACCAGGATGTTGCCTGGTATGGAGGGAAAACCTTATGAGGAAAGGCTGATGGACTTGAGGTTGTTTTCGTTGGAGAGAAGAAGGTTAAGAGGAGACTTAATAGAGGCATACAAAATGATCAGGGGGTTAGATAGGGTGGACAGTGAGAGCCTTCTCCCGCGGATGGAAATGGCTGGCACGAGGGGACATAGCTTTAAACTGAGGGGTAATAGATGTAGGACAGAGATCAGAGGTAGGTTCTTTACGCAAAGAGTAGTGAGGCCGTGGAATGCCCTACCTGCTACAGTAGTGAACTCGCCAACATTGAGGGCATTTAAAAGTTTATTGGATAAAGATATGGATGATAATGGTATAGTGTAGGTTAGATGGCTTTTGTTTCGGTGCAACATCGTGGGCCGAAGGGCCTGTACTGCGCTGTATTGTTCTATGTTCTATGTTCTGTTCTATGGACCAGACATTCGGGGCGAGAGAATTTTGACAAACCATTTTCCAGCTGTCTGTGGAAAATGGAGGGGGAGTTGCTGAATCCATGTGGAAGGCATGTCCACGTGTACTGCTGACTTTTAAAAGTGAAGGCAAATTTGTATTGGCACGCTTTTGCCAATGGAATGGACCAGAATCCGTTATTGACGTCCAAAACCGTAAAGTATTGTGAGTTGAGTCCCTGTTTGAGCATGATCTTGGGACTTGTGGCTACCATGGGGGCTGCTGCGGGGGTGACTTTGTTGAGTTCCCGGTAATCGATGGTCAGTCGCCATGATCCATCGGGCTTTCTCACTGGCCAAATCGGGGCATTATTAGTGGAGGCTACTGATTTGAGTATGCCCTGCTCTAATAAGCTGTCGATCACTTTTGAGATTTCTCCCTCTGTCTCTTGGGGAGATCCGTATTGCTTTTGGGGTCTCGCGTCAGGCCCTGTGATTTGAACGGAACCAGTCATCTGGCCACAGTCGTGTTTGTGGGTCGCGAATGCTGTCCTGTGCTTCTGCAGAACTGCCCTAACCTGCTTGTCTGTGCTAATCGTGGTCGGGTCAAACCAAAATTCGCCGACTGCGCTAATCTTGTTGGCGTATTCACCTATTGTGAGCGTTGCGGGGGCTCGTGCAGATTTTGCCATTCTGCAAACACATTGGTTTACCGGATCAAATGAAAGGTGGTGAGAGTTCATAAAGTCAATTCCCAAAATGTGTTCTGCTGACTGGGGTAGATCGACTAAAACTATGGGGTGCTTTGTCGTTATATTGCCAATCTAAATGGGTACAGGGGCTGTGATGTGTCCCTGCTGTGAGTGGTCTGTGAAGCCGCTGAGGGTGATGGTGGCTGTAGTGGGCCACGTGTCCTTTTGAAACATGGTGGAGGAATTTATTGTGGTGCAGGACCCTCCTGTGTCCCAGAGAAACTCGATGGGCTGTCCCCGTACCTTTGTTGCAACTACCGGTCGGCCGGACCTATCCCAAAGGGTGTCGCAGACCCAGGTGGGGAAGCCCGAACACCGTCAGTCAGTTCCGTTCAGGTCTGTCTGGTCTGAACGGGTGCTCACACTATGTATGGGCTCTGTCCTATTCTTATTCAGAGTGCCTGCCTGCTGGCTCTCTGTGGCTTTCGTGGGGCATTGCATTCTCATGCAAAGTATCCTAACTGTCCACAGTTGTAACACTCCTGTGGCTTTTGTGGGGGGCTGTTCCTGCCTTCGTTCACCCATGCGGGGTTCTGGTTCGTTTTCACCGCTTGGATGTTTACTTCTGCCTGGTGTTCCTCGGGTTTCCTAACTGCGGGTTTATTTTGGACAGATTGCTCCCAGGTCTTGGGACAAATGGGCGCGTTCCAAATTGCCGAAAACGGCTGTAAAATGAATCCACAGGCGTCCAGCAAACGCTGTGGGGTGTTCCGTCTTTTTCTGCCTGCACTTATTCAGGCCTTCTACTGGGTCACCTCTGTTGTAGCTGATCGCATCTCGGATCGCTGCGTGCATCTCTGCAAGGGTGCCTCCTCCTACATTCTGTGGGTCGGGAAGGGCTGCTACGACTGAAATGTCTAAACTCAAAACTGTGAGCTTCACGTGCTCACGCTCGTCCAGGCCGTACATGGTCGCCTGCTGCTTTACTCTGGCAAAGAAGTGGTGGGGGTCTGAGGTGGGGAGGAACGGTGTGATTTTCTCGCACGCATCCCGTTATTGGGTCACGGTGAAGGGAGTGGTATAAAGAAATTCTGTATCTCCGTCCGATGTGGCTGTGCAGTGGGTGGTGACTGGGTTCATTGGTGCCTGAACTATCTGCGATGTGGGGGGTTGGGGCGCTTTTCTCTTCTGGGGCTTTCGTTGCGCACATGTTCCCTGAACATATCTATGCGCGGTCTCATTTAATTCTTTCCAATCCGGGCCATCTTCAGTATCTAACTGGGATCCAAAGGTGCTGTGGAATCCATTCTGAACTGAAAGCAAAGACTGCAGTTCTGCAATCTGCTTCCTGCACTTCGCATGATCTAGTGAGCTCTGTCTGTGCTCCGTGGTGGTAGCATGGAGTACTCGTAATGCTGCTTTCAGGTCGCTACACTGCCTTTGCAATGTCTCTACCTGTTTCTCTGTTTCCTCTCTTACCCGGACTGCACGTTGCGTGTCCTGATAGGCCTTTGCGTACTGTGTCTGGAAGCTGCTTGATGCTCCAGACAACACTGGTCTGCCCTCTTGGCATCATCCACCTCTCCGTCCTTTGCTGTTAACTTCCTTCTCAACTCTATGGTCTCTTTCTCAACCTCACTTACATCGACCTTGTTCATTCGATGTTTTCCTTCTATCTCTTTACGGAGCGTCCGAACAACCTCCTCTGTGCCTCGCAATTGTGCCAGACAGGACACGATTGCCATCGGCTTGCGAGCTTTCCCTAACCTTTTCTTATGGATTTCTGACAGGTTCTCCCACCAAGTATGTCCTATACTCCCGGGTCCTGTCTCCTCATTGTCACAGAACTCACTCCAAAGGGGCCATCCTTTCCCTTTGAGATATTTCCTGATCTCCTCTTCCAAAACGGGACACTGACCTACACTGACCTGGTCGCTGCGATCGCGTATTCTTCAGGGTTCATGAGGCGTTGCATTGCCTGCATTGCCATCTTTCCTCTCTAAATACTCTCTTAAAATTTGGAACGAGGGGTACTAAGGCGGTGCTGTAATTACGGGTACGGCTTTCGCTATTTTCCAGAATACAAACTCCCGACAGCTTTCGCAACAAAAATCTATCAGTTTTACCTTATAGCCCTGTTAGTTACGCATGCATTAACACACTTCCGAATTATGAGGATTGATCAGAACTGCTTGAACACTTGTGGTTTTTCTGTTCCCAATTGGATTCTAATTCAAATTTTTGGGTTCTCCCGGAGTGGTTAAGCCACTTCTAAGTCGGGTCCCACGAGAGTTGCCAGTAATATGTTGCTAACTTTTGGTTGGTTCAATTTGCTCTGTTTTATAACCTTTGCTCTAGAGTCACCAGGTATCTTTATGATACCGCCACGAGGTTCAAGTTCAGGTACTGATCAATAACTCAACACACCAATTAGTAAGATTCAAATCAAAACACATTTATTATACACAGTAAATCATTACCCATGCATAAACTCTACTTTCTGGACTATTCTCTATCACTAAAAGGCCTATACTTAGCTTCGGAATTGGCCCACCAGGTCAGGGGAACAAATGGTCTTTTGTTCACTCTGAGTTTGCAGGATTCAAAAGCTGGTATGGACTGGTAGCTAGGAGCGCCTATTCGTAGAGTCCGTTGACTGGAGACTTGCTTGGTTGATGCGGCAACTTGGGCAGTTCACTCTCAGGGGTTGATTCGCTGCTGAGTGACCCTGCCAAGAAGGACGAATTGAACTTGGGGACTCTATTTTATAGCCCCCAGGGGCTTCCCGCC
Organism: Scyliorhinus torazame; assembly: GCF_047496885.1. Lineage (NCBI taxonomy): Eukaryota > Metazoa > Chordata > Chondrichthyes > Carcharhiniformes > Scyliorhinidae > Scyliorhinus > Scyliorhinus torazame. The sequence goes on along the minus strand of NC_092707.1, from coordinate 116,884,127 downwards.
CTTTGGGGTGGACCCCATACCTGGTTCCAAATGATTGGACTGCGTTCCGATCACTTGGATCGATTTATCCAATACTGGAGTTGTTCCCTGATCACTGGGCGGTCCCTAAATGTCCGTTGGCCTTCCTTTGTCTTGGCTCCTGCTGGCGCCGAGGAGTCTGGCTTGGCTTTATTCACCTTGAGTGTTGCAATCGTGCCTTGGAATCGCTCATTACTATGCAGATGGCTGCTACATTACTATGCAGATGGCTGCTGGTTTCAGTGCTGTCTGGTTTTTGCAAGTTTCAATACACAGGATTTCTGCACTTACTCGTTTTTGCCTGTGTTGGCTGAAGTTCCCTGCAGCCTTTGCGGTTCTCCATTTGAAGTCGGGAAGTGGCCAACCCAGGTGGCTACAATCTTTTGCCTGGTTCTGATCTGCTGCATCTTTTGCAACACTGGAAGGTGATCCAGGTCAGGTACATAAATGGCCGGGACAGTCATCCACAGGTTACGATTCATTCGGAGCTGAGCCGGAGATAACCCATTGGACAAAGGGGTTGCACTGTATGCCAGAAGAGCGAGATTGAAGTCCGAAGCTGAGTCCGCACAATCCACTTTAAGGATGGGCGTGTGTGTTGGTGAAAGTGAGGAGGCATGGTTATGCATGGTGATGATGCCCACTCGATACGTGGACTTCGGGCAGTCGTTCTCTGGATTAGTGATGGGATCCGGTTCCAAGTCCAGCAGCCCTTGCTGCACACTTCAAACTCGTTTTCGTTGGACCTGGTACCACTGGCTCCCTGTCGGAGGTACAGATCTGCACAGAGCAGCATAATGGCCAAGCTTCTTGCAGTTGAGACATCGCCTGCCTCTCGCGGGGCATTGCCACTTTAAGTGGGTGGTGCCGCAGTTGGGGCACGTAATTACGTCCACGTCGTGACGTTCGGTGCATCGCCGCACCTGCGCAGTGCGGTCAGCCACCGCTCGCATCTGCGCAGTGTAGTCTTCGGCCGCTTTGTTTTCCCAACCGTGGTGCGCATGCTTGGGAGCCTTAGAAAAGCGCGCAAAATGGCCGCCTTCATCGATTCTCAGGCTCCGCATTCGGGCGATGGCCTGTACACTTTCAGCCTTGTTGGTCCTGCGCTGCCGACCTCAGGCAGGAATAGCGACTTTCGCCAGTTCGTGGACTTTGCATGTCTCGATGGCCACTGGCAAGGTCATATTTTTTATTTTTAGGAGCTGCTCCCGCAGGGCGTCGGAGTGGACGGCAAACACAATCTGATCCCTGATGAGGGAGTCAGTGGTGTCACAGGACACAGGACTGCGCTAGAATGCGAAGCTGAATAAGAAAAGACTGAAAAGGCTCCTCCTTACCCTGAAGGCGCTGATGGAATACATAACGCTCAAAGCTTTCATTTGTCTCGACCTCGCAGTGACTGTCGAATATTGCTAGGACAGTCTGGAACTTTGCCTTGTCCTCACCGTCAGAGAAAGTGAGCGAATTGACGATTTTGATATCATAGATATCATAGAATTTACAGTGCAGAAGGAGGCCATTCGGCCCATCGAGTCTGCACCTGCTCTTGGAAAGAGCACACTACCCAAGGTCAACACCTCCACCCTATCCCCATAACCTAGTAACCCCACCCAACACTAAGGGCAATTTTGGACTCTTAGGGCAATTTATCATGGCCAATCCACCTAACCTGCACATCTTTGGACTGTTGGACGAAACCGGAGCACCCGGAGGAAACCCACGCACACACGGGGAGGATGTGCAGACTCTGCACAGACAGTGACCCAAGCCGGAATCGAACCTGGGACCCTGGAGCTGCGAAGCAATTGTGCTATCCACAATGCTACCGTGCTGCCCAGAAATGGCCTGGTCCCCCACAGTAGACAGCAGCAGGGTGATTTTCCGCGCATCGGAGACACCTTCGAGGCCCGAGGCCTCAAGGTGTAGGCTGAATTTTTGCTTGAAGGCCCGCCAGTTGGCGCCAAGGTTCCCGGAGATGCGAAGCTGCGGAGGTGCCTGGATCTTTTCCATGCCACAGGAAGGCAGTTGCTGGTCTTCAGTGAATTTTCAAAAGTAAATTACTTAGAGGCAGTATCCACTTCTGGTATCATGTTGTGTTGTTCACCCTGGGGTAACAGGGATTGCACACAATGCAATTAACTGATCAAATATACACCAAACGAAGGCGTTGGTGCAATAAAAGATTTATTGAACTCTAGCAACAAAACACACAGCTGCCTGTGGGTTGACTCTCTACTCTGATTAGTAAGTTTGCAGACGACACAAAGGTTGGTGGAATTGCGATGAGGACTGTCAGAGGATACAGCAGGATTTAGATTGTTTGGAGACTTGGGCGGAGAGATGGCAGATGGAGTTTAATTCGGACAAATGTGAGGTAATGCATTTTGGAAGGTCTAATGCAGGTCGGGAATATACAGTGAATGGTAGAACCCTCAAGAGTATTGAAAGTCAGAGAGATCTAGGTGTACAGGTTCACAGGTCACTGAAAGGGGCAACACAGGTGGAGAAGGTAGTCAAAAAGGCATACGGCATGTTTGCCTTCATTGGCCGGAGCATTGTGTATAAGAATTGGCAAGTCATGTTGCAGCTGGAGAGAACCTTAGTTAGGCCACACTTGGAATATAGTGTTCAATTCTGGTCGCCACACTACCAGAAGGATGTGGAGGCTTTAGAGAGGGTGCAGAAGAGATTTGCCAAGATGTTGCCTGGTATGGAGGGCATTAGCTATGAGGAGCGGTTGAATAAACTCGGTTTGTTGTCACTGGAACGACGGAGGTTGAGGGGTGACCTGATAGAGGTCTACAAAATTATGAGGGGCATAGACAGAGTGGATACTCAGAGGCTTTTCCCCAGGGTACTAGGGGGCATAGATTTAAGGTGCGAGGGGCAAGGTTTAGAGGAGGTGTACGAGGCAAGGTTTTTTACACAGAGGGTAGTGGGTGCCTGGAACTCACTGCCAGAGGAGGTGGTGGAAGCAGTGACGTTAGTGACATTTAAGGGGCATCTGGACAAATACATGAAGAGGATGGGAATAGAGGGATACAGACCCAGAAAGTGTAGAAGATTTTAGTTTAGACGGGCAGCATGGTCGGCACGGGCTTGGAGGGCCAAAGGGCCTGTTCCTGTGCTGTACATTTCTTTGTTCTTTGTTCTTACCCTAAGTAAACTAACTCTAACTATCTAGACCAGGCTAGCTCTGATCCAGGTGTTGGAGGTGTTGAATGATTTGTACACCCTGACTATCACTATAGCTATCACCAGTGGAAAGAGGCAGAGTGCTGATGCCTCATGTGTTTTCTAGGTGTAAGTCCCCCTCTGGTGTCCTGTCTTGTGAGTGGTCGTGTTCTGTTCTGTACATTGATTGGCTCACCTGGGTGTCTGTCACTGCCTGCTTTTACCTCATGATGTGCATGGGTGCATATTATGACACTTCCTATTTTGGAAAATACACCAAGCAATTTGTGCAAAGGAAAAGTCTGAAGCAGTGAGTGGCCATTTAATCTGCTTTTACTGCTATTGGTTAAGAGAAGAATGGTAGCCAGGGCATTGTAATGGCTCCCTCCATCTCTTTGAACAGTTCTTTTTATTATTTTGAATATAATTAATTCCCCTGCATTGTTGTAATAATCAGAAAATCCGAACAATGGCACTGACTTCTCTCTATGACAGCGCACCATTACAATTCGCAATACCAAGAGGGAGCCCATCATTGCATCTAACAAGATCCTAATAGTGCTTCGGCATCTGATGAGATAGTGAGAATCTTTAAAGAGTCAAAAGTAGCTTGAAGACAAAACAGAAGTTGTTTTGGGTCTTGAACAAAGTTTAAAAAGGTAAAGTTTTAGTGAAAGAAGGGAGGGAGAGGAGACTCCCACTCTAGGCTGTCTTGTCCAATTAGAGGATTCTGCAACACTCACGGCCTGCTCTTCAGCTAGATGTAATAGATGACACGATTTGAAAAAGAAAAGGTGAATTCTCCCACTGCTCTGCCCAACAATTCTCCTTCAACTAACAGTTAAAACTAGATGATGCGGACATTCATTTATGTCTGCAGAAGCTTGCTAAGCACAAATTGTTACATTTCTTACAATCTAACAGTAACTTCATTTCAAATGTACTTCATTGCACTTTGGGACATCCACATTTGTGAAAGGTACTATAGAAATACACCTGTCTTTGTTCTTTGCAGTTACGTTCCTTCAGGTGGATCCCTGTAGAATAGAAGTAACTGAGACAAACAGGTGGTAAATTGGATGGAAGAACAGGCACCATCCCTTCGCCAATAGTGTACACAATGCTGCCTGGTAAACAGGACAACCAGCTGCAATGTTGGCACTTGGGACAGGAGAGATTTAAGGGTCAGGCAAAGAGCCAACATGTCCTGCTCTTTCATGGTAATCCTACCCATTCTTGTGCTGTATTACACAGGACATTCCAGCCTCTGGTACCTACATTATTAAAGAAAAAACGATAGAAATAGTGCATGTTGACATCAGTAAATTGAAAACTGATCAACCTTACATCTGAATGTAGACGGACACCACATAATCGGACATTAGAATACTTAAGAACATCAATAAATGATCTACTGCTTGCCTCAGATTCTCAAAGTCTTTGTGCCAGTTTCACTGGCACCATTTTATTCATCATACAGATGGCTGTATAAATACCTACACTTCATGAATGAGCAGTACCACCATGATTTCAATACAATGTAAACGTAGCTGAAGCTCATTAATACTGTGACATATTTTGTAGTTACTGTAACCAGGCACATCACTCTCCACCAATGTCATGTTGGCGGCAGGCGTTGTAATGGTTGGAATCAAAATGGTTACAGTACAGGGGGAGGCTTTACAGCCCATCGTGTTTATGTGGCTGACTATAAGAACAGCTCAGCTAGTCCCATTCCCCAGTAGCCCTGCAATTTTTTTAATATTTGGATAATTATCCAATTCCATTTTGAAAGCCAGGATTGAAGCTGCCTCTACATCTTCTCAGGCAACACATTCCAGTTCCTAACCATTCACTGCATAATAATTGTTTTCCTCATGTCATTTCTTAAAAAAAAAAATTTAGGGTTCAGGGGCAATTTAGCGTGGCCTATCCACCTACCCGTCACATCTTTGGGTTCTGGGGGTGAAACCCACGCAAACATGGGGAGAATGTGCAAACTCTACATGGACAGTGACCCAGAGCCGGGATCGAACCTGGGACCTCGGCGCCATGAGGCAGCAATGCTAATCACTGCGCCTCCTCATGTCATTTCTGATTCTTTTGTTAAACACTTTAAATTGGTGTCCTCTGGTTCTCAACTCTTCAGCCACGGAAAGCAGTTTCTCTCTATCAACACTGTCCAGACACCTCCTGATTAAAACACCCCTACCAAGTTTCATAGGATCCCTACAGTGCAGAAGGAGGCCATTCGGCCTAATGAGTCTGCACCGAACCTCTGAAAGAGCACTCTATCTAGGCCTACCCCCCTGCCCTATTCCTGAAACCCAATTTACAGGTCTTTAGACACTAAGGGGCAATTTATCAAGGCCAATTCACCTAACCTGTACATGTTGGACTGTGGGAGGAAACCGGAACACCCGGAGGAAACCCACACAGATACGGGGAGAATGTGAAAACCCCACACAGTCACCCGAGGATGAAATTGAACCCAAGTCCCTGGCACTGTAAGGCAGCAGTGCTAACCACTGTTCCACAGTGCCACCCTCCTCTCAATCTTCTCTAAAGAGACAGTCGCAGCTTAGCCAGCCGATCCAAGTAACTGAAATCTACCATATCCAGAACCATTCTCATAAAACTTTCCTGCATCCGATCCACTGCCTTTACATCATATGGTGTTTTGTGTCTCGGAAATGTGCAGAGATGAGACTGACCAGGTTCAATGTGTAAACAGGGGTTGTATTGCCATGCTTTTAAAATGTCTGCTGCCTCGTGCTTACTGGCTTGGTTCAGTTTCTCTGCAACCACACCCACGGACTTGACTGATAGCATACAGCACTGAGTGGTCAACAGACATACACAATAAAACACTAAACAATTGAAGACAACGCTTCCCAAGGTGAGCTGTCCAGAACTGGACACAACACTCCAGTTGAAATGCTTTATAAAGATTTGCGATTATTTCCTCTCTGCCTCGATTTATGAAGTCTAGATCTCGTCTGCCTGGTAAACTGTTTTCTCAATCTGTCCTGCCACCTTCAATGATCTGTGCGTGTAAAGCCCCAGAGTCCTCTGCTCATGAATCCACTTTAGAGTTGTATTCTTTATATTGCCGTTCCTCGTTCTTGCTACCAAACTATATCATGTTGTGAATGTTACTCAGCATAGGGAGATTTACACAATATTCCAATAGAAAATGTGCAATAACATTTTGGGATTTTGCCCACTAAAAGCTTGAATTGAGATAATCTTTGATGATTCATTTTAAGTTTTAAATCAGGTTAGTTACTACGCCATGCTATAATCAAGAATTCATTGTTCGAGGCAATATGATGGAACAATAGGGATTCTTCATAAGTGTGGGAGGTTTAATACATATTCAGGTCTTGCCTTGGCCCTGCGAGTCCTATGTGTACAATATGAGAGTGATTTTATTTAGTTTGCAGATCCAGCTGCAGCACGTGAGTAGAAAGTGTTGCTTTATTCATGAGTAGCATTTCACAGTCAATACAAAGTTGTCATTTAATTATTTTACACTGACACCCCCTCGGCAATCTTATCAGTTTTTCTAAGACACAATCAACTTTACTTGACCCAGCAGCTGAAGGGCAGGATCAAACAGAAAAATGTTTTGTTTCACTTGTCCCTTGGTTTGGTGATCTGATTTCAATTCAGTTGCAATTGATTTGGCTGTTAACTAAAGTTAAATGGTACTGCATTGCGAGAGATTATTATGAATCTTCCAGGCCACCAGCAATTTTACAGATGTGTTTTGTGAAACCTTTAAGGCGACATAAGCTTGAAATTAGAGCAAGGCTGTACAAAACAAATTGATTGATCTTTATTGGGCGAAGATATAAGGGTTACAGAACCAAGGCAGATCGATGGTATCAGCTATGACCTAATTGAATGACAAAGCAAGCTCGAGGGGCTGAATGGCCTCCTTCTCCTCGCATTATGTTCCTCTGTACTTGAAAATCTGGCTGCAACAGTTCAATATAAAAGTCCCTGAAAATAGGTGATCTCATCGGAAAAAGCCAAAGGGTTTAGGCTCATTTGGCTACCTACAGTTGAAGAATTGACGGTCAAAGAATTATATAAAAGTGGCTTTTCGCACAAACGTCTGGTATCTTTCCGGCCCCTGCCTTGTGTTTAATGAATTGTTATTGTTTACTGGGCCTCTCCTCCATTTGCAAATTGCTGCTCAACGGATTGGATCTATTAAGTCTGGAATATTGCAAAGACACATTAACACACAGGAGTAAACATGCTCATTTGGAATTTAACATTGCACAAGTACATTTCTGTAGAACTGTTTGACTTGAGTTTCCTGTCCATTTGTCATAAATTGACAGTTATACTAGAATTGAACCAGCACTTTAGAAGCTGCTTAATCCCATACATATACACTACCGTAAAATTCGCCATGACTTAAATGTCAAAGCAGATTTATGGAACAAAAATGTGAACTAAACTGTGTAGTTTATTCAGACATTTGATATCCTGTTACAGGACTGGACACATTTCAAGCATCATTTTAAATCTCTTATGTGAAAAAAATGTATTTTGAAATGCTCTGACGTAGTTTCATAAAAAAAAAATTTCAATATATTTTCATATTGACCAAATTATATTACCATCCCTGACTCTCCCACCAGGGACAGAATTCATTCTCTGTGCTTAAAGATAACAAAAATAAAACAGGGAACAAAAACCCTTTGGTATTCATCAGTTATGTTATAGCCGATTTTATTCCTATTTCCAGTTAATATATACTCAAACCCCTTGGGCTCCTCAAGCAACATTCCTGCAATCATTTCAAAGTAAATAAAATTTGATTCCGGTTATATTACGAAATATTCGACCCCCCTGAAGATTTTATGGATAAAGTTACCCTCGCGTTTGATGTGTTATGTACTCTGGGATAACACAGGCTGCAACTGGATGCAGCTTTAACCAAAAGGAGTCCAGGCATTCTTCCTCTGGATCCGTTGTGCTGCCAGGATCAGAATCCTGTAATCGATGTTGCACACTCTGTGTTCATTAGCTGCCTGTCTGTGCCTGTCTGTATATCACTATCTGCATGTCTGCATATCATGACAGCATTGAAGTCTTGAAGTCCAGGAGGTTTAATTTTCCTGTTGAACTCAAGCAGGTTGCAGAGAAATACCAATGAGAGTTCTTTTCCTAATTATCGGCCTAGGCCCCCATCCACCCCTCACCTTCCATTTGGATGTAAATCTCATAGGTGTGGATATTGAGCCACCAGAGAACTCGCAATGATGCCTTACATGGCAAGAAGTCTTACAACACCAGGTTAAAGTCCAACAGGTTTGTTTCAAATCACTAGCTTTCGGAGCACTGCTCCTTCCTCAGGTGAAGGAGCAGTGCTCCGAAAGCTAGTAATTTGAAACAAACCTGTTGGACTTTAACCTGGTGTTGTAAGACTTCTTACTGTGCTCATCCCAGTCCAACGCCGGCATCGCCACATCATGCCTTACAAGGCGGAATAGCTTTTCAACGCTCCCTATGTAAACTCACACATGCAAAATAGCCACTTGGTTGATGCACAAGAAAATTGTCAGTAACATGCACATCGTGGGTGATAGACATAAATTCAGACGAGACGCTGAGAAGCAGTGAACCGATGCTTTAATAAGCGAAATATGTGCCGACCTGTAGCTCCTCCCGCACTGCAGGGCTGACCCAGGTCAACAGGCTTTATACCTCCACAGCTGGGTGGAGCCACAGGCGGAGGCAACAGCAGCACCAATAATAACATTCCAACAGTACAATAGCAACAACCAATAACAGAACAGCAATAACAATAAGTATATACAACAGTGGAGATAACAATACTAATAGAACAGAAGAACATATATACAACAGCTTTACATAGCCATGCGTGGCTCACCATAGTGGGTCATTAACTTCAGGAATAATCCCGGAGTTTTGTACCCTCCCTTTCAACATTGTAACATTCAACAACCACTATTTGTATCGATAGTTTAGTAAATTTAACCCAATTAAACCCCTCAACGGTCTTCACTGGAGCATTATAAAGCAAATTTGACAGTAAATCATAGGTGGAATTTTCTGACCATTCACACTGGCGGGATTTTATCGTCCCAGTGACAACCCAATCTGCAGTGGCCAGGGGTGTGTTCAATGGGAAACGCTATTGACAATGGCAGGACCAGAAGATCCTGCGACCAGCATTGGTGAGCTGCCCTCCGCTGCTGCAGAAAATGCTATGGAGGGGGAGGAAAATCCCACCCCACATGTGGGTATATTAAAACAAGCAACTAAAAGTTTGGCCAAAGAATTAGGTTTTAAAGCGTGCCTTAAAAGAGGAATGAGAGATAAAGAGCCGGAGAGATGTAACAAAGGAATTCCAGAGGTTCGGGCCAAGGCATCTGAAGATATAGCTGTCAATGATGGAGTGATTAAAATTATTGGTGCTCAAAATGCCAGAATTAGAGGAATAGACTTGCAGAGGGTTGTGGGGCTGGAGAAAATTACAGAGAATGGGAAGAAGTGAGGCCATGGATTTGAAAACAAGGACGAAAATTTTAAAATCAAAGTATTGCTTAACCAGTTAATGTAAGTGAGTGAGCACAGGGCTGATGGGTGAAAAGGATGTGGGACAGGTGATGGAGGGCTGGAGTCTGGTGATGTTATGGAATTGGAAGTAGGTGATCTTAGCGATGGTGCGGATGTGTGCTCAGACGTTCATCTCAGGGTCCAATATGACACCAAGGATGCAAACAGACTGGTTCAGCCTCAGTTACCAGTCAGAGGGATGGGGTTGGTAGCTAGAGAAATGAATTTGTTGAGAGATCCGAAGGCAAGACATCCTAATATTTAATTGTACAATATGGTGAGTTAGAGTTAGGTGCCATCAGGGTATTGGCCCTATCCTTTGCTGTTACGATTCACCTTTGGAGATGTGTGTAATTCAGCTCTTAAACTTTATAAAAGGTGTCTGTTTTGAAATGGTGAGTGGAAGGGAGCAATGAACCATTCAAAATATTCATTGCGGCTTATAGGTTTCCTTGGGGGGGGGAGGGGGGGGGGAGGGGTGGATTTTATCAGGCCCTTGGAGATAGATTAATAATTTAGGAAGAAATGTCCAGCTGGTTTGTTGCTATGTTCCCACCTCCAGCAGCTTGGTGTTGGATACAATACAGGCAACACAAGCATCTGTGGCAGGAAGCCAATTAGGTCGTTAAAGAATCAGCTTTCAGCTATTTGTCCAGCACTAGGTAATTTTGCCAGTGTTGCACAATACCCCCACCTCACACACTGACAATGTAGAGGAAGCAACTGCAGAGCAGGGGGCTGGAGCTTTGGGAGATTTCATAGAATTTACAGTGCAGAAGGAGGCCATTTGGCCTATCGAGTCTGCACCGGCTCTTGGAAAGAGCACCCTACCCAAGGTCAACACCTCCACCCTATCCCCATAACGCAGTAACCCCACCCAACACTAAGGGCAATTTTGGACACTAAGCGCAATTTAGCATGGCCAATCCACCTAACCTGCACATCTTTGGACTGTGGGAGGAAACCAGAGCACCCGGAGGAAACCCACGCACACACGGGTAGGATGTGCACACTCCGCACAGACAGTGACCCAAGCCGGAATCAAACCCGGGACCCTGGAGCTGTGAAGCAATTGTGCTACCACAATGCTACCGTTGGAATTTTAGAAATAAAAGGGGTGAAAATAGAATCCCTACAGCGCAGAATGAGGTAATCCAGCCCATCGGGCCTGCACTGACCCTCCAAAAGAGAACCCTACCTAGGCACAGTCCCCCATCCTATCCCTGTAACCTCACTTAACCTTTGGACACTGAGGGGCAATTTAGCATGGCCAATCCACCTAACCTCACTGCTAAAGTGAGTCAGGTTACGGGAGGTTCTGGATATTTTATCTCGAAGGAAGAAATATTCCCTTACTCCTCCATCAAAACAAGTAAACAAACTAAAATTTTGAGAGAGGCTGGGGAAGATCAGTTGTGATGGTGGCTGATGACACAATTTGTGGTCCAAATACTTTGTTGAAGGAAAAGATATTAACAGGAGACGTTCGTGGAATTTATATATCTGTTCCTTTATGCAAAGTCAATTTATGAGGTGACCAAGTAAAAGGAATTGTGACGGTAGGAATTATTCCGAGGTTATCCCAAACTTTGGATGGGATTCTCTAATCCCGCGTTAGAGTGGCCATGCCATCGTAAACATCATCGCATTTTACGACGGCATCAACGGGCCAACAACACAACTAATTCTGGCCCCTACCGGGGGCCAGCACGGCACTGGAGAGGTTCATGCGGCTCCAGCTGCTGATCCCGGTGTGACCTGTGCGCCGCGGGATCCACGCTTGCGCAGTGGATTCCTTCAACGCGCTGGCCCTGACGCAACATGGCGCAGGACTACAGGGGCCGGCGCGTAGGAAAGGAGAGGCCGGCCCGCCGATCGATGGGCCCCGATCGCGGGTCAGGCCGCATCGGAGGCCCCCCCCCCTGGGGTCAGACCCCCCCCACAGGCCGCCCCCGACCCTTCCACGCCGAGGTCCCGCCGGTTGAGAGCAGGTGTGGACGGCGCCGGTGGGACTCGGCGTTTTCACGACAGCCGCTCGGTCCATCCCGGGCCGAGAATCGGCGGGCCAGCCGCGTAGGTGGTTGCAGCCCACGACCGGCGGCAACCACCTTGGCACCAATGGTGCCGATTCCACGCTCTGCGGAGAATCGCGTGTCGGGATCGGGGTGGCATGGCGCGATTCGTGCCGGTCGCGGGGATTCCCCGGCCCCGGGCTGAGAGAATCCTGCCCTTTATTCTGGGTAATGATTTGACTCGCGGAGACGGGACATGGCAATGGAGGTTTTGCAACAGGTATTTGATCATATGTATCTTACCAAATTCCAAAAAATGACTAGCCAAACATAACAAGCATATTGCTGATAACAGGTAATGGAAGGAAAACTGATCCACATGGAAAAACAACTTCAATGTAGGAAAGATGAGTTTGCTAAGGATAAACGAGAACTGATGAGAAAAATTGATCATCAGCCTAGGAAGTAGAAACGTGAATGAGGTTTTGAAATGTCTAAATGGCTCCTCCCTCTGCAAATTGACCCTCGACTTTCTGACCCATAGACCACAGTAAGGATAAACAACACCTCCTCCTCCACGATAGTCCTCAATACTGTGGCCCCGCAAGGCTGGGTACTTAGCCCCCTACTAAACTCCCTATACACACACGACTGTGTGGCAAAATTTGGCTCCAACTCCATCTACAAGTTTGCTGATGACACAACTTTAGTGGGCCGAATCTCAAACAATGATAAGTCAGAGTACAGGAGGGAGATGGAGAACTTAATGGTGTGGTGTGATGACAACAATTTCTCCCTCGACGTCAGCAAACTAAGGAGCTGGTCATTGACTTCAGGAAGCTAAGTATCGTACACACCTCTGTCTATGTTAATGGTGGCGAGGTGGAGGTGGTTAACAGTTTCAATTTCCTAGGTGTGCACATCACCAATAAATCTGTCCTGGTCCACCTACGTCGACGCTATGACCAAGAAAGCACAGCAGCGTCTATACCTCCTCAGGGAACTAAGGAAATTCGGCATGTCCACATTCACTCTTAACAGTTTTTACAGATGCACCATAGAAAGCATCCTATCTGGCTGCATCACAGCCTGGCATGGCAACTGCTCGGCCCGAAATCATGAAAGGCGCCAGGCGCACGGCAATTTTCAACGCTCTGGCTCCTTAACAGTGGAGTCAATGCGTTCAACTCCGCAAGTACAGTGCACGCCATTTGCATGTCATTAGCGGGCCTGACCCGGTATTGTCCGAGGTGAGTCACTGGTGCTGGCAAAAATAGGAAAACAGGTGCTGTGGCTAGCGAGGGAGAGAGAGGAGGTAGGACACAAAAAGACTGCCAGTCAAGGCTGGCGGGGCAAATCGGGAGGCCTCAGCCAAGCCCGGGGGGGGGCAGCGGGGGGTGACGGGGGTGACCAGGGGATGGGCTGTGGGGTCGAGGTAACCCTCCACGGGACTGGGTGTCCAGGCACGGAATAGGCAGTCATCTTGCAGTCCACCGTAGCTCCTGGTTATGCAGAGTGATACCAGCAGTATGGGTAACCCACCTCTGCACCTTGGCATCCCCCCCCAGCAAACTGACACGCCCCCCCCTAACTGGCCGCCACCCGCCAGCGGGGAAACTGCAGCCTACCCAACGGCAGCGGCCACAGTGGCCCCTACATCAGGGCACCAAACGGGGACCATGGAGTGTACCACTGGCATGGGTAGCGCCAGCTACCCGTTCCCCGGACAGCAGGGATGGGCGCCAGGGCCAGAGGCCCCCATGGTGCCGGGCACTGCCGACAGGGGTGGGGTGGGCAGAGTGCGTGGGAATGGCCGGGACTGGGTGTGGGGATGGGGGTGAGGGACATGTGGGGGCTGCAGTGCACACCGGGGCCACCGTGTAGCTCTGTAGGCCTGGTTGGGCACGGGGGTAAACACCACGCTAACACGTCCGCCTTTCACCCCCGGCAGACAATGGACCTGAATTCAACCAGGAATAGTGGCCTTCCTCCCAGTCGCCACAATGCTGGGGGATGTACTGAGACTGTATGAACTGGAGATGCTTGAGGAGGAGGAGGACCATGCAGCAGTGGAACCTGCCCGAATGGAACAGGAGGCCACCGCTGAGGATGGAGAGCCGGCCACCAGCAAGGTCTCACTTGCTCCCCTGAAGCTGACCTCCGCCTCGGTGACTGCCCTGTCCCTGCGCCCGCCGATAAGGTGCAGTGCCCGCTGCTCTGCTGCGATGAGAGTCCGCAGGTCTGGAGAACCCCTCCGGTTTCCCCCCGCTCCCAGTGGTTGTGCGCCACCTTCTCGTGGGTCGTGGGGGGCAGGGGACATGAAACGCACAGTGTAAGACAGTCAGATGCATGCAGCACAGGGGTGGGTAGCTGGTGGCCTCCGTGGCCAGGGCACCCGGCCATGGTGGCCAGTATGGGTGCTGGCTGGTGGTGCAGGGTGGGGGTTCCATCGCTGGCCGGCTGAGGGTGGGAGGGATGGGGCTACAGGTGTGTGAGTCAGGGATTAGTGCCAGGGGCACAGTGCTGCCTACTGACTCTGGCCGCCCTGAGTAGGTCGTGCAGTTTTGTGCGGCACTGCTGGCCGGTTCTGGCAGTGTTGCCCACGGCGCACATGACCTCTCCCACCTGTGCCCATGCCCAGTGCACGGCGGCGGGTGGCAACTGCCTCCCACCCCAGCGTACAGGGTAGCCCGCCTCTCCTCCACTGCGTCTAGTGGAGTCTCCAGCTCGGCGTCTGTGAAGGGAGGTGCCGTCTCCTTGCTGCCGTCTTGTTGGCTGGGATGATTGTGTGTTTAATCTGACCTTGCATAGTAAAGTTTATTTTGTTTGTTCAAAAACTGTGAAACCTTGTGACTTTTTTCTCTTCGTGAGTATCTTGAATCTCAAACTTGCCTGTTTTAAATAAAACATATTGGACCCTCACTAGATCATAACATAAATTTGGGGGTCAGGTCCAGGATCATAACAGAGGGAAATCTTTTCTCCCTTGGCCTACACGCAACTTCAGGCCCACAGTACTACGGTTGACTCATAATTGCTCCCAAAAGGCAATTAGGGATGGGCACCAAATCTTGGCCTTGCCAACGAGGCCCATAACCCATGACTGAATAATGGAAAAAGAACATGTAAGAGGTTTGCCACTCCTTGAGGAGCTGTTGGAGGTTGTTGTCTTTAAAATTGCCGGGACTGATGCCGTGCCAGCCATTCCATGATAATGAGATTACCTCCAAAGGGCATCATTTAATGGCCCCCTTCCCCTTTGGGAGTAGGCTGGGAGATAGGGGGACGCCTTCACTCAGGCATGAAGAGTGCCTCATCTTCCCTACTTCCCCAGGGGTGGGGACAGACCGAGGTTGAACTTCCTGCAGGCCAATTAATGGCCACTCATGGGCCTCATTCTGCTTCTGTTGGTATTCTGTCAGTGGTGAGGATTGTGGCAGCAGTGGGGTGGGGTGGGGGGATTGCTGCAGGCAGGCAACATGAGCAGGCCTCCAGTGTCCTCTGGTGGCCTGCCTGCAGGCTCAGGGTCGTGCCCTACATATTGGACACCCTAAGTTCCACAGGAAGGCCCCACTGGTGGCAAGGACGACCCTGCTGAAAGCACACACCCCCACACACCTATTCTCTACAACAACGACCACCACTCCTCACCGTGGTTTGCCAGTGGTCCCTCTCTACTAACCTCTATTCCAGGCCTCAGTTGCTCCTCTTGGTCCCAGGCCTACTGCAGTCCTACCAATGGCCTTCTGATTGGCCAGCAGCTCTTGGAGATGGGGTCTCGGTCTTCAAGGGAACCCCGTTGGCAGTCTGATAACTGTCAGATAAGCAATTAATTTTGTCTGGACTCCGGGAAATGGCCACAATAGTGTTGCCACTTACTTTCCAGACACGGACGGGCTCACTAAATTCAGCCCAATATGTTCCTGTTGCTCGGCGGCACTCTCAGTGGTGACATTGCAGCTGGCCATCCCACCAATGAGCCAGGCTGTATCCACCTCCTGCCTCTAGAAGCCACTTGCTATCTCTAATTGAATTACGTGACTCATGGTAGTTTCTTAATTAACTATCTCATGTAAGATTGTACCTGAAGTCTCACGGCTTCTGTGAACTAGGCTGGGATCTGAAAATGTTCAAATTTTGCAAAATCCTGCCCTAGCTTCGACATCAGACAAGGTTGAGTGGCAAATGAGTGAACATGAACACATAACTCCCAGTTTAAGGATTTAAAGAATTATTTCTAAACTGTAATGATTATAGACATGTCCATCATTCTTAACATCTTTTCAAGCACCCCCCATGTCAGTCCAATATTATTCTAACTAATAAAATAACTATGTTTTCAGAAATTAGCCAAATGCGTTGTCTGGAACAAAAGGAAATGACCTTCAACTGGTCGTGTTTATGATACACATCAAAGGAGAAAAATGAAAACTGAGCTTCTCGTGATATTTTGAACATTGGGCCAAGTATTAGGAATAAACTGGTCTTTTTCCAAATGGCAGGCAGTGACTAGTGGGGTTCCACAGGAATAGGTGCTGTGACCCCAGCTATTCACAATATATATTAATGATTTAGATGAGGGAACAAAATGTAATGTAATGGTCTGGGTTCTCCGCTTCTGAGACTTAGGGCTAAATTTGTTTCTGAGCTTGAGTGCAGAGGATCTGTGGTGTTTTATGTCAAAAAAATGGGCGGCGCCTCTTCACCAATCTTGCGACCGGTGGGGGCTAGCAGCCATACACCTAAAACTCCCTGCTCCCATAATCTAAATGATTGGACAATGGCTGGGTCTGTGGATGAGCAATAGCATGGTGATGACCTGTAGTGGTCGTGCCATAAAACATGATGCCGAACCGACCTGCCAGAAAGTGCACCCGTGGCCACTCCAACCCCCAGCCTTCGCGGAAGCCTCCCCCACCTCCCGGCCAGCAGCATGGCTCCCGCCTGACAGTGATGGCGCTGGACACAGCCAGCAACCGCCATGCAGGGTTCCTGACCGCGGAAACCAGACGTCCCCTGCGCGGTCGGGAACTTGACCCAATGGGGGTGGAGCATCGGGGGAGGGCCTTCAGGTGACGCGCTAAGGCCATCCTAACGGCGCGCGACGCAATGACGCCATTTCGGAGAGGGAAGAGCATAGAAAAGCTGCGTCAAACAGGTGCTGCTGACGATTTTGGCGTCAAAAGCAAGTTTCCGCCCGATCAGCGATTATGAAATCAGCGACGGGAATGGAGAATCCCGCCCTAAGTGTTGACGCCAACGGAGAATCCGTGGACTTTTACGACAGAAAAATGGGCGTCGCACTGGACTACCTGCCTCCCCAAACAGGCGCCGGTATGTGGCAACTAGGGGCTTGTCACAGTAACTTCATTGAAGCCTACTTGTGACAATAAGCGATTATTATTATTTCCGCTACTGTTGAGGGGCTGGCACCGGTAGCGCGTGGAACATAAACGATTCCTATGTAAAATGGTGCAGCATTCGCCGGGTCCATGATCAGCACTCGGGAGGTTGACAAGCTGCAGCCGCACATACACATTACACTCCCCACACACAATTATCCAAGCCAAAAAGATGGCACTGGTTGTGCTGGAGCGTGCCCATACAGCTGATGGGTTGTCCGGGTCCAGAAGGCAGCCAGGGGGGTGCCCTAGGGGGGCACTTATACGACCCATGGCACCAGGCTCAAAGTGGGCTGCGAGCGGTGTGCGCAGCTGCATGGCTGTCTTTCCAGCTGCGGTAATGCTGTTCCATGCCCGTCATCCCTGACCCCACAGCCCACATCCTGGCCACTCCCCACTCCCCCCAGTCCTGGCAGAAGACTCACGGCTAGTGGCACAACTGCCAGCAAACTATGGCGCTGTTGGACACTTTCCGTACTCTCCCACAGCAGCCACAACGCCAGTTTCATGATTTTTAAAAGCACAGTGAACCACGGAGTCGGGAACTCGGCCCATCGGATGCGGGGAATCACAGAGTATCGGGGTGGGCCTGCTAATGATATACAGATGGTACCTACTGTATGTGCGGAATGAAACAAATTCACTCCATTTTCGAGGTGACGGAGGATTGCGATTTGGCGTCAAATCGGCGCCTGCCGCGATTTTGGCGTCGGAAGCTATTCTCCGCCAAATTGCATTTCCCGATTTCACAGTCGGCTAACGGAGAATCCCACCCAATATCTCCAAATTTGGAGATGACGCAAAGTTGGCTGAGAGGGTGAGCTGTGAGGAGGATGCAGAGATCCTTCAGTGTCATTTGGACAAGTTGAATGAGTGGGCAAATGAATGGCAGATGCAGTATAATGTGGATAATTGCGAGGTTATCCACTTTGGTAGCAAAAACAGGAACGCCGATTATTGTTGGAATGGCCACAAATTAGGAGAGAAAATGTGCAACACAGTCACTGAGGGTATGCATGCAGGTGCAGCAAGCGGTAAAGAAGTCAAATGGTATGCTGGCCTTCATTGCAAGAGTATTTGAGTACAGAAGCAGCGATGTCTTGCTGGAACTATACAGGGTCTTGGTGAGACCACACCTGGAATATTGTGTGCAGTTTTGGTCTCCTTACCTGAGGAAGGATATTCTTGCTCTAGAGGGAGTGTAGTGAAAGTTTACCAGAATGATTCCTGGGATGGCGGGACTGATGAGGTGTATGTATGAGGAGAGATTGAGTCAGTTAGGATTTCAGATGAATGAGGGGGATCTCATAGAAACCTATATAGTTTTAACAGGACTGGACAGGGTAGATCCAAGAAAGATGTTCCCGATGGTGGGGGTGTCCAGAACAAGGGGTCAGAGTTTGAAGATACAGGTAGGCCATTTCGGACTGAGATGAGGAGAGATTTCTTCACCCGGACAGTGATCAGCCTATGAAGTTCGCTACCGCAGAAATCAGTTGAGGCCAAAACATTGCAGGGGGATTCTCCGTCGGCAAGTTCTTCCGGTCCGTTGGCAGCGCACCCACGCTCGCGGGTCTGCCGACGGTATGGGGTGGCCACAATGGGGAACTCCATTGGCTGGCTGTGGGATCGCAGAATCCCGCTGTCAGCGGGGGCACGCCATGCCGGAAAACACGTTAGAATCTCGCCTCATGTGCTTTCAAGAAGCAGTTAGATATAGCACATGGAGCGAAGGGGCTCAAAGGATATGGAGAGATGTTGGGATCAGGCTATTGAGTTGGATGATTAACCATGATCATGATGAATGGCGGAGCAGGCCTGAAGGGCCGAATGACCTCCTCCTGCTCCAATTTTGTATGTTTCTATGTAGAAGTTGACCTGTACTTTGCATTGTCCTATTTTATATAAATTATAACCTTTTGAACAGGACGGTGTTAATTGGTTCCCACAGTCTCAATAGAGGTGTGTGCTACGCATTTGATCAACATAAAATGGATTAGAAAAATCTCGGGCTCGATTCTCCGATTTTGAGGCTATGTCCCCACACCAGCATTGGAACGGTGGCGTTTTACGACAGAGAAAATGGCGTAAAACGGCCACCGATCCTCCGTTTGGCTGGAGGATAGCATGCTGACAGCATAGAGCACCCGGCTCTAGCTGCCGATTCGGCCCGGAGAATTGCCGAGTCCGTGGCTGCGCATGCACACAGTGGCAGCCTGCAGCGGCCGCGCCATGAAACATGGCACCGGCCGCTCATGGACCCCGCCCACAAAGTAGTCCCTCTCTGTCTGTCAGGCAGGAGTTCAACATATCGCTGGGGATGCGAGGAGCATCACTCTGTCCCCACGGCAAGTCGTCATCATTCTTCTGCAGCACCTGGCCAAACGCTTTAGCGCCTTGTCCATGAATGTAGCCACCATTGCGATGACCTGCCGCAGGCATCAAGTTAGTGAGAGGATGTCAGAGACCGTGGTGGGAGAGGTTTTCAAAACCTAGTTGGTTTATCACCAAATCGAGAGGATATGAGTGTGTCCCTAGTCCTGTGCCCGATGTGCGCCCTGACCATGCCCGAGGCTCTGCCTCCTCCTCCTCCGCGGGTTGCCACTTGCCACCCACCTTGACCTCCTCCTCATCTGAGGAGACGTGGTGCTCCTCCATCTCCTTCTGGCTATACTGCTTGCCCCGCTGCAGTGCCAGGGCACAGCAGACCACTATGAGGACACCCTCTGGGGCCTGTACTGGAGGGCTCCCCCCACGACTGGTCTATGCACTGGAACAGAACCTTTTAAAAATGTTTTGTTAATAAATTTAGTGTACCCAATAATTTTTTGTTCCAATTCAGGGACAATTTAGTGTAGCCAATCCAACTAACCTGCACATCTTTGGGTTGTGGAGAACAGAATCGTGAGCACCCCAATTACCTGCTCGACCAGCACATTAGTGTTGTTGTACTGAGCCTCAGTGGGTGTTTGTGGCCTCCACACTGGCATCGTAGGGCAGCATGGTAGCACAGTGCTTAGCACAGTTGCTTCAAAGCTCCAGGGTCCCAAGTTCGATTCCTGGCTTGGGTCACTGTTTATGTGGAGTCTGCACGTTCTCCCTGTGTCTGTGTGGGTTTCCTCTGGGTTCTCCGGTTTCCTCCCACAGTCCAAAGATGTGCAGGTTAGGTGGATTGGCCATGATAAATTGCCCTTAGTGTCCAAAAAGGTTAAGTGGGGTTACTGGGTTTCGGGGAGGAGGTGGAAGCGTGGGACTTAGGTACGGTGCTCTTTCCAAGGACCTGTGCAGACTCAATGGGCTGAATGGCCTCCTTCTGCACTGTAAATTCTATGATTCGATCAGCCGCCTCATGAGTGGGTAACCTTTGTCCCTGAGGAACCAACCCTCCAGCCGCTGCTCCCACAAAAATGGCTGAGACCTACGAAAGCCCGAAGAAGTAGCTGTCTTGGACCTTCCCATAGAAACAGGCACATTCCTGCATGAGGCACATCATATGGTCACAGGCGATCTGGAATTGAGGGAGTGCGGTTCACTAATGGAGCACTCAGAGCCACATGAGTGCAGTCAATGGCACCCTGCACCTGGGGCGTGCCCGCAATGCGGGCGAAGCCCATGGCCTTAGAAGGAGGACACGAGAAGCGCTGCCTGAAAACCAGCTGCCAGACCCCGTTAAACAGGTGACAGCCATGAAGAGCCGCTAAGGCTTGTGAGCGACCTCACCCCAAGACTGAAACCCCCCCCCTCCCCCGGCCCCGAGTTGAACCTATCTGGGTCCCCTGCAACCTCTCTGCTGCCTCAACTGCGACTGGCACCCTGGATGGTAATGGCGACCTGAGCGCTCACCTCAGATTTCCCCTTCAGAGGTGAGGTCGCCAGGTTCTCGTTTTCATACAGCTGTTGTAAATCGCACCAGTGTGGACGCCATGGCAGTGACTGACAACTATTCAGTGAGTGGGTAAGTCCCGGAGGGAGTACTCACAAATGATGTTATAATGTATTAAAATGAAGATCCCAGACTTCTGTGGTGGATTTCTCATCACACAACTGGCATGGGGCCTGGAAAACCGGAAATCGCGATCCCGCCAGAGAGAATCACTATTTCTGATTCTCGCCAAATTTTCCGCCTGCGTTGCCGTTTTCACTGACGGCTCTCGAGAGCTCTCATGGGCTCTTTGTGTGTCTTTATTCTCCAGATTTGTCAAATCCCTGATCCGTTGCTGTTAAAATTGATAGAACTTTCCAGAATCTCTGTTTTTCGCGCTGGGAAAGGAGAAGCTGTGAATCGTTTTCTTGAACTGAGATCAAGCAAGTTGGCACTTTTTTTTCAAATCTGTGACGTGCTTTGACACAATGACATCAGACTGCCTAATCTTTGGCAAGTCGATTTTTGTTTGTTTACCATTTTCCAAGAATCATAGAATCATAGAATTTGCAGTGCAGAAAGAGGCCATTCGGCCCATCGAGTCTGTACCGGCTCTTGGAAAGAGCACCCTACCCAAGGTCAACACCTCCACCTTATCCCCACACCTCCATCCGAACTCCAACTAACCTTTTTTTTCCCGGACACTCAGGGCAATTTAGCATAGCCAATCCACCTAACCAGCACATCTTTGGACTGTGGAAGGAAACCGGAGCACGCCGAGGCAGCCACACAGACACGGGGAGAACGTGCAGACTCCGCACAGACAGTGACCCAAGACGGGAATCGAACCTGGGACCCTGGAGCTGTGAAGCAACTGTGCTAACCACTGTGCTACTGTGCTGCCCAGTATAACCTATTGCTTCCAAATGAAGAAATAAAAAGAAAAAGTTAGACAGTGACCTTTTAAATCCGTGGTCGAGGAAATAGATGACGAGAAGTATTTCAAATAAACCTCGGCACTGATATCAGGGTGATGAAACCTGCGTCTGTGTTGCACTTTCCAAGATCAAACATTCCTAAATTCACGTTTCTATATTTGTTCTCTCCATTCGTTATAAAATCTCCAGGTTTGGAGCAAATTCATTTCCTCCCCCGAATTCGCAATGAAAACAGATTGCAAGTTGAATCTCCAAGTGACACTGGTTATAATAACTGTCGCCCCATTGTGTACCATTTGTATCACATTTCAAATTTACAAAACCTTTGCGTCTAATCTCTTGAGCTGAGCAAAGCTGTACCTTGTTCTCCAGAGCACATTAAAATTTTCAAATGCGCTTGAGGTTTAGGAGCTTCTCTTTTCAATTTTATGTGGAAAGGGCCAATTTACTTTCCTTTCTACTGGAAGAAAAAGCATTCACAGTTTCTATTTGATGGCTGCTTCCCTCTGGAAGTAAATTTGCATTTTAACCTTAGATTCCATTTATCACTTCAAACATGTTTGATGAATCAATAAATTTATCTATTGCCTAAGTGATTAAAAATAATTGATGGGGAAAGTGGTGCTGTTAGTCAACGATGTGATCTTCCTCATGCATGACTGGGACATCTTCGGTGTAACTACGCACACTGTATATCATGCTAATAGGTGTTCCAATGCTTCCCAGGTTATATCCATATTATATTATGTGTACAGAAACCAACATCTGCTATTATTAGCCCCAAAAGATTGTATATAGCGAGGACTGCATTTTTTCAAATACAAAACTAGGAGCCAGATTTTATGAGCTCTTGACTGCAGTAATTCAAGTGTTGTGTGAAAAATGAACATTTCATGTTAATAACGGAAATGATATTGTGAAAAGGCCATCGTGTCTCTCAGGAAGTGATTTTCCAGTTCAATTGGACTGGAGTTAGTGAAGATATCTATGTCCTTCAGTCCACCATTTTAGCTAAATTACACATGGCTGAAAAGAATAAGATGTAGTAAAATAATTTGTTATAACCCCTATGGAGTTCCCGGGATCAGGACCATGCGGTTTCCCATGACCTCCCCGGAATATGAACTTCACCTTTAAGGGAGTGGAGCTTCCCCTTAACAAGGAGAGCCCAGCTTGTATAAAACGCCCAGCCTGGGCGCAGGTCGGGGAAGGAGACCCTTAGGGGAGTGGAGAAGTTTTGGATTTGTATTATAATAAACCTTCTTCATTACTTTCTATGTAGTGTCTATATGTCATACTGACTGTGGATTCAACACATTTCTTTCAACTTTGAAAGTCCAACAAGTGGGGACACAGCTAAGGGCCATTAATCGAGAAACCAGACATCAAGGGCGGGATTCTGTGATCCTGAGGCTAAGTATTGACGCCGTCGAAAACGCCGTCGCGTTTCTCGACGGCGTCAACACGGCCTCAGGATCAGCAATTCTGGCCCCTACAGGGGGCCAGCAAGGGGTTCACGCCGCTCCAGCTGCTGATCCCGGGGTCAACTGGGCGCCACAGGATCCGTGCATGCGCAGTGGCACCGGCGCTAACGCGTGCATGCGCAGTGGCTCCCTTCAATGCGCCGGCCCTGACGCAACATGACGCAGGGCTACAGGGGCCGGCGCGGAAGAAAGGAGACCCCCAGCCAGAGAGGCTGGCCCGCCAATCGGTGGGCCCTGATCGTGGGCCAGGCCACATTGGAGGCTCCCGCGGGGTCGGCACCCCCTCCCCCCCACAGGCCCCCCCCCGACCCTTCCACATTGAGTTCCCGCCAGCTGAGAGCAGGTGTGGATGGCGGCGGAGGGACTCGGCTTTTTTTCGATGGCCTCTAGGTCCACCGCGGGCCCCCGACCGGCGCTGCGCCAACCGTGCCGGCGTCGGGGTGGCGTGGCGCGATTCGTGCCGGTCGCGAGGATTCTCCGGCCCTGCCCCGGGCTGAGAGAATCCCACCCCAAATACCCACGCCAGTTAGTATCGGGGATCACATACATCCACTTCCACAAGATAGCATTCCCTCCACAATGTCAATGAAATTATGAGCAACCAGATGCATAAATTCACCCTTAACATGAGGTTGAATTTCCCATCTAGATTACCAGGGATGTGGCACGCACTCTACCAGAAATCAAATGTTGCCTCCAGAGAACCAGTTGGCAGCTACTTTCAGCTTACAAAGCATCAGCTTCCGCGACAGATGCCAGTCACTCAAATCACCACATTCATAATTGCAATGGATTTGTAATATGGCACTATACCTGTGTAAAGGACACAATCTGCATCTGTGCTGCATCAACATTCTTAAAAGATCAATCCCCTTCAGTCTCAAAATGTCTGCAGTCAACTGTGTGACGTTCCTCATGCTTGACTAACGTATCTTTGGTCTAACTTCACACACTTGCTGGATTTTCTGCTTCGCAGCGCCGGAAGCAAGAATCGCGATCGGGCGGAGAATCACACAAAATGGAAAAAATCTGGGGCGAAATTCTCCGTTATCGGCGGAAACTCCGCCGATCGGCGCAAAAAACGGCGCAAATCCCACTTGCGTCACGTCATAAAAATGGGCCGATAGTCTGCGGCCCGAAATGGGCTAGCAGCGACGTAACGGGATCCGCGCTTGCGCAGTGGTTCACGCCGTGCAGCGTCATACGCGCTGCACGGCGTGACGGCTCATAAGGCCGCGCAGCTCCCCCCCACCCGACCGGAACACCCGACCGGAACACCCGACTTGATGGCTGGCCGTCGCTCAGCCCCGAGGTTCGAGTCACGCGATGTGGAGGCGCTCCTGGACGCGGTGGAGCAGAGGAGGGACGCCCTGTATCCCGGGCATGGCCGCAGAGTTGCCCCACGCCACAGCCAGCGTCTGTGGAGGGAGGTGGCAGAGGCCGTCACCGCTGTGGCCCTAACACCACGGACAGGCACCCTGTGCCACAAGAAGGTGAACAACCTCGTCAGAGCAGGCAGGGTGAGCCTCCCCCATATCCCCCATATCCCCCCTCCCCATATCCCCCATATCACCCCTCCCCCATATCCCCATATCCCCCCTCCCCCATATCCCCCCTCCCCATATCCCCCCTCCCCCATATCCCCCATATCCCCCCTCCCCCATATCCCCCCTCCCCCATATCCCCCATATCCCCCCTCCCCCATATCCCCCCTCCCCCATATCCCCCATATTCCCCCCTCCCCCATATCCCCCCTCCCCCATATCCCCCATATCCCCCCTCCCCCATATCCCCCATATCCCCCCTCCCCCATATCCCCCATATCCCCCCTCCCCCATATCCCCATATCCCCCCTCCCCCATATCCCCCATATCCCCCCTCCCCCATATCCCCCCTCCCCCATATCCCCCCTCCCCCATATCCCCCCTCCCCGATATCCCCCCTCCCCCATATCCCCCCCTCCCCCATATCCCCCCTCCCCCATATCCCCCCTCCCCATATCCCCCCTCCCCCATACCCCCCCTCCCCCATATCCCCCCTCCCCCATATCCCCCCTCCCCCATATCCCCCCCTCCCCCATATCCCCCCTCCCCATATCCCCCATATCCCCAAGTGAATCCAGCCCTAACCTTAACCTCTGCAATGCACGCGCAACCGATGGCGTGCATTCATATACCTGCCTAACATTGTTGCCTTTTACCCCTGCCACCACCCCCCCCCCCACAGGAGAAGCGCGCACACAACAATAGGGAGCATGTGAGGACTGGAGGAGGGCCCGCTGATGAGAGGCCACTGACCGTACACGAGGAAAGGGCCCTGGAACTGGCTGGCGGACCTGAGGACCAGGAGGTTGCTGATGCAGAGGTCGGGGCCCCACGAGCAAGTGAGCCACCAACAGCCCGTCCCCATATCGCCCCTCCCCTATATCCCCCTCCCCCGTATCACCTGATCACTGCCTGATGTCTAACCATGCATGCTTCATTGTGTATCGCAGGACCAAACGTCCAGGCACCCATCCCCGCAGATGCACACCGCCCGCAGGATGCCCCTCGGAGACCACAGGAGACGGAGAGACCCGCACCCTCCAGCATGCGACGCCCGCAGGATGCCCCTCGGAGACCACGGGAGACGGAGAGACCCGCACCCTCCAGCATACGACGCCCGCAGGATGCCCCTCGGAGACCACAGGAGACGGAGAGACCCGCACCCTCCAGCATGCGACGCCCGCAGGATGCCCCTCGGAGACCACGGGAGACGGAGAGACCCGCACCCTCCACCACTATCCAGGACACCCCTACCCGGGACACCACTACCCAGGACACCCCGACCCGGGACAGCACTACCCGGGACAGCACTACCCGGGACAGCACTACCCAGGACACCCCTACCCGGGAAGACGAAATACCGGACAGTGACTCAGAGTGGATGGGTGGAGACGAACCCCCACCCCAAAGTGCCATGGACTCAGAGTGGGACGAAGAGCACGACACAACGCCACTGCTGTCACCAACACCCTCCACCATCGCAGAAACACTCACCACGGTTGGGCACTTTAGTGATGAGGCGTCTGGTACACTCACTGGTGCGCACAACACAGCCGTCCCGGTACAGCAGGTGGAGGTAGGAGCAGCAGAGGGACCGGGCGGTCGGAGGGCAGCCCAGGCCAAGCGAACATCTGCCGCCCAGATGGATCCCGGGTTCCTGCAGTTACCACACCCACACATAGATCCGATGCAACCACCGACACGGAGACGAGCGAATAGGGTGACGGGTGGCTTGCGGCGGCTGCGGTCGCAGGTGGAGGAGTCCACCCGCGTCCAGGAGCTGGGAGTGGTCCCGGTCATGCGTGCCACCCAGGCTGACACCGCACGGGTGGCGTCCGCGGTGGAGGCAATGGGTGCGACGGTGTCAGACATGGGGAACGGTTTGCGAGGCCTGGGGCCTTCCGTGCAGGCGGCGTCTGTGGCCCAGGAAATGGCTGCCGTCTCACAGGAGGCCATGAGCCAGTGCCAGCGCCAGATGGCAGAGGCGCTCAACAGGCCATGGCCCAGTCTCAGCAGGCCATGGCCCAGTCTCAGCAGGCCATAGCCCAGTCTCTGCAGGCCATGGCCCAGTCTCTGCAGGCCATGGCCCAGTCTCAGCAGGCCATCGCTGAGGGCATCGGCGCCAGTGGCCATGTGCGAGCTGGCGTCGCACTGTCGCAGACAGGGTTCGACAACCCCCTGGGCTCCGTGGCTGCAAACCTGCAGACCCCTGTCGATACCAGCACGGGCCTCCAGGACTGGCAGCGCCAGATGTCGGGGGCGCGTCGGATGGCCAGTCCGTTCGCATCCCCCACCCATGTAGAGGCCTGGGGGCCATCGGGGACCCCGAGGGAGGAGGAGGTGGTGTGGTCCGTCCCGGCTCCCTCTGTAGGGGAGGTCCCGGTACACCGCGACACCTCGGACTCCCCCCCTTCCGTCCCAGGTGCATCGGGTGGGCAACGGGCAGGACAGGCTGGCAGCTCGCCATCCCAGTCGCCCGGGCCGCAGCCTGGCCCATCTAGGCCAGGACGCCTCAGGAAACGGCCGCCAAAGGGATCCGGTGTCAGAGGGCAGGAATCACAGGAGTCCACCTCCAGTTCTGCTGTACCGTCTGGGGAACCACGTAGACGTAGTCAAAGGGCCCGTAAGGCCAAACAATTAGACACTGAGTAAGTTGGCACGGGTGCAGGGCACAGATGAGTTTTAGGGGCTAGGGCACGTGCATGAACTCCTTTGGTTATTAAAGTCAATGTTACACCTACCGAAGCTGCCTTTGTGCTCTGTCCAAAGTGTGCGGGCGTGTCATGTACGTTGAGCGCAAGTGTGTGCGTGACGGGTGGTCTTACCTCAGCCCCAGGTGAGTCTGCCCCCTTCCCCCTGGGCCGCCATCAACATCCCCCGGGCAGAGGACGGGACCGTGCGCTGCAGTGTCACAGCCGCATGCAGGGATGGTCCGGGTGGATGGTGGTACTGTGGCCATGGGTCAGACATAGTCCAACGATGTAGAGCCAGGAGCTCATCGGAGGCGGGTTGTCATCATCCTCCATGGCCTGCGATAGACACGCGTCCACCCGCAACTGGGTGAGCCCGGCCCGTTGTGCCGCCGGTGGATCGGCAATTGGGGGTGGGGGGGTGGTGTGCATGCGGGTGGGGTGTGTGGGGTTGGGGAGGGGGGTGAGGGTGCTGGGTGGGTGGATGGGTGGGGGGTGTGGGTGGTCGGCTGTTGTCATGGTGTGCGGTCTGTGGCCATACTACCCGATTCCCACGCCCACCTAGTCAGTGAAGCGGGCGTATATCAGTCTGTCCCGTGCCCGCTGGGCCAACCGGTAACGGTGGACAGCCACCCGCCTGTGTCTACCCCGTCTGCCCTGACCATTGCCCCCATCCCCCTCATCTGGGGAGGACTGGCCTCTTCCTGCTGCTCCTCCACTCCGCCCTCCTCTGCCTGCGGCACATCGCCCCTCTGCTGGGCTATGTTGTGCAGGACGCAGCACACCACAATGATGCGGCCGACCCTATCTGACCGATACTGGAGGGCGCCCCCAGAGAGGTCCAGGCACCTGAAATGCATCTTCAGCACGCCAAAGCACCTCTCGATCACTCCCCTTGTCGCTACATGGGCATCATTGTAGCGGTTCTCCGCCTCATTGCGTGGCCTCCGTATAGGCGTCATCAGCCATGATCGCAATGGGTAGCCCGTCGCCCAACAACCAGCCCCTCAGCCAGGGATGGCGTCCCTCGTACATGCCGGGGATGGATGACCGCGACAACACGAATGAGTCGTGTACACTGCCTGGGTGACGGGCGCAGACGTGCAGGATCATCATGCGGTGGTCGCAGACCACCTGTACGTTCATTGAATAGGTCCCCTTCCTATTAGTGAACACGGCCCTGTTCTCTGCAGGTGGCCGCACGGCGACGTGCATCCCATCGATCGCGCCCTGGACCATGGGGAACCTGGCAACGGCAGAGAAGCCCACGGGCTACTTGGCTGGCCCGGTCCACGGGGAAGCGGATGTAGCGGTGCGCCATGGCATAAAGGGCATCTGTCACTGCCCGGATGCACCGATGCACCGATGTCTGCGATATGCCGGACAGGTCCCCACTCGGTGCCTGGAATGACCCCGTTGCATAAAAGTTCAGGGCCACCGTAACCTTGACGGACACGGGGAGAGGGTGTCCCCCGCCAGTGCCACGCGGTGACAGGTGTGCCAGCAGGTGGCAGATGTGTGCCACGGTTTCCCGGCTCATCCGGAGTCTCCTCCTGCATTCCCGGTCCGTGAGGTCCTGGTATGACTGCCGGGGCCGGTACACACGGGGCGCCCTCGGGTGCCTCCGTTGCCGTGGGGCCACGACGTCCTCCTCCCCCTCCTCGTCCTGTCGGTCAGGTGTCCCTCCAGCCTGGGCGGCTGCCGCCTGCCCCTCTGCGGCAGCCTGCGCCGCCTCTCTGGCACGCTCCTCCTCCTCCTCCTCCTCCTTCTCATCCAGGGCAACATAGACATGAGCGGCTGCCACCACGGCGGCCAACATCGCAGGATGGTCTGAAAACATGACGGCCTGGTGGGGGGGAGGGGAACGACGACATGTCATCATTGCCCATATCCCCTCCTCCCCCCAGCCAGGTGGCATGGACCGCATGGGTCCAACTGTTGGAGGCTGGCACCTGGCCAGGTGGACCAACTCATTTGCCCTCCCATCACCCACCCCGGCACGGACCCCCTCCCCAACCCCCAACCTCCACCCCAGCACGGACCCCCCCCCCCAACCTCCACCCCGGCACGGACCCCCTCCCCAACCCCCAACCTCCACCCCGGCACGGACCCCCCCCCAACCTCCACCCGGCACGGACCCCCTCCCCAACCCCCAACCTCCACCTCAGCACGGACCCCCCCCCAACCTCCACCCCGGCACGGACCCCCCCCCCCAACCTCCACCCCAGCACGGACCCCCCCCCAACCTCCACCCCGGCACGGACCCCCTCCCCAACCCCCAACCTCCACCCCAGCACGGACCCCCCCCCCATCCTCCACCCCGGCTCAGACCCCCTCCCCAACCTCCACCCCGGCACGGACCCCCTCCCCAACCTCCACCCCAGCACGGACCCCCCCCCCAACCTCCACCCCGGCACGGACCCCCTCCCCAACTCCCAACCTCCACCCCAGCACGGACCCCCCCCCAACCTCCACCCCGGCACGGACCCCCTCCCCAACCTCCACCCCGGCACGGACCCCCTCCCCAACCTCCACCCCAGCACGGACCCCCCCCCCCAACCTCCACCCCGGCACGGACCCCCTCCCCAACCTCCACCCCAGCACGGACCCCCCCCCCAACCTCCACCCCGACACGGACCCCCTCCCCAACCTCCACCCCGGCACGGACCCCCTCCCCAACCCCCAACCTCCACCCCAGCACGGACCCCCCCCCAACCTCCACCCCGGCACGGACCCCCACCCGGCACTCCCCCGGAGCCCAGCCTACTCTAACCACCCCCCCCCCCCCCCCGCCGCACACACACACAAGCCGAGACACACCTCTCCTCACGCAATCAGCCTGCGGCCACGCCATTTCCTGCCCAGAGCCAACCCCCCAGGTCGTCACTCACCTCCTCGCTGGTCGGCGTGAGCCTGGAGCACCGGGTCACGCCGATGAAAAGGAGGTTTGATTGACGTCGACGTGAACGGTCATCACGTCGACGGGACTTCGGCCCATCCGGAAGGGAGAATATCGGCAGGCCGAAAATCGGCTGCCTTGCGCAGACCCGTGACATTCTCCGCGGCAGCGGCGCCATTAACGCCCCGCCGACTTTTCTCCCTTCGGAGACTTCGGCGGGGGCGGGGGCGGGATTCACGGCGGCCAACGGCCATTCTCCGACCCGGCGGGGGGTCGGAGAATGACGCCCCTGTTTTGCGCCTGGCACCAATTCTGACGCCATGTTCCTATCGCTCATCGGCGCCATATCGAGGGTTGCACCGTGCGCCGGCAGATCCATTAAAACTGTCATTTACATGAAATTTAGTATCATTGGCTGCTTTGGCACTTCATGCTCCACCCCTCCCCCCAACTCCGAGATGCTCTCCCCTCTTCGGCGAAAGCCTCATGAGTGCAAAGTATTTACTTCAGCCTTGGCACTATGGCTGTGGAGGGGGAGCAGGAGGTTAAAAATGCACTAAAATACCTCAAAGATTGTCGGGCTTGCTGGGGGCGGGATGACAGGGGGCAGCAGCAGGGAATGACTTGGTGCCAAGTCCGTGGATTCGGGGTGTCCCCTCAGTGCGAGGTGGCCTAGCTCATACTGCCATTGCTGCAGTATGTGTTTCAAACACACCCTTTTGTTGGTACTTACAGGCTCCTGGCTGTTCACACTGTTGAATGCTGCCTGTGTCCTGTGAATGCTCAGAGAGTCTCTAAGAGCCCACCCAGGCCGCTCCTTCGGACGCCCTAATAGCCCCACTGTATGATCAAGGGGATGCGCGTGGCCAAGCTCAAACTGATGCCCACCAGGTGTTGGCACTCCTCAGAAGTGCAGCCCGACTGAAGAGGAAGCAGGGGATCAGCAGAGCTCACCCCAACCAAAAGACACCTGCACCCTGGCCTTTGGAGCCCTCCCTGGTTCTCCCTCCCAGGGCAAAGGCCTCACCAGTGAATGCCCACCCCACCGGATCACCAGCTGTCTCCTCCTGGTGTGACAGGCAGCACTGATTGTCTCTGCCACCACCTTCCTCATGCTTGTCAGGAGGATGCGCGTGGCCAAGCTCAAACAGATGCCCACCAGGTCTACAGCCCACCATGGCGAAGATGGTGTCCCTCCGTGCCTCATTGGCTTTGAGTTGTCAGTCTTCTGTGAGCCATCTTCGTGGCTGCTGTGAGTGTGCGGTAAGTGGAGCGCTTAAAAATAGCTCCAGCATCCAGGCTCTTTTGCAATAATTCCGGCCCCAGAAGTTATAATGCCCACTGGGCCGGGAATTGCTCTCAATTCGCGCCGGCAGAGTGCTGGCTCATTTGTCCTGATTCGCTTACCGAATAGAGCCCCAACGGAAATGCGAATCACAAGCTATTCAGTAATGATGGGAACATTTAGGGTGCGAATTCTAAGTCCGATTTCGGAACCTTTTGGCTGTGTGTTTCCCGTAAATGCAGTGCCGAGATCGACCCCACTATTCACCACACTTTGCCGTTTTTTTCAGGCTCAGGGGGTTTCTCCCCGTCAAGGCCACATTTAGGCTCTCTTCTTGCATTGGGGTGCTGAGTGGCACTGCCAGGGTGCCCGGGTGGCACTGCCAGGGTGCCAGGCTGGCAGTGCCATGGTGCCCGGGGGAGTGCCAGAGTACTACCCTATCCTGTTCCTGACCATCTAAGGGTCTTTAATGGCCTGCAAGAGCCCCATGAGGTGCATTCATGCCTGATCCATGTTTATGGAAACCAGTGCTAAACGTCGCTGGATTAAGGTCTCGCAGGCATAGCTGTTCACTGCCAGGCACCAGCCAGGGCGTGATCCAGATCGCACCGGGTGAAGTGAGTCAGGTAATCTGCGATCGGCCTGGTGCTGAGTCCGATTTGGGGCTCTCGCGGCATTCACCCGTTGTGCTGGGCGCAACGCGATAGTGGAATCACACCCTTAGTCTCGCAAACGGAGAATTCTGGCCACTGTATATATCGTGCTAATTGGAATTACAATGGTTCCTGGGTTATATCCATAGAGTTGAGGGGCAGGATTCTCCGATAATAGGGCTATGTCCCCACGCCGGCGGGAAAACCGGCGCCAACCACTACGGCATCAACAGCCCCCGAAAGTGAGGAATTCTCCAAATATTTGGGGGCTAGGTTGACGCCGGAGTGGTTGGCGCTGCTCCAGCCGGCGCCGAAGGGCCGGCGCGAGTTCAGACATGTGCAGAACAGCCGGCGTAATCTCGCACATGCGCGGACCGGCCGGCGTATTTCTGTGCATGTGCGGGGATTCTCTTCTCCGCACCGGCCCCCGGGCAATATGGCGGAGCCCTACTGAGGCCCGGCTCGGAGGAAAGAAGGCCCCCACCGAAACAGCCTGCCCGCAGGATCGGTAGGCCCCGACCACGGGCCATGCCACTGTCTGGGCCCTTTCCGGGGTCGGATCCCCCCGCACCCCCTCCAGGATCGCCCCCGCACACTTCCCTGCCAGGTCCCGCCGTGCGTGAGGTGAGTAATTCACGCCGGTGGGACTGGCCAAAACTGGACGGCCACTCGGTCCATCGGGGCCCGGAGAATCGCCGGGGGGGCCGCTGTCAACGGCCCCCGACTGGTGCGGCCCCCGTCAGAGGATCGGAGAATCCCGGCCGAGATATTTGTGGGAACTAAATGAATTTGTGGGATCTGGCTTACTTCCAATTTAGGTTGAGTCACGCTCCTAATAAATGTCTTTCAATTTCACACACTGCTTTATGTTACAGGCGGTATGAACTTGCTCCTTGATTTTCTCTTGGTCCCATATCCATCAACCGTAGTAACCTGTGCTTTCACAGTTAATTTCTATGAAACAGCCGGCAGCAACCTTAACTGTGAAAATTCCCCAAAATGTCAGTGGATTAATGTACCAGGAGGTGTGGTACTGAATCATAATGAACAGGATGACCCCAGGTTTGACCCCTGACTTATTAGTTTATCTGAGGTACAGTTAGCCTCAAGGTTCCAGCAATAGGCAAGAGTAAAATAGCCTGACTTCCTGATCTTGATTGATACCGAAAGGGGCAAATTGGAGGGATCACGTGATGCGAGCACGGGAGTGGCTGCATTTTTGCGAGCTCTGGTTCTGCTCATCTTTCAACCTTTCATTTCATCCTTGTGCACATCCCTTTTATGTCTTTTTTTCGGTTTACATGGATTTTAATGATGTGTGAAATCTGGTGGTCTGTTTCAGCACTATTGAGTGTAGACAATAGGCCTTAATCCCCATTGATTTATGGTGTCTAGAGGGAGTTGATGGAGTTGGGGGTGGGGGGGGGGGGGAACTTGCCTTGGTGTGGCAACTGCCTTTGAGAGGAATCGGGCTCAGATGATACGGATAGTCAGAGGCTTTTCCCCAGGGTAGAGGGGTCAATTGCTAGGGGGCATAGGTTTAAGGTGAGAGGGGCAAGGTTTAGAGTAGATGTACGAGGCAAGTTTTTTACGCAGAGGGTAGTGGGTGCCTGGAACTCGCTACCGGAGGAGGTGGTGGAAGCAGGGACGATAGTGACATTTAAGGGGCATCTTGGCAAATACATGAATAGGATGGGAATAGAGGGATACGGACCCAGGAAGTGTAGAAGATTGTAGTTTAGTCAGGCAGCATGGTCGGCACGGGCTTGGAGGGTCGAAGGGCCTGTTCCTGTGCTGTTCTTTTCTTTGTTCTTTGTTCTTTGTTCTTTGGTGTATACCGACGGATGATGGCTGCCAGCGATGAAGGTGACCCATCTGCTGGTTTTGGCTCTGCAGTGTAGAACGTTGAAGCCCAGATTTAAGAGTTGTGAGGCGTCTTTGTGGAGGTGGTAGCAGTGCACGAGGAGGTTCTTGTAGCAGTGAGAGCAGCATCTCTGTTGCATGGTCTATCGTCCTTTGTGAGGGGTTCAGATGAGGGCAAGGGGAACCAATGCGGAGCCCGGTTGTGCCTAGAGCCTCCGCTGAGGTAGTGAAGAGGTCCCCAGCTGAGTTTGAGAACTGGCTGCTGTCATAATATACATCAGTACATTATGGTGCAATCACATACACACACTGATGGACAGGCAGTGGGACCAATCAGCATACATAACATCGCAACCAATCACAGCACAAGCACTATAAAGACAGGGGACAGGAGAGTTCCCGCTCATTCTAGCAGCAGCCAGCTCAGAGCACAGAGCTCACAGACATTCACCATGTGCTGAGTGCCTCACCATAGCTAGTGATAGGAAAGGGTCCACAGTTAATCTGGTATTGCTTATACCCATGTTTACAGTATGTTAGCATAGTTGAACAGTTAATAAAATAGCGTTACACCACTTCCAGCATTGTTGGCTTGTTTGTGAACCAGAACACCCAACACGACATGGTACAAGGAGTGGCTGCAATCTAGCACTTGTGAGAATGTTCGGGCAATCATCCCACCTTCACCGACTCCGATCCTGACTTCATGCAGACCAGTGACACCGAGGACAGGGAGCCTTTTCGAGTCGCTGTCATAACCAAGAACAGTCTGTCCCCGAATCAAAAGCACCAGCCGCTGTTGGTGCACAGCATTGATCCGGACGACGAGTGGTGTGACACCCTGACGGTCAACCGATCCCAGGTCAGATTCCGTCAGGACACTGGTGCTTCCGCCAATCTCCTCGCATGGTCAGCATTTCAAACCTTGGGGGTCAAAGCAACAATTCTTCCATCTAATTGCCAACTAGTCGACTATAATGGTAACGTCATCCCTGCCACCGGGTCATGCCAACTCGAGGTGACGCACAACTTGTGAAAAGTCACCCTACCCTTCGAGATCGTGGGCTCCTCAAAGGACTCCCTGCTAGGCTCACAGGCGTGCAAGCTCCTCAACCTCATGCAGTGCGTATATTCCCTCTCTAGAGGACACGTCTGACTTCTAAGATGCGGACTTCAGGGCACAACTAAGTGCCATCATCACTCAACACCGAGATGTCTTCGAAGGCATGGGCACACTTCCCTATACATACAAAATCCTGCTCGAACAAGACTGGTTCGAGCCTGTGGTTCATGCACCTCGCAGAGTCCCAGCACCCCTCAAGGACCGCCTCAAGCAGCAGCTGCAGGACCTCCAGGACCAAGGAGTGCTTTCCAGAGTGACGGAACCAACCGACTGGGTCAGTTCCAT
Organism: Scyliorhinus torazame; assembly: GCF_047496885.1. Lineage (NCBI taxonomy): Eukaryota > Metazoa > Chordata > Chondrichthyes > Carcharhiniformes > Scyliorhinidae > Scyliorhinus > Scyliorhinus torazame. Next base: position 116,848,292 of record NC_092707.1, on the reverse strand, counting down.
GGTGTGCGTCAAGAAACCTTCTGGCGAGCTCCGGATCTGTATCGACCCGAAGGATTTAAATCGTAACATCATGCGAGGAGCATTACCCTATCCCCAAGCGTGAGGAGATCACGTGCGAGATGGCTCGAGCCAACATATTCACCAAGCTGGATGCAGGAAAGGGCTTCTGGCAGATTCAATTGGACAAGTCCAGCAGAAAGCTGTGTACTTTTAACACCCCATCTGGCAGGTACTGCTACAATAGAATGCCATTTGGAATCATATCAGCATCTGAAGTGTTCCACCGCATCATGGAGCAGATGATGGAGGGCATTGAGAGTGTGCACGTCTATGTGGATGACATCTTCATCTGGTCCACCTCCCCGCAGGAGCATATCAGTCGCCTCCAACGCGTTTTTAAGCGAATACGGGACCAAGGCCTGCGACTCAACAGAGCCAAATGTTCTTTCGGCCAGACCGAACTCAAGTTTTTAGGAGACCACATCTCCCGGTTGGGTGTGCGGCCAGATGCGGATAAGGTGGCAGCCATCACGGCCATGCAGAAGCCGGCGGATAATAAGGCGGTGATCCGGGTCTTAGGAATGGTCAACTTCCTCGGAAAGTTCATCCCTAACCTCGCTTCCCACACCACGGCTCTCCGCAACATAGTTGGGAAGATGACGGACTTCCAGTGGCTTCCCGCCCACCAGCGTGAATGGGAGGAGCTCAAGGTCAAGCTGACCACCGCCCCGGTATTGGCGTTTTTCGATCCTGCAAGGGAGACGAAAATATCAACGGACGCTAGCCAATCTGGCACAGGGGTGGTGCTCCTGCAACGAGATGACGCCTCGTCATGGGCCCCTTCTGCCTATGCGGCACGGGCCATAACCTCCACAGCGCAGCGCTATGCGCAAATCGAGAAGGAGTGCCTAGGCCTGTTGACCGGTATTGACAAGTTCCATGACTACGTGTATGGCCTTCCCTAGTTCACTGTGGAGACCGACCATGCTGGTCGGCATCATCCAAAAAGACCTCAATGACATGACCCCTCGCCTACAACGCATTCTGCTCAAGCTCCGTAGATACGATTTCCAGCTCGTGTACACACCGGGTAAGGACCTGATCATAGCCGACGCTCTGTCCAGGGCAGTCACCACTCCGTCTGACCCAGTGGGGTTCGTTTGCCAAGTCGACACCCATGTGGCCTTCACGGCCGCCAATCTGCTGGCCACGGATGAACGCCTAACCCACATTCGCCGTGAGACTGCGGCTGAGCCAGTTCTACAACGTGTGATGCGCCACATGACTGACAGATGGCTTAAGGAACATTGCCCGCAGTTCTATAATATTCGAGACGATCTGGCAGTCGTTGATGGCGTGTTCCTGAAGCTGGACCGCATCGTGATCCCACACAGCATGCATCACCTGGTTTTAGAGCAGCTGCACGAGGGCCATCTCGGCGTAGAGAAGTGCCGACGGAGGGCCCGAGATGCTGTCTACTGGCCTGGCATAAATGAGGACATTGCCAACACTGTGCTCAATTGCCCCACCTGTCAGCGGTTCCAGCCGGCCCAACCACGGGAGACCCTTCAGCCCCATGAGTTGGTCATGTCCCCTTGGTCTAAGGCAGGCGTGGACCTGTTCCATGCGCTCGGCAGGGACTATGTTCTCATAGTTGATTATTTTTCCAGCTATCCCGAGGTTGTACGCCTGCACGACATCACGTCATCGGCTGTTATCCGTGCCTGCAAAGAGACCTTTGCTCGTCACGGCATCCCACTCACTGTGATGTCAGACAATGGCCCCTGCTTCGCGAGCCAGGAATGGTCTAACTTCGCCAGACAATACAACTTTGTACATGCGACGTCCAGTCCCCTGCACCCCCAGTCGAATGGCAAAGCAGAAAAGGGCATCCACATCGTAAAGAGGCTCCTCTGCAAGGATGCTGATGCAGGATCCAACTTCTGCCTTGCCTTGCTGGCCTATCGCTTGGCTCCACTGTCCACGGGCTTGTCACCAGCCCAGCTGCTGATGGATCGCACCCTCAGGACCATTGTACCGTCCATTCATGTCCCAGACCTCGACCATGCTCTGGTCCTTCAGCGGATGCAACAGTCTCGCGGTGCATGACACTCGAGCGACTGATCTTCCTGCTCTGGCGCCAGGTGACAACGTTCAAATCCATCTTCCGGAGGGTGGCTGGTCTGCGACTGCTGTGGTTCTTCGGCTGGTGGCTCCCCGCTCATTCCTGATTCGTATGTCTGATGGCTCCATTCGCCGCCGCAATCGGCGTGCCCTTCGTCTGGTTCCACGCTCGCTACGCGATCCTCCATCGGTGCCACGCCCTCCTGTTGTCCCCGACCTGGACTTTGTAGAGCTTCCGGATACTCTGCAGCCTCCTCACTTGGCCGTGGCCCGGCCCGATCCTCAGCCGGTGGTTCCTGACCCACTCTTGAGGCGGTCAACCCGAATTTGTTTCCCACCTCAGAGACTTGATTTATGAGCCTTACAATGTTGGACTCAATGCTTTGTTCTTTCATCCTGTTTCAGTATTTCACTAGTTTGTTTATAGCATTCGTTATTAGTTTTGTTCTTGGTTTAACACCTTGTTTTTCTTGTCTCTGCACCAGGCACCTTCCCGTGTATATAGACTAGCCTCATGTACATAGTTATGTAAATACTGTACACACATGTTCAGATACACTCATTACACGTTATTTATTCTCACATAGGCAAATGTTCTTTGTAAAAAAGGGGGATGTCATAATATACATCAGTATATTATGGTGCAATCACATACACACACTGATGGACATGCAGTAGGACCAGCCAGCATACATAACACCGCAGCCTATCACCAGTGAGAGCACAAGCACTATAAACTTAGGGGACAGGAGAGTTCCCGCTCATTCTAGCAGCAGCCAGCTCAGAGCACAGAGCTCACAGCCTGCATCACAGACATTCACCATGTGCTGAGTGCCTCACCATAGCTAGTGATAGGAAACGGTCCACAGTTAAGCTGATATTGCTTATACCCACGTTTACAGTACTTTAGCATAGTTGAACAGTTAATAAAATAGCGTTACACCACTTCCAGCATTGTTGGCTTGTTTGTGAACCAGAACATCCAACACGACAGCTGCCATACTCCGGAAATCTCGATCTGGAGGCCGGACAGCTCAAATTCGATGGAGCACATCCTGTTTTTGAGGCCTGGGGTTTTGTTTGCCTTCCAACCTCTGTTTCTGTGTGGTCTTGCTCCTACTGTCAGTCGAGAGAGGTTGGGGGTCCCTGAGTTGGCCGTGATTTTGCCCCCTACTGAAGCCTAGGTAATTGACCACCTGAGCTCAGTCGATTCGGCATTTTGGAAGTTATAAGATTCATACTCCTTGGAAGATCCTGAAGAGTGCTCTCCATTTCAGATCCTGCTTTATCCTAGGTGTCAACCTTCTGTGTGCGCCAGTGGAGAGGTATTTATCCTGGTGGCTGCCCCATTCCTCAGTTGTTATCTGGACTTTACTCCTTGATAGTCAGCTTATCTGTTAATTTTGTCAATTGATTAGTTTGCAGGAAGTAAATATTTCAGGTGGGAGGTTCTGCACCATTGGCCTGATACAGGACATAGAATTAGAATTCCTACAGTGCAGAAGGAGGCCATTCGGCCCATCGAGTCTACACCGACCATCTGAAAGAGCATCCTACCGAGATCCACTTCCCTGCCTTATCCCCATCAACCCACTTAACCTGCACACTTTTGGACACTCAGGGACAATTGTAGCATGGCCAATCCACCTAACATCTTTGGAATGCGGGAGGAAACCCTCGCAGACACAGGGAGAATGTGCAAACTCCACACAGACAGCCACCCAAGGCCAGAACTGAACCCGGGTCCCTGATGCTGCGAGGCAGCAGTGCTAACCACTGTGCCGCCGTGCTTCCCAGCAACAGGATACTGACCACGATCCCAGCCTGGCCCAGCCCAGCACTGCCACAAAGAAAAGAGAGAACTGGCTCCGAGGATTCCCATGACACTGCCCCACCCCATCACCCTCCTAGGCTCAGCCAGTTTGGCCCCGCACGGGACATGACTCTTCTCCTCCCCCACAAATCATCCAATACTTTAACTAACAACAGGACCAACACTGCGGTGGTGGTGTTGGATGGTCATGGACACTCAGATACAGACCTATATTGGGTTTCGGATGGCCTCATCCTTTATTCTTTTGAGTGGTGCTGGTTGTGGGGGGTACCTTGCGAACCGCGCGGGGAGGGGAGGGGAGGGGGTGGTGTCAGCCCTCCATCCCAAGACGCTCTCCAGTTTGGGGGTCGCTCTGATGGCCAGCTTGTCCAGGAGTGGGTTTATCCACTTTTTTACGATTGGGACCAGTTTATATTCATTTTGGATTTTAGCCCCGTGATATCCTGTTGAGGGTGGTACTGGTACGGATGGTCCGGGGACCTGTCATGTCCTTTGACCTGGAGCTAGGGGATGAGATTACGGAAGTTTGGATTCTTTCTTGTGGTTTTTGCTCTCTTTTTACCTCTTCCATGGGACACCCTAGGCTGAGTATGATGGTTTGGTTGTGTCCGGTCCTCATCTTTGTTGATGTTTTTGTCATTCTTTCATCTCATAGTTATAAGATGGCTGCCTGCTCCGGTCTGGACCTCGAGAAGAGTTTAAATTGTGCTGTAAGAGTTAGTCAATCCGTCTTGGTACTGGGGTTCTCGGGGTATTGTTTTCTTCCCCTGTCATTTAGTTTTGTTGTTGTGGGTGTGATGTAAGTCTCTAATGTTGCCTGTATCCGGTTTGGGTGCAGGTGGGTCATTTAACCATGGGGGGAACCGGGTGGGAATTTTGCCCCGATTCGTCCGGTTTGATTTCCTCTCAATTATGTAATGACTGTTGTTTTGTGCTGTGCCTGCTGTACATTGATACCTAGAGCTATCTTTCTGGGTTTTTTTATTTGACTGATGTTAATGTTTGTTTAAGTTGAAATATCCCAATAAATAGACATTTAATAAAAAGGTGAAAATTAACAGCCATGTTAGTGGCAGCAGCGTGCCTAATTAGATTAAATTATGAAACAGCAAAATACTGCAGATGCTGGAAACCTGAAGTAAAACAGAAAGTGCAGGAAACACACTGCACACCAGACAGCATTTATGGAGTGAGAAGTTTGACGAGCTTTCACTCGAAGTTTCTCTTCACAGCCGCTGCCCAGCTATCGGAGTATTTCCAACTTTCTGTGGATTAAATAATGATGGACCAACAGGAAGCAAATGGAGAAAATTGAATAAATAGGAAAAAATCTGGATAGAGAGTGTGGCATGGAGCAGCACAAGGTTTGATGTTGGGACTAAAACTTCAACATATTTATTATGACCTTGAAGAGTGTGTCAGTGTCTTCATCTTGAGGTTTGCACATGGCACCACATGGAAGGATCATTAACATGCTGAAAGGAGGGGCTCATATCAGGGATGTTTTTGACAGGTTGGGGTGATGGGCCCTCAGCAGCTGCAGTTCAATGTAAATTAGTTTAAATTCATCAATTTAGAGAAACAAAATAAGCCGAGGGATTATATGAGTGATGACAGTGACAAATCTGGAAAGAGATCTCTGAATCATGCTGGAAACAAGCCACAAGCCTTGAGTGTAAGGGCATTGGGAGAGACAGGAATAGGCTTGATTGTAACGACCACCCAAAGTCAAGTAGCCTCTGTGCATTCCCTAGGTACATGGGCCACTTTGCCAGCGCAATACTGGGGATGTCACTGGGCTAGTAACCAGAAGCACAGGCTGAAGCTCTGGGGACATGGGTTCAAATCCCACCACAGCAGTTGGTGGAATTTAAATTAAATTAATAAATCCAGAATTGAAAGATAGTCTCAGTCATGGTGACCATGAAATTATCATCGATTGCCATAAGAACCCATTTGGTTCACTCATGTCCTTTAGGGAAGGAAATCTGCCGTCCTAACTTGGTTTGGCCAACATGTGACTCCAGACCCACAGCAATGTGGTTGACTCTTAACTGCCCTCGGAAATGACTGAGCAAGTCAATCAGTTCAAGGGCAATTAGGGATGGGCAACGAATGCTGACCTTGCCAGTGATGCCACATCCCAGTGAAATAATTTGAAAAATGGAATTGTATTGCAGTATGATTCTGTGTCAGCAGGAGAGATGGGACAAAGACAAAACCATGGAACAAAAACAAAACATGAGGGCGAGATGACAAGTCCGTCTAACTATAAGACCATAAGAAATAGGAACAGGAGTCAGCCGTCAGCCTCCCTTAACTGTCCCATGCTCTACCCACACACATAAGACAGGCAAACACAGAGGGGAAGGAAATGGGTGATAAATAATAAGGATTAAGTTCAAAAGTTAAGTGTCCTTGCTTCAGATGATTTGTTCTTCAGTGCACCCTGTTAATGGTATAAGTGTGCTTTAAAGACACTAGTCTACAGATTGTACTGATCTTCTTTGCAGTCCAGCAGAATATCATACTCACAGCTTTTTCAAGAGAGGCCTCTGGCTTTACATCAACCTGTTCTTCTACAGAGTTATTAGATTCTGGATTCTGTTTCACATCAGGCTCTTTTTGTAAAGAGAGTGAGTTATAAGATTCCCTCAGTGCATCTTGGTGTGAATTAATTGTATATTCCTTAGTGATTTGGTTAGATTCCTCCATCCAACCCGAAGAATCGAAAGTGAAATGAAAACACAAGCCTTGTGACACCAAAAAGTACAGCAGTGTGACCAAATCCAAACACCGCCTGCCACCGGCAGAGCACTACTCCTTTTGGCCAATTCATTGGCCATCCACTGAATCAATCAAACAGAATCATCACTGATTTCTCCAATTGTTGAAATTCTCTGCTTGAATTTCAAGGCACAGGCCGTTCACCATCTACTTTGCCTTAAAGCCACAGGTCCATTAATCATTGATGGGTCAAAATGGTAATAGCAAAAACAAAAGGGGAAATGAGGGAATAAACAGGAACCATTTCCCTTGCTGTTTTCTCACACTTGTATCTCACAACTGTCCTCATTTAATCTCTTATTAACAGTGCTACCCCACCACCTTTTCCTTCCCTCCTATATTTCCAAAAGGTCAAATATCCCTGAATATTAAGTTCCCAGTTTTGATCTCTTTGTAACCACGTCTCTGTAATGGTTATGCGAACATACCCATTTACCTCGATTTCCACCATTGGCTCGTCTACCTTATTCCAGATGTTGCATCCATTAAGATACAAAGCATTTGGGCTTGCCTTTTTGCCATTTTTAATTATCCTAACTTTTCTTTGTATTGTGGTCCTATTTACCACTCACCATTGATTATCTTATCTGTCATCTTTTCATTTTACTATTCTTTCTTTCATTACTGCCCTTGTTTCTCTTTCCTTTGTCACCGCGCTTATGTTCACGTCCCCTGCCATACTAGTTTAAAGCCTCACAACCACATTCGCAAATATTCACCCAGTCCTGCCCATTTCGTACTGGTCCCACCTCCCCCAGAACCGGCCCCAATGTCCCAGGAATCTGAAACGCTCCCCCACACACCATCCCTTCAACCATGTATTCATCTGATATATCCGACTGAAATGCCTTTACTCTGGAAAGTGTTTGTTGCTTTATCATTCTAGGTAATAATGTGTATCAGAATAACCAGATGAAGTTGTTAATGTACCATCAAATTGGCCAAGTCACTTGAGGTTTTTTGCAGAATTAGTGAACATCTTGCATCAACACATTTCAGTATCTTGAAAAGATGATGCTCTACGTATTTCATTTGTAAAAGTGAAATATAAACAGTGGGATTCTCCATCGGTGGGATCCTCTGCTTCGCCAGCAGCGCACCCACGCCTGCAGGTTTCCCGATGACATGGGGTGGCCACAATGGGAACGGAGAATCCCACTGCCAGCAGAGGCGCACTGTGCCAGAAAACGGGGCTGGCGGGACGGAGAATCCCACTTAAAATATCTCAGAAGTAGAGTCCTTGGATGCTTTGAACTTATGCTGCTTGAAAATGCAATGGTAGGTACGACTGAGAAGTCAGGTGGCATAGATCAAAATTCACTCAATAACATCAACTTGCTTGATTTATTTTGGTGTTTTATTGTGCAAAAAAATAAAAAATGTGGGCACTCATGCATTTATTGTTTGAGAATGCAACAGTATGTTAGTCCCATCAGAGAGAAATCGCCATGACCATAGCATTAAGACTGCACTATCCACTCACTCCTGGTGTTCAATAGTTAAAAGTGTTCCAGGAGAGGAAGGAAAGCAATCAGCCAGGGGTCCTGCTACTTTTATACTTACAGAACCTGTTGGAATGTGATGGCCTGAGATCAAGTTCTGGTTTCCGTGGTCAAGTAGCAATTCCGAATTCAACATGAAGTGTGACCATTTAAAAAAATTATTTTATGGGAAGTGGGCATCACTGGCTGTGTCAGCATTTGTTGCCCTTCCCTAATTGCCCTTGAACTGAGTGGCTTTCTCTGCCATTTCTGAGGACATTCGAAAATCAACCACATTGCTGTAGGTCTGGAGTCACATGTAGGCCAGACCAGGTAAGGACGGCAGATTTCTATCCCTAAAGGACATTAGTGAGCCAGATGGGTTTTTATAACAATCAATGATAGTTGTCATGGTCACCATTGCAGAGACCAGGGGCGAGATTCTCCGACCCCTCGCCGGGTCGGAGAATCGCCGGGGGCTGGCGTGAATCCCGCCCCCACCGGTTGCCGAAGTCTCCGGCACCGGATATTCGGCGGGGGCGGGAATCACGCCGCGCCGGTTGGCGTCCCCCTCCCCCGCGATTCTCCAGCCCGGATGGGCCGAAGTCCCGCCGCTAAAATGCCTGTCCCGCCGGCGTAGATTAAACCACCTACCTTACCAGCGGGACAAGGCGGCGCGGGCGGGCTCCAGGGTCCTGGGGGGGCGCGGGGCGATCTGGCCCCGGGGGGTGCCCCCACGGTGGCCTGGCCCGCGATCGGGGCCCACTGATCCGCGGGCGGGCCTGTGCCGTGGGGGCACTCTTTCCCTTCCGCCTTCCCCACGGTCTCCACCATGGCGGAGGCGGAAGAGATTCCCTCCACTGCGCATGCGCGGGAATGCCGTCAGCGGCCGCTAACGCTCCCGCGCATGCGCCGCCCGGAGATGTCATTTCCGTGCCAGCTGGCGGGGCACCAAAGGCCTTTCCTGCCAGCTGGCGGGCGGAAATTTGTCCGGCGCGGGCCTAGCCCCTTAAGGTTGGGGCTCGGCCCCCCAAGCTGCGGAGCATTCCGCACCTTTGGGGCGGCGCGATGCCCGACTGATTTGCGCCATTTTGGGCGCCAGTCGGCGGACATCGCGCCGATACCGGAGAATTTCGCCCCAGCTTTCAATTGCAGATTTTGCAGCTGCTGTGATGGGATTCAAATCTGTTCCCCCAGAGCTTTAGCCTGGGCCTCTGGATAACTATGTCACCATTACCACCTAAAGGAGTGAAGGATTTGGGTGAAGGACTGCAAAGGAGAGTGGAAGTAGATAGTTTATTTTATTACTCTTTGCCTTTATTTCACTGTTTCTGCTATTCAGATCCACACTTCCCGATTAACTCCAATTTCCGCTGAAATGCAAGTGAGTCTGATTCTCTTTTCCTTCAATGCTTTATCAACAAGCAGCTCCAGCTAAGCTGTAAAACCCTGAACCCTGCCCAGCCTCGTGAATTTTGAACAAAAAAAGGAGATATTATTACAAAAATTACGTCAGCATTAATTGAAGCAACTGGGTTTGTCAAAGGCTGTATGAAATTGATCTGTGATGTATCCACTTTGTCTGCTGTACAATGCTGTGTCCATTAATTGCCCCCAGGCTAAACTCCACATGGCAGCTTTGAAATAGAGTATATCCTGTAAAAGTCTGAAGGTAGTTTCATAAGTGAAATGGATGCTGAAGTGAAGTACTGTACGAGGAAGGAGGATGTGATCTTTTCTTCCTGGAGATAATTTGCTCTGACAGTGCGGTAATATTTTTGACGATGTTTGAACTGCTCTTGTCTTATAACATATGATGGATGCTTTGTGTGTGGTGACATTAACAACTTGGTTAGGGACATTAAGTGTTCCATGATAACATCTATACTAATTCAATCATAAAACTAAAATGTGACTAGTGATTGATCCAAATGGATGGGCCGTGTGGGAAGAATTTAAAATTCGTTTGCGTTGTCTTCTAGTAAATCCCTGAAGGTCAATTATTTGGAGAGCATTTTTGTCTGTAAAAGTAATTTGCACATCCACCCACAAAATGATTTCATTGAAGGATCTACAACATTAAAGAATAAGAATTTCATTCAGCAAGATTGTGTTACTGGTTTTATTATGAGTGAATGGAGGATCAATTATTCATAGCGAACATTCTTTGTAATTCTTCTGCAGTGCAAGTAGGGTTGTGATATTTGGGGATTGCAGTTAGTCTAAGGTAAACTGGGAAAAGGGAGGAGTGTGGGGCATGGAAGGGGAGAAATTCCTGCAGTGTCTGTGGGAGAACTTTTTGTAACAGTACATTTCCAGTTCTACCAGGGAGAAAGCTGTGCTGGATCTGGTACTAGGAAATGAGGCAGAGCAGGTGGGGAATGTCAGAGTGGGGGATCAGTTGGGAAATAGCAATCATAATATAATACGATTCAATATTAGGTTGGAAAATGATAAAAATCAGTCACAGATTAAGATTTGATTGGAAAAGGGCAAATTTTAGGGGCCTAAAAGTTGAACTGGAGTAGGTTGGTAGGAAATGCATTTTGATGGATAAAACAGTGGATGAAAATGGGAGACTTTCAAAGGAGAGATGAATAGGGTGCAAGCTAGGTAGGTAGCCATGAAAAATAAATACGGGGTATCCAAAGCTTGAGTACCCTGGATGACTAAGGATATTGATGATAAATTAAGGATGAAAAAGGAGGTGTATGATGCATGCTGGACTGGTAATAGCAATAATAGTATCTTAAATGCAGAGAATGGCTAAAGCTGGAATAAGGAAGGCTAAGAGGAAGCATGAGGAAAGGATGGCAGGCCATGCTAAACAAATAGCAAAATCTTCTTCAGGCATATTAATGGTAAAAGATTAGTGAAGGATAGAGTGCGGCCCATAAGGGACAAGCAGGTTAAACTGCTCACTGAAGCGGAGCGTATGTCAGTGGTACTAAATGAGTACTTTGCTTCTGTCTTTACCAAATTAGAAGATGGTGACAATGGCCCAGTTGAAAATGTGCTTGTTGAGCAACTGAGCAGTATAGTGATAGATGAAGAAAAGGTGCTAAAAAGGCTGGCAGCACTCCAGGTGGAGAGGTCCCCAGGCCCGGATGGGATGCATCCTAGATTGCTGAGAGAGGTAAGGGAGTATATTGCAGAGCCGTTGACAGACATTTTCCCAGCCTCTTTGAACACAGGATTAGTCCTGGGGGACTGGAGGATTGCAAATGTGACCTGTTGTTTAAAAAAGGAGCGACGGATAACCGAGGAAACTACAGACCTGTCAGCTTGACATCAATACTGGTAAAACTGAAGGAGGCCAGAATATGGGATGAGATAAATATGCACTTAGAGAAAAATAAATACATTCAATATGGTTTTGCCAATGCCAGGTCATGTCTGACAAATTTAATTGAGTTCTTTGATGAGGTGACACGGGGCTGCATGGTGGCACAGTGGTTAACACTGCTGCCTCACAGCCCAAGGGTCCCAGGTTCAATTTCGGACTCGGGTGACTGTTTGTGTGGAGTTCGCACTTCCTCCCCGTGTCTGCGTGGGTTTCCTCCGGGTGCTCCAGTTTCCTCCCACAGTCCAAAGATGTGCAGGTTAGGTGGATTTGCCATTCTACATTGCCCCTTAGTTTCCAAAAGTTTAGTTGGGGTTACATGGTCACGGGGATAAGGTGGAGGCGTGGGGTGCAGACCCGATGGGCTGAATGGCCTCCTTCTGCACTGTCAATTCCATGATTCTATGACACAGGCAGTCGACGAAGGTAGTGCCGTAGATGTTGTATATTTGGACTTACAGAAAGCGTTGGCAGGTTGTTTAGCAAATTAAAGATGTTTGGGTTGATGGGTCCTTGGCAGCATGGATTAAAAGGTGGCTGAGAGATAAGAAACAGAGGGTAGGTATAAATGGGCATTTCTCAGACTGGAGCCAAGTTGAAAGTGGTGTTCCCCAGGGCTCAGTAATGGGAACGTTTTTTTTCCTGACTGATATAAATGATTTAGAAGTGGGTGTTGAGGGAAAATCTCTAAACTTGCAGATGATACTAAACCAGGGAGATTAATGAATTGTGAGGATGGTGCTGAGTGACTTCAGAGGGATATTGACAAGTTGGTCAAATGGGCAGACACCTGGCAGATAAACTTCAATGCAGCAAAATGTGAGGTAATGCATTTTGGTAGAAGAAACATGGGGAGACAATATTTGGATTGGATTTGGATTTGATTTATTGTCACGTGCACCGAGGTACAGTGAAAAGTGTTGTTCTGGGTACAGTCCAGACAGATCGTTCCATACATGATAAAACATAGGACATACATATATACACAATGTAAATACATAGACACAGGCATTGGGTGAAGCATACGGAATGTAGTACTACTCAGTAATTAAGATGTGTGAAGAGATCAGTTCAGTCCAGAAGAGGATCATTCAGGAGTCTGGTAACAGCGGGGTAGAAACTGGCTTTGAACCTGTTAGTGAGTGTTCTCAGACTTTTGTATCTCCTGCCCGATGGAAGAGGTTGGAAGAGAGAATAACCTGGGTCGGAGGGTTTTTTGATCATGCTGCCTGCTTTCCCAAGGGAGCGGTAGGTGTAGACAGGGTCAATGGATGGGCTCAACATAGGCTCAATGGTACAACTTTGAGAGGAGTGCAGGAGCAAAGAGACCTTGGGTTCAAGTGCATAATTATCTGAAGGTGGGCAGGCAAGTTGAAGTAGTTGGTAAGAAGGCTTATAGCGTCCTTGGGTTTATAAATAGAGGTATAGAGTATAAAAGCAAGGAAGTGATGCTGCACCTCCACAAATCATTGGTCAGACCACATGTGGAGTATTGTGTTCAGTTCTGGGCATCTTATTTAAGGAAGAATGTTAAGGCACTAGAGAGAGTGCAGAAGAGATTTACTAGAATGATACCAGGAATGAGGAATATTAGATACAAGGAAAGATTGGAGAAATTGGGCTTGTTCTTCTTGGAGCAGAGAAGATTAAGAGGTGACCTTATTGAGGTGTTCAAAATTGTGAGCAATTTTGACAGGGTAAAGAAGGATATTCTGTTCCCAAGAGTGGGTATGTCAGTGACTAGGGGTCACAATTTCAAAATGGTCAGCAAGAGAGATCAGAGTGAGATGAGGAGAAACTTCTGAGAGGGATATGGCACAAGGAAGTGCTGAGTGTTTTGGCCAAGGTTAGAATCATGACCAGTGCAGGCTTAGAGGGCCAAAGAGCCTGTTCTTGTGCTGTATTGTTCTTTGCTCTTTGTTCTTCATTCAGAGAGTTGTTTGGGTTTGGAATGCACTGCTTAGGCGCGTGGTGGAGGTGGATTCCATAGGAGGTTTCAAAAGAGAGCTGGATACATACTTGAAAGTGATTAATTTAGAGGACTACGGAGATAGGGCTGGAGAATGGGACTAGCTGGTAGCTCTTGGGAGCTGGGCTGAATGGCCTCCTGTACTGTGAATAACAAAAAAAACATTCAATGGGCCGGATTCTCGGCTGTCAGAATTCTCCGTTTCGCCAGCTGATTCCCCAACGGCATGGGCTGCCCACAATAGGAAACCCCCAGAAATCTGGTGCGGCGGGACGGAGAATCCTGCCCAATAAATTTATTAAGGGCTCCTCTATTCAGTATTCACCTCAGGGATATTGCTTTGCTACTTCAATTATCACCAACACACGGACATTGTTTCCCAATGTTAGATTAGGAGCACTAATTGGGCAAAATTGTGGGAGCAATTGGATCATGGCCACCTAACCCCATTTACAAGCAAGACCATCTCAGAGCAGTGGCTAATGATGAATGGCAGTTTTCTGGCTGAATAATTCTGCCAGCTATTTGTTGAGCTGAAGGGGGGGGGGGGGGGCAATGGCATTGTGGTATTGTTACTGGACTAGTAATCCAGAGATCCAGCGTAATGTGGGGTCTGGGTATGAATCCTGTCCCAGCAGATGGTAACATTTATGTTCAATAAAAATCTGGTATTAAAAGTTTAATGATGATCATGAAACCATTGTCGAGTGTCATAAAAACCTATCTGGTTTACTATTGTCCTTAGGGAAGGAAATCTGCCATCCTTATTTGGTATGACCTAAGTGTGACTCCAGATCTGTAGAAATGTGGTTGACTCTTAAATGGCCTCCGAAATCAATTCAAGGGCAATTCTGGATGGGCAATAAATGCTGGAGATAAATCCCAGCAATGCCCGAATCAAAAATAATTTCAGTCACAACAGACACCTCCCTGTTTTTCTTGCCACAAGAAGAAAAACCATCATGATGAAAGAGAAGATGATTTATTTAAATTCAGGTTGCTCTGGTGAAAGGGTGCGATTTAACGGGACAAAAACAGAATTCCGTTTCCGGCATGTTTTTCTCGGCGCTGCAGGCATCCGCTATTCAATGGAACTTTGCTGTTTTTTGGGGCTTTGATGTGCAATGCCCCACTGAGGCCACATGTTAGTCACTTCTTGCACTGGTGAGGATCTGGGGGACATTTTTAAAGGATGCCCGAACTTTCAACCTCCCTCCGAGCCTCACTGCAGCCTCCGGACCCCCCATTGCACCCAACGTACGTCTTCCGCGGTCCTCAAGCACCCTCCTCCCCCCCTCCCCTCTTCCCACCTCTTATGGGCCAGATATTCTGGACCCGGTCCCTGGTACGGGCAATCTGGCACCTGGGCATGGCCATCCTAGCCTTGCTAGCCTGGCAGTGCCACAGTGTCGTTGCCAGGGTACCCAGATGGCAGTGCCAGGCTGGCAGTACCAAGGTGCCCGGGTGCCAAGGGAAACCCAGAGTTACACCCTCACCAGAGCCCAACCATCCAGGAGCCTTTAATGGCCAGGAAGACCCCCCCAGGTGATGTTATGCCTGGTCCACGTTTGTATGAACCAGTACTAAACAGCACCCTGGCGAAGTCTCCCAGGCACGGCCATTAGGTCCCGGGCATCGGGAGACTCTGCGCAGACACATTGAAATGAGCCCAATGGCTCATTTAAATATGCTAATCTGAATTACGCCCAGTGAGGGCAAGATCCAGGTCACGGCGTCTCACAAGATTCCATTGAATCTCGCAAGACATTTCGAGCATCGCAAATCTCATGAGAGGCCTCTTGCGAGATTAAATGGCCTTGTCGCGTCACAAAGTCGGGCGTGATAAGGCCGGTAAATCACGCCAATAATCTGTGCCCAATTCCATTGCCAGAAAAATAATCTTTATCACCACATTTCAGTTTAATACTTTGCGAGTATTGTGAAGTGGTTGTTATTAATTGAAATACAGTAACAGTCAGAGTTCAGAACAATCTCTATTATTTGTAGCCTTGGTATTATCATTGGCTGGAATAACCATACTCCTTCTAGCAAGGATTCCAGGGTCATTCTGCAATAGAACTTGCAATGGGGAAAATCAAATAGATAGTTGCTTAATCGCTTTGCATCTGTGTGTCCAACTAGGAGAAATGAATAAGCTTGTCTTTTCCATCATGAAATTGTATCAGTGGACGTTTGCCTTGTTTTCAATCTTCTGCCTTTCTGAAGACTTCACTAAGGTTTAGCAATGAAACCCTGCAGGGGAAAAATAAAAACAATGATCAGCTCCATGTGAAGTGCAGACTCCAGCCTATAAACACCGTCAGAACAAATGAAACTGTTTATATTTGACTTAAATGTTTATTTTTAACATCTGAATCTCTTTGCAGTCACTTGTTACTTCAAATATAGCAGAGCCTTGGGTAACTTTTTCAATTTAGTCAAAAGCTCATTTACAGAGGTCTTGTGCATTTAAAACAAATGAATGAGGATGCTAACTCTAAAAACATGGACACAAAAGTACAAAATTGTGAGTTTTTAAAAATGCAAATTTGAGATTGTTTTCCCCCCACTCAGTTCTTTCTTTGGAAGACACTGGTGCGTGAAGTGTGTTGTTCACCAACTGCGGGCACATCTCTGCTTATTCTTCCTCTGTCAGCCAGGAATTGAGAATGTCAGCCAGCTATTCAAACATAGAGGCGTCACAGTTGAGTCCAACCCTGTCCTTGCCGAACATTCACAGGTGTACTTTCCAACTTTCCAGCTGCAAATACTGAATTTATTGAAGGCTAGTTGATTTTGTCTTCTACTTAGCACTGGACAATGAGCCCATCATTGAATTCCCACAGAAATGATCTTGCCCTTTTGTGGTAACATTAGCAGAAGAGCCTTTGGAGACCGGGAAACCCGGTTTGCGTCCCAAATATCACTTTGATGGAGATGAAAGCAGGAATCTCAAACAAAAACAGGAAATGCTGGACAATCTCAGCAGGTCTGACAGCATTTGGGGAGAGAGAAGGGAGCTAACGTTTCAAATCTGGATGAGGCTGTGTCAAAGCTCGAGAGAACTGGAAATAGAGCAGATTTATACTGATGTCGGGGTGGGGGGGGGGGGGTGCATTGAGCAACGGGGCTGGATAGGGGCCTGCGATAGGAGGAAATTGACAAAGATGTCATGGAGAAAAAGATAAAGGGAATGTAAATGGTGGTGATCAAGGCTAAGAAGGGTGCTGATAGCGACACATAAAGAGATTAGAATATGTTAACGGCAGAACAAAGGTAAGCAGTGTGTCAAAGGACAACCTGGAACAGGGTACAGATGGCCCTAGTTGGGGGATGGGGGGGGGGGGGGGCAGGGGAGACAATGGTGAGGGAAAAACGGATGGATGGAAAAATAGAAATAAACTGATAGAAATAAAAATGGGGTGAAGGTGGAGGAGAGAGTTCACAGTCTGAAGTTGCTGAACCAACACTAAGGGCATTCAAATGAGCATTGGATAGACAAATGGATGATAAGGGAATAGTGTAGATGGGCTTTAGAGTGGTTTCACAGGTCGGCGCAACATCGAGGGCCGAAGGGCCTGTACTGCGCTGTAATGTTCTATGTTCTATGTTCCTTGTTAAGCCCGGAAGGCTGTAACGTGCTTGATCGGAAGATGAGGTGCTGTTCTTCCAGTTTGGGTTGGGCTTCACTGGAACATTGCAGCAGGCCAAGAACAGACATGTGGACGTGGGAGCACGACGGTGAGTTAAAGAGGCAAGCGACAAGGGACCTGGGCCCTGTTTGCAGACAGACCAAAGGTGTTCTGCAAAGCAATCACCCGGTCTGCATTTAGTCTCTCTAATGTAGAGAAGACCACATTGAGAGCAGCAAATGCAATAGGCCAGATTGAAGGAGATGCATGTGAAGCACTGTCTACTCTAAAAAAAACCATTTAGAGCCTGAGCGGGTGAGCAGGGAAAAGGTAAAAGGGCAGGCGATTGCATGGGAAGGTGCCGTGGGAGGAGGTTGAGATGTTGGGGGTATGGAGAAGTAGACCAGGGTATCCTGGAGGGAATGGTGGCTATGGAAAACTGACAGGGGGAGTGAGGGTAAGATGTGTTTGGTGGTGGCATCATGCTGGAGTTGGCGGAACTGGCGGAGGATGATTCTTAGAATATGGAGGCTGGTGGGGTGAAAAGTGAGGACAAGGGGGACCGTATCCTCGTCCTGGGAAGGATGGGATGGGGTGAAGGCAGAGGTGCGGGAGATGGATCGGACACGTTTGAGAGCCCTGTCAACTACAGTGGCTGGGAAACCACGATTAAGGAAGAAGGGAGAAATGTCAAATGGCATCATCGGAACAGATGCGACGGAGGCGAAGGAACTGGGAGAATGGGATGGAGTCCTTACAGGATGTGGGGTGTGAAGAGTTGTAGTCAAGGTAGATGTGGGGGGTCAGTGGGTTTGTAATGGATATTAGTGGACAGACTATCCCATAAATTGAAATAGAAAGATCAAGGGAGGGAAGTGTTGGAGATGGGCCATGTGAAGGTGATAAATCGGTGGAAATTGGAAGCAAAATTGATCATTTTTTCCAGGTCCAGGCAAGAACATGAAACCTTGCTGATTTTACTCATTAGGATTTTCAGGGAACATAGAATTTACAGTGCAGAAGGAGGCCATTCGGCCCATCGAGTCGGAACCGGCTCTTGGAAAGAGCACCCTACCGAAGGTCCAAACCTCCACCCTATCCCCATAACCCAGTAACCCCACCTAATCCCCATAACCCAGTAACCCCACCCTACGGGCAATTTTGGACACTATGGGCAATTTAGCATGGCCAATCCACCTAACCCGCACATCTTTGGACTGTGGGAGGAAACCGGAGAACCCGGAGGAAACCCACGCACACACGGGGAGAACGTGCAAACTCCGCACAGACAGTGACCCAAGCCGGAATGGAACATGGGACCCTGGAGCTGTGAAGCAATTGTGCTAACCACCATGCTACCGTGCTGCCCCAAATTGTGAACCAATGATTGACTTTTTTTTAATACGTTTATGAGACTAGTGCATTGTCTACAGGATTGCTTATGTTCAGTTCAATAAATATTTTCAAAAATACAACATAGCAAAGAGTCGGGAGAGTTCGGAACTGCATCCAAAAGTTACCTCATGATGAGAAGCTGCAACTATATTGGAATAGATTGACATTGAAATCAAACGGGAAATGTTACACGCCAATTTACAATAATTGCCGACAAGAAAGTTTGATTAAAAGTTGCAATGACAAGAATTAAGGTTTGTGGACAACAAAACACAAGGGGCAAAATTCTCCGTTTGTGAGTCTAAGGGCGTGAAACATTTCTAGGTGCGGTAACGAGTAGGAACTGCTGCAAACTTCCTGGTGTTCGGCCCGGCGATGGCGCCAATGCTATTCAACGTTAATTGGTCCACTTAACAAAGCCCCATGGGCTTCTCGCCGCAAATGAAGGCCTACCAGCCGATTCGCCGGGACCGCGCTCGCCAGCTAACAAGGTTGAACAGCACTAAAACAGCACTTGCACAGCCAGCCCCACTCAGCTCGCAGCCATGGTGCCAAGAACACCGGCCCCACGATTCAGGGATCCAGACCTGGGGAGGCTCTTAGCACTGTGGTTAGCACTGTTGCTTCAGAGTGCCAGGGTCCCGGGTTCGATTCTCGGCTGGGTCACTGTCTGTACGGAGTCTGCATGTTCTCCCCGTGTCTGCGTGGGTTTCCTCCGGGTGCTCCGGTTTCGTCCCACAGTCCAAAAACGTCCCGGTTAGGTGAATTGGACATTCTGAATTCTCCCTGTGTGTACCCAAACAGGTGCTGGAGTGTGGCGACTAGGGGGTTTTCACAGGAACCTCATTGCAGTGTTAATGTAAGCCTACTTGTGACAATAAAGATTGTCATATGTAGTGGAAGCCAGGATGGATGTCTTGTTCACTCGAGGGTCCCGGAGGGTGAGCCACAGGGTAGCGAATGCCGCCTGGGATGAGGTGGCGACGGCCGTGAGCTTGGGGAGTGTGACCAACAGGACTGACGTCCAGTGCCGCAAGAAGGTCAATGACCTGCACGGGAAGCACGAGTGAGCAGACACCAATGTCAAACCGCCCCCACCCCCCCAAACACCCCTGAGTTCTTTCCATCCCCATGCAAACATCCACCCCCCAACCCTCCATATGGCCTCCACCCTCCCTTCACCTCCCCACTCCCTTCAACACCGCCCCACCCTTCCTTCACACCCCACACCACTGTGAACCACAATATGGCTAACAATGTCCTCTCTGTGTCTCCGCAGGAGAAGCTCCCCCACAATCGCTGGGACAGAGCCCAAACTGGTGGAAGGGTGCCGGATATATGAATCCTCATGACCTTCTAGGAATGGGCCCTGGAGGTGACTGGGGTGACCGCGGACAGACCGGTAACCAATGGGGCTTATGGGGCACAATTTGGTGAGCACCACACAGTTGCTGATGCGCATCAAGAGGAGGCAGGAACGCCCAGGCGAGACAGCAGTCGGAGGTCTGCTGGATCCCAGGTCCCAGCTGGGTCCCAGCCTGATGCTGAACCTCTGGTACAGGGTCACCCGGAGCTGATGGAGATGTTAGGGAGCAGCTGGGACATTCAGAGAGAGATGTCAGCGACACTCCAGCAGGTCAATAGCCAATTGGAGGAGTCCCAGAGGCTACGAGCACAGGAGAAGTCACCGGCAATGCGTGGCACCGAGGCCAACACTGCTAGGGTGACGACCGCTGTGGAGAACCTGGTGCACAACGTTGGCACCATGAGTGAAGGTGTCCAAGGTAGTCGGTGACGGCCATGGCTGAGTGTCTCGGCAGACTGTCGCTGGGGGATGTGACCCAGTACCAGGCTGACCTTGATGAGGTTCTGCGGGACATGTTCTGCTCTCAGATGGGAATGTCCAAGGCGCTGCGGAGCTTGCCCCAGTCACAGGTGGGCATTGCTGAGGGCATCGATACTTTGATGCAGACATCGGGGAAGTGCCAGGGATGGCAGGACCAGATGATGCCGGGGCAACCGGGGATCCCCTGTCCCAAGGTGAAGCCCAGGGCCCTATGGCACCAACCGGGAGGAGGGGGTGGCAACCCGGACCCGTCACATGAAGTGGGGATGGTGTCCACCAGCTCCCCCATGTTTCATCCCTCTGATGAGGCTGCGTCTCGCAGTCAGCGCACAAGACAGGGCGACACGATTGTGCAGGTGCCGCCTACAAGTGCGCCAGGGCCCTCGACCCCAGAGAACACCCGCCAGGGGGCTTCGAAGCCAAGGGGACGTAGTAAGCAGCTGGCTGCCTCCACCTCAGATGTGTATCCTGGGGACACACCTAGATGTAGTGGTAGAGGATGGAAGGTGAAGTACGTTGAGGATCACACAGGGCACAGAGGATGGGGTGACAGGTAGGGCTGGGGTGAGTGAGAGGCTGGTGGGCTAAGTGTGGCGGCACCAACGGGAGAGTGGGCCATTGTAGGACAACTGTTACACATTGAAAACCCTTGACCACAAGCAGTATGATGTCTCTGACACTTTCTTTCGCCTGATGTAGCCTGAGCTCC
Source organism: Scyliorhinus torazame (assembly GCF_047496885.1). Taxonomy (NCBI): domain Eukaryota; kingdom Metazoa; phylum Chordata; class Chondrichthyes; order Carcharhiniformes; family Scyliorhinidae; genus Scyliorhinus; species Scyliorhinus torazame. Next base: position 116,827,172 of record NC_092707.1, on the reverse strand, counting down.
GAACCCTTGGCCCATCTCTCCAGGCATCCCCCCCTCCCAAAAGCACTCATCCACCCTCCGGCCATGGACATATCCCTGGGGCAGCGTTCCCTGAGTGTTTGGATGTTGGCTGCTGCGTGTGTGGTGTTCCCTACCGTAGTGTTCAAGCACTGTATCCAGGTATCGCGGCTTGATTGGGATGCCTGGCAATGACTCCCACATGCTACATGGCCGCCCGCGCACGGGAATCCACTTGGGTTGTGTGAAGTGCTTGCTTGACTACGATTACCAATTCCCTATTAGCAATAGCCTTCAGCCACATGGCCAAAGGCCTCAGCAGTCGGTGGGCGCTATGGGTGGTCAGTGGGGCAGACAGACAGTGGCTGGGGTTGCCCCCAAAATGGGTGCACACATTCCAGGGGTTAGCATGGTGGTGTCACGCATGGTTGCCCCCCCCCCCACCTCCCCCCTTCCCATGGTGACCCACACTTGTGGAGGGTGCCCCCCCCCCCCCCCCCCCCAACCAGTCGAGAGTCCCCCATCCCCCGCAGAGCACCGGGGCAGCAAGCCCAGCACCCCCGGGCTCTTTCCCTGTGAGCAAAGATGGCTACTCACCTCCTCAGTTCCCTACAGAAGGCCTTCTGCCAGGTACCCATTTTTAAAAAGGAGTACTCATCGGCACCAGCATGACCACTTGCTGGGGACGCCGATGAATCACTGGAGGGCTATGGATGTGAGTGGCTCCCGTTAATTGTTTAGAAATAGGGCCTGACGTGGTAATAATTGGTTTCTCGCCACGTTACCATGAGATCCCGGTTTCACCTACGGGAGCGGGCCGGTTGCATTGCAAACTGTTTCACGCCTGGCGCGGTTCTCATTTTCGGCCTCTCCCGCTATTCACTGGCCTCGTTTCGCTCGAGCGAGAGCGCAATGAGGCCCAAGAATAGTGCCCGAAGCGTTGACGCAGGGGCCGAATTGTGTGTGGTTCGCATTCCCATCGGGGGCTCTATTTGTGGAGCAATTCAGGACATGCAAATGGGCCCGCACTCTGCTGGGTCCTAGGTTCGATTCCCCGCTGAGTCGGTGTCTGTGCGGAGTCTGCACGTTCTCCCTGTGTCTGCGTGGTTTTCCTTCGGGTGCTCCGGTTTCCTCCCACAGTCCAAAGACGTGCAGGTTAGGTGGATTGGCCACGCTAAATTGCCCTTACTGACCAAAAAAAGGTTGGGAGGGGTTATTGGGTTACGGGGAGAGGGTGGAAGTGAGGGCTTAAGTGGGTCGGTGCAGACTCGATGGGCCGAATGGCCTCCTTCTGCACTGCATGTTCTATGCATTATGCATGGTGTGAATTCCGAGCAATTTCCAGCCCAGTGGGCATTCTAATCACTGGGTCAGAGTTTGCGGCAAAGAGCATGACAGCTGGACCTGTTTTAAGTTTTTTTTGCAGACCACAAACAAGCCTGGACTGAGAAGATTTAAGACAGCTAGTGTGTTATTCATACACAGTAGTATTTACAATATACAACAGATCACAACCGAGTCTGAATTGTCGGTACCATACCTGGCCGGCTTTACACAGAACTTAACTGTGGATGATTTATGGCTCCCCATCCCTATAGCAGAGGAGCTTGTATTTGACGAGACTCACAGGGAGCTGATTGCTCCAACCCCATACATCTCATGTGGATTCTAATAGTGCTTCACTTACCACACACTCACTGCAGCCACCACAGAAGATCTGCGCCCCAGAGCGGAGGGAAATCCTCTTCCCCAGGGTGGGCCACAGACACAATCTGCCATCCTGAACACTGCTTGGGAGGTGGTAACAGAGGCAGTCAGCACTGCAAGTCTCACCAGGAGGAGATGGCTGGAGATCCGGAGGGGTGGGTATCACTGGTGAGGCCTCTGCCCTGAGAGGGGCAGACAACCAGAAAGGGTTCCAAAGGCCGCTTTGCAGGTGTCTGCTTGGTATGAGCTCTGCCGATCACCTGCTTCCTGTCTGTGGTAGTATGCATTAGGGGTCATGTGGGACTGTGAAGCCGTGATGTCATTGGCTGACAGATCCCGGGTCCTGGTTGGACGTTGACCTCTAGCTCCGCCCTGAAGGTGGAGTATAAGTACCTGGAGTCCTCCCCGCAGGCAGTCTACTACTGAACTGCGGGGGAACAGTCACGCTTAATAAAGCCTCATCGACTTCACTCTATTCGTCTCTCGGAGTCTTTGTGTGCTACAATTTATTAAGCGTGACTAAAGGACTATGGAGCTCAGGATCATCCCGGAATGCCTGAGGATCAGCCCCCACGCAGTGAACGCGGCAGCAGCTTTCAAGCACTGGCAGACTTGTTTCGAGGCCTACCTCAGAACGGCCACCGGCCGGGTCACAGAAGACCAAAAACTACAGGTCCTGCACTCGAGGTTAAGCACGGAGATTTTCTCTCTCATCGAAGACGCAGAGGATTTCCAGACGGCGTTCGCAGCACTAAAAAGTCTCTATGTTCGCCCAGTAAACCAGATCTACGCTCGCTATCAACTCGCAACGAGATGGCAAAGTCCCGGAGAATCGATAGATGAATTCTACGCCGCGCTACTAATTTTGGGACGAGCCTGCAGCTGCCCGCCGGTGAACGCAAATGAACACACGGACATGTTAATGCGCGATGCTTTTGTGGCAGGTATGAACTGCTCCCAAATCCGCCAAAGACTTCTAGAAAAAGAGTCGCTAGGACTCTCAGAGGCACGGGCCCTAGCAGCCTCCCTAGACGTGGCCGCGTGAAATACCCGCACCTACGGCCCCGACCGCGCGGCAGCCCATTGGGCTCCGTACGCACCCGTCGCGACAAACCCACCCCCCCCGGACACCCCACAGGCTTGCGCGGTCCAAATGCCAAGTCGCACCGGGGGTGCCCGCTGCTATTTCTGCGGCCAGGCGAAACACCCCCGGCAGCGCTGCCCGGCCCGCGCAGTGATCTGTAAGAGCTGCGGGAAAAAGGGCCATTTCGCGGCTGTGTGCCGGTCCCGCGAGGTCGCCGCTGTCCCGGGAGAACAGGGAGCCCTGCACGCCGTTTACGCTCCCCAACCCCCCCAGCGCCCCATGTACGACCCGCAGGCGCAGCCACTCTGGGTCCCGACCACCGCTCTCCCCGGAGAACAGGGAGCCCTGCACGCCGTTTACGCTCCCCAACACCCCCCCCCCCCCCGCGCCCCATGTATGACCCTCCGGCGCTATCACTTTGGGTCCCGGCCACCGCTGTCCCCAGAGAAGAGGAAGTCCTGCGTGTTCCCAACGCTCCCCAACCCCCCCAGCGCCCCATGTGCGACCCGCAGACGCCGCCATTTTGGGTCCCGGCCACCACGAGGGGAGGAAGGGCGCCGCCATCTTGGACCACCCCAGACCTGTGCGACGCATGGGGGTGGCCATTTTGTCCACCCCCGCCGCCATCTTGTGACCCCCCAGCCATGTGCGATGCATGGGGGCAGCCATCTTGTTCACCCCCGACGCCACCTTGGACGGCAACAACGGACCCCAGTGTCGACGGCTCCACGGGGTTCGAAGAAGACGCTCAACCACTACAACCACGTCTGGCTTCAATGACGCTGGACCAAGCTCGGCCCCGGACGCTCCAGACGACGGCGACAACGGTGCTGATAAACGGGCACGAGACACCATGCCTAGTCGACTCCGGGAGCACGGAGAGCTTTAACCACCTCGACACGGTAAGACGCTGTTCTTTGACCATCCATCCCAGCGCACAAAAGATTTCCCTAGCTGCAGGATCCCACTCCGTACAGATCAAAGGCTTCTGCATAGTTACCCTAACGGTGCAAGGGAGGGAGTTCAAAAACTACAGGCTCTACGTCCTTCCCCAACTCTGCGCGCCCACATTACTGGGATTAGACTTCCAGTGCAATCTACAGAACCTAACCTTCAAATTCGGCGGCCCAATACCCCCACTCACTATCTGCGGCCTCGCAACCCTCAAGGTGCAACCCCCATCCTTGTTTGCAAACCTCACCCCGGATTGCAAACCCGTCGCCACTAGGAGCAGACGGTACAGCGCCCAGGACCGGACCTTCATTCGGTCCGAAGTCCAGCGGCTACTAAAAGAAGGCATAATCCAGGCCAGCAATAGTCCCTGGAGAGCACAGGTGGTAGTAGTAAAGACAGGGGAGAAGCAAAGGATGGTCATAGACTATAGCCAGACCATCAACAGGTACACACAACTAGACGCGTACCCTCTCCCCCGCATATCCGACATGGTCAATCGGATTGCCCAATATAAGGTCTTCTCCACCGTGGACCTCAAGTCCGCCTACCATCAGCTCCCCATCCGCCCAAGTGACCGCAAGTACACAGCCTTCGAGGCAGACGGGCGATTATACCATTTCCTAAGGGTCCCATTTGGTGTCACAAACGGGGTCTCGGTCTTCCAACGAGAGATGGACCGAATGGTTGATCAACACGGGTTACGGGCCACGTTCCCGTATCTCGACAATGTAACCATCTGCGGCCACGATCAGCAGGACCACGACGCCAACCTCCAAAAATTCCTCCAGACCGCTAAAGCCTTGAACCTCACGTACAACGAGGACAAGTGCGTCTTTAGCACAAACCGGCTAGCCATCCTGGGCTACGTAGTGCGCAATGGGATAATAGGCCCCGACCCCGAACGTATGCGCGCCCTCATGGAATTTCCCCTCCCGCACTGCTCAAAAGCCCTAAAACGCTGCCTGGGGTTCTTTTCGTACTACGCCCAGTGGGTCCCCCAGTACGCAGACAAGGCCCGCCCCCTAATACAGACCACGACCTTCCCTCTGTCGACAGAGGCTTGCCAGGCCTTCAGCCGCATCAAAGCGGATATCGCAAAGGCCACGATGCGCGCCATCGACGAGTCCCTCCCCTTCCAGGTCGAGAGCGACGCCTCCGACGTGTCTCTAGCGGCCACCCTTAACCAAGCGGGCAGACCCGTGGCCTTTTTCTTCCGAACCCTCCACGCTTCAGAAATCCGCCACTCCTCAGTGGAAAAGGAAGCCCAAGCCATAGTGGAAGCTGTGCGACATTGGAGGCATTACCTGGCCAGCAGGAGATTCACTCTCCTCACGGACCAACGGTCGGTAACCTTCATGTTCGATAATGCACAGCGGGGCAAAATCAAAAACGACAAGATCTTAAGGTGGAGGATCGAGCTCTCCACCTTCAACTACGAGATCTTGTATCGTCCCGGAAAGCTGAACGAGCCGTCCGATGCCCTATCCCGCGGCACATGTGCCAACGCACAAATTAACCGCCTCCAAACCCTCCACGAGGACCTCTGCCACCCGGGGGTCACTCGGTTTTACCACTTTATCAAGTCCCGCAACCTCCCATACTCTTTAGAGGAGGTCCGTACAGTCACAAGGAACTGCCACATCTGCGCAGAGTGCAAACCGCATTTTTTCAGGCCGGATGGTGCGCACCTGATTAAGGCTTCCCGCCCCTTTGAACGCCTCGGTCTGGATTTCAAAGGACCCCTCCCCTCCACCGACCGCAACATATACTTCCTTAATGTGGTGGACGAGTACTCCCGCTTCCCATTCGCCATCCCCTGCTCTGACATGACCGCGGCCACAGTCTTAAAGCCCTGAACACCATATTCACACTGTTCGGTTGCCCCGCATACGTCCACAGCGACAGGGGGTCCTCCTTCATGAGTGACGAGCTGCGCCAGTTCCTGCTCAGCAACGGTATAGCCTCGAGCAGGACGACCAGCTACAATCCCCGGGGGAACGGGCAAGTAGAGAGGGAGAACGGCACGGTCTGGAAGACCGTCCTACTGGCCCTACGGTCCAGGGACCTCCCAGTTTCACGGTGGCAGGAGGTCCTCCCGGACGCCCTCCACTCCATCCGGTCACTACTGTGTACTAGCACTAACCAAACGCCTCATGAGCGCCTCCTTGTCTTCCCCAGGAAGTCCTCCTCTGGAACGTCGCTGCCGACCTGGCTGGCGGCCCCAGGACCCACCTTGCTCCGAAAACATGTGCGGGCGCACAAGTCGGACCCGTTGGTCGAAAGGGTTCACCTCCTTCACGCGAACCCACAGTACGCTTACGTGGAGTACCCCGACGGCCGACAGGACACGGTCTCCCTGCGAGATCTGGCGCCCGCCGGCAACACACACCCCCCCCGACACCAATCACCCAACCCCCCCCCTTCCTGCCACCGCCGTACCCCGTGACCGCCCCCTTCCCAGGAGGATCGGTCCTCCTCCCAGGCCCGACCAGGAATGAAGCCCAAGCTGAAACCGTAAGGCTCCCGGAGACGACAACACCGGAACAAGCACCACCACCACCGGGGCCGAGGCGATCGACACGGACGACCAGACCACCCGACCGACTCGTGGCGTCGATCTAACAGTACAATATGTGGACTTTTAACGAGAACATTTTGTCTTTTCCTGACGATTACTGTAAATAGTTTGAAACAAAAAAAACCTTGTACATACTGTAATAACGTGCGAAAGTTTTCCTCCCAGGACCAGCCTGTAAACCCTTACCACCATGCAAAGCATCACCCCGCCGGGTTCATTTTTAACAAGGGGTGAATGTGGTAGTATGCATTAGGGGTCATGTGGGACTGTGAAGCCGTGATGTCATTGGCTGACAGATCCCGGGTCCTGGTTGGACGTTGACCTCTAGCTCCGCCCTGAAGGTGGAGTATAAGTACCTGGCGTCCTCCCCCGCAGGCAGTCTACTACTGAACTGCGGGGGAACAGTCACGCTTAATAAAGCCTCATCGACTTCACTCTATTCGTCTCTCGGAGTCTTTGTGCGCTACACTGTCAAATGGGTCAGTGCTTCTGAGGAGTGCCAACACATGGTGGGCCTCTGATTGAGCTTGGCCAAGCTCAGCCCCTTGATGACACAGCTGGGGTTTGAGGGTGTCCAGAGGTGCAGACTGGGTGGACTCCCAAATGACCAGACACCTTCTGAGTATTTAAAGGACACAGGCAGCACTCAGCAGTGTGAGCAGCCAGGAGTCTGTAAGTAGCACCAAAGAGAAGCGTCTAAAAGACAGCCTGCAGCAATGGTGGTCTGAGCCAGGCCACCCCGATCCCATGTACCTGGCTGCTCACTACCAAGTCACTACCAGCGACTGCCCTTGGCCCAAGCAGCTACTCCCCCCCTCCAGCAAGCCCTACAGTTTTCAATGGTTTTTCAGTGTTTTTCAACCATCCGTTCCCCCCTCCGCAGCCTTGGCGCCCAGTCCCCGTTTGTAATTCACACCTGCGAGACTGCCGCTTGAGAGGAGTGGAGCATTGCGGAAGGGCGGTGCGTACTATGTCCAATCACATGTAAATATTTGAAAATGGCGGTTTTGCATACTGCCGCTGGCAGGGGGCACAAACCTCATTATCGCCACCAGCAACTGACCAGAGCAAGTTGCCCGAACCACCGCAAGGCGCGGACTTCGATTTTGGCCGGAGTCCCCATTCTCCGCCCTATCACGGTCCACGTTTGCCGCTTCACAAGGCAGAGAATTTCGCCCAAGGTATTCAATAATATCCCAGCAGACATCCTGAAACACTGCCAAGGGTGTGTCAGAACATTTACTATTTTGTAACAATAGGGCTGTTTCTATAAAGTAGGAGATATAATTGATGTGTTGGGTGTTCTGGATCACAAACAGGTCACCAACACTGGAAGTGGTGCAACTCTATTTTATTATAAGGTTAACTATATTAACATACTTGAACTGTGGGTAAATGCAATACCAGCTTTAACTGTTGACCCTTGCCTAGTCCTAACCAGGTGATGCACTCAGCACATGGTGAATGTCTGTGTTGCAGGCTGTGAGCTCTGTGCTCCGAGCTGGCTGCTACTAGAATGAGCGGGAACTCTCCTGTCCCCTGTCTTTATAGTGCGTGTGCTCTCACTGGTGATTGGCTGCGGTATTGTGTATGCTGATTGGTCCCACTGCATGTCCATCAATGTGTGTGTGTGTGTCTGCGCCATGATGTACTGGTGTATATTATGACAATAACGACTGCCCATGGCTGAGTAAATCAAAATCCAGTTTCATTGGATGTTAGTTTGGAATTTGTACTGCTGCTTTGTGAATTGAATATCATAATTATTTTGTGACGATCCAAGGAACATCTGCAAAAATCAGTTTGGGGATTTCCTGATTGATTTGAACATGTTTCTCACTCTCATTATTTGTCTCACTCAAATCTCTCTTTTGCCAGAAGCTCACGGTTTTAGTGTGGAGCTCAGGAAACTCTACAATGAAGTGAGTTTAATTTGGCTCTTTGGTTGGCAGCTACCCATGGTTCCTTTCAGCGAAACTGGCTTGGTTGCTGAGCACCTGAATAAAACAAACAGCAGCTTGCACTGTGCATGCTGTCATCAGTCATAGGTCAATCTGACATAGGAAGCTGAAAGTGCCACTAGGCTCCTGATTCTATGTGCAGTGGACTCAAGGCTGCAATGTCAGGCACACACCCTGCAATTACTGGTCATCTCTAACCCAGGGCCTCTGCGCCAACAACATTCTGCATTTATACAGAGCCTTAAAAGTGGTAAAATGCCCCAGGATTCTTAGCAGTTTTTCTCACATAAAATAGGCACACAGTGAAAGAAGATTAATTCAGACAGGTTGGTCAAAGCTTTTTCAAGAAGGTAGCTTTCAAGGAGAGTCTTAAAAGAGTGAGAGATGGAAAAGCTGAAAGGTTCAGGAAACTTAGGGCCCAGACAGCGGACAGCACAACTACCAACTGTGGGAAATGGGGGCAGCACCTCTCAGATTGGAATCAATTTTGCACCTGCAAAATGGGCACAGTACAATCCAATTTTTAGGCCATAATCTAGACTGGCATCACAGTGAAGGTCGAAAAGACTGCTGCACTGTTGTAGGTGCTGTCTTTCAGATGCACTGCAGCAACTCACCAAGGATCCCTTGTCAGCACCTCCCAAACCCACTACCACTCCCAACTAGATGGGCAAGAGCAGCAGATACCTGGAAACACCAACAGCTGCAAGTTCCCCTCAAAGTCATTCACCATCCTAACTTGGAAATATATCGGTGTTCCTTCACTATCGCTGGGTCAAATCCTGGAACTCCCTCCCTCACAGCACTGTGGGTGTAGCTGCACTACATGGACTGCAACGGTTCAAGATGACGGCTCACCACCTTATAAAGGGCAATTAGGGATGGGCAATAATTACAGCCTTCCCAGAAATGCCTACATCCCATGAATGATTGAAAAATGATATTAAACCAAGGCCGCTTCTGCTTCTTAGGTAAGTGGAAATGATTCAATGTGACAATTTTGAGAAAGGTTTTGCAAGTTTTACGTCAAGGTTTATCCCTCTTTCAACAGCACTGACATGGATTACATGGTCATTTAGTCTTTATTGCTCTGCTCAAATTGGCAATGATGACGACATTTTAAAAGTACATCATTGGGTGGGAAGTACTTTGAGACATCCCGTGCGCCCTATCTTCCTTTCTCTCGCACAGCAATAAGTAAATATAATTATTAATAATAAAATAGGTGGTATTTTAGAAATACAGATAATGAAGAAACATCCAATGTGTAACTTTGCTCCTCTGTCTCAATACTAGTCAGCAATGAGCATGTTTCCATTTTTGAATCGTCAAGGCAAACCAAACGCGGGCGATAATTGAACAGTTTGCATGATCAGTACAAAATCAGATGTGATTATTAGAGGCCATTGATTTTTAAATGCACCGGTTTTGTTGAAAAATTAAAAAATACAGTGAGGAAGGACACTACAGTCCCCCAATGGAATCAGGTGGTGAGCAAATTAACCGAGGGTCTTTGTAGCGATTACAACAGAAAATTCTAAAAGAGGGCAAAAACTGAGGTTTTTTTTCCCTGTCGCCATAAAATATTCTGGCCCATTGCCAATCCCTCCTTGAGCCTCGTTAAAACACCTCGGCCGGGATTTCTGACCTGGCGCCGGGTCGGAGAATCGCGCCCTGCTGCCCCGACGCCGGCCTCCCTATTCTCCGGCGGCGTTTCTCGGGTGCCGGCGGGATCGTCGCCACGCTGGTTCGGGGCCATTGACAGCGGCCCCCCGGCGATTCTCAGAGCCCCGATGGGCCGAGTGGCCGATGAGTTTGGCCCAGTCCCCCTGGCATGGATTACTCACCTCACACACGGTGGGACCTGGAAGGTAAGTGTGCGGGGGCCGTCCTAGGGGGGGATCCGACCCCGGGGCGGGGGGGGGGGGGGGCCAGGATGGCCTGGCCCGCGATCGGGGCCTATCGATCGGCGGGGGAGGCTGATTCTGTGGGGGCCTACATTAATCCGCGCCGGACCCTGTAGGGCTCCGCCATATTGCCTGGGGGCCGGCGTGGAGAAGGAAACGCCCGAACACGCGCAGAAATACACCGGCCATTCTGCGCATGCGTGAGATCAATGCTGGCTGTTATGCGCATGCGCCAACTCGCGGAGGCTGTTCCCCACCGGCTGGAGCTGTGGGGATGACTCCGGCGGCATCCTAGCCCCCTAGAATGGTGAGAATTCCTCACTTTCAGGGGCTGTTGACGCCGGAGTCGTTGGCGCCGGTTTTCCCAACGGCGAGAAGACATAGCCCCATTTTTAGAGAATCCTGCTCCTCATTCCAGTCTGGCTCAGGAAAGAAGTGAAATAAAAACAGAAAATTCTGGAAAAACTCAGCAGGTTTGGCAATGATGACGACATTTTAAAAGTACATCATTGGGTGTGGAGCGAGAAACAGCTAATGGGCAGAATGTTGAGGTTGCTATGGCTGCCCGCGTGATTTGCGGCGAGGCCAGAAAATCTGATGATAATTGGGAAAAGCAATTCTTGCCACAAAGATCACGGGCTGGATTTTCCAATCCCCGATGCCGAAATCGTTCGGCGACGGCGCGGAGAATCCCTGATGACGACAAAATCGAGGGCGGTGCCGCTTTCGCGATGATCCGCCCCCTGAAAAGTGGTGTACTCTAGGAGTACGGTGCACACCGTATTTACGGCCTCAGGCCATTGCCTGAGGCCAACCGCACGATTCTCCATCCCCGACCGGTCGAGTTCTCGACGGATTGGGACTCTCCATAAGACCATAAGACATAGGAGCGGAAGTAAGGCCATTCGGCCCATCGAGTCCACTCCACCATTCAATCATGGCTGATTTCAACTCCATTTACCCGCTCTCTCTCCATAGCCCTTAATTCCTCGAGAAATCAAGAATTTATCAACTTCTGTCTGAAAGACACTCAATGTCCCGGCCTCCACCGCCCTCTGTGGCAATGAATTCCACAGACCCACCACTCTCTGGCTGAAGAAATTTCTCCTCATCTCTGTTCTAAAGTGACTCCCTTTTATTCTAAGGCTGTGCCCCCGGGTCCTAGTCTCCCCTGCTAATGGAAACAACTTCCCTACATCCACCCTATCTAAGCCATTCATTATCTTGTAAGTTTCTATTAGATCTCCCCTCAACCTCCTAAACTCCAATGAATATAATCCCAGGATCCTCAGACGTTCATCGTATGTTAGGCCTACCATTCCTGGGATCATCCGTGTGAATCTCCGCTGGACCCGCTCCAGTGCCAGTATGTCCTTCCTGAGGTGTGGGGCCCAAAATTGCTCACAGTATTCTAAATGGGGCCTAACTAATGCTTTATAAAGCTTCAGAAGTACATCCCTGCTTTTATATTCCAAGCCTCTTGAGATGAATGACAACATTGCATTTGCTTTCTTAATTACGGACTCAGCCTGCAAGTTTAGCTTTCGAGAATCCTGGACTAGGACTCCCAAGTCCCTTTGCACTTCAGCATTATGAATTTTGCCACCGTTTAGAAAATAGTCCATGCCTCTATTCTTTTTTCCAAAGTGCAAGACCTCGCACTTGCCCATGTTGAATTTCATCAGCCATTTCTTGGACCACTCTCCTAAACTGTCTAAATCTTTCTGCAGCCTCCCCACCTCCTCCATACTACCTGCCCCTCCACCTATCTTTGTATCATCGGCAAACTTAGCCAGAATGCCCCCAGTCCCGTCATCTAGATTGTTAATATATAAAGAGAACAGCTGTGGCCCCAACACTGAACCCTGCGGGACACCACTCGTCACCGGTTGCCATTCCAAAAAAGAACCTTTTTTCCCAATTCTCTGCCTTCTGCCTGACAGCCAATCGTCAATCCATGTTAGTACCTTGCCTCGAATACCATGGGCCCTTATTTTACTCAGCAGTCTCCCGTGAGGCACCTTATCAAAGGCCTTTTGGAAGTCAAGATAGATAACATCCATTGGCTCTCCTTGGTCTAACCTCTTTGTTATCTCTTCAAAGAATTCTAACAGGTTTGTCAGGCACGACCTCCCCTTACTAAATCCATGCTGACTTGTCCGAATCCGACCCTGCACTTCCAAGAATTTAGAAATCTCATCCTTAACAATGGATTCTAGAATCTTGCCAACAACCGAGGTTAGGCTAATTGGCCTATAATTTTCCATCTTTTTCCTTGTTCCCTTCTTGAACAGGGGGGTTACAACAACGATTTTCCAATCCTCTGGGACTTTCCCTGACTCCAGTGACTTTTGAAAGGTCATAACTAACGCCTCCACTATTTCTTCAGCTATCTCCTTTAGAACTCTAGGATGTAGCCCATCTGGGCCTGGAGATTTATCAATTGTTAGACCTCTTAGTTTCTCTAGCACTTTCTCCTTTGTGATGGCTACCATATTCAACTCTGCCCTCTGACTCTCCGGAATTGTTGGGATATTACTCATGTCTTCTACTGTGAAGACTGACGCAAAGTACTTATTCAGTTCCTCAGCTATTTCCTTGTCTCCCATCACAAAATTACCAGCGTCATTTTGGAGCGGCCCAATGTCAACTTTTGCCTCCCGTTTGTTTTTAATGTATTTAAAGAAACTTTAACTATCATTCCTAATGTTACTGGCTAGCCTACCTTCAAATTTGATCCTCTCTTTCCTTATTTCTCTCTTTGTTATCCTCTGTTTGTTTTTGTAGTCTTCCCAATCTTCTGACTTCCCACTACTCTTTGCCACATTATAGGCTTTCTCTTTTGCTTTGATGCATTCCCTAACTTCCTTTGTCAGCCATGGCTGCCTAATCCCCCCTCTGATAACCTTTCTTTTCTTTGGGATGAACCTCTGTACTGTGTCCTCAATTACTCCCAGAAACTCCTGCCATTGCTGTTCTACTGTCTTTCCCACTAGGCTCTGCTCCCAGTCGATTTTCGTCATTTCCTCCCTCATGCCCCTGTAGTTACCTTTATTTAACTGTAACACCTTTACATCTGATTCTACCTTCTTTCTTTCAAATTGGAGATTGAATTCGACCATATTATGATCACTGCCTCCTTAGTGCTCCCTTACTTTAAGATCTTTAATCCAGTCTGGCTCATTACATAACACTAAGTCCAGAATGGCCTGTTCCCTCGTGGGCTCCATCACAAGCTGTTCCAAAAAGCCCTCCTGTAATTATTCAATGAATTGCCTTTCCTTGGGTCCACTGGCAGCATTATTTACCCAGTCCACCTGCATATTGAAGTCCCCCATGATCACTGTGACCTTGCCTTTCTGACATGCACTTTCTATTTCGTGGTGCATTTTGTGCCCCCGGTCCTGACCACTGTTAGGAGGCCTGTACACAACTCCCATTATGGTTTTTTTGCCTTTGCGTTTCCTCAACTCTACCCACACAGACTCCACATCATCTGACCCGATGTCGTTTAGTGCTATTGATTTAATTTCATTCCTAATTAACAAGGCAACCCCGCCCCCTCTGCCCACCTCTCTGTCTTTTCGATAGGTTGTGAATCCCTGGATGTTTAAATGCCAGTCCTGAACCCTCTGCAACCATGGGCGTCATTCTCCGACCCCCCGCCGGGTCGGAGAATGGCCGTTGGCCGCCGTGAATCCCGCCCCCGCCCCCGCCGAAGTCTCCGCTCCCGGAGATTGGGCGGGGGCGGGAATCCGGCCGCGCCGGTTGGCGGGACCCCCCGCTGGATTCTCCGGCCCGGATGTGCCGAAGTCCCGCCCAGAAATTGCCTGTCCCGCCGACGTAAATCAAACCTGGTATTTACCGGCGGGACCAGGCGGCGTGGGCGGGCTCCAGGGTCCTGGGGGGGGGCACGGGGCGATCTGACCCCGGGGGGTGCCCCCACGGTGGCCTGGCCCGTGATCGAGGCCCACCGATCCGCGGGCGGGCCTGTGCCGTGGGGGCACTCTTTCCCTTCCGCCTCCGCTACAACCTCCACCATGGCGGAGGCGGAAGAGACTCTCCCCACTGCGCATGCGCAGGAAACTGACAGCGGCCGCTGACGCTCCCGTGCATGCGCCGGGAAATTGACAGCGGCCGCTGACGCTCCCGTGCATGCGCCGGGAAATTGACAGCGGCCGCTAACGCTCCCGCGCATGCGCCGCATTTCCGCGCCAGCTGGCGGGGAAACAAACGCCATTTCCGCCAGCTGGCGGGGCGGAAATCCCTCCGGCGTCGGCCTAGCCCCTCAATGTCGGGGCTAGGCCGCCAAAGATGCAGAGCATTCCACACCTTTGGGCCGGCGCGATGCCCGTCTGATTGGCGCCGTCTTTGGCGCCAGTCGGCAGACATCCCGCTGTTGGGGGAGAATTTCACCCCATGTCTCTGTGATGCCTACCACATCACACCTGCCAGTCACAATCTGGGCCACAAGCTCATCTACCTTGTTCCGTACACTGCGCGCATTTAAATATAGCACCTTTAATTCTCTATTGACCGTCCCTTTTTGTTTTCTTAGTGTGGTGGACCTTGGTTTACTGAGCCTTTCCATACACTGTGTCATATTTTGTGGGATGGGGACAATCGTAACCACTCTTGAGTTTTGTCTGTTCATGTTTTTTTGTATTCCTAAGCAGCTACGATCCCCGCTGATTACTTTACCTCTTGGTTCCCTGACTTTCCCTTCCCCCCCAATCTTTAGTTTAAAGTCCTATTGACCACCCTATTTACTCTTTTCGCCAGAACACTGGTCCCAGCTCGGTTCAGGTGGAGACCATCCCAACGGCATAGGTCCCCCCTGTCCCATGGTCTCACCCGTCGGGAACTCAGCCTGTCGGCTGTGGACTCAGTCCAGCGCTGCCACAGTCGGGGGAGGGCCTATCCCCGGGCAGGGGGGGCTTAATTCGGGGCTGGGGGCACAGTGGGGGGGGGGGGGGGGCGGCTTGGGACGCTCGAGCCAGCCTAAGGGGGGGCTATTTTTGCAGTCCAGGTCAGCGGGCTGCATCCACCATGAAGCACGGCGTGGCCACTGCAGGCTGCCACCGTGCGCATGCGCGGCCACGGACCCGGCAATGCTGCTAGCCCCCCAACCCAGAGCAGGAAATGGGTGGCCATTTTGCCTCAGTTTTCCTGGCGTAAAACACTACCGTTTTCAGGCTGGCGTGGGGTCTTAGTCTCCCAAACGGAGAATCCAGCCCCACGTTTCTCAATTTTCCATGTCCCTCTCTGGTGACATTGCGAGATTCGATTTGAATTCATTGGTGTAGAAGATTTTTATTTGGACGGGCAGCATGATCGGTGCAGGCATGGAGAGCCGAAGGGCCTGTTCCTGTGCTGTACTTTTCTTTGTTCTTTGTTCTTTTGTGCCCCAGACTATCAAATGAAACCCCCTCAGTGAATGTTAAATATGGTTTACAACAGGTTGGGCCAGGAGTGAGGCAGTCGAAGTGATCCCTCCGGGGGCGCAGAAGTAATATAGCCCTCGGGGTGGTAGGGGGACATGCCTGGGCAGTGCCAGGGGTGGACCTTAGTGGGAGACCCATGGGATGGTGTTTTGATGTGTGGTTGGTGGAGGGAAAGTAGAGATTGAGGGGAGGGGGGGATGCCGGTGATGAATGTCAGGAGAAGTCAAGGGGGGGCGATGCTGTTGCCGGCAATGAATGCCGGGAGTGGGGGTGTAGCCCCCCAAGACCTGTTATGTGGTGCTGGGGGCCATTGCATTGCAGCACTGGTTGGGGTGCCCTTTAAAGATGGCACCCCATCTGTGTAGAGCTGGCTCCTGGCTCTAAGAGTCACCGCCCCACCAGAGTGAGGGCGTAAACCACACCCACTCACTTCTTTTTGGCAAAGAGGCTCAAGATTCAATGAGAAAACTGGTTTGTAGAATAAGAGTTTTCTATGAGAGCCTGGCACTTTACCAAATTCTGGTAAGGTTCCACCCAATGTTTCGAGTCTGTGTGACCGTTCTTCAGGGCTCCTGGGAAGAAGTGGCTGGATTTCCCATAAACCGAATTGAATGGGTGCTGACAAATAGTTTGATGTGGAGATGCCGGCGTTGGACTGGGGCGAGCACAATAAGGGGCGTCATTCTCCAGCCCCCCGCCGGGTCGGAGAATGGCCGTAGGCCGCCGTGAATCCCGCCCCCGCCGAAGTCGCCGGTACCGGAGATTGGGCGGGGGCGGGAATCGGGCCCGCCGGTTGGCGGGACCCCCCGCTGGATTCTCCGGCCCGGATGGGCCGAAGTCCCGCCCAGAAATTGCCTGTCCCGCCGGCACCTGGTATTTACCGGCGGGACCAGGCGGTGTGGGCGGGCTCCGGGGTCCTGGGGGGGGGGCGCGGGGCGATCTGACCCCGGGGAGTGCCCCCACGGTCTGGCCCGCGATCGGGGCCCACCGATCCGCGGGCGGGCCTGTGTCATGGGGGCACTCTTTCTCTTCCGCCTCCGCTACGGCCTCCACCATGGCGGAGGCGGAAGAGACTCCCTCCACTGCGCATGCGCGGGAAACTGACAGCGGCCGCTGACGCTCCCGCGCATGCGCCGGGAAACTGTCAGCGGCCGCTGACGCTCCCGCGCATGCGCCGGGAAACTGTCAGCGGCCGCTGACGCTCCCGCGCATGCGCCGCATTTCCGCGCCAGCTGGCGGGGCAACAAATGCCATTTCCGCCAGCTGGCGGGGCGGAAATCCCTCCGGCGCCAGCCTAGCCCCTCAATGTTGGGGCTAGGCCACCAAAGATGCGGAGCATTCCGCACCTTTGGGCCGGCGCGATGCCCGTCTGATTGGCGCCCTATTTGGCCCCAGTCGGCGGACATTGTGCCGTTGGGGGAGAATTTCGCCCAAGAAGTCTTACAACACAAGGTTAAAGTCCAACAGGTTTGGTTCAAATCACTACCTTTGAGCACTGCTCCTTCCTCAGGTGAATGAAGAGGAACAGTCTAGAAACATATATAGAGACAAAGTGAAAGATGCAAGACGATACTTTGAATGCGTGCATTTGCAGGTAATTAAATCTGTACAGATCCAGAGAGAGGGTCTTGAGACAATTCACACCTCTTTAACCTGGGATTAAGATTTAAACTGGTGTCGTAAGACTTCTTACTGGACAAATAGTTTGCCAGCGCTGGTTATATGCTGATCAATTTAAATTAAGTTGAAGCAGACAAAAACCAACAATAAATATGGACATAGGGGGCGAAATTCTCCTACCCGCCCCGCCACATTTCTGCCCCGACCGGCCGGCGGGAGTCTCCGTAACACCGGCCGGTCAATGGGGTTTCCCATTGTGGGGCAGCCCCACGCCGTCGGGAAACCCCCGGGCGCCGGCAGAACGGAGACTCCCGCCGGCGGAGAATGACGCCCAGGAATTTGTAATGGTAAACAAATGGAGGCAGAAAGTGTGACAAATGTGACAATAGAACATTCAGTTGTGCAGACAGGAAATGTGGGCACACATGAGATATTTACAAACTGGCAAATGGAATGTCAGATGCCCAAGCTTCTTTCCTGAGGAATTGCCAAATCAAAATCTCCCAGGAATGCAGCTGTTTGTGTGATAAGGTCCTGATTTCAAGAAGCCAGACTACTAATGATAGATTAATGTGATACTTTGAGGATTTGTATATCATGATGGAATAGTGGTGTTTGTGTGTAGATGGTAGAGGTTAAGGACATAAAGCAGCAAGAGTGAAGTGAGTAGAAAGTACAGAGTTTCACATTGAGAGCAGAAGAAAGTGGAATGGTGTAAGGCAATGAATAGAGGGAGCGGCACAGTGACACAGTGGTTAGCACTGCTGCCTCACAGCGCCAGGGACCCAGGTTCAATTCTCGTCATGGGTCACTGTCTATGTGGAGTTTGTACGCTCTCTGCGTGTCAGCATGGCTTTCCTCCGGGTACTCTGATTTCCTCCATTGGATTGCGGGTTGGTCCAGGCTCGATAAATCGAATGGCCTCCTTCTGCACTGTAGTGATTCTAATCGGGTGAGGGAGTATTATATTTGATGGGGCCTCGGGTAATGAGTAGTTCTGCAGAGAGTTTTGTGAAATTATAGTTTAGAGTCTTTCCTAAACAGCCCTGGTCAAATTATTAAACTTTATCCCACATTGCAGCCATGTGCTGGGGTAAAGGCTCCTGGTGCTGACTTACCGAGCAGCTTGGTGAGATGTTGGGCTGGATTCTCCGCACCCAACGCCAAAATCGTGTTCGGCGAAGGGGCGAAGAATCCAGTTTCCCCACACGAAATTGGGACAGGCTCCGGTTCCGCGGTTCTCTGTCCCCCGAAAAGCGCGCATCGATTATCCACCGCCTCATGCATTGCCTGAGGCCCGCCCCATTATTCTCCATCCCCGACTGGCCGAATTCCCGACGGCATGAACAACTTATGGCCCTACCGTCCGTGATACCCGCGTGGCGGCTGCGGACTCAGTCCGGGGCCATCACAGTCGGGGTAGGGCCGATCGGAGGGCGGGGGGGGGGGGCTCATTTGGGATGGGGATTTTTTGTGCGGCCAGTCCGGGGCGAGTGAGCGACCGATGCAGGGCACTATTTCGGTGGTCCACGTCCGCGGGCTGATGCCGCTATGGAGCACGGCGGGGCCGCTGGAGGACGCTGCTGTGCGCATGCGCGGCCTCTGACCCGGATGTGCGAGGGTCCATATCGGCAGCTGGAGCTGCGAGCTCCACGACAGCTGCCTGCTATCCCCCTGCAAGGCTGTGAATCTGTAGCCTTTTGATGGCAGTTTTCCTGGCGTAAAAGACTACGGGCAGGAATCTCCGACCCCCCCGCCGGGTCACGGAATTGTCGGGGGCGGCATGAATCCCGCGCCGCCGCTCCGCCGCTGACTGCCGAATTCTCGGGTGCCGTTTTTTGGGCGGGGGCGGGGATCGCGCTGGCTGGGGGCCTTTGGCAGCGGCCCCCCCGGCAATTCTCGGGGCCCCGATGGGCCTAAACGGCCTTCCATTTTTGGCCAGTCCCGCCGACGTGGATTAGACAAGGTCCATACAGGCGCGACCTGGCTTGGAGGGTGGTTTGCGGAGTCCTCAGGGGGGCGCGGGCGGATCCGGCCCTGGGGGGAGCCCCCACGGTGGCCTGGCCTGCGATCAGGGCCCACCAATCTGTGGTCGGGCCTGTGCTGTGGGGTCACTCTTTCGCTCCGCGCCGGCCTCTATAAGTCTCCGCGATGTCCGGCGCGGAGAAGAAACCCCCTGCGCATGCACAGGAAACACACCAGCGGTTCTGCGCATGCGCCAGAACACACTGTCGCTCCTGTGCATGCGCCAACTTGCACCGGCTGGCGGAGGCCCTTCAGCTGGGCCTAGCCCCCGGATGTGTGGAGGATTCCGCACCTTCCGGGCGGCCCGCCCCGCCGATTGTGGGAGAATCCCGGCCCGCAGTTTCCATGACGGCGTGGGGACATAGTCCCTGAAACAGAGAATCCAGCTCAATCTTTCTGGTGCTTGATGCCAAGCTCCTGCTAAGCTCCTTCAATAATACTTCCATTACTGCATCCAAAAAGCAGGAGGACCTTTGAGAGTGTTGTCCCCTTAAAATGTGCAGGCTGCCTTTCAGGATAGCTGGTATTTGACAATTTGACAATTATTATGACTGCTGAATGTTATAAGATGGTTATGCTTTAAACTGTCTCCTTTAATTCAAGGCAAAATGTCGCAACTGGGAGAGGAGGTGGAACATCATACAGGATCTGCCCAGGGAAAAACATATGACCTGTTTATTATGGAGTCAGAAACTCAAATTGAAACTTATTCAAAGTCAAATACAAATTTTAGCACCTTGACATAAAGAGGGAGGCAGATGTCATGTTGCTGCCCAGACTCTCAGATCGAGGGATTTGGGAGAGAAAACTAAAAGCAGGTGCTGCTATGCCAGGCAGAAGAAAAAGACCATTAAGTGGGGGGGGCGCCTGGTGAAGATGGAACCCCTGTTAGACGAAACAAGCATTGTGGAGAGCTAAAAGCCAAGGTTTCACCCAAGAGTACATTTTTGTTGAATGCATTCCATTATACTCAGAAGGTTGAGTGATCCAGATTTTGTTTAAAAGGACACTAGAAGATTCATCCTTGTGGGGGAGGGAGAAGAGGCCCTCTTAAAGCCAGGAGGAACTTGTGATTTTTAAAGTAGGTCACATTTCTATGAAGAATGTGGTGTGATGTATATACGTGGTGTAGGTTTTTTGTGTTAAGAAGTTAATAGGGAATACCTTTTCTGTAGTTTATTGTATTAGCTGACGACTATGTAACGTTTAGTCAATATTGATTTTTAGTTTGTTTGTTGCAATAAAACGCTTAAAACATGAAATTGTATTGTGTGATTCTTTGCATAGGACATTGGGAAATTAATATGTCTTTTTAAATGTTATCTGTCTCCACGAGGACTGTAACACAATCTGCAATACAGCTAGCATTGGCACAGCTGCTATTTCACGATAATGAGGACTCCTGATCAATTTTACTTTTTAGATCCATCCACACGGTCAGAGACATGCCGTCTGCAAAGTGTTTATTCTGATTCTCAAATACATGCCCAAATAAATTCCCACTTTTCCTTCCAAACATTCATAAATAGGACTGTTCTGGTACACACAGCGCTTCAGCTTGTTTCTGCCTCACTGAACTCATTTCTTCCTATCTTAACTCTATTTTTTCTCCCCTTCACCAGTCTCTTCCCATCTAGATTTGTGATTCGTTTGATTCTCTACTTCATTTTACCACCTCCTCCTCTTCATTATGGCCGTCCAATCCTTCTATGCCTTCACCCCCCCCCCCCCCCCCCCCCCACCCCTCCTTGATTGGAGGCCTGAACAATCCTCATCCACCACTCCCATCCTCCACCCAGGTAAACTTGTGGTCCCGCCTACAATGGGGAGGCTAACTGCAGACTTGGAGATCACTTTGCCGAACACACTGTGAGTCTGATCCTGTATTCAGTCCACACCTAGCCTTCTCAGCATGGACCATTGAATAGCATTTAGAAATAGGGGCTTCTCTGAACTTTCTCCTACCTTACGGTGGCACATTGTTGAGCACTGCTGCCTCACATCACTAGGGACCTGGGTGCAATCCTGGCCTTGGGTCACAGTCTATGTGGAGTTTGCACTTTCTCCCTGTGCCTGCATGAATTTCCTCCTGGTTCTCCAGTTTCCTCCCACAGTTCAAAGATGTACAGTTTAGGTGGATTGGCCACGATCAATGCATTAGGTTACAGGGATAGGGCAGTGGAGTGAGCTGCGGTTGGATGCTCTTTCGTAGGGTTGGTGCAGATTCGCTGGGCCGGTATGGCCTCCTTCTGCACTGTAGGGATTCTATGGATTCTGTGTCACAGACATTGAAGCTAATTGCAGCACACGTATTCTGGACCCAGTTGAGATGAGTTAACTTGGCAAAATTTCCAAAGATTAAATCAGAAAATTTCCTGCATTGTTCAGCTGGTTTCAAGAAATCCATTTATTTATATATATAATGTGAAAATGAATGTGATATAGCAGGAGTGTGACTGAGGGCTATTGTTGCCGGGTCTTGTAGTAGGTGAAGGATCATCACATGATGAAATGATAAAAAGAATGTATAAATCACTGAAAGATGTTAGTGCTGCTTTTACCTCTTCAACACGAAATGCCTCCTCTTCAGGAATGACTTCATCTTCAACAATTTCAGCCACTCTCTGCAAAACATCAAAGTGATTGGCTAAACACAAGCCTGGCTGCTGGTTTTATTCCGTTAACCTTCACATTCACAGTATTCAACTCTTTGCGCAATTAAATCAAATCTCAAATTCAGGAATAACCTAAAGTCAGACATAATTTTCTTCAATTACTGATGTTATAAACATGAATTACTAAACACACCTAATACACTCTGCCTGCAGACAAAGTGACAGGTTAGTAGAAATTGCAGGTGCTTTGTTTTGATAATACTTCGGCTGGAAATAGTTTTCTGTCGTTTTTAATTTAGACTCAGTTACAAAACGAAATTGAAAAGGTAATGTACAGAAGGGGTGGAAGCGAGGCCTTTGAGAGGGTGAAGACCCACACTCTGATTGAGATATACAAGAGAGAAACTTGTTCAGGTAAGCATGTCTGCCTGCTGCTCCAGTCCATATAGGAACACATTCTCTTCGACATGAGTATTTTATAAACTTGCAAGAATTAACCTTATAACACAGCGGGGATTTAATGTGGGCCGTTAGCGCTCCGAAAGCTAGTGACATCGAAACAAACCTGTTGGACTTTAACCTGGTGTTGTAAGGCTTCTTACTGCGCTATGCCCCCTAGTAATTGACCCCTCTTCCCTGGAAAAAAGCCTCTGACTATCCACTCTGTCTATGCCCCTCATAATTTTGTAGACCTCTATCAAGTCGCCCCTCAACCTCCGTCGTTCCAGTGAGAACAAACCGAGTTTATTCAACCGCTCCTTATAGCTAATGCCCTCCATACCAGGCAACATCCTGGTAAATCTCTCTTTGCACCCTCTCTAAAGCCTTCACATCCTTCTGGTAGTGTGGCGACCAGAATTGAACACTATACTCCAAGTGTGGCCTAACTAAGGTTCTATACAGCTGCAACATGACTTGCCAATTCTTATACTCAATGCCCCGGCCAATGAAGGCAAGCATGCCGTATGCCTTCTTGACTACCTTCTCCACCTGTGTTGCCCCTTCCAGTGACCTGTGGACCTGTACACCTAGATCTCTCTGACTTTCAATACTCTTGAGGGTTCTACCATTCACTGTATATTCCCTACCTGCAATAGACCTTCCAAAATGCATTACCTCACATTTGTCCGGATTAAACTCCATCTGCCATCTCTCTGCCCAAGTCTCCAAACGATCTAAATCCTGCTGTATCCTCTGACAGGCCTCATCGCTATCCGCAATTCCACCAACCTTTGTGTCATCTGCAAATCTACTAATCAGACCAGTTACATTTTCCTCCAAATCATTTATATATACTACGAACAGCAAACGTCCCAGCACTGATCCCTGCGGAACAACACTAGTCACAGCCCTCCAATTAGAAAAACACCCTTCCATTGCTACTCTCTGCCTTCTATGACCTAGCCAGTTCTGTATCCATCTTGCTAGCTCACCCTTGATCCCGTGTGACTTCACCTTTTGTACCAGTCTACCATGAGGGACCTTGTCAAAGGCCTTACTGAAGTCCATATAGACAACATCCACTGCCCTACCTGCATCAATCATCTTGGTGACCTCTTCGAAAAACTCTATCAAGTTAGTGAGACACGACCTCCCCTTCACAAAATCATGCTGCCTCTCGCTAATACGTCCATTTGCTTGCAAATGGGAGTTGATCTTGTCTCGAAGAATTATCTCCAGTAATTTCCCTACCACTGACGTAAGGCTCACCGGCCTGTAGTTCCCTGGATTATCCTTGCTACCCTTCTTAAACAAAGATACAACATTGGCTATTCTTCAGTCCTCCGGGACATCACCTGAAGACAGTGAGGATCCAAAGATTTCTGTCAAGGCCTCAGCAATTTCCTCTCTAGCTTCAGTATTCTGGGATAGATCCCATCAGGCCATGGGGATTTATCTACCGTAATATTTTTCAAGAGGCCCAACACCTCGGGCAGGATTCTCCGACCCACGGCAGGTTGGAGAATCGCCGGGGGCTGGTGTGAATCCTGCCCCCGCCAGTTGCCGAATTCTCTGGCACCGGGTATTCGGCGGGGGCGGGAATCGAGCCGCGCCGGTCGGCGGGCCCCCCCCCCGGCGATTCCCCGGCCTGTGACGGGCGAAGTCCTGCTGCTGGAATGCCTGTCCCACCGGCGAGGATCAAACAAGCTCTCTTCCCAGCGGGACTAGGCGGCATGGGTGGGCTCCGGGGTATTGGGGGGGGGGCGCGGGGCGATCTGGCCCCGGGGGGTGCCCCCACGGTGGCCTGGCCCGCGATCGGGGCCCACCGATCCGCGGGCGAGCCTGTGCTGTGGGGGCACTCTTTTCCCTCCACCTCGGCCACAGTCTTCACCATGGCCGACACGGCAGAGACACCCCCCCTGCGCATGCACGGGGATGACGTCAGCAGCCACTGGCGCTCTCGCGCATGCGCGGACTTCTGCCACCCGGCGAAGTCCTTTCGACCCCGGCTGGCATGGCGCCAAAGGCCTTTCCCGCTGGCTGGCGGCACGCCAACCACTCCGGCGCGGGGCTAGCCCCTCAAGGTGAGGGCTTGGCCCCTAAAGGTGCGGAGAAATCCGCACCTTTGGGGCGGCCCAACACCGGCGTGGTTCACGCCATTCCATCCCGCCGGACCCCCCGCCCCGCCGGGTAGGGGAGAATCCCGCCCCTCATCTTTTTGGATCTTAATGTGACCCAAGCTATCTACACACCTTTCTCCAGACTCAACATCCACCAATTCCTTCTCTTTGGCGAATACTGATGCAAAGTATTCATTTAGTACCTCGCCCATTTCCTCTGGCTCCACACTTAGATTCCCTTGCCTACTGGGCTAACCCTTTCCCTGGCTACCCTCTTGCTTTTTATGTACGTGTAGAAAGCCTTGGGATTTTCCTTAACCCTATTTGCCAATGACTTTTCGTGACCCCTTCTACCCCTCCTGACTCCTTGCTTAAGTTCCTTCCTACTTTCCTTATATTCCACGCAGGCTTCGTCTGTTTCCAGACTTCTAGCCCTAACAAATGCCTCCTTTTTCTTTTTGACGAGGCCTACAATATCTCTCGTTATCCAAGGTTCCCGAAATTTGCCGCACTTATCCTTCTTCCGCACAGGAACATGCTGGTCCTGAATTCCTTTCAACTGACACTTGAAAGCCTCCCACATGTCAGATGTTGATTTACCCTCAAACATCCGCCCCCAATCTAGGTTCTTCAGTTCCCGCCTAATATTGTTATAATTAGCCTTCCCCCAATTTAGCACATTCACCCTAGGACCACTCTTACCCTTGTCCACCAGCACTTTAAAACTTACTGAATTGTGGTCACTGTTCCTGAATTGCTCCCCTACTGAAACTTCTACTACCTGGCCGGGCTCATTCCCCAATACCAGGTCCAGTACAGCCCCTTCCCTAGTTGGACTATCTACATATTGTTTTAAGATGTCCTCCTGGATGCTCCTTAAAAATTCTGCCCCATCTAAGCCCCTAGCACTAAGTGAGTCCCAGTCAATAAATGGGTAATTGTGCCAACAGTGAGGTAACTATTGAAAATTAACTTTGAATAATACAGTACCTAAAATCATTTCCCACCTTATCGATCGGCAGTTCCACCTTGGTGTTTTCATCATCAGGAATTTCCTGTGCTCCTTGTAGCTCAGCTCGTCTTTCATTGACTTTAAAAACACTTCTGTCTTCTGGTGGATACAAAGTTTATTAAATTGACTGCAGCAGTAAATGAAAGAAAGTATGAGAGTATGTCAGATAGAGTACGAATAACAAGCAACATTATTCCAGTCAGTTCACCATTAAAACCACTGGAGTGTAGCAAAACATTAGTAATTCCTACCAACACCTCTATCTATTGGAATCATTCCAGGACATGTCGAGCTGGATGGTGCCAAATCATATGAACCATATCAACTGGAACATTTTGGTAGGTTCCAGGCAGACTTAAATCTGACTCAACTGTAAATAGAATGATCATTGAAGCTGTTGATATATTTTCTCTCCTTCTATGCCATGGTCCCTCTGGCCGAAATGTATTCATCATGTGAAATATGTTGAGATCTTTTGACATAATGAAGCATTTTATTATGTGTAAGGTTAATCCATGGGAGCCATAGAAACCCTACAGTGCAGGAGGAGGCTATACAGCCTATCGGGTCTGCACTGACCCCCTGAAAGAGCACCCTACCTAGACTTGCTCCACTGCCCTATCCCTTTAATCCCACCTAGCCTTTGGCACTAAGGGATCATTTGTCAAGGCCAATCCATCTAACCTGAACATCTTTGGACTGTAGAAGGAAACTGGAGCACCCGGAGGAAGTCCACGCAAACATGGGGAGAACGTGCAAACTCCACACAGACAGTCACCCAAGGCCAGAATTGAAGCTGGGGCCCTGCCGTTGTGAGGCAAGTTAGCCTATCTCAGACAACATATCAGGGGTGCCATGTGAGGGTACCTTTAAGACATGGATGTTTAAGCAATGTACCTTTAAGAAAATAGTGATGTCATAGAGTGGGTGGAGCTCTGCTCAGTTCAGCCATTTTGCAGGTTTTTAGTTTCAGTTTAAAAGCAGTGTGTGTGTGTCTGTGTGTTTCCAGAGAGCTGCAAGTTTTGCAGTTTGGTTTTGCAGCTTGAAAAGTGCCTGGCTGGTTTTGCTGAGAGCAGCTAAAAAGTGCCTGGCTGGTTTTGCTGAGAGCAGCTAAAAAGTGCCTGGCTGGTTTTGCTGAGAGCAGTTTAAAAGTGCCTGGCTGTTTTGCTGGAGCTGAAGGCAACCAAGCTAATATATCTCTGCCATTCTACAGAAAATATATATATCCTTTAAGCTGATGTGATACTGTTTAAAGGTGTTAAGTCTCTTGGAAGTTTGAAGGAACATTTTAAGGAGTTATTTACTGTTGCAATATTTTCTGAGTTACCTTTGAAGTAAGGGGTGTTAAGAGATCCAATGTTTATTTAAGATGTTAAGTTGAGTTCATGGAATAAACGGTGTTTTGTGTTTAAAAACCCACGTGTCCATAATTGTAATCCCACACCGAGGGAAAAAGCCGTGTGCTCGGAAAAGCAACAAATACATTAAAGGGGGAGGTTGGTTGAACTCCATGATACATTTTGGGGTTCTGAAAACGCCTCGCCCATAACAGGGGGGCAAAAGAATTTTCAAACAGGACTGGAAACCTGACTCAGATAAATGAAGAGTTGAAAAATATAATACCAGAGTTTCTAATTTTCTTTCGTCAGTGGTTTGATTAATCAGTTTTCAGACAAGGTATATTAGGGAAATTAACAAAAAGCAGAATCAAAATATATTCAAAATCTGAGCATTTTCAACGAGAAACATATACTTGAGCAGTCTTACATTTCTGTCATTGTATTTAGCTTGTAGCAAGGTACTGGCAGATATTAAAAGTTAACTACCTGGTTAGATATTTCAACATAGATTGACATATTTCCCTATTTCCCTTAAATAGATAGCAGGCTCAGATGCATCAGCCTGATGAACTGTGTGAAGTGATTCTGACAGATGGAGCCCTAGTTAATGGAGGTGATGGGGGTCCTGCCTGCTGGCTGAAGAGCCACCAAGGGTCCTGTGTTGGCTCCTATTGGGAAGGCCATGCCGTATTGAGTGCCAATCAGTGGTGGTGGGGGGGGGGGGGGGGGGGGGGGGTATGGGATTGATGGGTTTGGTGGGGTTTGGGGTGGGATTTGCAGCTGGGAGGCGGGTTGGATTTGAGTGAGGTGGGGTCTGGGATCTGGGGGTGGGTAGGGAATGGGCGTGAGGGGGCAGGAACTTGCCGGGGGGGTGGTGGAAGTTTCCATTTGGCATGCGGTCCCCGTGGGTCAGGGAACAGGGCAACTGCTTGGAGGTCGCCTCTGGGTGGCAGCCAGGGATTGGGGGGCAGCCATGTCCCACACAAGCTTTGATAACATTTCAGCCTACCTGGCTTCAGCTGCAGCCACGGGCTGCCCTGAAGAGCATACACCACCGCCCTACCCATCTCTCAGTCGTGAGCTGACTTTTAAGGTCATTTTTCTGCTTAAAGTTTGAAGTTGGAGAGAGGATGGCCAAGTTTTTCTACCTCCATTTTCAGTGGATGGGAATGGTGCCAGTATTGGAACATCCAGCAGGAGTCCCAGTACGGCTTTGACGCCAGCGGGATTTTCTCACTGGATCGTGTCTGTCCACCAATGACATAACGTCATTATCATACATTTTAATACGATTAACATGCTTCCCTGCTCTACTATTCCCCACGTTAAGATGCCACTCCCCACCCCCCCTTCGCCGATGTGATGTCACATCAGCGAGGTTTACAGCAGTAAAATAGGGACCTGGCGAATGGTTATCGCTGGGGGCGCACGGGTCAGCACAGCCCCCAGGAGGTGAGGGTTATGGCGAGTAGTATCCTTGGACTGGCCTTGGACAGTGCTATGTAGTGTCAGGGGGGCAAGTTGACCCATTGCACAACCGCACTATTTACATGCCCCACCAGTCCCATATGCTTAACAGTCCAAGGTGTTTGCTGAATTGGACCATCTCGGGGGCCTGAAGATAATCCGCCCTATCCAATTTTCAGACTGGGTGCCAGTCATGCCAGTTATGAAACTAGAAGGCTCCCTCCACCTCTGTTTCACTACTCTGTCCCTCAGATTGAGGAATTTGCATGCCAAACGCAGTCATTGCCCCCTCCATTTTATGGACTGCCTGCCAGTCACAGCGTCCTGTATTCATGGTTGGACTCAAACAGACCCGCAGCTGTCCCTAGGGCAACATATTACCCTCTATGGGGCCCAGCACCACGCCTTACCGGTGGTGTACACCAACAAGGTCCCCAAATTAAGCATCGAGACGGGGTCATCCTATGAGATTCAGGCTACTAGACTAGAAAGGCTTGAGGTTCATAAGGAGGACGTGTTAGCAATCCTGGAAAGTATGAAAATAGATAAGTCCCCTGGGCCGGATGGGATTTATCCTAGGATTCTCTGGGAAGCTAGAGAGGAGATTGCTGAGACTTTGGCTTTGATCTTTAAGTCATCTTTGTCTACAGGAATAGTGCCAGAAGACTGGAGGAAAGCAAATGTTGTCCCCTTGTTCAAGAAGGGAAGTAGAGACAATCCCGGTAACTATAGACCAGTGAGCCTTACTTCTGTTGTGGGCAAAATCTTGGAAAGGTTTTTAAGAGCTAGGGGGCGGGATTCTCCACTCCCGCGCCGAAGTGGCCGCGCTGTCGTGAACGCCGTCGAGGTTCATGACGGCGCGCAACGGCCCCCATCCCGACCGATTCAGGCCCTGACAATGGGCTAGGATCGGGGTCGCGTCATCTACACGCGCCAGGCCTTGTCGCCCATGTAAAGGTGGCACCGCATAGATGACGCAACCGGCGCCGCATAACTGGCGTCATCCGCGCATGTGTGGTTGCCGTCCTCTCTAAGTCCGCCCCGCAAGAAAATGGCGGACGGATCTTGCGGGGCCGCGGAAGGAAGGAGGTCCTCCTTCAGAGAGGACGGCCTGACGATCGGTGGGCACCGATCGCGGGCCATGCCACATTTAAGGTACCCCCTGGTGCAGGATCCCCCCTCCCCCTCCCACAGGCCCCCCCCCCAGCGTTCACGGACTGTTCACGGCGGCAGCGACCAGGTGTGGACGGCGCCGGGGGGGAACCCGCTGTTTTGGCCTGGCCACTCGGCCCATCCGGGCCTCAGAATAGCGGGGGTGCCGGAGAATCGCCATTTTGGGTGTCTCCGGCGATTCTCCGGCCTGCGGCCCGCGGAACTCAACGGGGCTGTTCCCGCCGCTTGGGAGAATCACGGGAGGGAGTCGGACCGGCGTCCCGGGAAATTTTGGCAGCCCAGGCGATTCTCCCAACCGGCGTGGGAGTGGAGAATCGCGCCCAGGGTGTATAATCATCTGGAAAGGAATAATTTGATTAGAAATCATCAACACAGTTTTGTGAAGGGTAGGTCATGCCTCACAAACCTGACTGAGTTCTTTGAGAAGGTGACCAACCAGGTGGATGAGGGTAAAGCAGTTGATGTGGTGTATATGGATTTCAGTAAAGCGTTTGATAAGGTTCCCCATGGTAGGCTACTGCAGAAAATACAGAGGCATGGGATTCAGGGAGATTTAGCAGTTTGGATCAGAAATTGGCTAGCTGGAAGAAGACAAAGGGTGGTGGTTGATGGGTAGTGTTCAGACTGGAGTCCAGTTACTAGTGGTGTACCACAAGGATCTGTTTTGGGGCCACTGCTGTTTGTCATTTTTATAAATGACCTGGAGGAGGGCGTAGAAGGATGGGTGAGTAAATTTGCAGATGACACTAAAGTCGGTGGAGTTGTGCACAGTGCGGAAGGATGTTACAAGTTACAGAGGGACATAGATAAGTTGCAGCGCTGGACCGAGAGGTGGAAAATGGAGTTTAATGCAGAAAAGTGTGAGGTGTTTCATTTTGGAAGGAATAACAGGAAGACAGAGTACTGGGCTAATGGTAAGATTCTTGGCAGTGTGGATGAGCAGAGAGATCTCGGTGTCCATGTACATAGATCCCTGAAAGTTGCCACCCAGGTTGAGAGGGTTGTTAAGAAGGCGTACGGTGTGTTCGCTTTTATTGGTAGAGGGATTGAGTTTCGGAGGCATGAGGTCATGTTGCAGCTGTACAAAACTCTGGTGCGGCCGCATTTGGAGTATTGCGTGCAGTTCTGGTCGCCACATTATAGGAAGGATGTGGAAGCATTGGAGAGGGTGCAGAGGAGATTGACCAGAATGTTACCTGGTATGGAGGGAAGATCTTATGAGGAAAGGCTGAGGGATTTGAGGCTGTTTTCATTAGAGAGAAGAAGGTTAAGAGGTGACTTAATTGAGGCATACAAGATGATCGGAGGATTGAATAGGGTGGACAGTGAGAGCCTTTTTCCTCAGATGGTGATGTCTAGCACGAGGGGACATAACTTTAAATTGAGGGGAGATAGACATAGGATAGATGTCAGAAGTAGGTTCTTTACTCAGAGAGTAGTAAGGGCGTAGAATGCCCTGCCTGCAACAGTAGTGGACTCGCCAACACTAAGGGCATTCAAATGGTCATTGGGTAGACATATGGACGATAAGGGAATAGTGTAGATGGGCTTTAGACACAGGTCGGCGCAACATCGAGGGCCGCTGTAATGTTCTATGTTCTATGTTCTATGCTCGGTGGTTCCTGAGCTTGGACGAAAGCCATGTTTGTGGACCTCCACAAGGGGTACCCGGGAGTGTCCAAAATGAAGATGCTGGCCCGCAGCTATGAGTGGTGGTCAGGGATTGATGTGGACATCAAGAAGTTTGCCCAGCATTGTGTGCAATACCAAAAGCACCAAAAACTGCCACCGGGGGCACCACCCACCCATGGTTATGGTCGGGCTGTCCTTGGTCTCGCCTCCAAATTGATTTTGTGGGACAATTCCAGGGAGCAATGTTTCTCATCGTCATGGACACCCAAATCAAAGTGCATGGACATCCATAAAATGCAGGTAATGACGGCTTGGGTCACCATAGAAAGACCGCACCTATCCTTCAGCACACACTGGCTACCGAGGGTGCTGGTTTTGGACAATGGAACGGCTTTTGCTAGTGCGGAGTTTGGGGCATTCATGGCCATGAATGGCATTCGACATGTGTGTACCACCCTATATCACCCAGCATGAAATGGATTTGCGGAGCTTTTAAACTTGGAATGAAGCAAAATACCGTAGGTTCCTGGTAGACTCGGCTGGCATGATTCCTCTTCCAGGATCGCTTCAGCCGAATTACTGATGTGTCATCAGTTGAGTTTAGTTATCCCTGACATTGATGGGAAGATCCACCAGGACAGGACTAAGACTGACTCAAGACAAGGTACGCCTTTGTGCACATTTGCCCTCGGGGATCAGTGCACATGCGGAACATTTGCGAATGTGCCTCGTGGATCCCTGACATCGTGTTGGCCCAGACTGGACCATATTGGGTGTGGGCCCAAGGACGTGAGTCAAATCGACATGTGGATCATCTCTGCAGCCACATTCCGACTACCCGGACCCAGTCCTGATGCCCCTGCCTGGGCCTGTCCACCGCTTGTATTGCCATCTCCGACTAGTTGTCACTGTTGCGCCGGTTGTGCCAGCTGTGAAGAGACCTGATTTCAGATGTCGAGGATGCTGAGATGCTAGAAGAAGTCCAGCTCAGCTCCTATTCAAACTCAGATATGGACCTGTTGCCAACGCCGGAGCCTATCGCACTGGCCGCCACAGCTGCCTTGTGTTCATCGGCCCCGCCCAGCAATCAGCGCGAAAAGGCTGCTCCCAGGTTTGATACATGCCTCTGGATGTCGTCCACGAGTGAAGAAAACGAGGGTTTCCTTGGAGCCATCCATGGAAATGGATGTTTCCACAGACTTGGAGTGGGGAGTGTTTCTACCCCCGTGGAAGTCACAGTAGAAGGACTATCATATCCCCCGTGACCTCCACAGAATATGAACTTCCCCGGTAACAGGGGATGGGGTTTCTCCCTTAACAAGGTGAAACCTCACTAGTGTATAAAACCCAACCTGGGTGCAGGATGGGGAGGGAGATTTTTCGGGGAGTGGACGTTATTGTACATCAAAATAATCCCAGGGCGGCATTCCTGGTTTCCGATGCCGGAATTGCATTCGGCCGGAGAATCCACGTTGGCATCGCTGTTGCGATGCTCCACCCCCCTCCAAAATGGCATACTCTAGGAGTACGCTGCATGGCGTATGGACAGCCTCAGGACATTGCCCGAGGCCCTCTCCCGATGCTCCGCCCCGATGGGCCATGCTCCTGACGGTGTGGGTCGCTCATGATATTTGTTTTGTGGGAACTCGGCGTGGCGGCCGCCACAGTCGGGGGAGGGCTGATCCGCAGGCAGTTGGGCTTTGGCAGGGATTTAGGGGCACTGGTGGGGGGTGGTCCGGGGGTGGCGAGCCTGGCCAAAAGGGGGCACTATTTGGCAGGTCGGGTCCATGTGCGGCCGGCACCATGTTGTACGGCGCGGCCGCTGCAGGCTGCCGCCGTGCGCATGCGCGGCCATGGAGCCACCAATTCTCCGGCTGTATCGCCAGCTAGAGCCGGGCACTCCACACTGCCTGCCCGCTAGCCCTCTACCAGACGGAGGATCAGTGGCCGTTTTGCACCATTTTTCGATCGTAAAACGCCACCATTCCTACGCCAGCCTCAGCACTTAGTCTCAGAATTGGACAATCCAACCCCCAGTCTTTGTGTTCTACCTGCTTTTCTATGCGTGCTTCTTTGGCTGATTCTACAGTAACCTGCTGCTTCTTCAGTGCTGGAGGGTCCATGATTGTCCCTGCAACTGTGAGTGCCCATGTGCTGGCTTTAATTGGACAATGAGTCTACCTCCTAACCATAAATTGGCCAATTCCTAATTCAGGGAAAATCACCAGTGAGTTCCTGTTCTCCACACAGTGAGCCCTTCCAAGCCCATTTCAGACTTACAGTGGGATCCTGAGGCTCAGAGGAACAATCCTGCCTTGTGTGTGTATTTGGTGTGTGTACTTCAATGTGTCCATGATGTGTGTGCGTGTTCCTGTGTGTTAGTGTGTTTGTGTGTGTGAGTGTGGTTGTGAATGTGTGTTTGTGCGCGAGAGTGTGTGTGTGAACGTATGTGTCTAAATGTGCGTTTGTGTTTTTGTGAGTGTATGTGTGGGAGAGTTTGTGCATGTATGTGTATGAGTGTGTGTTTGAGTGAGTGCTGGATGCAAGTGCATGTTTGCGAGTGAACTTGTGTGTGAGTGTTGTATGTGTATTTCTGAGTGTTTGTGTGTATTCAGGTGTGCGTGTGAGAGTGTAAATGTGAGTGTGTGAATGAGAGTTAGCTTGTGTGTGTGTATGAGTGTAAGTTTGAATTTAGGTAGCTGGAATTTAAATAAAATTGAAGAGAAAGCATCCTTTTTACAAGCTACGGCCTCTCCATTTATTCCCTCAGCAGCATTTTTAAATTTGTTTATTTTTTCCACCTTCTCCTGGTAGTTTAACAAATGGATGAAAGCATTGACTGGACTCCATCTGCTGTAACTTTATGTAATGACATGAAATCATCTGAAACATGCCTGAACACAGACTGAATCACTCACTACCTTTTGGGTAAGGGTAAAATTGAGAGAGTGAATTTCAGACCCTGTAAATATTGTTTATGTCTGATGAGCATTTAACAACATTTCAGTTTTAAAAAGGAGAATTCTTACCTTTGGTATCATCCCCACGCTGTGAATTCTTTGCCAGATTCCGATTTAACTTCACTTTCACTGGTTTTGCAAAGAATATAGAATGTGCTTCCTGGTTGTTCTTTCTTTGCTTTCCCCTCACCATGTGTGGTGACACTGAGATTTCAGCAGCATCTCCTGTAGACTGGACTCTCCTCTTATCTGACTGGAAATTGATTCAGATCTTTGATTACATTGTATTGATAACACTCTTCCCTCTTCACTTTTCTTTTATTCAATCAAGGGGTGTGGGTGTTGCTGGCTAGGCCGGCATTTATTGCCCATCCCTAAATGGCCTTAAGATGATGGCGGTGAGCCATCTTCTTGAACCGCTGTACTCCATGTGGTGTAGGTACACCCACAGTGCTGTTCAGGAGATAACTCAGCCTATCTTTCTATTATTTTCCCTCGTGTGTGTATGTCTCTAGCTTTGCCTTAAATGAATCTTCTTTTCTGGAGATTTCACCACAGTGTTTGAGAAGCCTTTGTTAGGCTCCATTAAGGAAGATCATTAAACGTGGCCATGCTCTTTCAAGTATTCAAATATGTGCTCTTTAAGAATGAGTCAATATAGTCCCTACAAAGGCAAATGTGGCTGATTATCTTTGCACACTTTAGGGGCAGCACAGTGGCGCAGTAGTTAGCACCACTGCCTCGCGGCGCCGAGGACTCGGGTTCGATCCTGGCCCCAGGTCACTGTCCGTGTGGAGTT
Source organism: Scyliorhinus torazame (assembly GCF_047496885.1). Taxonomy (NCBI): domain Eukaryota; kingdom Metazoa; phylum Chordata; class Chondrichthyes; order Carcharhiniformes; family Scyliorhinidae; genus Scyliorhinus; species Scyliorhinus torazame. The sequence goes on along the minus strand of NC_092707.1, from coordinate 116,792,336 downwards.
TGCACATTCTCCCCGTGTTTGCGCCGGTCTCACCCCCACAACACAAAGGTGTGCAGGGGTAGGTGGATTGGCCAGGCTAAATTGTTCTTTAATTGGAAAATAAATAATTGGGTGCTCTAAAATTTAAAAAACAATTTTAAAAAATAAGCCTTTACTCATTTTAGCCCAGTGATGTTGAGTCTAAGTGGGACACCCATCTCATTCTCCTGGCTTGACAGAGCAGGAATCCCCTCGCTCGAATTGCTGAGTTTCACATTGGGGAAGAATACATTTATCAACCAATCCATTGGGAAAACTCACTCTTAAACTTTGGATATAAGTAGAAAAGGAAGTCATGACGACATTCTCAGGATAGCACAGGGTAAATATAATAAAATCATAAAGCCGTTTTTAATTATAATCCCTTGCATGTGCATGCCTGTTCTCTGAACAATTCCAATTTTACTTCTGAAATGAGCTCACTGGTTCCCTCTAGTGATCGCCAAGGTGTGGTTTACTCTCCTGTGCTGTGATTACATCACAGGATAAATACTGCTCAATAAAATGGATTTGGTAGTAAACAGATTCTCAGTGGAAGGAGATGTCTGCTGGAAGATCATCATCCTTCATTGTAATGTGTGAGGGGATGGAGAGTTTTATTTAGCCAAGTCTGCGTGATAATTACCTTAGCAGGTGACGACAAGAGCGCAGAATCGCTGACTCCATCTTGGGATAGCATATACTGTCTCACACAATAGAAGTAAACAATTGAAAATAATTAGTTGCACAATTATTTGTCTATACAAGACTTTCATCTTTATACAATTTAATTTTAAATTCAAAGACCACAGTCTCAATCTCTATCGAAGTTGTATGTCATTTAACTGTTTTCATTCTGAAATTTTCATACGTTTTAATCATGTAATTACAACAGAAAATAATTTTGGGTTCACAGATGCAAATAAAATACTTGGGTGAGATATTGGAGGCACCTTTCAATCAATGCCTGATCAGAAACTATTACTGCCACATGGAACAAAATAATAGTTTTAAAAAAAATTTAGAGTACCCAATTCATTTTTTTCCCCAATTAAGGGGCAATTTAGCGTGGCCAATCCAGCTACCTTGCACATCTTTCCGTTGTGGCGGTGAGACCCATGCAGACAACGGGAGAATGTGCAAACTCCACACGGACAGTTACACGGGGCCAGCATCGAACCGGGTCCTTGGCGCCATGAGGCAATAATGTTAACCACATCTTCACCGTGCCGCCCCAGAACAAACTAATAGTAACACAAGGAAAGCATAAACTGAGAATTTATAAAAGCAGGTATCTGATTATATTGTATTCAAATGCACTCTGAGTTACAGCTGTATGTTTTTGGATGTGTCATGTATGATGAATCTGGACTGGGTGGCATGGCGGCACAGTGGTTAGCACTGTGGCCTCACAGCACCAGAGATTCAGGTTCAATTCCGGCCTGGTTACTGTCTGTGCGGTATTTTCACTTTCTCCCCATATCTGCTTGGGTTTCCTCCGGGTGCTCTAGTTTCCTCCCACAGTCCAAAGGTGTGCAGGTTAGGTGGATTTACTGTGATAAATTGCCCTTTAGTGTCCTGGGGTTATGTGGATAGGGTGGGTACTCTTTCAGAGGTACAGTGCAGACTCGGTGGGCCAAGTGGTCTCCTTCTGCACTGTCAGGATTTTATGATCCTGACTGTTGGAATGATAATATGTTAAGTAAATACTGATTTGGTATGTTGAAGATAATTAGAAAATGGTGAAGTTAATGACAGAAATAAAAATGTTTGTTCAATGTTTGATGTGTGGGCCTGCTAAACATCTGAGACAACTATCTCTATGGAATTTTTTTCTCTCAACTAACACTAAGTGGACAAGGATTGTACATGTAACTGGGAACATTTCTAATCAATGTGTGTAAATGGTGGACTGAACTCGATTCCATTTGCTACATTACAAAATGTCCTTTGTTTATCAATTTTGCTCGACCTGAACCTATGGACCCACCCTCTCATTTATTGAGTAACATTGCTTTTTTTAAAAAAGCCATAAAGCAAGGGACACCGCCTGCATCAACATAGTAGCTACCTAAACTGTTAGCTGGCCCAGGACTCCAAGTGGAAGGCAGCACTTTTAGATCTTGTTTTTTTAAATAAGTTCCTTCGGATGTGACACCCAGATCACAAATAGAATTCAGTGCCTGTGTTTTGAGCATGGGACTAGTTGAAACCATCCACATTTCTCACCACAAGTAATGAAAAACATTGCCATCAGCCAACAGCTGACTTAGAAAAGGTTGCCAGGTTACTGACTTTGGTAAAAGAGCAAACAAACCAGTTTTCACCCAAATACATAAATCTAATAATAACACCCACAGGAGATTCGAGCTCTAAGTTACAATGAGCACCATTCAACCACAGCATTGTGCTCAGTGCTGATCCGGCACACGGGGCGAATAGCGGGAAAGGTCAAAATCGAGGTTCGCGCCTGGTGCTATGGTTGTCCCTGTTATGGGTCTCCACAGTATCATAGACTCAAAGGTTCTCACCTCCACCGCTCAAGGGCAAACCCCAACCTGGCCCCTTCGAATCATTTTGTGATTCACCCAGCCCACTCCTGATGGCAAGTTCCAGCTCTCACCCAAAATGGCAGGAATATCATTCAGCCTAATTTGCATTCATTTCAATCTCATTAGCGAGATTGACGTCAAATGCAGTGGCCTCCCATCTGTTGCCTCTGTCAACACCTCCTGCTGCCTCAGGAAAGTGGGTAGCATAATCAAAGACCCCATCAACCCGGCTTAGTCACTCTTCCAACTTTTCCATCGGCCAGGAGATACAGTCTGAGAACACGCACTAACAGATTCAAAAACAGCTTCTTCCCCACTGTTACCAGACTCTTGAATGACCCTCTTATGGACTGATCTGATCTCTTCACACATCTTCTCTACTGAGTAGTACTACATTCCATATGCATCGCTCGATTTACATTGTGCATTTATGTATGCCCTATGGTTTTTTTTAAATGTATGGAATGATCTGTCTGGACTGTACTCAGGACAATGCTTTTCATTGCACCTCGGTTCACGTGACAATAAACAAATCCAATCCAATCCTGGGAGTCAACCGACTTCCCAGCGAGAAGTCACACGGGCATAGTTTAGTACTCCTTTACAAAATCGTGAAGTTGGTGCAATGGCTACCAAGGGGAGGTGAGTAGCCTTTTCCATATACCGGCATGCAGCTCAAGGGCACCAGAGCGACTGCCCCAGTGTTCGGGGAAGGATGGGGGGCTCGAAGGGGCCAGGTTGGGGTTTGCCCTTGAGCGGTGGAGGTGAGAACCTTTGAGTCTATGATACTGTGGAGACCCATAACAGGGACAACCATAGCTGCAGCCTGTCCATCCTACCAAGCATTCCAGGTCAGGGCCTTGCTGCAGCTTCCCTCTTGAAAGTCAATTCACTCCCTTTGACTGTGAGCAACCTCTTGCTTCACAGCTGAAGGCTTTTTCAAATGAGGGATTAGCCCTGTTTGTCATGATAGTGCTTCACACTCTTGAACTCTCAAGTGCCTCCTCGAAGGCACAGGTGCCATTGCTGAGAGGATGATTAGTGCATTGCATGTCCAGTAAACTGCATGTCCAGTAAACTTTGGTGCCTGACCAATGTGCCTGAACTCTAGCAGCATCTGCACCATAGAGGCAGCTGCCAACAATCCAAAACTAAAGAGCAGGGCTTCACCACTGAGGATCTTTCACAGCTGACGGGTAAATGCCTGGATTACTGGAGGGAAGCTGAACAAGGCCTCCCTAATGTTCCTGGCAGCGGTCTGGGATCTAGGGCTCCTGATCTGGCTGGGAATGAGTGTGCAGAGTGAGGTTTGCCAGCACAACTGGCTTGCTGGATGGCACTCTGAGAGAAGGCGGAACAGTCATGGTAAGGGTGAGGGAGGCTTGGGGGAATCGAGGATTCCAGGATGGAAGCCCGAACTGATTGTTGTTCTCTCTCCTTCTCCAATTCTTTCCAGATGCAAATAGGTTTTCTGGTGTTAATCCACGGAGTCTGCTCTCGCTGTGCTTCTTGCAACTGAGGCAGGCAGATGCCAAAGAAGGCAGCAAGGCCATTTCAGGCTGGAGGTGGCACCACATGTTCAGGGGGTCGCGCACACCCCGAAGACCTGGCCACCCATCAGGCTGAGGCAGGGGCCAGAAGGGGAGGCCAACGGTGTGCCAAGGTGTACAGGTGCCGTTGGTCCTTTCATGAGTCGACGGAGAACATATGCTGCAGAAGACTCTGCCTCAACAGAGAGACAACAGTACTGGTGCCACATCCTTGTTGACATGGCAACCTGTGGAGGAGGAGGACACCCACTCCTGGTGAGGGCCACTGCAGCACTAAATCTTTATGCCACTGGGTAATTCCGGGGCTCGTGCAGACATCTGATTGGCATATCACAATATGCCCGGGAGGTGACGGATGCTCTGAATACCAGGCACCAGACTATGATTGTGATTCAGCGGACAAAAGATAAAGTTTGTTTTTGGGCGTGCTTGGCGGGGTGTGTCTTGGAGGCAGCAGCGCTGAGAATCAACCCGCTCTTCACCGGCACTTTGCCGTTTTTTTAGGCCTCGGGGATTATGTGTTTTGTACTCTGGGATAACACAGGCTGCAACTCGATGCAGCTTTGACCAAAAGATACTCCAGACTTTGAGCTGCTGAGGAACCGGAATCTCGATCATCTTGCCTGGGTGCTGTTGCTGGTAGTCACGGATCTTCCTGAGTTGAACTATATAGATTCAACAGGCACTACTGGTATCGTGTTGTGTTATATACTCTGATATAACACAGGCTGCAACTCGATGCAGCTTTGACCAAAGGATACTCCAGACTTTGAAGTAAGTTCAATGTGATTTATTGAACCATTAGCACAGTTCTCTATGAGTTCGACTCTCCTGCTAATCTTGCTATAGTAACTCAGTCTAACTAACCAGTCTGCTCTAAGCCACGTGGTGGATGTGATGCTTCTGATCTGCCCCTGTCCTCTCTCAGTGTCTGTCTGTGGAAAGAGAAAGAGCATGTGTGTCCTGTCCTTTTATATATGGGTTTTGTAATGCCCCCTTGTGGTAGTGTCACCTCTGGGTGTCTTGACTGCCCATTGGTTGTGCCCTATTCTATGTGTTCATTAGCTGTATGTCTGCACATCATGACATCTCCGGTGCTCCCTCTAGTGTTTACTTAGTTGTAGTGTATTTACATTAACCCTTTGTGTATATACAGTGATGCATATCACCACATCCCCCCTTTTTTCGTGTTACATATTTTCTGCACTTGGTTAAAGAAAATTGAACAAAATAGGTAGATAAGTGATGACATGTACAAATCATGATGACAGTGATGGTTTATACAATACCAAATAATATGTGTATGAGTCCAAAGTTCATGAATTTATACGGTCAAGTGGCTTTCTTGTTTTGTTACTGAAGTGTCGATGTCGATGTTGTCATTTCCTTGTGAACGCCGTCAGTGTCCCTGTGCTTAAGGAACCAAGAAGTCATCAGGAGGTGTTCAAATGGTCAAATCACTTCGTTGTCTGATTTGGACTCTTTTTTTCTTCGATGCTTCTGGTAGCGATGCAGTATGTCATCTGTGTTGTCCGTCCTGGACTGTTTCTTGTGATTGTGATATTGATGCAGCATGGCAGCTGCCTTGAAAGCTGGTCTGCTTGTTTGTAGTGTAGCAAACGTGAATTTGTAAGATGCGTTATCATGCCATGGTATGTCTGCACGCTTGCCATTGTCTTGAGCTGTGCTGTCACAGTGACCTGCATTGGCAGAGTTGTACCATGTCGTACCAGTTGTTGTTCTATTGTTGTCATTATTGACATGCTTGTTGTTGTGTTTGTTGCCTCTGGTACGCTTCTTGTTGTTGTCAGTGTTGTTGTTTTTGTAGGTTTTGTTGTTGTGCTTGTTGCGCTCAATGATCACACCGAGTGGAGAATTCGAGTCCTTCACAAAGTTACTTGTGTCAGTGTCCTTTGTGGCATCTGCTGTTTCATTGAGCGTGCCGTCTCTGATTCCTCGGCGCTCCCCGTCTGGAGTCATGTCCGGTTCACTTGAATCATCTTTGGCTTGTCGATGCTCCCCGTCTGGAGCCCTTTCTGGTTCACCTGAATCAACTTTGGTTTCTTGATGCTCCCCGTCTGGAGTCATTTCAGGTTCCTGTAGAGAGGCTCGTGTAGATGAGGTTTGAATTAACGTGGTGTCACTGGAGTCATTAGTAGCCTCACTTTGATTGTCGAATGCCTCTTGTTATGGGTCAGGGTTTAGAGAACCCCAAAGTGTATCATGGAGTTCACCTGACCCACAACCTTTAATAGATTGTGGTATGGGGAGCACACGGCCCACTTTACAGGTGTGGTACAGCAGAAAATTGACAAGTATTTCTTTAAAACAAAACAATGTTTATTCTATGAACACAAGTTAACCTTTTTAAAACAAACAGTGAACATCTAAGCAACCATTAATTCAAATACAACCCCAAAGACTACAACACTAAGTAAGCTGTCCTTTTAACATCCAAAAGACTTAACACACCTTCAAACAGGAGCAAATTAAGTTTACATCCAATACTGAGACCTTTTACATTTCTGAGTTCACCAAGTGATCCATAGATAGTCTTTGGATGGCAGAGATCAACAGTACAGCTCTACTTCAGGTGCAGCTCACTGAAAAAAACAGACACACCCAAGTTTTTTCTCCAACTGAAACTAAAAAGCAGAAGGAGAGCTCAGCTCCACCCACGCTCTGACATCACTCGAGTAACATGAGCAGCTCCATTTCTTAAAGGTACATTTCTTAAGCACCCATTTCTTAAAGGCACTCTCACATGACACCACCCCGCAAGAAAAAAAACCCATCAACTTCAAGATGGTTTCATTTTTCAACTTTGCACTATCCTTTAAGAAATGCACACAGTAAATGTACTTGTTCGTTTCAAAAAACAACACACACAAACAGGTATAATAATATAGTCCGTTTTTTCCGTTCTTCTTCCTCCAACAGAAACTCCTCCTCGATTGACAGTCTCTTTGAACAAGAAGGTCTTTTCATGATCTGTCCATTTCTCTACGCCTCGGCATTTCTCTTTAAAGTCAGATACTTTAGTTCAATCTGATCATAGAGTCCCTTGCAATTCTCCAACACAGGAGCATTGGTTATCACAGTTTTCAGGCAGTCAGATGCCTGTTGAAAGTCCGCTGTCCATTATCGATGTTTCTTAAGCAAGTCCATCAGTGGAGCAATCACGCTACACAACTTTTTCACAAATGTTCAATCAAATCCACTCGTGCCAAGAAATCGCATTATTTCCCTTTGTCTTGAGGGTATCGAAAACTCCTCAAGGAAAGTGATTTGGGCTTTTCCAAATGCACTGTTGGTTAGGTTTATCGCCAATCCCGCTTCCTAAAGTCAATCGAATAACTCCATCAGATGTTTTACATGGTCTTTCCATATCTGGATGAAAATTACCAGATTGTCGATGTATACCGCACAATTGGGTAATCCTGAAACAACTTTGTTAGTTAACCGTTGAAATGTGGCTGGGGCGTTTTTCATGCCAAATGGCATAACTTTGAATTGGTATATACCATCTGGAGTCACAAAAGCTGAAATATCCTTCACCCTTTCGGATAAAGGTACCTGCCAGTAACCTTTAAGTCAATCCAGTTTGGAAATAAAAGTGGACTGTCCCACTTTCTTAATGCAATCCTCCAAACATGGGATAGGATAAGAGTCCGTTCTTGTAACTGCATTAACCTTTCTATAGTTCACACACAACCGTTGGGTAATGTCTGGTTTAGGTACCATCACTATGGGTGAGCTCCATTGGCTGCAACCCACTTCAATTATGCCATTTTTATGCATACTCTCAATCTCTTTGTTAACCTGTGCCAATTTTAAAGGGTTACGTCTATATGGATGTTGTTTGATTGGAACAGCATTTCCCACATCTACATCATGTATAGCCATTTTAGTACTGATATACCTTCAATTCACCGAGAGGCAGGGCGAGCGAGTGAACATTAGGCTTTATTAGTCATGAACTTGCCTAGCCAGAGTCAGTTGTACAGATGAATGCTGCCCACAGGCGGCTGGTCTATATATGGCCCCGATGAGGGCTGAGCCAGAGGCGGAGCCCACCAGGGTTACAGTACAGTACCTGGAAGCAGCTCGTATCACCACTTCCAGGTCATGGGTCATAGGTTACAGTATCATGCATGCATTAGGTGAATACATTCACCACATTCAACCCCTGTTAAAAAAATCAAGTCCCGCGGGGGTGAAGTGGGGTCATTACATATTCAGTCTATCTGGAGGCCGGATCGTTCTCTTCAACCTCCTCAGCTCTGGCGGTGCGGCGGGCATGGTTGTTGCAGGTGGTGACTCCAGGGGCGTTGTGTCTGGAGCTTGAGCCTCAGTCTGGCATGTCAGAGACGGTTGGGGTGTGGGGGTGGGCAGGGGGGTGATGGGTGGCGGCAGTGTCGGCGCGGGACAATACAGGAGACCCAGGGGAGCATACGGGGTGCAGGGGGTGGCGGTGGGCAGCGGGGAGGGGGGCGTGTTGGCAGGGGAACCAGCTGGCACCAGGTCCCGTAGGGAGACCATATCTTGCCATCCGTCCTGGTGCGCGATGTAGGCGTACTGGGGGTTGGCGTGGAGCAGTTGGACCCTCTCAACCAGGGGGTCTGTCTTATGGCTCCCCATGTGCCTCCGGAGAAGGACTGGTCCCGGAGTTGTCAGCCAAGGTGGAAGCGAGACCCCGGAGATGGACGTCCTGGGGAAGATAAACAAACGATCATGCGGGGTCTCATTCGTGACTGTGCAGAGGAGTGATCTGATGGAGTGGAGGGCGTCGGGGAGGACCTCCTGCCAGTGGGGGATCGGGAGACTTCTAGACCTGAGGGCCAGAAGAACGGACTTCCATACCGTCACGTTATCCCTCTCCACCTGCCCGTTTCCCTGCGGGTTATAGCTCGTAGTCCTACTCGAGGCGATGCCTTTGCTGAGCAGGTACTGACGTATCTCATCGCTCATGAACGATGTGCCCAGTCGCTGTGGACGTAGGCAGGGAAACCGAACAGTGTGAAGATGCTGTGCAGTGCCTTTATTACAGTGGCCGAGGTCATGTCGGGGCAGGGGACAGCGAAGGGGAAGCGGGAGTACTCATCGATGACAGTGAGGAAGTATATATTACAGTTGGTGGAGGGGAGGGCCCTTTGAAGTGAATGCTTAGGCGCTCAAAGTGCCGGGAGGCCTTTATCAGGCGGGCCTTGTCTGGCAGGTAGAAGTGCGGTTTGCACTCCGCGCAGACGTGGCAGTCCCTGGTCATTGCCTTGACCTCCTCGGTGGAGAAAGGCAGATTTTGGGCCTTAATGAAGTGGGTAAGCCGGGTGACCTCCGGGTGACAGAGGTCATTGTGGATAGCCTGAAGTCGGTCATCTTGCGCGCTGGCGCATGTGCCGCGGGACAGGGCATCCGGGGGCTCATTGAGCTTCCCAGGACGATACTTGATATCGTAATTGTAGGTGAAGAGTTCGATCCTCCACCTCAAGATTTTGTCATTTTTTATTTTGCCCTGTTGTGCGTTGTCAAACATGAAGGCGACCGACTGCTGGTCGGTGACGAGGGTGAACATCATACCGGCTAGGTAGTGCCTCCAGTGCCGCACGGCTTCCACTTTGGCTTGTGCTTCCTTCTCGACCGAGGGGTGTCGAATTTCGGAAGCGTGGAGGGTCCAAGAGAAGAATGCTACTGGCCTGCCCGCCTGGTTGAGTGTGGCGGCTAGTGCAACGTCTGACGCATCGCTCTCTACCTGAAAGGGGATGGACTCATCCACCACGTACATTGCGGCCTTGGTGATGTCGGCCTTGATGCGGCTGAAGGGCGAGCGGGCCTCAGCCATCAGGGGAAAACCGGTGGTTTGAATAAGTGGGCGAGCTTTGTTCGCATAGTTGGGGACCCACTGGGCGTAGTATGAGAACCGCCCCAGGCATCGTTTTAGGGCCTTGAGGCTGTGGGGAGAGGGGTGTTCTGTGAGGGGGTGCATACGGTCGGGGTCGGGCCCTAGAACTCCGTTCTCCACGACGTAGCCGAGGATGCTAGTCGGGTAGTACGGAAGACGCACTTTTCTTTGTTGTATGTGAGGTTGAGGGATTGGGCGGCCTGGAGGAACCTCTGAAGGTTGGCGTCATGGTCCTGCTGATCATGGCCACAGATGGTCACATTGTCCAAGTACGGGTATGTTGCCCGCAAATCGTACTGGTCCACCATTTGGTCCATCGTTCTCTGAAAGACCGAGACTCCGTTAGTGACGCCGAAGAGGACCGTGAGGAAGTGGAATAGTTGGCCGGCTTCTTCATAGGCAGTGTAGTGGCGTTCTTCCGAGAGGATTGGGAGCTGGTGGTAGGCCAACTTCAGATCGACCGTTGAGAACACCCGGTACTGTGCGATCTGGTTGACCATCTCCGCTATACGGGGGAGGGAGGGGGTATGCATTCAGTTGCGTGAACCGGTTAATTGTCTGGCTGTAGTCTACAACCATACGATTCTTTTCTCCGGTCCGGACGACCACCACTTGCGCTCTCCAGGGGCTGTTCCTGGCCTCGATGATCCCTTCACTCAACAGTCGCTGGACCTCTGACTTGATAAACGTCATGTCGAGTGAACTGTACCGCCTGCTCCTGGTGGCGATGGGCTTACAGTCGGGAGTGAGGTTCGCAAAGAGTGAAGGGGGGGAGACCTCGAGGGTCACGAGGCTGCACACCGTGAGGGGGGGCAAGGGTCTGCCGAACTGTAAGGTCAGGCTTCGGTGATTACATTGAAAGTCCAATCCGAGCAGTAGGGGGGGCGCAGAGGTGGGGTTGGAAGTAGAGCTTAAAACGAGGGTACTCTGCGCTCTGCATCGCGAGATTGGTGATACAGTACCCCTGGATCTGAACCGAATGGGACCCAGAGGCAAGGGAGATTGCTTGGGAGGCTGGGTAGGTGTGGAGGGAGCAGCGCCTTACCGTGTCGGGGTGGACAAAGCTCTCTGTGCTCCCGGAGTCGAAAAGACAGGGGTTCTCGTGCCCGTTGACCCGGACGACCATCATGGAGTTCTTCAGCTGTTACGGCTGCAGCTGGTCGAGAGTGACTGCGCCCAGCTGCGGGTAGCCTGTGTGGTCGGTGGAATCACAAGATGGCGGCCCCCATGAGTCGCACGTGTTCGGCTGGGGCAAAGATGGCGACCATGATGGCCGCCCCCATGGGTCGCACGTGTTGGTCGGTGTTGGGGCCGGCGACCAAGATGGTGGCCCTCACGAGTCGCACGATGCTGATGACGCATCTGACGGGGGCATTCCGGGCAGGCACGCAGCCACATTGCGGGGTCTGTGGGGCTGCGAGTCCATGTGTCGGGCCTGGTGCGTTTTCGATATCTGAGCCTTAGGTCGGCCCAGGCAGACTCTAGCGAAGTGCCCCTTTTTCACACAGCCGCTGCACGTCGCTGTGCGGGCTGGGCAACGCTGCCGGGGGTGTTGGCCCTGGCTGCAGAAGTAGCACCGCGGTTCCCCGGGCTGGGCTGGCAGCCGCGCGGCGCAGGCCTGCGACGTAGTCGTGTCCGACGGGGGCCGCGACGAGGGTGTCCACGAGGGTTTTGCCAGGCCCGCGGGAAACGCACTGAAGTTCTTGTAGGCCACCTCTCGTGAGGTAGCTAGCTTTACCGTGTACCGCAGGTCGGAGGATCCGTTTTCCAGCTGGCGCTGCCTGATGTAGTTCGAGTGGACCCCCGCCACGTAGGTGTCCCGGATCTGTGAGTTCATGTGTTCCTCCGCCGTCACATCTTGGTAGCGGCAGTTCCTCGCGAGTAGAGTCAGGGTGCCCAGATACCCGTCCAGCGATTCTCCAGCGCGTTGACGGCGAGTAGTGAGGAGGTGTCTGGCGAACACCTCATTTACGGACTTCACGAAGTGCGCCTTGAGGGTTGCGACCGCCGCTTCGTATGTGGCCACTTTCTCGATCATTACTGAGATTCGATGGCTCACCCGAGCGTGGAGGAGTCGCAGCTTGAGGGTCTCCGTGGGAGGTGTTGTGGAGGAGTTGAGGTAGGCCTTTGAGTTAGAATCATTAAAACCCTTTCAAAGTACCTTTTAAGCATATTCACATGACACGCTCGGTGATTCTTCCTTCTATCTGGTGTTTTTACCATATAATTCACCTCACTTAATTTCCTTTCAATCTGATAAGGTCCACAAAACCTTGCTTTTAAAGGCTCCCCTACCACTGGTAACAACACTAAAACTTTATCCCCACTGGCAAAACTACAAACTTTGGATTTCTTGTCCGCGACCCGTTTCATCACATTTTGTGCAACTTTTAAATGTTGTCTAGCCAATTCACCTGCTCTATTTAATCGTTCCCTAAAATTTGACACGTAATCCAATAATGTAATTTCCAATTTCTCACTCACCAATTTTTCCTTAATCAATTTAAGTGGTCCTCCTACCTCATGACCAAAAATTAGTTCAAAAGGACTAAATTTGATTGACTCATTAGGTGCATCCCTAAAAGCAAACAGTACGAATGGAATTCCTTTATCCCAATCCTCTGGATAATCTTGACAATACGCCCTCAACATTGTCTTTAATGTCTGATGCCACCTTTCTAACGCTCCCTGCAATTCTGGATGATACGCATTTGATTTAAATTGTTTTATTTCTAAGCTTTCCATAACTTCTTTGAATAACCTTGAGGTTAAATTTGATCCTTGATCCGATTGTATTTTTGTGGGTAGTCCATATCTAGTAAAGAATTTAAGTAATTCCTCCACAATCTTTTTAGCTGTAATATTACGTACTGGGTTGGCCTCTGGAAACCTAGTAGATACATCCATTATTGTCAAAAGATATTGATTCCCACTTTTTGTTTTCGGAAGCGGTCCTACGCAATCAATTAGCAATCTTGTAAAAGGTTCCTCAAATGCTGGAATGGGTCTTAAGGGCGCTGGTTTTATCATGCTTGAGGTTTCCCTGTCACTTGACATGCGTGACATGATTGACAAAATTTAACTACATCTTTATGTAGTCCAGGCCAATAAAAATGTTTCTGGATTTTAGCTTGAGTTTTCCTTATCCCCAAATGACCTCCCACTGGTACCTCATGTGCAATTCGCAACACCTCCTTTCTATACCCTACCGGCAATACTACTTGATGAACTTCTGCCCACTTTTCATCCGCCTGCATATGTAAAGGTCTCCATTTTCTCATCAAGACATCACTTTTACGGTAATAACACTCTGGTATACACACAGATTTCTCTTCCGTGTATGCTTTCTGATACATCCGTTTTATTTCCATAACTTTTTGTTGTAACTCCGCCAATTTTCCGGAACTAAAAATATCCGCCTCATCCTCCACCTGTTCTTGTTCTTTTTCAACCATCTGATCAAAAATCGTTTCTGATAATTGCACTTCAACTTCATCTTCACTCTTTGATTTCTCCTCTTGTCTTAACCTTTGACTTTGCGACCTTGTTACTACACAATCCGGAAAAATCATTGGATACTCATCCTTCAACACTTCAGTTGTCTGATTTTCCACTGGCTTATCAACCACAGTAGGCATCACTCCCACCTGCGATCCAGCTATATCATTACCCAAGATAAACTGTATTCCTGGACAAGCTAGTTTCTCTATTACTCCGATTACCACTTCACCATACTTCACTGGACTTTCCAACCTTACCTTATATAATTGAACACTACTCCTCTCACCCTGAATTCCACATATTACCATCTTTTCTGGCAACATTCTTCCCAAACTACATAAGTCCTCATCTCTTACCATTAAAGATTGACTAGCTCCCGTATCTCTTAAAATTGTGACTTCTTTACCTGTTCCTCCTGATACACGAGTAAACTTTACCCACACAAGTAAATTATTTTATAAATTATTTAAAGAGATCTGGCACCTTCTTATCAATCACCTCTTGATCAGGCTGTACAATCTTTTGCACCTCCTTCACTTCACTTGGGCTTTCTTTTACCACTTTAACAAACCCCACTGTCTTATTCTGTTTTACCACATTAGCCTTCCCAATGCTTTTCTTCAACCACCAACACTGTGACTTTACATGGCCTAGTTTATTACAGTGGAAACATTTGAAACTTTTCATTTCTTTTCCACCCCCCTGGATTTCTTTTTTAATCTGAGGTACACCCTCCTTATTATCCCCCATCAGATCACCTTTACCTTTACCACTTGAGTATTTCTCAGTCCCCAGTTTCTATCCCTCACAGGCTGAAACTGATGTTGGAAACCAATCTTTGATTTATGAACCAATTCATAATCATCTGCCATTTCTGCTGCTAACCTTGCAGTTTTAACCCTCTGCTCTTTTACATGAGTTCTCACTAAATTAAATCAGGAATTTAATTTTTAAACTCCTGCAAAAGTATAATTTCTCTGAGAGCTTCATACGTTTGATCTATTTTCAAAGCCCTTATCCACCTATTAAAATTACTCTGTTTGAGCCTTTCAAACTCCATGTATGTTTGACCAAATTCTTTCCTTAAATTTCTAAACCTTTGTCTGTAGGCTTCAGGCACTAGTTCATATGCATCCAAGATGGATTTTTTCACCTCCTCATACGTCCAGATACCTCCTCCGGTAGTGATGCAAACACTTCACTACCTCTACTGGTTGGTTAAATGAGCCGTGTAGACTGTCAGAGTCTTCTTCTGGTGGCTCAAATAATCTGGGTAGACTGTCATAGTCTTTTTGTTGTTCACGTGAGCATGGTCGGCTGTCATAGTCGTCTTGCTGTGCACTTGAGCGTGGCAGACTTGCATTGTCTGCTGCTGGTTGCTCAGATAAGGTTGCTAGACCTTCATGGTCTTGTTCATGCAAGGACTGCGCTCTGGAGTCTTGCGTTGCTTCCATCGTGGAGTTGTCAATGAGCTCACTGTGGAGGCTTGTATCGATCTCTCTGTGGAGTCTGGCATCGTTCCCTGTGTGGAGTCATGCAGTGGTCTCGCTGTGGAGTCGATCTGTGTGCTCCCAATGGAGTCGTGCAGTGGTCTCGCTGTGGAGTCTTTCTGTGTGGAGTCGGGGACTCTTCATGGTGCGTGGACCACCGTCTGTGTGGAGTCGGGGACTCTTCGTGGTGCATGGACCACTCTGTGTGGAGTGGGGGACTCTCCGTGGTGCGTGGACCACTCTCTTGGCGTCAGGCCGCTCTCTGTGGGCTTGTACTGCTCTCTGTCTCTTGGCGTCAGGCCGCAGCAGAATCCTGTACTCATGGGTCGTCTATGCTGGGCTGAGGATCCTCAAATCCGAAGAACTCGTCCATGACTGTGTCGGATGCTTCAATGTACAACACATCTTGTTGCGGTTCGGATTTGGTACTGAGGTCGCCACGTCCAATGATGAAATCATCGTCTGAGTCGTAGTCTTCAAGGACTAAATCATCTCTTAGGGTGGTGCTAACTGCTTGTTGCAGGGTTCTGCGGAGGTTACTTTCAGCTACTGGTCGAAGAACAGGCATTGTGCTATCGTTCCAGGTCTAAGAATTGTGTTTTTTGGCTTAACATTAAAAAAAAACTATTTTTGGACATTTCCCCTTTAAGTGGGCGTGGTCCGGGGCCTCTGATGTCATGACGCTTGTAACTTAGAGCGTAGGAATGGATTGCGCATGCGCAAATCGCTTTTCCTTTACTGTGCACTCTTTGCGCATGCGCAGCTTCTCACGCATGCGCAATACACTGTTTTGCCGGTTCGCGTCTTCTCGGGAACTGCGCATGTGCGGCTCCTTGCGCAAGATGGCTGCCAGTCAAAATTGCTGTTTGCTTCTGCTGCAAGCCTACCTTTGCCTCGTCGTGAGTATAGGCGCCAGTTTTACCGATTTCTGTTGTGTTTACCTCGCAGTAGTTTTCAAACTTGTCCAGGATTGTCTGGAAATCTCTCTTGTCCTGCCCTTTGGAGTACTTGAAGGAATTGAAGATTTCTGTTGCACTTTCACCCACAATGGTGAGTAGAAGATCTATCTTCTCAGCATTAGCCACGCCATCTAGGTCGGATGGTACCATGTAAATCTCAAATCTCTGCTTGAATGCATGCCAGTTGGCACTGAGATTGCCGTGGTACCTGAGCTGCTGAGGAACCGGAATCTCGATCATCTTGCCTGGGTGCTGTTGCTGGTAGTCACGGATCTTCCTGAGTTGAACTATATAGATTCAACAGGCACTACTGGTATCGTGTTGTGTTATATACTCTGATATAACACAGGCTGCAACTCGATGCAGCTTTGACCAAAGGATACTCCAGACTTTGAAGTAAGTTCAATGTGATTTATTGAACCATTAGCACAGTTCTCTATGAGTTCGACTCTCCTGCTAATCTTGCTATAGTAACTCAGTCTAACTAATTAGTCTTCTCTAAGCCACGTGTTGGATGTGATGCTTATGATCTGTCCCTGTCCTTCTCTCTAAGTGTCTGTCTGTGGAAAGAGAAAGAGCATGTGTGCCCTGTTCTTTTATATATGGGTTTTGTAAGGCCCCCTTGTGGTAGTGTCACCTCTGGGTGTCTTGACTGCCCATTGGTTGTGTCCTATTCTATGTTCTCCTTAGCTGTATGTCTGCATGTCATGACATCTCCGGTGCTCCCTCTAATGTTTACTTAGTTGTAGTGTATTTACATTAACTCTTTGTGTATATACAGGGATGCATATCACCTCAGGTGAGTCTCTCCCTGCCAAAGCCACATGCAAAGATATCTCCTGCTGGAAAACTGATCTCGCCAGCAAGAATAGCTGTTCGCAGATCGGGGCACCATTTTGAACGGCAGTCCTGATATTCCACTCCCCCGCTCTTTCAGCCTCCCCCCCCCACTTTATTAACCTCCCCCCCTCACCCTTTCAGCCCCCCCCACTTTATTAACCTCCCCTTCAACTCCCCTACCGTGGCCCATCGAGTCTGCTCCGCCATTCAATCATGACTGATATTTTCTCATCCCCATTTTCCTGCCTTTTCCCCAATACCCCTGTTCCCCTTATTGATCAAAACCTATCTAGCTCTGTCTTAAAATCCTCAGTGAATTGGCCTCCACAGCCTCCTGCGGCCAAGAGTTCCACAGATTCACCACCCTCTGGCTGAAGGAATTCCTCCTCATCTCTGTTTTAAAGGATCGTCCCTTTAGTCTGAGATGGTGTCCTCTGGTTCTAGTTTTTCCTACAAATGGAAACATCCTCTCCCCGTCCACTATATCCAGGCCTCGAAGTATCCTGTAAATTTCAATAAGATCCCCTCTCATCCTTCTAAACTCCAACGAGTACAGACCCAGAGTCTTCAAATGTTCCTCATAACACAAGTTCTTCATTCCAGGGATCATTCTTGTGAAGCTCCTCTGGACCCTTTCCAAAGCCAGCACATCCTTCCTTAGATACGGGGCCCAAAACTGCTCATAATACTACAAATGGGGTCTGGCCAGAGCCTTATTCAGCCTCAGAAGTACATCCCTGGTCTTGTATTCTAGCCCTCTTGACATACATGCTAACATTGCATTTGCCCTCCTAACTGCTGACTGAACCTGCACATTAACCTTAAGAGAATTGTGAACAAGGACTCCCAAGTCCCTTTGTGCATCTGCTTTCCGAAGCATTTCCCCATTTAGAAAATAGTCTATGCCTAAATTCCTCCTTCCAAAGTGCATAACCTCACACTTTTCCACATTGTATTTCATTTGCCACTTCATTGCCCACTCTCCCAGCCTGTCCAAATCCTTCTGCAGCCCCCTTGCTTTCTCAATACTACCTGCCCCTCTTCAGATCTTTGTATCATCAATGCGAGCTATCAGCCAGTGGATTGGGGAGGGAGAAGAGGGGGTTTGGGAAATTGAGGGGTAGCAGGCAGGACTCATGCCATGAGAGAGGTAGAGGTCATCGGAGGTCATTTGTCTTCTTCCGACACTGGATGGCAGTCCTCCGTCATGCTGCCCACTGGCAGCTGCTGCCACAGCCTCCCAGTTGGTATTGCTGACCCTGCTGCTGGTCCCCAACCCCTCCGGGGGAACAGGGTGCCCCATCTCTCATCCACTCTGTTGAGAAGCCTGGCCAGGTTGGCATCCCCACAGCGAGGAGCAGGCCTCCATACTACCATCCTCGTCTCGTGACTGGGAGAGAGTGCTGGGGAAGCGTTTAAAAGCAGCTCCCCCTTGTTAGCCTCGAGCAGCTGAGACATGAGTAGGCGAATCAGAAGGCAAGGGAGCCAGGAATGTTGAGATTCATGTGGGGGCTCAATTTTGGAACGAAGTGCGGGTGAATACAGTCCGCAATCTTGGCATTGCAGCCATTGCAAAAGACCCCACCCAACACGCCCAAACTAACACTTTGAAGTATTTTGAATGACGCCCAATATATCTTCCAATTTGCTGCACGGTGTATAGGATTATTCAGGTCACAGTGTTCACACTAAAACTAACTTATTGGTTCACAAGGAGTGGGAGCTGTGACCCTGGAATTACAATGTCTTTGTTACTGGTCTCACTGTGTCTCTGAGATCAGCTCTGCTTTTATCCTTCCACCCATTTAGGAGATGATTTACCTCTTTGCTGTGATTCTTGTGTCTGATCATTTGTTGACGTCTGAAAAAGGAACATTTATACAACAATTATTTTCTGATTCTCCATATAAAAGCTTAATTAAAATAATCATTAACGTGTGATGTGTCTGCTTTTTGAAGCTCACTTGCATGTTCATATTTGCAGATGGGGCCAAACCATTTTCACTTTGCCAGTGTATACTGTTCTGATGACAATTCCATTTAGCAGTGCCATTTAATACATAATTCTTTTTAAAATCACATGGCAAAAGGTTCCAAACGGAGAGACTTTGGCAAACTGAGGAGAGGTGACCAAAAATCTGTTTGAAGTGATGGTTTATGCTTTAAAGATTGAGACAGGTTGGAGCGGAGGCCTTGGCAGAGGGGATTCTGAAAAGTGAGGCGGAGACAACAAGGAGTTCTGCCACTAATTGTTTCTGGGGGTTGAGACTCATTGCAGAAATCCCAAGGAGCTTGTCTTAACTCACTATTCTCACAGTGAGCGTGAGAAGGACAAGGAATGTTATTAAACGTTTCCCCTTATATCGGGCAGCACGGTAGCACAGTGGCGAGCACTGTGGCTTCACAGCATCAGGCTCCCAGGTTCGATTCCCCGCTGGGTCACTGTCTGTGCGGAGTCTGCATGTTCTCCCCGTGTCTGCGTGGGTTTCCTCCTGGTGCTCCGGTTTCCTCCCACAGTCCAGTCCAAAGACGTGCAGGTTAGGTGGATTGGCTATGATAAATTACCCTTAGTGTCCAAAAAGGTTAGATGGGGTTATTGGGTTATGGGGGTAGGGTGGAAATGACAGCTTAAGGAGTCGGTGCAGACTCGATGGGTCGAATGGCCTCCTTCTGCCCTGTATGTTCTATATCAGACATCCGAGGCTGTTTTCAGAACAACATCACTGTCCTGACTGAGATGAAGTAAATCTAAACTCAGCCCAGACTAACAAGGTTGCGAGTTGCCTTCCTGCACCATAGTCTGACCAATGATTATACCAGTTGAGCTCTCAGAGAAATCAGAGGTCTGTGATGATTGTGATCTCAGTGAGTGTTTACTCTGTAATTGCCACAATGTGATTGTGGCCATCTATTCTCTTCATATTGTTACGACCCCCCCTGGGCTCGTGCACCGTCAATTCCAGCCCTACTTGACCCCACTTTTCACAGCGTTATCAGAATCAGAGGTTAACACATTGTTGGTTCCATTAACTTTCTGTTTTTTGTGAACAAATCTGGTTGCAGAATCACTGCATGGTTCTTCATCCACCTTCCTCTTCATTTTAAAAAGAAATTGATCACTAATTATTTAATCTCCTTTACTGTTTGCTTCTTTTATCTTGAAGAGGCACTGAGGCCTTTTAAAGGAGATGATTTAATCAGCTGTTTGCTTGATGTCATTTCACAGTCATTCCTGTCCTCATCCTGAATAGCTGAGGCCACTCTATTATGTATATTTTCCTTCAAGACAGGCATGCTCTGGAAAATATTTGCACCTGAAGTGGATGGCAATGGGTTTACTGCACGAGACTGTATAAGGTTACTTTTAGGAAAGTCCACTTCACTTTCTTCTGATTTGCTGCCTTCTTCCTTAGCCTTGTAAGAATTACTTGCCATCTGTTCAAGATCAGTCAGTGACAGGTCTATTACGGTAGCAGTTGTTTAACATTTCTTCATCATCAGAATGTAAATCGGATTCAGAACTGTCATCTGAATCCTCATCACTGTTGTTACTTTAGATTCAGATCTCTGTTCTTTGGACCACCTTCAGTCTTGGAATTCTCAGAATCTGGTTTTCTGTTAGATTTTATCTTTGACAAACTTATGTGAGGAATCATTTTCGTTGAGATAATTTCATCTTTAGCAGCAGAATCAGATTCACTGCCATTGTCTTTTGATGTGTGATAAATTTCTTACTCTGAATCATTTAATGCCCAATAAGTTCCCTGAATTCCCACATGTCGTGCCATTGGCATCTCATGCACTATAGCCTTGGACACTGTGATCGCGGGTGAAGTTACAACCTTCGGTCCCACCAAATCTAACCCAAAAGTAAATCTACTCCTTCCACAAGTAATTTCTTAACAACTACTCAACCTGACACTATATCACACTCCAATTGAACCTTTTGCAATGAAACTGTGAGACAATCTCCACTTATCCCATTCACTAATACCTTGGCTTTCAAAAACTCTCTGAAGGGAAAACCAAATCCTTCTCCAGTAAGAGAGTTTGAGTAGACTCTGTGTCCCTTAAAATAGTTATGGGTTTGGCTACATCAGTTGATGAAAATGGGGTGACCTTCCCCTTGGTACAAAAACCTATATATCTCTCATCTACCTCATTCATCATACCTGCTCCCATAACAGTGTTTACCTCAGGTATCCTAAGTACAGTTAGATCTATAGTTTGCCCTGTAGTATTCTTCACTTTTTTCCCCTTTTCCAAATCCTCATTATGAACCCCAATCTGTCCTATGGGCTGTCCTTGCAACTTCCAATATGCTGAGCAAATATGCCCAATCTTATTACAATGGAAACACCTCGGCCTTCAAATCTCACCTTCACCCTCAGTACTTTCCTTCCTGGTTTGAGGAGGAGATCTTGAAGCATTCCTGGCTAGCCATTCCTTACCGTGGCTACCTGCCTTTCTTTAACTCTTCCACTTTCTAACCTTTTCAAAATTATGGAGTGATGGAACAAAGGTTTAAATCTATAGATCAGCTCATAATCGTCAGCCATTATTGCTGCTTGTCTAGCGGTCTTCACCCTCTGGTCTTCAACATGGGTTCTTATCACAGAAGACAGGGAATTCTTAAATTCCTCAAAGAGAATTACCTCTCAGAGCCTCATAGGCAGTTTCAACTCCCAATGCTTGTATCCATCCATTAAAATTGTTCTGCTTAATCCGTTCAAATTCATCATAAGTCTGTCCTGTCTGACTTCTTAAATTGCAAAACTTTTGCCTACATGTTTTGGGAACCAATTCATATGCATGCAGAATAGCCTTTTTCACCTCATCATAATCCTTCGACACCTCCTCTGACAAGGTAGCATAAGCTTCCTGTGCCCACCTCATCAATTTATTTTGCATGGATAATGTCCACTTTTCTTCTGGCCACTCCATTTGTGTTGCCACTTTCTCAAATGCCCTAAAAAAGTGTTCTACTTCTTTTTCTTCAAACCCTAGGAGGGTCTGTATAAATTTAAATATATCACCACTGGGTTTGGTTCTAGGATTAAGCTCCTCTCTAGCTTCTGACCAATTTTAATTTCCAGTATGTTAAGCTGGAACTCTCTCTCTAATGCTTTTTACTCTCTGTTAAATTTCAACCTCCTCATTTTAATTTCCATTTGAAAAGCTGTATTTTCTTTTTGCTGCATTTTGTTACAAGTCCCTGGGTGAGTGCACGGTCAATTCCAGCCCCACAGACCCCGGACTCCCAACAAAAGTGAATTAACGAAAGATTCTTTAACCTTTTACTGCTCCAATGAGTTACAGATACCAGATTTGTAAGTAAAACATTAACACATTGTTTATTAATAATAGGAGGAAAAGATGAATATATATAAAGAAATAGCAGAACAATGGTCTACCAATCTATCTATTCCCAAAACCCCATCCCACCCTCCACCCAACACACACAAGACAGCCACATGGTGAGAGTAAGAGAGGATTTTTAAAAATGGGGATTAAAGGGGAAGATTTGAGATGACTCTTTGCTGCTGCGGTTGCAGCCTCTGGGAAATAGATTTACTGAAGGTTTCCAGGTCGGTGTAATTCCACCATTCAACCACCAGGTAGGGCTTTACACAGGATTTAGGTCAATGCGCTTCTATCCTTCTACCACCAGATGAAGCATCTGCCTTCTTGAGATATTACCCGGCTTTAAATTTCAGAGTTTGGAGGTCTTTTGTTTGCTTGATTTCTGTGCACAAATGCTGTCTGTATTTTAAAGAAAGGTATCAGTTTGAGCTCTTCCTAACCTTCCAGAGAGAGGATTAAAAGTTTACAGACCTGGTGAGTGACTGCTTGTTTTCTTACTCCAGAAGCCTTCTACAAACTTAAGTGCTGCCTCCACACTAGGAGAGAATTGAGGTTTTAGATATTGCCTGGCCAAGAGAGAGAAAGAGCAGCAGAGAGGGAAAGTGTCTTCCAGCTGTGACCTGGCTGAAACTGTCTCAGAACTCAAGACAAAATGGAGCTCTTCAGATGACCTGCCTTCATCCCTGGAAGATTCCGAATAGCTCCATCAATCACAATAGGATATGGCTGAAAATGTTACATTCACCAATTGGCTGCTTGCCAAGTCAATCAAATCAACATCGTAGGTTCTGCCACAGAATCCAAAGGGGTGTCTTGGTCTAGTCCATTAGAACAGGGGTATTCAGTGTCCAAAGACTGTAATTTAAACAGAGATCCCAAAGGGTACAGTAATGGTGTAGCAGCTAACCCAGAAGACTGTTGATCAAAGCAGGCAGCAGGATGGGAATAAAAAGGGAACGCAGGACAGACAAAAAGGTTTTACAATAATGTCATCACAACTTTCAATTTTTTCGTTTGTGAAAATGAAAATGAAAACCGCTTATTGTCACAAGTAGGCTTCAAATGAAGTTACTGTGAAAAGCCCCTAGTCGCCACATTCCGGCGCCTGTTCGGGGAGGCTGGTACGGGAATTGAACCGTGCTGCTGGCCTGCCTTGGTCTGCTTTCAAAGCCAGCGATTTAGCCCTGTGCTAAACAGCATGACTGCATTTTAGCTAATTCTACAGATTGTTGCCAAGACCCAGGCTTGTGTCTGGCATCTCTTTCAAATTTAAGTGCTGAACAATCGCTTCAATTATCTCTACCTTCCTGGCTTTAGCTGACACCTCTATTTTTAATTCACCTGCTATTCGATTACCTTGTCTTTTTGAAGCCCTTTCAAATAAACCAAAGACAAGTCGTCCACCTGAAGGGAAGCATTGCAGCTTCCAGGGCCTTCGTGTCATATTACTACAAACCAGGTGTCTCTTTTCAATTTATACTGTAACCCAAATTTTGCCATCTACTGTGCCAAAGATCCCTGACGAGTCCCAAAATGTTATTACGATCCCCTGGGCTAGTGCGCAGTCAATTGCAGCCCCACTTGACTCGGAGTCACAACACAATTGAAGTTAATAAAGAATTTTTAGAAAACACCTGGAGTCTTTGATCCTTAGCTGTCCAATAATTACAGTCCACAGGTTTGTAAAGTCAAACGCAATGAATTTTATTAATAACAATAACTATACTTAAATATGTAGTAAATACACCAGGTTAACTATTATTTAATTCAGAATCTCCCCCCCCTTTAAACTACACACACAAATAAGACAGACAAACAAACACAGAGGGGAAAAGAGGGGTGTAAAAATAATAAAGTAAATGGATAGGAATCTTTGTTTCAGATGGTTGTCTTCTAGCACACCTTCATTCAATCTAGGCTTTCGGTTCGAAATCTCTGCCTTCAGTCTGAAATAATTTTCACTCTAGATTCATTCAGGTCTCTGCAGTTTCTGAAATAACGAGACCCGGATTTCCTACCCCGCTGTACCTATTTTCTGGTGGGGAGCGTCCACTGGCAGCAGGATCATTTGTCTCATCAGCCGGCCAATGGAGTTTCCCATTGTGGGCAACCCCATGCAGCCAGGAAATCCGTGGGTGCGAGTGAGCTGCTGGCAAAGCGGAAGATCCCGCTGATGGAGAACCCAGCTTCGAAACTATGCAGCTTTTCTGGTGAAAACAAGAGCGAGAGAGAGAGCGGGAGAGAGAGAGCAGCTCCTTTCCTCTGAGTGTCCAGGACATGACGGTGCTTTCCTTAGTTCTCTGAAAAATGACCCCACTTGGGTAGAATCCAATCACCGCCTGCTATTGGGCAGACTACGGCCTTTTGGCCAATTCATTGGCCCAGACAAACAATCAAACTGAGTCCCACTGATCCCTGGGTGCCACAAAGTCTGAGTTCTGCTGTTGAAAGGCTCGCAGAATATACTATATTGTAATGTTTGTGTTTCTTTCTTCTCTACTCAACTTAAAGATATATGTTCATTAAACATCCATGGATCATAATGATAACGGCAAGAATAAAGAATTGAGAAATAAGTGATTCCATATTAAGGGCCTTACAATGTATAAAACTGGAATAATTTCTAATTTGTAAGCTCTTTGTATCTTTATCTCTCTTTCTGTTACCTCCACTTATGGAGCAGAAAAGCTGTATGATAGTGGTATAGTCAGACACATGTTGGAGTAGTGTATCGCTTTGAGTCAAGCAGCTGTTACACACCATAAACAGTCTTGTTTCTCAGTCTGGAACTGCAACTGTAGTGACACAGCTGCTACTGCCATGGCCCCTAATATCTTAGTCAGCGATGAAATATATTGGCAAGGACTGCACAGAAACTAAATAAGTTTCCACTGACAGCTGGGAAAAGAGGGGTGTTGTTTCTGGGCTGTTCCTGACATTTACTAGAAGCTGACTCAAAGTACAGTATTACTGACAGAAATGGAAGTTCCCCACCTCTCCTGCTGGACTCCCTTAGCTTAGAGATATCAGGGAAAGAAAATACTAAGAATATACTCGGTAAATTCAAGTCATTCCGATGTGCCGTCGTGTTCAATGTTCATGATCAAAGCTTAGCCTATAGCTTCCAGTCATAGGAATCACTCATGTCAATAAGGTCCATTTCATCTCACTTCAACTTGCTCCCTGTGTTTACATCAGATGTAACAGTTGATGTCCCCTATGATTATTGTACTGCATGTGGCTGAGATTGCAAAATGTCAAGATGTTCTCGCCTTTTCACAAGGTGGAATGGATTCAAACACATAGTCAGTGTGGCATAATATAAAGCACTGCTCCAGCAACTACTGTGTTCATGGTGTAAACATGAAGGTTTGGTTGAAGCACGTTTGTTTCATGTAATTCATGATGTCAGCAGCTCACTCCCTTGATTAGATCAGACTGGCATCCATTATTCTCTGTTTAGTATCTTAATGTGAACAATGCGATCTGATACCAGTTCAACACAGAAATGTGGGAATGCAGAGCTTTATGTGATTTATGAGAATACAATTTAGATTACAGTCAGGAACCCTGACGATAAACAGATATTTATCCATATATCAATGTAAGTGGAATTTCAGCTCCAATTAATGCTTTCAGTGTAATTCTTATCAAAGCGAGTATAAGTATTAAAGTAATATGACAGATTAATACTAATTCAAAAGATTGCACTGAAATTACCTGCACGTATTTTGTGACGGCATTTTGCATACGAGGAGTTCAAGGTAAGGAAGATTTTTGAACTTTTCAGATCCAACAGCAACATAGTACTGTCCGCTTTCTAACTGAGTGCCACAGTTTATTAACTGTCCATCCATTGCACAGAGCCTGAAAGAAATAAGTCAATTTTCATTGAGTCTGAAATGCGCCTGAATGATTTATCACTGCAATATATTTTTTCAAAACTTCATAACTTAAGAATGGACAATAATGCAGAAGAATATTTATAGTATTATGCATTCCAGTGTTCCGTGGCACAGGTTTAAATGGTTTCAAAGGTTTTTGGTTTCTCATACTGCTAATTTAAAGAGTCTAGATAATTAACACTTTTCTATCCTTGTAGTGAAGTGACTTTTTTTAACTTGATTTTTTGGGAAGTTTTTGTTTCACACATCCTTCTATCATTCTAGGATTCATTGATTCGGTACAGTGTATAGTGGGTCAATGGGCATGGGAGTGCCATAGTTGACATGGAGACGTGAGGGACTATAGGGGTGCATGGAGTGCCATAGATTAGAATGGGGACATGAGGGGGCAAGAATGATTGGTGGTGTGTCATAGCCTGGCATGGGGGCATGAGGTGGCATAGATGGGGCACAAGTAGTGCGAAGGGGGTGGGTGGGTGTGAGGGTGAGTTCCTTTGTGCCTTTATTGTAACCGGGATGAAGTCCCACAGCTCTGAGGTGGGCCTTTTCAATAATCGGCCTCTGACATCTCCTGTGGCAACCTCTAAATTTCTTCCCTACGTTGGCTGGCCTTGAAGTATAAACCTGGCAGTGAAGATAACCCGTTCAAGAGGTGGGCAGGCTGAGCTGAGAATTTTCCCAACTCCTGCTACCCACCTCAAGGATGAAAATTTTGGCCAAAGAACTCTTACTGCCAGACCTGCCAAGAATATATTTCCTATTACTGTGTTAGTTCCAGTGCAAATACTACACAATAATACGGACCAATGCATAACATACTTAATGATACTACATCTGGATATATCAGCGCTTCCACAATATATGAGATTTGGAAGGGTGCAGGCAGTAAACAAGGTGTCAATCATGTGCAATTTTTCAATAGCACCCACCTTCGGACAGCTCCAGTTCGGATGTTTGCTTTTTCAGTTATCATGGCAAGTATTGTATCCCAATTTGTCATCACATGCTTGGGAATAATTAATCGAAAAGGTGGATTCAGCAGATCCCCGTTCCTAAAAATACTAAAAAAGCAGAATTTTTGTTTATAGTGGCACAAAACAAGCTAAATGTTTCCTCCATGGAAAGATTTCTGCAAATGTTTCGTATAAAAGTCCATTGGATCACTAGGTGCTGCACCCTCCGTTACGCCCCCATTTCATTATTCCACTGCTCAGGTAACGACTGTAAAATCTCATCATCATGGACTAATTGAAGCCACCCTGCCTGTCTCCTCACCCACTCCTTATAGTGTCATCTCATTAATTCAGTTGGGTCTTTTGGGGCACTAATTGAGATTGAACAAAATAATGGGCGGATTTTTCCATCCTGGAGACCAAACCTGGTGCACGGCAGGAAAGTTGATGCGATTCCTGCTGGGCAGCGAGTTGGGTGGACACGTACAATCTTCTGTTTCTCAGCTCATTAATTACGTATCTGCAGGGTGCTCAGTGAGTCTCGGGTTGGGGGCGAGCAGAAAGTCACCCGTCGTTACTTCATGGGGTCAAAGGGCCTGGCACCACATTTAAATGGAACTCAGACAGACAGTCGCTCATTGCAGATCAGGAGCTCCATATTACTCCTCCCGAGTCCTTGTGGCCACAGCTCATACTGGAGAAGCTCGCAAGTTTGAGCAATCAAATCCCAGGACCTATGAGGCCACCTCTGGCATTGTCTTTCACTCAGCTCTAAATAAGAGCACCACTAGTGATACACCCAGTGTCAAACCAATGCTTGCCTGTGCGGGGTCCATGTTCGCCAGCAACTTGTCATTGTACAAAACTCTGCAGCGCCATAGGGAGGAGAACATAACTGAGCATCATTGACATCAAATTGCCTCATAATTATTAGGGTTTCCCTTTAGTTATCCATTTGTGTGACCTTGAACTCCACCCACCCAAAAAGACCCTCTTCACACCTCAAGGGATCTCAGTGACTGACTAACTGCCTGGTCAAGGTCAATTTGGAAAAATGGCGCTCGTTACCTACCAAACTCGTTCCTTCCCCATCACCACTGACCAATCCAATATCACCATTCCTCTCTCCTCTGTCACCCTTGAACCTCCCATGTTACGCTGGAGCCTATCACCATCCACCAACATATGTCTTCCTTCCTCTCAGAGTCGACAGTCATGACCGTCCCCATGCCCATGCTGACCCTGCATCCTCCCGACATCCGAGCCATCTGTCTTGCCTTCCTTTGTGACCCATCAGATGATACCTTCATCTACCACACTCTCACCCTGGATCTGTTACCCTATCACATCCCATTAATAATAATAATATCTTCAATGAAGATACTGTGAAAAGCCCCTAGTCGCCACATTTCAGCGCCTGTTTGGGGAGGCTGATACGGGAATTGAACCCGCGCTGCTGCCTTGTTCTGCATTACAAGCCAGCTATTTAGCCCAGTGTACTAAACCATTACCCCCTCTGACTGTGACTGTTCCCACCTATCACCAGTACCCTGGGTTCTCCCACCAGGACCTCACCATTGACACCACCAACCCAGCTCTCTAACTCTCCCCACCCCCTCCAGCCCTTCAGAAAACACTCTTCTCCCTTCCCTGGACACTCTCCCTACTTAGTTCATCGGGGAGGGATGCTCCAGTCCCAGAGATTCCATCTGGCCTTCCTTTGTAGCTTGTGATCTCATTTAAGCCCTGCCATAGACGCCATGGGTTTGTGTTGTTAGTCTGGGACTCTAGTTTGATCCGGTATTGTCTTTTGGCGTCCCTGGTGGCTTTCCATATGTTGTACTTGGATTTCTTATATAGGTTAGGGTCATCAGACTTGAACGTCTCCGTCTGAGACTTCAGCAGGGATGGGACCATTTGGTTGAGCCCGGGTATCCGATTGGGAAACACCCGTATTGTCTTCTTTGGTACACAGTCTTCGACACACTTACTGATGAAATTTGTGACGGTGGTTGCATACTCGCCCAGGTTACAGGGCAGCCCGGTAGCACAGTGGTTAGCACAGTTGCTTCACAACTCCAGGGTCCCAGGTTCGATTCCTGGCTTGGGTCACTATCTGTGCGGAGTCTGCACATTCTCCCCATGTCTGCGTGGGTTTCCTCCAGGTGCTCCGGTTTCCACCCACAGTCCAAAGATGTGCAGGTTAGGTGGATTGGCCATGATAAATTGCCCTTAGTGTCCAAAAAGTTTAGGTGGGGTCACTGGGTTATGGGGATAGGGTGGAGGTGCGGGCTTAAGTGGGGTGCTTCTTTCCAAGGGACGGTGCAGACTCGATGGGCCGAATGGCCTCCTTCTGCACTGTAAATTCTATGATCTATGATCTATGAGCTGCCGTGGACTTGAATATGGACAAGTACACAGATTCCAAGCAGTTGCGGAGAATGTCTTCTGATACCTCAGAGCAGCACTGCACTGTTTTCTTGACTGGTTCAGCACGCTTGAGGTGCTGTTTGTAAGCCGGAAGTAGGAGTACTGACTTGTGCTAGGATTTGCCAAAGTGTGGTCGGAGAACGGAGCGGTAGACGCCTTTGATGCTCGTGTAGCTGTGACCCAGGGTGTTTGCACCTATGGTGGGCAGGAGATATGTTGATGGAGTTTGGGTAGAACCTTCCTGAGGTTGGCCTGGTTGAAGTCTCCAGTCACGATTGTCAGGGCTTCAGGTTAATTTGTTTCTTGGTTGTTGATGGTGGAGAGTAGTTCCTCAAATGCTTTCTTCACCTCCGCCTGGGGTGGGATGTAGAATGCTGTGATAAGTACACAGGTGAATTCATGTGGGAGGTAGAAAGGGCGACACTTCAGGGTCAGGTATTCTAGGTCTGGGGGGCAGTGGCCACATCCTAGCACCAGGAGGTGTTGATGAGGAGGCAAACACCGCCGCCCTTCAACTTGCCTGAGGCCATCGTGCGGTCACCATGGATCAAGAAGCCTTCAGGTTGGATAGTGCAGTCTGGTGTGGCCAGAGTAAGCCATGTCTCAGTGAAGCAGAGCACACAGCAGCTTCTCACTTCTCCCTGGGAGATAAGTCCAGCGTTGAGGTCATCCAGCTCGTTCTCAATCGCTTGGACGTTCGCCAGGAGCATGCTGGGGAGAGGGGTCTTGAAGCCGCGTAATTTAAGTCTCACCTTCAGTTTGTTTTCCTCGCTCCCTGGGTCAGCGTCTGCTCTTGAATGGGAGGGCTGGATTTCCGTAAGGTAGTTGGTTACGTTCGGAGGGGCCGTGGATGATGGTGGCGGTGTCAGGTTCACTGGAGGGGGTTGTACGTGGGTTGGCCTGGTCTCGTGGGGCGGCGAGGTCGGGTTCACCCTCCGATGTGGTCGGGTGGGTATCTGTGGCTCGGGCATTCCCGCTTCACTGGCGAGGGCTCGTGCCCCCCGCGGTCTAGTCACGCTGAGATTGGTCTTGGTGGTGGTGGTACTTCAGGATGATGGGCAGGCTGAAGACTACGTGGTAGGGTCAGGTCATGTGGTCGGAGACTGGAGGGAGCAATCACGTGGTCGGACTCCGGAGTGGGCCTAGTCGGACCTACGCCGGGAAAGGATGCAGCAGTTCACCTGGAGCAGGTAATCACGGAGTTTTTGGTGGGTCCTTGGGCGGTCGCTGGGCAGGGAGACCTCGGTCCTCAGTGTAGAACTTCACTCCACAACCCCCTCAAAAACCTGACCCAGCTCCTTCACCCACTTCCTTAAACCTCATCCAATGCAACTTGCTCCACCGACACAAGCTGACTCTATGGGCGCGATTTACTGGCCGCGATCTGCCAGAATCGGGACAGGATGCGGCCGGTAAATTCCAGGAGAGGCCTCTGCACTGTTAAGTTTTCTTTTGTCTACCCTTTTACTGTGTGAGTGCTCGGGGAAATCAGTATTTATAAACATGACTTGGAGAAATCACAGAATATTGTACAGGTACTGACTTCCGATTAGGCTGCACCTGACGTTCTTTAGCACCTATCCAGATTTGGAGTAAATGAAACGTGTGTTTTTACTTTTTCTCATGGAATCAGACCTATAATAATGAGATAAGAGAGGATTCCACAGGTGTACCACATGGAGCATGGAATATAATTGAAGAAATTTGTGCATAATAGTTTTGGTATTAAACTGGCGTAAATCAGTGATGTCGGAATTTTGTTGGAGGAATATGGCACCAATGCAATCTTATGCCAGCATTACACTGAAAATTTCCAGAAAGTTCTGGGCCATGCCATGGCCCAGAGCTTCATCGATTGGTGAGGTTGTGGATTTGATCCTTTGTGTAAGCTGGTTCATCGCAGGGAAAACAAATACCCAGAAAAGGCTCTTAATCAAGGCTGTTCTGTGTACGCTATTCATATTACATTTGCATCAACTCTCTCAGACTTGGTTTTCTGAGGAAGGTGAACAAAATCGATTGTCCTAAATCGGTTGTCCAATAAATTTTATGATTGATTATAGTAAACTTGAAGTTCTTTCTCTGAAATCTTTGATCTTCTGGATTTACAGTGTTACGGAAATATTAATGATAGGAAATAGATCAGTTGACTGAGTTCCATCATTAATATTCAAAAATAGGCACGTCTATTCAAACACTCGCCATAGGAATTTCTAGAAAAATGGGGAGGCTGAAAAGGATTGTGCAGAGGGAGAGGAGGGCGGGACTGAATCCCTATAGTCCAGAAGGAGGACATTTGGCCCATCAAGTCTGCACTGACCCTTTGAAACACCCCCCTATCTAGGCCCAGTCCCCAGCCCTATTCCTGTAACCCCACCATAAGGGGGAATTTAGCATGGCGAATCTACCTAACCTGCATATCTTTGTACTGTGGAAGGGAACCAGAGCACCCGGAGGAAACCCACGCAGAGACGGGGAGAAAGTGCAAACTCCACACAGACAGTGACCTGAGATCAAACCCAGATTCCTGGTGCTGTGAGGCAGCAGTGCTAACCACTGTGCCACCGTGCCTTGATGGGGAGTGAGAGGAGGGTGGGAAGGGTGTGGGGTGGAACGGAATCCAGCAGAGTGCTGCTTACCAAATTTCTAACCTGCATCTCGAAGGTGGCAGCCAATGGATAGTAAATGCCTAAAGATCCAGCCAGGTAGGATCAAATAAGCTATGTAATACTTACTGAATTATACATGGTATTGGAATGTATTTCCTCCATCGAGCAGAGACATTTATTCTGTTGGAATAAACAGCCCTCACCTGAAAACAAATTGAATGGGGAAGTATATTTTAATTGTTGAAATCAAAACAGAAAATGCTGGGTTAGCTCAGCAGATTGGGCAGCATCTGTGGAGAGAAACCAAGTTAACGTTTTGAGTCCGTTTGACCCTTCTACAGAACTTAAAAGCAATAGAAATGTGTTGATTTATATACTTGGAGAGAGGAGTGCAGCAGAGTGGAAAGTCAGCAATAGGTCAGAGCGAAGGAGAGATTGACAAAGATGTCACGGACATCAGCTTTTAAAATAATTGAATTCAGTTTGGTTACCTTGGTTCATTTATTGTTTAGATGCTTGTATAAGATCAAGAGAAATATTGATGGCTGAGCTAGGATTGTAAAGATAGTAGGGAAGACTAAGTGAAACATGAATGAATGATTAGGCGGCATGAAGTTTGGGATTTTCATGAACGGAAGATGGACAGTGGCGTGCACACTGTCTGCATCTGTTGGGAAAGAGTTCAGAAAATGTATTTCCTTGTCGTGGAGGGAATTTGGAGGGGAGGAAAAGAGGACAGAAACTGACAACATTACATTTCTGCCCCTCCTGACCCACAAGGTACCTGTGAAAACATATACAATGGTTAATTGACACATTCCTTCGAGTCATATTTGACTCAAAATATTAACTCTGTTTCTCTCTCCACAGGCTCTCCAACCCTGCTGAATTTTCCCAGCAGTTTCTGTTTTTAAGTTCAGATTTGCAGCATTTGCTGTGTGGCATTTTTACTTTCTGTTTCTCAGTCAGTTACCTGGGTCTCCTGTGACTAGGAGCCTTGCTGCCTTCAGCTTCTAACAGCAGGTTGGAGATGGTGCACACATTAGTGAGGCCTGGGTTAAAATGGCAAGAACGGGATGGCACATAGAACATAGAATAAGACAGTGCAGAAAGAGGCCGTTCGGCCCATCGAGTCTGCACCGACCCGCTTAAGCCCTCACTTATCCCTATCACCCTATCCCCGTAACCCAATAAACCCTCCTAACCTTTTTGGTCACTAAGGGCAACTTATCATGGCCAATCCACCGAACATGCACGTCTTTGGACTGAGGGAGGAAACCGGAGCACCCGGAGAAAGTCCACGCAGACGCGGGGAGAACGTGCAGACTCCGCACAGACAGTGACCCAGCGGGGAATCGAACCTGGGACCCTGGCGCTGTGAAGCCACAGTGCTATCCACTTGTGCTACGGTGGTGCAGTGGTTAGCACTGCTGCTACATGGCGCCGAGGAGCCAGTTTTGATCCCGGATCTGGGTTACTGTCTATTTGGAGCTTGCACGATCTCCCCGTGTCTCGTGGGTCTCACCCCCACAATCCAAAAATGTGCAGGGTAGGTGGATTGGTCACGCTAAAATTGCCCCTTAATTGGAATTTTAATTTAAAATGGCAAGAACATCCCACGTGACATCATCAGGATATGACTTAACTGTTTAAATTAAGCCTGCATTCATCTGGGATACGCAGATCTCTTCCTGAATTCAGATCAGTGAGATAGTGAGGCAGCATGAATGCATTGGGAATAAGTTGCAATTCTGTCATCCTATCCCACTCTGGGGAGGGGTAAAATGAACTCTGAATATTACCCCTAATAGGGTACATTTAAACATGGATGCAAAAATGAGGAAGAGCACAAGGGGTGGAGATTTGGCAATAATATGAAGTGAATATTCAAAGAAGTAGAATCCTTGAATGCCAGTGCAATACAAGTGAGTAGCAAAAGATTAGGTTCATTTACACACGGGGCTGCGCCTTCCCTCTGGGGGCTGACCTGGGATTTATGGAGGTGCCTCCTTTAAAGGGTCAACTAAGGGAGGTAGGTGGTCTCTCAAAGCTGGAAGTCCAATAAGGGCTTTGAGTAAAGGGTAAGTAACTGAGAAGACATTTCAACGTAGAAGTTTAATTGCAATTTGAATAAAAAACAGAAAAGGCAGCCGGATCACCACTGAGTAGGAGGTGGGGGGTGAGAGGACAATCCCTCTTCCCAGGCAGGGAGGGCCTGTAGGGCTGCCCTGACTCCCTGAGCTGCCCAGTGTCTCTCCCTCAGCGATACAACTGCTCCTGTTGTAGGGGACTGGAATCCAAATGGAAAATCCAGGTTAGCATCAATGCCCTTAACAAGGCTCAGTAGCCCAACTCATGGGGATGGGGAGCCTTGTCTGGCTCTGAACCTGTCTCCCTTAAAATGACCGGTGCCGGCCCTGGTATCTGGAAACTAACACAGCAGTCAGTGCCAGTCCCACTCAGCGGGGCTGGAAATCTGTTCCAAGAGAGTTCATCTTCAGTGCTGATCTTGTTAATTTAACATTGGCCTGGTAACAACTGGTGCAACTGAACAAGTTGCTTTTAAATAACATTCCTGAAACAGAGCCAGTTACGAAAGTAGAGCATTTAGCTTGATAAAGATCTCTGGACACTCGGCATGTGATTTCCTTAGCTTGATCAACACAATTCTTGACAACCAGAGGAGGGCTTGTGAGCAGCTATCAGATTCCATCCCTTCTGCTCTTGACCATGAAATGCATGAATGTTGGATGAGCATCTGCCCATTTGCATTATATTATTTTCCATCACCACGAAGGTTTTAGATATACTGAACATTCTCCATATCAATCCCTTCATTCATGCTTGCTCCAAAGACCTTAGAACTTATTTACCAGCCCCTGACTTTGCATATTGGATGACACTTGGATAACACGCTTGGGTAAGATACAATGGGACAACATAATACATTGATCATCAGTGTATATTCAACTTTTGCAAATCAACATTAAGAGGGTCAAAAGGTCAAAATAACGTAATGAACTCTGGACCTTCATTTGAACATTGCTCTAGCAGCATCTGAGCACCAGGATAAAAGTGTCCACAGTGGATATTGTTGTGACAACAATTGATCAATGAAACATTATGCATGCAGCTTGGGAAAAAGATGTCAGAGAGTTCAATTTGACCATTTATACTAGCTTCACTCAATTGGAATTTGAAATAGATTATGGGCACGATTTACCCGAAAAATGACTGGTGTCATTTGGGTGAGTTTGGCTGGGTATTTTGCACCGACTGTAATGGTGAGATCGCGACCTGTACTCACTGCACTTAGTGCAAAGAATGAGTCCCATCTGAATCTGGCTATGCATGACTCTCTCACCATCTGATTCACCCAGCTTGCGACTCAGCTTCTCACCGCTAACAAGGGGAGCTGCTTTTAAACTCTCCCTCACCACTCACTCCCGATCAAGACTCATATGTGACAGCACAGTGACCTGCCAGGCCTGTCCCGGCTTCTTGGCGCAGTGGATGATAGTCGTGGCACCCTGCTCCTCGAGAGGGTCAGAGTAGCCGGGTTAGCAGTGTCACCTCTGAGGCAATGGCAGCTGGAGTGAGAGCAAGCAGCATGATGAGGACGACTGCCATACAATGTTGGAAGAAGACGAACATCCTTCTACGAGCTGCAAGAGTAAGTTGCCACTTCCCTCCTGGCATCGGTCCCTCCTGCCACCGTCCAATTTCCCAAACACCACTCCCGCGCCTCCCCCCCTCCCCAATACACTGGCTGACACCCCGCACCCTCCCAAAATCCAATCTCCAAGTTTGTTCCTCAGAACCTCCAGGCAACCTCCATAACAACTTTTGATGTCTAAGTGCAGTGCCCACACGTGCCACCTGTTATAGACCCCCTGACGCATCATGTGTACAGCTCACAATGCCTCTCTTTGTCCCTGCAGGAGACGATAGGCCATAATAAGCAGGAAAGGGGGAGGGGGGTGCAAGGGGCGCAATGCCAGAGTCCCGAGGCCTCATCCCCTAGCAGAAACTCCCTGGAGATCACGGGGTTGACCGCAGAGAAAGCAATGACCGACAGTGAGGTTGGCCTGGGCCAGAGAAGTCTGGGTCCACTGTCCCTTCGTCCAGATGACCTGTCTCAAGTGAATTGTTGATGTCCCACAAAACTATCCTTTCCTTTTATTGACCACATGTCCATTGTCTTGCAGGATTACTACATAGTGAGGCCAGGCTATCTGGAGTCGCTTCCCCCACCCTGCCACCCAAGGGAACATCTCGGAGGAGAGCTCCGCGGATAACACAGTGATGCTGTCACTTGTACCTTCCACCAGCGCAAGACACACATCTCAGTGAGTGACATTAGTGGACAGGCTTCTGAAGCACAATCTGGTGAGCACCATACAGTTGTTGATGTGCAGCAGATGGAGACAGGAACGTCCAAGGTACGCAACAGTTGGAGATCCGCTGAAGCCCAGGACTCAGCTGAGTCCCAGCCAGATGTTGAGCCTCTGGACAAAGTTATCCTAGGGCTGCTGCAGATGATAGTACAGAGCCACATCATTTAGGAGGGGATGTCAGCGGCATTCCAGCTACTTCAATGTCCAAAGGCTTCAGGTGCAGGAGATGATGCCGGCAATGCGTGACACCCAGGTGTCCACGCCTTGAGTGCTGATGTCCAAAGCGTTAATCAGTCTGTGACAACCATGGCTCAGGGCCGTGACATGATGTCCCAGGGACATTCCTAGATGCAGGTGGACATTGCTGAGACACTACAGAGCGTTAGCCCAGTTGCTGAGGGTGTTGACACCATGGTGCAGAATATGGAGAGCCTCCAGGTCTGGCAGTGCCAGATGATTGAGGCTTCTGAAGCTCACTGCAGCTGCCTCTCTATCCCACGGAGTCACCCAGGGCCCTACAGGCACCCTCATGGAGGAGGAAGTGTTGGATACATTCCCGGGGCCTTCCACCAAGGAGACTAAGATGGTCTCCATTTCCTCTGAATCCCCCGCCTCTTTACACCGGTGCATGTCAAGGTGACTCCAGGATGGTATGTTGCCTCCCTGGTGCCAGGGTCCAGGATGTCTCCGAACGGGTAGAGGGCATCCTGAAGGGGGAGGGCAGAGGTCGTTGTACATATTGGTACTAACGACATAGGCAGGAAGGGGCATGAGGTCCTGCAGCAGGAGTTCAGGGAGCTAGGCAGAAAGTTAAAAGACAGGACCTCGAGGGTTGTAATCTCGGGATTACTCCCTGTGCCACGTGCCAGTGAGACTAGAAGTAGGAAGATAGAGCAGCTAAACACGTGGCTAAACAGCTGGTGTAGGAGGGAGGGTTTCCATTATCTGGACCACTGGGAGCTCTTCCGGGGCAGGTGTGACCTGTATAAGAAGGACGGGTTGCATCTAAACCGGAGAGGCATAAATATCCTGGCCGCGAGGTTTGCTAGTGTCACACGGGAGGGTTTAAACTAGTATGGCAGGGGGGTGGGCACGGGAGCAATAGGTCAGAAGGTGAGAGCATTGAGGGAGAACTAGGGAATAGGGACAGTGTGGCTCTGAGGCAGAGCAGACAGGGAGAAGTTGCTGAACACAGCGGGTCTGGTGGCCTGAAGTGCATATGTTTTAATGCAAGAAGTATTACGGGTAAGGCAGATCAACTTAGAGCTTGGATTAGTACTTGGAACTATGATGTTGTTGCCATTACAGAGACCTGGTTGAGGGAAGGGCAGGATTGGCAGCTAAACGTTCCAGGATTTAGATGTTTCAGGCGGGATAGAGGGGGATGTAAAAGGGGAGGCGGAGTTGCGCTACTGGTTCGGGAGAACATCACAGCTGTACTGCGAGAGGACACCTCAGAGGGCAGTGAGGGTATATGGGTAGAGATCAGGAATAAGAAGGGTGCAGTCACAATGTTGGGGGTTTACTACAGGCCTCCCAACAGCCAGCGGGAGATAGAGGAGCAGATAGGTAGACAGATTTTGGAAAAGAGTAAAAACAACAGGGTTGTGGTGATGGGAGACTTCAACTTCCCCAATATTGACTGGGACTCACTTAGTGCCAGGGGCTTAGACGGGGCGGAGTTTGTAAGGAGCATCCAGGAGGGCTTCTTAAAACAATATGTAGACAGTCCAACTGGGGAAGGGGCGGTACTGGACCTGGTATTGGGGAATGAGCCCGGCCAGGTGGTAGATGTTTCAGTAGGGGAGCATTTTGGTAACAGTGACCACAATTCAGTAAGTTCTAAAGTACTGGTGGACAAGGATACGAGTGGTCCTAGGATGAATGTGCTAAATTGGGGGAAGGCTAATTATAACAATATTAGGCGGGAACTGAAGAACATAGATTGGGGGCGGATGTTTGAGGGCAAATCAACATCTGACATGTGGGAGGCTTTCAAGTGGCAGTTGAAAGGAATTCAGGACCGGCATGTTCCTGTGAGGAAGAAGGATAAATACGGCAATTTTCGGGAACCATGGATGACGAGAGATATTGTAGGCCTCGTCAAAAAGAAAAAGGAGGCATTTGTCAGGGCTAAAAGGCTGGGAACAGACGAAGCCTGCGTGGAATATAAGGAAAGTAGGAAGGAACTTAAGCGAGGAGTCAGGAGGGCTAGAAGGGGTCATGAAACGTCATTGGCAAATAGGGTTAAGGAAAATCCCAAGGCTTTTTACACGTACATAAAAAGCAAGAGGGTAGCCAGGGAAAGGGTTGGCCCACTGAAGGATAGGCAAGGGAATCTATGTGTGGAGCCAGAGGAAATGGGCGAGGTACTAAATGAATACTTTGCATCAGTATTCACCAAAGAGAAGAAATTGGTAGATGTTGAGTCTGGAGAAGGGTATGTAGATAGCTTGGGTCACATTGAGATCCAAAAAGACGAGGTGTTGGGTGTCTTAAAAAATATTAAGGTAGATAAGTCCCCAGGGCCTGATGGAATCTACCCCAGAACACTGAAGGAGGCTGGAGAGGAAATTGCTGAGGCCTTGACAGAAATCTTTGGGTCCTCACTGTCTTCAGGCGATGTCCCGGAGGACTGGAGAATAGCCAATGTTGTTCCTCTGTTTAAGAAGGGTAGCAAAGATAATCCCGGGAACTACAGGCCGGTGAGCCTTACTTCAGTGGTAGGGAAACTACTGGAGAGAATTCTTCGAGACAGGATCTACTCCCATTTGGAAGCAAATGGACGTATTAGTGAGAGGCAGCACGGTTTTGTGAAGGGGAGGTCGTGTCTCACTAACTTGATAGAGTTTTTCGAGGAGGTCACTAAGATGATTGATGCAGGTAGGGCAGTGGATGTTGTCTATATGGACTTCAGTAAGGCCTTTGACAAGGTCCCTCATGGTAGACTAGTACAAAAGGTGAAGTCACACGGGATCAGGGGTGAGCTGGCAAGGTGGATACAGAACTGGCTAGGCCATAGAAGGCAGAGAGTAGCAATGGAAGGATGCTTTTCTCATTGGAGGGCTGTGACCAGTGGTGTTCCACAGGGATCAATGCTGGGACCTTTGCTCTTTGTAGTATATATAAATGATTTGGAGGAAAATGTAACTGGTCTGATTAGTAAGTTTGCAGATGACACAAAGGTTAGTGGAATTGCGGATAGCGATGAGGACTGTCGGAGGATACAGCAGGATTTAGACTGTTTGGAGACTTGGGCAGAGAGATGGCAGATGGAGTTTAATCCGGACAAATGTGAGGTAATGCATTTTGGAAGGTCTAATGCAGGCAGGGAATATACAGTGAATGGTAGAACCGTCAAGAGTATTGAAAGTCAAAGAGATCTAGGAGTACAGGTCCACTGGTCATTGAAAGGGGCAACACAGGTGGAGAAGGTAATCAAGAAGGCATACGGCATGCTTGCCTTCATTGGCCGGGGCATTGAGTATCAGAATTGGCAAGTCATGTTGCAGCTGTATAGAACCTTAGTTAGGCCACACTTGGAGTATAGTGTTCAATTCTGGTCGCCACACTACCAGAAGGATGTGGAGGCTTTAGAGAGGGTGTAGAAGAGATTTACCAGAATGTTGCCTGGTATGGAGGGCATTAGCTATGAGGAGCGGTTGAATAAACTCGGTTTGTTCTCACTGGAACGACGGAGGTTGAGGGGCGACCTGATAGAGGTCTACAAAATTATGAGGGGCATAGATAGAGTGGACAGTCAGAGGCTTTTCCCCAGGGTAGACAGGTCAATTACTAGGGGGCATAGGTTTAAGGTGAGAGGGGCAAGGTTTAGAGTAGATGTACGAGGCAAGTTTTTTACGCAGAGGGTAGTGGGTGCCTGGAACTCGCTACCGGAGGAGGTGGTGGAAGCAGGGACGATAATGACATTTAAGGGGCATCTTGACAAATACATGAATAGGATGGGAATAGAGGGATACGGACCCAGGAAGTGTAGAAGATTGTAGTTTAGTCGGGCAGCATGGTCGGCACGGGCTTGGAGGGCCGAAGGGTCTGTTCCTGTGCTGTACATTTCTTTGTTCTTTGTTTGTTCTTTGAGTGGGCAGAACAGGTTGGCATGGCGATGCCAGGGCACTCCAGCTCCAAGCCCTCCAGAGGACACCTGCAAAGGGCATCAAAGGCCGCAGAGCTTGAAAAGCAGCAGGCTGTCTCCACCTCTGAAGTACATTCTGGGGCATACCTTGATGTAGCACTGGACCTGGATGATCAAGAAGATGGAGAAGCATTGAGTGGGCACTGGTGAGTTCACTAGACATAGCTAGGGGGAATGGAAATCTATCACATTAAAATGTGCAGTATTAAAACATTTCACACCTGATACATGTGAAGCATCTGTCACTTTAGACTTCACAGCGGGCCTGCCCCCATTCCCCCCGCTACCCCCTGCACCCTGTACACAGTGGTCCAAGATCAAAAGTCACCAATGCAGACTCCGTCATGAGGATGGGTGTGAGGGCGCTGTCAGCAGAAAGACAGGAAGCAGTCATAATCAGATCCTGAGGAGCACCACAGCTTTTCACACAGCGAGCAACCATCACTCTCCTGCCTTGCACTGTGACCTGGTGACAGTGCTAAAACAGGCCCATCACCCTGGGATAATGTTACACAGACCTTTGGAGGGGGAATCAGGTTGGTCAGGAGATATGGGGTTATGAGGAGAAGGCAGGAGAATGGGGATGAGAAAATATCAGCCATGATTGAATGGTGGAGCAGACTAGATGGGTCGAGTGACCTAATCCTGCTCCTATGTCTTATGGTCGGGGAGGGGGCGGTATGATGGAGGCCAAGTGTTGGCGGGGGTGGTATTGAGCTGACTCACACAGTTTTGTCTCACGTGAATCTAGACATGATGAAGGCCTCCTAGGTCCTCCTGGCATGTTGTACCCTTGCCACTGCCTGGCCTCTAATCCCTGACTCCTCCTCAGGCTCATCACCCAGCCCCTCCTCCTCGTCCTCTGGAGGGCACAGCAGACCACTACAAAGTGGGAAACCCTCTTATGGGGTGTACTGTATAGCACCGCCAGAGCAGTCCAGGCAGCAGAATCGCATTTTCAGCAGGCTGATGCATCGCTCAACAACAGCATGGGTAGCAATGTGGGCCTCATCATATCAGGTCTCCGCCTCGGTCTCAGGCCTCTGCACTGGCATCATCAGCTGTGACCTCAGCCGGTATCCCTTGTCCCCCACTAGCCAACCAGTCATCCTCAAAGACACCAGGGATCTCCGAGTGCCGAGGATGTAGCTGTCATGCACGCTCCCAGGGTAGCAGGCACACGCGTGCACGATCCTCAGGTGGTGGTCACACACGATCTGAACATTCAGAGAGTAGAATCCCTTGCTGTTAACATAGGGCACTCCCTGATGCCCCTGTGCTCGCAGGGTGATGTGCGTGCCTTCGATGAGCCCTAGATTTGTGGCATCCTGACAATGGCGGCGAATCCTGCAGCCTGGGCATTTGATGGACATGGTCCAGGTCGAAACATAGAAACATAGAAAATAGGAGCTGAAGGAGGCCATTGGGCCCTTCGAGCCTGCTCCACGATTCATTATGATCATGGCTGATCATCCAAGTCAACAGCCTGATCCTACCTTCTCCCCTTTGAACCCCTTCACACCAAGTGATATATTTAACTGCTTCGTGAAAACATGCGAGGTGGGATTCTGTCCCGCCAGTCCTGTTTTCCAGCACGGTGCATCCCCGGTGATTCTCCGTTCCGGCAGCTGGCAAATGAGTTTTCCCATTGTGGCCACCCCACCCCACACACCCCACACGAGAGAGAATCCTCCAGACAATGTTTTGGCCCCAGCTACTTTTTGTAGTAGTGAATTCCACAAGCTCACCACTCTCTGAGTGAAGACATTTCTCCTCATCTCTGTTTTAAACAGTCTACCCTGTATCCTCAGACTGTGACCCCTGGTTCTGGACACCCCCCACCATCAGGAATATCCTTCTTGCATCTACCCTGCCTAGTCCTGTTCAAACTTTTTAGGTTTCTGTGAGATTCCACCCCCCCACCCCCCGTCATTCTTCTTAACTCCAGTGAATACAATCCTAACCAACTCAGTCTCTCCTCATATGTCAGTCCCAGGAATGAGTCTGATAAACCTTCTCTGCACTCCCTCTATAGCAAGAACATTTTTCCCAAAGGAGACCAAAATTGCCCAGAATATTCCAGGTGTCGTCTCACCAAGGCAAGACATCCCTGTTCTTATAATCGAATGCTCTCACTACGAAGGCCAGCATGCCATTTATCTAAATTATATTGCATCTGTCATTCATTTGCCCACTCACCCAGCTTGTCCAAATCACACTGAAAGATCTCTGCATCCTCCTCACAGCTCACCCTCCCACCCAACTTTGTGCCCTCTGCAAATTTGGAGATATTACATTTTGTTCCCTCATCTAAATCATGAATATATATCGTAAATAGCTGGGGTCCCAGCACCACTCCATGCAGTACCCCACTAGTCACTGCCTGCCATTTGGAAAAAGATCAGTTCATTCCTACTCTTTGTTTCTTGTTTGCCAACTAGTTTTCTATCCATCTCAATGCACTACCCCTAATCCCATGCGCTTTAATTTTCCACGCTAATCGCTCATGTGGGACATTGTTGAAAGCCTCCTGAAAAGTCCAAATAAATCACACCCTAGAACATAGAAAATACAGCACAGAACAGGCCCTTCGGCCCACGATGTTGTGCCACTCTTGTCAAAGCTGCCAGTTACATCCTCAAAATATTACAGTAGATTTGTCAAGCATGAATTCCCTTTCGTTAATCCATGCTGACTCTGTCAAACCCTGTCACTATTTTCTCAGTGCTCTGTTATAGAATCTGAGATAATGGATTCTAGAATTTTCTCCCCAATTGACATCAGGCTGACTGGTCAATAATTCCCTGTTTTTTCACTGCTTCTCTATTTAAATAGTGGGGTTACATTAGCTACCCTCAAATCTGTTGGAACTGTTCCAGAGTCTATAGAATCCTGGAAGATGACCACCAATGCATCCATTATTTCTAGGGCCACTTCCTTAAGTACTCTGGGATGTAGATCATCAGGCCCTGGGGATTTATCAGCCTTGACCCCAACACCATTTCTCTAATAATATTGATCTCCTTCAGTTCCTCCCTCTCACTAAACCCTGCGTTCCCTAACATTTCTGGTTTGTTATTTGTGTCCTCCTTTGTGAACCAAAATATGTATTTAGTTGGTCAGCCATTTCTTTGCTCCCCATTGTAAATTCCCCTGTTTCTGACTGTAATTTGTCTTCACCAGTCTTTT
Organism: Scyliorhinus torazame; assembly: GCF_047496885.1. NCBI lineage: Eukaryota > Metazoa > Chordata > Chondrichthyes > Carcharhiniformes > Scyliorhinidae > Scyliorhinus > Scyliorhinus torazame. The sequence goes on along the minus strand of NC_092707.1, from coordinate 116,748,527 downwards.
TCTCTTCATGTACCTATAGAAAAATTTATAGTCAGTTTTTCTGTTACCTGTGAGCTTTCTCTCGTACTCTATCTTCCCCTTCTTAGAGCTTGGATTAGTACTTGGAACTATGATGTTGTTGCCAATACAGAGACCTGGTTGAGGGAAGGGCAGGACTGGCAGCTAAACGTTCCAGGATTTAGATGTTTCAGGCGGGATAGAGGGGGATGTAAAAGGGATGGCGGAGTTGCGCTACTGGTTAGGGAGGATATCACAGCTGTACTACGGGAGGACACCTCAGAGGGCAGTGAGGCTATATGGGTAGAGATCAGGAATAAGAAGGGTGCAGTCACAATGTTGGGTGTTTACTACAGGCCTCCCAACAGCCAGCGGGAGATAGAGGAGCAGATAGGTAGACAGATTTTGGAAAAGAGTAAAAACAACAGGGTTGTGGTGATGGGAGACTTCAACTTCCCCAATATTGACTGGGACTCACTTAGTGCCAGGGGCTTAGACGGGGCGGAGTTTGTAAGGAGCATCCAGGAGGGCTTCTTAATACAATATGTAGACAGTCCAACTAGGGATGGGGCGGTACTGGACCTGGTATTGGGGAATGAGCCCGGCCAGGTGGTAGAAGTTTCAGTAGGGGAGCATTTCGGGAACAGTGACCACAATTCAGTAAGTTTTAAAGTGCTGGTGGACAAGGTGGTCCTAGGGTGAATGTGCTAAATTGGGGGAAGGCTAATTATAACAATATTAGGCAGGAACTGAAGAACCTAGATTGGGGGCGGATGTTTGAGGGCAAATCAACATCTGACATGTGGGAGGCTTTCAAGTGGCAGTTGAAAGGAATTCAGGACCGGCATGTTCCTGTGAGGAAGAAGGATAAATACTGCAATTTTCGGGAACCTTGGATAACAAGAGATATTGTAGGCCTCGTCAAAAAGTAAAAGGAGGCATTTGTCAGGGCTAAAAGGCTGGGAACAGACTAAGCCTGTGTGGAATATAAGGAAAGTAGGAAGGAACCTCAGCAAGGAGTCAGGAGGGCTAGAAGGGGGTCACGAAAAGTCATTGGCAAATAGGGTAAAGGAAAATCCCAAGACTTTTTGCACATACATAAAAAGCAAGAGGGTAGCCAGGGAAAGGGTTGGCCAACTGAAGGATAGGCAAGGGAATCTATATGTGGAGCCATAGGAAATGGGCGAGGTACTAAATGAATACTTTGCATCAGTATTCACCAAAGAGAAGGAATTGGTAGATGTTGAGTCTGGAGAAGGGTGTGTAGATAGCCTGGGTCACATTGAGATCCAAAAAGACGAGGTGTTGGGCGTCTTAAAAAATATTAAGGTAGATAAGTCCCCAGGGCCTGATGGGATATACCCCAGAATACTGAAGGAGGCTGGAGAGGAAATTGCTGAGGCCTTGACAGAAATCTTTGGATCCTCACTGTCTTCAGGTGATGTCCCGGAGGACTGGAGAATAGCCAATGTTGTTCCTCTTTTAAGAAGGGTAGCAAGGATAATCCAGGGAACTACAGACTGGTGAGCCTTACTTCAGTGGTAGGGAAATTACTGGAGAGAATTCTTCGAGACAGGATCTACTCCCATTTGGAAGCAAATGGATGTATTAGTGAGAGGCAGCATGGTTTTGTGAAGGGGAGGTCGTGTCTCACTAACTTGATAGAGTTTTTCGAGGAGGTCACAAAGATGATTGATGCAGGTAGGGCAGTGGATGTTGTCTATATGGACTTCAGTAAGGCCTTTGACAAGGTCCCTCATGGTAGACTAGTACAAAAGGTGAAGTCACACGGGATCAGGGGTGAGCTGGCAAGGTGGATACAGAACTGGCTAGGTCACAGAAGGCAGAGAGTAGCAATGGAAGAATGCTTTTCTAATTGGAGGGCTGTGACCAGTAGTGTTCCGCAGGGATCAGTGCTGGGACCTTTGCTGTTTGTAGTATATATAAAAGATTTGGAGGAAAATGTAACTGGTCTGATTAGTAAGTTTGCAGACGACACAAAGGTTAGTGGAATTGAGGACAACGATGAGGACTGCCAGAGGATACAGCAGGATTTAGATTGTTTGGAGACTTGGGCGGAGAGATGGCAGATGGAGTTTAATCTGGACAAATGTGAGGTAATGCATTTTGGAAGGTCTAATGCAGGTCGGGAATATACATTGAATGGTAGAACCCTCAAGAGTATGGAAAGTCAGAGAGATCTAGGTGTACAGGTCCACAGGTCACTGAAAGGGGCAACACAGGTTGAGAAGGTAGTCAAGAAGGCATACGGCATGCCTGCCTTCATTGGCCGGGGCATTGAGTACAAGAATTGGCAAGTCATGTTGCAGCTGTATAGAACCTTAGTTAGGCCACACTTGGAGTATTGTGTTCAATTCTGGTCGCCACACTACCAGAAGGATGTGGAGGCTTTAGAGAGGGTGTAGAAGAGATTTACCAGAATGTTGCCTGGTACGGAGGGCATTAGCTATGAGGAGCGGTTGAATAAACTCGGTTTGTTCTCACTGGAACGACGGAGGTTGAGGGGCGACCTGATAGAGGTCTACAAAATTATGAGGGGCATAGATAGAGTGGACAGTCAGAGGCTTTTCCCCAGGGTAGACGGGTCAATTACTAGGGGGCATAGGTTTAAGGTGAGAGGGGCAAGGTTTAGAGTAGATGTACGGGGCAAGTTTTTTACACAGAGGGTAGTGGGTGCCTGGAACTCGCTACCGGAGGAGATGGTGGAAGCAGGGACGATAGTGACATTTAAGGGGCATCTTGACAAATACATGAATAGGATGGGAATAGAGGGATACGGACCCAGGAAGTGTAGAAGTTTGTAGTTTAGTCGGGCAGCATGGTCGGCACGGGCTTGTAGGGCCGAAGGGCCTTTTCCTGTGCTGTACATTTCTTTGTTCTTTGTTTGTTGTTTGTTAATCAATCTCTTGGTCCTCCTTTGCTGAAGTCTAAACTGCTCCCATGCCTCAGGTCTGTTGTTTTTTCTGGCCAATTTGTATGCTTCTTCCTTAGATCAAATACTATCTCAATTTTCATCATTTGTTGGCCACCTTTCCCATTTTACTTTTGTGCCAGACAGGAATAAACAATTGTTGCAATTCTACCATGTGCTCCTTGAGTTTTCTTTATTCAGAATCAGGACCTTAGTCTCAGAGGCAACGACATCCCTCTCCATCTTGATGAAAAATTCTATCATGTTGTGGTCACTTATCTCCAAGCGGCCTTGCACAACTAGATTGCCAATGATAAAAGCAAATTACTGCGGATGCTGGAATCTGAAACCAAAATAGCAAATACTGGACAATCTCAGCAGGTCTGACAGCATCTGTAGAGAGAAAAGGGAGCTAATGTTCAAGACTGGATGACTCTTTGCCAATGATTTCTTTCTTTCTCATTTCACAATACCCAGCCTAGGGTGGCCTGTTCTCTGGTTAGTTCCTCAATTTATTGGTCCACAAAATCATCCCAGGAATTCCAGGAATTCCTCCTCTACAGTATTGTGACAAATTTGATTCATCCAATCTATATGCAGATTAAAATCATCAAATGTTCCTTTATCACATGCATCCCTAATTCCTTGTTTAATGCCATTCCCAACTTCACCACTACAGTTTGGGTGTCTGTATATAACCCCTACCAATACATAGGTGAAAAAGTCTGATGCCCGGGCATACAGATTATCTATAACCTCCCAGATGCACCTGTGGGCTGAAGATTGTGAAATGTCACACAGGTTCTTCTTCGAGCCCTGAAATGACCTGGTGGCATAGAAATTTAATGCTGCAGTGACCCTCATAGCCACTGGGAGCGGGTATCTTCCTCCACCACAGAGTGCCATGTCCATGAGGACGTGGAAGAGGTGCCGAACTGTCTTTCTGTTGAGGTATGTGGGATATGACGTCTGTCAGTTCAGCGAAGGACCAACAACTGCTGGCACATTGCTGGGCTCCCCTTCTGGCTCCCTCCTCAGCCTGATGGGCAGCTGGATATTGAGGGTGTGCTGTGGGCCCCTGCACATGTGGTGCCACCTCCAGCTTGTGTTGGCTTTGCTGCTGTCCTTGGCGTCTGCCTGGCTTGGCTGCAACAGGAACAGAGAAGGCAGTGGGGTCGACTCCAACAATCATTTTTGTATCTGTAAGGAATTGGAGATGGAGAGAGACGGCCAATCAGTTGGTCTACCCCCCTAGACCCATATCCCTAGGCTTCCCCCACCCTTACCATGACTCTCCCGCCTTCCCTCGGAGTGCCATCCAGACAGCCAGTTATACTGGCAAACCTCACTCTGCACACCATTCCCAGCAAGATCAGGAACCGCTCGAATCAAAAGTGCTGCCGGGAACATTAGGTAGGCCTCGCTCAGCTGCTCTCTGCTCATCCAGACTCTTATCCTTTGGCCGCGAGAGAATCCTCAGTGGTGAAGCCTTGCTCTTTAGTATTTGATTGTTAGCAGCTGCCTCTATTTTGCTGACGCTCCTGGACTGTTCATGCATCAAAGGTTGCAGGACATCAGTCCATTAATCATCCTCTCAGACAGGTCGTCTGTTCTTTTGAGGAAACACTTGGGAGTTCAGGAGCATGAAGTGCTCTCACAATAACAATGTTATCTCTCCTTTGAACTAGCCTTCAGTTGTGAAGCTAGAGGCTGCTGATGGTCATAGGGACTTTCATAAAAGAAGCTGCAGCTGGACTCTGACCTCGGAGTGTTTGGTAGGTCAGACAGGCTGCAGCTGTGGTTTCCCCTGTTATGGGTCTCCACAATATTTAAAGATGGCTTGAAGGTCTCACAGAGGCAAAGTCATCACTCCCCAGCCCTGACCTGGATCATTCCCCCCGAACAACCCCAACTGCCCTGAGGGACCCCCCAATTCCATCCCCCACTCCCCGAACACTGGGGCAGCAGCTCCAGTGTCCTTGAGCTGCATGCTGGTAAATGGAAATGACTACCCCCTCCTCACTTCCCCTCAGCAGTCATTGTGCCAGGTCCCCAATTTTGTAGATGAGTACTAAACAATGCCCACGTGACTTCTCACTGGGGAGTTGGTAACTCCCGAGAGGCTGCTGCATTCGACGTCAATCTCGCTAATGAGATTGCAATGAATGCAAATTAGGCTTAATCAGCTTCTCAATATTTTTGAGCAAGATCTGGATCTCGCCATCGGGAACGGGCCAGGTGAATCTCAAATGGTTTGCGCCAGGCACAGATATCGAGCTGGGCCTCTCGCCGATGCACCCTATGTGCCCAGATCAGCACTGGGTGCAACAATGCGATGGGAAAATCGTGATCTCCAACTGCAATAATAATTTTGCAATTTTTAATTCAGTTTCAGCCTCTTGTTTGGTCATTGAATTCCTTAAAGTCCACCCAGATCTTTTTTTTAAAGTTCTAGTCAGCAGCATATTTGTATCTCAGTTTGACAGCCTATTTCACACTTTCATTCTCCTGTGAGGAATATAAAAGCTTTCTTCTCTTCTCAATCCTTGCCTGAGGCTTGATAATTTTATACATATATCCTGCAGCTCAGTGCTACGAGTTAAAAAATAGCCTGATTACATCTGTGTCGTGTCTCTTCTCAATATTCAGAAAATCTGAATATCTTCTCTCAATATTTTTTCTGTAAGTTCAGTTCCGGCTCTTACTTCATAACCTAAAGCCCAAAATTTTGAAATGATCTCGTTCACTGCTCTGAATACTTACCAAAGCTTCAATATACAGCTGAAGTTATTGTTTTGCAACTCCGAGAAGCTGCCCATCTAACCTAAAACCTTTTACACTTCCAGGGTCCTCTATTACCATCATATTCATAGAATCATAGAATTTACAGTGCAGAAGGAGGCCATTCAGCCCGTCGAGTCTACACCCGCCCTTGAAAGAGCACCCTACCTAAGCCCATGCCTCCACCCTCTCCCCGTAACCCAGTCTAACCTTTGGACACTAAGAGGCAATTTAGCATGGCCAATCCACTTAACCTGCACATCTTTGTTCTGTTGGAGGAAACCGGAGCACTCGGCGGAAACCCATGCAGGCAAGGGGAGAAAGGGCAAACTCCACACAGACAGTCACCCGAGGCTGGAATTGAACCCAGATCCCTGCAGCTGTAAGGCAGCAGTGCTAACCACTGTGCCACCATGCTGCCCCATGTATTTATCAAAACGCCCCTTAAACGTCAACATAATTTCTGCTTCCACTACCTCTGCTGGCAGCAAGTTTCAGGCACCCAATACCCTCTGTGAAAAAAACTTCCCTCACACATCTCCTGTAAACTTTGCCCCTTGCACCTTAAACCTATGTCCTCTAGTAATTGACTCTTCCACCCTGGGAAAAAGCTTCTGACTATCCACTCTGTCCATGCCCCTCATAATATTGTGGACTTCTATCAGGTCAACCTTCAACCCCGTCATTCGAGTGAGAACAAACCAAGTTTATCCAGCTGCAGCATGACTTGCCAATACTTATACTCAATGCCCTGACCGATGAAGGCAAGTATGCCGTATGCCTTCTTGACTACCTTCTCCACCTGCATTGCTAATTTCAGCGACCTGTACATCCAGATCCCTCTGACTGTCAATACTGTCAAGGGTTCTGCCATTCACTGTATAATTCCCACCTGTATTAGATCTTCCAAAATGCATTACTTCATATTTGCCCGGATTTAGCTCCACCTGCCATCTCTCCGCCCAAGTCTCCAACCACTCTGTATCCTCTGGCAAGCCTCATCGCTATCTGCAATTCCACAAACCTCTGTGTTGTCTGCAAACTTACTATTCAGACCAGTTATATTTTCCTCCAAATCATTTATATATACTACAATCAGCAAAGTTCCCAGCACTGATTCCTGTGGAACACCACCAATCACAGACATCCATTCAGAAAAGCACCCTTCCACTGCTACCCTCTGTCTTCTATGACCAAACTAGTTCTGTATCCATCTTGCCAGCTCTGGTCCCGTGTGACTTCACCTTCTGTACCAGTCTGCCATGAGGGACCTTGTCAAAGGCCTTACTGAAGTCCATGTAGACAACATCCTCTGCCTTACCTTCATCAATCATCTTAGTCACATCCTCGAAAAATTTGACCAAGTTAGTGAGACACGACTTCCCCTTCACAAAACCATGCTGCCTCTCGCTAATGGGGTAATGGGGTCATCAGAGGCACCCTCCTCCCAATGTGGCTGGAAAGCCCAGAAAATGTCTATAGATTACACAACACTGCCACCAACCTCTCCACACCCCACTCCCCAGCTCAGGACGAGGCTGCATCCATTGGGCCCCTGTGTCAGGGTGGTAATTGTATTGTTTACTAAAATAGCTCTGCCCCCCTGCCTCTGTTCCCTGTATGCGGAAAGGTAATCATTCCACTTCCTAGTAACCTATTAAATTCCAAACAAGAGCACATGCTGAAGAAAAAGCATCATATTAATGTGTGCTCTGTGACAAACCAAACAATGGCAATTTGTGTCCCAAGCATAAATTTGTTGGTGGCAGTGTCACTACAGTTCCGGTATCCGGAAAATTGAAATGACCTGAAATCCGAAAGATAATCAGCCTCGAGGTTTTCGGATAAAGGATACTCGACCTGTACATGTCATCCTGATTGTTTCTTCAACCTACTTGAAAGAACTTGAGGAAAATTCAGATTTTCTTTAATTGAATGTTTACGCTCAAAGATTGCTCACTTGAACGTTTCCCCCTTTATAATTATGTGCATTGTTAGCTGCTTGAGAAGTGTTAAAGTCTGTCATAAGTGCAGAGACTGTGGGTACATATTGAATTAACCTGTAAGGCAATGCCGCAGATTATAGGAGTGAGGATATAGTATCAGAGGAATATAAAAAGGAGCTTGTTCAGCAAAGGACTTAAGGGTCGTATTTATACTTCAATTCAAAAAGGCAGAGATAAATTGAGGCACTACCGAAATCAGGAAAATGAAGAATTTTAAAAAATTCTGGTTAACTGAGTAAAATAGTTTGTTATCTTCCACAATGTAACTTGGTTTACATTACAAGGAATCATGTCTGAACATGTAGTAGTTAACACAATAACAATCAAGTTCAAGATCACTTCAAAGAGCAGTTATTTCTTGCAATTTTCCCCTATTCCCCTGTGCTGAAGTTGTTGGGGGAGGGAAAGAGTTTTGGTGGGTGTCACATTTTCATTTGGAAAGACATAGGGGGCATTTCTTGCCCAATCGCCTGTTTTTCAGTATTATCATGATGCCTGTGAGGGAAAACGAGTGCAGATAAATTTATTGACATCGTCCCAGTTGAGACCCAGCCAGTGCCATTTTTGATTTGGCCTTTAAGTGGCCAGCTCTTCTGCTGAAAACAGAAAAGTGATTCAATAGCTTATGAAAGTTGAGCTCTTATGATGTACAAAAACAATTTGTATTTATATAGTGTCTTTAACATGCCAAAACAACCCAAGGTGCTTTGCAGTAGTGTTTGAAAATAAAATATGACAGTGAGGCACATAAGGACAGAAAGAGGTTACAGCCCATAGTGTCTACACCGGTTCTCCAAACGGACATCTGGCTTTGTGCCGTTCCCCTGCCTTTTCCCCGGACCTCCTGCACATTGTTTCTATTCAAGTAATCATTTAATTCTCTCTTGAATGTCTCAATTGAACCTACCTCCACCAGACTTCCAGTCAGCACATTCCAGGCCCCAACCACTCGCCGTGTGAAAAATTATTTTCTAACGTCACATTTGCTTCTTTTGTAAATCATTTTAAATCTGTGCCCTCTTGTTCTTGATCCTTTTATGAGTGAGAACAGTTTCTCACTATCTACTCTGTCCAGGCCCCTCAAATCTCCTCCTAACCTAGTTCTCTCCAAGCAGAAGAGTCCCAACCTCTCCAATCTATCCTCATAACTGAACATTCTCAATCTTGGAACCATTCTTGTAAACCTCTTCTGCACTCTCTCAAATGCCTTCACATCCTTCCTATAATGTGGCGCCCAGAACTGTACACAATATTCCAGCTGAGGTCGATCTTGTGTCTTGCATAAGTTATATTTAAATTCATCAATGATTCATGGGATCCAGGCGTCGCTGGTTAGGCGAGCATTAATTGCCCATGCCTAGTTGCCCTTCAGAAGGTGGTGGGCTGCCTTCTTGAATCGCTGCAGTCCTTGAGGTGTGGATACACCCACAGTGCTGTTAGGGAGGGATTTCAGGATTTTGACTTTGTGGCAGTGAAGGAATGGCGATGCATCTCCAAGTTGGGGTGGGGAGTTACTTGGAGGGAACCTCCAGGTGGTGGGGATCTCAGGTATCTGATGCTCTTGTCTTTCTAGATGGTAGTGGTTGTGGGTTTGGAAGGTGTTGTCTAAGGAACCTTGGTGAGTTACTGCAGTGCATCTTGTAGATGGTACATATGGATGCCACTGTTCCTCGGTGGTGGAGGGATTGAATGTTTGTAGAATCAAGCGGGCTGCTTTGTCCTGGATGGTGTCGTGCTTCTTGGAGCTGCATTCATCCAGGCAAGTGGAGAGTATTCCATTTCACTCCTGACTTGTGCACATGTTGGATATGGTTTGGGGGTCAGGCGGTGGGTTACTCGCTGTAGGATTCCTAGTTTTTGACATGCTCTGGTAGCCATAGTATTAATATCGCTAGTCCAGTTCAGTTTCTATCAATGGTAACCCCCAGCATGTTGACTGTCGGGGATTCAGCGATGGTAATGCCATTGAATGTCAAGGGGTGATGCTTAGATCCTCCCTTGTAGGAGATGAGCATTGCCTCGCACTGTGTGGCGTCAATGTAGCTTGTCTGCCAAAGCCTGGATATTGTCCAGGTCTTGCTGTATTTGGGCGTGGACTGCTTCATTATCTGAGGAGTCTGAGGAGTCGTGAATGATACTGAACATTGTGCAGTCACCTGCAAACATCCCCACTTCTGACCTTATGATGGAATGGCGGTCATTGATGAAGCAGCTGGGGAACCCCTGCAGTGATGTCCTGGAGCTGAGATGATTGATCTCCAACCACCATAACCATCTTCCTTTGTGTCAGGTATGACTCCAACCAGCGGAGAGTTTTCCCCTTGATTCCCATTTACTCCAGTTTAGCTAGGGCTCCTTGATGCAACACTTGGTCAAATACTGCCTTGATGTCAAGGGCAGTCACTCTCACCTCACCTCTGGAATTCAGCTCTTTGTCCATGTTTGAACTAAGGCTGTAATGAGGTCAGGAGTCGAGTGATCCTGGCGGAATCCAAACTGAGCGTCCATCAGCAGGTTATTGCTGAGTAAGTGCCGCTTGATAACACTGTTGATGACTCCTTCCATCACCTTGCTGATGATAGAGAGCAGACTGCTAGGCGGTAACTGACCGGGTTAGATTTTTACTGATTTCTCTGCACAGGACACACCTAGGCAATTTTCCACTTTGCTGGGTCGATGTTAGTGTTATAACTGTACTGGAACAGCTTGGCTAAGGGTACAGCAAGTTCTACAATGAAATGAAATGAAAATCGCTTGTCACAAGTAGGCTTCAAATGAAGTTACTGTGAAAAGCCCCTACAGGAACACAAATCTTCAGTATTATTGCCAGAATATTGTTGGAGCCCATAGCCTTTGCAGTATCCAGTACCTTCAGCCGTTTCTTGATATCACGTGGGGTGTATCGTATTGGCTGAAGACTGACATCTGTGATGCTGGGGACCTCAGGAGAAGACCGAGATGGATCATCCACCCAGCACTTGTGGTTGAAGATTATTATGTATGCTTCAGGCTTGTCTTTTGCACAGATGTGCTGAGCTCCTCCATCATTGCGAATGGGGATATTTGTGGAGCCTCCTCCTCCAATGAGTTGTTTAATTATCCACCACCAATCACGGCTGGATGTGGCAGATTTTAGACCTTATACATCTGTTGTGGAATTGCTTAGCTCTGTCTATTAATTGCTGGTTATGCTGTTTGGCACATAAGTAGTCCTGTGTTGTAACTTCACCAGGTTGGCACCTCATTTTTAGGTACGTCTAGTGTTGCTCTTGGCATGCCCTCCTGCATGCTTCATTGAACCAGGTGTAGTGATCTGCATGTCTGTGTATATATACAAGGGGTCAATGTAAATGCAATACAACTAAGCAATCACTAAAGGGAGCACGATAGATGTATAAATACAGACAAACAGGAAATCAGGGACTCTTCACAGGAACGGCAACTGGGGAGCAGGACACAGACAGGCAACTCAGATGTAACATATATAAGCGCTGGAGAGAGAACAAACTCAAAATAAAGCGTCTACTTCAACTGTAAGACTACGAGCTTTATTCAGACACAAGGAATAACACATGGTACCAGGGTACTTCAGAATGCTTACTATAAGGTTACACAAGATGCAGACAAAGAAAGATCAAAATGTCAAAACTCATACCAGACATTCGACGTGGGAAGACTTCGCCGATTTATTAGAATTTGTTGGAACTCTACTGCAGCTGAACACAACCGGTAATTTAAGTCATAGCTGGAAAAGTTTTAAACAAATGTTCGACATATATATCATAGCCTATGATTTGAAAGCAGCATCAGAAGAAATGAAAATAGCACTGCTCCTCGCAGGACATGAAGCTAGAGAAATAGATAACGGCTTTAAATACTTGAAAGGTGAAGACAACACCAAATTAGAAGTAATACTGAAAACATTTGAAGTGTACTGTAACACCAGTAACAATGCTGCTTTAAGCCATTTAATGCTTGGAGACCAAATTGCACAGGGAATGAGTGATGCGAAACTCAACCAATCATCACCAGAACAGAAAGGTTTAACGCTGGAAATTGTGATTGACAAGTGCAGATCGCAAGAAAAAAGTAACTTTAAGTGCTTACCTAGAAAAAAAACTATGATAAAGCTCTTTTCCATGGGTCTAAAGCAGTTAAAATGGCATCTGAGCACATTTTAAACTACCCAGGGAACAAAAGATGCAAATCTGGGTCTGCGCATGTGCAGGCAACCACAGCCGCGCATGCGCAGTTGCTATCAGCCGTTTTGCACGAAGACCATTCTGCCCATGCGCAAGACGCGCGTGCGCAGTTAACAAAAGACGTTTTTGGTGCAGATCGATCTGCGCATGCGCAGTTTTTTAAAAAGCGCACAGTAAAGGAAAATCGAATTGCGCATGCGCAATCAATTCCTATGCTTTATGTCACGAGCGCCATGACATCATCAGATGCTGACCACACCCACTTAAAGGGGAAATGCCCGAAAATCACAAACAAGACTTTTAAAGGCCCCAAACCACCAAATTCAACCTCAAAAGGCACTACATTGCCTGAACTTCTACCAGCAATTGAAAATATCTTTTGCAGCACCCTGGAACAAGCAGTTTGCACCACCCAAAGTGAAGAGCACAATGACAAATCCAAAACCAAAGAAGATGATTTGTTCATTGAACATGAAGAGAACGAGAACAACTCCGAAACAAAAAGAGATGATTTGTTTATCGAAAAATACTGCTCAGACATGGCTGAGTTATTTGGGTATGCCAATCATAGCATCAGCAACACAGTTGCAAAGCTCAACACGACTCTACTTATGGTAGATGAATCCAATACCATGATGCAATGGCAGAACGTCGATACATTGGATGACAGCAACCTGTGAAATACCCAAGAAGAACACAACGCCACACAGCGAGTACTGACTGACTCCGTTGAGAGAGCACAGATCGACTCCACAGAGAGAACACTGCACGACTCCACGGAGAGAGTGATGAAAGACTCCACAAAGAGAGTGACGCAAGCCTCCACAGAGAGCTTGTTGACAGACTTCAAAATGGAAGCAATTAAAGACTCCACAACGAACGCCATGCATGAACAAGACTATGAAGGTCTACCCACCGTATCTGAGCAACCAGAAGCAGACTATGAAAGTCTACCAAGCTCACATAATCAACAAGAAGACAGTGTAAGTCTACCCACTGCATGTGAAAACAGTGACAATGTGATCGCAATCGACATACACAATGTGCAGGATCACAGCGAGACTGACAGATCTCAGCTCGCCTGTACAGAAGCACTCAACAAATAGAGTAGGGATACTCATGAGTCCAGAGAGACCACGTCAATTGAAACCTCATCCACTCTAAACGACCCACAAGAAAATGAAAACTTTAAGGTTTTGACTCCAGAAGAGGAGCACCAAGAAACCAAAGATGATTCAAATGTACCGGAAATGACTCCAGAAGAGGAGCACCAAGGAAGCAAAGAAGAGGAATCAAATCCACCACAGATGACTGATGTCACCAAGATCAATGCAACATCAGATCATTCTCACAATTCTCAAGCAGAAACGCTCAATGTAGCAGATACCACAGAGGACACTATCACCAATAACTTGGAGAATGACTCAAATTATCCACACTTAGCAGTCATTGAGCGCAACAAGAACAATAGAAACCACAAGAAGCACAACAGAAACAAGAACAACAACAACAAAAACAACAAGAAGCAGAACAACAACAACAACAAAAACTACAAGCACAACTACAAGAACAACAATGAAAACAAGAAGAAGCATAACAAACACAACAACAGCAACAGCAACGACAATAACAAGCACAACAAAAACAACAACAAGAACGACAACGAAAAAAACAAAGACAGAAACAACAGAAACAACAACAATGAAACAACGACCTGTACAGCATGGTTCAACTCTGCACATGATGGACAATGTAACATTACACTCAAAAACAATGACAAGAGTACGAATATACCATAGCAGGACAACAAATCTCACAAATTCACATTTGCTCCAGAACAAGCCAGCACGCCAGCTTTCAAGCCAGATGGTACACTAAATCAATACCACAAGCACAGAAAAAAGTCCACATCAGTCAACATCAGTGGTTCAACCATTCGAATAACTCGTGATGACTTGTTGGTTACTTAAAACACAAGAACACTGATGACATTCACAAAGTAGTTACAATATCAATATCACCACGTCAACGACAGAAAAAAAAACTCAACCGAACAAATTCACAAAGTTTGGACTTATAAATATTTTTATTAAGATTGGACTCATAAATATTAATTGGCTTTGTATAATAACCAATATCATCACCACTTGTACAGACATACATATCATAAGTAATCTATCTGTTTTGTACAATTTTCTTTAACACTGTACAGAAAATATGGAAAAGAAAAAAGGGAGGATGTAGTGATCTGCATATGTGTGTATATATACAAGGGGTCAATGTAAATGCAATACAACTAAGCAATCACTAGAGGGAGCACAGGAGATGTATAAATACAGACAAACAGGAAGTCAGGAACTCTTCACAGGAACGGCAGCTGGGGAGCAGGTCACAGACAGGCAGCTCAGATGTAACATAGTATAAGCGCTGGAGAGAGAACAAACTCAAAACAAAGCATCTACCTCAACTGTAAGACTACGAGCTTTATTCAGACACAAGGAATAACACACCAGGGTTGATCCCTTGGCTTGGTGGTAATGGTCGAGTGGGAGATATAAAACCATAAGACATCGGAGCAGAATTATGCCACTCGGCCCATCGGGTCTGCTCCGCCATTCAATCATGGCTGATATTTTTCTCATCCCCATTCTCCTGCCTTCTCCCCATAACCCCTGATCCCCTTGTTAATCAAGAACCTGAACATATCTATCTCTGTCTTAAAATCCTCAGTGATTTGACCTCCACAGCCTACTGTGGCAGAGAGTTCCACAGATTCACCACCCTCTGGCTGAAGAAATTCCTCCTTATCTCTGTTTTAAAGGATCGTCCCTTTAGTCTGAGATTGTGTCCTCTGCTTCTAGTTTTTCCTACAAGTGTAATCATCCTCTCCACGTCCACTCCATCCAGGCCTCGCAGTATCCAGTAAGTTTCAATAAGATCCCCCCTCATCCTTCTGAACTCCAACGAGTACAAACCCAGAGTCCTCAACTGTTCTTCATACGACAAGCTCTTCATTCCAGGGATAATTCTTGTGAACCTCCTCTGGACCCTTTCCAAGGCCAGCACATCCTTCCTTAGATATGGGGCCCAACACTGATCACAATACTCCAAATGGGGTCTGACCAAAGCTTTATACAGCCTCAGAGTTACATCCCTAGTCTTGCATTTTATGCCAGGCCATGAGGTTGCAGATTGTGGTAGAGTACAATTTTACAAAGAACAAAGAAACTTACAGCACAGGAACAGGCCCTTCGGCCCTCCCAGCCTGCGCCGGTCCAGATCCTTTATCTAAACCTGCCTTCTATTTTCCAAGGATCTACTTCCCTCTGTTCCTCGCCCGTTCATATATCTGTCCAGATGCATCTTAAATGATGCTATCGTGCCCGCCTCTACCACCTCCGCTGGCAAAGCATTCCAGGCACCCACCACCCTCTGCGTAAAAAAAATTTCCACGCACATCTCCCTTAAACTTCCCCCTCTCACCTTGAAATCGTGACCCCTTGTAATTGACACCCCCACTCTTGGAAAAAGCTTGTTGCTATACACCCTGTCCATACCTCTCATAATTTTGTAGACCTCAATCAGGTCCCCCCTCAACCTCCATCTTTCCAACGAAAACAATCCTAATCTACTCAACCTTTCTTCATAGCTAGCACCCTCCATACCAAGAAACATCCTGGTGAACCTCCTCTGCACCCTCTCTAAAGCATCCACATCCTTCTGGTAATGTGGCGACCAGAACTGCACGCAGTATTCCAAATGTGGCCTAACCAAAGTCCTATACAACTGTAACATGACCTGCCGACTCTTGTGCTCAATACCCCATCCGATGAGGGCAAGCATGTGGTATGCCTTCTTGACCACTCTATCGACCTGCGTTGCCACCTTCAGGGTACAATGGACCTGAACTCCCAGATCTCTCTGTATATCAATTTTCCCCAGGACTCTTCCATTGACCGTATAGTCCGCTCTTGAAATAGATCTTCCAAAATGTATCACCTCGCATTTGCCTGGATTGAACTCCATCTGCCATTTCTCTGCCCAACTTTCCAATCTATCTATATTTTGCTGTATTCTCTAGCAGTCCCCCTCGCTATCTGCAACTCCACCAATCTTAGTATCATCTGCAAACTTGCTAATCAGACCACCTATACCTTCGTCCAGATCATTTATGTATATAACAAACAATAGTGGTCCGAGCACGGATCCCTGTGGAACACCACTAGTCACATTTCTCCATTTTGAGAAACTCCTTTCCACCACTACTCTCTGTCTCCTGTTGCCCAGCCAGTTCTTTATCCATCTAGCTAGTACACCCTGAACCCCATACGACTTCACTTTTTCCATCAACCTGCCATGGGAAACTTTATCAAACACCTTACTGAAGTCCATGTATATGACATCTACAGCCCTTCTCTCATCAATTAACTTTGTCACTTCCTCAAAGAATTCTATTAGGTTTGTAAGACATGACCTTCTCTGCACAAAACCATGCTGCCTATCACTGGTAAGTCTATTTTCTTCCGAATGTGAATAGATCCTATCCCTCAGTATCTTCTCCAACAGTTTGCCTGCCACTGACGTCAAGCTCACAGGTCTATAATTCCCTGGATTATCCCTGCTACCCTACTTAAACAAAGGGGCAACATTAGCAATTCTCCAGTCCTCCGGGACCTCACCCGTACTCAAGGATGCTGCAAAGATATCTGTTAAGGCCCCAGCTATTTCGTCCCTCGCTTCCCTCAGTAACCTGGGATAGATCCCATCTGGACCTGGGGACTTGTCCACCTTAATGCCTTTTAGAATACCCAAAACTTCCCCCTTCCTTATGCCGACTTGACCTAGAGTATTTAAGCATCCATTCCTAGCCTCAACCATCCGTCATGTCCCTCTCCTTGGTGAATACCGATGCAAAGTACTCATTAAGAATCTCACCCATTTCCTCTGACTCCACGCTTAATTTCCCTCTTTTGTCTTTGACTGGGCCAATCCTTTCTCTAGTTACCCACTTGCTCCTTATATACGCACAAAAGGCTTTGGGATTTTCCTTAACCCTGTTAGCTAAAGATATTTCATGACCCCTTTTAGCCCTCTTTATTGCGTGTTTGAGATTTGTCCTACTTTCCCGATATTCCTCCAAAGCTTCATCAGTTTTAAGTCGCCTAGATCTTATGTATGCTTCCTTTTTCATCTTAGCTGGTCTCACAATTCCACCCGTCATCCATGGTTCCCTCATCTTGCCATTTCTATCCCTCATTTTCACAGGGACATGTCTGTCCTGCACTCCAATCAACCTTTCCTTAAAAGACTCCCACATTTCAAATGTGGATTTACCCTTAAACAGCTGCTCCCAATCCACATTCCCTAGCTCCTGTCGAAATTTGTTATACTTGGCCTTTCCCCAATTTAGCACTCTTCCTTTAGGACCACTCTCGTCTTTGTCCATGAGTATTCTAAAACTTACGGAATTGTGATCGTTATTCCCAAAGTAATTACCGATTGAAACTTCAACCACCTGGCTGGGATCATTCCCCAATACCAGGTCCAGTACGGCCCCTTCCCGAGTTGGACTAATTACATACTGCTCTAAAAAACTCTCCTGGATGCTGCTGAGAAATTCTGCTCCATCTACGCCTCCAACAGTCCATGAGTCCCATTCAATGTTGAGGAAGTTAAAATCTCCCATCACAACCACCCTATTGCTCCTACATTTTTCTATAATCTGTCTACATATTTGTACCTCTACTTCACGCTCACTTTTGGGAGGCCTGTAGTAAAGTCCCAACAATGTTACTGCACCCTTCCTATTTCTTAGCTCTACCCATATTGCCTCAGTGCTCGAATCCTCCATCGTGCCCTCCTTAATCACAGCTGTGATATCATCTCTGACCAGTAATGCAACTCCTCCACCCCTTTTACCTCCCTCTCTATCCTCCCTCCTGAAGCATCTATACCCTGGGGCATTTAGTTGCCAGTCTTGCCCTTCCCTCAACCAAGTCTCAGTAATACCAATAACATCATATTCCCAGGTACTAATCCAAGCCCTAAGTTCATCTGCCTTACCTGCTACACTTCTCACATTGAAACAAATGCACCTCAGACCCCTGTCCCTTTGCGTTCAACAACTCTTCCCTGTCTACTCTTCCCCTTAGTCACATTGAGTTTATTATCTAGTACCTTACTGGCCTCTTTACTGATCTCTAACTTCCTAATCTGGTTCCCATCCCCCTGCCACATTAATTTAAAACATCACCAACAGTGTTAGCAAAAGCACCCCCTAGGACATTGGTTCCAGTTCTGCCCAGGTGTAGACCATCCGATTTGTAATGGTCCCACCGCCTCCAGAACCGGTTCCAATGTCCAAAGATCTGAACCCCTCCCTCCTGCACCATCTCTCAAGCCACGTATTCATTCTGACTATTCTTGAATTTCTACTCTGACTGTCTCGTGGCACTGGTAGCAATCCTAAGATTACTACCTTTGAGGTCCTACTTTTTAATTTATCTCCTAACTCCCTAAATTCTGATTGTAGGACCTCATCCCGTTTTTTATCTATATTGTTGGTGCCTATATGCACCACGACAACTGGCTGGTCACCCTCCCCCTTCAGTATGTCCTGCAGCCGATCTGAGACATCCCTGACCCGTGCACCCAGTGAGTCATCACCCCCAACAGTATCCAAAATGGTATACCTGTTTTGGAGGGAGATGACCGCAGGGGACTGCTACTGATGGCCCACAGCACCTTCTTGAGTGTTCATATGTTCGATCTGTTCGATTGAAGTGCCACACAACCCGAGGGAGGATATCCTCAATGTGAAGACGGGACGTTGTCTCCACAAGGACTGTGTGGTGCTCACTTCTACCGATACTGCCATGGACAGATTCATCTGCAGCAGGCAGATTGGTGAGGAGTCAAGTATGTTTTTCCCTCTTGTTAGTTCCCTCACCACCTGCTGCAGTCCCAGTCTAGCAGCTATGTCCTTTAGGACCCGGCCAGCTCAGACTATGGTGGTACTACCAAGCCACTCTTGGTCATAGGCATTGAAATCACCCCCCCTCCCCCCACCCCACCACCCCCCACCCCCTGCCCCAGAATATATTCTGCGACTTTGCCATTCCCAGTGGTGTTCATCAGCTTTGGTGCCGGTAAGTAATTAGCTGGAGGTTTCCCTGCCCATGTTTAACCTGAAGCCATGAGACTTCATGAGGTCCAGAGTCGATGTTGAGGACTCCCAGGGCTACTCCCGCCTGACTGTATACCACTGTGCCACCACCTCTGCTGGGTCTGTCCTGCCGGTGAGACAGGACATATTCAGGAATGGTGAAAGCGGTGTTTGGGACATTGTCTGTAAGGCATAATTCTGTGAGCATGACTATGTCAGGTTGTTGCTTGACTAGTCTGTGAGACAGCTCTCCCAACTTTGGCACAAGCCCCCAGATGTTAGATGGGCTGGTTTTGCCATTGTCGTTTCTGGTGCCTAGGTCGATGGTGTCTTTTTCATTCCTTTTATGTGGTTTTGATTGAACTGAGTGATTGCTAGGCCATTTCAGAGGCATTTAAGAGTCAACCACATTGCTGTATGGGTCTGGAGTCACATGTCGGCAGACGAGGTAAGGAAGGCAGATTTCCTTCCCCTCAAGGGCATTCGTGAACCAGATGAGGTTTTACGACAATCAATTCATGGTCATCATTAGACTTTTAACTCCAAATATTTTATTGTGTTTAAATCCACCACTTTCTGTGGTGGGATTCGAACCCAGGTCCCCAGATAGATCATTACCCTGGATCTCTCGATTACTCTGGATTACTAGTCTATCAACGATACCAGTACATCACCATCTCTCCTCCAGCATCATACCAGCATAGTCAATTTGCTCTTGTGTTCTATGCCCCTATTAATACCATATGCTTTATTAACTGCTCTCTTCACCCAGCCTGTCACCTTCAATAATCTATGACAGTGAAGGGCAACCTGTAGCCTGGGGGCCACATCAGGCCCACCTGGTTTATAAATAGGGCCCACAAGACATATTGTTGACTGTTGACCACGTGCAGGGTTGCCACATTCAGCTAATTTCTCTCCACATAGTTATTTTCCTACCAGCATGGCTGAATTGATACACACATGAAGAAAGAACAAGTGACGTGATGTGCATGCTGATTGCACACAACATTGTCTGTGAAAGCCGTGCTTCTCTGTGTCCAAAGTGTAAATATTCCTTTTGCTTTACCATTTGAAATTGATGATAGTTCTATTAATATACAAATGATTAAGCATTTTCTACAACTTGTTATGAAATATTCAGCATGTGTTAAATGTATTTAATCTTATTCATTGGGTCATAGTTAGGGACCTTTGGGATCACCACTAGAAACATTCCTCCATCACAAATAATATCCATTGACAGTTACTCTCTGCTTCCTATTATTCTGACAAATGTGTATCCATGTTTCTATTGTCCCTTTTATTCCCTGAGCTATAACTTTTCTCATATGCCTGTTGTGTGGTACTATACCGAATGCCTCCTGAAAGTCCATGTACACCACATCCACAGCATTACCCTCATTGACCCTTTTTGTTACCTCTTCAAAAAAACTCCAAAATTTAGTTAAACATGATTTCCTTTTTAGAATATACTGCATAATTGTTTCTCGAAGCTTGTCCACCACTGATGTTAAACTGACTGGCTTGTAATTGCTGGGGCTATCCTTACAACAAGGGCGTAACATTTGCAATTCTCCAGGCCTCAAGTTAGGAAATGGACAGCAATAGTTTTGGATAAGATCAAGTTGTAGAAGGTTGAAAATAAAGGTTGGCCAAAGGCCGTTGGAATATTCAAGTCTGTATCTAACAAATATGTCGCTGAAGGCGTCAGCTGCAGAGAGGGTTGCAAACAGTCTGCTTTAAACTGAGACAGTAGCCAGGGAGGGGGACCGAATTGGTGGTGAAGAAATGGAGTTTGTGGAGGATGAAGTCAATAGTTTTGATCTTCCCAGTGTTACAACAATTAAAATAAGATCAGAAATTTAACATTCCCACACAACTCTTATCAAAATATGATCGTGAAATGACTGTATTCAGGCAATTGTAGAAACCCGTCATGTTTGTTTGCAAATTGTGTTGCTATTTTATCAAAGACGATAATTTGTTTGGAATAAATTATTTAATGCCTCTGTAAAAGTAATGCAGAAAGGAATAAATAAAAATACATTAAGCATTCAAAACATATATTAGCACAGTGTAATTTCAAGGTCCAATATTTTGATTGCCAAAGACAATAGTGCACAGGAACATAAGTTTATTGTGAAGGCTGCAAATCACAGTGTACAATCTTACAAGCAAAGTCCCACCAGATACATAGAGACAACGTGTAACTCTGAGAGCCTCATCTCAATACTTTATCTGAAGACTGTCAGAAGGTAGTATTCCAACTGCATATTGTATACTCATCGTACACTCCATGATATAGGTTCTCTTCCCCTACTTTGCCTAACTTTAATCCTGTACAAGAAATTGATGTATTTTACAGTACATGAGCAGTATCTCCTCACAACTAAGATAGCCTCAGTAATGGTTCTGACCTCCCCATGCTTATTTTCATAAAATACATTTCAGTTGTCATTCCAACAGGTATATCAAATAATTGATGCTTATGGCTAAGAAATATTTCTCACAGAAGTCTGTTCTATGATTCATCCACACCTTGATACTGACCAAAATATAAAGTGACAATCCATCAGAGACATTGAATCCTAAATAAGATGTTGTAGTTGCTGAGATACCAAGTAGAGAAAGTTTAAACACAGAACAATCACACAGTGACGTAGAAATTAATATCATTGTTATTAATGGATTATGGGGCAGCACGGCGGCACAGTGGTGACTACTGCTACCTCATGGCGCTGTGAACTCAGGTTCGATCCCGGTCCCAGGTCACTGTCCATGTGGCGTTTGCACATTCTCCCCGTGTTTGCGTGGGTCTCACCCCCCACAACCCAAAGATGTGCAGGGTAGATGGTTTGGCCAAGCTAAATTGTTCCTTAATTCAAATTTTAAAAAAAAGTTATTAATGGATTTGCACTTTAACTCAGTCTGGGACATTCCTTTATCGACTCTTTTAACTAATTTAAAATAAAGACAGAGGAATGTGATCTAAATGCATTAATTTTTTGTCACTAATTGCACCAGCAATAATTTCTACACTATTTCCAATAATCCAGCAGAAAGGGTTTAAGAATTAACACAATTATTATAGTAACATTCTGAATGTGTTACTTAAAGGAACTCACCATTAAGCCAATTTTTCTTCTGTTTCCATTAGGTTTTTGAATTCCATTCTGCAAATAGCTAATCAAAGAAAAATCAATAGAGTTGATGAGGAGAGAAACCTGAGAACTCATATTTGACTAGAACGTAAATGCATTGGCAAATAATTTGTGTGAAGCAACATTTAATATTGCCTCTAAATCTGTTCTCAATTGAAAATTAAATTTCTTCAACATCAGTACATTAAACAAACCAAGTCATTAGATCTAAAGAACAAGGGCAGGAGTAGGCCATTCAGTCCACCGAGCCTGCTACCTCATTCAATAAGTTCATGGCTGATCTACCGTGGCCTCAACTCCACTTTCCTACCTGCCCCCATAACCCTCGACTCCTATGTGGATCAAAAATCTGTCTAATTCAACCTTGAATATATTCAATGCCCCAGCCTTCGCTGCTCTCGGAGGAAGAGAATTCCAAAGTCTAATGAGTCTCTGAGAGAAGAAAATCCTCCTTATTTCCATCTTACTTGGGAGCCCACCCATTTTGAAGTTGTGTCCCTACTAGTGGAAACATCCTCTTAGCATCTACCCTGTCAAGGCCGCTCAGAATGTTTCAATAAGATCATTCTTCTTAATTCCCTTGTGCATAGACCCAACTGGCCCTGCTTAAGTAAGGCAACCAAACCTGTACATGGTATGCTCAGTGCTACAGGGATATGCCACCCACAAACAAAACATTTTGATTTAATATTAAATTAAGAAGTGATATCACCAGGTAGTGTTCTCTGGTTTTGAAGTTAAGAAACAACTAAGACAGGCATTTATCATATTAACAGTTGATTACATATTGCAAATGATAAAACTTCAAAGCTGAAGTGAAATGGAATGCAAATGTTGCCACTAGGCTGCTCCTAATTCACTTGTGACTTTAATATCACAATAATTTATTTAGCAATATGATTCTTCCTATCATATATCATTGTCAGCTATGACATGTCTAAATCACTCTTGTGAAATATTAGTTGCTACATTCATAAATTAAAAATTAACAGTAAAGCCAACTCTTCCTCGACTTAAGAATTGAGAAAACAATATTTCAACTTGCTGATGTCATCAAAATGATGGGTATGGGAAATTGTGATGGAGATTTTGAAAAGTTAACATGAGAACAATATTGCATTTATATGGCATTTTTCACAATAGAGACACCCTTAAGCATCTTGCAACCAATTAGCTATTTATGTGTTATGACCGTCATGTCCCTGTATATTCTGAACTTCAAAATTTAAAACTGACCACCAAAGGCTGCCAATAAGGATCACCTGACCTTTTGGAACCACGCCCTGTCTCAAGAGGGAACAAAAAGAATCCTCCAGAATGATATTGACTCATTGTTCAAGTACAAAGACACCGGCTGTCTCAAACTCTCAAATTGTGAAAACCACAGGATGTATAATCAACCAAATGGACTTATGCAGATTACATGATGAAGAAGCCATTTGGTGGTCTACTGTTAAAACAAACAGCAAGAAGCTGATCTGGAGACAAAGTTCCATGAGGAAGCCATCAACTGGCTGCAAGTTATCAAAGCAGCTGCGGTAATAAACAGAAATATCTTGGAAGTGGGCGAAGGACATCCGCCAACCTGTTTTAACTTGAATTTCTGAGGACTAACCTTTTTGAAATTTGAATAAAAGGCCCAGAGCTTACTAAGAATCCACTAGGTTACAAGACCTTCAGTTTAAATAAAGCATCAACTCATCTAAGAAGCTATAGGCCTGTTGCAAAAAAAACTGAGGTAATTCTAAATTTTAATCATATCCAATCTTAGTGAGTGTGATAGTGTGGGTGAGATGGGTGAGTGAGAGGTATGGGGAGAAGGGAAGGGGACATTTCTGTGTCCCTATGCAGCATATTTCTCAGCTGTGGGAGGTGGCCCACCGTTGGCCAGTGGTGGGCTCTTCTGGTACTGCTGCTGTCAATGGGATTTCCCATTGAATCCACCCTGCCGCCACGAAACACGATATGGGGGTTCACCAATGGTGGGACCGGAATATCTCACTGGTGAGATTGGCCAGAAATCCCCCACCCCATTATGCCTTAATTGAATTGAACCCAGCTCCTTGATGCTGTGAGGCAGCAGTGATAATCACTGTGCCACTGAACCACCCTCTCTGCAACTGTGTGCTACAAATGCCCCATTCTGCATCCAGTTGAGGCAAGTTTGTGATAATAAATCACCCTCATTACGTAAAATTCACAGATTGCTGCGGGTATTCTTTAATTGGGACAATCACTCTGAGAGTAAGAAAGCACGTCCTCTTTCCATTCAGAAATAATTTTCAGGGGCAGACAAAGGGAACACAGAAATTCTTTCTGTGGCACTGTTATTATGTCGGAAACATTAAACAAGGTGGGAAAATAGGTGGCAGACACAATTCTGTGCAGTAAAAAGAATGGGAATACATTTTGGCAACAAGAATGAGAATTAATTAAAGTAAAGGAACAGATGGGCAAAATCCGTACAAAATCTGTGTTTCAATCTCCACAGGTATAGAATACAAACACAAAGAGAGGTAATATTTAACTTGTAAAAGAACATAACTTGGTTGCAGACGCAGAATGGGGCATTTTTAGCACACAGTTACAGAGAGGGTGGCACGGTGGCACAGTGATTATCACTGCTGCCTCACAGCATCAAGGAGCTGGGTTCAATTCCAGCCTTGGGTGACTATCTGTGTGGAGTTCTCATTTTTAAAAATTCATTTATGGGAGGCTACGAAGGCCAGCATTTGTTGCCCTTCAGAAGGTGGTCATCATCTGCGAACATCCTCACTTCTGACCTTATGATGGAAGGGATGTCATTGATGAAGCAGCTGAAGATGGTTGGGCCTAGGACACTACCCTGAGGAACACCTGCCGTGATGTCCTGGAGCTGAAATGATTAACCTCCAACCATCACAACCATCTTCCTTTGTGCCAGGTATAACTCCTACCAGCGGAGAGTTTGCCCCTGATTCCCATTGACTCCAGTTTTGCTCGGACATGTTGATGACATACTCGGTCAAATGCTGCCTTGATGTCAAGGGCAGTCACTCTCACCTCACCTCTGGCAGTCAACTCTTTTGTCCATGTTTGAACTAAGGCTGTAATGAGGTCAGGAGCTGAATAACACTCATGGAATCCAAACTGAGCCTCCATGAGTAGGCAATTGTCGAGTAAGTGCCGCTGTCTACCACTATTGATGACTCCTTCCATCACCTTGCGGATGATGAATAGTAGACTGATAAAGAGGTAATTGGCTGGTTGGATTTTTCCTGTTTCTTGTGTACAGGACACACCAGGGCAATTTTCCACATTGTCGGGTAGATGCCAATGTTGTCGCTGTACTGGAACAGCTTGGCAAAGGGTGCGGCAAATTCTGGAGCACAATTCTTCAGTACTATTGCCGAAACATTTCATAGAATTTACAGTGCAGAAGGAGGCCATTTGGCCCATCGGGTCTGCGCCAGCTCTTGGAAAGAGCACCCTACCCAAGGTCAACACCTCCACCCTATCCTCATAACCCAGTAACCCCACCCAACATTAAGGGCAATTTGGAACACTAAGGGCAATCTATCATGGCCAATCCACCTAACCTGCACATCTTTGGACTGTGGGAGGAAACCGGAGCACCCGGAGGAAACCCACGCACACACGGGGAGGATGTGCAGACTCCGCACAGACAGTGACCCAAGCCGGAATCAAACCTGGGATCCTGGAGCTGTGAAGCAATTGTGCTATCCACAATGCTACCGTGCTGCCCGTATTGTCAGGGACCATAGCATTTGCAGTATCCAGTGCATCAGCAGTTTCTTGATATCACATGGAGTGAATGGTATTGGCTAAAGACTGACATCTGTGATGCTAGAGACCTCCGGAGGAGACCGAGATGAATCATCCACTTGGCCGCTCTGGGTGAAGATTGTTGCGAATGACTCAGCTTTGTCTTTTGCACTGATGTGCTGGGCTCCTCCATCGTTGAGGATGGGGATTGAAGGAAGGGTTCAGCGATGATACCTTTTAAACACTAAATAGTTAGCATCCATTAGATCAGTTTTACATAAGATACTTTATTAAGGATTGGGATGAATTATAGGAACAGTACCGAGTAATCATTATTAACCATTAAACATGTAATTTTAGGGCATAGCAGTAATAAGTAATCAATAGTGAAACAATCCAGGGTGCTGGTTCTGTTGTTCTATTTCTCACAGACAAACAGCACAGGATGTTGCGACTGTACATAGCTGTCAGGATGAGGATCCTGGCGTCAATCATGGGTTGCTTGCAATTCTATTAGTTGAAGTTTAAACATTGCTTGCAATTCTATTGGGTGAAGTTTAAACATTGCTTGCAATTCTATTTGGTGAGTTTAAACACAGCAGCTTCAGGGATTGGATCACATTCAACTGGGGTGGGCTATTGATTTTTGAATGTTGTCTATGTGCTGAGTTCGTGTCTTTGTTCGGTGGATGGACCTTGGCAGCTTTCCAGGTCTTATCTCTCATGTACGTGAAATCAAGCTTGTAGAATATTAAACCGTGTTCTGATTGTTGATGCGTCTGCTGCTCTTTGGACTGAGTTGAGCCACAGGAGAAAAGCCCACGTGGAAGCTGACTCAATACACAGGCCTTGAAACCACTCCTACAGGGATATTTGTGGAGCCTCCTCCTCCAGTGAGTTGTTTAATTGTCCACCACCATTCTGAATTTGCACTTCGTCCCCGGGTCTGTGTGAGTTTTTTTGCGGGTGCTCCGGTTTCCTCCCACATTCCAAAGATGTGCAGTGCAGGTGAATTGGCAATGCTAACTTGCCCCTTAATGTCCAAAAGATTAGGTGTGTTTACAGGGTTATAGGGATAGAGTGGAGGCTTGGGCTTAGGTAGTGTGTGCTTTCCAAGGCCGATGGAGACTTGATGGGCCAAATGACCTCCCTCTACACTGTAAATTCTATGATTCACGGCTGGATGTGGCAGGATTGTACAGCTTAGGTTGGATGCATTTGTTGTGGAATTGTTTAGCTCTGTCTATTACTTGCTGCTCCTGCAAGTAGTCCTGTGCTGTAGCTTCACCAGGTTGACACCTCATTTTTCAGTATGCCTGGTGTTGCTCCTGGTATGCTCTCCTGCACTCTTCATTGAACGAGGGTTGATCCCCTGACTTGGTGGTAATGGTAGAGTGGGGAATATGCCAGGCCATGAGGTTGCAGATTGTGGTTGAGTACAATTCTGCTGCTGCTGATGGCCCACAGCGCTTCATGGATGCCCACCCTTGAGTGCTAGATCTGTTCGAAGTCTATCCCATTTAGCACCGTGGTAGTGCCACACAGCATGGTGGAGATTTCCACAGTGTGAAGACAGGACTTTGTCTCCACAAGGACTGTGCGGTGGTCACTTCTACCAATACTATCATGGGCAGATGCATCTGCAGCAGGCAGATTGGTGAGGATGAGGTCAAGTATATTTTTCCCTCTTGTTGGTTCCCTCACCACCTGCTGCAGTGCCAGTCTAGCAGCTACGTCCTTTAGGACCCGGCCAGCTTGGTCTGTAGTGGTACTACTGAGCCATTCTTGGTGATGGACATTGAAATCCCCACCTAGACCATATTCTGCACCCTTGCCTCCCACAGTGCTTCCTCCAAATGGTGTTCAACATGGAGCAGTACTGATTCATCAGCTGATGGTGGTTGGTACATGGTAATCAGCAGGAGGTTTCCTTGCCCATGTTTAACCTGAATCCTTGAGACTTCATGGGGTCCAGAGTCGATGTTGAGGACTCCCAGGGTTACTCCCTCCCGACTATATACAACTGTGCTGCCACCTCTGCTGGATCTGTCCTGCCGGTGAGACAGGACATACCCAGGAATGGTGATAGTGGTGTTTAGGATATTGTCTGGCCGGGAATAGCAGGCCGAATCGCACCCCTTTTTTATAGAGCGCCAATTTCGCTCTATTGAATTTGGCCCTCTTTTTTGCCACCTCCGCCTCAATTTCCTGGTAGACCCTGATTCTGTGCCCTTCCCACGAGCGTGACTTCGTCTCTCAGGATATTTTCCCGGTCTTGGATTCGGTGCAGCTTTGCAATTATCGCCCTCGGCTGCTCCCCAGTTTTGGGTTTAGGCTGGAGCGACCTTTGTACCTTGTCCATCTAATAATAATAATAATCGCTTATTGTCACAAGTAGGCTTCAATGAAGTTACTGTGAAAAGCCCCTAGTCTCCATATTCTGGCGCCTGTTCGGGGAGGCCGGTATTGAACCGGCGTTGCTGGCATTGTTCTGCATTACAAGCCAGCTGTTTAGCTCTCTGTGCTAAACCAGCACCTCTGGGGGGGTTTGGAAAGCCTTCCCTCCCAACTAGATTGCCCAGCATGTGGGCGATGTAGACCGTTGGGTCCCTTCCCTCAATCCCCCCTGGCAGGCCCACGATGCGGACGTTTTGCCGCCTGGACAATTTCTCCTGGTCCTCAACCTTCCCTTTTAGGTTCCCCTGTGCCACCACGAACCTCTTCACCTCGGCCTCCAGAGTCACGATCCTGTCGCTCTGGTCCGTTGATGACTTCTCCAGGTCCAGGATCGTTCCTCTCCTGGGTCTCCACCTTCCACCCCAGGCCTTCTATTGGGCTATCGCTTCGGTCACCACCTCCTTCATCACCATCTGGAATTCAGTCTTGATTGCTTCCTTCCTTTCAAAACATTCCTCCATCCGTCCCCCTGTGTGTGTGTGTATGTGGCGGGGAGGGATGTCGTTGACTGCTCTGCTCCACCGTTCGTGTCGCCAATCTATCCCCCTCCTGGTTCACCTGGGCCTCTGCCTCACCTCACCTCGTGGGGCCACCAGTCTGCTCGCCCGTTGTTCCTGCCCCTTTCCTTCACTTCTGCTTTTGATTTCTTGCCGTCCCCTCGATCTGTTGTTCGCAGGCGTCCTCTCTCCTTCTCGTGCTATTGGTGCATTTTGTATTTGGGTGGGTTTTAGGTGGGTTTTTGGGCCAAAATCTCAAATAAATTCCCTGTGTTGGGTCCAACTGGGGGGAGAGCCACCTGATGCGCGTCCACTCAGCACATCGCCGCCACCGGAAGTCCAGATGTTTTTTTACGACAATCGACAATTGTTTCACGGTCATCATCAGACTTTTAATTCGAGATAATTTATTGAGTTTAAATTCCACCATCTGCCATGATGGGAATCAAACCTGGGGTTCCAGATCATTATCCGGGGTCCTGGTTTACTAATCCAGCGACTTTCTCCCTGTGTCGGCGTGGGTTTCCTCCAGGTGCTCTGGTTTGCTCCCACAGTCCAAAGAAGGCTGAGGGATGACTTAATTGGACACAGGTTTGGAGGGCCAAAGGGCCTGTTCCTGTGCTGTACTTTTCTTTGTTCTTTGTTCGTTTTAAGTGCTCTAAGCTACAGGGCTATGTGCCAGTGCAGGAAGGTGGGATTAGAAAGGGCACCTGTGTATCGTTGGGCTGACATGGATGAGATGGGCAGAATGGTCTCCTTCAGTGCTGTAACTTTTCTATGATTCAGTGTGTAGGTTAGGTGAATTGACCACATTAAATTGTCACTTATTGTCCAGGGAGGTGCAGGTTCGGTAAGGTTACAGAGATGGGCAGGGTGGGTGGGGGAGTGGACCTGGGTAGAATGCTCTTTTGGAGGGTCAGTGCAGATTCGATAGGCCAAATGGCCTCCTTCTGTACAGTAGAAATTCTATGAAACAATAACAAAGCATTGGAAAAGATATTAGAATGAGATAATGATAGATTTTCTCAAAGGTTAGGAAGGTGATTACAAGAAGAATTACAAATTTAACATAATCATAAAAAGAATTGAAGTCACTGAAAAATATTCTTTACTTAGAGTGTCTTGAGTGTGGAATTTGCTGCCCTAAAGCATTGTTCAATGCATTTGGAAGTAGAATTAGATAAAAGCAAGTGTAAATTAGTAAATCAAAATGCCATAATTATCTTAATGCTAAATAATTTAAAACTCTTTGAGTTAAAGGACTGAAATATTTTCAGTTTATTTTTGTGTGATCATTTCAAAATTGTGTCCTCACAACACTGTTATATCAGTGTAAACAATGACTAATGTTCATGTGGAGCCATCATTGCCCCAAAATCTCAGCAAGGCCAGGAATGTGGAGGCCCTGCCAATCCCATTAAAATATTTCACAGTCACCCTAGCTCCAACCCCCCAGTGGACTGCGTGCCTTCAGCACATACACCAGCCAGGAATTGGTCACACATGAGCAGTTAATGCATTCCTGTTCGTAGGTTGGGAACTGACCCAGCGCACATGCGCAGTCAGCACTTTTGCCTTCTTGAGGCTGGGACCAAGGCCTGCGTGCCCGTACAGAAGAGAGGAAGCCAATCTGCACAAAAAGGTCAGCTGACCTGGAACTGGAGTGCCATTCAAGAGAAGGTGGCATGGACAGCAAGACACAGGGAAGAGGGAACAGGGACGGTCCCAAACCAAGAAGAATGTCCCAAACCAGGGAGCAGGACAGAAAGAGGTCCCAGAAGAAAGTTCTAGTCAGGGGCAAAAACAGGGTTTAGAGCTAAATCTCAATGATTCAAGATGAAGGACAAGGGCAGAGACAAATGCTCCAAGTTAAAGGATGTGCTGCAGGGAGCAGACTTTACGTAAAGTGGGCTCGAGCGGCTGAAGGTTATGGCTTGTGCTGCGGCCTGTAAGAGCAAAGGCACCCCTTTAGAGCAGTTGTGTTCTGTTGGTCAGGCCAAAGATCTGAAAGTGTATTTGGAGATCCAGGGGGAAGGAATCTCAGGAGGCAAGATTGAAATCCTGGAGGCGGATTCTGGTAGAAGTTGTCCAAGTCAAAGTGGCGTTTGGAGTGAATTCCAAGATGAGATTGGAAACCCTCATGAGAAAAACAGAGTTTCAGGGAAACCTCATGGTGTGACAAGCAACTGGTTGGGTTTTTGAGAATTCCATAGAATCTATTTTGGTCACCTCTCTTGCTTACATTGGAATGTGGTCTGTCTGTCCACTGTTCGGCTGTTAATTCATGTGTACTGCATGACTTACCCTGAATATTAGAGCAAAGATAAATATGGTAAATTGTTTCATCTTTTCAAATTGTATGCATCATGTAATAACCCTTGCTGCTTATTTCCTTGTTCCAAGGTTACTTTATTATTTTTGGTCTGTGGACCCATATTCAGAATGTGCATTTAAACAGAGGACTCAAGCTGAAGTAGCCCACTTGTCAGGACAGTGTGTTCCTGGGTTTTGTATTTTGGAGAGGAGAAACACACTCCTTAGCATTGAGTGAATCTGGTGCAGCACGGTGGTGCAGTGGTTAGCACTGCTGACTCGCAGCGCCGAGGTCCCAGGTTCGTTCCCAGCTCTGGGTCACTGTCCGTGCGGAGTTTCACATTCTACCCGTGTTTGCGTGGGTTCCGCCCCCACAACCCAAAGATGTGTATGGTAGGTGTATTGGGCACGCTATGTTGCCCCTTAATTGAAAAATTGAATTGGGCACTCTAAATTTAAAAAAAGCATCGAGTGAATCTTAGGAACCTTAGCTTTGGAGAAAGTCGGTCGATTGGTTGGCCTGGAACCAATGGGTAGGCTAGAGATAGTGTTCTGCCTGATAACAGTTAGTAATTGGTTCATGTGTGATGCCTTTTGAGTGAACTGGGCAGAAATGATTGGACCATTGTGGTGAACGTTTAGCAGTAACCATTCACCATGTATATAGAACATAGAGCATAGAAAAATACAGCACAGAACAGGCCCTTCGGCCCACGATGTTGTGCCGAACCTTTGTCCTAGATTAATCATAGATTATCATTGAATTTACAGTGCAGAAGGAGGCCATTCGGCCCATTGAGTCTGCACCGGCTCTTGGAAAGAACACCCTACCCATAGTCAACACCTCCACCCAACACTAAGGGCAATTTTGGACACTAAGGGCAATTTATCATGGCCAATCCGCCTAACCTGCACATCTTTGGACTATGGGAGGAAACCGGAGCACCCGGAGGAAACCCACGCAGACACGGGGAGGATGTGCAGACTCCACACAGACAGTGACCCAAGCCGGAATCAAACCTGGGACCCTGGAGCTGTGAAGCAATTGTGCTATTCACAATGCTACTGTGCTGCCCTTAAGAACAAATAAATCTACACTATATCATTTTACCGTAATCCATGTACCTATCCAATAGCTGCTTGAAGGTCCCTAATGTTTCCGACTCAACTACTTCCACAGGCAGTGCATTCCATGCCCCCACTACTCTCTGGGTAAAGAACCTACCTCTGACATCCCCCCTATATCTTCCACCATTCACCTTAAATTTATGTCCCCTTGTAATGGTTTGTTCCACCCAGGGAAAATGTCTCTGACTGTCTACTCTATCTATTCCCCTGATCATCTCATAAACCTCTATCAAGTCGCCCCTCATCCTTCTCCGTTCTAATGAGAAATGGCCTAGCACCCTCAACCTTTCCTCGTAAGACCTACTCTCCATTCCAGGCAACATCCTGGTAAATCTCCTTTGCACATTTTCCAAAGCTTCCACATCCTTCCTAAAATGAGGCGACCAGAACTGTACATAGTACTCCAAATGTGGCCTTACCAAAGTTTTGTACAGCTGCATCATCGCCTCTCGGCTCTTAAATTCAACCCCTCTGTTAATGAACGCTAGCACACCATAGGCCTTCTTTACAGCTCTATCCACTTGAGTGGCAACTTTCAAAGATGTATGAACATAGACCCCAAGATCTCTCTGCTCCTCCACATTGCCAAGAACTCTACCGTTAACCCTGTATTCCGCATTCATTTTTGTCCTTCCAAAATGGACAACCTCACACTTTTCAGGGTTAAACTCCATCTGCCACTTCTCAGCCCAGCTCTGCATCCTATCTATGTCTCTTTGCAGCCGACAACAACCCTCCTAACTAACCACAACTCCACCAATCTTCGTATCATCTGCAAATTTACTGACCCACCCTTCAACTCCCTCATCCAAGTCATTAATGAAAATCACAAACAGCAGAGGACCCAGAACTGATCCCTGCGGTATGCCACTCGTAACTGGGATCCAGGCTGAATATTCGCCATCTACCACTCTCTGACTTCTATCGGTTAGCCAGTTCGTTATCCAACTGGCCAAATTTCCCACTATCCCATGCCTCCTTACTTTCTGCAGAAGTCTACCATGGGGAACTTTATCAAATGCCTTACTAAAATCCATGTTCACTATATCCACTGCTTTACCTTCATCCACATGCTTGGTCACCTCCTCAAAGAATTCAATCAGACTTGTAAGGCAAGACCTACCCCTCACAAATCCGTGCTGACTATCCCTAATCAAGCAGTGTCTTTTCAGATGCTCAGACATCCTATCCTTCAGGACCCTTTCCATGACTTTGCCTACCACTGAAGTAAGACTAACTGGCCTGTAATTCCCAGGGTTATCCCTATTCCCTTTTTTGAACAGGGGCACGACATTCGCCACTCTCCAATCCCCTGGTACCACCCCTGTTGACAGTGAGGACGAAAAGATCATTGCCAACGGCTCTGCAATTTCATCTCTTGCTAAAATCCTTGGATATATCCCGTCAGGCCCGGGGGACTTGTCTATCCTCAAGTTTTTCAAAATGACCAACACATCTTCCTTCCTAACAACTATTTCCTCGAGCTTACCAGTCTGTTTCACACTGTCCTCTCCAACAATATGGCCCTTCTCATTTGTAAATACAGAAGAAAAGTACTCGTTCAAGACCTCTCCTATCTCTTCAGACTCCATACACAATCTCCCACTCCTGTCCTTGATCGGACCTACCCTCGCACTAGTCATTCTCATATTTCTCACATATGTGTAAAAGGCCTTGGGGTTTTCCTTGATCCTATCCGCCAAAGATTGTTCATGCCCTCTCTTAGCTCTCCTAATCCCTTTCTTCAGTTCCCTCCTGGCTATCTTGTATCCCTCCAATGCCCTGTCTGAACCTTGTTTCCTCAGCCTTACATAAGTCTCCTTTTTCCTCTTAACAAGACATTCAACCTCTCTTGTCAACCATGATTCCCTCAATCGACCATCTCTTCCCTGCCTGACAGGGACATACATATCAAGGACACGTAGTACCTGTTCCTTGAACAAGTTCCACATTTCACTTGTGTCCTTCCCTGCCAGCCTATGTTCCCAACTTATGCACTTCAATTCTTGTCTGACAACATCGTATTTACCCTTCCCCCAATTGTAAACCTTGCCCTGTTGCACGCACCTATCCCTCTCCATTACTAAAGTGAAAGTCACAGAATTGTGGTCACTATCTCCAAAATTCTCCCCCACTTACAAATCTATCACTTGCCCTGGTTCATTACCAAGTACTAAATCCAATATTGCCCCGCCTCTGGTCGGACAATCTACATACTGTGTTAGAAAAGCTTCCTGGACACACTGCACAAACACCACCCCATCCAAACTATTTGATCTAAAGAGTTTCCACTCAATGTTTGGGAAGTTAAAGTCACCCATGACTACTACCCTGTGACTTCTGCATCTTTCCAAAACCTGTTTCCCAATCTGCTCCTCCACATCTCTGCTACTATTGGGGGCCTATAGAAAACTCCTAAAAGGTGACTGCTCCTTTCCTATTTCTGACTTCAACCCATACTGCCTCAGTAGGCTGATACTCCTCGAACTGCCTTTCTGCAGCTGTTATACTATCTCTAATTAACAATGCCACCGAACCCCCCCCCCACCTCTTTTACCATCCTCCCTAATCTTATTGAAACATCTATAACCAGGGACCTCCAACAACCATTTCTGCCCCTCTTCTATCCAAGTTTCTGTGATGGCCACCACATCATAGTCCCAAGTACCGATCCATTCCTTAAGTTCACCCACCTTATTCCTGATGCTTCTTGCGTTTAAGTATACACACTTCAACCCATCTCCGTGCCTGCAAGTACTCTCCTTTGTCAGCGTTCCCTTCCCCACTGCCTCATTACACTCTTTGGCGTCCTGAATATCGGCTACCTTAGTTGCTGGACTACAAATCCGGTTCCCATTCCCCTGCCAAATTAGTTTAAACCCTCCCGAAGAGTACTAGAAAACCTCCCTCCCAGGATATTGGTGCCCCTCTGGTTCAGATGCAACCCATCCTGCTTGTACAGGTCCCACCTACCTCAGAATGCGCTCCAATTATCCAAATACCTGAAGCCCTCCCTCCTACACCATTCCTGCAGCCACGTGTTCAGCTACACTCTCTCCCTATTCCTAGCCTCGCTATCACGTGGCACCGGCAACAAACCAGAGATGACAACTCTGTCTGTCCTGGCTTTTAACTTCCAGCCTAACTCCCTAAACTCAATTATTACCTCCACATCCCTTTTCCTACCTACGTCGTTGGTACCAATGTGCACCACGACTTCTGGCTGCTCACCCTCCCCCTTAAGGATCATGAAGACACAATCCGAGACATCCCTGGCCCTGGCACCCGGGAGGCAACATACCTTCTGGGAGTCTCGCTCGCGACCACAGAATCTCCTATCTATTCCCCTAACCATTGAATTTCCTACAACTATTGCTTTTCTATTCTCCCCCCTTCCCTTCTGAGCCCCAGAGCCAGACTCAGTGCCAGAGACCTGGCAGCTAGGGCCTTCCCCCGGTAGGTCATCCCCCCCAACAGCATCCAAAACGGTATACTTGTTTTGAAGGGGAACGGCCACGAGGGATCCCTGCACTTTCTGCCTGTTTGTTTTTTTCCCCCTGACTGTAACCCAGCTATTCTTGTCCTGTACCTTGGGTGTGGTTACCTCCCTGTAACTCTTCTCTATCACCCCCTCTGCCTCCCGGACGATCCGAAGTTCATCCAGCTTCAGCTCCAGTTCCCTAACACGGTCTTTGAGGAGCTGGAGTTGGGTGCACTTCCCGCAGGTATAGTCAGTGGGGACACCGGTGGTATCCCTCGCCACCCACATCCTAAAGGAGGAGCATGTAACTGGCCTAGCCTCCATCCCCTCTTACCTTACAGATTATAGCTGCCCTGTGGACCAACTGGATCTCCGCCCTCCGACTCTACTCCCAGTCAGTTGCACTCTCTGTAAACTCCTGGCTCTCTTCTCACTCTTTGCGGAAATGTAGGAAACAAAATGAAAGGAGCACCTTACTCCCTCCTCACCTAACTCCCTCAGTCACCAAACTCTCACTTTTACACTCAAATGCACCAAATTCAGCACGCCCTCAGTCACCAAACTCTCACTATCGCACTCAAATGCACCAAATTCAGCACTCCCTCAGTCACCAAACTCTCACTATAGCACTCAAATGCACCAAATTCAGCACTCCCTCAGTCACCAAACTCTCACTATAGCACTCAAATGC
Source organism: Scyliorhinus torazame (assembly GCF_047496885.1). Lineage (NCBI taxonomy): Eukaryota > Metazoa > Chordata > Chondrichthyes > Carcharhiniformes > Scyliorhinidae > Scyliorhinus > Scyliorhinus torazame. The sequence continues at coordinate 116,711,948 of NC_092707.1, read as the reverse complement.
ACCAAATTCAGCACTCCCTCAGTCACCAAACTCTCACTATAGCACTCAAATGCACCAAATTCAGCACTCAGTGCAAAACTGTATCACGCTGTTGCCCATGTGGGCTCCACCTATGGATCATTGTAAGGTATTACCTGTAATATATCATGTTGGTGCCTTGTGGGCTCCGCCACTGGCTCCAACCCTTGAGGGAAGGTATAATGACCCTGTAGACGGCTCTCACTAGCAGACCAGTCGCAGGCAGGCACTGTTCTAGTTGAGTAAAGCCACAGTTTACATCTACTCCTGGTTTCGTGTGAATTGATGGCCGCATCAATTTAATCAACTACAACTATGGAATCGGCCCTCAAACCTGACCGACTGGAACTCAATCCGCAGGCCCCGGAGGCGAAAGGGATTTTTTCACACTGGCTCCGCTGTTTCAAGGTCTACCTCGCCGCCTCCTCCTCGTCTTCTGTCTCCGACGATCAGAAGCTGAGTCTCCTCCACGCCCGGGTGAGCCATCGAATCTCTGTTCAACTCGAGGAAGCCTCCACTTACGCAGACGCCCTCGCGATGCTACAGCGCCTCTCCGTAAGGCCCGTGAACAAGGTATACACGCGGCATCTCCTCACTCGCCGCCAGCGCCCCGGGGAATTGCTGTAAGAGTACCTACGCGACCTCAAAGTCCTTGCGCGAAGTTGCAATTGCCAGGCCGTTACGGCCACTCAACATATGGACCTCGCCGTCCGGGACACCTACGTGGCTGGAGTCAGGTCCAACTACGTGAGACAGCGCCTACTTGAAAAAGGTGCCCTAGACCTGGAAGAAACGGTAAAAGTAGCCTCCTCTCTAGAAGTAGCATTCCAAAGCCTTAACGCGTTCCCATCCGATCACGCGACCCCCTCGTGGACCCCCGACCAAAGAGTACCCCAGGCCTGTGCCACGCGGCTGCCCGCCCACCATGGGGGCCTACCCTGTTATTTCTGCGGCCAGCATCAACACCCCAGGCAGCGCTGCCTGGCCCGGAATGCGAACTGCAGCGACTGCAGAAGAAAAGGACATTTTGCTAAAGTTTGCTTGGCCAGGTCCAAAAACTCTAAATCGCAGACCTGACCCTCAGACTCACAGGCCCGCAGATCCCGCAGTGTGGCAGTGTGTCTGCCGGCTCCGCCCCCCCGGATGCGTCATCGGCCTCGTGTTGTCTGTGGGGGCAACCATCTTCCACCCCACCCAACGTGGGCGACCCACGGGGGTCACCATCTTGCCCATCCTCCCCCATGCGGCCCGCCACGTGCGATTCATGGGGGCCGCCATCTTGGACGCCATCTTCCTCACCGCCCGACACGTGCGACCAACGGGGGCCACCATCTTGGCCGCCATCTGCAACGCCATCCGACACGTGCGACCGACGGGGGCAGCCATCTTGGGACTGTCCCAGCACCTCCGACCACGCCGGCTACCCGCAACTCAGCGCGGTCACCCTTGACCAGTCGCGACCCACACACCTCCGGAGCTCTATAATGACCGTCCGGGTAAATGGACACGATACGCCCTGCCTGTTCGACTCCGGGAGCACGGAGAGCTTCATTCATCCAGACATGGTAAGACGCTGCTCGCTCCCAATCTTCCCAGCACATCAAACCATCTCCCTTGCTTCTGGGTGGCACTCGGTGCAGATCCGGGGGTGCACTACTGCAACCCTCGCAATACAGGGCGCCGAGTATGCCAATTTTAAGTTATATGTACTCCCCGACCTCTGTGGTCCTCTCTTGTCGGGACTGGACTTCCAGTGTAACCTCAGGAGCCTAACTCTGAAATTCGGCGGGCCCCTACCCCCACTCACCGTATGTAGCCTCACGACCCTAAAAGTCGACCCTCCCCCACTCTTCGCAAATCTCACCACCGACTGTAAACCAGTCACCACCAGAAGCAGGAGGTACAGCATCCAGGATAGGACTTTTATCAGGTCTGAGGTCCAGTGACTCTTGCGGGAGGAAATCATCGAGGCCAGCAAAAGCCCCTGGAGAGCTCAGGTAGTGGTCGTCAGGACCGGGGAAAAGAACCGGATGGTTGTAGATTACAGCCAAACAATTAACCGGTACACGCACCTCGATGCGTACCCCCTTCGCCGGATCGCAGACATGGTTAATCAGATCGCGTACTACCGGGTGTTCTCCACGGTGGATCTGAAGTCTGCATACCACCAGCTCCCAATCCGCTGGGGGACCGCCACTACACGGCTTTTGAGGCAGATGGCCGCCTCTTCCTCCGGGTCCCCTTTGGTGTCACGAACGGGGTCTCGGTCCTCCAAAGAATGATAGACCGAATGGTGGACCAGTACGGGCTGCGGGCCACATTTCCGTACTTGGACAACGTCGCCATCTGCGGCCATGATCAGGAGGATCACGATGCCAACCTCCAGAGATTTCTCCAAACCGCCCGAGCCCTTAACCTCACTTACAACAAGGCGAAATGTGTTTTCTGCACAACCAGACTCGCCATCCTCGGCTACGTCGTGGAAATTTGACACTCCTTGGTCGAAAAGGAAGCCCAAGCCATCATGGAAGCCGTGCGGCACTGGAGGCACTGCCTCGCTGGTAGGAGGTTTACCCTCGTCACCGACCAACGATCGGTAGCCTTCATGTTCGATAATACGCTGCGGGGCAAGATCAAGAATGATAAGATCTTGAGGTGGAGAATCGAACTCTCCACCGATAACTACGATATAGTATATCGTCCTGGGAAGCTCAACAAGCCCTCAGATGCCCTGTCCCGCGGCACATGCGCCAGCGCGCAATATGACCGACTACGGGCTATCCACGATGACCTCTGCCACCCAGGGGTCACCCGGCTTCTCCGCAACCTGCCCAACTCCACTGAGGAGGTCAGAGCCATGACCAGGGACTGCCAAATCTGTGCGGAGCGTAAGCCGCACTTCTATCGACCGGATAAGGCCCACCTGGTAAAGGCACCCCAGTCTTTTGAGCGCCTCAGTATCGATTTCAAAGGGCCCCTCCCCTCCAATAACCCAATATATATTTCCTCAACATTATTGATGAGTTCTCCCGCTTCCCCTTTACAATCCCTTGCCCCGACATGACCGCAGCCACCGTCATTAAAGCCCTACATAGTGTCTTCACCCTGTTTGGTTTCCCCACGTATGTTCACAGTGACCGGGGCTCGTCGTTCATGAGCGACGAACTGTGTCAGTACCTGCTCAGTAAGGGCATCGCCTCGAGCAGGACTACCAGTTATAACCCCCGGGGAAACAGGCAGGTGGAGAGGGAGAACGTGACAGTCTGGAAGACCGTCCTTCTGGCCCTACAGTCTAGAATCTCCTAGTTCCCCACTGGCAGGAGGTCCTCCCCGACGCATTCCACTCTATTAGGTCCCTCCTTTGCACGGCCACAAACGAGACCCCTCATGACCGCCTATTAGTTTTCCCCAGGAAATCCACCTCCGGGGTCTCGCTTCCATCCTGGCTGAAGACACCGGGGCCCGTCCTGCTCCGCGAACACGTCAGGAGCCATAAGTCCGACCCCCTGGTCGAGAGGGTCCAGCTCCTACACACCAACCCCCAGTACGCATACATTGAACACCCCGACGGCCGACAGGATATGGTCTCCCTCCGGAACCTGGCACCCGCGGGTTCCACTACCACCGCCACCCCAACTTAACCCGCCCGACCTACGCTGACTAGCGCCCCCACCCCTACACGGCACCCGCACCCCTTCCCGCCCTCCATTCCCCCTTCACCGACCCACAGGAATGAAGCTCCAGAAGACACGCTCCCGGAGTCCACGTCTGTGCCCACACCAGCGACTTCACTGCCCAGGCCAGCACGGATGAGTTCGACACTAGGGCCAGCTGCGATACCAGAGCTTCGGCGATCACAGCGCACGATCCGTGCACCGGACAGGCTGAACCTATGAACCCTTCACCCCCGCCTGACTTCATTTTTTAACAGGGGGTGAATGTACTGAACGTTTTGCAGTAACCATTCACCATGTATATAACGGTATCACGCTGTTTGCCCATGTGGGCTCCACCTATGGACCATTGTAAGGTATTACCTATAATACCTTATATTACAGCCAAACAATTAACCGGTACACGCACCTCGATGCGTACCCCCTTCGCCGGATCGCAGACATGGTTAATCAGATCGCGTACTACCGGGTGTTCTCCACGGTGGATCTGAAGTCTGCGTACCACCAGCTCCCAATCCGCTGCGGGCCACACCATTACAAGGGGACATAAATTTAAGGTGAAAGGTGGAAGATATAGGAGGGATATCAGAGGTAGGTTCTTTACCCAGAGAGTAGTGGGGGCATGGAATGCACTGCCTGTGGAAGTAGTTGAGTCGGAAACATTAGGGACCTTCAAGCAGCTGTTGGATAGGTACATGGATTACGGGAAAATGATATAGTGTAGATTTATTTGTTCTTAAGGGCAGCACGGTAGCATTGTGGATAGCACAATTGCTTCACAGATCCATGGTCCCAGGTTCGATTCCGGCTTGGGTCATTGTCTGTGCGGAGTCTGCACGTCCTCCCCGTGTCTGCGTGGGTTTCCTCCGGGTGCTCCGGTTTCCTCCCACAGTCCAAAGATGTGCGGGTTAGGTGAATTGGCTAATGATAAATTGCCCTTAATGTCCAAATTGCCCTTGGTGTTGGGTGGAGGTGTTGAGTTTGGGTAGGGTGCTCTTTCCAAGAGCTGGTGCAGACTCAAAGGGCCGAATGGCCTCCTTCTGCACTGTAAATTCAATGATAATCTATGATTAATCTCGGACAAAAGTTCGGCACAACATCGTGGGCCGAAGAGCCTGTTCTGTGCTGTATTTTCTATGTTCTATGTTCTATGTATCATGTTGGTGCCTTGTGGGCTCCACCCCTGGCTCCAACCCTTGAGGGAAGGTATAAAGAGCAGTAGCCCTGTAGGCGGCCTTCACTAGCAGGCCAGTCACAGGCAGGCACTGTTCTAGTTGATTAAAGCCACAGTTTACTTCTACTCCTGGTTTCGTGTGAATTGATGGTCGCATCAACCATGGAAGTGAAAGGGATAGTATCTCTCTCTCTCTCGCACACACTGGGCTGAATTCTCCGATTTTCAGGCTATGGCCTGATGCCGGCGTTGGAATGGTGGCCCTTTACGACTGAAATTTGTCGCAAAACGGCCACCGATCATCTGTTTGGCGGGGGGGGGGGGGGGGGGGGGGCTAGCATGCAGGCAGTGTAGAGCATCCGGCTCTAGCTGCCGATATGGCCGGTGAATTACCGGGCCTGTGGCCACGCATACAGACGGCGGCGGCCCACAGCGGCCGCGCGGACCCAGCGTGCCAAATAGTGCGCCTACTTTGGCCAGCTTGCGACCCCCGGACCACCCCCCAACAGTGCCCCCAGCCCCTGCCAAATTTCCCCCTGCCCGCGGATCGACCTCCCCCGTCTGTGTCTGAGACTGGACTGAGTCCACAGCCGCCACGCCAAGTTCCTGACAAGTAATACCATGAGAGACCCACGCTGTTGGAAACTCGGCCAATCGGCGACGAAGCATCGGGGGGGAGGGCCTCAGGCAAGGTCCTGAGGTCGTCAATACGACGTGCGTCCTACTCCGAGAGTATGGCGCTTTGGAGGGGGCGGTGCTTTGTGAAAGCGGCGCCGCCCCCGATTTCAGCGTGAACTTTGAATCTCCGGTCGATCGCCAAACGCGATTTTATCGTCGGCGACCATCCCACCCATTAACTGGAAGCCATCCTGACGCATCAAACATCCTTTATCTTTATATTTTTAATCAATATTTTCTTTACGTTTCAACACCCTTTATGTTTTTTGTCTGTATGTGTGTAGAGAGTGGGGGTAGTTAGAAAGGGGGCATCAGAAAAGTCAGTTATCAGATAGTCAGTTACGTTTTCTGCCAGTTGAATTATAATACTGTAGATAATAAAAAGTTACTTGTGTTAAAGTTACAAACCTGCAGTAATTGCAGTTTATTGGGCTCAGCCCAATGGTATTTTAAAATAATATCATTCATTCTGAAACTAGGGTCTTAAATCTGAACAAACAAAATCTTAAAGCTATGAAGGGCAAATTGGTTATGGAGGATTAGGAAACTACACTAAAAATGTTGATGCTAGACAGGCAATGGCTCGTATTTAAAGAAATATTAAATGGCCTACAACAATTATACATTCCTCAAAGACACAAAAAACCAACAGAAAACATGGCTAACAATATAAGTTAGAGATTCTATTGGTTCAAAGGAAATGGTTAAAACGGTTGTCAACAAAATATTAAGCCTAAAGATTGGTAACAAGTTAGAATCCAGTAAAGGAGGACCAAGGTACTGATAAAGAAAGGGAAACGAGAAAGTGAAAGCATGCGTGCGAGAAACATAACAGGCGTGATCTAACGGAAACGTTTCTAAGTGTGGTAGCGAGCAGGAGCAGCTGACTGTTTCCTGACAACCGACCCAGCGGAACCGTTACCGGTATCTAACGTTAATTAGGACACTTAATGACGCCCCACGGGCTTCAAGCCAGAAAAGATTGTCCCACCAGCTGATTCGCAGGGACCACGCTTGGAAACTCCCTGCTCACAAGGGGGAGCAGCTCTTAAACCAATCCCACATTGCAAAGCCCAGACAACAAGCAGCCATGCCACCATGCAGACCAGCCCCACGATTCGGAGATACTGACCTGGCCAGACTGATAGATATGGTGGAGTCTGTGGGGTGGCACGATGGCACAGTGGTTAGCACTGCTGCCTCACAGGGCCAGTAACTTGGGTTCAATTCCAGCCTTGGGTCACTGTCTGTGTGGGTTCTCCCCGTGTTGGTGTGGGTTTCCTCCGGGTCCTCTGGTTTCCTCCCATAGTCCAAAGATGTACAGGTCAGGTGGATTGGCCATCCTAAATTGCCCCTTATTGGCCAAAAGGTTAGATGGGGTTCCTGGGTCACTGGGACAGGATGGGGTGTGGACCTCGGTAGGGTGCTATTTTGGAGGATTGTTGCAGACTCAATGGGCCAAATGGCCTCATTCTGCATTGCAGTGATTCTGTGATTCTATATCTACACTCAACTTTGTCCATGTTCTTCTTACTTCCTCAAGAACTTGTATAAATTAATCAAACATGTGTTCCCTTTCACAAATCCTTGTTGACTCTACCTGATTACATTAAGGTTTCTTGGGGCAGCACGGTAGCATTGTGGATAGCACAATTGCTTCACAGCTCCAGAGTCCCAGGTTCGATTCCGGCTTGGGTCACTGTCTGTGCGGAGTCTGCACATCCTCCCCGTGTGTGCGTGAGTTTCCTCCGGGTGCTCCGGTTTCCTCCCACAGTCCAAAGATGTGCAAGTTAGGTGGATTGGCCATGATAAATTGCCCTTAGTGTTGGGTGGGGTTGCTGGGTTGTGGGGATAGGGTGGAGGTGTTGACCTTGGGTAGGGTGCATTTTCCAAAAGCCTCGATGGGCCAAATGGCCTCCTTCTGCACTGTAAATTCAATGATTCTATGATTCTAAGCGTCCTGCTATAATTTCCTAAATTATAGATTCAAGCATTTCGCCATGACAGATATTAAACTAACTGGTCTGTAGCTACCTGTTTTCTGTTTCTCTTCTTTCTTGACTAGAGTTGTTTTCATTATATTCCAATATGATGAGACCGTTTCAGATTCTTTTTACTTTTGGAAAATTAAATCAGAGCACCTGTCGTCTCCACAGCCACTTCGTTTAGAACCCAATGATGAAGTCTGTAATGCCCTGTTGATTTATCAGCTTTAATTCTAATAGTTTTCTCAATATCTTTTTCCTGGTGATTATAATTGTTTTGAGTTCCTTACTTGCTTTCACCTCTTGATTTACAAATAGTTCTGAATTTGCGACTTCTGCAGCCAAATACACAGGGCTGAATTTTCATCCACGAGGTGAGTAGCAGTGATTGAAATATTTCCAGCTCAGCCCACCCACCTCAGAATAGGTGTCACAAAGGATGTGATTTTCATTGTATGTGGGGTTTGAGGGGGGGGGGGGTAGGGGGGTTTAGTGGGCAGGGTCAACAGGAGTGGGCCAGAGTTGGACCTGTTGTATTGGGGAGGCAGCCACAGGTACTGGCAAGTGCTGAGGCGGGCTGTTTAAAAGGCCCATCGCGGTGATGTTGAATTTCATCCCAGTTATAATAAAAACAGAGGGCGGGATTCTCCCAGCCCTGCGCTGGGCTGGAGAATCCCCACGACCGGGCCACGCTGCCCCGACGCCGGCACGCGATTCTCCGCAGTGCGGAGAATCGGCGCCATTGGTGCCAGTGTGGTTAGCGCGGCGCCGGTTGCAGGCCGCTCTACGCTGCCGACCCGCCGATTCTCCGGCCCGGATGGGCCAAGCGGCCGTAGGAAAAGAGCCGAGTCCCGCCGGTGCCGTTCTAACCTGCTCTGAGCCGGCGGGACCTCGCCGTGTAAGGGTCGGCTGGCGGCCTGTGGGGGGGAAGGGGTCTCCGACCTGGGAGGGAGGGAGGCCTAGATGTAGCCTGGCCCGCAATCGGGACCCACCGATCGGCAGGCCGGCCTCTGTGGCTGGAAGCCTCCTTTCCTATGCGCCGGCCCCTGTAGCTCTGCGCCATGTTGCGCCGGGGTCGGCGCGTTGAAGGAGGCCACTGCGCATGTGCACGTTGGTGCCGGTGCCACTGCGCATGTCCTCGTTAGTGCCGGCGCAACTGCGCATGCGCAGATCCCGCGGCGCTCAGTTCCCGCCGGGATCAGCAGCTGGAGCGGCGCGAACCACTCCACCGCCATGCTGGCTCCCTATAGGGGCCAGAGTTATGCGTGGGAGCGGCCCGTTCACGCTGTTGTAAAACGCGACGGCGTTTATGACGGCGCGGACACTCTGCCGCGGATTGGAGAATCCCGCCCAGAAAGTCCGTCCAGGCCTTACACCTCTTATCCACCCACCTCAAGTCAACCCCCATGCCCCATCCATGCCAACTCATTGCCTTTACCCGTCCCCTATTTTGGCCTTGAAGGGATTGCAAAGCATGTTTACAAGAATGATACCTGGATTTCTGGGCTAAATTATGAGATTAAACAAATTAGGCATGTTTTCTCTAGAATTTAAAAGGTTAAGGGGTGATCTGATTAAAGTCTTCAAGATATTAACAGGAAAAGACAGGGTAGATAAAGATCTATTTCCACTGTTCGGGGATTCTAAAACTTGGGGGCATAGTCTGCAAATTAGGACTAGACTGTTCAGGAGAGTTGTTAGGAAGCACTTCTTCACTCAAAGGGTGGTTGAGGTTTGGAACTCTCTCCCACAAATGGCATTTGAAGCTGGATCAGTTGTTTATTTTAATTCTGAGATAGATACATTTTTGTTATGCAAACGTATTAGGGCAGAATGAAATGACGTTGTGGAGGATCTGTATGGGCAAACAAAGTGATTTTTAACAGAAGTACGCTATTACAATGGTGACTTCTATGTACTGGTGCCTAAGTTCACCTGTGCCCAGTAGATGTTTATCATTTCTTACTCTTCCTCAACCTCCCACTACATCTAGGTGTATCCCCAGGATGCACAGCTGAGGGTGAGGCAACTTTCTCATTTCCACATCCTGTTGCCTGAATGACCTTGGCGGGTGTCGCCCATGAGGGACTTTAAGGTTTGGTGCCTACTTATGGGCAGCACAGGTATTGAAGTGCTGCCCTCCTTTGTATTCGGGGCAGGAGGTGTGCTGCTCACAGGGAGGGGGGTGTCTGATGGGCTGGACATCCCCGGGGTCCTCTAGATTGAGGGCCCCGGGCTGTGCTCCTCCTGATTCTCTTCACTTCAGCTGTGGGGGACCTGGAGGCCCCTGGGCTCCGCCATGGGATAGAGGAGCAGTTGGCGCTGATTCATGGATTCCCACTCATGTCTCCACCATGCAGTTGAAGCCTGCACCATGAAGCTCACACCCTCAGCCATGGAGACCATGAGCTGAACCCTGGAACAGACATCCTGTTGCTAACTTTGGCTGTTTGACTTTTAATTTGGCTCTGTTTAATTACGTTTGCTCAAGAGTCGCCAGGTATCTTTCGACACCGCCACAAGGTTCAGAACCGGATACTGATCATTGACTCGAGACACTAGTTAGTAAGTTCAAAAGCAATGCTCATTTATTTACACACAGTCAAATCTACTCATGCATAAACTCTACAAACTAAACTATCACTATTACTAAAGCCTATACTTAGCTCCGGGTGCCCACTCAGTCAGAGGAACAATGGCCGTTGCTCGGTTCTGAGGCTGCTGGGTTGAGCTGTTTACAGGATAACAACTAGGAGCGTCTATCTCATAGCGTGCATTGACTTGGAACTTACTTGGTCTGCTGTAGCTGCTCGGCAGGTCTCTCTCTTCGCTGAGAGCCAAAGCCAAAGGAGGAAGATTCTCCCTTGGGGAATACCTTTTATACTAAAAAGGGCTTTGCGCACTTTTGGGCGGGCCTTGAACAATTAACTGGGTCTTTTCCAATCATTTGTATCGATCTTCCTCCAATAGAGGGGTGGTTCCCTGGTTGCTGGGCGTGTCCTAGGTGACCGTTGGTTTGCTTTGTTTTAGTCTCTTCTGGCGCCGGGGTGTCTGCCTTAACATTGTGTATCTAAATGTTTCCCTTTTGTCCCCAGAGATGGCTCATTAGTATGTAGATTGCTTAGAAATTTCTGTCCTGTCTGAGAGCTTAAGGTTCTAATCAACAGACAGACCTTGCACCTGCTTGTTTCTTAGTATTGTCCAATTTTCCCTGCATTCTTTGCAAGTGCCCATTTTGTAACCAGGAAGTGGCCATCCCAGATGGCTACAATCTCCCACGATAGAGAGTACACCCTGCAGCAAGGTCTCCACTGCAGATGCCACTCTCGCCCTGTTGGCCTCATCGCGTTGGAGTGACGGCACCATCTCCTCAGACCGAAGGCGATTGGATTCCTCCAGTTGGCCTTTCATTCTGAGGAGGAAGCTGTCATTGCTTCCTGATTCTTGCAACTCTGCCATTACAGTTCCAGCAGCTCTGGGATGACTGGGGCACATTATCGGCCAAGGGCTCAGCTTAGTCCTGGACTCCAGCATCCTTCCGAGTGCTGAATCCATGGGATGATCCTTCCTCCTCCTGCTGTGGGCCTTCAGCTGTGGAGTGCTCACCAATGAGCGACCAAGAAGCCTGCCTACTGGTTAATCCCACTGAGTTGTGAGTATCTCCACTGGTGGAGGGTACACGTGACGGCTGTGACACCTCCTCGATTCTTGTCTCCAAGATGTCGCAGCTGGAAGCATTTCAAAATAGTATCACAATTGTGATTAGGTTACACATGTAAGACCAGAAGGTTTCTAAGGTATGAAAAGCAGCAGTTTAGGATGATGGGTGAAAGATTGATCAACTTCTAGGGTGCAGTAAATCTCTATTAGAGACTGGAGGAACAGAAAAGAGTCTAGTATTATGGAGGCGGCAGAAGATGTTCCAGTCAATACAATTGGTGCCGAGAATAAAAGGGATGAAAATAAACTGGCATGCTTTTATTACTATAGGGCAGGGCATCTCAAAGCCCATTGTTGGAAGCTGAAAGATGAAACAGTGGCAGTATAAAGAATCCTCAGAAAAGGTTGTACCAGAAGAGGAAATGGGTATGGAAACTGCAGCAGTGGTACATGTGAAATGTGTTTCCTCAGAACCTACTAGATTGTAGAATGTGGCTCAGGATAGTTAATAGAATTAAGACCATAAGACATAGGAGCGGACGTAAGGCCATTCGGCCCATCGAGTCCACTCCACCATTCAATCATGGCTGATTTCAACTCCATTTACCCGCTCTCTCTCCATAGCCCTTAAATCCTCGAGAAATCAAGAATTTATCAACTTCTGTCTTAAAGACACTCAACGTCCCGGTTCCACCGCCCTCTGTGGCAATGAATCCCACCATTCTCTGGCTGAAGAAATTTCTCCTCACCTCTGTTCTAAAGTGACTCCCTTTTATTCTAAGGCTGTGCCCCCGGGTCCTAGTCTCCCCTGCTAATGGAAACAACTTCCCTACATCCACCCTATCTAAGCCATTCATTATCTTGTAAGTTTCTATTAGATCTCCCCTCAACCTCCTAAACTCCAATGAATATAATCCCAGGATCCTCAGACGTTCATCGTATGTTAGGCCTACCATTCCTGGGATCATCCGTGTGAATCTCCGCTGGACCCGCTCCAGTGCCAGTATGTCTTTCCTGAGGTGTGGGGCCCAAAATTGCTCACAGTATTCTAAATGGGGCCTAACTAATGCTTTATAAAGCTTCAGAAGTACATCCCTGCTTTTATATTCCAAGCCTCTTGAGATGAATGACAACATTGCATTTGCTTTCTTAATTACGGACTGAACCTGCAAGTTTACCTTTAGAGAATCCTGGACTAGGACTCCTAAGTCCCTTTGCACTTCAGCATTATGAATTTTGTCACCGTTTAGAAAATAGTCCATACCTCTATTCTTTTTTCCAAAGTGCAAGACCTCGCACTTGCCCACGTTGAATTTCATCAGCCATTTCTTGGACCACTGTCCTAAACTGTCTAAATCTTTCTGCAGCCTCCCCACCTCCTCCATACTACCTGCCCCTCCACCTATCTTTGTATCATCGGCAAACTTAGCCAGAATGCCCCCAGTCCCGTCATCTAGATCGTTAATATATAAAGAGAACAGCTGTGGCCCCAACACTGAACCCTGCGGGACACCACTCATCACCGGTTGCCATTCCGAAAAAGAACCTTTTATCTCAACTCTCTGCCTTCTGCCTGACAGCCAATCGTCAATCCATGTTAGTACCTTGCCTCGAATACCATGGGCCCTTATTTTACTCAGCAGTCTCCCGTGAGGCACCTTATCAAAGGCCTTTTGGAAGTCAAGATAGATAACATCCATTGGCTCTTCTTGGTCTAACCTATTTGTTATCTCTTCAAAGAACTCTAACAGGTTTGTCAGGCACAACCTCCCCTTACTAAATCCATGCTGACTTGTCCTAATCCAACCTTGCACTTCCAAGAATTTAGAAATCTCATCCTTAACAATGGATTCTAGAATCTTGCCAACAACCGAGGTTAGGTTAATTTTCCATCTTTTTCCTTGTTCCCTTCTTGAACAGGGGGGTTACAACAGCGATTTTCCAATCCTCTGGGACTTTCCCTGACTCCAGTGACTTTTGAAAGATCATAACTAACACCTCCACTATTTCTTCAGCTATCTCCTTTAGAACTCTAGGATGTAGCCCATCTGGGCCTGGAGATTTATCAATTTTTAGACCTCTTAGTTTCTCTAGCACTTTCTCCTTTGTGATGGCTACCATATTCAACTCTGCCCCCTGACTCTCCGGAATTGGTGGGATATTACTCATGTCTTCTACTGTGAAGACTGACGCAAAGTACTTATTCAGTTCCTCAGCTATTTCCTTGTCTCCTATCACAAAATTACCAGCGTCATTTTGGAGCGGCCCAATGTCAACTTTTGCCTCCCGTTTGTTTTTAATGTATTTAAAGAAACTTTTACTATCATTCCTAATGTTACTGGCTAGCCTACCTTCAAATTTGATCCTCTCTTTCCTTAGTTCTCTCTTTGTTATCCTCTGTTTGTTTTTGTAGTCTTCCCAATCTTCTGACTTCCCACTACTCTTTGCCACATTATAGGCTTTCTCTTTTGCTTTGATGCATTCCCTAACTTCCTTTGTCAGCCATGGCTGCCTAATCCCCCCTCTGATAACCTTTCTTTTCTTTGGGATGAACCTCTGTACGGTGTCCTCAATTACTCCCAGAAACTCCTGCCATTGCTGTTCTACTGTCTTTCCCACTAGGCTCTGCTCCCAGTCGATTTTCGTCAGTTCCTCCCTCATGCCCCTGTAGTTACCTTTATTTAACTGTAACACCTTTACATCTGATTCTACCTTCTTTCTTTCAAATTGGAGATTGAATTCGACCATATTATGATCACTGCCTCCTAAGTGTTCCCTTACTTTAAGATCTTTAATCAAGTCTGGCTCATTACATAACACTAAGTCCAGAATGGCCTGTTCCCTCGTGGGCTCCATCACAAGCTGTTCCAAAAAGCCCTCCTGTAAACATTCAATGAATTCCCTTTCCTTGGGTCCACTGGCAGCATTATTTACCCAGTCCACCTGCATATTGAAGTCCCCCATAATCACTGTGACCTTGCCTTTCTGACATGCACTTTCTATTTCGTGGTGCATTTTGTGCCCCCGGTCCTGACCACTGTTAGGAAGCCTGTACATAACTCCCATTATGGTTTTTTTGCCTTTGTGGTTCCTCAACTCTACCCACACAGACTCCACATCATCTGACCCTATGTCGTTTAGTGCTATTGATTTAATTTCATTCCTAATTAACAAGGCAACCCCACCCCCTCTGCCCACCTCTCTGTCTTTTCAATAGGTTGTGATTCCCTGGATGTTTAAATGCCAGTCCTGAACCCCCTGCAACCATGTCTCTGTGATGCCTACCACATCATACCTGCCAGTCACAATCTGGGCCACAAGCTCATCTACCTTGTTCCGTACACTACGCGCATTTAAATATAGCACCTTTAATTCTCTATTGACCATCCTTTTTTGTTTTATTAGTGCGGTGGACCTTGGTTTACTGAGCCTTTCCATACACTGTGTCATATTTTGTGGGATGGGGACAATCGTAACCACTCTTGAGTTTTGTCTGTTCGTGTTTTTTTGTATTCCTAAGCAGCTACACTCCCCGCTGATTACTTCCCCTCTTGGTTCCCTGACTTTCCCTCCCCCCCCCATTCTTTCTTGTCTACTGCTAAAGTAAGTCAAGCTGGCTTCCGGGTGCGGCGATGACCAGCTGAGTCGCACGTTTCGGCAGCTCCCGGTGAAACGGACTTTTGGGCTCTTGATAGGAGCCCCAACGGCAATTTTGACGGCTAAAAACACTGTGCGGTAAACCAGAAGGGAATCCCCCCTGGATACGGATGAAAAAAGGAGGAGAAAGTGGCCGGATTGCAGTGGATCCTTTAGAACAGAGGCAAGGCAGGCAAGCAAAAACCAAGATGGCGTCGGAAGGTGGCAGTTTAACATGGGCCCCTGAACAACAAGAGTTCTTGAAATGCTGTGTGGAAGAGCTCAAAAAGGAAATGAAGAAAGAGCTGTTGGCCCCGATACTACAGGCGATCGAAGGGCTAAAGGAGGAACAAAAGACCCAGGAGCGGGAGCTTCGGGTCGTGAAGGCAAAGGCAGCCGAGAATGAGGACGACATACAGGGCCTGGTGGTGAAGACGGAGACGCATGAGGCACATCAGAAACGATGTGTGGAAAGGTTGGAGGCACTGGAGAACAACGCAAGGAGGAACAACCTGAGGATTCTTGGTCTTCCTGAAGGTGCGGAGGGAGCGGACGTCGGGGCATATGTGAGCACGATGCTGCACTCGTTAATGGGAGCAGAGGCCCCGGCGGGTCCGTTGGAGGTGGAGGGAGCATACTGAGTGATGGCGCGAGGACCGAGAGCAGGAGAAATTCCCAGAGCCATAGTGGTGAGATTCCTCCGTTTTAAGGATAGAGAAATGGTCCTTAGATGGGCAAAGAAAACTCGGAGCAGTAAATGGGAGAACGCGGTGATCCGCGTTTATCAAGACTGGAGTGCGGAGGTGGCGAGAAGGAGGGCGAGCTTTAATCGAGCCAAGGCGGTGCTTCATAAAAAGAAGATAAAATTTGGAATGCAGCAACCGGCAAGATTGTGGGTCACATATCGAGGGAGGCACCACTACTTTGAGACGGCGGATGAAGCGTGGACTTTTATTGTGGAAGAAAAACTGGAATGAGCGGGTTATTAAAAAGAACGTTTGAACAAAATGGTGGGGCGAATGTGGGGGGCGAAGAGGGGGGTTAAAAAGGGGGGAAAGAGGAGTTTTATGTACTAATCCTGCGATGTGGTAACTTTTCTCTCTTCCACAGGTGGTGATGGGGGAGGAGGGGAGGTGGAGGAGATGGGGCGTTGGCCATTGGGGGCGGGGCCAAGGGAGAAGCGCGGGCTTGGTTCCCGCGCTATGATAATCATGGCGGGAATAGAGAAGCAGGAAGGAGGGGGCGTCGCACGGTGCGAGCCGAGGTCACGGGGGGAAGCCGAGGTCGGCCAGAGTTTGCTGACTTCTGGGAGCAACATGGGGGGAGTAATTACGCTAGCGGGGGATCTAGCGGGGGGGGGGGTGGGAGGGGGGAATTACTGGGTTGCTGCTGCTGGGGAGAGGGGGGAGCTGGTATGGGAGGGGATGGGCGGGGGGGGCACCGCCTGGGGGAGATACAGCTGCGTGGGAACCGGGTGAGGAGCTGGAAAAAGGGGATGGCTAATCGACAAGGGGGGGGTAGGAAGCCCCCCAACCCGGCTGATCACGTGGAACGTGAGAGGGCTGAACGGGCCGATAAAGAGGGCACGGTTACTCGCACACCTTAAGAAACTTAAGGCAGATGTGGTTATGTTACAGGAAACGCACCTGAAACTGATAGACCAGGTTAGGCTACGCAAAGGATGGGTGGGGCAGGTGTTCCATTCGGGGCTAGATGCGAAAAACAGGGTGGTGGCTATATTAGTGGGGAAGCGGGTAATGTTCGAGGCAAAGACTATAGTGGCGGATAACGGGGGCAGATACGTGATGGTGAGTGGCAAACTACAGGGGGAGACGGTGGTTTTGGTAAACGTATATGCCCCGAACTTGGATGATGCCAATTTTATGAGGCGGATGCTAGGACGCATTCCGGACCTAGAGATGGGAAAGCTGATAATGGGGGGAGATTTTAATACGGTGTTGGAACCAGGGCTGGATAGGTCGAAGTCCAGGACTGGAAGGAGGCCGGCAGCAGCCAAGGTACTTAAAGATTTTATGGAGCAGATGGGAGGTGTAGACCCGTGGAGATTTAGCAGACCTAGGAGTAAGGAGTTCTCGTTTTTCTCCTATGTCCATAAAGTCTACTCGCGAATAGACTTTTTTGTGCTGGGAAGGGCGTTGATCCCGAAGGTGAGGGCAACGGAGTATACGGCTATAGCCATTTCGGATCACGCTCCACACTGGGTAGACTTGGAGATAGGGGAGGAAACAGGAGGGCGCCCACCCTGGAGAATGGACATGGGACTAATGGCAGATGAGGGGGTGTGTCTAAGGGTGAGGGGGTGCATTGAAAGGTACTTGGAACTCAATGATAATGGGGAGGTCCAGGTGGGAGTGGTCTGGGAGGCGTTGAAGGTGGTGGTTAGAGGGGAGCTGATATCAATAAGGGCACATAAAGGGAAGCAGGAGAGTAAGGAACGGGAGCGGTTGCTGCAAGAACTTTTGAGGGTGGACAGACAATATGCGGAAGCACCGGAGGAGGGACTGGACAGGGAAAGGCAAAGGCTACATGTAGAATTTGACTTGCTGACTACGGGCACTGCAGAGGCACAATGGAGGAAGGCACAGGGTGTACAGTATGAATATGGGGAGAAGGCGAGCAGGTTGCTGGCACACCAATTGAGGAAAAGGGGAGCAGCGAGGGAAATAGGGGGAGTGAGGGATGAGGAAGGAGAGATGGAGCGGGGAGCGGAGAGAGTGAATGGAGTGTTCAAGACATTTTATAAAAAATTATATGAAGCTCAACCCCCGGATGGGAGGGAGAGAATGATGGGCTTCTTGGATCGACTGGAATTTCCCAAGGTGGAAGAGCAGGAAAGGGTGGGACTGGGAGCACAGATCGAGGTAGAAGAAGTGGTGAAAGGAATTAGGAGCATGCAGGCGGGAAAGGCCCCGGGACCGGATGGATTCCCAGTCGAATTCTATAGAAAATATGTGGACTTGCTCGCCCCGGTATTGACGAGGACCTTTAATGAGGCAAAGGAAAGGGGACAACTGCCCCCGACTATGTCTGAAGCAATGATATCGCTTCTCTTAAAGAAGGAAAAGGACCCGCTACAATGCGGGTCCTATAGACCTATTTCCCTCCTAAATGTAGATGCCAAGATCCTGGCCAAAGTAATGGCAATGAGAATAGAGGAATGTGTCCCGGGGGTGGTCCACGAGGACCAAACTGGGTTTGTGAAGGGGAGACAGCTGAACACGAATATACGGAGGCTGTTAGGGGTAATGATGATGGCCCCACCAGAGGGGGAAACGGAGATAGTAGTGGCGATGGATGCCGAGAAAGCATTTGATAGAGTGGAGTGGGATTATTTGTGGGAGGTGTTGAGGAGATTTGGTTTTGGAGAGGGGTATGTTAGATGGGTGCAGCTGTTGTATAGGGCCCCGATGGCGAGCGTGGTCACGAATGGACGGGGATCTGCATATTTTCGGCTCCATAGAGGGACAAGGCAGGGATGCCCTCTGTCCCCATTATTGTTTGCACTGGCGATAGCGTTGAGGGGTTCCAAGAAGTGGAGGGGAGTACTTAGAGGAGGAGAAGAACACCGGGTATCTTTGTATGCGGACGATTTGCTACTATACGTGGCAGACCAGGCGGAGGGGATGCCAGAAATAATAGTTTGGGGATTTTTCAGGGTATAAATTGAACATGGGGAAAAGTGAGTTGTTTGTGGTGCATCCAGGGGAGCAGAGTAGAGAAATAGAGGACCTACCGTTGAGGAAGGTAACAAGGGACTTTTGTTACCTGGGGATCCAGATAGCCAAGAATTGGGGCACATTGCATAGGTTAAATTTAACGCGGTTGGTGGAACAAATGGAGGAGGATTTCAAGAGATGGGATATGGTATCCCTGTCACTGGCAGGGAGGGTGCAGGCAGTTAAGATGGTGGTCCTCCCGAGATTCCTCTTTGTGTTTCAGTGCCTCCCGGTGGTGATCACGAAGGCTTTTTTAAAAAGGATTGAAAAGAGCATTATGGGTTTTGTGTGGGCCGGGAAGACCCCGAGAGTGAGGAAGGGATTCTTACAGCGTAGCAGGGATAGGGGGGGGCTGGCACTACCGAGCCTAAGTGAGTATTATTGGGCCGCTAATATTTCAGTGGTGAGTAAGTGGATGGGAGAGGAGGAGGGAGCGGCGTGGAAGAGATTAGAGAGGGCGTCCTGTAGGGGGACTAGCCTACAGGCTATGGTGACAGCCCCATTGCCGTTCTCACCGAGGAACTACACCACAAGCCCGGTGGTGGTGGCTACACTCAAGATTTGGGGACAGTGGAGACGGCATAGGGGAAAGACTGGAGCCTTGGGGGGGGTCCCCGATAAGAAACAACCATAGGTTTGCCCCGGGGGGAATGGATGGGGGATATGGAATGTGGCAAAGAGCAGGAATAACGCAACTGAAAGATCTGTTTGTGGATGGGAAGTTCGCGAGTCTGGGAGCGCTGACCGAGAAATATGGGTTGCCCCAAGGGAATGCATTCAGGTATATGCAACTGAGGGCTTTTGCGAGGCAACAGGTGAGGGAATTCCCGCAGCTCCCGACACAAGAGGTGCAGGACAGAGTGATCTCAAAGACATGGGTGGGGGATGGTAAGGTGTCAGATATATATAGGGAAATGAGGGACGAAGGGGAGACTATGGTAGATGAACTAAAAGGGAAATGGGAAGAAGAGCTGGGGGAGGAGATCAAGGAAGGGCTGTGGGCAGATGCCCTAAGCAGGGTAAACTCGTCGTCCTCGTGTGCCAGGCTAAGCCTGATTCAGTTTAAGGTATTACACAGGGCGCATATGACTGGAGCACGGCTCAGTAAATTTTTTGGGGTGGAGGATAGGTGTGCGAGGTGCTCGAGAAGCCCAACGAATCATACCCATATGTTTTGGTCATGCCCGGCACTACAGGGGTTTTGGATGGGGGTGACCAAGGTGCTTTCAAAAGTAGTGGGGGTCCGGGTCGAACCAAGCTGGGGGTTGGCTATATTTGGGGTTGCACAAGAGCCGGGAGTGCAGGAGGCGAGAGAGGCGGGAGGGGGTGGGGGGGGGGGGGGGAGGAGGAACCAGAAGGACTCTCAGGGTTGTTAATATATACTGTATGATATGTATAGGTCGTTGCGACAGATAATTATATATTGGACTGTTAAATTATATTTTTGGAGAGTGTTACTTGTGATAAGGCAGTTGCCAATTAGGGTTAGTTTTCATTTTTGTTATTTATTATTTATTCATTTTTTGTTTGTAAAATAGGTCATTGTTATTTGTGTTGTTATAATATTGTGTAAAGGATGCACAATGTACTGTGTTGGTTGACCAAAAATTTTCAATAAAATATTTATTTAAAAAAAGTAAGTCAAGCTGCTGGAGGTGCTAAATATTTTATCTCAAAGGGAGAAGTGTTCCCTTAATCTTCCAACAAAATAAGTAAACTACTTAATATTTTGGCAGAGACTGGGGTAGATCAGCCATTGAAGATGGCTGATGATGCAATTTCTGTTCCAGATTGTTTGATGATGGAAAAGTTATTAACAGGACATATTCATTGAAATTATGAGCCTGCTCCCTTGCGAAAAGGTCAAATTACAAAATGACTTAGTAATTAGAATGGTTATGGTGGGAATTGTTCCTGTTTTACCTCCAGATATGGGATCAACCTCGTGAACCTCTGGACTGCCTCCAGTGCCAGTGTATCTTTCCTTACATAAGGGGGCCAAAACTGTTCACAGTATTCCAGATGTGATTTAACAAGTGCCTTGTATGATTTTAGCAAGACTTCCCTATTTTTATATTCGATTCGCTTGAAATAAAGCAAACATTCCATTTGTGTTCTCTATACCTGCTGAACTTGCATGCTTGCTTTTTGTGATTTATGCACAAGGGCCCAGAAGTATCTCTGTGCTGCAATTTCCTGCAGTCTTTGTCCACTTAGATCATATTTAACTCCTTTATTCTTCTTACCAAAGTGCATAACTTCACATTTTCCTACATTATATTCCATCTGCCAAGTTGTTCCCCACACACTTAAAAGATGAGTTTGCTAATGAAAACAAGAACTGGTGAGAAGACATGAGTTTCAGTCACAGGTAAAGGAAATGCTTGTGAATCAGAACAGTTGGTTGAATGCATAATTAAAAATCAAGACTGATAAACTGTTGGAGATTCATCGTGAAAAGAGTAATGAGTTTAGAGACAGAATCATGCCTCCAGCTAACGAAAAGGATAATTGGGCTGTGCACTTAAGTGAAACATTTGTTGTCAAGTTAAAGGCTGAGAATAAGAGGAAGAAGAAACACAAGTATTGAGTTGTGCACGGTAGCACAGTGGGTAGCACTGTTGCTTCACAGCGCCAGGTTCGATTCCCAGCTTGGGTCACTGTCTGTGTGGAGTCTGCACGTTCTCCCCCTGTCTACGTGGGTTTTCTATGGGTACTCCGGTTTCCTCCCACAAGTCCTGAAAGACTTGTTAGGTGAATATAGACATTCTGAATTCTCCTTCTGTGTACCCGAACAGGCGCCCGAATGTGGCTTTTCACAGTAACTTCATTGCAATGTTAATGTAAGCCTACTTGACAATAAAGATTATTATTATTATTACGATGATGATGATAATTCTATGGTGTTTAAATCCTGTTAATCCTACTTGTTTTACCAGTATTAACTTTTGCTTTGCCTAAACCTTTGCAACTTTATATGACATACAGTTGTGAAACAGAATTGAGAAGCCTATCTATGTAGTATGTAGTAAGTTATTTGTTAAAAGCTATGATGTTAAATACTTTTTGTAAAGAAATGGTAAAGCCATTATAATGAAGCCTTCACTAAAGTGAAGCTATCTTTCTTCCAATGAGAAAGGTGTTATGAATTCAATTTGTTGTGTGTCCATGGCTAAATATTAGCCATCTGTGAAGATTGTAAGATGTAAGGTACAGGATGTTGCAATGCTTGTTGCGGCAAACTTACCACTTTGGAACAGTTGTGTTCTGCATGGCATAGCCATAGATTGAAAGCATGCTTGTAATCTAATCTTCAGTGTATCCAGGGAGAAACAAATCTCAGAAGATGAGATTGAAACACTGTGAGATGGCCAGTGCTGAAGACGTAAAGGTATAAGGGGCATTTGGAGAGAATTCCAAGGAGGGATCTTTAAAGATGGAGATTGGAAACACTCGTGCGAAAGACGGGGCGGGATTCTCCAATAACGGGGCTATGTTTCCACTCCAGCGTGAAAACACGGGCTAATCATGCTGGACTTTCCTGAAGAAAGTCCAGAGTGATTCTCCTACCTGGAGGGGGCGAGCAGGGCCCCGGAGTAGTCCTCGCACCTACGGCTGCCAATACGGGGCCCTGCACTTCCAGTCGGGGGTCCGCCCCGTGCGACATGGCGGACCCACATCGCCGACTGGCACCAAAAAGATAGTCACATTAATGAATGACCAGTCACTCTGTGATCAGGAAAATTCTTTCCAGCATTAGTCAGATTGCCTCCTTTCTGTCTTTCAACAGCGGTGATGCTCCAAGCAGAATGATTTTGCAATTCGAGTCACAATGTGCAGAGGGCAGTAGAGCGGAGCTGCTGATTAGCTGTTGCGGGGAAAATTTGCATACGTCCGGTGCGGCCACTCTAACTTGAAGGTGTACCTGTGCAAGAGACCCTAGCTGTTCAAGTGAAGACAAGAATCCAGCAGGGGGCAGTAGAGCGGAGCTGCTGATTGGCTGTTGCGGAGATAATTTGCATACGTCTGGTGCGGTCACTCTAACTTGAAGATGTACCTGTGCAAGAGACCCTAGCTGTTCAAGTGAAGTCAAGCATCCAGCAGAGGGCAGTAGAGCGGAGCTGCTGATTGGCTGTTGTGGGGAAAATTTGCATACGTCCGGTGCGGTCACTCTAACTTGAAGGTGATTTGTGGAGGAGCTGTTGTCAAGTGAAACTTACCCGAAACACTTCTTCAGTGTTTCCCTCCCTACCGCCTCCTCTAACCCATAAAAAAAACAACCGCTGTAAAGATCAAGAGGAAGGCTCGAGGGCAGATAGAAGTAGAAACAAGTTGAACCGTGACGTCACAGCCTGCAGGTAAGGGATTGGCTGGTGACTGGTAAGTAGTTTTTCTTTTATTTTCCCTCAGGTGTTATCGTGCGAGGCGCAGAGGTTGCTGAGTGAGTGCTTGCTGAGAAGGGGAGTGAATAACAGGTAAGCTCTTTCTTTCTTTTTCTCTTTTTATCTAGAGGGGATGGCAGGGCAGGTAGTGCAATGTTCCTCCTGCAGAATGTTTGAGGTGAGGGACACCGTCAGTGTTCCTGCTGATTTCATCTGTGGGAACTGCACCCATCTCCAGCTCCTCAGAAACCGCATTAGGGAACTGAAGCTGGATGAACTTCGGATCATTCGGGAGGCAGAGGTGGTCATAGATAGAAGCTTCAGGGACGTTGTTATTCTGAAGAATAAAGATAGATGGGTGACGGTGAGAGGGGCTGGGAGGAAGCAGTCAGTACAGGGAACCCCTGTGGTCGTTCCCCTTAGTAACAAGTATACCGCTTTGGATACTGTTGGGGGGGGGGGGACCTACCAGGGGTAAGCCATGGGGTACAGGTTTCTGACACAGAGTCTGTCCCTGTTGCTCAGAAGGGCAGGGGGGGAGAGGAGCAGAGCATTAGTCATTGGAGACTCCATAGTTAGGGGGATAGATAGGAGATTCTGTGGGAACGAAAGAGACTCGCGGTTGGTGTGTTGCCTCCCAGATGCCAGGGTCCGTGATGTCTCGGATCGTGTTTTCGGGATCCTTAAGGGGGAGGGGGAGCAGCCCCAAGTCGTGGTCCACATAGGTACCAATGACATAAGTAGGAAAAGGGATAGGGATGTAAGGCAGGAATTCAGGGAGCTAGGGTGGAAACTTAGATCTAGGACAAACAGAGTTATTATCTCTGGGTTGTTACCCGTGCCACGTGCTAGCGAGACGAGGAATAGGGAGAGAGAGGAGTTGAACACGTGGCTACAGGGATGGTGCAGGAGGGAGGGTTTCAGATATCTGGATAATTGGGGCTCATTCTGGTGTTGGTGGGACCTCTACAAACGGGTTGGTCTACACCTGGACCAGAGGGGTACCAATATCCTGGGGGGGAAATTTGCTAATGCTCTTCGGGAGGGTTTAAACTAGTTCAACAGGGGCTTGCGAACCTGAATTGTAGCTCCAGTATACAAGAGGTTGAGAGTGGTGAGGTTTCAAAGTTGCAGGAGTGTACCGGCAGGAAGGAAGGTGGTTTAAAGTGTGTCTTCTTCAATGCCAGGAGCATCTGGAATAAGGTGGATGAGCTTGCGGCATGGGTTGGTCCATGGGACTTCGATGTTGTGGCCATTTCGGAGACATGGATCGATGAGGGACAGGAATGGTTGTTGCAGGTGCCGGAGTTTAGATATTTCAGTAAGCTCAGGGAAGGTGGTAAAAGAGGGGGAGGGGTGGCATTGTTAGTCAAGGACAGTATTACGGTGGCAGAAAGGACGTTTGCTGAGGACCCGTCTACTGAGGTAGTATGGGCTGAGGTTGAAACAGGAAAGGCGAGGTCACCCTGTTCAGGGTTTTCTATAGGCCTCCGAAAAGTTCCAGAGATGTAGAGGAAAGGATTGCAAAGATGCTTCTGGATAGGAGTGAAAGCAACAGGGTAGTTGTCATGGGGGACTTTAACTTTCCAAATATTGACTGGAAACGCTATAGTTTGAGTACTTTAGATGGGTCCATTTTTGTCCAATGTGTGCAGGAGGGTTTCCTGACACAGTATGTAGATAGGCCAACGAGAGGCGAGGCCATTTTGGATTTGGTACTGGGTAATAAACCAGGACAGGTGTTAGATTTAGAGGTAGGTGAGCACTTTGGTGATAGTGACCACAATTTGATTAAGTTTACTTTAGTGATGGAAAGGGATAGGTATATACCGCAGGGCAAGAGTTATATCTGGGGGAAAGGCAATTATGATGCGATGAGGCAAGACTTAGGATGCATCGGATGGAGAGGAAAACTGCAGGGGATGGGCACAATGGAAATGTGGAGCTTGTTCAAGGAACAGCTACTGCGTGTCCTTGATAAGTATGTACCTGTCAGGCAGGTAGGAAGTGGTCGAGCAACGGAACCGTGGTTTACTGAAGCAGTCAAAACACTTGTCAAGAGGAAGAAGGAGGCTTATGTAAAGATGAGACATGAAGGTTCAGTTGGGGCGCTCGAGAATTACAAGTTAGCTAGGAAGGACCTAAAGAGAGAGCTAAGAAGAGCCAGGAGGGGACATGAGAAGTCTTTGGCAGGTAGGATCAAGGATAACCCTAAAGCTTTCTATAGATATGTCAGGAATAAAAGAATGACTAGGGTAAGAGTAGGGCCAGTCAAGGACAGTAGCGGGAAGTTGTGCGTGGAGTCCGATGAGATAGGAGAGGTGCTAAATGAATATTTTTCGTCAGTATTCACATAGGAAAAAGATAATGTTGTCGAGGAGAATACTGAGATTCAGGCCACTAGACTAGATGGGCTTGAGGTTCATAAGGAGGAGGCGTTAGCAATTCTGGAAAGTGTGAAAATAGATAAGTCCCCTGGGTCGGATGGGATTTATCCTAGGATTCTCTGGGAAGCTAGGAAGGAGATTGCTGAGCCTTTGGCTTTGATCTTTAAGTCATCTTTGTCCACAGGAATAGTGCCAGAAGACTGGAGGATAGCAAATGTTGTCTCCTTGTTCAAGAAGGGAAGTAGAGACAACCCCGGTAACTATAGACCAGTGAACCTTATTTCTGTTGTGGGGAAAATCTTGGAAAGGTTTATAAGAGATAGGATGTATAATCATCTGGAAAGGAATAATTTGATTAGAGATAGTCAACACGGTTTTGTGAAGGGTAGGTCGTGCCTCACAAACGTTATTGAGTTCTTTGAGAAGGTGACCAAACAGGTGGATGAGGGTAAAGCAGTTGATGTGGTGTATATGGATTTCAGTAAAGCGTTTGATAAGGTTCCCCATGGTAGGCTACTGCAGAAAATACGGAGGCATGGGATTCAGGGTGATTTAGCAGTTTGGATCAGAAATTGGCTAGCTGGAAGAAGACAAAGGGAGGTGGTTGATGGAAAATGTTCAGACTGGAGTCCAGTTACTAGTGGTGTACCACAAGGATCTGTTTTGGGGCCACTGCTGTTTGTCATTTTTATAAATGACCTGGAGGAGGGCGTAGAAGGATGGGTGAGTAAATTTGCAGATGACACTAAAGTCGGTGGAGTTGTGGACAGTGCGGAAGGATGTTACAAGTTACAGAGGGACATAGATAAGTTACAGCGCTGGACTGAGAGGTGGCAAATGGAGTTTAATGCAGAACAGTGTGAGGTGATTCATTGTGGAAGGAATAACAGGAAGACAGAGTACTGGGCTAATGGTAAGATTCTTGGCAGTGTGGATGAGCAGAGAGATCTCAGTGTCCATGCACATAGATACCTGAAAGTTGCCACCCAGGTTGAGAAGGTTGTTAAGAAGGGGTACGGTGTGTTAGCTTTTATTGGTAGAGGGATTGAGTTTCGGAGCCATGAGGTCATGTTGCAGCTGTACAAAACTCTGGTGCGGCCGCATTTGGAGTATTGTGTGCAATTCTGTTCGCCGCATTATAGGAAGGATGTGGAAGCATTGGAAAAGGTGCAGAGGAGATTTACCAGAATGTTGCCTGGTATGGAGGGAAGATCTTATGAGGAAAGGCTGAGGGGCTTGAGGCTGTTTTCGTTAGAGAGAAGAAGGTTAAGAGATGACTTAATTGAGGCATACAAGATGATGAGAGGATTGGATAGGGTGGACAGTGAGAGCCTTTTTCCTCGGATGGTGATGTCTAGCACGAGGGGACATAGCTTTAAATTGAGGGGAGATAGATATAGTACAGATGTCAGAGGTAGGTTCTTTACTCAGAGAGTAGTAAGGGCGTGGAACGCCCTGCCTGCAACAGTAGTGGACTCACCAACACTAAGGGCATTCAAATGGTCATTGGATAGACATATGGATGATAAGGGAATAATGTAGATGGGCTTTAGAGTGGTTTCACAGGTCGGCGCAACATCGAGGGCCAAAAGGCCTGTACTGCGCTGTAATGGTCTATGTTCTATGTACAACGGTGTAATTGGAGTTTAAGGCCCTGTTTAATATACTTGAACTATTACATGTGATAGTGTATCAACTTTCATTTTTTTAATACAGAATTTACCTTTAAGCTTCACAGAAGGAATGATACCATAGCCGACAATCCAAAACTGTCATTGGGCTATTTATTGCAAACACATACAGTGTAACTACAGGAGTAAATGTATTCACAGTCTAGCCTGTGTTATCATGCTAATTAAGGGTCACTTTGTAAACAATTATTATTCCTGCTGATTACCAGAAGAAAATCCTGTATTACTTTTCATCTGTTGCGTTTTATAACTAAGCTTTGGTAATAAGGGTGGAAATTTCTGATGGAATAACTGATAACATCAAAATAGCATAAACCTACTTGAGGTATGTGAACATTAAGTACAGGTAACCAAACTTTGCCAATTAGAATTTCTATTTTTTCACATTTAAAAAAAATATTATAAAACTGCTTTTGACGTTTGTGGTTAGCTGGGTGACCTTGAACTAAACTATACTCTATCACACAAGTTGAATATTTTGAATTCCTCTCTTCAGAACCAGTTATAATTAATTGCAGTTTACTTTCTGGAACACTGATTGCTGTTGTGTAAAGTTGTTTGATCTTATGGATCCTTGGCCCTCCAGATCTTTAGAACTCTGCTGATTAGTAGCAATGCCACACAGGTACAACAAAAAACTAAGTATTAACAAACTGCATTTTCACTTTGGCTGAGTTTGGAGATTCTGCAACTTCGGAGGGTGCACTACCCACACAATTGCTTCACAGCTCCAGGGTCCCAGGTTCGATTCCCGGCTTGGGCCATTGTCTGTGCGAAGTCTGCACGTTCTCCCCGCGTGTGCGTGGGTTTCCTCTGGGCGCTCCGGTTTCCTCCCATAGTCCAAAGATGTGCAGGTTAAGTGGATTGACCATGCTAAATTGCCCTTAGTGTCCAAGATTGCCCTTAGTGTTGGGTGGGGTTACTGGGTTATGGGGATAGGGTAGAGGTGTGCAGTTGGATTGGGTGCTCTTTCCAAGAGCTGGTGCAGACTCGATGGGCCGAATGTTCTGCACTGTAAATTCTATTTGGTTGCTCTGTCTGTGACGTCAAGGCCTGAGAAGCTGCATGCATGAAAGATGGCACTGGTTTCATCAAACCCAACCACGGGAAAAGGATAAACAGCCACCAAATTCAGGCAAAACCCTGAGAAAAGAACACTGGTGGTTCATGCGTTCAACCTGGCTGGAAAGCAGGGGGCGAGACGAAAGCTCAATGAACAAGAGGAAGTGCAGAGCACTTTGAAGAGCTCGGACTAGGAGCCATACGGAATCAAAACATCTGTTTCTCTCTCCACAAATGTTGCCAGGCTAGCTGAGCCGCTCCAGCATTTCTTGTTTTTACTGCAGAGAACTCTCAGGAACCGTCGGCAAATGGAAGAGAAATAGGGGCTCAGAAGAGGGGTAACAAGGGCTTACGAGATGGAGGAAGCAGCAGGCGATGGGCAAGTTGGGAATTAGTGGAAAGGAGAGGTCTGTGAATTGCAGGCAGTGGCATGAAGTGGGCACTGATAAAGAGGCACACGCTAATGATGTCAGCAGCAGATGCAGTGTGAGCCAAGTGAGCACATGTAAAAACTCTGGGCCAATCAGTGTCAAAGGTTACAGTGAAAGGGTACAGTACACCTCACTTTATGGGTTGGGCGAAAAGGTAAAATACAGTAAAATCTTTGTTTCCCTGCAGGCTTGGGTAATGATGGTGCCGGTGAATAGGCAGTTACATTTCTCCGGACATAAGACATGGGGCTGGATTCTCCGGTCGCCGACGCCAAAATCGCGTTCGCCGAACGGCAGGAGAATCCAAGTTTGCTACGAAATCGGGAGCAGCTTTCACGATGCCCGCCCCATCCAAACCCACGGCGTCGAGTACTCGGCCGGTCGGGGATGAAGCACCGCGGGGCAGGCCTCAGCCAACATACGGAGGCTGCGGATATGGTGTGCGCGTACTCTCTGAGTACGCTGCTTTTCAGGGGGCGGAGCATCGCGATAGCGACACTGCCCCCGATATCGGCATCGGAGATCGGAGAATCCAGCCCTGTGTCTCCAAGCCGGCATGAAAACGGTGGCCTTTTACACCAGGAATCTGATGCAAAAAAGCCACCTATTCTCCGTTTTGCTGGGGGCTAGGGGCCAGGCAGCGAAGAGCACCCGGCTGTAGCTGCCGATACGGCCTGGAGAATTGCCGGGGCAATGGCTGCGCATGCACAAGGTGTTGCCTCCAGCGGCCACGCCGTGCTTCATGGCAGATGCCGCTCACGGACCCGGCCCGTGCAATAGTCCCCTCCTTCGGCCGGCTCGCGTGACCCGGACTGCCCGTACACATTGCCCCTAGCCCCGAATGAAGCCCCAAATGCCCGCCCATCGGCCCTCCCCCGACTGTGGCCGCACCGGACTAAGTCCGCAGCCGCCTCGTGAGGTTCCCGGATGGTGGAACCATGAGAGGTCCACGCCGTCGGGAATTCGGCCGGTTGGGGACGGAGCATAGCGGGGCCTGAGGCGGTGGATACTCGGTGCAGTACGCCGATTTCCGGGGGGTGGAGAATTGAAGAACCGGCGCCGCTCCCGATTTCGGGCGCCAAAACGGATTCTCTGCCCCGTCGCCGAACGCGATTTTGGTGTTGGGGAGCGGAGAATGTCCATTAACACTTTCGATTCATTATAAATTATAACAAAAATAGGCCAAAGAAATAAAATTAAACTGACCACCATTGGGCTGGATTCTCCGATTTCCAACCTAAGTGCTGACGCCGGCGTGGGAACAATGGCGTTTTACGCCCGAAAAAACGGTGCAACAGCTGCACCAATTCCTGGACCGTTTGGGGTCTAGCACTCGTGCCGGGTAAAGCTCCAGGCTCCCACACCAAAAATGACTGGAGAATGGCCAGGTCCATGCCGCGCATGCACATGATGATGGCCTGCGGCGGCTGTGCTGCACAACATGGCGCGGCCGTGCGCGGACCCGGCCTGCCAAATAATGACCCCCGTAACCCTCCTCGCCACCCCGGATCGCCCCACACCAGTCCCCCCAGCCCTCGCCAAAGCCCTCCCCCCAACCAGCGGCATGGCTCCCCCCCCCCCCCCCCCCCCCCGACTGTGGCGTCGCTGGACACAGTCCGCAGCCGCCATGCGGGGCCGATGAAAAAAACAGCGTAAGTGTTCCGTGCCATCGGGAACTAGGCCCATCGGGGGCGGAGCATTGGGTGAGGGGTTTCCAATGACGCGCCATGCCTTTCCAACGGCGTACGGCGCGCAATGCGATGTCGCCATTTCAGAGGGGGCGGAGACTCAAAAACTGGCGTCAAATCAGCGCCGCCCCTGATTTGGTTATCGGAAGGGATTCTTCCAAATGCCGAATGCAATATCGGCGTCGGGCAACGGAGAATCCCGCCCATCATATTTCAAAGGATATTTGATAAAGTTCTAAATGTGAAGCTTTTGAAGAGAATGTTAAAAAGTATAGAATTAAGGATACATTTTCTAACCTGACTGAATATTATCTTGGCAATAAAGTGCAGGAGGGAAATATGCGAGTCAATTAATGAATGATGCTCGACAGGGAGCTGTTCTGTGTCCCTTTGCTATTTACACTGCCCATAAATGATACACTGCAGGAAACCTAATGATGATATATTACAAAGTTTTCAGATAGCACAGCTTGCGGTTAGGTGATTACCACAAAGAAGATGGATAGCATTTAAAGGAATCTAGACCAACTTAGCAGATGGGTTAAGGAATAGAAGATGGATTTAAATATGAATATTATAAATTAATACATAGTAAAACAGAAACATAAATCAAGTTGACACATTATATATGCCAATTGTCAAGAAAAATATGGATGTGATTATCTATAGTCTTTGAATAACAAGTGGTCAATATTGGAAATACTGAAGCCATAATCTTCGCTCTCCTCTCCACACTAGGTCCCCTTGCCACTGATTCCATCACTCTCCTTGGCAAGTGTCTGGCTTTAAATGAGACTGTTCACACTTGGTGTGATATGTGAACTTGAGATGAATCTTCGACCTCATGTCCACCAAATCTCAAAGACCCACCTGGTTCCCCCTCCACAACATTGATCAACTTCTCCCTTTTTCAACTTATCTGCTGCTGTAACCCTCATTTTCATGTCTTTGTTACCTCTCGACTCGACTATTCCAACGCACTCCTAGCTGGAGTAGCCAAACCAAATTGCATGTTGGGAAATTTGGTTAAGTACAACAATAAAAAGTGCAAAAGTTGAAACCAGCCAACCACAGATATTCGCAGAGCAAGAGGGTCATCTGACCTTTGTGTTTGCAAGGGGTTGTTAATGCGGAAGACTGCAGAGGGAACACGAAACAGACTTTTCCTGTTTACCGGACTCTGGGAAGAATGACCTCAGCCACATGAGGGTCATACGCATACATCATTTGAAGGTACATACGATTGAAGCCTCAGAAGCGAAAACCCTGGAGCGAAAATCCTGGGAACAACCATCGTGGAGAAGGCCCCAAGTCAGGGACACAGACACCATTGAAGTATCCTTTGATGATAAGAGCCTGGCCAGCTGTTCTGCTGGGGTGATACTTGAGTTTGATTCATGAATTGTGGAATGTTAATTTGGATATTGAATTAAAAAGTCTGTGTGACATTCATTGAATTAAAATGGCTGTGTGACAAAATAGTCTGTGTGACATTTATGGTGCTGTATTCTCCCAAAATGAAACTCTGTCCCCAGGCTGGTGTAAAAACGGTGGGGTTTTACTCTAGAAATTCCGAGAAACAAGTTGAGCTAATTCAATGCCCTGCAGGGGGCTAGCAGTGATCCGGAGTAAATCTCGCAGATTTAGCTGCGGATACAGGCCCCCCCACTTCAGGTCTGGAGTCCGCGCATGTGCACGGCGGCAGCCTCCAGCGGCTGCACCGAGCTCCATGGCGGACTCAGGCCACGGAGCCACACACAGAAAGGAGACCCCCTGATTGGCCGCGCGCCCGAGCATGAAACCGAGCAGATCTAACCCCCAGTCGCCTATAAAGCCCCCCACCCACTCCGGTGTCCGATCCCCCCGCCCCTGACCAGGGCGGCCGCGGACTGAGTCCAGCATCCCAACTGGCAATAGGTGGTTAGTTCCACGCCGTCGGGAACTCGGCCGGTCGGGAGCGGAGGTTTGCTGGGTGGGCCTCTGTCAATGGGCCCCCAGCCACGCGCCGCACTCCACGGTCACACTGATTTTCGGGTCCCGGAAAATCACCGAACCGGCGCTGGGCCCGATTACGGTGTGAAACTGGATTCTCCGCCCCAGCGATGGCTGCGATTTCAGCGCGGGGCTGCGGAGAAGAGTTTAAAGTCTGTGTGTCATCTAAGACTCTTTAAGTGAATACCAACAGTCTTGTGTAGTTTGTGTGAAGTGTCAGTTGTGAACCCTTAAGGAGTAAGGAAGCAACATTAGCATCCCACACTCTACCTTGCATAAACAAAGGTCATCCAAAACTCTGCTACCTGAGACCTTACTCGCAGCAAATCCTGTTCACCTATCGCCCCTGTGCTCATTGACCAATGCTGGCTTATGGTAAAGCTATGTCTTGATTTTAAAGTTCTCAGCCTTATTTTCAAATTCCTCCATGACCTCACCCCTTACCATTTCTGTAATCTGTTCCAGGCTCACGCTGGTGGCAGCCTTCCATCTCATAAAATGATGCTTTTCACTTTGCTGCTCGACTCCATGTTAAGTATCATCTGGTGTGTCTCAGAAGCCCCTCTCTGGCATTGCCAGCTCTGCGGTTTTTACTGCAGAGTGAGGTAGTGGGCTGAGACGTTGCACCGTTTACTGGCCTTTGTTTTCTCTGGGCTCTCTTCTTACCAGCGGAGCATTTTGATCCTGCTCATCTTTTCCAAAGTCCTTATAAACAGTCAGCCTCCAGAGGTCATGGTCATCAGCAGCTCTTTCCCAGCAGTCAATGCACAGCTTTGTCATTTTCATATCTTGCTTGCAGGTGTCGTCATAGCGATGGTATGGATGCCCAGAGGGTTGTGTCCCAATGGCCACTTCGCCACACAGAAGGCTTTTGGGTTTAAGGTCGTCAACCATCCAATCGTTATGGCCAAGCCATTGCAGACAACATTGGCTTAGCAATTTGTTTATGTTGATGGAATTAGCTTGTTCAAGAATCTCTTGAGTTGGTGACTGCCCTGCTAAGAGAT
Source organism: Scyliorhinus torazame (assembly GCF_047496885.1). Classification (NCBI taxonomy): domain Eukaryota; kingdom Metazoa; phylum Chordata; class Chondrichthyes; order Carcharhiniformes; family Scyliorhinidae; genus Scyliorhinus; species Scyliorhinus torazame. The sequence continues at coordinate 116,678,746 of NC_092707.1, read as the reverse complement.
GCTGAGGATATGTCTGAGACAGAGAAGTGGAAACTGTTCAGGTTTTTCTCCTGCCCTGTTGTCCAGTATCACCACTGTAGAGGAAAGAGTTAAGGACGCAGGCTTGATAGATTTATGGTTTAGTGTTCTCATTCATGTTGCTGTTATTCCATATTCTCTTACTTAGCTTCGACATAACCGTTGGAGCTTTTACAATTTGTGCATCGAGTTCAGCATCAAGTGACAGATTGCTGGTGATTATGGAGCCTAGATATGTGAAGCTATCAACAACCTCCAATATCATATTGTTAATGCTGATTTTGGAGGCAACATGCTGAACCTTTACATTGGTCTTCTTGATGGCGATTGTCAAACCAAACTCTTTACAGGTGTGAGAGAGTCTGTCCATTTGTTGCTGAAAGTGTTTTTGGTATAGAATGTTAATACAGCATTGTCACCGTAAAACAACTCTGATGAGGACTTGATCCATCTTGTCTTGGATCATAACCGAGCAAGGCCGAACAGCTTCCTGTCAGTTCTGGTATGTAGGTAGACCCCCGGTAGATGATCTGAAGTCAGATGACCTTCTGTAGATGACCTCTGTAGATTAACCTGAAGGCATAGAGAAGAATATGCCAAAGATGTGTCAGTGTCAGAACACAATCCTATTTGGCCTCAAAATGGATCTGAAAAGAATTCCAATGTTGTCCTATCATAGCTAACCTTCCCCAACATGTTGTCATGGAAACAGAAGATCACATTGAGCAGCCAATTTTCACCAGCAGCTTAAAAAATCCACCTCAGCTCACATAGCTGAATGCCGGTGAGATCGATGACGGTAATATGTTGCGTGGTCTTTGTTCAGGGCATTCCTTGTGTAGCTGCTGGAACAAGCAGATCATGTCAATTGTAAATCTTTCAGGTCTGAAACCAGTCTGGGATTCCGGGTAGCTGCATTCAGCTGGGATCTGCAGTCTGACAAAGGCATCACATGAAAATGCTTTTCCATCAATGCTCAGCAGAGAGATACCTTGGTAGTTGTTGCAATTACTGTGGTCACCCTGTTTTTGTACAGAGTCACCATCTTTGCATCACGCATATCCTGGACCGCTGCCCCCTCTTTCCAGGAGAGACAGAGAGAAGTCCATGCAGATGCAGCAGGAGTGCTGGTTTCCAGACAGTATAAAAACCCACAATACTTTCAGATATCTTCATTCCTCTGATTCTGGACTCTTGAGAATTCCCAATTTTAATCACTCTATCATTGGTGATTGTGCCTTCAGCTACTGTGGTAAAATTGACAGCAGCCTGAATTTTAGGCCCGATATAAAATTGGACACTTTAAAGAATTGGACATTTTAAATTAAACCGCAGCCAGTTCCAGGCAAGCCTGATAGGAATTCGAACAGACAAGTTCAAATGCACTGAACTAAGACAGACAGTCAGGACAAGTCTGGGCCTGCCCTGTCAACAAGACATCAGGAGATAATTGGCCCCATTCAAATGGATCGTTTGTCATGGATTGCGCAGATAAAGCTAGACTTTCTGGCATCCAGGTTACCATACATGGAGCAAGATTTCATGTGAACAATACACCTGGGGATGGACCCTGGGGGTGGGCTGATGTCCTGCAGAGTTACAATCAGCAACTCCATTGGATGTTGAGACCTCAATGACTGAGGGCCACAGAGCTTTCTGGAATGGCGCGAAGAGAGGTATAAAGATCGAAAACCCTAGGACACTCGCTCGCGAAGACTCGGCACCGAGGTCGCAGAGAAGATTCGATGACAGACCAGAGGACGGAAGTAAGCAGCATGCGAGACTCACCTTCACTGACGAAGGCCCTGAGACAATGGAAACTCAGGGAATTGGACCCACAGCTCAACTGAGTTCATCGACACAGGTAGTATTAAGAATCTTGGGATTATTATTAGTTGGGTTAATTTAAGGGGAATAAATGTTTTACTGTGTTTAATCATAAGTTTGTTTGAATCGTTAACTTGTATTTGTCCTTTGTTCATCTCGCAAATAAGGGCACCTGGGTGAAACGTTTGAGTAATGATTGAAGTGTCAAAGGTTTCACAGACAACATTACATAGGCCCAGGGCAGGATTCTCTCAGCCCGGGGCCGGGCCGGAGAATCCCCGTGACCGGCGCGAATCGCGCCACGCCACCCCGACGTCGGCACGCGATACTCCGCAGAGCGGAGAATTGGCGCCGGCGTAGTTGGTGCGGCGCCGGTCACGATCCGCTCTACGAGGCCGGCCCGCCGATTCTCGGCCCAGGGTGGACCGAGCGGCCGTCATGAAAACGCCGAGTCCCGCCGGCGCCGTCCACACCTGCTCTCAGCCGGCGGTACCTCGGCGTGAAAGGGTCGGGGGGCGGCCTGTGGGGGGGGGGGGTGGAGAGGGGGGTCCGACCCTGGGGGGGGGCTTCCGATGTGGCCTGGCCCGCGATCGGGGCCCACCGATCGGCAGGCCGGCCTCACTGGCTGGGGCCTCCTTTCCTAAGCGCCGGCCCCGTAGTCCTGCGCCATGGTGCGCGGGGTCGGCGTGATGAAGAAAGCCACTGCGCAAGCGCGGATCCCGCACCGCCCAGTTCGCGCCATGTTCAGCAGCTGGAGTGGCGTTAACTGCTCCAGTGCCGTGCTGGCCCCCTGTAGGGGCCAGAATTAGTCGTGGGGGTCGGCACGTTCACGCGGCGGCATTTACGACGGCGTGGACACTCTGCCGCAGGATTAGAGAATCCCGCCCCCAAACTCTCGTAAACCCTTCCTAAACCCCTCCACCTCTGTATTTCTTTCTCTTCTTTTGAACCTGTCATGTTGACCAAGCTTCCAGTCAACTGCCCTAATATCACTGTATGCAGCTCAATGTTGCTGACACTAATGTGAAGAATCTTGAGATGTTGTATTACATTAAAGTTGCAATATAAATATAACGGGCTGGATTCTCCATTAGGGAGACTATGTCCTGATGCCGGCGTGTGAACGGTGGCATTTTACGCCTGAAAAAATGGCGCAAAACCTCCACCGACCCTCCGTCTGCTGGTGGCTAGCAGGCACACAGCTTGGAGCCCCCGGCTTTAGCAGCAGATACGGCTGGAGAATTGGCAGGTCTGTGGCTGCGCATGCAGTGGCCGCGCCGTGCAACATGGCGCCAGCCACGCGCGGACCAGGCCAGCCAAATAGCGCCTCCCTTTGGCCAGGCTCTCCACTCCCAGATCACCCCCCATCAGTGCCCCCAGACCCCCACCAAAGTCCCCCCTGCCTGCGGATTGGCTACCCCCCCCCAACTGTGACGGCGCTGGACTTAGTCTGCAGCCGCCACACCGGGATCCCGAAAATAAATAGGACACACGCCCCACACTGTCGGGAACTTGGCCATCGGGGGCGGAGCATCGGGGGGGAGGACCTCAGGTGATGTCCTGAGGCCGTCCCTACAGCATGGGGCATACTCCTAGCCTACCGAATTTGGCACCATAGGGGATTCTCCGACCGATCGCCAAACGCAATTTCAGTGTCGGAGACTGGAGAACCCCGCTCAGGTTGTTGTTGAATTTTTCCACCAATAATAATAATAATAAGACTCGCTTATTGTTACAATAGGCTTTAATGAAGTTACTGTGAAAAGCCCCTAGTCGCCAAATTCCGGGGAGGCCGGTACGGGAATTGAACCCACGCTGCTGGCCTTGTTCTGCATTACAAGCCAGCTGATTAGTCCACTGTGCAACTACCATGAGAACCTTGTCTGTTGAAATCAATTGAATTGGTAGCGCTGGTAGCTCTCAGTCCAGTTTATTATTTTTCTGTGGATTTATTTATTTTTTATGCAGAATGTTGGGAAGAGAAAAACAAAGGGTGGAATTTTCCGGCAGCGGGATCTTGCGTTCCCGCTGACGGCAAAGCCCTGCAGTGGGTGGTAGATTCAATGGCAAATCCCATTGACAGTGGTGGAACCAGAAGATCCTGTTGCTGGCCAATGGCATGCTACCTCCTGCCATTGAGAAGCACGACGCGGGGTCATGAAAACTCCCTGTCAAACCATACACTAAGAAAACATGGCAAAGGGTGAAACAGCATACTATACAGCCTGGGAGAGCAGCAAATGGTGATATCCTCTTTCTGCTCTTTATAGTACATAAATATACACTATAAATACACTAGTGGTTACAGTGGTTAGCACTGCTGCCTCACAGAGCCAGAGACCCGGGTTCCAACCTTAGGTAACTGTCTGGTCTGCACATGCTTCCCGTGTCTGCGTGGTTTTTCCAGGTACTCCAGTTCCTTCCCACAGCCCAAAGACGTGCAGCTTAGGTGAACTGGCTATGCTAAATTGCCTGAGGTGGGGTTACAAGGATACGTGGGGGATTGGGCATCGGAATGGTGCTATTTCACAGGGTCGATGCAGAATCGATGGGCTGAATGGCTTCCTTCTGCACTGTAGGAATTCTGGGTGGGATTCTCCCATCTGAAGGCAGAGTGTTGACGCCGTCGTAAAAACTGGAGATCCTCTGCCCTACAGGAGGGCAGCAAGGCACTGGAGCGACCCACGCCACCCCATTGATGGTGGGCGAATGCTTAAACTAATGCCGTCAACCTATGTACCTGGTCCCTGATTCCATCCCGTCCTTGGCTCATTTTGGTGGAGGCTGGATGGGAGTGGGATTGCTTGCGGCAGGTAGCAAATGCAGGTCTTTAACTGCTTATTGATATCAATTAAAGGAGAGTGACTGGGATCTTTGAGTTTCCCCCAGGAAACCAAAGGAAGCAGACTATGGGGCTAGAGGATTCCGCACCTTCGGGGCGGCCTGACGCTGGAGTGGTTCACGCCACTCCTTCGCACGGGATTTGCCCACCCTGCTGGTTTCCAAAGAATCCCACCTGGTATGCCAGAGGGAGAGTCAGGGGGCCACCTGCCCTGTTCTGACCACGACCACTCAGGGGTCTCCAATGACCTGGGACCCGTCCCAGGTGCCGTTAAGGCCTGGTATTAAACCGCGCCCAGTTGAGGCTTCGCTGGAGAGGCTGTTAGTTCCCGGGAGCTAGGAGAATCCAGCGCAGCCATACTTAAATGAGCCATGTATCTGGATCATGCACACTGCAGACGAGATCCAGATAGAGACGTCTCAACCGTCGCAAATCTTGTGAGGGACCGGCTTCGTTGTGTCACCAAGTCAGCCGTGACAAGGCCGATAAATCGCGCCCTATATTTAATTGAAGCAGGGAAATTAAAATAAAGATTGGGAAATCTGGGTGTGATTAAGGAAGAGAAAAAGAGGCAGAAAAAATTATAAAGAGGTTTAGATTTACTCTGCAACGATCTGGGCTAATGCGCAGGTAGAGTTTAAAGGAATTTCAATGAAGTGGATTAAAGCGATTATATGCTTGGCTTTCAGAGACTATCAAATAGATTTAATATGAATAGTTAAGATCAATTTATGCCTAATCTCTTTTTACTTATGCTGTGGTTTCCCGAACTCTGAAAAAATAGCAGGAACATCAGTTTGTGGACAGAGTGAAAACAGCATAAATGTACTTACTCTATTTTTTTAAACCTTTCAAATCCTGCGGCCACATAATTGGATCCATTCTGTAGATCATTTAACTGAACGACCCGGTGTGCCCCACTCGGTGTGTAAATATTTCTCACAGCCACAGGAGCATTGATGTTATTTGTTACTTCATTTAAGAAAGATTCAAAAGTTAGAATCTGCCTCTGGTTGACCACAAGCTTTCTTCCAGTAAAGAAAGGATCGCCATTCTTAAAGACTACCACATTCTTTGCCTGAGGGGACAGAGTAATGCCCGTTGAGGCCATTTTCCAAACTTAAGGCCAGCTTTTCTTCCCTTTATTGCATACTTCAATCACGACTAAAGTTATTGTGAATGCCGTGAGTGATTGTGCTGTGCAAAGCTACCTTGGTTTCCATGGTGTTGTTTTCATCAATGGTTGCTTTGTGTATGGTGCTGTCAGTAGAATGTAGCTTAAGTCAATAAGATAAATTTACACCTATTGTTTGGCAATAAGCTTCCAAATCAAAGAGCATCGCCATTCTGAGCCATTCCCAAGCAGGAATATTAAATGGGGGTTGTAATTGGATCCCACTTCCCAAATGGACAACATTCTGTTCCAATATAGGTCCAAAAGCTGAGTGCATTCACTTTCAATTTCTATTCAGGGTGTTCAGTTTCATTTTGGGGACAAGTATTGCACAAGCGTTGTGCTTTAATTTTGTAGTGTAAATGCGCAAGAGAGCTCATATCAGGAATTTATATCAGATCATCACAAGGCATGAACTGTCATTCTGCTAATGGAATCCTACTAGTGGTCTACCATTGTCAGGTGATTTAAGAAATAGATGAAGCTTTGTTGTTGCAGGTTGCCCAGCTAGTGGTTACCTTGGAGATGTGGGTAGTGGATGATGGGGTTGTTTGTGATGAAGCCAAACAAATTATCTCATTGCAGTTCTGTAAGGTTGAGTGTCATATTAGGAAGTGTCTCTCTAATATTACTCAAAGCTTTTGCTGTAGGAAAGTAAGAGTAATGTGACACAAAATGTACCCAAATCACCCTCTTTGGAATAGTCACAAAATGCAACAGCCCCAGATCTTACATTCTGTGGGATTATGTTGTTTGTTTCCTATAGACAATAATCCAGCAAAATACTACAGGGGGCATATTTGTAGAAAAAGATTAATGCCACACATTTTCCAATTCTCTGATTTTCATTCCCACAACAAAACAGCATTCATTTAAAATTTGAAGCGGTCTTAGTTGACAGGTTATAAGCTTTATTTCCAACCTGTGCCTTGATTAATAAATAGCACTTTTGTCCCACAGCATTAGTGATAATAATGATTATTAATAATAATTAAGAATGATAATTGATTATACTCATTTTTGATAATACAGCAGCTCGTGTATTCATTTTGGAAGTATATTTATGTATTCTCAGCCAATTGGATTACAGAATTTAACTTTTTTACTTTCTTCTTTTAACCTGAAATATCACGCCCTTTTAAGGTAAAGGGGATTGTTGCAAGGGAATGAAATATCATTATAGCTGAATCCAACCAGTGGGAATAGAATTGAATGCCATTTAACAACTCATTTAATTTCTGTGCTCTGGACTGGATTCTCCACCTCTCAATGCCAGAAACACGCGAATCGTGATCAGGGGGAGAATCGGGCGTCCGGCACAAATCGAGGTTTGTGGCCGGCGCCGGCAGGGGCATGCAAAACTGGCATTTGTTTGCATTTAAACGTACCAGAATGCTCTGCATTTCAGCGATGCTCCACCCGTCAGGCGGAAGTCGCCCGGATGCGATTTACAGCAAATATTTACAAACTTGGACTGGGTGCCATGGTTGCGGAGGGGGAACCGGAGGCTACAAATACACTGAAAATCCATTGAATACTGTTGGGCTTGTTGGGTGGTCGCTGCCCAGGCCAAGTGCAGTAGCTGGGAGCGATTTGGTGCCAGGCCCGTGGATTCGGGTCCCCCCCCCTCATGTTCGGGGTGGCCTGGCTCAGAACATCATTGCTGCAGACTGTCTTTTAAACACTCCCCTTTGATGCTACGTACAGGCTCCTGGCTGCCCACACTGCTGCCTGTGTCCTTTGAATACTCAGAGAGCCTCTGCTCATCTGGGAGCCCCTCAGACCACCCCTCTGGATACCCTCGTACCTTAGCTGTAGCATCAAGGGGATTGATGCACTATCAATTACGACGAGACGAGAGTAGAGAGTAATCGAGGCTTTATTAAACAAAGATGTTTTGCCTCTTACAGCTGCTGCTGAAATGGCTGCAGCTCGGTGAGCACACACATTTATACTCCGCCTACTGGGCAGAGCCAGCAGGCAGGGATCTAGCCCCGTACCTGTAGTACAGGAGACTTACCGTATTACCTCTCATATACGCATTGTACAAACAGTGATGACTACCACATTCACCCCCTGTTAAAACAAAGTCCAGCAGGGGTGGTGGAAAAACTATTTACATGGTATGTGAGCATTTTTAAAGTGTATAGTTTGGTGAAAGTTCACAAATTTAGCCAGTCGGGTGCCTTGATCCTCCGTTGTGAGCACCGCAGTCCCGATGGTGATGCAGGCGCCGGCTTGGTCGCCTGTGACTCCGGGCATGTAGTCCTCATCTTCATCCCCAGGTGGAACCAATGGGAGGACCGATCGTCCTGGAGCGGGGGCTGTGCTGAGGTGCGCTGGGGGGAGGATGGGTGGTGCCGGAGCAATTGGAAGGGGTGGAGCCAGCAGGCAGGGATCTACCCCCGTACCTGTAGTACAGGAGCCTTACCGTATTACCTCTTATATATGCATTATACAAACAGTGGTGACTACCACAGGGATGGACATGGCCAAGCTCAATCAGGAGACCACCAGGAGTTGGCACTCCTCAGAAGAGCTGCCACTGCAGAGGAACATAGAACATAGAACAATACAGCGCAGTACAGGCCCTTCGGCCCACGATGTTGCACCTCTGCAGAGGAAGCAGGGGATCAGCAGACTTCACATCAACAAGAGCACATCTGCAACCTGGCCTTTGGAGCCCTCCCTGGTTATCTGCCCCTCTCAGGGCAGAGGGCTCACCAGTGACCCCAGCCCTCCGGATCTCCGGCTGTCTCCTTCTGGTGAGGCTGACAGCACTGACTGCCTCTGCCACCTCCTCCCAGGCAATGTTCAGGAGGGCAGGTTTGAGCCTGCGGCCCATCCTGGGGAAGCGGGTGTTCCTCCTTTCCTCACTGAAATGAAGCTGTGGGTCCACCTCGGACTCCCAACCTCGGGACAGGTCTTCACTGAGCCATCTTCATGGCTTTAGTGAGTGTGCAGTAAGTGGAGCACTTAGAAACAGCTCCAGCTGTCAGGCTCTCTGGCGCTAACTCCGGCCCCAGCGATTAGAATGTCCGTTGAGTCGGGAACTGCTCTGAATTCACGCTGGCAGAGTGCTGCCCCATTTGCATGTCCTGAATCTCTTACCGAATAGCGCCCTGAATGGCAACACGAATGACACGCAATTCAGTCCCAGCAGCAACAGGTCTCCCAAACAGAGAATCCTGGCCTCTGTTTCAAGTGTAATGTTGAGCAGAGTGTAAACCAGGCATAAGAGCTGTACTGGCTGGAGAGGTCTGGTAAAATTACCCCTTCAAATGTTTCTTAGCCTTCGTCAGCAAAATCATTTTCTTCAGTGAAGTATAATGGGGATTATATGTGGAGTAAAGCTCCATCCCCTAGTAATATGCATTAAATCCAACTGGGGTCATTTTTAATTTATAAAACTTTGGGCAAAATTACACCACAGAGCAGCAATTTTTGGGAACTAAATTGAGATGTCCAAAATTAACTTAATTTAAGATTGTTACAGTGAGCAGATTGAAGATTATTGTGCTGGATCTAAATATGTGTTCAGAGGTGAAAGTCTAAAATACTTGCTCGTGCTTCTTGGCTTTTTTTGTAGGGATGTTATATTTTACTGGTATTATATCTTAGATAAGTATACCCTTTGCACTTTCCTATAATTCTCTACATTAACATTCCATTTCCATCAAGGCCAATACAAAGGAAGACGAGGTGGTATGTTTAACAGTTGGTCAATTGAAAATGTCCATTGTTTCTGCACTTGGCCCATTCCTGATATCTGTTCAGACTCCACTGCCTGGAGCATCTACTGTGCCAGGTGAGTACAGTATGTGGCTAGACTAGGCTAGAGGTACTCGAGAATTGTTTGTACCTGTGTAGGCGTCATTAACAAAGGGAAGAAATGAGGAAAGGCCAAAGTGGGGGGGGGGGGGGGGGGCAGGGGGGATGTGGCGGTGATGGCACTTTGTTGATATTAATAAATTATTTATAAAATAAATATTTGCCTTTGTTACTCTTTGTTTCCCATCTCCATGTTTAGCCCAAATTCTATTTGTGTCATTCATTTGTCCATCTATTTTAGTCTGCATTGCTATCAAACATGGAGACATTGGGCCCGATTTTCCCACCGTGTTGCGCCCAGTACCGATCCCAGAATGGGCATCCCGCTGGGCGGCGAGAGCCGATTGCGGGTCACCCAACAAATTACGCCGGTCGCAATCCAGATAATCATAGTTAAATAAGGCTCATCTAAATATGCGCGGCTGGTTGAGGTTGCAGACTCTCAGAAACATTCTTTCAACAGAAAGAAGGTTATTTTGGTCGGAAAAACGGAAAGGCAACTTATTATTGGGACAACATGGTCGCACAGTGGTTAGCACTGCTGCCTCACAGCACCAGGTATTCGGGTTCAATTCCGGTCTTGGATGACTGTCTGTGTGAAGTTTGCTTCAATTTCCTCCCACAGTCCAAAGGTGTGCAGGCTAGGTAGCTTGACCACGCTAATTGCCCTTCAGTGTTCAAGTTAGGTGGGTTGCGGGGGTAGGGCAGGCAAGTGGCACTTCCTGAGGGTCGGTGCAAAATCAATGGGCCGAATGGATTCCTTCTGCACTACAGAAATTCTATGATATGATTAATTAAATGGAGAGAAGCTTTAAAGTGCTTCAGTGCAGAGGGATCTTGGTGTTCTCGTGCATGAATTGAAGAAAACTGGCATACAGGTTCAGTGAGTAATAGGAACGGCATATGGAACATTGACCGCTATAGTTAGAGGAGTAGAGTATAAAAGTAGGGAAGTGTTTCTGCAATTGTACAAGGCATTGGTGAGACCGCACCTGTAGTAATGTGTTCAGTTTTGGTCCCCTTTTTTGAGGAGGGATGTAGTTGCATTGGAGGAGGTTCAGAGGAGGTTCACTAGATTGATTCCAGAGATGAGGGGCGGGATTCTCTGTCCCGCCTCACCTGCCTTCTGCTGCGGCATGCCCCCACCAGCAGTGGGATTCTCCATCCCGGCAGCTGGCCAATGAGGTTTCCCACTGTGGGACCCCCATGGCGTGGGGAAATCCGCGAGCGTGAGTGCACTGCCGGCAAAGCAGAGGATCCCGCTGGCAGTGGCTTCACAGCGCCAGGGACCCGGGTTCAATTTCTGGCTTGGGTCACTGTCTGTGCGGAGTCTGCACATTCTGCCCATGTCTGCGTGGGTTTCCTCCAGGCGCCCCGGTTTCCTCCCATAAGTCCCGAAAGACGTGCTTATTAGGTGAATTTGCACATTCTGAACTCTCCCTCTGTGTACCCGAACAGGCGCCGGAATGTGGAGACTAGTAGCTTTTCACAGTAACTTCATTGCAGTGTTAATGTAAGCCTACTTGTGACAATAAAGATTATTCTTATTACTATTAAAGGGGTTTGTCCATTGAAGGAAGAATGTGCCGTTTAGACCTACATTTTCTCAGGTTTAGAAGAATGTGAGGAGATCTATTTGAGATATATAAGATGATAAAAGGTATTGACAAAGTAGACATAGTGCGGATGCTTCCTCTTGTGGGGTAAGCTTGATTGAGAGGTTATAGATTTAGGATAAGAGGCAGCTAATTTAAAACAGAGATGAGGAGAAATTTCGGGCGGGATATTCCGTCCCGCTACACCCGTTTTCTGGAGCATCGTGCCCCTGCCAGCAGTAGGATCCTCCGACCCAGCAACCAGCCAATGGGGTTTTCCATTGTGGGCACCCCCACGCCATCAGGAAATCCACAGGCGTGAGTGCGCTGCCGGCGAAGCGGAGGATCCCGCTGATGGAGAATCCAGCCCTACTTTTCTCAAAGGGTCGTGAATTTGTGGACTTCACTATCCCGGGCCACTGAATAAATTTAAGGAGAAGATAGACAGATTTTTAATTAGTAATGGGTTGAAGGGTTATGGAGAATGGGCAGGAAAGTGGAGCTGAGGCCGAGAGGAGATCAGCCATGATTGTATTGAATGGCGGAGTGGGCTCGACGGGCTAAATTGCTGACTCCTGCTATTAGTCTTTATGTTCTTATATTCTTTTTAAAAAAATTTAGAGTGCCCAATTTATTTTTTCCAATTAAGGGGCAATTTAACATGGCCAATCCACCTACCCTGCACATCTTTGTGTTGTGGGGGCGAAACTCACACAGACACGGGGAGAATGTGCAAACTCCACATGGACAGTGACCCAGAGCCGGGATCGAACTTGGGAACTCGGCGCTGTGAGGCAGCAATGCCAACCACTGCGCCACCGTGCTGCCCATGTTCTTATATTCTTAATTCAGTTGAAATTCTGAGTGTAGGCTAAAAGAATTGTAACTATTGTTCTAGCTGAAGGACTCTACGAACAGCAAGTCGGGTTTCTGGTACAACCAAGCTGAAGGTGGAGTGGGAGATTCGGATGAAAACTCCAGAGTTAATGAATCTTAGAATCAGGAGAGATCTGACCTACGTTTCAGACACCAGAGATGCCCATGTTGAACAGGGAGCTTGCAAAACTTTGGATAGTTGGAGATTTGTTGGGATAACTAGCCTGGAATTAAAAAGAAAGCCCCAAAGAAATATCTGCCCTTGACACAGTACTTACAGTAATTAACCTTCCGATTCTTGATAACTAACTGACTTGAGGGTTTTGGCATATAAGTAAAATGGATGCAGATGGAAAGTGGGATTAATATATTTGTTTTGGAGTATAAGTAATTGTGTTCATTTTATTTTTGTTACCTTTAACATAACTCTGCTGCATCAGGGCGCCGAGGACCTGGGTTCGATCCGGCCCCGGGTCACTGTCCGTGTGGAGCTTGCACATTCTCCCCGTGTCTGCATAGGTTTCACCCCCACAACACAAAGATGTGCAGAGTAGGTGGATTGGCCATGCTAAATTGCCCCTTAGTTGGAATTAAAAAAAAAAAATCTTTAACATAACTGGCATTTTTAAATGATGTCGCTATTTTTGTTCATGTTCTTTGATTTTGATGTGATAAAATTATTTTGCTTCAACCATTCTTTTAGTAAATACCTGGGTTTTCGGATTCTAAACTAAGCCTAAAGACGTTACTGGCCTCTATTGAGATCAGAATATTGTGAAAAACGTTTCATGGGATATTTAAAAAACTATTTTGAAGTCTGGTGAACAGCTAAGAAATAAGATTTTCACAGATGTATACCTCTAACAAACAATGATCCGAGTATATGATGAAGTTTTAATTTCCACCATTTTTTAAAGCAGTCTGCATGTAAAAGCTCGACTGTTACAACAGAATACTTTGTTGGAGATTTTCAATTTGTAAATTGCTGTCAGATTTAGCACATTGTGGTGTTTCTAACACTCTCCGCGTCACAGATAAATGTAGAAGCGTTGAATTTGTTTTCCCTGTGGAAAGGAATAGAAAAAAATATAAAATATCAGATGATGCAACTATATATTTGCTTGCTGTCATCTTCTGGACCATTATGTTGCTTCGAAAGGACCAATCTCAGATCCTTTGTTTTTATAATGACAGTTATCAAATGGATTACGACAATATGAGATTTTGGTTCAAAACAAATGAATTGCTTGAAAAGTACTGCAACTTGTCCAGAGATTATAGCCGGCTTCATTTAACAATGAGAAAGAATACCACAATGTTAAGAGCAGTACTTTCTTTATTTAACATTATAACACTTTTTTATCTTTTCTTTCATAAAGCTCTGATTAAAATGCTACACATACACCTAATTACAAGCTGGTGCCCCATGCCATTGTCACCTCGTTTTGCAGCACAGCTGTGATGTTTAGGGAGGCAAATTAAACATTTTATTAAAAATGTTTGCATTGTTTATTTATTCTATGAATATTCAATTGGTTGAACCTCTTTCTTTCATATTCATCAGAAAGAATGGAGTAAAGGTTGAACTGTTTAACCATTATTTGAGTAAGCACAAAGCACAAAAAGGTTTTGCATTAGACGTGATCAGTAAGAGTTTTCCCTTGATTTACGCAGGGAAGTTTTCTGTTGCAGCTTGACTGAGCAGAGACAGAACATTGGGCTTCCTATATACTTCTGGCCATTTGGGCAGCACTGTGGCGCAAGTGGTTAGCACTGCTGCCTCACGGCACCGAGGTCCCAGGTTCGATCCCGGCTCTGGGTCACTGTCCGTGTGGAGTTTGCACATTCTCCCTGTGTTTGTGTGGGTTTCGCCCCCACAACCCAAAGATGTGCAGGTTAGGTGGATTGGCCACACTAAATTGACCCTTAATTGGAAAAAATGAATTGGGTACTCTAAATTTAAAAAACATACTTCTGGCCATTTCTTTTTTTTTAATTTTAGAGTACCCAATTATTTTTTTCCAATTAAGGGGCAATTTTAGCCTGGCCAATCCACCTAACCTGCACATCTTTGGGTTGTGGGGGTGAAACCCACGCAGACACTGGGAGGATGTGCAAACTCCACACGGACAGTGACCCAGGGTCAGGATTCGAACCCAGGTCCTCAGTGACATGAAGCTGCAGTGCTAACCAGTGTGCGATGTGCTGCCCCCTTCTGTCCATTTCTAGCCCAGGAGCAGATTTCTTGTGTAATTTTCAGTGATTTTAAACCACTTCCCAATAACAGGCAAAGGATAACTAAATACAGTGGTGTTATGCCCAGTGAAGGCATATCGTATTAATAACTTCGAACATGAAGTGTTCCTGTGGAAGCTTCTAGAACAGTCTTTTACATTTTAACATGGACACTCACAAGGTGGCTAAGATGACTACCAATGGTCAAGTGATCTTTGTTTATAAGAGGCGATATGGTGGCACAGTGGTTAGCACTACTGCCTCACAGAGCCAAGGACCCGGGCTCAATTCCGGCCTTGGATGGCTGCTAGGGTTTGCACGTTCTCTCTGTGTCTGCGTGGGTTCCTCCCACAATCCAGCAATCTACACGTTAGGTGGATTGGCCATGATTAACACATGGGGTTACAGGGATAGGGTGGGGGAGTGGGCCTTCGGAGGATCGATGGAGACTCGATGGGCTGAATGGAATCCTTCTTAACTGTAGTGATTCTGTGGAACGCAGACAGACTCAAGCTTCCAGGAAATTCTAATTGATTCAACCTGTATGGGGGCCTTTTCCTGGAATGGGCATACCTAGACAGTACCTCTTTGTGGAACTGACGCCTAACATTATCCCAAGTTTACTCCAATGGATCAATGGACCTCCAGACTTCGCAAGTTTGCAATTTAACAAAAGGGAGCTGCTGAGACCGACAAGTTAAGTGTGAAAGACGACCACCTCCCTCCTATTATGTAGTGCTGGCTTTGGACTTCCAAACCATTCTGTTTAGTTGACACCAGTATCAGAAATGTGGCCGAAATGAGCTTGATATAACAAGTTTATCCAAGGACACCGAAGGAGACTGTGGGCGAAATTCTCTGTTTGGGAGATTTTGGGCACGATTTTCCGGCCGTGTTGTGCCTATCGGGCTGTTTGATTTCAGGAGAAGCCCAAATAGTGAACCGCGCCGGACGCTGAGCAGTTTGTGACCTAACTGAACCCCCTCCCATTAGCACTGCCAGTAGCGCGGCCAGGGTGGCAGTGCCAGTGCCTGGGTGCCACTGCCAAGGGCCAGGGTCTGAGGGGGGGGCAATACCCATAAAGGAAGGACTGAGTAGGGTATGAAAGGTGCGAGGGTGAAAAGAGGGTATGGAAGGGTCTCTGGAAAGTTAGCGGGGGGAAGGGGGAGTCCTGGAAGGGGGGGTCAAAAGGGTGTGTGGGAAGTCCAAAAAAGGGGGCCATTAGCAATCCAATAGCGGGATGTTCTCACCTGGGGGTATGTGGGGTAGTGCCGCTGTATGTGGGAGGAGGCATTACCCATGAGTGGGGGTTGCGAGGGACCCTCAAACTCACTTAGAGATCGAGGCAACATTTCAAAATTGAGGCCTGATCTCTGAGGAGCCAGTCCAGCCAGTGCGTTCAGCTTCTCCGTGATGGAAAAAATTCAAGGACTGGGAGACAGTGGGTGGGATACCCCATGCCAGGATGCATGGAATGCATTCCCTGATGGGACGGAGAATCGGGCGTCAGGGGTGAATCCCGGATCGGCTCCCATCCCCGCTAGTTGTGTGAACAAGGTGCACGATGCATGCCAACAGGGGATGTAAATAAATGCAAATGTGTCATGATGACCAATTTGCATCTATTTAGGGGGCCCGGCACCCTATGCACCGGCCTCCTGTGATTCTCCGGTCCCTGTAGCGGGGAATCACATGGCCGCGGATCACTTGTGGTCTCTGCCTGGTGGGTTGCAAGATCCACCATACTAGGGCCATATTGGTAAAGACCATCCAAGCCCATCTGAGGGACACCCTACTGACAGTGCTCTGCCTGCTCACGCCTCCTCTATCAGAACCCCCCCCCCCCCACAGCAACTCCTGTGATAAGGGGACCCTCCCCCCCCACCCCTCAGGCGCCCCTGTAACAGGGGGACCGCCCCACAACGACCCCTGTAATAGGGAGGAACCCCCACTGGACCCCTGTAATAGGGGGACCCGCCCCACAGGGATCCCTATAATGGGGGGAACCGCCACACAGGGACCCCTATAATTGAGGACCCCCACGGCAAAGTCATTTCCGCGCCAGCTGGCGGGGCACCAAAGGCCTTTCCCGCCAGCTGGCGGGGCGGAAATCAGTCCGGCGTGGGCCTAGCCCCTCAAGGTGAGGGCTCGGCCCCTCAAGAGGCAGAGAATTCCGCACCTTTGGGGCGGCGCGATGCCGGACTGATTCGCGCCGTTTTTGGCGCCAGTCGGCGGATATCGCGCCGATTGAGGAGAATCCCGCCCCAGGGTCTGGACAAACAGAAATGAATGAACGACTTAAACACAGGTCTGAGGATTTTAAACACAGGTCACAGCTGTTCTCTTTCCAGGAATGAACAGGTGGTGCTTCCAGGCACGTGTACCAACTGTAATTTCTTTCATTGCCCGTTTGGATTGCTCACTAGCTTCCAGACAGGGTTCTTTTTTTCTGCGGCGTCTGTGGGAGTTTCCTTTCGTAAGGGGTCTTTGTGCGAGGGGGTCCTACTAGTTAGAGTATCGCTCTGGCTCTGGGGTGTCTCTCTAGTTTGGGGGGGCCTTGTGGGGGTTTCTCTAGTTAGGGGGTCTCTGTGAAGGTGGTACCTCAAATTAGGGGATCGCTGTGGGGATTCCCTCTAGTAATGGGGTCCTTATGGGGGGTCCATCTAGTTAATAACAATAATAATCTTGACTAGTGTCACAAGTAGGCTTACATTAACACTGCAATGAAGTCAATGTGAAAATCCCCTCGTCGCTTGTTGGGATACACAGAGGGAGAATTCAGAATGTCCAATTCACCTAACAAGAACGTCTTTCGGGACTTGTGGGAGGAAACTGGAGCACCCAAAGGAACCTCATGCAGACACAGGGAGAACGTGCAGACTCCGCACAGAAAGTGACGCAAGCCGGGAATCAAACCTGGGACCCTGGAGCTGTGAAGCAACAGTGCTAACCACTGTGCTAATGTGCCACCCAGATTGGAATGGGGTGATTAATGTGGTACACACCACCACTTTTGTAAAACTCATCAAAACCATGCCAGTGTTTCAAAAGGAAGATCTCTGTCCGGAAGCCCCCAGAAGAAAGACCCATGTCAGGAAATCACCTAGAAGAGATACCCCTGTCAGGAAGCCCACTCGAAGGGAGGACCCTGTCTGGAAGTTAGAGAGTGGACTTGGGGCAACTCCCTTGGCCCACCGTGAGGTCCACCATGTCAGGGTAATGCTTTTCAGGAATAGTAATAATTCTCACCCAACGTGATTCCCGCCCCAGAGGACTGGAGAATCATGCGGGCCTGGAGAATTTGGTGCCCGGCCCACTCCTGCTGGCACAGAGCGCGAACCTTAATACTGTTGTCAGTGGTGGGGGGGGGGGGGGCACCAGAATAGGGTGGAAGCCTAGCACCGATTCCGTTTTCTTCACGACCCTGGATTCTCTGCCTCATTGGTAACTCTGCTACCAGTAGCGCGAGGCAGTGAATTTCACCCAGTAATTGCAGAACAGGTCGTGTCACCTATGTCTTTCAAGAATAGGTTGCAAAGTCTTTAAAAAGTCTCCCAGCCTGATTCCTAAATCCAACCTGTGAAGAAATTAGACTCCTGATACAAAAGCTACAAGTGTCTTACCTCATGACCTGCTGAACAATCATCTTCTTCGTGAAATCCTACAATAATTCTGATAACTGACTCCAGCTATTTGAACTCATCCAAAGTACAGATCGCGTGAGTGTGTGTTTGTGTCTGCACGTGCGAGTGAGTGTGTGTGCATACGTGTGAAGCGGATGTGTCCGCACATGTATGTGCTCTTGTGTGTTTGTGTGCAAGTGCATTTGTGTCAAAGTGGTTGCGTGTGCGTGTACATATGCATACGTGAGTGCGTG
Organism: Scyliorhinus torazame; assembly: GCF_047496885.1. Classification (NCBI taxonomy): domain Eukaryota; kingdom Metazoa; phylum Chordata; class Chondrichthyes; order Carcharhiniformes; family Scyliorhinidae; genus Scyliorhinus; species Scyliorhinus torazame. The sequence goes on along the minus strand of NC_092707.1, from coordinate 116,660,471 downwards.
CTGAGTGATTGATGAAGGGTGCAGACTCGTATGAATAATTAATCTTTTTTATTTTTAAACTCACAGAAGTCTGCTCCTGGTTCTTTAAATTGACCACATGCTAAAAGGGGTTTAGAAACACATCTAACATTCCAAACAGCAACACTTAGTGTGGACAGTATAGGATGGGACCTGGGGGATTCAGTTTACTGCTCCTCCCCTGTCCTTCGCAGGTGGCAATAACTTGCTTCATCATCATCGTTGCAAAACTGGACACCAGCATCACCAGCATGTTGTCCAACTTTTACTGGATTGTTATACTGATAATCAGATATTAAAAGGGATTTTAAAAAGCCTTGCTACACAGGTATCTTTTAATTAACATCCTTGATCAATTTGCTAAATAAAAATGTGAATATTGTAAAAGACTGTGAATACTGTACACAACAAAATACTGTGAACAACAAAATACTGCACATTAAAATGCTGCGAATACTGTATACAACAAAATACTCTACACAACAAAATACTGTAATTACTGTGTTAAAGAAAATACAGTATATAACAAAATACTGTGAATACTGGATACAACAAAATACTGTGGATACGGTATACAACAAAATATTATGTACATCAGGATACTGTGCACACTTTATACAGCAAAATACTGTATTCAACATAATACTGTGAATACTGTATAAAACAGAATGCTGTATACAAGAAAATACTGTGAATAGTCTGTACAACAAAATACTGTACGCAGCAAGATACTCTGAATACTGTATACAGCAAAATACTGTATACAACAAAATACTGTGAACACTCAATACAACCAAATACGATGTACAACAAAATACAGTGAATACTCTATACAAACAAATACTGTATACAACACAAAAATGTGAATACTCTAAGCAACAAGCTTTTAAAAAATACTGAGTACTCTAGACAACAAAATACTATGTACAACAAAATACCATGAATTCCATATGCAACAAAACACTGTGCATACTCTATACAACAAAATACTGTATACATCAAAATAGTGTGAATACAGCATACAACAAAATATTGTACACAACAGAATACTGAGAATACTCTATTCAACAAAATACTGTATACAACAAGATACTATGAATACTGGATGCAACAAAATACTGCATACAACAAAATACTGTACACAACAAAATACTGAGAATACCCTATAAAAGAATATATAGTATACAACAAAGTACTGTCAATACTGTATACAACAAAATACTGTTAATGCTCTATCAAACAAAATACTGTATACAACAAAATACTGTGAATACTCTACACAACAAAATACTGTGAATACTCTATACAACAAAATATGTATAGAACAAAATACTACGAATACTGTACACAACAAAATACTCTATACAACAAAATACGGTTAATAATATAGCCACAAAATATGTATAGAACAAAATACTGTGCATATTGTATACAACAAAGTACTCTATACAACAAAATACTATATTTAACAAAATACTGTGAATAATATACCCAACAATGTATGTATAGAACAAAATACTGTGAATACACTGTATACAACATACTGTAAACAACAAAACTACTCTATACAACAAAATACGCTATACAATAATATACTTAGAATATTGGATACAAAATACTATATGCAATAAAATATGTATTCAAAAAAATACTGTGAATACTCTATACAACAAAATACTGTATTCAACAAAATACTGTAATTACTGAGTACATCAAAAAACTGTATACAGCAAAATACTGTGAGTGCTGGATAAAAAATACTGTATGCAACAAAAAACTGGATACAACAAAATACTGTGAATAGTGTATACAACAAAATACTGCATCCAACAAAATACTGCATAGAACAAAATAATATATACAATAAAATACTGTGAATACGCCATACAAAATACTGTGAATACACCATACAAAATACTGTATACAACAAAATACGGCAAAACACTGAATACTTTACACTACAAAATAGTGTTTTCCAGAAGATACTGTGAATACTATATGCAACAAAATGCTGCGTGCAACAAATACTATGGGCGCGATCCAATGTCCACGCTGCACCGGAAAAGAACCTCGACACTGGTTTTCAAAAATTATATCCAACCAAAAAACTGTATACAACAAAATGCAGAATCAAAAAATACTGCAATATACTGCATTCAATATATTCAATGAAATACTGTGGCTGCTGTACACAACAAAATACTGTATACAACAAAATACTGGATTACTGTATAAAACAAAATACTATAGAGAACAAAATACTGTGAATACCGTGGATAAGAAAATACGGTGAATATTCAATGCAACAAAGTACTGTATGCAACAAAATACCGTGAATACTGGATACAACAAAAGACCGTATACAACAAAGTAGTGAGCACTGAATGCATTAAAATGCTACATACAAAAAATACAGTGAAAACTCTTTATAACAAAATACTGTGTACAACAAAATACTGTGATTATTATGTACAACAAAATACTGAATACAACAAAATACTACAAATATTGTACAGATAAAAATACTGCATACAAAAAAATTCTATGAATACTATATACAACAAAATACTATATTCACCAAAATACTTTATACAACAAAAAAACTGTGAATACTGTATAAAAGAAAATACCGAATACAACAAAATATTGTAAATACTTTATACAACAAAATACTGTGAATATTATACACCACAAAATACTGCATACACCAAAACACTACATTCCACAAAATACTGTGAATACTCTACACAACAAAATACTACCAATCCTGTTTTGATTAAATCATTTGCGGGATGTGAGCATCGCTCGTTAGGCCAGCATGTATTGCCCATCCCTAGTTGCCCTTCAGTAGATAGTGATGAGTTGCCTTCTTGGACTGCTGAAGTCCCTAAGGTGTAGGTACACCCACAGTGCAGTTAGGGAGGGAGTTCCAGGATTTTAACCCAGCGACAGTGAACGAACGGCGACATATTTCCAAGTCAGGGTGGTGAATGACTTGAAGGGGAACCTCCAGGTGGTGGGATTCCCAGGTATCCGCTGCCCTTGTCCTTCTAGATGGTAGTGATCGTGGGTTTGAAAGGTGTTGTTTAAGGAACCTTGGTGAGTTCCTGCAGAGCATCTTGAATATGTTACACACAGCTGCCATTGTTCGGCGGTGGTGGAGGGATTGAATGTTTGTGGGAAGGGTAGAAATCAAGTGGGCTGCTTTGTCCTGAATGGTGTCGAGCTTCTTGAGTGTTGGAGCTGCACTCATCCAGGCAAGTGGAGAGTATTCCATTTCACTCCTGACTTGTAGACGGTGGACATTTTTTGGGGGGTCAGGAGGTGAGTTACTCATCTAGGAGGAATCGTAGGATTCCTAGCCTTTGAACTGTTCTGATTGCCACAGTATAAATATGGCTAGTCCAGTTCAGTTTCTGATTAACGGAAGCCCCTAATATGTTGATACTGTATTGACATTATACTGTGAATACTGTATACAACAAAATAATGTACAAAAAAATACCGTGAACACTGTAACCAACAAAAGCTGTGAATAACATATACAATACTATTACTGTATACCACAAAATACTATATGAAATAAAATGCTGCGAAAATTGCATATGATGGAGTGCTATACACGAAAATACTGTGATACTGTGGACAACAAAATACTGTGAATACCGTGTACAACAAAATACTGTGAATATTGCATACAGGAAAATAACGTATTCAAAAAAAACTACATAAAAGAAAATACTGTGAATACCGTGTGCGAACAAAATACTGCATACACGGAAATAGTGCGAATATCATGTACATCAAAATACTGTGAATATTGCATACAAGGAAATGCTGCATACAACAAAATACACTGAATAGTGCACATCACAAAATATTGAATGCAACAAAATGCTGCTAATGCTGTATACAGCAAAATAATCTGTACACCAAAATACTGTGAATACTGTAAAAAACAAAATACCATACACAACAAAATACTGCGAATACTGTAGGCAACAAAATACTGTGAATACTGTGCACAACAAAATACGATATTCGACAAAATACTGTGGTTACTGTATACAACAAAATAGTGTACAACAAAATTCTGTGCATACTGTGTACAACAATATACTATATCTGACAAAATACTGTGAATACTGTATACAACAAAATACTGTATACAACAAAAATCTGTGAATACTGTACACAACAAAATACTGTATACAACATACTGTATACAACAAAATACTATCATATATACTACTGTATATAACTGAGTGCTGTACACAAAAGAATACTGTGAATACTATGCACAACAAAATACTGTGAAAACCACGTATAACAAAATATTGCATACAAGAAAATACTGTAGACAACAAAATACTGTGAATACTGCATACCCTGAAATATTCTATACAACAAAATGCTGTTAATGCTCTATACAGCAAAATAATTTTTACACAAAAATACTGAGTACTGTAAAGAACAAAATACCATACACAGCAAAATACTGTGAGTACTGTGTACAACAAAATGCAGGACACAATAATAGACTGAATACTGTACTAACAAAAGACTGAATATTGTGTACAAAATACTGTTTGAACTATAATACTGTGAATACTATGCACAACAAATTTTGAAAATACTTTATACAACAAAATTGTGTATATAACAAAATATTGTGTACAACAAAATAATGTGGATACTGTGCACAACAAAATACTGTATACAACAAAGTATTGTGAATACGGTATACAACAAAACACTGTGTATAACAAAATTCTGTGGATTCTGTATGCAACAAAATACTGTATACAACAAAACATTGTAACTACTGTGTACAACAAAATACTGTACACAACAAAATACAGTATACAATAAAATACTGTGAATGCTGCATACATCAAAATTCTGTGTGCCCCAAAATACTGTGAATACGGCGCACAGCAAATTCTGTAAATACTTTATACAACAAGAGTATATACAACAAAGTACTGGTTACAAAAAAATACTGTGAATACTGTATACAACAAAATCATGCACACAACAAAATTCTGTGACTACTGCATGCAACAAAATACTGTATACAACATACTGTCTACAACAAAATGCTGCAAATACCATATATAATAGTGGAAATGCTGTATGCCACAAAATACTGTATGAAACAAAATGCTGTGAAAATTGTTTAGAACTGAGTGCTGTACACAAACAATACTGTGAATACTGTGCACATCAAAATACTGTAAATACCGTGTTGAACAAAAGACTATACGTAACAAAATACCGTATACAACAACATACTGTGAATAATCTGTACAACAAAATACTGTATGCAACAAAATATGGTGGATACTGGACAACAAAATATTATTATGAAATAAAATACTGTGAGTACTTTATCCAACAAAATGCTGCATACAACAAAATACTGTGGATACTATAAACAACAAAATGCTGTATATAACAAAATGCTGTGAATACTGTGTACAACAAATTCTGTAAGTGCTTTATATAACAAAATAGTGTATATTACAAAATATTGTCTCCAACAAAATGTTGTGAATACTGTGTACAACAAAATAATGTGCACAACAAAATACTGTTGGTACTGTATGCAACTAAAATACAGCAAACAACAAAATACTGTATACAACAAATTACAGTGAATATTGTATACAACAAAATACTGCAGGTGCTGTACACAACAAAATACTGTATACAACAAAACATTGTATACAACAAACTATTGTGAACACTCTGTACAACAAAATACTGCATGCAACAAAATACTATGAATGCGGAATGCAACAAAATGCTGTGAATACTCTGTACAACAAATTCTGTAAATACTTTATACAACAAAAAAGTGTACAAAACAAAATGCTGTATACACCAAAATACTGTGAATACTGTGTATAACCAAATACACAATAAAATACTGTGAATACTGTGTATTCGAAAATACACAATAAAATACTGTGAATACCGTATACAACAAAATGCTGTATACAACAAATATTGTATACAGCAAGATACTGTGTAAAGCAAAATACTGGGAATATTGTATGCAACAACATACTGTATACAACAAAATACCATGAATACTGTATGCAACAAAATACTGTATACAACAAATTTCCATACACAAGAAACTACTGTGAATACTCTATTCATCAAAATACTGTGAAAACTGCGTACAACAAAATACTATATTCAAAAAAATACTATAAACAATAAAATAGTGTATACAACAAAATCCTGTGAATACTGCAAAGAAAAAAATACTATACACAACAAAATACTGTGACTACGGTGTACAACAAAATGCTGTAAGCAACAAAAGACTGTGAATACTGTACACAACAAAAGACTGCGAATATTGTGCACACAAAATATTTATACAATAAAAACTATGAATTCTGTATGCAACAAAATACTATATACAACAAAATACTGTGAATACTGTAGACAGCACAATACAACAAAATATGGGACTGGGGTGCCCTGTCACGGCCCGCCATTGCCGGGGCTTGCAATGCAACCATCTTGCTGCGCACCCAGTGGGTGGGTAGCCGGTGTCCTTCATGGCCAGGGCACCCGGCCAAGGCGGTCGGTATGGGCGCTGACATGTGGTGCAGGGTGGGGGTTTGGCTGCCCTTTGGGTGGGTGGTGGGGCAGGGGGGGGGGGTTTACAGTGTGAGTGTGGGGGTTGAAGCCAGGGGCACAGTGCTGCCTCATCACCCTGGCCACCCGAGGAGGTTGTGCAGTTTCTTACTGCTGGCCAGTCCTGGCGGTGTTGCCCACAGGAGTCACAACGTCTCTCACCTGCACCCACGCCCGGTGCATGGCTGCGGGTGGCAACCGCCTCTCCACCCTGGTGTACAGGGTGGCCCGCCTCTCCTCCACGATGGCAGCAGTGTCTCTAGTTCCGCATCAGGTGAAGAAATGTCTTCTCATCTTTGTCCAAAATTGTTTACCCTGAATCCTTAGACTGTGACCCCTGGTTCAGGACACACCCACCTTCGGGAACATCCTCTCTGCATCTACCCGGTCTAGTCCTGTTAGAATTATATAAGTCTCTATGAGATCCCCCTCTCATTCTTCTGAACTCCAGCGAGAACAATCTTAACCTAGTCAATCTCTCCTCATGTGACAGTCCCGCCATCCCTGGAATCAGTCTGGTAAACCTTCGCTGCACTCCCTCGAGAGCAAGAACATCTTTCCTGTGAAAAGGAGACCAAAACTGCACACAATATTCCAAGTGTGGCTTCACCAAGGCCCTGTATAATTGCAACAACACATTCCTGCTTCTATACTCGAAACCTCTCGCAATGGTGACCAACATACCATTCGTCTTCTTTACCGCCTGCTGCACCTGCATGCTTACGTTTCGCGATTGGTGCACAAGGACACCCGTGGAGAAACACTCTGCAATCTAATGCCCATCCAGTTAGATACGGGCTCTCAGCAGGGAATGCACGCTCAAGGCCTCATTTAGCCTTGTTTTCTGCACTGCTTGTTTGAACTCCTCAGTGTAGTGAGAGATCAGGATGCCATTTTTAAATGGTGTCTGATCTCTCAAGCTCCTGCGCAGCCCCCCCCCCCCCCAAACCCACCCACCCCAACCCCAACTCAGGGTACTGGGGTCCCCGGGTGCCCAGCCACACTCTCCCACACCTGTGCAGTGCACCCATCCCTGGGCCAAACACCATACAAAAAATACCACCTTGGCACTACCAGCCTGACACGCTGGCCATGCCCTTGCCAGCTGGTAGTGCCACCTGGGCATATTGACAGTGCTAAGCTGGCACCCAGATGGCACTGCCGGGTTCCCAGGTTGGCACTGCTAGGTTGGCAATGCCAGGGTGCCCACATGGCAGTGCCAAGGTGCCACCCTGCCAGAGGGCCTGGGAGACCCTCACGAGTGCCATTCTGTCTGGTCTCCGTTTGTGGAGACCAGCACTCACCCATGGTCTCCATGGCGAAGGGGATAAATCCCAATGCTTTGCTTACCTCAAGTAACTGCATGTTAGAATGTGACTAGCTCTCTCGCTCTGACATGCAGATTTACCAAAACATGATCCGGCCACAATGGGCGGGCTTCACATTGCGATGTCTCGCGAGATCACGTTACATCTCATGAGGCATAGCGTGCTGGTTGGATCTCAGGAGTGGGGACTCCTGTCATTTACTGGCCATGTAGCGCTGCGGTGTGCTGCCTTTAGGCGCATCTTGGCCAGTAGGTCTCGCTCACAGTACTTCGTTGTAGAAATTATTCACAGTATTTTGTTGAATCTAGTGTTTTGTTGTATAGAGTATTTTGTTGTATATGTTGTATGTTGTATTCACAGTATTGTTCTGTACATTTTGTTGTATGGAGCATTCACAATATTTTGTTGCATACAGTATTTTGTTGTAAACAGTATTCACAGTATTTTGTTGGACACACGGTGGGATTCTCCGTTAGCTGACGCCAAAATCATGAAACGTGATTGGGTGGAGAATTGGTTCCGATGCCAAAATCGCGGCAGGCACCGATTTGATGGCAAATCGCAATTCTCCGTCACCTTGACAGCAGCGTCAATCCGGTACGGAATGCTCTTACAGTAAACGCAATTTGCATATCATTAGCGGGCCTGATCCAGTATTCTCCGGGGCCTCCGCTATTCTCTGTCTCCAATGACCGAATTCCTGAAGACACGGTTCACTTCTGCTTTTAAAAATCTCGAAATTGGCATTGTGGCTGACGAAGGACAGAAGAGGTAGGACACAGAAATGCGCGACTGTGGGCTGCCGGGCCAGACACTGGCCAGGCTGGCTGGGGTGGGGGGGGCGGGGGGGGCCCTGCCAGGGCCAGGAGTAGGAGGGGTGATGGGACAACGGGCAAGTGGCCGGGGTGACCACCCACTGGACTGGAGCGGTGTCCAGTCACAGACCGTCATTTCCACAGCCTGCAAAGAGCGGTGAGCCTGTGGAATTCATTACCACAGGAAGTAGTTGTTGCTAAAACAATGAACATATTCAAGAGGCGGCCAAATATAGCACTTGGGGCAAATGGGATCGAAGGCTATGGGGAGAAAGCAGGATTAGGCTGTTGAGTTGGATGATCAGCCATAGTCGTGATAAATGGGGGAGCAGGCTCGAAGGGCCAAAAGGCCTTCACCTGCTCCTATCTTCTATGTATCTATGGCAGGATCACAGGGCTAAACATGTCGCTATGGGTCTTTGCTCTCATTTAGTTAGATCAGGCCCTTTGAATCAAAACCAGAAAATGCTGGACAATATCAGCTGGTGAGATAGCATTTGTTGGGAGAGAAGGGAGCTCATGTTTCAAGATTGGATGTCAAAGCTAGAAAGAACTGGAAATAAGGTGAAACTTATTCTGTTGTGGGGGGAGGCGTGGAGCGGTGGGACTGTATACAGGGCCAGAAATTGGTGGAGATTGACAAAAATGTAATAACAATAATAATCTTTATTAGTGTCACAAGTAGGCTTACAATAACACTGCAACAAAGTTACTGTGAAAAGCCCCTAGTCGCTGATGTGTTGGGTACTCTGGATCTGTGGAGACTGCGTTTACCTTAGCAGTAACATAGACAGGCACAGGGCTAAATCGCTGGCTTTGAAAGCAGAACAAGGCAGGCCAGCAGCACGGTCAATTCCCGTAACAGCCTCCCCGAACAGGCGCCGGAATGTGGCGACTAGGGGCTTTTCACAGTAACTTCATTTGAAGCCTACTTGTGACAATAAGCGATTTTCATTTTCATTTCAGTCACTCATAATCATACAACACTATTTTATTAAGCTAGAAACTGTTGAACATACTTTCACTGTGGGTTAACATGATGTTAGATTAAACTAAAGATCTATGTCTGTCCTAACCAGTCTATGCACTCAGCACATGGTGAAGATCTGTGTTCAGAAGCTCTGTCCTTCTGAAAGGCTGTATCCTGAAAGAGCAGGAAAACTGATGCCCTCTGTCTTTATAGTGAGTGTGCTCTAACTGGTGATTGGCTGCGGTGTTGTGTGTGTTGATTAGTCTTGCTATGTGTCCATCAGTGTGTGTGTCTGCACCATGATATACTGATGTATATTATGACAGTCACCACAGTCTGGGTACATTGAGGGAGAAGTCAGAATGTCCAATTCACCTAACAAGCTCGTCTTTCGGGACTTGTGGGAGGAAACCAGAGGGCCCGGAGGAAACCCACTCAGACCCAAAGAACAAAGAAAAGTATAGCACAGGAACTGCCTGTGCCGATCATGATGCCCTAACTAAAAAAATCTTCTGCCCTCAACTCGGTCCAAAAGAAAAAAGAAAATAAAACACGGGAGAAAGTGCAGACGCCGCACAGACAGTGACCCAGGCCGGAAATCGAACCCCGGTCTCATTGACTGAAAGACAAAAGGAATGTAAATGGAGGTGATCAAGGCTAAGAGGGGTGCTGACAGTGGCACATAAAGAGATTAGAATGGGTGAATGGTAGAACAAGCGTGAGCGGTGTGTCAGAGGACAACTTGGAACAGGGAACAGATGGCCCAAGTGGTGTGGGGGGAGGGGAGACGATGGTGAGAGGAAAACAGATATATGAAAGAAATGAAAATAAATTAATAGAAATAAAAATTGGGTCAAGGCGGAGGGGAGAGTTCACAGTCTGAAGTTGTTGAACTCGATGTTAAGTCCTGAAGGTTGTAATGTGCCTAATCAGAAGATGAAGTGCTGTTCCTCCAGTTTGTATTGGGCTTCACTGGAACATTGCAGCAGGCCAAGAACAGACACCTGGACATGAGAGACATGAGAGCAGGATGGTGAGTTGAAATGGCAAGTGACAGGAAGGTCTGGGTCCTGCTTGTGGACAGACCAAAGGTGTTCACCCAGTCTGCGTTCAGTCTCTCCAATATATACAACAAATTGGGTGAAAAGAGTGCTGAGGACCTGGGATGGTGAGCAGGTAGGAGGTAAAGGGCAGGAGTTACACTTTCTGTGATTGCATGGGAAGCTGACGTGGGAAGAGGATGAGGTGTTGGGGGTGATGGGGGTTGGACCAGGGTATCCCGGTGGGAACTATTCCTATGGAATGCTGACAGAGGGAGTGAGGGGAAGATGTGCCTGGTGGTGTCATCATGCTAGAGTTGGTGGAAATGGCAGAGGATGATCCTTTGAATATGGAGGCTGGTTGCGGGGGGGTGGGGGGGGGGGGGGGGGTGAGGGCAAAGGGGACCCTATCCTGATTCTGGGAGGGCAGGAAAGGGGTGAGAGCAGAGGTGTGGGAGATGGGTCAGACAAGATTGAGAGCCTTGTTGACCACAGTGGGTAAGCCACGAGTAAGCAGAATTTCTGGGAGAGAGTGGGAGGGTTGAGAGCAGAGGTGAAGGTGATCGGTTTTTTTCTGGGAGGGAGGGAGGGGGAGGGGTGAGATATATATATATATATATATACTATATATCCAAATACTGTGAACATTGTATACAACAAAATACTGTATTCAACAAAATACTGTGAATACTCCACAACAAAATACTGTATACAGGAAAATACTGTATCCAACAACACACTGTGAATACTGTATATAACAAAGTAGTGTATCCAACAACACACTGTGAATACTGTATATAACAAAGTACTGTATCCAACAACACACTGTGAATACTGTATATAACAAAGTACTGTATCCAACAACACACTGTGAATACTGTATATAACAAAGTACTGTATCCAACAACACACTGTGAATACTGTATATAACAAAATACTGTATCCAACAACACACTGTGAATACTGTATATAACAAAGTACTGTATCCAAAAACACACTGTGAATACTGTATATAACAAAATACTGTATCCAACAACACACTGTGAATACTGTATATAACAAAATACTGTATCCAACAACACACTGTGAATACTGTATATAACAAAGTACTGTATCCAACAACACACTGTGAATACTGTATATAACAAAGTACTGTATCCAACAACACACTGTGAATACTGTATATAACAAAGTACTGTATACAACAACACACTGTGAATACTGTATATAACAAAATACTGTATCCAACAACACACTGTGAATACTGTATATAACAAAATACTGTATCCAACAACACAATGTGAATACTGTATATAACAAAATACTGTATCCAACAACACACTGTGAATACTGTATATAACAAAGTACTGTATCCAACAACACACTGTGAATGCTGTATATAACAAAATACTGTATCCAACAACACACTGTGAATACTGTATATAACAAAGTACTGTATCCAACAACACACTGTGAATACTGTATATAACAAAATACTGTATCCAACAACACACTGTGAATACTGTATATAACAAAGTACTGTATCCAACAACACACTGTGAATACTGTATATAACAAAATACTGTATCCAACAACACACTGTGAATACTGTATATAACAAAGTACTGTATCCAACAACACACTGTGAATACTGTATATAACAAAGTACTGTATCCAACAACACACTGTGAATACTGTATATAACAAAATACTGTATCCAACAACACACTGTGAATACTGTATAAAACAAAGTACTGTATCCAACAACACACTGTGAATACTGTATATAACAAAGTACTGTATCCAACAACACACTGTGAATACTGTATATAACAAAATACTGTATCCAACAACACACTGTGAATACTGTATATAACAAAGTACTGTATACAACAACACACTGTGAATACTGTATATAATAAAGTACTGTATCCAACAACACACTGTGAATACTGTATATAACAAAGTACTGTATACAACATAATAATATGATTACTCTATTCAACAAAATACTATGTACAACAAAATACTGTGAAATCTCTATCTAACAAAATACTGAATACTGTATACAACAAAACACTGCATAGAACAGTGTTCTGTGAATAATCTGTACAAAAATTGTCTGTGCAACAAAATACTATTAATACTTTATATAACAAAATACTGCTTACAACAAAATACTGTGAATGCTATTTACAATAAATACTGTATACAACCAAATTCTGTGAATTCTCTATCTGACAAAATACTGTGTACAACAAAATATTGAGTACTGCATACAACAAAATACTATGTACAATAAAGTTCTGTGAATAATCAATACAAAAAATACCATCTACAACAAAATACTATTAACACTGCATACACAAAATACTGTATACAGCAAAATACAGTGAATTTTGCATAGAGCAAAATACCATGGAGAAAACAATATTGTGAATACTCTTTCCAACAAAATACTATTGATGCGACCATCAATCACTCGAGACTGAGAATAGAAGTCAACTAGAACAGTGCCTGCCTGTGACTGTTCTGCTATGAGGGCCGCCTACAGGGCAGCTGCTCTTATACTCCCCCTCAAGGGGGCGGAGCCCACAAGGGCACCAACATGATACAATCGTGTAGTACAGTACAATGGTCCATAAATGGAGCCCACATGGGCAACAGCTTGATACAATGTAGTACAGTGATGAATGGTTACTATAATACGTTAACCACAACTATGTACAAAATACTCTGAATACTGTGTACAACAAAATACTGTATACAATAAAATGCAATGAATACTGTGTACAACAAAATACTGTATACAACAAAATGCTGTGATTACTGTCTACAACAAAATCTGGATATAACAAAATGCTGTGTACAACTAAATAATGTGAATACTGTTTACAACAAATGTAAGGGTCCTTCCTGTTTATGCCCTGTTTATTCCATTATTTCCCCTCTCTTTTATTTTTTGCCATTATTTTTTTGATCCATGGGTGATTATTGGACATCTGCTTTTTAAGGCTAGCAGCTGTACCTTTAATTGAAGCAGGAAGAATCTGTAAGGCTGTGCTGATTTAAACGTAAACTGCAGACTGGCCGGTATCAGTGACAGAGAGATGGGTTGGGACTCAGTTTGATTGATTGGCTGGTGGCCCACGAATTGGCCCAAAAGGCTGTGCTCTGCCTGGTAATGGTGGTGATTGTATCTGATTCCACTTAGATGTTTTTCAGAGTCCCAAGGTTTGAGTTTGGTTTCAGTTTTGCTTCTGGCAGCACAGAGAAGGGCTCCAGTTAAGTCTCTCCAGAAATATCCTGCTAAGTCTCTCCAGAAAGATCCAGCTATCTTTGTCCAGAAGACTACTGTGAGGGCTGACACTCTCTCCAGAAAGCCTGAAACTACAGAGGCCTGAAAACAAACCACGAACTGAAAGCAAAGTTTGATATGAAACCAGGGACCTCCCCAGGGAAAGCTGTAAGTAATACATTTTGAAACTACAGAAAACCAGAATGAATTAATCTGCAAAGAAAACCATTACAGGCTGCAAACCAAAGACTTTAATCTGCAAGCTTGCTGTGAAGAAAGTGTTAAAAACCATCACCTTAAACAAAGAATCTCCACTTACAATTTTTACCCCTTCCCACCCCTCTGCATTTCTCTGTCTTGTGTGCGTATGTGTGGATAGTGAGGGGGGGGGGGGGGGAGTGGGGGGGGGGGGAAGGGGGAGTTAAATTGGGTATTAGGTATTAGACTGTCATTAACCAATTTTACTTGCTGCTTATTTCATGCTTGTTCTTGTAATAAATAAACAGTAATTGTGTATTTTTGTAAGAACTATTGATTAATTCTCTTGCGTTGTGACTCCAGGGCGTGAAGAGTTAGAATTGACTGCACATTAGCCCAGGGTGTTGTAACACAAAATATTGTCAATACTTTATAATATGAAATACTGTGTACCACAAAAGATTGTGAATACTATGTACAACAAAATAGTGTAAACACTGTCTACAGAAAAATACTGCACAAAACAAAAAATACTGTGAATAATTTCTACAACAAAATACTGTGAATCCTGTATTCAACAAAATACTGCGATTACTGTATACAACAAAGTACTGTATACAAGAAAATACTGCATATCAAAAATACTTTGAATAATGTATGCAACAAAATACAATCGGCACGCTTCTCCGTTCCTGAGACTAAGCGTTGATGCCAGGGCAGGATTCATGGAGTTCTGTGACAGCAAACCTGGCACCGCAGCCTGAGCTGATTCAATGCCCGTTAAGGGGCTAACACCGGCACCACATGGAATACAGTTGATTCCAATGAGAAAGGGTGCCAGATATGCCAGGTTCGTGATTGACATTCAGGAGGCTGACAAGCTTCAGCCGCATATACACACTTCATTCCTCTAGCCAACAAGATGGCAACAAGGGCAGCGGCACACCGTTTTACGGATGCCAAGCTCGAGATCCTCCTGGATGCGGTGGAGGAGAGGCGGGCAACCCTGTACCCCGGCCCGGGAATGAGGCTGCCAGGCGGTGCCATTCGCCGTGCCTGGGCACAGGTGGCAGGGGCTGTCAGCACACTCGGCAACACCGTCCGGACTAGATAGCAGTGCTGGAAGAAACTGCACAACCTCCTCCGGGTGACCAGGGTGAATAGGCAACACTATGCCCCTGGCAACAACCTCAATCCCACGCACCCGTTACCCCACCCTCCCCACCCGAATGGCGGCTGAACCCCCACCATACATCACATGCTGGCACCCATACCGGTTGCCATGGTCTGGTGCCCTGGCCACTGAAGCCACCATCTACCCAGCCCCTGGGCTGCATGTGTCGGACTGTCTAACGCTGTCTGTATTAGAAGACCTTCCATAACTGCTGGGAGCGGGAAAAGACTGGAGGGGGACCGCTGGACTGCAGCCCCTCACTGCGGCAGAGCAGCGGGTCCTGGATATGGTCGCCAGGCCTGAGGCAAAGGCAGTTGCTGGGTTGGAGGTCGGTATCGGGCGAGGAAGTGAGACTCCGCTGAGCTGGGGTTTCTGGTGGCAACCCCCCAACACCACCTTCACCTCCACACCACCCTCACACCACCCTCATTCCCACACCACACTCACCCCCATACCAGCCTCACACCCACCACCACCCCCAACACCACCACACAGCACTCTCACACCCACCACCTCTCCCACATCCCGCTCCACCACCACCACCACCGTTACTACTCCCTCCCAAACATGCCTCCCTCCCCTATAAACCCCCACTAACCCCACTCCCCCCTTGGCCCGCGGTCTAGTCATGCATCTTATCTTGTGTCTTACAGGAGCCTGCTGGTTCAGCCACAGCCAGAACCCCAGGTACCAACCAGTGACGATGACACAGACATGGAAGTGGGCCATTGACCCGAGGCTCAGGAGACCCCAGTGCTCGAGTCTGAGGATGACACTGATTTCCCGTCGCAGTTGTCTCCAACACCCTCCACCATCCCAGATACACTCATTTCGGCTGGGCACGTTAGTGAAGAGGCTCCTGGACACTATTGGGTGCACACTACACAGGTGCACACAGCCCCACAACTTAGCTGCCGTCCAGACGGTTGTCGGGCTTCTGGAATGGACAGTCCCATCGATTGTGGAGAAGCAGTCACAGAGCCAAGGGCTGTATGAAGGGTTGTCGGCGAGCATCCAGCACCTGCAGGCGCAGGTGGAGGAGTCCAACTGCGTGCAGGAGCAGGAGGTGGTGCCATCCATGTGTACCAACCAGTGTGGGCGGCATCCGCGGTGGAGGTCCTGGGAGCAAGAGTTTGGCCATGGATCAGCATGTCCAAGGCCTGGGGAATTCTGTGGGCGCTGGCCGAGGCCCAGGATAGGGCTGCCCTGTCACAGGCAGCCATGTGCCAGAGCTACCTGGACATTGCAGCGGCGCTTCGGAGCATGGTCCAGTCACAACAGGCCATGGCTGAGAGTGCTGGCGGCATTGCCCAGGCACTGACCGACATGGCACAGACACAGAGGCAGGTGGACTAGTCCCAGAGGGAAATGGTGCAGTCATTGGCTGATGTGGCACCGACCAGAAGGTGGTGGCACAGTCAATGGGCGAGTGGCGCAGTCCCAGACAGAGGTGATCCACTCCCTGTGCACCATGGCCATGAGCTTGCAGACCCTGGTCAAGATGGCTGTGGGCCTCCATGACTGGCAGCGCCAGGTGGCAGGGAAGCCTCAGGGGATAGCTCAGCTCGCACACCCATCCCGAGTAGCCTTGGGACCATCGGGCACCCCGAGGGAGGAGGGGGTGGTGGGGGGCACAGTGGAGGTGCCGGAACACTGCAGCACTTTGGAATTCCTCCTCCTGTCCCAGGTGCATCTGGTGAGCAGTGGGAGGAACAGGATGGCAACACGCAGCATCTGGGCCCATCCAGGCCCGGTCACCCCAGAAGACGCCTGCCAAAGGGGGCCCAGGTCACGGTGGGTGGGGCGAAATCACAGCAGGCCACCTCCATTCCTGATGTACCATCTGGGGATCCACCTGGATATAGCTTTAGGGCCCGTAAGACCAGAAAAGTAGGCACCAGTTAAGTTTGCATGGGCGCAGGGCAGAGTTTAGCAATAGAGGCGAGGGCACAAATCTGGATATATGTTTGATGGGACGATGTCATGTAGAGGCCAAGTCGCATGTGGAGATCACCCAAGTGGACGGTGTAAAGTGCTACCGTGGGCAGGAGTCAGATGTTGCCAAACAATACAGAGCAGCAGAGTTCATCACAGAGTGGGTTGTCATTACCAAACCCATTGACCATACCCACTGTTTCTGCTGACCCAGGGCGCGTAGCCCGTGGTGCGGCAGGTATGTATCACGGAGGGAGTTGCAGGCGGGTGATGGCCAGGGGGGGGTAAGTGCGGGGGTTGTGGGGTGGGGGGGGGATTCTGTCTCCCTACCACTGGCCTGTATCCCCCTAGTCGGTGCACCTGGAGGCGATCAGAGCGTCCCGTGAGCATCGGCCCTGCACACACATTGCAGAGCCTCCTGTGCTGCCAGGGCCCTATGTCCTGCCCATCCTCCTCCAGCATGTCATACCTCTGCTGTGCGATGTTGTGGAGAATGCAGCAGGCTGCCACGATGTGGGCGACCCTCTCAGCCTCATACTGGAGAGCCCCTCCAGAGCGGTCCAGGCACCCGAACTGCATCTTCAGGATGCCACTGCTCGACCACATCCCCGGTCGCTGCATGGGCATTGTTGTAGTGGGTGTCTGTGGGCCTCCAGATAGGCGTTATCAGCCACGACCACAGCGGATAACCCCTGTCACCCAGGAGCCAAGCCCTCGCATCGAAGAGGCCAGGAACTGTCGAGCGTGCCAGGATGAAGGCGTCGTGCACACTGCCCGGGTATCGGGTGCGAATGTGCATGCTGCGCATATCGGATGGTCACACACCAGCTGCACGTTCATCGAGTGGAATCCCATTTGGTCTGTGAAGAGCAGTCTGTCCTCTGATCGTAGGGTGGCATACATCCTATTGATCACCTTTGGACCTGGGGCATCTCGACGATGTCAGCGAATCCCGCTGCCCGGGCATCCTGGTGGGCTCAGTCCACATTGAAACGGGTGTATTGTGCCGACTGGACATATAGGGACTCCGTGAAGCTGCGGATGCACCTGTGGGATCCTGGACAGACCCCTACTCAGAGCCTGGAAGGACCCTGTTGCGCAGAAGTTCAGGGCGACCATCACCTTGATGACCACCAGGAGCAGGTGCCCTTCCCATTCCTCCGCGGTGCCAGATGAAATGAAAAAATGAAATGAAAATTGCTTATTGTCACAAGTCGGCTTCAAATCAAGTTACTGTGAAAAGCCCCTAGTCACCACATCCCGGAGCCTGTTCGGGAAGACTGGTACGGGAATTGAACCGTGCTGCTGGCCTGCCTTGGTCTGCTTTAAAAGCCAGCTATTTACCCATGTCCTGAACTAGCCCCACTCTAGACCAGCCCCACTGATGCGCCATGATCTGGCAGATATGCTGTTCAGTCCCCCTGCTCAGCCGGAGTCTTCGACGGCATGTCCGGTCCAGCATGTCCTCGAATGACAAGCGCTGGTAGTACACACTGTACGAGGCCTCATGTGACGCCTGCTTTGCAACTCCTCCCCTTCGTCCTTCTCGGCCTGTTGGGCAGCTGGCTCTCCATCCTCAGCGACTGCCTCCTGTTTCTCTGTGGCACACTCCGCTGCTGCAGCTTCCTCCTCCTTGAGCAGCTCCACCTCGTACAGCCTCAGTCCACCCCCCTAGGATGGCAGCAATCAGAAGGCAGGTCAACCAGGTCCGACGGGCTACATGGTGGCCTTGGTTGGAACAGTGGTCTCTGCCCCTGCATATCCCCCCCCGTTCTCCATCCCCACACTCTTGGCCCTGTCTGTGCCTGGCACCGTGGGGACATCTGGCCCGAGCATCTGTCCCTGCTGCCCAGGAGTACCGTTGGCTGGTGTTGCCTTTGCCAGCGGAATGCTCCTCGGCCCCCGTCCAGTGCCCACCCCGTAGGAGCTACTGTGGGTGTTGCCCTTGGGCTGGCTACGTGATGCCTTCCCGGGCAGGTGGTAGCCAGTTGGGGAGGTATGGTATGGAGGAGGCTGGGTTTCAGGTGTGGTGGGGTTGGAGAGTGGGGGCTGGGTGTGGGGGCCGCGGCACCCAAAGGGCTGGTGTCACTCTGCAGAACCAGGGACCAAGGTGGGAAATCAGTGGGGTGCGCTGCAAGATCACTGCCTTGCAGGCATGACAATAGTGGTCCGTGCCTGGGCATCGGCCCATTCCTGTAGGAGGCAGGGGTCACCTTGGCCCCACGGCCCATCATCCCCCACAGCCCTGGCAGGACCTCCCCTACCACCAGCCAGCTCGGCGACTGTCAGGACCGGCAGCCCACGGTTGCACCTCGGTGTAGTCTACCTCCTCTCTTTCCCTCATCTGCTACGGCGCCTGTTCCTCGATTTTTAAAAGCACAAGTGAACCTCCCCGTCGGGAATTCTCCCCAGTGGAGGCAGAGAATCGTGGAGGCCCGGGAGAATACCGGGCCAGGCCTGCTAATGATATGCCAATGGCATTCAGTGTACATGCGGAGTGGAATTCATTGACGCCGCTGTCAAGGCACTGGCGAATTGCATTTTGGTGTGAAATTGGCTCCTGCCACGATTTTGGCATCAAAACCAATTCTCCACCCAATCGAATTTCCCGAATCTGGTGTCGGCCAACAGAGAATCCCCCCCGGTGAATATTGTATGCAACAAAATACTGTATTCAGGAAAATACTGTATACAACAGCATGCTGTGAATACTTTATGGAACAAAACACCGTCTACCGCATAATACGCTAAACAACATGCTAATGTGACTACTATATACATCAAAATACTCTGAATACGGTTTGCAACAATATTCTTCAAAAAACAAAATACTGTGAATATTCTGAATATTGTTTAAACATACAACAAAATACTCTGTACAAAGTTCTGTGAATAATCTATCCAAATAATACTGTGTACAACAAAATATTGTAAATACTAAATACAACAAAATAGTGTACACAAGATTCTGTGAATACTGTACGCAACATAATACTATATACAACAAAATACCGAGTAATGTATACATCAAACTATTGTATACAACAAAGTATTGTGAATACTGTTTACAACAAAATATTTCATACAACATAATACTGTATACTACGAAATACTGTATACAATAAAAGTGTAAATACTGTCTACAGAAAAATACTGCGTACAAGTTTAAAATGCTCTATATTTCAAAATTCTGTGAATGCCTTCTACAATAAAATACTGTGAATAATGTATATAATAAAATAATGTATTCAGCAAAATACCCTGATTACTGTATACAGGAAAATATTGTACTCAACAAGATGCCGTGAATACTGTATGGAACAAAATGGCGTAGACAACATAATGCTGCATGCAACATAATACTTCATAAAACAAAATACTCTGTATACTATCCAACAAAATACTGTGTAAAACAAAATATTGGGTGCTGTATAAAACAAAATACTGTATTCAATAACATACTGCGAATGCTGTATGCAACAAAATGCTGAATATAACAAAATACGATATACGACAAAATACTGTGAATTCTTTATATAACAAAATATACTGTATTCAACAAAATACTGTGAATGCTGTATGCAACAAAATGCTGTATAAAACAAAATACTATATACAGCAAAATACTGTGAATACTTTATACAACAAATATACTGTATTCAACAAAATAATGTATTCAACAAAGTACTGTGAATACTCTGTACATCAAAATACTGAGAATACTTTCCACAACAAAGTACTGTGAGCGCGATTGATTAGCCATGCTGTACCTGAAAAGCAGCGCCCTGTGGCGCAACATGGCCGGTAAATGACAGGAGACCCTGCTCCCGGGATCTACCGGCTCACTATGCCTCATGAGATCTAACGCGATCTAGCGAGAAGTCACAATGTGAAGCCTGCCCATTGTGGGTGGGATCACATTTTGGCAAATCTGTATATTCAAGCAAGGCTGCTAGTCTCACTCTAAGATGGACAAGGTGCCCAGGTGACACTGCCAGCTCGCAGGTGCACTGCCACCTGACAGTGCACCAGGCTAGCAGCGCCAAGGAGCCAATCTGCCATTTATTGCACGGTGGTGATCAGGCCGGGAGGTCACTGCATGGGTGTGGGCATGTGCGGGGGAGGGGGGGGGGGGGTCACATCTGGACACCGAGCGATCTGGACGCCATTTAGAAATGGCATCCTGATCTTTTGTTCCACCGAGGAGTTCCTGCGAGTAGAGCTGCTCAGTGCATGTTTAGAACATAGAAAATACAGCACAGAACAGGCGCTTCGGCCCACGATGTTGTGCCGAACCTTTGTCCTAGATTAATCATAGATTATCATCCCTGCTGAGGCCCCGTATCTAACCGGGTGGGCATTAGATAGCGGGGTTTTATTGGGACAAGTGGCTAAACGCGCTAGCTATGGGACTCTGTTCACATTTCGTTCGATACTACCATGCGAAACAAAAACAGAAAATACCGCGCAATCTCAGCAGGTCTGACAGCATCTGTGGAGAGAGAAGAAAGCTAACGTTTCGAGTCTGGAAGCCTTCTTGTCAAAGCTGGAGAAGACTGAAAATAAGGTGAGATTTATGCTGTTGTGAGGGGTTGTGGAGTGGTGGGGCTGGATAGAGGGCCAGAGAAAGGTAGAGATTTACCAAGATGTCATGGATAGAAAGTCAAAATCTAATTGGGGGCGATTAAGGCTAAGAAGGGTGCTGAGAGTGGCACATAAAGAAATTAAAATGTGTGAATGGGCAGCCTGGTAGTTCAGTGGTTAGCACAGTTGCTTCACAGCTCCAAGGTTGTAGGTTCGATTCCCGGCTTGGGTCCCTTGTGTGGAGCTTGCCCATTCTCCCCATGTCTCAGTGGGTTTCCTCCGGGAGCTCCAGTTTTCTTCCACAGTCCAAATATGTGCGGGTTAGGTGGATTGGCCATGCTAAATTGTCCTTGGTGTCCAAAAAGGTAAGGTGGGGTTACTGCATTACGGGGATAGGGTGGAAGTGTGGGCTTAGGTAAGGTGCTCTTTCCAGGGGTGGGTGGAGACTCGATGGGCTGAATGGCCTCCTTCGGCACTGTAAATTCTATGATTCTATGAATGAGAGAACAAAGGTGAGCAGTGTGTCAAAAGGGAAACTAGAAACACGGAACAGATGGCCGAAGTGGCGTGGGGGGAGGGGAGACGATGGTGAGGAATCTTTGGAAGAAATGAAAATAAATTTGTAGAAATAAAAATTGGGTCAAGGTGGAGGAGAGAGTCCCGCGCCTGAAATTGTTGAACTCCATGTTCAGTCCAGAAGGCTGTAATGTGCCTAATCAGAGGATGAGGTGCCATTCTTGCAGTTTGCGTTGGGCTTGAATGGAACATTTCAGCAGGCAAAGGACAGGCATGTGGACGTGAGAGCAGGACGGTGAGTTGAAATGGCAAGTGACAGGAGGTCTGGATCCTGTTTGCGGACAGACCAAAGGTGTTCTGGAAAGCGGTCACCCAGTCTGTGCTCTGTCTCTCCAATGTAGCCATGATGTGGAGATGCCGGCGTTGGACTGGGGTGAGCACAGTACGAAGTCTTACAGCACCAGGTTAAAGTCCAACAGGTTTGTTTCGATGTCACTAGCTTTCGGAGCGCTGCTCCTTCCTCAGGTGAATACCTGTTGGACTTTAATCTGGTGCTGTAAGACTTCGTACTGTGCTCCAATGTAGAGTAGACTACATTGGGAGCAGCAAAGGCAATAGACCAGATTGAAGGAGGTGCACATGAAGTGCTGTGTCACTTGAAAAGAGCGTTTAGGCCCTGAGATGGTGAGCAAGAGGAGGTAAAGGGACAGGTGTTACACCGTCTGTGATTGCATGGGAAGGTGCAGTGGGAAGAGGGTGAGGTGTTGGTGGTAAGGAGGAGTGGACCAGGGTATCCCAGAGGGAATGGTTCCTATGGAATGCTGACAGGGGAAGTGAGGGGAAGATGTGTCTTGTAGCGGCATCATGCTAGAGTTGGCGGAAATGGCAGAGGATGATTCTTTGAATACGGTGGCTGGTGGAGGGGGAAAGTGGGGGCAAGGGGATCCTACCCTGATTCTGGGAGGAGGGAAAGGGGTGAGACCAGAGGTGTGGGAGATGGGTCAGACATGATTGAGAGCCCTGTTGACCACAATGGGTGTAAAGCCAAGAGTAAGAAAGGTTTCTGGGAGGGAGGGGAAGGGTTGATAACAGAGGTGTGGGAGATCGTTTTTTTCTGGGGGGGAAGGGAAGGTGTGAGATGTATATATATATACATATATCAAAATACTGTGAATCCAGTATACAACACAATACTGTGAATATTGTATACAATAAAATACTGTATATAACAAAATACTGTGAATACACTGTACAACGAAATATTGTATACAGGAAAATACTGTATACAACACGCTGTGGATACTGTATATAACAAAGTATTGTGAATACTGTATGGAACAAAATACTATTAATACTGCATGCACAAAATACTGTATACACAAAATATTGTATACAGCAAAATACAGTGAATTTTGCATAGAACAAAATACCATGGAGAAAACAATAATGTGAATACTACATACAACAAAATACTTCATACAACAAAATTCTATGAATACTCTATATCATAAAATAATCTGTGCAAAAAAACTGTGTGCAACAAAATACTATATACAAGAAAATACTGTACACAGCAAAATACTGTATATAACAAATACTGTATACAAGATTCTGTGAATACAGTATTCAATTCAGTACTGTATACAACAAAAGATAAAAGCAAATTACTGCGGATGCTGGAATCTGAAACCAAAGAGAAAATGCTGGAAAATCTCTGCAGGTCTGGCAGCATCTGTAGGGAGAGAAAAGAGCTAACGTTTTGAGTCCAGATGACCCTTTGTCAAAGCTAAAGACAGAGAAAGTGGAAATATTTAGACTGCGGAGTGAGAATGAAAGATGAGTCAGAACCACAGACACCCAGGGAAACGGGGTGCTAATAGCCACAGAAAGCAAGGGGAAAGAGTGCTAATGGCAGTCTCCAGAGAGAACAAAAGGTGTGAAGGGCCAAACTGCAGAGAAACTAACATCAGATGTGGGGGAGGGGGTTATTGAATTCGAATAACATCTCATCTTCCGGTTAGGCACGCTACAGCCTTCCGGTCTCAACATCGAATTCAACAACTTCAGATGATTAGCTCTACCCCACCTCGACCCATTTGTTTTCATCCCATTTCATTTTAACTGTCTTTAACCATTTCTCTCTCTCTTGTCTTTCTTTATATATATTTACCCCCCGCCCTCCATCTTATCCACTTTTCCTTACCCTTTCACCTCTTTGCTCCCCCCTCATCTGATGTTAATTTCTCTGCTTTTTGGCCTTTCACATCTTTTGTTCTCTCTGGGGACTGCCATTAGCACTCTTTCCCCTTGTTTTCTGTGGCTATTAGTACCCCGTTTCCCTGGGTGTCTGTGGCTATGACTCATCTTTCATTCTCACTCCGCAGTCTAAATATTTCCCACTTTCTCTGTCTTTAGCGTTGACAGAGGGTCATCTGGACTCGAAACGTTAGCTCTTTTCTCTCCCTACAGATGCTGCCAGACCTGCTGAGATTTTCCAGTATTTTCTCTTTGATTTCTGTATACAACAAAATACTTCTTACAACAAAATGCTGTGAATACTCTATCCAACAGAATACTGTGTACAACAAAATACTGAGGACTTAATACAACAGAATACTATATACAATAAAGTTCTGTGAATCATCAATACAAAAATTTCTGCATACAACAAAATACTATTAACACTGTATACAACAAAATACTGTATGCAACAAAATACTGTAAACAACAAAATACTGTATGCAACAAAATACTGTGAATACTGTATACAACAAAATACTGTATACAAAATACTGTATGCAACAAAATACTGTGACGTGGAGATGCCGGCGTTGGACTGGGGTGAGCACAGTAAGAAGTCTTACAACACCAGGTTAAAGTCCAACAGGTTTGTTTCGATGTCACTAGCTTTCGGAGCGCTGCTCCTTCCTCAGGTGAATGAAGAGGTATGTTCCAGAAATATATATAGACAGATTCAAAGATGCCAGACAATGCTAGGAATGCGAGCATTAGCAGGTGACTAAATCTTTACAGATCCAGAGATGGGGTAACCCCAGGTTAAAGAGGTGTGAATTGTGTCAAGCCAGGACAGTTGGTAGGATTTCGCAGTCCGGATGGTGGGGGATGAATGTTATGCGACATGAATCCCACCCAGGTCCCGGTTGAGGCTGCACTCATGTGTGTGGAACTTGGCTATAAGCTTCTGCTCGGCGATTCTGCGCTGTTGCGCGGCCTGAAGGCCGCCTTGGAGAACGCTTACCCGGAGATCAGAGGCTGAATGCCCTTGACTGCTGATGTGTTCCCCAACTGGAAGGGAACATTCCTGCCTGGTGATTGTCGCGCGATGTCCGTTCATTCGTTGTCGCAGCGTCTGCATGGTCTCGCCAATGTACCACGCTTCGGGACACCCTTTCCTGCAGCGTCTGAGGTAGACAACATTAGCCGAGTCGCACGAGTATGTACCGCGTACCTGGTGGGTGGTGTTCTCACGTGTAATGGTGGTATCCATGTCGATGATCTGGCACGTCTTGCAGAGATTGCCATGGCAGGGTTGTGTGGTGTCGTGGTCACTGTTCTGAAGGCTGGGTAGTTTGCTGCAAACAATGGTTTGTTTGAGGTTGCGTGGTTGTTTGAAGGCAAGTAGTGGGGGTGTGGGGATGACCTTGGCAAGATGTTCATCTTCATCGATGACGTGTTGAAGGCTGTGAAGAAGATGTCGTAGTTTCTCCGCTCCGGGAAAGTATTGGACGACGAAGGGTATTCTATCGGTTGTGTCCCATGTTTGTCTTCTGAGGAGGTCGGTGCGGTTTTTTGCTGTGGCGCGTTGGAACTGTCGATCGATGAGTCGAGCGCCATATCCCGTTCGTACGAGGGCATCTTTCAACGCCTGTAGATGTCTGTTATGCTCCTCCTCATCTGAGCAGATCCTGTGTATACGGAGAGCTTGTCCATAGGGGATGGCTTCTTTAATGTGTTTAGGGTGGAAGCTGGAGAAGTGGAGCATTGTGAGGTTATCCGTGGGTTTGCGGTATAGCGAAGTGGTGAGGTGACCGTCCTTGATGGAGACGAGTGTGTCCAAGAATGCAACTGATTTTGGAGAGTAGTCCATGATGAGTCTGATGGTTGGATGGAGCTTATTGATGTCATCGTGTAGTCGTTTCAGTGATTCTTCACCGTGGGTCCAAAGGACATTAAGTTTCTACAAAGATGCAAGAAAGCAGACAAGATCCCGAAAGGGCTACAGATCACAAACCCACTCAATTCGACCTCCAACACAGACTACGCTGAGAGACTCTGCCGTCGCACCTCTCTCACACTCCTCAACTACCTCGTACGCCAGCTCTACAGCAGACGACGCAACCTGGAAACCAAGATAGAGGCCATATTCTCAACTTGCGCTCAGGACGCAGCAGGCCAGCTGCGGAACACCGCCAAACAGATGAGACAACAATACTATGCCACCTACATGCATACCAAGAACAAGAAGCTTGAGAAACTCGGCATCACCACCAGCAGCAACCAACCCACCCCCGGTACCACAGTAGAAAACAATAGAGGGAAATCTATTGTCAACTTGTCAGACTACACCCTTCAACTAGACGAAATCGAAGTCCTCAGCAGAGGGCTCAATTTCTGCACCACCACCAAAATGGACCCCATCAGTCTCGCAGCAGACACGGAGGAATTTAACAGGCGAATGAGGCTCCGGGAATTCTTCCACAGACCCCAAGAGGCCAACAGCGAACCCAAGCAGACTATCAATGAACCGGAACAGCAGACCGAGAGATCTGCGGTACGGCAACCGAAGAGGAAAGAGTCGAATTGGACCCCTCCGGAAGGCCGCTGCCCTAGACTCGACATGTACGCTCAAGCCGTCAGGAGTCGCGTCAATGCCAGATTCATCAGTCGCATTCACAAGACAGCCCCGAACGTCACCCAAGCACAACGCAATGCCATCCGCGCTCTCAAGACCAACCGCAGCATCGTCATCAAACCAGCAGACAAAGGAGGGGCCACTGTCATACTGAACAGAACGGGCTACTGCAAAGAAGTATACCCGCAACTGAACAACCAAGAACACTACAGACAGTTACCCGCAGATCCGACCAAGGAACACATCCGCCAACTTAACAGACTGATTAAGACCTTGGATCCAGGTCTTCAGAGCACCCTACGTGCTCTCATCCCACGTACTCCCGTATTGGAGATCTCTACTGCCTCCCGAAAATACATAAGGCCAACACACCAGGCCGTCCTATCGTTTCAGGCAATGGGACCCTGTGTGAGAACCTCTCTGGCTACATCGAGGGCATCTTGAAACCCATCGTACAAGGTACGCCCAGCTTCTGTCGCAACACGACGGACTTCCTACAGAAACTCAGCACCCATGGACCAGTTGAACTAGGAACATTCCTCGTCACAATGGATGTCTCGGCACTCTATACCAGTATCCCCCATGACAACGGCATTGCTGCAACTGCCTCAGTACTCAACACCGACAACTGCTAATCTCCAGGCGCAATTCTGCAACTCATCCGCTTCATTCTGGATCACAACGTCTTCACCTTCGACAACAAGTTCTTCATCCAGACGCACGGAACAGCCATGGGGACCAAATTCGCACCCCAATACGCCAACATCTTCATGCACAAGTTTGAACAAGACCTATTCACCGCACAGGACCTTCAACCGACGTTATACACCAGATACATCGATGACATTTTTTTCCTTTGGACCCACGGCGAAGAATCACTGAAACGACTACACGATGACATCAATAAGTTCCATCCAACCATCAGACTCACCATGGACTACTCTCCAAAATCAGTTGCATTCTTGGACACACTCGTCTCCATCAAGGACGGTCACCTCAGCACTTCTCTTTACCGCAAACCCACGGATAACCTCACAATGCTCCACTTCTCCAGCTTCCACCCTAAACACATCAAAGAAGCCATCCCCTATGGACAAGCTCTCCGTATACACAGGATCTGCTCAGACGAGGAGGAGCGTAACAGACATCTACAGACGTTGAAAGATGCCCTCGTAGGAACGGGATATGGCACTCGATTCATCGATCGACAGTTCCAACGCGCCACAGCGAAAAACCGGACCGACCTCCTCAGAAGACAAACATGGGACACAACTGACAGAATACCCTTCGTCGTCCAGTACTTTCCCGGAGCGGAGAAACTACGACATCTTCTTCACAGCTTTCAACACGTCATCAATGAAGATGAACATCTTGCCAAGGTCATCCCCACACCCCCACTACTTGCCTTCAAACAACCGCGCAACCTCAAACAAACCATTGTTTGCAGCAAACTACCCAGCCTTCAGAACAGTGACCACGACACCACACAACCCTGCCATGGCAGTCTCTGCAAGACGTGCCAGATCATCGACATGGATACCACCATTACACGTGAGAACACCACCCACCAGGTACGCGGTACATAGTCGCGCGACTCGGCCAATGTTGTCTACCTCATAAGCTGCAGGAAAGGATGTCCTGAAGCATGGTACATTGGCGAGACCATGCAGACGTTGCGACAACGAATGAACGGACATCGCGCGACAATCACCAGGCAGGAATGTTCCCTTCCAGTCGGGGAACACTTCAGCAGTCAAGGGCACCCAGCCTCTGATCTCCGGGTAAGCGTTCTCCAAGGCGGCCTTCAGGCCGCGCAACAATGCAGAATCGCCGAGCAGAAGCTTATAGCCAAGTTCCGCACACATGAGTGCAGCCTCAACCGGGACCTGGGATTCATGTCGCATTACATTCATCCCCCACCATCCGGCCTGCGAAATCCTACCAACTGTCCTGGCTTGACACAATTCACACCTCTTTAACCTGGGGTTACCCCATCTCTGGATCTGTAAAGATTTAATCACCTGCTAATGCTCGCATTCCTAGCATTGTCTGGCATCTTTGAATCTGTCTATATATATGTTTCTGGAACATACCTCTTCATTCACCTGAGGAAGGAGCAGCGCTCCGAAAGCTAGTGACATCGAAACAAACCTGTTGGACTTTAACCTGGTGTTGTAAGACTTCTTACAAAATACTGTGTGCAATAAAATAATGTGAATATTGTGTGCAACGAAATACTTCATACAAAAAAATACTGTGAATGCCATATACAACATATTTCTGTCTACATCAAAATGCTGTGCATGTACAACAAAATGCTGTGTACATCTATATACTGTGAATACTGTATACAACAAAGGTAAGGGCCCTTCCTGTTTATTCCCTATTTCCCCTCTCTTTTATTTTTTGCCATTACTTTTTAGATCCATGGGTGATTTTTGGACATCTGCTTTTTAAGGCTAGCAGCTGTAGCTTTAATTGAAGCAGGAAGAATCCGGAAGGCGGTGCTGATTTAAACACAAGCTGCAGACTGGCCGGTATCAGTGACAGAGAGGTGGGTTGGAACTCAGTTTGATTGATTGGCTGGTGACCAATGAATTGGCCCAAAATCCTCTGCTCTGCCCGGTAATGGTTGTGATTGGATGTGATCCCACTTCAATGTTTTTCAGAGTCCCAAGGTTTGAGTTCGGTTTCAGTTCTGGCAGCACAGTGAAGGGATCCAGTTAATTCTCTCCAGAAAGATCAGGATAATTTTCTCCAGAAGACTACTGTGAGGGCTGACTCTCTCTGCGGAAAGCCGGTGGGGGCTGAGTTCCTGACACTACAGAGGCCTGAAGACAAACCACAAGCTGAGAGCAAAGTTTGATTTGAAGCAAGGGACCTCCCCAGGGAAAGCTGTAAGTAATGCTATGTGGGACGCATTAGTACGTGGCACGGTAGCACAATGGTTAGCACTGCTGTTCCACAGCGCCAGGGACCCGTGTTCAAT
Source organism: Scyliorhinus torazame (assembly GCF_047496885.1). Classification (NCBI taxonomy): domain Eukaryota; kingdom Metazoa; phylum Chordata; class Chondrichthyes; order Carcharhiniformes; family Scyliorhinidae; genus Scyliorhinus; species Scyliorhinus torazame. The sequence continues at coordinate 116,630,076 of NC_092707.1, read as the reverse complement.
TCTGGCCTTGGGTCACTGTCTGTGTGGAGTTTGTACATTCTCCCCATGTCTGTGGTGGCACTTTCCCATGCAATCACAGAAGGTGTAACACCTGCCTCTTTACCTCCTCCTGCTCACCATCTCACGGCCTAAACATTCTTTTCAAGTGATGCAGCACTTCATGTGCTCTGGTTTCCTCCCACAGTCCAAAGATGTACAGGTAGGTGGATTGGCCATGCTAAGTGTTCCTTAGTGTCCAGGGATGTGAAGGTTAGATAATGGGGTTGCAGGGATAGGGTTGGACATGGATTGGTGCAGACTGATGGACCAAATGGCCTCCTTCTGCACTGTAGGGATTCTATGATTCTAATGCATTTCTAAACTACAGCAACCTGAATTAATCTACAAAAAAAGACCATTACAGGCTGCAAACCAAAGTCTTTAATCTGCAAGCTTGCTGTCAAGAAAAGTGTGCCAAAGACCATCACCTGAAACAAGAGTTGTATTCACTGCATATTTCATGATAGTTCTTGTTATAAATAAACAGTAATTGCGTTTACACTTATGAACCTGATGACTGTGATTAGTGTGCAGCCAAGGGCCAAAGAATGCAGGGGCTGGAATATCCTATTCTGGGGCAATGTCCCCACGCTGGCACAGGAAAGGTGGCGTTTTACGCCAAAGAAATGGAGTAAAATGGCCACCGATTCCGCGTTCGGCTGGAGGCTCACATGCTGGCAGCGTACAGTACCCTGCTCTAGCTGTCGGTACGGCCCATCGGCACGCATGCGCATGTGCACAGCAGCGGCCTGCAGCGGCCACACCATGCTACATGGCAGAGGCCCGCGCAGACCCGGCCCACAAAATAGTCCCGCCCCCCCCCCCCCCACCACCACCCATGGCCGGCTCAGGCATGCGAGTATGCTGCTTTGGAGGGGGCGGAGCATCGCAAAAGCAGCGCCGCCCCCGATTTGGTCGGGAACTGTGATTCTCCGGTCGATTGCCGAACATGATTCCGGCGACCAGAGAGCCCAGCCCCAGGTATTTTTGTAAGAATTATTGGTTAATTCACTTGCGTTGCGACTCCAGGGCATGTAGAGCTAGAATTGACTGTGCATTAGCCCAGGGTGTTGTAACACAAAATACTGTCAATACTTTATAATACTGTGTACAACAAAATATTGTGAAAACTATATACAACAAATATGGTATACACCAAAATAGTGTAAATACTGTCTACAGAAAAGTACTGCATATAACAGCAAAACTGGCGCCACACCTGGACCGATTCAGCGACTGATGAACGCCGAGCACCGGCTCCGTGTGCAACACAATCAATTCCAATGAGGAATGGTGCCGGATTTGCTGGATTTGCAATTGACACTCAGGAGGCTGAAAAACTGCAGCCACACATACACACTTCACTATACCATCCCAGCCAATAGGATGGCAGCGAGGAGAGCAGCTCCCCATTTCACAGAAGCCGAGCTGGACGCAGTGGAGGGGAGGCAGGCTACCCCGAACCCCGGCCCGGGAAGGAGGCTGCCAGCCACCATTCATCGTGCCTGTGCACAGGTGGCAGACGCGGCGATCGCCACCAGCAACAGTGCCGTAAAAAGCTGCACAACCTCCTCAGGGGGAGTACGCAACACTTTGCCCCGAGCACTAACCCCGTCCCACACACACCCGTAATACGAACACCCCTCCACCCAGGGAGCAGGTGAACCCCCACCCAGCACCACATGACGGACGGCGGGGCCAGGTGCCCTGGCCACTGAGGCCACCAGCTACCCACCCCCTGGGCTACATGTGTCAGACTGTCTAACACTGCAGTTTCCCCCACCACCAGGAGAAGGCCACCCATAACCTCGGAAAGCGGGGGAAAACACGGCTGAGCAGAGGGCCCTGGATGTGGTCGGCGGCCCAGAGGAAATGGAGGTCGTCGGGTGGTGATCAGTCTCGAGCAAGGAAGTGAGGCTCTGCTGAGTTGCGGTTCCCCATGCCACGTGTGTGAACCTGCTGCAACACCACCCCGACACCACCCTCACCCTCACTCCCACCCTCACCCCCACACCACCCTCACCCTCACCCCCACACCACCCTCGCGCCCACACCACCCTCACCCACACCCTCATCCCCACATCACCCCATCATCCTCGCCACTACCCCGCCCTCACTCCCCTCCCACTGCCCCTCCCCGCCCCCACCCCCACTCCCCTCCCACTGCCCCTCCCCGCCCCCACTCCCCTCCCACTGCCCCTCCCCGCCCCCACTCCCCTCCCACTGCCCCTCCCCGCCCCCACTCCCCTCCCACTGCCCCTCCCCGCCCCCACTCCCCTCCCACTGCCCCTCCCCGCCCCCCACCCCCTCGGGCCGCGGTCAAATCATGCATCCTGTCTTGCAGGACCTGCTGGTGATGGGGTGGGTCCTTCTGGTGTCTCCCGCCCTCAGCCAGTGCCACAGCCAGAGCCCACCCTGTGTGCCGACCAGCGATGTGGCGAGCAGCTCGGACACCAGCCCTTGACAAGAGACCCTGGAGCTCGAGTCTGGGATGACAGTGATTTCCCGTTGCAGCTGTCTCCAGCACTCTCCACCATCCCAGAGATACTCACCTCAGTTGGACACTTCACTGAATAGGCCCTTGGGACACCCTCTAGTGTGCACCACACAGCTGCTCTGGTGCAGCAGGTGGAGGTCGGAATTCCCGAGGGGACGGACGGTCGATGTCCATGGCTGTGAGCATACCAAGACCAGAGCAGGCCTCCAGGACTTACAGCGCCAGATGGCGGGGGAGCCTCAGGAAATAGCTCTCCTTACCCCTCCCCCCCGCTCCGATGGAATAGCCCAGGAGCTATCGGGCACCCCGAGGGCGGAGGAGATGATGGAGCCTGTGCCGGTGATTCCCGCAGGGGAGGTGTTGGAACACCGCAGCACCTCGGACTCCCCCCCCCCCCCCCCCCTCCTGTCCCTGCTATATCTGGTGGGCAGCAGGCAGAACAGGGTGGCACCATGCCACCTGGGACACCCGAGCAGCAGCTGGGCCCATCCAGGCCCGGTTGTCCTAGAAGAAAGCCACCAACGGGGACCCAGGTCAGAGGGCAGGAATCACAGCCGGCCATCCACTCCTGATGTACCATTTGGGGATCCACCTAGACATAGCGTTGGAGCCGGTAAGGCCAGAAAGCTGGACACCAATTAAGTAGGCATGGGTGCAGGGCACAGTTTAGTTATAGGGGCAAGGGCACATATCTATAACTATTTGTGTACATTAAATATCTGTTAACGCATTTACAACCTGCCTTGTAGCTCTGTCAGATAGGTGCGAGGGGTGGTCTGGACTGGCAAGAGAGGGGGTGCGGGGGTGAATGGGCGGAGTTTGTGTATGGCCTGGGCTTCCCACCCTTGCCCCTGACTGTCCCCATCACCATCACTCCAGGGATCCGATGGCACCATGTGATGAAATGGCCAGCTCGCATGCAGGGACCACCCAGGTGGAAAGTGCTACCATGGGCAGGAGTCAGACATTGTCACACGATGCGAAGCACCAGGGCTCATCGCAGAGGAGGTTGACATCATCCTCCATCCCACGTTACTGCCAACCCAGGGCCCGCGCCCTGTAGTGCAGCAGGTATCCTGTATAGAGGCATCCTGTATCATGGAGGGGGTTGCAGGGGCGGGGGGGGGGGGGAGAGTGGTAGTCTGGGGGTGGGATGTGCCCCCCCCCAGTCGGGGAACCTGGAGGCGATCAGAGAGTTCCTTGCGCTTTGGCCCTGGCGCACACATCGCACGACCTCCCATGCCTGCCTGGACCCTATGTCGTGTCCATCCTCACCCTCCCCGGCATCCTCCTCGTCGGACAGGGCTGGGCATTCCTCTGCGTCCTCCTGCATGTCGCCCCTCTACTGTGTGATGTTGTGAAGGATGCAGCAGGCCGCAACGATGCAGGCGACCCTCCTAGCGCCACACTAGAAGATTCCTCCAGAGCCGTTGTGGCACCTGAAGCACATCTTCAGGAGGCCGAAGCACTGCTCGATCACGTCCCTGGTAGCTGCATGGGTACTTTTGTAGTGGGTCTTGGCATGGTCTGTGGCCTCCAGATTGGCGTCATCAACCACGACCGTAGTGGGTAACCCCTGTCACCAGTAGACAACACACCAGCCGGGGAGGCATCTTGAACATGTCAGGAATCGCCGAGTGTGCCAGGATGAAGGCATCATGCACTCTGCCCAGGTATCGGGCGCAGACGTGCAGGAAGCACATCTCATGGTCATATATCAGCTGCATGTTCAGCGAGTGGAACCCCTTTCGGTTTGTGTGGAGCGGCCTGGCATCTGCAGGTGCTCGTAGGGTGACATGCATTCCGTCAATCATCCCCTGGATCTGGGGCATGTCAGCGATGGTGGCGAACCTTGCTTGTCTGGGCACTGTGGTGGGTTTGGTCCACATTGAAATGGATGTATTGTGCCGACTGAGCATACAGGGCCTCAGTGATGGCACGGATGCACCTGTGCACCGAGCTCTGTGAGATTCCGGAGAGGTCCCCGCTCGGCGCCTGGAAGGACCTCATGGCGTAAAGGATCAAGGTGACCGTCATCTTGATGGCCACCGGAAACAGGTGTCCTTCCCCATTCCTCCGAGGTGCCAGGTGTGCCCTGCTCAGCAGGAGTCTTTGACAGTATGCCCTATCCAGCAGGTCCTCGAATGACAGGTGGCGACACAAGGCCTCCTTTTCACCTCCTCATCCTCGCCCTGTTGGGTGGCTCACTCTCTATCCTGGGTGGCTGCCACGTGTTCCTCTGCAGCATGCTCTACTGCAACACGCTCTACTGCTGCAATCTCCGTTGCTGCAGCTTCCTCCTCCTCGAGCAGCTCCAGCTTCTCCAGCTGCAGCGCATGCTCCAGGGCTGCAGCAACTAGCAGGAAGGCAACCATTGCTGGTTGAATTCCAATATCCATTGTCTGCAGGGGATGAAAGGCCGACATGTTACCATGGTGCGTATCCCCATGCCCAAACTAGGTCCAATGGGCTACATGGTGCCCCCATTTGGCACTGCGGACTCTGCCCCAGTATGTCCTTGCCCCCCCCCTCAAATCCCCGCATCCCTGGCCCTGTTGGTGCCCGGAACAATGGGGACTCTGGCCCTGGCGCCCATTCCTGCTGCCAGTGGTATGCCCCATGGCCCCCGCCCAGCACCCCTATAGGGGCTAGTGGGTGTTGCCCTGGGTGGGCCACCTGATGTCCCACCAGAGGGTGGCAGCCAGACAGGTGGAGCGGGTGTTATGGCAGTGTGGGGTTTCAGCAGTAGTGGATTGGAGGGTGGGGGCAGGGGGCACCCATCCGGCCGGTGTCACTCTGCAGAACCAGGGGCCAAAGTGGGTGGTCTGTGGGGTGAGTAGCAAGATGGCTGCCTTGCAGGCCACGGCAATGGCGGTCCGTGCCTGGACACCGACCCAGTCCCGTGGGGGGAGGGTCACTCCTGCCACACGACCCGTTCCCCGTAATCTCCCATGGCCCTGACAGGCACCCCCCCACCCAAGCCAGCCTGGCCAATGTCCAGCCCGGCTGCCCACAGTCGCACCTCTCCGTACCCTACCTTCTGTCTCTCCCTCAACGATGCCATTTTCACGATTTTTAAAAGCACAAGCAAACCTCGCTGTCAGGAATTCGGCCCATCGTAGGTGGAGAATCATGGAGGCCCTGGAGAATACCAGGTCAGGCCTGGTAATGATATGCAAACGGTGTTTACTGTACGTGCGTTCTGGAGTGTATTAACGCCGCTGTCGAGGCGATGAAGAATTGTGATTTGGCGTGAAATCAGCGGCCGCCGTGATTTTGACATCGGAAATGATTCTCCTCCCAATCGCGTTTCCTGGTTTCGGCATCAACCAATGGAGAATCCCACCCTCTAGATATCAAAATACTTTGAATACATTCTACAACAAAATATTGTGAATACTATGCACAACAAAATATTGCAAACAATAACATACAGTGAATACTGTATATGACAAAATACTGTATACAACAACATAATGTATTCAACAAATACTGTGATCACTGTATACAACAACGTACTACATACTGGAAAATACTGCATACAATAAAAATACTTTGAATACTGTATCCAACAAAATACAGTGAATATTGTGTTCAACAAAATACTGTGTGCAAGAAAATACTGCATATAACAGCATGTTGTGAATACTGTGTGGAACACATTACCATATACAACATAATAATGTGACTGCTATATACAACAATATACTCTGAATACTGTTTACAACAACATTCTTCATAAAACAAAATACTGTGAATACTCCGAATACTGTTTACAACATACAACAGAATACGCTGTGCAGCAAAATTCTGTGAATAATCTATACAAATAATACTGTGTACAACAAAATACGGTGAATACAATATACAATAAAATACTGTATACAACGAGGTTATGTGAATACTATATACAACACATTAATCTATATAACAAAATAGTGAGTATTGTATCCATCAAACTATTGTAAACAAGATTTTGTGAAAACTGTATACAACAAAATACTGTATACAACAAAATCTGTGATTACTGTATTCCGAAAAATACAGTATATAGGAAAATACTGTATACAACAAAATACTTTGAATACTGTGTAGGAGTGTTTCCAAGGACCGAGTATTGAGCTACCTTTTACGTGGGATTCCTCCCTCTTAGTTACCGTTCAGCTGAACACACAGACTCTGGTTAAGATGGCTTTATTTTTCCGAGCTTTGTCCACATACAATGCAGAGTGATTTGGATAAATGTCAAAACCATTCTTCTTTACACTGGTGGAGACACCCCAATTTACCAGTTTTCCAAAAATCAATAGCCCACCCAGTTGGACTTGATACAATCCTTGGAGCTGTGAATTTGATAGTAACCAATGAAGGTTACTTTAAGCAACATGATGATTGTGATCAACTCATGATTTAACCCCATCCTGCCACCTGTTGTTTACCAGGATACTGTATCCATTATGAAGTTGTTTTTCTGCCATTCCTATGTTACTTATCGCAGCCAGTTCCTGCCCACTTCATTGTTCATCTCGGGGCAGGATGCTAAAGTTGGTTCCTCTTTTGACCATGGATTGTCTGAGACAGGACATTGGGGACACTGATAAGAACTGCCTACTGAGCTGACTGTGTTATTGCTGACCGTATTATTTCTGTCTAATTCTGTTTGTCTTAAAAATATGGGCAAGTTTTCAAGCTTAAATCACATCATGCATTGTGGCCACTGCTTTTAGCAAGAGTTTGGATGTTTATTACTGCTATGTCCCAAAAATACATGTTTAAAGGTTAATAATGATTACTGGGTACACATTCTATGATTAGTCTCAATCCTTAATAAACTAACTTATGTAGAACTATTTTAGTGTTATCCTAGCTATCCGGTTGTAAGGGGTCCCATTTCAGGACAACCCCCTTCATATTTTATATTGGGTGGCACGGTAGCACAGTGGGTAGCACTGTTGCCTCAAAGAGCCAGGGTCCCAGGTTCGATTCCCGCTTGGGTCACTGTCTGTGTGGTGTCTGCACGTTCTCCCCCTGTCTGCTTGGGTTTCGTCCGGGTGCTCCGGTTTCCTCCCACAAGTTCTGAAAGATGTGCATGTTAGGTAATTTGGACATTCTGAATTCTCCCTCTGTGTATCCGAACAGGTGCCGGAATGTGGTGACTAGGGGCTTTTCACAGTAACTTCATTGCAATGTTAATGTTAGGCTTCTTGTGACACTAATAAAGATTATTATTATTATACAAGATACAGTGAATATTGTATACAACAAAATACTGTATACAGCAAAATACTGTAAACAACAAAATACTCCATACAACAAAATACTATGTATATTCGACACAAGAAATTATTGTATACAACAAAATAGTTTGCAACAAAATACTGTGAATACTGTATGCAACAAAACACTGTGAATATTCTATACAACAAAATGCTGGATACAACAAAATACTGTGAATATTCTATACAACAAAATACTGGCTATAACAAAATACTGTGAATATTTTATACAACAAAATACTGTATACAACAAAATACTGTGAGTATTGCGTGCAACCAAATACTGTGTACAACAAAATACTGTGAATACTGTTTCGAACAAAATACTTCATGGAACAAAATACTGTGAATACTGTATACAAGAAAATGTAGTGTATCTGGACTTCTGGAAGACCTTTGATAAATCATAGAATCATAGAATTTACAGTGCAGAAGGAGGCCATTTGGCCCATCGAGTCTGCACCGGCTCTTGGAAAGAGCACCCTACCCAAGGTCAACACCTCCACCCTATCCCCATAACCCAGTAACCCCACCCAACACTAAGGGCAATTTTGGACACTAAGGGCAATTTATCATGACCAATCCACCTAACCTGCACATCTTTGGACTGTGGGAGGAAACCGGAGCACCCGGAGGAAACCCACGCACACACGGGGAGGATGTGCAGACTCCGCACAGACAGTGGCCCAAGCCGGAATCGAACCTGGGACCCTGGAGCTGTGAAGCAATTGTGCTATCCACAACGCTACCGTGCTGCCCTAAGGTGCTGCACAGAAGGTTGATTTACAAGGTGAGATCACATGGGATTAGGGGTGACTTATTAGCTCGGATAGAAGATTGGTTGACGGACAGGATACAGAGTTGGGAAAAATTGATCTTTTTCGGGATTGCAAGTTGGAACTTGTGGGGTGCATAGGGTTCGGTCCTTGGGCCCCAGCTATTTACAATCTATATTAACAACTTGGATACAGGGATAGAAGGTTCTATAGCCAAATTTGCAGGTGACAGTAAAATAGGTGGGACATTAAGTTGCAAAGAGGAAATAAGCACCCTACTGGTTTAGCACAGGGCCACGTAGCTGGCTTTTAAAGTAGACCAACGCAGGCCAGCAGCACGGTTCAATTCCCGTACCAGCCTCCCCGAACAGCACTGGAATGTGGCGACTAGGGGCTTTTCACAGTAACTTCATTTGAAGCCTACTTGTGACAATAAGCGATTTTCATTTCATTTCATTTCAAATGGATACAGATAGGTTAGGAGAGTCAGCCAAAATGTGGCAGATGGAGTTTAACTTGGATAAGTATACAACAAAATACTGTATACAGCAAAATACTGTGAATACTGTTTACAACAAAATATTATATACAACAAAATACTGTATTCCACAAAGTACTGTTAATACAAAGACAGCAAATTATGGTGAATACCGTTCACAACAAAATACTGTACACAACAGAACACTGTGAATACTTTGTCCAAGGTGCTGTATACAACAACATCTATGAATACTGTATACAGAAAAACTGTACACTACTAGGTACTAATAATACTTCATACAGAAAGAAACGGTATACAACAATATACTGTGAATACTGTACACAACAAATGACTATGAATACTTTAAACAATAAAATATTACAAAATACTGTGAAAACTGTGCGCAACATAATGCCATAAACAACAAAATACTGTGAATACCAGATACAAAATACTGTACACAACAAAAAACTGTAAACAACAAAATATTGTGAAGACTGTATACAATGAAATACAGTATACAACAAAATACTGTATCCCACAAAGTACTGTTAATACTATGTAATGTAAATACTATTCACAACAAAATACTGTATACAACAGAATACTGTGAATACTTTGTTCAAGGTGCTGTACACATCAAAATCTATGAGTACTGTAGACAGAAAGACTGTATCCAATACACTGTGAATACTGCATACAAAAAATACTGTATACAATATATGACTATGAATACTTTATACAACAAAATACTGTGAATACTGTGCACAACAAATTCTGTAAATACCTTATTCAACAAGAGTGTACACAACAAAATACTGTATACAATTAAATACTGTTAATACTTTATGCAATAAAATGCTGTATATAACAAAATACTGTGAATACTCTTTACAATAAAGTACTGCCTACAACAAAATAATGCACTGTTTATGTCAGAAGATGAGTCAAAAATTGGACTGAAATTATTTTGCTGAAAAATACTCTTTCAGAACTAGTTGTGTGCCAAGCAGTGGAAACAGCTTGAAATAAAGACCGAACAATTCCACAAATAATGGAGCAGATCTAAGCTCTGCAGTCCTGTCACATCCAGCCGTGAATGGTGGTGGAATTAAACAACTCACTGGAGGAGGAGGCTCCACAAATATCCCCATTCTCAATGATAAAGGAGACCAGCACATCTGTGCAAAGGACAAAGGACTGGATTCTCCACCCATGCCACTTTTCAGCCTCGACCCACCGGCGGAGAATCCCGCCCATTGTTGAAGCATTTGCAATAATCTTCAGCCAGAAGTGCCACGTGGATGATTCATCTTGGTCTCCTCCTGTGGTCCCCAGCATGACTGATGTCAGTCTTTAGCTAATTCGATTGACTATACAGAGAGAGGGTGGCATAGTGGGATTGTCACTGGGTTATGAATCCAGAGACCCAGGATAATACTCCAGGCCACCATATTCGAATCCCACAACATCAGATGGCGAAATTTGCAGTCAATAAAAATCTGGAATTAAAAGCCTAATGATAACCGTTAAACCATTGTGAATGAAGAAAATCTGGTCCAGAACCCAGATCTCCAGCAAAGTGGTTGATTCTTTAAAAAAATGCCCTCTTAAACTCTGGTGACACCCACATTCAATTAATAGAAAAAAATAATTAAAGCAGGCAGAGGAGCTGACAACCAGAGTTCAGAGTCCAGATGACCCTTTGTCAAAATTATGTCAAAGTGTCATCTGGACTCGAAACGTTAGCTCACAGGTATTGACAAAGTTTCTTACTGAAAGCTTGTGATTCAGAACTAGCCATGCTCCTAGCCAGGCATGTGGAAAATTGTCCAGGTTTTTCCTGTCTGCAAAACGTAGTACAAATCAGTCCACTCTCATCATCAGCGAAGTGATGAAGAAGGGGTCATCAATAACACTGTCAAGTGACGCTTCTTCTGCAATAACCTGCTCACGGAGGCTCAGTTTGGGTTCCACCATGGTCATTCAGCTCCTGAACGCACTACAGCCTTGGCCCAAACATGGAGGTGAGAGTGATTGGCCTTGACATCAACGCAATGTTTGATTGAACGTGGCACCAAGAAGCCCAAGCAAAACTGGAGTCAATGAAAATCGTAGGGGAAACACGCCACCTAGCATAAAAGAAGATGGATGTGGTTGTTGGAGCCCAAGATATTACTGCAGAAGTTGCCCAGGCCTAACCATCTTCAGCTGCTTCGCTCCAACATAAGGTCAGAAGTGGGGATGTCTGCTGATGATTGCACAACTTTCAGCACCATTTGTGACTCCTTAGACACTGAAGCAGTCCATGTCCATATGCAGCAAGACCTGGACAGTATTCAGGGTCGGTTTGAAAAGTGGCAAGTGACATTGGCCCCACATGAGAAATGCACAATAATCACCTCTAACAAGAGAAAAGCTAATCACCTCCCCATGACATTCAATGGCATTACCATCACTGAATCTTTCACTAGCAACATTCTGGGGGCTACCATTGACCAGAAACTGAATTTGACTCGCCATAGAAATACTGTGGTTACAAGAGCAGGTCAGAGGCGGGGAATTATACGGTGAGTAACTCACTTTCTGACACCCCAAAGCCTGTTAGACCATAAGATATAGGAACAGAATTAGGCCATTTGGCCCATCGAGTCTGCTCCGTCATCTACATGACAGTCAGGATTGTGATGGAATACTCTCCACTTTCCTGTATGAGTGCAGCTCCATCAAGACTCAAGAAGTTTGACACCATCCAAGACAAAACAGCCTGCTTGACTGGCACCCAATCCATCACCTTCAACATTCTCTCCCTCCAGTACAATCTGTTAAGATGAATATCTTGGCCGAGATTTTTTATTTTAATCCGTGCCAGGTGTTCCTGCCCAAACCACCATGACAGACACTATTAAAAGAGCTACTGGACGCAGACATTCTAGGCAGAGGGAACTGTAGTGACATGTACGAATGACTGATAGAGAACTGGATGCGACAAGGAGGAAATGGGAAGAAGACCTGGGTTTGAAATAGGGTGGGAATTCTGGAGCGAAGTATTGCACTGGATCAACTCCACCTCCACATGTGAGGCTCAAGCTAACGCAGCTAAAAGTGGTACATAGAGTCCACTTAAAAAATAAATTTAGTGTGCCCAATTCATTTTTTCCAATTAAGGAGCAATTTAGTGTGGCCAATCCACCTAGCGTGCCCATCTTTGGATTGTGGGGGTGAAACCCACGCAAACATGGGGAGTATGTGCAAACTCCACACGGACAGTGACCCAGAGCCGGGATCGAACCCGGGTCCTTAGTGCCATGAGGCAACAGGGCTAACCCACTGCGCTACCGTGCTGCCCACATAGAGCCCACTTAACAAGAACTCGAATGAATAGTTTTTACCCGGAGGTGGAAAATAGGTGTGAATGGTGCCAAGGAGGCCCGGCCAACCACGCCCACATGTTCTGGTCTTGCCCCAGACTTGCTGGGTAATGGACAGCCTTCTTCGAGGCAATATCCAAAGTGGTAGGGATGAGGGTGGAGCCATGCCCGAAAGTGGTGGTCTTCGGGTTGCAATGGAATACAATGTTGACAAATATGAGGTTATCCATTTTGGTACGAATAACAGAAAAAGGATAATTATTTTAATGCTAAAATATTAAATCATGCTGCTGTACAGAGGGACCTGGGTTTCCTAGTACAGGAGTCGCAAAAAGTTGGTTTACAGGTGCATCAGGTGATTAAGAAGGCAAATGGAGTTTTGTCCTTCATTGCTAGAGGGATGGAGTTTAAGACTAGAGACGTATTCTGCAACTGTATAAGATGTTAGTGAGGCCACATCTGGAGTATTGTGTTCAGTTTTGGTCTCCTTACCTGAGAAAGGATGTACTGGCGCTGGAGGGTGTGCAGAGGAGATTCACTAGGTTAATCCCAGATCTGAAGGGATTGGATTACGAGGAGAGGTTGAGTAGACTTGGATTGTACGATTTGGAATTTAGAAGGATGCGGGGGGCGGGGGGGTGGTATCTTATAGAAAAATAAATTTATGAAGGGAATAGAAAGGATAGATGCGGGGAGGTTGTTTCCACTGGCAGGTGAAAGCATAACTAGGGAGCATAGCCTCAAAATGAGGGGAAGTAGATTTAGGACTGAGTTTAGGAGGAACTTCGTCACCCAAAGGGTTGTGAATCAATGGAATTCCTGCCCAGTGAAGCAGTTGAGGCTCCTTCATTAAATGTTTTCAAGATAAAGATAGATCGTTTTCTGAAGAATAAAGGAATAAAGGGTAATGGAGTTTGGATGGGAAAGTGTGCTGAGTTCATAAAAGATAAGCCATGATCTCATTGAATGGTGGAGCAGGCTCGATGGGCCAGATGGCCTACTCCTGCTTCTAGTTCTTATGTACAAAAGCCAATAGAAATCATTTTTTAATAATATGTTCCTGCCCAAGGCGCTTTTCAGATAGATTGGCTGGCTTGTGACTGGGTATATTTGGGTAGGTGAGGGCCCGACGATCAAGAGGATGGTGCTTCAGAGGGGAAGATAAGCAGGGGGCTTGGTCTTGTCAAACTTTCAGTGTTACTATCGGGCAACTAATGTTAAAAAGGAGCTAGAGTGGTGCGGGGACCCAGATGTGCTGTGGGTCCTTGTGGAAGCTGAGTCTGTGAGGGGGGCAACCCTGGAGCAGTGTTAATGACTCTGCTCCCAGTGGTGCCGAAGAAACACTCGACTAACCCAGTAGTAGTAGCTACATTAAAAATTTGAAGTCAGCTCCATCAACATTTCAATTTGCAGACGGCCTTGAAGCTAGCTCCCACCTGTGCAAACCAGGGGCGGGATTCTACGAGCCTCCGCGCCAAAATCACGATCGGCGCAGGGGCGGTTAATGGGCGTCTCTGGGAGAATCGCCATGAATCGTGCATGTGCGGTCTACACGGCAGAGGCCACCGTGGCGATTCTCCAAGTGTAACTGGTCGAGTTCCTGACGCCATGTTTCTCTCATGGTCCCACCCATCTGGAACTGGGTCTCAGTCCGCAGCTGCCCTGGTGGGGAGGGGGGGGGGGGATCCTTCACCGGGGGTGGGGGTGGGGGGAGCGCACCGACGGCCAGGCTATCGATCGGGAGCCACTGATCCGCGGGCGCACGCAATTTTGGGATGGGCCTATATTTTTGGTGCCGGTCCGCGGTGTGGGTCCACCATGTCATGCGGGACGGCCGACCAGAGGTGCAGGGCCCCGTATCAGCAGCCGGAGCTGCGAGGACTACTTCGGGGCCCTGCTCGCCCCCTTCAGGTAGGAGAATCACTCTGGACTTTCTTCAGGAAAGTCCAGAGTGATTCGCCCGTGTTTTTCACGCTGGAGTGGGGACATAGCCCCATTATTGGAGAACCCCGCCCCAGTTTTCCGAGCCTGTTGGTCTCCATGCAAGGGTTTGGGGAGTGAAAGGAGAAGGGGTAGGAGAAGGTGGAAGATTTATTTTTAGACGATCGGTTTGCTAGACTGGAGGAGCTGAAGGAGAAATATGGGCTTACAGACGCTGATGGGTTCAGGTATCTCCAGCTGCGTAGCTGGGTCAAAAAATACTTTCCAGCCTTCCCGATGACGCAGCCTTCTACCTTGCTCGAGTGGATTTCATCCGACTCGGAGTCGGAGGAGGCCAGTACGTCAGCTATATACCAGCAGATAGTGGGGGAGGAGACAGGCTTGGTTGAGGGTTTGAAGGCAAAATGGACAGAAGAGCTGGGATCGGTCTTGGTGGAGGAGGTTTGGAGCGAGGCACTGAGGAGGGTGAATATGCCTTCGTCCTGTGTGAGGCTGAGTCTCATTCAGCTAAAAGTAGTGTGCCGAGCACACCTCACGTAGGTTACAATGAGCTGGTTTTTCGATGGGGTGGAGGATAGATGCGATCGGCGTTCAAAGAGGCTGACATACCACGTGCACATGTTCTGGTCGTTCTCAAAGCTTATGGGCCTCTGGGGGTCCTTTTTTGATACCATATCGGCAATCCTGGGCATTGGGTTTGAGTCTTGCCCACTAGTGATATTTGGGGTTTCGGATATGCCGGAGTTCCGGAATGGGGCGGAGTAGACATTCTGGCCCGAGCCTTGCTTGTGGCAAGGAGGCTGATCCTCTTGGGCTGGAGGTTGACTACACTGCCAAGCGCCTCGACGTGGCTGGGTGACCTGATGGGAGTTTTTGCACCTCGAGAAGGTCACGTTCACCGTGAGAGGGTCGGCTACCGTAGATGGCGGCTTTTTATTATGTACTTTAAAGAGTTGGTCACTGTTAGCTGCTGGGAGTGCTGGGATAGTGTGGGTGGGAGGGAGGGGTTTAGTTTATATATTGTTGTGAGAGTGCTGGGGGAGGTTATTACTGTTACTATGTGTTATTGTTTGATTTTTGTAAACTGTGTATAAAAATAGTTAAAATTTCAATAAAAATATCTGCAAAAAAAACCATTAATTCCTTCCACTACCGACGAACAGTAGCAGAATGTGTACTGCAGCAACTCAGCACTGAAACAATTGGGCAGTACCTTCCAAACCCATGACCACGACCATCTAGAAGGACAAGGACAAGAGGTGCCTGGAACATCACTATCAGCAAGTTCTCCTCCAAGTCACTCAGCACCCTGACTTGGAAATATGTTCCTTCACTGTCGCTGGGTCAAAATCCTGGAACTCCCTCCCAAACAGCACAGTATGTGTATACCTACACCAAACAGAACCATAGAACTATAGAAAAGTTGCTGCAGAGAAGGAGGTCATTCAGCTCATCTTGTCCATGCCAGAACAAGGATACCTCGGTGTCCTTTCTAATCCTATCTTCCTGCACCCTGACAACAGCCCTGTAGCTTACAACACTTAAAGTGCAGGTCCAGGTAATTTTTAAAATAGTTTAGGGTCTCTGCCTCCACCACCAACTCAGCAGCGAATTCCAAACACCCACTAGCTCTGCATAAAAATATTCTTCCTCGTGTCACCTCCACACCTTCTGCCACTTAGCTTTAATCTATATCCCCTTGTTCTAGAATATTCTGCCAAGGGAAACAATTTTATCCTTTTCACTCAATCTCTTCCCCTCATAATTTTGTACACCTTGGGTGGCAAAGTGGCACAATGGCTAGCACTACTGCATCATGGCACCAAGGAACCCTGTTCGATCCCGGCCCCGGGTCACAGTCCGTGCGGAGTTTGCACATTCTCCTCATGTCTGCGTGGGACTGACCCCACAACCCATAGATTGGCTACGCTAAATTGCCCCTTAATTTGAATTTTTTTAAAAAATTTGTACACCTCAATCAGGTCACCCCTCGGCCTTCTTTGTTCTAAGGAAAATAACCCCAACTTGCACAATGGATAAAAGCAAATTACTGCAGATGCTGGAATCTGAAACCAAAAGAGCAAATGCTGGAAAATCTCAGCAGGTCTGGCAGTATCTGTAAGGAGAGAAAAGGGCTAACGTTTCGAGTCCAGGTGACCCTATGTCAAAGCTAAAATGAAATGAAAATCGCTTATTGTCACAAGTAGGCTTCAAATGAAATTACTGTGAAAAGCCCCTAGTCGCCACATTCCGGCGCCTGTTCGGGAAGGCTGGTACGGGAATTGAACCGTGCTGCTGGCCTGCCTTGGCCTGCTTTCAAAGCCAGCGATTTAGCCCCCAAAAGGCATAGAAAGTGGGAGATATTTATACTGTAGGGTGAGGGAATGAAAAATGAGTCATAGCCGCAGAAACCAAGGGAAAAGAGTGCTGTAGCCATCTGGGATGGCCACTTCCCGATTACAAAATGGACACTTTGCAAAGATTGCAGGAAAAATTGACAATACTGAGAAAACAAGCAGGTTCAGGGTTTGTCTGTTTATTGGAGCCGCAGCTCCTAGACAAGACCAAAACTGTAGGCCAATTAGCATACTAATGGCCCATCTCTCAAAACAAAAGAGTAACATTTGAGTAACCGATACTAAGGCAGACACCCCGGTGCCAGAGGATACCTGAACAAAGCAGGCCAACGGCCACCTAGGACACGCCCAGCCATCAGGGCACCCACCCCTTTATTGGATGAAATCGATAGGAACGATTGAGAAACGGCCCAATTAATTGGGGCCAAGTTCAAGGCCCACCCAAAAGAGCGCGAAGCCCCTTTGGGTATAAGAAGGAGCCCCCAAGAGAGAATCGTTCTCTTGGACCCGGCTCTCACCAAGGAGAGACTGTCCACCATCTGCACCAGAAACAAGTAAGTCCAAGGTCAACGTACGCTACCAGACAGACGACCTTAGCTGTTATCCCGTACCAGTTCCACCCCAGCAGCCTCAGAACCGAACAACGGCTATTATTCCTCGGACTGAGTGGGCGCCCGAAGCTAAGTATACGCTTGAGCAGTCGTGATAGTTTAGTCTGTAATATTTGTGCATGAGTATATTTAACTGTGTGTAAATAAATAAGCCATTGATCAGTATTTGGTTTGAACCTTGTGGCGGTATCGAAAGATACCTGGCGACTCTAGAGCAGGTGTAATTAGAATTAAGGAAGGGGACCATGTTGACCACCATATTCAGAGTCAAACAAATTTAGCAACATTTACAGGCGACTCTGGTGGGACTCGACCTAGAAGTGGCCTAGTCACTCCGAGAGAACCCAAATTTGAATTGGAATCCAATTGGAAACAGAAAACCACAAGTGTGAAAATGATACTGATCAAACCGCCGAGATTCGGAAGTGTGTTAATGCATGCGTACTAACAGATATATAAGGTAAACCTGAGAGATTTTGTTGCGTAAAACTGTCGGGAGTTTTGTAGGCCGGAAAATAGCATAAGCCGTACCCGTGTTTACATCACCACTTTATCACCCCCTGTTCCAAATTCAGTAGAGAACCCTGAGATAGAGAGAAAATGGCAATGAAGGCAATGGAATGCCTTATGAACCCCCAAGAGTTCAAGGTCGCAGCGACCAGTAGAGTAGGACAGTGTCCCGTATGGGAAGAAGAGATCAGAAAATATCTCAAAGGGAAAGGATGGCCCCTTTGGAGTGAATTCTGCGCCAATGACGAAACAGGTCCCGGGAGTATAGGACACACTTGGTGGGAGAACCTGTCAGAGATCCACAAGAAGAGCTTAGGGAAAGCTCACAAGCCGATGGCAATCGTGTCCTGCTTGGCACAATTGCGAGGCACAGAGGAGGTCATTAGGACGCTCCGTAGAGAGAGCGAGGCGAGAGACAGAAATAGTGAGGGAGATGTGAGCGAATTTGAGAAGGAGAATAAGGAGTTAAGAGAACAGTTAGCAGCGAGGGCCAGAGAGGTGGATGATGCAAGAGGGCTCACTAGTCTTGTCTCGCCCATTTGAGTAGTTTTCAGACCCAGTACGATAAGGCCTACCAGGTCACGCAACGCGCGGTCTTGGTAAGGCAAGAAACCGAGCAACAAGTAGAGCAATTGCAGAAACAGTGCAATGATTTAAAAGCAGCCCCACGAGCGCTCCACACTACCACGACGGAACAAAGGCAGAGCTCCGTAGATCACGCAAAGTGCCGGAAGCAAATTGCAGAATTGCAATCTCTGCTTTCTGTCCAGAATGGGTTTCAAAGTACGTTTGGACCCCAGTTAGACCAGGAAAACGGCCCCGATTGGCAGGAGTTAAATGAAACTGCCCACAGATACGTACATGAAACATGTACGCAAGAAAAAACACAAAAAAGAAAAGCACCCCAACCCCCGACTGAACAAGCAGAACATCCCCCCATGAACCCTGTAAACACACACCGCAGGGCCGCAGCAGAAGGAAATGCAGATTTCCTATATACAACCCCGTTAACCGTGACCCAATTACGGGACGCGTGTGGAAAAATTACACCATTCCTTCCCACATCAGACCCCCACCAGTTTTTCGCTAGAGTTAAACAGCAGGCTACCATGTACGGCCTGGACGAAAAGGAGCAGGTGAAGCTCACAGTTTTAAGCCTCAACCCTTCAGTTGTGGCAGCCCTTCCCGACCCACAGAATGTAGGAGGAGGCACACTCCAAGAAATGCACACAGCGGTCCTGGATGCGATCGGCTATAACAGAGGAGACCCCATAGAAGGCCTAAACAAGTGTAGGCAAAACAAAACAGAGCACCCCAGAGCGTTTGCTGGATGCATGTGGATACATTTCACAGCAGTATTTGGAGAGTTAGCCCGCGCCCATTTGTCAGCAGATAATATGGCCAAATGGACTCGAATCCTAGTCTCTCATGTGACAGAGGCAGGACAGAGCACTTGCGCAAATTACAACCCCTCAGACGAGGCCCACAACGAGAAATGGGTTTTGAAAAGATTGCCCCGCGCTTGGGAACAATCCGTCCAAGGCACAACCGCATTTGCAAAACCAGAGGAAGAGCAGGCAGACATGAATCCAGTCAGGACGCACCAGAACCCCGCATGGGTAAATGAGGGCAGGAACAGCCCACCGCAGCCTAAATCCCAGGAATGCTGCAACTGTGGACAATTAGGTCACTATGCATGAGAGTGCAACGTGCCCCAAAAGCAGCAGAAAAACCAACAGACAGGCACCCTAAATAAGAATAGGGCAAAGCCAATCCATAGCGTTAGCGCCCATTCAAAGAACACAGACATGAACGGCACCGACTGACGGTGCTCGGGCTCCCCAACTTGGGTCTGCGACACCCTTTGGGACAAGTCCGGTAGACCGGTAGTAGCAGGCAAAGTCCGGGGACACCCCGTAGAATTTCTTTGGGACACAGGAGGGTCCCGCACCACACTCAATTCCTCCACAATGTTTCAACGAGACACATGGCCCACAACAGACACCATCACACTCAGCGACTTTACAGGTCATTTACAACAAGGACACATCACAGCCCCTGTAGTGATACAAATAGGGAACGTTATGACTAAACACCCCGTAGTTTTGGTCGATCTACCCCTGACAGCTGAACACATCCTGGGAATCGATTTTATGAGCTCCCACAACCTCTCTTTTGATCCGGTTAATAAATGTCTATGGAGAATGGCAAAGGCTCACAGTTGGAGACTATGAAAACAGAATTAGCTCAGTAGGAGACTTCTGGTTCGACCCATGAGCCATTAGTCAGGACAAACAAGTTAGGGAAGTCCAACAGCAACACAAAGCAGCATTTGCACAGCACAAGCACGACTGTGGCAAGATAGCTGGCTTGGTGAACATTACAGGTCCCGCCCCAGACCCCAAAAGCAGTATGGTTTTCCCCAAGAAGCAGAGGGAGAGATCTCCAAAGTAATAGAGAGTTTGTTGGATCAAGGCGTCCTCCGATCAGTAACCTCTACAAATAATGCACCAATTTGGTCCGTCAGGAAACCCGATGGATCATGGCGACTGACCATTGATTACCGGGAACTGAACAAAGTAACCCCAGTAGCAGCCCCCACCATAGCCACGTGTCCCGAGACCATGCTCAAACAGGGACTCCAGTCAAAAACATTTTCGGCTTTGGACATTAGCAACGGTTTTTGGTCTATTCCATTGGATAAAGCGTGCCAATACAAATTCGCCTTTACATTCCAGGGACAACAATACACGTGGATGTGCCTTCCACCAGGCTTCCACAACTCCCCCTCCATTTTCCACCGACAGCTGGCAAATGGATTAGCAAAGTTTTCCCACCCCAATTGTCTGGTCCAGTATGTAGATGACTTGCTACTACAGACAGACACAAAGGGAGAGCACATTTCGCTTCTCGCCGAACTCCTAGGACTCCTAAAACAGATTGGATGTCAAGTCAACCCCAAGAAGGCCCAAATTTTGCAGGAGAGAGTGATTTGCTTGGGTACAGTAATCACTTATGGTAAACACGTGATTGAGCATGAGCAAAGAAGAATTGACTCGATCGTCAAATTGCCCCTTCCCCATAATGTTTCAGCCCTCCGGTCATTTTTAGGACTGGTTGGCTACTGCCGAAACCATATCGATGGTTTTGCCACAAAAGCAGTGCCCCTATCCGACCTTCTCAAGAAGCAGGCACCTTGGGAATGGCTTCCACGGCACACGGATGCCGTGGATGCTTGAAAGAGAGCCCTCAGCACAGCCCCCGCATTACAGGTCCCAGATCCACTTTCCCCGTACGCAATTGAAGTTGCAAGCACCGACCGAACCCTTTCGGTCGTGCTCCTCCAGGAACGCCTTGACCAATTAGGCCCCGTGGCATATGCCTCACATGTGTTAGATCCTGCTGAGCAAGGATTTTCTGCCTGCAAAAGGCACCTGCTCGCAGTTTTTTGGGCAGTACAGTACTTCGCCTACATTACAGTGTTAGACGTTTTAGTTGCTGTGATATGAAGAGTCTAAAGTTCTGTTCCTTTTTCACAAACACACATTTATTTCCTTCCAACAGCCTTTGCACAATACTCTCACTATACATCACCTCACAGAGGCCACCTGAAGCCCCTTTACATATCAGTGTCAATGAATGGATACTTAACATAAATGAGTCAACTAATCGCAATGTCTCTTAACCCATTACTGAACAGTCTCCCCTTCAGTGGAGAAAAAAAATTAGGTGAAAACAAAATTTCAAGAAACTCAAAAACACACAAATGATTTCCCCCTTTTTTTTTGTTTGGACGAGAAAGAAAAAAAAACAGTCACAGAGACAAGCGCCCTTCATTAACAATATCCAAAAGTTTCTGTGAACTCGCTCCTCTTTTCGTAAAACAGTCTGACAGTTGATAGATCCTGTTGACCCATTTAATTTTTGTTATTTCCTCTCTGTCCAACATCTGCTTCAAACTTGCGATGTCTATCCGTAATCTCTTTTCATTGACACTTTCCCACAGGGATTTATTGTCAATGTGACAGTCAATAGGTATATTACCCAAATCCCATAATCCCAAAATTTCTGTCAATATCATACTTATATAAAAGGCCATATCCACCGCCTCTACAAGGCTTAACGTCTCAGCAGCCAAAGTGCTTTTTACCACTCTCCTTATTTTCTTTGTTTCCCACACAAGCGGGCAACATTTACCACTGTTCCCCAAAAGGAAAATTATAAAACCTCCTGCACTT
This sequence comes from Scyliorhinus torazame, assembly GCF_047496885.1. NCBI lineage: Eukaryota > Metazoa > Chordata > Chondrichthyes > Carcharhiniformes > Scyliorhinidae > Scyliorhinus > Scyliorhinus torazame. The sequence goes on along the minus strand of NC_092707.1, from coordinate 116,607,979 downwards.
GAAACCCATCACATAAATTTGCGTAGGACGCATCACTATAAACTATGAGTTTCAAATGCCTAAGGTCACCTAAAAAGGGGAACTTCAAAACACAATCCTGCATTTTTAGTTTGGCCAACGCTTTATTTGCTCTTATTATGTCTTCCACTTTGGGATCATTCATTTATGTACTCAACTCTAAGACATCAAAACTCATGTCCGGTCTAGTCTGTCTACCTAACCAGTTCAGTTGCCCAGTTAAACTTTGCAGTTGCTCTTTTTCTATCTTTGAAACCATTGCGTCTTTTTGTGAAACTCGGCCATGACTAATTGCTATTGGGCTGGTGCTTTCCAAATAAGATTGCTGACGTAAAGTTGCCCCTAACTTAGTCTGTCCAATTTCCAGTCCAATATATTTAAATGCACCGGAAGCCTGACTTCCAACCCTGAATTCTTTCCTCAAACCAGAGATTACAATAGCTTCAAAATCACTAGTCCCACCCCACAAAAAATCATCGACATGCATCATAAAAATGCCAGAAAGATTTCCTTTATAGTGCCAGTAAAACATTGCAGGATCTGCTTTCAACTGGCAACAGCCTAACTTTAACAAAATTGACCTTACCGAAAAATACCAGACTCTAGATGCATCATTTAATCCATATACATATTTGTTCAACTTCCAGACTACCCCTTCTGTGTTAGCTGCTTCTTTAGGAGGACAGAGAAAAATGTCTCTCTGGAGCTGATGCCCCTGCAAAAAGGCAGATTTTTTATCTATAGATTTGCATTCCCATGTCTTTGTGGCTAATAGAGCCAAGAAGATCTTTAAAATAACCTTTCCTGCTGCAGGTGAATCTAACCTTAAATCCTGATCTTCTAAGTTTTCTTCAAATCCCCTTGCCACAAGCCTGGCCTTTGCCTTATAAGTTCCATCCGGAAGAACCTTTTCCGTGCAAATCCATCTGTGGGATAGAGCTCTTTGTCCCCTATCCGGTACTTCGGTGTATACCCCAAATTCACTCCAACTATGCAATTCTTGCTGTTTAGCTTCTTTGATAACTTTTTCATCTAATTTATTTGAAGCCACCAAAATCTCACGTGCATGTGGGCTTCTACTCCTATTAGTATTCGCAGTCTTACTCATGTTCCGAGATCTTGATAAACTACGTCCCCTCTCATGCCTGGTATCTCGTTCTGTACTGCTACTGCTTGATCTTTCCCTTCTGCTGTGGGATGTCCTTTCAATAGTTCCTGCGGACCTGTTCACTATCCGATGTACTATCTGAACAGGCACTGTGTTTCTGTGCGCTCCATTTTTGAACTTCTTTTTCCCAATCATTGTCCTGACTCCTTCCCCTGAATGCTGTACATTCAACCAATGTTTATACTTTCCAGTGGCCTTCCCTGCTCTACTAATAACAGTTGCATCCTTCCATTGACTAGACCCTTCAGGCAAGTATGTCACTTTTGTACCAACTTTTGGCAGTTGCCCTTTTGGAAAAATGCCTGTTCTAATTCATCAGAAGTGTTATGTTCCTCCACAGAAACCCTGTCTATATCAGTTAATTGGTCCTCATAGTTCTGTAACACATGCGTACCAGGTGACTCTGGTTCCTGTCTGCTCTGTCTAAGTTTGAAAATTTGTAATCTGTACCCATTATCCTTGATGAATGTACCCTAACAGTTTGATTACCATGTTGCAAAATAATTGTTTTGCATCTATGCCTATGATCTTCCCTGGGCCTTTCCATTCATTACAATTGTCTCTCTTATAGTATACCATGCCTCCTTGCAGAAAAATGGCATCTGATGGCCGTACGTTATGTCTTAAAGCTCTGCGAATTCTGCTTCCAAAAAAGCTTTTCTACTGTGTTGTAATGCATTTAAATGTTCAGCAAAACCAGAGCTAATTGTAGTCCCCTCCCAGGCTGGTCATCCAAAATGGATGGAATTTTAGAATTTCTACCAAACACTAATTGATAAGGACTATAGCCCCCAACCATCTGCAATGAATTCTTTGCATGTACTGCCCATGCTAAAGCTGAATTTAGCCTGCAATTTGGTCGATCTGCCAAAATTTTCATCGATGCATGTCATCGATGACAGCATGATTTCTTTCACAGACAACATTACTAAATAGGCTTTCTGCAGCCGTATTCATAACTCTGATATTCATGTTTTCACACATATCCCTAAACTCATCATTCGCAAATTTTCCCACATTGTCCGTAAGGAATTTTGCCGCTGGACCCATTCCTGGCCCTATCCATTTTTCCACGATTTGATCCAGAATTACTCTCTTTTCTTTACTTCGTACAATCGTTGATTGACTAAATCTGGTTGCTAAATCTACAAAATGCAAAATTAATATATTATTTGCTTTATCCCAGACCTTAAGGTCCATGGCCACAATGTCGTTAAAATCCCTGGCCAAAGGTAGGGTTACTATCGGTCGTGCTGGTGTCTTTCTGTACTTCCTCCAAACTTCACAGCGGTCACTAACCCATTCTATCAGTTTAGTATAGTCGTCATCCCTTACCCCTGCATCCTTTAATACATTTTTCAGCCTCCGAGAAGACGGATGTGCAAATTGCCTATGCAGTTTTAATACCACAAGCTTTTTATCAGCTAAAGTCCCATTTTCAACTGCCATTAACACATCTTTAACCACTCTACTTGAAATATTATTTGTCAGTAATGGAATACAATAGTGTCCCGACTGTGTAAATTGTAAGTCCTCCGTTTTTCCAAAAACTGTTGCCTTATCCTGTTCCACATCCAGTTTCATGTGTGCTTTCTTCATCGACGGTCTGCTCAGAAGCAAAGGTATCTCACTTGATACAACATCCGTGCTAATGAAATGATTCACTCTGGCAATATTGCAAGGGATCACAACTCTTTTCAGCGACTTCAGAGTATTATCATCCCCAAACCTGAAACTTGTGGAACTTTCAAATTCCTTAACTTTGTTACGATTTTCAGCATTCAAAGAGTCCAGGTAACATTTTAACCAGTCAATTCCACACACAGTAGATGTGCAGCCACTGTCCAGTACAGCAGAGTTGAACGATTCTGCAACCAACACCCTCATTACCGGCATAAAACTGTTTGTCAAGAGGACAATGCCTTCTTTCTGGTCACTATCTTTTTCCTCTTCTGACTCTTCCGTGTCATGTGTTGCTTCAAACACTCTATCATAATGAGTTGGACAGTTGAAAGCATAATGGTATTGAGAGTCACGTCGAAAACATAGATTTATCATGTCCCGTGCATTTCTGGGGTTCCTCTTCCTGTTGTAGGTTCTAACTGGGTTTCTGTCTTCATACTTTCCTTGTCTCGGTCTCCTTCTGTAGCCTGTTCGTAGCCATATGATTTTGCCATCCTGTTAGTAGTGTATCTTCCATATTCTGCCTTATTGCAGGCTGACCTATTTGGGTCATCAGAGCCATCGGAATTGAATGTTTCCCCAGAAACTTTTGTAAAGCTTTTGTCATCTGTTCGAATAAGATATCCTGATCAGAAAACTGAACTCCTGTCAAAACCAGGAGCCTATCCATGTTGCTCACTCTAGCACAGTCAAGTAATTTAAAGGCCAACACAGACTGGAAATTCCAGGTTGTGTTTCTGCAGCCTTTTATATAGTCTGCCAAATTCCATTATATCGTCTTCCATGGAGATATCCTCCATTTTCCGGAATTTATCAAAATCCGACCATGCTTCATACGCACTTAACAAGTCATCTTTCTTATAAATCGTATCCACATAATGTAACAAAGTCTCCAGACCTTCTTCTGAGTCTAACTCTTCCAATTCCAGCTCAGAAAGCACTTTGTTTCGGATTTTACTGCCATATGGTAGAGAAAGAGCCAATGCCATACCTTGTTTTCTCTTTCCCAAAGCAGTTACCTTAGTCCACATAACTACTGCACTTCTCCATTGGGCGTAGAATTCTCTTGCAGAAAATAAGGGAGGATAGTCATATCCAGCCATCTTTATCCTCGGTTCAGCCATATATCCCTTTTTTTTCTTTTCTCACTCACTCCTTGGTTTGATCTGGAAAAGTTGTATCTTTCAACCCTTCACATTTACACAGCAACCATCCTCTGCTACCAATTGTTAGACATTTTAGTTGCTGTGATATGAAGAGTCTAAATTTCTGTTCCTTTTTCACAAACACACATTTATTTCCTTCCAACAGCCTTTGCACAAAACTCTCACTATACATCACCTCACAGAGGCCACCTGAAACCCCTTTACATATCAGTGTCAATTAATGGACACTTAACATAAATGAGACAACTAATTGCAATGTCTCTTAACCCATTACTTAACATACAGGACTCAACCCCATCACCATTCTCACTGAACACACCCCAACACTGCTATTATTAGACAGTCGACTTAAAGATGGCACAGTCAGCCAAATCCACGCAGCCCGTTGGACCCTTCTTTTACAGGGACGGGACATTACAGTTAAAAGAACCAAGACCCACACTTTCCTAGCCGATAATTAGCAATGTACAGGTACCCCACATGAGTGTGAGATCATCACCACAAAACACAACACAGGCCCATTTATACCTAAGTCAGCTCCCAGGAAAGCAGGAAACACACCTCAGAGACCCCAGCCCACAGACACTTGCGCATCGCTGAAACTTTATGTGGATGGCTCCTCCACAGTTTTCAATGTAAAGAGAATCACCGGTTGCGGCATTTATGTAGAGGATGCGCAGGGACGCACCCTTGATGAGATTTAATTAAAGTTGCCAGGACATCTAGGCTCGTAGGCAGCAGAACTGGCAACCATAGCGTATACTGTAGACCACCCTGATTCGTTTCCGACCCCAGCAGACATATATTCGGACAGTTTATATGTCTGCAATAGTTTAACAGAATTCCTACCCCTGTGGGAAACTAGAGGATTTGTTTCCGCAGACGGAAAACCCCTACCCTCAGCCCCATTACTCCGGCATATCGTAGAGAGAGCTAAAGATAGGAAATACGGCATAATTAAGGTTCGCAGTCATCACCGTTCTTCCTCTCCTTGTAACGTTAAAGCAGATGCCCTAGCGAAGGCAGGTTCCAGACATGGTTACTTTTGGAACCCCCCCGAGAGCACCCCAGTACACGCGGTTCAGGTCTCACAGACCAAAATTCAGGATCTAGCGAAAGCAAAAAAAGAAGATGTAAAGCTCTGGGAAGTTTTAAAAGGAACCTTCCCAGCCCTGTACGATAAGTTTAAGAACGCAATAACCACACATGACGGTGTGATTTTGAAATACGGCATTTATGTAGTTTCCAGCCAGGACAGGAACCAGGTTATTTGTCAGTTCCATGACAATCATGGACACCAAGGCATTGAACCCACCCTAACCCACCTCAGACCTCTCTGCTGGTGTCCTGATTTAAAAGCCGATGTTACTCACTACATTGAAAGTTGTTTGATCTGTGCCCAGAACAATCAGGACAGATGTGCACGAAAGGCTCAGGTTAGTCACACCCACCCCGTTAATGGCCCCTGGACGAATTTGCAGATAGACTACATAGGACCCCTACCCCCCTGCAGAAATGGTTTTAAGTATGTGTTGGTGGTCATCGACACCTTCACAAAATGGGTGGAAGCTTTTCCATCCAGAACGAATACGGCCAAAACAACAGCTAAAATCCTAACACAGCACATCTTTACAAGATGGTGCCTCCCACGCTGTATAGAGTCCGATCCAGGCTCCCATTTTACAGGACGAGTAATGAAAAACGTCCTCACCTTTTCGGAATTAGGCAGAAGTTTCACATAGCAAACCACCCCCAGTCAAGCGGCATTGTCAAGGGGATGAGCAGAACTCTAAAAGCCACTCTCAGGAAAATGGTGCAACAGGACAACAGCACCTGGGATTCAGTTCTCCCATTTGCTTTAATGTACTTATGAAACACTGTATCCACGTCCACAGGATACACCCCCCACACCCTCATGACCGGACGCCCCATGAAATGGACAGAGTATTTATTAGGACTGGATCTGGCCAGTCCCGTAGTCACCGCCTTCACGCATGAAAATGCTGTACAGCAGCTTATTGAGAACATAAAGGCAGCCCAGCTTGCAGCAGCTGTGAGACTTGGGACCAGGAGGAAACAAAGCAAAGCTTATTTCGATAAAACGGTACACGCCACCAAGTTTTTAGTAGGGCAGCAAGTGAGGCTTTCCCTATACAACCCGAGTTCATTCCTTTCCCCCAAATTTTCCGGACCTTACTCCATTTCGGACAAAGTCAGCCCCTCGGTATACAATATCACATATCCCAACGGCAAGTGTGCGTGGTTTCACATAAACCAGCTTAAGGCTTATGGCTCGCAGAACAACCATGCACACCACATCTCGCTCGCAGCAGCAGACGAGCACGCCCCGCCCACAGATGATGCATTTCTACCCTCCCCCAGCCAGTCCAGCCCATCCTCAGACACATCTTCAACTACACCCCCAGAGGCACGACTCCGCCTCTCCCTTGCTTCACCAAGCAGCGACAGCGACAGCGATAGCAATGACGACAGCCACAGCACACCACGTTATGATTATACCCCTGCACCAGGCCCCACTCCCAGCGAATCCAAGCATGATTCCAGTGACCCCTTCGAAATCACGTACATCAAAGCCCCTGACCCAGACCCACCACCCGACTATTACGGATTAAAACCTAGTAGCTCCAATCTCGGCACACGATTCTGGCACCGAGACAATTCATTCAGGCTCATCCGGAATGATGAGATGGACCCCAATTCGCCCCAAGCAGCTTTAGCCAAACTACTCCAGTCAAGAGTATGGCAGCCGGGAGAAGATGATGACATAGCGTCTGACTCCCACCAAACAAATCCCTTTGCGACCCTGTTCGCTACTGATCAATGAGGTGTCCACATGATGGTAAAAAGGAACCGATGGAGAGATACAGTGTCCTTTCTGATGGAACCTGCACCATGTTTGTCGTATGTTTGTTCGTTTAATGTTCATGTTTGTGAATTTAAAAGTTTTCATGGCCCCACGTCACGTCTTGATGCAGGCACTACCCTTTTATGCCCAATGACTGTCAATGGAACAAGTTTGTCAACAGACAACCGTTCAGAGGAACTAGTTTGTCGGCAGACACCACTCATAGCTACTCTTCTTATTCGATCACAAGAGGCAGCCCCCCACGACGACCACATTCTTACCCGTTCTTGCCGGTCGCTCAGGCAGTGGAGAAACGGCACTGGTCACCGTCCTACCTGGGGATTCCACCCAGCCTTACCCGCCGCAGCCCATACACACCCCATTGTGGTACTTTTAGTTCGAAACTTTTTTGTTTGTTTCTGGCGACCCTTATGTTGCTTCCGTATGCTATTTACATCCTCAAACACTAGGATGGTAGATCGCACAGGCTGTGAGACGGCTCGCACTGTGTCAGTATTTTTCTCGGATGTCTTGTCCAAAGATTTGTTTAAAGAATTTTTTTTAAATGAGGGAGTCACAGATGGTGACCAATTATAATGGGTAATTGGCAACAAAGGACAGACAGACAGACAGACGAGATCTTAAGCAAGATAATAACAGATATTATGCTTGTGTCCATAGAACTCCGGAACCTCAGCAATCCCAGAGGAAGAAAAAGAAGAAGACAGAAAAAAAAAAGGAAAGATGAAGACAACCTTCATGTTTACCTGGATCTTAGCGGGATCCCTTCAGTTGCGAGCGGACGCTAGCCCCCTGACCCCTACCACATAGGCCGTGAATGATTCCCACCCCTGCCATACACTGTACCCCGAGATAGTTAACCCCGAGATAGTTACCCCCGAAACAGTTACCGACACCCCGACCTGGTGTGACAAGTTTATCACCTGGTATTCACTATCTTACATCGTCGAATTACTCTTAGTACTGGCGATACTCTGCAGTGCTGTGCAGACACTTAGACTCAGGAAATGGTGAAGGAGAGCCTCCCGCTCTCGCACCCCGGTAGACGCGTTTAGGTCCCCTATTTTCAGACTTCACCAAACCCCCCAACCCCTTGAGTGAATTAAAGTGCATCCGTTTTTTCTTTGTGTGTGTTTTGTTCGTTCAATAAAGAAATGTAAACCTCTGTCTTGACTGCCAAGCCAGAGAAACCTGTGTTGCTGCTATTTGTACAGTTTAAAGTGTTGTAGATTATTGTTGATTGTTTGAGTGAGGATAGTTTATTGAGGATAGTTAGAGGTTCCAGTTTTTAAATTTTGTAATGCATGCCTGAATGTCATAGCGCCCCGTAGAGTTTCATAATGATATATGTATGTAAAATGGCTTTAGGTAAAATTGTGATTCATAGGACAGGGCAGTGTAGAGCCTGTGAAGTGCTTATGGGTGCCCCGCTTGGTCAGAGAACGAAGATGATGCGGTAATGTGATCCTTCACGCTTCACGTTGAGGATCACAAGGGGTGAGTGTAGCCATCTGGGATGGCCACTTCCCGATTACAAAATGGATACTTAGCAAAGATTTCAGGGAAAATGGACAATACTGAGAAAACAAGCAGGTTCAGGGTTTGTCTGTTTATTGGAGCCGCAGCTCCCAGACAAGACCAAAACTGTAGGTCCATTAGCATACTAATGGTCCATCTCCAGGAACAAAAGAGTAGCATTTGAGTAACCGATATTAAGGCAGACACCCCGGCACCAGAGGAGACTCGAACAAAGCAGGCCAACGGCCACCTAGGACACGCCCAGCCATGAGGGCACCCACCCCTTTATTGGATGAAATCGATAGAAACGATAGAGAAACGGCCCAATTGATTGGGGCCAAGTTCAAGGCCCGCCCGAAAGAGCGCGAAGCCCCTTTGGGTATAAGAAGGATCCCCCAAGAAAGAATCGCTCTCTTGGACCCGGCTCTCACCAAGGAGAGACCTGACCAGCTGCTGCACCAGAAACAAGTAAGTCCAAGGTCAACACACGCTACCTGACAGACGACCTTAGCTGTTATCCCGTACCAGTTCCACCCCAGCAGCATCAGAACCGAACACTGTGTGTGTAAATAAATAAGCATTTGACTTTGAACTAACTAACTAGTGTATCGAGTCGTTGATCGGTATTTGGTTTGAACCTTGTGGCGGTATCGAATACTTGGCGAGTCTAGAGCAAACGTAATTAGAATTAAGGAAGGCGACCATATTGACTGCCATATTCAGAGCCAAACAAACAAATTTAGCAACAGTACTAATGGCAGTCCCCAGAGAGAATAAAAGGTGTGAAAGGCCAAACAGCAGAGAAACTAAAATCAGAGGGTAAACTGTGACAGATATAGATGTGGGGGGAGGGGGGACATGGGTGGAAGGGAGGTAAAATGAGAAAAAGTGGGGAAGGGGGAAGCAAAGGGCAGAAAAGGTAAGGAAAGTTGGTACAATATAGGAAGAAAAAGTGGAGGGGAAATATATGTAAAGAAAGACAAGAAAGAAATAAAAGGTAAAAGACAGTTAAAATGAAATGGGATGAAAACAAAGGGATCAATGTGGGGTGGAGCTAAACATCTGGGGCGTCATTCTCCGACCCCCCGCCGGGTCGGAGAATGGCCGTTGGCAGCCGTGAATCCCGCCCCCGTCCCCGCCGAAGTCTCCGGTACCGGAGATTGGGCGGGGGCGGGAATCGGGCCGCGCCGGTTGGCGGGACTCCCCGCTGGATTCTCCGGCCCGAATGGGCCGAAGTCCCGCCCAGGAATTGCCTGTCCCGCCGACGTAAATCAAACCTGGTATTTACCGGCGGAACCAGGGGACGTGGGCGGGCTCCGGGGTCCTGGGGGGGGCACGGGGCGATCTGACCCCGGGGGGTGCCCCCACGGTGGCCTGGCCCGCGATCGGGGCCCACCGATCCGCGGGCGGGCCTGTGCCGTGGGGGCACTCTTTCCCTTCCGCCTCTGCTACGGCCCCCACCATGGCGGAGGCGGAAGAGACTCTCCCCACTGCGCATGCGCGGGAAACTGACAGCGGCCGCTGACGCTCCCGCGCATGCGCCGGGAAACTGACAGCGGCCGCTGACGCTCCCGCGCATGCGCCGCATTTCCGCGCCAGCTGGCGGGGCAACAAACGCCATTTCCGCTAGCTGGCGGGGCGGAAATCCCTCCGGCGTCGGCCTAGCCCCTCAATGTTGGGGCTAGGCCGCCAAAGATGCGGAGCATTCCGCACCTTTGGGCCGGCGCGATGCCCGTCTGATTGGCGCCGTCTTTGGCGCCAGTCGGCGGACATCCCGCCGTTGGGGGAGAATTTCGCCCCTGAAGTTGTTGAATTCGATGTTGAAAACGGAAGGCTGTAGCGTGCCTAACCGGAAGATGAGATGCTGTTCCTCCAGTTTGCGTTGAGCTTCACTGGAATATTGCATCAGGCCAAGGACAGACATGTGGGCATGGGAGCAGGGTCTTGTGTTAAAATGGCAAGCAACAGAAACGTCAGGGTCCTGAATGTGCACAGACCGAAGATGCTCAGCAAAGCGATCACCCAGTCTGCGTTTGGTCTCTCCGATATCATCATAGATTATCATAGAATTTACAGTGCAGAAGGAGGCCATTCGGCCCATCGAGTCTGCACCGGCTCTTGGAAAGAGCACCCTACCCAAGATCCACACCTCCACCCTATCCCCATAACCCAGTAACCCCACCCTACACAAAGGGCAATTTTGGACACTATGGGCAATTTAGCATGGCCAATCCACCTAACCCGCACATCTTTGGACTGTGGGAGGAAACCGGAGCACCCGGAGGAAACCCACGCACGCACGGGGAGAACGTGCAGACTCCGCACAGACAGTGACCCAAGCCGGAATCGAACCTGGGACCCTGGAGCTGTGAAGCATTTGTGCTATCCACAATGCTACCGTGCTGCCATATATAGGACACCATATTGGGAGCAGTGAATGCAATAGACCAAATTGAATGGAGTACAAGTGAAACACTGCTTCACCTGGAATGAGTGTTTTGGGCCTGGGATGTTAAGCATGGAAGAGGTAAAAGGGCAGGTGTCATACCTTCTTTGATTGCTTGGGAAGGTGCCATGGGTGATGGGAGAGGTGTTGGGTATGGTGGAGGAGTGGACTAGATTTTCCCGGAGGGAACGGTCTCTGTGGAATGCTGACAGAGGGAGTGAAGGGAAGATGTGTTTGGTGGTGACATCAAGCTGGAGTTGCCGAAAATGGCGAAGGATTATGTTTTGCATACGGAAGATGGTGGGGTAAAATGTGAGAACGAGAGGGACTCTCTCCTTGTTCTGGGAGGAGGCAAGGGTAGTGGCACGGGAGATGGACCGCACGCAGTAGAGGGCCCTGTCAACAACCGTAGGTAGGAAACTACGGTTGAGGAAGAAGGAACACATTTTCGAAGCACCACTTTGGAAAGTGGCACCATTGGAACAAATACGACAAAGGCAAAGGAGCTGAGAGAAAGGGATGGAGTCCTTACAGCGTGTAGGGTGCGAAGAGCTGTAGTCCAGGTAGCTGTGGGAGTCAGTGAGCTTGTAATGAATATTAGTAGATAGTTTGTTGCCCGGAATGGAGACAGAAAGGTCGAGGAAGGGAAGGGAAGTATTTGAGATGGACCAGGTGAAAGTGATGGAGGGGTGGAAACTAGAAGCAAAGTTGATGAATTTTTCCAGGTTCGGATGAGAGCATGAAGCGGCACCAAAATAGTCATCAATGTATCGGTAAAGGAGTTGTGGGAGGGGATCTGGGTAGGCCTGGAACAAGGAATGTTCCACATACTCCATAAAAAGGCAAGTGTAGCTAGGACCCATGCGGGTACCCATTGCTACCCCTTTGATGTGGATAAAGTGGGATGTGTTGAAGGACAAGTTGTTGAGAGATAGAACAAGTTCAGCCAGGCAGAGAAGAGTGGTGGGGGGTGGGAATTGTTCAGGCCTCTTTTGGCGAAAGAAGCAAAGAGCTCTCAGACCATCCTGGTGTGGGATGGTGGTGTAAAGAGATTGCACATCCATGGTAAATAGGAGGCGGTTAGGGCCTGTGAACTGAAAGCTGTCAATATGACGCAGGGCATCAGAGGAATCCCAGATGTAGGTGGGGAGGGAATGGACCAGAGGAGTGCGGATAGAGTCAAGATAAGGGAAAATAAGTTTGGTGGGGGAGGAGCATGCTGACACAATGGGCCTGCAGAGGAAATGAGGTCGCTAACGGTGTTGGAGATAATGGCTTGATGTTCAGAGGTCTGGTCATGGTCCAGGGGGAGGTAGGAGGAAGTATCTGAGAATTGACACTCAGCCTCTGCGAGGTAGAGGCCAGTACCCCACTCTTTCCCACTATCGTATCCTCCCTTTCCTTACCTTTCTCCCCTTTGCTTTCCCCTTCCCCTCTTTTTCTCCTTTTATCTTTCTCCCACCCATGTCCCCCCCCCCCCCCCACCCCCACATCTACATCTGTCACAGTTTACCCTCTGATTTTAGTTTCTCTGCTGTTTGGCTTTTCACACCTTTTGTTCTCTCTGGGGACTGCCATTAGCACTCTTTTCCCTTGCTTTCTGCGGCTATGACTCATCTTTCATTCCCTCATCCTACAGTATAAATATCTCCCACTTTCTATGACTTTTAGCTTTGAGAAAGGGTCACCTGGACTCAAAGCGTTATCTCTTTTCTCTCCTTACAGATGCTGCCAGACCTGCTGAGATTTTCCAGCATTTTCTCTTTTGGTCCCAACTCATACAATCTCTCCTCGTAGCTACACCTTTCTAGCCCTGGGTGTGATGAACACAGAATTTTCAATATATTGGATTATAAACATTTGGCAATTAAAGGGTTAAAAGTCTAGGTTGGAGTGTGTTTGACTGCATAGTTCTTTTAAAAGAATCTTGTTTTGCGAGACCAGAAAGCTTTCAGGAACCAGAGGTGAAATTGACCATCGTAAAAGCCTGGGCTAATACACTATTGTTTGACTAGGAGGAGTCCCAGGGGGTTAATTTGTTTTCAGCTTGGGGTGATGCTATCATTGCTGCTTGGAGCTAAGGCATTTTGAGAAAGCTTTTTGAGTGAGTTTTGATCTGGCTAACACTGAGTCCACAAGTATTGCTCTCACAGTAGGATGGTTAAAAAAAAGATGAATAATATTTAATGCAGTGCAGGCTTGTCTATGGACAAGGGAGAGGTTGAAACAAATCAGTGAAACAGCTTTTTGAAGACATTCAGCCAGAGTCTATAGGGGTTCTGACAGGAGCCAAATCTGTTCTGGTAACCAAGTATTACTCTGTGCCATTTGGGTTGAGAGCTATATGGTTTTTTTTCTTTCTTGTTTAATTCGGAATATTGATAGTAATTAATGGTATTGTATTTACTGTATTTAGCAGCATTGTTTAAGGGGTAATTGGAGAGTATTTTCCGGTGTGAGGTTAAAGAGTTTAATACTGTGTTGATAATAAAGTTTTGTTTTAAAAATACCAAATCCCTATTTTTTCGTGCAATCACTCCTGGAGCAAAGTATTCTTTCTGCAGTCTTACAAATTAAATTAAAATACTGAGGCTTCCATCCAGTATCCCAGCCACTGTTAGAGTCTGGACTGGGATTGTATTACAGGCAACCTTCTTGTAAATCTTCTTTGCACTCTCTCCAGTGCAGTTACATCCTTCCTGTAATGTGGTGACCAGAACTGCACACAATACTCCAGTTGTGGCCTCACCAGTGTTTTATACAATTCCAACATTATATCCTTACTTTTATATTCTCTACCTCTGCCAATGAAGGAGAGCATTCCATATACCTTCCTTATCATCTTGTCTACTTGAACTGCTCCCTTTAGGGACCTGTGTACTCGTAAGTCAAGATCTCTTACTTCATCTACTCCTCTCATTCCTGTTTATTGTGTACTCTGTATAACTGTTTCACCTCCCTAAACCCTCAGACTTCTCTTTGTTAAAATCCATCTGCCATTTTCCCGTCCACTCCATCAACCCATCTATATCGTTTTGGAGATTTTAGCTATCTCTACACTATCCACTACTTGACCAATCTTTGTGTCATCTTCAAATTTCCCAATCATGCCCCCCACATTTACATCCTAATTATTAATATGTAACACAAACACAAGGGTGCCAACAATGAGCCCTGTGGAACACCACTTGATCAACTTTCCATTCGCGAGGGCAGCCACTGACCATTACCTTTTGTTTTCTGTTATGAAGCTAACTTTTTATCCAGTTTGCCACACTATCCTGTATCCCATTGGCTTTTACTTTTTTGACCAATCTGCCATGTGGGCCCTTGTCAAATGCCTTGCTAAAATCCATGTACACAACATCCACCTTCACCAGCCATTCTTGTCACTTCCTCAAAGAATTCAATCAAATTTGTGAGGCAAGACCTTCCAGTAACAAATCCATGCTGACTATCCCTAACTAGCCTTTGTATGTGACAGTTAATCATAACTCTCAGGATTGATCCTACTAATTTTTCCACCACCAACTTAAGACTAACTGGCCTGTAGTTAGTCATTTCCTTCATTCCTTATTAAACAATAGAACCACATTTGCATTTCTCCGGTCTTCCAGTACCTCCCCTGTATCGAGTGAGGAATCATTCTCAGAGCATCTGCTATCTTCTTCCTGGCCTCCTTCAGTAGCCTGGGAAACAATCCACCTGGTCCTGGTGACTTATCAACGTTCAAGGATTCCAACCCTTCAAGTACTTCTCTTTTAATAATTATCCCTTCCAATATCTCACAGTGTTCCTCCTGGACTATTATATCTACATCATCCCTTTCCTGCGTAAATACATGGGCTGCAGCGGTTCAAGAAGACAGCTCACCACCACCTTCTTAAGGGCAATTATGGATGGGCAATAAATGCTGGCCTCGCCAGCGAAGCCCACATTTAATGAAAGAATTATTCTCAGGTTCCTGTACAAAACATTTGTGATTCTGCGATCTGTTCATTGTTAAAAACAATTCAATAGAAATCCAAACCAAAAGTTCATCAAGTATTAAATGTAAACCCCATCTATTCTCTCTTATCAGGGTATAACTGTAGCTGCATTACCTCTTTACCTGGGTAAATGTTGCTTCGCTGATAATTAACGTGCATCGTTTAGCTGCATGCTTCAGGGTTCTCTTTGCAATTCTGGTCTTTCTCAGCTGGAGAAATAGCAAAGCAAAATATGAATTATATTCATTTAAACTATGGCTTAACTGCTTTTTCTTATCATAGAATCATAGAATTTACAGTGCAGAAGGAGTCTGCACCAGCCCTTTGAAAGAGCACCCTCTGGAGCTGCAGATGGACTCACTTTGGAGCATCTGCGATGCTGAGGAGGTCGTGGATAGCACGTTTAGCGAATTGGTCACACCACAGATTAGGATTGCTAAGGTATACCGTTTTGGATACTGTTGGGAGAGATGGCTCACCAGGGGAAGGCAGCAGTAGCCAGGTTCATGGCACCATGGCTGGCTCTGCAGTACAGAAGGGCGGGAAAAGAGTGGAAGGGCTATAGTCATAGGGGATTCAATTGTAAGGGGAGTAGATAGGCGGTTTGTTGCCTCCCAGGTGCAAGGGTCAGGGATGTCTCAGGTCGCTGCAGAACATTCTGAAGGGGGAGGGTGAACAGCCAGTTGTCGTGGTGCATATAGGCACCAATGATGTAGGTAAAAAACGGGATGAGGTCCTCCAAGCAGAATTTAGGAAGT
This sequence comes from Scyliorhinus torazame, assembly GCF_047496885.1. Lineage (NCBI taxonomy): Eukaryota > Metazoa > Chordata > Chondrichthyes > Carcharhiniformes > Scyliorhinidae > Scyliorhinus > Scyliorhinus torazame. The sequence continues at coordinate 116,592,346 of NC_092707.1, read as the reverse complement.
TAGGAGCCAAGTTAAAAAGTCAGACCTCAGAGGTAGTAATCTCAGGATTGCTACCAGTGCCACGTGGTAGTCAGAGTAGAAATAAAAGAATAGGCAGGATGAATGCGTGGCTTGAGAGATGGTGCAGGAGGGAGGGGTTCAGATTTTTGGGACATTGGGACCGGTTCTGGGGGGGGTGGGATGACTACAAATTGGACGGCGGTCTACACCTGGGCCGGACTGGAACCAATGACCTTGGGGGTGCTTTTGCTAACACTGTTGGGGAGGGTTTAAACTAATGTGGCAGAGGGATGGGAACCAAATGAAGAGGTTAGTGGACAGTAAGGAGGTAGTAACTAAAGCCTGTAAGGAACAAGATCATGAAGTCAGCGTGACTAAGGGGAAGAGTAGGTAGGGAGCAGATGATGAAAGCAAAGGGACTGGTGGTCTGAGGTGCATTTGTTTTAATGCAAGAAGTGTAGTAGGTAAGGCAGATGAACTTAGGGCTTGGATTAGTACCTGGATGTATGATGTTATTGTTATTACTGAGACTTGGTTGAGGGAAGGGCATGATTGGCAACTAAATATCCCAGGATATCGATGCTTCAGACGGGATAGAGAGGGAGGTAAAAGGGGTGGAGGAGTTGCATTACTGGTCAGAGAGGATATCACAGCTGTGCTGAAGGAGGGCACTATGGAGGACTCGAGCAATGAGGTGATATGGGCAGAGCTCAGAAATAGGAAGGGTGCGGTAACAATGTTGGGGCTGTACTACAGACCTCGCAACAGCGAGTGAGATAGAGGTACAAATATGTAAACAGATTATGGAAAGATGTAGGAGCAACAGGGTGGTGGTGGTGATAGGAGATTTTAATTTTCCCAACATTGATTGGGATACACTTAGTGACAGAGGTCTAGATGGAGCAGAATTTGTAAGGAACATCCAGGAGGGGTTTCTAGAGCAGTATGTAAATAGTCCAACTTGGGAAGGGGCCATACTGGACCTAGTGTTGGGGAATGAGCCCGGCCAGGTGGTTGAAGTTTCAGTCGGGAATTACTTTGGGAATAGTGATCACAATTCCGTCAGTTTTAGAATACTCATGGACAAAGACGAGAGTGGTCCTAAAGGAAGAGTGCTAAATTGGGGGAAGGCCAACTATACCAAAATTTGGCAGGAGCTGGGGAATGTGGATTGGGAGCAGCTGTTTGAAGGTAAATCCACATTTGATATGTGGGAGGCTTTTAAAGAGAGGTTGATTAGAGTGCGGGACAGACATGTCCCTGTGAAAATGAGGGATAGAAATGGCAAGATTAGGGAACCATGGATGACAGGTGAAATTGTGAGACGAGCTAAGAGGAAAAAGGAAGCATACATAAGGTCTAGACAACTGAAGACAGACAAAGCTTTGGAAGAATATCGGGAATGTAGGACCAATCTGAAACGAGGAATCAAGAGGGCTAAAAGGGGTCATGAAATATCTTTAGCAAACAGGGTTAAGGAAAATCCCAAAACCTTTTATTCATATATAAGGAGCAAGATGGTAACTAGAGAATGGGTTGGCCCACTCAAGGACAAATGAGGAAAGTTATTCGTGGAGTCAGAGAAAATGGGTGAGATTCTTAACAAGTACTTTGCATCGGTATTCACCGAGGAGAGGGACATGACGGATGTTGAGGTTAGGGATAGATGTTTGATTACTCTAGGTCAAGTCGGCATAAGGAGGGAGGATGTGTTGGGTATTCTAAAGGCATTAAGGTGGACAAGTCCCCAGGTCCGGATGGGATCTATCCCAGGTTACTGAGGGAAGTGAGAGAGGAATTAGCTGGGGCCTTAACAGATATCTTTGCAGCATCCTTGAACACAGGTGAGGTACCGGAGGACTGGAGAATTGCTAATGTTGTCCCCTTGTTTAAGAAGTATAGTCAGTATAAGACTTTGGTTTGGCCACATTTGGAATACTGCGTACAGTTCTGGTCGCCACATTACCAAAAGGACGTGGATGCTTTGGAGAAGGTGCAGAGGAGGTTCACCAGGATGTTGCCTGGTATGGAGGGCGCTAGCTATGAAGAGAGGTTGAGTAGATTAGGATTATTTTCATTAGAAAGACAGAGGTTGAGGGGGGACCTCATTGAGGTCTACAAAATCATGAGAGGTATAGACAGGGTGGATAGCAAGAAGCTTTTTCCCAGAGTGGGGGACTCAATTACTAGGGGTGACGAGTTCAAGGTGAGAGGGGAAGATTTTAAGGGAGATATGCGTGGAAAGCTCTTTACGCAGAGGGTGGTGGGTGCCTGGAACGCATTGCCGGCGGAGGTGGTAGAGGCGGGCACGATAGCATCATTTAAGATGTGTCATGATATTCAGGTAAACATCATGGTGCAAACATAGCTGCATACTGATGGACAGATCAACGGACCAATCAATACACACACAACACCACAGCCAATCACAGGCAAGAGCACACACTCTATAAAACGGGGAACACGACACTTCCGGAGCATTCCAGCAGGAGACAGCTCAGGGCACAGAGCTCACAGCAAGCGACTCAGACATTCACCATGTGCTGAGTGCTTCTCCAAGATAGTGTTAGGGCTAGGTCCACAGATTCAAGGGTAATGAACGAAGCACAGTAACAAGTTTATCATTGTAAATATTGTTAGTAATAAAACTGAGTTGTACCATCCACAAACATGTTAGTTCGTCTATGGAGCAGAGAACACAACACGACAAGATGTATCTAGACAGATACATGAATGGACAGGGAGCAGAGGAATACAGATCCTTAGAAAATAGGCAACAGTTTTAGATAGAGCATCTGGATTGGTGCAGGCTTGGAGGGCCGAAAGGCCTGTTTCTGTGCTGTAATTTTTCTTTGTTCTTTGTTCTGAAACCCACACCTGCACCCTATCCCCGTAACCCAGTAACCCCACCTAACCTTTTTGGACACTAAGAGCAATGTATCATGGCCAATCCACCTAACAGCACGTCTTTGGATTGTGGGAGGAAACCGGAGCACCCGGAGGAAACCCACGCAGACACAGGGAGAACGTGCAGACTCCGCACAGACTGTGACCCAAGCCGTGAATTGAACCTGAGACCTTTGCGCTGTGAAGCAACAGTGCTAACCATTGTGCTACCATCCCGCCCTGTCATCTAATAACTGATCATATTTTTTTCTTCCTAACCACCTCCACCCCCATCCCCCTGTCCCTCCCACTCCCCTCACACTCCTGCCACCGCAATCCTTCTTTACATATGTTCTGGATGCTAGTTTGGGAATTCAATACAACCTCACAGCATGGAAGCCATGCTTAACAACGATGGAATGAGAAGGAAGGACTGTTCTCTGGACTTTACAGTCATTGTGATCACTAAACCCTCCACATCTTCTTAGGATTCACCATGGGTACATTCCTGCCAAGGTGACTAGCCTGATAATTGTCACCTTGCTCAACAGCTACTCAACCAGAAATATTAATGCACTCTGAGGCCCAATTTCAGGACATCCTCAGGCCACCAGTTTGCAGTTTATAGGCCAAAACCAGGCATGGAGTGATTTTCAGCTTATTATCTTTGTTTTGTTAGAAACCTCCTGAGCCCTCAGCTTTGTAAAGAAGCAAAACAATGGCTGAAACAGTCTTCAACAGTTTTTGGAGCAATTTTGGAACAATCTGATTTATTTCCTTGTGCTTGCTTCCTGCTCATTTGTGTATTTCTAAACTCCTCATGTATGATTGCTCACTGTTTACAGAAAATGAAATTTGAGACAATCAGGTGCATTTTGACACTGATAGATGGATGTATACAATTCTAATTGCTGAAGTGTAATAGGCAAAATTAACATGAGATGCAAGACTTATTCGTAATTGTCCCATGGAAATGCTCATGTTAATTATTAATTTTACCTTATCTTCACAACCACACTGTATTTTATATTTTGGGGAATAGTGGGGTAAATGGTGGTAGGATTCCCAAGCTGATTATTGACCTACGTTATGAACGCTTCTTCCATGGCCAACGTGTGCGGGGGGGGGGGGGGGGGGGGGGTGTAGCCCTGATCTCTGTGGAGTCGGCATTGCAGGCTCTATCAGGCCCCGTACCGCCAGCTTGATGGTGAAAACCACCCCCCCAGATTTATTTTGCACCGAGTGCACTAGAATCTGGAGATAAAATATGACTGTGCAGCTGGAGAGCTACACGCTGGTTTTCTCACCTCAGCCAGCACTCTGTTGACCGAGCAGAAGATTCCGCTTATAAAGTGAGAAAACATTAGGGTGGATCCTCCCTCCCGCTGACGGCAGTGGGTTTCCTGATCTGGCGGAGGATTGAGTATCAGTCTAAAAATGGGATTAATGCCCAATGCGACAGTGAGCTACACGCCCTGCGCCAGTGGGAAGATACAAATGGGTTATATGCACCCATTTACATCTGATTTACCGGCTGGAAGCCCAGTTCTCCAGGCCCCTCTGATGTTCCAGGCCCCTCAGGCGGGATTGACATGGCCGTGAATTTTCAAGTGTGGCCTTGACGCAGTGCACCCCGCAGTAGGTCAAGAGGATCAGTGCTAAGTACTTCCTGTTGTGAAAATGAGAGAGTCAAAGCACTTAGCTTCTTTTGATGTGGTGAGCTGCTGTCAATCATAGCAAGAGTGTTTATAAACATTGTGGTCAGCATCGAAGCAGGTCAATGGAGACGCTTTCAAGTGTTAAGGGAAAGATCAATAAACAATCCGCCAAGCACCTGTCTCTGGAGTAATAAAACTGTCAATCACTGGCTAATGCAATGTATTGTTGTGTGAAATTGAATGGAAGATTTGCATTTCAAAGGATGTCAAGGGATTTCAGGCCCTTTGAAGTGAACTGGGCTTTCAAGGAAGCCTCTGACACTTGTAACAGCTGCTGCTTTAAACATTTTTGTCTGAGGTAGCAGAGGTTAGGAAAGGGTAAATGAAAATGCAATGATTTCTCACCCTACTGACTGGACTGCTCTTCAACTTTAATGCAGAGGTCTCTGATGGGGGTATTAATGGAGATGTCTAATAGGGATCTCTGTTGGCAGGTCTGATAAAGTTCTGTTGGGGGGTCAGATGCGTGAGTCGGGTCACCCTCATGCATATGTGCTGTGGGGGATGACCCCTTATTCCTGTGGTGGTGGGCTGAGGTTGTCCTACCTGTCAGCGGAGGGGAGGGGGAGCAGAATTTGCCTAGTGTGGGGGGCCGGGGTGGGGGGCAACCGCCGGACCTTGGTATTAGGCTGCCCGTTCAAAATGGCAGCCCAATACCAGGATTCTGAATGAATCCCGTGAGCATAAATTTGCATGGGAAAGGAGAAAGAAAGTACTTGCACCAGGGAACGCCAGGAGCGATTTTACTTCAGCAGGATCATTTAGTTCCAGAATGGAGAATTCAGCTCATTATTTTGTTGTTTTGTAAATATGAGAATTTACAACATGCAAGGTACAAAAGGACCGATTTGAGTGTAAACTGGATTTTCTGCTTCATGCACCCACCTCTCGCCAATTAATGGGAACATTTATGGAAATGACTTCTCATGACTCTTTCTGGCTGGGTGAACAGTCAGGACCTGGAAATTATCCTGTCTTCTGGTCCTGACCCCAGACCAAAAATCTAGCCCAGGCTTTTGATTGACATTTGACCCCGGTTTGCAAATACAGGTCGAGTGTCCTTTATTTGAAACCCTTGGTGTCGATTGTATTTCCGATGATTTTGGTTTCTGGACACTACACGTAAACTTACGTTACAATAATAATAATAATCGATTATTGTCACAAGTAGGCTTCAATGAAGTTACTGTGAAAAGCCTCTAGTCGCCACATTCCGTAGACTTAGCTTGGGCTAGTTATAATCTGAAGTGTATAAATTGGCTGGAAAAGTAAGATGTATCATTCAATAATAAATACAGCTTATCTGTAATAAGTTTACTTTTGACATGTTCACTCCAAAAATCGCCAGGTAAACAACTAGACTCCCTGTGCTAAAGGTCAACAAGGTTCAAAAAGAGTGACTTTTTGGATGTGTTTGGTTTTCAGATTTACAGATAAAGGATACTCGATCTGCATCAATGAAGCCTTTGCCTATTTCCATCCACATTGAAAGTTGTCTAAATAATATAGTAGATGGCTAAGTATATAGCTCAATCCTCCGCATAATTTTGCTTGTACACCCACTACATTTTTAGACATTAATAATGTAGCCTATAGATTACAATCACCCAATATATATTATTCTACAGCTGGTAGATATTTGTCCCGCGAAGGTTACAACTTCCAATTAATGATTTTGGTCGGTTAATACAGAGATTAGTAGCTATTCTGGCCAGAGACCAGAAACATGGCTTTGTAAGTGGAATGTCAATTCAAAGTTTGCAGGTAGTTTGGCTCCTGGGCTTTCTATTCCTAAGGCATTCCCCAGCATATTTCTTTGTACTTCTTAAAACATTTCACAAAGGAATTTGTATCAGATGGTATCATTTCAAATGTGATGGACAAATGTAGACCTTCATAACATGTTACTTTAACAAAAAGGCTTCCATATTAAATTTTGCATGATGAAAACTGAAATTAGTTACTGTGCATATTTACAACTTGGAAGCATAAGGATGTATAGCACAGAGCTGTGGGTATTGATTGATAAACTCATATCGATTTACTAATGTACCTGGCTGGCTGTCTTCATCAGACTGGACTGTTTCAGACACAGTTTGTAGTATTGTAGGGGGGCTGCTAGAAGGAGTTGGAGGCCTTGAAGTGAGGGGCTTGAGGGATTCTGTATCAGAGATTTCTTCAGGTGGCTGGCTATCTGTCACAGTTGATTCAGAATACAGCTACAGGAAAGATAATGAGGAAAGCATTAACACTCTGCAGTAGCCCAGTAAGGTAGAGAAGTGACAAACAGGCTACAACTCTGGTTGAGGCCTTACGACAAATAATGATTAATTCAATGTGTCTTAATTAAAATACTGATTGTAGCACCATCGATCACACACGAGGCGAGACGTAGAGAACTTCAATCGAGGCTTTATTGAGCAGACTTGTTCAGACTTGTTCCCCAGCAGCTCAGTCACAGAATGCAGCTGCGGGGAGTAAACCGGGTTCTTATACCCCGCCTATCTGGGTGGAGCCCAGTAGGTGGCAGATCCAATCGGGACCCAGCATCAGTCCTCCAATAGCTCCTCGGCATTCATGGTGTACCGTATTACCCCTAATACATACCACCACATTCTCCCCTTGTTAAAAAGAACCCGGCGGGGTGGTGGGTGGTATGGTGGTCGGGGTTTACAGGGTCGGTGCCTTAACCATTGCACTATATACAACCATGCCGCTTTTACTGGGCCACTGAATTATTCACATTTTACCCGATTAGCAGCGTTAACTATTTACAACAATGCCCCTTTACTGGGCCGCTGAATTATATACATCTTAAGTCGACTCGATGAGTCGAGATGGTGCTCTGGTCACCCTCTCCGATCGTCTCAGCCTGGGTGGTGGTGGTGGTGGTGGTGCTGGCTCGGGTCCGGTTGACTCTAGGAGCATCGCGCTGTCCCTCTCTGTTTCCTTACTCCTGGGCGGGCCTGGGAGGAGAACCAATCCCCCCGGAAAGGGTGTGGCTATGGGGTGCACCGGCGGGAGTGAGGGGGTGGTGATTGGTGTTGGGGAGGTGTGGGGAGCTCCGGCGGGTGCCAGGTCCCACAGAGAGACCGTGTCCTGTCGGCCGTCTGGGTACGCCACGTAGACGTACTGCGGGTTGGCGTGGAGTAGATGTACCTTTTCCACCAGTGGGTCTGATTTGTGCGCCCGCACATGTTTCCGGAGCAGGATGGGTCCCGGGGCTGCCAGCCAGGTCGGAAGTGACGTTCCAGAAGCAGACTTCCTAGGGACGACAAGGAGGCGCTCGTGCGGCGTTTGGTTCGTGGTGGTGCACAGCAGGGACCGGATAGAATGAAGGGCATCCGGGAGGACTTCCTGCCAGCGGGAAGTTGGGAGACTCCTAGACCATAGGGCCAGTAGGACGGTCTTCCAGACCGTTCCGTTCTCCCTCTCTACCTGCCCGTTCCCCCCGGGGGTTGTAGCTGGTCGTCCTGCTCGAGGCTATGCCCTTGCTGAGCAGGAATTGATGCAGCTCGTCACTCATGAAGGAGGACCCCCTATCGCTATGAATGTAGGCGGGAAAATCGAACAGGGTAAAGATGGTGCAGAGGGCTTTAATGACCGTGGCCGCGGTCATGTCGGGGCAGGGGATGGCGAAGGGGAAACGGGAGTATTCGTCAACGACGTTAAGAAAGTACGTGTTGCGATAGGTGGAGGGGAGGGGGCCTTTGAAATCCAGACTGAGGCGTTCAAAGGGACGGGAAGCCTTTATCAGGTGCGCTCTATCTGGCCTGAAAAAATGCGGTTTGCATTCTGCGCAGATTTGGCAGTTCCTGGTGACTGTTCGGACCTCCTCGACGGAGCACGGGAGGTTGCGGGCCTTTATAAAGTGGTAGAAGCGAGTGACCCCCGGGTGGCAGAGGTCCTCGTGGAGGGCTTGGAGGCGGTCCACTTGTGCGTTGGCACATGTGCCGCGAGATAGGGCATCGGACGGCTCATTCAGCTTTCCGGGACGGTATAAGATCTCATAGTTGTAGGTGGAGAGTTCGATCCTCCACCGCAGGACCTTGTCGTTCTTTATCTTGCCCCGCTGTGCATTATCGAACATGAAGGCTACCGACCGTTGGTCAGTGAGGAGAGTGAATCTCCTACCAGACAGGTAATGCCTCCAATGTCACACAGCTTCCACTATGGCTTGGGCCTCCTTTTCTACTGAGGAGTGGCGAATTTCTGAAGCGTGGAGGGTCCGGGAGAAAAAAGCCATGGGTCTGCCCGCTTGGTTGAGCGTGGCCGCCAGAGCTACGTCGGACGCGTCACTCTCGACTTGGAAGGGGAGGGACTCGTCGATGGCGTGCATCGTGGCCTTTGCGATATCCGCTTTGATGCGGCTGAAGGCCTGGCGGGCCTCTGTCGACAGGGGAAAAGTAGTGGACTGGATTAGTGGGCGGGTCTTGTCTGCGTATTGAGGAACCCACTGGGCGTAATAAGAAAATAAGCCCAGGCAGCATTTCAGGGCTTTTGCACAGTGGGGAAGAGGGAACTCCATGAGGGGGCGCATGCGTTCGGGGTCGGGGCCTACCACTCCATTACGCATTACGTAGCCAAGGATGGCTAGACGGTCGGTGCTAAACACGCATTTTTCCTCGTTGTAGGTGAGATTGAGGGCGTTAGCGGTCTGGAGGAATTTGCGGAGGTTGGCGTCGTGGTCCTGCTGGTCGTGGCCGCAGATGGTGACGTTGTCGAGGTACGGGAACGTAGCCCGTAAACCGTGCTGGTCAACCATTCGGTCCATCTCCCGTTGGAAGACCGAGACTCCGTTCGTGACGCCGAATGGACCCCTTAAGAAGTGGTATAGCCGCCCGTCTGCTTCGAAGGCAGTGTACTTGCGGTCACCGGGGCGAATGGGGAGCTGGTGGTAGGTGGACATAAGGTCCACGGTGGAGAAGACCTTGTACTGTGCAATCTGATTGACCATGTCGGATATGCGGGGAAGAGGGTACGCATCTAGCTGCGTGTACCTGTTGATGGTCTGACTGTAGTCTATGACCATCCTCTGCTTCTCCCCTGTCTTCACTACTACCACATGGGCTCTCCAGGGACTATTGCTGGCCTGGATTATGCCTTCCTTCAGCAGCCGCTGGACTTCGGACCTGATAAACGTCCGGTCCTGGGTGGTGTACCGTCTGCTTCTAGTGGCGACGGGTTTGCAATCCGGGGTGAGGTTCGCAAACAAGGAGGGCGGTTCGACCTTGAGTGTCGCGAGGCCGGAGATAGTCAGTGGGGGTATAGGGCCGCCAAATTTGAATGTTAAGCTCTGGAGGTTGCATTGGAAGTCCAACCCCAGGAGGGTGGGAGCGCAGAGGTGGGGAAGGACATACAGCCGGTAATTTTTGAACTCTCTCCCCTGCTCCGTTAGGTTTGCGATGCAGAACCCTTTGATTGCAATGGAGTGGGACACCGCCGCCAGGAACATTTTTTGGGTGCTTGGCCGAATTACAAGGGAACAGCATCTTACCGTGTCCGGGTGAATAAAACTCTCCGTGCTCCCCGAGTCGATCAAACACAGCGTCTCGTGCCCGTTCACCAGCACCTTTGTCGTTGTCGTCTGGAGCGTCCGGGGCCACGACTAGTCGAGGGTCACCGATGCCAAACGTGGTTGGTGCATCAGATCGTTGTCTTCAGGCAGTGTGGAGCCGTCCACACTGGGGTACTTGCCTGTCAGCCAAGATGGCGGCGTCCATGGATCGCACGCGGTCGGGGGTGGACAAAATGGCCACTCCCATGGGTCGCACGCAGCCCGTGGGTAGTAAGATGGCGGCGCCCATCCCCCCCTCGTGGTGTCCGGGGCCCAAAATGGCGGCGCCTGTTGCCCGCCCGTGGGTCGCTAGGGGGGTTGAGTCCGTGGTCCCGTTTCTTCCCCGGAGATAGCGGTGACCCCACGGGACTGGCACACCGCTGCGTAGTGCCCCTTTTTACCGCAGCTTTTGCAGGTGGCCGAGCGGGCCGGGCAGCGCTGGCGGGGGTGTTTTGGCTGCCCGCAAAAGTAGCAGCGGGGCCCCCCCGGGTGGTCTGGGATTCTGGCTGCGCACGCTTGCGGAGGGGTGGGGGGTGCCGGGGGGCCAAGGGGCTGCAGTGCGGTCGGGGGCATAGGCGCAGGCGTTTTGGGAGGCCACGTCGAGGGAGGCTGCAAGGGCCCGTACCTCTGTGTGTCCGAGAGAGTCTTTCTTTAAAAGTCTCTGGCGAATTTGCGACGATGCCAAACCTGCTACGTAAGCGTCTCTGATCAGGAGGTCCGTATGTTCGTTCGCCGTAACCGCTGGGCAGTTGCAGTTTCTTCCCAGGATCGTTAGAGCATTGAAAAATTCGTCTAGCGATTCCCTGGGGATTTGGCGTCTCGGCGCGAGCTGGTAGCGTGCGTAGACCTGGTTGACGGGCCTAATGTAGATCTCCTTCAGCAAGTTGATCGCCGCTGGGAATTCTTCCGCGTCCTCGATGAGTGAGTAGATTTCGGGACTCACCCTGGAATGCAGGACCTGCATCTTCTGGTCTTCTGTTGGTCTGCCGGGGGCTGTTCGGAGGTACCCCTCAAAGCACGCCAGCCTGTGATTAAACGCCGATGTTGCGTTAGCTGCTTGGGGGCCGATTCGCAGGCACTCCAGGGCGATCCGGAGCTCCATATTCCTTTTTAAGTCTGCTCAATAAATTGTAGCACCATCGATCACACACGAGGCGAGACGTAGAGAACTTCAATCGAGGCTTTATTGAGCAGACTTGTTCAGACTTGTTCCCCAGCAGCTCAGTCACAGAATGCAGCTGAGGGGTAAACCGGGTTCTTATACCCTGCCTATCTGGGTGGAGCCCAGTTGGTGGCAGATCCAATCGGGACCCAGCATCAGTCCTCCAATAGCTCCTCGGCATTCATGGTGTACCGTATTACCCCTAATACATACCACCACACTGATGTTCAATTTTCTCTTTGATCAAATTAAATTGAATCAATCTTGTTCCTACTTTGCTGTAAATTTGAATACTACGCCATTTATTTCAACATCGTGTTCACATTCAAAGCAGTGTACTTTGTAACACATTAAAACAAATCTAAAAATCAATCAAAAACCTTAGCATGGCTCTGTTTTGCTAAATACTTAAATTGATTATTCTATTAATCACTTAACAGCATGCATCTGAACCATGCAAACATTGGGCTACATAGAAACATAAAAATAGGAGCAAGAGGAGGCCATTAGGCCCTTCGAGCCTGCAACACCATTCATTATGATCATGGCTGATCAACATAATGGGCAAAATTCTCCCGAAACGGCGCGATGTCCGCCGACTGGCGCCCAAAATGGTGCCAATCAGACGGGCATCGCGCCGCCCCAAAGGTACGGAATGCTCCGCATCTTTGGGGGCCGAGCCCCAACATTGAGGGGCTAGGCCGACGCCGGAGGAATTTCCGCCCCGCCAGCTGGCGGAAACGGCCTTTGTTGCCCCGCCAGCTGGCGCGGAAATGACATCTCCGGGCGGCGCATGCGCGGGAGCAGTGGAGGGAGTCTCTTCCGCCTCCGCCATGGTGGAGACCGTGGCAGAGGCAGAAGGGAAAGAGTGCCCCCATGGCACAGGCCACCGTGGGGGCACCCCCCGGGGTCAGATCGCCCCGCGCCCCCCCCCAGGACCCCAGAGTCCGCCCGCGCCGCCTTGTCCCGCCGGTAAATAGCTGCTTTAATTTACGCCGGCGGGACAGGCAATTTATCGGCGGGACTTCGGCCCATCCGGGCCGGAGAAACGAGCGGGGGGGCCTGCCAACCGGCGCAGCGCGATTCCCGCCCCCGCCGAATCTCCGGTGCCGGAGACTTCGGCAACCGGCGGGGGCGGGATTCACGGCAGCCCCCGCCGATTCTCCGACCCGGCGGGGGGTCGGAGAATGACGCCCAATATTTGCTCAAATTTGGATGTCTGATTTTATTTGATTTTTTGTGTTGCACTTATAATATTTCTCACTAGTGGGGCATTCTGTGAATTAATGGGCAGGATTCTCAGTTTCTTTTTTTTTATTCTCCTCCTTTTTCAAGTTTTCTCCCACATTTACACCCATCAACAATAAACAATAATCAACACGATATGTCAATCCCCATAATAACAACAAACCCATCCGCCCACCAACCCCCAAACCTCAACCCGCCTGTTTACATAAACAAATGACAAAAAGGAATCAGGGATTACCCGTAGTCACCCTTAATCTACACGGCAATCCACACCCCCCCCACCCCCCCACCCCCAACCAACGCCATCCAGCCTCTAAGAGAGTACCGTACACGATACCCCAAAGTTGTACCCCCCACCCCCCCCCCCCCCCAAGTCTCCAGCTCCTCCCGTCCAATGCCTCTTGTAAAACTCCTCCTCCCAACCTCGGTTCCCTCCCCCAACCTCGGTTCCGTCCCCCCAACTTTCCACCCTGGCTAGACCACTCGGACCCTGTCCTGTCAGGCTCTGATGGCCGCAGCCCCTCCCCCCACCTCACTCCCGTTCACTGGCCGGCTTAAACCAGCCAGCGTGGAGGCCCCCACCCGGGTTCCTTTCCCCCTTGCCCGGCCCTAGGTAAGCCCAAAGATCCCCTTTTAGCACACAAACCCCGCATATCCACCTACACCCCAAAGAGCCCTCCTTTCGAGTGAAAGACCCGTCCCTTCCCTTGTCCAAATATATGCAACATTGGCTCCTTTAGCCTCTACACCCGCGCGCAGTGATACAAAAAAGAAGAAGAAAATACAGTCATGAGGTTACATCGGCACATGACCATTCCTCAATTTGTCAGTTCTACCACAGTCCTTCTGCCTTCGCAAACTCCTCCGCTGCTTCCGCCGTTCCAAAATAAAAGTCCCTGAGCTTGTAAGTCACCCTCAGCTTCGCTGGATATACAATGCCGCACTGCACCTTGCCAATGTACAGTGCCCTCTTCACCCGGTTGAAGGCAGCCCGTCTCCTCGCCAGCTCCACCGTAAAGTCCTGGTATACACGTATACCAGCTCCAGCCCACTGCACCACCCGCTTCTGCTTGGCCCAGCTCAGGACCTTCTCCTTCACACTGTACCTACGGAAGCACAGAGTCACTGCCCTTGGCGGCTCACTTGCCTTTGGTACAGGCCTCCACGACCGATGAGCCCGATCCAGTTCATATCGGGAGGGGTCCTCCCCTCCCCCAGTAGTTTTGCCAGCATCGCGGCAAAATACTCAGTCGGCTTCGGTCCTTCAACTCCTTCGGGCAGCCCCACGACCCTCAAATTCTGTCGCCTGGATCTGTTTTCCAGATCTTCCATTTTTCCTCTCAGATTCTTGTTCATGTCCATCACGTTCCGCATCTTCTTCCCCATCGATGCAAGTTGATCACCGTGCTGCAATACCGTCTCCTCCACTTCCTTCAGCGCCTCCCCTTGCTCTCGCACCTCCGCCACTGCGCTCGCCACCGCCGTCTTTACCGGGGAAACCGCCTCCTCCACTAGCACATTCAAAACCTCCCTCATCTCCTTCCTCACCATCTCCATACATTTCTCAATCTGCGCCAACTGCGTTTGGAATTCCGCAGCCATCACCTTAGTTAGTTCTTCAGCCGTAAGCACTGCGGCCTCCCCTGGTGCTCCAGCCTCCATTTTCTTTGTTGACCCCGCGGTGACCTTTCCCCTCTCCAAGTGACTTTCAGCCGCTTTTTTCCCGGCCGTTTTTTTGGTGATTTTCGACATCCTTCTTCTTCTTGCGCTATCCACCGACTTTTACTGCCGTCGCTGGCCCTAGGACCGGGCGTTACTCCCCGAAAATGCCATTCCCGAACGGGAGCCCTCCAATGTGCGGCTGCCTCCCGCCAGCCGTCACCGAAAGTCAGGATTCTCAGTTTATGAGACTAGGCGCTGGATTCTCCGATTGCCGACCCCAAAATCGTGTTCGGCAATTGACCGGAGAATCCGTTTTTACGTCAAAATCGGGGCGGCACCATTTTTCAGATGCTCCGCTCCCCCAAAAACAGCGTAATCGCTGAGTATGCTGCACGCTGTTCGGACGGCCTCAGGCTGTCACCTGAGGCCCTCCCCCGATGTTCTGCCCCCGATGGGCAAACGTCCTGACAGTGTGGGGCGCGTGTGCTCACAGTTTTCGGGGACCTCGCGTGGCAGCTATGGACTGTGTACAGCACCGCCACAGTTGGGGGGGGTGAGCCATTCCGCTGGTCAGGGGTGGGGGCTTCGGCGGGCTGGGGGATGGTCTGGAGGGGTACACGGAGGCAATATTTGGCAGGCCGGGTCCGTGCGCGGCTGGCGCCATGTTGTAAGGTGCAATCGCTGCAGGTCGCTGCCGTGTGCATGCGCGGCTAAAGACCTGGCAATTCCCCATTCCTATCTGCAGGTAAAGCAGGGGGGCTTTATGTGGTGCAGCTGCTAGCCCCCTACAGAGTGGAGCATCAGTGCGGGGGGGGGGGCGTCGACTTTTTGGTCGTAAGACTAGACACATGCTCCGGGCATAGCCTCAAAATCGGAGAATCCAGCCCTTGTGTTGACAGCAAAGCAAAATCCGTGGACTTTTACGACAGAAAAGCCGGCGCCGCACCTGGATCAATTCCACGACGATTGAGGGGTTGAACCAGTGCCGCGGAACACAATCGATTCCAGTGAAAAAAGTCCATGACTGACACTCGGAAGGCTGACAAGCTGCAGCTGCATATACCCATTACTATCTCACACACATTTATCCCAGCCAAAAAGATGGCAATGGTTGTGCTGGAGCACGTCCATACAGCTGATGGGTCGGCTGGAGCCAGAGAGCACCCAGCCCCTGGCATTAGGTTTAAAGTGAGCAGTCAGCGGCGTGCGCAGCTGCATGACTGCCTTGCCGACTACAGCAATGGTGTTCCTTGCTCGTCCACCCCGACCCCATAGCCCACCTGGCCACCCTCCACTACTACCCCCGGCCCTGGCAGAAACCCCCAAGCCAGCAGCACAACCGTCAGTAAACTAATGCAAAGTTGGACACCTTCTGTACACCCTCTCTCTCCCTCAGCAGCTGCCAGGCCCATTTTAGGATTTTTAAAAGCACAAGTGAACCACATCGTCGGGAACTCGGCATATCGGAGGCAGAGGCCCTGGAGAATACCGGGTCTGGCCCGCTAATGATATGTAAACAGTATCTACTGTACGTGCATTCCAGAACGCATTGTCGCCGCTGTCGAGGTGCTGGAGCATTGCAATTTGACGTCAAATCGACATCGGAACCGCTCGTTCGCCCAATCGCCTTTCCCGATTTTACCATTGGCTAATGGAGAATTCCACCCAATATATATTTATAGTTAGAATAACATATTATGAATTTGTCTCCTCTTCTCTCTATCAGACCTCAGGTGTGATTGTCTAATGCAAAATTCAGAACCTTGATAGCAGTCTGTGAATTTCAACACCTGTCACAGAGCAAACAAAATCATTCCTACTCTCATCAGAAGGTGAGGTATTGATATTAGGAATATCAGCTGTGTAAATGAAGCAGCCATTCCAGAGGATTCAAAGGTTCCAGTGAAGGGTTCAGAAAATCTTCACATATCGCATTATGAAAAGAGCTGGTAATCTGCAGACACCGTCACTATGGAAACAAGCTTATTTGAGATTATTCTAAGCTTTTAGTATAGGTGGAATAGTTCTTCTGCTATCTGACATATTAACTGTGCCCTTTAGTCTTTGTTAGACTACATCAGTTGCACATAATACATTCTCCAAACTAGGCTGCACCATCGAAACAAGTCACCTCTAAGCCTATGGAGAGAAACAGTTAATGTTTCAGCTTGATGACCTTAACTGAAAGGTTAACTCTCTGTCTCTCTCTGCAGATGCTGCCAGACCCGCTGAGTTTCACCAGCACTTTTTGTTCTTATTTCAAATTTTCAGCATCCGCGGTATTTTGCTTTTGCACCTCTAACCCTAAATGCTTCGGATGTGTCTGAATAGAAGTTTTAATTTCTTGAGTTGCTGACGCTCTCAGACATTTACTATTGCATATGACAAATTAACTTAACTTCCTAATTTTTGGATGGCAAGATATTTTGGATTACAGAAAGAGCAAAGATCTACATCAGAGATCACGGTATATTCCTACATGTTGCAGCTGCTGTGTGTAATCCAAATGTCCCCTCTTGTGTGTCTCTGGATAATGAATGGTGATCGCCCAGTCAATTGTCAGAATTTTCTCAGCCAAACTTCATTCCACTCTTGTTTAATGTCAATAATTATACACTTTACAATGATAGTCACTGAATAATTTTCTTGTATCTCTTTTTGTTCCATTACTAATTATTTTAAACCTGTGTCTCTCATTCCCAATCCTTTCACTTGGGGAACTGTTTCTCTCTATTTGCTCCATCCAGGCCCCTCATGATTTTCAATACCTCTCTCAAATCTCCTCTCAGCCTTTTTTTCTCGAAGAAAAACAGTCCTAACTTCTCCAATCTATCTTCACTCTCTCCAATACCTTCTCATCCTTCCTAAGTGAGTGCTTAAGGTCTTGGAATGCACTGCCTGAGAGCTGATGAAGGCAGGGTCAATCGAAGCATCCAAAAAAGAATTAGACTGTTATCTGAAGATAAGGAAGAATGTACAGGATTACAGGAAGGCAGGAGAGTGGCATTAAAGGAATTGCTCAGTAAGAGAGTTGGTGCAGACACGATGGGCCGAATGGCCTCCTTGTGCTATAACAATTCAGTGATTCTGTTATCCTGTCGTGAGCAGCAACAGGATCCCAGTATAAGCCATGAATGTAGTTAATATGTCAGATGGCAAAAGAGCTATTTCACATATACTAAAAGCTTAAAAATAATTTCAAATAAACTTGCTTCCATAGTTACCAGAATAATCAGAGTGACAAATCAAAAAGCAGAATACTGTGGTGATTGGAAATCTGAAATCATGAGAGAAAATGTTGGGCCTTTCATCAGAACCAAATGTTAACTCTGTTCCTCTCTCCCTAGATGCTACCTGACCTGTTGAATGTTTCCAGCATTTTCTGTATTTTGAGAAATAGGAGACCCTGTGGTGAATATAGGTATTAGACTATCCCCCCACACAGCCTGGATGCTTCGATTGACCCAGCCTTCATTTGCGGCCTTTCAAAAGATGTCTGCACATCAGCAAATCAGCCAGATTGTTGGCTATTTTGATGAACCCCTTCATTTTCTAGATGGGAAATTAAATCTGTTTCCAGTTTCATGGTGTATCACCTTTTTGTGAAGCTTGGCCTGGCCTGTTTGCAGAAAATGACCTTTTTCAATACCATGTGCCACTTCCTCAAACTCCCAACTATGCAGCTGCCGCCACCACTCCCCCTCCCCACCCCAGAGCCCTGACCCCAGCCCCAAAGCCCTGCCTTCAACCCAGAGCCCTGCCTCCCACCCCTTAGCCTTGCCCCCACCCCAGAGCCCTGCCTCTTACTTACCCCAGAGCCCTACCTCCCACCCAGAGCCCTGCTTCCCACCCCAGAGCCCTGCCTCCTGATGTGTTAGGCAGGTTGGTTCGATATGGACTGCACTCGATGCAGGGAAGTTAGAAACAGACGTCTAACACAGGAGAAGATCCAACACTGTTTTATTCAACTAGATGAACTGCTGTACATATTCAGCTTGTGGGTCGACACTATATTGATCAGACTCGTGACCTTGTAGTAGCCTGACCAGACTTACCAGCTACCACATGGTGTTTGTGTTTGCTAGCTCGTGGACTCTGACTGTCTCAGTAGCTGTGTCCCGAGAGAGCGGGAAAGCTAGTGCCCTCTGGCTTTATAGTGGTAGTGTCCTGTCTGGTGATTGGCTGTGCTGTGTTGTATGCTTACTGGTCATCCTGTGTGTTAATCACTGCCTGTCTGCACTTCAATATATACATGAGTGGATATTATAACATCACCCCCCTTTTTTTTTGAGTTAAATAAATACTGAGGTGTGTATATATATACATATATATATATATATGCCTGACTATATACAAACGGTGATTGAACAAACGTATATACATGGGAAGGTGTCGATAGTGCAGATACATGGCAAACTAAGCAATATTTACATGAATTAAGTCGATGGATTCAGTCACAAAAATTTACAAAAGTTAAGTCTACAGATTCAGTCTTTGTGGCGGACGAGGAATTCTTGTCGATCGTCGCGGAGGTGGATCAGGAGCTGCCTGCACGTGGAGAGGTGGGATCGCTGCCATCGCGGTGGTCGCGTGGGCCGGCAGGATCTCTGGCAGATCAGTGGCCTTGTGGCAGGGTACGTCTGGAGGAAGCATGATAGCCAGCGGAGCACTGCGGTCAGGTAGTGGGCGTGGAACTCTTCGCAATGCCCGTCTGTTGTGCCGTAGCAGCGAGCCATCAACCATGCGAATAATGAAAGACCTCAGGGCAACTTGTTTGACAACAACAGCTGTGGCTGACCAACCGCCCTCAGGCAACTGAACGCGAACATGATCGGCTGGAACCAGCTCAGGTAAATCCGTGGCATGAGCATCGTATGTGGCCTTCTGTTGGGCCCGGGACTGCTGCACTTTTTGTAGTACCGTGAGGTGGTCAAGGTCTGGAACATGGATGGCTGGAACTGTGGTCCTCAGATTGAAATTCATGAGCATCTGCGCTGGAGACAACCCAGTGGACAGTGGGGTTGACCTGTATGGCAGCATCGCCAGGTTGAAGTCGGAGCCTGAGTCTGCAGCTTTGCACGGCCACCGCATGACAATATGGACCCCTTTCTCGGCCTTCCCGTTTGATTGCGGGTAATGGGGACTGGAGGTAACGTGACGGAAGTTGTAGGACTGTGCAAAGTTAGACCATTCTTGGCTGTAAAAGCATGGATTGTTGTTGCTCATTACCGTGAGCTGAATCCCGTGCCTGGCGAATGTTTCTTTGCAGGCTTTGATGACCGCCTTCGACATGAGGTCGGACAGTTTCACCACTTCTGGGTAACTGGAGAAGTAGTCGACCAGGAGTACGTAGTCACGCCCCTTGGCGTGAAAAATGTCTACACCTACTTTGGACCACAGCGAGGTCACGATCTCGTTCTGTTGTCGTGTTTCCTTGGGTTGAGCCGGTTGAAACTTCTGACAGGTGGGGCAGTTGAGGACCGTGTTGCCCGGCCAGTAAACCGCCTCCCGAGCTCTGCGTCGGCATTTCTCGACTCCAAGGTGGTCCTCATGGAGTTGACCCAGCACCATAGCCTGCATGCTTTGAGGAATAACGATCCTGTCGAGTTTCAGAAGGATTCCCTCCACAACCGTCAGCTCGTCGTTAACATTAAAGAATTGGGGACATTGTCCCTTCTGCCAGCCATGGGTAAGGTGCTGCATCACAGGCTGCAGTAAAGGATCCTTGGCCGTTTCCTCACGAATTTGGACCACCCGTTCGTCAGAGGCTGGGAGGTTGGTGGCACACAATTGCACTTGCGCTTCTATGTGGCAGATGAAGTCACCTTGTTCATACGGTGTGGTGATGGACCGGGATAGGGCATCTGCAATGATTAGCTCTTTGCCTGGCGTGTAGACAAGTTCGAAGTTATAGCAGCGGAGTCGAATAAGAATTTGCTGCAACCGAGGTGTCATGTCATTTAAATCCTTCTGGATTATGGGGACTAGAGGCCTGTGATCCGTTTCCACCGTGCATTTCGGCAGGCCATAAACGTAGTCATGAAACTTGACTATTCCCGTCAGGAGACCCAGACACTCCTTTTCGATCTGGGCATACTGTTGCTCAGTGGGTGTCATGGCCCTGGAGGCATATGTCACTGGAGCCCAGGACAGGAGTCATCTCGCTGGAGGAGCACCGCCCCAATGCCGTCCTGGCTGATATCTTGGTTTCCTTGGTTGGGTCGAAGAACTGGGGCTGTGGTGAGCTTTGCCTTCAACTCACGCCATTCCGCTTCATGTGTGGGCAGCCACTGGAATTCCGTTGACTTCTTGACGAGATGGCGGAGGGCTGTGGTGTGGGATGCCATATTGGGACTGAATTTCCCGAGAAGGTTGACCATCCCGAGGAAACGGAGGACCGCCTTCTTGTCCTCCGGGGACGTTGTCATTGATCGCCAAGACTTTGCCGGCATCTGGCCGCACACCCTGTCGCGAGCTGTGTTCGCCTAGAAACTTTATATCAGATTAACCAAATAAGCACTTGGCTCTGTTGAGCTGGAGACCATGGGCGTCATTCTCCGACCCCCCGCCGGGTCGGAGAATGGCCGTTGGCCGCCGTGAATCCCGCCCCCGCCCCCGCCGAAGTCTCCGAAGGGAGAAAAGTCGGCGGGGCGTTAATGGCGCCGCTGCCGCAGAGAATGTCACGGGTCTGCGCAAGGCAGCCGATTTTCGGCCTGCCGATATTCTCCCTTCCGGATGGGCCGAAGTCCCGTCGACGTGATGACCGTTCACGTCGACGTGAATCAAACCTCCTTTTCATCGGCGTGACCCGGTGCTCCAGGCTCACGCCGACCAGCGAGGAGGTGAGTGACGGCCTGGGGGGTTGGCTCTGGGCAGGAAATGGCGTGGCCGCAGACTGATTGCCTGAGGAGAGGTGTGTCTCGGCTTGTGTGTGTGTGCGGCGGGGGGGGGGGGGGGGGGGCGGGGGGGGGGGGGGGGTTAGAGTAGGCTGGGCTCCGGGGGAGTGCCGGGAGGGGGTCCGTGCCGGGGTGGAGGTTGGGGGTTGTGGAGGGGGTCCGTGCCGGGGTGGAGGTTGGGGGGGGGGTCCGTGCCGGTGTGGAGGTTGGGGAGGGGGTCCGTGCCGGGGTGGAGGTTGGGGAGGGGGTCCGTGCCGGGGTGGAGGTTGGGGGGGGGTCCGTGCCGGGGTGGAGGTTGGGGGGGGTCCGTGCTGGGGTGGAGGTTGGGGGTTGTGGAGGGGGTCCGTGCCGGGGTGGAGGTTGGGGGGGGGTCCGTGCTGGGGTGGAGGTTGGGGGTTGTGGAGGGGGTCCGTGCCGGGGTGGAGGTTGGGGGGGGGTCCGTGCTGGGGTGGAGGTTGGGGGTTGGGGAGGGGGTCCGTGCCGGTGTGGAGGTTGGGGAGGGGGTCCGTGCCGGGGTGGAGGTTGGGGAGGGGGTCCGTGCCGGGGTGGAGGTTGGGGGGGGGGGTCCGTGCCGGGGTGGAGGTTGGGGAGGGGGTCCGTGCCGGGGTGGAGGTTGGGGGGGGGTCCGTGCCGGGGTGGAGGTTGGGTGTTGGGGAGGGGGTCCGTGCCGGGGTGGAGGTTGGGGGGGGTCCGTGCTGGGGTGGAGGTTGGGGGGGTCCGTGCTGGGGTGGAGGTTGGGGGTTGTGGAGGGGGTCCGTGCCGGGGTGGAGGTTGGGGGGGGGGTCCGTGCTGGGGTGGAGGTTGGGGGTTGGGGAGGGGGTCCGTGCCGGTGTGGAGGTTGGGGAGGGGGTCCGTGCCGGGGTGGAGGTTGGGGAGGGGGTCCGTGCCGGGGTGGAGGTTGGGGGGGGGGGTCCGTGCCGGGGTGGAGGTTGGGGAGGGGGTCCGTGCCGGGGTGGAGGTTGGGGGGGGGTCCGTGCCGGGGTGGAGGTTGGGTGTTGGGGAGGGGGTCCGTGCCGGGGTGGAGGTTGGGGGGGGTCCGTGCTGGGGTGGAGGTTGGGGGGGTCCGTGCTGGGGTGGAGGTTGGGGGTTGTGGAGGGGGTCCGTGCCGGGGTGGAGGTTGGGGGGGTCCGTGCTGGGGTGGAGGTTGGGGGTTGGGGAGGGGGTCCGTGCCGGTGTGGAGGTTGGGGGGTCCATGCCGGGGTGGAGGTTGGGGGGGGTCCGTGCCGGGGTGGAGGTTGGGGAGGGGGCCGTGCCGGGGTGGAGGTTGGGGAGGGGGCCGTGCCGGGGTGGAGGTTGGGGGGGTCCGTGCCGGTGTGGAGTTTGGGGGGGTCCGTGCCGGGGTGGAGGTTGGGGGGGGTCCGTGCCGGGGTGGAGGTTGGGGGGGGTCCGTGCCGGGGTGGAGGTTGGGGAGGGGGCCGTGCCGGGGTGGAGGTTGGGGAGGTCCGTGCTGGGGTGGAGGTTGGGGGTTGGGGAGGGGGTCCGTGCCGGGGTGGAGGTTGGGGAGGGGGTCCGTGCCGGGGTGGAGGTTGGGGAGGGGGTCCGTGCCGGGGTGGAGGTTGGGGGGGGGTCCGTGCCGGGGTGGAGGTTGGGGGGGGTCCGTGCTGGGGTGGAGGTTGGGGGTTGTGGAGGGGGTCCGTGCCGGGGTGGAGGTTGGGGGGGGTCCGTGCTGGGGTGGAGGTTGGGGGTTGTGGAGGGGGTCCGTGCCGGGGTGGAGGTTGGGGGGGGGTCCGTGCTGGGGTGGAGGTTGGGGGTTGGGGAGGGGGTCCGTGCCTGTGTGGAGGTTGGGGAGGGGGTCCGTGCCGGGGTGGAGGTTGGGGAGGGGGTCCGTGCCGGGGTGGAGGTTGGGGGGGGGGTCCGTGCCGGGGTGGAGGTTGGGGAGGGGGTCCGTGCCGGGGTGGAGGTTGGGGGGGGGTCCGTGCCGGGGTGGAGGTTGGGTGTTGGGGAGGGGGTCCGTGCCGGGGTGGAGGTTGGGGGGGGTCCGTGCTGGGGTGGAGGTTGGGGGGGTCCGTGCTGGGGTGGAGGTTGGGGGTTGTGGAGGGGGTCCGTGCCGGGGTGGAGGTTGGGGGGGGGTCCGTGCTGGGGTGGAGGTTGGGGGTTGGGGAGGGGGTCCGTGCCGGTGTGGAGGTTGGGGAGGGGGTCCGTGCCGGGGTGGAGGTTGGGGAGGGGGTCCGTGCCGGGGTGGAGGTTGGGGGGGGGGGGGTCCGTGCCGGGGTGGAGGTTGGGGAGGGGGTCTGTGCCGGGGTGGAGGTTGGGGGGGGGTCCGTGCCGGGGTGGAGGTTGGGTGTTGGGGAGGGGGTCCGTGCCGGGGTGGAGGTTGGGGGGGGTCCGTGCTGGGGTGGAGGTTGGGGGGGTCCGTGCTGGGGTGGAGGTTGGGGGTTGTGGAGGGGGTCCGTGCCGGGGTGGAGGTTGGGGGGGTCCGTGCTGGGGTGGAGGTTGGGGGTTGGGGAGGGGGTCCGTGCCGGTGTGGAGGTTGGGGGGTCCATGCCGGGGTGGAGGTTGGGGGGGGTCCGTGCCGGGGTGGAGGTTGGGGAGGGGGCCGTGCCGGGGTGGAGGTTGGGGAGGGGGCCGTGCCGGGGTGGAGGTTGGGGGGGTCCGTGCCGGTGTGGAGGTTGGGGGGGTCCGTGCCGGGGTGGAGGTTGGGGGGGGTCCGTGCCGGGGTGGAGGTTGGGGGGGGTCCGTGCCGGGGTGGAGGTTGGGGAGGGGGCCGTGCCGGGGTGGAGGTTGGGGGGGTCCGTGCTGGGGTGGAGGTTGGGGGTTGGGGAGGGGGTCCGTGCCGGGGTGGAGGTTGGGGAGGGGGTCCGTGCCGGGGTGGAGGTTGGGGAGGGGGTCCGTGTCGGGGTGGAGGTTGGGGGGGGGGGGTCCGTGCTGGGGTGGAGGTTGGGGAGGGGGCCGTGCCGGGGTGGGTGATGGGAGGGCAAATGAGTTGGTCCACCTGGCCAGGTGCCAGCCTCCAACAGTTGGACCCATGCGGTCCATGCCACCTGGCTGGGGGGAGGAGGGGATATGGGCAATGATGACATGTCGTCGTTCCCCTCCCCCCCACCAGGCCGTCATGTTTTCAGATCATCCAGCGATGTTGGCCGCCGTGGTGGCAGCCGCTCATGTCTATGTTGCCCTGGATGAGGAGGAGGAGGAGGAGGAGGAGCGTGCCAGAGAGGCGGCGCAGGCTGCCGCAGAGGGGCAGGCGGCAGCCGCCCAGGCTGGAGGGACACCTGACCGACAGGACGAGGACGGGGAGGAGGACGTCGCGGCCCCACGGCAACGGAGGCACACAAGGGCGCCCCGTGTGTACCGGCCCCGGCAGTCATACCAGGACCTCACGGACCGGGAATGCAGGAGGAGACTCCGGATGAGCCGGGAAACCGTGGCACACATCTGCCCCCTGCTGGCACACCTGTCACCGCGTGGCACTGGCGGGGGACACCCTCTCCCCGTGTCCGTCAAGGTTACGGTGGCCCTGAACTTTTATGCAACGGGGTCATTCCAGGCACTGAGTGGGGACCTGTCCGGCATATCGCAGACATCGGTGCATCGGTGCATCCGGGCAGTGACAGATGCCCTTTATGCCATGGCGCACCGCTACATCCGCTTCCCCGTGGACCGGGCCAGCCAAGATGCCCGGGCCGTGGGCTTCTCTGCCATTGCCGGGTTCCCCATGGTCCAGGGCGCGATCGATGGGATGCACGTCGCCGTGCGGCCACCTGCAGATAACAGGGCCGTGTTCACTAATAGGAAGGGGACCTATTCGATGAACGTACAGGTGGTCTGCGACCACCGCATGATGATCCTGCACGTCTGCGCCCGTCACCCAAGCAGTGTACACGACTCATTCGTGTTGTCGCGGTCATCCATCCCCGGCATGTACGAGGGACGCCATCCCCGGCTGAGGGGGTGGTTGCTGGGAGACAGGGGCTACCCATTGCGATCGTGGCTGATGACGCCTATACGGAGGCCACGCAATGAGGCGGAGAACCGCTACAATGATGCCCATGTAGCGACAAGGGGAGTGATCGAAAGGTGCTTTGGCGTGCTGAAGATGCGTTTCAGGTGCCTGGACCTCTCTGGGGGCGCCCTCCAGTATCGGTCAGATAGGGTCGGCCGCATCATTGTGGTGTGCTGCGTCCTGCACAACATAGCCCAGCAGAGGGGCGATGTGCCGCAGGCAGAGGAGGGCGGAGTGGAGGAGCAGCAGGAAGAGGCCCAGTCCTCCCCAGATGAGGGGGATGGGGGCAATGGTCAGGGCAGACGGGGTAGACACAGACGGGTGGCTGTCCACCGTTACCGGCTGGCCCAGCGGGCACGGGACAGACTGATAGACGCCCGCTTCACTGACTAGATGGGCGTGGGAATCGGGTAGTATGGCCACAGACCGCACACCATGACAACAGCCGACCACCCACACCCCCCACCCATCCACCCACCCTACACCCTCACCCCCCCTCCCCAACCCCACACACCCCACCCGCATGCACACCACCCCCCCACCCCCAATTGCCGATCCACCGGCGGCACAACGGGCCGGGCTCACCCAGTTGCGGGTGGACGCGTGTCTATCGCAGGCCATGGAGAATGATGACAACCCGCCTCCGATGAGCTCCTGGCTCTACATCGTTGGACTATGTCTGACCCATGGCCACAGTACCACCATCCACCCGGACCATCCCTGCATGCGGCTGTGACACTGCAGCGCACGGTCCCGTCCTCTGCCCGGGGGATGTTGATGGCGGCCCAGGGGGAAGGGGGCAGACTCACCTGGGGCTGAGGTAAGACCACCCCTCACACACACACTTGCGCTCAACGTACATGACACCCCCGCACACTTTGGACAGAGCACAAAGGGAGCTTCGGTAGGTGTAACATTGACTTTAATAACCAAAGGAGTTCATGCACGTGCCCTAGCGCCTAAAACTCATCTGTGCCCTGCACCCGTGCCAACTTACTCAGTGTCTAATTGTTTGGCCTTACGGGCCCTTTGACTACGTCTACGTGGTTCCCCAGACGGTACAGCAGAACTGGAGGTGGACTCCTGTGATTCCTGCCCTCTGACACTGGATCCCTTTGGCGGCCGTTTCCTGGGGCGTCCTGGCCTAGATGGGCCAGGCTGCGGCCCGGGCGACTGGGATGGCGAGCTGCCAGCCTGTCCTGCCCGTTGCCCACCCGATGCACCTGGGACGGAAGGGGGGGAGTCCGAGGTGTCGCGGTGTACCGGGACCTCCCCTACAGAGGGAGCCGGGACGGACCACACCACCTCCTCCTCCCTCGGGGTGCCCGATGGCCCCCAGGCCTCTACATGGGTGGGGGATGCGAACGGACTGGCCATCCGACGTGCCCCCGACATCTGGCGCTGCCAGTCCTGGAGGCCCGTGCTGGTATCGACAGGGGTCTGCAGGTTTGCAGCCATGGAGCCCAGGGGGTTGTCGAACCCTGTCTGCGACAGTGCGACGCCAGCTCGCACATGGCCACTGGCGCCGATGCCCTCAGCGATGGCCTGCTGAGACTGGGCCATGGCCTGCAGAGACTGGGCCATGGCCTGCAGAGACTGGGCCATGGCCTGCTGAGACTGGGCCATGGCCTGCTGAGACTGGGCCATGGCCTGCTGAGACTGGGCCATGGCCTGCTGAGACTGGGCTATGGCGTTGAGCGCCTCTGCCATCTGGCGCTGGCACTGGCTCATGGCCTCCTGTGAGAGGGCAGCCATTTCCTGGGCCACAGACGCCGCCTGCACGGAAGGCCCCAGGCCTCGCAAACCGTTCCCCATGTCTGACACCGTCGCACCCATTGCCTCCACCGCGGACGCCACCCGTGCGGTGTCAGCCTGGGTGGCACGCATGACCGGGACCACTCCCAGCTCCTGGACGCGGGTGGACTCCTCCACCTGCGACCGCAGCCGCCGCAAGCCACCCGTCACCCTATTCGCTCGTCTCCGTGTCGGTGGTTGCATCGGATCTATGTGTGGGTGTGGTAACTGCAGGAACCCGGGATCCATCTGGGCGGCAGATGTTCGCTTGGCCTGGGCTGCCCTCCGACCGCCCGGTCCCTCTGCTGCTCCTACCTCCACCTGCTGTACCGGGACGGCTGTGTTGTGCGCACCAGTGAGTGTACCAGACGCCTCATCACTAAAGTGCCCAACCGTGGTGAGTGTTTCTGCGATGGTGGAGGGTGTTGGTGACAGCAGTGGCGTTGTGTCGTGCTCTTCGTCCCACTCTGAGTCCATGGCACTTTGGGGTGGGGGTTCGTCTCCACCCATCCACTCTGAGTCACTGTCCGGTATTTCGTCTTCCCGGGTAGGGGTGTCCTGGGTAGTGCTGTCCCGGGTAGTGCTGTCCCGGGTAGTGCTGTCCCGGGTAGTGCTGTCCCGGGTAGTGGTGTCCCGGGTAGGGGTGTCCTGGGTAGTGTTGTCCCGGGTAGGGGTGTCCTGGATAGTGGTGTCCTGGGTAGTGGTGTCCTGGCTCGGATGTGACGGGGGCCTGTGGCTGCCCCCCTCATCGCTGGGTGGTCGCTCCCGCACGTGACGGGGGTGTCGTCTCCCTGTTGCTCCAGGTCTCTCCGTCTCCCGTGGTGTGCGAGAGGCATCCTGCGGGCGTCGCATGCTGGAGGGTCCGGGTCTCTCCGTCTCCCGTGGTCTCCGAGGGGCATCCTGCGGGCGTCGCATGCTGGAGGGTCCGGGTCTCTCCGTCTCCCGTGGTCTCCGAGGGGCATCCTGCGGGCGTCGCATGCTGGAGGGTTCGGGTCTCTCCGTCTGCCGTGGTCTCCGAGGGGCATCCTGCGGGCGTCGCATGCTGGAGGGTGCGGGTCTCTCCGCCTCCCGTGGTCTCCGAGGGGCATCCTGCGGGCGTCGCATGCTGGAGGGTGCGGGTCTCTCCGTCTCCCGTGGTCTCCGAGGGGCATCCTGCGGGCGGTCTGCATCTGCGGGGATGGGTGCCTGGACGTTTGGTCCTGCGATACACAATGAAGCATGCATGGTTAGACATCAGGCAGTGATCAGGTGATACGGGAGAGGGGGATATAGGGGAGGGGGGATATGGGGACGGGCTGTTGGTGGCTCACTTGCTCGTGGGGCCCCGACCTCTGCATCAGCAACCTCCCGGTCCTCAGGTCCGACAGCCAGTTCCAGGGCCCTTTCCTCGTGTACGGTCAGTGGCCTCTCATCAGCGGGCCCTCCTCCAGTCCTCACATGCTCCCTGGTGTTGTGTGCGCGCTTCTCCTGTGGGGGGGGTGGTGGTGGCAGGGGTAAAAGGCAACAGTGTTAGGCAGGTATATGAATGCACGCCATCGGTTGCGCGTGCATTGCAGAGGTTAAGGTTAGGGCTGGATTCACTTGGGGATATGGGGGATATGGGGGAGGGGGGGATATGGGGGAGGGGGGGATATGGGGGAGGGGGGATATGGGGGATATGGGGGAGGGGGGATATGGGGGAGGGGGGATATGGGGAGGGGGGAATATGGGGATATGGGGGAGGGGGGATATGGGGATATGGGGAGGGGGGATATGGGGGAGGGGGGAATATGGGGGATATGGGGGAGGGGGGATATTTGGGATATGGGGGAGGGGGGATATGGGGGAGGGGGGATATGGGGGAGGGGGGATATGGGGGAGGGGGGATATGGGGGATATGGGGGAGGGGGATATGGAGGAGGGGGATATGGAGGAGGGGGGATATGGGGGATATGGGGGTGGGGGGATATGGGGGAGGGGGGAGTATGGGGGATATGGGGGAGGGGGGATATGGGGAGGGGGGATATGGGGGAGGGGGGATATGGGGAGGGGGGGATATGGGGGAGGGGGGATTTGGGGGAGAGGGGATATGGGGGATATGGGGGAGGCTCACCCTGCCTGCTCTGACGAGGTCGTTCACCTTCTTGTGGCACTGGGTGCCTGTCCGTGGTGTTAGGGCCACAGCGGTGACGGCCTCTGCCACCTCCCTCCACAGACGCCGGCTGTGGCGTGGGGCAACTCTGCGGCCGTGCCCGGGATACAGGGCGTCCCTCCTCTGCTCCACCGCATCCAGGAGCGCCTCCACATCGCGTGACTCGAACCTCGGGGCTGAGCGACGGCCAGCCATCAAGTCGGGTGTTGCGGTCGGCTGTTCCGGTCGGGTGGGGGGGAGCTGCGCGGCCTTATGAGCCGTCACGCCGTGCAGCGCGTATGACGCTGCACGGCATGAACCACTGCGCAAGCGCGGATCCCGTTACGTCGCTGCTAGCCCATTTCGGGCCGCAGACTATCGGCCCATTTTTATGACGTGACGCAAGTGGGATTTGCGCCGTATTTTTGCGCCGATCGGCGGAGTTTCCGCCGATAACGGAGAATTTCGCCCCATGTTCATGAATTCGCTGGAAGGCCTACTTGAGGCGAGCGATGTGTTCCTGGGGCGTTGTGGACCAGATGATCATGTCATCCACGTATACTCACACCCCCTCGATGCCCTCCATCATCTGCTCCATGATGCGATGAAACACTTTAGAGGCAGATATGATACCGAAAGGCATGCGGTTGTAACAGTAGCGGCCGAACGGGGTGTTGAACGTGCACAGCTTGCGACTGGACGCGTCCAGCTGTATTTGCCAAAAACCCCGGGAGGCGTCCAGCTTAGTGAAGAATTTGGCATGAGCCATCTCACTGGTTAACTCTTCACGCTTTGGAATCGGGTAATGCTCCCGCATGATGTTGCGGTTTAGATCCTTGGAATCACTGCAAATGCGGAGCTCCCCTGATGGCTTCTTTACGCAGACCATGGAGCTGACCCAGTCTGTTGGCTCCGTGACCTTCAAGATGATGCCCTGGTCTTGGAGGTCCCGTAGTTGCATTTTCAGACGATCCTTGAGGGGCGCCGGCACCCGGCGTGGTGCATGGATCACAGGGGTGGCGTTCGGCTTGAGCAGTATTTTGTATCGGTACAGGAGCGTGCCCATTCCATCGAATACACTGTGGACTGCGTGATAATGTCGTCTATGTCGGCACGCAAATTTCCATCAGGCGAGGCCGTCGCCGGTGACAATGACATGGTGTGGACTCGCTGAACCAGGTTCAGGAGCTTGCAGGCGTGAGCACTGAGCAGGGACACCCTGTCAGGCCTGACAATTTCAAATCGTAACATTGGCTTGATCGCCTTGTTGGATACCCCTAGCTGACCCTTAGTGTTGGGTGGGGTTACTGGGTTATGGGGATAGGGTGGAGGTGTGGATCTTGAGTAGGGTGCTCTTTCCAAGAGCCGGTGCAGACTCGATGGGCTGAATGGCCTCCTTCTGAACTGTACATTCTATGAAATCTATAAGACGAGCCACTGGCAGCTATGGCATTGCCATTGTAGTCAAGGAACTGGCAGGCCGATGGAAGCATGCTTGGTTGGGCCCGGATGGTGTCGAGGTCGCATTGTGAGATGAGGTTCGCAGACGCGCCGGTGTCCAGTTTAAATCGGATGCGAGCCTTGTCAACTGTGAGGACAACACACCACTCATCGTCGGGATCCACACTGAGAATCAAGAGGCGTTGCGCAGGTGTGGTGGAGGCCAGCTCATGTGTGGTTATGATGCCCACCCGATATGGAGACTTGAGGCAGTCAGCATCAGGGTCCATTGGGCTGTCGGGATCGGAATCTGGCATGTCTTGTTGTATTGAGCGGATACTTCTGCGCCGCAGCTGGGATCGCTGGCTGCTGAGCGGTGGAGCGGATCTGCAGAGGGCTGCGTAGTGGCCAAGCTTGCCACACTGGAGACATCGGCGTCCTCTTGCCGGACATTGCCGCTTTAAGTGGGCAGTGCCACAATTCGGACACATCATGTCGCGGACGTCAGTGCGATCCGTGCGCCATCGCGCATGCGCAATGCGGTCGGCCGATGTACACACCTGCGCAGTCGGGTTTTCGGTCTCGTCGTCCATTCGGTCGTGGCGCGCATGCGCAGGGATCCGAGAAAAGCGCGCGAAACGGCCACTCTCCTCGATGCTCAGGCCCTGCATCTGTGCAATGGCCTGCACCCTTTCTGCCTCGTGGGAGGCCAGCTTTGCAGTTTGACGTGGGAGTAACGATTCTTGGCATGCTCATGGACAACTCATGTCTCGATAGCGACAGAGAGGGTCAACTGTTTGATTTTGAGGAGCTGCTCCCCCAGGGAGTCGGACTGGACCCCGAAAATGATCTGATCCCGGATCATGGAATCAGCCGTCGAGTCATAGTTACATGACTGCGCTAGGATGCGGAGATGGGTCAAGAAGGACTGAAAAGGTTCATCCTTACCCTGAAGCCTCTGCTGGAAGATGTACCGTTCAAAGCTCTCATTCACCTCAATGCCGCAGTGGCTGTCGAACTTCAGGAGGACTGTTTTGAATTTCGTTTTGTCTTTGCCGTCGGCGAACGTAAGCGAATTGTAGATATGGATGGCGTGATCCCCCGCAGTGGAAAGAAATAGCGCGATCTTCCTGGCATCCGATGCTGCCTTGAGGTCGGACACCTCGATGTACAAGAGTAACTTTTGCTTGAAGATTTTCCAGTTGCCGCCGAGGTTGCCGGAGATGCGGAGCTGCGGAGGAGGCTGGATGTTTTCCATTTCGCTAGATGGCTGCTTGCTGGTCGATGCTGATTCACTCGCGGTAAGTCCGTCAAAATCAATATCACTCTGGTACCGTGATGTGTTAGGCAGGTTGGTTCGATGTGGACTGCACTCGATGCAGAGAAATTAGAAACAGACGTCTAACACTGGA
The DNA here is from genome assembly GCF_047496885.1 of Scyliorhinus torazame. Taxonomy (NCBI): domain Eukaryota; kingdom Metazoa; phylum Chordata; class Chondrichthyes; order Carcharhiniformes; family Scyliorhinidae; genus Scyliorhinus; species Scyliorhinus torazame. The sequence continues at coordinate 116,560,518 of NC_092707.1, read as the reverse complement.
GAAGATCCAACACTGTTTTATTCACCTAGATGAACTGCTGTACATATTCAGCTGTGGGTCGACACTATACTGGTCTGACTAGTGACCTTGTAGTAGCCTGACCAGACTTACCAGCTACCACATGGTGTTTGTGTTTGCTAGCTCGTGGACTCTGACTGTTTCAGTAGCTGGGTCCTGAGAGAGCGGGAAACCTAGTGCCCTCTGGCCTTTTGGTGGTAGTGTCCTGTCTGGTGATTGGCTGTGCTGTGTTGTATGCTTACTAGTCATCCTATGTGTCAATTACTGCCTGTCTGCATCTCATTATATACATGAGTGGATATTATGACACCTCCCGCAGCTTAGCCTTGCCCCCACACCAGAGCCCTGCCTCTTAACCCAGAGCCCTGTCTCCCGTTCCTTAGTCTTGCCCCCACCCCAGAGCCTTGCCTCCCACCCCAGAACCCCGGCTTCCGCCCCTCAGCCTTGCCCCCACACCAGAGCCCTGTCTCTTACCCCAGAGCCCTGCCTTCCGTCCCTTAGCCTTGCCCCCACCCCAGAGCCTTGACCCTCACACCAGAGCCTGCCTCGTATCCCAGAGCTCTGTCCCCACCCCCGCCCCAGAGCCCTGCTATGGCTTTAGACTGGCCAAAAGGTGACAACTATAATGTGTACATTTGGAAGTGCCCCAGGGCTGAAACTTAGATCCTCCAGATGAAAAGCCAATGTTCAATGTCTCAAGAACTATGGGTGAGATTCAGCCTTTGGCATGGATCTGGGCATCCCGGGTGAATAGCAGGAGAGGGTAAAATCGAGATTCGTGCCAGACGTGAATCATTTTGTAATTCACCCGGCCCGCTCCCTTCTACATCAATGGCTCTGAAGTAGAGATGGTCGATAGCTTTAAGTTCCTGGGGGTCACCACACCAACAGTCTGTCCTGGTCCACTCACGTTGATGCAACAGTCAAGAAAGCCCAATAACGTCTCTACTTCCTATGGAAGCTAAAGAAATTTGGTATATCTGCATCGACTCTCACAAACGTCTACAGATGTGCCATAGAGAGCATCCTATCTGGCTGCAGAACAGCTTGGTATGGCAACTGCTCGGCCCAAGATTGCAAGAAACTGCAGAATTTGGTGAACAAGCATCACACAAGCTTGCCATCCTCCCATTGATTCTGTCTACACCTCCCGCTGCCTCAGGAAGGCAGACAGCATTGTCTGAGACCCCTCACACTCAGGCTTTGCCCTCTTCCAGACCCTTCCATCAGGCAGAAGATACAGAAGTTTGAAGACCCGCACATCTAGGCATAGGAACGGCTCCTTCCCCACAGCTACAAGACTCCTCAACGACTCCCCCTTGGACTGATCTGTTCCCTGTAAGAACACTATTCATGATGCCCTATTCTGCTCTTGCTTGGTCCTTGTTCCGTACTGTAACCAATCATTATTTGTTGATATACCATTTGTCAATGTACTCTGTTGATTATTCTTTTGTCTACTATGTATGTACAGTGAAGGTTCCCAAGGCCGCAGAAAAATACTTTTCACTGTACTTCGGTACATGTGACAATAAATATCAATCAATCAATCAATCAATGGCAAGTTCCGGATAACGCCCAAAATTGGCGAGAATATCATTAAACCTCATTAACTCTGAATTGCATTTATTTCATAAGAACATAAGAACTAGGAACAGGAGTAGGCCATCTGGCCCCTCGAGCCTGCTCCGCCATTCAATGAGATCATGGCTGATCTTTGTGGACTCGGCTCCACTCTCCGGCCCGTACACCATATCCCCGAATCCCTTTATTCTTTAGAAAGGTATCTATCTTTTAAAGAAGGAGCCTCAACTGCTTCACTGGGCAAGGAATTCCAGAGATTCACAACCCTTTGGGTGAAGAAGTTCCTCCTAAACTCGGTCCTAAATCTACTTCCCCTTATTTTGAGTCTATGCCCCCTAGTTCTGCTTTCCCCGACCAGCAGAAACAACCTGCCTGCATCTATCCTATCTATTCCCTTCATAATTTTATATGTTTCAATAAGATCCCCCCGCATCCTTCTAAACTCCAATGAGTACAGTCCCAGTCTACTCAACCTCTCGTCATAATCTAATCCCCTCAACTCTGGGATCAACCTAGTGAATCTCCTCTGCACTCCCTCCAGTGCCAATATGTCCTTTCTCAGGTAAGGAGACCAAAACTGAACACAATACTCCACTTGGTGGCCTCACCAACACCTTATACAATTGCAGCATAATCTCCCTAGTCTTGAACTCCATCCCTCTAGCAATGAAAGACAAAACTCGATTAGCCTTCTTAATCACCTGTTGCACCTGCACACCACCTTTTTGCGACTCGTGCACCAGCACACCCAGGTCCCTCTGCACAGCAGCATGTTTTAACATCTTACCGTTTAAATAATAATCCATTCTGCTGTTATTCCTCCCAAAATGGATAGCCTCACACTTGGCAACATTGAATTCCACCTGCCAGACCCTAGCCCATTCACCTAACCTATCCAAATCCTTCTGCAGACTTCCGGTATCCTCTGCACTTTTTGCTTTACCACTCATCTTAGTGTCGTCTGCAAACTTTGCCACATTGCACTTGGTCCCCAACTCCAAATCATCTATGTAAATTGTAAACAACTGCGGGCCCAACACTGATCCTTGAGGGACCCCACTACTTACAGGTTGCCAACCAGAGCAACCTGGTTGGTCCACCCATTAACCCCACTCTCTGCTTTCTGTTAGTTAACCAATCCTCTACCCATGCTACCACTTTACCCTCAATGCCATGCATCTTTAGTTTATGCAGCAACCTTTTGTGTGGCACCTTATCAAAAGCTTTCTGGAAATCCAGATATACCACATCCATTGGCTCCCCATTATCTACTGCACTGGTAATGTCCTCAATAAATTCTACCAAATTAGTCAGACACGACCTACCCTTTATGAACCCATGCTGCGTCTGCCCAATGGGACAATTTCCCTCCAGGTGCCCCGCTATTTCCTCATTAGCGAGATTGAAGTCGAATGCAGCAGCCTCCCAGGAATTACCCGACTCCCCGGTGGGAAGTCACACACGCGCCGTTTAGTCCTCCTTTTCAAAATGGGAACTTGGTGCAATGGCTGCTGAAGGGAAGTGAGGAGGGGAATAGCCATCTCCATTTTCCTGCATGAAGCTCAATGGCACCAATGTTTGAGGCTGGGGGGTGGTTGGGGGGGGTGGGGGGTTGTGGGAGTGACCCCAGATGGTTCAGCCTCATCAGATGGAGATCCTGCAAAACAATGGACATGTGGTCAATGAGAGGAAAGGATAATTTTGTCTGACATGAAGAACTCACTTAAGACAGGTCATCTGGGTGAAGGGGCAGTGGACCCTCACCTCTGCAGCACAGGCCAACCTCGCTGTCGGTTCCTGCTCTCTCCTTGGGCAATCCTGTGATTTTGAGAGCCTGTTCCTCATAATGGGTTATTACGCGAATCTCTGGGATTTCTCCCCCTGTCTTGGCCTTTTCCCGCTTATTATGGATGATCTTTTTCTTCGGGGACAAAGAGAGGGAATTGTGAGCCGTGCCCTTGATGGGTTAGGGGGGGTCTATAGCAGGTGGAATGTGTGGGTACCTCTCCTGGACAATGAAGGAGTTATGCTGGTGGGTGCCAGGGAGCTCTGAGGAACAAGCATGAAGATTGGATGTGGGAAGGGTGTGAGGTGTCAGCAAGTCGATTGGGAGTGGAGGAGGGGGGTTTGGGGGGTGGCAGGCAGAGCTGATGCCAGGGGAGAGGTGGTAACTTACCCTTGCTGTTGTTCTTCTTCCGACATTGGACAGCGGTCCTCCTTGTCATGCAGTCCGCACTGACGGCCGCTGCCAGGGCATCCCAGGTGGCATTGCTGACCCCATAGGGGGAAATATTATGTCCCGCCTCTCATGCGCAGCATCAAGAAGCTATGTGAGGGAGCACGGAGGCGCAGTGGTTAGCACTGCTGCCTCACAGCACCGAGGACTCGGGTTCGTTCCTGGCATTGCGTCACTGTCCATGTGGAGTTTGCACTCCCTGAGTTTGCATGGGTCTCACCCCCACAACCCAAAAAGATGTGCAGGCTAGGTGAATTGGCCACAGTAAATTGCCCCTTAATCGAATAAAAAAGAATTGGGTATTTAAAAAAAAATTTTTAAAGGAAAAAGATTCCTTGTGAGGTCGGCATCCTCAAAGTGAGGAGCAGGTCTGCATGCTGCTATGCTTGTGTGTTGACTGGGAGTGAGGGGTGAGGGAGAGTTTCTAAGCAGTTCCCCCTTGTTAGCGGTGAGCAGCTGAGGGCGAATCAGATGGCAAGGGAGTCAATAATGTTGAGAATCTTGTGGGGGCTCATTTTTGGCACTAAGTGCCGTTGAAGATGGGCCACGATCTTACCAACGCAGGTGTTGCAAAATTCCCTGCCAAACGCACGCAAAATCAGACTTTAACTTTGATGAATCGCACCCTATACTTCCAAAATTCTATTTGACTAAAATTTACCAAACGTTGGATTTGGCCGTCAAATCCCTCAGACCTCAGATGGCATTGTCTAATGCAAATTTTAAAATGTATTTTCAAAGTTCCCCTGTGCTTTAGTTGGTGACTGCAGTGTCATTCGGGGAACTGGAAGGTCTCTGTCCCTAAGCCCGTCTGTTCTAAGTTAGCTAGTCTTAGCTGGAGCAGTAATAGGTGTGGTACAGTTCACATGGGCTGTTACAGGGGAAAATAAATCACTCCACATCCTGTTGCTGTTCATTACCCGGAATCCATTGTTGGAAAGTGTAGATCTATTGACATTAGACAAGTGTAGGATGAAGTTTGGTTGAGACAGTGCTGACCGTTAATTGGCCCATCACCATTCATTATCCAGAGTCACACAAGAAGAGTGGACATTGGGATTACAGACGGCAGCTGCCACCTGTGGGAGTATATCAGAGTCTGACATCAACTGCAGAAGAGCAAATAAGAAACTGAACAGAATGAACAGTTTTAATTTGTATTTAAACATAAATTAGGAAACAAATTGATTGGCTGACTACCTTCAGGATGTCTGGGATGTTTGTATCGAGCAAGTGGTTTTGAAGTCTTTTTGGAAGGTTATCAGAGTTTGCAGCTACTGACGTGATTCCTAAAGCATCCTTTAAGTTTCGGATGATCTTGCCTTTGTAGAATGCGGAAATGCTGGTATCCTCCTGTACGTACTGGTCAATTATCCAGTCAATCATTTCACAGTCATCCTCCCAATCATAGGGAAGAATCAAGGAGCTTTCCTTGATCCAAGCTCTACCAGTCTGGCTCTCTAGAATTGCGTTATTCCAAGCAAAGAGACTAGAAAAGGGAATAGAATCATGATAAATAAATAGGTTATTTAAAAAAATGTCATGCACAAGTAGAAATAATTTGGAAAACCTTAATCCAGTTCCCAGCAGAATAAATCCACTTCGGAAAATTATCAAAATAACCATTAGGGTAGAATGCAGATCAGGAACCTGTGTTTTTCTTTTTAATAAATATTTGCTTTCAGTTTTCGATGAGACTGAAATCTCCTGAGGAAAGTGAAGGAGGTGTACCTTCACCCCAGATGCTGAATTGGGACAATCTGTTTGAACCTCTGTTGTCTTTCCCTCTCTCAGAGTTACTACCTGATGTCTGACGTTAACAAATTATATGTTTACTTTTCCGACTGTGCCCTCCATCAGCTTTTTTGTATCAAAATATTTCAACCAGTTCAAGTGGCTACGTCACTAATCACTACTTGTTTGTTCTTCCGCGACCTTGCTCTCAGTTTGTTTCTGTATCCAGGATACCACATACTTGGTCGAGTGTGTTGCTATAATGACATAATGAAATAGAGGCAATAAGCAGTGAGGAGGGCAATTCCTGGCGGCCAATATCCTATAAAATAGATCTGAGAGATTTAGGAACTGATTGAAAAATGAAATGCTTTGAGACTAGAAGAAATCTGATGAAAGAAAAATAAATACACTATCAAGTTTCAAGGCATTGCAAAATTGTTTACAACTGATGGATTACTTTCTCAAATTAAGTGTTACGATCCCAGATTATGTTATAGCTGGACGGGAAGGGCTCAGAATGGAACCCTGCCTCAAAAGATTGGAACTTTTATTTCTTTTATCATACATGGACGAACAGAGTCGCACGACTGGTGTTAGTTTCAACAACAGGAAAAAAACATTCATTAAACATGGAAAAATTGGATTATAATACAATACTCCTTTACTTCCCTTAATTTAACAAATTCACATAAATTTAAAGATTAACGCAGAGAACAAAGTGCATATGAAACTACAATGCTCTCACTGACACATAAAGTCCCCTTTTTAAGGCACACCGATTGGCTGTGGTCAAATACGCACTCCGCTCTGAAACCAAGTTAGTATCTGTGGATTTCTTCCTCAGAATCCCCCAAAGGTGATTGTCACATGAGAGTTTTTAAACTCCACTCCCAAAAACATGCTTTAAGACCTCCTTTCATTATCATGCTTTCCATTAGCAGGTTGCATTCTGAAATCCACACCCTTAATTCCAAAGGACTCTTTTGAATAGAGTTTCTGCTGCACCTCTACCAGTAAATCCACTCCAGGTTTTACACCAAACCCCTTTTAGGATTTCTTTGTCTTGACTGGTTTTACACACTTGAGGTCCAGCCACCTATTCCCATAGATATTACAATTCACGTTCCACAGGCTGTAGTAAAATCTCACAAAGCTGAAAATCACATCAGAGCTGAATTCTCTGGCCGTTCAATGGCGACAAGATTCTCTGGTCCCATGCCCATCCCCACCCTGTGGGATTCCTGGCGGCATGGGGTGGCTTCAATGGGAATTCCCATTGACAATTCTACCACAGAGAGCAGAGAATCCTACCGCCAGCAAATGGTGCTCCGCTTCCTGCTATGGAGAAACACATGGCTGGGAGGTCAGAGAACCCCACCCCAGATATCTTTCTAGCATCTCAGTCTTCTTCTCAGCTCTTTACTGAACAGTCTGCTGTTCACATAACCTTAACCTCGGATCAACTGGAAGGCTCTTCTCAGACCTCTAGTTTCCTTCACTAGCTGCTCTTTAGATAACCATTACTTCATTATATGGCTTTTCTTATAGCAAAGCCGAGAGTGATGTTCGCTCTCTAGCTTCCTAAAACCAGAGTTAATCTGGTGAACCTTCTCTGCACACCCTCTAGAGCAAGAATTTCCTTCCTCAAACTAGGAGACCAAAATTGCACACAATACTCAAGGTGGGGCCTCACCAAGGCCCTGTATAGCTGCAGCAAGACATCCCTACTCCTATACTCAAATCCTCTCGCTATGAAGGCTAGCGTGCCATTAGATTTCCTCACCACCTGCTGTACCTTTATGACAGCCAGACTAATTCCCGAGATAGCAGGACTGACGGGTTAAGAAAGACTGGATCGACTGGGCTTGCACTCACTGGAGTTTAGAAGAATGAGAGGGGATCTCATAAAACATATAAAATCCTGATGGAATGGACAGGCTAGATGTGGGAAGAATGTTCCCGATATTAGGAATATCCAGACTAGGGGTCACAGCCCAAGAATAAGGGGTAAAGCATTCAGGATTGAGATGAGTAAGAACTTCTTCTCTCAGAGAGTAGCGAACATGTGGAATTCTCTACCACAGAAAGCTGCTGGGACCAGTTTGTTGGATTTGGTCAAGAGAAGAGGGAGTTGGAAGTGCCCCTTGTGGCTAAAGGGATCAAAGGGTATGGAAAGAAAGCAGGAGTGGGAAACTGAATTTGGATGAACAGCCATGGTCATATTGAATGGTAGTGCAGGCTTGAAGGGCTGAATGGCCTGCTCCTGCACCTATGTTCTATGTTTCGATTAAAGACTTTTTCCTTTTCACAGAATCACAGAATAATAATGATACAGTGCAGAAGATTCCCTTCTGTTGTTAAGCAACTATGACCACGATTCAACGGCCTCACCGCACCTTAGTGTCGGAACGAGGCTGTTGAAATTCACGAGAGGCCTCCCTTTGTGACGCCTAAAACATCTTGCAAGATTAATGGAATCTCACCGGATGTCGCGATCTGGATCTCGCTCACACTGGGCGAGGTATGCATATTTAAATAAGCAATTAGGCTCATTTAACATGCATGTACCAGATTCTTCAGGGCCCAAGATTCAAGGGCCATGCCTGGGAGACCTCGCCAGTGTGCCATTTAGTACTGGTCCACACAAATGTGGGTCAGTCGTAATAGCACCTGTGGGATCTCCCAGGCCATTGGACACCCTTGGGTGGTTGGGCATTGGGCAAAGTGGCATCCTTTCATTCCCACTGGCACCTCGGCACTTTCGCACTGCCAGCCTGGCATCTTGGAACTGCCACTCAGGCACTGCCAGGCTGGCAGTGCCAAGGTGCCCGGATGCCAGGTTTGCACTGAAAAGGGTCGGGACCTGAGGGGGGCCATGCTCATGAAAGAGGGGGTTCTGAAGAGTGGGGAATGAAGGGAGAATATGAAGGGGTCTCATAAAGGTTGGGGGGGAGGTGAAAGGGGGTTCCTGAAAGGGGTGTGAAAAGGGAGGTGGGGGATCTGAAAAGGGGGGCCCTCGCTGACCTCATTATGGAGTGTCCTCACATGGGGGTGGAAGGTAATGCCCATGTATGCGGGGGGTGGCATTGTCCATCAGTGGGAGGTGTTGGGAGGACCTCAAGTGCACTTGGAGATTGGGGCATCCGTTCAAAAGGGCATCCTGATCTCTGAACAGCCAGTCTCATCAGTGAGTTCAGCTCCCCACTGCTCAAACAATTTCCAAATGTGGGCTAGACCAGGGAGAAACTCCCAAAGGCCCCAAAAAATGACTCGGGGTACGATCTACCGGCCACGTCCCATCGGAATCATTCCGCCTCATGAGATGTGGACGGAATTTACCGTTGTTTACGTCGGCGGGGTATTCCAGTCCCACAATGGCACATGGGTTTCCTGGCAACGAGGGGTGCAGTCAACGGGAAATCCCGTTGACAACAGCGGGACCAGAAAAACCTGCTGACAGGCTGCCTCCACAGCTGAAAAACTACGGCGGGTTGGTCGGTAAATCCCACCCCCCTAACCAGTTCTCGTGATCCGGGTTCCACCCACAATGAGCAGGACCCAGTCTTGCATGGTTAAATGAGTTTAAAAACCCACTTGGCCAACCAACATCTATCAGCCTCACTGAGGAGACCCTAGCCGAGTGCTGATCAGTACTGGTCCCTCCAAACGGGGACCAGGCGTACTGGCACATTGTCTCCCAGGTGATTGGAGGCCTCAGGTGTTCGGCCTCCGGCTGGTGCTACCCAGGCACCTTGGCACTGTCAGCATGGCACCCTAGAAGTGCCATCCTGGCACCCTGGGTGTGCCAGCAGGGTTCCAGACTTGCACTGCCTGGGTGCCCATGTGGCACTGCCAGACTGGTAGGGGCCTGCCAGGGTGCCAGACTGGCAGCGAAAAGGTGCCCAACTGGCATTTTGCCTGTATTGGGATCGGGCCCAGTTGTGCCCTGCCGGTGTGAGGTGGAGTACGGTGGCGGGCTCAATGACCCCCTTATGGGTGAGTTGGGGAGTTATGGAAGTCCAGGGGTTGAGAGATTGGGATGCCTCATGTGTTAGGCAGGTCGGTTCGGTGTGGACTGCACTTGATGCAGCGATGCGAGAAACAGACCTCTAACACTGTAGAAAATCAAACACGGTTTTATTGAACGATAGAACTAACATACATGTTCAACTGTGGGTCGACACTATACTGAACTGACTGGAGACCTTGTACTAGCCTGACCAGACTTACTAGCTACCGCATGGTGTTTGCACTGTGCTAGCTCGTGGACTCTGACTGTCTCAGTGGCTGGGTCCCGAGAGAGCGGGAAACCTAGTGCCCTCTGGCTTTATAGTGGTAGTGTCCTGTCTGGTGATTGGCTGCACTGTGTTGTGTGCTTACTGGTCATCCTGTGTGTCAATCACTGCCTGTCTGCACTTCATTTTATACATGCGTGGATATTATGACAAAATGCCATTTAAAAATGGGGTCCCAATCTCTTCCTGCACTGAGGAGCCCTGCTCACCAGAGATCCTCCGGCAGGAATTAATGTTGAGTGCGGCCTCAGGACTGCGTTCCCCGCTGGGGCACTATGAAAGAACAGAGCGGCGTTAGATAGCGGGGTCGTTCCCGGCAGTACAAATGCTGGGAACAACCCCACTAATCCCACCCAGAATGGACACTGTCTTTTTTGTTAGAGCATGCCCCAAATGTGGGTGAATATCGGTCAGGATCTCACCAAAAAGCTGGCGGGAAACAACCCGCAAAACCCGCCCAAAATGGCACTAGAAATGTTTTGGTTGAATCGAGCCCAATATTTACACTTCACGCCGTAGCTGCCTCTATCACAATAGAATCCCAGTGGGGACTGAAACCAATCCCCACACATACAAACATCTTTGTCCAGCATGGATCAAACTACTGGTCCCTTCCAGGGACAGAAACATTAGAGTCATATTCATAGAGAAACATTAAATCATTCCACCTAAAATTATACCTTATTTCTAATCTTTACCAATACAGATATAAAGAAGATCCCACAAACAAGAAATAGTCAGCTTTTGGTGTTGATAAATATGTAAATGGGTTTGTTACATACATATGGGGAGGCAGTGGTGTAGTGGTATAGTCACTGGATGAGTAATCCAGAGACCTAGAGTAAAGTTCCAGGTTCAAATCCCGTCACTGCAGATGGTGAAATTTGAATTAAATCAAAATCTGGAATTAAAAGTCTAATGATGACCATGAAACCATTGTCGTAAAAGCCCATCTGGTCCACTAATGTCCTTTCGGGAAGGAAATCTGCTATCTGGCCTATATGTGACTCCAGACACACAGCATGGTGGTTGACTTTTAACTGTCCCTCAAGGGCAGTTAGGGATGGGCAATAAATGCTACAACAGGAAACATGTCGGATTGCTGGCTTTTAATCCGCTGTCCCTGCCGTCAGCTCCCTCGCTCCGGCCTCATGTTTGAAGTGCAGCTGTGCACAGCCTTCTCAATGTGTGGGGATTGGTTTCAGTCCCCACTGGGATTCTATGTCCACTTAAAGACATGGATCCGAAAACCTAAGGAGGCAGCAGCCACCAAATTCAGTGACATCTCATATTACCTGCTGGACGCAATTGAGGCTGTCCACAATATCCTCTATCCCCGTACCGGGCACATGAGATCCAGCAAGGTGACCAATCCAGCTTTGGAAGCAGTGACGGTAGTGGTCAGTGCAAACACAGTTCAGAAGAGGTCAGCCACCCAGTGCCGGCAGAGGATGTCAGTATTAGTCAACTCACTCTCAACTCACACACTGACTAATCCATCACACGCTCACATTGATCTCACTCACTGACAGCTCAAGGCACATCACCATTCACTCTCACGCACACACCCCCACATCTCCATTTGGCCTCATTTCCTCTGGAGATCGCGTCCTCATCCCATCCATGGCACCAGTCACCACCCATACATGCCAAGCTCTTCATCGTCTGCCCTGGTATGTGCTTTGTTCACACTCGCTCTGTCTTTATGCAGGGGACAAGCTCGCACCCAATCACAGGGAGAGGTCCCAGACCGGAGGTGAAGTACCGGAAATCAAGGTCCTCTCTCAGTTTGAAAACCAACCATAGAGCTAGCCGGAGAGGAAATTGACCGTGCCTCCGTCGATGGTGGGGTAGGTGCTGCAAATCCAAGTGAGGATCCCGCCCCAGCTCATCCCTCAGACAACCACACTGTGAGTGCATTTTCCTGTTCTACAGTCACTTATCGTGTACTACTTACCTCTCCTTTCTTTCATCGGCACCTCTGGAAAGCTCCTGAGGACATCCACAAACTGGACCCTCTGCTCCACCCCCGATGACACCTCGGATCAGGAACCAGGGGATCCCACAGCAGAAGACGAATCACAGTGATAGGATGGCAGCTGCCATGGTGACCTTGATCCATGGCATTGTTCCTGCAGCGGTGTAGGAGCTGCTCTCCATCGCAGTAACCTTTGATGGCATTCATCATTGGCCATGCGAGAGGGGATGTGGTACCTAGGGAGCTTGGGGCACCCATAGGGAGGGGAACCAGCAGCTGGACACCCCAGGGTCATTCACCCAGGTGACTCCGGGACTTCCTGGTGGATCCATCACCTCCAGCTCCACAGGCCTAGGAGGGTGCACCTGCCACACAGTCAGATCCCTAAGGCAGGCTAGGGTCTTCCAGCTCTCAGCCCACCAGAGGACACCCGCCAAGGTCATCATAGTCAACAGGGTGTAGCAGTCAGCAGGCTGCCTCCACCTCCACATTGGGTGTCGGGAAAGAACCAAGACATGGCGGTAGGGTTAGGAAAATTACAAAGATTCAGGAGCACAGCGGGGACTTGGGTGTTCACAATGTGTATATCGTGTACATAAATATAATTAGAATCGCACCCATTTCACATCTCCTTGTGTTTGCCCCCTTTCATCATGAACTGTGTTGCTGTCAATCAGGTTTGACACCATGGTCCCCTCCCCCACTTATCAGGGATGTCACCACCATGGCTCTCTAGTCTATGTCGTGTGTTTCTCTATCACCACAGTGTGTGGCCCTTTCCTGATCATTCTCAACATCAGTGATTTCTCAATCTAAATGTTGAATTTGTTTGTGCAACAAACCTCATTCACAGGATTTGCAGGATCATGTCCTGTTTATTCTCGGCTGTGTGATTGAGACAGAAATGTTCTATCTTGTCCGTGAAAGGTGAGGGTGTCGTGTACAAGGAGCGATGTGTTTACACAGGGAGAAGGGTCACATAAGGTGCAGCTCCACATGCTCTGTCTCTCGGTGGGGTTTTCAGGCTGTGAGCTAATACTCAGAGCTCGTGTGCACTGCTGTCAGCCAACCGCTTTTCACTTTCAGAGTATACATCTGCTAAGCTCACCAATAAATGGGGCACTTTGCCAACTCAAGGTGATGAAGCTCTGACGCATTATTATCCTGCCACTCAAACGTCCAACTTGAGCGTCTGTCACCCGGTAGCTGTGTCTGTTGTGGGGACAAGGCTCTCGTCACAAACTCAGGATGCAGCGATGTGCATCCCTTCAACTGAGCTCTCGCTGAGGTTATTGATACTAATTCCAAATGGTGATGTCTGGCAGCAATAGAGGCTTTGAGCAAGCTCTGGAAGTGCACACCATTACTTTAGACAATGTTGAGGGAATCAATGGGATAGGAGTGAGAATGTCCTGAAGTTGAAGTGTGCTCTTTATTAGCAGTAACCGTGCCCGTGAGGGCTTCAGGGTGCCTGAGCATTTTGGACTTTACAAGAGCCAGGGTTGGCCATGAGGGCACAATGTCTGTGTTAAAGAGGAGGCATTTTAATATCTGATAGGCAAGTGTTTGGCGTTGTCATGCTCTGCTGGTCCATATCCATACTAATCTGCGGATCCCTAATTGAGAGTGCCGGATATCAGTGATTTGGAAGAATGCAGCACAGATGACTGAGTCATCTCGAACTGGATTCACAACAGCGGAACGTCATCGGTTGCCTTGAATCAAATGTGAATTATCTGATTCACCATCGATGTTACATCGATCTGACCCAGTGACAGTGAAGGAACAACGATATGTTTCCAAATCAGGATGGTGAGTGACTTGGAGGGAAATCTCCAGGTGGTGGGGTTCCCAGGTATTTTCTGCTCCTGTCCTTTTAGATGGCAGTGGTCGTGGGTTTGGAAGGTGCTGCCTCAGGAACCTTGGTGAGTTACTGCAATGCATTTTATAGGCGGTACGCACGGCTGCCATTGTGCGGGTAGTGTAGGGAGTGCATGTTTGTGGAACGGGTGCCAATCAAGCGGGGTTGTTTTGTCCTGGATGGTGTTGAGTGTTGTTGGAGCTACACTCATCCAGGCAAGCAGAGAGTGTTCCATTACACTCCCGACTTCTACCTTGTAGGTGATGGACAGGCTTTGGGGAATTAGGAGGTGGGTTAGTCACCGCAGGATTCCTAGCCTCTGACCTGCTCTTGTTACCACAGTATTTATAATGGCTATTCCAATTTAGTTTCTGGTCGATGGTAACCACCAAGATTTTGATAGTGGAGGAGTCAGCGGATGGTAATGCCATTGAATGTCAAGGGGCGATGGTTTGTTTTATGAAGTCACGGAGAGTTCACACAAGTTGTATCAAAGAAACGTAGATTTATTTACAAGGCTATAATACACAGCTCGGACTTGACGGTCAGTGCCGAACTGGCCAACTTTACACAAATATAGATTGAGTTTCCGCCATTCCCTTAATGAGGGAGCTCATACTCTGGAAGGGACACAGGGAAGACAATTATTATCACCCCGTAAGTTCTGTGCGGTGGGGTATGACTGGTGGATTCTCTCTTATTGGAGAGGAATCACGAATGGTGTTGAACATTATACAATTATCAGTGAACATCCCCACTTCTGACCTTATGATGGAAGGAAGGTCATTGATGAAGACGGCTGAGCCTAGGACAATACCCTGACGTACTGCTGCAGTGATGTCCCAGGACTGAGATGACTGACCGCCAACAACCACAGCCATCTTCCTTTGTGCCAGGTATGACTCCAACCTGTGGAGAGTTTTCCCCCTGATTCCCATTGACTCTAGTTTTGATAGGGCTGCTTGATGCCACACTCGGTCAAATGCTGCCTTGATGACAAGGGCAGTCAGTCTCATCTCACCTCTGGAGTTCAGCTCCTTTGTCCATGTTTGAACCAAGGTTCGAATGAGGTCAGGAGCTGAGTGACCCTGGCGGAACCCAAACTGAGCATCAGTGAGCAGGTTATTGCTGAGTTCCGCTAGGGTCACTCAGTCTGGGCCCTCTCCTGCCGATTGTGGGAGAGCTTTTCCTGCGGAGACACAAAGAGGGCATTGTTAGCCACACATGTGGTTCACAGTTGTGGTGGGGGGAGGGGGGAGGTGGGTGAAGGGAGGGTTTGAATGGGGTGTTTGAAGGGGTGGGTGGAGGGAGGGTTGAGGGGAAGGCGGGTGGAGGGAGGGTTGGGTGTCACTTGGAGGGTTGGGGGGTGGATGATCCCTTGGAGGGGTGGGGAGTGTTGGTGTCTGCTCACTCGTGCTGCCCGATGTAGGTCTTGACCTTCTTCTGGCACTGAAGGCCAGTCCTCCTGGTCACACTGCGAGCTGACAGCTGTCACCACCTCATCCCAGGAGCACCGGCAGCCTTGTGGCTCACCATCCGGGATCCCAGGGGGAACAGAACATTCCTCCTGGCCTCCACTGTGTCTAACAGCCCCCCCAGGTCAGCATCCCTGAATCTTGGGGCTGGTCTCCTGGGCGCCATTGTTGTGAGCTGGCTGGGGTTGGCTGAGCAAGTGCAGCTTAAGCTGCTCAATCTTGTTAGGAGGGGCCTGACAAGCGCGATCACAGCGAATGAGCTGCCGAGCCATCATTTGCGGCGAGAAGCCCGTGAGGCTTCGTTAAGTGGACCAATTAATGGAGAATTGCATTTCCTGCCTCGTTGGGCCAAGCGCCATGAAGCTTGTGGCAATTCCCGCTTGCTACCACACTTCGAAATTTTTCCGGAGAATCGCACCCATTATTTCTGTCCCATTTCCCTGGTTATCTGGACTGTAACTGTTTCTTTGGGATGCCAGCCTCTTTGCAGCTTCCATCCTGTCCAGTCTTTCTTCTGGCAGAGTTGAGAGATGTTCACTCTGGTATCCTTCTTCAAAGCTAGAAGAAAACGTGAAAGCTTTTCTACCTTACAAGGCCCTCAGTTGCTAAGAATCCACTGCATGTTTATTTACTCCTCACAATGTAAACTTCTCTATGCACAATAGAGTCACAGTTGGAACTTAACCTTCACACATACAAAACTATTGGGCGAAATTCTCCCCCAACGGCGCGATGTCCGCCGACTGGCGCCCAAAACGGCACCAATCAGACGGGCATCGCGCCGCCCCAAAGGTGCGGAATGCTCCGCATCTTTGGGGGCCGAGCCCCAACATTGAGGGGCTAGGCCGGCGCCGGAGGGATTTCCGCCCCGCCAGCTGGCGGAAACGGCGTTTGTTGCCCCGCCAGCTGGTGCGGAAATGACATCCCCGGGCGGCGCATGCGCGGGAGTGTCAGCGGCCGCTGACAGTTTCCCGCGCATGCGCAGTGGGGAGAGTCTCTTCCGCCTCCGCCATGATGGAGGCCGTTGCGGAGGCGGAAGGGAAAGAGTGCCCCCACGGCACAGGCCCGCCCGCGGATCGGTGGGCCCCGATCGCGGGCCAGGCCACCGTGGGGGCACCCCCCGGGGCCAGATCCCCCCGCGCCCCCCCCAGGACCCCGGAGCCTGCACACGCCGCCATGTCCCGCCGGTAAATAGCTACTTTGATTTACGCCGGCGGGACAGGCAATTTCTGGGCGGGACTTCGGCCCAGCCGGGCCGGAGAATTGAGCGGGGGGGCCCGCCAACCGGCGCGGCCCAATTCCCGCCCCCGCCCAATCTCCGGTACCGGAGACTTCGGCAACCAGCGGGGGCGGGATTCACGGCGGCCAATGGCCATTCTCCGACCCGCTGGGGGGGTCGGAGAATGACGCCCATTGTCTGGCATAAAACTAACTATAGGTTTCACCTTTCCTTGCACCATTAAATTAAACTCACTTAAAACTATATCTTACGCGCGATACTCCGAGTCCGCGCCGGTTGGGATAATCACCGGCTGCGCCATTATATCGCACGACGCCCGTCCGATGCTGTCCCGCCATTCTCCCAACCGGCGATTCCGGCCCCAGCCGGAGACTCGCCCGAGACACTCACAATGGCGATTCTCCGGTACCCCCGCTATTCTCTGGCCCGGATGGGCCGACCGTCGCTCCGACACGACAGGTTCCCGCTGGCGCCGTCCACACCTGGCCGCTGCCGGCGGGAACTGTGCGGGAACGCTGGGGGGGCGGCCTGTGGGTGGGGGGGGGGGGTTCCTTCACCGGGGTGGGCCTCCGATGGGGTCTGGCCCATGATCGGGGCCCACTGATCGGCGGGCCAACCTCTCTAAAGGAAGACCTTCTTTCCTCCGCCGCCCCGCAAGATCCATCCGCCATCTTCTTGCAGAGCGGCCTCGGGGAGGACGGCAACCGCTCATGCGCGGGTGACTTCATTTACGCGACGTCGGCCGCGTCATTTACGCAGCGCCGCTTTTTACGCGGTGCCAAGGCCCAGCGCGCGTAAAATACGCGACCCCGCTCCTAACCCCCCGGGGGCAGGAAAATAGGGGGCTGGGAGCGGGCTCCGACGCCGGAGTGAAACACTCCGGTATTCACTCCGGCGTCGGGACTTTGTCTCCCATTGGGAGAATCACGCCCCTAGGGCGGGATTCTCCGCAATCGGCGCGATGTCCGCCGACCGGCGCCAAAAACGGGGCAAATCAGTCCGGCATTGCGCCACCCCAAAGGTGTGGAATTTTCCGCATCTTGAGGGGCCGAGCCCTCACCTCGAGGAGCTAGGCCCGCGCCTAGGTATCACAGGGCAGTTCAACATCACAGACAGTGGCTCTCAGGTAAATGTGAAACGTGGAAAATGATTGGGAGTAACAACAATTGGGAAAGAAGCGTGAGGTTCGGGGAGACTGAGACATGGGGGCTGAGATGGCATTCATGAGGGAAAGATAGACGTTGCAGTGAAGATTGGTGAAATGCAGCATTAATTATCTTTTACAAACTTACCCTTTGCGTTTAGTCTGGGGCAGTTGCTGAAAGGACTGCCAGTTAAGCTGCATGTAGACTTAGTTTTCTAGCTCAGCCCATGTTCAAGGCAACCCAATATTACACAGGAGTTTTCAAACCTTTGTGTCCACAGCAATATGGCAGGCAACACACTTTTGGCTCGGAATGAGCATATTCTACTGTAATAACCCAGCAATGCCTAGAATTAGGCCCGATTGAAATTGGGTATTTTAATTCAAACAATTTGCCCGGTTAAATTGGATATCCTAAATTAAAGAATTGGGCATTTTAAAACCATACTGCAGTCAAACCTCAGGCAGGCTGTTGGAATTCAGACTTGACCAAAATCAAATTCACAACCAACACGATACACACCAACAACCAACAAGATAATCTAATCCACACCTCCACCATACCCAGCACCTCTCCCATCACCCATGGCACTTTCCCATGTAATCACAGAAGGTGTAAAACTTGCCGCTTTTACCTCTTCCATGCTTAACATCCCAGGCCCAAAACACAGATCCCAGTGTCATGATATCCACATCAGCATATCATGGTGCAATCACACACACACTGATGGACAGGCAGTTGGACCAACCAGCACACACATAACATCGCAGCCAATCACCAGTGAGAGCACACACACTATAAAACAGGGAACACCACAGTTCCTGCTCATTCTACCAGGAGATAGCTCAGAGCACAGAGCTCACAGCGTGCCACTCAGATATAGACCACATGCTGAGTGCCTCACTAAGATAGTGATAGGGCTGGGTCCACAGGTTAGCTGGTGAAGCACGTACCCAAGCCAGCAGTTAATAGTTGTCATTGTTTTTGTTTTTTTAAAATATGTTTATTAAGAATTTTTCAACAAAATTTTCAACCATACAAACAAAAACCGCCCCCCCCCCATTACAGAAAAAAAAAAGAAAGAAAGCTCGCATAGCAAGACATGAACATGGCAAGTCAATAAGATACAGAACTTTGTACATTGGATTCCTCCCGTACATGTCAGCTCTCTGGATCATTCATGTGTTTTCTTGCTCAAATGCCCCCCAGAAAAAAAAACCTTCCCCTCCCCCCCTCCCCCCCCCCCCACGAACGATGTCTCCCCTCCCTCCCCCCTCCCCCCCTGGGTTGCTGTTGCTGTTGTCCGACCTTCATCTAACGCTCCGCGAGATAGTCTAGGAACGGTTGCCACCGCCTGTAGAACCCCTGCGCAGACCCTCTCAAGGCAAACTTTATACTCTCCAACTTGATAAACCCTGCCATATCATTTATCCAGGCCTCCACGCTGGGGGGCTTCGCCTCTTTCCACATTAACAAGATCCTTCGCCGGGCTACTAGGGACGCAAAGGCCAGTATGCCGGCCTCTTTCGCCTCCTGCACTCCCGGCTCGTCCACTACTCCACCTACTCAGCCTCGCCCCCGTCATATGCGCTCTATGAACCACCTTAAATTGTATCAGGCTAAGCCTGGCACACGAGGAAGAGGAATTAACCCTACTTAGGGCATCAGCCCATAGCCCCTCCACATTCTCCTCCCCCAGCTCCTCTTCCCATTTACCCTTCAGCTCCTCTACCAAAGCCTCCCCCTCTTCTTTCATCTCCTGGTATATCGCCGACACCTTGCCCTCTCCGACCCATACGCCCGAAATAACCCTGTCTTGAATCCCCTGTGCCGGGAGCAGCAGGAATTCCCTCACCTGCACCTCACAAACGCCCTCACTTGCATGTACCTGAAGGCATTTCCCAGGGGTAGTCCAAATTTCTCCTCCAGCGCCCCCAAGCTCGCAAACGTCCCATCGATGAACAGGTCCCCCATTCTTCTAATCCCTGCCCGATGCCAGCTCTGAAATCCCCCATCCATCCTTCCTGGGACAAACCGATGGTTATCTCTGATCGGGGACCACCCCGAGGCTCCCATCGCACCCCTGTGCCGTCTCCACTGCCCCCAGATCTTTAGCGTTGCTGCCACCACCGGACGTTGTCGGCGAGAGCGGCAGCGGGGCCGTCACCAGCGCCCCCAGGTTCGTTCCTTTGCAGGACGCCATCTCCAACCTCTTCCACGCCGCCCCCTCTCCCTCCATCACCCACTTCCGGATCATCGCCACGTTGGCTGCCCAGTAGTAGCCACCCAAGTTCGGCAACCCCAACCCTCCTCTATGTCTGCTACGCTCTAGGAACCCCCTTCTTACCCTCGGGGTCTTGCTCGCCCACACAAATCCCATAATGCTCCTGCTTACCCTCTTAAAGAAGGCCTTCGTAATCACAATTGGGAGGCATTGGAAAACAAAAAGAAACCTCGGGAGGACCACCATTTTAAACGACTGTACACTGCCCGCCAGCGAGAGTGGCAACATGGCCCACCTGTTAAAATCCTCCTCTATCTATTCCACCAGCCGCGTCAGATTAAGTTTGTGCAGTGCCCCCCAGCTCCTAGCTACCTGAATCCCCAAGTATCGAAAGCTCCTTTCCGCCCTCCTCAACGGTAAGTCGTCTATCCCTCTTCCCTGATCCCCCGGATGCACCACAAAGAGCTCACTCTTTCCCACATTGAGCTTATAGCCCGAAAAGTCTCCAAACTCCCTTAGGAACTGCATGACCTCAACCATCCCCTCCACTGGATCTGTCACATACAGCAACAGGTCGTCTGCTTACAGCGACACTTGATGTTCCTCTCCTCCTCGAACCACCCCCTTCCATTTCCCCGACTCCCTTAACGCCATGGCCAAAGGTTCGATTGCTAATGCAAACAGCAGAGGAGACAGGGGGCACCCCTGCCTCGTCCCTCGACACAGCCGGAAATACTCCGACCTCCGCCGGTTCGTGACCACACTCGCCACCGGGGCTCTATACAGGAGCTTAACCCAACTAATAAACCCTCCCCTGAACCCAAACCTCCTCAACACTTCCCAGAGATACTCCCACTCTACTCGGTCAAAGGCCTTCTCCGCGTCCATGGCTGCCACTATCTCCGCCTCTCCCCCCACCGATGGCATCATTATCACATTTAGGAGCCTTCGCACATTAGTATTTAACTGCCTACCCTTTACGAATCCCGTCTGGTCCTCGTGAATCACCCCCGGGACACAGTCCTCAATCCTCGTAGCCAACATTTTTGCCAGCAACTTAGCATCTACGTTGAGGAGCGAGATCGGTCTATACGACCCACATTGCAGTGGGTCCTTATCCCGCTTCAAGATCAAAGAGATCGTCGCCTCCGACATTGTCGGGGGCAGGGTCCCCCCTCCCTTGCTTCATTGAAGGTCCTTACCAGCAACGGGGCTAACAGGTCTACATACTTCCTATAAAACTCCACCGGGAACCCATCCGGCCCCGGGGCCTTCCCTGCCTGCATGCTCCCCAGTCCTTTAACCAGCTCCTCCACCCCAATTGGCGCCCCAAGCCAGCCACCTCCTGCTCCTCCACCCTCGGGAACTCAGTTGGTCCAAGAATCGTCGCATCCTCTCTTTTCCCCCTGGGGGCTGGGACCTATACAGCTCCTCGTAAAAGGCCTTGAATGCCGCATTCACTTTCCCGCACTCCGCACCGTAGTTCCCCTGCCATCCTTGACTCCACCTATTTCCCTCGCTGCCATCCTCTTACGGAGCTGATGTGCCAGCATCCGACTCGCCTTCTCCCCATATTCATATATCGGCCCCTGTGCCTTCCTCCACTGTGCCTCTGCCTTCCCTGTGGTCAACAGGTCAAACTCCGTCTGGAGACTTTGTCTCTCCCTGAGTAGTCCCTCATCAGGAGCTTCTGCATATCTCCTGTCCACCCTTAAAATCTCCCCCACTAACCTCTCCCTTTCCCTGCCCTCTCTCTTCACCCTATGAGCCCTGATGGAGATTAACTCTCCCCTGACCACCGCCTTCAGCGCCTCCCATACTGCTCCCACCTGCACCTCCCCGTTGTCGTTGGCCTCCAGATACCTTTCGATGCACCCCCGCACCCTCCCACACACTTCCTCGTCTGCCAGCAGCCCCACATCCAACCGCCACAACGGGCGTTGGTCCCTCTCCTCCCCCAGCTCTAGCTCCACCCAATGCGGGGCACGGTCTGAAATGGCTATGGCCGAATACTCCGTTCCCTCCACTTTCGGGATCAATGCCCTGCCCTGAACAAAAAAATCTATCCGGGAGTAGGCCTTATGTACGTGGGAGAAAAAAGAAAATTCTCTGGCCAAAGGCCTGGCAAATCTCCACAGATCTACTCCCCCCATCTGATCCATAAACCCCCTAAGCGCCTTGGCCGCAGCCGGCCACTTCCCCATCCTAGATCTGGAATGATCTAATGCTGGGTCCAGCACCGTGTTAAAATCCCCACCCATTATCAAACTCCCTCCCTCCAAGTCAGGAATACGCCCCAACATCAGTTTCATGAATCCAGCATCGTCCCAGTTCGGGGCGTATACATTCACCAGTACCACCTCCGTCCCCTGCAACCTACCGCTCACCATCACGTATCGGCCTCCATTGTCCGCTACTATGTTATTGGCCTCAAACGACACCCGCTTCCCCACCAGTATTGCCACCCCTCTATTCTTCGCATCCAGCCCCGAATGGAACACCTGTCCTACCCATCCCTTCCTTAACCTGACCTGATCTGCCACCTTCAGATGTGTCTCCTGAAGCATGACCACGTCTGCCTTCAGTCCCTTTAGGTGCGCGAACACTCGGGCCCTCTTAACTGGCCCTTTAGGCCTCTCACATTCCACGTGATCAGCCGGATTAGGGAGCCCCGCCCCGACCACCTCTTCCATTTTCAGTTCCCCCTCGGACAGTGCAGCAGCAACCCTAATGTCCCCCCCTCTCCCCCCCTTCCCTCCCCCCCTCCCCGCTAGATCCGCATCTAGCACTTTTGCTCCCCCCATATTACTTCCGTGAGTCAGCTGACTTCTGCTGACCCCGGCTTCCCCCGCCTTCCCGTTGATCTCCCCGTGTGGGAGTCTCTCCTCCTCCTTACCTTCCTCCATCCCCCCCCCCCCTTTAGCGCGGGAAAAAGCCCACGCTTTCCTGAGCCAGCCCCGCCCCCTGTGGCGCAGCTCCTGTTGCGGCCATTATCCCAGTTCCCTCATCCCCGAGTCTCGCCTCCCTCCAGCACCGACGCCCACATTCCCCATCATCTCGTCTACAGAAAAGAAAAAAAGGAATTTTAACCAGAACTCTACCCACATCCCCATCCATCATCCCACCCATGAAGTATTCTTTACCCCTATTTACAACCCCGTATACAACCAACATCTCCCCCCACAACCACATCCCCTCAGTTCGA
Source organism: Scyliorhinus torazame (assembly GCF_047496885.1). Taxonomy (NCBI): domain Eukaryota; kingdom Metazoa; phylum Chordata; class Chondrichthyes; order Carcharhiniformes; family Scyliorhinidae; genus Scyliorhinus; species Scyliorhinus torazame. The sequence goes on along the minus strand of NC_092707.1, from coordinate 116,537,520 downwards.
GTCCAATTTTTCCGTTTGAATAAAGGTTCAAGCCTCTTCTGGCGTTTCAAAATAATGGTGTCGGTCCTGATAAGTGACCACAGTCGCGCAGGCTGCAGCATGCTGAACTTGACTCTTTTTTTGTGCAGCACTGCCTTGGCCCGGTTGAAGCCAGCTCTCCTCTGTGCCACCTCCGCGCTCCAATCCTGGTAAACTCGGTTCACCGCATTCACCCATCTACTGCTCCGCACCTTCTTGGCCCATCTCAGAACACTTTCTTTGTCCGCAAAGCGATGGAACCTTGCCACTATCGCCCTTGGTGGCTCATCAGCCTTGGGTCTCTTCGCCAGGACCCGGTGGGCCCCTTCCAGCTCCAGGGGGCTCGGAGAGGCCTCCGCACCCATCAGCGAATGGAGTATCGTACTCACATACGCCACAGCATCAGCTCCCTCCACTCCTTCGGGGAGACCCAGAATCCGGAGATTCTTCCTCCTTGACCTGTTCTCTCCATTTTTACCGCCAGGCCCAGGATCTCGTCCTCGTTCTCATTCGTTTTATCTCTCACCTCGCGAAGCTCCACTGCCTGGGCCTTCTGGGTCTCCTACAGCCTCTCAATCGCCAACAGCATTGGCGCCAGCACCTCCTTTTTAAGCTCCTCCACACAGCGCTTAAGGTACTCCTGCTGGTCCGGCCCCCATGCTGCTCGATCTCCGCCATCTTGCTTTTCCCCCCTCGTTTTTGTTACTGCTCCAGAGCCTCTTTTTCCGCCGCTCCACCGCTAATCTCGGCCATACAACGTAAAGGGGGACCTTACTTCACCTTCCCACACGGGATTAAATCAAACAAGTTCCGTTGGGGCTCCTCTGGAGAGCCCAAAAGTCCGTTATCGCGGGAGCTGCCGAAATATGCAGCTTAGCTCCACATCGCCGCAACAAGTCCAATAGTTGTCATTGTTAAGACAATAAAACAGAGTTGTACCATCTACAGCCGTGTTGGATCATTTGTGCATCGGAACACCCAACACGACATGATACCAGTAGTGGAAGCTAACCAGCGACTGTGAGACCTACCTACACACTTTCAGAAATCCACCATCCTGCTCCATGGAAAACATCAGCCCGCCTCAGCCGCTCCGAATCACTGGAAATTTTGGCGTAAACTGGAAGCTGTTTAAACAGCGCTTCCAGCTCTTCCTAGAAGCCACAGAGAGAATGTATCGGACACCAGGAAGATCGCCCTCCTTCTCTCCACGGCGGGGCAACACGCCATCCACATCTATAACTCGTTGGCATTCGCGGAGGGCGAGGACAAGCCAAAATATAAGACGGTGCTTCTGAAGTTCGAGGAACACTTCAGCGTGGAAGTCAATGAGAGCTTCGAGAGGTACCTCTTCCAGCAGCGTCTGCAGGGTAAGGATGAGCCTTTCCAATCTTACTTGACCCACCTCCGTATCCTCGCGCAGTCCTGCGGCTATAAGACCACCTCCGACTCCATGATACGGGATCAGATAATTTTTGAGGTCATCTCGGACACCCCACGCCAGCAGCTCCTAAAAATAAAGCACCTCACCCTAACGACTGCCATCGAGACCTGCGTCCTCCATGAGAACGCGACCAGCCGGTACTCCCAAATCCAGGCGGCCGAAACGGCACGGCACGGGTCCTACGGGGCGGAGCGGGTCCAGTCGATTGAGTTCCTCCCGGCCCCCGGCCCGGACGAGGGCGGCCATTTCGCGCGCTTTCCGAGGCCTCCCACGCTTGTACGCGCCAAAAGAGGGATGCAGAAGGATGTGATACGCAAGCGCGCTCTACGCAGGACCACACCGCGCATGCGCGGTGGCACAACGAACGCCATGACGTCACGACGTGCGGCAACTGTGGCTCTGCACATTTAAAGCGCCAATGTCTGGCCAAAGCGCGACAATGCCTCCGCTGTGGCAGGATGGGCCACTACGCTGCCTGCTGTCGAGCAGCTCAACCTGCCGGATGTGCGGCCGGATGCCGACAAAGTGACAGCCATCGCAGCCATGCAGCAGCCGTCAGACAAGAAGGCAGTGCTGCGCTTTCTCGGGGTGGTCAACTTCCTGGGGAAGTTCATTCCTACCCTTGCTTCGCACACGACTGCTCTTCGCCACCTGGTCAAAAAGACAACGGAATTCCAGTGGCTGTCCGCACACCAGAGTGAATGGGAGGAGCTCAAGGTCAAGCTCACCACCGCCCCGGTACTGGCCTTTTTCGATACCACACGGGAAACAAAGATCTCAACTGACGCCAGCCAGTCCGGCATTGGGGCGGTACTCCTGCAACGGGACGACACCGCATCATGGGCCCCGGTCGCCTATGCGTCACGGGCCATGACCCCCACAGAACAGCGTTATGCGCAGATTGAGATCGAGTGCCTAGACCTGTTGACTGGCATCGACAAGTTTCACGATTATGTATGTGGTCTTCCGCAGTTCACTGTGGAGACCGACCATCGCCCCCTGGTTGGTATCATTCAGAAGGACCTCAACGATATGACCCCTCGCCTCCAGCGCATTCTGCTCAAGCTCCGGAGGTACAACTTCCAACTTGTCTACACCCCGGAGAAGGATCTCATCATCGCGGATGCTCTGTCCAGGGCGGTCAACACACCGCCCGACTCGGAGGGGTTCGTTTGTCAGGTCGACGCACAAGTAGCCTTCACATCGGCCAATCTGCCGGCCACTGATGCACGCCTGGCCCACATTCGCCATGAGACTACGGCTGACCCCCTTCTACAGCGTGTAATGCGCCACATGACGGAAGGGTGGCTCAAGGGGCAGTGCCCACAATTCTACAATGTCCGGGACGACTTGGCCGTCATTGATGGTGTCCTCTTGAAGTTGGACCGGATCGTGATCCCACACAGCATGCACCGGCTTGTCCTCGAACAACTGCAAGAAGGCCATCTCGGAGTTGAAAAGTGGAGGCGGAGGGCCCGAGATGCTGTGCACTGGCAAGGCATCAGCGACGACATCACCAACATGGTGCTCAACTGCCCCACCTGCCAAAGGTTTCAGCCGGCGCAACCACCTGAGACCCTTCAGCCCCATGAGTTGGACACATCCCCCTGGGCGAAGGTGGGCGTGGACATTTTTCATGCGCTCAGCAGGGACTACATTATTCTGATTGACTACTTCTCAAGTTATCCGGAGGTCATACGCCTGCACGACATGACGTCATCAGCTGTCATCCGGACATGCAAAGAAACCTTTGCTCACCATAGAATTCCACTCACCATCATGTCTGACAACGGGCCTTGCTTTGCGAGCCAAGAATGGTCTTCCTTTGCCACTTCATACAACTTCACACACGTGACGTCCAGTCCCTTGCATCCTCAGTCGAATGGCAAGGCGGAAAAGGGCGTCCACATTGTGAAGCGACTCCTCTGCAAGGCTGCTGATGCCGGATCTGACTTCTGTTTAGCCCTGCTGGCCTATCGCTCGACCCCACTGTCCACGGGCCTCTCACCAGCCCAGCTGTTGATGGGTCGCACCCGCAGGACCACTGTGCCGTCCATTCATGTTCCTGACCCCGACCATGCTCCAGTATTGCGAAGGATGCAACAACAGCGTGCTCAGCAGAAGGTGGCACATGACGCTCGGGCGACTGATCTTCCTGCCCTGGCGTCTGGAGACAACGTACGCATACACCTACCGGAGGGTGGCTAGTCGGCAACCGCCGAGGTTCCCCGCCACGTGGCTCCCCGCTCATTCCTGGATCGCATGCCCGATGGCTCCATTCGCCGCCGTAATCGGAGGGCCCTTCGTCTGGTTCCGTACTCGCTATGAGATCATGCACTGCTGCCACGCCCTCCTGTTGTCCCTGATGTCGACTTTGTTGAGCTTCCTGCCACTCTACTCTGCCTCTTCCTCTTTCGCCCGTGGCCAGGCTCATTCCTCAGCCGGTGGATCCTGACCCACCCTTGAGGCGGTCAACCCGAATTCGTCGCCCACCTGAGAGACTTGACTTATGAGCCTGTCAGCACACTGGATTCACTGAATTGTTTTACAGTACTGTTAACGAGTTTCTTTTCTTGTCGTTCATTGTTCCAGAAGTTTTCTCTCGACGTTTGCTGATTGCATTTGTTCTGTTATTGGTACAACCTCGTTGCTCTGTTGCACCTGACACCTTCCTCTGTATATAGTTTAGCCTCATGTACATGTTGTAAATATTGCACACACATACTCAGATGCACTCAGTACACATTTCTATTTATTAGCATGTAGGCACATATCCTTGTGAAAGGGGGGGGATGTCATGATATCCACATCAGCATTTCATGGTGCAATCACACACACACTGATGGACAGGTAGTTGGACCAACCAGCTCACACATAACATCGCAGCCAATCACCAGTGAGAGCACACGCACTATAAAACAGGGAACACCACAGTTCCCGCTCATTCTACCAGGAGATAGCTCAGAGCACAGAGCTCACAGCGTGCCACTCAGACATACACCATGTGCTGAGTGCCTCTCTAAGATAGTGCTAGGGCTGGGTCCGCAGGTTAGCTGGTGAAGCACGTACCCAAGCCAGCAGTTAGTAGTTGTCGTTGTTAAGACAATAAAACAGAGTTGTACCATCTACAGCCGTGTTGGATCATTTGTGCATCGGAACACCCAACACGACACGCAGGTTAAGCAGCATTTCATTTGCACCTCTTTAAATTTTGTCTATTGCATTTGCTGCTCCCAATGTGGTCTCCTCTATATAGGAGAGACTAAACACAGACTGGGTGATCGCTTTACTGAGCACCTTTGGTCTGTGCGCATTCAGGACCCTGACCTTTCTGTTGCTTGCCATTTTAACACAAGACCCCGCTGCCATGCCCACATGTCTGTCCTTGGCCTGATGCAATATTCCAGTGCAGCTCAACGCAAACTGGAGGAACAGCATCTCATCTTCCGGTTAGGCACGCTACAGCCTTCCGGTCTCAACATCGAATTCAACTTCAGATATCAGTTCTACCCCACCTCAACCCCTTTGTTTTCATTCCATTTCATTTTAACTGTCTTTTACATTTTATTTCTTGCTTGTCTTTCTTTATCCATATATTCCCCCCCCCTCCCCATCTTAGCCGCCCCTCCTTACCTTTTCTCCCCTTTGCTTCCCCCTTCCACCTGTCACAGTTTTCCTTCTGATTTTAGTTTCTTAGCTGTTTGGCCTTTCACACCTTTTATTCTCTCTAGGGACTGCCATTAGCATTCTGTTCCCTTGGTTTATGTGGGTATCACTCATCTTTCATTCCCTCACTCCACAGTATAAATATTTCCCACTTTCTATGTCTTTTAGCTTTGACAAAGGGTCATCTGGCCTCGAAATGTTCGCTCTTTTCTCTCCCTACAGATGCTGCCAGACCTGCTGAGATTTTCCAGCATTTTCTCTTTGGTTACACAACCAACAAACAAGCTGCCAGAACATATCTGGACCTGTCCCATCAATCACCCATCAAAGATCATTGCAATCTACTGAGGCCCAACAGGAGATCATCGCACCCCTTTGAAATGCACTGGCCTATTGTTAGAAACCCAGATTGGGCAAGACTTTCTGTCACCTAGAGTTCCTGCCGTTACCTTATATGGAAGCAGGTTACTTGGAAGCAACACCATGGAGATGGACATCTGGGAGCGGGCCCCGGTGTCCTGTCAGGCAGACATCAAGAAACCCACTGGGTATTGGGACCCCCTCCCGAGACCTCATTGGCCGGAAGCCAGAGAAGTTCTGGAAAGGCGGGGAGAGAGGGGGATAAAGGTAAGCATCTCAGACACACCAGCAGCAAAGACAGTGTTCGAGGTGATCTTGACTTACCAGAAGGAAGGAAGGAAAAGACCGCCAGCGAGAACCATCTTTGTGAAGATGGGCCAGAGGAATTCCAGCGACCAGATCCATAGCCTACCAAACCATCTTTCCGGGTAGTATGCTTGAATATGGGGTATCCTCTTGGTGGCACAGTGGTTTGCACTGTTGTTTCACAGTTCCAGGGACCCGGGTTCGATTCCCGGCTTGGGTCACTGTGTGGAGTCTGCACTTTCTCCCTGTGTCTGCGTGGGTTTCCTCCGGGTGCTCCGGTTTCCTCCCACAAGTCCTGAAAGACGTGCTTGTTAGGTGAATTGAGCATTTTGAACTCTCCCTCTGTGTATCCGAACAGGCACTGGAGTGTGGCGACTAGGGGCTTTTCACAGTACACAGTAACTTCATAGCAGTGTTATTGTAAGCCTGCCAACTTGTGACACTAATGAAAAAAATGTTTTAAAAATATATATAAATTTTATGTGGGTAATATAAGGGTTAATTGTGTTTATAAATACTGTTGAATTTTGAACTTGTGTTTGTGGTTTGTTTCATAGAATCATAGAATTTACAATGCAGAAGGAGGCCATTCGGCCCATCGAGTCTGCACCGACCCTTGGAAAGAACACCCCATCTAAGCCCACATCTCCACCCTATCCCCATAACCCCACCTAACCTTTCTGGACACTAAGGGCAATTTAGCATGGACAATCCACCTAACCTGCACATCTTTGGACTGTGGGAGGAAACCGGAGCACCCGGAGGAAACCCACGCAGACACGGGGAGAACGTGCAGACTCCGCACAGACAGTGACCCAAGCCGGGAATCGAACCTGGGACCCTGGAGCTGTGAAGCAACTGTGCAAACCATTGTGCTACCATGCCACCCATAAATAAAGACACCCTATGTAAATAAGTAAACTGGTCGAAAGTGCCTGAGGTTTTAGAGGAAAAACACTGCCCGTTCACCATATTGGATGCTCGGAGCCTATTTGTGAACTGGAAATTGGCTTTGTGTCGTCAAATTGTTCGGCCAAAAGATCTTTCGTTCTCAGCGACAATTGAAGAAGAACTATACTGACATTGGTTAAAGATCTTGAAGTAATGATATCACTGAAATGTTATTGTGATAAAAAAAAGGAATACTTGCATTTATGTAGTGCCTGTCATAGCACCAGGGGCGGGATTCTCCGCAATCGGCGCGATGTCCGCCGACTGGCGCCAAAAACGGCGCAAATCAGTCCGGCATCGCGCCGCCCCACAGGAGCGGAATTCTCCGCATCTTGAGGGGCGAGCCCTCACCTTGAGGGGCTAGGCCCGCGCCGGACTGATTTTCGCCCCGCCGGCTGGCGGGAAAGGCCTCTGGCGCCCCGCCAGCTGGCGCGGAAATGACTTTGCCGTGCGACGCATGCGCGGGAGCATCAGCGGCCGCTCACGGCATCCCCGCGCATGCGCAGTGGAGGTGATCTCTTCCGCCTCCGCCATAGTGAAGACCATGGCGAAGGCGGATTGAAAAGAGTGCCCCCACAGCACAGGATCGCGGGCCAGGCCACCGTGGGGGCACCCCCCGGCGCCAGATCGCCCCCCCCCCCAGGACCCTGGAGCCCGCCCGCGCCGCCTTGTCCCGCCGTTCGAAAGGTGGTTCAATCCACACCGGCTTGCGTGGGTTGACAGGGCGGGACTTCAGCCCATCGCGGACCAGAGAATCGCCGGGGGTGGGCCCGCCGACCGGCACGATTTCCGCCGACCGGCGCGGCGCGATTCCCACCCCCGCCGAATCTCCGGTGGCGGAGAATTCGGGACACACCGGTGGGGGAATTCACGCCGGCCCCCGGCGATTCTCCAACCCGGTGGGGGGTCGGAGAATCGCGCCCCAGATGTCTCAAAGCACAATACAGTCAATGAAATACTTTCTGAAGTGCAATCACCGTTGTGTTGGAAACGTGGCAGCCAATCTGTGTATAGGGAGATCCCACAATCAGCAATATCACAATGACCAGATTTTTCTTCAAAATAGTGCCGTGGCATTTTTTACATCCACCCCAGCAGGCAGATAGGGCCTTAGTTTAAGGTCTCATCTGAAACTCGGCACCTCTGACAATGCAGCGTTCCCTCAGTACTGCACTGGAGTGTCAGCTTTGTTTTTTGTGCTCAAAAGTGGGACTTCAACCTGCAACCTCAAAGGCAAAAGTGACACCATGACGACTGAGATGTTATATGATGATGTCATCATGTTGCACCAGTTTGGTGCAACCAGGAAATTGATTTGCAAGGGAAGCAAATGATCGGATTTTTAAGATTCTGTTTATATTTTTAGATTATTAACTTATGACCAACCTCTTTTCTTGAAGGTGCTTTGAGGAAACATCATTAATCCTGGAGTCAAAGTAGTGTTCGTCTGATTTCTCTTTGGCACACCGATTACTGTGACCGCCTCTGTCTCCACAACACTCATCTTCCTGCTTACTCTTTCTACGACCACAGTTGTAACATCTGATGTGGTGTACTTTACAATGCCCATTATCAGACTGAAGCTCACAATCTATGCAGAAATGGGAAAAAAATGTCATTCGGAGTCACACGCAGAAAGTATACTGTCTCCTGATGGCGCAAAGCCCAAATACAAACTAGAAGGTCTCAGCCTCGATATCCATTACCTGTTGAGTTCAAGCTTGTGATTGCTATTAATTAACTCTTGGAGCGCTGGGTGAGGACAGAATCAGGTTCAACTCTGACGCTCTGCACAGTCAAACTGTCTTCAAACTTACAGTTGACGAGTGGCTACGTTAAAGTACCAATGTTGGCTCGAAGGCAGTGTTGTCTGGACTCTTGCATTCCAATGTGCCTCTGCCTCACTGAGACAATGCATGTCGAGAGGTTGTTTGCAGGAACCAGGCAGCAGCTATACAGTGATGATTCATTCCTACAGCTCCCACAGTAATTTATTCCACTGGGCTTCAAATCAATTTGTTCTTCAAATATGACTCAGGCAGACAGTTGTTGGCCAGGCCCTTTAGGGAGCTGCAGTAAGCAGTGCAGTGAAACACTTCCAGTATTGTACAGAGCAGATATACAACTGGGAGTCTGTCCTGCACTAAATAGGTTCCAACACAGGAAGGTGTATTGGGAACAAGTTGGCGTCAGATTAGTGAGTACAAATCTGGGGCGAGCTTCTCCGACCCCCAGCCGGGTTGGAGAATCGCCGGGGGCTGGCGTGAATCCCGCCCCTGCCAGTTTCCGAATTCTCCGGCACCGGAGATTCTGCGGGGGCGGGAATCGCGCCGTGCCGGTTGGCGGGCCCCCCCCCCCGCCCCCCCGCCCGCGATTCTCCGACCGGATGGGCCGAAGTCCCGCAGCTAGAATGCTTGTCCCGCCGGCGTGGATTAAACCACCTCTCTTACCGGCGGGACAAGGCGGCGCGGGAGGGCTCTGGGGTCCTGGGGGGGGGGGGGGGGGGGGGGGGCGCGGGGCGATCTGGCCCCGGGGGGGTGCCCCCACGGTGGCCTGGCGCACGATCGGGGCCCACCGATCCGCGGGCGGGCCTGTGCAGTGGGGGCACTCTTTTCCTTCCGCCTTCGCCACGGTCTCCACCATGGCAGAGGCGGAAGAGTCTCCCTCCACAGCGCATGTGCGGGGATACCGTCAGCGGCTGCTAACGCTCCCGCGCATGCGCCACCCGGCAAGGTCATTTCCGCGCCAGCTGGCGGGGCACCATAGGGCTTTTCCGCCAGATGGCGGGGCGGAAATCAGTCCGGCGAGGGCCTAGCCCCTCAAGGTTAGGGCTCGGCCCCCCAAGGTGCGGAGCATTCCGCATCTTTGGGGCGGCGCGATGTCCGACTGATTTGCGCCGTTTTTGGCGCCGGTCAGCGGACATCGCGCCGATACCGGAGAATTTCACCCCTGGTTCACATAAACATCTGGTGAATTTCCAACCCTTGAGACCAATCATGCTCTCACTCACACATCCCCACCAGGCCCCAATCTAATCCTCCGACTCATCCAGTCATCCCAACACCTCACCCCAATCTAATCCTCCCACCACCGCCCCCCCAATCTAATCCTTCCACCACCGCCCCCCCAATCTAACCCTCCCACCACCGCCCCCCAATCTAATCCTCCCATCGCCCCAATCCAATCCTCCCACCACTGCCCCCCCAATCTAATCCCCCACCATCACCCCCCCAATCTAATCCTCCCACCACCGCCCCCCCAATCTAACCCTCCCACCAACGACCCCCAATCTAAACCTCCCACCCCCCCAATCCAATCCTCCCACCACTGCCCCCCCAATCTAATCCCCCACCATCACCCTCCCCAATCTAACCCACCAACCACCGCCCCCCAATCTAATCCTCCCACCCCCCCAATCCAATCCTCCCACCACTGCCCCCCCAATCTAATCCCCCAACATCATCCCCCAATCCAATCCTCCCACCATCGCCCCCCAATCTAATCCTCCCACCATCGCCCCCCCAATCTAATCCTCCCACCTTCGCCCCCCCAATCTAATCCTCCCACCATCGACCCCCAATCTAACCCAACCACCAGCGCCCCCCAATCTAATCCTCCCACCACCGCCCCCCAATCTAATCCTCCCACCCCCCCAATCCAATCCTCCCACCACTGCCCCCCCAATCTAATACCCCACCATCGTCCCCCCAATCCAATCCTCCCACCACTGCCCCCCCCAATCTAATCCCCCACCATCACCCCCCCGAATCTAATCCTCCCACCATCGCCCCCCCAATTTAATTCTCCAACCATCGTCCCCCCCAATCCAATCCTCCCACCACCGCCCCCCAATCTAATCCTCCCAACCCCCCAATCGAATCCTCCCACCACTGCCACCGCAATATAATCCTCCCACCCCCCCAATCCAATACTCCCACCACTGCCCCCCCAATCCAGTCCCTCACCATCACCCCCCCAATCTAATACTCCCATCACCACCCACCCAATCCAATCCTCCCACCACTGCCCCCCCAATCCAGTCCCCCACCATCACCCCCCAATCTAATACTCCCATCACCACCCCCCCAATCTAATCCTCCCACCTTCGCCCCCCCAATCTAATGCCCCACCATCGTCCCCCCCAATCTAATCCTCCCAACATCGCCCCCCCAATCCAATCCTCCCACCACTGCCCCCCCAATATAATACTCCCACCCCCCCCAATCCAATCCTCCCACCACTGCCCCTCTAATCTAATCGCCCACCATCACCCCCCCAATCTAATCCTCCCATCATCGCCCCCCAATCTAATCCCCCACCATCACCCCCACAATCTAATACTCCCAACATCGCCCCACCAATCCAATCCTCTCACCACTGCCCCCAATCTAATCCTCGCACCATCGCCCCCCCCAATTTAATTTCCCCACCATCGTTCCTCCCAATCTAATCCCCCCCACCACCGTCCCCCCAATCTAATCCTCCCACCACTGCCCCCCCAATCTAATCCTCCCACCACTGCCCCCACAATCTAATCCTCCCACGACCATCCTCCCAATCTAATCCCCCACCATCGTCCTCCCCAATCTACTCCTCCCACCACCGCCCCCCCAATCTAACCCTCCCACCACCGCCCCCCAATCTAATCCTCCCACCGCCCCAATCCAATCCTCCCACAACTGCCCCCCCAATCTAATCCCCCACCATCACCCCCCCAATCTACTCCTCCCACCACCGCCCCCCAATCTAACCCTCCCACCACCGCCCCCCAATCTAATCCTCCCACCCCCCAAATCCAATCCTCCCACCACTGCACCCCCAATCTAATCCCCCACCAACACCCCCCCCAATCTAACCCACCAACCACCGCCCCCAAATCTAATCCTCCCACCCCCCTAATCCAATCCTGCCACCACTGCCCCACCAATCTAATCCCCCAACATCACCCCCCCAATCTAATCCTCCCACCATCGCCCCCAATCTAATCCTCCCACCATCGCCCCCCCAATCTAATCCTCCTACCGCCACCCCCCAATCTAATCCTCCCACCACCGCCCCACAATCTAATCCTCCCACCCCCCCAATCCAATCCTCCCACCACTGCCCCCCCCAATCTAATGCCCCACCATCGTCCCCCCCAATCCAATCCTCCCACCACTGCCCCCCCAATCTAATCCCCCACCATCACCCACCCCTAATCTAATCCTCCCACCATCGCCCCCCCAATTTAATTCTCCCACCATCGCCCCCCCAATCCAATCCTCCCACGACCGCCCCCCCAATCTAATCCTCCCAACCCCCCAATCGAGTCCTCCCACCACTGCCCCCGAAATATAATCCTCCCACCCCCCCAATCCAATACTCCCACCACTGCCCCCCCCAATCCAGTCCCCCACCATCACCCCTGCAATCTAATCCTCCCATCACCACCCACCCAATCTAATCCTACCACCATCGCCCCCCCAATCTAATGCCCCACCATCGTCCCCCCCAATCTAATCCTCCCACCACCGCCTCCCCAATCTATTCCTCCCACCACCGCCCCGCCAATCTAATCCTCCCACCATCGCCCCCCCAATCTAATCCTCCCAACATCGCCCCCCCAATCCAATCCTCCCACCACTGCCCCCCCAATATAATCCTCACACACCCCCAATCCAATCCTCCCACCACTGCCCCTCTAATCTAATCGCCCACCATCGCCCCCCCCAATCTAATCCTCCCATCATCGCCCCCCCAATCTAATCCTCCCACCACTGCCCCCCAATCTATTCCCCCACCATCACCCCCACAATCTAATACTCCCAACATCGCCCCCCCCAATCCAATCCTCTCACCACTGCCCCCCAATCTAATCCTCCCACCATCGCCCCCCCAATCCAATCCCCCCACCACCGTCCCCCCAATCTAATCCTCCCACCACTGCCCCCCAATCTAATCCTCCCACCACTGCCCCCCAATCTAATCCTCCCACTATCGTCCCCAACAATCAAATCCTCCCACGACCGTCCTCCCAATCTAATCCCCCACCATCGTCCTCCCCAATCTACGGCTCCCACCACCACCCCCCCAAACTAATCCTCCCACCACCACCCCCCCAATCTAATCCTCCCACCATCGCCCCCCCAATCCAATCCTCCCACCTCTGCCCCCCAATCTAATCCTCCCACCACCGCACCCCCAATCTAACCCTCCCACCACCGACCCCCAATCTAAACCTCCCACCCCCCCAATCCAATCCTCCCACCATAACCCCCCCCAATCTAATCCACCAACCACCGTCCCCCAATCTAATCCTCCCACCCCCCCAATCCAATCCTCCCACCACTGCCCCCCCAATCTAATCCCCCAACATCACCCCCCCAATCTAATGCTCCCACCATCGCCCCCCAATCTAATCCTCCCACCATCGCCACCCCAATCTAATCCTCCCACCATCGCCCCTCCAATCTAATCCTCCCACCATCGACCCCCAATCTAACCCACCCACCACCGCCCCACAATCTAATCCTGCCACCACCGCCCCCCAATCTAATCCTCCCACCCCCCCAATCCAATCCTCCCAACACTGCCCCCCCAATCTAATACCCCACCATCGTCCCCCCCCAATCCAATCCTCCCACCACTGCCGCCCCAATCTAATCCCCCACCATCACCCCCCCGAATCTAATCCTCCCACCATCGCCCCCCCAATTTAATTCTCCCACCATCGTCCCCCCCAATCCAATCCTCCCACCACCGCCCACCCAATCTAATCCTCCCAACCCCCCAATCGAATCCTCCCACCACTGCCCCCGCAATATAATCCTCCCACCCACCCAATCCAATCCTCCCACCACTGCCCCCCAATCCAGTCCCCCACCATCACCCCCCCAATCTAATACTCCCATCACCACCCCCCCAATCTAATCCTCCCACCATCGCCCCCCCAATCTAATGCCCCACCATCGTCCCCCCCAATCTAATCCTTCCACCCACCACCGCCCCCCAAATCTATTCCTCCCACCACCGCCCCCCCAATCTAATCCTCCCACCATCTACCCCACAATCTAATCCTCCCAATATCGCCCCCGAATCCAATCCTCCCACCACTGCCCCCCCAATATAATACTCCCACCCCCCCAATCCAATCCTCCCACCACTGCCCCTCTAATCAAATCGCCCACCATCACCCCCCCAATCTAATCCTCCCATCATCGCCCCCCCAATCTAATCCCCCACCATCACCCCCCACAATCTAATACTCCCAACATCGCCCCCCCAATCCAATCCTCTCACCACTGCCCCCCAATCTAATCCTCCCACCACCGCCCCCCCAATCTATTCCTCCCACCACCGCCCCGCCAATATAATCCTCCCACCATCGCCCCCCCAATCTAATCCTCCCAACATCGCCCCCCCAAACCAATCCTCCCACCACTGCGCCCCCAATATAATCCTCACACCTCCACAATCCAATCCTCCCACCACTGCCCCTCTAATCTAATCGCCCACCATCGCCCCCCCCAATCTAATCCTCCCATCATCGCCCCCCCAATCTAATCCTCCCACCACTGCCCCCCAATCTATTCCCCCACCATCACCCCCACAATCTAATACTCCCAACATCGCCCCCCCAATCCAATCCTCTCACCACTGCCCCCCAATCTAATCCTCCCACCATCGCCCCCCCAATCCAATCCCCCCACCACCGTCCCCCCAATCTAATCCTCCCACCACTGCCCCCCAATCTAATCCTCCCACCACTGCCCCCCCCAATCTAATCCTCCCACCATCGCCCCCCCCAATCCAATCCTCCCACCTCTGCCCCCCAATCTAATCCTCCCACCACCGCCCCCCCCAATCTAACCCTCCCACCACCGACCCCCAATCTAAACCTCCCACCCCCCCAATCCAATCCTCCCACCATCACCCCCCCAATCTAATCCACCAACCACCGTCCTCCAATCTAATCCTCCCACCCCCCCAATCCAATCCTCCCACCACTGCCCCCCCAATCTAATCCCCCAACATCACCCCCCCAACCTAATCCTCCCACCATCGCCCCTCAATCTAATCCTCCCACCATCGCCCCCCCAATCTAATCCTCCCACCATCGCCCCTCCAATCTAATCCTCCCACCATCGACCCCCAATCTAACCCACCCACCACCGCCCCCCAATCTAATCCTCCCACCACCGCCCCCCAATCTAATCCTCCCACCCCCCCAATCCAATCCTCCCACCACTGCCCCCCCAATCTAATACCCCACCATCGTCCCCCCCCAATCCAATCCTCCCACCACTGCCGCCCCAATCTAATCCCCCACCATCACCCCCCCGAATCTAATCCTCCCACCATCGCCCCCCCCAATTTAATTCTCCCACCATCGCCCCCCCCAATCCAATCTTCCCACCACCGCCCCCCCAATCTAATCCTCCGAATCCCCCAATCGAATCCTCCCACCACTGCCCCCGCAATATAATCCACCCACCCACCCAATCCAATCCTCCCACCACTGCCCCCCCAATCCAGTCCACCACCATCACCCCCCCAATCTAATACTCCCATCACCACCCCCCCAATCTAATCCTCCTAACATCGCCCCCCCAATCTAATGCCCCACCATCGTCCCCCCCAATCTAATCCTTCCACCCACCACCGCCCCCCAAATCTATTCCTCCCACCACCGCCCCCCCAATCTAATCCTCCCACCATCTACCCCCCAATCTAATCCTCCCAACATCGCCCCGCGAATCCAATCCTCCCACCACTGCCCCCCCAATATAATACTCCCACCCCCCCAATCCAATCCTCCCACCACTGCCCCTCTAATCTAATCGCCCACCATCACCCCCCCAATCTAATCCTCCCATCATCGCCCCCCCAATCTAATCCCCCACCATCACCCCCACAATCTAATACTCCCAACATCGCCCCCCCAATCCAATCCTCTCACCACTGCCCCCCAATCTAATCCTCCCACCATCGCCCCCCCAATTTAATTTCCCCACCATTGTTCCTCCCAATCTAATCCCCCCACCACCGTTCCCCCAATCTAATCCTCCCACCACTGCCCCCCCAATCTAATCCTCCCACCACTGCCCCCCCAATCTAATCCTCCCACCACTGCCCCCCCAATCTAATACTCCCACTATCGCCCCCCCAATCCAATCCTCCCACGACCATCCTCCCAATCTAATCCCCCACCATCGTCCTCCCCAATCTACTCCTCCCACCACCGCCCCCCCAATATAACCCTCCCACCACCGCCCCCCCAATCTAATCCTCCCATCGCTCCAATCCAATCCTCCCACAACTGCCCCCTCCAATCTAATCCCCCACCATCACCCCCCCAATCTACTCCTCCCACCACCGCCCCCCCAATCTAACCCTCCCACCACCGCCCTCCAATCTAATCCTCCCACCCCCCAAATCCAATCCTCCCACCACTGCACCCCCAATCTAATCCCCCAGCACCACCACCCCCAATCTAACCCACCAACCACCGCCCCCCAATCTAACCCTCCAACCCCCCTAATCCAATCCTCCCACCACTGCCCCCCCCAATCTAATCCCCCAACATCACCCCCCCCATCTAATCCTCCGCCCATCGCCCCCCCAATCTAATCCTCCCACCATCGCCCCCCCCCAATCTAATCCTCCCACCATCGACCCCCAATCTAACCCACCCACCACCGCCCCCCAATCTAATCCTCCCACCACCACCCCCCAATCTAATCCTCCCACCCCCCCAATCCAATCCTCCCACCACTACCCCCCCAATCTAATGCCCCACCATCGTCCCCCCAATCCAATCCTCCCACCACTGCCCCCCAATCTAATCCCCCACCATCACCCCCCCCGAATCTAATCCTCCCACCATCGCCCCCCCAATTTAATTCTCCCACCATCGCCCCACCAATCCAATCCTCCCACCACCGCCCCCCCAATCTAATCCTCCCAACCCCCCAATCGAATCCTCCCACCACTGCCCCCGCAATATAATCCTCCCACCCCCCCAATCCAATCCTCCCACCACTGCCCCCCCCGATCCAGTCCCCGACCATCAACCCCCCAATCTAATCCTCCCATCACCACCCCCCCAATCTAATCCTCCCACCATCGCCCCCCAAATTTAATGCCCCACCATCGTCCCCCCCAATCTAATCCTCCCACCACTGCCCCCCCAATCTAATCCTCCCACCACTGCCCCCCCAATCTAATACTCCCACTATCGCCCCCCCAATCCAATCCTCCCACGACCATCCTCCCAATCTAATCCCCCACCATCGTCCTCCCCAATCTACTCCTCCCACCACCGCCCCCCCAATATAACCCTCCCACCACCGCCCCCCCAATCTAATCCTCCCGTCGCTCCAATCCAATCCTCCCACAACTGCCCCCTCCAATCTAATCCCCCACCATCACCCCCCCAATCTACTCCTCCCACCACCGCCCCCCCAATCTAACCCTCCCACCACCGCCCTCCAATCTAATCCTCCCACCCCCCAAATCCAATCCTCCCACCACTGCACCCCCAATCTAATCCCCCAGCACCACCACCCCCAATCTAACCCACCAACCACCGCCCCCCAATCTAACCCTCCAACCCCCCTAATCCAATCCTCCCACCACTGCCCCCCCAATCTAATCCCCCAACATCACCCCCCCATCTAATCCTCCGCCCATCGCCCCCCCAATCTAATCCTCCCACCATCGCCCCCCCAATCTAATCCTCCCACCATCGACCCCCAATCTAACCCACCCACCACCGCCCCCCAATCTAATCCTCCCACCACCACCCCCCAATCTAATCCTCCCACCCCCCCAATCCAATCCTCCCACCACTACCCCCCCAATCTAATGCCCCACCATCGTCCCCCCAATCCAATCCTCCCACCACTGCCCCCCCAATCTAATCCCCCACCATCACCCCCCCCGAATCTAATCCTCCCACCATCGCCCCCCCAATTTAATTCTCCCACCATCGCCCCACCAATCCAATCCTCCCACCACCGCCCCCCCAATCTAATCCTCCCAACCCCCCAATCGAATCCTCCCACCACTGCCCCCGCAATATAATCCTCCCACCCCCCCAATCCAATCCTCCCACCACTGCCCCCCCCGATCCAGTCCCCGACCATCAACCCCCCAATCTAATCCTCCCATCACCACCCCCCCAATCTAATCCTCCCACCATCGCCCCCCAAATTTAATGCCCCACCATCGTCCCCCCCAATCTAATCCTCCCACCACTGCCCCCCCAATCTAATCCTCCCACCACTGCCCCCCCAATCTAATCCTCCCACTATCGCCCCCCCAATCCAATCCTCCCACGACCGTCCTCCCAATCTAATCCCCCACCATCGTCCTCCCCAATCTAATCCCCCACCATCACCCCCCCAATCTACTCCTCCCACCACCGCCCCCCCAATCTAACCCTCCCACCACCGCCCTCCAATCTAATCCTCCCACCCCCCAAATCCAATCCTCCCACCACTGCACCCCCAATCTAATCCCCCAGCACCACCACCCCCAATCTAACCCACCAACCACCGCCCCCCAATCTAATCCTCCCACCCCCCTAATCCAATCCTCCCACCACTGCCCCCCCAATCTAATCCCCCAACATCACCCCCCCATCTAATCCTCCCACCATCGCCCCCAATCCAATCCTCCCACCACTGCCCCCCCAATCTAATCCTCCCACTATCGCCCCCCCAATCCAATCCTCCCACGACCGTCCTCCCAATCTAATCCCCCACCATCGTCCTCCCCAATCTAATCCCCCACCATCACCCCCCCAATCTACTCCTCCCACCACCGCCCCCCCAATCTAACCCTCCCACCACCGCCCTCCAATCTAATCCTCCCACCCCCCAAATCCAATCCTCCCACCACTGCACCCCCAATCTAATCCCCCAGCACCACCACCCCCAATCTAACCCACCAACCACCGCCCCCCAATCTAATCCTCCCACCCCCCTAATCCAATCCTCCCACCACTGCCCCCCCAATCTAATCCCCCAACATCACCCCCCCATCTAATCCTCCCACCATCGCCCCCAATCTAATCCTCCGCCCATCGCCCCCCCAATCTAATCCTACCACCATCGCCCCCCCAATCTAATCCTCCCACCATCGACCCCCAATCTAACCCACCCACCACCGCCCCCCAATCTAATCCTCCCACCACCGCCCCCCAATCTAATCCTCCCACCCCCCCAATCCAATCCTCCCACCAAAACCCCCCCAATCTAATGCCCCACCATCGTCCCCCCCAATCCAATCCTCCCACCACTGCCCCCCCAATCTAATCCCCCACCATCACCCCCCCCGAATCTAATCCTCCCACCATCGCCCCCCCAATTTAATTCTCCCACCATCGCCCCACCAATCCAATCCTCCCACCACCGCCCCCCCAATCTAATCCTCCCAATCCCTCAATCGAATCCTCCCACCACTGCCCCCGCAATATAATCCTCCCACCCCCCCAATCCAATCCTCCCACCACTGCCCCCCCGATCCAGTCCCCGACCATCAACCCCCCAATCTAATCCTCCCATCACCACCCCCCCAATCTAATCCTCCCACCATCGCCCCCCAAATTTAATGCCCCACCATCGTCCCCCCCAATCTAATCCTCCCACCACCACACCCCCAATCTATTCCTCCCAACACCTCCCCCCCAATCTAATCCTCCGACCATCGCCCCCCCAATCTAATCCTCCCAACATCGCCCCCCCCAATCCAATCCTCCCACCACAGCCCCCCAATATAATCCTCCCACCCAACCAATCCAATCCTCCCACCACTGCCCCTCGAATCTAATCGCCCACCATCGCCCCCCCCCAATCTAATCCTCCCATCATCGCCCCCCCAATCTAATCCTCCCACCACTGCCCCCCCCCAATCTATTCCCCCACCATCACCCCCACAATCTAATACTCCCAACATCGCCCCCCCCAATCCAATCCTCTCACCACTGCCCCCCAATCTAATCCTCCCACCATCGCCCCCCCAATCCAATCCCCCCACCACCGTCCCCCCAATCTAATCCTCCCACCACTGGCCCCCAATCTACTGCTCCCACCACCGCCCCCCCAAACTAATCCTCCCACCACCACCCCCCCAATCTAATCCTCCCACCACCGCATTCCCAATCTAATCCCCCACCATCACCCCTCCAATCTAACCCTCCCACCATCGCCCCCCCAATCTAACCACCCCACCCTCGACCCCCAATCCAATCCTCCACCACCGCCGTCCCAATCTAATCCCCCACCATCACCCCCCCAAACTAATCCTCCCACCACCACCCCCCCAATCTAATCCTCCCACGATCACCCCCCCAATTTAATCCTCCCACAACCACCCCCGCAGTCTAATCCTCCCACGATCGTCCCCCCAAATCTAATACCCCAGCATCACCCCCCCAATCTAATCCTCCTACCATCACCCCCCCCCAATCTAATCCTCCCACCACCGCCCTCCTCAATCTAATCCTACCGCCACCGCCTTCCCCAATCTAGTCCCCCACCACCGCTCACCCAATCTCATCCTCCCACCATCGTCCTCCCAATCTAATCCCCCACCACCGTCCCCCCAATCAAATCCTCCCACCACCGCCCTCCCCAATCTAATCCCCCACCATCAACCCACGAATCGAATCCCCCACCATCACCCCCCCAATCTAACCCTCCCACCACCGCCCCCACAATCCGATCCTCCCACCCCCTAATCCAATCCTCCCACCACTGCCCACCCCAATCTAATCCCCCACCATCACCCCCCCAATCTAACTCTCCCACCATCATCCCCCAATCTAATCCTCCCACCATCGCCCCCCCAATCTAATCCTCCCACCACCACCCCCCAATCTAATCCTCCCACCACCGCCCCCCCAATCTGATCCATCCACCACCGCCCCCCCAATCTAACCATTCCACCACCCCAATCCAATCCTCCCACCACTGCCCCCCCAATCTAATCCTCCCACCATTGCCCCCCCAATCAAATCCTCCCACCATCGCCCCCCGAATCTACTCCTCCCACCCCCCCAATCCAGTCCTCCCACCACTGCCCCCCAATCAAATCCCCCACCATCACCCCCCAATTTAATCCTCCCATCATCGCCCCCCCAATCTAACCCATCCACCACCGCCCCCCCAATCTAATCCTCCCACCCCCAATCCAATCCTCCCTCCACTGCCCCCCCAATCTAATCCCCCACCATCACTCCCCCAATTTAATCCTCCCACCGCTGCCCCCAATCTAATGCCCCACCATCGTGCCCCCAATGCAATCCTCCCATCACTGCCCCCCCAAATCTAATCCCCCACCATCACCCCCCCAATCTAAACCTCCCACCATCGCCACCCCAATCTAATCCTCCCACCATCGCCCCACCAATCTAATCCTCCCACCATCGCCCCCCCAATGTAATCCTCCCACCCCCCCAATCCAATCCTCCCACCTCTGCCCCCCCAAATCTAATCATCCCACCATCGCTCCCCCAATCTAATCCTCCCACCACTGCCCCCCCAATCTAATCCCCCACCATCATCCCCACAATCTAATACTCCCAACATCGCCCCCCCAATCCAATCCTCTCACCACTGCCCCCCAATCTAATCCTCCCACCATCGCCCCCCAAATCTAATTTCCCCACCATCGTTCCCCCCAATCTAATCCTCCCACCATCGTCCCCCCAATCTAATCCTCCCTCCACTGCCCCCCCAATCTAATCCTCCCACTATCGTCCCCCCCAATCCAATCCTCCCACGACCGTCCTCCCAATCTAATCCCCCACCATTGTCCTCACCAATTTACTCCTCCCACCACCGCCCCCCCCAAACTAATCATCCCACCACCACCCCCCCCAAACTAATCCTCCCACCATCGCCCCCCCAATCCAATCCTCCCACCTCTGCCCCCCAATCTAATCCTCCCACCACCGCACTCCCAATCTAATCCCACACCATCACCCCTCCAATCTACTCCCCCACCATCGCCCCTCCAATCTAACCCTCTCACCATCGCCCCCCCAATCTAACCCCCCCACCATCCTCCCCCCCAATCCAATCATCCCACCACCGCCGTCCCAATCAAATCCCCCACCATCTCCCCCCCAAACTAATCCTCCCACCA
The DNA here is from genome assembly GCF_047496885.1 of Scyliorhinus torazame. Taxonomy (NCBI): domain Eukaryota; kingdom Metazoa; phylum Chordata; class Chondrichthyes; order Carcharhiniformes; family Scyliorhinidae; genus Scyliorhinus; species Scyliorhinus torazame. The sequence continues at coordinate 116,515,643 of NC_092707.1, read as the reverse complement.
CCAACCCCCCAATCTAATCCTTCAACCACCCCCCAATCTAATCCTCCCACCATCACCCCCCCAATCTAATCCTCCCACCACCACCACCCCAGCCTAATCTTCCCACGATCGTCCCCCCCAATCTAATCCTCGCACCACCGTCCCCCCAATCTAATCCTCCCACCACCGCCCTCCCCAATCTAATCCCCCACCATCAACCCCAGAATCGAATCCCCCACCACCACCCCCCAATTAAATCCTCTCACCACCGCGCTCCTAATCTAATCCTACCACCACCCCCCCAATCTAACCTTCCCACCACTGCCCACCCAATCTAAACCCCCACCATCACCCCCCCAATCTATTCCTCCCACCATCGACCCCCCCAATCTAATCCATCCACCACCGCACCCCAATCTAATCCCCCACCACCACCCCGCAATCTAACCCTCCCACCACCGCCCCCCTAATCTAATCCTCCCACCAACGCCCCCCATTCTAACCCACCCACCACCGCCCCCCCAATCTAATCCCCCACCAACGCCCCCCATTCTAACCCACCCACCACCGCCCCCCCAATCTTATCCTCCCACCCCCTTATCCAATCCTCCCACCACTGCCCCCCCCAATCTAATCCCCCAACATCACCCCCCCAATCTAACTCTCCCACCATCGTCTCCCAATCTAATCCTCCCATCGACCCCCCAATCTAATCCTCCCACCACCACCCCCCAATCTAATCCTCCCACCACCGCCCCCCCAATCTGATCCATCCACCACTGCCCCCCCAATCTAACCATTCCACCACCCCAATCAAATCCTCCCACCATCGCCCCCCGAATCGAATCCTCCCACCCCCCCAATCCAATCCCCCGACCACTGCCCCCCCAATCAAATCCCCCACCATCAACCCCCAATCTAATCCTCCCATCATCGCCCCCCCAATCTAATCCTCCCACCACTGCCCCCCCCAATCTATTCCCCCACCATCACCCCCACAATCTAATACTCCCAACATCGCCCCCCCAATCCAATCCTCTCACCACTGCCCCCCAATCTAATCCTCCCACCATCGCCCCCCCAATCCAATCCCCCCACCACCGTCCCCCCAATCTAATCCTCCCACCACTGCCCCCCAATCTAATACTCCCACCACTGCCCCCCCAATCAAATCCTCCCACGGCCGTCCTCCCAATCTAATCCCCTCCATCGTCCTCCCCAATCTACTGCTCCCACCACCGCCCCCCCAAACTAATCCTCCCACCACCACCCCCCCAATCTAATCCTCCCACCACCGCATTCCCAATCTAATCCCCCACCATCACCCCTCCAATCTAACCCTCCCACCATCGCCCCCCCAATCTAACCACCCCACCCTCGACCCCCAATCCAATCCTCCCACCACCGCCGTCCCAATCTAATCCCCCACCATCACCCCCCCAAACTAATCCTCCAACCACCACCCCCCCAATCTAATCCTCCCACGATCACCCCCCCAATTTAATCCTCCCACAACCACCCCCGCAGTCTAATCCTCCCACGATCGTCCCCCCAAATCTAATACCCCAGCATCACCCCCCCAATCTAATCCTCCTACCATCACCCCCCCCAATCTAATCCTCCCACCACCGCCCTCCTCAATCTAATCCTACCGCCACCCGCCTTCCCCAATCTAGTCCCCCACCACCGCTCACCCAATCTCATCCTCCCACCATCGTCCTCCCAATCTAATCCCCCACCACCGTCCCCCCGATCAAATCCTCCCACCACCGCCCTCCCCAATCTAATCCCCCACCATCAACCCACGAATCGAATCCCACACCATCAACCCCCCAATCTAACCCTCCCACCACCGCCCCCCCCAATCCGATCCTCCCACCCCCTAATCCAATCCTCCCACCACTGCCCACCCCAATCTAATCCCCCACCATCACCCCCCCAATCTAACTCTCCCACCATCATCCCCCAATCTAATCCTCCCACCATCGCCACCCCAATCTAATCCTCCCACCACTGCCCCCCCAATCTAATCCTCCCACCATTGCCCCCCCAATCAAATCCTCCCACCATCGCCCCCCGAATCTATTCCTCCCACCCCCCCAATCCAGTCCTCCCACCACTGCCCCCCAATCAAATCCCCCACCATCACCCCCCAATTTAATCCTCCCATCATCGCCCCCCCAATCTAACCCATCCACCACCGCCCCCCCAATCTAATCCTCCCACCCCCAATCCAATCCTCCCTCCACTGCCCCCCAATCTAATCCCCCACCATCACCCCCCCAATTTAATCCTCCCACCTCTGCCCCCCAATCTAACGCCCCACCATCGTGCCCCCAATGCAATCCTCCCATCACTGCCCCCCCCAATCTAATCCACCACCATCACCCCCCCAATCAAAACCTCCCACCATCGCCACCCCAATCTAATCCTCCCACCATCGCCCCACCAATCTAATCCTCCCACCATCGCCCCCCCCCCCCAATCTAATCCATCCACCACCGCCCCCAATCTAATCCTCCCACCACTGCCCTCCCAAACTATTCCTCCCACCATTGCCCCCCCCAATCCAATCCTCCCACCACTGCCCCCCCAAATCTAATCATCCCACCATCGTTCCCCCCAATCCAATCCACCCACCACCGCCCTCCCAATCTAATCCCACACCATCACCCCCCCAATCTAATCCTCCCACCATCGCCCCCCCAATTTAATTCTCCCACCATCGACCCCCCCCCAATCTAATCCATCCACCACCGCCCCCAATCTAATCCTCCCACCACTGCCCTCCCAAACTATTCCTCCCACCATTGCCCCCCCCAATCCAATCCTCCCACCACTGCCCCCCAATATAATCCTCGCACCCCCCCAATCCAATCCTCCCACCACTGCCCCCCAATCTAATCGCCCACCATTACCCCCCCAATCTAATCCTCCCATCATCGCTCCCCCAATCTAATCCTCCCACCACTGCCCCCCCAATCTAATCCCCCACCATCATCCCCACAATCTAATACTCCCAACATCGCCCCCCCAATCCAATCCTCTCACCACTGCCCCCCAATCTAATCCTCCCACCATCGCCCCCCGAATCTAATTTCCCCACCATCATTCCCCCCAATCTAATCCTCCCACCATCGTCCCCCCAATCTAATCCTCCCTCCACTGCCCCCCCAATCTAATCCTCCCACTATCGTCCCCCCCAATCCAATCCTCCCACGACCGTCCTCCCAATCTAATCCCCCACCATTGTCCTCCCCAATTTACTCCTCCCACCACCGCCCCCCCCAAACTAATCCTCCCACCACCACCCCGCCAAACTAATCCTCCCACCATCGCCCCCCCAATCCAATCCTCCCACCTCTGCCCCCAATCTAATCCTCCCACCACCGCACTCCCAATCTAATCCCACACCATCACCCCTCCAATCTAATCCCCCACCATCGCCCCTCCAATCTAACCCTCTCACCATCGCCCCCCCAATCTAACCCCCCCACCATCCTCCCCCCCCAATCCAATCATCCCACCACCGCCGTCCCAATCTAATCCCCCACCATCTCCCCCCCAAACTAATCCTCCCACCACCAACCCCCCAATCTAATCCTTCAACCACCCCCCAATCTAACCCTCCCACCATCACCCCCCCAATCTAATCCTCCCACCACCACCCCCCCAGCCTAACCTTCCCACGATCGTCCCCCCCAATCTAATCCTCGCACCACCACCCCCCCAATCTAATCCCCCACCACCGTCCCCCCAATCTAATCCTCCCACCACCGCCCTCCCCAATCTAATCCCCCACCATCAACCCCAGAATCGAATCCCCCACCACCACCCCCCAATTAAATCCTCTCACCACCGCGCTCCTAATCTAATCCTACCATCACCCCCCCAATCTAACCTTCCCACCACTGCCCACCCAATCTAAACCCCCACCATCACCCCCCCAATCTACTCCTCCCACCATCGACCCCCCCAATCTAATCCATCCACCACCGCACCCCAATCTAATCCCCCACCACCACCCCGCAATCTAACCCTCCCACCACCGCCCCCCTAATCTAATCCTCCCACCAACGCCCCCCATTCTAACCCACTCACCACCGCCCCCCCAATCTAATCCCCCACCAACGCCCCCCATTCTAACCCACCCACCACCGCCCCCCAATCTTATCCTCCCACCCCCTAATCCAATCCTCCCACCACTGCCCCCCCCAATCTAATCCCCCACCATCACCCCCCCAATCTAACTCTCCCACCATCGTCTCCCAATCTAATCCTCCCATCGACCCCCCAATCTAATCCTCCCACCACCACCCCCCAATCTAATCCTCCCACCACCGCCCCCCCAATCTGATCCATCCACCACTGCCCCCCAATCTAACCATTCCACCACCCCAATCAAATCCTCCCACCATCGCCCCCCGAATCGAATCCTCCCACCCCCCAATCCAATCCCCCCAACACTGCCCCCCCAATCAAATCCCCCACCATCAACCCCCAATCTAATCCTCCCATCATCGCCCCCCCAATCTAATCCTCCCACCATCGCTCCCCCAATCTAATCCATCCACCACCGCCCCCCCAATCTAATCCTCCCACCCCCAATCCAATCCTCCCTCCACTGCCCCCCCAATATAATCCTGCCACCATCGTCCCTCCCAATCCAATCCTCCCACCACCGCCCTCCCAATCTAATCCCCCACCATCACCCCCCCAATCAAATCCCCCACCACCTCCCCCCCAATCTAATCCTCCCACTCCCCCAATCCAATCCTCACTCCACTGCCCCCCCAAATCTAATCATCCCACCATCGTTCCCCCCAAACAAACCTCCCACCATCGCCCTCCCAATCTAATCCCCCACCATCAACCCCCCAATCTAATCCCCCACCATCACCCCCACAATCTAATACTCCCAACATCGCCCCCCCAATCCAATCCTCTCACCACTGCCCCCCAATTTAATCCTCCCACCATCGCCCCCCCAATCTAATTTCGCCACCATCGTTCCCCCCAATCTAATCCTCCCACCATCGTACCCGCAATCTAATCCACCCTCCACTGCCCCCCCAATCTAATCCTCCCACCACTGCCCCCCAATCTAATCCTCCCACTATCGTCCCCGCCAATCCAATCCTCCCACGACCGTCCTCCCAATCTAATCCCCCACCATTGTCCTCCCCAATCTACTCCTCCCACCACCGCGCCCCCAAACTAATCCTCCCACCACCACCCCCCCAAACTAATCCTCCCACCATCGCCCCCCCAATCCAATCCTCTCACCTCTGACCCCAATCTAATCCTCCCAAGACCGCACTCCCAATCTAATCCCACACCATCACCCCTCCAATCTAATCCCAAACCATCGCCCCTCCAATCTAACCCTCTCTCCATCGCCCCCCCAATCTAACCCCCCACCATCCTCCCCCCCAATCCAATCATCCCTCCACCGCCGTCCCAATCTAATCCCCCACCATCTCCCCCCCAAACGAATCCTCCCACCACCAACCCCACAATCTAATCCTCCCACCACCCCCCAATCAAATCCTCCCACCATCACCCCCCCAATCTAATCCGCCCACCACCACCCCCCCAGCCTAATCTTCCCACGATCGTCCCCCCCAATCTAATCCTCGCACCACCACCCCCCCAATCTAATCCCCCACCACCGTCACCCCAATCTAATCCTCCCACTACCGCCCTCCCCAATCTAATCCCCCACCTTCAACCCCAGAGTCGAATCCCCCACCACCACCCCCCAATTAAATCCTCTCACCACCGCGCTCCAAATCTAATCCTACCACCACCCCCCCATCTAACCTTCCCACCACTGCCCACCCAATCTAAACCCCCACCATCACCCCCCCAATCTACTCCTCCCACCATTGACCCCCCCAATCTAATCCATCCACCACCGCACCCCAATCTAATCCCCCACCACCGCCCCGCAATCTAACCCTCCCAGCACCGCCCCCCCAATCTAATCCTCCCACCAACGCCCCGCATTCTAACCCACCCACCACCACCCCCCCAATCTAATCCCCCACCAACGCCCCCCATTCTAACCCACCCACCACCGCCCCCCCAATCTTATCCTCCCATCCCCTAATCCAATCCTCCCACCACTGCCCCCCCCAATCTAATCCCCCACCATCACCCCCCCAATCTGATTTTCCCACCATCGACCCCCCACTCTAATCCTCCCACCACCACCCCCCAATCTAATCCTCCCACCACCGCCCCCCCAATCTGATCCATCCACCACTGCCCCCCCAATCTAACCATTCCACCACCCCATTCCAATCCTCCCACCACTGCCCCCCCAATCTAATGCTCCCACCATTGCCCCACCAATCAAATCCTCCCACCATCGCCCCCCGAATCGAATCCTCCCACCCCCCCAATCAAATCCCCCAACCACTTCCCCCCCAATCAAAACCCCCACCATCACCCCCCAATCTAATCCTCCCATCATCGCTCCCCCAATCTACTCCATCCACCACCGCCCCCCCAATCTAATCCTCCCACGCCCAATCCAATCCTCCCTCCACTGCCCCCCAATATAATCCCCCACAATCACCCCCCCAATTTAATCCTCCCACCTCTGCCCCCCCAATCTAATCCCCCACCATCGTCCCCCCCAATCAAATCCTCCCATCACTGCCCCCCCAATCTAATCCCCCACCATCACCCCCCCAATCTAATCCTCCCACCATCGCCCCACCAATCTAATCCTCCCACCATCGCCCCCCAAATGTAATCCTCCCACCCCCCCAATCCAATCCTACCACCTCTGCCCCCCCAATCTAATCCTGCCACCATCGTCCCCCCCAATCCAATCCTCCCACCACCGCTCTCCCAATCTAATCCCCCACCATCACCCCCCCAATCAAATCCCCCACCACCTCCCCCCCAATCTAATCCTCCCACTCCCCCAATCCAATCCTCACACCACTGCCCCCCCAAATCTAATCATCCCACCATCGTTCCCCCCAACCAAACTTCCCACCATCGCCCTCCCAATCTAATCCCCCACCATCAACCCCCCAATCTAATCCCCCACCATCACCCCCCGAATCTAATCCTCCCACCATCGCCCCCCCCAATTTAATTCTCCAACCATCGCCCCCCCCAATCCAATCCTCCCACCACCGCCCCCCCAATCTAATCCTCCCAACCCCCCAATCCAATCCTCCCACCACTGCCCCCGCAATATAATCCTCCCACCCCCCCAATCCAATCCTCCCACCACTGCCCCCCCAATCCAATCCCCCACCCTCACCCCCCCAATCTAATCCTCCCATCACCACCCCCCCAATCTAATCCTCCCACCATCACCCCCCCAATCTAATGCTCCACCATCGTCCCCCCCAATCTATTCCTCTCACCATCGCCCCCCCAATCTAATCCTGCCACCACTGCCCCCCCAATATAATCCTCGCACCCCCCCAATCCAATCCTCCAACCACTGCCCCCCAATCTAATCGCCCACCATCACCCCCCCAATCTAATCCTCCCACCACCAACCCCCCAATCTAATCCCCCACCATCACCACCCAATCTAACCCTCCCACCACTGCCCCCCCAATCTAACAGTCCCACCACCCCAACCCAATCTCCCACCACCCACCTAATCTAATCTTCCCACCACCACCTCTCCCAATCTAATCCTCCCACCTGCGCCCTCCCGAATCTCATCCTCCCACCACCGCTCTCCCCAATCTAATCCTCCCACCATCGCACCACCCAATCTAATCCTCCCACCATCACCCCCCAATATAATCCTCCCACCCCCCCAGTCTAACCCTCCCACCATCGCCCCCCAATGTAATCCTCCCACCCCCCCAATCTAATCCTCACACCATCGTCCCCCCCAATCTAATCCTCCCATCACCACCACCCCAATCCAATCCTCCCACCACCGCCCCCCCAATCTAATCCTCCCACCATCATCCCCCCAAACTAATACTCCCATCACCCCCCCCCCAATCTAACCCTCCCACCACTGCGGCCCCAATCTAACCCTCCCACCATCGCCCCCCCATTCTAACCCTCCCACCATCGTCCCCCCAAACTAATCCCCCACCATCACCACCCCAATCCAATCCTCCCACCACAGCCCCCCCAATCTAATCCTCGCACCATTGCCGCCCAATCCAATCCTCCCACCACTGCCCCCCAATCTAATCCCCCACCATCACCCCCCCAATCTAATCCTCCCATCATCGCCCCCCCAATCTAATCCTCCCACCATCGCCCGCCCAATCTAATCCATCCACCATCGCCCCACAATCTAATCCTCCCACCCCCCAATCCAATCCTCCCACCACTTCCCCCTCAATCTAATCCCCACCATCACCCCCCCAATCTAATCCTCCCACCACTGCCCCTCCAAATAAATTCCCCACCATCGTCCCCCCCAATCCAATCCTCCCACCACTGCCCCCCAATCTAATCCTCCACCATCACACCCCCAATCTAATCCTCCCACCATCGCCCCCCAAATGTAATCCTCCCACCCCACAATCCAATCCTCCCACCTCTGCCCCCCAATCTAATCCAGCCACTATCGTCCCCCCAATCCAATCCTCCCACCACCGCCCTCGCAATCTAATCCCCCACTATCACCCCCCCAATCAAATCCCCCACCACCGCCCACCCAATCTAATCCTCCCACCCCCCCAATCCAATCCTCCCACCTCTGCCCCCCAAATCTAATCATCCCACCATCGTTCCCCCCAATCCAATCCGCCCACCACCGCCCTCTCAATCTACTCCTCCCACCACCACCCCCCCAATCTAATCCTCCACCATCACCCCCCAATCTAATCCTCCACCATCACCCCCCAATCTAATCCTCCCACCATCGCCCCCCCAATCTAATCCTCCCACCATCGCCCCCCAATCTAATCCTCCCACCATCGCACCCCAATCAAATCCCCCACCACCGCCCCCCCAAACGTAATCCTCCCACCCCCCCAATCCAATCCGCCCACCTCTGCTCCCCCAATCTAATCCTGCCACCATCGTCCACCCCAATCCAATCCTCCCACCACCGCCCTCCCAATCTAATCCCCCACCATCACCCCCAATCAAATCCCCCACCACCGCCCACCCAATCTAATCCTCCCACCCCCCAATCCAATTCTCCCACCTCTGCCCCCCAAATCTAATCATCCCACCATCGTTCCCCCCAATCCAATCCTCCCACCACCGCCCTCTCCATCTAATCCTCCCACCAACACCCCCCAATCTAATCCCCCACCATCACCACCCAATCTAACCCTCCCAATCGAACCCCCCACCATCAACCCCCAATGTAATCCTCCCACCACCACCCCCCCAAACCAATCTCCCACCACCCCCCCAATCAAATCTTCCCACCACCACCTCTCCCAATCTAATCCCCCACCATCAACCCCAGAATCGAATCCCCCACCACCACCCCCCAATTAAATCCTCTCACCACCGCGCTCCAAATCTAATCCTACCACCACCCCCCCATCTAACCTTCCCACCACTGCCCACCCAATCTAAACCCCCACCATCACCCCCCCAATCTACTCCTCCCACCATTGACCCCCCCAATCTAATCCATCCACCACCGCACCCCAATCTAATCCCCCACCACCGCCCCGCAATCTAACCCTCCCAGCACCGCCCCCCCAATCTAATCCTCCCACCAACGCCCCGCATTCTAACCCACCCACCACCACCCCCCCAATCTAATCCCCCACCAACGCCCCCCATTCTAACCCACCCACCACCGCCCCCCCAATCTTATCCTCCCATCCCCTAATCCAATCCTCCCACCACTGCCCCCCCCCAATCTAATCCCCCACCATCACCCCCCCAATCTGATTTTCCCACCATCGTCCCCCAATCTAATCCTCCCATCGGCCCCCCACTCTAATCCTCCCACCACCACCCCCCAATCTAATCCTCCCACCACCGCCCCCCCAATCTGATCCATCCACCACTGCCCCCCCAATCTAACCATTCCACCACCCCATTCCAATCCTCCCACCACTGCCCCCCCAATCTAATGCTCCCACCATTGCCCCACCAATCAAATCCTCCCACCATCGCCCCCCGAATCGAATCCTCCCACCCCCCCAATCAAATCCCCCAACCACTTCCCCCCCAATCAAAACCCCCACCATCACCCCCCAATCTAATCCTCCCATCATCGCTCCCCCAATCTAATCCATCCACCACCGCCCCCCCAATCTAATCCTCCCACGCCCAATCCAATCCTCCCTCCACTGCCCCCCAATATAATCCCCCACAATCACCCCCCCCAATTTAATCCTCCCACCTCTGCCCCCCCAATCTAATCCCCCACCATCGTCCCCCCCAATCAAATCCTCCCATCACTGCCCCCCCAATCTAATCCCCCACCATCACCCCCCCAATCTAATCCTCCCACCATCGCCCCACCAATCTAATCCTCCCACCATCGCCCCCCAAATGTAATCCTCCCACCCCCCCAATCCAATCCTACCACCTCTGCCCCCCCAATCTAATCCTGCCACCATCGTCCCCCCCAATCCAATCCTCCCACCACCGCTCTCCCAATCTAATCCCCCACCATCACCCCCCCAATCAAATCCCCCACCACCTCCCCCCCAATCTAATCCTCCCACTCCCCCAATCCAATCCTCACACCACTGCCCCCCCAAATCTAATCATCCCACCATCGTTCCCCCCAACCAAACTTCCCACCATCGCCCTCCCAATCTAATCCCCCACCATCAACCCCCCAATCTAATCCCCCACCATCACCCCCCGAATCTAATCCTCCCACCATCGCCCCCCCCAATTTAATTCTCCAACCATCGCCCCCCCCAATCCAATCCTCCCACCACCGCCCCCCCAATCTAATCCTCCCAACCCCCCAATCCAATCCTCCCACCACTGCCCCCGCAATATAATCCTCCCACCCCCCCAATCCAATCCTCCCACCACTGCCCCCCCAATCCAATCCCCCACCCTCACCCCCCCAATCTAATCCTCCCATCACCACCCCCCCAATCTAATCCTCCCACCATCACCCCCCCAATCTAATGCTCCACCATCGTCCCCCCCAATCTATTCCTCTCACCACCGCCCCCCCAATCTAATCCTGCCACCACTGCCCCCCCAATATAATCCTCGCACCCCCCCAATCCAATCCTCCAACCACTGCCCCCCAATCTAATCGCCCACCATCACCCCCCCAATCTAATCCTCCCACCACCAACCCCCCAATCTAATCCCCCACCATCACCACCCAATCTAACCCTCCCACCACTGCCCCCCCAATCTAACAGTCCCACCACCCCAACCCAATCTCCCACCACCCACCTAATCTAATCTTCCCACCACCACCTCTCCCAATCTAATCCTCCCACCTGCGCCCTCCCGAATCTCATCCTCCCACCACCGCTCTCCCCAATCTAATCCTCCCACCATCGCACCACCCAATCTAATCCTCCCACCATCACCCCCCAATATAATCCTCCCACCCCCCCAGTCTAACCCTCCCACCATTGCCCCCCAATCTAATCCTCCCACCCCCCCCAATCTAATCCTCACACCATCGTCCCCCCCAATCTAATCCTCCCATCACCACCACCCCAATCCAATCCTCCCACCACCGCCCCCCCAATCTAATCCTCCCACCATCATCCCCCCAAACTAATACTCCCATCACCCCCCCCCCAATCTAACCCTCCCACCACTGCGGCCCCAATCTAACCCTCCCACCATCGCCCCCCCATTCTAACCCTCCCACCATCGTCCCCCCAAACTAATCCCCCACCATCACCACCCCAATCCAATCCTCCCACCACAGCCCCCCCAATCTAATCCTCGCACCATTGCCGCCCAATCCAATCCTCCCACCACTGCCCCCCAATCTAATCCCCCACCATCACCCCCCCAATCTAATCCTCCCATCATCGCCCCCCCAATCTAATCTTCCCACCATCGCCCGCCCAATCTAATCCATCCACCATCGCCCCACAATCTAATCCTCCCACCCCCCAATCCAATCCTCCCACCACTTCCCCCTCAATCTAATCCCCACCATCACCCCCCCAATCTAATCCTCCCACCACTGCCCCTCCAAATAAATTCCCCACCATCGTCCCCCCCAATCCAATCCTCCCACCACTGCCCCCCAATCTAATCCTCCACCATCACACCCCCAATCTAATCCTCCCACCATCGCCCCCCAAATGTAATCCTCCCACCCCACAATCCAATCCTCCCACCTCTGCCCCCCAATCTAATCCAGCCACTATCGTCCCCCCAATCCAATCCTCCCACCACCGCCCTCGCAATCTAATCCCCCACTATCACCCCCCCAATCAAATCCCCCACCACCGCCCACCCAATCTAATCCTCCCACCCCCCCCAATCCAATCCTCCCACCTCTGCCCCCCAAATCTAATCATCCCACCATCGTTCCCCCCAATCCAATCCGCCCACCACCGCCCTCTCAATCTACTCCTCCCACCACCACCCCCCCAATCTAATCCTCCCACCATCGCCCCCCCAATCTAATCCTCCCACCATCGCCCCCCAATCTAATCCTCCCACCATCGCCCCCCAATCAAATCCCCCACCACCGCCCCCCCAAACGTAATCCTCCCACCCCCCAATCCAATCCGCCCACCTCTGCTCCCCCAATCTAATCCTGCCACCATCGTCCACCCCAATCCAATCCTCCCACCACCGCCCTCCCAATCTAATCCCCCACCATCACCCCCAATCAAATCCCCCACCACCGCCCACCCAATCTAATCCTCCCACCCCCCAATCCAATTCTCCCACCTCTGCCCCCCAAATCTAATCATCCCACCATCGTTCCCCCCAATCCAATCCTCCCACCACCGCCCTCTCCATCTAATCCTCCCACCAACACCCCCCAATCTAATCCCCCACCATCACCACCCAATCTAACCCTCCCAATCGAACCCCCCACCATCAACCCCCAATGTAATCCTCCCACCACCACCCCCCCAAACCAATCTCCCACCACCCCCCCAATCAAATCTTCCCACCACCACCTCTCCCAATCTAATCCTCCCACCATCACCCCCCCAATGTAATCCTCGCACCATCGCCCCCCCAATCTAATCCCCCACCACCAACCCCCCAATCTAATCCCCCACCACCACCCCTCCAATCTAATCCCCCACCACCAACCCCCAATCTAATCCTCCCACCACCACCCCCCCAATCTAATCCTCCCACCACCACCCCTCCAATCTAATCCCCCACTATCACCAGCCAATCTAACCCTCCCACCACTGCCCCCCGAATCTAACAGTCCCACCCCCCTAAACCAATCTCCCACCACCCCCCCAATCTAATCTTCCCACCACCACCTCTCCCAATCTAATCCTCCTACCATCACCCCCCCCAATCTAATCCCCCACCATCACCCCCAATCTAATCCTCCCACCATCGCCCCCGCAATTTAATCCTCCCACCATCACCCCCCAATCTAATCCTCCCACCCCCCAGTCTAACCCTCCCACCATCGCCCCCCCAATCTAATCCTCCCACCCCCCCCAATCTAACCCTCCCACCACTGCGCCCCCAATCTAACCCTCCCACCATCGCCCCCCCATTCTAACCCTCCCACCATCGTCCCCCCAATCTAATTCCCCACCATCACCCAAATCCAATCCTCCCACCACTGCCCCCCCAATCTAATCCTCCCACCATTGCCCCCCAATCAAATCCTCCCACAATCGCCCCCGAATATAATCCTCCCACCCCCCCAATCCAATCCTCTCACCACTGCCCCTACAATCTAATCCCCCACCATCACCCCCCAATCTAATCCTCCTATCATCGCCCCCCCAATCTAATCCTCCCACCATCGCCCCCCAATCTAATCCATCCACCACCGCCCCACAATCTAATCCTCCCACCCCCCAATCCAATCCTCCCACCACTGCCCCCCAATCTAATCCCCACCATCACCCTCAATCTAATCCTCCCACCATCGCCCCCCCAATGTTATCCTCCCACCCACCCAATCCAATCCTCCCACCTCTGCCCCCCAAATCTAATCCTCCCACCATCGTCTCCCCCAATCCAATCCTCCCATCACCGCCCTCCCAATCTAATCCCCTTCCATCACCCCCGCAATCTAATCCCCCACCACCACCCCCAATCTAATCCCCCCACCCCCAATCCAATCCTCCCACCTCTGCCCCCCCAAATCTCATCATCCCACCATCGTTCCCCCCAATCCAATCCTCCCACCACCGCCCTCCCAATCTAATACCCCATCATCACCCCCCCAGTCTAATCCCTCACCATCGCCCCCCCAATCTAACCCTCCCACCATCGTTCCCCCCAATCCAATCCTCACACCACCGCCCTCCCTATCTAACCCCCCACCATCAACCCCCACTCTAATCCACCCACCACCAACCACCCAATCTAATCCTCCCGCCACCCCCCAATCCAATCCTCCCACCATTGCCCCCCCAATCTAATACCCTACCATCACCACCCAATATAATCCTCACACCATCGTCCCCCCAATCTAATCCACCCACCACCACCCCCCCAATCCAATCCTCCCACCACCGCCCCCCCCAATCTAATCCTCCCACCATCGTCCCCCAAATAATACCCTCCTACCTTCGTCCCCCCATTCTCACCCTCCCACCATCGTCCCCCCAATCTAATCCCCCACCATCACAACCCCCAATCAAATCCTCCCACCATCATCCCCCCCAATCTAATCCTCCCACCACCGCCCCCCCAATCTAATCCTCCCACCAGGACCCCCCCTATCTAACCCTCCCACCACTGCCCCCCCAATCTAACAGTCCCACCCCCCTAAACCAATCTCCCACCACCCCCCCAATCTAATCTTCCCACCACCACCTCTCCCAATCTAATCCTCCCACCATCACCCCCCCAATCTAATCCTCACACCATCGTCCCCCCCAATCTAATCCTCCCATCACCACCACCCCAATCCAATCCTCCCACCACCGCCCCCCCAATCTAATCCTCCCACCATCATCCCCCCAAACTAATACTCCCATCACCCCCCCCCCAATCTAACCCTCCCACCACTGCGGCCCCAATCTAACCCTCCCACCATCGCCCCCCCATTCTAACCCTCCCACCATCGTCCCCCCAAACTAATCCCCCACCATCACCACCCCAATCCAATCCTCCCACCACAGCCCCCCCAATCTAATCCTCGCACCATTGCCGCCCAATCCAATCCTCCCACCACTGCCCCCCAATCTAATCCCCCACCATCACCCCCCCAATCTAATCCTCCCATCATCGCCCCCCCAATCTAATCCTCCCACCATCGCCCGCCCAATCTAATCCATCCACCATCGCCCCACAATCTAATCCTCCCACCCCCCAATCCAATCCTCCCACCACTTCCCCCTCAATCTAATCCCCACCATCACCCCCCCAATCTAATCCTCCCACCACTGCCCCTCCAAATAAATTCCCCACCATCGTCCCCCCCAATCCAATCCTCCCACCACTGCCCCCCAATCTAATCCTCCACCATCACACCCCCAATCTAATCCTCCCACCATCGCCCCCCAAATGTAATCCTCCCACCCCACAATCCAATCCTCCCACCTCTGCCCCCCAATCTAATCCAGCCACTATCGTCCCCCCAATCCAATCCTCCCACCACCGCCCTCGCAATCTAATCCCCCACTATCACCCCCCCAATCAAATCCCCCACCACCGCCCACCCAATCTAATCCTCCCACCCCCCCCAATCCAATCCTCCCACCTCTGCCCCCCAAATCTAATCATCCCACCATCGTTCCCCCCAATCCAATCCGCCCACCACCGCCCTCTCAATCTACTCCTCCCACCACCACCCCCCCAATCTAATCCTCCCACCATCGCCCCCCCAATCTAATCCTCCCACCATCGCCCCCCAATCTAATCCTCCCACCATCGCCCCCCAATCAAATCCCCCACCACCGCCCCCCCAAACGTAATCCTCCCACCCCCCCAATCCAATCCGCCCACCTCTGCTCCCCCAATCTAATCCTGCCACCATCGTCCACCCCAATCCAATCCTCCCACCACCGCCCTCCCAATCTAATCCCCCACCATCACCCCCAATCAAATCCCCCACCACCGCCCACCCAATCTAATCCTCCCACCCCCCAATCCAATTCTCCCACCTCTGCCCCCCAAATCTAATCATCCCACCATCGTTCCCCCCAATCCAATCCTCCCACCACCGCCCTCTCCATCTAATCCTCCCACCAACACCCCCCAATCTAATCCCCCACCATCACCACCCAATCTAACCCTCCCAATCGAACCCCCCACCATCAACCCCCAATGTAATCCTCCCACCACCACCCCCCCAAACCAATCTCCCACCACCCCCCCAATCAAATCTTCCCACCACCACCTCTCCCAATCTAATCCTCCCACCATCACCCCCCCAATGTAATCCTCGCACCATCGCCCCCCCAATCTAATCCCCCACCACCAACCCCCCAATCTAATCCCCCACCACCACCCCTCCAATCTAATCCCCCACCACCAACCCCCAATCTAATCCTCCCACCACCACCCCCCCAATCTAATCCTCCCACCACCACCCCTCCAATCTAATCCCCCACTATCACCAGCCAATCTAACCCTCCCACCACTGCCCCCCGAATCTAACAGTCCCACCCCCCTAAACCAATCTCCCACCACCCCCCCAATCTAATCTTCCCACCACCACCTCTCCCAATCTAATCCTCCTACCATCACCCCCCCCAATCTAATCCCCCACCATCACCCCCAATCTAATCCTCCCACCATCGCCCCCGCAATTTAATCCTCCCACCATCACCCCCCAATCTAATCCTCCCACCCCCCAGTCTAACCCTCCCACCATCGCCCCCCCAATCTAATCCTCCCACCCCCCCCAATCTAACCCTCCCACCACTGCGCCCCCAATCTAACCCTCCCACCATCGCCCCCCCATTCTAACCCTCCCACCATCGTCCCCCCAATCTAATTCCCCACCATCACCCAAATCCAATCCTCCCACCACTGCCCCCCCAATCTAATCCTCCCACCATTGCCCCCCAATCAAATCCTCCCACAATCGCCCCCGAATATAATCCTCCCACCCCCCCAATCCAATCCTCTCACCACTGCCCCCACAATCTAATCCCCCACCATCACCCCCCAATCTAATCCTCCTATCATCGCCCCCCCAATCTAATCCTCCCACCATCGCCCCCCAATCTAATCCATCCACCACCGCCCCACAATCTAATCCTCCCACCCCCCAATCCAATCCTCCCACCACTGCCCCCCAATCTAATCCCCACCATCACCCTCAATCTAATCCTCCCACCATCGCCCCCCCCAATGTTATCCTCCCACCCACCCAATCCAATCCTCCCACCTCTGCCCCCCAAATCTAATCCTCCCACCATCGTCTCCCCCAATCCAATCCTCCCATCACCGCCCTCCCAATCTAATCCCCTTCCATCACCCCCGCAATCTAATCCCCCACCACCACCCCCAATCTAATCCCCCCACCCCCAATCCAATCCTCCCACCTCTGCCCCCCCAAATCTCATCATCCCACCATCGTTCCCCCCAATCCAATCCTCCCACCACCGCCCTCCCAATCTAATACCCCATCATCACCCCCCCAGTCTAATCCCTCACCATCGCCCCCCCAATCTAACCCTCCCACCATCGTTCCCCCCAATCCAATCCTCACACCACCGCCCTCCCTATCTAACCCCCCACCATCAACCCCCACTCTAATCCTCCCACCACCAACCACCCAATCTAATCCTCCCGCCACCCCCCAATCCAATCCTCCCACCATTGCCCCCCCAATCTAATACCCTACCATCACCACCCAATATAATCCTCACACCATCGTCCCCCCAATCTAATCCACCCACCACCACCCCCCCAATCCAATCCTCCCACCACCGCCCCCCCAATCTAATCCTCCCACCATCGTCCCCCAAATAATACCCTCCTACCTTCGTCCCCCCATTCTCACCCTCCCACCATCGTCCCCCCAATCTAATCCCCCACCATCACAACCCCCAATCAAATCCTCCCACCATCATCCCCCCCAATCTAATCCTCCCACCACCGCCCCCCCAATCTAATCCTCCCACCAGGACCCCCCCTATCTAACCCTCCCACCACTGCCCCCCCAATCTAACAGTCCCACCCCCCTAAACCAATCTCCCACCACCCCCCCAATCTAATCTTCCCACCACCACCTCTCCCAATCTAATCCTCCCACCATCACCCCCCCAATCTAATCCCCCACCATCACCCCCAATCTAATCCTCCCACCATCGCCCCCGCAATTTAATCATCCCACCATCACCCCCCAATCTAATCCTCCCACCCCCCCAGTCTAACCCTCCCACCATCGCCCCCCCAATCTAATCCTCCCACCCCCCCAATCTAACCATCCCACCACTGCGCCCCCAATCTAACCCTCCCACCATCGCCCCCCCATTCTAACCCTCCCACCATCGTCCCCCCAATCTAATTCCCCACCATCATCACCCAAATCCAATCCTCCAACCACTGCCCCCCCAATCTAATCCTCCCACCATTGCCCCCCAATCAAATCCTCCCACCATCGCCCCCGAATCTAATCCTCCCACCCCCCAATCCAATCCTCTCACCACTGCCCCCACAATCTAATCCCCCACCATCACCCCCCAATCTAATCCTTCCATCATCGCCCCCCCAATCTAATCCTCCCACCATCGCCCCCCAATCTAATCCATCCACCACCGCCCCCCAATCTAATCCTCCCACCCCCCAATCCAATCCTCCCACCACTGCCCCCCAATCTAATCCCCACCATCACCCCCAATCTAATCCTCCCACCACTGCCCCTCCAATCAAATCCACCACCATTGTCCCCCCCCAATCCAATACTCCCACCACTGCCCCCCAATCTAATCCTCCACCATCCCCCGCCCAATCTAATCCTCCCACCATCGCCCCCCCAATGTTATCCTCCAACCCCCCCAATCCAATCCTCCCACCTCTGCCCGCCCAATCTAATCCTCCCACCATCGTCCCCCCCAATCCAATCCTCCCACCACCGCCCTCCCAATCTAATCCCCTTCCATCACCCCCGCAATCTAATCCCCCACCACCGCCCCCAATCTAATCCTCCCACCCCCCAATCCAATCCTTCCACCTCTGCCAGCCCAAATCTTATCATCCCACCATCGTTCCCCCCAATCCAATCCTCCCACCACCGCCCTCCCAATCTAATACCCCATCATCACCCCCCCCAGTCTAATCCCTCACCATCGCCCCCCCAATCTAACCCTCCCACCATCGTTCCCCCCAATCCAATCCTCACACCACCGCCCTCCCAATCTAACCCCCCACCATCAACCCCCACTCTAATCCTCCCACCACCAACCACCCAATCTGATCCTCCCGCCACCCCCCAATCCAATCCTCCCACCATTGCCCCCCCAATCTAATACCCTACCATCACCACCCAATATAATCCTCACACCATCGTCCCCCCAATCTAATCCACCCACCACCACCCCCCCAATCCAATCCTCCCACCACCGCCCCCCCAATCTAATCCTCCCACCATCGTCCCCCAAATCATACCCTCCCACCTTCGTCCCCCCATTCTCACCCTCCCACCATCGTCCCCCCAATCTAATCCCCCACCATCACCCCCCCAATCAAATCCTCCCACCATCATCCCCCCCAATCTAATCCTCCCACCACCGCCCCCCCAATCTAATCCTCCCACCAGGACCCCCCCTATCTAATCTTCCAACCAGCGCCCCCCCAATCTAATCCTCCCACCACTGCCCCCCCAATCTAATCCTCGCACCATCGTCCCCCACAATTTAATCCGCCCACCACCACCGCCCCAATCAAATCCTCCCAACATCATCCCCCCCAATTTAATCCTCCCACCTCTGCCCCCCCAATCTAATACTCCCACCATCGTCCCGACAATCTAACTCTCCCATCATCACCCCCCCAATCCATTCCTCCCGCCACCACCCCCCAAATTTAATCCTCCAACCATCACCCCCCCATCTAATACTCCCACCAACCCCCACAATCTAATCCTCCCACCATCACCCCCCCAAATCTAATCCACCCACCACCCCCCCAACATAATCCTCCCGTCATCGCCCCCCCAATCTTATCCTCCCACCATCGCGCCCACCAATCCAATCCTCCCACCACTGCCCCCCCCCATCACCCCCCCAATCTAATCCTCCCACCATTACCCACCCCAATCTAATCCTCCCACCCCTCAATCCAATCCTCCCACCTCTGCACCCCCAATCTAATCCCCCACCATCACCCCCCAAACTAATCCTCCCACCAGCGCACCCCCAATCTAACCCTCCCACCACCGCCCCCACAATCTAATCCTCCCACCACCACCCCCCCAATATAATCCTCCCATCACCACCTCCCCAACCTAATCCTCCCACCATCGCCCCCCCAATCTAATCCTCCCACCATCGCACCCCCCAATCCAATCCTCCCACCTCTGCCCCCCAATTTAACCCTCCCACCTCCAACTCCCAATCTAATCCCCCACCATCACCCCCACAATCTAATCCTCCCACCACCGCCCCCCCAAACTACTCCTCCCACCCTCCAAACCAATCCTCCCACCTCTGCCCCCACCAATCTAATCCTCCACCATCACCCCCACAATCTAATCCTCCCACCACCGCCCCCCCAAGCTAATCCTCCCACCCTCCAAACCAATCCTCCCACCTCTGCCCCCACCAATCTAATCACCCACCATCACCCCTCCAATCTAATCCTCTCACCATTGTCCTCCTCAATCTAATCCTCCACCACCACCACCCCCAATCTAACCCCCACCATCACCCCCGAATCTAATCCTCCCACCATCACCCCCCAATCAAATACCCCACCATCACCCCCCCAATCTAATCCTCCCACTATCGCCCCCACAATCTAATCCTCCCACAATCACCCTCCCAATCTAATCCTCCCACCATCCCCAATCTAATCCTCCCACCACCGCCCCCCCAATCTAATCCCCCACCATCACCCCACCAATCTAATCCTCCCACCATCGTCCCCCCCAATCCAATCCTCGCACCACGGCCCTCCGAATCTAATCCCCTTCCATCACACCCCCAATCTAATCCCCCACCACCGCCCCCCAATCTAATCCTCCCACCCCCCAATCCAATCCTCCCACCTCTGCCCCCCCAAATCTAATCATCCCACCATCGTTCCCCCCAATCCAATCCTCCCACCACCGCCCACCCAATCTAATACCCCACCATCGACCCCCCAATCTAATCCCCCACCATCGCCCCCCCAATCTAACCCTCCCACCATCGTGCCCCGCAATCTAATCCTCCCACCACCGCCCTCCCAGTCTAACCCCCCACCATCAACCCCCAATCTAATCCTCCCACCACCAACCCCCCAATCTAATCCTCCCGCCACCCCCCCAATCTAATCCTCCCACCACCAACCCCCAGTCTAATCCTCCCACCATCGTCCCCCCATTCTAATCCTCCCACAACCATCCCCCCAATCAAATCCCCCACCACCACCCCTCCAATCTAACCCCCACCATCACCCCCCCAATCTAACCCTCCCACCACTGCCCCCCAAACTAACCCTCCCACCCCCCCAATTTAATCCTCCTACCACCACCCGTCCCAATCTAATCCTCACACCATCACCCCCCCAATCGATTCCTCGCACCATCGTCCCCCCCAATCCAATTCTCCCACCACCGCCCTCTTGAATCTCATCCTCCCACCAACGCCCTCCCAATCTAATCGTCCCACCATCGTCCCCCCGCATTCTAATCCTCCCACCATCACCCACCAATCTAATCCTCCCACCATCACCCCCCCAATCTAATCCTCCCACCCCCCCAATCTAATCCTCCCACCATCGCCCTGCCAATCTAACCCTCCCACCATTGCCCCCCCAATCTAATCCCCTACCATCACCCCCCAATCTAATCCTCACACCATCGTCCCCCCTAATCTAATCCTCCCACCACCACCCCCCCAATCCAATCCAATCCTCCCACCACCGCCCCCCCAATCTAATCCTCCCACCACCACCCCCCCAATCTAATCCTCCCACCATCATCCCCACAATCTAACCCTCCCACCACTGCCCCCCCTATCTAATCCTCCCACCAGGACCCCCCCTATCTAATCCTCCCACCACTGCCCCCCCAATCTAATCCTCCCACCATCATCCCCCCCAATTTAATCCTCCCACCACCACCGCCCCAATCTAATCCTCCCACCATCGACCCCCCAATCTAATCCTCCCACCATCACCCCCCCATCTAATCCTCCCACCAACCCCCAATCTAATCCTCCCACCATCGCCCCCCCCCAATCTAATCCTCCCACCACCAACGCCGAATCTAATCCTCCCACCACCAGCCCCCCAACCTAATTCTCCCACCATCGTCCCCCCAATCTAATCCTCCGAACATCGCACACCCCAATCCAATCCTCCCACCTCTGCCCCCCCAATGTAATCCCCCACCATCACAA
Organism: Scyliorhinus torazame; assembly: GCF_047496885.1. NCBI lineage: Eukaryota > Metazoa > Chordata > Chondrichthyes > Carcharhiniformes > Scyliorhinidae > Scyliorhinus > Scyliorhinus torazame. Next base: position 116,493,078 of record NC_092707.1, on the reverse strand, counting down.
ACCCAATCTAATCCTCCCACCATCACCCCCCCAATCTAATCCTCCCATCCCCTAATCCAATCCTCCCACCTCTGCCCCCCCAATCTAACCCTCCAACCACCACCCCGCAATCTAATCCCCCACCATCGCCCCCCCCAATCTAATCCTCCCACCATCGCCCCCCCCCCAATATTCTCCTCCCACCACCGCCACCCCCAATCTAATCCTCCCACCACCCAAACCAATCCTCCCACCTCTGCCCCCCCAATCTAACCCTCCAAACCACCACCCCGCATTCTAATCCCTCACCATCGCCCCCCCAATCTAATCTTCCCACCACCGCCCTCCTAATCTAATCCTCCCATCCCCCAATCTAATCCTCCCACCATTGCCCTCCCCAATCTAATCCCCCACCACCACAACCCCAATCTAACCCCCACCATCACCCCCCAATCTAATCCTTCCATCATCAACCCCCAATCTAATACCCCACCATCACCCCCCCAATCTAATCCTCCCACCATCGTCCCCCACAATCTAATCCACGCACCATCGCCCTCACAATCTAATCCTCCCACCATCGCCCCCCCAATCTAATCCTCCCACCATCGGCCCCCCAATCTAATCCTCCCATCATCGCCCCCCCAATCTAATCCTCCCAACACCGCCCCCCAATCTAATCCTCCCACCACCACCCCCCCAATCTAATCCTTTCACCACAGCCCCCCCCAATCTAACCCTCCCACCACCCCAATCCAATCGTCCCACCACTGCCCCCCCAATCTAATCCCCCACCATCAGCCCCCAATCTAATCCTCCCACCATCGCCCCCCCAATCTAATCCTCCCACCATCGACCCCCAATATAATCCCCCACCACCGCCCCCCAATCTAATCCTTCTACCATCGCCCCCCAATCTAATTCTCCCACCACCGCCCCTCAATCTAATCCTCCCACCCCCCAAACCAATCCTCCCACCACTGCCCCCCCAATCTAATCCCACACCATCACCCCCCCCAATCTAATCCTCCCATCATCCCCCCCAATCTAATCCTCCCACCATCGCCCCCACAATCTAACCTTCCACCACCGCCCCCCTTATCTAATCCTCCCAACCCCCGAATCCAATCTTCCCACCACTGCCACCCAATCTAATCCCCCACCACCACCCCACCAATCTAATCCTCACACCCCCCCAATCCAATCCTCCCACCTCTGCCCCCCCCAATCTAATCCTCCCACCATCGTCCTCCCAATCCAATCCTCCCAGCAGCACCCTCCCAATCTAATCCTCCCACCATCGCCCCCCAATCTAATCCCCCACCATCACCCCCCAATCTAATCCCCCACCATCGCCCCCCAATCTATCCCTCCCACCATCACCCCCCCCAATCTAATCCTCCCACCATTAACCCCCAATCTAATCCCCCACCACCGCCCTCCCAATCTAATCTCCCACCATCACCCCCAAATCTAATCCTCCCACCATCCCCCCAATCTAATCCTCCCACCACCACCCCCCCAATCTAATCCTCGACCACCACCCCCCCAATCCAATCCCCCAGCATCACCCCCCCAATCTAATCCTCCCACCATCACCCCCCCAATCTAATCCACCCACCATCACCCCCCCAATCTCATCCTCCCACCATCGTCCCCCCCAATCTAATCCTCCCACCACCGCCCTCCCCAATCTAATCCTCCCACCACCGCCCTCCCAATCTAATCCCCCACCACCGCCCCCCCAATCTAATCCTCCCACCATCGTCCCCCCCAATCTACTGCTCCCACCATTGTCCCCCAATCTAATCCTCCCACTATCACCCCCCAATCTAATTCTCCCACCATCGCCCCCCCCAATCTAACGCTCCCACCATCACCCCCCAAACTAATCCTCCCACCCCTCCCAATCTAACCCTCCCACCACACCCCTCCCCAATCTAACCCACCCACCAACGCCCCCCCAATCTAATACCCCAGCATCACCCCAATATAATCCTCCCACCAACGCCCCCCCAATCTAATCCTCCCACCATCACCACCCCAATCTAATCCTCCCTCCATCGTCCCCCCAATCTAACCCTCCCATCTCTGCCCCCCAAATCTAACCCTCCCACCATCACCCCCCCAATCTATTCCTCCCACCCCCGCAATCTAAACCTCCCATCATCGACCCCCCAATCTAACCCTGCCACCATCGTCCCCCCAATTTAATCCCCCACCATCACCCCCCAATCTAATCATCGCGCCTCCCCAATCCAATCCTCCCACCTTTGCCCCCCCAATCTAATCCCCCACCATGACCCCCCAAACTAATCCTCCCACCATCACCCCCCCAATCTAATCCTCCCACCCACACCACCGCCCCCCCAATCAAACCCTCCCACCTCTGCCCCCCAATCTAATCCCCCAGCATCACCCCCAATATAATCCTCCCACCAACGCCCCCCCAATCTAATCCTCCCACCATCACCACCCCAATCTAATCCTCCCTCCATCGTCCCCCCAATCTAACCCTCCCATCTCTGCCCCCCAAATCTAACCCTCCCACCATCACCCCCCCAATCTATTCCTCCCACCCCCCCAATCTAAACCTCCCATCATCGACCCCCCAATCTAACCCTGCCACCATCGTCCCCCCAATTTAATCCCCCACCATCACCCCCCAATCTAATCATCGCACCTCCCCAATCCAATCCTCCCACCTTTGCCCGCCCAATCTAATCCCCCACCATGACCCCCCAATCTAATCCTCCCACCATCAACCCCCAATCTAATCCTCCCACCCACACCACCGCCCCCCCAATCAAACCCTCCCACCTCTGCCCCCCAATCTAATCCCCCACCATCGAACCCCAATCTAATCCTCCCACCATCGACCCCCAAACAAATCCCCCACCATCACCCCCCAATCTAATACTCCACCATCACCCCACCCAATCTAATCCTCCAACCATTGTCCCCCACAATCTAATCCTCCCACCATCGCCCCCCCAACCTAATCCTCCCACCATCGACCCCCCATCTAATCCTCCCACCATCACCCCCCCAATCTAATCCTCCCACCATCGTCACCTCAATCTAATCCTCCCACCATTGCCCCCCCAATCTAATCCTCCCACCACCGCCCCCCAAATCGAATCCCCCCACCATCGCCCCCCCAATCTAATCCTCCCACCATCGACCCCCAATCAAATCCCCCACCATCACCCCCCAATCCAATCCTCCCACCTCTGCCCCCCCAAACTAATCCCCCACCATCACCCCCCTAAACCAATCCTCCCACCATCACCCCCACAATCTAATCCTCCCACCATTGCCCCCTCAATCAAATCCTCCCACCATCGAACCCCAATCTAATCCTCCCACCATCGACCCCCAAACAAATCCCCCACCATCACCCCCCAATCTAATACTCCACCTTCACCCCACCCAATCTAATCCTCCAACCATTGTCCCCCACAATCTAATCCTCCCACCATCGCCCCCCCAACCTAATCCTCCCACCATCGACCCCCCATCTAATCCTCCCACCATCACCCCTCCAATCTAATCCTCCCACCATCGTCACCCCAATCTAATCCTCCCACCATTGCCCCCCCAATCTAATCCTCCCACCACCGCCCCCCAAATCGAATCCCCCCACCATCGCCCCCCCAATCTAATCCTCCCACCATCGACCCCCAATCAAATCCCCCACCATCACCCCCAATCTAATCCTCGCACCACCGCCCCCCTAATCCAATCCTCCCACCCCCCAATCCAATCCTCCCACCACTGCCCCCCAAATCTAATCCCCCACCATCACCCCCCAATCTAATCCTCGCACCATCGCCCCCCCAATCTAATCCTCCCACTGCTGCCCCCCCAATCTAATCCCCCACCATCAACCCCCCAATCTAATCCTCCCACCATCGCCCCCCCAATCTAATCCTCCCACCATCGCCCCCCCCAATCCAATCCTCCCACTACTGCCCCCCAATCTAATCCCCCACCATCGCCCCCCCCAATCTAATCCTCCCACTATCGCCCCCCCAATCTAATCCTCCCACCATCGCCCCCCCCAATCCAATCCTCCCACTACTGCCCCCCCAATCTCATCCCCCACCATCACCCCCCAATCTAATACTCCACCATCACCCCACCCAATCTAATCCTCCAACCATTGTCCCCCACAATCTAATCCTCCCACCATCGCCCCCCCAACCTAATCCTCCCACCATCGACCGCCCATCTGATCCTCCCACCATCACCCCCCCAATCTAATCCTCCCACCATCGTCACCCCAATCTAATCCTCCCACCATTGCCCCCCCAATCTAATCCTCCCACCACCGCCCCCCAAATCGAATCCCCCCACCATCGCCCCTCAATCTAATCCTCCCACCCCCCCAATTCAATCCTCCCACCACTGCCCCCCCAATGCCCCCCAATCTAATCCGCCACCATCACCCCCCCCAATTTAATCCTCCCAACATCGCCCCCACAATCTAATCCTCCCACCCCCCAATCCAATCCTCCCACCACTGCCCCCCCAATGCCCCCCAATCTAAACCCCCACAATCACCCCCCCAATCTAATCCTCCCACCATCGCCCCCCCAATCTAATCCTCCCACCATCGCCCCCCCAATCCAATCCTCCCACTACTGCCCCCCCAATCTAATCCCCCACCATCACCCCCCAATCTTACCCTCCCACCAGTGCCCCCCCAATCTAATCCTCCCACCCCCACAATCCAATCGTCCCACCTCTGCCCCCCCAATCTAATCCTCCCACCATCACCCCCCCCAATCAAACCCTCCCACCACCAGTTCCCAATCTAATCCCCCAGCACCACCCCCCCAATCTAATCCGCCCACCATCACCCCCCCAATCTAATCCTCCCACCATCGCCCCCCCAATCTAATCCTCCCACCATCGCCCCCCCAATCTAATCCTCCCACCATCGCCCCCCCCAATCCAATCCTCCCACTACTGCCCCCCAATCTAATCCCCCACCATCGCCCCCCCCAATCTAATCCTCCCACTATCGCCCCCCCAATCTAATCCTCCCACCATCGCCCCCCCCAATCCAATCCTCCCACTACTGCCCCCCCAATCTCATCCCCCACCATCACCCCCCCAATCTAATCCTCCCACCAGCGCCCTCCCATTCTAATCCTCCCACCCCCACAATCCAATCCTCCCACCTCAGCCCCCCAAATCTAATCCTCCCACCATCGTCCCCCTAATCCAATCCTACCAGCACCACCCTCCCAAACTAATCCCCCACCATCACCCCCCCAATCTAATCCTCCCACCCCCCCAATCCAATCCTCCCACCTCTGCACCCCCAATCTAATCCCCCATCACCGCCCTCTCAATCTAATCCTCCCACCACCACCACCCCAATCTAGTCCCCCACCACCACCCCTCCAATCTAATCCCCCACCATCACCCCCAATCTAATCCCCCACCACCACCCCTCCCAATCTAATCCCCCCACCATCACCCCCCAATCTAATCCTCCCACCATCACCCCCACAATCTTATCCACCCACCATTTCCCCCTCAATCAAATCCTCGCACCATCGACCCCCAATCTAATCCTCCCACCATCGACCCCCAATCAAATCCCCCACCACCGCCCCCCCAATCTAAACCTCCCACCATCGCCCCCCAATCTAATCCTCCCACCACCGCCCCTCAATCTAATCCTCCCACCCCCCCAATTCAATCCTCCCACCACTGCCCCCCCAATCTAATCCCCCATCATCACCCCCCCAATCTAATCCTCCCCAAAAAAACACCCCCAATCTAATCTTCCCACCCCCAATCCAATCCTCCCACCTCTGCCCCCCCAATCTAATTCCCCACCATCACCCCCCCAATCTAATCCTCCCACCATCACCCCCCCAATCAAACCCTCCCACCACCAGTTCCCAATCTAATCCCCCAGCACCACCCCCCCAATCTAATCCGCCCACCATCACCCCCCCAATCTAATCCTCCCACCATCGCCCCCCCAATCTAATGCTCCCACAATCGCCCCCCCATAATGCTCCCACCATCGCCCCCCCCAAATCTAATCCTCCCAACCCCCCAATCCAATCCTCCCACCTCTGCCCCCCCAAACTAATCCCCCACCATCACCCCCCTAAACCAATCCTCCCACCATCACCCCCACAATCTAATCCTCCCACCATTGCCCCCTCAATCAAATCCTCCCACCATCGAACCCCAATCTAATCCTCCCACCATCGACCCCCAAACAAATCCCCCACCATCACCCCCCAATCTAATACTCCACCATCACCCCACCCAATCTAATCCTCCAACCATTGTCCCCCACAATCTAATCCTCCCACCATCGCCCCCCCAACCTAATCCTCCCACCATCGACCGCCCATCTGATCCTCCCACCATCACCCCCCCAATCTAATCCTCCCACCATCGTCACCCCAATCTAATCCTCCCACCATTGCCCCCCCAATCTAATCCTCCCACCACCGCCCCCCAAATCGAATCCCCCCACCATCGCCCCTCAATCTAATCCTCCCACCCCCCCAATTCAATCCTCCCACCACTGCCCCCCCAATCTAATCCGCCACCATCACCCCCCCAATTTAATCCTCCCAACATCGCCCCCACAATCTAATCCTCCCACCCCCCAATCCAATCCTCCCACCACTGCCCCCCCAATGCCCCCCAATCTACACCCCACAATCACCCCCCCAATCTAATCCTCCCACCATCGCCCCCCCAATCTAATCCTCCCACCATCGCCCCCCAATCCAATCCTCCCACTACTGCCCCCCCAATCTAATCCCCCACCATCACCCCCCAATCTTATCCTCCCACCAGTGCCCCCCCAATCTAATCCTCCCACCCCAACAATCCAATCGTCCCACCTCTGCCCCCCCAATCTAATCCTCCCACCATCACCCCCCCCAATCAAACCCTCCCACCACCAGTTCCCAATCTAATCCCCCAGCACCACCCCCCCAATCTAATCCGCCCACCATCACCCCCCCAATCTAATCCTCCCACCATCGCCCCCCCAACCTAATCCTCCCACCATCGCCCCCCCAATCTAATCCTCCCACCATCGCCCCCCCCAATCCAATCCTCCCACTACTGCCCCCCAATCTAATCCCCCACCATCGCCCCCCCAATCTAATCCTCCCACTATCGCCCCCCCAATCTAATCCTCCCACCATCGCCCCCCCCAATCCAATCCTCCCACTACTGCCCCCCCAATCTAATCCCCCACCATCACCCCCCAATCTTACCCTCCCACCAGTGCCCCCCCAATCTAATCCTCCCACCCCCACAATCCAATCGTCCCACCTCTGCCCCCCCAATCTAATCCTCCCACCATCACCCCCCCCAATCAAACCCTCCCACCACCAGTTCCCAATCTAATCCCCCAGCACCACCCCCCCAATCTAATCCGCCCACCATCACCCCCCCAATCTAATCCTCCCACCATCGCCCCCCCAATCTAATCCTCCCACCATCGCCCCCCCAATCTAATCCTCCCACCATCGCCCCCCCCAATCCAATCCTCCCACTACTGCCCCCCAATCTAATCCCCCACCATCGCCCCCCCCAATCTAATCCTCCCACTATCGCCCCCCCAATCTAATCCTCCCACCATCGCCCCCCCCAATCCAATCCTCCCACTACTGCCCCCCCAATCTCATCCCCCACCATCACCCCCCCAATCTAATCCTCCCACCAGCGCCCTCCCATTCTAATCCTCCCACCCCCACAATCCAATCCTCCCACCTCAGCCCCCCAAATCTAATCCTCCCACCATCGTCCCCCTAATCCAATCCTACCAGCACCACCCTCCCAAACTAATCCCCCACCATCACCCCCCCAATCTAATCCTCCCACCCCCCCAATCCAATCCTCCCACCTCTGCACCCCCAATCTAATCCCCCATCACCGCCCTCTCAATCTAATCCTCCCACCACCACCACCCCAATCTAGTCCCCCACCACCACCCCTCCAATCTAATCCCCCACCATCACCCCCAATCTAATCCCCCACCACCACCCCTCCCAATCTAATCCCCCCACCATCACCCCCCAATCTAATCCTCCCACCATCACCCCCACAATCTTATCCACCCACCATTTCCCCCTCAATCAAATCCTCGCACCATCGACCCCCAATCTAATCCTCCCACCATCGACCCCCAATCAAATCCCCCACCACCGCCCCCCCAATCTAAACCTCCCACCATCGCCCCCCAATCTAATCCTCCCACCACCGCCCCTCAATCTAATCCTCCCACCCCCCCAATTCAATCCTCCCACCACTGCCCCCCCAATCTAATCCCCCATCATCACCCCCCCAATCTAATCCTCCCCAAAAAAACACCCCCAATCTAATCTTCCCACCCCCAATCCAATCCTCCCACCTCTGCCCCCCCAATCTAATTCCCCACCATCACCCCCCCAATCTAATCCTCCCACCATCACCCCCCCAATCAAACCCTCCCACCACCAGTTCCCAATCTAATCCCCCAGCACCACCCCCCCAATCTAATCCGCCCACCATCACCCCCCCAATCTAATCCTCCCACCATCGCCCCCCCAATCTAATGCTCCCACAATCGCCCCCCCATAATGCTCCCACCATCGCCCCCCCCAAATCTAATCCTCCCAACCCCCCAATCCAATCCTCCCACCTCTGCCCCCCCAAACTAATCCCCCACCATCACCCCCCTAAACCAATCCTCCCACCATCACCCCCACAATCTAATCCTCCCACCATTGCCCCCTCAATCAAATCCTCCCACCATCGAACCCCAATCTAATCCTCCCACCATCGACCCCCAAACAAATCCCCCACCATCACCCCCCAATCTAATACTCCACCATCACCCCACCCAATCTAATCCTCCAACCATTGTCCCCCACAATCTAATCCTCCCACCATCGCCCCCCCAACCTAATCCTCCCACCATCGACCGCCCATCTGATCCTCCCACCATCACCCCCCCAATCTAATCCTCCCACCATCGTCACCCCAATCTAATCCTCCCACCATTGCCCCCCCAATCTAATCCTCCCACCACCGCCCCCCAAATCGAATCCCCCCACCATCGCCCCTCAATCTAATCCTCCCACCCCCCCAATTCAATCCTCCCACCACTGCCCCCCCAATCTAATCCGCCACCATCACCCCCCCAATTTAATCCTCCCAACATCGCCCCCACAATCTAATCCTCCCACCCCCCAATCCAATCCTCCCACCACTGCCCCCCCAATGCCCCCCAATCTACACCCCACAATCACCCCCCCAATCTAATCCTCCCACCATCGCCCCCCCAATCTAATCCTCCCACCATCGCCCCCCAATCCAATCCTCCCACTACTGCCCCCCCAATCTAATCCCCCACCATCACCCCCCAATCTTATCCTCCCACCAGTGCCCCCCCAATCTAATCCTCCCACCCCAACAATCCAATCGTCCCACCTCTGCCCCCCCAATCTAATCCTCCCACCATCACCCCCCCCAATCAAACCCTCCCACCACCAGTTCCCAATCTAATCCCCCAGCACCACCCCCCCAATCTAATCCGCCCACCATCACCCCCCCAATCTAATCCTCCCACCATCGCCCCCCCAACCTAATCCTCCCACCATCGCCCCCCCAATCTAATCCTCCCACCATCGCCCCCCCCAATCCAATCCTCCCACTACTGCCCCCCAATCTAATCCCCCACCATCGCCCCCCCAATCTAATCCTCCCACTATCGCCCCCCCAATCTAATCCTCCCACCATCGCCCCCCCCAATCCAATCCTCCCACTACTGCCCCCCCAATCTCATCCCCCACCATCACCCCCCCAATCTAATCCTCCCACCAGCGCCCTCCCATTCTAATCCTCCCACCCCCACAATCCAATCCTCCCACCTCAGCCCCCCAAATCTAATCCTCCCACCATCGTCCCCCTAATCCAATCTTACCAGCACCACCCTCCCAAACTAATCCCCCACCATCACCCCCCCAATCTAATCCTCCCACCCCCCCAATCCAATCCTCCCACCTCTGCACCCCCAATCTAATCCCCCATCACCGCCCTCTCAATCTAATCCTCCCACCACCACCACCCCAATCTAATCCCCCACCACCACCCCTCCAATCTAATCCCCCACCATCACCCCCAATCTAATCCCCCACCACCACCCCTCCCAATCTAATCCCCCCACCATCACCCCCCAATCTAATCCTCCCACCATCACCCCCACAATCTTATCCACCCACCATTTCCCCCTCAATCAAATCCTCGCACCATCGACCCCCAATCTAATCCTCCCACCATCGACCCCCAATCAAATCCCCCACCACCGCCCCCCCAATCTAAACCTCCCACCATCGCCCCCCAATCTAATCCTCCCACCACCGCCCCTCAATCTAATCCTCCCACCCCCCCAATTCAATCCTCCGACCACTGCCCCCCCAATCTAATCCCCCATCATCACCCCCCCAATCTAATCCTCCCCAAAAAAACACCCCCAATCTAATCTTCCCACCCCCAATCCAATCCTCCCACCTCTGCCCCCCCAATCTAATTCCCCACCATCACCCCCCCAATCTAATCCTCCCACCATCACCCCCCCAATCAAACCCTCCCACCACCAGTTCCCAATCTAATCCCCCAGCACCACCCCCCCAATCTAATCCGCCCACCATCACACCCCCAATCTAATCCTCCCACCATCGCCCCCCCCAATCTAATGCTCCCACAATCGCCCCCCCATAATGCTCCCACCATCGCCCCCCCCAAATCTAATCCTCCCAACCCCCCAATCCAATCCTCCCACCTCTGCCCCCCCAAACTAATCCCCCACCATCACCCCCCTAAACCAATCCTCCCACCATCACCCCCACAATCTAATCCTCCCACCATTGCCCCCTCAATCAAATCCTCCCACCATCGAACCCCAATCTAATCCTCCCACCATCGACCCCCAAACAAATCCCCCACCATCACCCCCCAATCTAATACTCCACCATCACCCCACCCAATCTAATCCTCCAACCATTGTCCCCCACAATCTAATCCTCCCACCATCGCCCCCCCAACCTAATCCTCCCACCATCGACCGCCCATCTGATCCTCCCACCATCACCCCCCCAATCTAATCCTCCCACCATCGTCACCCCAATCTAATCCTCCCACCATTGCCCCCCCAATCTAATCCTCCCACCACCGCCCCCCAAATCGAATCCCCCCACCATCGCCCCTCAATCTAATCCTCCCACCCCCCCAATTCAATCCTCCCACCACTGCCCCCCCAATCTAATCCGCCACCATCACCCCCCCAATTTAATCCTCCCAACATCGCCCCCACAATCTAATCCTCCCACCCCCCAATCCAATCCTCCCACCACTGCCCCCCCAATGCCCCCCAATCTAAACCCCCACAATCACCCCCCCAATCTAATCCTCCCACCATCGCCCCCCCAATCTAATCCTCCCACCATCGCCCCCCAATCCAATCCTCCCACTACTGCCCCCCCAATCTAATCCCCCACCATCACCCCCCAATCTTATCCTCCCACCAGTGCCCCCCCAATCTAATCCTCCCACCCCCACAATCCAATCGTCCCACCTCTGCCCCCCCAATCCAATCCTCCCACCATCACCCCCCCCAATCAAACCCTCCCACCACCAGTTCCCAATCTAATCCCCCAGCACCACCCCCCCAATCTAATCCGCCCACCATCACCCCCCCAATCTAATCCTCCCACCATCGCCCCCCCAATCTAATGCTCCCACAATCGCCCCCCCATAATGCTCCCACCATCGCCCCCCCCCAAATCTAATCCTCCCAACCCCCCAATCCAATCCTCCCACCTCTGCCCCCCCAAACTAATCCCCCACCATCACCCCCCTAAACCAATCCTCCCACCATCACCCCCACAATCTAATCCTCCCACCATTGCCCCCTCAATCAAATCCTCCCACCATCGAACCCCAATCTAATCCTCCCAACATCGACCCCCAAAAAAATCCCCCACCATCACCCCCCAATCTAATACTCCACCATTACCCCACCCAATCTAATCCTCCAACCATTGTCCCCCACAATCTAATCCTCCCACCATCGCCCCCCCAACCTAATCCTCCCACCATCGACCGCCCATCTAATCCTCCCACCATCACCCCCCCAATCTAATCCTCCCACCATCGTCACCCCAATCTAATCCTCCCACCATTGCCCCCCCAATCTAATCCTCCCACCACCGCCCCCCAAATCGAATCCCCCCACCATCGCCCCTCAATCTAATCCTCCCACCCCCCCAATTCAATCCTCCCACCACTGCCCCCCCAATCTAATCCGCCACCATCACCCCCCAATTTAATCCTCCCAACATCGCCCCCACAATCTAATCCTCCCACCCCCCAATCCAATCCTCCCACCACTGCCCCCCCAATGCCCCCCAATCTAAACCCCCACAATCACCCCCCCAATCTAATCCTCCCACCATCGCCCCCCCAATCTAATCCACCCAACACCGCCCCCCCCAATCTAATCCTTCCACCCCCCCCAATCCAATCCTCCCACCTCTGCATCCGCAATCTAATCCTCCCACCATCGTCCCCCCCAATCTAATCCCCCACAACCGCCCTCTCAATCTAATCCTCCCACCACCACCCCCCCAATCTAATGCTCCCACCACCACCACCCCAATCTAATCCCCCACCACCACCCCTCCAATCTAATCCCCCACCATCACCCCCCAATCTAATCCTCCCACCACCATCCCTCCCAATCTAATCCCCCCACCATCACCCCCCAATCTAATCCTCCCACCATCACCCCACAATCTAATTCACCCACCATTTCCCCCTCAATCAAATCCTCCCACCATCGACCCCCAATCTAATCCTCCCACCATCGACCCCCAATCAAATCCCCCACCACTGCCCGCCCAATCTAATCCTCCCACCACCGCCCCTCAATCTAATCCTCCCACCCCCCCAATCCAACCCTCCCACCACTGCCCCCCCAATCTAATCCCCCACCATCACCCCCCCAACCTAATCCTCCCAACATCGCCCCCACAATCTAATCGATTCACCACCGCCCCCATAATCTAATCCTCCCACCCCCCAATCCAATCCTCCCACCACTGTCCCCCCAATGCCCCCCAATCTAAACCCCCACAATCACCCCCCCAATCTAATCCTCCCACCATCGCCCCCCCAATCTAATCCTCCCACCATCGCCCCCCCAATCCAATCCTCCCACTACTGCCCCCCCAATCTAATCCCCAACCATCACCCCCCAATCTTATCCTCCCACCATCGCCCCCCCAATCTAATCCTCCCACCATCGCCCCCCCAATCCAATCCTCCCACTACTGCCCCCCCCAATCTAATCCCCCACCATCACCCCCCAATCTTATCCTCCCACCAGTGCCCCCCCAATCTAATCCTCCCACCCCCACAATCCAATCGTCCCACCTCTGCCCCCCCAATCTAATCCTCCCACCACCGCCCTCCGAATCTAATCCCCCACAATCAACCCCCCCAATCTAATCCTCCCAACACCGCCCCCCCCCAATCTAATCCTCCCACCCCCCCAATCTAATCCTCCCACCCCCCCAATCTAATCCTCCCACCATCGTCCCCCCCAATCTAATCCCCCACCACCGCCCTCTCAATCTAGTCCTCCCACCACCACGCCCCCAATCTAATACTCCCACCACCACCACCCCAATCTAATCCCCCACCACCACCCCTCCAATCTAATCCCCCACCATCAACCCCCAATCTAATCCTCCCACCACCACCCCTCCCAATCTAATCCCCCCACCATCACCCCCCAATCTAATCCTCCCACCATCACCCCCGCAATCTAATCCTCCCACCAGTGCCCCCCCAATCCAATCCTCCCACTACTGCGCCCCCAATCTAATCCCCCACCATCGCCCCCCCAATCTTATCCTCCCACCAGTGGCCCCCCAATCAAATCCTCCCACCATCGTCCCCCCAATCCAATCCTCCCACCACCGCCCTCCCAATCTAATGCCCCACAATCAACCCCCCCAATCTAATCCTCCCAACACCGCCCCCCCCCAATCTAATCCTTCCACCCCCCCCAATCCAATCCTCCCACCTCTGCATCCGCAATCTAATCCTCCCACCATCGTCCCCCCCAATCTAATCCCCCACCACCGCCCTCTCAATCTAATCCTCCCACCACCACCCCCCCCCAATCCAATGCTCCCACCACCATCCCTCCCAATCTAATCCCCCCACCATCACCCCCCAATCTAATCCTCCCACCATCACCCCCACAATCTAATTCACCCACCACTTCCCCCTCAATCAAATCCTCCCACCATCGACCCCCAATCTAATCCTCCCACCATCGACCCCCAATCAAATCCCCCACCACCGCCCGCCCAATCTAATCCTCCCACCACCGCCCCTCAATCTAATCCTCCCACCCCCCCAATCCAACCCTCCCACCACTGCCCCCCCAATCTAATCCCCCACCATCACCCCCCCAACCTAATCCTCCCAACATCGCTCCCACAATCTAATCCATCCACCACCGCCCCCATAATCTAATCCTCCCACCCCCCAATCCAATCCTCCCACCACTGTCCCCCCAATGCCCCCCAATCTAAACCCCCGCAATCACCCCCCCAATCTAATCCTCCCACCATCGCCCCCCCAATCTAATCCTCCCACCATCGCCCCCCCCAATCCAATCCTCCCACTACTGCCCCCCCAATCTAATCCTCCCACCATCGTCCCCCCAATCCAATCCTCCCACCACAGCCCTCACAATCTAATCCCCCACAATCAACCCTCCAATCTAATCCTCCCAACACCGCCCCCCCCAATCTAATCCTCCCACCCCCCCAATCCAATCCTCCCACTTATGCCCCCCCAATCTAATCCTACCACGATCGTCCCCCCCAATCCAATCCTCCCACCACCGCCCTCACAATCTAATCCCCCACCATCACCCTCAATCTAACCCTCCCACCAGCGCCCCCCCAATCTAACCCTCCGACCACCGCCCCCCCAATCTAATCCTCGCACCACCACCCCCCCAATCTAATCCTCCCACCACCACCCCCCCAATCTAATCCTCCCACCATCGCCCCCCCAATTTAATCCTCAAACCATGGCATCCCCAATCTAATACTCCCACCCCCCAATCCAATCCTCCCAACTCTCCCCCCCCAATCTAATCCCCCATCACCCCCCCCAATCTAATCCTCCCAAAATCACCACCCCCAATCTAATCTTCCCACCCCCCAATCCAATCCTCCCACCTCTGCCCCCACAATCTAATTCCCCACCATCACCCCCCCAATCTAATCCTCCCACCATCACCCCCCCAATCAAACCCTCCCACCACCAGATCCCAATCTAATCCCCCAGCACCACCCCCCCAATCTAATCCTCCCAACATCACCCCCCCCCAATCTAATCCTCCCACCATCGCTCCCCAATCTAATGCTCCCACAGTCGCCCCCCCATAATGCTCACACCATCACCCCCCCCAAATCTAATCCTCACAACCCCCCAATCCAATCCTCCCACCTCTGCCTCCCCAATCTAATCCCCCACCATCACCCCCCTAAACCAATCCTCCCACCACCGCCCTCCCAATCTAATTCTCCCACCCCACCAATCTAATCCTGCGCTACCAACCGCCCAATCTAATCCTCTCACCATCACCCCCAAAATCTAATCCTCTCACCATTGCCCCCTCAATCAAATCCTCCCACCATCGACCCCCAATCTAATCCTCCCACCATCGACCCCCAAACAAATCCCCCACCATCACCCCCAAATCTAATACCCCACCATCACCCCTCAATCTAATCCTCCCACCATTGTCCCCCACAATCTAATCCTCCCACCATCGCCCCCCCAACCTAATCCTCCCACCATCGACCCCCCATCTAATCCTCCCACCATCACCCCCCCAATCTAATCCTCCCACCATCGCCCCCCCAACCTAATCCTCCCACCATCGACCCCCCATCTAATGCTCCCACCATTGCCCCCCCAATCAAATCCTCCCACCACCGCCCACCAAATCAAATCCCCCCACCATCGTCCCCCCAATCAAATCCCCCCACCATCGTCCCCCCAATCTAATCCTCCCACCATCGACCCCCAATCAAATCCCCCACCATCACCCCGCAATCTAATCCTCGCACCACCGCCCCCCTAATCTAATCCTCCCACCCCCCAATCTAATCCCCCACCATCACCCCCCAATCTAATCCTCGCACCACCGCCCCCCTAATCTAATCCTCCCACCCCAATCTAATCCTCCCACCACTGCCCCCCATATCTAATCCCCCACCATCACCCCCCAAATCTAATCCTCCCACCATCGCCCCCCCAATCCAATCCTCCCACTACTGCCCCCCCAATCTAATCCCCACCATCACCCCCCCAATCTAATCCTCCCACCAGCGCCCTCCCATTCAAATCCTCCCACCCCCACAATCCAATCCTCCCACCTCAGACCCCCAAATCTAATCCTCCCACCATCGTCCCCCTAATCCAATCCTCCCACCACCGCCCTCCCAAACTAATCCCCCACCATCATCCCCCCAATCTAATCCTCCCACCACCGCCCCCCCCAATCTAATCCTCCCACCCCCCCAATCCAATCCTACCACCACTGCACCCCCAATCTAATCCTCCCACCATCGTCCCCCCCAATTTAATCCCCCACCACCGCCCTCTCAATCTAATCCTTCCACCACCACCCCCCCAATCTAATCCCTCACCACCACCCCCCCAATCTAATCCCCCACCACCACCCCCCAATCTAATCCTCCCACCACCACCACCCCAATCTAATCCCCCACCACCGCCCTCTCAATCTAATCCTCCCACCACCACCCCCCCAATCTAATCCTCCCACCACCACCACCCCAATCTAATCCCTCACCACCACCCCTCCAATCTAATCCCCCACCATCACCCCCCAATCTAATCCTCCCACCACCACCCCTCCCAATCTAATCCCCCCACCATCACCCCACAATCTAATCCTCCCACAATCACCCCCACAATCTAATCCACCCACCATTTCCGCCTCTATCAAATCCTCCCACCATCGACCCCCAATCTAATCCTCCCACCAGCGACCACAATCAAATCCCCCACCACCGCCCCCACAATCCAATCCTCCCACCTCTGCCCCCCAAATCTAATCCTCCCACACCCACAATCCAATACTCACACCTCTGCACCCCCAATCTAATCCTCCCACCATCGTCCCCCCCAATCCAAACCTCCCACCACCGCCCTCCCAATCTAATCCCCCACCATCGCCCCCCCAATCTAACCCTCCCACTATCATCCACCCAATCCAATCCTCCCACCACGAACCCCCAGTCTAATCCCCCACCATCGTCCCCCCCCAATCTAATCCCCCACCATCACCCCCACAATCAAATCCACCCACCATTTCCCCCTCAATCAAATCCTCCCACCATCGACCCCCAATCTAATCCTCCCACCATCGACCCCCAATCAAATCCCCCACCACCTATCCCCCAATCTAAACCTCCCACCATCACCCTCCAATCTAATCCCCCCACCATCACCCCCCCAATCTTATCCTCCCACCAGTGCCCCCCCCAATCTAATCCTCCCACCCCGCCAATCCAATCCTCCCACCACTGCCCCCCCAATCTAATCCCCCACCATCACCCCCCCAATCTAATCCTCCCACCATCGTCCCCCCAATCCAATCCTCCCACCACCGCACTCCCAATCTAATCCCCCACCATCACCCCCAATCTAATCCCCCACCATCGCCCCCCCAATCTAACCCTCCCACCATCGTCCCCCCAATCCAATCCTCCCACCACCAACCCACAATCTAATCCTCCCACCACCCCCCCAATCTAATCCTCCCACCATCACCCCCCCAATCTAATCCTCACACCACCACCCCCCAGCCTAATCCTCCCACCATCGTCGCCCCAATCTAATCCCCCACCACCGCCCTCTCAATCTATTCCTCCCACCACCACCCCCCCAATCTAATCCTCCCACCACCACCCGCCCAATTTAATCCCCCACCACCACCCCTCCAATCTAATCCCCCACCATCACCCCCCAATCTAATCCTCCCACCACCACCCCCCAATCTAATCCTCACACAACCCCCCCTATCTAATCCTCCCACCACCACCCCTCCCAATCTAATCCTCCCACCATCACCCCCCCAATCTAATCCTCCCACCATCGTCCCCCCCAATCTAATCCCCCACCACCGCCCTCTCAATCTATTCCGCCCACCACCACCCCCCCAATCTAATCCTCCCACCACCACCCGCCCAATTTAATCCCCCACCACCACCCCTCCAATCTAATCCCCC
The DNA here is from genome assembly GCF_047496885.1 of Scyliorhinus torazame. NCBI lineage: Eukaryota > Metazoa > Chordata > Chondrichthyes > Carcharhiniformes > Scyliorhinidae > Scyliorhinus > Scyliorhinus torazame. The sequence goes on along the minus strand of NC_092707.1, from coordinate 116,474,713 downwards.
ACCATCACCCCCCAATCTAATCCTCCCACCACCACCCCCCAATCTAATCCTCACACAACCCCCCCAATCTAATCCTCCCACCACCACCCCTCCCAATCTAATCCTCCCACCATCACCCCCCCAATCTAATCCTCCCACCATCGTCCCCCCAATCTAATCCCCCACCATCACCCCCCAATCAAATCCTCCCACCATCACCCCCCCAATCTAATCCTCCCACCATCGTCCCCCCCAATCTAATCCTCCCACCACCGCCCTCCCAATCTAATCCTCCCACCATCACCCCCCCAATCTAATCCTCCCACCATCGTACCCCCCAATCTAATCCTCCCACCACCGCCCTCCCAATCTAATCCTCCCACCATCCCCAATCTAATCCTTCCAACATGTCCCCCCCAATCTAATCCTCCCATCATCACCCCCCAATCTAATCCTCCCCCCCCAATCTAACCCTCCCACCACCACCCTCCCCAATCTAACCCTCCCACCATTGCCCCCTCAATCAAATCCTCCCACCATCGCACCCCCAATCTAATCCTCCCACCATCGACCCCCAATCTACTCCCCCTCAACACCCCCCCAATCTAATCCTCCCACCATCGTCCCCCCAATCTAATCCTCCCACCACTGCCGTGCTCAATCTAATCCCCCACCATCAAACCGCCAATATAATCCTCCCACCATTGCCCCCTCAATCTAATCCCCCACCACCGCCCCCCAATCTAATGCCGCAGCACCACCCCCCAATCTAATCCCCCACATCACCCCCCAATTTTATCCTCCCACCATCGTCCCCCCAAACTAATCCTCCCACCACCGCCCTCCCAGTCTAATCCTCCCACCATCCCCCCCAATCTAATCCTCCCACCATCGTCCCCCCCGATCTGATCCTCCCACCATCGTCCCCCACAATCTAAACCCCCACCACCACCCCAATCTAATCCTCCCACAATCGTCCCCCCATCTAACCCTCCCACAATCGTCCCCCCCAATCTAATACCCCATCCCCAACCCCCCAATCTAATCCACCACCACCCCTCCAATCTAATCCTCCCAAAATCATCCCCCCCAATCTAATCCTCCGCTACCGTCCCCCCAATCTAATCCTCCAAAGACCCCCCGCCCATCTAATCCTCCCGTCATCGTCCACCCCAATCTAATCCTCCGCTACCGTCCCATCCAATTTATTCCTCCCACCACCCCCCCAATCTAATCCTCCCACAATCGTCGCCCCATATCTAATCCTCCCACAATCGTACCGCTCAATCTAATACCCCACCACCAACATCCCAATCTAATCCACCAGAACCCCCCCAATCTAATCCTCCCACCATCGCCCCCCCATCTATCCCTCCCACCATCGCCCCCCAATCTAACCCTCCCACCATCACCCCCCCAATCTAACCCTCCCACCATCGCCCCCCCAATCTAACCCTCCCACCATGGCCCCCCCAATCTAACCCTCCCACCAGCGCCCCCCCAATCTAATCCCCCACCACCGCCCTCCCCAATCTAATCCTCCCACCATCGTCCCCCCCAATCTCGTCCCCCACCACCGCCCCCCAATCTAATCCTCCCACAACCGCCCCCCCATTCTAATCCTCCCACCATCGTCCCCCCCAATCTAACCCTCCCACCACCACCACCCCAATCTAATCCTCCCACCACCACCCCTCCAATCTAATCCTCCCACCACCCCCCCCCAATCTAATCCCCCACCACCACCCCTCCAAGCTAATCCCCCACCACCGCCTCTCCAATCTATTCCTCCCACCACCACCCCCCCAATCTAATCCTCCCACCACCACCCGCCCAATCTAATCCACCACCACCACCCCCCAATCTAATCCCCCACCATCACCCCCAATCTAATCCTCCCCTCACCCCCCCAATCTAATCCTCACACAAACCACCCCAATCTAATCCTCCCACAATCGACCCCCCCAATCTAATCCCCCACCATCACCTCCCCAATCTCATCCTCCCACCATCGTCCCCCCCAATCTAATCCTACCACCACCGCCCCCCCAATCTAATCCCCCACTATCACCCCCCCTATCTAATCCTCCCACCACCGCCCTCCCAATCTAATCCTCCCACCATCCCCAATCGAATCCTCCCACCATCACCCCCCCAATCTAATCCTCCCACCCCCCCCCCACTCTAACCCTCCCACCACCGCCCTCCCCAATCTAACCCTCCCAACATGGCCCCCCCAATCTAATCCCCCAGCATCACCCCCCAATCTAATCCTCCCACCATCGTACCCCACATCTAATCCTCCCACCACCGCCTCCCCAATCGAATACCCCACCATCAAACCCCCAATCTAATCCTCCCACCATTGCCCCCTCAATCAAATCCTCCACCATCGACCCCCAATCTAATCCCCCACATCACCCACCCAATCTAATCCTCCCACCATCGTCCCCCCAATCTAATCCTCCCACCACCGTCCTGCTCAATCTAATCCCCCACCATCACCCCCCCAATCTAATCCTCCCACCATTGCCCCCTCAATCTAATCCTTCCACCACCGCCCTACCCAATCTAATCCCCCAGCACCAGCCCCCAATCTAGTCCCCCACATCACCCCCCCAATCTAATCCTCCCACCATCGTCCCCCCAATCTAATCCTCTCACCACCGCCCTCCCCAATCTAATCCCCCACCATCTACACCCCCCAATCTAATCCTGCCACCACCGCCTTTCCCAATCTAATCCCCCACCATCACCCCCCCAATCAAATACTCCCATAATCGTCCCCCCCGAGCTAATCCTCCCACCATTGTCCCCCCCAATCTAAAACCCCACCACCACCCCAATCTAATCCTCCCACAATCGTCCCCCCCATCTAATCCTCCCACAATCGTCCCCCCACAATCTAATACCCCACCACCAACCCCACAATCTAATCCACCACCACCCCCCCAATCTAATCCTCCCACAATCGTCCCCCCCCAATCTAATCCTCCGCTACCGTCCCCCCCAATCTAATCCTCCAAAGACCCCCCCCGCCATCTAATCCTCCCATCATCGTCCACCCCAATCTAATCCTCCGCTACTGTCCCATCCAATCTATTCCTCCCACCGCATCCCCAATCTAATCCTCCCACAATCGTACCGCTCAATCTAATACCCCACCAACAACCTCCCAATCTAATCCACCCCCACCCCCCCAATCTAATCCTCCCACCATCGCCCCCCCAACTATCCCTCCCACCATCGCCCCCAATCTAACCCTCCCACCATCACCCCCCAATCTAACCCTCCCACCATCGCCCCCCCAATCTAACCCTCCCACCATCGCCCCCACAATCTAATCCTCCCACCAGTGCCCCCCCAATCTAATCCCCCACCACCGCCCTCCCCAATCTAATCCTCCCACCATCGTCCCCCCCAATCTCATCCCCCACCACCGCCCCCCAATCTAATCCTCCCACCACCGCCCCCCCATTCTAATCCTCCCACCATCGTCCCCCCCAATCTAACCCTCCCACCACCACCCCCCCAATCTAATCCTCCCACCACCACCCCCCCAATCTAATCCTCCCACCACCACCCCCCAATCTAATTCCCCACCACCGCCCTCTCAATCTATTCCTCCCACCACCGCCCCCCCCATTCTAATCCTCCCACCATCGTCCCCCCCAATCTAACCCTCCCACCACCACCCCCCAAATCTAACCCTCCCACCACCGCCCCCCCAATCTAATCCTCCCACCATCGCCCCCCCAATCTATTCCTCCCACCACCTCCCCCCCAATCTAATCCCCCACCACCACCCCTCCAAACTAATCCTCCCACCACCACCCCCCCAATCTAATCCCCCACCACCACCCCTCCAATCTAATCCCCCACCATCACCCCCAATCTATTCCTCCTCTCACCCCCCAATCTAATCCTCACACAACCCCCCCCAATCTAATCCTCCCACCATCGACCCCCCCAATCTAAGCCCCCACCATCACCCCCACAATCTAATCCTCCCACTATCACCCCCCAATCTGATCCTCCCACCATCGTACCCCCCAATCTAATCCTCCCACCACCGCCCCCCCAATTTAATCCCCTACTATCACCCCCCCTATCTAATCCTCCCACCACCGCCCTCCCATTCTAATCCTCCCACCTTCCCCAATCTAATCCTCCCACCATCGTCCCACCCAATCTAATCCTCCCACCCCCCCAATCTAACCCTCCCACAACCGCCCTCCCCAATCTAACCCTCCCAACATGGCCCCCCCAATCTAATCCACCAGCATCACCCCCCAATCTAATCCTCCCACCATCGTACCCCCCAATCTAATCCTCCCACCACCACCCCCCCAATCTAATCCTCCGACCATCGCCCCCCCAATCTAGTCCTCCCACCATCGCCCCCCCAATCTAATCCTCCCACCACCGCCTCCCCAATCAGATCCTCCCACCACTGCCCCCCAATCTAATACCCCACCATCAAACCCCCAATCTAATCCACCACCATTGCACCCTCAGTCAAATCCTCCCACCATCGACCCCAATCTAATCCCCCAGCACCACCCCCCAATCTAATCCCCCACATCACCCCCCCAATCTAATCCTCCCATCACCGACCTGCTCAATCTAATCCCCCACCATCAGCCCCCCAATCTAATCCTCCCACCATTGCCCCCTCAATCTAATCCTTCCACCACCGCCCTCCCCAATCTAATCCCCCAGCACCACCCCCCAATCTAGTCCCCCACATCACCCCCCCAATCTAATCCTCCCACCATCGTCCCCCCAATCTAATCCTCCCACCACCGCCCTCCCCAATCTAATCCCCCACCATCTACACCCCCCCAACCTAATCCCCAACCATCACCCCCCCAATCTAATCCTCACATCATCACCCCCCCAATCTAATCCTCCCACCATCGCCCCCACAATCTAATCCATCCACCACGCCCCCCTAATCTAATCCTCGCACCCCCCAATCCAATCCTTCCACCACTGCCCCCCCAATCTAATCCTCCCACCACTGCCCCCCCAATCTAATCCCCCACCATCACCCCCCCAATCTAATCCTCCCACCATCGCCCCCCCAATCTAATCCTCCCACCATCGCCTCCCCCAATCCAATCCTCCCACTACTGCCCCCCCAATCTAATCCCCCACCATCACCCCCACAATCTAATCCTCCCACCAGTGCCCTCCCATTCTAATCCTCCCACCCCCACAATCCAATCCTCCCACCTCTGCCCCCCAAATCTAACCCTGCCACCATCGTCCCCCCCAACCAATCCTCCCACACCCACAATCCAATACTCACACCTCTGCACCCCCAATCTAATCCTCCCACCATCGTCCCCCCCAATCCAAACCTCCCACCACCGCCCTCCCAATCTAATCCCCCACCATCGCCCCCCCAATCTAACCCTCCCACCATCATCCACCCAATCCAATCCTCCCACCACGAACCCCCAGTCTAATCCCCCACCATCGTCCCCCCCCAATCTAATCCCCCACCACCGCCCTCCCAATCTAATCCCCCACCATCACCCCCACAATCAAATCCACCCACCATTTCCCCCTCAATCAAATCCTCCCACCATCGACCCCCAATCTAATCCTCTCACCATCGACCCCCAATCAAATCCCCCACCACCGCCCTCCCAATCTAATCCCCCACCATCACCCCCCAATCTAATCCTCCCACCACCGCCACTTAATCTAATCCTCCCACCCCCCCAATCTAATCCCCCACCATCACCCCCCCAATCTAATCCTCACATCATCGCCCCCCCAATCTAATCCTCCCACCATCGTCCCCCCAATCCAATCCTCCCACCACCGCCCTCCCAATCTAATCCCCCACCATCACCCCCAAACTAATCCCCCACCATCGCCCCCCCAATCTAACCCTCCCACCATCGTCCCCCCAATCCAATCCTCCCACCACCAACCCCCAATCTAACCCTCCCACCATCGTCCCCCCAATCCAATCCTCCCACCACCAACCCCCAATCTAATCCTCCCACCACCCCCCCAATCTAATCCTCCCACCATCACCCCCCAATCTAATCCTCCCACCACCGCCACTTAATCTAATCCTCCCACCCCCCCAATCTAATCCCCCACCATCACCCCCCCAATCTAATCCTCACATCATCGCCCCCCCAATCTAATCCTCCCACCATCGTCCCCCCAATCCAATCCTCCCACCACCGCCCTCCCAATCTAATCCCCCACCATCACCCCCAAACTAATCCCCCACCATCGCCCCCCCAATCTAACCCTCCCACCATCGTCCCCCCAATCCAATCCTCCCACCACCAACCCCCAATCTAATCCTCCCACCACCCCCCCAATCTAATCCCCCACCATCACCCCCCAATCTAATCCTCCCACCACCGCCACTTAATCTAATCCTCCCACCCCCCCAATCTAATCCCCCACCATCACCCCCCCAATCTAATCCTCACATCATCGCCCCCCCAATCTAATCCTCCCACCACCGTCCTGCTCAATCTAATCCCCCACCATCACCCCCCCAATCTAATCCTCCCACCATTGCCCCCTCAATCTAATCCTTCCACCACCGCCCTCCCCAATCTAATCCCCCAGCACCACCCCCCAATCTAGTCCCCCACATCACCCCCCCAATCTAATCCTCCCACCATCGTCCCCCCAATCTAATCCTCTCACCACCGCCCTCCCCAATCTAATCCCCCACTATCTACACCCCCCAATCTAATCCTGCCACCACCGCCCTTCCCAATCTAATCCCCCACCATCACCCCCCCAATCAAATACTCCCATAATCGTCCCCCCCGATCTAATCCTCCCACCATTGTCCCCCCCAATCTAAAACCCCACCACCACCCCAATCTAATCCTCCCACAATCGTCCCCCCCATCTAATCCTCCCACAATCGTCCCCCCACAATCTAATACCCCACCACCAACCCCACAATCTAATCCACCACCACCCCCCCAATCTAATCCTCCCACAATCGCCCCCCCCCAATCTAATCCTCCGCTACCGTCCCCCCCAATCTAATCCTCCAAAGACCCCCCCCGCCATCTAATCCTCCCATCATCGTCCACCCCAATCTAATCCTCCGCTACCGTCCCATCCAATCTATTCCTCCCACCGCACGCCCAATCTAATCCTCCCACAATCGTACCGCTCAATCTAATACCCCACCAACAACCTCCCAATCTAATCCACCCCCACCCCCCCAATCTAATCCTCCCACCATCGCCCCCCCAACTATCCCTCCCACCATCGCCCCCCAATCTAACCCTCCCACCATCACCCCCCAATCTAACCCTCCCACCATCGCCCCCCCATCTATCCCTCCCACCATCGCCCCCCAATCTAACCCTCCCACCATCACCCCCCAATCTAACCCTCCCACCATCGCCCCCCCAATCTAACCCTCCTACCATCACCCCCACAATCTAATCCCCCACCACCGCCCTCCCCAATCTAATCCTCCCACCATCGTCCCCCCAATCTCATCCCCCACCACCGCCCCCCAATCTAATCCTCCCACCACCGCCCCCCCATTCTAATCCTCCCACCATCGTCCCCCCCAATCTAACCCTCCCACCACCACCCCCCCAATCTAATCCTCCCACCACCACCCCCCCAATCTAATCCTCCCACCACCACACCCCAATCTAATCCCCCACCACCGCCCTCTCAATCTATTCCTCCCACCACCGCCCCCCCCATTCTAATCCTCCCACCATCGTCCCCCCCAATCTAACCCTCCCACCACCACCACCCAAATCTAACCCTCCCACCACCGCCCCCCCAATCTAATCCTCCCACCATCGCCCCCCCAATCTATTCCTCCCACCACCACCCCCCCAATCTAATCCCCCACCACCACCCCTCCAATCTAATCCTCCCACCACCACCCCCCCAATCTAGTCCCCCACCACCACCCCTCCAATCTAATCCCCCACCATCACCCCCAATCTATTCCTCCTCTCACCCCTCAATCTAATCCTCACACAACCCCCCCCAATCTAATCCTCCCACCATCGACCTCCCCAATCTAATCCTCCACCATCACCCCCACAATCTAATCCTCCCACCATCACCCCCCCAATCTGATCCTCCCACCATCGTACCCCCCAATCTAATCCTCCCACCACCGCCCCCCCAATTTAATCCCCTACTATCACCCCCCCTATCTAATCCTCCCACCACCGCCCTCCCAATCTAATCCTCCCACCTTCCCCAATCTAATCCTCCCACCATCGTCCCCCCCAATCTAATCCTCCCACCCCCCCAATCTAACCCTCCCACAACCGCCCTCCCCAATCTAACCCTCCCAACATGGCCCCGCCAATCTAATCCACCAGCATCACCCCCCAATCTAATCCTCCCACCATCGTACCCCCCAATCTAATCCTCCCACCACCACCCCCCCAATCTAATCCTCCGACCATCGCCCCCCAATCTAGTCCTCCCACCATCGCCCCCCCAATCTAATCCTCCCACCACCGCCTCCCCAATCAAATCCTCCCACCACTGCCCCCCAATCTAATACCCCACCATCAAACCCCCAATCTAATCCACCACCATTGCACCCTCAGTCAAATCCTCCCACCATCGACCCCCAATCTAATCCCCCAGCACCACCCCCCAATCTAATCCCCCACATCACCCCCCCAATCTAATCCTCCCACCATCGTCCCCCCAATCTAATCCTTCCACCACCGACCTGCTCAATCTAATCCCCCACCATCACCCCCCCAATCTAATCCTCCCACCATTGCCCCCTCAATCTAATCCTTCCACCACCGCCCTCCCCAATCTAATCCCCCAGCACCACCCCCAATCTAGTCCCTCACATCACCCCCCCAATCTAATCCTCCCACCATCGTCCCCCCAATCTAATCCTCCCACCACCGCCCTCCCCAATCTAATCCCCCACCACCTACACCCCCCCAACCTAATCCCCAACCATCACCCCCCCAATCTAATCCTCACACCATCACCCCCCCAATCTAATCCTCCCACCATCGCCCCCACAATCTAATCCATCCACCACGCCCCCCTAATCTAATCCTCGCACCCCCCAATCCAATCCTTCCACCACTGCCCCCCCAATCTAATCCTCCCACCACTGCCCCCCCAATCTAATCCCCCACCATCACCCCCCCAATCTAATCCTCCCACCGTCGCCCCCCCAATCTAATCCTCCCACCATCGCCTCCCCCAATCCAATCCTCCCACTACTGCCCCCCCAATCTAATCCCCCATCATCACCCCCACAATCTAATCCTCCCACCAGTCCCCTCCCATTCTAATCCTCCCACCCCCACAATCCAATCCTCCCACCTCTGCCCCCCAAATCTAATCCTCCCACACCCACAATCCAATTCTCACACCTCTGCACCCCCAATCTAATCCTCCCACCATCGTCCCCCCCAATCCAAACCTCCCACCACCGCCCTCCCAATCTAATCCCCCACCATCGCCCCCCCAATCTAACCCTCCCACTATCATCCACCCAATCCAATCCTCCCACCACGAACCCCCAGTCTAATCCCCCACCATCGTCCCCCCCAATCTAATCCCCCACCATCACCCCCACAATCAAATCCACCCACCATTTCCCCCTCAATCAAATCCTCCCACCATCGACCCCCAATCTAATCCTCTCACCATCGACCCCCAATCAAATCCCCCACCACCGCCCCCCCAATCTAAACCTCCCACCATCACCCCCCAATCTAATCCTCCCACCACCGCCCCTCAATCTAATCCTCCCACCCCCCCAATCTAATCCCCCACCATCACCCCCCCAATCTAATCCTCACATCATCGCCCCCCCAATCTAATCCTCCCACCATCGCCCCCCCAATCTAATCCTCCCACCACCGCCTCCCCAATCAAATCCTCCCACCACTGCCCCCCAATCTAATCCTCCGCTACCGCCCGCCAATCTAACCCTCCCACCATCGTCCCCCCCAATCTAAGCCCCCACCACCGCCCTCCCCAATCTAATCCTTCCACCATCGTCTCCCCCAATCTAAGCCCCCACCACCGCCCTCCCCAATCTAGTCCTCCCACCACCGCCCCCCAATCTAATCCTCCCACCACCACGCCCCCAATCTAATCCTCCGCTACCGCCCGCCAATCTAACCCTCCCACCATCGTCCCCCCCAATCTAAGCCCCCACCACCGCCCTCCCCAATCTAATCCTTCCACCATCGTCTCCCCCAATCTAAGCCCCCACCACCGCCCTCCCCAATCTAGTCCTCCCACCACCGCCCCCCAATCTAATCCTCCCACCACCACGCCCCCAATCTAATCCTCCGCTACCGCCCGCCAATCTAACCCTCCCACCATCGTCCCCCCCAATCTAAGCCCCCACCACCGCCCTCCCCAATCTAATCCTTCCACCATCGTCCCCCCCAATACCGTCCTCTCCAATCTAATCCTCACACCACCGCCCCCCCAATCTAACCCTCTCAACATCTTCCCCCCCCCCCAATCGAATCCTCCCACCACCCCCCCCAATCTAACCCTCCCACTACCGCCCCCCATTCTGATCCTCCCATCACCACCCCCCAAATCTAACCCTCCCATCACTGCCCCCCCAGTCTAACCCTCCCATCACTGTCCCCCCAATCTAACCCTCCCATCACTGCCCCCACAATCTAATCCTCCCAACACCAGCCCCCCAATCTAATCCTCCCACCATCGTCCCCCCCAATCTAATCCCCCACCACCGCCCTCCCCAATCTAACCCTCCCACCACCGCCCCTCCAATCTAACCCTCCCATCACTGCCCCCCCAATCTAACCCTCCCATCACTGCCCCCACAATCTAATCCTCCCAACACCACCCCCCCAATCTAATCCTCCCACCATAGTTCCCCCCCAATCTAATCCTCCCGCCACCGCCCCCCCCAATCTAAACCTCCTGCCATTCCCCTCCAATCTAATCCTCTTGCCACCGGTCCCCCCAATCTAATCTTCTGGCCATTCCCCTCCTTCATATATTCCTCCTGCCTCTGCCATATCTTATTCGAGGAAAACACACACGATATTTGTTGAAAACTCAATAAAACATTCATCCAATAGGCAAATGGTGCCACTCTGTGAAATAGGTCGCACTAAAAGTTATATTTTCCAATTATCCATACTGTTTTGTTGCGTCAGAACAAGCCATGTTATTCGAGAAATATTGTGCTGCTCTTGTACTCGGGAGTTGAGGCAAATGAAAGTGGACAATGATCTCCTCAAAACCAGTGAGATCTTCATCGTAATATTAAAATCATTCTTGTGCTCTTGTACAATGCCCCTGATTCCTGCCAGAAATGTACTTTTGCCTCTATAAATGGGGCTATTCAAAGCTGATGGACAGATGATATGTAAAGGGTAATTTCTGACTTGTGAATTGCTTTAAGTGAAGGTTTTTAAGTGAAAATCCCACTGGCAGAATATTCCACCCCATGCTCCACTCTGAGCTGCCCCAGTACAATTTGTAATTTGCAATATGCATTCCATTTCAAGGGGGTTGTACGCAGTTAATTTATTTTTTATTCTTTCAGGGAGTGTGGGCATCACTGGCAAGGCCAGCATTTATTCCCATCACCAAGTGTTTTTAAATTGAGTGTCTCTCTCGGCCATTTTAGAAGGGCAGTTAAGCGTCAACCACGGTACACAGAACACAGATGCCATAAATAATTTGGTACAAGTGCCCGAGTAGAAAGCGAGGAAGAATACAGGAGCACCTGAATATTTGGTGGTTTGGTATCGGAACCGATACCCAATATTTTCCCACCTCCGCCGGAAGCAACTTCTTGCTGGGAAGGCCTATGGTCGACCTTCCAGCTCTCCAACTCTTCTTGAGTGGCCAATTATTGACCACTTAAAGGCCTCTTTCCACCTCTGCTCCAATTTTCTCAGCTCCAGACAGGCCTGCTGATATATGGTCTGGTTGGTTGAACTGTGTAGGCTGCGTGCCAGCTGGAGGTGGGGGTGGAGGCTCGGCTGGAGGGGGGGAGGGGAGACAGAGGGGCTGGGGTTCCCTAAATCTGTGCTAATTTGCGAACGATCGAGAGCATGGACGTGGAGCAAGGGTTGGCCAATAACAGCCCTGCCCTTGCTTCTGACCCTCCTGCTTCTTTTTTCCCGCAACCCTGAGCCCAAGAAAACTCCTCACTCCATTCCGGAGACCCTGGGCAAAGGGAGGCGGGGGTGGTGCTGTTTTGACAGCAGACACAGCATCTTCCGTGACCCTGTTGACTTCCAAAGAAGGGGCAGCATGGTCATTAGCTGTCTCTCCAGTCAACCGGCGAGACCCTCACTGCCAAAGGAAGATTCCGCTCAGTGTCTCATCTCCCTCTGGAGTTGTCCAACAACTGGGCATATTTAAACGGCCATATGTCAATTTTAACTATCATTAATGAGTAAAATAATTTATCGGAACAATTCAGCTTTGTGCAACGGTCTTTTCCCGAAATCCAAGTGGGCTGAGTGACTCTTGACCCCACCAAACCCAGCTTGGCCTGATCTCCTGCTTGGTCTGTCAGCCTTACTTAATTAATTTTTTTCAAACATTATTTCTTCACTATTATGCATTGTTTATTCAAACTTTAATAAAATCTACCTTATTCACTTGGTTTTAAGTGTCTCTGATTAATTGGATTAAGATTCCATCTTTGTTTTCCTGAAATCAGATACTGACGTGAACCGAGGTTGCTGGTTTTCAGACACTGTACCTGCAGTAATTTGCCTCCAGCCATTCCGAATCTGCATACTCTCCTAGGTGGGATGGGTGATTCTGGCACAAATTGTAGCTGTTTTTGAAAAGTTATTTTTCTGTCCTCGGATTTCTGCTCGAACTGACCTGCCCTGGACCAGCACCATCGATGTCCATTTTAAAACATAAACAGCGAAGCTTTACAGCCATGAAACTCCCGTCCAAAGTCAAGTGACCTTGAGCTGGTGTGTCAAACTTGGTCAGGAAAATCCAGGCCAATGGTTTTTTAAAAAAGTTTTGATTTTAAAATATATTCCTTCAGACACTTAATATTGTCAAAGTTTGACTAAGACAGCTGAAAGTAGGTTTGCCACAAAAAAATAAACACTATAACTCAGGGTGCTCACCACCTGTGAGTAACCCAATTTCAAACAACTGCAAATGACTTTTAAAAAATATATACAAAAATATTTTCTATTTAGATTGGGATACAACAGCCAAGTCGGTAGTAAATTTAAAAAAAAATTCTAACCTTTGAAAACATGCCTTTTATTGTTCTTCCACCCATAAGCTTCAGCTTAATTTTTTGGAGCCTCTTTGAAGGCCTGCAAACAAACAGAATTAGCAGAAACCCTCAACTGCAAGCGTTGTGGATGGGCTCTGCTTTTAGCACAATGCTTTTAAATTAGTGCAAAGAATCATGCAGCCTTGAATTGCGCTGATATCGGGGAATTGTAACCAAAAATGCAACACAACCAAGTGGAAAATCTAGACCAATTAGTTTTTCTGTAACAACTATCCAAACTGAAGAAATTTACTCCAGCCCTCTGTGTGGCTGTGATGAATTTGACAAAAAACACATTTGCAGTAAAAAGAATGTGGGGCACAGTGAAAAGTTGTGCAGCGATGGGTGGAGAAGTGGCCATCGCGGCAAACTAATTTAATCAGTGATGTGGGTGGATGTATCTGTGTTGCTGCTTGACATGGATGGAGTAGGGGACAGTGTGTTGTGAGGTGTCGCCTTTTTCTTCGCACACCTATTGAGATAAAAGAACCATGTGTTAGTGTGGTGGTTAAAAAAAAGAGCTAACTGTTAGCCAATATTGATGCACAATGTTTCGTTGGAACGCCTGCGCGTGAATGGGTGAGTGCACAGGAGGAGGGGAGGAAGGTCACAAGAGAAAAATGGTACTTTCCTGATCTTGGAGCTTTCCAGCTCCCCACAGCCCAGGTCCTCGCTGTTCAGTGAAGCACACTCGTAACATGTGAGGGGCTTGAACAGAAAGCATTCTCCTCTAATTCAGCTCTGCTCTCTTTTGTTATGAACAGTTTTGTCCTGCAAACAGAAGTAATGAGATGCAGGAAAAGCACACAGGCTAATGGAAACCTAGAGGTCACCCTGCATTGTGCATCAGCTGCGTTAGTGACATGCTAGGCTCGCTTTGTGGGGTCACCTTTCCAAATGTTCACATAATACATTTCAAGCACTGGTAATAAAGGTTAATTTGTTGTGGTGCATGAATGCAGGCAATGCTTATGAAAAACCTCTTTCTGAGGACCATGTAGTCAACCTCAGTCAACGTGTTAAAAAAATGAAAGGAATTAGTTAGTGGGATAGATAATTTGATATGATACGATGCTGGCTAATGTTTTTTCACGTTTGTTTCCAGTCCTCCTGCCAAGCAACCTGAACATTATTTTAACAGACGAAGGCAAACTGGCATTCACCAAAGACAACCTTTCTTGCTAGCCTTTCTAGCAAGGGGACCTCGAAAGAAGCAACCTCCCCCAGAAAGTGAGGCCGACGAGCTCCTTGCTTCAGAGATCTCTTTCATTGTGCACAATACCGTAAGCCCACTTAGCAGGTTCTACCTTTAAGAGGTGCAGCTGTGTGCTATTTCCTGCTGCACTTTACATTGGGTCAATTCAATATTGTGAGCTCCTTGTGAGTATTTAAAGCTGATTTAGTGCTGAGATTGGGACTGGTAATTTCACTCTATTGTAAACACAGACCTACCATCATCACAGTTCATGGTCTTCTTCGAACATTTTCTTCCATTTGTTGGGCTGCGTCTCTTCTCGATGAGTCGATCTTCACTGGTAAAATGGAAAACATGACTTATACAACCACTTTATTCATAAGCACATATTTATGTTGATATCAAAATATCTCTTTAAATAATTCTCTATCCATTCCATTCCTTGGCTGTTATAGTTTTCTGATAAATATTTTCTCCCATAATGTTGCTCACAGTGAAAAGGAGGTTTTGTAAGGGAAAGAGCGCTACATCATATACTGTACCACGTATAATTAGGGACCAATGATTTACAATGACAGACGTCAATTCTGCTTCTGTTAGATGATGCTTTGAAAGTTTTTAGGAAAAAATGTGAAGATTCTGCCTTTGTCCCCCTGTAAGAAAAAAACCTCAAAAAATTGTTTTTCTGTTCAAACTTACCTCAAAAAAATATCAAAGTTAAAATCGTTAGGAAAATAAAATGAAATACTGTGACAGTTTATTTTCCCCAGATTTAACATTCTGGGACGTCTGCGAACTTCTGAATTTGTCAAAAATGTACAGAGCTCCCACAGAATCATTGTCTAAACTTCAAACACAAGAAAGTTCTATTATTTTCTTGTACCTCTTCAGGGGCGTCATTCTCCGACCCCCCGCCGGGTCGGAGAATGGCCGTTGGCCGCCGTGAATCCCGCCCCCGCCCCCGCCGAAGTCTCCGCTCCCGGAGATTGGGCGGGGGCGGGAATCCGGCCGCGCCGGTTGGCGGGACCCCCCGCTGGATTCTCCGGCCCGAATGGGCCGAAGTCCCGCCCAGAAATTGCCTGTCCCGCCGGCGTAAATCAAACCTGGTATTTACCGGCGGGACCAGGCAGCGTGGGCGGGCTCCGGGGTCCTGGGGGGGGGCGCGGGGCGATCTGACCCCGGGGGGTGCCCCCACGGTGGCCTGGCCCGCGATCGGGGCCCACCGATGGCGGAGGCGGAAGAGACTCTCCCCACTGCGCATGCGCGGGAAACTGACAGCGGCCGCTGACGCTCCCGCGCATGCGCCAGGAAACTGACAGTGGCCGCTGACGCTCCCGCGCATGCGCCGCATTTCCGCGCCAGCTGGCGGGGAAACAAACGCCATTTCCGCCAGCTGGCGGGGCGGAAATCCCTCCGGCGTCGGCCTAGCCCCTCAATGTTGGGGCTACGCCGCCAAAGATGCGGAGCATTCTGCACCTTTGGGCCGGCGCGATGCCCGTCTGATTGGCGCCGGCTTTGGCGCCAGTCGGCGGACATCCCGCCGTTGGGGGAGAATTTCGCCCCAGGTCTTTATTATGGTAACAAATCTCATTTTCAGCTTAGTGAAGAATCCAAGAAAATGGCTGAAAAGATTTTCAAAAGATATGTTGATCAGTTTGACTGGTTCACCTACTTTATTGATAGATCTTGCTGACTGACAAATTTTTAAATCATAGCTTTTTGAACGTCATTATCGTTGGCTTTCACTGCTGCTTGCTGCTGACTGGGGTGTTCTCATCCAGTTCACTGGTGATTTGTTGAAGTTTTATAATCAAAAACTTGAGACAATCAGATGTAAATATGACAAACGCTTGCGAGTAGAAACTTGCAATGGTTTCAATGTCATGTATTCAAGTCAACATAAACACTTGTAAAAGTCTTTTATGGGAACAGAATATTCAAGCCTCCACTTCCAATTCATATTTCCTCTACTTATAATACTGGCAAAACATTTTTGGAGGAATTTGCTATTCATAGAATCATAGAATCCCTGCAGTGCAGAAGGAGGCCATTTGGCCCATCGAGTCTGCACCGGCACTTGGAAAGAGCACCCTACTTAAACCGACGCCTTCACCATATCCCCAAAACCCAGTAACCCCACCTAACCATTTTGGACACGAAGGGCAATTTATCATGGCCAATCCACCTATCCTGCACATCATTGGAATGTGGAAGGAAACCGGAGCACCCGGAGGAAATCCACGCGACATGGGGAGAACATGCAGACTCCGCACAGACAGTGACCCAAGCCGGGAATCGAACCTGGAACCCTGGAGAAGTGAAGCAACTGTGCTAACCACTGCACTACCGTGCTGCCCCATTATTACACCATTCCTTGTAACAATCTCACGATTATATGGACAAGGAGCAAGAGTAGGGCATTCAACCCCTCCTGCCTGCTCGGCCATTTGGTAAGATCATTGTTGATTTGATAGTAATCTCTACCCCAGACAACCTACCATCCCCTTGCTTACCAAGATTCTATCCACCTCTACCTTAAAAATGTTCAAAGACTCTGCTTCCACCACTTTTACAGGAAGAGAGTTCCAAAGACTCACGATCCACTGCGAGAAACACTTTTGCCTAGTATCCGTTTTAAATGGTTTAGGGGCTGGTTTAGCACAGTGGACTAAATAGCTGGCGTGCAATGCAGAACAATGCCAGCAGCGCAGGTTCAATTCCCGTACTGGCCTTCCCGAACAGGCGGCAGAATGTGGCGACGAGGGGCTTTTCACAGGAACATCGTTGAAGCCTACTTGTGACCATAAGTGATTATTATTATTAAATGGGCCGCTCCTTATTTTTAAATATGGCCCCTAGATTTAGATGCTGCCAGAAGAGGAGACATCCTCTCTGCATCCACCCTGTCAATACCCCTCAGGATCTTATATTATGATGGACCAATGTGGAGTGTCATCCGTTGACTAGTGGCAAACTCAGTTTTCCCACATTGCTCCCACAAACCAAACGAAAATAATGAGCAATGATCGGCAGGCACCTAATAATGTATCCTAACTTGAAGGTCACTTCTGTGCCAGCGTAAATATTCCTATTTCTTATGGCAGCATCTATAAGGTTTTCTGTGAGAGATATCCACTTTGATAATGTGTGCCAAATGGTGGGCAGTTTTATACAGTGGGTCCATGTCCAGTTGGACAAGATTATCCAGATTAATTCCACATCAGTCTCTTGCAGCTGGCTGTCAGGAAAGATAACCAACCTCTGTCTAAAGCGGTTTTGAACCTAAGTCCTGTTTTGGAATAATGCTATGTCAATTAATTTGTCCAACTGATCTCTTCTGAAAATGATTTTCTCCATACAGGGAAAAGTTGTGAATATTGAGCTACATTTTTAAAGTAAAATTCAGAATAGTTAAAGATGACTTCATTAGAAAAATCTGAGATGAAAAAAGTTATTTTCGGAAAGGAAACACTGAGTTGCAGAATAATTAATTTGAAACATGATTGGTTTGGTTAATATGACCCTGGGCGCGATTCTCCACTCCCGCGCCGAAGTGGCCGCACCGTTGTGAACGCCGTCGAGGTTCACGACGGCGCGGAACGGCCCCGGTCCCAACCGATTCAGGCCCTGACAATGGGCCAGTATCGGGGCCGCGTCATCTACCCGCGCCAGGCCTTGTCGCCCGCTTAAAATCAGCGCCGCATAGATGACGCGGCCGGCGCCGCATAACAGACTTCATCCGCGCATGCGCGGGTTGGCCGGCGCCAATCCGCGCATGCGTGGTTGCCATCCTGTCCAAATCCGCCCCGCAAGAAGATGGGGGACGGATCTTGCGGGGCCGCGGAAGGAAGGAGGTCCTCCTTCAGAGAGGACGGCCCGACGATCAGTGGGCACTGATCGCGGGCCACCCCACATTCCAGGTGAAGCCCGGTACAGGATCCCCCCTCGGCCCCCCACAGGCCGCCCCCCCCAGAGTTCATGCACCGCCCACGACTGCAGCGACCAGGGGCGACATTCTCCAGAAACGGCGCGATGTCCGCCGACTGGCGCCCAAAATGGCGCAAATCAGTCCAGCATCGCGCCGCCCCAAAGGTGCGGAATGCTCCGCATCTTTGGGGGCCAAACCCCAACCTTGAGGGGCTAGGCTCGCGCCGGACGAATTTCCGCCCCGCCAGCTGGCGGAAAGGGCCTTTGGTGCCCCGCCAGGCTGGTGCGGAAATGACATCTCCGGGCGGCGCATGCGCGGGACCGTCAGCGGCCGCTGACAGATTCCCACGCATGCGCAGTGGGAAAGAGTGCCCCCACTGCACAGGCCCGCCCGCGGATCGGTGGGCCCTGATCGCGGGCCAGGCCACCGTGGGGGCACCCCCCGGGGCCAGATCGCCCCGCGCCCCCCCCAGGACCCCGGAGCCCGCCCGCGCCGCCTTGTCCCGCCGGTAAGGTAGGTGATTTAATTTACGCCGGCGGGACAGGCATTTTAGCGGCGGGACTTCGGCCCATTCGGGCCGGAGAATCGAGCGGGGGGGGCCCGCCAACCGGCGCGACGCGATTCCCGCCCCCGCCGAATATCCGGTGCCGGAGACTTCGGCAACTGGCGGGGGCGGGATTCACGCCAGCCCCCGGCGATTCTCCGACCCGGCGGGGGGTCGGAGAATCTCGCCCCAGGTGTGGACGGCGCCGGGGGGAACCCGCCGTTTTGGCCTGGCCGCTCGGCCCATCCGGGCCTCAGAATAGCGGGGGTGCCGGAGAATCGCCATTTTGGGTGTCTCCAGCGATTCTCCGGCCTGCGGCCCGCGAAACTCGACCGGGCCGTTCCCGCCGCTTGGGAGAATCGCGGGAGGGCGTCGGACCGGCGTCCCTGGAAATTTTGGCGGCCCAGGCGATTCTCCCAACCGGCGCGGGAGTGGAGAATCGCGCCCCCTGTCTTTACAAAGATCTTTCTATTGATTCTCTTGTCATAATGTAATACCTGCACGACTTAATTGCAGGAGTTTGGTCACTATTTCCCTGGTAATTTCTCTTTAAATGCTGACTGTTCCCTTTGCAGTTGCTGCATTCAATGCATTTCTGTTGG